>NC_082723.1:12995737-15760186 GCF_030144855.1 Hypanus sabinus
ATTCAGTGATAGCTAATGTATATAGCGTAGAGAAGTCTGAAATTGAAATTCCTCCTTATTTTTGATTGTCACTGTACCCTTCAAGCTGTGCAGGTGCATGGCTATGAAATGCTCCCATGCACGTTGCCTTTGTTGTCATTTTCTTTTGTATGATGTTTTATTAAAGTGCTGTGCAGTTTTCAGGGAAAAATAGAAAGAACATTGCAGTGATTTTCTCTGTTTGCTAATCTGAAAATTATCCAATTTTCCTGACTGTTTTCTTTTAATTATCCAGTCCCCAACCCATTACAATATACCATATTCCCCAGTCCCATGCACTTGTATCACGTGTAGTAAAACTTTGTGTGCCAGCATACAGAATGCCTTCCACTTATAAAATGCACCTTTTGGTTTCCCAGTATCCACCTATAAGCCATAAGACATAGGAGCAAAATTCAGCCATTCAACCCATCAAGTCTTCTCTGTCATTCCATCATGGCTGATTTATTATCCCTCTGAACCACATTCTCCTGCCTTCTCCCATAACCTTTGATGCCCTTTGCTAATCTAGAGCCTATTAACCTCCACTTTAAATATACCAATGTCTTGGCCTCCATAGCCATCTGTGGCAATGAATTCCTCCTCATATCTTTCATAAGGGAAGATCTTATATCCTGAGGCTGTGTCCTCTGGGTCTAGACTCTCCTACCATAGGATATATCCTTTGCACCTCCACTTGATGTTTCAGTGAAAATCCCCTCATTCTTCTGAACTCCAGTGAGTACAGGCCCAGAGCCATCAAATACTCTTCATATGTTAACCCTTTCATTCTTGGAGTCATTTTCTGAATCTCCTCAGTTTGTTACAGATTCAGACTACACTACCCAATCTGTCAATTTCCCTAATATAAACCATGTGAATTCTGTTTGTTATTCTAAAGATTTTCCAGATGTCTTGCAATTGCTTCTTACCCATTGGTCATTGTTGGGAAAACTGGCCCTTGATTTCCTGCTCCCAACTTCTCTATTTTCTCAAATAGTAGCATTGCGAGTTATCTTTGAATCCTCTGTGGCCTCCTGCAGAATCAAACAAGTTTTAGCAGATTACTGCCGACATATCTACTAACTTGGCTCCCACTTCTTTTTAAGTCCCTTCAGTCATCAAGGCCGTGGGTTCATTTTTTGGGAGGTGTGGTTAAATAAGCTTTTCTGCAGTGTTTAACTTGGCGGCTAGTGTATTAAAGAATTATTGGCAGTGTCAGATAATTCTTTTGAATGTTATTAGAGTGCACTTGCCCACAGAAATGAGATAAATCCAGCATTCGCCTAACTTGTCTCTCATTGTTGGTGGAAAGTGTCTGATGAGACAAGGAGTGAGTCAGTGCACTTGCAGCCATGGTATTTATGTGGCTTATCTAGTTAAGTTTATGGTTATGGCATATTAATTAGGGGGGTGGAGTTGTTGCTGCTAATGTTTTAAAGAGCGAACATTGGATGTTTTCCTTTTGGAGATGGTCATTGACTGGGACTTGTGCAGGGCCATCTCCATTTATCAGCTCAAACCTGTCCAATCTTGCACTTGTGATGCATGGACTGCTTCATTATACTTGCAAATGGAGTTGAAGGCTGCATATTCATCAGCGTGCGTCCCTCATCTGACTGCAAGATAGAGGGAGCCCAATAATGAAGCAGTGAAGGATGCATTGGGAAATGTTGGTGATGGTATCTATTAATTTATCTGAATGTGGGATCTGTTTTCTGTGTGTATCTATCTCCTCTACACAATTATCCACGTGTTAGGGATCTTTTTAACTATCAGGATACAATGTACAGTATATTAAGCTATCAAAGAGTTCTACCTAGCAGCCTAACCAGATACTGTTTCCATCTAACTCTTTTTATGTCTCTGGATAGAGTGTCTCTTTTGTGTCTGGGTAAGGTATATCTTCATCTGGGAAACTTTCTCTTTGTCTTTGTTCAGTGAATTTGGCTATCTGGCAAGAATATTCCATTATACCCTTACATGAATACATTACTATTTTATCTCTCATTATTCTATCTCTTAGTCTGTCTTGGGTCGAATAATTTTTAAAAATCTTTCAATGTGTGGTATATCTCTATCCATTGCTGTAAAGTACTGTCTGGTCCAATACTTCTTTGTTATGTGATCTAGGAGTTCTCTCTATTTGTAGTAGTCCTCTCATGGTCTGTCCAATGATGGTGTTGCTCTCTACCTAGGTGTAGAAACATTTTACCCATCTGTGCAGAGTATCCCCCTCCCCCCATCCATCAGAAGCAAAATACCACTTGCATTTCTGAAATGTAATCATGAAACATGAGGCATTGTAGATCAAGCTCGTGAAGAGGAAACAGACTTAATGTTTGAGGGTGATAATCTTTCAGAAAAATCTATCCAGGTACAATATTCCTTCATTTGTTTTGTAGAGTGACCATTTGTGCATCAAAGTGGAATATTTCTGACAGTCTGGATACAGATAGATACAGGGGTAATGTCCCCAGTTCTGTCTTGGCCATTAATCTTCCTGCATGTGTATTATTTTTCCCTATTTGGAGACAATACATCTTGAACTGTCTGCTTACATTAATTTGTAATCTGCCTGAGTGTAGAACCTCTCTTTATACCCGGTAAGTTATTTTATTTATTGATCTATTAGAATACAATATCTCTTTATCTACTTGGCCTTGATATCTTTTTATCCATCAACATATGTTATTTCTTTATTTGTCTGGGTGTATTGCCTCTATTCATCTGGGTTCACTTTCCTCTTGCACATCTGGGTAAGGCATCTCTTTTATCCATCAGACTATTCACTTTATCTATCTCTTACAGTATGTCCTTGTGTATCATGGTTAAATTGTCTTTTTCTGCATACACTTTATATGTAGAAAACAATTAGATTAGATTATTCTATGGTCATATTCACCAGGTTGCAATGAAATCCCTTGCTTGGATTCTTTGCTCAGGCAGTAAATGGCATGCATAGTAATAATATTTCCAGGGTGACCACAACCTTGTCGTGGGGTGTGCCTCATTGACCCAGAAAACTATATTGGCCAGAGTCAGGGTCTTGTGCTTTGACTCTTGGTAGGGTCACCCATGCCAAACAGATCAAAGGGTAGAGGCCAGGCTAAGAGTGGTCCAGGTTCAGAGGTTCACCTTGGGGCTAACAACCTTGACTGGTCAAAAAAAATTATTAACGAAACAGCAGTAAAGATTCCTTCTATGTTTGTGTGAGACCAAGGACAGATAAAGATGGAAGGCTTCCATTGCTGCCCTAAACACCAACGACATAATGGGGAGATGAAAAATGAAGGGTAATAATAAATGCAACAACAAATGCAAATTAGCAGAATGGTGCAAAGACTGCAATGCAAGATGAAGTAGAGGGTATATATACCTTTATTTCTATTTCATTGCCTTAAGGGTTAACATCTTTTATTTGGGACCAGTATTTACCTGATTTCTTTACCTTCTTGGGTATGATTGTTCATTCTACGTCTGGGAAAAGTATCACTTCATATGGCTACCATGTCTTGTCATATATTGTATTTTCACAAGTTGTCTTAAAGAATGAACTTGAAATGGATCAGACAAGAGTTTCAATGAGAGAATCCCATTCTTGTCAGCTTAGGAATTAAAAGGATGACAGGTAGTGGTAGAGCCTAGTATTTGAAGATGCATCAATGAATCAACACAGGTTGAGTTATAAGGTTGAAGACCATCATAGAATATGAAACTGCCTGGTAAGACAAGTTTGGAAAGAAAGATGAGTGTGCTATATTTCAGTCTATGTGGTCGATCTCCTGTGCTATCTGGATTTAATATCTTTTTTGTCTGCGTAATTATCCCCTTATCAAGCTGAATCAAGTATAAACTCTTCTTGGGCTTCTAGCTGAGTACAGGTATCAATTATAACTGATGTTTGGATGACAAACTCTGCCATCTTCTTCAGGGTTCAGCCTAAAGAAGGCTGTAGAATTTGTCATTGAAATGTCGGTTATAATCAATAGCTGTACCCGGCTGGAAGCCCAACAAGAGTTTATTTGTCAAATGTGCTGGGAAAGCACTAGACTCAGAATTAATGATCTTTACCCATTCAGATTTGTTATCCCTTTGCCTCTCCGGGCATGTATCATTTATAAATCCAGGAACAATATCCGTCAAATTGAAAAAATAACCAGCAGGGTGGTTAAGGTTGGGGGGGGGGGGGCGGTAATCAGTAGATATCATATATCCAGAGAGTCAAAAAAAAATTTGAGCGCTATGAAAATGTCATTATTACATCATATAAGCATGCTTCTGTGTGTATGTGTCTGTGTGTGTGTGTGTGTGTGTGTGTGTGTGTGTGTGTGTGTGTGTGTGTGTCTGAGAGAGAGAGAGAAAGACTGAGAGGATAGGTAAAACGGAGGAGAGGGGCTAGTTTTGATGTTTTATTTTGTTGCTGTTGTTGCTTGAGTTTATTGCTGAACAATGTGGGCATGCTCTATTGGCACCAGGAAATGTGGGCTGTCCCTAGCACATCCTTGGACTGTGTTGGCAGTAACACATTTCACTCTGTCCTTTGATATACATGTTGATAAATCTAAACCTAAATCTGAAGGACTCACAGGTCTGAGTAACAGATTAGTGTCAACCTTGGAGCAACAGTCCTGACGCAGGGTTTTGATCCAAGAGGTGGGCAATTCCTTTGCTCTCAGAGATGCTGCTCAATTGGCTGAATTCCTTCAGCAGATTGTCTGTTGATCCATATTCCTGAATATGTATCTGAATATGTGCCAGAGCTTCCTCTGTTAACCTAGGGCTGGTGAATGGTATAACATGCGTAGTTGGGAAAAACAAACTCTTCTTAGGTTGGCAGCTGCTTCCTGTGTGAACTCACAAAGATCATACGTTCCTGATGTCGCAGGGGCAGGTGGAAAATAGAGGTGTACGGAGGAGGAAAAGTGTCTGCAGTGCAAACTAGCAAGTTGGCAAGAAGCTTTGTGAGGGAATTAACTTTGGTTAGTAGGATGGGAGGAGCAAAAGTGATGAGAAATTAGTAACATTTGGTGGTTAATGAAATGCAGAAAGTTAATGCAGGTATGTCAAGCAATTATGAAGGCAAATGGCATGTTTGCTTTAGGTGAAAGGGGCTGTAGGACCAGAACAATGTAATCTTGCTAAAAAACCATACAATAATATGACAAGACCACATTTGCAGTAATTCATGTTGTTTTGGTGTCTGTGGCTGAGGAGGAATTTACTTGCTTTAGGTACAGTCCAATGTATGGTTCCTGAGAGGAAGAGAATTACCTGTGGGAGAAATTGAATAGAATTGACCTGGAAGCATGAAGATTGCTCACACTGAAGCATGTAAAATACTTCGAGCAAGCTTGGTAAAGTATTTGAGAGGCTGTCTCCTTTCGCTGCAATCTAAAACAACTGTAAGGCATGATCAATTTTATTGTCAACTCAATGTATACTGCCAAACAAAACAATGTTTCTCTGGACCAAAATGCACAACACAGTGCATATAACTCACACACAACACATGAAGTAATATTACTACAAATAATAAGGTGCATTTACACACAAGTTTAAAAAGTGAAGCAGTATTACGCTATATGGTGAGATCTGGGTAGTGGCAGGTAGTTCAGTCGTCTCAAGACCTGGGGGAGTGCTGTTTCCCATCCTAACTGATTTTGTCCTAATGCTTTGGTATCTCCTGCATGATGGTAAGGGGTCAAAATGGTTGTTGGACAGATGAGTGGGGTCATATGCAGCACTCCTGGTAAATATTTCTGATAGTTGGAAGAGAGACCCTGATGATCCTCTCAGCTGTCTTCGCAATCCTTTGTAAGGTTTTGCAGTTAGATGCCTTGCAATTCACATACCCGAAGGCGAAGCAGTTGGTCAGGGTATTCTCAATGGTGCTCACCAGAACTTGTTCAGGAAGTGGAGATGCTGCTGTGCTTTCTTAACTAAAGGAGTGGTGTTGAGGACCAGGGAAGATAAGCTGGAATCTTCAGAATTTTTTTCTCTGAGATAATTATGAGTTCTGTATTTGAGAGGGATTATCAAATTGACAAGTTTTGGATGCTAGGGAATTGAGGGAAAGGAAGATCATGTGGGATGAGATAGAGATAAGTTTTAATAACACATGGAATGTTAAAGGTCTCATCCTGGTTATTGTTAGTTTCTCTTTATTTTATATCTGTTGCATATCAGTCAATTCTACCTTGGCTGCACATTCTACATTCTAAGGTGGCATGCTTTTCTTCATCAATCCCTTTTCTAACGATTTATTATTAATTTGTTAACTTGATCACATTATTGATACTTCTATTATTTTGATTTTTAATTACTTATTTATATGTCTTATATGAGTGAATGGTCCTGTTTAAAACACTATTTTCAATTATTCACTTCAAGCTGACCATTATAACTTAACCTGGTTGTTTTATTAATTATTAAAATATTTTTCTTAAAATGCATCTTGATTATTTAAGTCCAAAGTTCACTGTTCAAAATGAATTTATTATCAAAGTACATGTATGTCACTATATACTATACGGTGTCACCATATACTATACAGAGATTCACTTCCTGCAGGCATTCACAGTAGAACACAGAAATACAACAGAATCAATGAAAAATTATACACACACAAAGGCTGTACAAAGACAAAAAAAACAAATGATAATATAGCAATAACAATAGATAGATAGAGAGATAAATGAAAAAGTAACGCTGACAACATGAGTTGTAGAGACCTTGAAAGTGAGTCCATAGCTGTGTCACTGATTGGTTCAGTGTTGAAGTGAGTGAAGTTTTCCACATTGGTTCAGGAGTCTGAAGGGTAATAAGTGATCCTGAACCTAGTGTTGTGGTACCTTAGGCTCCTGTCCCTCCTTCCTGATGGCAGCAGTGAGGAAAGAGTGTGACCTGGGTGATGGGATTTTTGATGATAGATGGTGCTTTTTTATGTTTCTTTTTGACAGCAAGCAGCATCTCTCTTCCAGCTCTTCACTAAATTCCTGTGTGTGACCTTTGCACAATTGGGTGACCACTCCCCTCTCATTGTCTGGCATTCTATTTCCATTATTTTTCTGCTTATCTAACTGTTTAGGGCATATTTTTGTCTTAACAGGGTATCTATTTATTTGAGTAGAGCAGTTTCCTGACTGGGTAGAGTATCATTCAAAGTTATTATCATTCTATTCATATGGGATAATAGGTTTCTATTTGTGCCTATTTACTCGTCTGTCTGTCTGTCTGTATGTATGTATGTATGTATGTATGTATTTATTTATTTATTTATTTGAATTAAAATACCTATTTATATCTGAACTCATTGATTATTTATCCATCCGGATAAGGTATCTCTTTATCTGCCTGGGTGAAGCATGTTTTTATCCAATAGGATAATCTCTTTTTCCTTCCTGAGCAGAACAACTCACTGTTAATCATGAGATTTGATTTTTTAAATCTGGGTATCATAGCTTGATATCTGTGTACGCTATTTCTTTATTTGTGTGGTATAGCAGCTCACTCTGTGGTATTCCTTATTGTATACTCAATTAACAATATTCTCCTCACACAGGTAATGGGATACTTTACTAGACAGTCAATGATACTGTATCAAGATAGATAAACTGCTTTATCTTCATTGTCCTCCACATCCTTTCTTCACCATTCCATTCCATCCCTTCATCTTCTGTCTGATCTGGTCAACCCACTGATGGTCCAACCTTAACATCTGCTCTAGACCTGTTTATTAGCTTCATTATCTGCATGTCTTCATCCCTTGACCTGCTTCTCCCCAACACTTCCAGTGGAAGGAAGCCTACTCAGAGTGACACTGTGGGCTTTGTGCATGGTAGTGTGCTGAAGCCAAAGTACTCTCTTTTGGTGGCTAAAGCAAATCTGGAAGACATATCTAACCACAGATTTGTGCCAATGGATATGTGAATGCATCACTACCCTCTCCAGACAGAGATACCCAGGTGGATACTCTGAAAAGAGAAGTAGAGGGATGTTATACTTGAGCAAGTAAGGAGACATTTCATCTAGGTTTGTGAATTAATCCAATACCTACCCAGCTATATTAAGCCAGATATTCAGGGAGATACACCCATCAAAATAAATAAACAGATACCGTAAAGAGATAAATGGAGTGAAGGTACAAGTTAAGTATAGGGTAGCCATGGCCTTTCGATAAAGAGGTGCTATCCAGGCAAACTGATGCTGTACCCACTTAGACGTAGAAATATTGTCCCTCAACAGCTAAAGAGAAATAATACATTCAGAGACATAGTCTGTGTATATCATCCATCTGAGCTTTCATTGTTTATGTACTGTGCTTAACATCAACCTGTGTAGAAAGTTTCTTTACATGTCTTTTATTATACATATTTATTGTAAGAGGTAGTAACTTGTTACTATTACCATTAACATTTGGACTTGGCATCCATTTGTGTAGATCTATTGACCTACCTGGGTGGATAATCTAATTATTTATGTGCAGAACATATCACTTTCTGGATATATCTATCTGCATGATGTATCTCTTTGTCTGAGCATACATTATCATTAACTAAGTGGAAAGTACCTCCCTATCTGTATGGATACAATTTCTTCCCAGCTATCTGAGTGTAGTTCCTTTACTACTGCCCATTGAAATATCTCCATTTATTTACCTACAGTATTTATTTAACGTCTGCCATCAGTATCTCTGCAGCAGTCTGACCATCCGAGGTTCTAGGACAGGGAAAGTCCAAACAATGTTGTTTCAAAGATATATCTTATGTTAATGATTGGCCTAGTTTGGTGAAGAGGGCACTCCAATATTTGGCCCAAGGCCTGTCCTTCATCTCCCACCATTGTGGGTACTGGAAATCAGGTGATGAATGAAAATAAAAAGAAAATTTACGATGTTGATGTTTCTGAAGATAAACAAGAAAATATTATAGATGCAGATTAGACAGCATCTGTGGAAAGATTAACAATGTTAACATTTCAAGTTGTAAACTAAGAGTCTTCTAATGAAGGACTTCAAGCAAAAACATTAATTCTGTTTCTTTGCTGAGCATTCCCAGTATTTTTATTTAAGTGAGATGATGGATGATGAAATCACAGAAAATCTGGGAATGGCCTTTCTTTATCTTTCACGGCCAATATATCTGTATCTATCTAGATCAGGGGTCCCCAACCTGGAGTCCATGGACCCCGTGGCTAATGGTATGGATACATGTGATAAAAAGGTTGGGAACCCCACATGTAGATACATCCAATCACTGCTAAGTATTGTATTGTGCTGTTTGTGTACATCCCCTCTTTGATAGTTTGAGTGCAGTATCCTTCAATTTCTCTAAGGATTGACTCTACTTGAGTTGTCTAGGTAACCTCTAACCTGGTGGCATGATCACTGATTCCTCTACCTTCCAGTAATTTCTTTCACCTCCCTCTTCTCTCCTTTTCCGTTCCTCATTCTGGTTCCCCTATTACCCCTTCTCTTCTCACCTGCTCATCACCTCCCTCTAGTGCACCCATTCCTTGCCTTTCTTCCATGGTCCACTATCTTCTCCTGTCAGATAGCCCCTTATCACTTCCACTTTTCACCTCTCAGCTTCTTACTTCACCAACCCTCCTCAACCCACCCTCTTTCCCCTTCAACTGGTCTCACTCATCACCTGCCAGCTTGACCTCCTCATCTTGCACCTTCTTATTCTAGTTTCCACACCCTGCTTCTTTTTCAGTCCCGACCAAGAGTCTCGGCCTGAAATGTCGACTGTTTATATCCCTCCATAGATGCTGCCTAAGTTAGAACATAGAACAGTACAGCACAGTACAGGCCCTTCGGCCCACAATGTTGTGCGGACCCTTAAACCCTGCCTCCTATATAACTCTCCACCTTAAATTCCTCCGTATACCTGTCTAGTAGTCTCTTAAATTTCACTAGTGTATCTGCCTCCACCACTGACTCAGGCAGTGCATTCCACACACCAACCACTCTGAGTGAAAAACCTTCCTCTAATATCCCCCTTGAACTTCCCTCCCCTTAACTTAAAGCCATGTCCCCTTGTACTGAGCAGTGTTGCCCTGGGGAAGAGGCGCTGGCTGTCCACTCTGTCTATTCCTCTTATTATCTTGTACACCTCTATCATGTCTCCTCTCATCCTCCTTCTCTCCAAAGAGTAAAGCCCTCGCTCCCTTAATCCATGATCATAATCCACACTCTTTAAACCAGGCAGCATCCTGGTAAATCTCCTCTGTACCCTTTCCAATGCTTCCACATCCTTCCTATAGTGAGGCGACCAGAACTGGACACAGTACTCCAAGGGTGGCCTAGCCGGCGTTTTATAGAGCTGCATCATTACCCCGTGATTCTTAAACTCTGTCCCTCGACTTATGAAAGCTAACACCCTATAAGATATCTTAACTACCCTATCTACCTGTGAGGCAACTTTCAGGGATCTGTGGATATGTACCCCCCAGATCCCTCTGCTCCTCCACACTCCCAAGTATTCTGCCAGTTCCTCCAGCATTTTGTGTGTGTTGCTCAAGCATTTGCCAAATCTCTTGGGTATATGAATGTGGAATCTCTATTCTGTTCCCGTCATTATTTAATTCTGACTGCAGTCACTCTTCACTTGCCCAGTTGCTCTATCCTGTTATCTGATGGAGTGCAATGCCTCTCTTTATAAGACATAGGAGCAAAATTTGGCCACTAAGCCTATCTAGCCCATTTGTATTTTACAACTTTCTCTGCTGCTTACATTCCTATTTTTTTCTGTACAAGAGCTTCATCTTGCACTCAATGTTATATTTACTTTTCATTCTGTATTATTTACTTGTCTCTCTCTGAATAGCACATTCATAAGGAGTATACCTTAAAAATGCTCAGCTTATCAAGGTTAGCTACCTTTCATTTGTAAATAGTAATATAGTAATATATATCTGATGAATATGATTTTTTTGAAGGTGGTTGCTTAAACAAGCAGAAAAGTGTCTGTGGATGTTAATCCATATCAGTTTTCAGAAATTGGCTATCCCACGATGGAGATTTAAACTATGGCTCATGGAATTGAAGGTCTGTTATTGACCTCGTTCCAGCTTTATCCAAGAAATAGGAGACAAAAGATAACTAACAGTTACTGAAAATGGCAAGGTGAAATAGGTACATCCCTTGATAATTTTTGTAGAGGTTATGTCTTTTCAAATTATTTTTATACTGTCTAGGTAGTAGGAAAGTAAGTTATGTATCCAAGTTTGCTAAAGACAGAAGGAAAGGCAATATGGAAACCAATGCATATTTATGCATTAATTTACAAAGGTACATTACTAGCTTCAGCAAGTAAGTAAAATATGAGAAAAGGAGTTCAATATATAGGAACAAGAGACCTGCATGGGATAGAAGAGCAAAAAGTTAGAAGATGTGAAAACCCGAAGATAGGTACGAGTCTATGTACATTCCACTGTTAAATGAGACTTGAACTAAGATAATATAGCCTCAAGATTCTGGAAAAGATTTAGTATGAAGATGAGGAGAAACTGCTTTTCCTAGAGAGTGGTAAATCAATGGATTTCTCTGCCTAGGGAAGCAGTAGAGGCTATCTCATTAGGTTGGTGGAGTTGAATCCACTGTCAGATCTGCCATGTTCTTAATGAATGACGGAGCAGGCTCGATGAGCCAGATGACTTACCCCTGATCCTGTTTCTTATGTAATATTACTTGTAGAGGTCCTGGGAAATAATCATTAAAATCAATATAGTACTGGCCTAGTTACAACAGATGAAAAATTTTCATGCAATCACACACAATCTTGATTGAGCTGCACCCAAAGAACAATGTTTAACTAGAAATAATAACAACAATATTATTATTATTATTATTATTATTGGGAAATTACTTTGTTACATCAGCAGCATTTAAAAACACACTTAGCATAGTAATAAATATATTAATAATATTAACTCATAATAAAGTGCAGAATAATAATAGACACAATAATAATTTACCAAAGTGCAATAATGTGCAATAATAATGTATGAAATAATGAAACAGAGACTATTGTATTATGATGTGTGCTCCCCTGTTGTACACAGATGCTATTGGTCTTGGTGGGAGGACAGAATAGGTTTGCCAGAATAATGGCAGGACTCCTTCAGGTTAAGGAGAAGTGGTGCATTGAAGGCCTGCCATGCCTGGAACTTAAGTTAAAGGGTAATTCTTAGAGTGCGACAGGGGACTGACAAGTTGGATGGAATACTAATAAAGTGCCTTGGCTCTTAACGTCGGCTGTTTATTCCTGTTCATAGATGCTGCCTGAACTGCTGAGCTCCAGCACCTTGTGTGTATTGGGATGGAATCTATTTCTTTTGATTGGGGATTTAGGATCAGGAAATCATTGTTTAAAAATTGGAGCATGGTGGTTCAGCGGAAAAGTTAGGGCAGAAACAGGAATTGGTGCAGGAGAATTGTTAATTGTAAACATGATGTTTCATAACCAACAGAATAAAAATGTAAAAAATAACAATTAATTATCAATTAATCTTTTATCTGGCTATGGTAGCAACACTTTATCCAGATCCTATATCTCCTTTCACAATAAGCAATCTGCTGGAGGAACTCAATGAGTCGAGCAACAACCAGCATTAATTCCAGCATCTGTAATCACTTGTATCTCCTTATCCACCTAGATGCAATGTACATCCAAACATGGTGGCTGTGCAATTGTAACAGTGTTGTTTTAGCAGTTTTGATGTTGATTTATTATTATTTTACAGCAATATTTAATATTTCAATGTTAGAAAGTAGTATTTGCATATGCCAGAGACATTCAGAATAGACAAATAGTGATGTCAATCAGGATGCAATCAATGCTAATTTGATATGAAGTGGCCCTCACTAATTTTGAGCTGTATTTATATATGCTGATTTGCATTCCATGAGTGAGCGGAAGCAGATAGTGCTGCTAGGAGAAAAAAGGTACAGGCAGAGAAGATTCAAAGATAATTATGGGTCTAAGTAAATATGATAATTATTGTTACTTGTAAAGGTGAAGCGTGCACATGGGAAGGTGTAGGATGTTCTAAGTTTTACTCAGCCGGGTGCAGGTGATCCATTCAGAGGCCACCTACAAAATGGCTGTCATTTGAACTCCAGCAGAGAATGTTTAACATATGTGAGACATCCATGCCTGATAGCCAAAAATTGGAGGAATTGGTGTCAATCGTCAGCAACACACAAAATTCTGGAGGAACTCTGCAAGTCAGGTAGCATCTATGGAGGCGGGATAAACAGTCAATATTCCAGGCCAATGCCCTTCATCAGGACTGGAAAGGAAGGGAATAGAAGCCAGAATAAGAAGGTGGAAGGAGGAATACAAGTTGAAAGGTGAAGTCAGGTGAGGGGAAAGGTAGGTGAGGGAAGGGGTGAAGTTAGAAGCTGGGAAGTGATAGGTTGAAGAGGTTAAGGGTTGAAGATGAAGGAATCTGATAGAGTGCACCGAGGAGCACCAGAGGGAGGTGATGAGCAGGTGAGGAGAAAGAAAGGAGTAACAGGGGAGCCAGAATTAGAATTAGGTTTAATATCACTGCTGTATGTTGTGTATTTGTTGTTTTGCAGCAGCTGTACATTGCAGTACATGGTATAAAAACTATAAATTACAATAAGAAATATATGAAAACAATTAAATAAGTAATGCAAAAAGTAAACCAACATAAGAATGAGGTAGAGTTCATGGGTTCTTTACCATTCAGAAATCTGATGGTGAGGGGAAGAAGCTGTTCCTGAAACATTGAGTGTGTGTCTTCAGGCTCCTGTACCTCCTCCTTGATGGTAGCAATGAGAAGAGGGCATGGCCTGGGTGATGGAAGTCCTTAATAATGGATGAGATCTTTTTGAGACGTTGCTTTTTGAATGCTGGGGAGGCTAGTTACCATCATGGAGCTGGCTGAGTTTACAACTTTCTGCAGCTTTTTCTGCAACAACTGCTGCAGTGAGAGATTGAAGATGTCCTTGAACTCTCATCAGTTGGTTGGCACCAGTTTTCAGTGCCCCACTAGGTACACCATAAGGGCCTGGTGTCTTGCGAGGGTTCATCCTCTTGAAAGATGTTCTGCTGTCGGCCTCCAATACAGAGGTCACAGGGTCACCAGATGCTGCAGTGATTCCCACAGTTTTATTCTCCCTTTCATAATGTGCATAAAAGGCATTGAGCTCATCTGGGAGTGAAACATCAATGCCATTCATGGTGTTAAGTTTCGCCTTATAGGTAGGAATGGCTTGCAAATCTGGCCAGAATGGATAATTAAAAAAGAGAGCAAGAGAGGGGGAAGAAACAAGGTTTTTAGGGTGCATTGTTGGTGGCAGTTTAATGTGAATGCAAGAGCTCAAAGTGTCTAAAATATCAGGTAGTGCACCATTTCAGTACCTTATTGTGGTGAGCAGTATTCAGAGGCTGTGTTGGCAGCAGAGTACATACAAAGCAGATCTAAGAGGATACTGTCGAATCTGAGGAATGTTTTATAATGATGAAAGGTTAACTAGTCTGGCATAGATGAAGCTCAGATTTATTTGAAATGTGCAAAAATCATAAAAGATTCAGGGAGAGTGAAAATGATTTTTGTTTCTGTGCTGAGATATGTTCCATGTCTACAAAAACTTCCTCTTCCTACATGAACAATATCTAGAGAATTATGGTTAGTCATGTGTGGTTTCCAGAATTATAGTCATCTCAATCAGCAAGTAATATAGATTTGGAAATACGTTCTCAAATCCTTCTGTGGAAGTTTCACTTCAATTCAAAACATTTCATTCTTCTAAATTTAGTGTAATAAATATCGTTGTAAAATCCTAGCCAGCCCACTTATGTTCTTTGGAGAACTAAGTTTATAATGTTTATGTGAATCCAGCATGGTTTTCTCTTATCTGCCCTCTGACATGGACAAGCAAGCCATTCAATTCAAGGGCAGTTAGAGGTGGGCAACAAAGTTGCCTGGAATGCCGCTGTCCTGTGAGTAAAAATATCATAGATACTTTATATGGTTTATCTGACTTCTATCTATCAGCTGTGTGTCTTAATCCTTCATTTATTTGTGAATCTGGTTAGAGTTTCTATTTTCTGTATGGATATTTATCTATCAGGATTTCATATCTAATTATTTATCAGAGTACTCTGTCCATTTAAATTACTGGATAGAATATTACTATTTCATTATACAGCTGGAGGTTATCTATTTGCTTTCAACATCTATGGATCTCTCAGGATATGTTACATATTTTCTATAAGAATGCTCTATTTAACAACTGGGATGTGGTATCCATCAATCTGTATACTGTATCCATTCAGTTATCATGGTTTTGTTTCTGTTCTTCTGTGTGGAAATGTTATTTATTGATCCACTGGTAAAATGTCTATTTATCTAGCAGTGTACTCGCTCAATTTATAAATCAGGATATTCCATTAATTAGATTATCTGGGTACATTATCTAGATCCATCACATTATTGTTTCTATTGGTCTGTCATGTTCCTTATACATTTTCCCTCCTGGCTATTCATTCTACTTAGACATTGATTCAGGAGCTTGATGGTTGAGGGGATAATATCCATTCCAGAGTAGATAACTTCACTCACCCCAAAACTGAACTGATTCCACAACCTATGGACTCACTTTGAAGGACTCTACAACTATTGTTCTTAATATTGATTAATTATTATAATAATAATTATTTTTTGTATTTGCATAACTTATTGTCTATTGATTGATTGATTGCTAGTGTTTCATTGTATTTACTGAGAATGTCTACAAGAAAATTAATCTTTCTTTTCTTTTTACAATATTTTTATTCAGAAGAAAAAGAGCAAGATTTACAGAGTGCAACACATAGATTCATCTCAACATAACTTGTGTAAATTCATATATTGTAATAAAATTGATCAAAATGTTATAGCATATCACATAAAGGTATATCACTCTGTAATCGAAAATTTAAAGATAAGTCATACATCATAAAAAAAAATTTTATACAAAAAAAGTCAATCTCAAAAAAAATTAATCTCAAGGTAGTATATAGTGACTTATACTTCATGCACGTTGATCACAAATTTATCTTGAACTTTGAATAAAATCAGTTTTTCTATGTAGGTGTTTTAACTCTATATGTTGCATCTATTTATTAAGACAATCTTTTATTTTACTTACTTTGTAATGTAGCTAATGCCTTTCTGTGGAGAGTACCTTTCTCTGGGTGCAATATATTTGTGTTTGTTTTCATGTTGCATGTAATTAGCCAACAGAAGGCTAAATCTATTTATCTGTTTGAATTTTATTTGGTGTCCAGTTATTTGATTTACATTATAAAAAAGACAATATCCAGATGATGGCTAGATAAATGAATGAATCTATCTACCAACGATTTGTGTCTGTGCATCACCTTGGATCCATTTCTAAGTGCTGTGCCCATTTGTTTGGATGGACATTGCATCTTTTTGTACAGAAACTTTATCTAGCTATCCTCTGGTTATTGCCTTTCTTATAATCTAGATCCTAACTAGCAATCTGAATGTTATATTTTGTTTTCAGGGATTGTACCTATTCTGCTTGATGTGGTGTACAAATTTGAGTGAATTTGTCTATCAGCAAACTCTATATACCTGTGTATAATTGATGATACACACACACACACACACACACACACACACAAAACACACTCATATATATAGTTACTGTATCTGTGGTGTACTGGACATAGAGTCTATCATAATATTGATTGTCTACTTTCCTCATCCTTACAAATGTCTTCAATGAATTGATCAACCCACCTGGAAATGGTATCTATTTCTCCAAAAGGTTTTTTTTGTGTGTGTTTGGATGCTTTATTCTTGATTGGTCAGGGCATGAAGGGATACCGGGAGAAGGCAGGAGACTGCGGCTGAGAGGAAAATTGGATCAGCAGTGATGAAATGGCAGAGTACACTCAATGGACCAATGGCCTAATTGTGCACATATAACTTATGTTCTTATGGTCTTTAGCTATATAGTGCCCCTACAAAATAAACTGCTGGGTGGCAAATGTTTTCCCTAACTGTATAAGGCATTTTAATATTCATTCCTCAGCACACAATATTTATCTCTTTTGATTCATTTCCCACTTCACCTGCTTATGTTAACCCATTTGAGTATTGAGTCTGAAAACAGAAAATGCTGTCAACTCTCAGCGAGAATTTATGGAACTAGAAACAGTTTAACTTTTCATGTCGAGCAGACCGTTCATCAATGTTCCGACCATCGGTCCCAAAGCTGAAACATTGACAGTGTTTGCCATAAATATTGCCTCTCCTGATGAGTATTTCCTGTATTTCTCTATTTTTATTTCAGATTTCCCGCATTAGTAGTTTTTTTTCCCCCTATTTTCTTCCTGACGTTTGTGTAGCTTTGCCGGTAAAGTATTGTTTAGTGTCGTTTTAATCTATTTGGTTGTATCTATTAGTTTGAGTTCAGTTTCAGGAAGTCGAGGGTTGAGATTATATTTATCCATCAGTAAGCATCACTAACGCTAACAATCGTGTGTGTGTGTGTGTGTGTGTGTGTGTGTGTGTGTGTGAGTGTGTGTGTGTGTGTGTGTGTGTGTGTGTGTGTGTGTGTGTGTGTGTGAGTGTGTGTGTGTGTGTGTGTGTGTGTGTGTGTGTGTGTGTGTGTGTGTGTGTGTGTGTGTGTGTGTGTGTGTGAGTGTGTGTGTGATCTAACCGCCAGGCTCGCCGCACTTCAAGCCGGTAGCATATTGCACGATGTTCCTCGCTAGACTGTGACACACACTTCTGAGTCGCCTCAGATCATGAAATGCGCTCCCCAAATGTTTTCCAATGTCCATTCTCTATCTGGACGTCGTATAATTCCATTCTGTATACCCACCTGGATATTAATTATTGATTACTATTTCTGTGTACCTATTTGTAATAAAATAGCCTGATGCTGTCATTAGTTTTTTTTTAAATCTTTCTAACTTGCTGTCAGCAGCACGACTGTTTTGTGTGAAACATCACGACATCCGCTGATTACTTATTTATTAGCTCAGGTCGTAGAACTCGCATTTATCGCCACTTGTCACGATTTCGGGGCATTCCAAAGAACCGAGCAGTTCAGTAAGCATTTCTGCCGAAGATGTAATGCTTCGGGCTATGAATTGTGTCCAGACTCACGGGATTCAGCGGCGTCCCTCCAGCATTTTGTGTGTGTTACTGTGAATTTTGTCTTTTTGTATGCAACTTCTATGATTTCTGGGAATGAAACTCATAATTTCTGCGGATATGCAGTAGTTGTCTATCTGCAGAGTTTCTGTCAGGTTGGTCTTTATGTATCCGACCGCAGTAAAAGGGTGCAGTATATAGAGACAGACACTTACGTTGCGGGTCTGACGGATAGTATGTGTGCTTGTGTATCTGTAGGTGAGTGATTGTTACCTCATTAATAGACCTTTAATAATCCAGGGAGCATGAGCGTCATCTCTGTGTCCTGATGTGGCAGTTTTCACCGCAGCGGAACTGAAGCCACTCCGGTGCGGCTGTCGGTCTCTGCAGCGATCAGTGAGGCACTGACACCGCTTCCCGCTGTGTTCACATCCGCAGGCGATTCGGAACGAAATGCGCCGCTTGTCAGCAGGGGATCCCCCCCACCCAAGTGGTCCGGAGGGCTCAGGACTTTGTCTATCACCTGCAGTGTTTCGCCTGCATCGTGTGCAAGCGGCAACTGGCTACGGGCGATGAGTTTTACCTCATGGAGGACAGTAGACTGGTGTGTAAGGGAGACTACGAGGCAGCCAAGCAACGAGGTCAGTGAACCAACTCAACGTATAAAACGTACTAGACCATCATATCGGTGTATAACTTCCAAACACTTATGTAACATGAGTATTTAATTAATTGGTGAAATTATTAGATCCACCCTCCACCGGGAGTAACTAGTAATCAATCATAGCTTCAGATGCTATGAAAGTCAGGAAAACTTGGTCTAACTCTCAGCGTATGGTGACCGTTAGTGCTTATACCCTATATATATATATACACACACACATACACATATATAAATTAGAAATAGAATCATGCAGATGCTAGGCATCTGAAATAAAATGAGAGATGCTGAAAACACTCATCGGTGGACAGGGAAACCAAGTGAGCCTTTCACATCCGAGTCTCTTCGAGTGGATCTCTGTTTTCATTTTCATTGTAACCTCCTCCGCACCCTCACCTCACTGGTCTGGTTTTCGCCTCTTCTTTTTGCTGGGGCACTATCTATGCGCCGTCAGGGTTGACACGGAGCCTGAGTGTACCTTATCTCTAATTCCGTGACGTGAATGATAGTGCAATATGCAAAATAAATGCATGTAGAAGAGTAGACACACAGCCACATATCTACACATACAAACGTCTCCGTACACACGGACGTGTGCGCCCGCGCATATTCATCCATACGCAGTGATCTGCAGGAACCCGTACACCCAGCCACATTCTCAGACAGCTCCCTCTCCCTCTGTCACACTCACACACACACACTCACACAGACACACTCTCACACTCACATACACACTCACACACACACACTCACACACACACACACTCACACACACACACACACTCACACACACTCACACTCATACTCTCACACACACACACACACACACACTCACACTCACTCACACACACACACACACACACACACACACACACACACACACACACACACACACACACACACACACACACACACACCTCAATTCCACCAAATACAACTTGGCACACTCAACAGGGAAATATTTCATTGGATTCCCGTTGCCCCTTTCACGGAGCTCCTCGTGTAGGTCGTCCACGGGCAGTGGGAGAAGATTGTCTTTTCCTGACTAGGTGGTTAGATCATACCATTTCCATTCCATTTCCTTTCAGAAGCAGAAACCAATGCCAAGAGGCCGCGGACCACGATCACTGCCAAACAGCTGGAGACACTGAAGAACGCCTACAATAACTCGCCCAAACCAGCTCGCCACGTGCGCGAGCAGCTTTCATCCGAGACCGGGCTGGACATGCGAGTGGTCCAGGTACGGGCCTGCAGTTACTGCCTTCTCTTAGAAATAAAGTGGAGGATGGGAATTAAGAGCAGAGAAATTGCAGGAGATACAAGACAGGTCTGTCAATGTCAAGAAAGTCAGGGACCAGTTCAAAGATTAATTTATTAACAAAGTGTACAACTCCGAATTTTACCTTCTCCAGATTGCCACGATACCAACAAAGCAAGAACGGCAGCACTATCAACAACCCCCACACAAACAAATGAACAAAAATGGAACAGGCACATCGACCCTAATATCCTCTTCCCCTGAACACACAAAAAAAGAGAAAGATTGGGCGAAAAACCCAGAATACAAATAAAAATTATAAGACATCAAAAAAGTCCACAGTTTTTTGCATCATTCCCGGTAAACTCCAGAGAATGCTGTGCGTGAAAATCCCAGATCAGCAGTTTCTGAGATACGCAAACTACCCCCGGCATGTACAATAATTCTGGTCAAAGTCACTTAGATCACATGTCTACCCTGTTCTGATGTTTTATCTGAAGAATAATTGAACCTCTGGCAACACACAAAATGCTGGAAGAATTCAGCAGGTCAGGCAGCGTCTGCAGTAATGAACAAACCACATTTTGGGCGGAGGCACTTCGTCAGGACTGGAAAGGAAAGGGGAAGACACCAGGGTAAAAAGGTGGAGGAGGGGAAGGAGGATAGCTAAAAGGTGATAGGTGAAACCAGGTGGGTGCAAAAGTTAATGGGCTAGAGAGAAAGGAATCTGATTGGAGATGGGAGAGTGGACCATAGGAGAAAGAGAAGGAGGAGGGGGCCGAGGGGGGTGGTGTTAAGCAGACGAGAAAAGGTAAGAGGCCACAGTGGAGAATAGAAGCCATGGTTGCATGCTTTTATGCAATAAGTTGCTGCCACATGATTGGCTGATTAGGTATTTACATTGACAAACAGGTGTGCAGATGTACCCAATAAAATGGCCTTTGAATGTAAATGACTGGTTGTTTCCAGACATGAGATTCCAGGCATTTCCAGAAAGAGAAAAAGGTGGAAAAGGATTGTATTCTTTGGAGTTTAGAGCAGTGACCGTTTTGAAAAAATTCAGAAAGCTGGAGAAGCCACTCAGCCCATGACCCGAATGAAAGTTAAATACAACCATGTTTCATATCCCACATATTCCCAAACAATTTCTTACTCATGGAACTTTTGGTGTCAGCAAATCAGGTAATTTTTAGTCTCGATCTCATCTAAATATTCCCAGCCCTCTGATTTGGAATGAAGAAAATTTCTCACATAATTCCCAAATGTTCTTGTACCAAGATAGTGACATCTGGTTATATATCAACCAGCCAAGGGAAACATCCCCAAAACCAAATTGGCCGGCTCTTTAATCATTTTATATGTTTCAGTGAAATTATCCTTCATACCTCTAATATCTAAGTTATTCCAGCCCAGTCCATTCATCCTTTCCCATCAGGACAACACATACAGTGATCAACACTCCATGCACCATCTCTATCAGGGGAAGCTTTGTTACACTCCCAGTAAAGTAGATATTTCCCTTCTTGGTGAGCAGACCAAAACTCTCCTCAATGTTTGAATGTGGCTTGATCAGGGATATATCTCCTCCTATCATTCCATTAAAGGGAGCAGTATAATATCTGCTTTTTTAATTGTGTCCCATACTAGATTTTCTAGGATTCGGGTCCCAAGTCACCAAAGTCCATCTGAATTTTCTCTCACACCTTAAAATATTTCCTTTTTCTATTTTACCTGGTAAAGGAATAGCCTCGTACTTAGATGTAATATTATGTGGAGAATGTTTTAACCCCACTACTGAGCACATCTACAAGGAGTGCAGCCACAAAAAACAGAGTCCATCATCAAGGACTCCCATATTCCAGGCCGTGCTCTCCTCTCACTGCTGCCATCAGGAAGGAGGTACAGCAGTCTCAGGTCCCACACCACTAGGTTCAGGAAAAACTATTACCCTACAACCATTGTTGTTTCTGTAACAACTTTGTTTGACCCGGGAAGGTTGTTAGCCTTGAGCTGAACCCCAAACCTGAAGAATGGTGGACAACTCTTAGTCTGGCCTCTACCCTTTGACCTGTTTGGAATGGTGACCTTATCAAGAGCCAAAGCGTAAAGCTATGACTCCAGCCAACACAGATCTCTGGGTCATTGAGATACGCAAGCCTCCAAACCCAACAACAAGGTTGTGGTCTTTTTGGAGGTTCCATTTGATTATCTAATGTTTTATATAATTACAATGTACATTTGACTGAATGCAAATAATTCTGAAAAAGTACTACAATAACTATTGAACCATGATTTGCGCAGTGAGCATTAGAAATGCAGTGTCACACAATGCCTTCCTCTGCATGCTGTGTTGAATTCAGTTTCACTGCGGATATACATTCCATTGTCAGCTCCTCGGTGAAGTCACAAAATAAGCCCAAGATGCTGCTGTCTTAATCAGATCAGGTAACACGCAGTGGGAGTCAAACTGTTGCAGATGATATAAGTCTGCAGTAAAATCAGAATCTGTAAAGAAAAACATTAATCTATAAGAAAGCAGAAAACTCCTATTGGGTCAGGCAGCATCCGTGGAGGGTGAACGGAGTTAAAGTTTCTGGTTGGTGACCATTCCATCAGACTTCCCACTTGCAATGCCAACATGTTTCATTCACATAGTATACAGAGGCACAAATTAAACCACGTGCCATCACCATTCATGCGTATTTGAGGGAAATTCCTGGGATGTCATCTCTGGGAGCATGGTTTCAGGTCTCTTGCAAAGAAAATGAAAAAAACTTGCCAATAATCTTCTTCCATATTAACCATTAAATACTTTTCCATCCACATTTTTAAGACCTGAGGAAGACCTAGTATTGGTATTGTTTTATGATGAGCCTTCAGTCCCATACACAAGGTTCAGTAACAGTTACAATCCTGCCACCATCAGGCTCCTGAGCCAGTGTGGATAACTTCACTCACCTCAGTGCTGAACTGATCCAATAACCTATAGACTCACTTTCAAGGATTCTAAAACTCAGTATTATTTATTTACAGTTTTTAAGTTATTTGAATAATTTGTCTTTTGCACTTTGTCAGTCTCTGTTATTTATAGCCTTTCATAAATTCTATTGTATTTTCTTGTAAATGCCGACAAGAAAATGAATTCCAGGGTAGTATATAGTGTCATATACATACTCTGATAATAAATTTACTTTGAACTTTGAATTTTATTATTGTTATATGTACCATGATAGAGTGAAAAGCTTGGCTTGCTCACTCCAGATCAGATCATTACACACTGCGTTGAGGTACAAGAAAGTAAACCAACAACAATTCTGAATAAAGAGCAAAAGCTACTAAGAAAGCATAGTGCAGGTGAACGATTAAGAACAGGTTAAGCCATTGCATTCTCAGCTCCTCCTGGTTAGCCAGGACTTTATGGGAACAGGTAGAGGGCCCACTGATTCACAGCTGCTCAAAAATCCCTCACCAGTATGGATGAGGTAGAGGCCAGTTGCGTGTGATCGGACTGACCATGCTAATTCTGGGCACACTATTGAATCTAGTGTGTCAAAGGGCTTGGTATACTTTGCATCTGGCTCCTCAGTTTTATGTCATTTGAATGGAGGCACCAAACCAATGAGAAGGGATAAATGAGGCCTTTAGTTTTACATTATTTTACTTAATAATATTAATTGTTAGTGGTTTATTGTTTCACACTTCTAATGTATTTATTTTAATTAATTTTTTTTGCCAGTTGCATGATTTGTTCTTTTTTTTGTGTGTTAGGTGTTCGCTATTTTCTTTGAACAGGTTTCATGGTGTTCCCTTTTTTCATGGCTGTCTGTGGGAAGATGAATCCCAGGGTTACACACTGCATTCGTACTTTGATAATAAATGTACTTTGGATCTTTGAATCTTTTGAATCTGAATAGCTTTGCTGACTAAAGAGGCTTTTGAACTGTTCAGAAATCTGTGACAGCTGGCAAAGTATAGCAGGACCCTGCAGCGGCTGAGCGTCGAGATGTGATACATCAGGCCTCGTCACTTTACATGACTCGCTGTATCTCATGAGATGACTCTGGGATCTGAAGTCGACCCCTTTTAGCTGTCCTTATCTGGAAAAAGTAACTCCAGATAGCAAGCTGGATCCAGAATGATGGGGTCTTACAAGAGGGAGGGAACTTCTATTGCCCCCTCACCGCTGGGGCCTGCTGCAGTTCAAACTGGGCAATTTTCTGCAGCACAGCAACTTTGAATAATCTGGTATGATGACTTCATGATACTGTCTCTAAATTGCAATCATTCAAGGCTTTCTGTTTCTGTAAGGCAAGTGGTGATTTACCTTGCCAAATGTTATAAGGAAAGTTTGAATCGATTAGGACTTTATTCCTTAGAATGTAGAAGATTGAAAGGAGATTTGATGGAGCTATACAAAATTATGAGGGGTATAGATAGGGTTAATGCAAGTTGGCTTTTTCCACTGAGGTTGGGTGGGACTACAATCAGAGGTCATGGGTTAAGGGTAAAAGATGAGAAGTTCAAGGGGAACGTGAGGGGAACCTTCTTCACACAGAGACATGAGAGCGTGGAATGAGTTGCCAGTACAAGTGGTGCATGCGAGCTCATTTTCAACATTTAAGAGAAGTTTGGATAGGCCCATAAATGGTAGGGGTATGGAGGGCTATGGTCCTGGTGCAGGTTAAATGGTTTCAGCATGGACAAGAAGGGCCAAAGGGCCTGTTTCTGTGTTGTACATCTCTGTGGCTCTAAGTGCAGGGATGGTTAGTGATTAAGAAGTTATAACAACATTTGCAAAACTGAACCATTATAGCAGTTTGTGGGCTGATGCTCCATTTATCTTTCTTGTACCCTTCATCCAATCTCATCCTTGCAATCTCCTGTTTTCTTTATTCGTGTGGTAGCAAGCACCAGACTCGCAAGGTAAAGAAATTTCTCCTAAAATCCCTTTTGGATCTATGAAAGTTCAAAGTAAATTTATTATCAAAGTACGCATATGTCACCATATACAACCCTGAGATTCATTTTCTTGTAGGCATAGTCAAATCTATAGAATAATGACTATAAGGGAATCAAAGAAAGACTGCCCAACAAGGGTGATCAGCCAGAGGATAGCAGACAACAAACTGTGCAAGCAGAAAAAGAATAAACAACATTAATAAATATATAAGCAATACATTTTGAGAACATAAGATGATGAGCCCTTGAAAGTGGAGTCCTTTGGTTGTGAGAACAATTCAGCGATGGGGCAAATGAGGTTACCCCCTTGGGTTCGAGAGCCTAGTGGTTGAGTGGTTGTCACTGTTCCTGAACTGGGTGGTGCAAGTCCTGAGGGTCTTCTACTTTCATCCTGATGGCAGCAGCAAGAAGAGAGCATGTCCTGGGTTGTGGGAGTCCCTGATAATGGATGCTGCTTTCCTGCGATGGCCTTTCATGTAGATGTGCTCAGTGGTTGAAAGGGCTTTACTTGTGAAGGACTGGGCCGTATCCACTACTCTTTGTAGGATTTTTCATTCAAGGGCACTGGTGCTCGAGCGAATCAATGCACCCTCCATGACACATCTATAGTCTGTCAAAATTTTAGATGTCATGCCGAATCTCCGCAAACCTAAAAGGAAGTTGAGGAGCTGCTATGCTTTCTTCATAATTCCACTTTTGTGCTGAGCCCAGGACCAATTCTCCAAAATAATAACACCTAGGAATTTAAAGTTGCTAACCCTCTCCACCTCTGATCCTCCAATGATGACTAGCTCATGGATCTCTGGTTTCCTTCTCCTGAAGTCTATAATCAGCTCCATGGTCTTGCTGACATTGAGTGAGAGGTTGCTGTTATCGTACCACTCAGTCAGACTTTCAATTTTCCTCCTATATTCTGATTCAACGCCTCCTTTGATTCAGCCAACGGCAGAGATATCATTAGTAATTTTGAATATGGTACAGTATATATGGCGTTAACAATGATCTTAATTTATATTCCCTGGATTTAGTCTCAGGCAAAGATGGAAATACTTTCCACGTGGCTGCCTTATCAAATCTCTCTACAATCTTAGACCTTTATGCATGTGTACATTTCTTAGAATGTACACTCAGTGACCACTTTATTAGGTACCAGTGATGAAATGGAGTGGAACCCTGTGTGGTCTTCTGCTGCTGTGGCCCATCCACTTCAAGGTTTGATGTATTGTGCGTTCAGAGATGCTCTTTTGCACACCCCCGTTGTTATGCATGTTTTTTTTTGAGTTACTGTCACCTTTCTGTCAGCTTGAACCAGTCTGAATGTTCTTCCCTGACCTCTTTTATTAACAAGGCATTTTTTTTGGCCCACAGAACTGCTGCTCACTGGATGTTTTTTTTTGTTTGTTTTACACACCATTCTTCTGTAAACTCCAGGAACTGTAGTGCATGAAAACCCCCAATAATTCATCAAGGTTTTCTCAGATACTTAAACAATGCCATCTGGCACCAAGAATCATTTCCTAGTCAAAGTCACTTTGGTCATATTACTTTCCCATTCTGATGTTTGGTCTGAACAACAACTGAACCTCTTGACCATGTCTGAATGCTTTTATGCATTGAGTTCCTGCCACATGATTGGCTGATTCAATATTTATAGGTGCCTAATAAAGTGGCAACTGAATGTATATTTCTATGGAAAGAAACCAGTTTAATGGATCAGTATCGCTGCTTATCATGAACTTGATGCTGAGTTACTCAGTTTTGGCAATAGTACCAATTGTGAGTGCTTAGTTACAGTGACTGTCCACAGTTTATATTGAAGGTCATCTTTGCTGAAGGTTTGGAGCTCTCTGCACACATTGGTAATGATTAAATATTCAATGAGATGTACAGTTGTAATCACTCGCATGGATAGCCAAATATACATTATTTTTGAGGATCATTCACTGAAAGGCAATTGGTTGAATTCTGTCATACTAATTTAAAACACTAAATGAGAGAAAAAGGGTCAAGTGCTTTCCTGGCTAATAAAGACTTCCTGGGCTTCCAGCTGGGTACGGGTATCGATTATAACTGATGGTCCAATGTCAAACTCTGCTATCTTCTTCAGGGATGATGCCTGGGAGGAGTTTGTTTGTAATAAATGAGAGAATTAACCTGTTAGTCATGGCACATTGTGAAGCACTTCCCTTTTGACATTCTAGTTAGAAAACAAAACCACTTCCAATTATAAGCATGGAGAAAAGATGGCCTTCATTATCTTTGCTGGTCTGGTGCCAAGGACAAACCCAAGGGTTATGTGTTTAAGTGGACGGCTTTCTGGAAAATTCATGGTGGGAAAAATAAAGTACTGATGACTGCATGCAGCTATAACCACGACAACGTAAAGGAGGGATTAGGATATAATGCAATGGTTTTCAGCTTTGCTAGGACACTAATGCTGCAATGTAATACTGTCACCGGGACTTTGACCTGACTTCAGAGAGGCACTGTATGAGGAGGGAACTGATATTTTGAATTAAGCTTGATGTTGAGCTACTAATAAAATGCAGAAAAATTTGCCCAGGCCATTTCTAATGATTGATACCTCCACCATTCAGCTATGCTGCCAAGAATTTGTATTTATTAAACCACAAGGATTCAGCAATGATATAAATTTTACAGAATCTGAAATATCAGTATTCAACTGGTTGATTCTCATATATTTAATACTCCATAAAGAATAAACCTATATTAGTGTGAAACCTGTCTTAGAACATATCTGAAATGTCCTTGTCATTGATTGAGATGTTTATAGACTGCGAAACCTGTCTTTCCATTTTTAAGAACAGAGACCTTCTAGCTGAGAGAGCTGGCTCTTGAACTGAGTAGCAGAACTGAGGCTGCAATCCATTTTGCTGCTGATAATGGTATAAATGAGATCCAATGCTCCTGTTTCACTGACATTTGAAGGACAGTTGTGCTCCATTTTCTGCCTCCATGTAATTGTATGCTTGGTCACTGTAACCTTTATTTTCAGTTTTGCACTAATTATGATTCACATTCAAATTTTTTTTTGTTAAATTACAGTAAAACTCATAATCTCAAGAGATTCTGAAGATGCTGGAAATCTAGAGTATCACACACAACATGCTGGAGGAACTCAGCATGTCAGTCTTCATCTATGGAGAGGAATGAATAGTCAGCGTTTTGGATCACCCACCTATCTTCTCCATCAGTTGGCTTCACCTATCACCTGCCAGCTTATACTCCTTTCCCTCTTCCCACCTTCTTAATTTGGCTTCTTCTGTCTTCTTTTCCACACCTGATGAAGGGTCTCAACCTGGCATAGATTTGGCATGTCACCTAAAACTTTGACAAACTTCTATGGATGTGTGGTGGAGAGTATTTTTACTGGTTGTATCATGACTTGGTATGGAAACACTAATGCCCTTGAATGGAAAATCCTACAAGAAGTAGTGGATATGGTCCAATCCATCACAGGTTAAGCCCTCCCCACCACTGAGCACATTATACATGGAGCTCTGTCGCAGGAAAGCAGTATCCATCATCAAGGACTGCCACAATCTAGGCAAGCTCTCTTCTCATTGTTGACATCAGGAAGAAAACACAGGAGCCTCAGGACCCACACCATCATATTCAGGAACAATTATTACCCCACAACCATCAGGCTCTTGAACTGATGGAGATTATTTCACTCAATTTCACTTACCCTATCTCTGAACTGTTCCACACCTATGGACTCACTTTCAAGGGCACTTCATCTCATGTTCTTGATATTTATTGATTAATTATTTATTATTATTTCTTTTTTTTGTATTTGCACAGTTTGTTGTCTGTTGCACATTGATTGTTTGTCCTGAAGAAGGGTTTGACCCGAAGCGTCGACGGTTTACTCTTTTCCTTAGATACTGCCTGACCTGCTGAGTTCCTCCAGCATTTTGTATGTGTTCCTGTGTATTTTCAGCATCTACAGACTTTCTCATGTTTTTGATTTTTTTTCTGTCCTGTTGGGTGCAACCTTTGACTGATTCTATTGTGTGTCTTGTATTTACTGTGAATAGCCACAAGAAGATGAATCTCAGGGTTGTGTATGGTGACATACATGTACTTTGATAATAAACTTACTTTGAACTTCAAGATAGCAGATTATCAGACTTTAACTGTTTTTAGAATGGATAGTATAAACTGGTCAATGTAAGTTTGCATTATATCAGCCTGTTCAATGATAGCACATTAACATCAATGTGTCATTCAATGGTTGAAAGTTGCACTCTCAGTTTCATCCCTAGCAGTTCTGAATAGGATCAGAACCTCTAAACATTGTTGCAATGGCAATGAACTATCCAGGGGCATCTTCACATTCAGCTATCATCAGTTTATTTGTATTACATACCTGTACTGATGTAAGCATGTTCTTGGGCTGGTGACAACCCTGAGAAGTCTACAATTTAGGCACCTACTCATAGGTGCCTAACGAAAACACTGGTTAGCCTTCTCCATGAACCATTTGTGGAGGATGATCCCAGAATAGTTTGGGGAATATTCTGTGGTGTGAAGATAATCACAGTGATCAGTAATGTACAATCTGAAAGGATTCATTTATCCAGTCCTGCTTAAGGATCTCGGCCCGAAACATCAACTATTTACTCTCTTCCATTGATGCTGCCTGGCCTGCTGAGTCCTCTAGCATTTTAAGTGTGTTGCTAGGATTCATTAATAATCTGGTTATTGGAAACTTATAACCACCTGTGTAGTACAGGGACTGGTAATGCTACCCTTGCTGTTAACTATATACATTTACGGTCTGAATGCAAGTGTAGGAGATATGGTGAATTGGCAACATGGACAGAGTAATGGCCAATATAATTCAATTCTGAAAACCAGTAAGGGGCCGTATGGTAGTGTAATGATTAGTGTAACGTTATTACTGTGCCAGTGAGCTAGGTTCAATTCCCACCACTCTCTGTAAGGAGTTTGTACATTCTGTCTGTGACCGAATGCGTTTTCCTCCGAGTGCTCAGGTTTTCTCCCACATTCCAAAGGTGTGAGGGTTGGTTAATTGGTCACATAAATGTAAATGGTTGGTATGGGATCATGGGGCCATCAGGGCTCATTACCGTGCTGTATCTCTAAATGTGAAAAATATGAGGTGCTGGTTTTGAGAGGACTAGTGAAAAATAAATGGTAGGACCCAGAGAGGAAATGAAGAACAGAAAGAGTTTCCTATATATATAAAAGGATTTCTGAAGACAGCAGCATATAACGTAGTTGAGAAAGCACATGGGATGATTATTTTTATTGGCCAGGGCGCTGAATATAAAAGTGGGGGAGCAGGTGGTATTATTGTACAACCATATTAAAATAATTGGGCTTTGGCTAAGGTACTAGGTGTAGATTTGGTCACTGCACTAGAGGAAGGATGCAGTTGCACTGGAGAGAATGTAAAAGAAGGTCTTCAGAATGTCACCTCAGATGGAATGGTTCAGCCTAGAAAAGAGTGGAGATGCTGGGTTTGTTGTCCCTGGAGTGGAAAAGGTTGTGGGGTAACCTGACTTGAGAGTGTACCTTGATTGTATAGTGAGAATCATTTCACCATTGAAGGGGTCCATAATCACGGGCTATGAGTAAAGTCAAGATGCATGAGAGGGTGTGAAAATTTTGTTTCACCCAGAGAATGGTTGAAATTGGGATCACACTACTTGAGAGAATGGTGGAGGCAGGTACTCTCGTCATATTTAAGAGGTAATTAAATAAGCACATGAAGCACTTTGGTATAGAAGGCTAAGGGCTAAGTGTTGGACAGTGGGGATTGGTATAGTTAGGTGAATGATATTTAGCATGAACATGGTGAGCAAAAGGGGCCGTTTCTATGCTGTATGATTCTATTATTCTAGGATAAAATTTCAAACTGAGATTGAAAGTGATTTCATTCAGTCTGAAGCCAAAATCTAGATGAAGTGAAGAAGGCCGTGAAGTTATGAGCTGTGATTGCTACTGTCATGCTCCGGTCCGTGAAGTCTGCATTCCGGTTCGCGGTCCAGTCCATACATCCTTATTCTGGGTTTTCCTGTTTTCCTTGGTTCCATTGGGTGCCTTAATTGAGGCACCTGATTTTCGTTTTGGGCTGGCTCCATAAATGGCTTCAGGATTCAGCTTCAGGCTGCTGGACTGCTCCCTCCCTGGAATTGATATGTGTGTGTGCGTGTGCGTGAGTGTGTGTGTGTGTGAGTGTGTGTGTGTGTGAGTGTGTGAGTGTGTGTGTGAGTGTGTGAGTGTGTGTGTGAGTGTGAGTGTGTGTGTGAGTGTGTGTGTGTGTGTGCGTGCGTGTGCGTGTGCGTGTGCGCGCGTGCGTGCGTGTGCGTGTGCGCGCGTGCGTGCGTGTGCGTGTGCGTGTGCGCGCCTTGCCCAGCCTGGTGCTGGAGATTCTGTGTCTGAGTCCTTGGCAGTTATCCTTATCAAGCATCCTCTGCAGTCATCTTGGCCCTGTGTCCAAGAAAGGGTCCTGGCCCTATGCTCCAAGGAGGAGTCTTGGCCCTGTACCCAAGAGCCTAACTAAGCCTAGTCCAAGAGCCTCATCCTGTGCTGGAGATTCCTCACCCTGCCCGGTGCTGGAGTTCCCTTGGCCTGTGCTGGAGATTCCTCACCCTGCCCGGTGCTGGAGCTCCCTTGGCCTGTGCTGGAGATTCCTCACCCTGCCCGGTGCTGGAGTTCCCTTGGCCTGTGCTGGAGATTCCTCACCCTGCCCGGTGCTGCCCTTGTCCTGTGCTAGAGATTCCTTGCCCAGCCTGGTGCTAGAGTTCCCCTGTTGTGTCCAGGAGTCTTTTGTCCTGTCCAAGCCACGTCCAAGGACCTTGTCCTGTCCAAGCCATGGCTTTGTGTTCTCATCCTGTCATGTGCCTTGTCCTGTGCAGGAGTTCCATGTCCGGTCCTGTAGTCATGTCTCGTCCTCGTCTAGATCTGGGGTCTGAGCCTGAGTCAAGATCCAGGTTCTGGGTCCCTGTCCAGTCTCTGGCTCGGAGTCCATGCCCAGGCTCCTAGTTCCAAGTTCCATGTCCTGGTCAATGCTTTCCTGGTCTTGGTCCTAGCCCTGGCCCTGAATCCTAGTCTCATCCAAGAGAAAGAGAACTGTAGACCAGTTAACCTGACAACAGTAGGATAAGTACTAGAATCCATTACTAAATTAGTGATAGGAGAGAATTTAGAAAATGATATTAAGTTAGGGCAGGGCCTACATGGATTTATAAAATTGAATCTAAGAGTGTTTTGAAGTTTAACTAGTAGATTAGATAGGGGAGAAACAGTAAATATGACGTACTTTCAGAAGACCTCTGTTAAATTATAAAATACGGTTATTAAATTATGCATCATAATGGACAGAAAACAAAAAGCAAGAATATTTTGTGAGATTTGAACTAGTTTGACTACTGCAATAGCTTCGTTTAGATTTTGACTATTTTCAAAGCTGTTGGGTTCCTTCTGCAATGAAATGCCTGACCATTCTTGAATTACTTTTCATGGCCATGGCTGCCTTGGAAATCTGGCAAGAACGGTATAAGTGTTCAACCCTCCCCAGAATTTTTTTAGCTGGGTTAAAAACATGCTGCTGGAGAAAATCTGTGTGTCAGTCAGCATCTCGGGAGACAGGGGGTCAGTTAATGTTCTGTGTTTAGACCCTGCGTTGGATTTACCTAAGTACTCTGCTCAGAATTTAGGCTGGTCTACTAACTTGGGTTAGCCTGGAGTGACTGAACTGAGTGTTAAAACATTGTTTTGGACCTGAGCATCCTCTTTCTGTTCTTAAATGACTGTGAAATGTAAGAAACCAGCCCTCAGCTTAAATGCTTTCATTAAATGTTTTGGCATTGCTCTGGTTCTGTGAGTAACGATGGTAGACAAGTATAATTTGGTGAATGAGGACAAAGTGTTCCATCTCCATCCAGGACAGTTGGACTGAAAGTGTCAAGATCTATTTACTTATTGAGATACAGTGTGTAATAGGCCCGTCTAGCCCTTCAAGCTGTGCTGCACAGCAATCCCCTGATATAACCCCTGGCCGAATCATGGGACAATTTACAATGACAAATTAACCTACCAACCGGTATGTCTTTGGACTGTGGGAGGAAACCAACGTGCCCAGGGAAAACGTACAAACACCTTACCGATGTTAACGATAGGTACAATTCTTACTTCAAGCAATAACTATTATACTATGAAGTAGTAGGGCGGAGCTTACACTTGCCAAACTTGTAATTCTTACATCTCTGTTGCTATTTCAAAGGGGAACATGAAGTACTCAGAATTTTACTGAACTTTAAACGTAAGGTACAATGACGTCTGGGCCTGCCAGAGTATGAACGTTAAACTTGTTGAAGAAAAAAACGGTCTACATTTGTATTTTACCTTTGATTCAAATTAATTTAGGAAATCACAAAACACTTCACAGTCCACGAAGAATAACACTGGGCAACAAAGTTTTTGGAAGTGTTGCCCGGTCAGAATTTTTCTTGATAGTGCTTGAAGCTGAATACCAGTATAATTTCAGACTACTTGTATCACTTAAAAATTTGAAAAAAAACAAGAAATTAACTTTTATTGAATATAATGCATTTAATTGCATGACAGTGCTGACATTTTGCAATAGTTCAACCAACCTAAAAATGTTTTGTTGATGATTTAAGTTTGTGCTCAGTGTCTGAGGCTTCTCAATTAAATATACAATGATAATCAGCCAGCATTCATGGATTCCAGTTGCTGTAATGTCGTTTCTGCATGACTGTAATGTCCTGGTGAAACCTTTCACCGTGCTCATCACTGACAGCACCTAAATTTGCCCAGAAGAAGCCTAAATGGGAATGCTGAAAGTTAATCTTTAGTGATATGTTACACTTCATAGATTTGTATGCTTGAAGCATTTTGTTAACCAGCTGTGCGTAGTTTGGTGCACTGTAGTTGCCAAGAAAATTTTCAATGAATCCTTGGAAGCCTTCCATGTGTTTTGCTCCGGTCCCACTAAAAGATCTTTGAATTGCCTGTCGTTGATGACCTGTTTGATTTGTGGACCAATAAGAAAGCTGTCCGTAATATTGCCATCAGCTATTCTCACAAATTATGTATTGAAATAACAAATATGGGCATTTTTTTAAAAAATGGTGTGTGATAGGGAAATTTCATGGTGATTTTCATGATCAGCAGCCCAAAATCCTTAAGGTACATCCAAAGGTATTCAGGAAGTAAAATCTTTTGTCCAGTGTAATCAATCTTTTAATATAGGAAATGTCATGATCAATTTATCCAAAATAAGACCTCACAATGAGCTATGTGACAATGACACAAAAATCCTTTTTGGTTATCTTTCTGTCCAGAACGTGGGACCCTGAGCACTTGCTTACTCCAATGGTCAGATGGGTCCTCAGTTTAACAGTATATCTGATGCACACCACCCTGACAGTGCAATGTTCCTCTAGTATTTTGATTGTGTGCCCGTCTGGATTAGGCCCTGAAGTCTCTGCAGTCTGACTCGGAGGTGAGAATGCTAAAAATCATGTCTCGGCTGACAAACTGTGTGCATTCTTCTGGCCTCTAAGTACAGTGCATCACTCAATGAAGCATTGATCATTACTGCCACATATCATTGCCCTTGAAAGAGATGATGCTGACTTTCATATTTCAGGGAATGAAACTGTCATCCAACTAAATTCATACACTGATGAGAAAAATTATTTGACTCTTTGGACATAATTCAACCCTCCTTCTGCCTCCAATAGGTTTGGTTTCAGAACCGAAGAGCAAAGGAGAAACGATTGAAGAAAGATGCTGGCAGGCAGAGATGGGGTCAGTATTTCAGGAACATCAAAAGATCCAGAGCAAGCTCCAAATCAGATAAAGACAGTGCGCAAGATGATGGGGTGGCCAGCGATGCAGAAGTGTCCTTCATAGGTTTGTACATGTCAGAATCTGAGTGCTTTTCATAATAAACCCTGCAGTTAGCTTCTCAGGACTATTATAACACTGGGAGAATGCTTAAAGGCTGGGATTGTTCCAGTCAGAATAGAAAAGATTAAACGAACAGAATGATCTTCAAAGTTATGTGGGATTTTTAACCATTGACAGGAATGGCCACAGATTTGAGGTTATTTGCCAAAGAGTTAGGGGAGTGTGGCAGAGAATTTTATTAGTAATTCCATGAGTTTTTAAAATCTAGAATGCATTACCATAAAGACTAGTGGAAGAATATTTAATAACTTAAATTAAGTTGGATATATAGTTGAAAACTTTGTTGGGCTGCAGGGAAAGAGATGAGGGAGAGTGGGACTGACTAGTCAGGTTTTACAAAGATGTAGACATATGACCCATCTAAAGGCATAGACTGCAGATGTTGGAAGTGTTTCAACTTGAAGCATTGACAATTCCTTTCCCATCACAGATGTTGTTTAACCCAGTGAGTTCATCCAGCAGGCTGTTGCTGTTCTAAAGGTGCCATGAGTCCAATAGGTTCTCTACAATAAGTCCAAATGGACAATGAAAATATATGAAATTTAATAACAAAATTATCTATTTACAGAACTTCCCCATTCCAGCACCACACAACCAACTCCCTAACTTGAGGTTTTCATTTAAAATAAATTAGTATGAAATGGAGGAGTGTTCTGCTGGGGATGGTTAGCGAGAGTCTGACAAAGTTGCTGGAGAAATGCATCTAGGCCCAAGCTGCCTTGTCTCTCCTCTCTGACTACAGTGTATATACAATTCCTTATCTTGAACTCTCCAGCTTATAGAGTCAGGAACAATTCAGCATGGATACACACCCATCAGCCCGAGGAGTCCAAGCTAACCATTGCGCCCATTGAGCTAGTCCCAATTCCTGCCTTTTGTCCATATCCTTCTAAGCCTTGCTCCTTCAGCTGCTTCTCATAAATTGTACCTGCTTCGACCACTTCCTCTGGCAGCTCGTTTCATATACTCTGCACACTGCATGAAAAGGTTGTCCCTTGGGTCTCTTTCCCATCTTTCCCCTTTAACCTTAAAGTTGTGTGCCCTGATTGTGGTCTCCCCCTATCCTGGGGAAAAGATTGTCTATGCTCTAATAATTTCAAACATGTCTATGCAGACCCCTCATTCTCCTGTGTTACAAGGAAAAAAAGACCTATAAAAAAAGACCCCATCTAAAAAGTTCACCGCAAGGAGTGAATAAATATTACTGATAATTGATTACATCTATTTGGAGGAAAACTTTTTTTACACAACCTCTCCCTGTAACTCAGGACCTCTAGTCCTGGCAACATCCTGGTAAATCTTTACTGAACTCTTTCTAGTGTAACTACACATCTTTCCTGTAACATCAAACCAATCCACCTATTTATCCCAAGCTTAGGTACAGATCAATTTACAATTACCAAATAGCCTTTTAACCAGTACGTTTTTGAACGGAAGGAGGGAACCTATGGGATCACGGGATGGGCGGCCAAAGAGCGCGGGAACTGAGCTCCGAACTCCGAATCCCCGAGCATGGCGCCATTGTTTCAGGAAATATTCCGAGACGCATTTAACAAATTTCACCCAGTTCAGGCCCGTAACACTCTCAGTGGCCCAGTCAGTGCTGAGGAAGTTAAAATCTCCCACTAACATAACTATTATTCTTACAACTATGAGAATATTTCTACAATCCTGCTCCTCAAGTTTCTTCTGACTGTTGTGGGGGGGGGGGGGGGCGGGGGGATGGACACTAGAGTGATTCTCCTCTTCTAGTTTCTAAATTATACCCATATGGCCTGATTGGATATTGCCCCAGGAAAGTAATCTCTAAATATTATATTACATCCTCATTAATTCAAAAGGTTACACTGCCTCCTTGCTTATTTGTACCTCTGTCCCGCGGTGCCATCTATACCTTGGACCGCCCCTCCCTCAGCCACGTTTCTGCTATGGTTATAACATCCCAGTCTCCAGAGCCAATCCACACAGTTCATGTGCCTTACCCGTTAAACCTGGACTACCTGAAACGCACACTGTTTAACTTTTCCCTGCCTCTACTCGACTTGCTCTGCTACCTGCTGCTTTATCCATGACTTGCTCTGCTACCTGCTGCTTTATCCATGACTTGCTCTGCTACCTGCTGCTTTATCCATGACTTGCTCTGCTACCTGCTGCTTTATCCATGACTTGCTCTGCTACCTGCTGCTTTATCCATGACTTGCTCCTGAGAGTCCCACGTCCCACACTCCTCCCCTCTCCTCTCGGCCAATCTAGTTCAACTATGTTGCTCGAGCAAAATTTCCCTTTCTGATTCAAGTGCAACTTCTCCCTCTTGCCATTTTGATAATTTAAAAAAAGATTTAAATATAAAACACATCTCACGGTCTCCAAACGGTTTCCTCCAAAAAGATGTAATTATCAGTAATACTTATTCATTCCTTGCGGTGAATTTTTTTAGAATAATCCCCAGTAAAAGACCTCAGAAAATGAGGTGTTTGCAGTGGTTTTGTGAATGACTAACTAGAAATGGAGGCGAAATACTGTAGAGGGTAGAAATTTGAAATAAGACGGAAAATTATTCTGTGGAATTTGACCTGTAGTTGGATTTGATGTCACAGCTTCCCCCGGCTCGTGTCTGTTGAGCTCTCTCGAAGCGCGGGCGGAAAATATATATCTACAAAATCTTCCCGGTAAGCGGACGGCCCAGCGCTTGGGCCCTGAGAGATCGAGCGAAGTCTGGTGCCGGGTAATCTGGGAGTTGGGAAGGAACTGCTTCATCGCACGTGGGTGGAAAGGTCAATCTTTCAGGATTTTAACGCGCATTTGTTCATTTTTTTTTTGTCCGCACGTATAGATGAGCATTCGATGTCGGACATGGGGCATCCGAATGGGATGTACAGCAGCATGAACGACGCCTCTCCAGGTCTGGGCAGACAGACTGGGAGCAACGGAGGTTTCACCATAGACGGGGCACTGCCGCAGGACCAATATCACGACCTGAGATCGAACAGTCCTTATGGGATCCCCCAGTCGCCCGCGTCACTACAAACCATTCCTTCCCACCAGCCTCTTATTTCAGGACTCGTGTACCAGGACGCTGGTTTAGGCCTTATTGCTCAAGGAGGAGGAGGAGGAGGAGGAGGACAAGGTATGAGCCAGGCCATGCATGTTTTAGGAGCAAACGGACCAAGTTCGGATCTCTCAACAGACAGCAGCGGAGGGTATCCCGATTTCCCGGCTAGTCCGGCATCCTGGCTGGACGAAGTGGAGCACGCACAGTTTTAACAAGCAAGCACACACACACACACACCTTGTTTTGAAACAATAATGTTCGATCAATCGAAGCAACAACATTGTAAGGTTTTCCAGCTGTGTCGAGGATCGACCACTCATCGTGTGATCGCAAAGATGCCCCAGTGACACGGACGAGAGCGGCATCAGCTCCAGCCCTTCCTCAACTCTCGTTTCATTGTTTGAAAAGCTTTCCGTGCGTGGCAACCAAGTTACTGTTGGGCTTTTTCCCGAAACATCAACTGCCTTGTTAAATATTATTTTGGTGTTGACCCACATTGCTCTTTTTACGTTATATCTAATTATGTGTAAATCCTATAGCCCGTAGTTAATGTGATTCAGTGTGATCCTGGCTATGCATTTCAATGCATTACCCCTTAACAGCAGTGCTACGAACGATCTCTTTTTTAAAGAAGTGTGGAAGCAGTTATTGAACAGAACGGCGTGTTAGAAAATTGCCTGGTGTTAAACGTCTGATATTGTCAAAAGGCCTTCTTAACCATTTTTACATCCTAGGGACTAGTGTTGGCCACGGGGTGGGAGGGAGAGGGATGGTTGTTGGGAACTTTTTTAAAACGTATTTTACTAATTAGTTATCCCCGATGGAGGGGTCTTTCCGTGCGCACATCCGATGTCCTGTGTTCCGTTCCTAGTGGCAATGGTGTGTTTGCACTTGATAAGTTGTGAATCGTGTTGGGATGTCCCGCAGCTCGAAAAGAGCGCGGTATCTTTGCATGTTATTTACTCTTAACGCCCACTGTCAATGCCTGTCTGTAGAAAGTGGAACATTGAACTAGTGGCAATTGTACCCCTTCCCCGAGTGTGGCCAACAGTAATTTTTACGCCTTCGTCATAATTATTTTTGGACTGACGTCTGATATACCAATTGCACTTTGCAATGTCTGTTTATTGCCAAATATCTCCCAGCGGGAAGGTTAAACGAGGAGAAATCACTCTGTACTTCTGTTGTGTATTTTTACTGTGGAAAGCAGTCTGTTTAGCGGTATTTTTAGGATGACATTAGTAAAGCAATTTTAGAGAAAAAAAATTGGGGGAAAAGCAAAAAAAAAGACACGCTTCTTGTCACCACTTGACTTTCTGGGTTTCCCGGTGGTTGGTATGACCATGCATTTTGTCAATCAGAGATATAAAATGTAAGGTGTTTTATGTATACAGATTGGACTTGGAAATCGTCGTTGGTCAAGTGTAAATGTTTTATTGTCTTTTATTTATTCTCTCTAAGCGATTCGTAAGAGAAATCTTTAATAAATTTATCAGCGAAAGTAAGACGGAATGTGTCGAGAACTTTGCTTTTTCTGCTGCCAGTAAAGTAGTGGTGACTCCAGCCATGGTCGCCTTTTCCCTTTGATACCGGTATCCACTGATCCTACGCGAAATAGATTTGGTCAGTTCCTTGTTCGAATTACACGTTAAGCCTATGTGACAACAACGCTACATTTTGCTGTGTCGTCATCTCGGGTTATGATTGGGTACTGGAGCTGGGATAGCGATAGGTAGACGCGTTTTGAGCGGGAAATATTATTTAATCTTGGGACTTCCACATATAGAGCGCGCGTAAAACCACTCAACGCTCACAACAGACAGAAGGAATACAGGGCACTAAAGGCCATTCGGGCCATCGTCCCACTTCCAGATTAATTCCCCAAAGGTCTACGTTTTCCCTTTCAGTTTGTTAACTCACCCCGACAGAAAGCTAGTATTGACTCTGCTTTCACTATCGGGCTATGTTTTCCAGAAACTCTTCATTGGCAACTTTGCACATCGCGACATACGTTTCTGTCCGGACACGAGCATTTACTCCACAGGAACCTCTCAGATCTCCGCACCCCGATTAACGTCAGAATCAGATTTCATATCACTAGCACTTGTCGTGCAACACGTTGTTTTGCAACGCAGCGCAGTACAATACACACAAGCAAGCTGTAAATTGCAATAAGAACTGTAGATATATATTTAAAAAATAACTAAGTAGAGCAAATAGTGATCAAGAAGTAGTGAGGCAGTATTTATAAGCTGGTTCATTGTCCGTTTAGAAATCTGATGGCGGAGGGGAAGAAGCTGCTCCTAAAGTGTTGAGTGTGTGTCTTCAGGCTCTAGTAACTCCTCCCTGAAGCAGCCCAATTTTCATCCGATTGAGGGACAGCTTCCCTAATTTTCGCACAAAGCTGAACATCCAGAAAATCTCCACCACGGATCATCCAGTGTAAAGGAATGTTAGAAACGATGGCGAGTTGTCATGCAAGACATTCTGGTAGGTGTTTACCGATCCAATATGTGGCTACATTGGACATCTGACGAGAGTGGAGGATCATGTCAGCGAAAGCGTATTTTTACCTGAAACTCGGATGATATAAAGTAATATTCACCGTGGCAAAGGATAGAAGGAAATGTTTCTCCCCCTAGGTATTTTGTCCCATCGTCAGACATTTTACCATAGCTGGGAGACTAGTGAACAAAGTTGAATGGATATGTTACCTATATCTGGGAGTTCAGCGGCGACCAGTGAATTGATATTTCTTTACGGTGCAGAAAGGCATTTGGCCATGCCAGCAATGAGAAAAACTGCATCAATCCCCTTCTCTGATCCCCCCCCCCCCCCCATAACTTAGTCTTGGTCCCGAGCCCATTAATTGTCTGCTGATTCTCCCAGCACCCACCTATGCTAGGGGTGGTTTACAGCATCGATACACCGGGGAAGCTTACAGTCATTAGAAAAATGTGCACGATCATACAAACAGAACTGAAGGTTAGGTTCAATTTAAGTCACTGGATCCGCGAGGCGACAGCTCTACTTGCTTTTGTGTCTTCCTCCTTTTTTGAATACCAGAGCAGCTTGTGGGTGTAATTTAACGGCAGGGTAAGGTTTTACGGGGAAACGGCAAATATCACATTCTTATGGAAAAGGGGGAGACATCCAAGTCAAATTTGCCTTAACAAGTAAAGATCGTTTGAAATGTTCTAATAATTTCGCATCACTGTACGTAATAGGAGCTTTATAGGTAGGTCCAAAGAAGTGTAAATACCGTTTGATTTTGAAATGAATAGTCAGAGAAGTTATTGATGAAGTTATTGTTTACTTTATTCCATCCTGGCAATGACTTAGAGAAACTACAATACTGGATTATAGTGGTCGATCTTTGTGGATTAATCGTCCCAAACGTGACTCAACACAACTCTTCCTAATGGAATGCATAGGGAACCAGACGCCTAGCATCTATTCCCGTCAAACACGCTCAATGCTCTTATGCAGAATTTGTAAACAAAGCCTTTTCTCAGGCTGTCGATTTTATATTGGTGGGTAGCAGATTCAGAAACCCACACTAGGTGTCGAATTGACTCCACAGTCTGTTGATGCTAATTTCTGAGAAAGTCAATATGATGGGTTGATTTCCAGACAATTCACTCTGGTGATGTTAATAGTGGCGTCCAGGCATGTCTTGTTCACACTAGTACGACTCCTCATTCTGGTTCTAGTATCTGGTTTTCATATTAACAGGAAACCACATCGGAGGTGGACTGCGCATTGCATTAGTACTGCACCCACTGGGTACTTTATCAAGTCCTGCCTGTAAGTAATCAATTGGCCACCGAGTGTTTCTTCGTGCTTTTCTGCCGCTGTCGCCCATCCACTTCAAGCTTCGACGCGCTGCGCATTCAGAAATGCTCTTCTGCACATCGCTGTCGCAGCGCACGGTTATTTGTGTTATGGACGCCGTCCTGTCGGCTTGAACCCTCGCATTGACCAGACGTTTTTGCTCACAGTACTGCCGCTTTCTGGATGTATTTCGTTTGCTTTTCGCACCATTCTCTGTAAACCTAGAGGCTGCTGTGAATGTAAATCGCAGGAGGTCAAAGGTTTCTATGATACTCAAACCACCCCGTCTGGCACCAACTGGTCAAAGTCACCGCGGTCACATCTTCCCCCATTCTGATGCCTGGTCTGAACATCAACTGAACCTCTTGACTCTATTTACCTTTATGCACTGAGTTGCTGCCAAATGATTGGCTGACTAGATAATTGCATTATCTAATATGAGCAGGGATATACCCAATAAAGTCGAATCACAAACAAGAGAAAATCTGCAGATTCTGGAAGGCAAAGTAATCCACGCAAAATGCTGGAGGAACTCAGCAGGCCAAGCAGCATTCATGAAAAAGAGTACGGTCGACGTTTCGATTATCCCGAAACGCCAACTACTAACTCATTTCCATAGATGCTCCCTGGCTCACTGAGTTCCTTCAGCATTCTGCGTGTATTATAATAAAGTGGCAACTGAGTTATTTTTAGGAAGTTTACAGCATTCAGTACCCTCGCCATTTCAGCTGAGAGTTTTGTTTCATTTTCATTCAGGTGCACGAGTCGGGAGTAAAAGTGTGAGTGAAATAAACAGTAACTGAAACGATAATCACGACCTCATTACTAATTTGTTTTCTGATTCGTAATGAGCATGGGATTTCAAGTGGAGACTAAACTGAAGCTGGGTACACTATTTCATTACTACCCGAGGATTTTATTGGTTAAGTTCCGAGTCTTAGCGTTACCCAGCGAAATATTTCGATCCGAGAGGGTTCGACAAACGCCTTAATCTTCGGATGTAGATCAAAGAAAAGATTAATCGGGTTATCTCGATTAAAATACACCGCGGTTCGAGGAATATTTTGTGATTCAAATTTAACCGCTTTGCAGATTGTGAATGTATCGTTAGATGTGCGCCCATGATGGGTACTTTGGGGGCTGTCGGAGCCTCCCCACACACGCCCCGAATTTTAAATTTAGGGGAAATGAAACTCGGCTTTCTGTTTATGTTCACAGGAAAAGGGATTAGTTGCAAGTTTATCGGGGGCATACATAATGCACCATCTGAGTCTGCACGCAGAGAGTAAAACAAAACACCCGGGGCCCCAATCCAGAAAATTCTAAAAGGAATTCTTTTTGAGTGAATTGAGGGACACTGGTTTAAAGAAAGTTAGCGAATGCTCTTTACAATTCTGTGACCCCAACGTTTTGGAAGTCTTCAGATCCGTGCAACGTTGAGGATAACCGTGGACTTCAGTTTCCCTCGGGTTCTGCAGTGATTCCCCAGATGAGTCTGTCAGGATCGGTTTGAATTTCGATGATGCTTTTCTCTCTCGCTTTCTTTCCCCCTTGCTTCTTTTCCCCTTTTCTTTTCAAGCCCAGAGGTAATGAGAGTTTAAGAGCCGAGAGGTAATGTTGCAGCTTTATAGGACCCTGGTCAGACCCCACTTGGAGTGCTGTGCTCAATTCTGGTCATCTCACTACAGGAAGGATGTGGAAACTATAGATAAGGTGCAGAGGAGATTTACAAGGATGTTGCCTGGATTGGAGAGCATGCCTTATGAGAATAGGCTGAGTGAACCAGCGCCTCTTCCACAGGGCACCACTGCTCAGTACAAGAGGACATGGCTTTAAGGTAAGGGGAGGGAAGTTCAAGGGGGTTATTAGAGGAAGGTTTTTCACTCAGAGAGTGTTTGGTGCGGGGAATGCACTGCCTGAGTCAGTGGTGGAGGCAGATACACTAGTGAAGTTTAAGAGACTACTAGACAGGTAGATGGAAGAATTTAAGGTGGGGGGATATATGGGAGGCAGGATTTAAGGGTCAGCACAACATTGTGGGCCGAATGGCCTGTACTATTCTATGTTCTATGTTCTACGAACTTGGCCTTTTCTCCTTGGAGCAACGGATGATTAAAGGTGACTTGATAGAGATGTACAAGATGATGAGACGCAATGATCGTGTGGATAGTCAGAGGCTTTTTTCCCAGGGCTGAAGTGGTTAGCACAAGAGGGCATAATTTTAAGGTGCCTGGAAGTAGGTACAGAGGAGATGTCAGGGGTAAGTTTTTTACTCTGAATGGTGAGTGCGTGGAATGGGCTGCCAGCCGCGGTGGTGAAGGCGGAAATGATAGGGTCTTTTAAGATAATCCTGGATGGCTACATGGAGCTTAGAAAAATAGAGGGCTGAGTGTAAAGCCTAGTTAGTTCTAGGTTCTAGGACATGTTCGGCACAGCTTTGTGGGCCGAAGGGCCTGTATTGTGCTGTATGTTTTTCTATGTTTCTATGTTCCTTTTCCTCTTCACTGCTCGTCCGCTCCTCTCCCCCTCACCCTCCCCCTTTCCCTCTCTTCTTCTTCTTCCCCACCCCCTCCCATCTCTCCCCTCCACCCGTCATTGTGTACTTACCGTGACCCTGTTAGCTCTCTGTGTAATAATCTCCGTGTTTCAGGGTAAAAGGTGCAACGGTCCTCCCTGCCTTTATGTTCGTTCCGTGCAGAAAAGTATTTGTGAAAACTGTCTAATCAACAAGTTTTGCTGGGCAAATTTAAATACACTTTGTTAAATAAACCTTCACTCATTACCAGTGTCTGATTATTAGAATAAAGGCTGTCTCCTGTTTCAGGAGAGCTGTCACCCGATCTCCCACAGCCTGTATTCACAGTCCGCCCTGTGAAAAAGTGTGTCCTGGAGTTGGATTTACAAGGCTCAAACATAGTATTTAAGGTCAGTAAAGTAAAGCCGTGTTCTAATCGATTTATTCCGCCCCAGAGAGTTTAAACTGTAATGAAAGCGCAGGTGGTCAAAGCTGAGTTGGCGAAACGTTCAGTGCGTAACCGGAAACCAGTGAATTTGAGGAGAAAAGGCACCGGACGGACGCTGCCTAGTCCTCACACCCTCCTGCCCGGGAAACCTTGACAGCGCATTGCTATAGGACTGAAGAAAGTTTATGTAACCATTACTTCCCTAGAGAGCCAGACTTGCTCCCAAGTTTGCCCATTGTTGCATTAAGATCGTGCCGTAATTATTGCCAGAATGACACATAAGCAGAGATGTTAGAGACAGGCACGTGAAAACAAAATTAAACTGGAGAATTGATAATAAAAATGCCGCAAACTGCCATCGGTTCAGGCAGCATTTATGAAGAGAAGGAGAGAAACAGAGAGAAGGCAGAGAGAAGACACGAGAGGTGCAGCAGACTCTGGAAGTCTAGAACAACACGCCTCATGTGCTGGAGGAGCTCAGCAGGCCAGGTCTGCCTATGAATTGGAATATGAAGAGTTTCGGCCTGAAAAACGGACTGTTTTATTCCCATTCATAGATGCTGCCTGACCAGCCGAGCTCCTCCAGCCCATCGAGATAGAGAGAAGCAGGGTTACATCTTCAGGCCCGAAAGTTCGTCCAACTTGACACGTTAGCTCCCGTTCTGTTCCCACAGACCCTGCCTGACCTGCTGAGTTTTTACACGATTTGAATTACAAACAATGCCTGATCAGACACGCAATGAGGTAAACGTGCCCGAAACGTGCCAAACATACATCGGCATAACCATGCGGATCTATAAGTGGATGTGTGAACGTATATGTACACTGTAAATTCAGCTGCACACATTAAATAAAACAGAACTAAGATACATAGACTCAGAGACATGTAAAAAAGGCATGGCATCGGAAGAGAAACGAACACACCTCCCTGAAACAATACCACACTTGTCAAATAAAAGCAGGTGAATTCAGGGAAATAGAGGGAAAAGCCCAGTTGAGAGGACGAGGTGGGAATGCAAGTCGGCAGTCTCAGCATCTTCACTGGTAATGGTAAACTTCAACAGGCGATTCAACTTTGATGGAGCATTGCCAAGTCGGGAAAAGTGCCCGTATTTTTTTTTTGCATGGACAAAAGCGATGCAGGAAGTTGATGAGGTAGGCGGACTGGATAAAGAATTCACGGCCATCCTCCCAGCGATGTTCATTCCTTTGATTCGTGGAGTTTACATCCGTTATTCGTCTCAGTTATACTTCATTCTACTCAATTTCGCAAGGACTGGACGAATGGGGAAGTGGGATGCCCGTATGCAGTCCTCGCCCAACCAGGAAGGTAGCTGACCTTTGCTCTGCTTTTGTCCACAGATAATGCCTGGCCTCTAGTATACTTCCAGCATTTTCTGTTCTTATTTCAGATTTCCCGCTCTGCAGTTCCTTTCAGGCGGATTTTAGTTGGTCGAGGGGCCTGTGCGGGTGAAATAAAGAAACCTTTCCTTAAGCAACACACACAAAATGCTAGAGGAACTCAACAGGTCAGGCAGCATCTACGGAAATTAATCTGTGGATCTCAGCCCGAAACGTCCTGTGTTTAATCATTTCCACAGATGCTGAATTCCTCCTACATTTTGTGTGTGTTGCTTTGCATTTCCAGAAGACTGCCTCGTGTTTATGTTTTAATCTTTTCTTAATCCAGAAAATGGCAAGAGCCTGGAGCTCACTGCCCAAGGGAGTGGCAGCGGCAGACACCTGGCCACACCAAACGTTGTGCTCTAGGCCCGCAGAGTTACGGGTTAACTGTTGCAGTTCGGGATCGGGCTGGTTAGCTCTTTCCTCACTCGCTGATGGGCCGAATCGCTTCCACTCTGCCACCTGCATCGGAAGGTCTCTATCACTGATCATTAACTACTCAAGGACACACAGACACGCGAATTGTGCGTGAAATGCGAGTTCCAATACCAAATTAAGTGCATCCCCAGTTTGCTGGGAAAGTATTTAGGCCACCGCCCGCCTGCAGAACGAACACAGGTGGTGATCTTTCCCGTGGATGAACAGATTCATGTCTCTCATACCCACATATTCCGCGTGGTTAAGTTCACTCGCAAATGCAAATTAACGAAGCAAAATTACACATAACCGGAATTACAAACATCTTTACAAAACAAGAGTTCCTGCAGATGTTGTAGATCCAGAAGAACACACACAAAATGCTGGAGGAACTCAGCAGGTCAGGCAGCAGCTATGGAAAAGAATAAACAGGCAGTTGGTCCCAACACATCGATGCAGTTATAAAGGCAAGACAGCGACTATACTTCATTAGGAGTTTGAAGAGATTTGGCATATCAACAAATACACTCAGAAACGTCTATAGATGTACCGCAGTGAGCATTCTGACAGACTGCATCACTGTCTGGTATGGGGGTGGGGTGGGGGGGAGACTGCACAGGACCGAAATAAGCTGCAGAGGGTTGTAAATCTAGTCAGCTCCATCTTGGGTACTAGCCTACAAAGTACCCAGGACATCTTCAAGGAGCGGTGTCTCAGAAAGTTAGCGTCCATTATTAAAGACCTCCAGCACCCAGGGCATGCCCTTTTCTCACTGTTACCAGAAGCCAGGAGGTACAGAAGCCTGAAGACACACACTCAGCGATTCAGGAACAGCTTTTTCCCCTCTGATATCTGATTCCTAAATGGACATTGAACCTTGAACACTACCCCACCTTATATATATATATAATTTCTGTGGTTTCACGATTTTTAATCTATTCAATATACCTATAATGTAATTTATTTTTTTCTTTCTCTAATATGTATTTCATTGAACTGCTGCAGCTGCTACGTTAACAAATTTCACAACACATGCCGGTGATAATAAACCTGGTTCTGATTCTGACGTTTCAGGCCGGGCCCCTTCTCCAGGATTGGAAAGCAAAGGGGAAGAATCCGGAATACAAAGGTGTGTGGTGGGGGTGGGGGTGGGGTCGGGGAGGAGGACAAGCTAGGGGGTGATAGGGAAAACCAGGTGGATGGGGCATGTGGATGTTGCAAAAAAGTCGGCCATGGACCGACATATCGGAATGGAAATAGGGAATAGAGATAGGAATTGAAATAACTGGCCACCAGGAAAATCCGCTTTTTATATCACGGTAAAATATAACACAGGGACGCACATACGTGCATACAAAAGTGCAGACAACAAAGTACAGTTTAACAGCGGTTTCTTTATTGGTTATTTTTTCCTCTAATAAAAAGAGCATATTGCAGTTATTTCCCCCTGATGACATTAGAGGACAAATTCAATTCGTTAAATCCACCGATTTATAATATTTTGTCTGGGATCTTTATTATCAAATTATCTTAATTCTAAATTCAATTCAGCCAAACGCAGTAGAGTCACACACTATCCCTTTGTGTTCTTACTTGCTCAGGCCGATCAATCGCAGTGAAGCCCTAGAAATGGAGAATGGGTCAGCAAGTTTAATAAATTGAAAGCTGGTTATAAAGGCAGGAGATGTGGAACCGAGACTGAGATTTTTCTACATGTATATCTTACAGGCGCTCTTCAATAAAAGCGAAATATTTATACGATTTGGAGAGAAGCCAGAGTATAGATGCTCTTCTCCCCACCCCCTCCGTGCCTCATATTCACTGTCATCTTCGCATCACATCTCAATACTTTTCAGATGGCCTATTATCAAATGATAAAAATGTGAAGCGGGCTCTGTTAATCTCATTCTCAGACAAAAGATGTTTTTTTCTTTCTAGTTCGGCTGCACGTGAGACAGAAACTATTTGCAGATTATAAAACCTTTTGCACATTTTAGAATTAAAAATATATCCTATATCTTATTCAAGATTCAAAGTAGATTTATTATCAAAGAATGTATAAATTATGCAACCATGAAATTTGTTTGCTTACAGATGGTCACAAAACAGGAAACCCGAAAGAACCAAATTAAGGGGGGAAAAGGCCAACACCCACATCGAGCAAGAGAAAAAAACACAAATCATGCAAACGATTGAAGGGAACAACATTCCGAACCAAACTGACTCCTCAGACCGGAACCCCGGAGTAGGCCCAAAGTCTCGCTAGTCTCATAATAGTAGCGGGCTCGGAGCACAGCAGCCGAGGGCAGTCTTCATAGCCTCGGCGCCATGGATTACAGCGGGGGGTCCACGGACCCCTTGCTTAACTGCATTGGTCCACGGCATTAAAAAGAGACTGGGAACCTCTCTTACGGATATTGGTGACGGAATTCACGCCTTTCCTGATTTAGTGATTACACCCTAACAAGTACATCTTTTGCTATGGAGGGCTGGAACAGTGAACGGGACTTTAAAAATGCACAGTAACACACACGTAGCGCTGGAGGGAAAGCAACACATTAGGCAGTCTCTCTGGAAAGTGCCGATGCGAGGTCTCGGCCTGAAACACCGACTGTTTATTCATGTCCATCGATGCTGCCCGACCTGCTGAGTTCTTCAAGCATTCTGTGCGTGTTACTCTGGATTTCCCGAATCTGCAGAATCCCTTGTGTCTACAGAAAGGGATGTTTCCTATGTTTATAAATGCACGTGGTTTTAATGCAGCATTGTTTTTACTATAGTCCCCTTTATTTCTGGCAAGTTCGCGCTGATTTGCTTTACATTCGACGGTTCCGAATGGATTCCGGGTGTGGAGCTTGTCCGCTGTCTCTGCTGTAATTAAGTGGCTCTTGCCGTCGCGAGTGAAACGCGCTTTGGAAACATTCCGTAATTAATTATTTAGATAACGGATGGCGTTTATCATCTTATTACCGGAGTTCACCAAAGTAATGCACGGCACGCGCGCAGCCCATTAGACCGCTTTTGAAAAAAGAGCAAGGAGACAGCAAGTGGGCGGTCTCTGTGAACTCCCGAGGTTCGGTTTGCGGGAGCTGATTTCCTCGGGGATTGGGGGAGGAGGGGTGAATTCCATAATGAGAAGGACTGGGGGTGAGATCAGTCAGTGGGAACTAGGGGGGGGGGGCAAAGACTGTTGATTAAAACGATTATGCATAAAAGGTAATCTGCATTGTTTGAAAAATGTAAAGGGTTTAAGGAAAACATTCCTATAGATTTAATTGCAGAAGGGAGAGCGAGGCTTGTAACCACGTGATAATGTTGCCACCCTATGAGTAAAATAAATTGTGATTCGGCACAAGAATGTGAGGTGCCAGGAGCCAACGTGGTGAAATGTGACCGGCAACCGTGGAGAAGGTTAGTGCGAACACTGTGTGCGCCTACTTCGCCAGGCGCATTTTCACGGCTCAGAATCTTGTAGTCCAGATGGTCTCGACCCGAAACGTCGACCGCCAGTTCCCCTCTATCGACGCAATCTGCCCCGCAAGAATTCCTCCGGCAGCTCGCTTTTGTTTTGCTCCAGATCACAATGTCGCTGGATTCCCCGAGATTTGGAAGTATAACGGGGAATTTCATTGAGACGTATCGGATATTGAAAGGCCTTAATAGAGAGGATGTGGAGATGACTCTTCCTATAGTGCGGGAGGGGGGGAGTTAGTTATGGGGAGAAGCTGGAGAATGGGTTGAGGGTAATAATACATCAGCCATGATAGAACGCTGGAGCAGGCTCGATAGGCTGCATGGCCTAATACTACCCCTGTATCTTATCAATAGTCTGAGTCTCAATGTTGAAATGTGCCTGTTCAGCAACAATTCCCCATCACTTCTCCCATTTACAACCCCCCTCCTCTTCTTGGAATCTGCACTGTAGTTCTTTTGCTGCTCTGGATCTTTTCATCTCCAATTGGAAACCAGACATCAAATGGCTGGTTCAACACTCTCCACTCGTCCTCAGACCTTACCCCCTCTGAATGTGCTGCCTCCATTTTCTCTGCACCAATCCCAGCCTTACCATCACATCTGCAACGGGGGGGGGGGGGGGGGGGGGTGGGGGGGGGCTGCTGTAGTTGTGTGGTGGCCTGACCTCACCTTGCTAAGGCCAGGTGGCACCTACCAGATACCTCCAGGACTCAATTCTGGACGATCAGAAAACTGTCTCACTAACCTCATCAACTCTGGAGAATTTCTTTCCAGTGCCACCAGCACTGCTCATTTCTACCTCCTATCCACATCCTTAAACTTGTCTATCCAGCTGGGCCCTTTGTTTCTGCCTGCCCCTGCCTCACTGATCTTGTGTCCGCACATCTCAACCTCAGAGATATCCCCCTTGGTTCAGTCCCTTCCCACCTACATCCATGACACATCACATGCTTTTGATGCCCTCAACAACTTTCAGTTCTCTGGCTCTGACAGCCAAATTTTAACCATGGATATCCAGTCCCTACACAGTTTTATCCCCCATCAATAAGGCCTCAAAGCTCACTGCTTCATTGTAGCAGAACACCCAATCAGTCACCCTCCACCATCTTCTTCCTCCATCTGACAGAACTGATCCTCACCCTCAATAATTTCTCCCACTTTCTGCAAACCCAAAGGGTACCCATGGGGACCCACATGGGTCCCAGCTATTCCTGCCTTTTTATTGGCTATGCAGAACAGTCCATGTTCCAAACCTTCCATGGTAATGCTCCCCAACTCTTCCTGCGCTACATTGATGACTCCATTGGTGCAGCTTCATGCATTCATGCCAAGCTCATAAATTTCAGCAGCTTTGCACTCGACTTTTACCCTACCCTTAAATTCACTTGGTCCATTTCTGACACTCTCTCCCTTTTCTCATTCTGTCTCCATCTCTGGAGACAAACTGTCCTCTGTCATCTTTTACAAACCTACCTATTCCCATGGCTATCTTGGCTGTACCTCTTCCCCCCACCCCCCGTTGTCATCTGTAAAAATGCTATGTCCTTTTCTCACTTCCTTCATCTCTGCTGCATCTGTTCCTAGGATGTGGCTTTCCTTCCAAGACATCAGAGATGTTCTCCTTCTTCAAAGAACAGGGTTCACCATTTACGTTGACCCCAGCTACACCTCCTCCATTTCCTGGACAACAGCGCTCACCCCATCTTCCTGCTGCCTTAAGGATAGAATTCCATTTGTCCTCACCCACCACCCGATGAGCCTCTACATCCAACACATCATTTTCCACACTTCTGTCATCTTCAATGAGATTCTGCCTCCAAACACATCTTAACCTCTCTCCCCCACCCCAGAGCCACAATGGGGAGTGTGTAGAGGCAAATTGTGAGGATTTTGCCATTTGTGACAAATTTAATAAACTGGGATTGTTTTGCTTGGTACAGAGGAGGCTGAGTGGAGATCTAATTGGGGGACTCAAAAGCAAGAGGGGCCTAAATTGAGTAATTATTGGGCTGTGAGGATTCCAGGATGGTGTGTTGCCTCCCTGGTCCCAAGATCAAGGGTATAACAGAACATTCTTAGGTGGGAGGATGAATAGCTAGAAGTTATGGGCCTTCTCACTATGAACAGCTTAAGCGGAAAAGAGAATGAGTTCCTGCAGGCACATTTTAAGGAGTTTAGAAAGAGATTTAAAAATCAGGACCTCAAGTCAGTAATCTCAAGATTATGCCTGGTGCCATGATCTGAGAATAAAGCAATGAGAGATTAGTGGAAATGATTTGATGTCTGGAGAGGGGTGTGCTTCAGTCCTGGGGCACTGGGTAGATGAGACCTGTTCAGAGCACATGGGATTGTAAATCAGGGCTAGAGAAATATACCTGATGATAGGTTACTAGTTCTCTGGTGGGCGGGGGGAGGGGATAGTTAAACTATTTTGCCAGTGGATTAGTAAATTAAACATACACTTAGTGGCCACTTTATAAGCTTGTACACCTGCTCATTAATGTAGATACCTAATCAGCTAATCATGTGGCAGCAACTCAATGCATATAAGCATGCAGACATGGTCAAGAGGTTCAGTTGTTCAGACCAAACATCAGATTGGAGAAGGTATGTGATCTAAGTGACTCTGACTGTGGAATGAATATTGGTGCCAGATGGGATGGCTTGAGTATCTCAGAAACTGCTGATCTCCTGGGATTTTCACACACGACATTCTGTAGACTGGGAGTTCCAAACCCAGGGTCCATGAACCCCTTGCTTAATGGTATTGGTCCAGAGCAGAAAAAAAGGGTTGGAAACAGCTGCTGTAGAGTTTACAGAGAATGGTGCAATAAACAAAAAAAAAACAGTGATTGGCAGTTCAGTGGACAAAAATGCCTTGTTAATGAGAGAGATTAGCGGAGAATGGCTGGACTGGTTCAAGCTGACAGGAAGGGAGCAGTAACTGAAATAACCACGTTACAACAGTGGTGTGCAGAAGAGCAACTCCAAATGCAAAACACACCAAACCTATAACAGCCGAATATCCCTACCCCACTGCACCTAATAAACTGTCCTCTGAGTGTAAATTCAGAAGGGTGAAACGTAGATGAAATAGATGTTAGTGAGCAAGTTTGAAATGTAGAGGAAACAAAGATGAGAAAATGGAATGAAAAAAGTAATCTTTATGTCCTTAATGATATTTATCTATATGCCAATGTAATGAAAAAGATGAGAGAGAATACTTACAGTTGTAAAGAGTTGCATAGTTATATTTATTATGCAACGTGTCTTCAAGACATATAGTGAAAAGCATGAGGTCATACTGAACTTTTTGCATAATGCTTGTCCGGCCTTGAGTGGAGTATTGTTCAAAATCCTGGCTCCACATTATAGAAAAGATGCAAGGGGCATTAGAGAGGGTCCCGAAATAATTTGCAGGAATGATTCTGAGATGACAGAGTACAATATGAAGGGAAGCTCGAGCACTGTTTCCTCTGAGAAGATGAAAATGAAGAGAGATTTGATCACAGTGTATAAAATGATTAGAGCTTTGGACCGAGTGGATAGTAGGAGGCTGTAGGTGGCTTCTTTGAGATCACAAGTTTGAAATAATGGTGGAGAGAATTAAGAGTGACATGAGAGAGAAAAAAAACAGGGGGCAGGTGGAATTCAGAACACCGACTACAGATATGGTGGAAGCAAGTTCCAGTGTGGACTTCAAAAGGGAGCTGGATAAGTATCACACGATCCTAGAATCTTATGGCACACGTGTGACCCTTGCTGCCTACTTCATCCATCTGGACAGTGATGCTTATCAATGTTAATTCTATTTGCTTGTATTAGGACCTCTACCTTTCCTATTTAAGTACCGTCCAAATGTCTTTTAAACATTGTTATTTTACCTGCCTCTACCACCACCTTTGTTTGAGGGAAAACTTGCACCTTAAACTGCCTTTAAATTTCTCCCCTATCAGCCACGATTGAACGGTGGAGCAGACATGATGGGTTGAATGGTCGAATTCCACTCCTATGGCTTATGGCCTTAAACCTAATTGTTGGTTCCCTTCCCTAGGAAAAAGACTCTGACTATGTATCTTATGGCCCTCAAATTTATAAATATCTATAATGTTAAAGCTTTGTTAGGCAATAGAAAAGGATCCACTGAATGTGAATGCAATGGGCAAAATGACTTAGCACTTTAACCTTTCTATGAAATTGTGATTCTAAGTGGGACAGCATTGGTAACAATGCTCCCAGTTAACTGGTTTTCAGAGAAGGTAGAGTGGGGATAAACTTTCTGATGTCTGGGGGTGAGTCACTTGCTGCAGGTATCCAGTCTCTGATCTGCTCTGGTAGTCATAAAGTTTAGCCAGCAGATCCAGTTGAGTTTCGGGTCAATGGTGAATTCTAGGATAATGCCATCAAACGTTGAGTAGCTTGACTCTCTCCTGTAGGAAGTGGTAACTTCACGGTCCTTTTGTAATGCAGTTGTAACTTACCACGTCCTGAATGTTGTCTTGGTCTTGCAGCATGCAGGCATGGGTTGTGTTATTTGTGGACGAGTTGCAACATGGAGATGGTGCTGCAAAATGAGCACTGCACAATCATCAGCAAACATCCCTTTTTCTGACCTTATCGTAGAAGGAAGGTAATCAATAAAGCAGCTGAAGGTAGTTTATACACAGTCACCGCCCAAGGAACTCACAAGTGATGTCCTGAGCCTGTGGTGATTGACTCTGGCAACACAACCATCTTTCTCCATGCAGGGTGTGGCTCCACCATTGTAGTGGTCTCCCTTCAATAACCATTGATTACAGATTTTCCAGGGCACCTGCATGCCATGCTTATATACAGTTTGGTCTGTTGACCTAAAAATGAACAAGATCATAAGATATCGGCACCGAATTAGGCCATTTGGCCCATTGAGTCTGTTCCGCTATTTCATCATGGCTGATACATTTCCCTTTCAGCCCCAATCTCCTGCCTTCTCCCCCATATCCCTTCATGCCCTGACCAATCAAGAATCAATCAACCTCTGCTTTAAATATATACAATGACATTGTCTCCACAGCCACCTGTGACAATGAATTCCACAGATTCGCTGCTCTCTGGCTAAAGAAATTCCTCCTGATCTCAGACTCCCCCACCCAAGGAAGCAGCTTCTCCACATCCACTCTGTCGAGGCCTTTCAACTAGATCCCCCCCCCCCACCCCCATATATGGCCTAATGGACTAGCCACAGAGGGAGTAAAATGAAGACCGGTGCTAGGGATATCAGCTTTGCTTTATGAGGAGAGACTCAGAAAGCAGGAACTGTATTCTCAACAGTTTACAAGAATAAGAGGACTACTAACTGAAAAGTATAATGTTTGGCAGGCTAGACACAATGGTGATGATGGGCACAGTTTGAGGCTAAGTGGTAGTTTTTGACAAGGAAGGGGAGATATTTTCCTCTCAGAGGGTGGTGACCATTTGGAATTGTTGACCTGAGGAGGACTGTGAATGTTCGTGCACATGTTCATTCAAATAGCGATCAATAGGATATTAGACGGGATATGGGGATAGTGTTGCGACAGGTTCAGCTTTGATCTTACGTGGTGGAGCATGCTGGGATATCTGGATAGCCTGTTCTTGTGGGCCACTTCTGTTCTAGTCATCATTTCTCTTGCCTGGGAGAAAAAAAGACTAAAATACAAGTTCTAGGTTTATGTTACTGTACCTTCTCTGTTTTTCTAGGTTTTGTGCTTTTATCAGCCACATCTTGATTAATCTCAACCAACATGATCTTCGTTTCAACTGTGTTTGAGAATTATTTTCCCATTGTTGTCCTCTAACTCCACAGCATCCCTCTCTGTTTATAAATAAATTGCAGGGCGAAGCTTTCAGAAATGGATCTCTTTATAAAGTGTGGCAGAATTCTAAGACTGGGGATTATATGAAGAAATGACATTTTGCCTCACGAAACCTTTAACACCTGCTTCAGAAATGTCACACAGTTATTTCCTACTCACACCTCACATCTGGGGAACAAATATAAGGAAAACATAAAGTACAATCTCAACACTTGGATTTCTGAACCAGTGCAGAAGTATTAAATGAAAGGGTAAAACGGAATATTTACTTAATCTTCCCTTTAATGCTATTGACTCTCCGCTATATGCATTTAATTTATGCAGGTACTTTTCACTAACACGAATAATGTGTAACCTTCCATAAATAGGTATTTGTGGACAATACCGATGTCAGGATTCTGTTTATTGACTACAGCTCAGCATTTAACACCATCATTCCCACAGCTTTGATCAAAAAGTTCCAGAACTTGGGCCTCTGTACCTCCCTCTGCAACTGGATCCTCAACTTCCGAACCAGAAGGTCACAATCTGTGTGGATCGGAAATAACATCTCCACCTGGCTGACAGTTGACATTGTTGTATTTGTGTTTAGCCCACTGCTCTGCTCTCTCTACACCTAAGACTGTGTGGCTAGGCACAGCTCAAAAATTTATAAATCTATAATTCTGTAAATTTGCTGATGATACAACTATTGGCAGAATTTCAGATGGTGATGAGAGGGCGTACAGGAGCGAGGTAGATCAGCTAGTGGAGTGGTGTTGCAGCCACGACCTTGCACTCACCGTCAGTAAGACCAAAGAACCGATTGTGGACTTCAGAAAGGGTAAGATGATGGAACACATACCAGTCCTCATAAAGGGATCAGAAGTGGAAAGACTGAGCAATTTCAAGTTCCCGAGTGTCAATATTTCTGAAGACCCAACATATTGATGCAGCACAAAAAGGTGGCACCCATTATTAAGGACTCCCATTACCCAGTTCATGCCTGTTCTATGGCTACCATCAGGATAGAAGTACAGGAGCCAAAAGGCACACACTGAACGGTTCAGAAATAACTTCTTCCTCTCTGCCATCTGATTTCTGAATGGTTAATGAACCCATGAAAACTACCTCACTATTTTTAAAATTCTATTTTTTTAAAAACATAGAAAACCTACAGCACAATACAGGCCCTTCAGCCCAGAATGCTGTGCAGAACATGTACTTACTTAGAATTTACCTAGGGTTACCCATAGCCCTCTATTTTCTAAGCTCCACGTACCTGTCCAGGAGACTCTTAAAAGACCCTATCATTTCCGCCTCCACCACGGTCACCGGCAGCCCATTCCATGCACTCACTACGCTGCGTAAAAAAAACTTACCCCTGACATCTCCTCTGTACCTGCTTCCAAGTACCTTAAAACTGTGCCCTCTTGTGCTAGCCATTTCAGCCCTGTGAAAAAGTCTTTGACTAACCACACAATCAATGCGTCTCATCATCTTGTACACCTCTATCCGGTCACCTCTCATCCTCTGCCACTGCAAGGAGAAAAGGCTGAGTTCACTCATCCTGTTCTCATAAGGCATGCTCCCCAATCCAGGCAACATCCTTGTAAATCTCCTCTGCACCCTTTCTATAGTTTCCGCATTCTTCCTGTAGTGAGGTGACCAGAGCTGAGCACAGTACTCCAAGTGGGGTCTGACTAGGGTCCTATAGAGCTGCAACATTACCTCTTGGCTCTTAAACTCAATTCTATGGTTGATTAAGGCCAATGCACCATGTGCCTCCTTAACCACGGAGTTAACCTGCTCAAGAATGTATATCTTATTTGATTTAATATATTATTATATTCTATTGTACATATTTACTGTAATTCACATTTTTTTCTATTACCATGTATTGCATTGTACTGCTGCTGCAAAGACAACAAATTTCCTGACGTATACTGGTGATATTAAACCTGATTCTGGTTCCACACATCAAATTGGTATTCAAAACACCTATAATATTTTTGGTCTTGCTTTTGCAATTTACTAAATTTCTCATAACAAAATGCTTCTGGAAGTGTATCTGTGGCATATGGGGGTATAGAGGTTTCATGGAGCACAGGATGTGGCAGAGCCCACAGGGGTCAGTGAAGAACTATCTGGAGTGAGGAAAAATAGGACTGGCAAAGGACTTTTCATTAGGGAAACACATTGCCCTGCACAATAAAAATTGTGAAAGGTTTGGAACTACCCATCAAGCTAGACTGCATCCAAAATACCTTTACATTTATTTCACATTCTGTCATTGATCTCAACCCAAAATGTTGGCTTGTCCATCTCCCTCTATAGATGCTGCCTGATCTGCTGAGTTCCTCCAGCAGCTGTCTGCTTTTGCTCGGTTACACTGCTGGTTTTTGTTCACTTGGGACTTTATAGTTAGCATCACAGTGAGTCAGTACTGCCAGCCTGTGTCTAACCTACAGAGCCACTTAATAAATAAAATTATACACTAGTCAGGTTAATGAATGTTAATGTATAGAGTTCACTTTGTTGCATTTGTTTTCACTGATAAGAAGAAATAAACACTTATGTATATCCTTTTCCAGTAGATGAAATTTCAACAGATACATTAATAAAACAACAAAGAGCTTGAAAACTCGTTAATGTTTCTTTAGTGTAAAGTACAAGATCCATGAGATTGTAGGCCACAGGTGTCATAGCGAGTTCTGCAGGTCCAAGGAGGTTCATTAACAGATATCAGAGGTCTTCTGTTTTTAATAGATTTTTGTCCGTTCAGGGATTTATTCAAAATGCAATGGAGGGAAAAGTTCTCAAAAGTCCACATAGTTTCTCTACATTTGTGTGCTCTGGTTTTATTTTGCTGTGTTGTATATCGATGAAATTGCAATTTGCTTTTCATTTGTGTGGCTGAATGTGCTGTTGGGAGTGAAGGCGGAACATTAATGTTTACACCGAATCACCAGGAGACCGTCACTGAGCATCCATCATGTCTTGTCATCCCCCCTTGATTGTCTTGGTTCTTGAAATTTCCCCAGGAATGTGTCAGCATGTGCACAGTGACAAAATTGTGTGCCAGAAGTGATATGGAACATGTACAGTGTACCAGGGGTGTGTCAGTACATGAACAATGACACAGGTGTGTCAGGAGTGTGTCAGTACATGAACAATGACACGGGTGTGTCAGGAGTGTGTCAGTACGTGAACAGTGACACGGGTGTGTCAGGAGTGTGTCAGTACGTGAACAGTGACACGGGTGTGTCAGGAGTGTGTCAGTATGTGAACAGTGACACGGGTGTGTCAGGAGTGTGTCAGTACATAAAAAGTGACACAGTGATGTACCAGTGGTGTGTCTGTATGTGCACAATGCCAAAGTTATGTGCTGTGCCTTGAATATATGTACAATAACACAGGGATGTGCTAGGCATTTGTCTGTACATGTACAATGACATGGGAGTGTGCCAGGAGTGTGTCCGAATGTGTACAGTGACATGGGAGTGTGTCTGGAGTGTGTCCGTACGTGTACAGTGACATGGGAGTGTGACAGGAGTGTGTCCGTACGTGTACAGTGACATGGGAGTGTGTCAGGAGTGTGTCCGTACGTGTACAGTGACATGGCAATGTTTCCATACATGTACAGTGACATGGGAGTGTGTCAGGAGTCTGTCCGTACGTGTACAGTGACATGGGAGTGTGCCAGGAGTGTGTCCGTATGTGTACAGTGACATGGGAGTGTGTCCATATGTGTACAGTGACATGGGAGTGTGCCAGGAGTGAGTCCGTACATGTACAGTGACACGGGAGTGTGCCAGGAGTGTGTCAGTACATGTACAGTGGCAAGGGAGTGTGTCCGAATGTGTACAGTGACATGGGAATGTGCCAGGAGTGTGTCTGTACGTGTACAGTGACATGGGAGTGTGTCAGGAGTGTGTCCGTACGTGTACAGTGACATGGGAGTGTGTCAGGAGTGTGTCCGAATGTGTACAGTGACATGGGAGTGTGCCAGGAGTGTGTCCGTACGTGTACAGTGACATGGGAGTGTGCCAGGAGTGTGTCCGAATGTGTACAGTGACATGGGAGTGTGCCAGAAGTGTGTCCGTACGTGTACAGTGACATGGGAGTGTGTCCGAATGCGTACAGTGACATGGGAGTGTGCCAGGAGTGTGTCCGTACGTGTACAGTGACATGGGAGTGTGTCCGAATGCGTACAGTGACATGGGAGTGTGCCAGGAGTGTGTCCGTACGTGTACAGTGACATGGGAGTGTGCCAGGAGTGTGTCCGAATGTGTACAGTGACATGGGAGTGTGTCAGGAGTGTGTCCGTACGTGTACAGTGACATGGGAGTGTGTCAGGAGTGTGTCCGTACGTGTACAGTGACATGGGAGTGTGCCAGGAGTGTGTCCGAATGCGTACAGTGACATGGGAGTGTGCCAGAAGTGTGTCCGTACGTGTACAGTGACATGGGAGTGTGTCCGAATGCGTACAGTGACATGGGAGTGTGCCAGGAGTGTGTCCGTACGTGTACAGTGACATGGGAGTGTGCCAGGAGTGTGTCCGAATGTGTACAGTGACATGGGAGTGTGCCAGAAGTGTGTCCGTACGTGTACAGTGACATGGGAGTGTGCCAGGAGTGTGTCCGTACGTGTACAGTGACATGGGAGTGTGTCAGGAGTCTGTCCGTACGTGTACAGTGACATGGGAGTGTGCCAGGAGTGTGTCCGTACGTGTACAGTGACATGGGAGTGTGTCAGGAGTCTGTCCGTACGTGTACAGTGACATGGGAGTGTGCCAGGAGTGTGTCCGTACGTGTACAGTGACATGGGAGTGTGTCAGGAGTCTGTCCGTACGTGTACAGTGACATGGGAGTGTGCCAGAAGTGTGTCCGTACGTGTACAGTGACATGGGAGTGTGTCCATACGTGTACAGTGACTTGGGAGTGTGCCAGGAGTGTGTCCGTACGTACGTGTACAGTGAAATGGGGGTGTGCCAGGAGTGTGCCCGTACCTGTACAGTGACATGGGAGTGTGCCTGTACCTGTACAGTGACATGGGAGTGTACCAGGAGTGTGTCCGTACGTGTACAGTGACATGGGAGTGTGCCAGGAGTGTGTCCGTACGTACGTGTACAGTGACATGGGGGTGTGCCAGGAGTGTGCCCGTACCTGTACAGTGACATGGGAGTGTGCCTGTACCTGTACAGTGACATGGGAGTGTACCAGGAGTGTGTCCGTACGTGTACAGTGACATGGGAGTGTGCCTGTACCTGTACAGTGACATGGGAGTGTACCAGGAGTGTGTCCGTACTTGTACAGTGACATGGGAGTGTGCCGGGCGTTTGTCAGTTTGTATATAGTGACATGGGAGCGCTCTCTTGACAGTTTCCGAGTACAGTGTCACTATTTGAACTGGGTGTGCTAGTGGGCACCATTTTCCGATGAGAATCCCACATTCACACATTTATACTCTGTTGTCTTCAACTTTGACCTGACAATTCCACCCAGTGAACTGCTAGTGTCTGTCTGGGTTTTTCACACACACCAGTCTCTAGAGTTTACAGAGAATGGTTGGAAAAACAAAAATAACATCCAGTGAGTGACAGTTCCTGGGCAAAAATGCCTTGTTAATGAGAGAGGTCGGGGAGAATGGCCAGACTGGTTCAAGATGACAGGAAAGCAACAGTAATTCAAATAAGTATGCATTACAACAGAGGTGTGCAGAACACAAAACACATCAAACCTTGAAGTGGACGAGCTACAGCAGCAGAAAACCATGAATATACACTCAGTGGCCACTTTATTAGGAATGTTAAGAAGCCATAGAGTGTATATTAGTGCAGAGTATGCCCAGGTTAATTGATTAAATACAGTCAGAATGAATGTATGTTGTCTACATTAAGGTGGTCATTTGCTGTTGAAACCCGTGCCCGTTTCACCCACAGTGAAGCCCATTCCAAGAGGGAGATGCTCCATCAACCTCATGTTCCTGCCTTGGACCAACTCGTCTGCTGTCCCTCAGCTCCGAACTATGCTGATTCTTCGTGTTCTTTTCAAATCCAGGATGGGGCTTTTGCGTAACTGCTGCTCTGAGATACCTCCACCCCTCCACCTCCAGACACTTGTACACCATCTTCCTTTCCCATGAGTGGCAATTCCATTCAGTGAGTGCTGAGTGACACACCAATCCTCATAGAGGAATCAGAAGTGGAGAGAGAGAGCAATTTCAAGTTCCTGGGTGTCAATATCTCTGAGGACCTAACCAGGATGCAACATATTGATGCAGCTTTAAAAAAGGCAAGACAGTGGCAATATTATCATGAAGAGCTTGAGGAAATTTGGTTTGTCACCTGAAACACTCAAAGGCTTCTACAACTGTACTGTAGAAAGCATCCTGACTGGCTGCATCACTGTCTGGTATGGGGGTGTGGGCTACTGCACAAGATTGAAGTAAATTGCAGAAACCTGTAAAATTAGTCAGCTCCATCATGGGTACAGTACCAGCCTCCATAATATCCAAGACATCTTCAAGGAGTGGAGCCTTAGGAAGATGGCGTCCATTATTAAGGACCCCATCACCCAGAACATCCCCTATTCTCATTGTTGCTGTCAGGTTGGATGAGGCCAGAACTCAAGGTCATAGGATTAGGGTGAAAGGTGAAATATTGAAGCAGATTCCGAAGGAGAATTTTTTTTTATTCAGAGGGTGATGTCAGTGTGGAATGAGTTGCCAGTTGAGTGTTAGATGCAGATTCGATTATAACACTTAAGAGATGTTTGGTTAAGTATGAGTATAAGAGAAGTATGGAAGGCTACGCTGGTGGGTGTAGATAGATGGGACTAGGCTGAAAACCAGGCCAGCATAGACTAGATGGGTCAAATGGCCTGTTTCTGTGATGTAGCATTCTATGACTAATTAAAACAAAAAAAAACTGTATCTTCATGCAAAGTAGTCATGATGCTGCTATCCTGAGGTAGTGAATAGGATTGTGCTTGTTGGAAGTGAACCTGCTGCTGTGAGACTTAAGGGGTTTTGTACCTCCTGCCCAGCCATACCTGCAAGAAGATGGCAAGGCCCAGATGGAAATTGTCATCATCATTATGTGCCCTATCATATTACGTGGGATATCATGGTCTCGTGATCAAGATTGTTCTTGGCAAATTTTTCTACAGAAGTGGTTTTCCATCGCCTTCTTCTGGACAGTGTCTTTACAAGACGGGTGATCCCAACCATTGTCAGTGATCTTCAGAGATTGTCTGCCTGGCAATCAGTGGTCACATAACCAGGACTTATGATATGCACCAGATGCTCATACAACCATCCTGCACCCGCTTCCATGGCTTCACGTGACCCTGATCGGGGGCAAAGCTGATGCCACGCCTTGCCCAAGGGTGACCTGCAGGCTAGCGGAGGGAAGGAGCCCCTCAGACCTCTTTTGGTAGGGATGTATCTCCACCCCACCACTCAAGCCTGGATGGTAGGGGTCCTTAATGATTAATGTTGCATTTTTGAGTTAGCACTTTAAATAGATGCTAGTAGGAATGTGTGCATTTCTGCTTTGCAAAATAATGTAAAAGAGTAATAATAAGGTAATAATCTAACTAAAGTACTGCATTAATAGGGTGCTACTTTGTATTTCATTGGTTGCTTTGATGTAGTTGGTAAACATTCAGCCCCCGAGTTTCAACAGACCTAACTCTCCATCACATCCTCTCTGTCTCTCCAGCACACAGAGCACTGACCACATAACTTGGCACTTCATTTCAGCAGTTTTTTTAAAAATTTCAGATTTTCTGAAATCCCTAACTGTTTGCAGTCATTATTATATCAACATCTTCCACAGCCCTACATAGTTTACGTCTGCTTGAGTATTTCTGATGTGTGGGCACTGATGTGTTGTAGGAAATGCAGTCACTTGTTGCTTCAAGGTTCAAAGTAAATTTTATTATCAGAGTACACATATGTCACCACATACAACCCTGAGTTTCTCTTTGCTGCGGCCATGCTCAGCTAATCTAGAGAATAATAGTTGTAACAGGATCAACAAAAGATCAAGTAGAGCTTAGGAGACTACAAACTGAGCAAATGCAAATATAAATAAATAGCAATTAATAATGAGAAAATGAATTAACAGGATAAAGAATCCTTAAAATGAGATAATTGGTTGTGGGAACATGTCAATAGATGAGTGTAGTTCTTCTGTTCAGATGGCTGAGGGATAGTAACTGTTCTTGAACATGGTGGTGTCAGTCTTGAGGCTCTTGTACCTTCTAGCTGATGGCAGCAGTGAGAAAAGAGCACGGCCTGGGTGGAGAGGATCTCTGATGATGGATGCTGCTTTCCTACAGCAGTGTTTCATGTAGATGTGCTCAGTGATTGGGAGGGCTTTAACCTTGATGTACTGGGCTGAATTCACTACTTTTTGTACTGCCTTTTACATTTTATGGGTTTAACTTACAATAAACTCCATAAACGGCAATGGATCAAATAATCAGATTACCTATTTTTTTTGATGAGTTGTGTAATAATTATCAGTCAAGGCATTTTAAGATGCTCTGCTATTTGGTACCATAGGATATTTAATGTCTCAGTTGAAAGTCCAGTTTTACTGGGCTTCCTTGATACTGCACTGAATTGCCAATGTAGAGTGGATGCAAATGTCTCTGGAATAGACTGAATTCAGAAGTGAGAGTAAAATGTACGTTCCTGTCAGAATAAAAAGCAAAGCTAACAGGCTTAGGGAGTCCTGTTCTTCAAAAGATATTGAAGTCCTGGTTATAAAGAAGAAGGGGGTGCATAGCAGGTATAGGCAGCAAGAAACATGAATGGAGGAGGGAGAGTTGGTTATGGAGGGCTATGGTCCAAGTTCAGGTTGATGGGACTAGGCAGATTAACAGTTTGGCATTGACTAGTTGGACCAAAGGATCTGTTTCCGTGCTGTAGTTCTCCAGCTCTATGACCATGACCACTCTCACCCATCTTAGTCTGACACCATTCCCTTCCTTTTGTAAAATATTTAGATAAATAAAACAGTTTAATCCCCATTTCTATTGTAGATCTAACTAAATGACACTGAAAATGGAAAGCTTAAATGCAAAAACTATAATGGTGATTTTTGACTGAGGTTAAAACTTGAGAACATGCATTTTAAAGCCATGTAGCACTGGGTACTTTGACATATGGCAGCAGATGCATTTCAGTGGTGTATTGTTTTGCAAATATCACAGGGGTAGATTTTTAACCAAACCAGGTAAAAGGGTATGTTTTACAACATTTAGAGTTATTTAGAAATTGCTTTCCCTCTTTTTCCCTCTTGCAGGATGTGTAACACTGTTTTTACCTAAATACAATTTAATCGATTTTGGAGTTCCTAAATAGAATAAGAACCTTTTAAATGTACACTGCACTTGACATTATTTTACTTGCAGATTAGTACTAAGCATGGGATTATAATAAACAGAAAGATAATTCCGTTTGGAATTCCCAGGGCGTTTGTTGAGTTGAGGTCCCAAATGTATTGTCTTGTAAAACTCTATAATCCTTAGCACTGTGGTCTTGACAGCTTTATAAACAGCAGCGTCCCTTTGGGATTCTAAATCTTTTTGCAAGTTCAATCAGTTACGAGTCACTCAACTCATATATAAAAGAGAGAGGTAATCCAAATTAATTCTGGAAATTGGGTCTATATTTTTTCTCTGAAATTAATAAAAGATCTTTATTGGTAATAATCGTATGGATTTCTCAAGATTGAATATAAAAACTCACCCTGTTGTTGCTTTACAGAAAAGATATTTTTACCTAGGTTGTATAGAACTCTGTGCTGACTTTCCTTGTGCAGAAAGTAGTGAGCATTGCATTGTTAAAACTGCCAACTTTAAGGCCAAATCTGAGAAAAATGCGAACTATGCTATGGCATTATTTCAAAGAAGAGAGGGGAGATTTTCCCTAGTTTCTGATAACTTTTAAATATTATTAAAACAAATAATGTTATGAGGTCATTGCCATTTATATGTCTTTGTTGCATGCTATTTAGCATTTCCTTTACCAAAACAGTACAAACCCTTAAGAGTTCTTTGTAAAGTGCTTCAAGATACCCTAAATCATGAAAGGCGTTATATAAATATAAGTTGTCTTATTCTTTCTTTTTGAGGCACAGTTTTTTGATTCCAATCAAGAATTTAGCCACAGTTCAAAATATGGATATCTGCTGCTTTTCATTTTTCTAATATTTAACAGATCTAAAGCAACCCCAATGGATTGAAGGGTATAATGACCCTAAAGGGTATTTTTAAAAAATTTACACTTTTGTTAACCGATTTATTTCATTTTAAGTGTGAAGCCAGTTTTCTCTTGAATTTTCTGTTTTAACAGTGACTAGACAAGGAAAGCAGTGTGTAGAATTTATTTATAAAGAACTAATTACAGTGAAATACAGTTAAAAACAAAAGGGAAATAGTATTCTTGAAACTTATGGAAACTTCCATAACCGCAAGCAATTTGGTGTAAACAGCTGGGGAAAAATGGGAATTCATCATTCCAATGCAGGAACTGGGTTGGAGTATTGGGAGATGCAACGGGAAAGGTAGATAGCATCAGTTTCCTTTTGCAGGTTATATATGACTGGGGGAACTGCTCAGGTCCCTTTCTGTTACTGATTCCACCACAATTTAGACCCGCAGATTTCCTTTGTCATTATTGGTGGCAAGTAGGATTACATATGCAGCATTAATGAACATCTCTTTAAGAGTCAGAACTAGGGAAATCTTCCACTTAACAATAGGTTGCTGGTTTGGCTCCCTTGCAAAGTAAATGCAATAATTACCTTTCGACCTTGAAGCCTTATGAAATTCCCAAGAGAACCAAACAATTCATTCCCCCACTACAATCAATCTTGCTTTCTTATTCTCCAGGTCCTAATCCTCAGCCTACTGCCACTCATCTTTAACCTGAGACCCATCCTCAGTCCAGGTGCCACATGTAAGTGTATGCTAGAATTTTACACCCATTCAGAAGTGCCTGAAAAAAACCCATGACAGGATTGGTCACTGGAGAGTTGCTATTTGCCCAGTCATCAGGTATCCTTCAAATGTCATGGCATTTTATAATCTGCATAAGAGTCTTTATGCCTTTTTTCATATCTCTTCCCCAGTGTTTCAACCTCTGTAAAATACAAATGGAGAAAGACTTTGATGTGATTGAATGTTCATTCAATGATGTTAACTTTCAGGTAACCTGTTGATCTGTGGCAAGTCTCACAATGGACCGCTGAAAGAAGCTGGTATTAATTGAAAGTTGTACTTGCACTTCCAACAACCAAGCCATTGGTGAATGAGCTTGAAACAATAAGCTGTAAACAATTCAACACTGATTCACTTTCCCTGCTTACTCCAACGGAATTGGTGGACCAGACGTCTTTGACTAGGTAACCAACCAGATTGTCCAGCCAGGCAAGTTGTGGGCAGAGTGCTTGGGATGGTGACAGTAAAAAGCCTTCTTGTGTTTTTGTCTTGCCCACTATAACCTTGATGGCCTGCACCTCAAGATCCAAGATTCAAGTGCACAAATGTAAAGGAGGATGAAATGATTGTTACTTCAGATCCACAGCACCATAAACATAAGAAGCACAATAAACATCAATATGAAAAGAATCCTGTTTTTAAAAAAAGTATCACACACAAATTACTGGAGGGACACAACAGGACAGTTAGCATCTATGAAAAAGAGTTTCCAGCATCTATGGGAAAGAGTTTCCATCATCTATGGGAAAGAGTTTTCAGTATGTACAGAAAAGTGTTTCCATCATCACAGATTTTCTCATGAATATATAAGTAACTTGAGTGTGGCTGTACATACATAAGATGAGTGTCTATATATAGACTGATTGTATGCACATAAAGTGACACAAGGCATAGGAGTATTTGTACATAAGTTGACTCTGACAGGAAATGATAAAGTGACAAAGCTAGTCTTGACAAGTGGAACTCTTCTAACTGCATATGAAAACACAGTAGGACAGTGATTGTGTCAGTGCATGTGTGAGGTGTGGAATGTAAGCATAAAGTTGATTTTATCTCAACAGAAATAGGGAGAAAATAACCTGTATTGAAAAATCCAGACATCTGTAGTGTTGGGATCTAGCCATGGGCCAGCAGTGGTAGTGCCTTCTGCTATCTAGACCCATGGCTCAAGCAGTCACTAGTATACCATTGCAACAACAATTTCTTTACACAGACCTTCCAAAACAAGTACACTTCATTTAGGAACTCCCCTTCCACCCCTTTAGATTGCCCCTTTTGTCTGAATGTCTCTTATTTTGACCCAGCATAATTTCATTACTTCTCTGTTTTGTGTCCGCGATGTATCTCCATTAAAACTACAATAATAATCTGAAGAAGGGAAGCTTATGTAAGACTTAAGAAGCTGAAATTGGAGAAAGCTCTTGAGGAATATAAAGGAAACAGAAACAAACTTAAAGAAGGAAGTAGGAGGACTAAGAGAGGCCGTGAAATGTCCTTGGCAAGTAGCATTAGGGAGAATCTCAAGGAATGTTAGATTTATTATAGGAGCAAGAAGGTAGTTGGAGAGAAGTTAGGTTCATTCAAGGAACTGCAGGAACCAGATGAAATGGACAAGGTTCCTAATGAGTACTTTGCATCAGTGTTCAACAGGAGAAGGCCATTCACCCCACTGAGAAGGAGACAGGTGATGGGAAGATTAGGGGTGGGTGTTGACATTCTAGGGTATGTTGATATTAAAAAGGAGGAGATGCTGTGGGTATTGAGAAGTATTAAAGTGGAGAAATCCACAGGGCCTGATGGAATGTATACCAGGATACTGAGGGATACAAGCAAGGAAATTGCTGTGGCAATTGGTCGGACTGCATTTGGAATATTATGAGCAATTTTAGACCCCTTATCTAAAAACCTATGTTATTAGCATTGGAGAGGGCAAGAGGAGGTTCACAAGAATAAGTCTGGGGGTGAAAGGATTAACTTTAAGGACCATTTGATGGCTATGGCTAGGTCCATCAAATATTGAAGGACCTAGATAGAGTGGATGAGGAGAGGATGTTTCCAGTAGTGGGAGAGTCTAGGACCAGAGAGCACAGCTTCAGAAAACATGCAAGTCCCTTTAGAACAGAGATGAGGAGGAACTTCTTTCATTAGGTGGTGGAATTTGTTGCCACAGATGGCTATGGATGCCAAGTGATTGGTTTATTTAAAGTGGAGTTTGATATGTTCTTGATTTGTAAGGGCATCTGCAGTTATGGGGAGAAGGTAGGAGAATAGGATGAGAGGGATAATAACTCAGCCATGATCAAATGCTGCAGCAGATTTGATGGCCTAATTCTGCTCCTATGTGTTATGGTCTTATGGTGGTCTTTACAAGGATCTTTTTATCCTCTTTAGCCCCAGGTGAGGTTCCAAAATACTGGAGCATAGAGAATACTGGAGAAAACCCTTTTTTGAGAACAGTAGCAGAGATAAACCAGGGCATTTTAGGCAGATGAGCCTTTCATTAGTTCTAGGGAAATGATTGGAGAATATTATTAGGGACATGATCTAATTGTATTCAGAAAAGCATGGACATGCAGACTATCCCTAATTAGTCTCATAAATTTGTCTGAATTCGTTGAGGTGGTGATGAAGATGATTGATGAGGGTAAGGCACTGGATGCTGTCTAATGTTCTTTAGTACAGCCCCTAACAAGATCTTTTGTGATAGGCTGGTCCAGAACACTAGATCACATCGTGATTCTTAGTCAGTTGGTAAGCTGGGTATAAAATTGGCATGGTCATAGAAGACAGAGGGAAGTGATCAAGGGGTGTCCCTCTGACTGGTGGTTTGTGATGTTTGCTAGGGATTCCATTATTTGTGATATGTAAATGAACTGACTGGATAAAAATGTGCGTGGCTTGATTAATGAGTTTGAAGATCAAAAATTGGTGGAGCTGTGGATAGTGAGGAAGGTTGTCAAATGGTACAGCAGGATATAGACCAGTTATACAATAAATGGCAGGATCTTTGGAAACATTGATGTACAGAGGGATCTTGGGGTGCAAGTCCCTAGGTGCCTGAAAGTGACAACACAAGCGGATATAGTGTTCAAGAAGGCATGTAGTATACTTGCCTTCATTAGTCAGTATAAAAATTGTGAGGTCGTATTGTAGCTGTATAAAACTTGGGTTAGGCCACATTTATGGAATGTGCACAGATTTTGTCACCACACTATAGGAAGGATGAGATGGCTTTGGAGAAATTGCAGAAGAGGCTCAGCAGAATTTTGCATGGATTGGAGTGTACTGGATACAAGGAGAGGTTGGACAAACTTAGTTTATTTTTCTCTGGAGGGTCAGTGGCTGAGGGCCAAGCGGCTAGAATTGTGAGAGGCAGAGATAGAGTCAATGGCCAGAGACTTTTTCCCAGAATGGAAGGGTCAATACTAGAGGGGGATAGGTTTAAGGAGAGAGGGGAAATTTTAAAGAGGATGTGCGAGACGTGTTTTATTACTAAAAAGGGATGGTAGAAACAGATATGATAGCTGGACAGACAGAACCAGTTGAAATATGGACCATATACAAAGTAGAAAGGATTATTATAGATTACTACCAACAGTATTGCCGACATGGTGAACCAGAGGACCTGTCCCTATGCTTTACTGTTCTATACTTTATATAATATAAAGCAAAAATGTAGAGATAAAGGTAAATAGTTCCCTTGGAATGGGATTGAAAAGAATAGCATCTCAGATGATAGACTGAGAGCATTAGGGATTTATACAGCAACACGTCTTGCAGTCCAACTCGTCCCTGTCTGTCTATGCTCATTTATTTTGCCTGCATTAGCTTGGTACTGATCTGTTTCTGTCCTATCCAAGTTCCTGTCCAAATGTTTTCAAATATTGCAGTTGTATCTAATCTTACTTGCCTCCCTTAATTCCATATCCCTTTATTTCCTGTTCATTCAGGTACCTGCCCCAATGTCTCTTAATTGTTGTTACTGTTCTTGCCTCCAATTACTTCTCTGGAAGTCCATTCAAGATGCCAGCTGCTCTTTGTGTGAAAATTTTACCTCCGATCCCTTTAAACCTTCTCCCTCAAGAAATGCGCACAGTATTCCAAGTCAGGCCTAACCAAAATTCGGTAAAACTGTCATCCCAACGCTTCTAATCAACGTATTGGCCGATGAAGTCAAACATATCAAATCCTCCTCACCACCTGTGTTCCCATTTTCAGGGAGCTATGTACTTGCCCAACTGAAGCCCTCCCCATTCTCCTACTCTATCACTTACTCTGGCATATGCTCACCACCCTCCGTGTGGAACAACTTGCTCCTCAGATCCTCATTATATTTCTCCCCTCTCACTTTAATCCAATGCCCTCTGCCCTCTTCCCTAAACTCTTCTACTTAATGTCCCAGTCTAGTAAGGAATGTTTGCCAAATTCCTTCTTCATTATACTATCCATCTGTGTTATTATTTTCATGGAGCTGTACCCTGTACCCTGAAGTCTTTCTGTACATCAACACCTTCATTAGTCCCTGATAATTAAACATTTCCTACAGTGCTGGAATCCACCACAGCGTCATTTGATCAAGCCAATTTTTAATTAACAATTATTAGAGGAATGGATGAAAGTAGATTCTCGGGTTTCCTTAGTTAACTTTGATGGTCTGTATGATGTTTTCTTGCCAAAATGAAATGGATGGAAGTTTGTACTGGAGTTGTTACTACCAATTATGTTGACGGGTTGAGAAAGTTTGATGGAATCATGCATGAAATATGGAAACAGATGAAAATGGGGACAGAGTATTGACAAGTACTTAAAATTAGGAGTATAAACATGATTATGGACGATTTGAGTTGAAGGCTAACTTTTGCTGTGTTGGTACCATTCTCTCATGGTTGCACAAAGACTGAAATGAACAGGCGACTTGCTAATAATTCTCTATCAACTCTCCGAATAAATATTGATTACAATGATCATAAGATTATTCATTAGTAAAGAGACTGGAGAGACCTTGGTTTTTTTTAAATCTTGCAATTTCTGTTCAATCATCAATTCCTTCTGCTTACCTGGTCTCTTGTTTATTATAACATGCTCTATATTTGATTGAGATCCTCTTCAAAAGCCTTATTCACTTGTTTTTATTTTTATTTTGCTTAGAACACCTAATTCACCCCCCATTATTGTCCCTGAAATATTTTGTTTCAGATTTTTGTTCATTTGTCAAACAAAAGCATCATGTTTTGATCTGTCATCATAAAAAATATCAGACAATTTCAGTGTGATCCAGAAATTTACAAGAAGGAGACCTATAGCATATTAATATCATTGGAGGGTATTAAGAAACTTCAATGTGATAATGCACTCTGGATGTGTAAGAACTCATTTTGGTGTATTGACAGACAACTGTACAATGAATGGGCCTCATGATTAGCAATGCAGTTTTCATCTGGGCTGGCATTGCAGTATATTGATCCAGTAATTAAGAGGACAGTACATAGAGCAGGAGACCCCTGCTGAATTGCTCCCACTGGATCATCTGGCTAACACAATGCACTGTTGAAATGAACCAAAGTCCTGGATTTGAACTCCAGTCTATGTGGGAAGGAGAGGGGGAAACTTAGCGAGTGATCAGCCATTTCACAAACATGAGTGTTTATGGAATCAGGTAAGGACTATCCTGCAATTATCCACGGCTGAACAATCATTGCGTTCCCACGTGAATAACTAAGTGAAATATCCAGTGGGCATTTAATGCCATTGAAACGTTTCCTGGGTGTTGATATTATTTTCAAGGAGAGTGTTTGGAGGGTGAAATTAATTAAAGTAATATTTTCTTGGTTTAGAATCATAAATAAAAAAAAGAATTTGCATTTCCATAGAATCTTTTTTAACTAAAATCCAAAATTCAAAGTAAATTTACTATCAAAGCACATATACAACCCTGAGAAGCATTTGCTTGTGGACATACTCAATAAATCTGTAGAATAATAAGCATTACAGTATCAATGAAAGACCACACCAACTTGGGTGTTCAAATAGTGTGCAAAAGACAACAAACTGTGCAAATACAAAAAGAAAGAAATAATAAATAAATAAGGAGCAAATATCAAGAACATGAGATGAAGTGGCAAACTTGAAAGTGAGTCCATTGGTTGTGGGATCGTATTTTTCTTATAACTTCCTTGGCCACTAGACCTGAAAGCTGCTGATCTGGTTCTCAGCAGGTTGCAGATCGCGTGGTTCATCCATGGCTTCTGACAGTGGAAGTCACAGAATACTCATTGAAAACTGATGAAATGTAGGCATTCTTTAAACACAGGAGATTCTGCAGATGCTGGAAATCCAGCGCAACACAAACAAATTAGAAACGTAGAAAACCTACAGCACAATACAGGCCCTTCAGCCCACAAAGCTGTGCCGTATATATCCCTATCTTAGAACTACCTAAGCTTTACCCTTAGCCCTCTATTTTTCTAAGCTCCATGTAACTATCCAGGAGTCTCTTAAAAGACCCTATCGTTTCTACCTCCACCACTGCCGCCGGCAGCCCATTCCACGCACTCACCACTCTCTGCGTGAAAAAAACTCCCCACCCCCGGTCATCTCCTCTGGACCTAATTCCAAGCAGCTTAAAACTATACCCTCTTGTGTCAGCCATTTCAGCCCTGGGAAAAAGCCTCTGACTATCCACATGATCAATGCCTCTCATTATCTTGTATACCTCTACCAAGACACTTCTCATCCTCCATCGCTCCAAGGAGAAAAGGCTGAGTTCACTCAACCTATTCTCATAAGGCATGCTCCCCAATCCGGGCAACATCCTTGCAAATCTCCTCTGCACCCTTTCTATGGTTTCCACGTCCTTCCTATAGTGAGGCGAACGGAATTGAGCACAGTACTCCCAAGTGGGGTCTGACCAGGGTCCAATATAGCTGCAACATTATCTCTCGGCTCCGAAACTCAATCCCACAATTGATGAAAGCCAATGCACCGTATGCCCTCTCAATCACAGAGTCAACCTGCGTATTCCATCTTAACCACAGAGTCAACCTGAGCTGCAGCTTTGAGTGTCCTATGGACTTGGACCCCCAGGATCCCTCTGATCCTCCACACGGCCAAGAGTCTTACCATTAATGCTATATTCTGCCAAAATATGTGACCTACCAAAATGAACCACCTCACACTTATCTGGGTTAAACTCCATCTTCCACTTCTCAGCTCAGTTTTGCATCCTATCAATGTCCCGTTGTAACCTCTGACAGCCCTGCACACTATCCACAACATCCCCAACCTTTGTGTCATCAGCAAATTTACTAACCCATCCCTCCACTTCCTCATCCAGGTCATTTATAAAAATCACAAAGAGTAAGGGTCACAGAACAGATCCCTGAGGCACACCACTGGTCACCAACCTCCATGCAGAATATGACCCGTCAACAACCACACTTTGCCTTCTGTGGGCAAGCCAGTTCTGGATCTACAAAGCAATGTCCCCTTGAATCCCATGCCTCCTTACTTTCACAACAACCTTTGCATGGGGTACCTTATCAAATGCCTTGCTAAAATCCATGTATACGACATCTACGACTCTACCTCCATCAACGTGTTTAGTCACATCCTCAAAAAATTCTATCAGGCTTGTAAGGCAGGAGCTGCCCTTGACAAAGCCATGCTGACTACTCCGAATCATATTACACCTCTCCAAATGTTCATAAATCCTGCCTCTCAGGATCTTCTCCATTAACTTAACAACCACTGAAGTAAGACTTACTGACCTATAATTTCCTGGGCTATCCCTACTCCCTTTATTGAATAAGGGAACAACATCTGCAATTGTTGGAAGAACTCTATTTTTGTATTGTAGTAAATAAAAACATCCCTGAAAAGCTGTTTTATTAACGTTGGTTTAGATATTGACTATGATACAAAACTGAGTGTCAGTGCTCATCATTAAATGGACTGTTACCTCTTTCTGACAGGAACTCATTTTTTGTGTTTTGTCTGAGGGACAGCACTGGTAATGCTGCATACTCTTTCAGTACTGCTCTGGCGCATGGGCTGCGATTGCATGCCCAAACGTCCAAAGTGAAATCTGAACCACAACCTTCCATCTGCAAAGTGAGAGTACTGCACAGCGAAGGCCGATCCATTCCCTCTGCTATCTTTATAAGCAAGGGTTAATACATGTTACTTTTGTAGCCTGTGAAGCATTGAGCAAGGTTAATTGAAGAGAAAATATATGGCCAACTAATTGTCTGATAAGTACTCAAGCAACATTATTCCATGCAACCCTTCAGTATGACAGTGCCAGGCAACTCTAATTAATTAGCAGAATACTATTAGCACATTACAGGTGTACAGTACCAGCTACACGACCAGTCGATAAATCTAGCAGAGTTTGCATTTTCAGTTTATTCTGAGGATGTATTTGGTGAATGCTATTAATCAGGGCCTTTGCAGTATGCTATATTTAAATTCCCCATCCATCTGCAGGATATTAACCATAACACGTCTATAAACTGCAACTACAGTATGACAGGTAGGGCCAAGATATCCTGTAAAGCATTTGTTCAGCCGATAATAATACAAGGTGTTGAATGCACTTGAGTGTAGGAAAGCTTCAGCTGTCCAGGGAGAGGGCCAAATACAATTTACTGTGTTTATTTAATGGGAGGAAACTTGCTTCTTTATGTATGTGTAACCTCAGGGCATCCCAGAGCATCTTACACCCAAAATAATTCTGGATTTCTAGTCATTGTTATCATCAAAACGACTTAAGGTAATGGGAACAATGATGAGGTGGACAGAATAGACAAAGGCATTGTATCAGAGAAATAAGTTGTAAACTTTTATACAGCCTGAAGAGAGTAGAGACAAGTTTAGTACTAACTTTTGAAAAGGAATTTGATAATTACTTAGTAAAAGAAAAGTTTGTAGAGCAAAGGATTAGCTTTATTTGTCACATGTACATCAATACATACAGTGAAATCTGTTGTTTGTATCAAATCAAATCAAATCAGCAATGATTGTGTTGGGGCAACCTACAAGTATTACCATGCTTCTGGCACCAGCAAACAATGGGATTGATAAATGCCTGAAGTTCAACAACTTCTGTCCAATGCAATTTTATTTTATGTATTTATTTAGAGATACAGTGGGGAACAGGCCTTCAGTGTCAACAAGCCACACTGCCCAGCAACCCACCAATTTAACACTAGGTGGGTTAATCACAAGACAATTTGCAGTGACCAACTAACTTGCTATCTAAAATTTTTTTGGACTGTGGGAGGAAACTGGAGCACACAGAGGAAATCCTTGCAGTTCATGGGGAGAACAGACAAACTCCCGACTGACAGCGCTGGAATTGAACTCCAAGTTCCAGAACACACTGAGCTGTAACAACGTCATGATAATCGCTACGCTATAGTGGCGCCCTTGTATCAAAACCTCCCCCACTTAACCCCGCCCCCTTAATTATTATTCATGAGGATTGGGCAATTCGCCAGAAGGAGTAATTAAAACTAATGACAGCGCTTTGCAATGGCTGAGTGACACAAAAACCAAATACTGACCTAACAGTCCAAGCAAAAGGGGCACAACTCAGAAACAGCCCCATGTAAGAGCATCAGAATGAGCGGGAAAATGCGTCACTGCCCCTCTCAGATGGAGAATTGTTGGTTTTCGTTGGTCTTCAATCCCAGGACTGAATTGTACTCCCCACCCCCAAATAGCAATACATTTTGAAAATCCAAAGTTAAAATTAGCCAATAATAAATATGGATAATTAAGAATTCAATATTCATAATTCAGAAAAATGGGACAAGAGTGATTAAAGGCTACTGGGCATTGATTGAATCTGATCTGATTTAGACAAATCTCATTACTACAATTAAGTGCTGCTGATCACTCCTTGAAGTGTTCAACCAACACGACAGCTGGAGTGCCCATTCAAAGTGCAGGGTCCAGTCTGCAGATCTCACAGGACTCTCCTCTCTGTGAATGTTCTCCGCAGACTTTATGTGGCTATCCTGCGTTAACAGAGAAAGGTCAACATCAGGCCAACCACTCTGACTTTCATTGCATTATTTATTTCCATAGTACCTCATAACTTGCAACGTGGCTTATAGGCCAGATGCCAATTGCACTGATCATTAATCATAATACAGGTACAATTCCTCTATCATGGCTTCAACCATAAAATGACCAGGAGTTTAAATCATTCTAACAGATATTTATGCAAAATGGTTACTGGCAGAACACAAAAAGTTATATTTTTTTATTCATTTAAATATCTATTAGTGAATTATTAATCATTCATTAGCATGCCACATCACCTTCCCATACCATTATGAATGTCTTACCTTTGAGCCTGAGTGTGAAGCTACACCCCTAGTTAACGGGTGCTCTGTCACTTTATTCAAGTGACGTCTCATCAGAGTCTACAAGTGAATGTTCAAAGTAAATTTATTATCAAGGTACATATATGTCACCATACACAACCCTGAGATTCATTTTCTTACAGGCAAAATCAATAATAGAATAATAACCAGAATGGAATCAAAGTAAGACCACACAACTGGGCATTCCAATGATAACAAATTGAGCAAATATAAAAAAGAAAGAAAGAATAATAATAATAAATAAATAAGCAATAAATATTGGGAACATGAGATGAAGAGTCGTCAAAATTGAGTCCAGAGGTTGTGGGAACATTTCAATGAAAGGTGAATGAAGTGATTGAAGAGCCTGATGTTTGAGGGGTAATAACTGTTCCTGAACCTAGTGGATACAGGCTCCTGTATCTTCTTCCTGCTGGCAGCAGCATGAAGAGAGCATGTCCTGGCTGGTGGAGGGTCCCTGGATGATGGATGCTGCTTTCCTGCGACAACACTTTAAGTAGATGTGCTCAATGGTTGGGAGGGCTTTAACAGCGATGGACTGGGCCATATCCATTACTTTCTGTAGGATTTTCTGTTCAAGGGCAATAGTGTCCAATATACTCGCCAATCTCCCTTGTACTCTCTCTATAGTATCAACAAAAATGGAAAGAAGGACTGAAGGTTTGAGAAAATATGTTTTGCTGAGAAATTGGTGAGATCATATGTGATGTAATATGTGGAGCTTTAGTCTCCTTACCTAAAACGTCATACTTGTAGAAGAAGAACAACGAAGGCTCAATGGACTTGTACAAGTCAATATACTCGCCACCCCACATCTATAGAAGTTTGTCAAAGTTTTAGATGCCATGTTGAACTTTTGCAAACTCCAAAGGAAGTATAGGCACTGCCTTACTTTCTTCATAATTGCACACACATGCTGGGCCCAGGACAGGTCCTCTGAAATGATAACACCAAGGAATTTCAGCTTGTTGACCCTCTCTACCTCTGATCCTCTGATGAAGGCTAGCTCATGGAACTTTGATTACTTCCTCCTAAAGTCAATAATCAGCTCCTTGGTTTTGCTGACACTAAGTAAGAGGTTGCGGCTTATTTGACCATAAAGATATCAGCATCACCTCACATCCGATCCACAATCCAATATCCAAATTGACATCTTGACTGGTTTTGGACTGTTGAGCTGCCTGCTGATTTGCTCAACACCTTTCCAGTTGATGTAGTTCCCCCTGTCACTGCGCGTACCTACTTGGATAACCGTATTCTTTATACATTTAACAGTTAATAATGCAGCAATATTGACACATTTTGCAATCAAAATAAGATATACACATGTAGAACGAAGAAGATGTGAAAAAAAAAACAAAAGAAGGACCATTTGTGACAAAGTGGTATTGGTTTGGTACGGAAATGAAAACTCAGTGAAGGAATTATGAGTTTGGAAGGTTAATTGAGATGTGATGGAATAGATCACCAGGGACTGTTCCATGCCTTCTGATTGTTTTCTGCAATAACTTCATGTAGACAGACAGCTCCCAATGACCTGGTATTTTGCTGTCCCATCCTACTCACCATGCACATAACAACTATTTGAAAGTGATGTCTAATTCTTTACCAGTTTGCATTCCACCACCGTCACCAACCCTCCAGCCCAAGCTTCTCCCCTCAGGCAGTTATCCAAATTCCTTTCTGGAAATTGGTCTACCACCCTTTCAGACAGCATGTTTCCGACCTTTGCTTTTGATACAAGCTGGGCATGGGACTGACTGGATTGTTCTGGAAGCTGACATAGTGGGGCAATTGGACTTTATTGAAGTCATGAGAAACATGATATGAGGATAAAAATGTTTCCTCATTCCACTCATAGCAACTCTTGCAGAAATGTTTTGAACCCGTGTACTCTAATGACTCACAGTCCAGTTGCCACCCCCACCATACCAGGCCAGAACACACTGGCCAAACTTGGTCTGAAAGTTTGGAATGTGCTTGAGTCCCATTCTGAGCACATCTGACCTGCTCGTTCCCTGGACTGACCGTTGAGTTAATGGACAATATGTAAGCTGCTCATCTGGGGAGAGGAAGATCAGATCTACTTCATACCTAGCACCTCAGCTTTCCTTCAGTTATAGCTGGTATATTGGGGTATTGAGCTCTATGACTGGGGGAGGGGTCACCAAACTTAACCAAAGAGCAAATTTAGTAAAGGTATTTTCCCTTATATCATTTTATGCAGCCCTCCCTCGCATTGATAAGACCCATCGTAAATTGGGGGACTGTTTTGTCGAGCACCTCCACACCATTAAGCACAAGCAGGATGTCAACGTGGCCAAATATTTAAATTCTGTTTCCCATTTCCATTCCAATGTGCCAGTTGATGGCCTGCTCTTGTGCCCAGATAAGGTCACCCTCAGGGTGGATAAGCAACTCCTTGTATTCCATTTGGGTACCCTCTAACCTGATGACATGAATATCGATTTCTTCTTCCAGTAAACAAATTCCAACCCCACCCCCCACTTTCCTACATTCTCCACTCTCACCTTTTAGTTCCTCTCACCTAACTATCAGTTCCCCTGGGCCCCCTCCTCCTTCCCTTTCTCCTATGGTCCACACTCCTCTCCTGTCAGATTCTTTCATCTCTAGACCTTGACCTTTCCCACCCACCTGGCTTCACCTCTCGTCTTCCAGTTAGCCTCTCCCCTCTCCCCACCTTTTTATTCCAGCATCTTTCCCTTTCCTTCTCAGGCCTGAAGAAAGGTCTCTGCCTGTTTATTCTTTTCCGTAGATGCTGCCTGACCTGCTGAGTTCCTTCAGCATTTTGTGTGTGTTGTTTTGGATTTCCAGCATCTTCATATAGCCTCGTGTTTATTGTACACTTCATTTTAAATTCATTCGCAGGATTTCAATGTATTTTAAATAAGACTATTTAAAAAAATTAATAACTTTCTATGTGTTCTTCAAGACATTTGGAAAAGTGCTACCGGGGACATCAAGGCCATCTCCTGACGATGTCTCAGGTTGGTCTGCCTGAGGCATGCTCAGCATTTGTGACCTGCACTGTTTCACCAAATAGGTGGAGCAGCAAAATCCAAGGTCATTGGGACCAGTGTGGCTGCAAGGTGTTATTTGTGGGAAACAATCTCAAGGCATAGAATGATCCCAGTGATCTACCCTATGACATCTCCATTCACCTTCCCAACTCAGGATTCCTTCACCGAACGTTCACTTCCATGCTAAATTAATACCATTTTATCACAAGTGGTCCCTTTTTGTTTTTTACACACTTTCTTTGGTCTACATGTGTGTAATAACTTAATAAAACTATAAGACATAGGAGCAGAATTAGGCTATTCACCCCATCAAATCTTATTTTGATTGCCAATGTCAGTCAAGGTGTGCCAATGACCTGTAAAGAAAAAAAAATAGAAGTATGCAGTATGTGAAAGATAACTATTTCTGGTCATTTCTTTGACCTTGAGATAATTGCACCTCTCCCCGTTCAGTTGGAACATCAGACACCAGGACCAATTAGTGTGCAAATGTTTGTCTGCTTATTTACAGAACTTCAGCGTACAATCGTCAGGCCAAGCTAACAGCCGTATATCACAACTGCATGGAAGAACAACAGAGGTGACTCAGCAGAGAGTCAGGATAAATGCATCATTTTCCATTGGCTTCAGTGGTTTCACAGGGATCAGTGCTCGTGCTTCAATTATTTCGATTCTGTGTTGATGACTTGGATGAAAGGATTGAATGTACTGAAGCCAAGTTTACAGGTGATAGATGGGGGGTTAGCATGCTGTGAGGATTATAACTAAGTTAGGCAGATGGCAGACATGGTATAATGTGAGAAAATATGAGGTAATCCACTTTGGAAGGAGGAATGAAAAGGGAAATTATCATTTTGAATAAGATCACAAGAGTCTTTGTACAAAGTGATTTGGAGGCCCTAGAACAGGAGTTCCCAACCTTTTAAATGCCATGGACCCCTACCATTAACTGAAGGGTTTGTGGACCCCGGGTTGGAATCCTTGCCCGAGAATGTGAAATACAAAAGGTTATCATGCAGACACAGCAAGTAATTAGAAAGGCTAAAAGAATGTGTGCCTTCTTACACTCGGGGTATAGAGTACAGACAGAGGAATGTTTTGTAGTTTTATAGGGCCTGACAAGACTGGCCCTGAATAGTTCTGGTCTCAATACACTCTGATTGATATGCTTGCATTAGAAACAACACGGAGAAGGTTCAATCGCAAACAAGTTTTCCTGCGGGTGCTGGAAATTCAAGCAACGCACATAAAATGCTGGAGGAGCTCAGCAGGCCAGGCAGCATCTATTGGAAAAGAGAACAGTCGATGTTTCGGGCTGTGTCAGAGTTGGAGTTTGCAGAATCCGCACTTTGAAGATTCACTGAGAAGGTTCATCAGCTTGATCCTGTGATGAAGGTTTAATGTGTGAAGAGAACTTGTGCAGCTTGGATCAATGCTCAAGGGCAAATGGACTGATAAAAGGTGGATAGTATACCTGAATTTTCTGAAAATGTCTGACAATGTCCCAGATGAAAGATTAGTGCGCAAGATTAAAGTATAAAGGTTTGGGGTGATAATCAGTACGAACTGTAAATTGATTGTCATGCAGGAAGTAAAGAGACAAAATAAATGAGTCTTTGCAGCATGGTCAGTAATAACTAGTGAGCTCCAACAGTGGTCAGCATTGTGGCCTCAGTTGTTCGTATATCAATCATTTGAATGAGAGACAGAATAATATTAGAAGTTTAATGACAATGCTAAACTAGATAGAATGGTGAATGGGGAGAGGGTGCAAGAGTGGGCAGAATCAGCAGGGCACGAAGTAATGACTGGCAGCCTACTGTGGCAGGAAACACAGAAAGGTGGCATAGCATGCAAATAGTACTAGACTGTGAGATGTTGATGTACAAAGAGACTTGGGCAATCTTTTACATAAGTCACTAAAAGCAAATATGGACGTGCACTTCGAAGCATAAAGGCAAATGGTATGCTGGCCTTTGGAGAACCATAGAAACATTGAAAATCTACAGCGCATTACAGGCCCTTCGGCCCACAATGTTGTGCCGACCATGTAACCTACTCTAGAAACTGCCTGGAATTTCCCTACCGCATAGCCCTCTATTTTACTAAACACCGTTTACCTATATAAGAGTCTTAAAAGATCTTATTGTATCTGCCTCCACCACCGTCACTGGCATGCACCCACCACTCTCTCTGTGAAAAACTTATCCCTGACGTCCCCCTTGTGCCTACTTCCAAGCACCTTAAAACTATGCCCCCTCATGTTAGCCATTGCAGCCCTGGGAAAAAGCCTCTGGCTGTCCTCATGATCAATGCCTCTTATAATCTTATACACCTCTATCAGGTCACCTCTGATCCTTCGTCGCTCCAAGGAGAAAAGGCCAAGCTCACTCAACATATTTTAAGTCATGCTCCCTAAACCAGGCAATATCCTTGTAAATCTCCCTTGTACTCTCTCTATAGTATCAACAAAAATGGAAAGAAGGACAGAAGGTTTGAGAAAATATGTTTTGCTGAGAAATTGGTGAGATCATATGTGATGTAATATGCGGAGCTTTAGTCTCCTTACCTAAAACGTCATACTTGTAGAAGAAGAACAACGAAGGCTCAGTGGACTCATTTATTGGGAAGGAGGACTGATGTATGAACACATGAACATAAGAGGATAGGAGGAACAGTAATACACAGCCCCTCGAGCCTGCCCCGCCATTCAATATCTTTATTGATGATATACACTGGCGTCAAGTCTTCTGTGCCAGTTTCCTATAACACCCAGTTCATTTGCCTTTCATTTGAGAAGAGAATGGGCCAACAAGGTTTGCATTCACCGGGGTCAAGAGAATGAGTGGGATCTAACTGTAATTTACACAATCCTGACAGGGATGGTCAGAGAATATGCAGTGAGGAAGTTTCCCCTGGCTGGGGGTGTGGGGTGGTCTAGAGCAAAATGTCACAGTCTCAGGTTATTGGGTGGGATTTAGAACTGAGGTGAGAATATTCTTCACCTTAAGACAGTGACCCTGTGGAATTGACCAGCACACAAGTTGGGCTATGGAAGTCAAGTTGCTGACTGTATTTAAGAAGAAAAATCCTTTCACTAACATATCAAAGGGTCTGGAGAGAGATCAAGAACATGCTATTGAGATGATTTATCCGGTATGATCATTGATGATAGATCTTTGATGGTGCTGCTATTGTTTCCTTATTTCTCTGCCTTATTAAAACATTTACAATACAGAGAGGGATTTAGAGAGGATGGATGCTGAGAGGGCGATTCCCTGGTAGGGGCACCTAGAACCAGGGAACATAATTTCAGAATAAGGTGTCACCCACTTCAGAGGAGCTGACAAGGTATTTTTTCTCCCAGAGAGTCATGAACCTATGGAATTTTCTACCCCAGTATATTGTGGAGGCAGAATCTTTGAATAATGACAGACCGTAAAATACAAGGAAGTCCAGAAGAATGGAAGTGACATTGAGGCCAAGACCAGATCGGTGATGATCTTATTTAATGGTAGATCTGTTTTGCTTCCCCTACTCCTGCTCCTGTTTCTTGAGCTCTTTGTTCCAAATGATTGTAGGATGTAGGGTGGTATAATGGATGGAGTCTAGTAGCAACAATGATTGGAAAATAGATTACATGGACAAGAAGAGCTTGGATGGGATATGAAGGATAGTGGGAGATAAAAATGGAGAAAGATTAAGGATTAATGTCAATGAGGTCGAGTAACAAAAGCAACAAGGGAGGAAAAGGAACAGGTGAAGTTGAACAATCTTAACAAATTCATGGGCTCCTGCAGTTGTTAATAGTGAAGAAATGAGGCAGTAGACAATGGAAATGACGCCAAATAGTAAAAATCTGTTAAAGATCATATCATAATATCCTTTTCCATTTTTATTTTTTTGCCTCCCAAATTCTCGTGCTTTAGCTGCTCTTGCAAAAATGTGGATTGCTTCATAACAATACTCAACTGTCAGAGCTCACTGTAGGCAGGTTCACTTTGGGTTTTTAAGGTAACCAGCTAATCTGAATATCAAATTCCTCTGTAATACTGCTGCTCCAAAATGTAACTCATACCACTTCAAAATGCTGATGGCTTTACAATTGACTTTTTCATAGAAAGACCCCAAGTTGGTGAAGGACTTCAAAATGCTGCCATTCTGTTATCTACTTTTAATCCGTGCATCAAAATCAATGTCAAAGTTGAGTTTATTGTCATCTACACAGGTGCAATGCAAAACCTCACAAACAGAAGCACCAGGTAAGACCATAAGATTTTTGACTCCCTGATTAATCTAGAACCTATCAGCCTCCTCCTTAAATATACCTAACGACTTGGCCTGTATAGCCGACTATGGCAAAGAACTCCACAGATTCATCACTTTCTGGCTAAATAAATTTTTCTTCATCTCTGTTCTAAATGGACATCCCTCAGTCAGAAGCAGAATCCTCTGGTCATAAGACTCCCCCATTACAGGATACAGGCATTCACAACTAAAACATAAACTAAACATAAATTATACATAATTTTACAAGAAACACACATTTAGAATGAAAACAAACCAAATCCATTTCAGTGGAAAGGGTTTTGCTAAACTTCAGTGTAAGGAGTTTGCTAGTTGGTTCAAGAACTGAATCATTGAAGGCAAGTGGCTGTTCTTGGACCTGATGGTACGGGACTTTGGGCTTCTGTACCTCTTACCCAATGATAGCTATGAAAAGTTGGTATAACCCAGATGGTGGAGATCTTTGATGATGGATACTACCTACTTGAGGTAGCATCTTCTGTAGGTACTACCGATGGTGGGGAGGGAGGTGCCTGTGACGTGCTGGGCAGAATCCACTCCTCTCTGCAGCTTCTTACATTCCTGCACGTTAAAATTGCCATACCAGAGCATGATGCAGCCAGTCAGCATCCGCTGTAGATGTTTGTTAGAGTGTTTTATGACAAGTTAAACCCCCTAAACCTCCTAAGAAAGTAAACACGTTGGTGTGCTTTCCTTTTGATTGCATCCATGTGGTGGGCCAGGACACGTCATCTATCTGTTAGCACCCAGGAATTTAAAGCTTTCTCCTCTGCCAACCCTTCCAAAGTAGACTGATGCTTGTTCATCCTCTTTCCTCTACCTGAAGTCAACAATGAGCTCTTTTAGTTCTGTTGATGTTGAGCAAGACGTTGTTGTTGCTGCACCACTTAACCAGGTGTCATATCTCATGCCGGGAGGTTGACTCATGGGGGTGGGGGTAGCAGAGAATCTCACAACACCTAGACAAGCACTAGAATTGCTATGGTAGAGAGGCCTATGGATCAGGTATGGATAAAAGGAATTAGTGTAGATGGGGGTATGATGTCAGCAATGCCATGGCAACCTGGAGTGGTTGTTTCTGTATTGTACAATACAATAACTGTTGTAATGTTTCACAATAGCAGCTTTCGTGATGGAATTTCTGTCAAATCTGAGTTAGCACTGCCTCTTATCAATAACTAATCGTCTTTTGACCATGTGACTTTAAAGAAAAGAGAATATCTTCAAGAATGTAGAAAATACAGTTGAATTGAGATGGCTGTAAGGTTCTTGTAAGATCAAAACACATTAAAATAATAATTAGACATCTGGTAACATATATAAACCAGAATAACAAACATAACCAAATTGTACAATAGTTTGAGGTTAAATGTAAGTGTCTAATATTCTTAGACTTTTGTTCAAAGGTTGAGTGTCTGTCCTGGTTCCTCCTAATCTCAATAGCTGCCGATTTAAAGTCACTGCTCCTCTCTCCTTCCTTCTGCAAGTCACTACAGTGGAATTAAAAAGTAGGAGGGGTGCAAACAGGGCTGGGAACTCACACTTGCATCGCAAGACTACAAAATTCAGATTATTGTGGTTGCAAAATAAAAGATACAGTTACTACTCAGAGACAGATTGAAAATCTGGAGTAACATAAACAGACCAAATAACATGATGCTCTTATTAAAGAAACTCCAAAAAATGGAGGCTGTTGATAAAATGTATGAATATACCTGGTACTATTAATATTGTAGAATTTATTGACAGTATAAATGATATTATTCATAGCTGTCAGGCAGAGTACATTGTTAGGCATATGTTTATGAGAAAAAAATGAAGGACAGCTCTTGAAGCTATTTCAATATATTGAGATTTTCCATCAGCAGAATTGGAGAGGGATAAAAATAGGAAAGACTGCGCTAAGCAAGGCACTTGACAGCTCAGTAATGACATCTCCAAATTTTTGTTCACCTGCTGTACAGGAACGAAAACATGTTATTCGTACTTCACACTTTGTTTCATAATGGCCACTGTTGGAGTTCAGTCGCCAACCATCTTGCAATTCACCCAAGTAACCAGTTGCTGTGCTTCAGTGGGCTACTGGAAAATGGAGTGTAGCAGCCTTGTCTTCTCTAGTAACTACTGAGAGCACTTTTAGCCAGGATCCATGGGGAACAATGAAAATATTGAGGAAATACTGCTAGTTATTTTTCTTCCTTCAATAAATCAGAAATATTATTACAACTGTAGCACCTATATAATTTTGATGGGTGGCAGGTGTGGAGATACGTCTCCACCAAAGGAAGTGTAAGGCACTTCTTGCCTGCAAGGCCAAGGTGAGCACCCGCGTACCCTTCCCCCTACCGGATCAGGGTCACGTGAAGCCACGGAAGCAGATGGTGGATGTTCGTATCAGCAGCTGGTGCATGTCACAAGTCCTGGTTTTGCGACCACTGATACCAGCAGACGATTGCTGAAGAGCACTGACAATGGCTGGGGTTACAGTCTTGTAAAGACACTGCCCAGAAGAAAGCAATGGTAAACCACTTCTGTAGAAAAGAGATTGCCAAGAACAATCATGGTCATGGATCACTCATGACATATGACACGGCAAAGAATGATGGTGATGATGATATAATTTTGGTCATCTTAAAAAATAGCATTGTTGGTTTCTAATTCTGAATTATCAGCCTCAGTCATAATCAGGGTTTAATCTATACTGCTTGGCATCAAGCTGTATGGTACCACAAAGGGAGACTAGAACAGAGAAATCTCTCTGACTCTTCTGAGTACAGAAATCATTGCACTTGATTCTTATTGTGAGCAGAACAATTTTACTAAATCAGGACTGAAAATTTATATAGAATGACTGTGTGTTTGAGGGGTGGGTGAGTGGGAAAGGGGCTTGCTTTTATGTTGTTTTATTCTGTTGTAACACGCACAAAACATAGAAACATAGAAAATAGGTGTTGGAGTAGGCCATTTGGCCCTTTGAGCCTGCACTGCCATTCAGTATGATCATGGCTGATCATCCAACTCAGAACCCTGTACCTGCTTTCTCTCCATACCCCCTGATCCCTTTAGCCACAAGGGCCATATCTAACTTCCTCTTAAATATAGCCCAATGAACCGGCCTCAACTGTTTCCTGTGGCAGAGAATTCCACAGATTCACCACTCTCTGTGTGAAGAAGTTTTTCCTCATCTCGGTCCTAAAAGGCTTCCCCTTTATCCTTAAGCTGTGACCCCTCGTTCTGGACTTCCCCAACATCGGAAACAATCTTCCTGCATCTAGCCTGTCCAATCCCTTTATAATTTTATACGTTTCAGTAAGATCCCCCTCAATCTTCTAAATTCCAGTGAGTAAAATGCTGGAGGAACTCAGCAGGTCAGGCAGCATCTATGGAGAAGAATAAAGAGTCAACGTTTCAGGCCAAGACCCTTCATCCTGACTGAAACGTTGACTCTTTATTCCTATTCCGTAGATGCTGCCTGACCTACTGAGTTCCTCCGGCATTTTGTGTGTGGTACTCTGGATTTCCAGCATCTGCAGGATCCCTTTTGTGTTTTGTTCTGATGTTGCTGCTATTTGTGTTGTTGTACTCAGCATTGTGGGCATGCTATTGGCACTGGAATGTGAGATCACACTAGCAGGGAGACCCTGACACGTCTTTGGGTGTGTTCATTTTAACACAAAGGATACATTTCACTGTATGTTTCGATGTGCATGAGATAAATAAATCTGATTCTGAATTAAAATACGTTGCCTCATAGTATAATCAAAATAGATTCAACAGTATCTTCCAAAAAAGGATATAGAAAAGATTTTAAAGGGGAAGGATGTAGGGGTGTGGGAAATGGGGAGTAGGCAACCATTGAAGTGTCCGAAAGAGTGGGACATAAGCACAGTCTTTCTTTGCTGTAACGCTTCTGTATTTTTTCAGGTGGATTGTATTCAAAGTCTAGACCTCCAGTCCTTTCTAACAGCTGCTCTGTGATAATTTTTATGCAAAAAACACAACACAGTGTTTAGCTAACATTCATGTTATGCCTCTGCTACCTGAGCCTTATAGATGACGATAGTGTTGGAGGTGCTATTAAACAGGATTTGGCAAATCACTTTCTAAATGGCTTACAGTGCAGCAGCAAAGACACTCATGTTGGAGGGGATAAGTGCTTTGGGAGTAAAAGAGGGAGATGCCAGTGGATGGTTTGCTTTGCTCTAGGTAACATCAAACTTTTTTAGGATGGTTGGAACTGTTCTCTGTCACATTCCAGACGAGTGGGGGGATAGCTCTAGACTTGTGGCACGCAATGTTTTAGAACTAAGAGTCAGACTGGCAGGTTGAAACTGCCACACAAAGTGCTTGCCACTGCCATTCTAACGATACTGCATTGTAGAACGGAGTCCAGGAGATACGGAAGCACATCACCACGTTTCAGTGGTTCCTCTGGACTTCCTTACCAAGCCTACACTCGGAAGCCCAGTGATCCCACTGATTTTAATGGAGGTAAGGAAGGTTTGACAGAAAAGACTGAAAGATTCAGGTCAATGATAAGAGTCCCTCAGTCACTCCTGTATCTCCTACATTATACACACAGTGTTCGCTTTTATTAGACGGCTCCTGTACCTAATAAAGTGGCCACTGAGTACAGAAGAGATTCACCAGGAAGTTGCTTAGACAGGACGGCTGTAGTTATAAGGAGAGATTAGATAGATTGTATTTATTCTCATTGGAATGTAGGAAGCGAAGAGGCATAGACAGAATAGACCAGGGCTTCCCAACCTATTCTATACCATGGACACCTACCATTAACCAAGGGGTCTGTAGAACCCAGATTGGAAATCCTTGGAATAGACAGTCAGAATGATTTTCTCAGAGCTAGAGGCATAGGTTTAAGATGAGAGGTGAGAAATGTAATAGAGATTAGAAAGGTGAGCTTATCACATGGAAGGTGGTGAAAACTTGGAAAGAACTTCCAGAGAACTTGGCAGAGGTAGACATGATGCAATCATGAAGACGGCACACGAGTGGCCGTACCTTACTAAGAGTTTGAGGAGATGGTATATGTCACCAATGACTCTGGTAAAATTCTACAGATGTTCCGTGGAGAGCATTCCGATTGGTTGCATCACAGTCTGGCATGGTGGTGCCAATGCACACGACTGAAAGAGAATACAGAGAGTTGTCGACTCAGTGAGCTCCATTATGGACACAACCTTCCAACATTGAGGACATCTTCAAAAGGAGGTGTCTCAAGAAATTGGCATCCATCATTAAAGACCTTCACCACCTGGGACATGCCCTCTTCTCATCACTACCATAAGCCTGAAGACCCACACTCAACCAACAAAAGCAAGGTGGTGTAATGGGGTGTACAGGAACATCTGTGGAGGCTGCAACAAGAACTACGTCAACTAGACAGGACGTGAACTCTCAACCTATTTACAGGAACACAAATTGGTGCATAGAGACACATCTGCCATTGCTGATCTTGGTATATGAAAACCAAGAAGGATACCACGCAAGTTCTGGCACAGGCAAACATGAAGCACGCATAAGAATTTTTAGAAGTGTGGTTCTCTTCTGATAATTCCATAAACAAACATATTGAAACAGGCACTATCTACAAACCCCTGAGAGCCAAAGAAATGCGAGCCAATAGAATTCAAAAGGCAATTGAAGGACCAAGGCAATTGAACAAGGTGGGGTTATAAATGTGAGCACAACCAGAGAAAAGCACCAACAACTCTGTGCAATGAGAATATCACCTCAACTGGTGATGGAACATTTGCAAGCTAATTGCCAAGCTCAGGAAACACAACACCAAACACTCAATGTTTCAGAAACAGCTTCTTCCTCTCTGCCATCAGATCCTGAACAATCCATGAACCCATCAACTCTAACTTACTAATATTCTTTTGCAACACACACAAAATGCTGGTGGAATGCAACAAGCCATGCCTGATCTATAGGAAGAAGCACAGTCAACATTTGGGGCCGAGACCCTTCGTCAGGACTAACTGAAAGAAAAGAAAGTAAGAGATTTTAAAGTAAGAGGGGGAGGGGGAAATCTGAAATAATAGGAGAAGACCGGAGGGGGTGGGATGAAGCTAAGAGCTGGAAAGGTGATTGGCAAAAGGGATACAGAGCTGGAGAAGAGAGAGGATCATGGGACGGGAGGCCTAGGGAGAAAGATGGAGGGGGTGGGGAGCACCAGAGGAAGATGGAGGACAGGCAAAAAGTGATTGTGAGAGGGGCAGAGAGAGAGAAAAAAGGAAGGGGGGGTGATAAATAAATAAATAAGAAATGGGGTGAGAAGGGGAGGAGGGGCATTAACGGAAGTTAGAGAAATCAATGTTCATGCCATCAGGAATATAAGGTGTTGTTCCTCCAACCTGAGTTTGGATTCATTTTGACAGTAGAGGAGGCCATGGATAGACATATCAGAATGGGAATGGGACATGGAATTAAAATGTGTGGCCACTGGGAGATCCTGCTTTCTCTGGCAGACAGAGCGTAGGTGTTCAGTGAAAGTCTTTTGCACTATTTCTTCATTTTTTAAATTGTAACTTATAATAATTCTTAGTCTTGCCCTGTATTGCTGCCACAAACCAACAAATTTCTGATTCCAATTCTGATTCTGACTTGGATTAGGAAGGTGAGAGAGGTATGGGTCTCATGCTGGCAAATGGGATTAGCATCACGGTCAATAAAGACAAGTTTGTTGAGAGAGTCTGTTTTTGTGCTGAATGTTTCTGTGAAACTATAAATCTATTAAACCACATGAGAAGGCCTGCAGGATTGGTCTGAACTGTTTCTCCTAAATAGCTGCACTTAGCGATGCAATGTCCCAAATTGTTCATGCACATGTCCCAGAGTGTTATTTCCTCAAAGTAATCTACCTCATTTGCATTTTAATGACTCAGTAGCTGGGCCATAAATACAAGATTGGTTGCAATGAGTCCAGCCGGGAGAAATGGTTTAAAGCTTTTCCTCAGTGATTTTGAATGTGGAACTACTGCAGGTAGAGGCTGAGGCAAACAGATTAGATCCACCCAAATGGAAACTCGTTGAACAGATGAGGTGGGTGGAATGTGAAAAGATACGTGCGGAGTGTTAACACCACCACAGACTGGATAGGTTCTATTACTATTGTGTAATATGTGATTCAATATTAACTGTTTTCTCCATCTTCCTAGGCAGGGAGTATGGTTAATAGATTTGCACCTGCTACCAAAAGGCAAGTCCGTAGGCTTTATTATCTCAACCCACGATGGTCTTATCGATAGGAATGGACCACAGAAATAGAAGGGGACCGTAAAGCCCTCTGGCCTATTGACCATTTAATGTCACAACTAGTCTGTATTTTAACTTTTTGGATTCATATCCTTTAATAACATTATCCAACATGAACCTATTCATAAACATGAGAAAGTCTGCAGATGTTGGAAATGCAAAGCAACACACACAAAATGCTGGAGGAACTCAGCAGGTCAGGCAGCGTCTATGGAAATGAATAAACAGTTGACGTCTCGGGCTGAGACCCTTCTCCAGGACAGAGGATGATGGGGGAAGATGCCAGAGTAAAAAGGTGGGGGGAGGGGAAAGAGGCTAGCTGGAGGGTGATAGGTGAAGCCAGGTGGGTGGAAACGGTAAAGGGAAAGAAGAATCTGACAGGAGAGGAGAGTGGACCACAGGGGAAAGGGAAGGATGAGGAAGGTGGCTCCGTTTTGAACTTTCCACTTGATCCAAGGCAGGGTTTATTTTCATCAGCTTACTGGTCAGTTTGATTCTGTCATGAGAGCAAAGCCTTATATTACATCTTGTTTTATTTTATTTAGAGATACAGCAGAGTAACAGGCCCTTCTGGCCAGTGAGCTCGTGTCACCCGTTTACACCCTGGTGACTAATTAACCATGAACAAGGATCAACTGTATTCACCAGATGCATTTGCCTGTATTAGGAAGTTGCTGTGGTGTACTGGTGCAACACACAACATCCATCAATTATATAAAAATAAACTTATGGACCTACTAACCTTTTGTTACACAATAAAATAATATAAAAGAGAAAGGTGTGTACTAAGTGAATTGAGGAGCAGGTTGAGAAACAATCAGTAAACTTAACCTTAACCCTTGGATTGAAGTAGAAGGCTAAGAAAACAATGCTGCAAAATAACTGAAAATATTGTAAAATTAAGCAATGCTTTACAGAATGGATAGATAACAAATTTAGTTGGTAAGACTAACATTAATCATACATCAATGACATGATTCCTGCGCAGAAAAACTCAAGTGCTGCATGGACCACATTAGAAAAAAATTTAAAGTAAAATTTATTATCTGACTACATACACGCCACCACATGCAACCTCAAGTTTCTTTCTCTGCAAGCTTACTTAGCACATCTATAGAACAGTAGCTGTAAACAGGATCTTTTAACTGTAAGCAAACTGCACAAATGCAGACAATAACTAAATGGTAATCAATAATGCACACCAAATAACAAGATGAAAGAGTCCTTAAATGAGTGCAGTTAGCCCCTTTTGTTCAAGAGCCTGTTAGTTGAGGCGTATTAACTGTTCTTGAACCTGGTGGTATGAGTCCTGATGCTCTCAGGACCATCTAGTGGAGTGAGTGAAGGCTCTGGTCCAGGTACGATTGCCTCCTACAGTCAATTAGCCCCCCCACAATAATAATTTTCTGCCTCACATTTAAAATCAAGTGGGGATAGCTGGTGCTTGTGAAGCTGCAGTCAGGAGGCGTCCAAATTATTGGCAGAGTAAAGAAACGCCAAGAGGAAACAAACCCAAATCATTATATCAGCAGTGGGTCTCCACCTCCTTACAGAGAATTACACAGCACATACCAGGAGGAGGGAGAGTTCAGGGGAGCACAGCTGGCAGGCTGCATGTAATTTTCACCTCCTTGTTAATGACCTTGTGGAAGATTACAGTGGCCTTGTTCATATGCCAATAGATTATGCTCCCGGGCAGCTGGTATTGGTGCCTGAAACCAGGGATGTTTTCATTAGAGGCTGACATGAGTTTGCCTGCCTGTCGTCAATTCCCCACTGTCAAGCTCTTGCAAAGGGGAAGACTTGCAGTGATTTATTGAAGGACCATCAATTTTTTGTTGCTGAAAAATAAAGCGAAGGCCTGGAAAGATTATTGCAGAACTATAGCTCGATTATGTGAATGCTCAACATTCTGTCTGTCAAATCTTCATTTAAAAAATACTATTATATAGAAAAATGGGGGAAAGAGTAAACATGAGAGGTGTACAACTTGCTGCACTTCCCTCAGTTTCCAAACCCTTCCCCTTTGGAATCTAATGCTGAAAGTCACCAATACTCTCTCTGGAAATTAAAGATTAACTTCCGTCAGATTGCTACAAGAAATGTATAGGAGATAATTTGTATCCCCATTTTGCTTCATTGCATTTCTGTACATTTTAAAAGCATTGAACCAAGTTGTTTTGAATGGGTGGGCCTTTGAGGCAAAAGTTCCAGGAGCCAGCTAGAGTTGGTGACTCTTGGTGGGTAACCGGTTACCTGCTGACACAAACAGCTGAATGGGAAAGTCTAAATGCTCGATTTTACCAGTCAGCAATGACAAGAGCTGATGCCTCAGATGCAAAATGATTCGGATATTTCAGTATACAGAAACTGTGTTTCTGTGACAGAGAAAGGATGGAGACAAAGGTTTTGTTTGTGCTTGTGCAAAGCTTGGTTGGATCTGGCTCGTCTGGTCATTTTGCAGTACACAGAGTTCAATCACAAAATAAATTATCAACAAAAATTTATTGTGAGCAGTTTTGGTCCCCTAATGTAAGAAAGGATTGCTGCCATTGGAGAGGGTTCTAGAGGGGGTTCACGAGAATGATTCCAGCAATGAAAGGGTTAAAGTATGTGGAATGTTTAACATAAAACATAAAATAGTACAGCACATTACAGGCCCTTCGGCCCACAATGTTGTGCTGACCCTCAAACCCTGCCTTCCATATAACTCCCCACCTTAAATTCCTCCATATACCTGTCTAGTAGTCTCTTAAATTTCACTAGTGTATCTGCCTCCACCACTGACTCAGGCAGTGCATTCCACGCACCAACCACTCTCTGAGTAAAAAACCTTCCTCTAATAACCCCCTTGAACTTCCCTCCCCTTACCTTAAAGCCATGTCCTCTTGTACTGAGCAGTGGTGCCCTGGGGAAGAGGCACTGGCTGTCCACTCTGTCTATTCCTCTTAATGGCTCTTTGATGGCTCTGGGTCTGTACTCACTGAATGAAGTGGGATCTTATTGAAACCTATCAAATATTGAAAGGCCTAAATATAGTGGATGTGGAGAGGATATTTCTTATAATTGGATAGTCTAGGATCAGAGGATACAGCCTCAGAACAGAGGGATATCTAATTGGAACAGAGATGAGGAGGAATTTCCGTAACCACAGAGTGTGGAATCTAGAGCAAAGGTAGATAGTTTCTTGATTAGTAAGGGTGTCAAAGATTACAGGGAGAAGGCAATGTCTCTTTATCTGAGGAAGGATGTTCTTGCTGTGAAGTGGTTGCTGGAATGGCAGGACTGATGTATGAGGACAGATTCCACTGCCCAGGCCTCCATTCACTGAAGTTTAGCAGAGTGAGAGGAGATCTCTTCCAACAACACCAGACAAGCTAGAGACAGTGAGAATGTTCCTGATGGCTGGAGCGTCCAGAACCAAAGGTTAAAGCTTCAGGATACAGGACGTACTATTTAGAATCATGATCAGGAGAAATGCCTTCGGCTGGGGAATGGTGAACATACGGAAATTTCTCCCAGAAAAACCAATGGAGGATCAATTATTAACTATATTCAAGGAGGTAGGTACATTTGTTAATGTTAAAGCAATCCAGGGATATGGGAAGGGATCTGTGACAGGTAGTGATGTGGATGATCAGCTGTAGTCAGATTGAAAGGCAAATAGCCAGATTCTCACCTGATTCTCATCTCTCTTCTAGAATTCAGCTCTTTGGCCCCATGTTTGGACTAAGATCGTGATCAGCTCTGGAGCCCAGTGGTCCTGCCAAATCCCAAACTTGCCATCAGTGAGCAGATTATTGAGAAGTAAATGCAGCTTGACTGCACATTCAATGACATGTTCTATAACTCTACTGATGACTGGGAGTAGGCTAATTGAATGGTTGTCAACCAGATTGAATTTGTCTTTTTTTTATGAACAGAGCAATGTTCCATATTGCCAGGTAGAGGTGGTGTAATAACTGTACTAGAATGGCTTGGTCTGATGTGCGTCTAATTCTAGAGCACAGAATAGAACTAGATTCACATCTGAGCCTCTAGTGTGTTTCAGTCATTTCTTGATATTGAGTAGAGTAATTTGAATTGACTGAAGATCGGATGGTACAATGGCAGAACATCAGGTGGAAGTCAAAGTGGATCATCCACTTGACACCTCTAGCTAGACATGTTGGTGAATGCTTCAGCCCTTTTTTGACACTCAGTTGCTGGGCTCCACTGGCTTTGCAGATGGGGAATGTCCTTGGAGCTTCTGTTGGCTGTCCAGTTTTTCAATATTCATGATTAGATACAGCAGAAGTTGATCCCTAGGTTGTGAGATCCTTCAGCTCTGCTCAATGCATGATGTTTGAACTGTTTGGCATGGATGTTGTCCAAAGTTGCAACTTCACCTTTTACCACTAATCCTATGACATGTCTGGTACTCCTCCTGCACTTCTCATTGAATCAGTGTTGATGATAGTGATGAAGTGACAGATATGCTGGTCCATTTGCATGTTGTTACGGGTTGGTGTTGCTGCTCATGGATCTCTAGTTTTGAGCTGGAGGATGTGTTCTGAGCGTGTTGCATTTTGAGTGATTTTATTGCCACACATCATCGAGTGTGCTCTCCCCACATGAATGTGCAGTGAGATCAGTTCCACTGAAGCTGGGCAGATGCATCAGTCACTGTAGTGGGGACAGGAGAGGAAACCGGAGCCTCCAGGCAAACATTTGCGGGCACAGAGGGAACAGTAAAACTCCATACAGACAGCATGGGGGTAGGAGTGAACCTCGGTCACTGGCTATGTAATCAGCAGCAGCTCTGCTACCTGGGCACTTCACCACTCAGATGTAAACAAATGAAGGCTGGACTCCAAGAGCGAAAGAGCCTTCTTGTAACCCAGGAGTGGCAGGTCGAGTCTACACACTTCCTGTGTGTCCCTTTCAGACAACGTTGAATGGGGATTTAAAGATAGACCTCTCACACAACAGGAAAAACAGTCAGCCATCCCTTGAGAGAGATGACAGTGGCTTTAGCCAGTGAGGATACATAATAAGGTGGGGAAAAGATGAAAGCAGGAGCAAAACTAATGTGCAGGAACAATTTAAAACCAATATAGCAATAACAGCATCTGGGCAGCCCTGAGAAAGACTGCCTTGAAACCAGATATGGAAAGAAAGGTTATTAAGAATAGTGGTTAAGCACTGTCTTCATGGAATTAAAATACTGTTTTAAAACCAATACTTGTGACGTTATTGTTTTTTAGAGGGGTAATGTCCCTGAGATGGTAAACAAAATGAGAAATAGCTTATGTTGGTTGTTTACTGAAAGGTAAATGACTATTTGATAGGGAAAGTATCATTTGGCTTAGAAACAAGAATCCATCGAGAAAGTACACATCTGTTGAGATCCAACGCAAGAGAACTTTTAGACTTCCATCCTTTTCTCAAGTCTACAAGAGAAATCCCATGCCCTCCAAAGCACTGAGATTTTTTTTCCTTTTCAAGTAAACGTTCACTTTCCTTTTTGAAAGTTCTCCCCCTCAATCTGCTTCTACAGGACTGTCAGTTAATGTGTGTCAGTTTGTAATTATTCATTGTGTATACTACTCTCCACTCTGAGGTTCTAAAGTCTATGCTCTCTGCTTCTTGATTCTCCTGTCAATGGAAGTTTATTTGTTCCAATGGGACCCTGTGTAATTTTCTGTACTTAAACCTCTCCTAAAATATCCCTACTTAAAGAGAAAAAAAGATGAGGATTATCCCGTAGCAAACCTAGAAAATGGACATTTTTTTATTCAATTTGAAATCTGTGCTCTCTTTGTATTTCAGATTTCTAGTATTTTCAGATTGTTCCTGCCTCCAGTGTTGGTGCTGCTAGTGCTGGGAGGACCTTTTTGCTGACATGGGGATTTTAATATTATTTTCTTTCTTTTCTGATCCCTTTGTATATTCAGCCGTCCCTTTCTGTACAATCTCATTCCTACTGTAACCCTCTGAGATATCTACATTTATCCAGTGCTGTCCCTTCTCATCCTAAAGAAAGATAATATTGACTATTTGTGTTCAAGCTTGAAGATCTGGAATCTCTTTCCTAATCCACTACTCACTTCTCTCTGCCCTAAAGGCTTGTATAGAAGGCATTGATGAAGTAATGGCCCTCATGTCCGACCTCAAAGGGGACACTTCAGAATGATCATTGGATCTTTGGGGCACAGATTTTCCTTTTACTGACTTCCATTGTTGGCAAGGGTCCATTGAAGTAGACCCCTGATAACAGGAAGCTGAACAGCCAATCACATTTAAAAATTCTCAGGTTGCAAGTCCTAACCTGTAACCATCACAGTTTATCAAAATGAAGGCAGAGCTGAAATTAGCATAACAAACCTTTTTTAACATGTAAATGGATTTTAATGCCTACTTGTACATCAGTCAGAAAGCAAGCATACAGGTACAACAGGCAGTGAAGAAAGCTAATGGCATGCTGGCCTTTATAACAAGAGGAATTGAGTATAGGAGTAAAGAGGTCCTTCTGCAGCTTTGCAGGGCCCTGGTGAAAGCCCACCTGGAGTATTGTGTGCAGTTTTGGTCTCCAAATTTAAGGAAGGACAATCTTGCTATTGAGGGAGTGCAGCGTAGGTTCACAAGGTTAATTCCCGGAATGGCGGGACTGTCATATGTTGAAAGATTGGAGCAACTGGGCTTGTATACACTGGAATTTAGAAGGATAAGAGGGGATCTGATTGAAACATATAAGATTATTAAGGGATTGGACACGCTGGAGGCAGGAAGCATGTTCCCGTTGATGGGTGTCCAGAACTAGAGGCCACAGTTTAAAAATAAGGGGTAGGCCATTTAGAACAGAGATGCGGAAAAACTTTTTCACCCAGAGAGTGGTGGATACGTGGAACGCTCTGCCCCAGAAGGCAGTGGAGGCCAAGTCTCTGGATGCATTCAAGAGAGAGTTAGATAGAGCTCTTATAGATAGCGGGGTCAAGGGATATGGGGAGAGGGCAGGAACAGGGTACTGATTGTGTATGATCAGCCATGATCACAGTGAATGGCGGTGCTGGCTAGAAGGGCCGAATGGCCTACTCCTGCACCTACTGTCTATTGTCTATTTTAAAATACCTGGCTGAGGAAATTACAATGTACTGTACACATGCATTTTTGTACCAGCAGTGGTTAAAAGAAGGTATGCTGAATATGTCAAATGTGCCTTATACCTTAACAGGAATGTTTTCAGGATTTTTTTTGAGAGATTAATCCTTGAACACCTGAACTACTGGGTCAGTACACAGAATGTTTTGTGAGATGGCTGCCATGCAGGGCAGAATAAGGGATCAGAGACAACAATTTCTAGACTATTCCATTTAACTACATATAGTGCCTATAAAAAGTATTCACCCCACCTCCCCCCTTGGAAGTTTTCATGTTTTATTGTTTTACAATATTGAATCACAATGGATTTAATTTGGCTTTATTGACACTGATCAACAGAAAAAAGACTCTTTCATGTCAAAGTGAAAACAGATCTCTACAAAGTGATCTAAATTAATTACAAATATAAAACACAAAATAATTGATTGAATAAATATTCACCCCTTTTAATATGACACACCAAATCATCACTGGTGCAGCCAACTGGTTTTAGAAGTCACATAATTAGATAAATAGAGATCACCTGTGTGCAGTCACGTTTTTCAATTGATTGTAGTAAAAATACACCTGTATCAGAAAAGTCCAACTGCTGGTGAGTCAGTGTCCTGGTAAAAATAACATCATGAAGACAAACAAACACTCCGAGCAACTCTGCGAAAAGGTTGTTGAAAAGCACAAGAAAATTTCCAAGTCACTGAATATCCCTTGGAATACAGTGAAGTCAATCATCAAGAAATGGAATGAATAAAGTACAGCTGTAAATCTGCCTAGAGCAGGCTATCCTCAAAAACTGAGTGTGCAAGAAGGAGTCGAGTGAGGGAGGCCACCAAGGGACCTATGACAACTCTGGAGGAGTTACAAGCTTCAGAGGCTGTGCATACAACACCTGTGGCCCAGGTGCTTCACCAGTTGCAGCCTTATGGGAGAGCAGCAAAGAGAAAGCCACTGTTGAAAAAACCTCATGAAATTTTGGATATAATTTGCCAGAATGTATATGGGAGACTCTGAAGTCAGCTGGAAGGAGGTTCTATGGTCTGATGAAACCAAAATAAAGCCTTCTGGTCATTAAACTAAATGCTATGTTTCATGTAAGCCAAATACCGCATATCATCAAAAACACACCATCCCTACCATCACCACCACCATGGTGGTGGCTGCATCATACTGTGGGGATGCTTCACTTTGGCAGGCTCTGGAAGGCTTGTGAAGATAAAGGGTAAAATGAATTACAACAAAATACAGGGAAATCCTGGGGAGAGCCTAACGCAGCCTGCAAGAGAACTGTGACTTGGGATAAATTTGTTTTCCAGCAAGACAATGACCTGAGGCAAAAAGTCAAAGTTACACAGCAAACAACAAAGTTAGTGTCCTGGAGTAGCCAAGTCAGAGTCCAGATCTCAACCCAACTGAGAATTTGTGGCTGGACTTGAAAAGGGCTGTTCACTCACGATCCCCATGTAATCTGACAGAGCATGAGCAGTTTTCTAAAGAAGAATGGGGAAAAATTGCAAAGTCAGATGTATGAAGCTGATAGAGACCTATCCACACAGACCCAAAGTTGTAATTGCTGCCTAAGATGCATCTGCTAAATACTGACTTGAAAGGGGTGAGTAATTATGCAATCAATAATTTTGTGTTTAATAATTATAATGAATTTAGACTAATTCATAGAAATTTGTTTTTACTTTAACACAAGAGTCTCTTCTGATGAACAGTGTCAAAAAACCCAAATTAAATCTACTGCGATTCAAAGTTGTAAAGCAATAAAACATGAAAACTTCTGGGGGGGTGGGTGGTGAATACCACTTATAGGCTCTGTATGTCAGTTTCATGCTGTAATGATCACTGCTGCTGATTTCACCATTATTACAAACACAAGACCAGGGCCACTATCCCTCTGTACGACTTGTTGAAGTTTCATAAGACTCCTCTGAGTGGCTTGAGAAGTTTATTTCTGTTAAAGGTGCTATATAAATGCAAGTTAGTCCCACAATTAATTCAAATGTGGGATTAAAATTAACAAGTCGGATACTGTTCAAATTCTACAGCTGTGATTGTTAAACTCATTTTTTTAAGGTTAGGGATAATCCACTAATGCAATAATTAAAACATTAAAATATGCTTTTCCAAACTATGTCAAGCCATGGCCTCTTTCACCAGCTGAAGAAAGAATGGCAACTTGTCATGAAGACATGAGGGGATTAGGATAATCACACTGACCCAAATAAAGAATCGTACAGGACATTGCATTTGGTTTATCAGTTTAATAAGTATTTACATGAATTTATTATAATGCCTTGGGCTTTATTTTCTGAATACATTGGTATATGTATTTTTAATACACTTGCTTATGTACCACAATTGCCGGTGGATCTTGTTAAGCAATCTAGCATCGTTTTAAACTGCTAGCCTGCTCTGATTGAAAGAGCACGGTTTGAGTCACCGGATTGATTGTAGATTAAAGAAGTACATCAGGAGTCCAATCTCAAAGCTGAAGGCTATAATTTGCCGTGCTTTGTCCAGGGGGCAGGCTACTTGTGTATTACAGAAAAGTTATTGTTTTATAACTGGCTTACAGCTTTAAATGGGGAAAATCATTTCTTTTATTTTTAATTTTATGCAGTTGTACAGTTTCAGATTACCTGAGATGCAGAGGTCAGGAGAGCATGACAACAGGATTTGTATTGTGATCTATTTGTTCTTGAACTTGAAAGTAAACCATTTAGAAATTTTTAAGATGGGAAGTCAGAAAAAAAACCTGTTGCAGTAGCAAAAATGCAAACTGGATTTTTCTAAAGCACCCTTCCAACTCAGTCACCCTAATATCCAATTCCCTCAGCCTGAGCCATTTGATATATAGTCCAGAGGATGTAGAGGTGGGTAGGTAAAACTCTGAAACACAAGAAAATCTGCAGATGCTGGAAATCCAAGGCAAAACACATGAAATGCTGGAGAAACTCAGCAGGTCTGGTAGCATCTGTGGAAAAGGGTAAACAGTTGACATTTCAGGCCGAGACCCTTCATCAGGACTGGGGGAGAAAGATGAGAAGTCAGAACAAGAAAGTGGGGGAAAGGGAGGAAAAAGCTCAAGGTGGCAGGTGATGGGTGAAACCGGGAGAGGCACAGGGGGTGAAGTAAAGGGGGCTGTAGTTGGTTGGTGAGAGATATAGGGCAGAAGGAAAGGGAATCTGATCGGAGGGGGTAAAAGATCATGGAAGAAAGGGAAGGAGGAGGAGCAGCAGAGGGAGAGATGAGCAGGTAAGGGGATAGGAGAGAGAGGGGAAACAGGAATGGGATATGGTGTAGGTGGAGGGGCAGTTACTGGAAGTTTGAGAAAATTGATGTTCATGCCATCAGGTTGGCAGCAACTCAGTTTAAATGGTTAATGTCTCAATGTCAGTTAGCAATAAAAGGATCCAGAGCAGGCAGAAGACCAGAGTGAGTGTCCAGAAATAGCAAGAGGGCTGAAGATGGGAGAAGGTTGGAGTGTCCTTGCCAAAGACGTAGGCACAGAGATGGTGGCGGCAGAAGAACTGAGCATCATGGTGGACACTGAACTCACTGAATTGCAGGCACAGGGGAACAAAGGTGAGGACCTTACTGAGGACAGAGCGTTCTGCCTCAGAGAGGGAAGGTCAGAAGGGATAGTGAAGCCCCTGGACCAATGAGAACTATGATCAGAAGAGGGGAGAAGGTTGGTAGTGTCAAAACTCACACTGATTTTTGCGCCTATCTTGTTTTTCACCAACCTCGTTGAGTAGATTTACACAGTTGTCGCAGGAAAGCTGCATCCATCATCAGGAATCCCCACCACCCAGGTCATGCTATCTTCTCACTGCTGACATCAGGTAGAAGGTACAGGAGACTCGAGACTCACATCACCAAGCTCAACGACAGTTATTACTCCGCAACCAGCTGGCTCAAGTACCAGAGGGGATAACCTCACTTGCTCCATCACTGAACTGTTCCCACTCCTATGGACTTACTTTCAAGGACTCTTCATCTCATGTTCTCATTATTTATTGCTTATTTATTATTAAATACTTGCTGTGTTTGCTGTTGGTTGTGGGAAGTCCAGCAATTTGTCTGTGCCCATGATTGCCAACCTAGTTCAAGTTCAGATACCTCAGTGCAGACCTAGGGATTAAACCTGCATCCTTTCTCATGTGCAGTTCCTCCCTGGTCCAAGTTAGATAGTTATGATGTGAGTCAGTGGTATGGGGATGTACAGGTTAAATATAAATGGTTAATGAGCATCTATTACAGCAAGGAATAACATTTGTAGCAATCTGGGAGATCCAGACTACGTCAATAGAGATTAGAGAGATCAGCTTTATTTGTTACATGTACATTGAAATGTAGAGTGAAATGCATCATTTGTGCCAAATCAAAGCAACAAGGGTTGTCGCTGTGCTTCTGGCATAAGCATGGCATGCCCACAACTCACAAACCCTAAATGTACATTTTTGGAATGCAGGAGGGAATCCGGAACACTTTGAGGAAACCCCTGCTGTCATGGGAAGAATGTACAAACTCCTTACTGACAGTAATGGGATTTGATCCCTGATCATACAGCTGACCCTGTAATAGTGTTCTGCTAACTGCAGTGCTACTGTGCTCCACCATATTTGATCAAACCAATATTTACACGTATAATACCAACTATGCCTATGCAACTTTAATCTTTTCACTGGACCATAGACCTAAGGAACTCGTTAACTGTACTCTTGAAGCTTTATTATTCATTTTGAAGGAGGCTTGGATATTAATTTGCAAGGTTACATTTCTTTGCTGCTTTAAGCAGTTAATCCACTGTCCAGAATTTACAGTGCCTTGTAAAAGTATTCAGCCCTTAACCGTTTGTTCTCATAAACGAATATTACAATCAGGGAATTTGATCAATTTATCTGAGAATTTTTTATTTGTTTCACATTGTTCCTTATTTCACATTAGAATCCAAAAAACAGGGAAACTTGTAAAGCATGACAAACTAAAAATGCAAAAACTGATACGTCAGTAGTTCAAAACTAGTCATCCCCCTTTGTCAGTACTTAGTTGAACTACCTTTCACAGCAATTACAGCTAACAGACTTTTTGACCAAGTTTCTAATGGCTTGTGATGAGGCAAAATTGCTCAAGCTGTGCCAGGTTAGTTGGGGGCGGCAGTGAACAGCAATCTTGAGGTCTTGCCAGAGACATTCAACTGGGTTAAGTCAGGACTCTGACTGGCCACTCGAGGACTTCAGTTTTCTTCCTTTAAAGCCTCTCCGTGGTTGCTTTGGCAGCGTGCTTTGCATTGTTGTCTGTTGAAAGATGAACCTACTCCCCAATTAAGCTTTCTGGCAGAGGCTAGCAGGTTTTTATCCAGGATCTCTCTGTATTTAGCAGTATTAATCTTCCCATGGAGGTGGTCTGGCCCCTGCACATGTAGCTTGTAGGCCCAGCAGTGTGTGGACACGCCCTGGTGCTCGTGAATCAGATCCTCAGCTATGGTTAAGTAGCTCCAATGCCTTGTGGGCCAACCTCGGGAGAGATGAAGGCTACGGGAATAAATCCGGATGGCAGATCTGGAGTGGAGCCCCTAAGACAGCTGGACGTCGTTGAACATCCTTCTGGGAGCTCCTGCAGCCAAGCTTCATAAGCTTTTCTTTGAACTATTCTGGTGAGGTTGAAAGGGGAATTTTGATGACTGGGCATCTCAGGATCTCCATACCTTCTCCCATCACCCATTGTCCTTGAAGACAGATGCCAACAACAACAAAATCTTTCCTTCAATTCTGACCAGATTTCACTGGACAACAAAGATTTTGCTTCCTGAATACCTTTAGGTGTATCTTGTGTATTTTGCGCTACTGATCATCAAATTCACCATTTTTAATAAACTTATGTTTATTATTTCAATTCATAATTCAAGTCAATTAAAATGTTGCCTACCATGTAAGCTGGAAAGTTTCCTATGCTTGGGCATGCTTAGGCAGTGTGGTTGCTGCATGGCAGGACAGGTTTTAGTAATAATTATTGGGTTCAGGACTGTAAGGATGGAATTTGCTATCACCAGGCACAAAAATTTCTATGAAGGATTTTGATATTTGAGACAGATGCTTCCCAGAATAACTAAAGCCAAGATTAAGGAAAGCATTTTTGTTGGTCCACAAATCAAACAGGTCATCAATGACAGGCAATGTGAAAAATTTCTAGTGGGACTGGAGAAAATCACATGGAAGGCATTCAAGGAAGTTGTTGAAATTTTTCTTGGCATTGACAGAGCATCAAACTACATGCAGCTGGTTGAAAGCATGCTTCAAGCATATAAAACCATGAAATGCAACATGTCACTAAAGATTCATTTTCTGCGTTCCCATTTAGACTCCTTCCCTGCAAATCTTGGTGTTGTTAGTGACGAGCATGGTGAAAGATTCCACCAGGACATTGCAATCATGGAGAAAAGATACCATGGTAACTGGAATCCACCCATGCTGGTGAATTATTGTTGGACACTTAATTGAGAAGCCTCAGATACTGAATACAAATGAAAATAATTAAAGTATTTTTAACTTAGTTGAACTATCGCAAAGCATCAGCAGCGTTATGTAATCAAACACATTATAATCAATAAAAGTTAATTTGTTTCTCCAAATTCGTACATGATACAAGTAGTCTGAAATTATATTTCTGTTTATCTTCAAGCAGTGTATCATAAACATGAAAAAATTCTGAGGAAGCAACACTTTTGAAAGAGCTTGTTGTCCAGAGTTTCCAGTCCCTACTGCTGAAAAGAATTCCCATGGCATGATGCTACCTCCACCATACTTTATAGTAGGGGCAGTGTTATCTGACTAATGTGTAGTATTGGATTTACACCACGTGTACCACTTAGTGTTGAGGCCAAGATGTTCCACTTTAGTTTCATATGACCAGAAGACCGTCTTCTACATCTTTACAGTATCTTCTAAGTGACACTTTGCAAAGACTTCATGGGCAAGAATATATATATTTTTTAAAGTTGGGTCTCCTTCCTTGCCACTGTTCTATAAATACTCCTTTTGTGCAAGGCCTTAGATTGGGAGCCATGGATATCATCTCCAGTTGCAGCTCAGTCAGAAAGAAGGTTGACGTCATGGTAGCCTCTCTTACCTATGCCATTATTCTCCAGCAACTCGATTTACAGGGGCAGCCTGACCTATGCAGTGTGGCAGAGGTTTCATATTTTGTCCTCTTTTTTTTTCCCCCACAGGGACTGCACTGAACTCCGAGGTATGTTCAGTGCCTTTGAGATGGTCTTGTACCCTTCCCCAGACTTGTGCTTTTCTGTTATTATTTCTCTGACTTGTCTTGAATGCTCTTTTGTCTTCATTTTGTTCTAGTCTGTTGAAAATCTACCACGCTGTTGAACCTTACAGAAAGAGGGGATATTTATTCAGGGGTTCGTCCAATTTTTTTACATCAACAAATTGGTCAAGTTGGTCAGTTAATGTACTGTATCACACTTGAGGAAAGTTAGCAAGTTACAAAGTTAACAAAGGGGATGAATACTTTTTCAGCCTCACAATTTTGGTTTTTAATTTTTTGTAAATTCTTGACAGGTTTTGGAATGTTTATTTTAATTTAACATGATGCACAATGTTTTGTTGATGAGCTCAAAAATTCCTACCTCAATATATTTAATTTATAAAAAATGTGAAAATAGTTGTAAAGGCTGAATACCATTTCAATGCACTGTATCTGCAGATTATTATTCTGAAATTATTTTGTCCAAAAAGTAGATTAAGTGAATTGCAAGGTCTCTGTAAGAGGCTCACAGGAGATTTTTAGGTCAGTGAAAGAGATCCCTGGAGACCTTACTCTCTCACCAGGATTTGACATGCAATTGAATGTTAGGAATAATAACAGATTCTTAATTACTTGCATCTCGCTGAGAAATATTTTGCACCATCAAAAGAGTATTCTACATTGCTGGAGAGGCAAGGTTCATTGTGTCCGTGCCAAGTGTGACAGAGATGCTAGTCAAAAGGGAAACAACTGCAAAGCCCTCAGCTAGGGTGTGGAAAAGTGACATTGGAACTGTCCCAAGACCAGAAAAGAAGAGGAGCAAGACTGTTTGAGGGATAGTTTGTTGCCCATGTCCTGATTATAGACTGAGATCCTCCCTAAATATCTTTAATACCCTTGTCCAGAGAAAATGTATTGACCTGAACAATTATTCACTGAGTGAGTATCCACTGTGTTTGTGCGGATGACATCATTGCATAAAGCAGTGGAAGTGAGGAAGATGGAGACGGTGTGGGCTAATTAATCCTAGATGAAAAACTCAGACGTACAGGCGTTGGGGACACAATGGAAATTGCAACAGAGCAACATGGAAGGGTATGCTGATGAAGGGCCTCAGCCCGGAACATCATCTGTTTATTTCCCTCCGTAGTTGCTGTCTGACTTGCTGAGTTCCTTCAGCTTTGTGTGTGTGTGTTGCTCTGGAAGTGAAAGTGATCTTTGGATGATTTCTCACGCCATCGCTGTCCTGTGATTCGATTGCTCAACCACCATTTGAGGCGTCGGTCCTTATGAACCATGTGTAACTGTGTTCCAACCGATAAACATTAACTCATTATCAGCTGTCATCCTCTCTCTGAGTTGCATCTTCTGTGAATTATGAACTCCAGATACAACATGCCACATATTCTCCCTGTCCTCACTGCAGAAGTGGGGGTGGATCACTCCATATCAGAACATCTAAAGTTAAAGTCAAATTTATTATCATGTGCACAAATACATATATGTGTAGGTGCAAGGAAAAACTTACTTAGTCATAGAGCACTACAGCTCAGAAACAGGCCCTTCAGCCCATCTAGTTTGTGCTGAACTGTTATTCTGTCTAGTAGCTTCACTTGCAGCACCATCACAGGTACATTGCATCGCAATAAACCATTAATTTAACATAAATTATACACTTATTCAAGTAAAAGAACAAAAAATAAAAAAATGTTCACCAGTACAAAGTGAAAAAAGTCTTCAGAGTGTTTCTAAACTGTAGTGGTGATTAGGGCTTTGCTGGTTAGTTCACAAACTAAACAATTCTCCACTCTTCGTCTGACAATTAGCAGAATTGACTTCTGCTGCTGAAACCTTTGCAGCTCCCTTGTTTCCTCTACACCCAGCCATTGAAAAGCTTTCCCTGCCAGTCTCCTATCACTTATTAAACTTTATGCTCATCTGAAACTGCTGCCTGTATCTTACCCCACCCCCAAGATTTGTTTGCCCATTAAGCCTGTGTTTGCTAAGTCATGCTGTCTCCTTCTCCTCGCATGCTTCAATTTTCAAACCCTCAAGCTTGCTTTCAAAATGCCTCGAACCCACTCCGCACCACCAACTGCAAAGTCTTCCAGCCCTGCATTCATTCTGAATCGTTGCTCTGCTGTCAGTCATGCCTTTTAAGGACAATCTCTTAACTGGACCATCACTGATAGAAATCAGTGCATATTCCAGCAAGCCAAACTGTAAAGAGCAAAATGGAATATTGTTATCAGTTTAACTGCAACACGAAAGGAAGAAAGAATAAAGGGGAAGAAAAACATAAAAAGTCACAACAAATTTGAATGCAGAGGGACATGTACAAAGTGCTGGAAGAACTCTGCAGGAGTTAGAATAAATATTCAGACCAGAATCCTTCATCAGGACTGGAAAGGAAGGGGGAACATGCCAGAATAGAAGGCGGGGGTGCAGGGGGGAGGGTAAGGTTGTCCAAAAACAGCAGAGATCATAGAAGGGGAACAGTGAGAGAGGGTTTCACTGAACTTCTATTGTAGAGAAGATTTAAACAGGTATGGCTATTTTGCAATGTCATGCCTCTGGCTCTGAAGACTTTAAGCCACAGTTGTGACTTGTGCAGTCAATCCAAGCTACCGTACCAAGGGAGATTAGCATAATTGGAGATGCTAGAAAGCTAATGAAATGTAATATAAGGAGGTACTATCCACCCTTTCAGAAAGGCACTGGAAACTATCTAATTCTTGTGGACAGTGGAGTTTTTCCCATCGACCCAATAATCAACAGCACAACGATAAGCTAGCAATTTCATGATTTATCACCTTGTTGTTTGTGCTACCATCCTATGCTGAAATTGACATCCCCACTTTCTTCTTCTACGTACACAATGAAATGGTTGTACTGTGCTTTAGGACATAGTATAACTGAAAGCTTCCAGTTTGCACATCCTGCCCAAAGCAAACTAGGAAATAGGTCAATTATTACAACATGGTGAACCGATCTCACTAGTTAGGATATCTGGAGGACTAGTAATATTAGAGATTACATTAAAATGAAGCCCGTTTTGAAGGGTTAGCATTTCAATTTTCAGCTGAAACAGGAGAAAAAATTGAGGATAATATTTACCCATAGTAAAGAAAGCCTGTAACATTTGGAGTCCAGAGAACAGTGGAGGGCCATGGGGCTGAAGGGAGTAACAAGACAGGATCTGATGAAACAAGATGGCCAACTATCCAGAGCTCAGTCCAAAATAAAACGGCAGTTAGTCTTGGCTTTGACACCATAAAACACAGCCAAGCTATTCTGTTATCTGCTTCTATCTCCAGCCAAACAAGATGGTGATGACAACCTTGTTCTTCATCTGTCACTGTCAGGTAGTACTCTGGGGGTTCATAGTAATTCTAGGCACATTGCATGTCTAATCATTTAGGCCACTGCATGTCTAATCATTTAGGCCATACAATAGAAGCCAGAGTTGCTAACTTTAATTGAATCTCTTGCTGGAGTCCTTAATCATACAACTATGGATTGAATGTTCTTGTATTGTACTATAAATTTCTAGGGTTCTATGGATATTTTTTTAAATTCTCCTGGCTAGTACCTGACAAAATTTATTAGCTCTCAAATATGAAGAATCAAGACATTAAATTGAAACGAATTATCTTTAAGCTCAAAATGATTTTCTAAGCATATTGCACAGGGCTGTTAAGTCAGTAGATACAAAGCATGCTTCCAGCAATTAATTTCAAAAACAAATGGACTTCATTGCCTATTTTGTACTTTGACCTTTGAACTTCTCTTTCATGTTTTTTTCAGCTACAATTATTAAAATTGTTTGTGCATGTAATAAATATAATGTTAATTTACATGTCTAGGTACCTAAAATGTTAATATTCCTTTGCTTATCTCCATAAAGAAATTGCATGCAAGGTCATTGAGTATGTGCAGATGCTTTTCATAAACTAATGGAATTACTGCTCCAACCTGGAGAGATTAGTCTGGACAAAAAGTGCATCTCTGTCAGGGTAAGAGAGCAAAGTTCAAGGTTCAAACCGCATACATATTATTCATCTGCCTAATAACATAATAGCATGCATATATTACGCGGCCATGACCTTGATCTTGAAGAATAAGAGACAGAACCCTATGCTGACAGTGAAGACAAGTTTCAGAGCAGATATCCTGTTCTAATTTAGAATGTTTCATTAATAATAGGTAGTTAATACAAAACAATGCTGGCAGCTAGATAGAATGTGTGCTGCAATTAAATGAGCAGTCACATTCTCTCTGTTTATCCACTGATACAGAGAAATGTGTGTTTGTGTATAAGAAGAATGAAAGAGTTGGCATCAATAAGAGTTCAAAGGTATACAACTCAGAAATTCTTCTTCTCCAGGTAACCATGAAACCAAGAATGAAAAGAAAAAGAAAGGCAGCACAATCATCAACCCTCATATTCCCCCCCACCATACAAAAAAGTGAACAGAAATGAAACGGGCACATCAACCCACACCCCAAGTCTACCCACCCTTGCACAAAGAATTGAGAAAGATCAGGTGAAAAACACGGAATACAAAAAAACTGTATAAGACCAATGAAAATCTATATAGCACCCTCTTAACAGCTGTGTGGCGTCCCAGAAGCTTAAAGACAATTGCAAAGAAATTAGATTGCCTGACGATGCTACGCAATCCAAATCAGTTTAACCTGGAGTAAACCACATTGGCATTGTTTCAGAGTGAAAACATGCCATTTGCCAAACTGGACAAAGTACTTCTGGTCAGGTCCATGAAGTCTTATTACACATTTGCTTGGGAGGCACTTTGATGAGGATATCGCACACAATAGTAGTTCAGTGTGCAAAAATGGGTGAACTAAAGATACTTGGCCCAGGATGTCAGTCATTTCACTACTGGTGATTGTCCCTTCAGCTGCCTCAATGCTAAATTATGGAATTTCTTCTCTAAACCTTTTTGTCTTCCTCACACTTACTTCAGATGTAACTCTTTGAAGCTTTTCATTTCTTGCGCTGAATATAACTCTAATTTTTAGTACTGTTAATAGCAGTTAAAAATTTTTTTAATGTGGCTGCTGGAAATCAAAAATAAAAGCATAAAATGCTGGAAATGCTCAGCAGGTGAGACTCAGTCTGTGAAGAGATAAACAGAGTTGCTATTTCAATTCAATGTGCATCCATAACTTCAGGAAACTGTGGAAGCGCTAATTCTGGTTCACAGACTTCCCTGGTTTCTTGCTGAATGGATTCCTTTCATCATGGTAATGTGAGCCGAGGTGGGTATGGGAGGAATGGTGGGATAGCAGATGAATGGTTAGGTGGGAGACTGGGTTATGATAGAGAAGTAAATGACCAGGTCAGCCTATGATGATCAAAGTTCAAAGTAAATTTTATTATCAAAGTACGTATGTGTCACCTTATACAGATTCATTTGCCTGTGGGCATACTCAGCAACTCCACAGAAAAGTGACTGTAACAGAATCAATGAAAGATCAGCCAGAGTGCAGAAGACAACAAACTGTGCAATCACAAATATAAATAAATGGCAATATATAACAACGATATGAGATAACATGATGATGGCATCCATTAATCTTGCAAGACCATGGATCTGTGCCTGGAATGGTCTCCAGGTCGCAGGCCTGGGCAAGGTTGTATGGGAGACCGGCAGTTGCCCAAGCAGCAAGTCTCCCCTCTCTATGCCACTAATGTTGTCCAAGGGAAGGGCAAGGGCCAATACAGCTTAGCACCAGTGACATCGCAGGAGTTGACAGAGCGAGGTTGAAGGCAACGTCGGACTGCCTTGGGGAATCCAGCTCCAGATTTGTCCTCAGCGTGTGCTCCCGAAGCTTTTCCCATAAGTGGGAATGGCCGCAAGGCAGTGGAGGTTTGAAATAAGAGTTTTCCCTCTCTTAGATGGACTGCCTTCCTAGGCTGACCAGCTCCATCTACCCGAGATAACATGATAAAGAGTCCTTAAGGTGAGATCATTGGTTGTGGGAACATCTCAATGATGGGTATGTGAGTTTAATCATCTCCCTTTGTTCAGGAGACTGATGGTTGTGGGTAGTAACTGTTCCTGAACTTGGTGGAGTGAGTCCTGAGGCAGTTGTACTTTCTACCTGATGGCAGCAGTGAGAAAAGAACATGGCCTGGGTGGTGGCAATCTCTGAAGATGGGAGCCGCTTTTCTACCACAGTGTTTCATGTAGGTGTGCTCAATGATTGGGAGGGCTTTACCAGTGATGTACTGTGCGAAATCCACTACCTTTTCTAGGATTTCTGTTCAAAGGTACTGGTGTTTCCATACCAAGCTGCAAAGTAGCTAGTCAATATGCCTGCTTAATAAGTGGTCAATATCATGATGTGAGGTTAAAAGAACAGGGAATCAAATTCCTGCTGCTTCAGGAAGCGGGGTCCCTTTTCCCCACAATTAAAATAGCAAATGTTAGAAATATTCAGAAAGTCAAGCAGCATCTGTGGAAAAGGACACCTTGCTAACATTTCAGATGACTTTTCGTCAGAGCTGAACCACAGCGCTTGTGTGCAATTTGTTGATGGAGCTAAGCAAGTACAAAAGTTAGAGCGAAATGTGTTGTAGGATTTATTATGATATTGTCTAATGTGGATTAAAATAAAGATGGAAATAAAGGGTAATTGTTTTACTGATAAATAAAAACAGTCAAGTACCTATAAAAAGTCTAATATCTGTGACATCCTGATACAAAGAGAAGCAATCCCATTTGAAGAAATTAAGTGCTGTGGGGATAGTACTGGGAAGTACAGTGAGGAAAAAGTCTTCTATGATCCAATAGAATTGAGAGCCATATGACATTTTCCTGCATCTTCATCCAATATTCTTACAAAACTTTTGCATTAAAGCAAAATAGGCATGTAACTGCTTTAGTTACCTGGTATCTCAGTGGGGTTCTTCTATAAATAGATGCCTTCATTCTCCTCATTCCCACTGTAACCTCAAACTTATTTAAGAAAAGCTACCAAGAGAAAGCTGCAGTCTACCACCACAGCTGTATGTGTCCAGGGCAGGGAAGTGGGCACAAACAGTCACTGCAGGCATTACCCAACCTGCAAACTGTCTTTTCCAAAAGCTCACTTCTGGAAAGTGCTACAGGGTTATTAAGACAAAAACTTCGTGCCATCTTCTCCTAGCTGGGTAATCTGATTAACCATTCCAGTTAGCCCTCGCACCTACTCTCTATCTAATAACCTCGTCACTGCACTGAACCGTAAACGCTTTAAACCAGTTTTTATAATGCTGTTTACATTGTAAATACATGTTGGGGTTTGTGTATCTATGCACATTTTATTCCATATCTGTATTTAGCCTTGAAGTTTATTTTATATAATTCTTTATTCTTTATAATTGTTCAATGTTAAACAGAAGAGATTCTGCAGATAAGAGAAAATCTGCAGATGCTGGAAATCGAAGCAACACAGACAAAGTGCTGGAGGAACTCAGCAGGCCAGGCAGCATTTATGGAAACGAGTACAGTCGATATTTTGGGCCGAGACCCTTCAGCAGGTCCTGCAGAAGGGTTTCGGCCCGAAACGTCCTCTCTACTTTTTTTCCATAGATGCTGCCTGGCCTGCTGAGTTCCTCCAGTATTTTGTGTGAGATTTGGCAGATGCTGGAAACCCAGAGTAACACACAAAATGCTGGAGGAACTCAGCAAGTCAGGCAGCACCTATGGAAAGGAATAAAGAGCCAACATTTTGGGCTGAGACCCTTCGTCAGTGTTGCTGCTTTTTGTTACATGTCACACACTGACCAACACGCCACAACAAGTCCCTAATATATGGGAATGTATCTGGTGAATAAAGCTGATCCTCGATAGAGAAAGCCTCGTAAACAGCCTCACTCTTGTGTGTTTGATTGCATTTGTCTTTCTGCAAGTGCACGCTAGCTCATGCAGCGGAGAGTTCACACTCCCAGCTCAACTTTCATTTCCCAGTCACCAGTTAGCAACGGTCCGTTTTTTTAATTGCATTTATGACCACTTAATCCATGCCACCAGCCAAGGATCAAATATATCTCCAAATATTGATCAGGTTTGGCCTCTGGGAAGTTCAGACTAAAGAGGCCCTGGACTTTGACCCTTAAATAGGAAATGAATTTCAATCCAATAGACTGACAAGGAGAGACTGGCTGCCTAGGCTGTTGGCAGCACAAAAAAAAATCAATGGACTGTGTTAATAATGCACAATTTATTGGACTGTGGCCATTTTAATATTGTAATGACTGCTGGCGGTGATGGGGATGCACCACACTGAAAGCACAGGTTGCCGCAGTATATCAAAGATGCAGTATCTGTCCTGATGTGTTTTTCATTTAAAAATAATCACTGCATGCTATTTCTGGGTATCACTTTCTTTTGAGTGTAAGCCATAGAGCTGTGTGAGGTTTATAAACCTGGGACGTGGGGTGGGGGAGGGGGGGGTCTGTGCAACAACACGTCCTTTAGTGAGTCGAGAGAACCCTTCAGCCCAGATCAACGCTTGCACGCACTCCAGCACAGGTCGTCTGCTAGAAAAGAGAAGCTGTAGGGGGTTGACCTGATCAAGCTCTTTCAGATTATGAAAGGGTTTGATAAGGATAAATGTAGAGAAGATTGGGTGGAAAGTAGGCCTCTGCTGCATGTACTAAATGAATGATAGGGCAGGGTATATGTGCTGAACCCTGAGATTATAGTCATATGTATACTTTTTACATCTTTTAGGGAGGTGAAATTCATCAACAGATCTCAACGCGAATGCATTACAATGCAGCAGAGATGGCGCTTACAAGAGAGGAGACATTTTGACCTCAATGATTCTGCCTGAGGGGGAATGAGAATTATGGGCCATAAGGGGCGGCACAGTAGCATAGTGGTTAGCACAATGCTTTACGGTGCAAGAGAATCAGGTTCAATTCCACCTACTGCCAGTAAGGGGTTTGTACGTTTTTGACTTTCCTCTGGGTGCTCCAGTTTCCTCCCACAGTCCAAAGACATACCGGCTGATAGGTTAATTGGTCCTCGTAAATTATCCCACAATTAGGCTATGATTAAATTGAGGATTGCTGGATGATGTGGTTTGAAGGGCCAGAAAGGCCTATTCTACGCTGCATTTCAATAAATTGTAAAATTTTGATGGTCACAGATAAATCAAGCAAAGAGTTTGGGAGAAGCCTGTTTATCCAGGTGGAAGAAAGGAAGGGAAGGGTTCGCGGATGAAGAGGACTGTTGAAATATACAGTATAAGGGGTTTTAACACTGGGATATCCTGTGTGCACAGCCTGGTGCATCCTCGTCACTGATGTACCAGTAGTCACTCCCGAGGCTATAGGCTAATAAATAGCGCATCACTAACACAGTCAAATGGTCTGATCCTGCAAGTGCTTTGCAGGTGTTGACTGATGGTGTGAATATGGAGCACAATTGTATGCCTGCTCCAGGGTGTGCAGTAGATGCTATCTATATTTGGTTAAATAAATAGCAAAATTTATTTTTTGCAAAAATTAAATCCTTTGGCATGGGATCTGTTGGTTCAGTGGTGCAACAGCTCACTTGTACTGTGTTTTAAGTCGATAATTGCAGGACTACAGGGAAGAGTGGGACTAATTGGACAACTAACAAAGAGCTAGCACAGGTATAATGGGTTGAATAGTCTCCTTCTGCTATAGGATTTTAGGAAAAGCACATTATTTTCTTGGACAGGGGAACGATAAACTCTCAAAAGACTAATCAATAAAAATAATTGATATTGCTCAGAGGGCCTATCCAATGATGTCATTCCTTAAATTAAATTGTTTGGAACGAAAACTCTGAGCAGGGACGGCCAAAGATGGATATTCTGAGGAGAAGGTTTGCAGCTCAAATTGAGTCTGAAATTGCACTCAAAAGACCTGTAAGTATTTCAATCTTTTATAGCATAAGACTAAAAGGCCTGTATCCTTGCTGTATTCCTAAATAGCGGGGTTTTTTTTGGAAAAAACACATGCTGCCAAAGAGGGAAAAGACATAGGAGCAGAACTAGGCCATTCAACCCATCAAGTCTGCTCTGACATTCCATCGTGGCTGACCCCGGATCCCACCCAACCCCATACACCTGTGTTCTTACCATATCTTGATGCCCTGACTGATCAGGAAAATATCAACTTCCGCCTTAAATATACCTATGGACTTAGCTTCCACTGCAATCTGTGGCAGAGTGTTCCATGGATCTGCTACTCTCTAGCTTAAAAAAAAATTCCTCCTTACCTCTTCTGAAGGGTCGCCCCTCCATTTTTTTGAGGATGTGCCATCTAGGTCTGGATACCCCACCACAGGAAACATCCTCTCCACATCCACCCTATCTAGTCCTTTCACCATTCAGTAGGTTTCAATGAGATTCCTCTGCATTCTTCTAAATTTCAGGGAGTACAGGCCCAAAACTGCCAAGTGCTCCTCACATGTTAGCCCCTTGATTCCCAGATCATCCTCGTGAACCTCCTTTGGATTTTCTCCAATGATAACAGGTCCTTTCTGAGATATGGGGCCCAAAACTGTTGACAATACTCCAAGTGTAGCCTGACTAGTGGCTTAGCAAGGCTTGGCTTTATCTCTTTCCTTTTATATTCTATTCCCCTTGAAATAAATGCCAGCATTGTATTTCCCTTCTTTACAACAGACTCAACCTGTAAATTAACCTTCTGGAAGTCTTGCATGAGGTCTCCCAAGTCCCTCTGCACCTCTGATATTTGAACCTTCTCCCATTTAGTTAACAGTCTGCATTTTAATGCCCTGAATACTCAAGAATATATCAGCCTCTTCTTTAAATGTACCGAATAACCTGGCCTCCACAGCCATCCATGGCAATGAATTCCACAGATTGGGCTCCCTCTGGCTAAAGAAATTCCTTCTCATCTCTGTTCTAACGGGATGTCTTTCTATTCTGAGGCTGTGCCCTCTGGACCTAGACAGCTCCACAATAGGAAACATCATCTCCAAGTCTACTCTATCCAAACCTTTAATTATTCAATAGGTTTCAATGAGATCCCCTCTCATTCTTCTGAACTCCAGCGAGTGCAGACCAGAGACATCAAATGCTCCTCATAAATTAACCCTTGCACTCCCGAATCTTTTTCATGAACCTCCTCTTCAAAGCCAACACAAACTTTCCTAGATAAAGGACTCAAAAGTAGGCATATTATGAGAACTGACCTGTTTACTGGAACATTAAGCCGACAAGATTGTTCAGTCTGCAAGTTAGAGAAAGAAACTGGTTCTCCATGCCTGACCCAGGACACAACCTGCCTCACTGTTACACCAAGGAGCTGATGATCAACACTGGCACAGCTCAAGCATGTGTGTTTAACCCACTGCTCTACTGTCTCTAAACCCCTGACTGCGTGTACTAGGCACAGCTCAAACCCCATCTATGACAATAGACAGTAGGTGCAGGAGTAGGCCATTCGGCCCTTCTAGCCAGCACCGCCATTCACTGTGATCATGGCTGATCATACACAATCAGTAACCCGTTCCTGCCCTCTCCCCATATCCTTTGACCCTGCTATCTATAAGAGCTCTATCTAACTCTCTTGAATGCATCCAGAGACTTGGGCTCCACTGCCTTCTGGGGCAGAGCATTCCACGTATCCACCACTCTCTGGGTGAAAAAGTTTTTCTGCATCTCTGTTCTAAATGGCTTATCCCTTATTCTTAAACTGTGGCCTCTAATTCTGGACTCACCCATCAGCGGGAACATGCTTCCTGCCTCCAGTGTGTCCAATCCCTTAATAATCTTATATGTTTCAATCAGATCCCCTCTCATCCTTCTAAATTCCAGTGTATACAAGCCCAGTCGCTCCAATCTTTCAACATGTGACAGTCCCGCCATTCCGGGAATTAACCTTGTGAACCTGCGCTGCACTCCCTCAATAGCAAGGATGTCCTTCCTCAAATTTGGAGACCAAAACTGCACACAATACTCCAGGTGGGGTCTCACCAGGGCCCTGCACAGCTGCAGAAGGATCTCTTTACTCCTATACTCAATTCCTCTTGTTATAAAGGCCAGCATGCCATTAGCTTTCTTCACTGCCTGCTGTACCTGCATGCTTGCTTTCATTGACTGATGTACAAGAACACCTAGATCTTGTTGTACTTCCCCTTTTCCTAACTTGACTCCATTTAGATAGTAATCTGCCTTCCTGTTCTTGCCACCAAAGTGGATAACCTCAAATTTATCCACATTAAACTGCATTTGCCCACTCACCCAACCTGTCCAAGTCACCCTGCATTCTCATAACATCCTCCTGACATTTCACACTGCCAGCTTTGTGTCATCAGCAAATTTGCTAATGTTACTTTCAATCCCTTCATCTAAATCATTAATGAATATTGTAAACAGCTGCAGTCCCAGCGCCGAACCTGCGGTACCCCACTGGTCACAGCCTGCCATTCTGAAAGGGACCCGTTAATCACTACTCTTTGTTTCCTGTCAGCCAGCCAATTTTCAATCCATGTCAGTGCTCTGCCCCCAATACCATGTGCCCTAATTTTGTCCACTAATCTCCTATGTGGGACTTTATCAAAAGCTTTCTGGAAGTCCAGGTGCACTACATCTACTGGCTCTCCCTTGTCCATTTTCATAGTTACATCTTCAAAAAAACTCCAGAAGATTAGTCAAGCATGATTTTCCCTTCATAAATCCATGCTGACTCGGACTGATCCTTCTACTGCTATCCAAATGTGTCGTAATTTCCTCTTTTATAATTGACTCCAGCATCTTTCCCACCACTGACATCAGGCTAACCGGTCTATAATTCCCTGTTTTCTCTCTCCCTCCTTTCTTGAAAAGTGGGACAACATTAGCCACCCTCCAATCAGCAGGAACTGTTCCTGAATCTATAGAACATTGGAAAATGATTACCAATGTGTCCACGATTTCTAGAGCCACCTCTTTAAGTACCCTGGGATGCAGACCATCAGGTCCCGGGGACTTATCAGCCTTCAGACTCAACAGTCTATCCAACACCGTTTCTTGCCTAATATAAATTTCCTTCAGTTCATCCTTTACCCTAGTTCCTTTGGCCACTATTACATCTGGAAGATTGTTTGTGTCTTCCCTAGTGAAGACAGATCCAAAGTACCAGTTCAACTCATCTGCCACTTCCTTGTTCCCCGTAATAAATTCACCTGTTTCTGTCTTCAATGGCCCAATTTTGGTCTTAACTATTTTTTTGCTATTCACATACCTAAAGAAGCTTTTACTATCCTCCTTTATATTCTTGGCTAGTTTATCTTCATACCTCATTTTTTTCTTGGCATATTGCCTTTTTTGTTATCTTCTGTTGCTCGCATTAGGGTTAGGGTTACTCTTCACTGACAGGTAATTCTTCACAGAATTACTCTTCACTGACTGTCAAAGCCTTTAGTTATTGTAAGCACAAGAAGTTCTGCAGTTGCTGGAAATTCAAAGGAACACACACGAAATGCTGGAGGATCTCAGCAGGTCAGGCAGCATCTATGGAAATGAAGAGTCAATGTTTTGGGTGAGACCCTTCTTCAGGGCTGGAGAGGAAGGGGTAAGACATCAGAATGAAAAGGTGGCGGGTGGGGAAGGGGAATATCTTGCAGGTGATAGGAAAGGTGTGTGGAAAAGGTCATGGTCGAAGAGTCAGAGGGTAGTATTGATCAAAGACAGGGAGCAGTGAGAGAGGGTCTCACTGAACTCCCGTTGAAGAGAAGATTTAAAATCTTCAGGGTAGGTATACCTTGAAGGCACTTCGTAGTGGAGCAGCAAATCATATATTAAGCCTCCTCATGGTTTTCTCTATTCTGTGAACAACACTGCTTTCTCCAGTAATCATTATCAATCCATTCCCTCATCCCTGATTTCATTATTGAATGAAATATCTTCCATATCTATTCCAAACCTTATAGGCCTTCCTTAAGAGTAGTGCCAAGAAGTAAGCACGATATTCCAGTACAGTTGATCTAGTGTTTATATAGATTAACAAAACCGCTAACCTCTTTTTAAAACAATTGACAGTCCCATTCTGAAAGTCCAGTTTCCCATTTGTATTATTGATTGCCTCCTGAGCTGTTTTACCACCTTAAAATATTAGATTACCCTTTCTGTGTACTCATTTATTTACAGTTAAGATTCTCTTTCTGATCATCTCTTACTTAGTTTGCTATTTTCTGGGAGATCCAAATTTTAATATAATTTGTTCACTATTATCAGGCGCACTGTTTGCAAGATAGACACAGGTGGCACAGCAATGCTGAAGGTGCATTTGCAAACAGAACCATAAAATGGGATTAGTCCTGTATGGAGGAACATTGTAAGATTCCAGATTTGTTTATCATCATTTTTCAGTGTACAAGTGTTAGGGAGAGTGAAAGTATTGTTGCTTCAAATCCAGTGGAGCATGTAAAACAATTAATATAAATATAAACGCAATCCTATAAAACACAATGTACAAGTAACTGTTCGAGTGCGGTCATATATACACAAGGTTAGTTTATACACTCAGTTGTCACTTTATTAGGTGCACCTGCTTATTAATGCAAACATCTAATCAGCCAACCACTTGGCAGCAACTCAATGCATGCAGGCATGATCAAGAGGTTAAGTTATTGTTCAGACCCAGCAACAGAAATGGGGAAGAAACGTGATAGAAGTGAGTTTGACTAGGAAATGATTGTTGGTGCCAGATGGCATTGTTTGAGTACCTCAGAAACTTCTGATCTCCTGGGGTTTTCACGCACAACAGTTTCTAGCGTTTACAGAGAATTTATAAAATAAAACATCCAGTGAGTGACAGTTCTGTGGGCAAAAATGCCTTGTTAATGAGAGAGGTCAGAGGAGAATGGCCAGACTGGTTCAAGCTGACAGGAAGATGACTGTAACTCAAATAACCGTGTGTCACAACAGTAGCGTGCAGAGGAGTGTCCCTGAACACACAAGCTTTGCAGTGGATCGGCTACAGCAGCAGATGACCATAAACGTACACTGAGTTTGTCTGCTCACTATGTGCCCTGTCTTACGGCGTGAGTGATCAGAATCTTTCCCTGATAATGATTGTTCTGGGCAAACTTTTCCACAGAAGCGGCTTACCATTGCCAAGACTTCTGATGCGCACCGGCTGCTCATACGACCATCCACCACCTGCCCCCATGGCTTCACATGACCTTGATTGGGGGGCAAAGCAGGTGCTGCACCTTGCCCAGTGGTCACCTGTAGGCTATTGGAGGGAGGGAGCACTTTACACTTTCTTTGGTAGAGATGTATCTCCACCCCACCACCCAATAAACTTAGTGGCCACTTCTGGTCTTATAAAGTAACCACTGAGTGTATGAACCGTATGTAGGGACAATTCATTCTGTTTACATGGTTCTTTTTGAGATTCTACAGCACTAAATACTGATTCTTCAAATCATCAACACAGGTTGACCTGTTCTCATGTATCGGCTCTCATGCAAAGCCGAGTATTCAGTCCAACATCCCCAAGCAGATACTAGCAATGTAACATATACCAAGTATACCATGTATAAAGATTGGAGCGACTGGGCTTGTATACACTGGAATTTAGAAGGATGAGAGGGGATCTGATTGAAACATATAAGATTATTAAGGGATTGGACACACTGGAGGCAGGAAGCATGTTCCCGCTGATGGGTGAGTCCAGAACTAGAGGCCACAGTTTAAGAATAAGGGGTAGGCCATTTAGAACAGAGATGCGGAAAAAGTTTTTCACCCAGAGAGTGGTGGATATGTGGAATCCTCTGTCCCAGAGGGCAATGGAGGCCAAGTCTCTGGATGCATTCAAGAGAGAGTTAGATGGAGCTCTTATAGATAGCGGGATGAAGGGATATGGGGAGAGGGCAGGAATGGGGTACTGATTGTGTATGATCAGCCATGGTCACAGTGAATGGCGGTGCTGGCTAGAAGGGCCGAAAGGCCTACTCCTGCACCTACTGTCTACTGTCTATTATCCACCGTTAGGCAGATTACCTCACTAATTCCACACACATTATCCATACAAACCATTAGAATATTATACCGTATATATTATCCAGCTTAAACATAGCACCGATCTTGTATTTCACCTCTGACAGTTGAAGAAATTTGGTATGAGTCCCCAAATCCTAAGGACTTTCTACAGGGGCACAGTTGAGAGCATCGTGACAGGCTACATCACTGCCTGGTATGGGAACTGTACTTCCCTCAATCACAGGATTCTGCAGAGAGTGGTGTGGACAGCCCAGCGCATCTGTAGGTGTGAACTTCCCACAATTCACAACATTTACAGAGACAGGTGCATAATAAGGGCCTGAAGGATTATTGGGACCCGAGTCACCCCAACCACAAACTGTTCCAGCTGCTACCATCCAGGAAACAGTACCACAGCATAAAAGCCAGAAGCAATGGGCTCCAGGACAGCTTCTTCCACCAGGCCATCAGACTGATTAATTCACACTGATACAATTGTATTTCTATGCCAGATTGGCTGTTGATTATTACATTCGGTTTATTACAAATGACTGTAAATTGCATGTTGTACATTTAGATGGAGAAGTAACGTAAAGATTTTTACTCCTCATGTATGTGAAGGATGTAAGAAATAAAGTCAATTCAATGGTGTCAAATCATTTCACTATAAAATAGTGTCATCAGCACAATTATTTACAGTAATTGACCATACAAACCATCACAAAATTTACTCAGTAATGACCAGCGTGTACCAATCTAACAGCAATCTTCCAGCGGTGCAGAGAGAATTTTTCACCTCACATTATCAGCTGAAGGAAATTACTAGCACCTGTGTGCAAACATAACATACTGCTCTCCCACGTCTTGCTGTCCAATAGAACAGCTTTTGAGACACTTCGAACTGGGTACTTCACAAAAGGTGTTAAATACATTTTCCATTGAGTTGTGTCTTGAGACTGTGAAGGTGCAATTGTTATGTAATATGTAAGTAAGCTGTGTGGTGTCACAGCAACAACCTTGCACTCAATGTTGGTAAGACCAATGAACTGATTCAGAAAGGGGAAGACAAGGGTACACACATCAGTCCTCATAGAAGGATCCTCTGAGTAATCAGGACAATTTCAAGATCCTGGGCGTCAATATCTCTGAGGATCGAACCTGGACCTAGCATATCAATGCAGCTATAAAGAAGGCACGGCAGATTTGATATGTCACCTGAAACACTCGCAGATTCCTGCAGATGCACTGGCTGCATCACCATCTGGTATGGTGGGGAGTTACTGCACAGGATCGAAGCAAGCAGCAGAGAGTTGTAAAATCAGCCAGCTCCATCATGGCCACTAACCTCTGGAGTATCCAGGTCATCTTCGAGGAGCAATGCCTCAAAAAGGTGTTGCCCATCACTAAGGAATTCACCACCCAGGGCATACCATCTACTCATTGCTACCATCAGGAAGGAGGTGCAGGAGTCTGAAGGCACACGCTCAGCGGTTCAGGAACAGCTTCTTCCCCTCCGCCATCTGCTTTCTGAATGGACACCGGCCAATGAACACGACCTCACTACTTCTTTTATTTCTATTTTTTTGTACCACTTATTGAATTTAACTTTTTAATATGTATATACTTACTGTATTTCTCTCTATTATTATGTATTACATTGTACTGTTGCTGCAAAGTTAACAAATTCCGCAATATATGCCAGAGATATTAAACCTGACTCCGATTCTAAGTAAGCACCCGATTTAAAAAGCAATCCTGTGTTTTCTGTTTTGCTTAAATAGGGGTTCCAAAGGAACAATAGTGGTTAATTCCACCTTTTACTTCTAGGTCCTTTCCCACCTCTGCTGGGGCCTGAGCTTGAACACAACGCATTGTCAAGCTTCCTCTCAGAAATGGTGTTTAATTGAATGTCAGACATTGCCAACTTTACTTAATTATGCTTTGAGTCTGGGGCGCCTGATTTTGCTGATTTTCGGGCTGGTGTGAAAGTTTCAGCTGCCAGAGTACAATCAATAGGAGGGCCACATAGACGAAGAAAGCAGGTAGACAGTAAGGCAATAAGTTTCTAAGATCAGATACGTATAATGAAAGGTCCAAGTTTCATGCTCACTGTGTGGCATCTAATTCATAATGGAATGAATGGAATGACTTTCACCTTAACGAGTAAACAAAGGGCCAATTTGTTAAGTTTTCCATTGTGCACTTTCACCCACAGAATAAAGACACTGGCTTTATGTTGTTCACACAGCACTGAGTTCACCTCTGAATGTCTGCAATTTTTTTTGCAATGAATTCACTTACAGAAGAGAAACAAAGCAACGGGACTAATCCCAATGTAATGAGTTTGGAAATCCCTCTGTGTAAATCAGTAGAAAGGTTAATACAGACACATTGTTTCGAAGTCAGTAGAACAGTGAAATTATTGGACGTTGTATCTCTTGTGTCACCTGCTAAAATCCTCACAATTCCAGGTGACAAAGGGGAAAAAAAAGGACAGCCATTTCATCGTTGTGCTCAGTTGATCCAAATGGTTATTCATTTCTGCTGAATTGTGTAATTTAATTTAATACTGTTGTATATAAGGCCTTTATTACTGCAGTAAAACCGTATCCGTGGGGTAGAGCCATTGCAAAGGCAAGATTTGAACTTCTTCTGGGTAGGTGTCCCTGGAAGAGACTGGATGAAGGGTCTCGGCTCTAAACATCAGCTGTTTACTCTTTTCAATAGATGCTGCCTGACTTGCTGAGTTCCTCCAGCACTTTGCATGTGTTGTTCAGTGGGGTACATGAGAACATAAGAAATAGGAGCAGGAGTAAGCCATCTGGCCCATCGAGCCTGCTTCACTATTCAATAAGATCATGGCTGATCTGGTCACGGACTCATCTCCACCCCCCTGCCTTTTCCCCATAACCCTTAATTCCTCTACTATGCAAAAATCTATCCAATCTTGTCTTAAGTATATTTACTGAGGTAGCCTCCACTGATTCATTGGGCAGAGAATTCCACAGATTCACCCCTCTCTGGGAAAAGCAGCTTCTCTTCACCGCCCCTGAATCTTGAGGCTATGTCCCCTAGTTCTAGAAAAGGTAGAGAGTGGAAGGCCTCTACCCTGTCACAGATGACTGGCTCTTTACAGCACACCAGTTAAGCTTCGTGACCAGGTAACGTGCTCTCCCTTTGGCAGGAGTGGTGATGGTGATGGAATCGAACCAAATATTGACGGAGGTGTACAAAATGATAAGTTTAGATTGAGTGGGCAGCCAGAGACTGTTTCTTTCTCCCCATACATTAGGGACATTTAAGAGACTCTTAAATAGGCACATGGATGAAGAAAAAATGGAAGGCCATGGGGAGGGAAGGTTTATATTGAACTGGTTAAAAAAACTTGTCTTTTCGATATCTTCAGGACACCAAAGTACAACAGCATAGATATGAGTTGGTTTGTGTGAATGGATGCAGAGCTTTGGACGGGGATTTCAGCCCACTTTCAGTCTTTCAGCTACATTTTAGTTGCAAGTGAGCTTCTTCAGTCACAGAGAGGCCTGGCAGCCAGTCAGACAGGAAGGTGGTGGATCTGGAGGTGTTTTGATCCAGAGGTTCTTCTGAAGTCAAGAATGAGGTAGTTATGACTGTTTTATTAGGTGTTTATAAAAAAAAATGTTAACTAACTTACTTTATTGTAAAGAAGGGAGAGAACAAAAGAACAAAGAAGAACAGAAAAGCCAAGAATAATAAACAAAGAAGCTAGACAGATAGCAAGACATTCCATCCTAAGAGGCTACCTAAGCAATAGTCAAGTTCAGAGGCACGACACAGGCTACAGAGAACCCTCTAGAAAATAACAGAATCAACCATATTACAATTCCTGAAAATTCACTAAACCATTTCACACATGTAGGTGATTATATAAAAATTACAATCAAGCATACGAAAAGTTAAACTACAAGAAAAATAACAATTTTACACTCTAATTCAACAAAGGTGTTGACAATGGCCTTTGTGACTGAAATGCCCAAACCTTGACCCCAGTGGAAGAGATCCAAATGCCAAGAGGGAGCCAGAATATTGAGGGGAGGGAGCTAAATAACTATCCCAACACTTGGATTTTTCAATGGACAGGAATGCACTGGAGCTTTGGCTACTGGGGGAATTTGGGAGCTTGGAAAGAATCACTTGTGCTTTGAATTAGATCCTGGATTTTCAAATGTGGGGTTGGGCCCCCTGCAATGGGGTGGAATAGTGTCAAGTGTGCACCTGGGGTGGCATTATTATAAAAACAAGTGCCTTTAATTCAACTGTTATAATTAGATTGGTGAATTGAGAGAATAAAATCTCTCTGAAAAGAGGCACACCACCAACTATTTGGAACCTCTGCTTTACCTCACAAAACGTACTTCCTTGTACTCTTTTCATCCACCAGGTGTCTGATGACATTCAATTTGTACAACGGCTGAAGTCCGAGGTTACAGCCTGGGACCTGGTTGGTTGCTATCCTGGGAAAACTGGAAATGCCACTGCTGGACAGTAGCTGGGAACAACTTTAACTGGCATCCTATAGCAGTTCACAGAGGCCTGCTGACACTTGCCTGAATCATTTAGGGGCAAGTAAACACCACCCTTCCCAGTCCCACCCTCACCGCTAAAGTGAGCATCTCAGTGTAGAATGCCTTGGCAGCATTGGACATTGTGACCAAAGTTCAAAGTAAATTAATTTGCAAAGTACATATATGTCACCCTGAGATTATTTGAAAACAAATTAGATATGTAGTAGCAAAATAGCAGGCCAAGTGGCAAAGTCAGTTTTAAGGACACCATGGCCAGTGTGTAGAATAACCTCCCTTTTAATTTCCACAATTCTGATCCTTGGGCAGCAGGTGGATTTTACCTCAGCCATTTCTGCACTGTCAAATTAATGCATCACATAGATACCTTGTAATAATTCCCATTTTTCTGCAAAGTACATTCCAGAAGGCATCAGTAATAAATAATTTGCTTAGCTGGTGGATATATGAAGATTATTAAGTACATTGCAAATGAACTCAGCCTGCAATAGAATCCATTTACAGCGGATTCTTGCCCTATGTTGAAATCCAAGATCAGACACTGATAGTGGAGATTATTTATCTCAATCCCCCAAGCACCTGACATGTTTCCTGGTCATTAATAAATATAGCAAACCAAAATGAACTATCCCAGACATTAATATCAGACAGGCAAAAAGTACCAGAGGAGGATGATTCAATTAAAAGAACAAATATTTGCTTGAAACTTAACTTTTAACTTTTCTAATGATCTGATTCCATTCTGTTCTCCAGTCTTGGACCCACTAATTTTCAGTTCCAATTTAAAATTCTGGCTGGCTTGGTCTTTGCATAGTTTACAGCACGCCATCAATCCCTTACAGAATACTGAAGTGATCTATACCAGGATCCCAGTGATATTCCCATAAGGTAATATATATTCAGTGATCGCTCTATTAGGTACGCCTGCTCGTTATGCAAATATCTAATTAGCCAATCATGTAGCAGCAACTCAAAGCACAAAATCATATAGATATGGTCATGAGGTTCAGTTGTTGCTCAGACTGCTCAGACAGCAGAATGGGGATAAGGAAGATATGGTCTAAAGTGACTTTGACCATGAAATCACTGCTGGTGCCAGACGGGGTGATGAGTATATCAGATACTCTCCTGCACAACAGTTTCCCAGTGTTTACAGAAAATGGTGTGAAAACAAAAACATCCAGTGAGCGGCAGTTCTGTGGGCAAAAATGTCTTGTTAATGAGAGAGGTCAGAGGAGAATGGCCAGAATGGTTCGGGTTAACAGGAAAGTGGCAGTAGCTCATATAACCACACGTTGCTACTGTGGTGTGCAGAAGAGCATCTCTGAACACAACACGCCGAGTCTTGAAGTAGATGGGCAACAACAACAGATGAGCTTGAACATATATACAGAGATAATTTATTCGGTATAGGAGGTACCTAATAAAGTGGCCTCTGAGTGTAATGGATGTGAATCTTTAATCTGGAGAACAAACTCACAAACAATGTAGGAGTAGGGATCAGTCTGATCTGCTCTCCCATACTCCTGTTATCACTACTGCACATGATGCATCTATGATTATAATTGGTGCCTCCATTTATAAGTTGAGTTCTACTTTGTGCAATATGGAGTGTATTTGCACTACAGCCTCAACATGGAAGTTGAATGATCTCCCTTCATTTAGAATAAATTCTGGAGTTCGCACCAGAGCTGATATTAGAGTGGTGCTCCCTGCAATGGGGTGACTCACCTCATAGGTCTTTTGTGTGAACACAAGAGGAAGAACCCTCAAAACAATTCTCATTTTCAATCAAGCTCTAGGATTGGCACTTCCGTTTCTTAGAATCAGAATGTTCTGCAGTGTGGGAGGGGCCATTTGGCCCAACATGTCTCCCCAGCCCTTTACACCGAGTCTTCTGCCTTTTCCCATAACCCTCCAATATTTTTAATTTTCTTCATGTATCTATCAATTCTCTTATTAAAATTGCACCAGTGCCCACTCCTGCCACATTTTCAGTGATTGAAGTCCAGATCACAATAACTCACTAACTGAAAATAAGGTAATTCTCTCCCTTTAGACAATTATGTTAATTCTACACATCCTCCTGCTGGAAGCAGCTTCTATTCTTCATTGTCTCAAACCCATCATTTAAATCTGTGTTTAATCTGCATAACCAGTCCCCACCCACAAGTTGGACTGCACATCTCTCCATGTTAGCCTGACCTATCCAAAGATTGATTCCACGACCACCCTTTTTATCAAGAAGTCTTGAATTTATAGATGTTGAAGTGTAACAAATCACTGGGCAATAAAATTTACAGCCTTGCAGGATGTAAATTGACTGCATGAGCTCGGCGACCTTTGAAGCATGCCCTTCATTTCTTTAATACATTTGGAAATGTAAATATGCAAGCATCAGTCTCCAATCTGAATTTTATGTTAAATGCACGCAACGTTCTGCCATAACTCTCAGTTGCATATAATAACATGAGAGTTCCATTCAGTCCATTACATAAAGAGACTGGTTATGGGCTTTAAGCCACCTCTCTTACGTTTATGGTTTTAAATGGCGAAATGCACTAAATAAAAGTCAAAGATGCCGGTGACATTTTAAAAATGTGTGCGCAAAAGGCTCAGCAGTTTTACGAGTCTCCCCTTCTGACATATTTGATTGCTTTCATTCTGATGGGCATTGCAGTAATGTACAAGGCAGCGACTCAGACCTGGTTTCAGAGTGTTTCACATGCAGGGTTGGGTGGGTGGGGGGGGTGGATCAACAAAAAGAGATCAAATCTTCCAAGTGACTTTTTTTAAAGATAGAAGTCTCATGGGCTTTTTCTTGGTCCTGCTTTGGCCAGTACAGTGTTCGAGGAAGTCATATGGCCCACTGGGTCCAGAGCCCCCAACAGACTGGATGCAACCTGCATCCCTGTGCTATCATTACCTGACACTTCCTTGCCTGCCATCTTATTTTACCCGCAAAATGCTGGAGGAATGCAGTGGGCTGGACTGAATCCACGGAAAAGAGTAAACAGTCGACGTTTTGGACTGAGACCCTTCATCAGGACATCTTCTCCAGTCCTGAAGAAGGGTCTCGGCCCAAAACACTGACTGTTTACTCTTTTCCATAGATGCTGCCTGCCCTGCTGAGTTCTTTCAGCATTTTGTGTGTGTTGCTTGGATTTCCAGCATCTGAAGGTTTTCTTGTGTTTGTGATCTTATTTAACCCGCTGTTTCATATAACTAGAGAGATTACAACTCATCACAAATCCCCCGATATCTGTGGGGATGGAGATAGAAAACAACCGAATTTAAAAAGTTCAAATTTTAATTCAACCCCAATTTGTTGTTGTGACTGAGAATATTCCCAATGCCACAGACGCTCTACACAGACACGTTAGAGTTCTCTTCTGTTTTTCATGGATGTCTGTGAAGAGTAAGATTTTCAGGTTGTATACTGTATACATTTTCTGATATTAAAATGCAACAATTTGAACCATTTGTAGGTGTTTTTAATCACCTAAGCCTGTATAGTACAAATTTACCAAGGCCATTCTCCAAATTCAATGACAAAATCCAGCTACCACCAACCTCCCCAGACAGGAATGTTGCTGCTTGGTGTCTCAAACCACTGGTTCGAGTCTCAGAATGCAGGACCATCTTTCAGAGCAGAGACAAGATGAAATATCTTCACCTCGAGCATAGTGAATCTTGGAGTTTCCTCAAGCAAGATGATTGTAAAGAATTAATCACGGAGTACGTTTAAGACAGAGGTTGATAGATTTTTATGTATTATGGGATTTGAAGGATATGAGATTAGCACAGGAAAGTGACACTAAGGTGAAAGATCTTATTACCTCGTTATCTCTTGCTTCTACTTCTTATGCTCTTATGGAAGATTACTTAACTCAGACTAAATGAAATGCGTGGGCACATTTACGTTTGCAGGTTAAGATTACAATAGAGAAAAAGAATACTAGTAGGTGGGGTAGAATTGCAACTTGCTGTTACATCAGGGGTAGATTGACAGAAATGCTGAGAGGAGTGGTGTAAACTCTCTGAAGGAACAGTTTGGGCAGTTCTGTCAGGTTTTATCGTCGTTGATTGCTTGCCAAATGCAGCCAGGTTCCTCTGGTCTTTCCTCAACATTGAAGCCTTCCATCTTCGACATATTAGAATCAGAGTCAGGTTTACCATCACAGGCATATGTTGTGAAATTTGTTATTATGCGGCAGCAATACTTCGCTATACTTAATAATAAACTGTAAATTACAGTGTAAAAGTTCAATTAAATATGTAGTGCAAAAATAAAAAAAAGTAGAGAGGTAGTGAATTCTCTCTGTATTTATTCTAGTGTCTATACTAAGTCAAAGTATTAAAATTGTTTGCTTTCCATTTTGTAGACTTAGAACCTACAAGACTGAAACGGTATTCCACGCACATAATCAGCTGGACTTAATTTCATAGATTGGTGCAGACAGGTCCATTGTCCATGAAAACCTCTTCTCTGCATTCTAGTCCAAACACAATGAACTTTTACCCTTCACTTTTCAAATACCTCTGTACTTAAAACTAGTCAAAGAAACTGCTTCCATCACTCTGAGGGAAAATGTCCCGACGGCTCATGTCCAAAAAAGGATTTTGCTTCTTCTCTGTCTTAAATGGATGACAGTTCATCCTAAACATTGACACCAAGTTCTGACTTTCTCACAAGAAACATCCTCTCCACATCAAGATTGCCACACCCCTCAGGATCTTGTATGTTTCAATCAAGCCACCTCTCCTTCATCTAACCTCCAGTGTACAGAAACCCAGCAAGTCCTTTCTTTGTAGGATAATGTGCCCATTCCAGAGATGAGTTCCAACCCTCTAAATTAGAAGATTACTGGAAGACACACTCCTCCAGAAGTGGCCTCATCAAATAGACTATTTGAAGAGAATAGTAACCTCCCTACTTTTGTATTCCATTCCTCTAGCAATAAATCCTAGCATGAGTTTGAGGAGATTCAGCATGTCACCAAAGGCTCTTTTAAATTTCTACAGATGTATGATGGAGAGCATTCTGACTGTTTGCATCACCACCTGGTATAGAGGCTCCAATGCACAGGATCAAAAAAATCTGCTGGGGTTTGTAGACTTATCCAGCTCCATCACGGTCACAGATCTCCCCACCATCGAGGACATCTTCAAAAGGCAATTGCTCGAGAAGGCTACATCCATCATTACGGACCTTCAGAATCCAGGACACGTTCTTTTCTTATTGCTACCATCAGGGAGGAGGTACAGGAGCCTGAAGACACACACTCAACAATTTAGGACATCTTCCTGTCTTCCATCAGATTTATGAACAGTCTATGAACCCACGAACACTAGCTCACTACTTAGCTCTCTTTTTGCAATATATATTTATTTATATTACCTTATAGTCATGTTTTATGTATTGCATTGTACTGCTACTGCAAAACAACACATTTCATGGCATACATATATCAGGGGTATTATAATTCTGATTCGAATTCCAGGAGGTTCTAAAGCTCTTCACACCCATCTAACTATTCCTGAATTGTGATACTTGGTCATAAAATGAAATGGCCCAGAGTCAGGCCCTCTGACCCACCAAATCCACACTGACCATTGACCGGTCATTGCACTATGCCTACACCAAGTCCATTTTTGCTTATTCTCCGTCAACATCCACTTACCTTCACATGGGGGGGGGGGGCAGTTTACTGCTGCTAGTTAACCCACTGGCCCATGTCTTTAGAATGTGGGAGGAAACCAGAGCACCCAGTGGAAACACAGGGAGAACGTGCGTGCATAGAATTGAACCCATTTCGCGAGCACGGTTAGACAGCAGCTCTACTGGCTGTGCCACTGTGATCACACAGCAAGATCCTGCGAATGGCAGCCAATTGGTAATTAAATAATCTGAGTTGAAGGAGAAATGTAGGCCAGGATATTGGAACAAAGTTAAATGTTCTCCTTCAGTTATATTGTTTACATTCATTGAAAAGGATGTACATAATCTTGGATTAATGTCTCACACTAAAACAACATAGTTGGTGTTATGTATTGTAACTTCAAAACATTAAATTAATTGAAAGCAAGACACAAGAGTCTAGGAATGCAGGTCTAACTTTGAGTTTACTTTAAGCAAGGTGTGTATGTATCACGTGATGACATAAATAATTCACATATTTATGTATAACCAGTAATGAATTAAAGAACAAGAATGCTTAATATACAGTATATACACACATACATAAGCTTACTTGAATATAACCAAAGTATTAAATACACAACACTTGATTGCACAGTTTTCTCAGTTCATGGATCAGTATTTGAATGTCTAGTCCAAAATTTGTCCCAGAAACAAGGATACTCCTCATGTTTGCTGGATAGGTTATGAGTAATCCCTTGTGAATCTTATGTTTGTGTAAGTGGTTCAATGTGAATCTGATATACAATTCTCACAATACAACCCATTGTAATGGACAGTCTCTTATTGAGGAGCTGAGGGCCCTTTTTAATCCCATGGACTGTGGGAAAGCTATCAAACATTTTATAGATTTTATAAGCAAATTATTGAAAGATTTAACTTTTCTTTACAACATCATTTGCGGTGTTCTATTGATTATTTTCTCCAAGACCATGTAATGATCTCATCAAGGAATTAATGGAGTGGCTTTCACTCTATTTAGGAGAATCAGAATTTCTGCTTTGTCTTCTGTTATTTGTGCCCACTCCTTGCACTGGTAATGATGGAAAGGCTTTGAGATTAAGTACACTGGTGTTGGCAGAAATGAGCTACGGACCATATCAAAGTAGAGATTCCTGTCTTTTTTAAAAAAAACACCAACACATAACAATTCTTTGGAAATTATCATAAATGGTACACAGGGGCATAATGGGGCTATGGTCCAATTGTGCCAAGTTGTTCACAATCAGTGCAAAACAATGTAAGACTTAGTATAACAACACCTTCAGAAATCAGCACTTCCACCTGAGTGGCACTCCCTCAGTGTTGCAGAGATGCATCAGTATTGATTGTGTGTCCTGGAGTAGGACTTCAAACTGAAATCTCCTGAGTCAGAGATGACATGATTAACCCACCTCAGGCACTTAATGGTATTGGCTCCAAGTTTACGCAAGTCTGTATGCTGCTATTCCAACAATTTTCCTTAGCTCCAATCTCTGAACACATATGGTGCATCTCTTGTAAACAAGAGAAAGTCTGCAGATGCTGGAAATCCAAGCAATACACACAAAATGCTGGAGGAACTCAGCGGGCCAGGCAGCATCTGTAGGAAAGAGTAAACAGTCAACATTTCAGGCCCTGATGAAGGGTCTCACCCAAAATGTTGACTGGTTACTCTTTTCCATAGATGCTGCCTGGCCTGCTGAGTTCCTCCAGCATTTTGTTAGTGCATCAGTCAAATATTTTTCCATTTCCTTCACCGGCCAATGTTAGCCCAACTGATCATGATAACAAATAGAGTGTTAAACACTGAAGACTGAAAGACAATTCTGAATTAACCTGGGATTAGAATGAGTTGGTACAAATTAATGCTTGTGAAATTGTGACTGGTAGCGTCCCATTAGAATCAAGTTAATATCACCTCCGTACAACATGAAATTTGTTAATCAGAGATACAGCAAGTTTGATGCATCAGAAATGTATGTGTAGCAGAGCACCGGACTCTGAAGGCAACCCAGAACCATTGCCCAGTGAACAATCTTCAGCAGGCCCTGCAGAATTCCTTCCCTTTCCCCCAGCCCCCCCCCCCCACAGATGTTGCTCGACCCCTCAGCGAACTGTTGGTTGTGCCAGACTCCAGCATCTGCAGTCTCCTGCCCCTTGTATTTTGAAAAGTTTTCAGAAACCATAAAAAGCCAATGTTTATTTCTATGTCCCTCATGGTTATGTCCATCATATCAATCAACATTAGTTAAAATAGATTCAAAGTTCAAAGTAAATTTATTACCAAAGAACATATAATTCATCACATACAACCCTGAGATTCATTTTCTTGTGAGCATACTCAATAAATCTATAGAATTAAAAGCATAATAGAATCAAAGAAAGACAGGGCATTCAACCAATGTGCAAAAGACAACAAACCGTGCAAGTGCAAAAAGGAAGAAATAGTAATATATAAATAGGCAATAAATATCAAAAACATAAGATGAGTGAATTAATATTTGAAAGAAAATTATTGAAATAACTAATTTTTAAGTAATAAGATAATAAAGCCAACCACTGAGGTAATTGGGTAACTCTAATTCCAAGTGTATATTTAAATTTCCCACTTTGCTTCCTATAAATCATTATTGTTATGGCACTCTTAACAGAACTGCAAGTGAATAATCTTTAACTGTCGTTTAGCTTGGATTATATGGTAATGCAGACTTACCTTAATTATTCCCTTAAATCTCCATGTTATTTAACATAAAGCATAGAAGTTCAGCACATAGTAATCACATTTTATTTTCCAGCTTTGTGATTGTGACAAGCCATCTAGAAGTTAAGGCCAGATCACAAATCCAAAGTGTGTGTTTTTTGAGAAGGAGCTAAAACCTGAAGGTTGTCTGTTATTACCTGCTCCCCCCGGAAGAAGGGCAAATTGGCCAAACAAGCAGGAATTAGTGAAAGTCACATGGTGAGGCAATGTGAGGGACAGTAGGCACACCGGTAAACTAACCAGGGCTTGTTTCTCTTCCACATAAGGTAGCTATCTCCATTTATGTGAACATTTATTTTGTGAAAGGCCTGTGTGTTAAGAATACAAATGTTTTAAGGGGCTGTTCCAACTTCAAAGCCATATTTTAAGTACAGAAAAAAATCATTGTGGAGAAAATGGAGGGAGGACAAAATATTTCCAGGTACTTCTTCAAAAACTCAGCAAAACATGATCTTCTCAGCCATCATCCATAAAGTCCATTCCCTCCAATCACACACAAACCATGGCATTGATCCAGCCTCTTCTTTTTATGACGAAGTATCTGTTCGAATAGAATTTGCATGCCCGTTATTCATACACTGTGATACATTTTTGTGATGTACATAATTTCTTACTCTCAGGGATCTCATTCCTCATTTCAACAAGATTCCCCTTACTGTACATTACTTACCTTTCATTTGCTTCTAGTCCAAGCAGTGAAAGAGTTAATTTTGCAGTGGTTATAACCGCATGGAACACAGTGGAAGTATGACCTTTTGCCCTTGAACCTTGGGAGAGGGTGTACTGTGTCTCAGCATTAAATACTTGGACTGTGCCAGGCCAGTACACTTGGTGTTGACAGCTCCTTTCCCAGAAGAGCGGCAGGCTTCAAGGAGACAAGTATGTCTCTCACCAAGCAGTCGTTAACACCTGTCTCAAGGAGTATTTCTGGGAACAGTCCACAAAGTCTTTGTTATTGAATTCCCTCAGAAGAACTTTGACACTGATTACCGCCTCTATTTCCAGACTTTTCTTTGCAGGAGATGAATGACAGGCTCATCTCCACTCTAGATACCTCTCAGGCAGTGTGGGGAGATGCTGGGACTCTGGCTATGCATGAAGGATCATACAGAAGGGTCTTACTCATCCTCCTGGTGCCTACATGAAGGTTGGTGGAATGGCTCACTATCAAGAGTTCCTTTGACAGGATTATCTGCTGGAGTCCACCATCATTCTTTATCATTCCATGCGTCTCACTTCCCAATAAACATATCAAAATATGTTTCTTTTTTTCATGTGATGCATCCCTGCCTAACTGGATGGTGCATTCTGCTGTCTCCCATCCTTTGCAATACTTTATTCTGAATCAGAATAAGATTTATGAATTCAATGTATTTCATCAGTACTTCTAGGTGAGGCAAATCTGCTGGGGTTGTCTATCGTATCTGGTGTTCCCAGTGTGGCCTCTATATTGGTGAGACCCATCATAAATTGGAGGTCTGCTTTGTCAAGCACCTCTGCTGCATCTGCCACATGTGGAACTTTCCGGTGGCCTAACGTTTTAATTCCGGTACCCATTCCCGTTCTGACATGTTGGTCCACGGACTCCTCTTGTGCCACAATGAGGCCTCCCTCAGGCTGGAGGAGCAACACACTATATTCCATCTGGGTGGACACCAACCTGATGGCATGAACATCGATTTCTCGCTCTGGTAAAAATAATTCCCTCCCCCTCCAACTCTCAATCTATTTCTCACTTTGGTCTCTTATCTCTTCTCACCTGCCTATCATCTCTCTCAGGGGCTCCTCGTCCTTCCCTTTCTCCTATGGTCTACTCCCCTCCACTATCAGATTCCTTCCTCTCCAGCCCTTTACCTTTTCTACCCACCTTCTAGCTATCCTCTTTCCCTCCCCCACCTTTTTATGCTGTCTTCTTCCCCCTTATTTTCAGTCCTGAAGGAGGGCCTCAGCCAAAACACCACATTCATGGATGCTGCCTTACCTGCCGAGCTCCTCCAGCACTCTGTGTGAGTTTGGATTTCCAGCATCTGCAGAATTTCTTGAGTTCATTAAGTGTGTTGATTGTGGCAACAGTATAGAGCAAGATATTAAAAAATACTATAAGTTACAATAAAAATAAATAAATAGTGGGAAAGAGGAACTATGAGGTAATTCATAGGGAATTCAGAAATCTGACGGTGGAAGGGAGGAAGCTGTTCCTAAAACTTTAAGTGTGGGTCTTTAGCTTGTTCCTGATAGCAAGAATGGGAAAGGGGCATGTCCCAAATGATGAATGCTGCTTTCCTTAGGCACTGCCTTTAAGTGTGGGTCTTTAGCTTGTTCCTGATAGCAAGAATGGGAAAGGGGCATGTCCCAAATGATGAATGCTGCTTTCCTTAGGCACTGTCTTTTAAAGCTGATCTCACTGGTGGGGAGAGTGGTGCCTGTGCCTTGATGGAGCCAGCTGACTATACAACCCTCTGCGGTCTCTTGATACCGAGAGATGAAGCAATCGGTCAGAATGTTCTCCATAGTACATCTGTAAAGATTCACTCGAGACATACCAAATCTCCTCAAAATCCTAATGAAGTACAATTGCTGGTGTGCCTTCTTTGCATTTTCATCAATTTTTTGGGCCCAGGGCAGATCCTCTAAGATACTGACACCCATGAACTTGAAGCTGCTGACTCTTCGATGAGGACTGGTGTTTGTTCTCCCAACTACCCCTTCCTGAAGTCCAGAACTAATCCTTTAGTCTTACTGACAAGGCGTGCAAAGTTCTTGTTATGACACCACTCAACCAGCTGATGTATCTCATTACTGTACATCTCCCCGTTGCTGTCTGAGATTCAGCCCACACTAGTGTCATCAGCAAACTCATAGGAACAAAGGGAACTATGGAGCTATGAGGGAGGAGCTGGCCAAAGTTCAATGGAACAATACCCTAGCAGGGAAGACAGTGGAACAAAAATGGCAGGTATTTCTGGGAATAACGCAGAAGGTGCAGGATCGGTTCGTTCCAAAGAGGAAGAAAGATCCTAAGGATCTAGGGAGTAAGGGACGGTCGTGGCTGATGAAGGAAGTAAAGGGCAGTATAAAAATTAAAGAGAAGAAGTATAACATAGCAAAGATGAGCGGGAGACCGGAGGATTGGGAAGCTTTTAAAGAGCAACAGATCTTAAACATCCCCGAATTTGCAGTTTGTAAATAGGGTTTATGATTAAATGCTTTTTTTTCTTAGTGATAATGACGTAGATGGGGGAAAAAAAGAAGTTGAACTACGGTTTATCTTAAATTTGTATTCTTTATTTATCATCGTCTGTCAGTGGAAACAACTGGGCCTAGCCCAATCCCAACTCTTCATAATAGATCTAATCTCCTCTTGTTACGCCTCCTCTTTGGAAAATGATCCCAGCATCTCCTAGTCTTTCCACAGAACAAAAGTCTTGGTACTGTTTGGGTATAAATCTCAGATTCAGATTAATTTATCACAGGTAATTGAAGCAATTGTGTTTAGAACCAATGCACCCAAGAATGCGCTGGGGGAGGCTCACTAGTATTGGACAACATAGAATGCTCAGCAGAACAACACAAGCAACATCAACAACAACAGCAAATCAAGCCCCTTTCCCACCCTTCTACACACAGACAGGCCTCTGACACCATTACAGGCTGCCTCCACACCCCCAGTCCCAGGCCCTTGACTCTCATACTCACAGATATTGAGCCTCCAACTTAGTCGATCATGGGTTTGACCTTTAGCCTTGACCTCCAGACTCAGACGGACCTCCAATCCCAAAGACCTGTGCCCTCATGATTCCTTTCAGCCTTTACCTTCGACTTTTTTGGTCTTCAGGCTTCAGCTTCTCATCACTCTCTCCAATTCTTTGCTATTCATATCTATAGGTGACTGAAGGAGACAATGGAACAGAAACCAACTCTACTCCCACAATTTACCCCCTCATATTATTTGTGTTTTGTGTTTTTACCCTGTAATTCATTGATGATATTTTAATATATACACCTTCACTGAGATGGTAATCTGTTTAGTAGACTGAACACCACTAAACCTCTCGCTCCCTGACGACAATAGGTACGGCATTTCTCCATTTTAAAATCTTAAGGAGGAGCTTGCTTTTTTTTTGGTTTTCAGCTCCAGTGGAAGAATATGCCCATAAATTAACCTGACTTTCATCTTTTGTTGTTCATTCTCCAAACAAAGACAGAGCTTGGCAAGGCACAGTGTAATTTACTACTACTGTATCAGACGTGTTGAGCCTCTTCAGTTAAAGGCCAAAGCTGTAAGATGCATAAGAACTGGATAAAGCAGGCAGGACGTGTTCTCTTTCCAAAGAGCCCATAGTGAACCAGCTAGGTTTTTATCAGAGAGCGTCCACTTTGTGATCACAATTACTGGTACCACACTTTAGAAAGGTTTGTTTTAAAGGTAAGAGGCATAGATCGAGTGGATAGCCAGAGACTTTTTTCCAGGGTGAAATGGCTAATAATAGAGGGCATGATTTTAAGATGATTGGAGGATGGTACAGGGGGATGTCAGAGGTGGGTTTTGTTTTTTTTACACAGAGTAAGTTGGTGCATGATATGCCCTGCCAGGATTGTTAGTAGAATCATATATATTAGGAATGTTTAAGAAACTATTAGATAGGCATATAGCTGATAGAAAAACAAAAGGTTATGTAGAGGGGAAAGGTGAGATTGATCTTAGAGTGGGTGAAAAGGTTGGCACAACTCTGTGGCCAAAAGGCCTGTGCTGTAGTGTCCTATGTTCTAAAACATAATTGACAATACTAGACTGAGGTTTAAGCTGACATTTTGGTAGATTGTAAATCACTCCACTGCAGTATTAGACAAGTAACTTCACTCCTGTATTACCACACTCAATTTCTTTCCAAATAATGTTTGAGCTGCAGCATTTTCTAAGCATTTCTTAAAGTGAAAGATCATAGGAGGCTGACAAATAGTTCAAATCTGTTGTCTCAAAGTGAATACACCTCAAAAATCCAAGGTTTCTCTCCTCTGTTACTGTCCTCAAGACGCTACTGCCCTCTGTTGTCAGGGTGGTATCATTGCCATGAAGTTAAAGGCTCGGCAACAATATAAGTCCTGACTAGAATTTGACAGTTCTCCAACCTCCTCACTAAGACTATAGATGTTAGGCCAAGTCTTATTGATCAGACCATAAATTACCCATGAATACTCCATTCTCAGGCCCAAACCCAGGGATTTTAAAACAGGTTCACCAAATTGTCAATTAAGTGCAAATCAATCCTTAGCCATTTATCACCAGTGTTAATCTGGCCATGCAGTCCAAGGCAAAAAATCAATAGCACCTGTCACAAGGGAGCAATTGGGGAGAGCGATAGGACCAACATCTGCTGCATAAGGGCAACAACTGAAATTTATATTTGCTGAAAATGGCACAAGGGCAACAGGGAAAAAACTGCAAAACTTTAAGCACCTAGATATTCAGGAAAATTAGTTTCTTTTCTTTCCTTGCATCCAGAAGGCATTGCCCCTTTGTCCTATGCCAAATGCTCCCTTGCCACTCACTACCCCATGCCTCTAACCCCTCCAACTCCACAATGCAACTCAAAAGGAACATTTCAACAAAAGTTACCTTTGGCAGTTTCTTTTGTAGACGCCTTCGGGGGGTGGGGGGGGGAACACGCCGCAATATGTAAACACTGTGATTGTAAAGTCAATTAACATAATTTAAAAATGACTCTCACCTCTAATTTTCCCTGTTTCCCTCTCTCTGCCACCTCAGCCTAGAAGGAGCAACTGGAGTACAAGGCCTTGCATTTAGACCATAAGACACAGGAGCAGAGTTAGTCAATTCGGCTTTGCATTCCGTCATGGCTGATTTATTATCCCTCTCATCCCCATTCTTTCTCCTTCTCCCGTAATCATTGACACCCTAATTAACTGAGAACCTCTACTTGGCCAGAATAGCAGTCTGTGGCAATGAATTCCACAGATTCACCACCCTCCAGTTCAAGAAATTCCTCCTCATCTCTGTTCTAAATGGATGTCTCTCTATTCTGAGGTTGTGCCCTCTAGTCCTAGTTTCCCCCACTACAGAAAACACCCTCTTCACATTCATTCTATCTAGGCCTTTAAATATTTGATAGGTTTCAATGAGATTTTCCCTCATTCTTTTTAACCCCAGTTAGTACAGGCCCAGAGTCAACAAATGCTCCTCATAAGTTAACTATTACATTCCTGGAATCATTCTCAAGAACTCTTCTGGAACCACTCCTCATCTTAGATAAGAGGCCCAAAACTGCTCACAATATTCTAGTCTACCCAATGCCTTATAAAGCCTCAGCACTGCATTCTTGCATTTGCTTTCGACCTCTTCTGCAGACACCCTGCTCCCTCAATACTACCTGCCCCTCCACCTATCTTCACATCATCCACAAACTTGACCACAAAGCCATTAATTCCTTCAACCAAATCACTGGCTTATTACATAGAAAGAAGCAGTCCCAATACCAGCCCCTGCAATACACCACTAGTCACCGGTAGCCAACCAGAAAAGACCCCGTTTATTCCCACTCTTTGACCCATGTTCCAGTCTTCTAGCCATGCTTTCCTGTAATGCAATGGGGCTTTTATCTTGTTAAGCAGCTTCATCTGTGACACCTTGTCAAAGACCTTCTGAAAATCCAAGCAAACAACATCCACTAATTCTTCTTTGTCTATCCTACCTGTATTTTCTGCAAAGAATTCTAACAGATTTGTCAGGTAAATTTTCCTCTTAAGGAAACTATGCTGAATTTGGCCTATATTTTTCATGTGCTTCCAAGTACCCCAAAACCTCATCCTTAATAATTGACTCCAACATCTCTTCAATCACTGAAGTCAGACTAACCGGCCTATAATTTCCTTTCTTCTCCCTAGTATTTCCAATTTCCCAGTCCTCCAGAACCATTCCAAAATCAAATGATTCATGAAAGATCATTATTAATGCCTCCACAACCTCTTCAACTACACCCCAGGGTTCTGATTGATTCAAGGATAGGTGGAGGGGCAGGTAGTGTTGAGGAAGTAGGGTGTGTGCAAAAGGTCCAGCTGACTCATTTACTATCAGATTTTTCAAGTTCAAGTTTAATCAGTGTTTGTCCATACATGAATACCCATGAATACTGCATTACTCAGAAGCTAAGGTGAAAAACACAGAACCAACAGTCATACACAGCACAAGGCACATATAAAACATATAGAAGAGCAGTAAAATACAGTCACACACAAAAGAAATATGGTCCAAGTCCCGGAGTCCATGAATGTTGCAGCAGTCTGTAGTCAAACATAGTATCGGTTTTCCTCTGCTGAACAAACACTGGGAGGGGCAGCACCAGCTCTTGCAGAGATGCCACACCACACTGCCTCCATCACTGCAGTGCGGTGCCCGACTCAACGCCTCCCCCTGGGCAATTGCAGCTAAGTATGAGGTCACGCAGCTCCCCCGCTGTCTGTTTCTCCCCCCCCCCCCACCACCATTCGCAAATAAACCAGTGAAATGGACTAGCAGCATTCCACATTAACAATATCCAACAGGGTCTCGTGATCCCAGAAAAAATGACTGAGATGATCATGCTAGACTGCACACCTCCTTCATGCACTGACTCTGTCCCCTCTCTGACTCAGGCAGCATCATGGTCCACACCAAGTCCAGCTCCTTCAGTGTCTCCACCGGTGAACAACTCACTGATGTACTTTAAGTTCTCGATGTCCAGCAGGGTCTTGCAATCGTAAAAAATCTGTTGATAAAAAAGGCAATAACACCTTTGGCTGGCCCCCTTAGAGCCAAGTGCACCACAATCTTAGCAGATATTTCTCAAGCACCTTCTCCTTCTGAGTAATAGCAATGACACTCAGAGCGTATCAGTGTTCTGCGGTTTCCGAGAGGAGCTCAGGAGGCAGAGAACCTTGTGGCGAGAAGGCTCCGGTACGGCCGCAGGGCATGAGCCGATGTTCGACTCCATTTCACAAATCAAAGCTTCTATTGTTTGCCGATTAAAGTGAAGAGGGAGATTGAAATCTTTTTTTTGCTTTATTTTCAACCCCCTACCAACTACCAAAGAAAAAAGCTGATGGATGACAATGGATAATTAGAAAAAAAACATATTCACTTAAGAAGAGAAGATAAAAATATACATAAAAGTCTGTGCACTGTTAAACTTTATAAATTGGAAAAGTAATTTAGGAAAGGTCCCCAGATATCATAAAAAGATTGCTTTGAATTTAAGACTGAGCAGCAGATCTTTTCTAAATTTAAATAAGACATAATATCACGTAGCCATTGAAGATGTGTAGGAGGAGTAGACTCCTTCCATTTAAGCAAGATTGATCTTCTTGCTAAAAGAGAGGTAAAAACTAAAACCTGTAGGTTAGGAGTATTTAAAGTTATATCTTCACTTGCAATAATACCAAACAAGGCAATAAGGGGATTTGGGTCAAATTGGACCCTAAAAAGTTGTGAGAAGGTATGGAATACTTCCCGCCAAAACTTTTCAATTTTAGGGCAAACCCAAAACATATGAATTAAAGAGGCATCAGCAGAGTTGCATTTTATTACTTTGAGGCAAAAGGAGAAGGTGAGTGCCGGTTCCCTGTCTTTTGATCGCTCTGCTGCCGGTGAGGGAAGGCCTGTTGCTGTGCCTGGTGAATGTTACCCAGGCTTTCTGCATTTTGAATGTGGACTTGGACTATAGTCTTTTGTTCTATGTTATGGTTTTTTTATATTCTGTGTTTTTTGCCTGCTCTTTCTCTTTTTTTGTGTATGGGAGAGGGGAATTTGGGGGTTGATGTGCTTGTTCCATCTTTTTTGTGTGGGGGTGGGATTTTGGGGTTTGTGACGTGCTGCCATTCTTTTCTTGGTTTCATGGCTATCTGGAGAAGAAGAATTACAAAGTTTTATACTCTGATAATAAATGAAGCTTTGAGCATTTGACACTCACTTCTGTCCCTTGATACTCTTGGATTCCTGGCACTCTGCTAATGTCTTCCACAGTAAAGAATGATGCAAAATACATATCAAGTTGATCCACCATTTCTTTGTCCCCCATTACTAGCTCTCTAGTGTCATTTCCCAGTGGTCCCATATCCACTCTCGTTTCTCCTTTACTCCTTATGTATCTGAAAAAAACTTCTTGTATCCTCTTTTATATTTGGTACCTTACGTTCATATTTCATCTTTTCTGTCCTAATGACTGTTCTAGTTGCCTTCTGTTTTTTTTTTAAAAACTTCGCAATCTTCCACTTTCCCATTCCAGTTTTAGCTTCTCCTTCTCAAACTGCAGGGTGAATTCTATTATATTATGATCACTGCTTCCTAAGTTCCTTTACCTTCAGCTCCCTAATCAAATCTGGGTCATTATGTAACACCCAGTCCAGAGTTGCCATTCTCCTAGTGGGCTCAACCAAAAGCTATCTCATAGGCATTCTACAAATCTCCTCTCTTGCGATCCAGCAACCTGATTTTCCCGATCTACAGGAATATTAAAATCCCCCATGACTATCACCCTATTTACGACCTTTTCTATCTCACGTTGTAGTTTTTTGACCACATCCTGGCTACTATTCTGAGGTCCGTATAATTCCCATCAAGGTCTTTTTCTCCTTGCATTTTCTTAACTCTACCCACAAGGATTCTACATCCTCAGATCATATGTCACCTCTTTTTATGGATTTGATTTCATTCTTTTTTACCAACAAAGCCCACCCCTCTGCCTATCTGCCTGCCTTTTCAATACAGGGTGTATCCCTGGAAGCTAAGCTCTCAACTGTGATCGATGATCCGATAGATGATCTGATCCGTGAACTGGCAGACTGTACAGAAGTGATGTGGACAAGTACTATATCACACGGGCACAGTGTAAAATCAGAAACCTCAGGGCTTCAGCTGATGGATTTTCTTAGGCAAACAAGATTAAAGGAAATATAGAACAAAAACTAGAGGGCACAGCCTCAAAATTGAGGGGCGCCCTTTTAGAACGGAGGTAAGGAGGAATTTTTTTTTTTGCCAGAGAGAAGTGAATCTGCGGAATGTTCTGCCACAGACTGCGGAGGAGGCCAAGTCCATGGGTATATTTAAGGTGGAAGTTGAACGTTTCCTGATCAGTCAGAGTATCAAAGGATATGACGAGAAGGCAGGTGTATGGGAGTTCCAGCATCTGTAGTTACTCGTGTTTTCTTTATAGGAAATACAACAAAAGTCAGGTATTCAGAACTTAACCTACTTGCCAGCTATCATGGAATAGGACAGGCTGAATAGCCTACTCTTGTCCATAAATTTCCCACTTTCTTAATTTAGTGACACAGCCATGTGATCTCCAGGAGTGCTAAGGAAGGCTGACATAGTTATCATCTGAAAACCGCACAGCAACACTTTGCGGAAGATCTTATTGGCAACGATAGCGATACTTTCTCCCCTTACACAGGCAATTGTCACCTCGATCAATGACTCTACAACTCATCTTCTCAGTATTTTTTCAATATTTGCGCATTTTGTCTTCTTTTGTACATTGGATGTTTGTCAGGTCTTCATTCACGGTATTGTGCAAAAGTCTTAGATGCATATATACACTGGGATGCCTATGACTTTCTTACAGTACTTTAATAATTTTATGTATTGCACTGTTCTGCTGCCGCAACAAAAACATAAATTTCATGACACTTGTGAGTGATGATAAACCTGATTTGATATGGGTCTCTACTGGGGACTAGAGTGGGAAGGGGGCAGGGAGAGGGGAATCATGGTTGGAAAAAGGGAAGGGAGGGGAGGGAGCAGGAAGCACCAGAGAGACATTCTGTAATGGTCAATAAATCAGTTGTTTGGAATCAAATGACCTTGCTTGGTGTCTCAGGGCTGGGTGTGTCAACACTTGCGCCACCCCTACCCCGGCACTCCCTCTCTGCCACCTGTCCCACACCCCTCCCACAGTCCTGTAAATGCCTGCAAGAATTGAATCTCAATGTAGTACGATACGTGGTAATATAAACATACAAATTTACTTTGATAGCACCTTGTTTCATTCCCGGCTTAGAATGAGCAATTTACCTAACACAAACAAAACAACAGCCTGCATTTAAAGAACCTTTAATTTTGTACACAAACACAAACAAAACATTCCTGCATTTAAAGAACCTTTAATTTTGTACTTTGAACTTTGAACTCATGTACCAAGATTCCTCAGCAGCATCTTCAAACAAAATTAATACAGGGGTTCAGCAAGAATTGAATAAAGGGTAAGTTTTTGGATGGGGGAAGAGTTTGAAGAGGGCTCCTATTCCTGATCCAGACACTTCAGAGACTATGGGGGGGTGGATGTGATTAAGCTGGTGAGCTTGCAGAACGATTTACAAGGATCGGAAGGCTTGTGTTAAAAGGAGATTGGCTGGGCCTGTTTTCTTGGGAGTGAGGAGTAATCTTACAGAAGTGAATGAAATCATGATGGTCATGGATAGTCACAGTCATTTTTCCAGTGTAGGGGAAATGTTTAATGTGAGTGGTTAATGGTTAGGGGCAAATTTTTCACACAGAGGGTGGTGGGCATATTGACTGAGCTGCCACAGGAAGCAAAATTACAGTGTTTAAAAGACGTATGGACAGGTTCAGGGCAAACAGCCTAGCTTAGAACGTTGCTTTGGTCGGCATGGATATGATAGGCCGGTGGCCTGTTGCCATGCTCTATGACCCCATGACTACATGCCCTTGTCTGGAGCTGAACAATGAGGCGAAACTGCTGCTACCCGACCTTGCTCAGGGCTGCTCTCCAACTATGAAGGCTCACCGATGGCCCCACTGGCCACGCCCACAAAACAATACTTGGGAGTCAGCACAACTGAAAACCCTGTTGAATTTTTCCCAGCTTCACAGCAAGAAGTCAGCCATAGATTTTTCTAGGGAAAAAAAAAGATGTATGCTTATCACCCAGAGAGATCCAAAATGTGGATTGACAGCATTACTGGAAGAAGAGGCCCAATCCTACATTATTGGTAGCTGCCTAGGGTTCAGGATTATTTTGTTATTAGGCACAGAGTATTCTTACAAAATATGCTCTCTTATACCTAGATACCCCTGAAACATATAGTCTCTGTCTGTCTATTTATTGAGATACAGCACAGGACAGGCCCTTCGAGCTGTAATACCCAGCAACCTCTGATTTAACCCCAGCCTAGTAACGGGACAAATTACAACGGTCAATTAACCTAATATCGGGTATATCTTTGGGCTGTGGGAATCACGGCCAGAACGTACAAACTCCTTACAGACACTTGTGGGAAATGTACCCGGGTTGCTGGTTCAGTAAAGCGTTGTGCTACCACTGAACTACTGCGCTGTAGGTATAGCAAAAATCATATTCCAGTCCAACAGACTTTATAATGATCAAACATCTGTATTTTTGTTATGTCGTCATAGAGGGATACAGTATAGAACAGGCCCTCCTGCCACCAATTCCATACCAACTATCAACTGTCCATTTATACTAATCTTAACTTAGCAAAGTTTCTCTCCCTCTCCTTCTCTCTTCACCCCTTCTCTTCTCATCACCCAACCATCACCTCCCACTAATGCCCCTCCTCCATCCCTTCCTCCCATGGTCCACATCCCTCTCCTATCAGATTCCTCCTTCTTCAGCCCTTTTCCTCTTCCACCTATCACCTCACAGCCTCTCACTTCACTCCTCCACCATCCTCCTCACCGGGCTTCACCTGCCATCTTGTTCTCCTTCTCCACCACCCATACCTTCTTATTCTGGCTTCTTCACCCTTCCTTTCCAATCCCAGCCTGAGATAGTGACTGTTTATTCCTCTCCATAGATGTTGCCTGACCTGCTGAGTTCCTCCAGCATTTTGTGCACGTTGGGTTTGTGTTTGACGTTGAACCAGGGCAATGGAGAACGTGCTGTACAAAGATCCCAGCTACATCTTCTGTGTGGACTTAAAAGAGCTATGAGCATTCCTTAATTTACTTTACATCCTAAGCTCTGTCTATCATACATGTGTTGAATTACTTGTAAAGCCCTTGCTGTTTGATGTATCTTCGAAATATGGAGTGTCATCCTTCCCTCTGAGGATACTTGCAAGGTGTTTTAAAAGAAAAAAAATCTATAAGTCCAGTTCTGTAAATCAGAACACAATCAGCTAACATCACCTTGTTTTCTGTGCACAAATCCCAGAATCTTTCAGCGAATGAGAATCTTACTCGGATACAAATAAATCTTCCTATTTCTGACAAATCCTGAAAATGGAATCCCTTGGTGATTTCTTCTAGCTGCTGTTTATTGAAAATAGTCAGTGGGGATAAACGGCAGGACGATCAATAATTATCTGTCCAATATAATCAGGAGGGTTTTCAAAGGGAGATTGGCCTGGGATACACCTCCAGCCTTTGCGATGCGGCAGAGATTGAGCAGCGCGAGGCCCTGATAGAATGCTAATGAGGTGGAGGGGAGAATATTCAGTATCTGAGTGACTGCAGAATGACTGCTGTACAATTTAGAACTTCATCCATGACAATGTGCAGAACAAATAAACAAAATGCCCTCGTTGGATTCCATTGTTACCATTTAGATGGGCTTACAATGATGAACTTGAATCCTTAATAAGCATAAGAATTTGCACTCTCTGAGATTTTGGCCTTTGGTAAACTTCTAGTGATTTGTAGGGACTTGCTTGCAGTCTGGTTACCGGACTACTAGTAGTAATGTGATCACTCGAGTTGAGTATTATGTTCTCCACAGACAGGAGCTCCCAAGCTGGGATCCATGGACCCCTTGGTTAATGGTTGAGCATAAAAAGACCATGAGTTCCAGTCCTAAGGGGTTGTCTATTGGCAGGTCCTCAGGAGACATCATAGGCTGATCTAGGATCTGCAAATTCCGGAGCAGCATGGGCAACAGTAAGTGTGGCTGTGGTTAGTGGTTGGGTCTCTTGTCACTTAGACTAATACGAGAAAGACAGAGTCAAAAAACCAATGTTGCAGCTGAGGAATTTAAATTCATCATAAATTAAGTTAACCTAGATGAAGATTTTTCCCAAGAAATGTCCGTAAGCGAAGCAGCCACTGAAAAAAATAACTGGTTCACTGGTGCATATCCTGGAAGGAAATCTGCCATCCTTCATCTAGCCTTATAGATGTGGAGTTAGTGGTTTTATTTGCTGAAGTTCTCTACAAATAGAACTCTTAGTCTTAAAGTGTGTGGAGGGTTGTTGATTATTCAGGACAAGCAGAAAATTCTTCTCCCAGCTAGTGACTGTGGAGGCTCAGTCACAATGTATATTCAAAAAAAAGGAAAGTAATTGACCTGTAACCATCAAGGAGTTCCAGCATAAATGGAGTTAGTACATGAAATTATTAAATAGCAATGCAGCAAAAGGGACCTACTCTTATTTCCTGTGCCTCAAAAGTTCAAAGCAAATTTATTACCAAAGTACATAAGTTACCTTTTACATTTTTTCACAGGCATTCACAGTAGAACAAAGAAAAACAACAGAATCAATGAAAAAATACAAACAACCGATGTGAGAAAGAAGACGAACTGCACAAATACAATAACTAAATAAGTAATAATGACATAAGTTGTTGAGTCCTTAGGTTGTGGAGACGGTTCATTCTTGAGGTGAGTGAAGTTACTCATTCACGGTTCTGATAGTTGAAGGATAATAACTGTTCCTGAGCTCACTGGCATGAGGCCTCAGGCTCCTGTACCTCCTTCCTGATGGCAGCAGTGAGAAGAGAGCATGGCCTGAAAGTGACTCCAGCCACATCACGATAAGGTTGATGGTTAACTGTCATGTGTTGTGAAAGAGTTCGGTTTACCAAAACCAACTCAGGGTGAATACACTGTGCTGCTCTTGCCAGAGAGACTAAATGGGGCCACGGTAGTCCCAGTGGGGGTAACTCAACGTCTGAATGGCCGATGTATGTTGTTTTACGTGCACACACTCCTGTTTAAGCAGCAGCTGGCCATGAATGGGTGCTTCAGAGTTCCTCCTCTGAGGATCATCACTTTGTTGTGGTGGAGAGGCTTGTCAATTCCTGAGATTCCGGGAGCAAGGCTGTCTGGAGCATAGCTCCTGGGAAGGTCACCCATAGCAGTAAGGTCAAGGGGGGAGATTCCAGACAAAAGAGCAATCCAACCAGGACCTCAGTGGAAGATGATGTCTGTAAAGGTGAAGGAAGGCAACAGCAGTGGAGGGTCCCCAGTTGTCTGCATGCCAGGCCATTGGACTCTGACACCGATCTGTCAGGGACCCGGTGGTGGCTGCCTGGGCATCAGCCTCCCCATGTCACACACAGGTGTTCTCCATTAAGGGAATAACCCCTTGGGAGAACATCATACCCGACTCGAGTGACTGCATGACTTCAGGATTCAGAAGAGATGGAGCATTCACCTGTGGATAAGGAGGATATCTTCAAGAACACTCTCTATTCCTGAAATGTGTTCAGAATTCTAACCGATTGCCATGTGGTCACTGTTACAGTGAAGGGAAGTGAAGCAGACAGAAGTGCCTCATAAACAACAACTACTGATCAGGTAATCTGTTAAGGAATTGGGACAGAATGTTGGACAGGTTGTGAAGGAGGACTTCCATGTTCTTCAATTACTTTGAAATACATAGAAAATCCATCTGATATGATATATAAGATCTTAGTTTAAAGTTTCATTTGTAAAGTATCACCAATATCTTTGCTAGGACTGACAGCCCAGCTAATGCACTCAGATCTTTAGGGTGAAGCTTAGTCCCTGGCCTTGTGACACCCCCCCCCCCCCCCCAAGGTGAACAAGGAACAGGTCACCTACTGACCCCAGCCCTAACCCTAACCCTAATGCAAGCCAACACAGTAGGTGATGCAACAAGCATTTCAGACCATTCCTGCCGTCACTGTGCAAGGAACACAAGCATGTTCACAGTGGATTTGAGTACAAGGTTCAATTCCCACAAGATATGAAATCGTACAAAGGAGACAACATGGCTGCTGCAGATGGTTTGCTGACTGTTTTGTCGGCCAGAAAGAACTACAATCTACAAATCAGTGAACAGGAATGAGGCAAGGGTGGTGGAAACAGATAAAACAGAAGTCTTTGTTTCTTACTGTGTGGTGGAAGGAACGGAGGCAACTATTCTGTGAGACTCTCTTTGCAGCCACCATTTTGAGAATTGTTAGGTGAACTCCAGGACAACTAATCAGAGCAGTTAAACATAGACAGAAGGAGTTTCTGTTAATGATCTGCTAAACCTGAGACCATTCTCAGATAAGGAGCTGTATATAATATAAACCAGCCAGTTTGCAGAAGGAACAGCCTTTGATCTGGTCATCTGGGTTCAGTGTTTGACTGACCTGGTTAGATAGGCTTGAACCAGTCTGAGTTGGACAGAACAAAAAATGTCACCTAGATCATGAGGCTGAAGGGAGAGCCGTAAAGCAATACTGTTTGTAGCTGTGGGCCACATCAAGTGAGAAACTGGCACAGCTCAGTCAGACAGCCTTGCTCCAATGAAATTGAAACGTCGTAGATTGATCTGAGAAGGAAAAGAATAAGAATGAAGAATTTTAGCAGCATAGGCAGCGACAACTCTGTGAAGACCAACCATCGCAGAAGTGAATGAGAGAGGTGGAGATTACATCAGGATCACAAAGAACGCCTGACTCCTTTTCTCTTCTTTGACTGTTCGTGGATGTTCAGGAAACCTGTAGGTGTGCTCACAGATATTCAGTTGTGTTAATTCACGTGCCTGTGAACTGAGCCAAGAAAAGTACTTGTCAGTAATTCTCCCTGGGCCTAACTGATCATTATTATTGAGTGTTAAATCCTTGTAACACTTTAAAAATGATTCAATTCATTACAAAAGCAAGACCTTGCACATAATGGAAATCTAAAATAAGAACTGCAAAAACAAAACCGTGCCTTACAGCACACAAGCAGGCTGTTCGACCCAACACTCCGCACCAATCGTGAAGCACTAGTAAGAGCAGGAGAGCATAAGAAGTAGGGGCAGAAGTCAGTCAAGTAACCTGTCAAGCCTTCTCACCATTCAGTAAATTATGGCTGATCTGGCCATGGACTCAACTCCACCGACCTGTCTTTTCCTCATCACATCTAATTCCCCAAATATTTCCTTTACTATTCTAATTCTATTTCATTCTTCCTACTTTCCCGCAGATGCCACCACTCATCCACACACTTGGGGTAAGTTGCAGTGGCCAGTTAATCTATGCAGTGGCAGGTCAGCACAATGAGGGAAAAAAACTGGAGAAGCTGAAGGAATATTGTGATGGGGAGGATGTGCATGCTCTGTACAGAGAGCACTTGAGATCAAGATTGAAACCGGATCTCTGAAGCTGTGTCACTGTGTTGCCAATAGATATAAAAATACTCAGCAGACCTGTCAGCAAAGAAACAGCGTCAACCCTATGAGCCCAAGACCCTTCATCTGATTTCTCTGGTTAGGCGATGGCTGCTTTGAGATCGTCGTGAGCAACACAACATGCAGGAGGAACGCAGCAAGCCAGGCAGCATCTGTAGAGGAGAATAACCAGTTGATTTTACGAGCCAAGATCCTTCATCAGGACTGGAAAGGAAGGGAACAGAAGTCAGAATAAGGTGGCGGAGGAGAAGTACAAACTGGCAGGCGATAGGTGGGAGCAGGTGAGGAGGGTAGGTGGGTTGGTGGACAGTGGATGCTGAAGAAGAAGCTGAGGGGGGTAGGTGTACGAAATAAAGGCCGAAGAAGAAGGAATCTGAGAGGAGAGGACAGTGGAAGAAAAGATCCTCCGGCACTTTGTGTATGTGTGTTGCCCAAGATTTCTGGCATCCACAGAATCTCATGCATGTCTGTCTTTCAGATCACCCCTCTCTGTTGGTTTTGCTTTGTAGCTGAGGTTTGCCACAACTAAAGATGCAATAGATATTCCTGAGTATTGATTTCTCTGAGAGTTAATCTGATTTTATCATCTGTAATAACTAACCAATGGCTGCATTGTCCAGAAATGCATGCTGTTCTGTCAAAAGCATTCTATTTGGATAGTTTATCTTCTTCTGCAAATGATGGGAAGCTCACAGTGTACTCTGAAGGTCACTTTGACTGAACGATGTACCATACGAGGGGTGATTGATAAGTTTGTGCCCTACGGCAAAAGGAGTCAATTTTAGAAAACCTAGCGCATTTATTTTTCAACATAGTCCCCTCCTACATTTACACACTTGGTCCAGTGGTCATGAAGCATACGGATCTTGGACCTCCAGAAAGAGTCCACAGCAGGGGTGATTGGTAAATTTGTGGCCTAAGGTAGAAGGAGATGAGTTATACAGCTCTCGTTACATGCAGTTCAACTCTTTGAGTGATTATGCAGAAAGTTTGAAGTTAATAACTAATTACTTCAAAATGACTGATAAGTTCGTGGCCTAAGGTAGAAGGAGGTGAGTTATTAACTTCAAACTTTCTGCATAATCACTCAAAGAGTTGGCCTGCATGTGCATGTAATGAGAGCTGTATAACTCATCTCCTTCTACCTTAGGCCACAAACGTATCAATCACCCATCTGTGGACACTTTCTGGAGGTCCAAGATCCGTATGCTTCACGACCGCTGGACTAGGTGTGTAAATGTAGGAGAGGACTATGTTGAAAAATAAATGTGCTAGGTTTTCTGAAATTGATGCCTTCTACCTAGGCCACGAACTTATCAATCACCCCTTGTAACACTATACAAATGAATGCCATGTTAAAATGAGCAAGAATAATTCCACACTTCACTCAGTGGCCACTTTAACAGGTAAACCTGTACACACACTCATTAATGCAAATATCTAATCAGCCAATTGTGTGGCAGCAACTCAATGCATAAAAGCATGCAGACATAGTCAAGATGTTCAGTTGTTGTTTAGACCAAACAAAAGAATAAGGAAGAAATGTGATCTAAGTGACTTTGACTGTGGAATGATTGTTGGTGCCAGACGGGGATGGTATGAGTATCTCAGAAACTGCTGATCTCCTGGGACTTTCACACTCAACAGTCTCCAGATTTTACAGAGAATGGTGCAGAAAACATCAGTGAATGGCAGTTCCATGGGTGAAATGCCTTGTTAACAAGAGAGGTCAGGGGAGAATGGCCAGGCTGGTTCAAGCTGTCAGGAAAGTGACAGTAAGTTAAATAACCACACGTTACAGCAGGGGTGTGCAGAGGGGCATCTCTGAATGTACAACACATCAAACCTTGAAGTGGATGGGCTACAACAAAGACAACCATGAATATAAACTCAGTGGCTGATTTATTAGGTACAGGAGGTACCTAGTAAAGTGACCAAGTTTGAGGAGTCGGCGAATTGTATGCAGTAAAGACAGTGGGTCATGTAAAGCACTCGCCATATGAAGAATGCCTCTTAACCTTGTCTATAGTTGCTACCTTAAATTTCTAATGTAATTAATCATTGCTTTGTTCCACATTCCTTTTCATGCTTTATTTTAGACTTCCCTAGTATCTGCAACACGGAAAGGAAATGCTGGAGCTACAAAATCAGCCAGGCAGCATCTATGCAGAGAGAAATAGTTAATACACTGTTGAAGGGTCAACAGCCAGCAGAGTTAACTCAGTTTCACCCTCCACGTTCAAAATAGGAGAAAATAATCTATGATCTGAAAAAGGAGCTGAGGCTTTATAAAAGGAAGAGAAGGAAATAAAAATTTTTAAAAATCATATTTTTTGGCACGGACTAGGAGGGCCGAGATGGCCTGTTTCCGTGCTGTGATTGTTATATGGTTGTTATATGGTTAAATGAAAACTCAATATTATTGAGATAAAACATTTTAAAATGGAGGTTTTATTTATGCTGCCTAGTGTACATCTTGTTCTTCCCATTGTGAATCATCTTTCGTGAAAGGAAAATTGGTTTCACTCTTTGGCCGATCTGTCTGGGAGGGGAGGCGTGTTAGTGATCAGGATCAGCACAGATCATTCTGTCCAGTCAGAATAACGGGAATAATTACAGAACAAGTAATGATACCATTCCAACATAATTTATATTATTGTGCCACTGAACTCCATTGTCTTTCTTCAACTCTCCCGTCTTCTCTCCCTTTAGTCATGTGCCATATGTATCTATTTTACCTTTCCTCCAATCCCCTCTCTCCATCCACCTCCACCTTAGTGAACACCCCATGAGAATGCACTGTGCTAGGGTTAAGGAATCATGCTGGCACCAGCAATCCTAATTCACAGTAATCAAAGGGTTAAACTCACAGAAAGCATCAAGGATTCTAATTTTCAAAAACTGAAGTGGGAAATGTTTCAGGGACCTCCTTTGAAATATGGGGCAGATAGGGGGGATGTGGGAAAACCTTGCTTTTTTCTTTAAAAGTAAATGAAGAGAAATTTTTTAAAAAAGCTTTTGAGCAATGAAAAATAAATTATTCCTCTAGAGTGCAGAGGCATGTCGATATTGAGCATTTTTCACTTGCGAACAAAAACATTTTCTACCAGATCCATTTAGTCTGCCGTAGTCTACTCATTCTAACCAACAATCCATCATATTTTACAATCTGCAATTTCCCCAAGTCCTTCCATGTTAAATGGCTCATGAATTGTCTTTCTTTCTTTTAGTTCTTCTTGTAAAGTGAAAAACCTTTTCCTCCTCATAATGAGGGAATTGCCGTTCTGCCCTTTCAGGTCAGAATCCATTAGATTCTCCAGTGAGGTAATCCACCCCTTGGTGCCCCCATATTGGCAGGCACCTTAGCAGCTCATCTGTCAAACGGATCCAGTAATCAATCACCGAGACGATCAATATGCAGCATAGGCATTCATCATGAGTTTAAACGGACTATTAGAATGCAGTTGTCAGTAAAATGGAACAGAAAGGGGGAAACGAAAAGAAAAGCCAGCTAATGGAGACTGTATGCTGTTTGTATTCAAAAATAACTCCCAGGTTTGCAGAGATTTACTCAAAAGCACAAAACGCGCTCTTGCAATGAATCATTGCTCACAACTTTAAGGTTTTATAAAATTTTGGCCCCCAGTGATTGGGTTGTCACAATGATTTGTGTTCACAGGTACCACAGAAAATGGAAAAGCAGAAGGTTATAGATTGCAGCAAAGGCCAAGAACACTTCACCAAGCAGTGGAGAACTGTGGCACATTTATTCTGTGTGTGTTTATATATGTGATTGTTATGCCCCATCACAGCTATTGAAGTCAATGCACGGCCAATGGAGACTCATTAGTAATTCTGTAACTTCTGTCTCACGACTCCGGCTACTGAGGGGACTTGTACTGACAATATAAAGTAGGGATTATTGAATTAGCCACCATGCCTAAATGTCCTTTCTAATCACGTGAATGGATAGGGAAACACAGCTGCATATGAAATGGACCACCAACAAAATATTGGGCCACCAATCAAATATCAGCCTATGGTTAGAATCACTTCACTCCTCGCAGTATGGGGGGGGGGGGAGTTATTTAAACAGGGCAAAGTTAACTGTAAAGCCTCTTTACCAACATGAAGATTCACACCTCCCTTTCTACTCTTCTTCATTTTGTTGATTTTTTTTCTAATTTCCCACCTCATTACCAACTTTTGTGCACATTTCCCTCACTTTAGCTGGATAAGAAGCTAATGACATGGGTCCATAAAGAGGAAGGTGGTGATAGCAACATGCATTCAGGAGGAATGTTTAATGAAGCAAAACGTTGCAAAGGATGTTCACGTCACCAAAGATGAGGGAGAGTGAGGAATCTGAGTTTTCATCCGTCACATCTTTCTTCCCACACCCACCTATGGAACAGCCAGTAGTTTGTTCAGTGGCCTTGGTGGAGAGCTGAGCACAAAATGTTAGCTGTATGTTCTGGTATAGTCTCACCGTGTGATGTTAAATGATCCCCCTCAAGTGTGGCCCCCTGAATGCTGGCCTGTTTTTATCCCCCAACTAAACCCCTTACTAAACCAAGTAACCTTGTCACTATCACAACTGTTGTTTATGGGAACTTGCTGTGCACAAATTAGTTGATGCATTTTCCAAGGAACGGAATGGAAAAGCCTACAAAGAATGATGGACACAGCTCGGTCCATCTTAGGCAAAGCCCTCCCCACTATTGAGCACGTCAACAATGAATGCTGCCATGTGACAGCAGCATCAAGGCCCCCACTGTCCAGGAGATGCTCTCTTCTGACTGCTGCCTTTAAGAAGGAGGTACAGTAGGCTTGGGTCCCACAGCACCAGGTTCAACAACAGTTATAACACTTCAACCATTGGTCTCATTCATCTCAGCACCGAATTGATTCCACAACCTCTGGACTCACTGTCCAGGAGTCTACATCTCATGCCCTCCATATTGTTTATTTATTCATTTGAATGATATGTCTTCTTTTGCTCATTTGTTTTTCGTCATTCTTTGTGTGTAGTTTTTCATCGATTCTATTGTATTTCTCTGTTTTACTGTGAAAGCAAGCTCATTTATGTAAATAATTTGGAATGTACGTGGTATGATTAGCAAGTTTGATGTTGTTAGCTTGAGGAGGTCTTGTTGATAGTGAAGTAGGTTACAGTGAATTCCAAAGAGATCTTGATTAGTTCGGGAGATGGGCTGAGGAATGGCAGGTAGATTTTAACATGGATAAGTGTGAGATGATGCATTTTGAACATTCAAACAGGTAGGACCAATGCAGTGAATGGCAGGGCACTGATTAGTGTTGTGGAACAGAGAGAGCTGGGAGTGTGAGTGCACAGTTCACTGAAAGTGGACATGCAAGTAGATAAGGTGTGAAGAAGGTGTTTAGCTGGCCTTCATCAGTCGGGGCATTGGGTCTAGGAGTAGGGTCATTAAGTACATGAGTGAACTTGGCCTCTTCTCCTTGGAGTGACAGAGAATAAGAGGTGACCTGACAGAGATGTATAAGATGATGAGAGGCATTGATCTTGTGGATAGTCAGAGGCTTTTTCCCAGGGCTGAAACGGCTAACATGACGAGGCATAGTTTTAAGGTGCTTGGAACTAGGTACAAGGGGGATGTCAGAGGTAAGTTTTTCACACAGAGAATAATGGGTGTGTGGAATGCACTGCCAGCGATGGTGGCAGAGGCATATGCAATAGGGTAGAAACATGGAAACGTAGAAAACCTATAGCACAATACAGACCCTTCAGCCCTCAAAGCTGTGTGAACATGTCCTTACCTTACAAATCACCTAGGGTTAACCATAGCCCTCTATTTTTCTAAGTCTTTTAAGAGACTCTTAGATAGGTGCATGGAGCTTTTAAAAATACAGGGCTAAGCGTTAGGGAAATTCTAGGCAGTTTCTAGAGTAGGTTACATGGTCAGCACAACATTGTGGGTTGAAGGGCCTGTAATGTGCTGTGGATTTCTATGTTCTATGTTTCCATGTTATATAAGACATTAGTGAGCCCACACAGTGCATCCTGTTAAAGAAAAAACATTGTCAAGTTGGAGAGATGAGGGAGGAGATTTGTTGGGATGCTGCTTGGACTAGAGGGCCTGAGTTATACGGAAAGCTTGGCCTTGCTGGATCTTTATCCTTGGAGTGTAGGAGAGTGAAGTGTGACTCATAAAATCATGAGGGATATGAATAAGGTGGACAGTCATTGTCTCTTCCCCAGAGTTAGAGAGTCCGAAACTAGGAAGAGATGCAAGAGGGTACAGATTTAAGAGGGACGTGAGAGTTAGCTTTGACACACAGTTGTCAGAGCAAGTGGTCAAGGCAAGTACAATTACAACATTTAGGAGGCATTTGGATAGGTACATGTAGGGGAGGGGCTTGGAGTGTTATAGGCCAAATGTGGACCACTGGGACTGGCAGAGAGGATGATGAATTGGGCCGAAGGGCCTTTCCATGCCGTATTACTCATTGACTCTGTGACCACCTTATACGGCAAAAGGAAATATATGAACATAATTCTCAATCCTTGACAATCCAGCCACAAGCAAGGCTCATACATAAAGCCATTGGCCTTTAAGGCCCTTTCAGCATAATCGATGGGACTTCGCAAGCTGATTTGCTGTACATGGTGAAGATTTTAAATACCAGGATGAAAGGGTTTAAAAATGAGGAGTAAAAGGGAAATTTAAGTGGAGCTGTTTCAGCCAGGTGATGCCAGTGTGGAGGAAGCCTCCGGGGAAGGAGATTGAAGAGAGGAGCGTAAATGGGCTCGAACCGCAATGAGATATGTCTGGAGAGAACAGCAATTGAGGGATGTGATGAGCCAATGGGATTGAGACGAATTGTCAAGGGTTGTCAGCTTAATGACTAGTTTCTCATTGCCAGGTCTGTGTTCAGAGGCTTATCTTTTCCCATTCCTAATATTAGCCTCAAAGGCAGAAATAAGTGATGGCATTAGGGAAATGTACACTTTAAACTCACAGCTAACAGGGGGAAGGTTGAGTGAAGTATTTTAATGTCAATACTGGCTATTGTCAAATCACAATTCATTACAGTAAGGTCCCATTATGTCCACAAAAGTGACTTCCCCCCCCCCCACCCCATTATTTTGTCACATCTTTCCATTTTGCCTCCTTTTGCTCTTGGGGAAACCTGGGATGAATCTGTTGATGGCAGAAATGACAAGGTCTCTCCCTCTGAAGACAGTGTTTCAGCTGCAAGTCTCAGGCTGTTCTGGAGTTGGGGGGGGGGGTGTCAAAGTAAATTTTTTATCCAAGTGCATGAACAGAATGTCACCATATCCTACCTTGAGATTTATTTTCTTGCAGGCGTTCACAGGAAAATAAAGGAATACAATAGAATCAATGAAAAACTATACATAAAGAAAGACTGACAAACAACCGATGTGCAAAAGAAGAAAAAAACTATGCATAGATAAATTAAATAGATAAATAGAAAGACAGGTAGGTAATGTTGAGAATATAACGTCGAGTCGTTAAAAGTGAGTCCATAGCTTGTGGAATCAGTTCAGAGTTGAGGTGAGTGAAGTTATCCACACTGGTTCAGAAGCCTGATGGTTATAGGGTAATAACTGTTCCTGAGTCTGGTGGTGTGGGACTCCTTCCAGATGGTGAGAGTGAGAAGAAGGGAGGGCTTTGCCTGTGACGGACTGGGCCATCATGTTGAGGGATCACACCCCTCAGTTTCTTCAAACCACCACTGCCACCACGGCTTTAGCTGCCAACGCCAGTGGAACGGTGGAATAAACAGCACATTTGCTGCCTGACCGAATGGATTAAGGGCAAGCACATCAGCAGGTGAGATGGATTGCAATTAATCAGTGTCCTGAGTTTGAGGTGCAGTATGCAGAGTGAGATTATCCAGCATCAGTAATCTATCAATATTCAAAGGGTTAACTCTAGGATCTTTGTCTCTCTGGAGTGCGCACCCTCTTAAATAACTAGCTCATGTAACAACCACCAGTGCCATCTGTTAGGCAGATTCTAGACCCTATGCATTATTCAGCAGTGAAGCCTCTTCAGCTTCTGGGTGATTATTCATGAAGAAGTTTCCTTGGAGGCACAGATCAGGTGTTGAGTAATTTGACACTTCTGCATAGGCTGCAATATTTTGGCATTTACAACACCCCAGCAAACCCCACCCCCACACCCAACCCTCCAACTCTCCGATATTACAAAGACGAGGAAACCTACAGATGCTGGAAATCCAAAGGAACACACAAAATGTTGGGTGAATTCAGAGGGTCAGGCAGCATCAATGGAAAAGAGTAAGCAGTCGACGTTTCGAGCTGAGACCCTTCATCAGGGCCGGAAAAAAAGACGAGAAGTTAGAGTACGAAGGTGGGGGAGGGGGAAGGGGTGGGAATGGGAAGTAGAATCGAAGTGGGTGGCCATCGGGAGATCCTGCTCGGTGAAGCGGTCTCCTGGGGTGGCCTCCTCTATATCGGTGAGACCCGATGTGGATTGGGAAACTGCTTCACTGAGCACCTACTCTTCATCCACCTGAAAAACCGAGATCTCCCAGTGGCCACCCACTTTGATTCTACTTCCCATTCCCATTCCAACATGTCAATCCATAGCCTCCTCTACTGCTGTGATGAAGCCACACTCAGGTTGGAGGAGCAACACCTTATATTCTGTCTGGGTAGCTTCTGACCTGATGGCGTGAACATCGATTTCTTGAACTTCTGGTAAGTGCCTCCTCTCCCTTCACCATTCCCATTTCCGTTTCCCCCTCTCACCCTATCTCCTTACCTGCCCATCAGCTCCCTCTGGTGCTCCTCCCCCTCCCCTTTCTTCCATGATCTTCTAACCTCTCCTATCAGATTTCCCCTTCTCCAGCCCTTTACCTCCTTCACCAATGAACTTCCCAGCTCCCCCTCTCCCAGCTTCACCTGCCACCCACCACCCTGACCTTCTTCCTCCCCTCCCCCCACCTTCTTGCTCTAACTTCACATTTTTTTCCAGTCCTGATGAAGGGCCTTGGTCTGAAATGTCGACTGTTCATTCTTTTCCATAGATGCTGCATGATCTGCTGAGTTCCTCCAGCATTTTATGTGTGTAACTCTCCAATATTGTTTAATTACTGATGCCTCCAACCATTACAACATTTCTCACTTCCCTCAACCTACCTCTTCCATGTTCTTCCTTCTCCCTGTCCTTCCCCTCCTCAACCCCCACTTTACCCTTCTCAGAATCAGGTTTATCATCACTGACATATGTTGCTTTGCAACAGCAGTACAGTAAGAGTATAAAAATTACTCTGATAAAAAAAATGTTTAAATAAATAATGGAACTACAGAGTGAAATAGTGAGATACTGTTAATGGATTGTTAACCATAGAACCACAGAACACTACAGCACAGTACAGGCCCTTCAGCCCTCCATGTTGTGCCGACCCATATAATCCTTAAAAAAAGTACTAAACCCACACTACCCATAATCCTCCATTTTCCCTCATCCATGTGCCTGTCCAAGAGGCTCTTAAATACCCCAAATATTTTAGCCTCCACCACCATCCCTGGCAAGTCATTCCAGGCACTCACAACCCTCTGTCTAAAAAACTTACCCCTGATGTCTCCCCTAAACTTCCCTCCCTTAATTTTGTACATATGTCCTCTGGTGTTTGCTATTGGTGCCCTGGGAAACAGGTACTGACTATCCACCTTATCATTGCCTCTCATAATCTTGTAGACCTCTATCTAGTCCCCTCTCATTCTTCTGCGCTCCAAAGAGAAAAGTACCAGCTGCGCTAACCTTGCTTCATATGACTTGTTCTCCAATCCAGGCAACATCCTGGTAAATCTCCTCTGCACCCTCTCCATAGCTTTCACATCCTTCTTATAATGTGGTGACCAGAATTGAACACAATACTCTAAGTGCGGTCTCACCAGAGATTTGTAGAGTTGCAACATGACCTCTCTACTCTTGAACTCAATCCCTCTGTTAATGAAGCCTAGCATCCCATAGGCCTTCTTAACTACGCTATCAACCGGTGCAGCGACCTTGAGGGATGTATGAATTTGAACCCCAAGGCCCCTTTGTTCATCCACACTCTTAAGTAACTGACTATTAATCCTGTACTCAGTCTTCTGGTTTGTCCTTCCAAAATGCATCACCTCACACTTGTCCGGATTGAACTCCATCTGCCATTTTTCTGCCCAACTCTGCAGCCTGTCTATATCCTCTTGTAACCTTCGACCACCTATAGCTCCATCCCCAACTCCTCCAATCTCCGTGTCATCCGCAAACTTACTCACCCATCCTTCCGCCTTTACATCCAGGTCATTTATAGAAAATCACAAATAGGAGGGGTCCCAGGACAGATCCCTGCAGCACTCCACTAGTCACCGACCTCCAGGCAGAATACTTTCCTTCCACAACTACCCTCTGCTTTCTTCCTTTAAGCCACTTTTTTATCCAAACAGCCAAGGTTCCACTGATCCCATGCCTCGTGACTTTCTGGATGAGTCTCTCATGAGGGATCTTGTCAAATGCTTTGCTGAAGTCCATGTAGACCACATCCACTGCCCTACCCTCATCAATTTCTTTTGTTATCTCTTCAAAATACTCAATCAGGCTCGTGAGGCATGATCTTCCCTTCACAAAGCCACGTTGACTAACCATGAGTAAACTGTACTTCTCCAAATGCTCATAGATCCTATCCTGAAGAATCCTTTCCAGTAGTTTTCAGACCACCGACATAAGACTCACCGGTCTATAGTTCCCAGGTTTCTCCCTATTACCTTTTTTAAACAAGGGAACTATATTTGCTATTCTCCAGTCCTCCGGCACTTCCCCTGCAGCCATAGAGCATTCAAAGATCATGGCTAATGCTCCTGTGATCTCTTCTCTCAATTCCCACAACAACCTGGGGTGTATCGTATCCAGCCCTGGGGATTTATCAATCTTAATGTTTTTAAGTAGATCCAGCACTTCTTCCTTAATCATCACGTTGTCCAGCACACAGGCCCGCTCTACTTTGACCTCATCCTGATCAAGATCCTTTTTACTTGTGAATACTGAAGCAAAGTATTCATTTAGGACCTCCCCAACCTCCTCTGCTTCCAGGCACATGTTGCCCTCTTTATCCTTTAGCAGTCCCACCTTCATTCTCGTCATCCTCCTATTCTTCACATACGCATAGAATGCCTTGGGGTTCTCCTTAATCCTACTTGCCAAGGACTTCTCATGCCCCCTTCGAGCTCTCCTAAATCCTTTCTTTAGCTCCTTCCTAGCTACCCTATATTTCTCATGAGCCCCTCCTACTTCCTGCTTCTTATATCTAATATATGCTTCCTTTTTCCTCTTGACAAGTTGCTTCACATGTTTCGTCAGCCACGGTTCCCTTTTCCTACCATTTTTTCCTTGCCTCAGTGAGGCAAACCTATCCTGAACCCAGCTCAGGTTGTCCCTAAACTTCTCCCACATTACTTCTGTGCTTTCCCCTTTGAACATCTGTTTCCAATTTACTCTCGCTAGTTCCTGCCTCATCCCTTCAAAGTTAGCCCTTCCCCAGTTAAGCACTTTACCATTTCATCTGATTTTATCCCTTTCCATAGCTATGCTGAAGCTAAGGGAGTTGTGGTCACTCTCACCAAAATACTCCTCCACCAAGAGGTCTGTCACCTGACCAGGTTCAATACCCAGAACTAGATCCAGTATGGCCTCTCCTCTCGTTGGCCGATCCACATACTGTGTCAGGAATTCTTTTTGAACACACCTGACAAATTCAGCCCCATCTATCCCCTTTGCACTCAGGAGGTGCCAGTCAATATGAGGGAAGTTGAAATCACCCATAACTACTATCCTGTATTTCCTGCACCATTCTAAAATCTGCCTGCTTATCTGCTCCTCGGTGTCCCGAGGGCTATTTGGGGGGCCCATAGACTACTCTCAGCACAGTGATTGATCCCTTCCTATTTCTGACTTCCACCCAGACTGACTCCGTGGACACTCCTTCTGCAGCGTCCTCCCTTTCTATAGCTGTGATACTATCCCTGACCAGCAATGTCACTCCCCCCCTTTCCTATCTCCCATCCTATTCCTTTTAAAACACCTGAACCCCGGGACCTGCATCATCTAATCCTGCCCTTCCTCCAACCAAGTTTCAGTAACGGCCACAACATCGTAGTTCCACATACTAATCCATGCTCTAAGTTTATCCTCTTTGCTCCTAATACTCCTATCATTGAAATAGACACATTTCAACCCCTTTAACTGGCTACAATTATGTTCTGTCCCCTGCCTGTCCTTCCTCATCAACTCAGAACTCTTAGCATCATGCCCTTGTCCTTCTACCTTAATCCCTGCACTCACATTCTGATTCCCACCCCCCTGCCAAACTAGTTTAAACCCTCCCCAACAGCTCTATCAAACCTGCCTGCCAGTATATTGGTCCCCCTGGGATTCAAGTGCAACCCGTACTTTTTGTACAGGTCACACCCGCCGCAAAAGAGGTCCCAATGATCCAGAAATCTGAATCCCTGCCCCCTGCTTCATTCCCTCAGCCACACATTTATCCTCTACCTCATTCTATTCCCATTCTCACTGTCGCGTGGCACAGGCAGTAATCCCGAGATTTCTACCTTTGCGGTCCTGCTTCTCAACTTCCTTCCTAACTCCCTGTCGTCTTCCTTCAGGACCTCTTCCCTTTTCCTACCTATGTCATTGGTACCAATATGTACCACGACCTCTGGCTGTTCTTCCTCCCACCGCAGGATATCTTGGGCGCGATCAGAAACATCCCAGACCCTGGCACCAGGGAGGCAAACTACCATCAGAGTTTCTTTCCTGCATCCACAGAATCTCCTGTCTGACCCCCTGACTATAGAGTCCTCTCTCAGTACTGCCTTCCTCTTCCTTTCCCTACCCTTCTGAGCCACAGGGCCAGACTCTGTGCCAGAGGCACGGCCACTGTCGCTTCCCCCAGGTAGGCTGTCCCCCCCCACAACAGTACCCAAACAGGAGTACTTATTGTCAAGGGGTACAGCCACAGGGGTACTCTCTAGTACCTGACTCTTCCCCTTCCCTCCGGACTGTGACACATTTCTCTGACCCCCGTGGCCCCGGAGTGACCACCTGTCTGTAACTCCTCTCTATCACCTCCTCACTCTCCCTGACCAGGCGAAGGTCATCGAGCTGCAGCTCCAGTTCCCTAACTCGGTCCCTCAGGAGCTGCAGCTCGATGTACCGGGTGCAGAACGGCCGTCCGGGATGCCGGGAGACTCCAGGGCCTCCCACATCTGACACCGACCACAGAAAACCGGCCTCACACACACACTACCTCCTTTTGCAATCATAACTGCCTCACCTCGTCTCGTTACCGCCGAAGCCCATGGAGCCAAAGTCCCTTCACTCTGCTGCCCGCTGGATATAGCTGCCTTCTTTTTAACCTGATCACTCTCAACTTAACCTGTTCGTGCTCAAGTTATACTGTTTGCGCTCAGATTGTTCAGAAATCTGATGGTGGAGGGGAAGAAGGCGTTCCCTAAAACACTGAATGCGTGTCTTCAGTCTCCTGTACTTCCCTCTCGATGGTGGTGATGAGAAGAGGGCATGTCCTGGGTCCTTAATGATGGATGCTGCCCTTCAAAAGGTGGTGCCTCAAGATGTCTTGATGGAGAGAAGGCTAGTTCACATATTGAAGCTGACTGAGTCTATAACGCTCCAGCGTCCTCCACTATGTACAGCTCTCCCTCCTCTCTCTTATCATCATGCTCTCCTCCATCTCCAGTATTGTTTTCTCCCGTATTCACGTAAACAGTAGGAGCAGGAGCTGGCCTGTCCCAACATTGAATATGGTCACGGCTGATACACTGGGCCCACAATTCCACAAGTGTGCAACTTCCCAACTCAACCGCTTATAATCATGTTGTCTTGCTCAACATCATACCCTGACATGCTCCCTTGGGATCATACTGTATATGTCTTAGTAAGTTGTTAATTCCTCAATTTTAGCCCCAAGCGTTTCTTCATCCTTCCCCACAGAGCTAACCACCACCAAAGTATAATTTAGTCTACGCCTGCTGACCCTACACGTCCTAGATCCAAGTGTGTTGTCCATTGTTTGCATTTGATTCATCAATAGCTTCAGTCTTCAACTTCTAAGATTTGGAATATCTCCCCAGAACCCTCTGAATCCCCCCGTCACTCCCACTTTTGATACTGCTTAAAACCAGCCTCTTTGGCCCAAGTATTAGTTGCAGAATCATGGGGAAACAGAACATGGAAACAGGCCATTCAGCCCATCAAGCACATCAACTACGCATTTACACTAATCCTATATTTTCTCGCTACTTCCCATCAACCTCCTCCAGATTACACCCTCACTTACATACTAGAAATAATTAACAATGACGTGTTCTAACAGCTGCTTATGTCATCTATCTCTTCCCCCTCCCTCCAATATCGTTTGATCTGTGAAGTCTCTTAGGAATACTTTACTGTATTTAAGATGCTTTATGACAGTATATCATAGCAATTGTTGTAAAAAGCAAACATAGTCAGAGTGCAGAGAGGGTGAAAAGTGCTATAAAATGTTCAGCAGGAAATGGTCAGGAACTACAGTCCAAATTTCTCTTTCGATCAAGTGTGCTATAATGCGATTCCCTTCTCTCTCCTACTGCTCCGTGGTTTATTCGTTCTTATCTATTAAACAGAATAACTTCGGAAATCATCTGGCTGCTTTGATGTCAATTGCTTCACCTCCTTAGCTGTTCAGCTCCCTTGGTAAGTTGCCAAGCGCATCAGGGTGTTGTTGGGCAGCATCTGGGAGTGACAGTTCCATGACTTATTCGTTAGAGAGAGAAATAGATCTCCTTCAGAGGCCGCACATTAAGATCTGGGTGAAAGTTAAGAGGCACAAAATGCTGGAGAAGCTCAGCAGGCCAAGCAGCATCTATGCAAAAGAGTACAGTTGACGTTTCGGGCCGAAATCCTTCGGCAGGACTGAAGAATAAAAACTGAGGCATAGATTTAAAAGGTGGGGGGATGGTGAGAGAAACACAAAGTGATAATAAGTGAAACCAGGAGGGGGAGGGATGAAGTAAAGAGTTTAGAAGCCGATTGGTGAAAGAGAAAGAAGATTCAGATTCAGATACAGATTCAGTTTATTGTCATTTAGAAACCACAAATGCAATGCAGTTAAAAAGTGAGACAATGTTCCCCCAGAATGATATCACAAAAGCATATGACAAAACAGACTACACCAGAAAATCCACGTAACGTTTGGCAATCCCCAATCCAGAGTCCGGAGAGGCTGTTGCGTATTAATATCGCGCTACTGTCTTAGCGTGTTTCCCAGAAAGGAGCTCCAAACCCACCAGACAAAAACAAGACCAAAAACTAAAGCTACAAGACCTGCACAAAACCACATAATTACAACATATAATTACAACAGTGCAAACGATAGCATAATTGATTAAAAAAAACAGACTTTGGGCACAGTAAAAATAGTCCAAGATGTTAAAGGACTGTAAGAAGGTCATGGAGGTCGAGCAGCAGAGTGAGGTGATAGGTGAGCAAGGAGATAAGGTGAGGGAGGGAAAAGGGGATGGGAAATGGTGAAGGGGGGTGGCGGCTCTACTGGAAGTTTGATAAATCGGTGTTCATGCCATCGGGTTGGAGCTACCCAAAGAGAATGTAAGGTGCTGTTCCTCCAACCTAAGTGTGGCCTCATCACAACACTGGAGGAGGCTGTGGATGAACGTATCGGAATGGGAATGGGAAGTGGAATTAAAATAAGTGGCCACTGGGAGATCCCACTTGATCTGGTGGACAGAGTGTAGGTGCCGGACTAAGCAGTTTCCCAATCTTCGTCGGGTGTTTGCATTCCTTATACTCCATTTGGGTAGCCTCCAACCTGATGGCATGAACATTGACTTTCTCTTGTTTGAAGAGGCAGTGGCCTTACCTCCATGAAGAGTCTCCCTGCCATTTTAGGACCACTCAGAGGACTTTGGGACAAACTCATGGAATGTTCTAAAAGGAAGGCAGAACAGTATAGCCCACAGCTATTTAAAAATTTTCCTGATTGACTTTTAGAACATTTTACATGTTGAACATCTTTGTTTCATTAACTTGTTAACATTAATTGAGCTTGGTGGGCATTTGAGAAAGTATTTTTGTTCAGGTTTAATTTATTCACATAAAGTTAAATTAGAACAATGAGATAAGTCCCTTGGTTTCTCCCAATTTCCTTGGAATATTTCTAGTTATAGGATTCTCTTTGAAATATCTATCAAACATTGTCAAGTAACAGAAGAAACAGGAGCACGAATTGGCCATTTGCCCCTCCAGCTGGTTCCACTATTTAATAAAGCCATAGCTAGTCCAGACTTGGTTTTAGCTCCATTTTCACACTCACTCCTTATTCTCTTGACTTGCTGATAATTTAAATACCCGTCAATCACTTCCTTGATTATATTCAATGACATCCTCCACAGCTCTGGAGTAAAGAACTTCGAAGATTCACACCCCGTGAGAAGAGAAGTTTCTCTTTACCTTATCTCAAATAGGGTGAGGACACCTGAAAATGTGTCCTGTAGCCTTAAATACTGCCCTTCCAGATTAAACATCTTCTCACCAATCTCTTTCTCTTTCATGAATCTCTTTCTGTATCTCTTTCACCAATCAACTTCCCAATTCCTTACTTCACCCCTCCCCCTTCCCAGTTTCACCTGTCACCTGGTGTTTCTCCCTCCCCTCCCCCCACCCTCGAACTCTGACTCCTCATCTTTTCCTCCCCAGCCCTGCTGAAGGGTCTCGGCCTAAAACATCAACTGTATTCTTTAGCATAGATGCTGCCTGGCCTGCTGAGTGTTTTGTGTGTGTTGCTTGGATTTCCAGCATCTGCAGATTTTCTCATTTGTGACCTTCTCGGCATCCACACTAAGACATCTTAAGATCGCCTCTCGTTCTGTTGAACTCCAAACAGCATGGACCTAGTCTGCTCAACCACCCCAGTGCATTCCCTCTAATAAAAGCACATTCTTAAGCAGTACCTCAGCCGTGGTTTCACCCGTGTCCTGTAAAGCAAAGCCAGTCTCTGTTTTTATTCTCTTTACAGTGAAGGCTGACACTCCATTAGCCTCCTTCCTTGCTACAATATCTCCATGACAACCCTTTGCGTCTAATGCACTAAGACCTCCCCTGCCCAAGTTCCCTTTCTTGGCAACATTTTGCCATCTCCGTCTGGTGAAATAATAGTTTGGCTTTTCATTCTTCCTTCCAAAGTGGATAACCTGACATTTTCCAGCATTCCCAATGATACTACTCAGCTATACCTCTCAGACACGATGCACTCATCAATTATCAAGAAGACACAAACGAAAACTAAAGCTTGATAATAATCTGCTGTTTGCAATAGCTCCTGATCACTGATTTTACATCTCTGTAACACGCGTTAATCTTTAATTATGTTCCCATTCCAGACGGGCTGTTTTTAGATTTAGAGATACAGCACGATAACAAACCCTTCCAGCCACCTTTGGACTGTGGGAGGAAAATGGGTGTGGGCTCGTTAGGTTGTAAGGGCCTATTACTGTGCTGTAAATAAACCGCAGCACCCGGAGGAAACCCATGCAGTCACGGAGAGAATGTACAACCTCCTTACAGACAGCGGCAGAGTTGAACTAAGGTCGCTGGAGTAGCATTGCATTTTAATGGCTTAATTTTTAATTAACATAATTTTAAAAAGTGTGAAGTTGACGCGCCTTCAGAGTCAGTGAACATTTGAACTGCAGGCTGGCATCTGCAAAACTTAGCCAGGCTGGGTAAACTTGTTGACATTGCTCATACTATGTCAGGCTAGGCCTGTCTTACTAGGAGAAGTCTTGCCACGTAATGGACATGTACACATACCTAGAGGGGCTGCATAAGATATTGGGAGAATGGCTGAAAGACCTTTTACTCAGATTCAAATGGATGTCACAGCTTGAAACTGGGTATGTGACTCATCGAGCAGAGAGAGCAGACACATACAATCTGTGACCTGGCATAAATCTCTCTCAACCCCTTCAAGCTGAAACATTAGACCTAATTTGATGATGAAGGCAGAAATGTGTAAGGGAGTAGAATCAGGAGAACCTCAGAATCAGAATTACAGTCATTTTCACTGAATGTCATGAAATTTGTTTTTTTCTTTGTGGCAGCAGTACAGTATAATACATAAAGCATTATGATAAGTTACAATAATAAATAAACGGTTGGTTGGCAGCTGTCTGTCTCGAAGGACAATGGGTGATGATCAACATCACAAGCCTGGGCAGAAGGTATGCAGATCCTGGGATGCCTGGTCATCAAGATCCCCCTCCCGGCCTCACCATCGTAGTCCAAACGAAAGCTTGTGAAGCAATACGATTGGCAGCAGCGTGGCTGCAGGAGCTGCCGGGAGGATGTTCAGTGATGTCCAGCCGCCTTAGGGGCTCCACTCCGGATTTGCTGTCTGGTTTTACTCCTGTAGCCTTTGTCTCTCCCGGGGCTGCCCCCAAGGCAGTGGGGCTATCTATCCATAGCTGGGGATCTGGTTCACAAGCACCAGGGCATGTCCACACACCGGTGGGCCTGCACGCTACATGGGCAGAAGTTCAGTTTCCATGTGTTGCCAGTAAGGAGGCATTACATGAGGCTTGCTGTTGGAGAGGCTGTGTACTGGCAGGGAGACTTACACATTCAGCTCTCCTTTTCACAATACTGCTAGCTAACAGTGGGAGCAGTAAGTGAGAGTGACAAGCACTACCCACTACACTACGGCACTAGACATGTCAGAACAAACAAATAGATAAATAAATAAATGCTTTTGAAAGAGAGCAAATAATGAGGGCGTGTTCATGGGTTTATGGATGATTCAGAAAAATGATAGCAGAGGGGAAAAAGCTGTTCCTAAAACATTGAGTGTGCATCCTCAGACTCCCGCAGTTCTTCCCTGATTGTAGTAATAAGAAATGGGGGCTCCTGGATGGTGAGTGTCTTTAATGATGGAGGCTGCCTTTTTGAGGCATCGCTTTCTGAAAATGTCCCCTGAAAACGTGTCAACATGATGAAGCCGAAGCACAGGAGTTTGCCTTTAACTTTACTAACGATAATAGACCAAGCTGAGAGATATCCCAACAATAGACCATGTCAAAGCTCCGAAGGCCAAACCTGTCCAGTCATGAACAATGAATAATTAAACAACAAGTGAAAAAGAAGAAGACCAAGAGCATCGATGATAGAGAGTCCCAGTTCATGTTTGGCGCAATGCTGGAGCAGTCAGAGCCTTTATCTCTCAGCTCCAGTGGCCTGGGTTTAATGCTGATCTCCGGCATTGTCTGGGTGTACTTTGCACGTTTCCTTTCCATGACCATGTGGATTTCCTCCCACATCCCAAAAGCGTGCTGGGACATTATAGGCTATACTAAACAAGCCCATGTGATAGGGAACAAGTTACAGGGTGACAGGGAATGGACTGATGAGATTGCTCGACTGGGAGCCGGCGAGGGCCATGTGGCCTCCTGCATTGAAGTGAATAAGGACGAGGTTGAAGCATCAACAGCCAAGTATCACTGAATGAGTGATGCATCCTGAGATCCCTGCCAGCACACATCACAGCTTCCGGGTAACTTGATTCACTCCACATTGTCTCAAGAAACAGATGAGCACTCGTAAATAAATAAAATGATGTAAGTACCGCCCTTCAAAATGTTTCTGTGTTTAGCTTACTTACAGCTGTACTCTGGAGGCAACCTGCAGTTTGTGTGCTCACTGCTCAGACCAAACAGTTTGGCGACTTCGAGCTTTGGTTCCTCAATGAATATTTGGCATCAGAATAATGTGATTTTTACTTTGCATAATGCTAAGCAATAGTTAAATACCTTGTGAAGTAGGTTATCCTGCAAGTGTGTGGACCTCAGACAAGGACTCCTCTGATATAATAATTCATGGACACTCAGCGATCTTAGCTCACAGCCAGAGATTGGGATCCCAAGCAAGGTGTCAGTCCTGTGGAATCTTACACCAAATCGGTCATGCCCATGGGCACAAAAATGAAGCAACACATATTCCACAACCTCTACGTATGAAGATTCTCCGGAAAAAAAAACCATAGGTGCATGAGGCAAACAAAAAATAATTAATCAGAATCAGGTTTATTATCACAGACGTATGTTGTGAAATTTCTTGTTCTGAGGCAGCAGTACAGTGCAATACATTACAAAAAAACATAAACTGTAGTAACAATGGAGAGGTAGCGAGGCAGAGATGTTTTTGAAGAGAATTTCAGGATTTTAAGCTAAGCAGCTGAAGAGACATCCGCCAGTGGCTAACCAATTAAAAACTGTGATGCTCAAGTCCTGAGTCAGCACAGTACAGACACTGGTTCGTAAGTCAGACATTCATAACTCGGGGACTACCTGTACAGACACTGGAACAGATGAAGTGCAGGAAGAGATTAAGAAACAGAAGGAGCAGCAAATCCATGAAGGGATTTGAAAGCAAGGGTGAATTTTTTAAAAAAATCTTGCTGTTACCTTACTGGGAGCCAACACGAGACAGAGATGGTGGATGGATGGTTTCATGGTCATGAACAAGCAGTTGAATTTAGGATGAGTTTGTTTACAAAAAGTAAAGCAAGGCGGCCAGCCAGGAGTGTTTTGGAACAGTCAAGCTGGAAGTCCCAAAATTGCAGATGAGGATTTCACAGCTGAGCAGGTTAGAAGAGAGTGGACGCTAAAAGGGTTAAATACAATTGTTTTAACAAAGAAAAAGTTGCTTCTAAGTATTTTGGCAACTTGTAGGTTATAAACACTCCCTCACATAGACAATGCTTAAGTGAAATCATTTTTGTTCACAGGGACATTCTGTGTTTTCCAGTCATTGCCTTAATATTTATGGAAAGGGAAAGCTCAGAATACAATGTTAATATCCTACTGAAAAATTCCCCAAGCATGTCATTCAAGAAACAGAATTTAAGCTTTTCTCTACACATTTCTTTCAGGAAAGGACTTTGAACATTTATTCTATTTTATTTCCTAACAATCTGGGTCTGAAATCTTCTCATCCTTTTTCTTCACAAGCTCAATGGCAGAAGTTCCTGCTGTTGTTAGAACGCAATGAAAAATTTATTCCTTCAGACCAATCACCTGGATCCAGTTCTCCAACTGGATATGGATCACACTGCAACTGGAAGGGAGTTCCCTCTCTAGTGACGTGCCTTTGTCCCAGGAGCGCACAGCACAGCCTGGTAGGTTGAGGGTGTCTCCTGAAGTGGGAATGTTACAGACAACTTGCATTGCATTGTAAAGAACAGCACAGAAACAGACCACTAGACCCCTCTGATTTATGTCATTGCTAGTGCACCACTTTCACCTCCTTCCAGCCCTCTCACTAAACCCCATCAGAATTCCCTCTATTCCCTCACTATTTAATTAACCCAAAAATACATCAATGCTGCTCTCTTCAACTTGTCCTGCTCCAATTCCAGCAGGGACCATATTCCATTTAACATTTATACAGCAGCTTTTGTATTAAAACATCCTAAAATGCTGCCTGACTGTTTAACTGGAAACAAATCTGTCATCCAGCCATTGTGTGGGCAGGTGATAGGCTTGAAAACCCATTTTAAAGGAGGAGAAAGATAGAAAGTGGAGAGGTTCAGAGTAGAAATTTCATGCTTCGGAGCTGCAACCAAATTGGGAAAGAATTGAAGGAGCACCGAGATCCCCAAGGATTCGATGGGACATTTGGAAATAATGAAGAGAGTTTTAAAATCAAGGGATTGCAGAGCATTTCTGACTCTGAGTAAATGTGATTGTTCTGAAATGGTTCTTTCTACTAGGATATTGCTAAAGTATTATGCATGAACACAAGAGATTCTGCAGATGCTGGAAATCTTGAGCAAAACACACAAATTGCTGGAAGATCTCAACAAGATAGGCAGCATCTATGGAAGGGAATAAACAGCCAATGGTTTAGGCCAAGTCCTGCTGAAGAGTCTCAGCTCAAAACGTCGATTTGTTTATTCCCCTCCATAGATATGCCTGACTGCCGAGTTTCTTCAACATTTTGTGTGTGTGTCTGTTAGAGTATTGTGCATTTTTCTTTTTGTCAGATTTCTCGTATTTGTGGTTTTGCTTTTCATGAAATGACAAACAGTAGTTTTAGTGTAATCCATTACCCCTGCTGGGACATTTGTGTTTGGTATGTGGAAGCTGAGCGTTGGCTCGATTAGCATCCATTTTTAGGCACTGTTTATGCAGGGGAAGATATAATGAAATGAAGTTTGTGGTCTGACAAGTCATCCATATTAGGAAGAATACAGAACCACAATCCCTTCACTCGAATGGAGCAAGTGCAACTCCCTTCCATTTCAAATGCAACTTACTTATATTGCCAGCGACTTGCATAACCAAATATCCCAAAGCACTTCACCGGAACCTACTCAGACAAGCAATAACGTGGAGCCGAGAAGAAAGATGATTGAACCAATGGCCAAGCTATTCATCAGAAGCAGGGTTTGAAAGCTCTTTTAGAATGGTTTTGGTGGAGAAGTGAGAAGCAATGGCAATAGACAGAAGCATAGGTCTTGAGATGATAAATTCTGAGTCCAGGATCCAGGTGGTTGAAAACTCATTGGCCAAAGTGGGGTGCAGAAACTTAGTGACCCTAAGAAACAAGGGCAGAACTTGCAGAAGATTATGGGTTGGCTGGGGCAGGCTGCAACTTTAGGATAGGGTGAGGCCATGGATGGGGAGGCAAACCAACAGTAAATGAGCTGTACAGGACATTGGTGAGACCACAAACATGAGAAAGTCTGCAGATGCTGGAAATTCAAAGCTAGCACACACAAAATGCTGGAGGCACTCAGCAGGTCAGCAGCGTCTGTGGAAAAGATCAACAGTCGACATTTCGGGCCAAGACCCTCCTTTAGGACTGAGGAGGAACGGGGAAGATGCCAGATTAAAAAGGTTGGGGGTGGTGAATGGGTAAAAGGCTAGCTGGAAGGTGAAAGGTGAAGCCAGGTGGGTGGGAAAGGTCAAGGGCTGAAGGAGAAAGAGTTTGATTGGAGAGGAGAGTGGACCATAGGAGAAAGGGAAGGAGGAGGGAACCTGAGGGAAATAATAGGCAGGTGAGAAGAAGCAAAAGGTCAGAGTGGGGAATAGAGGAAGGGAGAGAGGGAATATGTTCACTGGAAGGAGAAATCGATATTCATGCTTATCAGGTTGGAGGTTACCCATACAGAATATGAGATGTTGATACTCCACCCTGAGGGTGGCCTTACTTTGGCACAAGAGGAGGCCATGTATCAACATGCTGGAGCGAAAATGAGAATTGGAGTTAAAATGTTTGGCCAGCAGGAAGTCCCACTTGTGGTGGATGGTTCGGAGGTGCTTGGTGAAATGGTCTGCCCACTTACGTCAGGTTTCACCAATGTAGAGGAGGCCGTATCAGGAGCATTGGTGAGACCGCACTTGGAATATTGTGTGCATTTCTGGTTGCCTGGGCATAGGAATGATATCATTGAGCTGAAAAGAGTGGGGAAAAGATACATTATGATATTACCAGAACTGGAAGCCTTGAGTTGTGTGAAGAGGATGGATGGGCTTGGACAACTTTCATTGGAGCATAGGAAGTTAAGGAGAGACATTATAGAGGTTTCTAAGATTATGAGGAGAGTGAGGGTGAGTGAGTGGGGCCTCTGTCAGTCATGTTATGCAACGTCTAGTTATGCAAGCCTGGGCAGTACGATATGGAGAGCAAGCTGTTTCCCATGTAGCAAGCTCCCTTTCTCCACACATCTGGTGAATACAAAGGAACAGCAGAGACTGATACAGTTTGGTACCAGCTGCGTCACAGGACTTGCCAGTCAGTGTCAAACTCAACATAAGACTGTATAAGGGACTCCAGCTCCAGATTTTCTCCTTGGGGTTTACTCCCGAAGCCTTCCCCATGAGTGGGTATGAGGGGAGTAGATAAGGTGAACGGTCACAGTCTTTTTCTTGGGGTATAGGAATCTAAAACTGGAGGACTTAGGTTTAAGCTAATAGGGGAAAGATTTAAAGGGGACCTGAGAAGCAAATTTCACACACAGAGGGTCTTGGGTATATGGAATGAACTGCCAGATAAAGCTGTAGCGGCGGGTGCAATTGCAGTATTTAAAAGACATTTAGACAGGTACATACACTGGTTAGGAAAGGTTTAGTAGAATATGGGCCGAATGTGGGGAAATCAGACTTGCCCAAGTAGAAACGATGGTTGTCATGGGCATGTTGGGCTTCCATGCTCTAAAGGTCAATGACTCTAAGGAGTTCAACACATCTTGTGCAATTTTCGGTAGCATTTCTGAAAAATCACTGTTTCTGCTACTTGGGTGTAGCTATAAAAGTTCAAATTAGTCTCAACAGCTCTAAATGAATAGGGGTTAAAACAAATCAGGTTGTCTGAACTTAACTTCTGATATCTGTTGTTTAAGGACAGGGTCAGCAGATTCTAAACACAAAAATTCTACAGGTGCTGAAAATCCAGAGGAACGGAACACACACACACACACACTCAGACGGCATGGGTGGAAATGAGTAAACAGTCGACACTTCGGGCTCAGAACTTACATTGGGACTCCTGGTGAAAGATCTCAGCCTGAAATGTTGACTGTTTATTCAGCAGATCCTATGTTATTTCTTGTCATTAAGTAGTTTTGTGGTTGATATTCCTGAGTGAACAGAATTGAGGTAGGATAAGGAGTAGACAGTAGTTTAAGAGCATTAGGGAAAGGTTGCTTTTGGAAAGTGCAGATGGGAAGGCTGGAGTCGGCCAAGGAATGATTTTACCTGACCTTTGCCCTTTCCCATTCTAATTACTACTTTATGAAGCAATTCTTCTTTTGATGTCAACAGTAGCCTGGAGAGGGCAAGGGGTTAATTAACCAATATCCCAATGTTAGTAATGATTAACTAATTAAAAGATACTGTAATCATTGAAGCCGATTGCCATGGAGTTTGAGGAGGTATCTAATTAACAAGCCAAGGCCAAATTATAATTTGCAGAAAGAAAAACTGGTCTCTTGGTAATTTATCTGCCAGAGACCCTGCTCAACATGAAGCAGTTTTCCTACAACGGAGTGTCCAATTTAGAGCTTCAATTTTTGCTCTACTAATGGAGGACATATTGAAGGTCCAAACTGGACACTAATTAGAATTTGCAAAATGATCCCAATGTCCCTCTTAATAACCAGTTGCTCAGCTGCTCTGAACACCCTGCAAAAGCCACAGTGAAGAAAACAGGTGACCCTCCCCCCCCCCCACACGCACCCAAATGCAAATTCTGCCTTCTGTCCTCAGTGTTAGCATCATACTTCAGACAGCTTCTTGGTCTCAATCCATGGACCTGCTCCATCCATGGATACTGCAGGGGGTTATATCACAGCAAAGCCCTAGACTTTAATCATCCTACCACTGGTGGTCATACTGCAGCATCATGGGTCTTAAGCTTTGGAATTTTCTCCCTAAACTCCTTCCCCTCGCTCTCCTTGTCTCCTCAGTCCCGAATACCTACCTGTTCGACTATGTTGCTGGTCACCTGCCTTGATGCAGCTTCACAGGAGAGCTTTGGGTCTTTTCGCAATGTTAAATGTGCTCTATTAAAAATGCTGTTGCATGATGAAGAATTTGTCATAACAGGTGAGGTATATTACTGTCATGAGCTGATATATAATGGAATTTATAACTGAGAGATTGAGATGAGGGTTGGTGTTCAGTGGTCTGGCCAAGTTATTGGCAAGGTTAAGTGTAATACATCCTTAACAAGGGCCTGTGGAAGGTTACCCAGGACCCACAACAACCCTGACACTTATTCAATAAAAGGGAGTTCTCCTTGCTCCTTTATGTGCCTGCCGTCCTCTTTTGCCTTACTTGGTTATGTCACCATGTGCTGACTTGTGAAATCTGCATGGATTTGTCAGATTCGTGTGGGAATGACAAGAGGTACATTTTTTACAGAGACTGGTGAGTGCCCGGAGCACTCTGCAGATGTGTGGTAGAGGCAGGTGCATTAATGGCTTTTAAGAAACTCTTAGATAGACCCCATGTATGATAGAAAAATGGATGCTATGTAGGAGGGAAGGGTTACATTGATCTTAGAGTAGGTTAAAAGGTCAATGTAACATGACAGGCTGAAGGATCTGTACTGTGCTGTAGTGTTCTGTGTGCTCTGTCCAATGTTCTCTCTAGTGGGAGGGCAAGGCATCGCTATAAAGAAAATGCTGCAAATACCCAAAAGGACAGTTTGTGGAGAGAGAGAAAAACAGAGTTAATGTTTCTGGTCATTTCTGGCTTCTTGTCAAAGCTGCAAAGCAAATGTTAAGTTGCAGAGTATGTGGGGAGGATTGGAGAGAATGAAAGGGATGATTTATGTAATTACTGTTAAGACTGAGCTTTAGAATTATTAGCCACTCAGAAGCTGTCACTGCAGGCAATGGCAATCACTCATGTTTCTGTTTTAACGCTGAGAAAAAATCATGTGATTTCACAGTTTTCCTCAACTCCAACATCTAAGGAGTCTTCTAGAAGCCTTTGCCTGCGTGTTTGTCATTGTACTTTCCAAGTACTTTTACTTTGTAACTAACAAGAAGAATATTAGATCTGAGAAATGGATATGCTGGACAGAGAGGGATACTGTGAGCAACACACACAAAATGTTGGAGGGACTCAGCAGGTCAGGCAGCATCTATGAATGGCAATAAGCAGAAGATGTTTTGGGCTGTGTCCCTTCATTAGGACTGGAAAGGAAGAGGGAAGAAGCCAGAATTAGAAGGTGGGGGAGAGGAAGGAGTTCAAGCTGGCTGGTGATAGGTGAGACGAGGTGAGGGGGAAGATGGGTGGGAGGGGGAAGGAGGATGAAGTAAGAAGCTGGTAGGGGATGGGTGAAAAAAGTAAAGGGGTGAAGAAGAAGAAATCTCACAGGAGAGGACAGTGAACCAAGGACGAAAGGTAAGGAGGAGTGTGTAACAAACAGGATGGATAAAGGGGAAACAGTAAACGTAGCATATTAGCACTTTCAGATGGTAATTGATTAGGTGCCACATAAAAAGTTACAACATAGAGGGGTGGGTGGCATGGTAGCATAGTGGCTAGTGCAATGATTTACAGTGCCAGCTTTAAGATCAAGGTTCAACTCCCACTGCTGTCAGTAAAGAATTAGTACGTTCTCCCCGAGACCTCTGGGTGCTCCAATCTCCTCCCACTGTCCAAAGACCTATGGTTAGGGTTAATAAGTTGATGCCACTGGACAAGTGGAAATCTTAGTGGGATGCTCCTTCCCTCCACTAGCCTGTAAGTCACCCTGGGGCAAGGAATAGCACCTGCTTAGACCACCCCCCTGCCCCCTGTGAAGCCATGGTGGTGGATAGCCTTATGAGCATCTAGTGCACATCACAAGTCCTGCTTATGCAACCACTGACGCCGGGCAGACAATCTCTGAAGAGTACTGATAATGGTTGGGGTCACCTGTCTTGCAACAACTCTTCCCGGAAGAAGGGAATGACAAAGCACCTCTGCAGAAAAGTTTGCCAAGAACAATCGTGGTCGAGGAAAGACTACGATCACCCATGCCATACAACATGGCACATAATGAACAGGTCTACTTTGGAAGGAACAATGAAACGGCGAACAGTAAGACTGCAAAATATTGGGAGTACAAAGGGGGTCCTCGTGCATGAAACACAAAGAGTTGGCATGCAGGTAAATCAGGTAATTAAGAAGGCCAATGAAATCTTGACCTTTATTAGAATGAGCAATGTAACATCCGAATATTAATATTCTTTGTCCCACACAACAAGGGTAAGTACTGTATACCATATCCCCTCTTCACCAATCTACTGTGTTGCCACGTTTAAGGAACTATTGATTTGAACCCCAAGTTCCCTCTGTTCATCAACATTTCTTAGCACCATGCATTTACTGTATACATCCTGTCCTTTCTAGACTTCCCAAATTGCATCACCTTACACTGCCAGGACTAAATTCCATCTGCCGTTGCTCTGTCCAGCTTTCATTGGATCTTTAAACTGTTGTAGCATTAGACAACCACATGGAGTCACCCACTGAAGTCAGTGGAGGAATTTCTCTTCCCTGAGAAATGCAAATCTTTGGAACTCTCTACTGCAGGTAGTTACATAGAATATAGAACAGTACAGCACAGAAAGGCCCTTCAGCCCACAATGTTGTGCTAACCTTTTAGCCTATACCAAGAATACCTAACCCTTCCTTCCCACATAGCCACAAGTGAGAAAATCTGCAAGTAACGCACACTAAGAGCGGGAGGAACTCGACGGGGCAGGCGGCATCTATGGAAAAACGTACAGTCAATGTTTTGGGCCAAAACCCTTTAGCAGGACAGGAGAAAAAAAAGCTGAGGAGTAGATTTGAAAGGTGGGGGGAGGAGTTGGAACTTGGAGGGGGAGGGCTCCAAGAGGTGGGAAGTTGATTGGTGAGATGAGGTGAGAGAGGAAAAATCTTTCACATAGTCCTCCAGTTTCCTTTCATCCATGTGCCTATTTAAGAGTCTCTTAAATGCCCCAGTGAATCCACCCTCACCACCATCCCTAGCAGCGAGTTTCATGCACTCACCACTCTCTGAGCAAAAAAACCTACCTCTGACATCCGTCTCCCCCCCACCCCCAAACTTTCCTCCAGTCGCCTTTAAATTATGCCCTCTTGTATTAGCCATTTCTGCCCTAGGAAAAAGTCTCTGTTTATCCACTCTGCCTATGCCTCTTATCATCTTGCCACTCTTACCCTGGTTACAGAGAAGTCTTTGAATGGATTCAAGGCAGAAATTGACAATTATTGATAGGAAATTGTTACGAAATTCCCGTAACTGGATCACTTACCAGCAAAGATAGAGAGGTCCGTTGAAGTCTGATGGTACTATTTTTAAAAGTCTTTATTTATAAAGGGGCACAAAAATAAGATTAATACAGACATTCAGATAATATACGTCGTCAATACTCAATCTAAAAATGCGGGTATAATGATAATCATCGATTAAGCAATAGCTCTATCGTTTGAAACTTGCCCGGGTCTTTTATGAGGCCAATCCATTGAGTCGGGGGAGTTAGTTCCCCGTTGTTAGTTCCAAGTCATTTTCTGTGATACCAGCCACCAGCCCCCAGGCAAGGGAACCGAACGCACGTGGCTTCCTTCAAATGGCTTCCCGCTATTACGGGATCGCTAGCGTTTCTTCTGGTGCGTCTGAAAGGGGTTGTTCCCCAGACCCTCTTTTATACTTCCTCACGGGGTCTCAGATGTCAATCAGGTTGGGATGATGCAATCCCTCTCTCAACCAGCCCACTTTGCCCGAGAGCTTCCACGTAGCATAGTCCCCAATCCACAAACGTTGTCTCCAGGAGACAATGGTCATGTCTCTCTCTCATTTCCTGGGTCCTCTGACCCAACCCAATAATGCTCTTGTGATTCTCACAAAGGAGGGGGCTACCCCGCACCCTTCGGCCCCTCAGAGCTGTGGTACATTCATAACAAAATAAAGGGGTGTATGGAGAGAGCAGGTAAGTGGCAACAAGGCCACAATCTTACAGAGATTTGTTTAGCCTATGATTGTTCTAGGTTCTTCTATTCTCACGTCCTGCTCTCAGTCCTCTTACAATTTCTCAGATATTCAAGACAGTGTTAGGCCGGCCGGTGGTGTAGTGGCATTCTGCATCGGACTTCAAAGCGAGTGGTCCTGGGTTCGAATCTGGCTGGCTTTCATGCTTTCCATTTGTTCTGGGTTGAGCATCAAGCTAGCAACTCGGCCTTGTTTAAAACAAAATGGACAAATGGCAAGGTTGCCACCCGATGCGCCACAAGATGCAGAGAGGAACAACAACAGTCACAATAGTTTATTGCAGTTGAAGCATGCAGGAGCATGATGGTAACAGCAATATGGCAAATAAGAGTGAGAGACAGAGAAAGAGAAAAGATGAGGGTGCTTTAATGCTGAGGCCAAAAAGGTTTCTCCTTTGTCTCTGTTCTGTGATGTAGGGAGAAATACAAAATTTTTCTCAGATTCCAGACCAGGAGTTCCCAACCTGGGGTCCATGGTCTCCTCGGTTAATGGCAAGAGTCCGCGGCATAAAGAAATTTAGGAATCCCTGTCCTAGACTTTGGCAGTGAGTTTGTCAGGGCAGTAAGTGTTGGACATCTGTGGTCCTTCAACCAGTGATGAGCAATGCTCACAGGATTGAGTTCAATAATGGGATTGAGAACTGATAGTGGGACAAGCCAGAGTCCGGTCTGCAAGACCCTGGACTTGTGGTCGCAAGGATGGCATTGCAGGCTTTCAGAGTCAGACGGCAAAGTTGCAATGTGAATTGTGACCCTTCAAGGCACTGGACTTAGGCTCCAGCAGCTCTTGGCTTTTGAGCTGAAGAGTAAAAAGCTCCTGTCACTGCTGACTGCTGAATTCCCGGTGCACTGCCAGTGACGAGAGCCTAAAGCAACTAGTAAACAATTGGACAGGAGGCCAAGGGTTCATTTCAGAAAAGAAATAACAGACTTCACAGTTTCTGACTTAAAAACAGGGCCCTGACGAGGGTGACCCTTGTAAATCTTTATCCGTATAAGTAAATATTGGCAGTCCTCATCAGCCCAGAATTTGCAGTCCCCAGGGGAGCAATGATTTCACAGTCAGGGCCGTTCAAAAATCCTTCAGCCCCACAACCAGTCCATTCCTGAAGATGAAAAGTGACATTTCAGCTTGAACTTAGCAACCCCCCAGCAATCACACTAATAGCCACAGCTTAAGGGTTCTGCCTGGCCTGATAGGCTACATGGATCCTGAAGGTCTCTATATTCTACACTAACTACCTGTGTCAATACTGGGCATTGTGAGACGGTGAAAGCAACCCCAGGTGCTGGACTAACTGGAAGCCTCCTCCCCAGCAGCACAGTGTTAGGAGTCTCAGTTCTTTTGTGGGGCTGTAAAAACCTTGAACAGTCGCATAGACCATTGTGATTAGCACATTTGGCCTCAGCCTTTTTGGTTCATGTTTCCCCCTGCCCCATTGGTACCTGGTTCTGGATTGAGTGGGACATCTTTATGCAGAGTGTGAGATGTCATGGTCATTTTCTTGTATGAACAATACACAGAAGGTGAATTCCACTAAGGTGATTAGATCATAGAAAACGTCACATGGGATAGCTGAGCCTATTTTAGGAAGGCACTTGATCATGGAGAAAGGAATTAGAAGAAACTGTCGGTGGAGGAAACTTGCATGAGCATGGATCTGCTCAGCTGAAACTTTTGTTTCTGTGCATTGTGGTAGACTGAATTCTAATTCTGTTAGAAATATTGGATTGTTATAAAAGCCTGATGGGCTGGCTCGTATCCTTTAGGGAAGGAAATCTGCCACTTTCATGCATCTGACTTTGTAAGGCTTTTCCAAAGGGAGTGCATTCCGGAACACGATTGTCCCTGGTTTTGAGTACTCTCCTCATCTCTAAATGCAGCTCCTCTTTGACCTGCTCTCAGAAGCTGAACAACAAAAGTCGTGTGAGTTATCTCAGGTAACATGATGCCAAATCAAGATGCCTGCCTCGTCAGGGTGACCTGGCTAAAGTCCAGCTGCATTCCAATATGTTACTGTCAATAGGAAGTTAGTCTGTCTGACCACTGTCAGCCAAATGATTGGCTTGTTTCTTGACCTCTCCAAGGTCTTGTTCTCTCTGTCACTCTCAGCACTCCAGGTCTGTAGGATTCCTTTGCCTTCCCATTCCAACACAACCATTGGAAGGTCATCTAGACTGGTGGTTATACAACCAGCCAGCTACCTGAGTCCTAAGCTCTGCAATCTCTCTCAACACCTCTTGACCTCTATTAATACATTTTAAAACTGATCTATTCAATCAAGTATCTCCTGAGGAGGTTTGAAGTCAATTTTTGTTTGCCATCTGCACCTGTGAAGCAGTTGGTGATGTTCTTCTAAATTTCCATATCTTGATGTTGGGTTGGTGGTTGAGGTCAGTCTTGATGAAGGGTCTCAGCTCGAAACCTTGACTGTTTGATCCTCTCGAAGCTTGGCTTGCTGAGGTCCTCCAGCAGTTTGTTTGTGTTGCTCAAGACTTCCATCATCTGCAGAATCTCTTGTGTTTAATGTCAGTGCTTATTGTCCTAAAGTGAACAAATGTATAATTAAAAGGAATACCTAGTTTGGAAAATGTTATTACCGTCGAGGAAGATGGAGGGCACTTGCCCCATACCGCATGATGGTGTCAGAATGGCACATTGGGTGGAGCTTCCTCCTTGTAACTTAAGCAACATAGGTTCAATCCAGACCTCCTGGGAGTCTGCACGTTCTCTCTGAGACCACATGGATTTTCCCTGGCTGCTCCCCCCCCCCCCCAATGATATGCAGGTTAATTAACCACTGCAAGTTGTCCCTAATGTAATCAGGGGGCAGCTAATAATGATAAATTACAGGGAAAATCAGTATGAAACTGGGACTACTGTAAGGGCAAGCATTCAATTGATTGGCCAAATGGTTCCATTCTGTGAAATACAGCAAATACTATAACCTATTCAGTTAGAAGGAGAATGCTTTGTGTCATACACTTCAGCAATACTTTCCCTGACCAAAGAATTTTGATGCTGCCATTCTAAGCAGCCATTGGTGTGATGCCCTGACTGTAGTAAGATCAGAATCAGGTTTAATATCACCAGCATAGGTTGTGAAATTTGTTAACTTTGAAGCATCGGTACAATGCAATGCATGATAAATATAGAAAAATAGCAAATGACAGTAAGTATATATATGTACATTAAAAAGTTAAGACAAAGTAAGTAGGGCAAAAACAGAAATTCAAAAAAGTAGCGAGGTAGAGTTCAATGTCCATTTAGAAAATGGATGGCAGAGGGGAAGAAGCTTTTCCTGAATCGCTGAGTGTGTGCCTTCAGGGTCCTGTACCTCCTTCCTGATGGTAACAATGAGAAGAGGGCATGTCCTGGGTGGTGGGGATCCTTAATGATAGCCACTTCCTTCCTGAGGCTCCACTCCTTGAAGATGTCTGAGATACTAGGGAGGCTATCACCCATGATGGAACTGACTAATTTTACAACTTTCTGCAACTTACATGATCCATTGTAGTAGCACCCCCATCCCAATACCAGACGACGATGCAGTCAGTCAGAATGTTTTCCATTGTACATCTGTAGAAGTTTGAGAGTTTTATGTGACAAACCCAATCTCCTCAATGAAATATAGCTGCTGTTTTGCCTTCTTTAAGGCTGTTGCAACCCGGTGAAGTTACTAGCTCATTCTGCTCGGTAGTGGTCATGAACAGAGTTTCAATATGTCCAGGGTGTGAGGATAGCGCTTATTGTTGGCTACACCTCACTAAGGCCGGTACCAACAAATGGAAATACTTTGTGCATCCAATTCAGCAAGCCAACCGTTCACCTCAAACACGGACCGAGAATCTGCCTGCTCCTTCTTCTTCTTGTCTGTTTGTTTGTCTCCTCCTCCTCCTCCAACTGAAAGTGGACAAACAAGGTACCTCCATATTGTCAAACAGTGGTAGTGAAACGTTTGTCAAAAGACAGGCAATTCTTTTCCCCTTAAACTCAGACAGAGCAGTGTGTGCAGCTGGTGTATCATGGTTTGCAGAATTGACCAGTTCATAACATCTCATATTGTCAGTGATTAATTCCGTCTTTGTAAATTACGCCAAAGAGTCACGAGCCCCCTGGGTAAACTGCAGCATGTCATCATATAAAGCTGGCTTAGTTTTAATTAAATTTCTTTTAATTAAGGTCCTTGGAAGTCTTATTAGACACAGTAATTGATTCCACCTGAGTATGCGGTTAGACACATGCTGAGCTATTTTGGCTTTTTTCTGCTTTGGGAGGTTGGAGTGATGGGGAGGGATGAGAGTGTTTCCTGACTGAAGGTTCCCCAGTCTGTGCTCTGTAGTTGAGAGGAGGACAAGTCAATGTGGCACGAACCAAAAGAAACAGCAAATTGGCTGTTTTTTGTGCTCGAATTAGCCAGGTCGGGATGGGGAAAGAGCTACCAGAGTCACAACCAGTTATGGTACTCCATATCTTGTCATCCTATTCCTGATGTTTCACTCGGGACAAAAAAAGTCTTACAGAGACCACTCTCTCGAAAACTGCACTCCAGACACCTGTTAACAAATGCCATGCACAGGAATTCACACAGCCATATCGTGCATCAGATAATGCATTTCTGATGTCACACTGCAAATCCAACTACCAGATGTCAGGCTCCTAACACACTTCCAGATGTCATGGTCCAAAGTCAAAACTGAGATACCATTTTCAGCTATAACAGAAGGTGAATATGGAAAAACTGGAGGAGATCGTCTAATCTTTTAAGAGATGAATGAACCACAGGAGTTTAATCTCAGGTTCATTGTTTTTGGCAAACTTTCAGATTTCCAGTAAACTTGATCTGTCTGTAGACATTGGAAGAATCAGGTTCATATTCAGTTTTGGAAGAGTGAGAGAAAAACTCAACTGTAACTTAAGGCATCATGATGGAATTGGACAGACGAGATGTTTCCAGTGGTGGCGAAGTCCAGAAACAATGATTCAGAACCTGAGGAACAGGAAATTAATAACTGAAATGAGAAGGAATATCTTCCCCCAGCGAATGGACAACCCATGGAATCAAAGCATTGAATAAACTGTATTCCAGAAGGAGTTAAGTGCAGAGCTAAAGGAGAAAGTTGGAACAGGTACTGATACTTTTGAAAAGCAGAACATCTTGAAAGGCTTGGCTGCACCTTATTTCTGCTTTTTGATAAGTGTTAACAATTGACACAGCAACCTTCTACGAGCTTTTGTGTGTAGAAATGACCCTGACATTCAATGCTTAATGATGTGGTTCCTGAAGAAAAGGCAGAGGAGTAATGAGGTGTGCGTTTTAGAAGAAGGTTTGAAAGGGCAGGAAGAAACGTAAAGACAAGAAAGAATTGCTACCTAGAGCAGGAACAGAATTGAGCAGGTTAACCAGCATCTGTGAGACTAAAGGTGGAAGCGGACATTCTGGGTTCAGACTTTGTATGAGGATTGAGGTGGAAGAGGAAGGGTTACCAGTATGTAGTAGCATGGTGGGGAGGGTGATGGAAGAGAGGAGGAACTAGATGGACAAATGGATTATTGTTGACCAGGGTATTGCCTGTTTGTAGCTGCCCGGGGAAAGCTTTGGAATCGGGTGCTCCACTGGCATGCTGGAGTCAGTGCTGCCCCCTAGTGTTCACTTGGCAGAAGACAAACTGTATTGTGTTCGATGCAGACTGCTGCAATATTCATGGCCACAGGGACTTGGACTATATATTGTTTGTGTGACTATATTTTACTGTTATCTAATACGTGCTATACTTGCCTTGTTCTGTGTATGACTGTTTGTACTGTGTTTTGCACCTTGGTCCCTGAGTAACACTGTTTCATTTGGTGGTATTCCTGAGTATTCATGCATGGTTGAATGACATTAACCAGTGAGCCAGCTGGTGGGAAGGGGGATAATGGAAATAGTGATCAAAGGGAGAAAGAAACAAGGTAGACAGGTGAGTGTGTTACGGCCAAGATCCCCAAGTGGGCAGCTTACTTAAAAATGGAAAACTTGATGTTTACACCATTCAGTTGTAATCCACCCAAGTGGAATGTGAGAAGTTCTTCCTCCAGTTTGCATATGGAGAAGGCTGAGAGCACACAGATCAGTGTGGGAATGGGGAGAAGGGTTAAATGACAAGCAACTCAAAGCTCCAGTTGGCCATGGTGGACAGAATATAAGCCCTCTGAAAAACAGTGACTGGTTCACCATTCTGAGTATGGAATTCAATAGACCAGGTTGAAAGAGGTGAACCTCTGTCTCACCTGGCAGAGTTGTTTGTACCCCTGGGGTAAATGGTGAGGGAGGTGGTGAAGAGTCAGGTGATACCTCTCCTAGAGTTGGAGGGGTAGATAGGGAGAGGGATTAATGGACCAGAAGAGGGTATCCCTGCAGGAAGCAGAATGTGGGGGAGAGGAGAAGATGTTCCTGGCAGTGGTGGCATCATGTTGGTGCTGGCTGAAACAGTAAAGGATGATGTGTGCATGCAGAGAATGGTGGGATGAAAGGTGACAGTTTTGTCTGAGGGACGACTTGAGAACAAACGTACCCAAAATGGCAGAAAAATGCATGGGGGCTCCATCTACCATAGCAGAGTGAAAGCCACATGTCTGGCGCAGGAGGGCAGGTGCAGCGGAGACAGAGAAACTGAGCAAGTCAGTGTCCTGAGATGGAAGCTGAGAGATCCGGAAAAGGAAGAGAAGAGCCAGCGATGGTCCAGGTGAACCTGAGGGCGGGGGGACGTTGGTGGTGAAGTTGATGAGTGCAGGAGGCGCTGTGTACCAATGCAGTGGTGGAAGGGTCGGGTGGATGGTAGTGGGGGAATGATTGACTTTATTTATCGCATACAGTGCCATGCATTGTTTGTGCCAATGACCAACACGGCCTGAGGATCGTGCTGGGGCAGCCTGAAAGTGTCGCCATGCTTCTGGCGCCAACATAGCGTGCCCACATCTCACTAACCCCAGCCATAACTGTGTGTGTTTGGAACCTGGTAGGATACCAGAGCATCCAGAGGAAAGCCCCACAGTCACGGTGGGAACGTACAAACTCCTCACAGACAGCGGCAGGAATTGAACCCTGGTCGGTAATCATTGGCGTTAACTGCTCCACTACCATGACACCTGTCTGTCTCCCCATCTAGCTCCTCCTATCACCTCCCAGCCTCCGTCCCATTCCCTCATCCTCTTACCTACTGCTATGTACTGGCATTGGTTCCTGTTTGCTCTCAGTCCTGGTGCAGGGCCTCAAACCGAATCATGGCACATTTTGGCTCCACGGACGCTGCCTGACACAGTGAGTACTCCCAGTGTTCTTTCCCTGTTACAGAAATAAAAGGAAAGGGACAATATTGGAATTGGTTTATTATTGTCAAGTGTACCAAGCAGTGAGAAGCTTGTCAGGCAAGTCTCCCCATACAGATCACAGTGCACTGGGGCACACAAGGTAACATAATAACAGAATGCAGAATAACATGTTACAGCTACAGAGAAAGTGCAGTGTAGATAAACAAGAAGGTGCAAGAGCACAAGGAGATTGATTGTGAAGTCAAGAGTCCACCTTATGGTACTAGGGGATCGTTCTTATAGCAGGATATAAGCTGTCCTTGAGCCAGGTGTATGTGCTTTCAGGGATGGAAGAGGAGAGAAGACAGAATGTCCAGGGAGTATTGGGGCCTTTGATTATGATGGCTGCTTTACTGAGGCAGCCAGAAGCACAAATTATGGAGGGGAAACTGGTTTCCATGATCTGAGCTGTGTCCATAACTCTCAGCAGTTTCTTGCAGTCAGGTGCAGTTACCGTACCGAGCCATCGTTGCAATATGGAACATAGCAGCAGCGTCCACTGGTTTTATAAAGTTGTTATGATGCGTGTTGCAGTACTCACCTGTTGGAGGGTGCTAGTACAATGTGAACTGAGGGAGGGGCAGTTCACCCACTCCATCTGCATTCACTGGTCGTGACAAAGCCAGACATACATTCCAGCAGAAGGTCATTGCTGCAGATTCCAGCTTCTGCTGTCTCTTGTGCCTCCATTGTAAATTCCAGGTAGTTCATCACTAAAAGAGCTTGGAGAACATTCTCGACAAGAATGCCCTGTCACTGAGAAACATTCACCAGTGGTCAAAGTTTGAGATCTGCAGTTCTTGCTCTGCTGCTTCAGTTGTGGCTTTTCAGCGCCCCCTGCTGACACTCAGCTGTCATTGAACATTGACAATCCATTCCCTTACTGACCGTCAAAAGGCAAAAACGGCAGATTGATGTGTAAGGAAAAAATCCAGATGCTAAAAATTTTAAATCAGAACAAAAAATTACTGGGAATTTTCTTCAGGTCAGCGTGCACCTGTGGAGTTAAAATGCTGATAAAATATAATCGACCTGAAACATTAGCTCTGCCTCTTTCTCGGCAGATACTACCTGACCCATTGAATATCAAGAACGTTTTTCATTTTTACTTTGTTCATCTCTTATGGTCTGTTTGTTGAGAGATTTTAATATATCAATTTGCCGGTTTTCTTTTAGCTTCCCAATGCCATGATTGATTTATCCCCAAGAAAGAATGCATTTCACCAAGGAGGACATTCTTTGTATGTTAACATCAACTATATCAACATAAGAAAATAAAAGCAGGAGTAGTCCATTCAGCACCTTAGACTGGGTCTGCCATTCAATAAGGTCGTGGTTGATCTGCCCTGGTCCTGAGTGCCCTATCTGTGTCCAATTAATAGCAAACAAATCTCTTCCTCTTTTCAGCAAGACAGAGCGAGGCACACACTCGCAGTTAAATCTCCCTCCCAGCAAACACACACACACACACACACACACACACACACACACACACACACACACACACTGACAAATACAGTATTGTGCAGAGGTCTAAGGCAAAGATATATAGCTAGGGTGCCTAATAATTTTGCGTAGTACTGTATTCCTTAATGTGGAGTGGACAGCAAGTTTGTAAATCTGTCAGGAACAAAGGATGTTGGGAATGGCGAGGGTGGAGCACCATGGGAAGGGTATGGGACAGGTGGCAGAGAAGGAGTGTCAGGGCGGGAGGTGGCTTGGGTGCAGCCACACCCTGCCCTGATAACCAGGCAAGATCATTTGATTCTAAACAATTGGTTTATTGACATTACAGAATGTCTCTCTGGTGCTTCCTGTTCCCTCCCCTCTCCCTTCCCCTAACCATGATTCCTCTCTCTCTGCCCCCTTCCCACTCTCAGTCCACAATACAGACCCATTTTACAATCAGATTCATCATCACTCACAAATATCATGAATTTGTTATGTTTTGTGGCAGTACAGTGCAATACTTAAAATTACTACAGTACTGTGCAGACTCACAACAGACATACGCACTCAGAATTGTACATGCACACTTGTACACGCTCATGCATTACACATATACATTCTTACAAATATACCTATGAACACAAACACACACACAAGCAGGAACGCATCCAATCCTGATTCATAGAGTACTGTTTATTCTTGCTTGAATTCCTCCATTTACATTGTGACGCCATTACAATAATGAGACAACTGTTATCAACGTCACTCCTGACATTCAATGTGATGTTGTCTTTGGCGTGACACATCTTCCCCTCCACCTTCAGATTTCTGAATGAACAATGAACCAACCCATGAACACTACCTCACTATTTTTTCTCTCTTATTTACACTACTTTTTAAATTGTATGTATTATTGTAATCTGTAGGATTTTTATGTATTGAACTCTACCGCTGACACAAAACAAATTCAATGACATACATTAGTGATAATAAACCTAGTTGTTTCCATTTACATTGCACATCGTCTTCCCACCGCACCAGTTTCTATTTTCATCATTCAGTCCTGCCTCACCACTAACTCTCTTGACTCCCCCCGCCCCCATGCTGTTTGTCTCAAACTACTTGTGCAGCATTTCATGTTAAAGAAACAGAACTTTTGGGGAGACATAAATTGCTTTTTCAGTCACCACCACTTCCATTTCTTTAGCCACCAACGTCATCCCTCTATCTGGAAGCCATTGACCACAAGATGGACTTCAAATTAATGTCTTCATTAACATAGAAAGTGTACGGCACAACACAGGCCCTTCAGCCCACAAAGCTGTGCCAAACATGTCCAATGGTTGAACATTATTTATTTCTGTTACCATTAGATCACCTCTGTCCACCCCGCTACAGCTCATTCTCACCTGTGCTTTACTTACCTATTTCAGCCCAATTCTCCCATCATCCATAAACCTGAAGCTACCCAAAGTCCAATGTCTAACCTATAATGTCCTTGCACTAATTACTTGTTGCCATCTAAGAACAGCCGACTTTGACATTCTCACCATTGCTTTCAAACCAGCCATTGCCTCTCTCCATTCTTATATCCATTTCTCCTCCATCCCTCTGATCTGACAATGCTGCCAATCCAATCCTCTGTCCTATTGGAGGTTCATGATTTTAATCATTCCATGATTGGCTGCCAAACCATCCTCCCTAAACTCAGGAACGAATTCCCGAAATCCATCCAGCTCCTTGTTCTTTCTAGCCTCCTTCAGGTTACTCCATAAAACCTGTGCCTGATCCAGATATGCTTTTGATTGTTCTGACCTATTCTCTCCTGCTGTTCCACACACACAAAATGCTACAACCTCTGACAGGAACAGCCATTTTGGTAACTGAGTCAGTTTTGCCTGGTAGTGTTCCTGTGAAGACCTTTAAGTCACGTTGCTCCATTCTTAGAATGTATGTATAGATAAAACTTGTTCTTAAACAAATTGATGGTTTCAGTTCTTGAATTCAAATTCCCAGCTGTCAGAACACAGTGCCCTTCCTTTAGTTACTAGCACAGCTCATAGTGAAAATGACTCCAGGATGACTGAGGTGTGTCAGTTGCCACAATTATATTCAATAACCTACAATTTGACAGAGTCTTTAATGAAGAAAAACATTCCAAGGTTCTTCAAAGGAGTGTTGTACATGAAAGTGACACCTTATTTCATAATATGACACAAGGCCCTTCAGGTTATCAATGACCTGACTTGCATATTCTCCCTTGCATTTTTCAAGCTGGTAATAACAATAATAGGCGTACATACAAGCTGGATCAACTCAGCAGGTCGGGCAGCATCCGTTGAGATGAACAGTCAACGTTACAGGCCAAGACCCTTCGTCAGGACTCTCAGCGAAGGGTCTCATAGAAACATAGAAAATAGGTGCTGGGGTAGGCCATTCGGCCCTTCGAGCTTGCAACGCCATTCAGTATGATCATGGCTGATCATCCAACTCAGAACCCTGTACCTGCTTTCTCTCCATACCCCCGATCCCTTTAGCCACAGGGGCCATATATGACTTCCTCTTAAATATAGCCAATGAACCGGCCTCAACTGTTTCCTGTGGCAGAGAATTCCACAGATTCACCACTCTGTGAAGAAGTTTTTCCTCATCTCGGTCCTAAAAGGCTTCTCCTTTATCCTTAGACTGTGACCCCTCGTTCTGGACTTCCCCAACATCGGAAACAATCTTCCTGCATCTAGCCTGTCCAATCCCTTCATAATTTTATATGTTTCAATAAGATCCCCCTCAATCTTCTAAATTCCAGTGAGTATAGTCGATCCAGTCTTTCTTCATATGAAAGTCCTGCCATCCCAGGAATCAATCTGGTGAACCTTCTCTGTACTCCCTCTATGGCAAGAATGTCTTCCCTCAGATTAGGGGACCAAAACTGCACACAATATTCTAGGTGCAGTCTCACCAAGGCCTTGTATAACTGCAGTAGAACCTCCCTGCTCCTGTACTCAAATCCTTTTGCTATGAATGCCAACATACCATTTGCCTTTTTCACCGCCTGCTGTACCTGCATGCCCACCTTCAATGACTGGTATACAATGACACCCAGGTCTCGCTGCATCTCCCCTTTGCCTAATCAGCCTCTGTTCAGATAATAATTGGTTTTCCTGTTCTTGCAACCAAAGTGGATAACCTCACATCTATCCACATTAAATTGCATCTGCCATGAATTTGCCCACTCACCTAACCTATCCAAGTCACCTTGCATCCTCTTAGCATCCTCCTCACAGCTAACACCGCCACCCAGCTTCATGTCATCCGCAAACTTGGAGATGCTGCATTTAATTCCCTCGTCTAAATCATTAATATATATTGTAAACAACTGGGGTCCCAGCACTGAGCCTTGCGGTACCCCACTAGTCACTGCCTGCCATTCCGAAAAGGTCCTGTTTACTCCCACTCTTTGCTTCCTGTCTGCCAACCAATTCTCTATCCACATCAATACCATACCCCCAATACCGTGTGCTTTGAGTTTGCACACTAATCTCCTGTGTGGGACCTTGCCAGAAGCCTTTTGAAAATCTAAATATACCACATCCACTGGCTCTCCCCTATCCACTCTACTAGTTACATCTTCAAAAAATTCTATAAGATTCGTCAGACATGATGTTCCTTTCACAGATCCATGCTGACTTTGTCCGATGATTTCACCTCTTTCCAAATGTGCTGTTATCACATCTTTGATAACCGACTCTAGCATTTTCCCCACCACCGATGTCAGACTAACCGGTCTATAATTCCGGTTTCTCTCTCCCTCCTTTTTTAAAAAGTGGGGTTACATTAGCCACCCTCCAATCCTCAGGAACTAATCCAGAATCTAAGGAGTTTTGAAAAATTATCACTAATGCATCCACTATTTCTTGGGCTACTTCCTTAAGCACTCTGGGATGTAGACCATCTGGCCCTGGGGATTTATCTGCTTTTAATTTACCTAACACCACTTGCCTACTAACATGTATTTCCCTCAGTTCCTCCATCGCACTAGACCCTTAGTCCCTTACTATTTCCGGAAGATTATTTATGTCCTCCTTAGTGAAGATAGAACCAAAGTAGATATTCAATTGATCTGCCATGTCTTTGTTCCCTATGATCAATTCACCTGTATCTGAATGTAAAGGACCTACATTTGTCTTGACCAATCATTTTCTTTTCACGTATCTGGAAAAGCTTTTGAAGTCAGTTTTTATGTTCCCTGCCAGCTTTCTCTCATAATCTTTTTTCCCTTTCCTAATTAAGCCCTTTGTCCTCCTCTGCTGGTCTCTGAATTTCTCCCAGTCCTCAGGTGTGCTGCTTTTTTTTGCTAATTTATATGTTTCTTCTTTGGACTTGATACTATCCCAAATTTCCCTTGTCAGCCACGGGTGCACTACCTTCCCTGGTTTATTCTTTTGCTAAACTGGGATGAACAATTGTTGTAGTTCATCCATGTGATCTTTAAATGCTTGCCATTGCATATCCACCGTCAACCCTTTAAGTGTCATTTGGCAGTCTATCTTAGCTAATTCACGCCTCATACCTTCAAAGTTACCCTTCTTTAAGTTCAGAACCTTTGTTTCTGAATTAACTATGTCACTCTCCATCTTAATGAAGAATTCCACCATATTATGGTCACTCTTACCCAAGGGGCCTCGCACGACAAGATTGCTAACTAACCCTTCCTCATTGCTCAATACCCAATCTAGAATGGCCTGCTCTCTAGTTGGTTCCTCGACATGTTGGTTCAGAAAACCATCCCGCATACATTCCAAGAAATCCTCTTCCACGCATTTCTAATTTCCTGTTTAATGCCATCTCCAACCTCACTACTACTGTTAGGTGGCCAGTACACAACTCCCACCAGCGTTTTCTGCCCCTTAGTTTTATGCAGCTCTACCCATATCGACTCCACATCCTCCAGGCTAATGTCCTTCCTTTCTATTGCGTTAATCTCCTCTCTAACCAGCAATGCTACCCCACCTCCTTTTCTTTCCTGTCTATCTCTCCTGAATATTGAATATCCGTGGATGTTGAGCTCCCATCCTTGGTCACCCTGGAGCCATGTCTCTGTGATCCCAACTATATCATATCCATTAATAACTATCTGCACATTCAATTCATCCATCTTGTTACGAATGCCCCTCGCATTGACACACAAAGCCTTCAGGCTTGTTTTTACAACACTCTTAGCCCTTATACAATTATGTTGAAAAGTGGTTCTTTTTGCATTTTGCCCTGGATTTGCCTGCCTGCCACTTTAACTCTTCACCTTACTACTTTTTGCTTTTACCCTCATTTTACACCCCTGTCTCTCTGCACTTGTTCCCGTCCCCGGCCCGAAACATTGACTGCTCATTTCAACAAGAGCTGCCTGACCTGCTGAGTTGATCCAGCTGGTTTGTACGTCTTGATTTGACCACAGCGTCTGCAGTGTACTTTGTGTTTAATAACAATAATAGCATGTTTCATGAGATTCATTAATGATTGGATATAGTACATGTTCCATTAATTTATTTCAGTTTATTTTTTTACTTATAGGCAATAACTGTGGAGAGTCAACCTGAGTTGAAGTTTCAGGTCAATGAACTTTAATCAGAACTGGTTGACCTGCTGAGTTTTTCCAGCATTTTCTGCTTTCATTAAAGAGGATTTTCACAGGCTGTAGCACTGACAGGTTCATGAGAATCAGACGTATATAACCCTGTGGAACTGGAGGTGTGCAGAGATCAGAGTTGTTGGGCTGGAAATGTCAGGGAGGCAAAACAACGGAGAGCTCTGAAAATAAAATAAATGAGAGTTTAACCTACTTCCTTGTACTTCTTCCTCCCCTTCCACCACCTTCTTACCCTGACTTGCTATCATTTTTCTCCGGCCCAAAACATCAACTGTTTACACTTTTCCATAGATGCTGCCTGACCCGCTGAGTCCCTCCAGCATTCTGCGTGTTTTGCTGAGAATTTAACCTTTTAATATTAATATTACAGTTTTATTGCCTCATGATTGGCATCATTTTACCTTCTCTGCACAGGGAATGGGGCAGGAAATGTGCCCGTGGTAATAAGTAAGGGTATTATGTTTGCATGTTTGAGGTACTTTATCCGAACATTTTTTACATGAGCCAGTGGAGGGCAATACTGAGCCCAGAGCCTCAACAATCTCTTGTCTATTTTAAAATATGTTCAAGGTCGGTTTGCCATATACATGTATTGGGAATTCTCTGTCGTGCGTTGCTACTACATGTAGCAAAATCAATAACATTTAACAATTATATAGAATGGAGGATGATATAAAGTTCGAAGTACAGATGGAATAAGATGTGCGTGAATGCACAAATACCAGAATGTACTTACAATGTAAACAGCATTCTAAAAAGTCTTTTACAGTGTTTGCAGTCCAGTAAAGGATTGAGGGATTGAGGTAATGGGGGGGGGGGGGGGGGTCAGGGGTCAGGGAGGTGCACAACTTGAAGGGTTGATCAGATTAACTGCCTGGGGGAAGAAGTTTTTAAGATGATGTGAAATTTTTATTTTAAGAGCCTACAATATCATAACTATAGTACTTAATTTATCTTCCTCTCTACGTCCCTCTGATGCTGCTCATACACTTCTTGTCCCACAGACAAGGTAATACTCATATTTCATAGGGCCATGTTGGTTAGATCTTGGAATGCCAGGTCCTGCAGGCTTAGTCAATCGACAGATTAAAGAAAACAATGGCTCACATACTTCACAGAAGGAACAGGGATGAACAATAAATGATGGCCTCACTGGGCAGGTTCACTTCAATCGTAGAAAAAATAATAAACTGAGAGTCTTGCAGAGTGACTTCTGTGACCTGCACTAATTTTGACCCTACACAGAAATGATGGACAAAATCATTTAATCTCCAAACACCACTCTGCTGTGCACAAGTTAGGTGTTTCTGCATTTAGATGTGCATTTAGTACCACATCTATTCATCTCTGTCAAATTGTCTTCCTTTCATTCTACACATTCTTCAGGATAACCACTGTTCCTGCTCAGATGAAGACAGACCTTGGTGTGATACCTCCTCAGATGCAACAAGGTTACTTGCTATGTGATTTAGGACAAGGTGTAAATTCACAAAGCTGTGCATCAGCGCTGACAGTGACATGCAGAGCTAGATTTTTGTACCACCTACACAAACAGTACTTCAACACAGCTGTATGGATATACTCAGAGCAGCCAACTTTCAGAAGAGACATTGAAACAAGCACTTGCCTATCCTCAGGGAGACTTATAAAATGCCATGTCAATATTTTGAACCAGAGATATATTCCAATGTTTTAACCAATATTTAATCCTCAGACAGTATCACTAAAGCAGATGATTTGGATAGATGTTGTAAGGATTGCTGTTCACATTATGGCTCCAGAAATTTGTTTATTAGACCATAGAATAAACATAAAACATTTTCCATTAACTGTAGGCTGTTTTGGGACACTCTCCTAATGAAAGAAATGCAAGTCTTTCTTCATAACTTTCTTTCTATTTTCCCTTTCCCTTCTTTCTCTCTCCCCAAACTCATTTGGCTAGTTTCCTGTTCTATTGAATGATTGCATTTGGCTGGATGTTATCCCAGGGTTTGTGCGGTCTCTCAAGCTGAGATAAATCATCAGCAGATCACATACTCAGTGTCAAGCAACCTTGTTCCACTCTTTGCATCAGCACAGTCTTACAACGGCTCCGAGTGTGCTGTATCTGCCATCTATCATCACACAGTCCCAGAATTATTCTAGTATAGATTAAATTAGTAGGAGCAATCACAATCTCAAGCAAGTTAATTGAGAAGATGTATTTAGGCTTTGACGTTTTAACACATGCTTGATTAAGTGTTATAAGGTTTGTTTTTGATTTTGCATAATTTATCTTTAAATCCTGTTGGTAGAGCCAATCAGGGCATTTAACAACAGGCGTAAACCCTTTTAATATGCACACACATCTGATTTATTCTGTCGTGTAATGTCCTTTTATTTTTTTATATTCCTTTTTTTATTAGTATTTGCGTTTCTGCCAGTGACAAATTTGCTCACAGCAATATTTCGTGCTCTTGCAATCATTTCATAAATCTTTCAAAGTGGTTATAACTCATTTAAATTGTAAAAACAAGCAAAAATTGACCATCTACATCGCAAGCTGAGAAACAATGGCTATTCCTTATTTTCTCCGCAGTCTTTATTAAACACCAGTAAGTGTCTCTAAATGAAGACTCAATGTGGTGAAGTTGGCAGATGAATTTGGACAAACAGCATAGATAGTTAACAGCTAAAAATATACTGGTTACAAATTTTAAAGCCCCTAAAACACATTAGATTTGGAATAAAATGTTTTCCCAGAGAAATGGAACATGATCAGACTCGCAGAAAAGAACACATCCTACGACTCCCAAATCTCTGAACAGTGAACTGTGATCGATGTGAGCACGTGGGAAGGTGTGGTCGATCTGTGATCAGCTACATGATCAGAAGAAGAAATGTATTATGCCTGCACATAATAGATGGATAAAATTACTGCCTGTTACATCGCTGACATTACGGGCAGTAATCTCCGTCTGTCCTTGGCCATCTTCTCTATTGTGCCCCACACGTGATTCAGGGTCCTCATTTCTGCCTCTACAGTATGACAATAGACAATAGACAGTAGGTGCAGGAGTAGGCCATTCGGCCCTTCTAGCCAGCACTGCCATTCACTGTGATCATGGCTGATCATACACAATCAGTACCCCGTTCCTGCCCTCTCCCCATATCCCTTGACCCCACTATCTATAAGAGCTCTATCTAACTCTCTCTTGAATGCATCCAGAGACTTGGCCTCCACTGCCTTCTGCGGCAGAGCATTCCACATGGCGCCAAGTTGTCTTTGGTCTTCCACGTTTCTGCCCTTCAGGGGTCCAATGAAGTTCTGTCTTGATGATGAAGCTGGCCACTTTTCTCATCATGTGCCCAATCCATCTCCAATGTTTCCTCATGATGTTTGTGGCCATTTTCTCCTGGTGACACTGAAGGATTAGGATATGGTTGGAGATCTTTCTTGGCCAGAAAATACAGGGGATCTTCCAGAGGTTACAGCAAAGCTAATCGTCTGGCTTGCTATTTTCAGTGGATGAAGGTATAGCTCACAGCTTCTACACGTGAAACTATTTCTGATTTAATGAATGGAGATGTGCAAATGTGCCTTTCGCAGCTCAGGTCTTCCTGAGCCAGTTTTTAGCCAATACTTCAGAAGCATTGTCAGCTTTGGAAAGTGGACATTATAGCAGTGCCCGGTGCACAGCAAGTTCCCACAAAAGACACTGCAGATGCTGTAGTTTGGAGTGGTAAGAAAACAAACAGCTGGGGGAATGCAGTGTGTCGAGCAGAATCTGTGGAGGCAGGTTGGTCGATGATTCAGGTAGTGACCCTGAATCAGGACTGACAGTGCAGAGGTAAGATGGCCACCAGTGTAAAGAGCTGAGAGGGAGGGGTGAGGGAGGGGCTGATGGGCGGTAGGTGGAACCCGGTGAGGAGAGAGATGGTGGGCAGACGGAGACAGACAGGGGGAGGGGAGGTTGAGAGGCAGAAGTTGGTGGCCGGTCAGTAGGGAAATGGAGATGTAAAGAGAAGACCACCATTCCTCCCAGTCCCCTGGCACTTTCCCTCAGGAGGAGTTTCCCGCACCTCCAGCCTCACCGTCAATGTGGGACCTAAAGGCCTTTCCAAGTCAGACAAAGTTTCACCTGTACCTCCTTCAGCCTTGGCTATTATATACTGTGCTCTCAATGTGACCTCCTGCACTTTAGCAAGATCAAGCATAGACTCAGCAACCTGCACATTGTCCATAATTTCCTTCCTGAACTCCTGGTTGCAAGCTGTTTCATCTGCCCTTCCCATTCCCACACCCACTTGCCTGCCCTCGGCCTTCTCCACCACCAGGGTGACACCAAATGCGAGTTGAACCAGTGTAATGAATGATACTTCTTCTTCTGCCTGGATAGCACACAACTCAATGGTATGAGCATTGAATTCTCCAACGGCAGGTAGCCTGCTCTCTTTTAGACAGGGAGCCTTAGGTCTCATACCACCAGTTTCAGCAACAACTAGGCTCCTGAACCAATGCGGATAACTTTACTCACCTCAACTCTGAACTGACTCCGCAACCTTGAATCTTGGTGTCACGGATGGAAGCGTGGAAACACTGAGAAAAGCAATAGGTGTTTTTGAGACCTTGTCTGAATTCCACCATATTTTAGAGTTTAAAACTACTATGAATTAAAGATAACTCAGTGGAATTTATTACTTTACACCATACGTCCCCTTAAATGGCTCTCATTCTTGAAAACGTGTGTGTATTTATTTTTACAAAGGAAAATAAGAGAAGGGTGTATCAAAGTGGCTTTTCTGTGAGTACCTATAAGCCTTTTGACAACAAAGATATACTGTAAGGCTGAGCAAGGACTGTGCTACTGGAGATGTTGTCATTCAGTTTACTCTCTAAGTCAGGGGTTCCCAATATTTATTATGCCATGGACCCCTGCATTAACCGAAGGGTGCATGCGTCGCAGCTTTGCAACCCCTGCTCTAAGAGAAGGGAAAGAGATCTCATTGCAGTATTTTTAAAGAACAGCAGGGGAATTTTCCTTTGTCTCTTGTTGAGATTTAATCTCTCAATCTACATTATAGAAACTGATTATTTTATGCTGCAATTTGTGGGATCTGTGGAAGCAAAGGGATGGGCGACATTTCAGGAGCATGGCGGGGAGGTGGCCAGTATAAAGTGGTGTAGGGGGGAGGTTGTGGAGGGAGTTACATGAGGAAGGGGGTTGATGGGAAGATAGAGCCAGGTGGGGAGGGAAGGGTGGTGTTGAGGGATAGTAGCTGGCAAGTGATAAGTCAAGACAGGTAAGGAGGGAGAGAGAGAGAGAGAGAGAGAGAGAGAGAGAGAAGATGGAGTTGGGTAGGGGGAGTGAAGGGTACAGGTAGAGACAGAGCCTGGAAGGTGATGAGTGAAGCCAGATAAGGAAAGGCTGACGGACAGATGGACCCACTTGTAAGAACAGGTAGTTGATCCAACAGGTGGCGTGTGAAGTGGTGGAGTGGAGACCTACATGAACCAGGAGGAAAGAGAAAGAACATGAGGAGTTCAAAGCTCAAAGTAAATTATCTATCAAAATATGTATATACCACCATATACTGTCTCGAGGTTCATTTTCTTGCAGGCATATACAGGAAAATAAAGAGAATAAAGAATTTATGAAAAATTATACATGAAGTCTGACAACTAACCAATGTGCAAAAGAAGACAAATTGTGCAAATAAATGAATAATACTAAGAATGTGAGTTGTCGAATGCTTGAGCGTGAGTCTGTAGGTTGTGGATCTGTTCAAGTAAGACATTGCCATGTGCAAATTGGGAGTTACTATACGTAAATTATTGAAGATGAAGCTTTAAGATTAGCTTTATTTGGCAGATCTACATCAAAACGTCAAAATATACAGTGAAACGTGTTGTTTTGTGTCAACATCCAACACAGTCTAAGAGACAGTCTATGCTTCCAGTGCCAACATAGCTTACTAACCCTAACACATCTATCTTTGAGGTGTGGGAGGAAACCAGAGCGCCCGGAGGAAATCCACAGGGCCACGAACAAACTCCATACAGGCGTAGGTGGGAATTGAACCGTGATCTTTCAATTGGCATGTAAAGCATTATGCTAACCACTGTGCTATCATGCTATCTTGCACTAAATTATTAGCTGCAAGGTGTCCTGTGAAAGATGCTACTTAAAATCAAGTCTGTATAGTTCCTTTGAAAGACATTTCCACCATAAGTGATAAATAATATTGCCTTCTAAGTAGTTTTTATGCAAAAATGTGAACAACAAACTGGAGCAAAACTAGCTATGAACTCATTCCATTTAAGACCTTTTCAATCACAAACTGGTTTACAATGTATTGATCAAACACGCGCATCAATGACTTGCCTTTGCCATAGCTGACATCAGGCAACAGAAAAAGCATTGTCGACAGGTTTAGCGATACAGTGGGACCTAGGTCAGTGGCTCAATGGAGTACTTGCCATCGACAGATGACGCAACTTTAGTTTTCAATTGCCAAGATGTGATGTTACTTTTACTCCTTGACAACAGTCAATACTAAGGCCGGACCTCAAACACTCAAAGTTGCAAATGGCCCTAAATGTGATAAGTGTTGGTTTGTTGGCACACATCACAAAATCTTTTATTGATGTGTATATGTTAGTACTGTACTTGCTTTACTGCTGCACATAAACAATCTGGACAGGTGCAAGATGTCTGAAGAGTTCTCGGTGACATTCTGTTGACCTTATGTAAATCGAACACCCTGAATACTGACCTGAGATATGCCTCTAAAAGACCACTATTTACAACATGGAATTAGATTGGTCTTCCACAGACCTTATTATGGGCATTGTCCCATGCCCTGAATCTCCTGAAGGGAATTTATTTATAAGTAATGTATCTCCAAATATATACATTTTTCTCAGACTTTTAAACCCTAGTAACACTGGTTCTGCAGACAAATCTTTTTTAGGGTATGCCCTTCTGCCAACATCTAAACCAAAGAATACTTAATTATTCCTTGGCCGGCTGAGTTCCAGCATTTTGTGTGTGTTGCTCAGATTTCCAGCAGCTGCAGATTTTCTCTTGTTTGTAATTATTTCACACGTTCCCCACATAAAGCAGTTCCATTGCTGATTCCCATCCCTGCAAAAATCATGGATGATGGAAATATGAAATGAGAGCTGAGGATGCCAGTGAGAGTTATCAGCTCCTCATTGTATGGTAATCATTTAAGAGATTGGAATGCGCAGAGGAGTTTTTTTTAAACATCATACATACCCATTCTATAGAACTTGCTCGACCTCAGAAGAATGTTAAGTATTTCAAACAAAAACATTCCATTCTTCTGCAGAGTGAAGGCATGTGCTGCTTACTCCAGTGACTTCATCAACAAGGAGTGTCCCAGAGTGACTCTGTCAGAAACTGGTAGGTTCCACAAGCTTTGATGTGGGAATCTAAGGCCAATGTTTCTGGACAACAGAAAGTAGTTTAGACAAACTTTCCTTGCCTTTTAAGGTTCCTCTTTATATTCTAATGCAGAACTACAAAGTAACTAAGACTATAAAGATTAATTCTAATCCCTGAATATGCAGCTACTGTGGTTAGTCGTAGATTATACCTGATATTGGCATTTGAGAAATCTTTGTACTTTCCTAGTTCAATCCTGAGATTGCTTGAATCTCTTGACTTTAATTTAACCTCTGCATCAATATAATCAGTAACTTGTTGGAAGTATGACATAGTACTATACTACTGAAACTAATGTATAGAACTATAAATCCCCAGGATCTATATAATGACTGATAGTTCACCACATCTGCCACACTCAAAATGGAACAGAATAAAAATCAGAAGATCCATTAACTGCAATGTGTCTATTACAAAAATATAAAATAGTTGGCAGTTTATTCTATGAAGAGTTTTGCTCTCCCCAAGCTACTCAAAATCGCCTTCAATGCATGGCGGAATGCAGTGACATGCATTACATGAGCCTAAAACTCAAGTGTTGGATGTTTCTAACCCAGTTTGTCAAGGGCATGTAAAATTGTATCCAGCTATGGACCAGAGAGACACGAGGGTGTGTCTTCCCATCCACTCCTCGCAGGGAAAGGATGGACCCGGCAATCACATCAGATGTGTCCACCTTCACCTCAAAAGGCCTGGAAGGGTTCGGATGGCGAAGAATGGGAGCAGTGGCGAAGCGAATCTTGAACTCGAAATTGTAGTCGTAGCAGACCAAGTTATCCGTGAGGTGGGTGATTTGGTGAGGGAGGTGAGGGGAGTGGCAATTTGGCTGTAGTTTCCGATGAAACGGAGGTGAAAGTTGTAAATGCAGAAGAAGCACTGTTGCTGTTTGAGGGAGCGGTGTCAGGGACATTCAATGACAGTGCACACTTTCTTCAAGTCCATGACTATGCCTTCTGGTGAAAGGACATAACCCAAGAAAGAAATGACTGGGGTGGAACTGGCATTTTTCTAACTTGCGGTCTACTTGGTTTCCAATGAGACACTGAAGGACTGAAGGGACGTGACAGGTGTGCTCTTGGGGTTTAATTTTGGATAAGATGAGGCTATCCCTGAGGTAAATGAACCTACCTGTGTAACATATCTCGGAAGAACTAGTTAATAAAGGCTTGGAAAACAGCTAGACTGTTTGAAAGACCAAAAGACATTACCAAGTATTCGGAGTGGCCAGTGAGTGTTAAGTACCTTGTCTTCCACTCATCCCCCTGGCGGATGCAGATCCAGATGTTCGCGCTCTGTAGATCCATTTTGGTGAAGATCTGGGCCCCGCAGAGTGTTTCAAATGCGCTATCCATTAAGGGGAGAGGGTAGCGGTTCTTAACGGTGTTCCTGTTGAATCCACGATAGTCAATGCAGAGACAAAGACTCCATCTTTTTTACAAAGAAGAATTCCGATGAAGCCGTGCTGTGGGGCTTTGGTAATGCAGTCATTAGTGGCTTGGGTCTCAGGAGGAAGAGAGAGAACAAATCATGCAGTCATGTGGTCTGTGAAGTGGCAGGGCGCCAGCTTCCCTTTTACTGAAGGCGATTGTTTATATTTCTGTGGGAGTTAGATGAGGTCGAGCCTCCTCTACCTCCCCATATTTACAGAGTGAAATCAACGAAGTTTGCAGGGAAGTGCCCCCAATCAAGCAGTGCATTGGGTGACCAGGCGAAGTGAGGGCCGTGAGTGGACAGCCAGGAGTAACGTAGGAGGAGAGGAGTGTTGGGGAGTTGATCAGGAGGAATTGGTGTTCTCTGATGCTCAGGTGCCCAATAACTATGATGTTGAAGGAGTGGGAGATGGGTTTGGTAGGAAGTCCAAGCAGCACACACAGAGTCTAATCCAGATACTTGTCTGCTTCGTCTGAATTCACCAGAGCCTCCTGTGCGTGTAGAGCCGACGGAGTGTAGAGGAGGAGAGTGAAATGGCCTATGGTGCTGGAACAGGGGGCTGGAGAGAGGTTTTCAGATGGGAAGCCCCTGGTATCTACCCGGAGGTGCCGTTTCTCCGGAAGCCGTGGGCATTTGATGCATCAGTGGCCGCCTGCTCCATAGTAGGCGCACAAGTTGTTTCTCCACTGACGCTTCTGCTTTTGCGTGGTTAAGGAAACTCTCCCTAACTGTTTGGGTTGTTGGGGGCATTGGTGATGGGGGATCTGCAGCCTGAAATTGTTGTGGGAACGGAACTGGGGTCTGGCTGATGATCTGGAAGGTCATTCCATAGACGCTTGTCAATACAGAGCCAATGTGATGGGGCCTTCAAGGTCCATGGACATCTTCTAGGTAGACAGCTCCTCTTTCAAGTGTTCCCACAGGCTGCAATAGTAATAGGCCAGCAGCACTTCCACATTCCACTGCAAGGGTCCTGAATTCCACTGTGTAATCTTGTAGGGAGCATGATGCAAGTGAAGTATTGGATTCACCGCCTACCTTCCTCTTCTGGAATGGACAAAAGCTCGGTGCATCTCAGCGGTGAAATCCTCATATTTGTTGCAAATAGGGGTTTGCAGTTAGCGGTGTGGCCCATGTCAGAGCTTGCCCAATCAAGAGAAGATGAGGGAGGTAATCTTGGCCTGCGAGCTGGCGCACAGTTGCTGCACCAAGACGGAGAGTTGGGAGAAAGTAGCAGGCAGTTGGACAATGGTTTCCTGCTGTGTCTGGACCCTGCACTCATGTTGCCAATGGACTTCCTGTAGGTGAGCATACCCTTCTGGGTCAATTGGTTGTTCACTCACCCTGTCAGGAATTGTAAAGGAGACTTGACCCAAAAGCAGAGCAGCAGAGACGATTTAATGATGAACAATAGCTTTAATAATAGACAGCGAATTAACAAGCCAGGAAGGACCACAAAACAAAAGAGAACAGAAACGAAACACGGCAGGCAGCAAGGTAAACATCAGGCAGGGAAAGAGGAAGCTAGGAGTGGCTGGTTGAATGAACATTGACTTTGGATGAGAGCTAGGTTTAAATAGGCTGCAGGTGATGAGTTTGGAACTAACAGCAGGCGCTCCTGTTAGCTGGGTGGAGACTGAAAGGTGCCTGCATGTGCAGGCCTGGCATCAGCAAGCCATGGTAAGCAAAGGAAATGCTTCAAAGATAACATCAAAATCAGCCTGAAAGAATTCAACATTACATCTAAAAATTGGAAAGAACTTGCACTTAATAGAAAGAAACGCCTGGAGGAAATCTATTCAAGAGGGAGAGTGACCTCCTGAGCAACAGAACAAGCAGCTGCTGTGAAAGGACAGACTATGACTAGAAGACTCAACACAAACCACAGCCACCGCTTAATCTTGCCCACCCTGCTCCAGAATATGTGGATCTCAGATCAGCCTCTTGATTTCCACGTTCATCTTCAAGTTTATTGTCATCAGACTATACATATCTACAACCAAACTAAACAATGCTCCCCCAGACCTGGAGCACCCACAAACCAAATGTCACACACAGCACATAAAACAAAATATTACCACAAATAATCTTTGAAGTTCCAAGTAAGTTTATTATCAAAGTACATATATGTCACCATATACAACCCTGAGATTCACTTTCTTGTGGGTGCACTCAATAAATCCATAATAGAATCAATGAAAGATTGTACCAATTGGTCATTCAAACAGTGTGCAAAAGAAACAAACTGTGCAAATACAAAAATAAATATTAATAATAAATAAATAAGCAACAAATATCAAGAACATGAGTTGAAGAGTCCCTGAAAGTTGAGGAAAAATTTAAATGATGAAGTGAAGTTGAGTGATATTATCCCATTTGATTCAAGAGCCTGGTGGTTAAGGTGAATAACTGTTCCAGAACCTGGTGGTGTGAGTCCTGAGGCTCCTGTACCTTCTTCCCAATGGCAGCAGTGAAAGAGAGCATGCCTGTTTGGTGGAGTGTCCCTGATGATGGATGCTGCTTTCCTGCAACAACGTTTCATGTAACACACACAAAATGCTGGTGGAATGCAGCAGGCCAGGCAGCATCTATAGGAAGAAGTACAGTCGACGTTTTGGGCCGAGACCCTTCGTCAGGACTAATGTGCTCAGTGATGAGGAGGGCTTTACCTTGATGGACTGAGCTGTATCCACTACTTCTTTTGTCAGATTTTCAATTGGAAAACTTTGGTGTTCCCAAACCAGGCTGTGTTGCAGCTAGTCAATTTTCTCTGCACCACATACCCATTGAAGTTTGTCAAAGTTTTAGGCGTCATGCAATATCTTCGCAAACTCCTAAGGAAGCAGAGGTGCTGCTGTGCTTTCTTTGTAATTGCACTTACATGCTGGGCTCAGGGCAGGTCCTCTGAAATAACTCAGAGGAATTTAATGTTGCTGACTCACTCCACCTCTGATGAGGACTAGCTCATGGACCTCTGGTTTCCTTCTCCTGACGTCAATAATCTTCCCATAAGTTTTGCTGACATTGAGTGAGAGGTTGTTGTTATGGCACCACTCAGCCAGATTTTCAATTTCCCTCCCATTTGCTAGTTCGTCACTGCTTTTGATTTGGCCTACAACTGTGGTGTCATCAGCCACACAGTCATAAGTGTACAGCGAGTAGAACAGGGGCTAAGCACACAGACCATGGTGAAGATGTTGTTGCCAATTTCAACTGACTGGGGTCTGCAAGTGAGGAAATTAAGGATCCAAATGCACAAAGAGGTATTGAGGCCAAAGCCTTGAAGCTTATGCATTAGTTTTGAGGGGATGATAATATTAAATATTAATCTGTAGTCAGAAAGGCAGCATTTTGCTGTCTAGTTGCTCCAGTGTTGAGTGAAGAGCCAGTGAAATGTCTCCTGCTGTGGATCTGTATGTCTGGTAGGCAAATTGGAGCAGAAGTTGATAAGTTCTATCACAAACCTCTCAAAACACTTCATCACTTTAGATGTAAGTCATTGAGGCAGGTTACCATCTTCTTAGGCACCGGTATAATTGACCTGTACAGATTGGATGGGTTGCACCTGAACTCGAGGGGGAGCAATATCCTTGCTGGTAGGTTTGATAGCATGGTTCGGGGGGGTTTAAACTAATTTGCAAGGGGGATGGGACCCGGAGCGATAGAGCAGTGAAAGAAGTGCATGGAGTAAAGCCAGATCTAACAAATAGAGAGGCTTTGAGGAAAGAGCAGCAGAATAAAGGGTGTAAAAGTAGTAAGGTAGAAGGGCTAAAGTGTGTGTACTTCAATGCAAGAAGCATCAGGAACAAAGGTGATGAACTGAGAGCTTGGATACATACATGGAATTATGATGTACTGGCCATTACGGAGATTTGGCTGGCACCAGGGCAGGAATGGATTCTCAATATTCCTGGATTTCAGTGCTTTAACAGGGATGGGGGGTGGGGGGAAGGGGAGGAGGTGTGGCATTACTGGTCAGGGATACTATTACAGCGGCAGAAAGAGTGGGTTATGTAGCAGGATCCTCTTTTGAGTCAGTACGGGTGGAAGTCAGGAACAGGAAGGGAGCAGTTACTCTACTGGGGGTATTCTAATAAGCCCCCTGGTAGCAGCAGAGATACTAAGGAGCAGATTGGGAGGCAGATTTTGGAAAGGTGCTAAAATAACAGGGTTGTTATCATGGGTGACTTTAACTTCCCTAATTTCCCCCTCCCCCCCATTACTTTCAAATCTCTTAGTACCTTTCCTTTCAGTTAGTCCTGATGAAGGGTCTCAGCCTGAAACGTCGACGGTGCTTCTCCTTATAGATGCTGCCTGGCCTGCTATGTTCCACCAGCATTTTGTGTGTGCTGTAAATCCTTATTTTTGTTTTGTTATTTATCCATTGATGCTTAAACTTCAAAGGCATAAAGTTCTGTTAAAATGTCTTAGAGCCTTTTTTTTGGGTTTCTGAGTAATTTGGGACTCCATATTTTCAGACTGACAGGAGAAACAGCAATAGATGTTTGAAAGGAAAATGTCAGAAGAAGGGACAACTATGAGGGAAAGCTGGAAAAGACAAGTCCAGGGCAGACTGAAAGGGACTCTCTAAAAGTGTTAATAGATTTGATAGGGTGGAAATAGGGAAAGGTTTTCTTTTAAATGTAGATTATAAATACAAATATTAACATTACAAATATAATGTTAATTCTAAAATCTATTGTTAGTTAGCCTCTTTATAATTTTTTTCTGTATTCTCCGGGGAATAGATCTTCATAGATTATTCAAATAAAAGATATGCGTGCTAGCAGTCTGAAACAAAACTTTCTAATAATCTCGGAAACACTTAGCAGATCAAATTGTACTTATGCAGATGATAAATATAACATTTTAAAATTATGCTCTTTTGGAGGTACTTTTTCAGCTTAGCCTGATGGAAGCAAACAAACAGTGGAGTCTGCAGCCAGTTCCAAGCAATGAGTACATTAAAACAGTGGAACCATGTACCTAGGTCAGGTAGGTTCTTTAGCTCAATATATGGTATCCTTTCAGTCTGATATGACCCTGAGGTTAATTGGAGAGCCCAACAGCCCATAAAGTCCAATATTAATGTCTCAAACAGCAAAATCAGCCAGCATAGTAGTGCAAGCCACACAGAGAGAGAAGATTCAAGGTTGAAGTGCAACATACTGTTCAAGCTTATTGTCATTCAACCATATCCAGGTATACGAAACAATGTTCCTCCGAACCAAGACATAAAGTAATATCACCACAGATAAATTACAAATAATAGAATATATTCCAGAAGATTGACATTTAGGCATAAGGTACATTTATGACACATGTTAAAAAGTAAACTGCGTCATGCTACTCCAACACCTCAGATTCCGTCTGGCGTGAATATCGATTTCACAAACTTCCAGTAATGTCCCCCTTCACGATTCCCCATTCCAATTCCCTCTCTCAGCTTATCTCCTTACCTGCCCATCACCTCCCTCTGGTGCTCTTCCCCCTTCCATCTCTTCCATGGCCTTCTGTCTACTCCTATCAGATTCCTCCTTCTCCAGCCCTGTACCTCTTTAGCCAATCAAATTCCCAGCTCTTTACTTCACCACTCCCCCCTCCCTGGTTTCACCTATCACCTTGTGTTTCTTCGTCAGCTCCCCGCACCTTCTGACTGTAACTCCCCATCTTTCTTTTCCAATCCTGATGAAGGGTCTTGGCCCGAAACATCAACTGTACTCTTTTCCTTAGACGCTGCCTGGCCTGCTGAGTTCCACCAGGTAGGTAGGTGTGTGTGTGTGTGTGTGTGTGTGTGTGTGTGTGTGTGTGTGTGTGTGTGTGTGTGTGTGTGTGTGTGTGTGTGTGTGTGTGTGTGTGTGTGTGTGTGTGTGTGTTGCTTGGATTTTCTCTTGTTTGTGAGTGTAACACTACTGGTGCTCCATATGTGATGAGACCTGGGTGGTGGCAGGGAGTTCAATACTCACAGCCTGGGAGAAGAAGCTATTTGCCATCCTGACAGTTCTTGTCCTAATGCTATGGTACCTCCTGCCTGATGATAGGAGTCAAAAAGGTTGTTGGATGTATGGGGGGGATCCTTGATAAAACTAAAGACTCTACTTATGCAGCTTTCCTGATAAATATCTCAGATAGGTGGAAGAGAGACCCCAATGATCCTGTGAGCTGTCCTTGCAATCTTCTGTAGGATCTAGCGGTCAGATGCCTTGCTGTCAGATGGTGATGCAGGACACTCTCGATGGTGCTCCTGTAAAAATTGGTTAGAATGGGGGGTGGAGACTCAATCACCTTTATCTCCTCAGGAAGTGGAGACTCTTCCCCAGTGACTCCTGGGCATCTTTGTTCAAGACTGCACAAAATAGAGAAGGAGAATCCATTGAGAATCTCAAGGCCAAGCATTGTTAACGTACTGAAGGTCTGTGTAGATGGTGGAGGATGCATGCCACTTGCAGATTACCCACTTGCCTACACCACCAGCCATCTTCGATGTGGCAGAGCCAAAGGTGTAGAAAGGTTCTTTCAATCTGGCCATCTTGCCGCTTATGTATTTTTTTCTGTATATTGTGCGGTTAGCTGACACTGGGATCTACCGGTTAGCAAAATCCTGCCTCCAGTCTTCATTTCTCCTCAAAATTAGCCATGACGTTGGCACAAATGGGCAGAGTCTGAAAGGGATTGTGTCTTCTATCTGTCAATGAATCAGAGTTGCCATTTGCCTGAACTTTTACAGGTGTGCTGCTTTTACAAGATTGCTTTCAGCTCTGAGGGGGCTGGCCTACAAGGAGAGATTGACCTGGGATTTTACTAACTAGAATTCCAAAGAATGAGAGGGGATCTTATAGAAATATTTAAATTTATGAAAGAGACTGATTAGAGGCAGAAAAAATCTTTCCACTTGATGAGGAAAAACTGCTTTTCCCAGAGAGAAGTGAATCTGTGGAATTCTCTGCCCAAGGAAACAGTGCAGGCTAACTCATGAAATATATTTAAGACACGGTTAGGCACGTGGCCAAGTGATTAAGGCGTTGGTCTAGTGATCTGAACATCGCCAGTTCGAGCCTCAGCTAAGGCAGCATGTTGTGTCCTTGAGCAAGGCGCTTAACCACACATTGCTCTGTGACAACACCGGTGCCACGCGCATCCTTGCCCTTCCCTTGGACCACATCGGTGGCGTGGAGAGGGGAGACTTGCAGCTTGGGCAACTGCTGGTCTCCTGTACAACCCTGCCCAGGCCTGCGCCCTGGAAACTTTCCAAGGCGCAAATCCATGGTCTCTTGAGACTAATGGATGTCTATTCAAGATATATAGATTCACATAGCAGAAGAATTAAGAGTTATGGGGAAAAGGCAGGTGGGTGCAGCTGAGTCCCGTGGCCAGATCAGCCACGATCATACTGAATGGCAGAGCAGGCTCAACAAGCCTGACGGCCTACCCTTCATCCTTCGCTTCTGTTCTTATGTATTCAAAGAGTCATACAACTCAGTAATACGCCCTATAGCACACCATACCTATGTTGATCTTTGACATACTAATTTCATTTTCCAACAGTTGGTCAGTGGCGTACTATTCCTTGGTGATTTGATGTCCTGATTTAATCCTGATGAAGGGTCTCGGCCCAGAATGTCAACTTACTCTTTTCCATACATGTTGCCTGACCTGCTGAGTTCCTCCAGTGTTTTGTGTGTGTTGCTTTGGACTTCCAGCATCTGCAGATTTTCCTCATGTTTGTGACTTAAGTGCTTGTCTTAATGCTTCTTAAATGTGAAAGCACCAATGTGTCTACCTTCTCAAGGAATGGTTTTCAACAGCTCCCCAACCGATCGTCTCTAATACACAAGGACAGCAGGTCCATGGGAGTATTATCAATTCATGTTGCTCCCTTTTCAAGGTTCTTTTGAAGACCCTGACCTGTAGTTACAGTCTGGCTTTGGTTCTTTGCGGGAATGGAACCTGCTGTCAGGGCCTCACGACCAGTCACTTTTGATATGCCAAGGATGCGGCTTGGAAAACTAGCATGCACCTTCAAGGTGCCAGATTTCATGGCTCTGGAGACAGGCTGGTGCCCCGGACTAAGGCATTGCGGGAGAACACGTTAGATCAGAAGCAGCAGGCTAGCTGCCGTGGGCTGTGTTTCCAGAGACCTGAGTTCTTTGGGCACAGAGCTCAGAAGAAGCAACACAACAGACTTCTAACACCGTAAATCAGCGAGTTGTTTGTTACGTCTCTCCTCTTGCTGTGAAACAGATACACCTCTTTTTCCCTTATTAGGGAGAGAGAGAGAGAGCCCGTGGTTTGTCGCATTACCAGGTGAACGAATAGTCTTTGCGTTACTGCAAGTCTGTACCTTTATTGATGCTTTGCTCCACATTTCAGTGCTTGGTGGAGGGCGCTGATGCTTTTTTGCTGGTGAGGGTTTGGGGGAATCGTTAGGGTTCTAACGTTTAATTATCATTCATTCTTCAGGGCACTCCTATGTTTTCATGGATGTTTGCCAAGAAAAAGGAATTCCACAACGTATATTGTATACATTTCTCTGGCATTAAATGTACCTTTGAAACCTCCCCATTATCCTGCTTTGGAAATATATTGACATTGCTTCATGGTCATTGGGACAATCCTGGAGCTCCCTCCTCAGTGACTTGATAGGAACATCTTCAGCAGACGGACTGTGGTTCAAAGAGGAGGGGCTCAGCTTCCAAAGGACTTTTACGGATGGACAATAAATGATAATTTTGCTGATATTGCCCATGGTCCCCAAAATATACATTACTCATACGTGCATGAAAACATACTTACACGTGTGTGAAAATGAATAGACGCAAACGTCTGCGTTTATATATCCAGACATATGAATGTCATCGTCTGCGCACTTGTATATAAAATATTTATAAAACTGAATGACATTTTGCAATTGGGGTTCCATGGGTCTGCCGGGCTGCCGCCGCTGCTTGGCGACATGCCGTAAAATGTGAGCGGTCGCTGAGGAGACGGTAAGAAGCCTCTTCTTCCGTGGTGCGGATGTTCTCAGTTGTTGAGCGCAACATGTAAGTAAAAACGGGCCGGGGTAGCAGGTTTCTCTTCGTCATCCTCCCTCCGTCCTTTCTCACAGGGCGTGAAAACTGCTTACTAATTGGCAGGCGGAATTCGGAGCGGGATGGAAGTGGAGGTGGAAGAGCGGCCCGGCCCGGCCCGGGTGGGCCCAGGGCTCCGCCAACCCTAGTCATTCCTTGGCTCCAATTAGAATTATCCTTGCAAAATATCCTCACGTTCGGAGAAAGGCATCCCTTGTTCACGCGGTTCATTAGATTTAATTCTAGTTCTTTATTTTGAAGCTGTTTAATAATTTATTTGATGTGAACGTTGCTAGTCTTTGCCCTTTGAACATGCCTTTGAGGGCTGGCACCCCCAGTTAACAGGACAAATGTGAATTTTGTTTTTAAAGTGATATTTGCATATAGTTTATTCACCCCTCCCCCACTGCCCTTGATGACATTGTATTTTGTGTCTGTGATAATCTTGTGGTTTTATATTAATTATTTTTTTAATATTTCTTTATGTGATAGTGTTTTGTGAAGAATAAGAGATGTTAAAGAAATATTGTTAAAATTGTAAAATTTCGATTGGAATGAAGAAGCCAAACCAGTGATGCTGCTAGCAGATATGCCTGGCTATTAGGAAATGAAGGTACATATTTGGCTGACAAATGTCATGTCACCCAAAGTGATCAAATTTGACTTCTGGTACTATTTTATGTTAATGCTTGGACTTCTTCCCTCATCCCAGAAATCTGGCGGTTATTAATTGACATGTTTAAGTTGCTCATAATATGATTGTGTGGTACAAGATTTGGGAATGTATATGTCCAAGAGAAGGGGTTACAAGGAGAATATGATTACTCTGAAAATTCAGTGGGCCAGATGGCCCTCAAAGCTGTTAGAGAATATAAGGGTAAAACTTAAGGTTGATTGCAAGAGCTGAGGAAAACAGAAAAAATATTTGTCCATAAGAGATACCTTTCTCTGTTCCAGACACCTCCTCTTAAGCTCCTGTCCCCTGGTCTCTCCACCATTGCCTTCAGTGATGGAGACAAGAAGTCAGCAGACTTCCAAGTCTGCTGCATTGCTGCTAAATATTTTTTTCACCCCTCCCCCAAGAAAGCACAGGATAAACTGGAATCTTTCCTCCCTCCCCCCCCCCCCAGTAACTTTGTGTACAGTATATCAGGGGATAAGCACAGAATTTTGCAAGGTGAAAGATGAAAGGCTGACCAAAGTGGATTTCCAGAAAAGAGACACAAGACTGCAGATGCTGGAATTGGTGGCAATATACGAAGTGCTGGAGGAACTCAGCAAGTCAGGTAGAATCAGTGATAAAGAGTGGGCCATTATGTTTGAGTCCAGACCCTAAATCTGGAGTGGTTGTTCAAATAATGTTTCTCATGGCTTGGGGCATTTTCCATTTTTCAAATTCAGGTTGTTGTAGGAGATGATTGGATGTTCGTAAAATTCTGTAATCAGATTAACACTGCGTGGGAAATTGTTCTAAAAAGCAAACGATGATCTTCATTCAAACCAGCAGCAAATTTTCTGAGTTTTTTTTATTTCGCTGATACCACCCATCAATCCCAAATAATACAAACTTGATGGACCTGTTATGTTTTGATATTTTTGTCTTTGTCCTTTTCTAAATACAGTTCTTTATATGCAACATAAAACTGTTGTGATTGCAATTTCACAACATACTTGCTCTTCCTGTCCTTTTTCACCTGGAGAGGGAGAACAAAACAGCTAATGTAGAAGTGTGTGGGGGGGGGGGGCTCATGAAATTGCCTATTTAAATAATTTTCAAAATATACAGTAGGTTTAGAAATGGTTCTAAAAACTAAGTTAGGCTGCAATTTTATTACCAATATTATGTTTATCCACAATTTCTTTTGACCATTAGCACAAATTAATATTTAAGTCTTGGCATACATTAGGATAACATTCTATATGATAGTAAAGGTCCCTGTGGAGGACAGCTGGCATCATCAACATGGTTTTGGTTTAGACTTGCATTCAAAACAATGTTGAAATATGCTTGAAATAATTGCTCAGGTTTATTCTCTTGAGCATAATACCCAATATTTGATTCATTTAAGATTAGCCAGCTGGATAGCAGAGAAGCTCACACCCAGAGCTCTGGTCAAGTGAAGTAAGTCAGTTCACTGCTCTCAGCATATCTTGAATCTCCTGTACTCAAATGTATTAATGGATGTAATTGTGGCTTATGTCCCACTTTTGTCTCCAAGTGCACTGCTGCCCCTGTCCCCCTGTTAATAATATCAAGAATCAATAAGGGAAAGGGGAAGTTAGATAGTACAGAAAAAAATACTTGCAGTTAGGGCCTTCTTTTGATATGCAGGTACTGTACTTGCAAGGCAAATCCTATTGAAATCCTATTTTCTACTTCAGGTAGATCCTTGAAATTGTTGTTCCTCTTCATGCTTAATGGCACACCGGGTGGCAACCTTGCCATTTCATTAGCATTTATTTTTATGAAGCCGAGTTGCTAGCTCAATGCTCAACCCAGCACGGATGGAAAGTGTGCAAGGAGCCAGCCAGATTCAAACCCAGGACCACTCACCTCAAAGTTTGATGCAAATGCCACTACACCATCAGCTGGCAATAGACCCTTGAAATATAAACTGTTAATCCAGACACGTTGAAGATACTGGAGATCTTCATTAATTGTGTACAGAGATTACACTGCCAGATTTGCTTCCACATGTTTAGTTCACGTTTTTTTGCAACTTTTCATGAAATTCAGCACTTCACATACTGTGCAGATGCTAGAAATCCAAAGCAAAACACATATATTGTTGGAGGAACTTAGCAGGCCAGGCAGCATCTATGGAAAAGAGTAAACAGTTGATGTTTCAGGCTGTGACCCTTTATCAGGACTGGAAAAAAGATGAGAAATGAGAGCAAGAAGGTGGGGGAATGGGGGGAAGAAGTACAAGGTGGTAGATAGGTGAAACCGGGAAGGGGTGAACTAAAGAGGTGGGAAGCTGACAGCTGAAAAAGGTAAAGGTCTAGAGAAGGGGGAATCAGATAGGAGAAGGTAGAAGAACTTTGGGGGAAAAGGGAAGGGAGAGGAGCACCAGAGGAAGGTAAGGAGATAAAGTGAGAGATGGAATAGAAGCCTGTGAGGAGAAAAACTGACATTTTTAAACAATTTTTAAATAAATCTAGAATTGAGCAAATAAAATCTTTTTTGCTATCACATTAAAATATTCAGAAACTATTAATCTGGCTACAATTTTCTTCAAGGAAAACTTTACTTTCACATTCTGCATATTGAAAATGCTCATTGAAGAAAATGGCCTGGAGAAGGATTGGAGAAGTATTTTTTAGAAGTATCTATTTTTCTCCCCCTCTGCTCCTGTCCTCACCTAAGCACATTACTGAGGAATCCCAATTAGATTAGACAACACAACTGTATCTAGTCCAGTGAAGAACACATTAGCTATCATTCCGTAAGCTTTATCTTCAGAGATGCTGCCCAACCTACTGAAAATGTTTAGCATTTTTTATTGTTATTACAGCTTGTGGTTCTGTAGTGCTTGCCAATTTGTTACCACATTTTCCAGCGCAGAATGAAGTTTAATGCACTTCAAAAATCAGGCTCAACACACAAAATGCTGGAAAAACTCAGCAGGTCAGGAAGCACCAACAGAAAATGAACAGTCGAGTCCTGATGAAGGATCTCAGCCTGGAGTGTTGACTGCTTGTTCCTTTCCAAGTATGATTCCTGTTTTGCTTATTTCCTCCAGCATTTTGTGTGTGTTTTTCTGGATTTCCAGCACCTGCAGAGTCAGGGTTTTTCATTTTATTCACACATATTTACTTACTTTTAATAAAATAATAACTTTAGTGAGAAGTTATTTGTTAGAAACATAGAAAACATACAGCACAGTACAGGCCCTTCAGCCCACAAAGCTGTGCCAGACATATCCCTGAGTGTGGCTTCTATATTTGACAGATAGGTAGACAGAGGAGGTGGGGTGGCTTTGTTGGTAAAAAAAAACGAAGTTAAATCCTTAGGGGAAAAAAATGACATAGGGTCAGAAGGTGACAGCTTTGTGACCAACTTTGCAGAACGATCCAGTGATAAATGGAGAGGCAAGTCGTGTTGCGGAAGCAGTGAGTCTACAGAAGGACTCAGACAGATTGGAAAATGGGCAAAAAAGTAGGAGATGGAATATAGTGTATGAAGTATGTACTCATGCACAATGGTCACAGGAAAGAAGGCATAGATTATTTTCGGAGCAGGAAGTAAATTCAAAAAAAAAATCAGAGCTGTAAAAGGACTTGGGAATCCTTGTGCAAGATTCCCTCATGGTTAACTTGCAAATTCAGTTGGTGGTATGGAAAGCAAATGTAATGTTGGCATTTGATTGAGGTGAACTAGAATACAAGACCAAGGGTATAATGCTGAAGCATTATAAAGCATTGGTCAGACCACACTTGGAGTATTGTCAGCAGTTTTGAGCCCCTTTAAATAAAAATGTGCTGATGTTGGATAGGCCAAGAGGAGAGTCACAAGATCGATTCCAGGAAGAAAAGTGTTAATCGTGTACTGTATAAAGAGTATTTGCTGGCTCTGGGCCTGTACTAACTGGAGTTTAGAGGAATGGGTTGGTGGGGAGAGGATCTTACTGAAAGGCATAAATCGAGTGGATATAGAAAGGGTGTTTCCTATAGTGGGGGCATCCAGGACCAGAGGGCACAGCTTTAGAATAGAGGGACATCGATCTAGACCAGGCATGGGCAAACTACGGCCCGCGGGCCATATGCGGCCCGTTAAGCTTTTTAATCCGGCCCGCAGAACTTGATGAAATTATATTAATAAACCTTGTTAACGTTTTCTCCCCGCAATTCTGGCGTTTTCACAATAGATGACGCACTCTATATACATTTGTGGTGACCCATTTCCTGGCACATCCGAACCGGCTCACAATTAGCCAGCGTTCCGGCTAAGGGAGATAGCCTGCGGGGGTTTGCGAGCACAGAGCTTTGGAGCCTCTGCGCCACGGGGGGCAGGTTGAGGGAGGCTTAAAAGTGAGGCAAGGGATTTCGAATAAAGTTTTTTTCTTCAACTGCAGTTACCGACTCCGTGTCGTAATTTTAGCGCTGCATGTAGCACACCGCTACACATTGACCTTTGTTGAGGTGCAGCGTATTACTCCACATTTGCGCTTTACTCTTTGTCCGGCTCGACCTATTTGTGTGAACAGTCGTTCAGCGTCATGAACATCAAAAGAGCCAGCCACCGATCCAAGTTAACTGACCAACACCTCAGATCCATCCTGAGAATCGCTACAACAAAACTAAATCCAGACTTTGATGCGCTGGCTAAAAAGGGAGACCAACAACAATGTTCCCACTGAAATTAAAAATAAGTTTCTTCGTTGTGTTATGTAAAAAATGCATTTGAAAATATTTTTTTCAATAAGCCTTACATGTTACATGTCATTTCTGTTAAGTGATGGACATGAGTAGTGCGCAGGTGCACGTACGTTCTCAAAATAAAAAATGCGCTCCGCATACTGGCGCGCTGTCACTGTTCTGTCCCTGTGCTGGTCGTTGTTGAGTTTTGGCACAGGGGACAATTGAATAAGAAGGAGCAGGACAAGTAGACCTGCATCTCCTACCGTTTTTGAAACAAAGACAGTCAGGAGGAGAGTGATGATGATAATATCTTGAAGGATAACAGAATTTTCAGTGCTTTAAAATAATAACTGTTACTATAAAAAAAAGCTGTATTTTATTCATTTAATTTTCAGTGTTTTAAAAGTCATTTCAATAAATAGCTAAATACCATGGGACTTCAAAGACAGATATTTTGTTGTAATGCATTTGTTCATTTTCAATTGAAATTAAAGCACATGTTTTCTACGTATCCCATGATATTTTATTTTCTCTTATGAGGTGTATTACCAAAACACTCCATCCATCTGCTCCTGGTCCGGTCCCCCTGTCAAATTTTAGAACCCTTTGTGGCCCACAAGTCAAAAAGTTTGCCCACCCCTGATCTAGACAGAGATGAGGAGGAATTTCTTTAACCAGAGGATGGTGAATCTGTGGAATTCATTGCCCCAGGCAGCTGTGGAAGCCAAGTCATTGGGTATATTTAAAGCAGAAATTGATAATTTATTGACTAGTCAGATTACAAGGAGAAGGCTGGAGAATAAAGTTGAGAGGGACAATAAATCAGCCATGAAGGAAATGCTGAACAGTTCTGATGGATGAATGATATAATTCTGTCTTTAGTCTTATGGAGGGGTGGTAGTGAATTAGCAACTTTGTTTTATTAGCTATGACTTGAGATAAACCTAGTGGTGCACTGGGATGCTCTACCTTAACTCGTGCTTGAAATTAAGATCCTAAAGGTGCATGCAGTTTCCTCCAGCTGCTGAGTAATTAAATATGAATAAAAGTACAACAAAAATTACAGAAACAGATAACTTCCTTGCAACATTACTAGAGACAGACACTCAATGGTGACTTTATTAGGTAGACTTGTACACCTGCTCGTTAATGCAAATATCTAATCAGCCAATCATGTGGCTGCAATTCTATGCATATAAACATGCAGACATCATCAAAAGGTTCAGTTGTTGTTTAGACCAAATATCAGAATGGTGAAAAAATGTGATCAAAGTGACTTTGACCATGGAATGATAATTGGTGCCAGACACTGCTGTATCTCAGAAACTGCTGATCATCTGTGATTTTCACATACAATGATCTCTAGAGTTTACAGAGAATGGTGCGACAAAACAAAAAATCAGTGAGTGGTAGTTCTGTAGGCAAAAGCACCTTGTTAATGAGCGAGGTCAGAAGAGAATGGCCAGAGTGGTTCAAGCTGACAGGAAGCCAACAGTAACTCAGAAAGCCATAGGTTACAACAGTGGTGTGCAGAAGAGCATTGAACTTTGAAATGGGTGGCCTGCAGCAGCAGAAGTCCACACAGTGTTCCATTCCTTTGGCCACTTTATTAGGTACACTCTTTTAACTAATAAGGTGGCCTCTGAATGTATGCTCCAGTCATATCATTAACTGCCTTGTTCTAATATGATAACACTGGCATGTGTTCAATAAATGTGGAAACGTCATCAAAGTGATGAGAAGTGTAGCCCACCTCTCACTACTGGGACTTCTTGGCTCCGAACTCATCACAAGCTGGTCATAGTTTGGACCAAAGAATTGAGCTTCAGAGATCAGTTGAGATGAATCTGCCTGCCCTGTCGGCAAAGCATGATTTGGCTGCATGAGGTAGCATCAGGGGTGTGGTGGCATCAGGGAGGGTCATTAAAACTGAAAACAATGGGCATTAAAGGAAAGGTGTTTGGAATCGTAACTACTGTCACTTAACGGTCTTTCCAAATGCAGTTTTAATCAGTGTTCTAGTAATATTTTGTAATTTTAAGGAATGTTTTTTGCATTTCCTGTAAAATCTACTATGTGGTTCTTCGCACTGGTGAGCCTCTAATTTTAACTGTTTTTAGGAGAGAATCAAAGTGATTGGCTAAGTACACGAGTTAGAAAGTGAGCATAACTGAGGATCAAATTCAGATACTTAAACTTAATGTTTTAAAATATGTAAAATCAAAGTTATGTGATATCATGCAATAATTTGTGGTAGGTAAGAAAGAAATGGGTCAAAATATTATTAAAGTACTACTGATGCTCTCACTGGCATCTGCAGACTTAATGTGTGATGTTTAAGTTTAACCTTAAAATTGAAATTAATCCAGACTGTAACTTCAGGGGATGAGTACATTCCCCTTTTCTGCCACCTTCATCACAATTAACAAACCAAATTGTTCACGTTTTAATAAAAACAACTTAGCAGTGTGTGAGTAAACCATAAAATAAAATCTGAATGATGCAATCCAAATTGTAGTAACCAAAAGGAGGTTATTCTTGATCGTAAACAAGAAGTTCAACAGATACTGGTGATCCAGAGCAACATACACACAATGCTTGAGGAACTCTAAGTCAGGCAGCATCTATGGATATGAATAAACACTCAACGTTTTGGGCCAAAACCTTTCTCTCAGCCTATTGACTATATATTCATTTCAATAGATGTTGCCTGATGGTACTTAGTGCATCTGGCAATTTGAATGTGTTATTCAGCCTGCTGAGTCTTTCATTTGTTCCTAGCAGACTGATCCTTACAGAGCCATTCTTCCGCACTTTCCCAAAGCCCTGCAAATTAATCTGTCAAGTTCCCTTTTGGAAGATTTGTTTCTCTTTCCATTAGCCTTTTGGGTAATGGCTTTCAGATCATAACTGCTTTTTATGTAATTTTTAAAAAAATCACTTTTTGTATCCTTTGTTCAAAATGTTAAGTCTGTGCCCCAGGTACTTGCACTGAAACATTTTGTTCTATCCTGTATACTTCTGTCAAATCTTCTATTTCAACCTTCTTTGATGCAATCCAGTCTAGTTCTCCATTCGAACCATATAACCAAAGTAAGCATTGGTTTACGAAAATGTCAACAGAAGTACTAAATTTCACATTATTGCACCAACGATTGAGGAACAAATGAACTATGCACAGAGATATTATAGCTCTAATTTATTTATAGTTATCAGTTTCATTTGTGAAGTAAGCTTTTTTGCTGATTTTCTTTCCTTTTATGATATTAGGGACTCACTCCTGATGTGATGCATTTTCATAAGACCAGCAGGAGGAAAGATGGGTTATGGTGGATCAGTGGTGTACAGAAACAATGTCCTCTTGATTTGAGAATATTGCAATTGTGAACTGAAATTTCTGAATTTTGAAATTTTGCTGAAATTTCTTTTCTTTCCCCTCCTTATGTCCCAGCATAAACCAGAAAGATCAGGAGAGTAATGGAAATTAAGTTGTTACTTGGTTGATGCATTTTAATTTTTTTACCCCTTCTTTTCCAGACCTTTGAACAGGAAACAGTGGGGAGCTGTTGACCATTAACAGACGATGATTTGTTTGTTGTTTGCGAAGCCACATTTTCTCGGACTCCTGTCACTGAGAGAACATTGCAGCAAGCTGCCTTGATGCCGATATTCCCAATCCCCCGTCGGGTGCGTTCCTTCCATGGCCCCCATTCTACATGTCTACATTCGGCATGTGGCCCAGTTCGGACAACGCACCTCGTCCGGACCAAATACAGTAGCTTCGACCTTTACTTGAAATCACGGTGGCTGTTTTGTTTCATCCGCTTCCTGTTGTACTTCAGCTGCAGCCTCTTTACGTCCATACTCTGGGTGGCACTGTCCATCCTCTTCTGTATCCAGTACTTCTTCATACGTGTGTCACTGCGCTTTCAATACAAGCTTTCCATAGTGCTTCTGTTGCTGGGGCGTAGGCGTGTTGACTTTAACACAATGAATGAACTCTTTATCTATGGGATCCATGTGACAATGCTGCTAGTTGGAGGACTGGGCTGGTGTTTTATGGTGTTTGTTGATATGTAAATAAGAGTGCATGTGAGAAATGGTTTTGTGCATTATATTGTAAAATATATTGTTTACAATCATGCAAAAAGATTATTTGATTTTTATTTAAAACTAAATCTTGCTATGTTAAAATATATGAATCATCAATCATTGCTTTGTTTCTTTTCCCACCTCTCTCTCACTCTCTTCTCCCCATCCATGGTATGTCTGCATCATTTTGATGAAGCATTACACAAGCCAACAGTAAAATTACGGGAGTAGAGAAGTCTTACTGCAGTTATATACATCCAAAGTACCATGTACTATTTTAGACTCCATACATGTTTTAGAAATGGTGCCGCAGAAGTTCATTAATTGGATTAGTATATGATAGAGGGAGTTGCCCAGTGAATGAAGTTAGAATAAAATAGGCTAAGTTGTTCAGAGGTTTGAAGAAAGAGAGGTAATTGTATCCCACAAGGTTCTGATCGGGCATGATACTGAGGGGCAGTTTACTCTGGTGGGGAGTCTGAACTGGGGAGCTCAGTCTAAGAGCAACAGGGTTGAATATTTGAAACATGCTTTCATCCAGAATAGTGAACATTTTGTACGTTGGGTGTGTACAGATAGTATATCGGGCTAGGTTGAAGGTTACAGAATTTTGGATTCCTGGAGAATCAAGAAATATAGGATTTGCGCAGGAAAATGGAGTTGAAGTCATTAGTTGTGACTTTTGAATATTGGGCAACTTGAGGAAGCTAGGTAGTTGACTCCTATTTCTGTTTTTGTTTGGGTTGCAAACCCATCACTCTGTCTGGAGTTGAGCTCCATTGACTTGGGTGACACTTAGCTCAAATTAAATGATCTAATCTTACAGCCTGGGAGACAATACAGATCCAAATGTACTTGATAATCTATGATTTGACAAAGGGAAGACGTAATCAATCAAAGCCTCCCAATCTAAATGCATTTCAGTAAATGACTACGCATTGAGTGAAATTGAGAGGGATACTCTTCTAATTCAGATAGTCTTTTTAGCAGCCGTGGTCTAGCCCTGGTAAGGAAGGAAAGGCTAGCAGTGAATTGTTATGAACACCGGAAGAAAAATATCTCCTTAAAAATAACTGGTATAAATGCTATTTAGATTATAAGAGCTAAGCTCTTAAAGAGATTGAAAATGAAAGTGGAATAAACCAAGTGAGAAGAATTCAAAGTAATATGTGATTAAGAGAAATAGGAAAATTTGAGCATGTAGAAAGAATCTGGGCAGAAGATTAAGTACTGTTACCAAAGTTTGCATTGGATGCGTTTTAAAAACATTAAAGATGAAAGAAGGCACAGTCAGAAATATTTTGAAATGATAATATAGAAGTGCAAAACATGAATACAATTGTCTTATGGTTATGTTGTGACACTAGCAACAATGACAGCATTAATGACGGGAAAATAGAAAATATCAGTAAGTTGCTTGTTGGATTTTCTAACTGGTTATTGGTGTCTTTAGGGGAATTTGGGGATTTTTTTCGTATATTTGTCTTCTGGAATCAGATTCGATGGTTTCTTTCAAATCAAAGTTTAAATACTTGAAGTTAAATATGAACTATTGTGCTGATGGCCAATTGAATATAGTGTAGGGAAGTGTATGATCATGCATTTTGTTAGAAAGAATAAAGGCATAGACTATTTTCTAGAAGTTGAGTGAATTCAGAAATTTCAAGTGGAAAGGGACTTGGGAGTTCTTGTGCAGAATTCCCTGAAGGTTAGTTTGCTAGTAAAGAAAGCAAATGCATTTTGAGAGAATCAGAATATAAAAGCAAGGATGTAATGCTGAGGCTTTAGAAGATATTGGTCAGACCATATTTAGATTATTGTGAACAGGTTTAAGTCCCATATCTAAGAAAGAATATGCTGGCATATGGCAGAGTCTGGAGGAGGCTAAAGAGAATGATCCCAGCAATGGAAAAAATTAGTGTATATGGAGCATTTGATGGCACATGGCCTGTACTCAAATGTAGTTTAGAAGAATGAGGAGGATTTCATTGAAACTACCAAATATTGAAAGGCCTAGACAGAGTGAACGGGGAAAGAATGTTTCAAATAGTGGGAGAATCTAGGATGCGAGGACACAGCTTCAGAATAAAAGAACATCCCTTTGACAAAGATGAGGAATTTCTTTAGCCAGAGTGTGGTGATTCTGTGGAATTCATTTTCCCAGCCAGCTTTGGAGGCCAAACCATTTTGGTATATTTAAAGCAGAGGTTGATCATCTGTTGAAGTGTTGAAGACTTTGGAGCAAAGGCAGGCAAATGGCATTGAGAGGAAAAATAAATCGGCCATGATTGAATGGGAGAATAACCTTGATGGGCCAATTAGCCTAATTCTGCTGCAATGTCTTATGGTCTTATAAAATTTGCAAGAATTTTAGTGAAAGTGTATGTCAGTGAAATTCATTGAAAATCCTTTTTAAAGAGTTGTAAATGCATATGACTTCCTTATGTTGTATGATTATTTTTTTACTAGTCCATTCATCTGTCAACTTTAGGCCACTCTCTTTGGTTACACATCGTAAGACATTTTAAACAAACACTGGAAAACTCTCCAGTGCCACATTCTCTTGGAATGAAAACAAATGTGATCACTCTAGGTTGATCTATTTGCTAGTATTTTCTATACTGACCATATTCAAAAGGGTAACAATTATACCAATGTCGCGATAAAATGCTTTGAGAGGTTGGCCATGGCTGGAATCAACTCCCGCCTCAGCAAGGACCTGACCCACTGCAATTTGCCTAATGCCATAATAGGTTATGGCAGACACAAGCTCAGTAGCACTTCACGCGGCCTGAGATCATCTGGACAACACAAGCACCTATGTCAGGATGCTGTTCGTTAACTATAGCTCAGCATTTAACACCATAATTTCTACAGTCCTGATCAAAAAGCTACAGAAAATGGGCCTCCATATCTCCCTCTGCAATTAGATCGTTGACTTCCTAACTGGAAGACCACAGTCTCTGTAGATTGGTAATAACATTTTCTCCATGCTGACTATTAACACTGGTGTACTTCTGGGATGTGTGCTTAGCCCACTGCTCTTCTCTCGATATACCCATGTCTGTATGGCTAGGCATAGCTCAAACACCATCTATAAATTTGCTGATGATACGACCATTGTTGGCAGAATCTCAGATGGAGACAAAAGGGCGTACAGGAGCAAGCTAGTTGAGTGGTGTTGCAGCAACAATTTTGCATTTAACATCAGTAAGACTAAAGAGCTGATTGTGGACTTCAAAAAAGGTAGGATGAGGGAATATGAACCAATCCTCATAGAGGGATCAGAAGTGGAGAAATTTCAAGTTCCTGGGTGTCAAAATCTCTGAAGATCTAACTGGGCTCCAAATATCAATACAGCTATAAAGAAGGCAAAACAACAACTATATTTCATTATTAGTCTGAGGAGGTTTGATTTGCCACCTAAAACATTTGAAAACTTCTACAGATGTACCACGGAGAGCATTTTGACAGGCTGCATCAATGTCTGGTATGATGGGTGGGGAGAGGGGCTACTACACAGGATCAAAAGAAGCTACAGAAAGTTGTGAAATTACCTAGCCAGCCAACTCCCTCATTGGTACTAGATATCCAAGACATCTTAAAGGGGCGTACCTTAGAAAGGCTGCGACATTATTAATGACACCCATCACCCACGGTATGCCCTCTTTTCATAGTTACAGTCTGGAAGGAGGTACAAAAGTGATTAAGGAACAACTTCTTCCTTTCTGCCGTCTGATTTCTAAATGGACATTAAGCTCACAAACACTACCTCACTTATTATTATTTCTGTTTTTGCACTACTTTTAATTTAACTATTAGACATACAGTATATACTTAATGTAATTAAGAGATATACTAAATATTTTTAAATGGTACAGAGTTACAAACTCAGCCAGCTTCATCATGGATGCTAGCATCCTCACTCTTGAGGACATCTTCAAAAGGTGATGCCTTAGAAAGGAGGCATGCATCATTAAGGTATCGTGTGGGTACTTAGTGATGGATGTCTCCATTTTAAGGCCCCTTTTGAAGATGTCCTCAAGAGTGAGGAGGCTGGCGTCCATGATGGAGCTGGCTGAGTTTACAACCTTCTGCAGCTTTTTCCAATCCTGTGTAGTTCTGGAATTATAAATATATATAAATTTAAATAGTGATCAGCACTGGCATACATTAGGAATCCAGATATTTCATGCTAGCTCACATTTTGTTAAATAAAAGTAATTTGAATGAATTCGAGTTGATATTAAATGCTCATATCCAGGTAGTATTGTCACTCAAATTGTCATTTCAGTGAACTCAACGTTGGCAGAAGTTTTGGCAAAAAATTACAGGAAGTATCTAATAAAGTGGCCATCAAGAGTATGTAATTAAGTTTGAAATAAAAAGCTAATGTCACAATGATGTAAGGTTGATGTAACAATTTTCTCTAGTTTAATTAAGTTATTCAATGAAGAAAACCTACCATCTTTAATTGGGTCTAACCTAGAAGTACCTCCAGACACACCAATGTGATTCACCCTTAACTGTCCTATGGAATGGCCTGTAAAGTTACTCAGTTTAGGACACAGGAAGGCATTGACATTGCTACCAACTCATCAACAAAAAGCTTCAAAAGCTGTAAATCTGAAAACAAAATGCTGGAAATATTCTGGAACCCCATTCAATGACCTTTTGTTAAACTTTTATAACATTCAGGCTGAAATAAATTCCTGTTTCTCTTCATGGATGTTCCCTCACTTGCAGACAATGTGCAGCATTTTTAATGTTCACTGTCCTTGGCAGTGACATCAACATGAAGGAATAATTTAAAAAATGTTTACAATGTGATGTGATCTATGTCACAGTTGATAGCACTTTAAATTTCTAAGTCAGAAGGACATGGAACAGTCCCTTCAGTCTACGATGTCGTGCCAAACTACTTAAATTGGTAATCAAGATGCTCAAGTAAACAAATCCCATTTTCCTACACAATCATCACATCCTTCAATTTTCTGCACATTCGTGTGTACTTGCACCACCTCAGGCAGCGCATTCCAAGCACCCACCACTCTTGGGGGAAGAAACACTTGTCATGCAGATCTCTATATTGAACATACCCCTTTTCATATTAAATGCATGCCCTCTGGTATTAGACATTTCACTCTGGGGAAAAGATACTAACTGTTTACTCTCTCCATGCCCCGCATAATCTTATAAACTCTTATCAGATCTCCCTTCAGTTTCTGCCACTCCAGGGAAACCAACCCAAGTTTGTCCAACCCCTCAAAACACATGTCCTCTAATCCAGGTAAACTTCTAAAACACCATCTCCAAAGCCTCAGCATCCTTCCTATAATGAGGCAACCAGAACTGAATACAATACTCCAGATGTAGCCTAACTAGAGTTTTATATAATTGCATTGATTATATAGTTAAATTGAACCATTGGAACCATTTGATTTGAATATTAGTTCTTAATTCTTGAACTCAGTTCCTCAACTATTAAAGGCAAGCATGCTTACCCCCTGTCTAGTTGCGTAGCCATTTTCAAGTTTGAGTTGTTCACTGCTAACCTGCTGAAATCTGCTTAGAAGAATATGAAAGCTTCCATTGTGGCATTCTAGAAAAATGCAGACAAGCCATCAATAAGGTTGGAAGACTACAAAGTTGTAGTCTTTTCAAGATTGAATAGATTCGGGCTTTATTCCCTGTAAAGTAGGAGATTGAGGGTAGAATTTATAGTGGTATACGAAATCATGAGAGGTACAGATAGGGTTAATGCTAGCAGGCTTTTTTCCACTGAGGTTCGGTGAGACTAGATGTAGAGGTCATAGGTTGATGGTGAAAGGTGAAATATTTAAAGGGGAACTTACCTCAGAGAGTGGTCCAAATGTGGAACGAGCTGCAAGTGAAAGTAGTGGATACAGGTTCAATTACAACATTTAAGAGAAGCTTGGATAAGTACATGAACGAGAGGGGTATGGAGGGCTATGGTTCAGGTGTTGGCTGATGGGACTAGGCAGAATAACATTTCAGCATGGACCAAAGTTGAGCACTTTCTGTGCTGTAGTGCTCTGGGACACTTAAATTATACTTGCCATGCTCAACACTGCTAAATTATCTAAACCTCATCGAATTCCTGACTGCTGCTTTGTAGAAATTAGCAGTATAACAACCCACATGTTAAAACAATGACTGTATTTCGGAAGTATTTCACTGGTTGTAAAATACTGACATTTCTTGAAAGGAATGTGCACATTAATGTGTAGGTGTTTTTGTCTTATTCTCCCCTTTCTAGTCACTTGATATGTCAAATTTCTCATGTTTTTTTCTTTCTGGAGCACCACGAATGTCTCCTTTCCTCTCATCTTCCCATCAACTTCACCTTGATTTTCCAACCAACTACCCAGCTTAGGGGTAACTTAAATTAACTCTACTACTCAGCATGTATTTGGGACCACATGGGGGAAATCTAGATGATCACAGGGAGAATGTGCAAACTCCGCCCAGATATCGGGGGACTCAGGTTCAATCCTGACATTGAACGTTACAGCACAGAAACAGGCTGTGCCAAACCATTTTTCTGCTTAGTCCCACTGACCTGCACCTGGACCATATACCTCCATACTCCTCTCATCCATGTACCTGTCCAAGATTTTCTTAAACGTTAAAAGTGAGCCCACATTTACCACTTCATCTAGCAGCTCATTCCACACTTCCACCACTCTCTGTGTGCTGTAATATGCTATGGTTCTATATCAGGATTGAACCCGAGTTCCCAGAGCAGTATGGCAGCAGCATTAACTGAAGTGCCACTTCACTGACCCCTTTTCTTATTTCCTTCGACATGGAAGGAGGCTATTGACCCCCCCCCCCCAAGTCCAATACTCTCAAAGGAATCCCCATCTGTGCTTGTGCTTATGAACAGATAAAGCAGACCTCCATGTATGACCCTTACCTCAATTCAGAACTGATTCCACACCTATGGGCTCACTTTTAAGCACTTTACAACTCATTTTCTCAGTATTCTTCTTCACTTGTTTGTTTATTTGTTTTGCACTTTTGTTCTCTGCACATTTGTTGTTCGTCCATCTTTGTACATAGTTTTTCATCTATTCTATTGTATTTCTTTGTTCCTCTGTGAATTGTTGTTCCTCTCCACACCTTTTGGCATGTCGGGTGACAACCTTGCTGTTTCTTTAGCATTTGTCTGTCTTTACAAGGCTGAGTTGCTAGCTTGAAACTCAACTCAACCAGATAACCCTGGACCACTTGTCTCAAGGTCAGGTGCAGATGTCATTCGCTATCAGCTGGCGTCTACTGTGATGTCTGCAAGAAACTGAATCTTGGTATATGACACATACAATTCATACTTTGATAATTCATTTACTTCAAAATACTGATTATGCTTAATTTCTCTCACCAATGTTTTATAGTTTTGCTGACACAGTGCAGAATTTTATTGGCTTAGCTGCCATGCAATGTTCAGATCTGTTGAGTGATAAATTTACTAATGTAAGGTTTCCTTTCATTCCAATAAAAGCAACAACAGTTTTGCAATTTTGCAGGCCGTCATTCAGAACTCACAAAATAAATATCAGCAAAATATCTTGTTATGGTAAAATACAGCGACAATAGATTGCAGACACCGGAAATCTGGCAGCAGTCCAGATGAAGGGTCTCGACCTGAAACATCGACTTTCCTTTCCCCTCCACAGACACTGAATGCTCCGGTACTTTGTGTATCATTCACAAAAATGTTGTTTAGCCTGTCTATGACTGGGACCTTTCAGTCAAACTAATTTTTAATTAATTATAGGAGATTTTAGGTTTCTACCATAACTAGTGAAAGCTAGTTTATTTAGTATTTTATGATCATCTTTCACTGGCCTTCTTGAAATCCTTTAAAGTTCAAGCATATTCGGTCTAGACATCCCTTCTCTGAATGCTGAATATTTGCTCTCATTAAACTTTATGGCAACAGTTACATTTATTTACTGCTTTTTAATCTGAGGACCTTTCTAATAAGTTGTGAATGTCCCCCAATGTAACTCTCTTTAACCAGCAACCTTTGCCTTCGTGGTTTCTATTGGTAATCTGCCATTTCATTGCTTCTTTGTACATGATAAAAACAAGTATTAATCATGGACATATAACTCCGCCACCAAATGTTTAGGTGATTTCTTCCTCCCAGACATGGTTCTGTTACATGTGATATTTATACCATGTGAAGTCATTGTCTTTTGAGCAATTTGATTGGGGGTGGAAGGTACCTTTTCAACACAAGGTACAAGGTAACAGTTCATCAAGATGAATGCCAGATGTGTGAATACTGTGTCCCACTAACTTTAATCTATGTGCAGTTGCCCTGTTCTATTAAGAACATAGTGATTTATAACTCATTGATATTGTTTGATGTGCTTCTTTGAATGCAATCTCTTTTCCTTCTTAGTGTATCTGTTTTGCTCAGCTTTCCTTAAAGTTATTTTAGAAGGTGTGTGAGATGACCAGCTGCATTGCATTCGTTTGCCTTTCTGCCTTCTTTATCTGGCATCAACTCAATCTTTTTCCTCTTAGGAGATCCCTTGGGATCAAAGATGACTTGAATGATTTTCAGCAAAATTTCATTCCTTACTATAGTGTAACATAATACAACAATATGTGATTGATGATCTCGTGCAATTGTGGCTCACAATATTTCGATCTGTACTGAGTCGAACCCTTGTAATTTATGGGTTGTAATCTTTTGTGTCTGTTCCATATATTGACGATCCAATCCAAAACCACTTTGTGTTAATAACGCTGCATACCAAAATATACAATGTATGTGTGTAGCATTTGAATCATCTACAGGTAGCTGACTTTAGCTGTTTGCTTTATGCATGTGGAGTCTACTTGGGTAGTGCAAGTTGATTTATGGCCCATTAGACTAATCTAATCTCATTGTTCAATATCAGTAGAGCTAATGATTGACTTCCTTGATTGGTGACATTGTTACTTAAAACAAGATTGTCTTACAATGTTTTAATGCTTGAGATTGCATTTCATAAGATGGTGGTCCTATCCAGCTCCAAATGTTATATTTTATGATTTGTCTTTTAAACAGACGTACATAGACAAGATGCAATATGTCACAATGAAGAGAAAAGAATGCAGAAAATTTGAAATAATAATTGAAATTTCTCTAAATAGGCAGCAGATCAGGCAACATCCCTGGACAAAGCTCAGGATTACACTATGTAATGATACATTATACCTGAAATATTTGCAAACCCTGTGCTGATTGTTGTTATTTTTATTTATTTAGTGATACAGTACAATGATAGGGTGATCCTGCCAAACTAGCACACCCCCCATTACAACCATGTGATCAATTATCCTACCAACAGGTACGTCTTTGCACTGTGGGAGGAATCTGGAGCATCCAGAGGAAACCCACTCAGACACAGGGAGTAAGTGCAAACTCCTCACAGACAGCAAGCAGGAACTGAGCCCAGGTCACTGGCACTGTAATAGTGTTATGCTAACTGCTATGCTACCATGCTTATGATCTTTTTGCTCAACATATAATTTAGAGATTTTATTTTTATAAGATGTGGAGTGAAAAGTTGCAAGATTTTCCATAGGATATGTGTGATTGGGAATTGCCAGTAGTAACTAATAGATTGTCACACAAGATGTGAGATTAAGCATTAAGTGTATAATCAGTAGACATTGCAAATAGAATTCAGAGTACTTTTACCAGTTGTTGTTTGATTATGTCCCTCCTATTCATTAATGACACACCTAACCTTCTGCAAGATGTGATAAGAGGTGTTTTTTTAAATATTTATTCACAAAGCACCTCACATTTCTAATTTTGTAACACATCCTTCTCAAGAAAATAGCAACCTTTTGTTGTTTGCCAAATGTCATTCTATCTTCTGCTTCTCTTTATTTCAGAGGATCTGAAATGTGTCCAACTCTGCAAAATTCACATTCCCTTATCTCTTTCTAGATCTCTATTTCTTAACCTTCTCAGCACTAAAGTTATTCTTTCACATAGAACAGACATACAGTATTGACATTACAGAATTTATCCTCCACAACCACCCTCCTGTATTCTCCGGTACCTAATAATAGATGTTTTGATTTTTGTTTTTCACACCATTCTCTGTAAATTCCAGAGACTGACATACGTGAAAATCCCACAAGATCAGCAGTTTCTGAAATACTCAAACCACCCCTTCTGTCACCATTCCATAGTCAAAGTCATTAAATCACGTTTCTTCCCCATTCTAATGTTTGGTCTGAAGAATAACTGAACCTCTTGAACATGTCTGCATGCTTTTATGCAGTGAGTTGCTGCCACATGATTGGCTGATTAGATATTTACATTAACTAGCAGGTGTACAAGTGTACTTAATAAAGTGGCCACGTGCTGTATTGTTTGATATGCTGGATCTCTAACGAACCTCCTCATTCACACTTAGATCTTCTTTAAACTTTATTTCTCTTTTTATTCCTTGGTGGTCTTCCGTCCTCCATAAGATGGGTTGAACGAAGTGGGTGTTGCTATTGTGTTCTAGTTTACCTCTGTTTTAATTTAAGCTGATGCCTCCTTAGCTCACTTAGCACTGTGAGTAGTAATTGTTCTACAGTGCCAAAGTTTGGAATAATGCATCTAAAGGCACAACTGCCAATGAGTGATTGATGAAAATCAAGAACATGCAAGTTGCCAAATCTGTTTTTGGGGCCACATAGAACAGTAACTACAGGAGAGCTTTCACGATGCAACCCCTCATTACTTTCTCTTAAATATTTCTTTCATTTTGGGAAACAGCATTTGCAAGGGAGCAAAAATTGTAATAATTATTCTTACTTAGATTAATTTCTTTATCATGTGTCCATCAAAATATATAGTGAATCGTGTCATTTGCTAATGCAACCTAAGGACTTGTTGGGAGCAGACCAAAAATGTCACCCCACATATTGGCGCCAATATTATCATGCCTGGCAGAGCAACAGCAATAAAACAACAGTAAAGCAAGCCCCTTACCTCCCTCCCTCCCACACAACCACCCACTCTCACAACAGATACACCTCCAAACCCAGCACAGGCCACCTCCAGGCCTCCAGCCTCCATTAGACTCATAGACGTTGAGCCTCTGATTTTCCCCATTGGACTCACAGACTCACAGATCCAGAGGTTTAGCCATCAGACTTTGACATATGGACTTACGTGTTATTTTGAGGTTATATTGAGACAGATTAATACCTTGGCCATTGAGCTAAACTCTACTGATTTGCCTTCAACATTTTTAGACCCATTGAAACTTAAAAGTTGTCTTCAGTTTAGAAAAAATGCTAAAGGCAGAAAGGAGGAAGTATTTTTCTGCACATTGTCTTAAAAATAGATAAACCTAAATATTTATATTTTTGTCTAATTCATGCAAAACTCATGGCAGGAATGTCCATCATAATTATACTTTGTGTATAGATTATACACCTAGAAAAAGGACCCTTGCTTTGGCAATATAGTTAAATCACACTTTCTGTCATGGGGAAATGGAATCTTAAACGTGTGTTGATAGGTGATAAGTTCAAAGTAAATTTATTATCAAAATACAATTAGGTCACCGTGTACTAACTACCTTGAGATTCATTGGAAAGAGTCTTACATTGGCTGAATGACTTGAGGTTTAAAGAATGATTAGTAATGTCTTTGGAGAGTCAGTGCCGTGGTCCTAGACTTGAATTCAGCGACAAAGTGATGGCACTCATGTGGATCTTTAAGACAGCTGCCCACAATAAACTGGCGATGTCTTTAGCAAGGATTTCCAAGGATGTCAATTTTATCCTGGCATCAGCAAAAAGGAGTCCCCATCAACCAGCAACCATGATATCATATAACAGTATGAGGGTCCAATCACATTAAAGAATTCTCACATATCGCTAACCTGAAAATGAATTCCAGTCTTCAACAAACATTTCTGCAGAAAATGAATTGTGAAAGTGAATATGAGATCAAGTAGAAAAATAAATATATGAAAGATAAATAAATCAATGAATTTGGAAATAATTGTTTTGAGGTGCATTCATAATTGATTATTTTAAGGCCAGAAAACTTGTTCAACAGCAATTAGTATGTCAACTAACCTTATTTACATCTTGTACAACAAACTTACTGTCCATTACGCTACTGGTGTTTAGGGCAGCAATGAAGGCCCTCCATCCCTACTGATGTTCAGGGCTTCCTTCATCATATCAGTAGCTTCCTCTCAGTCATGCAAGTCCCGGGTGGAGACTCAGGAATACCATAACACTCAGATGTAGACGGATCTTTTATTGCTGTTTCCATAACAATTTTGTTTTACCTGTCTGGGTTGTTAGCCCCGAGCTGATCCCCGGAACCTGGAGGACCGCTCGTAGCCTGTCCTCTACCCTTTGACCTGTTTGGCCTGGGTGATCCAACCAAGAGCCTTGACTCCACCCAACCTAGCTCTCTGGGTCTTTGCAGTATGAAAGCCTCCAAACCAAATGACAAGGTTGTGGTCCTCTTGGAGGTGTCCGACAAAGCATGCCATTTTAACTAGCAATCTCATTTAGCAAGAATAGTTCAGAAGTATTTGAAATATTTGTCTAATCAGTGAATTCCAAATTATTCCATGTTGTAGTAGAGCAAGGTATCACTGACAGCAGCTTCTGGGTTTTGTGGTGTTGCATGTGCACGTGCTGTTGCCAGAAATTGCTGTCAGTTTCACAATATATTAACAGCAATGGATGGTGGTTTTGTGATACTGTATTGCAGCCACAACTATTGGCTAATGTTTATGATAAATGAGCTATTGTTTATTAAACACAGACTACATTTAGAAGTTGGTCATATGTCACTTTCATATTTCCCCCTGTATTGGTATTAAAATTAAAAATTAGTCCCTTGAAAGAATGGGGGGCTAAATCTGATCACAGCACCTATCAATCTGACTGAGCTGCCTATTGTGGTGCAGAATTCTTTCTGCAAATTATGAAGGGGAAACGATTCTAAAACAATGGATTACAGTTAATTGGTGCAGGTGCTTACTTGGGACTATTCTTAAAGAACAAAAACTAATTGAGAAAATAGCTGGGATTCCTTTTGTTTATTTGGGACACTATGCTTCTTAATTGGGACAGGAGACTGTTACCAACCAGCTTCTAATTAGCATCAGTCACCTGCACTTGTGTGGTTGATAGACTCCACACCATGCTTAAAGAGAACAGTTTTTAAGTGGTGCCATTTGCATGTGCTTGTGTTCAAAAAGCAAAAGATTTTTGTCACTTATACAATAGGTACAAGAAATAATTAGTAGGACAATTCAGAACTGTTTTGTTCACAGCGCTTTCAAATATTCCCGCTTGGTGATACCAAAAACGGCTGAGAATGAAAATGTAATGATTTCACTACTTCAACAAGCTAGGAACTATGAAGAATGTGAAGGTACAGAGAATCATTTTGAATGTTACAATGAAAATGAAAATTTGGAGAATACAATCACCCAAAGTATTGAATGAAAGCAGTCTATTATCTGCAATAGATGTATGGACTGATTTTGTTCACTTACGGTCAATCAATGAACACAGCAGTATACACTGGGTAAACTCCCCCATTGGAACTAATACTAGGTTTTACAGGATTGTGGTAGTAATGGTAGTGCTCTAATTTGTTCTGTATTTCATTTAAGTGCATAATTTATTACTCATTTAAATGGTAGTTGGTCTTTTTATATGTTTTAAACTATTTCCATGAAATCGGCTAATTTGGACAGCTGCTTAATTGGGCCAAAATGTACTGCCCCTTCTGTGTCCCAATTAATCAGAATCCATTGTATTTTAAACAATTCGCAGATTAAGAGACATTTGTTGATCCTTCCATGGATGAACAGCATTGGTGCTTTGAAATGCACAACATTTGGTATTGGATGTGATAGATACTATCTGGGGCACAATAAAAAGTTCCAAACCAGGATGAGGAGACCTTCCCAATAACCACCAAGTAAATATGTAAATATGGTTATTTGCTTTAAAAAAAGAGAACACTGGAAGAACTCAGCAGGAAAACAGCATCCATGGAGGCAAAAGATGTATGTCCTTATTTCAGGTTGAGACCTTGCATCATGGCTGAAAGGTTAGAGGAAATACTGCTAGTATACAGCAGTAAGAAAAGGAAACTAGGTGCGTGGAGAATAATCAGGACTGTGGGTTATCTGAAATTGGAAAAAATTCAGCCTTCATACCATTGTGAAGTAAGGTATCCAAGTGGAATATGAGTTGTTGCTCAGCTAGCTTGATTTGACTCAGCTCCATGAACCCTTCCCAATATTCACGTGAGCATGCTTTCTTCCTGAGCTGTTCAAGGTAACTAAACCTGCCAGCAAGATGATTGTTTTATCACCATCCTGACTGAAAATTTATTGTGTTTCTCATGTTACTGATTTCATGTTGCTGTAACTCACGTCCTGAGATGTCCCCTTCAACTAATAATGTGGTCAAAGGAACAGAAGCTTGGGGATAGATTGAAGCTTTTGTCATATCCATTTCATCTAATTACATTTCATAACACTCAGTAAGGAAAATGTGAAGAATTTCATTTCTGATTCCATGAATAATGAATGGCACCTTTAACCAGTACTGACAAATCTGCACATTTACGGGATATATTAATGAAATTTCAAGATCTTCCTTTTGCATTTTGGAACAGGAATACAAAAATACCCACCATTCCAAATTGATTTTTTATTCAAAGTTTAATTAGAATAAATATGAATATTCAAACAAAAATGTCAGAGTAATGGTTAATGGCACATGGATTGATTTGTATTACCATTTATACCAAAGTTGGAAGGTATTTCATTGATACTGTTATGGTTATTATTCTATGGATTTAATGAGTATAGAGAAAGAGAGAGAATCTCAGGGTTGTGTATGATGACATATATGTACTTTGACAATAAATTAACTTAAAATTTTAAATATTGTTTAGATTTCAGTTAGTTCACATATAGTTTGAGGTAGGGGAGCCTATAGCGTGTAAGAAGCAATTATGGAGAGGGTTCAAAGGGGGTTCACGAAAATGATCCTAGGATTGAACAGCTTGTCATATGAAGAGTGTTTGATGGCTCTGGATCTGTATTCACTAGAATTCAGAAGAATGAGGGCTGACCTTATTGAAACCTATCAAATGGTCAAAGGTCTTGATAGAGTGGATGTGGAGAGGATGTTTCCTATGGTGGGAAAATTTAAGACCAGAGGACACAGCCTCAGAATAGAACTCCTTTTAAAAAGGAGTTGGAGGAATTTCTTTAGCCAGGGAGTGGTGAATCTGTGAAATTCATTACCACAGGCAGCAGCAGAAGCCAAGTCTTTATGTATATTTAAGGCAGAGGTTGATAGATTCTTGATTGGGCAGAGCATGAAGGGATATGGGGGGAAGGCAGGAGATTGGAATTGAGAAGAAAAATAGATCAGCTACAATGAAATGGCGGAGCAGACTCGATGGGTCAAATGGCCTAATTCTGCGCTTATATCTTATGGTCTAATGGTTATCTGCAGGATGGTGAAAACATTTAGGTCAACGGTACCATAGTCATGCAGTTAGTTGAGTAATTGCACAAGTTCAGTCCTGATCTCAGGTGCTGTTTATATGGAACTTGCACATACTTGATCATGTGGATTTCCTCTGGGCACTCTGGTTTTCTCCCACATCCTAAAATTCTGGAGGTTAGGAGATTAATTATTTATTAATTATTATTAATTAATATTATTATTAATCATTATTTATAAATTATCTATCCCTCAACGTCAGCAAGATGAAGGAATTGGTTGATGACTCCAGAAGGAGTAGTGGACTGCTCAACTCCATCTACATCGGTGGTGTGCAGGTGGAACAGGTCAAAAGCTTTAAGTTCCTTGGGGTGAATATCACAAATGACCTGACTTGGTCTAACCAAGCAGAGTCCACTGCCAAGAAGGCCCACCAGTGCATTTACTTCCTGAGAAAGCTGAAGAAATCTGGCCTGTCCCCTAAAACCCTCACTAATTTTTATAGAAGCACCGTAGAAAGCATTCTTCTAGGGTGCATCACAACCTGGTATGGAAGTTGTCCTGTCCAAGACCAGAAGAAGCTGCAGAAGATCATGAACATAGCCCAGCACATCACACAAACCAATCTTCCATCCTTGGACTCACTTTACACTGCACGCTGTCAGAGCAGTGCTGCCAGGATAATCAAGGACACGACCCACCCAGCCAACACACTTGTTGTCCCTCTTCCCTCTGAGAGAAGGTTCAGGAGCTTGAAAACTCGTACGGCCAGATTTGGGAACAGCTTCTTTCCAACTGTGATAAGACTGCTGAACGGATCCTGGCCCGGATCTGGGCTGTACCTTCCAAATATCCAGACCTGACTTGCACTACCTTACTTTCCCTTTTCTATTTTCTAATTATGATTTATAATTTAAATTTTTTAAATATTTACTTCAATTTGTACTTCAGGGAGCACAAGACGCAGAATCAAATATCGCTGTGATGATTGTACGCTCTAGTATCAATTGTTTGGTGACAATAAAGTAAAGTAATTGGCCATTGTAAATTGCCCCTTCAATGTAGAAGAATGTTAACATTCTGGTGGGAGGAATGAATTGTTGGAAATGCGTGGTGAATAAAATAGGTTATGGTAGGATTGGTGTACAAGTAAGTGCTTGGTGGCCAGCATGAACTCATGGGCAAAAGAGCCCATTTCCCTACAGTATCTATCCATGACTCCAAGAGTCTTTTGATCTGTGAATCATGGGACTGAAGTATGTTGGTTTAGCACTGAAAACTCTGAACTGGTCTGGCTCAAACTGCAATTATGCTGCCCTCAGTAAAAGATTAAAACCTTAAAAGAAGGTTTTACTGGTGATTTTTCAGGCATATTATGTGCTTAATGTCTTAAATATACAGTCCAAAGTGTTTTCTCTTGAAACTGAAATAAATAGCACGAGTTGGAATTCCAGTGTTTGCCAAACTGTCATGGAAGTAGATCATTTGGTTTACATAACCCCATCTGCACCAGAACATTTATTGATCCCAATTGATAATAATTTACTACATATAGACATTGAAAATAATTTCTAGAGACAATTTTTAATCATGTATTGAGGTTGAAAATCCAACTAGTTAAGTTTAATTGAACTGTGTATCCTATGGTAATAATTTATTCATAATCTATTGTGCTGATAACATTTTATTGCAGACTGCCTTGCCCTGGGGCTGTGTTGTGGTTCAGCATGTTGGAGTAACAGAAAACCTCACAATTCAATTGCAGGGTGCAGGCTTATGCTTGTGAATCTCTGTCGGGCATGTTCCTGATTCCATTTGGATCACTGTAACACGTGTGGAGCTGCTTTCTATAAGTGAAAGGGAAGAAAGTCAGAAGGAAGCCACTCTATTCCACATGGCCACACCAGCACAATAGTGAAGTCAGCCTTGGCATTGGTCACCAATGCTGAGAAGTTAGGGTTCAAGATTCAAGGTTTATTGTCCTTCGGTGCTCAAGTGTAAAGGAGGAAAAGTGATTGTTACTCCAAATTTGATGCAGCATAAAAAGAAACACAGTATGTTCAAAGGACATAAAAATATGAATAATAAATGCAAGATACTCTGCAAATGCTGGAAATCCAGAGCAACACACACGAAATGCTAGAGGAATTCAGCAGGTCAGGCAGCATCTATGGAAATGAATAAACAGTGGATGTTTTGGGCTGAGACTCTTCGTCAGGACTCATTTAAATATGAATATAGATACATAAGATTGACATGTATGTAGAATGAAAGCGATGTTAGGTACAGGAATATCTGTACATAAGGTAGCTGATAGGGGATGAAAAGGGATTGGTGGTGGGGTGGATTAATGGGTGAAGGAGCTGATCAGCCTGATGGCTTGGGGAAGTAACTATTTTTGAGTCTGGTGGTCCTGGTGTGACCTCTTCCCTGATGGGAATGGGACAAACAGTCCATGAGCAAGGTGGATAGAATCACTTATGATATTGCTGACCTTTCTCTGGCAACTTTCTGTATAGATGTCCTTGCTGGTGGATAGGCTGATTCCCTATGGATAAGGGAAGGATTTGCTATTTTGCCTGTTTTAAAAGAAAATCCATTTTTTCATACATACATCGTTGAAGGAAGTTGACTGAATCCCATTAATTCAAAGAACTAGATGAGCAACCACAGTTAGAACATGAACATCACTACAATGATTTGAGTTAAGTGAAAAGTTATCTTGACTCTGTTGCTTCGCACTCCCCTAAATCACAGAATATTTAGAAGGCTAATCATCTCCTTGTGTCTTTAGCCACAATGTTACATTGAGAGGGAAAGGGGCTTGTTTTGCTGTTTTTGTTGTTTGTGTTGTTCTGTTGAACATTTTGGGCATGTCATGTTGGCACCTGAATAGGTGATGTCACTTGCATAGGCTGCCACCAGTACATCCTTGGGTGTGTTACTTGTTGCCAAAAAAGATGCACTTCACTCTATGTTTCTCTGTACATGTGATAAATAAATCTGGATCTGAGTGCCAACAGAAGCAGCCCAAGAACAAATGCAGAATTGCTCTTTTATATCAAAGGAGAACATTTTACTTTCTAATATATGGAATGTACAAATTTCCTTCCTAAGGAAAATATCGCAAATGATAGGAATCTGAGAATAAAAGTAGAAATACTTAGCTGGTTAAGCAACATAAGTGGAAAAAGAAACATTTAATAATTCAGTTTGCTGAATTCCATCAAAACTAGCTTAGCCTTCTGTTCCTGTTCATGATCTCTCTGGAGCAGTTTCTTGATATCTCATTAAGAAAATTTGGCTGTGGCTTTTTTACACTGAACTGCTGCTGTTGAAAAAGTTTAAGGCATAAAATAAGGCTGTTGAAGATCTTGTATCAGTACTTGTGTTTTGTCTTATAACATGAGTGATTGCAAAAAATATACTTGCCTTTAATGATCGCATCTGTACAAAAAGCTCCTGAGAAAATAAAGGCCTGATCTTTAATGGTGTGACAAACAGAATCAGAATCAGATTAAATATCATTGGCAAACTGTTAAGTATGTTGTGAAATTGTTGTTTTGCAGCAGCAGTACAGTGCAATACATAAAAAGCTATAAAAAGCAATAAAAATACTGTATATAAAAACAAATTAAATTAAATAAACAGTGCAAAACTAACTTACTTACTTACTTACTGCCTATTACATCTGCTGGCAGCAATGAAGGTCTTCTCTATCTGTCTGGTCTTGATCTTGGCAGGGTTCAGGGCATCCTTCATCGTGCTAGTAGCTTCCTCACAGTTTTCACTACTGTCAACCATGCAAGACTAGGGTGGAGACTCTGGAATATCGTTGCACACAGATGTAGACAGATTCTACATCTTTGTTTCCATAAAAGTTTTGTTTGACCATTCAGGGTTGTTAGCTCTGAACTGAGCTCCTGAACCTGGAGGGCTGGTGGACCACTCTTAGACTGACCTCTACCCTTTGACCTGTTTAGCATGGGTGACCCTACCAAAATCCAAAGTATAAAGACTTGATTCCAGCCAGCATGGCTCTACAGATCATTGAGGTACGCCAGTCTCCAAACTATGACAAGGTTGTGGTCCTCTTAGAGGAATTAATGAAAAAAGAGAGCAAAAAATAATGAGGTAGTGTTCATGAGTTGGTTCGTTGTCCATTCAGAAATATGATGGCAGATGGGAAGAAGCTGTTCCTAAAACATTGCCAGTGTGTCTTCAAACTCCAATACCTCCTCCTTGATGGTAGCAATGAGAAGATGGCAATGGCCTGGGAGATGAGGCATTTAACGACAAATGCTGCCTGTTTGAGGCATCACCTTTTAAAGATGCCTTCGATCCTGGGGAGGCTAGTGCCCATGATGGAACTGGCCGAGCTTGCAACCTTCTGAGGCTTTTATCAATCCTGTGCAGGGACCCCTCCATACCAGATGGTGATGCAACCAGTTGAAATGCTCCACGTGGTACTTCTGTAGAAATTTTCTAGAGTCACTGGTGACCATCAGTTAGCATCATTTGATTTCTGTAGATGTGATACAATACATTCTTGTTTAAAGTATATTTATTATCAAACTATGCAGCATTGAAATTCATCTTCTTACAGGCAGCCATAAAACAAAGAAAACCAACAGATCCTATTAAGAAAAGAAGACTATCATACATCCTGACGAAGGGTCTCGGCCCAAAACGTCGACAGTGCTTCTCCTTATAGATGCTGTCTGTCCTGCTGTGTTCCGCCAGCATTTTGTGTGTGTTGTTTGAATTTCCAGCATCTGCAGATTTCCTCATGTTTGCTATCATACATCCAATGTGCAGATAAAAATTGAGCAAACAATAAAAGTAAGCAAACATCATTCAGAACTAAAGTTCACAAAAATGAGTTCACAGCCACAAAGCCAGTCACAGTCAATCCAGGAGTCAGTTAGTTGCAGCTACAGTCTCACTTCCTCACAGAGATGAGTAAACTTTGTGGAGCAGCAAGCTAAAGATGGACCCAACCCTCACCTCTGACCCTAACACCATGACCTTTTCAATCTGGTCCAGCATTTAAATTGGTCAGACAATGGATCATCAGTCACTCTTGGACCCAGACCCTGCTGCTTTGATATGCTCTCGGGCCCTTAACCTGTGGCTCAATTCTGCCCATACCTGACGTTTCCAATCTGGCCCAGAGCTAAGTCAGTCAAAAATTGGCCCAATTCCATTCTCAGGCCTGGGCCCCACCACTCAATTCAGCACACACATGCCACGCTGCAAAGGTCCTGCATCTTCTAGACTTCAGTTCACACTGCAAAAATGCCAAGTCACACAGGCAGTTCGGAACCTCAACTCTGAATGGGAAGTTACAGTCAGTGATCATTTTTGAGAAAATATGTGATTAATAAAGTAATTCGTAGTTTTGTATGCTACCAGCAAGTCATTGCTGTGCTTCAGCAGCACCATCTTAAACTGGAAGATATTGTTAAAATAAAAACCAAGGGTAAATGCTCCAAGGCAGTGCTGCCTGATACATAACCAAAATGCCACCACATGAGTCATCACTAATTTTTTAAAAAAGGTATTATTTGAACATATGTCATTTATGCTCTTATTTACACATTGTATGAAGGTAAACATTAATCTCCTTCCCTATTTGTTGAAGTGGTAAGATATAAAGTTTTTTTAAAAAATGTCAGTATTTTGATTATTGTAGATCCAATTTTTGGTGGTGAATGTAATGTATATAAGCTATTCGTTAACTTACATCATTTGGTGGTTGAAATAATACTTTATACTTATATAGGTGCGTGTTGAGACAGCAATGCTTCTGGTTTGTTTGCAATTTCTATTGGCTAGTATTACTCTATATACAGAAGTAAATATGATTCACTTTAATACACGGTGCAGTTTTAGCTGGATACAGAGTTCATTGATTCACAGAGCACAGAAATGGGCCTTTCAACCCACCATGTACATGCTCAGAACTCAAGCTCTCTTCTACATGAATCCTGTTTTAGCCCCACATTCCCATCAGCTTTGCCCAGATTCTACCACTCACTTACTACACTAGGAGCAATTAACCCACCAATCTGCATGTTTTCGGAATGTGGGAAGAGAGCAGGGTGTCCAAAGAAAACCCGTATGGTTACAGGAAGAACATACAAACTCTCCAGGAGGTTAGGGTCACCAGTGCAGCTCGACAATCTACACCACTCTCTGCTCTAACTCTGCAATTAGTTTAGAAGATAAATGAAATAGTTTTACAATTATAAACAAAAGAAAATCTGCAGATATTGGAAATCCAAGCAAAACACACAAAATGCTGGAGGAACTCAGTAGGCCAGGCAGCATCTGTGGAAAAGAGTACAGTCGACATTTCGGGCTGAGACGTTGCCTGGCCTGCTGAGGTCTTCCAGATTTTTGTTTATGTTGCTCAGTTTTACAATCAAGACTTTTATCTGCCAGATTTTATAAAAACATTGTTGATTAAAGTGCAACAAATGTCATCATGCTATATTAGTGTGGCAAAACATGTCTCTTGATCTTAAGATCAGACTACTTCTCTGATTGAAATTGCTAGTGATTGCATTGATGTAAATTACATTAGCTTTCCTGAGTGTCTGATTAACTAATGGTGTTTCTATTGTGAATACTTAGAAATATATTTATCAACCAAAGACAACCGGCTAAAAAAAAGGCATTTTATGCTTATTAAATGGTGGTAGTGTATTCAAGAAGTCAAATTGTTGTTGCAGCTTTTAAAAGTGCATAATCATAGAATTATCTCAGTACAGAAGGGGGTCATACAGCTAATTAGGTCCATGCTGCATCCAAGATTAAAAATGTCATCTGTCCTATTCTCCTACTTACCTTCTCATTAGCCTGAATAAGAAGTACACTCAGTAGTCACTTAGGAGGTAAACCTGTACACCTGCTCATTAATGCAAATATCTTATCACCCAATCATGTGGCAGCAACTTAATGCACAAAAGCATGCAGAAATGATCAAGGTGTTCAGTTGTTGTTCAGACCAAACGTCAGAATAGGGAAGAAATGTGATACAAGTGACTTTGACTGTGAAATGATTGTTTGTGCCAGGTGGGATGGTTTGTCTCAGAAACTACTGATCTCCTGGGATTTTCACACAGAACTGTCTCTGGATTTTACAGAGAATGGTGCAAAATGCAAGAGAAAAGCATCCAGTGAGTGGCAGTTCTGTGGGTGAAAATGCCTTGCTAATGAGGAGAATGGCCAGACTGGTTCAAGCTGAGAGGAAGGCAACAAATAACCATGTGTTATAACAGTGGGGTGCAGAAGAATATCTCTGAATGCCCAGCACATTAAACCTTGAAGCAGATGTGCTACAGATGCAGAAGACCACTCCTGTACCTAATAAAGTAGCCACAGAGTGTATTCTTAAACTGACTGGGAATTTCACTTAAGTGGTTGCTTGAAAACACCACAGAGGAAAAATATTGAAATTCTACTTATTTCAGACCTTGGAAGTTGACTTTTAACTGGTTTCTCAGTTAAAAAACCATTTTATTATGTTAAAGATGATGGTGTTAGAAAGAGGCAAGTCTTTTGGATCAGTTTCTTCGGGAACCAGTGACTTTTATGAAATCCAAGAGGTTGATTCTGCTGATGCATTCGGACATGTAGCAAGTAATCCATTAGGGGTTTCTAAATTGTGTTTATATAGTGTCCATTAGGAGTTTCTGAATTTTGTTTATATAGTGTCCATTATTACTTTGCTGAAGGATTTCTATTCGTGGCATTTTAAATACATTTTATTTAATGTAGTCCATCAGCCCATCAGAGTTCATTTTAACCTTTGCCATTACAGAGCAGGTATGACAGTATAATACAAGGCACTTAATTCATTAAGCAGTTTACTCTGTGTAAGTATTTGTGTATTCCTTGAGGAATGCAGTTTTGCAGTTTTCCTGATTAGATAAATATTTCTTTTTGTGATTCTAATGGAAGCAAGATTAGTTTTGTAAAATCAGAATTTTTCACGGTTGGACCTGAATTTCAATCCTTCTCCCTTTGAAATAAAAGGTTTCAAAGATTTCAAAGGTATATTTAATGTCAGGGAAATGTATACTATATACATCCTGAAATGCTTTTTCTTCGCAACCATCCACGAAAACAAAGGAGTGCCCCCAAAGAATGAATGACAGTTAGATGTTCGAACCCCCAGGCTCCCCACCCTCCCACGTGTAAGTAGCAGCACAGCAATGACTCCCCCTCCCCCCACCAGCAAAAAAAGCAATGGCACCCACTGAGCACTCAAGCACACAGCAAAGACACAGACTTGCAGTACCCCAAAGACTACTCGTTCACCCGGTATTTGGCATAGCACAGGCTCTCTCTCTCCCTAATAAGGGAGAAAGAGGAGTCTCCATTTCACATTAAAATAATTGATCAACTGAGAGTACTACAGCTAAATTAACAATCTCAATCTTAGGGCTCTGAAACAGCATTTGCCGTTAACATGTAGGGAATACATTTTATTTATTCAAACATTCGAGCTATCAGAATATCTAATAACTGCTAATTTATTCAGAAAATTGGATTTCTGTGCGGGAAACCGTTGTTCAGAATCAGGTTTACTATCACTGACGTGAAATTTGTTTTGTGGCAGCAGTACAGTGCAACACATCAAAATTACTCTGTTTCAATAAGAAATGTATTAAAAATAAATAAAAGTGCAAAAAGTGAGCAAAATAAAGAGGTTCATGGACAGTTAAGAAATCTGATGGTGGGGAGGGAGAAGAAGCTTTTTCTTAAAACATTGAGTGTATTTCTTCAGGCTCTTGTCTATCCTCTTTGGTGGTAAGAAGGTATGTCATGGATGTTGAAGATCCTTAATGATGGATGCTGCTTTCTTGAGGCGTCACGTATTGAAGATGTCCTCGATGGTGGGGAGGCTATTGCCCGGGATGTAGCTGGCTGAGTTTACAGCCCTCTGCAACTTTTATCAACCCTGTGCATTGGACCTCCATACCTGGTGACAATGCAACCAGTCGGAATGCTCTCCATGGTACATTTGTAGAAATTTGCTAGAGTCTTTGGTAGCATACCAAATCACTCGAACTACTATGAAATATAGCTACTGGCATGCCCTCTTTCAAATTGTATTAATATGTTAGGCCCAGGATAAATCCTCTGAGCTGTTCATGCCCAAGAACTTGAAGCTTCTCACCTTTTCCACTACAGATCCCTCAATAAGGTATCACTTAATGTTTCCATTTATGATTTGGTGGAGTCTTCTGCCACATGGGATCATCTATATCTGTATCCCCCTTGGTTGAGTGTAATTCCCATGATAATAATGATGTCTGAAAATTACAGTGATCATACACAAGGGCAGATATATTTATTTCACAAAGACAACTAAAGTATTTGTTACAATTAAATCAACACACACAAACTGCTGGTGGAACGCAGCAGGCCAGGCACTGTTCCACCAGCATTTTGTGTGCGTTGCTTGAATTTCCAGCATCTGCAGATTTCCTCATGTTACAATTCAATACTGAGTCCACTGTTGTTTGTCACCTATATTGATGATTTAGATGACTATTTTGTTAGCAAGATTGGCAAGTTCATGTTGATGGTGTAGTGAACACTGAGAAGGTTATTTGCCTTCGAGCCAGATCTGGATGAACTGGAGAAGTGGACCAGGCAATGGTAGATGGAATTTAACTTGGACAATTGAGCTTTTGTATTTTGTTAAGTTAAAACAGGGTAGGGCTTGCACAGTAAGTGGTAGGGCCTGTTGAGTGTGGCAGAACAGAGAGACCTAGGAATGACAGGTATCTAATTTCCTGAAAGTGGAGACACAGGGAGACAGGGTGGTGAAGAATGCACTGGCCAGCACTGCCGTCAAGGCACCGAGTTGGAGTTGGGACATCAGTACAAGTTGCTAGTGAGACAACGTGGAGTATTGTGTGCAGTTCTGGCTGCCAAGCTGTAGGGAGGATACAGTTAAGCTGGGAAAGCTGCAGAAAAGGTTCACAAGGAAGTTACCGTGCTTGGAATGGAAAGCTTGTGTTATAAGGAGAGGCTGGATAGACCAGGACTTTTCTTTTGTCTAGATTATAGGAGGTTGAAGAGTGACCTTATAATGATATATAAAAGCATGAGAGGCATATAAGGTGGAAGTTTACCGTCTTTATCCCATAGTAGAGGAGTGTAAAACTTGAGAGCACAGATTTCAGATGACACCTGGCTGGCAACTTTTTCATACAGAGGAAGCTATGGAGGGAGGTACAATTACAATGTCTAAGAGACCTTTGGTGCATGGATTGAAATGGCCAAGATGGATAGTGGCCAAATGCAGGCAAGTGAGACGAGCTCAGATGGGTATCTTGATCAGCACATTTACATCCTGTGAAACTCTATGTCTAAAAACACCATCAATCTGAACTTATAACCAATAAAATTTCTATAATTGGTCCATTCTATAATGGACCAATTGCTTTTCATTGATTCCGAGGAAACGCAAAAATATTTTCAATTATTTATTCAAAAATGTCATTATTTCTGTGCAGCAAGTCAAGAGATTTAATTATTTCACATCACTTTCAATTTCAAAGTATGTTATTTCTGTGCACACAATGTTATTCAGGCAAACAGAGAAATTGTCCCTATAGACAGGAGCGTCAGCTTTAAGGTGCTTGCCAGAAGAACCACAAGGGAGATGAGAAGATGTATTTTTGTGCACTGTGTTGTTATTATCTGACATGTAGTAGCTGAAAGGGTTGTAGAATTAGACATATACGTGAAGGAAGAACTGCAAGGCAATGGGAAAAGAGCAAAGGGATGTAGGATTAATTGGATTGCTTTTAGATGAATTGGCACAAGTCTGAAGGATCAAATTGCCACCTCCAATACTGTATGATTTCTTGAAACTAACTCGGAGGAGAAATAAAGTATTCAGCTGAATCAACAGCAAAAGAATACCTGAACTGTTTGGTAGATTTTAATAAATAGAGATCCATTCACATTTTTATAAGACCACTCCTCAGAAAAGTCAATAAAATCACTTTTATCTTTGATTCGGAAGATATTGCTCCGACTTTAATTAGAAACAGAGTGAATAATGAATCCTTGTGTTTAAGAAGGTTTAGGTTTACTAAGCACGTCAGTTAATGGGAATGCTCTGAACACATTGATGTCTACAAAGTGTACATCATTGTTATTCATCTGAATTAATATGTATTCTCAAATCCTGCAAAGGCAAGCTACAGTATTTGTATAATTATTAACTGTAATTTAAATACATCAGTGCATGGGGTAAATTCAAACCTGTTAGGGCGGAGTAAAATCATTGTCTTATATCTAATGGCTTTGGAATGCTTGTTTGATTTCAGAGTTATGCAATTTTTTAAAAAAATTAGGTAAAGGCAAGCCACAGATTGCCGAGTGTTGCATTACTAGAAAACAGTCTTTATTGCAATTTTCCATAAAATGAAGTGCATCATCTGCACACGTGCTGAGATATGTGAGTTTAAAAAAATGCTATTTTTTTTTAACAGAAATTCCATGAGAGTGATTTTTTTTCTGATTACATTTTTTGGTTGTCATTTGTGAATTTCATAAACCTAACAGCTGTAATGCAGGGATCAATAGTTCTTGGAAGTATCTGTACTACCATACTTTAAATCATCATTTTAATATTCAAGTCCTAATCTGAACCAAGGTCTGTTCAGTCAATCTGGGTTTAATAATCTAATTCAGTGATCTAAAAATTGTCATCCTCATTTTAAAATTCCTCCATGACCCACAGCTTATCTTAATTTCCTTTGGGTTCTACGCACCTCAGCCATCCTGATTTTAATCACACCTCCTTTGTTCATCAAGCCCACGTTCACCCGGACTTAAGTTCCATCTGCAAATTTTTTCCACTGTCAACTTCTCTTTCTTCCTTTAAAATCATTATTAATTCTCCCTTTACCAAATATCTCTTTATACATTACACAGAGACACATGCTATTGGTTAACAATTCAGTGAAGATTTTGGGGCATCTCCGATTTTGTACACATTATTGTCTTGCTTACAGGAAAAGTTCAACAGAGATCCATAGCAAGTGCCCTCTACTTAAGGAATTGGACATTTGCACTGTAACTTTCATAATTATATTTGAAAGAAGGGAGTGGTCAAGAGTAATGTGTACCTATATATACTGATGATAATTATCATGTAAATTAATAAACAGACATACTGTGTGATTAGTTTGTACCTGTATTTATAGTGAAGACAGCAGATAACTTTCCAAGGAAGCTAAAATTGAATTGGGGATGTGGACTTGCCAAAATTAACATAAGCAAAGTAACAACAATGAAAAGAAATATTGCCAGAAAACAGTGACAGTTGCCTTGGAGCAGATGGTGCTCTTTCCAGCTTTTAAAGGAAGTAGGCGAAAATAATGGATGTGCTGCAACTATAATCTTCAAAACATTTTCTTGATTTGGAATGAGGCATTTCAGATTGGAAAGATGCACGTGATGCTCCACAAATTAAGAAAGTGGAGGGAAAGCCAGGACACTTATAGCCTACTCCTTTTGCTAGATAGTTACCCTCAGTGGCCACTTTATTAAGTGCACCTGATCATTAATGTAACTATCTAATCAGCCAATCACGTGGCAGCAGCTCAGTGCATAAAAGCATGCAGACATGGTCAAGAGGTCAGTTTTTCAGACCAAGCATTAGAATGGGGAAGAAACGTGATCTAAGTACTGTAATTTGACCATGGAATGATTGTTGGTCCCAGACAGAGCGGTTTGAGAATCTCAGAAACTGCTGAACACCTGGCATTTTCATGTACAACAGTCTTAGAGTTGACAGAGAATGGAACAAAAAATTAAAAGCAGCATCCAGTGAATGGCAGTTCTGTGGTTAAAAGCACCTTATTGATGTGAGAGGTTAGAGGAGAATGGCCAGACAAGTTCAAGCTGATGGGAAGGCCACAGTAACTCAACTAACTATGCATTACAACAGTGGAGTGCAAAAGAGCATCTCTGAAAGCACAAAATGTCAAACCTTGAAGCGGATGGACTACAGTAGCAAATGACCACAAACATACATTCAATGGCCACTTTATTATGCACAGGAGGTAGCTAATAAAGTGGCCACTGAATGTATTTGATGCATACTGAGGGATACTATAGCTAAGCACCTTGAATGTTTTTAGTTGAATAAGAAGGAGCACCATCAGATCTTTAACCTAAACTTGATTGATTATTTTTAGCAGAGTTAATTAGGATCGTTCACATGGACTATCAAAAGCACTTGATGAAATACTACACAGAAGGCTTGTAGTTAAAGTTTAAACTTGTGGAATTAAAGACCAATTATTGGTCTGGTTATGAAACTGGCAACATTCCCTCTGAGCGTGGGGAGAAATGAACAAGTACTCAAACTGACAAGACATTTCATTTATATTGTCACTACTACCATTTTAAATAGGGCCCACATTCCTCCTGGCCAATGTCTTCCTGCCAAGATAATTATGTAAGTTCAATGCAAATATCCAGCTCAACTCTTTGCCATCTGTTTTAAAGACTGTGATTAAGGGATAGAAATCCAAATGTACAAATTTTAAAATAATGCAAGATAAGTGACATTTTGATATTTCTAGCTGGATTTTTTAAAACAGAAATACTGAAAGAATACATAAGGTGACAAATGTAAAGGCATTAAATATCAACACTAAAAACAGAATGGATGATATTCTAAATATTGGTGTTGCATACGGACCTAGTGGGGCCATGTACTTAGATTATTAATATTTGAAGGGTTGTGGGTGAGGGGTAGTTCTTTACTACTTTCTCATGTGTCCCCTCCTTACTTTTACATATAAGCACCACCTATGCTTTATTTCCCTGATCATTTCAAAGCTTCCCGTACCCTGCCCACGATTGAGACCACTGCTTGTCTGGACTTACTAAGCCCTTCATGTTGTCATTTATATCATGATCTATCTGAATCCTGTAATCTTCTCTCTCTCCCACTCCTCCACCAAATCTCCTTACCTTCAATCTTTTCTTTTTTGCTATCGCCATCATCCCATCAGTTTTCTTCCATCAAAGTTCAAAGTGCATTTATTAGCAAAGTATGTATACATTACACAACCTGGAGTTCTGTCTCCTAAAAGGCAGCTGCAGAACAAAACCCAAAAAAGCCATAAAAAAACTGTCAAACATCCAATGTGTGGAGAAAATTAACTGAATCATGCAAACAATGAACGCAAGCAAATATCATTCCAAACTGATCCAAAAAGACAGTCCTGCCCATAGAACCTTAGTTCAGTGCAGAGTGGAGCAGAGAACTGAAATGGCCTGTCCCTCACCATGAGCCTGAACTCCCTGACCTTCTCAATTTGGCTCGGTGCTTAAATTGTGCAAACAATCATACTGCCTGCCAAACCTTCACTGTCTCTGACAATATTCTCCTTTCCTTTCTTGAACTCTCTAATGCTCCCATTCTCTGACACACCACTCTATGATTTTCCAGCCGCTTCTGTTAAACTCTTCATTGCACTCATCTTCTTCTTGTCTCCTAACATTCACTTTGATCAACCCATAATCTTCCTGATCATCAATCCTCAAGTCAATAATGATTAGCTTCTGTCCCAGAGAGACAAGATTGGTTTGATGAGAATGACTTGCTTATTAATGAGCACCTCAAGGAACTCCTCAATCAAGGATCTGCTCTAGATATTGGTATTGTTGACTTTAAGCCACAACTAACTATTCATTCCAGTCTGACCAAAAGCCTAGACCCCTGAGGTTTACAAGGCCTTATGTTGAACGTAAAACAGGATTACAAGTGCACAGGGGTTCCCTACAAGTTACAAAACTTGACATACTGAAACTTCTGGATGCAAATTCACAGCCCTCCTCTGCCTTATTTAGGAAGAGGTGATATTCCAGGGGGTCTCAAAGAAATTATAACTGTAGCCATCTTCAAATAAAGAATCATTTGATTGTAATCACAGGGAGTTCTCCTGGGGAAGTCATATTAAGGATCCTCAAATGTCAGCTCTGTGTAATCAAAGAGCTGCATCCTGCCCCTGATCAATTCTATTCATTACAGGTCCTGTGGACATGATCTTCACACTGTGCATATTTAGAGCCACAGTTGTCTGATTACTGGATACAAGCACAATACAGCCGCAAAGCAAGGTCCCCGGCCACTGACTCCCACTGTGTAATATCAATAATCAGCATTCAGAATGAGAGCCAACTCTCTGCAAATCAGATGCACCACAGTCTATAATGTGGCAACATCGTCTTTGTGTGACTAAAGGAAAGGGTGTTTAAAGATCAAGGCCTCAGACTTGGCACAAAGTTCCTGGTATATTAGACAGTAGTGGCCTGGCTTCTGAAACAGGGCGCCACGGTGGCGTAGTGGTTAGCACAATCGCTTTACACCACCAGGAATCACTGATCAGGGTTTGCCACTGCCTGTAAGGAACCTTTACATTCTCCCAGTGACTGTAAGGGACTCCTCTGAGTGCTCCAGTTTCTTCCCACATTCCAAACACATGCAGTTATATTAGGATTAGTAAGTTGTTGGCATGTTACGTTGGCACTGGAAGTGTGGCGACACTTGTGGACTGCCCCCTGAACAATCCTCACTGATTTGATTTGACGCAAGTGACAGATTTCACTGTGTTCTGATATTTCAATGTACATGTGACAAATAATCTCTAAAATCTTGAAACATGGACTACTCACAGCAGGTAGCAGAGACTAAACTTGAATAGTGTCCCTGTAAAGCCCTTCATATCCATATTATCCAGAGTTGGGAAGGGCTGGGAAGTTCAAGGCGGATATTAGAAGTTGGGAAGGGCTGGGAAGTTCAAGGCGGATATTACTCAGAGAGTGGTTGGTGCATGGAATGCACTGCCTGAGTCAGTGGCAGATACACTAGTGAAGATTAAGAGACTACCAGACAGGTATACAGAGGAATTTAAGGTGGAGGGTTAAGGGTCAGCACAACATTGTGGGCCAAAGGGCCTGTAATGTGCTATGTCTATGTGTCATACCTCTTGTGCATGAACCTTCTATATATTTGTGATTACGTACTATGAAAGCAGAATTCTCCTGAAGGTCAAAGTCAAAGTTGAGTTTATTGTTTTCTGCACAAGTACAAATGCAATGAAAAACTTACTTGCAGCAGCATCACAGGCACACAGCATCATATAAGCAGCATTTGAAAGAAAAAAGCATAAATGATACACAAACTTTACAAGGATAAAATACAATTAGAACAAAAGAAACTTGTTTGCAGCAGCATCACAGGCATATATATCATATACATAGCATTCACAAGAAAAAAATAAATTATACGCAAACTTTACAAGAAAAAATACAATTAGAACAAAAGAAAACTAAGTCCATTTTAGTGTAAAATAATCAGAGTGGTCACAGTATACATAAATTGTAGTGATGATTAGGCTTTGGCCAGCTGGTTCAAGAACTGAAGAGTTGAAGAAAAGGAGCTGTTTGAGAATCTGGTGGTATGAGCCTTCAGGCTTCTATACCTCATGGCATGGCGTGGATAGTGGGGAACTTTGATGCCTTCTCGAGGTACTCTCTGCTCTTGATTCTACTGTTGGTTGGGAAGAATGTGCATGTCCAGTATTGGGCAGAGTCCACTCTCCTTTCTAGCTTCTTGTGTTCCTACACATACAAATTGCTGTACCAGATTGTGATGCAACTGGTCAGAATACTTTCAAAGATACATCTGTGGATGTTTGTTAGAGTGTTCGGTGACAAGCTTGAACCTACCTTAACCTCCTAAGATGCCAACTCTGTCCACCATCAATCCCCCAACATAGACTGGGACATCCTATCAGAAAGAAAGGTTAAAACAATGCTAAAAACAGGCTAATGGATCTTACAGGGAATATTTTCCCTTTTGACATTATAGTAGGTGGATAGAACACATTGTACAATGAATATTGAAACATTTCAGAACTGAGCAACCCAATTCTCATTAATACAGTGGTTGGATAAAAAGGCCTTGTCTAGTTATTATCTTCTTTGGTGATTTCCGCTCTGTCGAATTCATTTTAATTGCTTTTCTCTAAATTAAGAAAACCTGTTTTCAAACATGAATTATAAATAAATTCCCACTTCCCACTTGTAATTTCCTCAGGAATGTGTGAAAAAGTGATGTTCTGACAGTGGCTGCTCACAAATACAAATTCTCTGGTCTTACTCAATTAACTGGATATGGCACTTAAAAGATGAATTCATGTGAAACTGTTTTGTGAGTTCATCATATGACTGTTCTTTGAGTTGTCAGCCCTCATAGATACTGAGCTTTATGGTGCAACGTTGGAGAATGAAACATTTATATTGCACAAAGCAGCTCCGAAGTGACAAGTTTTCCGATAGCTGCTATTTCTAAGGCTGCTAATAAGCACAGCAGTTTGCTCCCTGATTCTTTTCGTGTAATTGATATTAAGCAACTTATTAGCATGGCAGCTATTTTAAGACTGCTGGAAGTAAATATTAAGCAATGAGAGCAGATCTGTTTCTAACAGGAACAAATAAATATCCCTTTACTTTTTTACATGAGCTATGTATTGTCTGAAATAATGTCAACAGTTATGAAAGACAGTTACAGCTTCATACAGACCTTTGACTAACTCCATACCAATAAACCCCAAGTGTTTTATGTACACATCCCTTTATGACCAGGAAAGGGAAATGTCTCAATTTACGATTAAAGCCACTTCCTGGATAATTAAGATTTTAAAACCAGGAGAGGAAATGTCAGGGGTAAGTTTTTTACGCAAAGAGTGGTGAATGTGTGAAATGGGCTGCCAGCGATGGTGGTGGAGACAGATACGATAGGGTCCTTTAAGAGACTCCTGGACACTACATGGAGCTCAGAAAAATAGAAGGCTATGGGTAATCCTAGGTAATTTCTAAGATAAGGACATGTTCAGCGCAGCTTTGTGGGCTGAAGGGCCTGTATTGTGCTGTAGGTTTTCTATGTTTCTATGTTCCATATATATAATAATTTGAAGTTCTGTATTATATCCCCCTTCCCATTCATTCAATGGGCAAGTATATGATAGGAATGTCATGCTTATGGAGAAAATCTTCAAATTACATAAAAGGAGCTTATCTTGCTCATAGTGAGGGTAGTGTCCGAAGATAAGTTCCAAACAGTACTTTTCTCGATTTTTTTGGAGTTTTTTTTGCCATGTCAGGTGTTTATACCTTCCTCAGAAACAATACACCTGGAGACAGGAAAAGCCGTTTGATATTACATCTCAGTGGTAATTCTGAGAACTTGTATTTCATGAAATCTGTAAATGTAAAAGCTGGTGTCACTAAAGGATGTTAGGGTGGCCTTGAGTAAGGTGTAGCATCTGCTTTGCTTGCTGAACAGGGTCACGTAGCCATGGGAGAAGATGGTGCATGTCATAAGTCCTGGTTATCTGACCACTGACGCCAGGCAGACTAATCTCTGAAGAGTACTGATAATGGCTGAGTGTCACCTGTCTTGTAAAGACCCTGTCCAGAAGAAGGCAATGGCAAACCGCTTCTGTAGAAAAATTTGCCAAGAACAATCATGGTCAAGACCATGATCATGTCATACGACACTGCACACAACGATGACGATTACTATCACTAAAATGTAGACACAAAGCTGTCAGTTCACTTGTAAAAGCCCTAAGATCCACGAATGTCTTTGGGAATGAATATCTGCTATTCTTACCCGAGATGTCACTCTGGTCTCAAATCAAAATGTGTTCAGAAGAAGCAAAGCAGTCTTTGGAGATGGAAATAACTGACAACCTTGGCAACAATGAATATTATTTTAACCATATGTAAATGCATGCAATGTTATTTATAAATACAGTGAATCAATGCATCTTAAACATGCATCCTTTGGCCTACTGCAGGTCAAATGCACGGCAATTTGATTATCTGCCTATTATCCATACTCTCATATCCTGCTGCTCAGCCAATTTTGTAGTTAAGTTGATACTTTTCCTTCAGTTCCATTTAGTTTCAAGTGCAATAAATATTCTTTAACAAGGTGCTTTATCAAATATCTGCTGGAACTTCATATAAACAATGTTTATAAATATTACCCTGTTCAGTCAGTGTGATTATTCATCTCTTTAGAAAACTTCACTTTGGTTTGTCACATGTGACCTAACCATTAAAAACTGGTTCACATTCTCCGTGATTAACTCTAAATGTACCTGATGGTTGGTCTCCCTGTTATTAATAGTATAGCCTAATAAATTACTAAGGATAAGCATTAAGCTAACTGGTATATATATTTCCTTGGTTTCTATCTCTCACTTTTCTTAATAAATGACGTGCAATGCAGTTTCACAAATTAGAAGAACATTTCTCAAATTGAAGGAACTTCAGAAAATTAGTTCCAACATTTGCAGTTTATTCATCTACTTTCTTTAAATCTTTATTTGGAAATCATCTTGTCCAGATGTTTCTCTGCTTGTATTTTAGTCCCAATGATTTCATTCTTTGGCCAATGAGGGAGCGGCATCCACAACAAACTTCAAGGGCAAGTGGTCACAGGTTCAAACCCAGCCAGTTTCAAATTCACTGAAGATTCACTAGATTGGTTCCCTGTTTGGCAGGTCTATCGGAGAAATTGAGTAGGGTAGGTCACTCATGATTAGAATAAGGTAAATTTATTGAGGCCTACAGGGTACATGTGGAAGGGATGTTTCCCATGGCAAAGATTCATTTATGATTGAAATGAAGAGAAATTTATTTGCTGAAATGTTGGTGAATCTCATAATTTATGACCATGGATTGCAGTGATGGCCCAATCACTGAACACATTCCAACGAGAGAAACAAGAGACTGCAAGCACTGGAATCTGGAATAATGCACAAAATGCTGGAGGAACTCTGAGTCTGACTGACTGATCTGCTGAGTGCCTCTAGCATTTCAAAGTTAAGGTTACGGTCATATGCACAAGAGCATATACACATAAGGTGTAATGAAAAAACACTTGCCCCAGCAACAAAGGCATCCAGCCAGAGTCTGTTAAATTTAGAGAAAAGTAGGGGCCTGGAAAACGATAATGTGGTGGAAATTCGGCCATAATCATGCTGTGGTGGGGACAGAACTAGAGGGGCAGTATGGCCAACTACTGCCCCATTTCTCATATTCCTGCGATACGATGACACCGCTTTCTCCCCTTACCGACATCTCCTGTCCGTACCTGGCTGGAAATAATAATGAAGCGACGCGGAACAAGTTCGGGTCTTTTGTTTACCAATGGGCGGGGCCTGTTGCTCGGATACTCGCATCACCCGTCGGTGGTGGTGACATCATGTCCGTTGTTAAGCGCATTGGCTTCCGGTGCGGTGCTAGCTGCGCTTGTTTCTCTAGCGCTCAGGCAGACAGTGAGAGGGAAGGAGGAAGGGCAAGAGGGACGGGCAACGGCACTTTACAGGCGCAAAGAAGGTAAAGGAGGGTTCATGACTTGGCGGCGTCGGCCACGGGGTGCTGGTCGAGGAGGAGGAGGTTAAGGGGTTGGTGCTGTAGGCCGGGGGAGTTGCCGGGCAGTCACCTAGCGACGTGCAGACGGGACTTTTCTCCACGGATCGGACGCGCTCGGGTGTGGGCATTGCTACAACGAACGAGCGCCCTGTCCGACCAACTGGCGAACCTTGAAGTTTGTAATACGATGAACTTCAACAAAAGTTTCCTCTATAAATGCGCCTAACCTCCTGTTTTAGGGCTGCTGTAAATATTTCTGCTGTTGATCTTGCTATCACCTCCCACCCTGCCCTCGCTTCAGAAGTTACCCAAGTGCTTCCTGCTCTGTGAAACGCACTTGTTCAAAATCTGGGCATTTGTATGTGCCTGATCAATGCTAATTTTGAGGCGAAGTATTTATTGTTGTCAGCTTTTAAAGTCCTTTATCTTGGACTTCTTAAAAGTGGCAGTGATATTTGGCTTATGAATCGAAGTATTAGTGGTTTTTCATCTTGAAAGACCAACCATCATAACGCACGCTTACGGCGCCATACGGAGGAACTAGTATTTCTGTAATTATTATGATAGAAAAGATTCTAATTTTGTATCAAGCTCAAAAAGAATGCGCATGTTCCAGTGCACATACTTTAGCTATTGAACCATGTTTTATTGTAGTATCTGGTAAGGTCTCTTTTATAAATGACTGTGACTTGATTTGTGCTAATGAATTAAGGAGGAAAACTGACATTATTAACGTAAAATGTTGGAATTTCCTTTTACCAGTATACGGTATACCGTGATGATCTGTTCATTCCTTTATTGCTCAGACATTAAATTATCACTTTTGTGTTACGTTCCATTTGTTTAAAGTAAATTCATCAAGGTATTACTGTTGTAACATCATTTTAGTTAGTTCTTCCTGTAATACCACCAGTAAATCACATTATCAGTGGGTCATGACATTCTGCACTTCAAAGTCCACTTCTTCTGTCTTCCTTTAAATATTTCCACTTAAAACCAAAATGTGAACACTAAGCTGGTTGTGACTCCTTGCCATAGCTTTCATTGTGTTTACCTTAAGTAACTAATAAAAAGATAAAACTTGGGACATCTTTGCTATAAACTGGTATCAGAATTCGCTTGTGAATTATTCCTTTCAGTTTACTGATATTATCTCTTCAGTTTTGTATGTAATGCTGCTGTGGGCATGTTGCCATAGAATTGGGTTCAATACTTCTAGTGGATCTAAAAGGTGCAACTGGAGGTCACAGTGAATTTCCTTGGCAGAATGGTAACTGAGCTATCAATTTTTACAAAATACAGTTTTGCAGTTCAGTTTTGATACTGCGGCTTGAGTTTTTTTTTTCCTGGAAGGGAAGGAAGTTGCATTGACTAGACAGATTGGTACCAAGACTGTAAATCAGTATATTGTTTAAAAGCATATGCCTTGGAGATATGAATGGGACTGCTTGAAAGATGATAGTACCTTGAGTTACTATCAAATCTCAGGAATATAAGAAATCTTAAAGGTAATAAAAGGGCAGGTTTTAGTCTAATTGCAGTTTGAATAGGATTGGTATGCAAGTTATCTGCATGTTGACATTTCTACATTTTGAGCACCATTTTAAAAGCCTCAGGTGTTAGCTATTTTAAATGAATTTTCTCCTCTGTGGATTAGTGATTTAAGAATTTGTACCATAACATTTTTATTAATAAGGAAGCTGCAGTTCCAAAAGCTGCTGATCACAGGTGTTTCTGACTAAGCAGCCTACACTAGAGATGGCTTTCCAATTTAAATATCTCTGCACGTGTTATAGCCGAGAATTGAAAATTGAAATCCACCAAAACCGTATAAACACAGTGTTTAAATATGTTTGGAACTGCGGGTCTTCGTTCTAGAATTCATGAATCTCTTGAAGCCTTAAAATGAATTTATTTTAGGAGTCATTCAAACATGCAAAAGACAGTATAATGTTAGATTTCAGTTCCTTGTGGGGGTGGTGTAGTTGGAAATGTGAAGTTTTAAAAATAAATTAATTTATTCAGTTAGTATTTTAACAGTGGCGAGCATTGTTTTTCCTAATATAAAAATTTGCATAAACTGCTGGCACCAACTTCAAGGCTCCTAGTTGAAAGTGTGTGCCTAAATATTTCAAAAAAATTATTCTTTTAGGCATTCCATGTATTTCCTTTATCAGGCTTTCTTTCAAATGTTAACCACAGTTTTAAGTCTTTGGGATCATTCTTGCTGCTGTTCTTCCAATGAACACACACTTTTTTAAGATGTAGCAAATATGTCTTGATATTTCCATCTGTGTACCACCAACTATTATTTTACTGTTTTAATCACATCCCCATAGTTTTATGTTTAGCAGTTCCAAGATTGTCTCCGGATGTGAATAATTTGTCTTGCAGTTGTCTATCCTCCTGTAAAGGGTTATCTGTATGCTGGAACCCTTCAGATTAAGCTATTCCTGATGTGTTGGGTTGAAATTTTGCAGGCACACTACATGCAAAACAGGTTACATTACACAGGGCAATGATACTTTCCTGCCCTTGTTTGGACTTCAAAGAAAAAACAGTGCAAATTATGTTGACCTCTTGATCTTATGAAAGTTGATATGTAAATAATTTGAATGATATGAAATTTATCTTATTTCCTTATTAAATCCTACAAGTTCCCTGAAGTTTTTCCAGAATAAATCTCAAATTGTATTACATGAGATGATGCAAGTATTTTCTGTACTGTTTTCCACTTGGAAGTATAATATTTTTCATAAAATTTTGGCATGCATTTCAGTAAAATCGTTGTTTCAGCAGATCAGCTGCAGGAATTTAGTCATAATACTCCTATATTTAGAGAGCAAAGTGCTGATACAATGATCTACAGCTAATTCTGTTGCAAAGACACTTTTTTTTAAATGTCTGAATCCTACAAAACATCTCTGAATGTAATGATAGATGGAACCCATTATCAGTAGGAAGAGTGGTTAACTGCACTATGTTTATGTGGCTGTGTTGCTGTATGCTTGCTGTATTCTGTACTCAGAGAATATGCTGACCAATTCCAGAAACCAAGTTTAGCGAAATGTGTAACTGGCAGAGGCAAACACTCTGTTTTGAGAAACGCTTCTTTTATTTTTCTCATTCATCTGCTTTCTGACCTAGGCTATTAGAAATGCTGATCATTGGAGTTGTTTATTGTACATACAATATTTCATGTTAGTACAGAATTAGCATAGTTTAACTATAAAGAGCAGGTGTTGGGATGTTCTGAAGATTGTTGTTGGCCTCTGCCTATACATGCTGCATAATTCTGTTGAACTTGCATCAAGAAAAATTCAAGTGGTAAAACTCCTTGAAAGGTGTTTGACCACATGGAATACAATTCTGAATGGTTACTTTGTAAGACTTGAGGGCCATACAGAACTGCAAAGAAGGAGAGCTGAAGTCTTGTTTGCTCAGGTTGGCAGAATGGGCATTGTAAAGCTCGATTTTAGATTAAAGAGAAATCTACATTTCAGGTTGTCTGGTGAAGTTTTATCTTTGAAGTACCAACTTTTTTTTAAAAAAAAATTATTTTTATGGGGACAGTGGTGGAGGCGGATATAATAGGGTCTTTTAAGAGACCTTTAGATAGGTACATGGAGCTTAGTAAAATAGAGGGCTATAGGTAAGGCTAATAATTTCTAAGGTAGGGACATGTTCGGCACCGCTTTGTGGGCTGAAGGGCCTGCATTGTGCTGTAGGTTTTCTATGTTTCTACATTTCTGTGGGATGTGGGTGTTGCCAGTTAAGCCATGCCTTTGAGAAGGTAGTGATGAGCTGCTGTCTTGAACCACTGCAGTTCCTGAGGTATAGGCACACCCACAGTGCTGTTGGGGAGTGAATTCCATGAACTGTGGAGGCCCAGTCATAATGTATATTTAAGGCAGAAGTTGATAGATTCTTGATTGGTCTGGGCAGGAGGGGATATGTGGAGAAGGCAGAAGTTTGGAGCTGAAAGGAAAATTGGATAAGCCACAATGAAATGGCAGAGCAGACCTGATGGGCCAAATGGCCTAATTCTGCTCCTATATCTTCTGGTCTTATTTTGACCCAGTGACAATGAAGGAATGGCAATATATTTCCAAGTCAGGGTGACTTGGAGGGAGATTTCCAAGTGGTGGTATTCCCAGATAACTGCTGTTCTTGTCCTTCTAAATGGTAGTGGTTGTGGGTCTGGAAGGTGCTGCCTTAGGAACTTCCCAACTGTTGTTGCAGTGCATCTTGTTGCTAGTACACGCTGCTGCAACTGTTCGACATTGATGGAGGATTGGATGCTTGTGGAAGGGGTACCAATCAAATAGGCTCCCCCGTACTTGATGGTGTCAAGCTTCTTGAGTGTTGATGGAGCTGCAGTCATCCAGTCATGAAAGTACTCAAATTCAGGACAGAGAAATTGTTTAGTTATCCAGGTATTGCTGGAGACTAAGGTTAGGGAAGGATAGTCCAGTCATGCCTCATTTGATCATTGAACTATGATTCATGGATGATTATGAAGCTTCAGCTTGTAGCCAAGAGGATAGAAAGAATGGTAAACTCAAGAAACAGCAGGTTTATGCCACCTGGGCTTCTACATTCTCTGCCATTCAGTAAGAATAAAGCTGATCCATCCTTGGCCTCAATATCACTTACTCTGTGACTACTTTGTATGTTCATTATGTATTGATCTCAGCCTTAAATATATTAATGACTCACTCCACAGCTCTCTGGAGTGAAGAATTCTAACAAATCATGAGCCTTTAAAATTGCCCCTCTCCATCTGAAATGGACAACTCCTATTTCTGAAACTTTGCCTACCTATTTTTAGATGGCCCATCTGGAGAAAGCATCCCCTCATTACCTATTATCAGTTCCCCTCTGAATCTTTTTCTAAACAATCACGGTCTCCTAAACAGAAATGAACTTGGGCCTAATATATTCAACCTCCTTTTGAATGTCAACCTTTAATCCTAGGAATCAGTTTACTGAAACTTCTCTGCATTGCCTTGATTAGAAATATCTTTTCTGTGGAGTTTAATCTTTCTTTACTCCACACACATGGCAATAGAGGCCAGCATACCATTAACCTTATAACTTGATACAGAAGCATGTTAACTTTTTGTTTGTGGTAGGGCCACCACATTCCTTTGTATAACAAGGTTCTGTGATCTCACTCAGGGTAAATAATAACTTTATCTAAAGTGGATATTCTGTTCTCATTGCTTTGACACTCACTATATCACTATTCCTTTACAAACAGCTTTACATCCTCTTCACAGGATGCTAAACGTCTATTTTGTTTTAGCAGCAAATTTGACAATGGGCAACCCCACATTATGTGGGTGAGGTGATGTATTCCTGAGAAAAGTCTTATTCTGATTATTGTCTGTCTTTCTCCCCCCCCCCCCCCCCCGCCCACCCACCACCGGTGTGAAGAAGAGTTGTTTGAGCAAGTCTGGCTTAACCAGGTCTATTTTTGTGAATTTTATTCTGAATTTAAAATGCGTCAAACTTTGGGTACAGTCTTGTAAAGTCTGTAAGGTCAAATTTAGGTCAGGGGATTTCCCAGTACCCCAACATTACTTAGATTTGATTTTGTTTTCAATATTGGAATTCTTCCATTCTTTGAATAATCTATACATTGAATGGTATTTATTGTCAGCTGTTATATAGGTTATGTAATCCAAAGTCTTAAGTAAAGGTATTTCATCATAAATTTAGGAATATTTGCCATTAATAAGAATATCCTATTCAGGAGCTATAAAGTAGCCAGAAATTCTACTGTCCAGCAGTAGTCTTTGATGAATAAGCTGTATGTATTCTTCATTCTGCTGACTTCTGGTAGAGATTTAAGATCCAATGTATTCAATGGGCAATTGTTGATTCTGTTGTGTCCTGGCTTGTACTCACAGCAATCATTAACATTCCTCATGAAAGTGTATTTTTGCATCATATGCAGAAAAAACACAATGCACACTGCAAAGTATTTTGTGATATATTTTGAATTAGCCTGTGATAAATTTATAATGTCTTAAGTTACCATACAGTAAAAGAATGCTTCAGTGATTGTGGATCTCTCTTAAAGAAGTACAAATCTTCCCTGATCCTGGTGTGTGAGAACGTTAGGCAGTATCAATTTTAATGTGTATATTTTTAGTAGAGCCAGATCTAATGTTTTTATGTGAGATTGAGCTTGATGGTATGGTAGTTTTTATTTCCTTATACTGGCTGTGTCCTTGTGAAAAAGATTAGCTCAGGTAATGGGGATTATTCTAGCTACTTGGTTGCAATATCAGGTATTTGGTGGTTGTCTTTCATATTCTCAGGCGATCACTGGGTGACTTGCTTGGTTACCTCTCTGCGTCGGCATTCAACACTGCATTGCACACCTTTTGGAAGAGTAGTTAGTGTGACCTCTTATGTGGATATAATAAGTCCTTTGCCATTCTTTTGAAGAAAAGTCACCTTTCTCCCCAGTGACCTGGCTCTGACATATTAAACATGATTTCTTTTGTTTGCGTGGACAGTCAGAAATGTAGGAGTCTTAGAACAATATGCACATTGACATCAGGGCACTGTCATAATTGGAAGAGCAGGTTGTGATTTTGTTAAACCGTTATAATTCAAAATTTATTAAAAATTTATGCCCTACTTCAGCTGATTTAGATATGAGCATACAAATTAAGATCCAGTTTTTAGCAAGAAGTTGCTTTTAAGTTTTATGGAGAAATTAAAATGACTGAATTCCAAGAAAATCAACTGAGGTAAGACGTACAACAAGCTGGAGGAACTCAGCAGGTCAGGGATCATCCGTGGAAACGAGCAGTCAATGTTTCGGGCCGAGACCTTTCATTAGGTCTTGGCCCGGAACGTTGATTGCTCGTTTCCACGGATGCTGCTCGACCTGCTGAGTTCCTCCAGCGCGTTGTACGTGTTGCTTTGACCATAGCATCTGCAGTGTACTTTGTGTAATAAAGTATGTCTGTCTCTCTGTCAGCTAAGGTAAATCTCTTCAAAGTTCAAAATAAAATTTATTATTAGGGTACATACATACAACACTGAGATTTTTTTTCCTGCAGGCATAATCAACAAATCTATAGAACAGTAGCTGTAAACAGGATCAATGAACAACACATTGTGCAAATACAAATATAAGTAAACAGCAATAATTAACGAGAGTATGAAATAACAAGATAGAGACCTTAAAATGAGGTCATTGGTTGTTTGAACACCAGAATTAGTGTAGTTATCCTCTTGTTCAAGAGCCTAATGGTTGAGGAGTAGTAACTGTTCTTGAGCGTGGTGGTGTGAGTCCTGAGGCTCTTGTACTTTAAAAGAGCTGGGCTGGGTGGTGAGGATCTTTGATAGATGCTGAACAGGGTGTTTGGGGAAGGCTTTACTAGTGATGTGCTGGGCTGAGTCCACTGTCTTTTGTAAGATTTTCCACTCAAAGGCATTGGTGTTCCCATACCAGCCCATAATGCACACTTTCCCACACACACCTGTTGAAGTTTGTGAATTTGTCAAGGTTTTTGATGGCATGCTGAATCTCTGCAGACTCCTAAGAAGAGGCTTTACAAAATTGTAATCACAAGCTAATTTGAATGATGGATTTTAAATTTAATGTATCACTAGAAGGGTTACTTTATAGTCAGAGTTAGAGAAGCTAAAATGACATGTTTTTCTTGTGTGACTGCTCTATTTGGTCTTGTCTATAAATTGCTGTTCATTCTGAGCAGTATGAGAATCATCTGACTCTCTTGAAGTGACAGTCTGTTTTGCTGCAGATAAAGCATGCAGTCTTTTATTTGACTAACCTGGAATAAAAGGTTAAATAAAATGTATAGATCCAGGAAGTTATAACAACTGGCTAGGATGATTTAAAAAGGTGACAATGTCTGCCCTCCTGAATCAATTCGCAACTTCTCAAATCAATGAAAAGTAAGAAGATGGTTTTAGTTTGAGCTGAAAATATTTTTTGCTGCTGGTTCTGTTATTTTTTTTTAAAAAGTACAGTGTGATCTGTTTAGATCTTTTGTAAGCACTTCCAGCATAGCAAAAGTAGGGTTCATTGTTGACTATTAATTAACAGGAATTTGTATTTAAGATTCACACAAAATGATAGAGGGACTTGGGCAGGTCAAGCAGCATCTGTGGAAGGAAATGTACAGTTAATATGTTGAGTTGTATTTGACATGTCCTTTTCATAAACAGTCCTTTCAAAACAAAAATTGCATCTCTTTTAACTTGTCATTACTTTTGTCAATTCATATTGATCATTGGACATATACTGCCCAAAAATCTTAATGTTTTTGAAGAGAAGGTAGTAAAGCAGTCATGGTGTACAACATCAACCATGGGTGATGGTCTAGGAATATGTTTTTAATGTTTTTCAAATGAGATGCTGATCAGTACCATGTTGAAATAGTGTGTGGGAAAGAACAGCCGGCAAAGCAACTCTATGCATTTTTAAAGCTTTTATTTAGAGATACCGTACGGTGCAGGTCCTTCCAGCTCCAGGAGCCGCAAGGCCTAGCAACTCACCTATTTAACCTTGGCCTAAGTAGACCTATTAGCCTGCTAACCAGACTGTGGGAGGAAATCGGAGCACTTGAGGAATCCCATGTACACATGGGAAGGATATATACTACAGTAATGGAAGTATCCATTTAGTAAAATGGCTGAAGAGCTATAACGTGGATTTTATATATGATGTTTCCAGGTAATCAGTTTTCCAGAGAATATGCAGCATGGTATTTGACCATTCTGCCTAGTTGGTCCATTTCAGAGTTTATGTTCCACACAAGCACCACCACCACCCCCCAATACTTTATCTGCTGCTCCTCTCAGCATATGTGTGTAACCCAGTTTCTTTTGAATGTTAAATTAATAGCCCTTAATTGCATCTGTTTTTCAGCATGTCCATTCTGGAAGTTAAGTGCTATTTTAAAAAAAACTTCAACATTAAAAAAAATTCATAAGTATCCTCTTGCTGGTAATTTATTTTATCCATCCAAGTTTCAGATTTCTTTTATTATCAAAGCACTACTCTGAGACCATGAAAGTTGTCCAGAAAGAAACATCAACTCCCTCCCCCGCACTAAAAAGAACGGCATCTCAATTATCAACAGCCAAAAATACCCCCCTCCTGCAAAAACGGATCAACCATCAACCCAAAAAACAACTCTCCCCCCCACACAAAAATAACCTAACAGAACACAAAACAAAACAACCAATTAACATCATCCCCTCACACAACAAAACGGAAAAGGAACAGGCGACTTCAAAAAAACACAACTATTGAAACCATAACTCTGAAAAATTCCACAGTCCATAAACTCAATCGTCCAATCCATAAACACAGAACTGCAATATTCATCGAAAGAGAGACCCCATGAGGCAGAGGCATGCCCACTTGCTACAGTGAGCCACATGGCGATTGGCAGCTCGCAGACTCATTCTGTGGCAGCGATCAAAAGTAAGGCGGTCGTCTTGATGTCTCAATCTTCCTTGATGCTTTAATCAGTGTTTATTGGATGCTTTAATTGGCAAAATGGAGTGGAACATTGGCTTGCACCCCGTTTCGAAGCTTGAGGGTAGTCTGAGTTTTGCGCTGGTTTCCTGAGACAACAAGGCGCTGGATCACTCGGTCTATCTCTAAACTGTAAATCACAGGCTCTGGCAGACCCAGAAACACATTTAAGGTGAAAACAAATGTAAAAGAAGTTTTAAAAAGAAGACATTTTTTTGTGGGCTATCTGGAAGATGTCAACCAAGGGAGCATTGTTCACTGGTGCTAAATTGACCGGAAGTTCCCTAGTTATCTTCCCCCTAAAATCCCCTGTAATTATGAAGGACTTCAGTAATATCATCCTTCAACTAAAAGATCAAAGTAAACTTATTTGCTATGTATGTATATGTCACCATATACTACCCTGAAATTCATTTTATTGCAGGTATTCACATTAGAACAAAGTAATATAATAGAATCAATGAAAAACTACACACAAAGGTTGACATGCAAATAGTATGCAAAAGAAAATGAAGTGAAATTACAAAAGAAATAATATTACAGAGAACATGAGTTACAGAGTTCTTGAATGTAAGTCTGTAGGTTGTGAACTCAATTCAGTGTTGAGGTGAGTGAAGTTATCCACACTGGTTCAGCAGCCTGATGGTTGAAGTTTGTTTTTCGAGATGTCTTGACCTATCCAACTTTTCTGATGATCTTTAAAGTTCTGACACCTTCTTGAATGTTGTTGCATTTCCTATGTTTCTGTATCACTTTTACAGTTTAATAATTAGTATTAAGCTCGGTACTCCAGACATTGCCTAAACACATAATGCGTGCTCCCTTTTCAAGATGGCACCAGTGACCAATGACAATGTGTTGCAGACAGCTCACAAACCACGAGATACTGTGTTTCTAGGTATACTTCTGATCTGCAATTGATTGCAGCCTGTAATTAACCTTTTAAGAATGTACTTTTGAGCCAACTATATGGTGCTTCTGTGATTTCCTGGGGGATTTGGCAAGCTAGAATCTCAGGAGTGCAAGTACAGCTGGGGGGAGGGGGTGTATGCTGTATTGATGCCCAATGGTTGAACACGGACCCACGGTTGGCTCCATTACTACATGGTGATTCAAGTGTTGAGCACAATTAAAATAGTGAAGGATGAGAGCAAAAGCGAACGTGTTCAGCATTGTCTGCCTGTGTTTACCAGTCTCCCTCTACTAATATTTGGTAGGAAGTGCAGAAGTCATGGATCCCACGCTACCAAGTTTGGCAGTATGTCACCATTGGGCTCCTAGGTGGGCATCACTCACTTCGCTGGACAGGCACCGCAGCTGTGGGCTCACTTTCGGAGATTCTGCAGTTCACGTTCTGTGACTTTTTGTTGTATTTTAAACTATTTGCATGATTTGATCAAGGTGCTTCATCACTGAATTGACTCTGTAACTATCGGCTGACCTGCTCAATGCTGACCTGTTTCCTGGACTGGCTTCACTCACCTCAACACTGAACTAGCTGTGTGGCTGCAAACTCACTTTTGAGGACTCTGCGGTTAATGTTCTGTGTTATTTGTTTACTTACTGTTTGCACAATTTGTTTTTTTCCCCGCACATTTGATGTTTGACTGTCTTTGTGTGTGCTATTTTTGAAAGTGGGTTCTGTAGTGTTTCTTTGTTTTGTGGCTGTGTGCAAGAAGATGCATCTCAAGGATGAATATATACTTGATAATGTACTTTGAACTTTTCAGTTCTAGTTAGTCATTTTCTGGCTTTTGCCACCAACTTCCAATAAATATTAATGCAAAATCAGTTCATATTTTCCTTGAGTTTTAACTTTTGAAAATATGTGTTGTTTACAAAATAACCCTCTAGGAAGTTTGTGAAAGGGATCCTGTAATGTGATGAAACCAATTAAGTTTGCTCTTCCCAGTAATGGAAAATGCATCCAATTGCTCTAATTTATACTTAAATCTAGAACAGTTAATACTAAAATAAAACTTTCACAGGCCATCTTGGCCATCCTTTTATCTGGGGAAATTTTTTCACCAACCTGTTCACCCCACTCTAATCCCATCTCTACTTCTTTACAATGCTGTAGATTCTGTTTTATATATATTTTTTTAAACGACTATTCTGTAAAGAATACCACTGTCTTCACTGGCAGGTAATTACTGCAGCATGAATACTTTCATAAGTTAACTATATATCTATACTCACCCCATCACACAATCAAAATCAATTGTAATCTGTATATATGAGATTCCCACAACATAGAAAAGTTCTTGCACAGTTTGGAGCTAAGTTAGGCGAAATTGTCATGACTACATGAATTCTAGCTTCCATCCAGTATTCTGCCTCAGAAGCACTTTCTTAATGTTGATCAGTGTTGTTTGACTGGTAATGTCCATACATTTTCTTCATTGCCTCAATTATTTGAATGCTTGGAGCAAGGGGAAAGCACCTGCTATATTGTTTGGGAACTTAAATCCATTCACTCAACTGTTTTGCCTAAAACAAGTTTTTAAAAAAATGCAGGGAAGTTGATAAATAGGGAACATTTTGTTATTTGCTGGAAGTATTAGAGTTGAGTGCAAAAAAATGATATCAGCCAGAAGACTAGCTGGTGCCTGACATTTGTTGCCTGGAGGAGTAGTCATGATGGAGACCTTTCTTATAGTTTAAGGTATCCTGCAAGTATCTTTTAGGGATTGCAAACCAAGATGGGGAAGTGAAATTAACCTAAAGTAGTCCATGTTTCAAAAAAACTGAACTGAGATTGGACAGACTGGCTTCTGATAGAGGACACCATATTTTAGATTTAGTGACTGAAATTTAGTTTTAATGGGTTGTCAAAGATGGGTCCTAGAATCATTGGATTGTTAAGATAATGATTTAAAGGACTCATAGAAATTAAGGCTTTTGCAGATGACCAAATTAGAATAGACTGGTTTCAAGCCAGAAGTGTGAAATTTAAGACATTTGAGCCAATTTAAATTGGGATGAAAATGAGCCGGAAAAAGCTGTTGTGTACATGTTGTTGACTTTTTTAAAGCTCTCAAAATGGACACTAAATTCATGGAGTGAAGAGTCATACAGCACAGAAACCGGCCCTTTGACCCACTATGTCCATGCTGCCCGTATGGGTCAACAAAATCTGTGAAATTTTATTCCTGCTCTTCCAAGATAGAAATTTGTTTTTCTATTATTAAAGTGAATGCTCAGTGAACAGCTTCCATCCAGTATTCTGCCTAAGAGGCATTTTCTTAAGGCTATTCAGTGTTATATGACTGAGGCAAAATCAACTTTACTTCATGTCTATATATTTTCTGACAACTGGAATCCCTTAATCTTTTGTTACCACTGGGTGTGTTATTGCCATATTATCACTTGTCAATCTGTTTTATGTTCCCTCATAGTCCTGGCAGTCTTCTGTTATGAATTTTGAATCTTTTGGTTATAGGCTGTATATTTTAAAAACCTTTCTGCATGAGATCCACTGCAGCTTTAGTTTAAAATATTGCATTGCTCATAAAATCTGTGGTACTTGTTGACCAATTCTTTTTTCCCTACACAGTGTTCTCTTTTAAGATAAAATTTATAATTTTAGTTTACACTGGGGAAATATAATATTAAAAATGGAGCTTAGTTACAAGTATTTGACATGTACATGGTGAACAAAAAGGTCTTTTTTTAGCTATATGTCCTCAAAACTAAGTTTTCAAATATATTAGATGTAACAATTCCACTTCTCAATTTAGAAGTGATAAAAGTTGTAAACTTCAAATGTGGTTCTTTTTGGTCGAGAAATGTTGTATTATGTATGGGAATTTGGCAGTGCTAAGTCTGTCCTGAAAAATACCCTTAAAGATAATGCTCTTCTGAAAGATAATGTCTGAAGAGTTAATGTTAATCACGTGATTAAGCCACTGCCTCAAATAATTTTAAAACTTCACATTTTAAGCAGTAATTTGACTTGTGGCTATCACAGTAAGTACTTTAAATGTACATTTTCTGTTAAGATTGAGCAGGAAATGACATTTTCTATAATCTTGAGAAACCTGAGTTCTTTTTACGCAATTTTGTAATTTATATGCTGGACACTTCACATGGGGTGAAAATGTGGTGAATGCTTGTCTCAGTAAGTTCTTTAGCACCAGTGTTTATGACGAGGGGCTTTTGCTTCTGCTTTTTTTTTCCCCCAGTAAATGTCAAAAAGTTTCAAAGTTTTGCTTTTATTTGCAAAGCATCATTCTAATTCTGATTCATTGGTGAAATTAATTGCTCCACCATTGATAAATTTGCCATCAGCTGCAAGGTTTTAAATGTTGGAATTCCCTTTCTAAACTTCTCCACCTTTCTCTAGTAACTTTTAAAAGTAATCTTTTTGATCAAGCTTTTGGTGATCTGCCCTCGTATTTCCCTGTATGATTCAGCATCCTTTGGTTTGGGATGCACTCGTGTAAATTGCTGTATGAGTTTTGCCATCTTGAAGCTGTATTTAAAATTTTTGTTAATGCCTTGCTCAGGTATTCAAATATAACACTTTGTTGAGGGAATGTTTTCCCCTTGTTAAGCTAGAAGTGTAGTTTCAGAGAAAAGACTGTATTTAAGAAAAGATCAGCCCTTCCTCAAGGGTTTAAGTATCTTTCCAGTTGTCCAACCAATTCAAGGCTGAGACTTTTCTCCCATAGTGTAGTTGGGAGAAGGGGGGAGGGAAAGATGTGCTTGGTAGAGCAATCCCACTGGAGGTGGCAGAACTTCCCTCTCTCCCCCCCCCCCCTCGTCTTCCGCAGGGATTGCTCCCTACACGACTCCCTTGTCCATTCATTCCCCCCCCCCCCCCATCCCTTCCCACCGATCTCCCTCCTGGCACTTAACCTTGTAAGCAGAACAAATGCTATACCTGCCCTTACACTTCCTCCCTCACCACCATTCAGGGCCCCAGACAGTCCTTCCAGGTGAGGCAACACTTCACGTGTGAATTGGCTGGTGTGGTATACTGCGTCCGGCGCTCCCGGTGCGGCCTTTTATATATTGGTGAGACCCAACGCAGACTGGGAGACAGTTTCGCTGAACACCTATGCTCGGTCCGCCAGAGAAAGCAGGATCTCCCATTGGCCACACATTTTAATTCCGCATCCCATTCCCATTCTGATATATCTATGGCCTCCTCTACTGTCAAGATGAAGCCACACTCAGGTAGGAGGAAAAACACCTTATATACAGGCTGGGTAGCCTCCAACCTGATGGCATGAACATTGACCTCTAATTTCTGTTAATGCCCCTCCCCTTCTTACCACATCCCTGATATATTTAGTTTTTTTTCTCTCTCTGCCCATCACTCTGCCTGTTCTCCATCTCCCTCTGGTGCTCCCCTCCCCCTTTCTTTCTCCCGAGGCCTCCCGTCCCATGATCTTTTCCCTTCTCTAGCTCAGCATCTCTTTTGCCAATCACCTGTCTGGCTGTTAGGTTCACCCCACCCCCTCCGGTCTTCTCCTATCATTTCGCATTTTCCCCTCCCCCTCCTACTTTCAAACCTCTTGCTATCTTTCCTTTCAGTTAGTCCTGACGAAGGGTCTCGGCCCGAAACGTCAACAGCACTTCTCCCTATAGATGCTGCCTGGCCTGCTGCGTTCCACCAGCATTTTGTGTTGCTTGAATTTCCAGCGTCTGCAAATTTCCTCGTGCCTGCATTATAAAAGGTAGAACAAGCTTCAGGGGTTGTGCAACTACTGCTTCCATTTATTTTATAGAATGGTGAATTTGACACTGAAATAACTTTATTGTGATTGAATTAGCATTGGAAATTACATATCTGTACTAAAGTTTTAAAATCCTTAATGTTCTACTCCTGTACTATGTCTTGCCCCTAACCAAGCAATTGATTCTTATTGTTAGGCGGCCATTTAAGTTCAGGGGTATTTCAGTATCTTGATATGCACATGCACACAAAATATAATATGCCTTCAGATTCTATAAATTAGTGTATTGCTTTACAGTGCCAGTGATCATTGCATGTTCTTGTCATGAGTTTCGTCCCACATTCCAAAAGACTTTCTGTAAGGGCTAGTAAGCCTGCTATGTTGATTGTGGAAGGGTGTTGGCACTTGCAGGCTGTCCAGCACAATCCTCACTGATTTGATTGGATGCAAATGCTGCATTTCACTATGTTTTGACGTAAATGTGACACATAAAGCTAATCTTTAGTATAAACACCTTTTCTGGATATTTTTCTGGTATTTCTATCAAAGAATACAATAAAAATTAAGGAGTTCTACATTTTTGTTTTCTCCTCAATGAACCTACAAACATGTTATTATCAATTTAAAATTACAATTCTATATGAGTTGTTCAATGGCTCCATATCCCAGGTTTAGAATATGTGGTAAATTGGAAGGAACTTTCCCATTGGAGCCTACATTTCCCTTGATTATGAGAATAAAATTGTGCCATGATTTTGTTGCTCTGTTTACCCTTTTACATATTACACACACTCAGTCGCCTCTTTATTAAGTACACCTGTTCATTAATGCAAATATCTAATCAACCAATCACGTGACAGCAACTCAATGCATCAAAGCCTGCAGACAGAATCAAAAGGTTCAGTTGTTTTTCGGACCAAACATCAGAATGGGGAAGAAGTGTGATCTAAATGACTTTGACTATGGAATAATTTATTGTGCCAGGTGGGGTGGTTTGAGTATCTTAGAAACTGCTGATTTTTGGGATTTTCTCTAGAGTTTGCAGAGAACAACAAAAAAAAATCCAGTGAGTGGCAGTTCTGTGGGTGAAAAAGTCTTGATAATGAGGGAGTTCAGAGGAGAATGCCCAGACTGGTTCAAGCTGACAGGAGACGACAGTAACTCACCACACTTTACAACAGTGGTGTGCAAAAGAGCTTCTCTGGACACACAACACATTGAACTTTTGAAGCTGATGGGCTACAACAGCAAGTGACCACATTAGGTTCCACTCTGTAACCTAATAAAGGGTCTATTGAGTGTACAAGAGTCTTTTTTGATTCACCCACTTCAGAACATATTGACCATGTGGGTTGTACAAATTGCTTTCTAATTAATTAGAAAACTAGTGTTTTTGTTGTGCAGTGTTAATTTCACCACAACTGATAAGGGGTCTAGTTCTAATGACCTTTGAACATGTATAACATTTACAGAATGGTTTAAATAGGATGCTGTCCAAGTTGCATGCCATCTTGGACAATGTCTCCCATCCACTTCATAATGTACTGGTTAGGCACAGGAGTACATTCAGCCAGGGACTCATTTTACCGAGATGCAACACTGAGCGTCATAGGAAGTCACTCCTGCCTGTGGCCATCAAACTTTACAGCTCCTCCCTCGGAGTGTCAGACACCCTGAGCCAATAGGCTGGTCCTGGACTTATTTCCACTTGGCATGATTAACTTATTATTTAGGGTTTTATATTCCAATATTTCTACACTATTCTTGGTTGGTGCTACTGTAATGAAACCCAATTTCCCTCAGGATCAATAAAGTATGTTTGGCTGTCTAAAAGGCATTAGTTTGCAAAGCCTCTGAAGGAATAGTATGAATCCATTTGATAGTATTTAATCCAACACAACCTTGTGTTTCTAAAAACTCTGGCAACTCCTCCGTAACATACTTTTAGGCAATGCCTAAATAACTAATTTGAAATTTCCATAGAATGGAACTATCCATTTACCAGCCTCTAAGAAATCTGATTTAGTCATTAAACTTTAAAATAATTTGATTTCACGTTGATAATTATGAAAAATTTAACTATTGTTAGGACACAATTTCTAACTCCCCTCTTTCCTTCCTGAAACAGCCTGCACTTTAAAGCTTCATCTCTATGTCACCAAAGCTCTGTGCTTTGATTTATTTCCTCAACTCCTTTTAGTTGTGGTGTTTTGGACTTTTGCCCAAGTTTATAATTTAGAAAAAGTGCCTAGTTCATGAATAATTCTGTGACTTGAGAATTTTTTTCTTGCCTGCATTGAATGTTGGTTGAGAAGGGAATCTGATGGCATGGTGCCAGTTGCTCTATCCATTCTACTGCAAGCAAAACTGCTTACTATATATCTGATTTATTTTAGTAATCAAAACATTTACATTTTGTATGCATGTAGGCTATTATATCTAATGTATGTTGCACATTTTTCTCAATTTCTGTTTGCAGCTATAAAACACTTAAATTATGTTGACATGTATCTTGATCTGACTGTATTGGTAGAGTCTAACATTCATTTTGGAGTATTTCCGTAAAAGTGCATTAGTGTTTTCTGAATAAAGACAGTTAGTTCCCTTCACACTGTGGATGGGCTGGAAAATGGCAATCTGTGCCAGGATCCCCATAAAATCGATTTATCTAATTCAACAATAAAAGCATAAACAATGATGCAGGCCTTCAGTATTGCCACCATTAAACTTGCTTTCAGCCATTTGACTATCCTTATAAACTAAACCAGTTTGACATTAATCTTCACCAATTTTTTTAAAAACTGCATCTTTAAGTTCCTGAACTTTGCATGGTTTATTACTGTACCTATGGTTTAGTTCTTAAGTTCCCTTCTCATAAATGCTTTGTTGCATTTTATTGAATTTTCTCCCATCACTTGGAGTTTGATGACTAGCTGTTTTATTACTGTGACTTTTTTTGTTAAATTTTAGTCTATTTTCATTTGCACTGTATTTTAATAGTATTTGCATTCCTTGAAATCTTTTAGTTTGACATGCTGATTTCGTGACCACCCGCCTGAATTATAATATTTCGATTTTTTTTTCTTTTTGTTGACATGTGAAATTGCATAGTTCAATGATTGTGCTATTGGACTTGGGTTTGGTATTCATTCACAAACACAAAATAGAGATTTTTAACTAATGGAATTATATGGAGTGTTTTTTTGGAAGGACCCTGGAGGAGGAAATACAAGTTTGTTTATCATTGGAAGATAGCATATGCAATGCCACTATTTAAGAAAGGACAGAGAGCAAAGTGGGGATTACTGACCAGTTATTAGTAGTACGAAACACTAGAATCTACTATACAGTATACAATAATAGGTACTTAAAGGATTGTGCAGTGGAAGCAAGGATTTATAAAGGGAGATCTTTGACCAATTTATAATTTTTAAAGATTGTGAATGGAAGGATAGTTCTCTGGCTAAACTGGGGGAGAAAAAACAAAGCATTTTGTTTAAATGCTGAGAGATTAAAAAGAGTTGGTGTCTACGTGTTTTGTGAGTATTAACATGCTGTGGAGCAAGCAAATAAACAGCCAAAAACTGAAAGTGCAGACTCTTCAATTGTAGTCAAATAGTTTCCTGTTCTTTCAGCACCCTGGGACATGCTTGATTTTTAACCATCTTTGGGATCATTTCCATGTGGTTTGGAAAACCCTGTGCATTGTATATCTGAGACAGTATTTTTGCAGTGGACATGGTGGCACTATTTAATAACTAATAAACCTCTTGCTCTTTCTCTTATTTTAACTATCATGGTATATTGTAAGAGAATTTAAGAACCGGAATGGATTACTTTTAGGCCTTTGCAAGATTGTACCTGGAATATTACATTACAAATCTGCTTCAGCAAGGACCTGGACCCAATTTGCCTGTTGCCACAATAGGTTCTCTGCAGATGCAATCTCACCACAGTTCTGATTGATAAGTTACAGAGCCTCTGTACCTCTCTGCAATTGGATCCTCGACTTCCTAACCAGAAGAGCACAATCTGTGCGGATTGGTGATAATATCTCCACCTTGCTTACGATCAACACTGGTGCACCTTGGGTGTGTGCTTAGCTCACTGCTCTGCTCTCTCTCTAACCATAACTGTGTGGCTAGCTATAGCTCAAATACCATCTATAAATTTGCTGATGATACAAGCATTGTGGGTAGAATCTCAGAAGGGGATGAAAGGGCATACAGGAGAGAGATGTACCAGCTAGTTGAGTGGTGTCGCAGCAACAACCTTGCACTCAGTATCAGTAAGACAAAAGAGCTGATTGTGGACTTCAGGATGGGTAAGACAAGAGGACACGAACCAGTCCTTATAAAGTTATCAGAAGTGGAGAGAATGAGCAATTTCAAGTTTCTTTGTGTCAAGATCTCCTCTTGGGCCATCTCACCATTGATGCTGAGCCCCACCACTGTCACGTCATCGGCAAACTTGACAATGTGATTACTCGTGTTTTGGTTATGCAGTCATGTGTGAGGAGAGTGTACAGCAATGGGCTCAGTACACAGACCTGGGGAGCACCCATGTTGAAAGTGTTGGGGAGGGAGGAGCAGTTGTACTAACTATCTGAAGTATGTTGGTTAGGAAGTCCAGCACCCAGTTGCACAGTGGTGTATTTAGACCAAGGAATAGGAATTTGTTCGCCAAGGTCCATGGGACAAGTGTTCAATGTAGAATTGAAATCCAGAAACAGCATTCTGACACAAGTGTCCTTGTTTTTGAAATGTGTCAGGGTCAGCTGCATGACAGATGCTATATCATCTTCTGTCGCGGAGCAATTCTGTCGGTAAGCAGAATGGTAAGTGTGCACTGTGGCAGGAATGGAGTTTTTGATATGTGCATTACCAGCATTTAAAGCACTTGATGATTGGTGACACTGCCACTTGGCATTGGTTGTTTAGTTCTTTGGTACAGAGATGAAGTATAATTTGAAGTATGTGTGGTCAGCAGCATGGATAAGTGAAGTGTTGAAGATGTCCGAAAAGATGTCAGTGAGCTGGTGTGCATACCCCTGAATACTCAGTTTAGCATTGTTGTCTAGCCCAGCTGCTTTATGGGGATTGTTTCTGCAGAGTTCTTCTCATGTCAGTTGCTCTCTTGTGTGGGTTGGACTTCCTTGTCATCCAGAATAAGTTTTTTTTTAGGAAATATAATACCAGGTAAAGCTTCCTTGATCTATTTTTTTTCTATTCCATAAACATTAGAAATTTCTTTTGATCTCCATGTGACTTTAGCAGTCAATGCTGTTACTTCACAACTCCAGTGTCTCAGATTCAGTCCAGACCTTGGCAGCTCATCGTAGTTTCCTCTGGTTTCCTCCAGTATCCTAACTAGTTGTTTGTAGTTTAGTTGGCCTTTGTAAGTTGACATTGGGTGTTGGTAAGTGACAAGATGAATCAAGGAGTCATTGATGACAAAATAAAAGGGGGGGGGTGGAATAAGAGTTGATTGCTGTCCTGGGAGCCAACAGAGACCTTTGTCTTCCTGTGTCTTCATTTATAAACATGAAAAATAAGAGCATTTTCACTTCTGTTCAAAATGTATCTCAATATACAATGAGAATTGGTCATTTTGAAAAAGACTAAAAGTACAAGTTTATAGAATAGTGAAGTTTTTGCTTGGTAAGTAGTTTGAATAAAGGAATCTAAATATTTCTTGATGGCTATGGAAGAGGATCCCATTTTCCATTTGAAACACAAATATGAAAAGTTCTATGTAGTTCATAACTTTTATAGTCTTCAATTTCAAAGAAAGATGAATGGTAATTTAAAATGGGATTTTGCTCAGTTGATCAGCAAAATGTTTGAATTTTATTAAGATATTTCTGTTAGTCGGGTGCACTGTATGCAATTGATTTACTGTAACCTACTTTCTCAGTTTGAGTGTTTTCGATCTAGTACAAGTTTAGATTTTAATAAGCCTTGTGGGCTTCTTCCAAACCGGTTTCAGACAGAAGCAGAAAGTACTTGAAATACAAACGAGAAAATCTGCAGATACTTGAAATCAAAAGTAATACATAAGAAGTGCTGGAGGAACTTAGCAGGGCAGGCAGTATCTATGGAAAAGAGTAAAACAGTAGATGTTTCCAGCTGAGGTCCTACATCAGGACTGGAAAAAAGAGATGCTAGAGTTAGGTAGGAAGAGGGGAGGAAGTAGAACAAGTTAGGTGAGAGGTGAAATCGGGAGAGGAGGAGGGGTGAAGTAAAGAACAGGGTAGTTGATTGGTGAAAGAGATAAAGGACTGGAGAAGGGGAAATTTGATTGGGGAGCACAGAAGGCCATGAAAGAAAGGGAAGAGTGAGTAGCACCAGAGGGAGGTGATGCGCAGGTAAGGAGATAAAGTGAGAGAGGGCAATGGAAATGACAAAGTAGTTGGAGCAATTACTGGAAGTTTGAGAAATTGATGTTCATGCCATCAGTTTGGAGGCTACCCAAACAGAACATAAGGTGTTTCTCCTCCAACCTGACTGTGACCTCATTGCAGCAGAAGAGGAGCCCATGAACTGACATGTCAGAATGAGATTGGGAGGTAGAGTTGAAATGGATGGCCACCAAGAGATCCCACTTTTTCTGGTGTAGGTGCTCAGTGAAGTGGTCTCCTAATCTACTTCAGGTATCACCGAAATACAGGAAGCCACAAAAGGAGAGATGAAGAATTGAAGTGCATCATGCAGGAGTTAGCAAGAATAATAGAAAATCATCTACCATTTTGGAGGCAGTGATTCAAGGTAGACACTGAGACAAAACTGGGCAGTGTAGTCATCAACTACAGGGAAATCCTTAGCTGTGGGGGTAAGAAAATGTGGATTTGAAACAGGAAAGGAAACCGGGTTGTCAAGTCTAGTTTATCACTATATACATATATACCATTAAACAAGACAATGTTTCTCCAAACAAAGGTGTAAAGCACAGAAGTACACATAGCACAGAAGTACACATAGCACATGATAACTTATGAAATTAAGGATAAAATCTACAAATGAATCTCACATAAATAACAAGCCAAAGTGCGTAAATTAAATACTGCAGAGTACAAAGCAGATTGACCAGTGGCATTTCTAATGCAATACAGCAGGGAGTTCAGAAGCTGAATGGCCTGTTCTTGTTTTTATGCATTGGAGTCTCCTGTCTGATGGTAAAAAAAATCAGAGGATGATGGGTGGATGGGTAGGATCCTGAATAATACTAAGGGCCTTGCATACACAACTTTCCTGATAAGCATCCCTGATGGATGTTAGGGATATTCCTATAATCCCCTCAGCCATTCTCACAGTCCTTTTTAGGGACTTCTGATCCAATGCTTGGCTGCTCCCATACCAGATGGAGGTGCAACTTATCAGGACACTTTCAAAGGTGCTCCTGTAAAGTGCAGTGAAGATGGGTGGTGGGGCAGGGGAGCCCCACTTGCCTCAATCTCCTTAGGAAGTAACAGTGCTGCTTTGCCTTGTACAGGGAGGTGATATTAAAGGACCAGGTGAGGTCATCGAAATGTGAACTCCCGGAAACTTGGAGCACTTGTCTCTCTACAGAGGAGCCATGTATTTTTAGAGGGGGTGGTTCATCTGCACTTCCCTGGAGTCCATGATGATTTCCTCATCTTCTCCACGTTCAGACTTGTGTTGTTCTTCTCAGACCAATTTGCCATCCACTGCACTTCCTCATTGTATTCTGTCTCGTCATCGTTGCTGATGAGCTCAACCACTGTTGTGTCATCCACAAACTTGATGACAGGGTTTGAGATAAATCCTGTGACATAGTCATGTGTCAGCAGTGGGCTGAGCACATGGCCCTGGGCAGCTCCAGGGCAGTGTAATGGAACTAGAGACGTGGCTGTCCACATATCTGTGACGGTGGCATATTGTTAAGTCCAATATCCAGTTGCAGATGAGGTGTTGAGACCCAGCGAAGACTGTTTCCCTACCGGTTTCTGGGGCATGATGGTGTTAAACACTGGAGTCTATAAACAGCACCCTGTCATATGAGACTGCATTTTCCAGATGGGACAGGACAAAGTGGAGGAAATTGAGATCTGTAGCCTTGCATCCAGGTTCACAAAAACACAGCTGTGTTCCTGGTGCTTGTTTTGGTTCCTCTGTGGAGAAGAATGGGTCAAGTTTATCAGGCCACCCAACCTTGAGAGGGGTTTGGTCTGCATTAAACAGTTAGAAAAGTCCATTTTGGAAGGTCAGTTAATTTTGGAGCTGAATGTCATTGCAGATGGTTGACTTTCTAGGTGCTCCATGATTTGCATAGTGACTTTCCTTAAAATTGCTACTGGCAGCTTATTAAAGTTTTATTTCCTACAGAAAACAAAGGTAAAGATGTCAGTGTTGCTGTTCCATTTAACCCATTGGCATGTACAAGTATACACTAATTGGTTTCTCTCCTTCCTCCCCTTTCCTGCTTTCCTCTGCATTCAGATGCATGCCTTTTATTTGTTTAGGTGGCTAGACAGGTAAAGTTACAAATGAGATCATTGATATTGGGGACCATTTGCTCTGCTACATTTAACTAATATTAATAAAGTACCATGTATTAATTTTAAATTAAGTTTAGAAGTATGGAGCTCCTCATTTGTGTTGGCTTAACATTGAATATGTTTCAGCCTGCTCTGTCCTTTCTTATTGTCTTTCTGCGATTGGCAGCTTCTGGGATTTCTGTTGGCATATCTCAAATTTTTAGCATAAATTCAACTTCTTATCCTGATTAACAATATGATCTGTAATCAGTAATTACTAGGTCAAACTCATCTTTGTTTTTAAACATGTCCTAATGTCTTGTAGAGTTTCTTTAATAGATTAAAGCCTAGGTTGAATTGGACCTGAGTGATGCTGTGTGATCTTTGTGAGATTTACCCTAGTATGATTGCTTCAAAATCCAAATTATTATAAAGACTACTTTGTGGTCATGCGTGATGAATTGCAAGGTATTTTTTCCAACATGTTATGATGGAAGTTGGTTTAATATTGTTACATGTACCAAGATACAGTGAGCTTGTTTTGCATACTGTTCATAAAGATCCATGAGACCTACTGTAGGAATAGAATTAGGCCATTTGGCCCTTTGAGTCTGCTCTGCCTTGTGATCATGGCTGATGTATTTTACCCCTCAATCCCATTTAACCTTAAATGATCTTACTAATTAAATATTTTCCAATCTGCACTTTAAATATACTGTGACTTGGTTTTCATAGCTGTCTGTTGCAGTGAATTCCACAGATTCACCACCCTCTTGCTAAAGAAATTCCTTGTCATCTATCCTAAAAGGACATTCTTTTATTGAGACTGTGCCCTCTGGTCCTAGACTCCAACTATTGGAAACATCCTCTGCATGTCTACACTATCTAGTGGACCTTTCTGCATTTGGTAGGTTTCAATGAAATCATCTTTCATTCTTCTAAACTTCAGTGAGTACAAGCCCAGAGCCATCAGGCACTTCTAATATGTTAGCCTTTTCATTCCTGGGATCATTCTTGTAAACCTCTGTATTCACTTCAATGCCAACAGATTCATTCTTAAATATGGGGTCTAAAACTGCTCACAATACTCCAAATTTGGTCTGATTAATTCCTTTTAAATTTCAGAATGACATCCTTATATTCTAGTCCCCTCAAAATGAATGCTAACATTGTACTTGCCTTTCTAACTACTGACTCAATTTGTAAGTTAATCTCCAGGGAAGCGTGCAATAGGCCTCCCAAGTTCTTTTGCACTTTCGGTTTCAGAATTTGCTTCCCGCTTAGAAAATAGTCCACACTTTTAATCCAGTTTCCTTACTCTTTCCTACACTGTACTTCATCTGCCAATTCACCCATTCTCTTAATCTGTCCAAGTGCTTCTGTAAACTTGCTGCTTCCTTAGCTCTACCTATCATTGTAGTATCTGCAAACTTGGCCACAAATCCATCAATTTTGTCATCCAGATCATTAACATATAACATGAAAAGTAGTGGCCCCAACACTGACTCCTATGGAACACCAATAGACACCAGCAACCAATCGGAAAAGACTCCCTTTATTCTCGCTCATTGCTTTCTGCCAGTCAACCAATCTTCTGTCCATTCTAATCTTAGTAAGCTCTTGTGTGGCACCATGATATAGGTCTTCTGAAAATCCAAGTAAACAACATCTTTTGTTTATCCTGCCTGTTACTTCCTTAATGAATTCCAATAGATTTGACAGGCAAGATTTCCCATTAAACCTGGCTGACTTTGGCCTATTTTTATCATGTGCCTCCTGTGAGGTCAAGCTAACTAACCTATAATTTCATGTCTTTTGCCACCTGCCCTGAGAGTGGAGTGAAATTCCAGTCCTCCAGAACCATTCCAGAATCTTATGATTCTTGAAAGATCACTACTAATGCCTCCACAGTTTCTTCAACTTCATAATTCAGAATCCTGGGATGTAGTCCATCAGACCCAGGTGATTTATCTACCTTCAGATCTTTCAATTTCACAAGGCACCTTCTCTTTACTTCATTGAGGTCGTGCAAAGTAAAATAATAACAGAATGCAGAATAAAGTTTAACAGCCACAGAGAAAGTGAAGTGCTGGTAAACTCATAATTTCAATCATTCGTAGCAATTAAGAGAGCATTTCATTAACAGCTACTAAAATATAAATTCTCTGGACTTTAGGTAAATATACCTTTTGATTTCTGGCATTAATGTTTTGATGCAATTTGAGTTTTCATAAGCCACGTATTGTTATAAGGCTTTAAATTTTATAAAGCATTGGATGAATGAATAATTTAACTCTTTCTGAACCCTTAGCATGTGGATCTGTTGGTGAATAATGTTTGCAGAATATCTGGACAAGGTAAACACGTAATGTCTGTAGAATGTTTGCTATTAGCAGCTGGATTCTTTCTTGGTCTCATGTACCATTAACATGAGGATATCTGTTGATGACTAAATGTCTGGTCGGTTTAAAACTAGGTCGATGGATTCTTGGTGTCAGTCAAGTTGGCTTGATGGATTCTTTTTAGGATTCAGGCTTACTGTTTATATGTAATGTCCTTTTGTGAGTCTGAGGAAAGTTGTGTCTAAAACATTGGACTTGTGGATGAGGAGTGATCATTGAAGTGTCTAATTGATTTATAAGGGAATGCTGATCACTGTGATTGCCACGTTTGAATGAAATAAACCAGATTGAGTTAATGGTATGAGAACAGAAGATCAAATTGTCTGTTTCTGGGTCTCTCTGCCTTGTGTTGCTTGTAAATGTATTGAGCTGTCTTTCCTGGTTTTGCATAGACCAAGGATTGAATCAATGCCAGGGGCCCATGTATGGTTTCATGAGTGAGTCGGAATTTGGAGTTCCCAATCAAGTGGTGACTAAGAGTCATGAGCCCTGAAATCTGTGGAAATCTGTTTGGCTTGCTATGTAATATTCTGTGTAGTTTATTGTGCTCTCTATTTTATGAAAAATTAGGTTTAAGTTACTTATTACCACATCTCCATCTTAGGCACTAGCCTCCATGACATCTTCAAGGAGCGGTGCCTCAGAAGGGTGACGTCCATTATTAAGGACCTCATCACCCAGGATGTGCTCTTTTCTTATCTTACTTTCAGGAAAAAGGTACAGAAGTCTGAAGGTGCACACTGAGCAATTCTTCCTTGCTGTCATCTGAATCCTAAATGGACATTGAACCCATGAACACTACCTCACTTTGGTTTTTATATTGTTTCTGTTTTGCGCTATTTTTAATCTATTCTCTATATAGATATAGATTTATTTGTTTATTTTGATATCATGTATTTCATTGAACTACTGCTGCAAAGTTAACAAATTTCACAGCACATGACGGTGATGATAAACCTGATTTTGATTTTCTGAACACAAGTAGTTTGGGTCTGATCAGCCCAGCCTATTTCAGGCTAATGAAAATTTTAATGCGTTGCATTCAGTTGGCTCTCTTTGTGCTTGTAACATTTGTTGAATACTGTAGGTCGTCTGAAATTCATGAAAGCTGCTGCCTAAAATTCCTCAGCGCATTAGGCCATATTGCCAACTTTTTTCCTCAATAAGTGTCCCATTCCCTTTGAAAGTACTTAATTATTTTTACCCCCCCCTTAAGAAAGTACATTCCAGATAATAGCTTGCCTTTGCCCTCTGATTCTTCAGTTATTTGGAAAGCTTTTTCTGTTAAACCTGCAGCAGAAAACATGAATCTTGATCTGTTTAATTTCGTAATATTTTTCTTGGCAAGACCATGTACTTATTTATTCCCTGCTATGCATTTCCTCAAACCTATTTATCCCCCGTGTTTCACTTTAAAAGTATTAGTGTACCCTGATTTGATGGTTATAACTCTGGACTAACAATTATTGTAATCCTGGTAATTTATGAGTTAACCAAGTTGCTAGATAACCAGAGTCCATAAACCCAATTGGTTCACTCTTGTTCTTCCACTCAATTCATATGACCCAGTTTGTACAATGTTTAAACCTTAATGCCCTTGGCAAGACTGCTGTTTGCATTTTGAGAATAAGTGTTTTTTAAAAAAATCAATAGATACTTTAAGTGGAATATTCAATGAAAAGAAATTAAAAAATCAACCATTGTGAAGACAAGTGAATGCAGAAATAAAGTGTTACTACTTCCCTTTCAAAAGATTAAAGACCTTGCTAAACCTATAAGACTGCAAAATTCACATCAGATCAGATAAACAATGTATAAATTGAGTAGAATAGAAAAGTGACATCAACTCTGAAATATTTGCTTACCTAACATTCTTAAAATTTGGAGAGGGTTTCCTGTAGCTTCACAGAATATTCCTAGAAACACGATGATGATTTGTCTGGAAAAATTCAAAGTTAGTTGAAGGACATTGAATAGCTTTTGAGCATTGATGTCGGCTTGTTCTTTTGGGGAAGAGTTGCTCACCCATGTAACTTGCCCTTGTTTGAAAGTTGCTGTTGAGGAGGTCTGGATTTGTGGTAAAAGTGACCATCAACAACATTCCTAATATATTGCTTCACTGGAAGCCTATAGCTGAACAGCCTTGCTTACGTTGACCTGAAGTAGTGGTTCAAGAAATGTATTGGCGTGAATGTGCTTCCCTGCCCCCGCCACCTTATTCTGACTCTTCACTTTTTTTCTACAGTCCTGATGAATGGTCTCAGCCCAAAAAGTCAACTGTACTCTTTTCCATAGATGCTGCCTGCCCTGCTGAGTTCTCCAATATTTTATATATGTTGCTTGGCATGAATGTATTGAATTATTGTCATATGTTTTTCTGTTAACCAGGTTAATATACTCAATCAGTTCCAAAGTAAACATTCATCTTGTTTATGTAATCTTGAGGTTTACAAAATGACTATCACATGCTGGCAGCCAAAATTAAGGGCCTGAATAGAGGACCTTTAGTTTTGTTGAGTGCAAGACCTATCATCTTATACTTTAACAAATCACAGATGTCTTGGAACTCTCCATTCAAGCATGCACAATATTAATATTATCTGTATTTTGAGTGCTGAGGTTCAAATTGCCTTTGTTCTAGTGGTAGGTTGTGCAGCTTCCTCTTAGCCCTGAAGAATTCTATCCACTTCCAAGGAAAGTTTGTGGAGACAAGATTGATAAAACATTGAAAAATTGTATTAAGATAATTAGATCGTGTGGATGGTCAGAGGCTTTTTCCCAGGTCTGAAATAGCTAGCATGAACGGGCACAGTTTTAAGGTGCTTGGAAGTGGGTACAGAGGAGAAGTCAGGAGTAAGTTTTTTTTTTTGCAGAGAGGTGAGTGCACAGAATGGTCTGCCAGCGACGGAGGTAGAGGCGGATACGATAGGGTCAATTAAGAGTCTTCTGGATAGATACATGGAGCTTAGAAGAATAGAGGGCTATGGGTAACCCTAGGTAATTTCTAAGGAAAGGACATGTTCGGCACGGCTTTGTGGGCCAAACAGCCTGTATTGTGCTGTAGGTTTTCTACGTTTCTACAACGATGCCGCTTTATTTGACATTGGTCTGCATAAAGATTTTGTTGCACTACTGACCCATTGGTTAGTATTATAGCTTGCCTTCTGTTGTGGAAAAATGCAAAGTAGAAACAAATTTCTGTGGACAGCTTATTTTAGGTTGTGCAGTTCTTCCCACCCCTGCCCCTCTCTTGCCCAGTGAAATCAAAGTCTTTAGTGAGGTTAGGGGAAGTAGTGTATAGTGGCTGGTACTTTTTTTTTACAAGTTGTAGCAAGATGAAGATCCAATTGGGTACCATGCAGATATTCCATGTGCAGATTTTCCCAGCAGAAAAGCTTGTGTAATTTCCACAGTACCTCTGATAGCCTTGATGTTCATAATTATGGTATTTCTAAAGTTTCCTGATACAGAAAATCCTACAAAAGAAGTAGTGGATACAGCCCAAACCATCACAAGTAATGCCCTCCCCACCATTGCACCCAAAGTGTTGTTGCGGGAAAACATCATCGGGGACCCCCATCACACAGGTAATTTTTTTCTTGCTTCTACCATCAAGAAGAAAGCACAGGAACGTCAGAACTCACACCACTAGTTTTAGGAACAGTTATTACCCCTCAACCCGGCTGAACGTCCAGGATTTGTGCGGTTTTTCATTGATTCTATTATGGTTATTATTCTATTGCAGATTTATTGAGTATGCCTACAAAAAATGAATCTCAGGTTTCTATGTGATGACATATGTACTTTGATAATAAATTTACTGTGAAATTTTATGTGTTCTTTTCAGGTATAAATGATGAGATAGTGGTTTTCTGACTTATTTCAAGTTGGGATGTGACCATCTTCTCAGTTAGGAGTGGTAGCAGAGCTGGCCTGAATAGTTTGCTGTAGGATGCAATGCATCAATGAGAAAGTTGTAAGTGAAGAGGGTGTGACTGGAAATGGCTGATTCCATCCCAACCAGTGTGACTTTCTTTCTATCTTTAACTAATTTGCCAGGTTTAAGGAACTGAGGGAGGCAGGCAAGTGGAACCAGGTGAGGAGGGGTTGGTGTTCTGGTGGAGTGAGAGATGACTGTTAGTGAGTGATAAGTGGAGACACAAGAGTCTGACGATAATGAAATCTCATAAGGAAGGTGGGTAAAAAATGAAAACAGAAGGAAGATATGATTGGCAGATGGAATAAATGGAGGAGGAAAATGAAACTGGGTAATGGATGGGTTGGAAGTGGGGGGGGGGGGGGAATGTGTGTTTGGAAAAAGGTGGATGTGAGAGCTTTAGTGTATTATATATTAGGGGCACCTAAAATGCTAAACAGCAGGAAGTGTTCATTACAAATTTCCCGTTCACTGGCGAGGTACCTCTAAACACACAAAACTGGAGTGAAAGCAACACAGCTGTGATCTCCTGGGCTGTGACACTAAATTCCCAGTGTACAGAACACCAAAAACACCTTTGGTATGAACATTTTATTTTGCCAGCTTTTGCTGAAGGGAAGTTGTTTTTGAAATGTGTTCTGCTGCTGTGAGTGATGTTCATATGTATCAAATGTAACCATAGTACTTTTTATCAGGGTAATAATTTTTCTGAACCCAAGCGACAGCCGTTGGCTGTTAGGTGCATTAGCTTTAAATGTTCATCAAACTTCTGACCAATTTTCTAATATTTCCAACTGATAAATTGAATTGAGGCTGTAATTGTGTCTGATTTGTATACTGGACTCTGCTGCAGTGGATTCATTATTTGTAAATAGACTGGATTGCATTTGAAGTTTAATTTTTGAATGCCTTATCGAGTCATTAACTTTAATAAAGTAATGGAGTTTAGCTGCCTTGAATTTCTTTAAGACTGCACAGTTGATTTGATCATTTGATTGAATTTATGGATTTGTGTTCTTTGTCCTTCAAGTTCACTTCCGTCCATTCTGGCAAATCCCTAGTATTGATGACAAGTGTAATTGTTTTTTTTCCAAAGAACTTTGTACTGTTTCTTCCCACCCTATTAGCATCCCTAACATTGAGCATGATTTGTCTCCTCTTTCCCATCCCTACTTTTATCTGTAAGTAATTTCTCTATTTCCCTCAAGTGTACTTGCATTCTGTAAATCAGAGTACTTTATGGACTCTATTTAGGACTTCAGGATACAGTTCCTGTAGAGTGAGAGAGAGAGAGAGAGAGAGACTGTGTGTATTCCGTCTCATCATTGCCTATCTGGGCCATTGCTCCTCACTGAGAAGCTGAAACAAAAACTAAGGCCTGAATGTTTCCATCATGAAATCCTAAAACTCGAGTATTAAGCATTTAGAGCACAAATTGATAACCTCATGCTCCACATCTGAGAAGAGGTAGGTAGGTATTCCTGGTGACTTAAGAGATCCTGTAATGAAGATTCAATTCAAGACAGGAAATACCAAACCTGCCTACAATAGCTATAGAGAGATTTCCCTGCTTTCCAGAAGGAAAGTTATTTTTTTTCAAATTCTTATTGGCTTGGTGATCTTCACAATGCAACATTTCCGTGATGCATGCTGGCAGCATTTGAATCCAGTGTCTTGACCTGAATCATTGAGGGTCTATTTCCCTCCTTAGATGCATCTGACCCAATGAGTTCTCCCAGCAATTTGTGTTGTTCACATGTCAATTTTAGAATACAAAATTGTATAATACTCTGGCTGCAGTCTCACTAAGACCCTGTAAAATTACAGTAGGACCTCTTTACTTGAGACCTCCTACAGTGAAAACCAACATGCTGCACGTACACACTGGCTTTGCTGTTTATGTACAAAATCGCCAAGGGCCCTATTGAACATCAACATTTCTAATCTTGTCAATTTTAAGAACTTTTCACTCTTTGGTGCACAAAAGTGGGCACATTTTCCCACACTGTGCTATATGTTTGATGTTCTGTTGATTTGCGTAGCCCATGTCCATTTGAAGACTTTGCATACGCGAGGAAATCTGCAGATGCTGGAAATTCAAACAACAACACACACAAAATGCTGGTGGAACACAGCAGGCCAGGCAGCATCTATAGGGAGAAGCACTGTTGACGTTTCAGACCGAGACCCTTCGTCAGGACTAACTGAAAGGAAAGATAGTAAGAGATTTGAAAGTAGTGGGGGCAGGGGGAAATGCGAAATGATAGGAGTAGACTGGAGGGGGTGGGATGAAGCTAAGAGCTGGAAAGGTGATTGGCGAAAGTGATACAGAGCTGGAGAAGGGAAAGGATCATGGGACAGGAGGCCTCAGGAGAAGGAAGGGCGGGGGGGGGGGGGAGCACCAGAGGGAGATGGAGAACAGGCAAACAACTTAATATGTCAGGGATGGGGTAAGAAGGGGAGGAGGAGCATTAATGGAAGTTAGAGAAGTCAATGTTCATGCCATCAGGTTGGAGGCTACCCAGCTGGTATATAAGGTGTTGTTCCTCCAAACTGAGTTTGGATTCATTTTGACAATAGAGGAGGCCATGGATAGACATATCAGAATGGGAATGGGACGTGGAATTAAAATGTGTGGCCACTGGGAGATCCTGTTTTTTCTGGAGGACCGAGCGTAGGTGTTCAGCAAAACGGTCTCCCAGTCTGCGTCGGGTCTCACCAATATAATAAAGGTCACACCTGGAGCACCGGACACAGTATACCACACCAGCAGACTCACAGGTGAAGTGTTGCCTCACCTGGAAGGACTGTCTGGGGCCCTGGTGGTGAGGGAGGAAGTGTAAGGGCAAGTGTAGCACTTGTTCCGCTCACAAGGATGAGTGCCAGGAGGGAGATTGGTGGGAAAGGTTGGGGGGGACGAGTGGACAAGGGAGTCGCGTAGGGAGCGATCCCTGCGAAAAGCAGAAAGGCGGGGAGGGAAAAAAGTGTTTGGTAGTGGGATCCCGTTGGAGGTGGTGAAAGTTACAGAGAATTATACGTTGGACCTGGAGGCTGGTAGGGTGGTAGGTAAGGACAAGGGGAACCCTATCCCGAGTGGGGTGGCTTGTGGATGGGGTGAGGGCAGATGTGCATTCTTTGCATTCTCCTTTATTCTGTGAATCCCACCTAATTTGGTATTTTCAGCAAATTTGAAAATATGCCATTTAATCAGATTTGCTGAGTCTTTTTAGCAAATCACTGCAGATGGGGCACCACAACAGCTGCAACCTGTCAATAGGAATAATTTTCTTTTATTCCAATTTTGTCCGCTGTTACTAAGCCAACTCTCAACCTATTGGTATATTACCCCAGTTCTGTGTGCTGTAACTTGGTCAAGCAACCTGATGTGGGACCTTGAACGAAATCCTCCTGAAAATCTAAGTACATCATATGCATTGGTTTCACACTCCCTACCAATCGAGTAGATTAATGAAATAAGATTTCCCTTTTATAATTCTATGCTGAGTTGGTCACTCTATTGTTATCATATCCTTCATTAGTGAATCTAGCTTTTTCTCTATTACTGTTATCAACCCACTAATTCCTTGCCTTTCCCCTCCTTCAGAACGTGTGAAATTTTGAAAGATGACAAATGTTTGCACTACCTTTTTTTTTGCCTGTCTTTCAAAATTCTGGAATGCCTATTAAGGAACCTTCCGCTGTGTTTGAGAATAATTCAGATAAAAGAAACTAGAATCCTTTTACAGCCTTGCCCAACAATAAAGTTTTATTGAAGACTCTTTCATCAAGATTCTATATATTTGTGTTACTGGAGGAAAAATGTATGAATTAAAGTATAATCTTAATGGAATTTAGTTTTAGCTTTAAAACTTGGAAAGAAAAGAATGCATTATTAACTGTGCTCATAATGGGCATGTACTACTCTGTTAAAACTACTGTTAGTGTGTGCCCTTCACCTGACATTAGTTTGAAAGAGTTCCATATAACATGCCTGGTGAAATCTAGCATTGGACCAGATTATGTCATAGCTTCCGTAGTTCAGCATGATTTAAAAATAAGTTAAATGCAGCATTGCTTTAGATTCATTCATTCATTAGGAACATTCAGATCAATTATCTGTTAAACTGCTCAATTTACTGTCATTGGAAAATCAAAGTTGCATTTATTATCATATACACATTGAAAAGCTTGCAGTGGTATCGCTGGCATGTAGCATCATTTAAGCAGCATTCACAAGAAAAACATGTATTAAACATTGTACACGATTTTCACAAGAGCAGAATTGGAACAGAAATAGACCATCGGTGTTGCTAACCTGCAGTGTTCAGAGTTTTGCTAGTTGGGTCAAGAACTGAATGGATAAAGGGAAGTAGATGTTCTTGAACCTGTTGATGGGGTCTTCAGGCTTCTGTTTCTTCTGGCTGATGATAGTTGTGAACAGATGGCATGTCCCAGATGGTGGGAATCTTTGGATATTGTCTTGAGACTGAACTTCATGTAGATACCAACAATGGTGTGATATTTGGCAGAGTGCACTACTTTCTGCAGTTTTTTGAGTTGCTGTTCCATGTCTTAATGTTGTACTTTGAAATTGACAGTTTTTGATGTGTAATGGTTTATATGAGCAATGGATTATGAAATATCATTTAGTGAAATTTATTCTATATAAATCAACAAGCAGAAGTAGGTATCTGCTGGTGGTGTTGAGTTTAAATAAGGGCTCTGCCATAAACCTACCAAGTAGTATTCTCAAAATAGTTTTGTTTAGGATCTGCTTAGGATATGGAACTTGTTGTGACCACCTTTTATCAATGGGATCTGTTTCAATTGGATGCTTTTATGACACTGCTCAGGCATCACTAGGTGGAGTTAGATGAAAATCATCTCCTTTTAGTTCTTTTAAAAGTTACCCTTTCTCTTATCCCTGTGTATTTTTACTGAGTTACACAAGTCTTTAGAGTGGAACTTAAAAGTTGTTGAGCTATGATTTAAATTGTGATTGTTATGGACCAATTCAGCTTTCATTATCAGGATACATTCAACAATCTAGGTTGGATTAAGACAGAATTATCAAATTGTAAGCATGTGGCCACTGAACATGGCACAAATTTTAACTGCATTTGGGGTTGCATTGTAGCGCTTCTGATCACTGTTTAGCACTTGAGTGTTAAAAATATTTTTTGACAGCCAGTGAAGTTAGTTTCTCTCCCCCCCCCACCCCCCATTGAATTGGGACTTTCCCTTGTAAGAAATACAGAGCACTTCAAAAAAAGAGGATTATTCAGCTTGATTTCATCCTTGTCTTAAAAACACCCAAATGTGATGATGTGCTGAGCAAATGGAAATATGCCTGTTAAATATCCTGCACATAATTAACAGTCTTTGTGCTTCATGAATGACTCTCATTTTTCTTTTATGAATCAACAAGAATTACAGTACATCTCTTGATGTTGCAATGAATGTCAGAGGAAATTCTGGTTTTGTGGTTGAATGTGTTACCATGTGTGTTGCATTTGATTTGCAGAATGGTTGAATATGGAAACTTTTTTCCCTCTTTGCACTATTGGGTTTCCTAGTACAAACAAGTGGTTTAGTTAAACCTCATTGATGCCTTGAAGCAGACACATTTTAGCCCTTGTTAACGAGTGTGAGTGTCTTTAGATTTCTGAGGCAGCTCCATGACTGGAACATTGATTAAGGTGTGATGCTTTAATTGACAAATAGATTTTAAAGTATTATGGTAACTTGATATTACTGGAGTAGCTTAGTTAATTTTCCTCCGTATTGAAGTGTTTTGCAAGAGTTCTATCAAAATCATTGCCGAAACCACAGGTACACAATGCCTGAGCTTGTCTTCATCGCCCTCGTTAGCTGTAACATTATAATCTAAAAAGAAGCATTACTTGTCAAAGTCCTTTTGTGTCTAGCTGCTTTGTTTGCTTCCTGCTCCGACAATGGTTTACTTTTTTTCTAGTGACCTTCCCATGTGAGCTAGGAAAATATTAATTTCAAGTTGACAAGGATACTGCTATTGACAGAAGACGACTGAATTAGCTGGTAAGGTGTGGGGTGAGGGGGGGGGGGGGGGAGAAACTGTGCTATGTGAAGTTGCACATTGCTGAGCCAGTCTGATTGGAGCACAGTCTTCACTAAAGGAAGCCCAGTAATGATCAAAATGACAGTTAATCCTGTTGTCATCCTATGATTTTTTTCATGCCAGATTTGTCTGTGGTGGTGCAAATTCAGCATGAAAATGGCTGAATTGCATTCTAGCTCAGCTGCACATCTTTTAAAAAGACCCACTGAATAGGCACTTGCTTTGGTGGAGCATCGAGTATAGAGTCGACAGGAATCATCCATTGACAAAAATCAGTTTGGGCTGTGATGGACCATAATGTTGCTGCTTTAAGAATATATCTAGTCTTTCCTCTGAGTAAAGCTTATTTGGGTATGCAATCTTGTCATTTCCAAAGTCTTTTGAAAATTCAAATTTATAGTACTCAAGCTACATCAATACGTTACTGTGTTACTATGTTAATGTGCTTTTTGGTATAGTGACCATTTCAGGTAAGTACAACAGCTACGAATTGAGAATTAGTGGAATACCTACAAAAAAAAATTTGAACTGTTTAATGGATTTTGGTGACCTTGATATTTTTATTAGCAGATTTTTTTTGTAGATCTACCTGAACATACTTTAAAACTGAAGTAGAATTCAGCTTTTTAAGCATTTATCTTGGTGGCACCTTTCTTGAATACAACAGACTTAGAGTTGGTATTCAAAACTAGTTCATTATTTTACACAAGATAGGTGTAGCAAAAGAAAAGAGGACTGTATGCTGATATGTTGTACTAGTAAAACTCCATTGTAGTGTAAAACATTAAGAATGAATTTTGAGCTTTTTGCTTTATGGCATAAACTTTTCCCAGAAATGCCTCCAGCTCCTGAATGATTGAATAAGGCACCATCATATAATTTTATTTCATTTGTAGATGCTTTCATTTCATGTAGATCATACTTGGCTGAAGTTTCTGCTTACCCACAATTGCTGGTCCAGACGAAGTTGTGGCAAAATGGTTCTGGTATTTTTGACTCACACCTCCCTCCCCATTTCTATGCTCATTTATTTTCAGATTGACAGGTATAAATTCAAGTACACTGTGCAACAAGTAGACAGTGTATTATTACATTTGAGTTTTTTTAAACTTCTGTACATGGTACATGATACAGCAGTACATGTAGCTGAAATGAGTTTATTGTCAAAAGCATTTTAAATGATGTCAAGTTCGCCATCTTCATGTAATGCAATTTTAATATAGGATCCTTGTAGGAGGCTTTTAAAAGTGAGATGGGGAAAATTCAAGACCAACATGTTCCTGGCATTGTGAAGTGTAAGGCTGGCTGGATTAGGGAACCCGAGTTCATGAGGGATATTGAGGCTCTGGAGAAAAAAAAATTCAGATATACTAGTATGTTAGATATATGCAGCTGGGATTGGCAAATCCCTTGGGTAAAAGGGTTCTAGGGCTACAGGAGGGAAATGGAGTGGATAAAATGAGGACACGATAGCTTTGGCAGATAAGGTAAAGGAGAATCCCAAGAGATTCTGTAAGTGTATTAATAGCAAAATCCTAACTAAGGAGAGATCAATATGAAGCTGCAAGTGCAGAGTAATGTTTCAAATGTCTGTTTACCGTGGAGAATGTCATAGAACCTTGGGTATTCAGGGAGGGGAATAGTGATCAGCTTTTTGTCCAGTGTGGGTAGTACATTTCAAAATGTGCCTTGAATATTTATTGAGATGCCTCAGAAAATCAGCAAAACATGAAAGCTATTCCTCAGGCAGCCCTTGCTCCTTTACTCTCACTGCTGTCAGCTACCAAGAATCTGCCAAATTGCCAAAATCTTAATGAAAATCTTGCTTATATCATCTTTCACAATCCATTCTGCATTATTGGCCAATAGTGTTAACTATCTCCTTTACCATCCCTCACAGAACTACCACAGGATGTTCAAAAAGTTTAAAGTAAATGTGTTATCATAATACGTATATGTGACCATATTTTACCCAAAGTTTTGTTTTCTTGCAGGCATTCTCAGAACAAAGAACTTTGCTGTTTTTGAAGTCAGTAACTGCCTTCAAAAAGACCAAAACATACAAAGGAGGATTAAAAATTGAAATGTTTTGTGATTGGATGGTGCAGCAGCTTTAACAAATGTTTGTACTGAGTATATAAGACAGGGGTTCTCAACCTGGGGTCCACAGACCTCTCGACTCATGGTAGGGGTACATGGCATTAAAAAAAGGTTAGGATCCACCGATATCAGGAAATAATAGAGCAGTTGACCAGAGGTTTCAGAATCAGGTTTATTATCACCAGCATGTGACGTGAAATTTGTTAACTTAGCAGCAGCAGTTCAATGCAATACATAATATAGAAGAGAAAAAATACATAAAATAATAATAAACAAATCAATTACATTTATCAATTAAAAATGAAAAAAACAGAAATAGTATATATTTTTTAAAAAGTGAAGTAGTGTCCAAGGGTTCAATGTCCATTTAGGAATCTGATAGCAGAGGGGAAGAAGCTGTTCCTGAATCGCTCCCTGAGTGTGTGCTTTCAGGCTTCTGTACCTCCTACCTGATGGTAACAGTAAAAAAAAGGGCATGCCCTGGGTGCTGGAGGTCCTTAATAATGGATGCTGCCTTTCTGAGACACCGCTTCCTGAAGATTTTCCTGGATACTTTGCAGTCTGGTACCCAAGATGGAGCTGACTAGATTTACAACCCTTTGCAGCTTTTTTTGGGGCTGTGCAGTAGCCTCCCCATACCAGACAGTAATGCACTCTATCAGAATGCTCTTCACGGTACATCTATAGAAGTTTTTGAGTTTCCTCAACTTTCTGCAGGGAATGAAAATATTATATTCCATTACTTTAGATCAATATTTTCAACATCCCATTAATGAAAAAGTTATTCATTTAGTAATATATAATTTAGGTTGCTCTTCTAAAGCTATCTTTTAATATTGATGTTAAATTCCATGCCCTCTGTTTTCTGTACTTCATGTGATTTGGAATAGTTTCAGTAAAGTGCCCTGTGAACTGCTCACTTGGGTAGTTGGAAGCTAATTTAACATCATAAAGACTGCTCTTGCTGGTTTTAGATTATGAAATATTATTGTTCAACTGGTGGAAATTGTTCATTCACAGATTCAATATAATTTGCCTCTACCCAAGTACAATTTTTGATGTTACGTACCCAGAGCTCAGATGTGTCAATTCATCACCCTCCCCCAGTTACTTTATGGAACTCAAAGTTCTAATTATATATGCTACTAGATAGGATAAGTGTTATGAATTATTTGAAGAATTTAAGCTCACTAAATATATGTCATTTACTAAATCCTGATTGTAAGTTTCTGCCTGACTATAAATTTCTGTGTGAGTGTAATATAATTTGGACAACTGGAAAACTCATAAATGTCTTAATACAGCATAATGAAGTATTTTTAGGCTGCTTTGTATTCTTATTGTTAATTACAACTTAACCTTAGTTCGGAGTACTCGTTCCCAGCATTGCTGACCACTGCATAGTTTGAGAAAAGAAAAGGCATTGAAGGGGAAATGTTTTTTTGCAACATGTCTTGAGTAGTAATTGTGCAAATTGGCAGATAAAAATGATCTGCAATGGAGCACAAAGGAGGAAATGTGTACATGGCACATGTCCCAGCCAAGCTCTGTTTTCACAACATTCAATGCAGGATAAATGGGTACTCTGTCCTGATGTTCTCATGTCCAGTAATGCTGACTCAGGCTGATTTGCTTATAAAATGCCAGGCTGTGTTGCCATAAATGGTAATGAAGCAATGAAAGTGACAGAATCTGATTCACTGATACTAGTTGCTCATTGACTCATTTTAAAGCTAAGTTTAAGAAATCAGTCTCCCGAGTAATACAAAATGTACTGTATTAAGTTGAGGAAGCATTGATTTTTTTTTAAACTGATGAACTAGTGATTTTTTTCCACTGGTCTATACCACATGATTGGATTGAATACGTTAATGGGTTGGAGAGTTTTCAAAAATGTAAAACAAGGGAAGGTGTATGAACAACTTGTTCATTGGTTTTTAAAGTTGACTGAGAGTTGGCTTTAGTTGCTATAATATGTATGATGTATTATAATAATTTTCCCATCTGGAAATATGATTAATATAACTGGATGAAAAATTAAACATACAATATATATGATTTCCGGTCCTCCTCAAAATTGTACGAAATCATTCAATCCATTGTTTAGCAGGACTTTTGCATAATATGGGCAGAAATCATGAAAAAATTAGACCAAAATAATCACTGATGCTTCAAATCTGTTTCATTCCAGGCTACACATGAATTTGAAGCCTTACATATGGCTTTATTTCCATTTATTGATTCATTATGTTGATAAGTAGCATGGGTTTCCACCTAAATTTTAAAAAAACTAATATAGAGCTGCTTTACTATTAAGATCAGATTGCCTACTTGCTCTAAATCAGTTTATGTAAAAGTAAAGCTAAACTGATCTCTGTATTGCAGAACAGTTGTGCAACATCTAACAAACAATTATAGCTAATCACTTTCATCACTTTTGGACATGGAAGGCAAGGGGGTCATAGGTAATTAGGAAAATCAAAATTTAATTTTGAGTACTGAAAGGAAGAATTACTACATTCAACTGAATATTTTTGAAGGGTAGTGTATCCTCCAAGGATTCTTGCTATGGGCTGTTGCTTCAGTTTCAACACTTACTTTGAAGCTTGGATGCCAAAAGCATGTAAACCTATGCCTTATTTACTGAAGGTTTTGTGATCTAATGCAGTGCTGGTGAATTAACTTCAATTTGCCGTGTGTTTTTTGCCCCCTTTTAATGATGAAGGTGTTCATTTTCTCATTTCAGCCCTCTCTCTTTATGGTCATATAAACGAAACTCTTTCCATATCTACAGTTATTTAATCAAGAATAAAAAAAATTGCCCTTATATACAGCTAATGTTAAGTTTCCTGTATTAAATTAATTTTGAGAAATACAGTGTAACAGTGGTGGTTAATTTGAAAAGAATGCTGGTTTGAAATCTCCATCTTCAGAATCAGATACTGCCTTTGTAGAGTTGGAGAACTAAAGAAATCTGCACTGTACATCAAGTAGAAGAAAACCTTTCTACACCACGTAGCAGTTGGCTCCAGAGTATAGATTAATAGAAGTGGCTTCTTTGATCATTATATTGGATAGAAGACCAGAATGCAATGTAATATGTGATCAAACAAATCGTAATGGAGACAAATCTATTTCTAACCTCCTGCAAAGTACTTGGCTGTTCACAAGATCATATCATGACTGCCAAGTATTAGAAGCCTCTCTCCATGAAGAAGATCAAAATAACATTACGCCTTATTTAAGTTTTTAATAAAATTTCAGAACTTCTAAATGTAGTGTAATGGAATGTTCCCAGAAGCAGCAGACTTTATAATGTTATCTCCTATCTTCAGATAACAAAACAGTCTTACTTGCCAGAGTTTAGAAAGCTACTCTTGAATGCCTTGCTGGTGTCTGAAGTAGCTACTCTGATGCAACACCATAACATGGAAATGATGTTGTGTGGAAGAGGCATTTTTGGATGAAGCATTATTTCTATTTTCCCCATGAGCCTTTCTGTGATAATTTTTGAAAATACTTTTCATTAGTGCTTGATACTAGGTTAATGCCATCTGAACTACATTCAACAAACCAGAAGTTGTTCTGTAAATAATTCTCCAGTGCATGTCATGTTCAGTAAATATAGTAGAATCGTTAAATGTTAATAGCTCAGGAGCAACTTATTCAATATAGTGGATTCCAGTTAATTGATCCCTCCGTTAATTGGGGCAGCTGCTTATTTGGGCCAACTTTTCAAGAACAGATACTAATCAAGAAAATAGCTGGATTCCCTTAGTTTACTTGGGATGAAATACTAAATTGTGGCAGTTTCTAACTAGCATCAGTCGCATGCACTTGCGTGACACTATGCAGTGCTCAGAGTGAACAGTTTTTAAATAGCGTCAGTTGTGCATGTTTGCATTCAAAAAGCACTTTTTTTGTCACTGATAGTTGCTGAGAAATGAGCAGTATGATAATTCTGAACTGTTTTGCTCATAGCGTTTTCATGCATTCAGGCGTAGAGATACCAGAAAAAGCTGGAGGTGAAAATGAAACTATTTCACTACTAAAAGTTGGGAACCAAGAAGAATTTGAAGGTATTAAGTCATTGTGAAAATCAAGATTTGGAGGATATAGTCATTGAAAGGGTCAGTCAAAAGAAGATGGCAGCAATTCCCTCCAATAACTATTAAGAACTAATAGTTTTATAATACTCTAATATTGATAGTATTCTTATTTGTTCTAGTTCTTATTTAAATACATAGTTTATTACTCAGTGAAGTGGTAGTTTCTCTTTTTTGTGCCTTTATGTTTTAAGTTTCCATGAAACTTTGGCTAATTGGGTCAAAATGTACTGGTCCTGATATGTCCCAATTAACCAGAATCCACTGTATTCCAAATTGGTACAAGCATCCAGTCTAGCCACACTCTTTGGTACATTTGTCCATTTCAAACTAGGGTGGCCGACTTTCTAGGAAGCAGTTTTTGCTTGGCTATTTGTTTAAAGAAGAGTTCCTACTTCTAATTGTACTCTTGTGTAAAATTCTTTCACTTTTATTAAATCTTTTTGCTCTATTAATATGCCTTTCCAACTGACAGAATCAATCATTATTTATTGCTCTTCATCCTTTTTCTTAAACTTCTCTATTTTCATCCCTCAACATTTTATTCTCTACTGAAAAACATCTTTAACTTCTAAGGTCTCACTTTGACCTTTTATGCTTTAAGTTTCCATTGAGCTTGTACCATTTTGCAGTGGGTCACACAGTATTTCCTATTTGTGTTCTTGCTAAAACTATATACCATTTCAAGATTGTCCTGATTTTTATATTCAGTGTTTCTACTTATAAAATCTAAGCCATACAAAATGGCAATTTATATTTTCTTCAACTGTCTCTGATAAATTTCCAAAAGGGGATTCCTTGAAGGTGACATCCCTCATCAAAGACCCTCTCCACCCAGAACGTACCTTATTACTACCATTGAGGACATGGTACAGGAACCTGAACACCTACACTTAATGATTCAGAAACAACTTTTTCCCTTCCACCAACAGATTTTTGCAAAGTCCAAGAACACTATCTCATTTATCCACCCTTTTAGCACTATTTATCTATTGGTGTTTATATCTTTTGTCTTTGCACTATACTGTTCCCACAGCACAAACTTTGTCATTTAACTAACTAGTAATCTAATTCTGATCTGCACACAAAGTGTGCATTCAATTTAAAATTTTTCTCTGGATTATTTAGGAAGTATCAGACAAATTTCAAGTTCTCACATTTTTCACTAATCATACATACAGAAACATAGAAACCTATAACACTATACAGGCCATTTGGCCCACAAAGTTGTGCTGAAAATGTCCTTGCCTTAGAACTACCTAGGCTTACCCATAGCCCTCTGAGGCATTATTGGATCTGAGTTAGAGACGTGAGCTTTCATTTATGGCTGATTTATTAACCCACTCAACCCCATTCTCCTTCCTTTTCCTTATAACCTTTGACACCCCTACTAATCAAGAACCCATCAACCTCTGCTTTAAATATATTCAATGTCTTAGCCTGTACAGCTGTCTGTGACAATGAATCCTCAGCATTCCCACCCTCTGGCTAAAGAAATTCCTAATCTGTTTTAAAGGGAAATCCTTGTATTCTGAGACTGTACCCTCTGTAGGTGGTTTTCTCATGGCATAAGAAGATATTCAGCTTATCAAGACTGTGCCCGGTCTCAAAACAGCCCCATTTATCTCACCCTCAATTTTTAATTCTTTGCCATCAACTCTACCCTGAAATTTTCCTGCCATCTACCTACTTAGAGGCAAATCTCAGAAGCCAATTAAGCTAACAGTTAACATCTTAGATCTGAGAGGAAACTGGACAAGCTTGGGACAACTTGCGCAATCATCTGAAAGAAATGAAAACTACATGCAGCACTGAATTGGGATCTAATCTGGGTCACTGGAGTTGCAAGGCAACTTCACTAGCTGTTCAAACATGAGAAAATCTGCGGATGCTGGAAATCTTGTGTGTGTTCACTAACTGTTGGTCTATTTGCTGTCGAATATTCTGTCTCTGCAATTATCCTAACCGTGAAAGTTGCTGTTTAAATGCAGAAAGCAAAGTGCTGGAAATACTCTGCTTTTTGTGAGGTGAGAAATTGTCATTTTGGGTCAGTGATCCATAATTAGAACAAGAGAAATGAGGGGCACAGATAAGTGTTTTAAATTGCTAGCAAAAGTGGAAAGAACAAAGGAAATGACTGTGATTGGACAGAGATCAAGTTTGCCCCATACCTTTAGCACAATCCAGTTGATTAGTGAAAGCAAAGAAGGAATTAAAGTAATAACCAAGAATATGCTGGAAATGAGAGGCAGGGCACTGCAGTTGCTGGAAATGCTCAGCAGATCTAGCAGCATCTGCTGTGAGTACACAACCAACTTTAGTCAAACAGCAAAGGCTAGTTATCTGAAGTAGTTACACACACAAGATACTGAGGAATAGTTGCAGAAAGTTGTAAAATTATTCAGCCCCATCATGGGCATTAGCCTCTGTCGTATTCAAAGTGTCTTCATGGAGTAGTGCCTCAAAAAGGTGACGCCCATAACCAAGGTCCTCCAGCATCGAGGTACTGCTGCCACATATTTAACAAATTTTACAATAATATGCTGTGTAACCTGATTCTGAATTCATTGTTAACCTCTTATCTTTAATATGAATGAATGGAAGAGGGTATTTGGCTAGAAAGCGTTGGAGCCCAAAAATGCAAGAAAGGCAGTGGTATGGAACATCAGTGACAGGTGATTGATTGACACCCCTTGCAAACTGAACAGAGGTACTCTGCAAAACAGACAGTCTGCTTGATTTTTTTTTAAAGAAAAGACCACATGATCACATGCAATATATTAGATTAAAAATGGTGCAATCACTGACATAATCCAATCTGAATTTGAAATTACTTCCATATTTGACTTGACCTGGCGGATTTTGTAAAGTAGAGAAATAACTTGCAATGCTGTACCAATGTTGGTCTGATAGGACTGAGTCAGGCCAGCAAGACCCAAGCTGGCCCAATCCCTAAATGTTATTGTAAAAAGTGCATAGGGTTTAGAACAAAGGAAAATAAAATAAATTAGAAAAATAGAGGGCTATGGGTAAACCTAGTAACTTCTAAGGTAGGGACACGTTTAGCACAACTTTGTAGGCTGAAGGGCCTCTATTGTCCTGTAGGTTTTCTATGTTTCTGTGTTATGGCAGAGTGTATACTCAGAGTTGTAAAATTAGTCATCTCCATATTGGGTACTAGCCTCAAGTAGTATCCAAGACATCTTCAAGGAACAGTACCTCAGAAAGGCGGTGTCCATTATTAAGGAACCCCACCCCCCATCACCCAGGGCATGCCTCTTCCCAATGTTACCATTAGGAAGGAGGTACAGAAGCTTGAAGACACATATTCAAAAGTTTATGAACAACTTCTTCCCCTCTGCCGTATGGTTCATAAGTGGACATTGAACCTGTGAACTCAATCTCACTATTTTTAATGTATTATTTCTGTTTTGCACTATTTTAATCTAACTATTTAATATACATGTATATACTTCAATTGATTTACTTATTTTTCTTTCTATATATTATGCATTGCACTGTACTGCGGCTGCTATGTTAACAAATTTCACAACCTGCTGTTAATAATAAACCTGATTCTGTTTCTGATTCAGCCCAAACCATGCAATCATTGTCAAGTCTTAATAAGCTAGCCAGGTTCTATCTGTGTAGGCCATTGGATTTGCACTGCATTGTTTTTATTTTATAGTTGTTCGTTCTTCTTCCAGTAATGTACTGTGTATTAGAATCAACACTGACGTGTTGTGAAATTTGTTGTTTTGTGGCAGCGAGAGTGCAAGACATTAAAAAAAAGTTTACTAAGTTTCAAAAAAATAGTGCCAAACAGTGGTGAGGTATGTTCAGAAATCTGATGGCTGAGGGGAGGAAGCTGTTCCTAACAGAGTGTGGGTCTTCAGGCTCCTGTACCTGGTGGTAATGAAAGAGACATGTCCCAGGTGGTGTGGGTCTGCAGTGATGGATGCCACCTTTTGAAGATCTCCTCCATGGTAGGTACGTCAGTGCTTGTGATGGAGCCGGCTGAGTCTAGAACCCTCTGCAGCTATTTGAGTATAAAGTTGCATTGTTTGCTGTGTAACCAAAACTATGTAGTCAGCTTTGTATTTGCTATTTGCTATGTATGTATCTAATTTAGTAGGAGAATGAAATCTCTGTATTGTCTTTGTACTATTGAACACATCAATGCCTTGAGAATGTAGCTAACTTATACTTACTATGTATCCAATTTATCAGCCAGAATGAAATCTCTGTATTGTCTCCGTACTATTGAACACATCAGTAACTTCAGAATGTAGCCAAATAAGAAGATAATGGTCTGTTAATGAGAGACTAGCTAAGAGATAACTGGCCAGGGATGAGGTAACACATGGCCCAAAAAGTAGATTAGAACATGATTAAGTTAATGGGTAGAAACAATAGTGGGAAGTTGGGAGCTGATGTACTGGTGATACCCAACTGTAGACCGATTGGATATGCTAATGCAACTAAACCAGGAGATTGCTATGAAAAATGCTATGCACAAGGATCAGTGGGCAATCAGCAACTAGCTCACTGACTGTCTCAGCTTTGATTTGCAAATTAGAGTTTAACACTTCTTGAAGAATCTTCTGCTTCTCCTGGTCGTTTATGGAGCACAAGAAACCACAACAGCCTGTGCATTGGAACCTCCATACTAGGTGGTGATGCAGCCAGTCTGAATGTTTTCCATTGTACATTTGTAGAAATTTGCTGGTTTTCGTGACATACCAAATCTCTTCAAACTCCAAAATTAATTTGTGACAACTTAACCATAGTGAACTATTTCAGAATAATTCACCGTATTTAGTTTTATTGCATATCATTCTTGATTGTAATGAGATGATGTTGCTGATATCTGCCCTTTGGTCCATTTCAGTTTAATGATGTGATGATACATGCAAATTTAAACAGTGTAATATGTTAAAGCCATCGTTCTTTATAAGAAAATTGAGAGGAAGTTCAATAGAACTTCCACAGTTATGCATTCTGATAAAGTGGATGCAGTGAAAATGTTTGTACTTCTTGGCACCAGCAAACAGTTTAACATAAGTGACAAAAATAAGAAGAGTGATAAGAATTTCAATAGTTAAAACCTATCTTGAACGTATTTCAAAAGTATGCTGGAGCATATTAAAATTTTACTTGGATATATACTTGGAAAACAAGAAGAAAGTGTGATTGGATATCTTTACAAGAACTGCTGAGTTAAATTTCCTAATACTGTGAATCATTTGAGGTAAAGCTAACATACCGTAGATTCCGGACTACAGAGCGCACCTGATTAAAAGCCGCACGCTCTAATTTTAGAAAGAAAATCAATTTTGTACTTGTACAGGCCGCACCGGAATTTAAGCCGCAGGTGTCCCACGTTGTAATATGAGATATTTACACAGAAAGATATTACACATGAGGATTTTTTAACTTTTAATTAAATCTGTATGGTAACATAAACAAATACATATTGCAAATGTTTTTCTTAGAACAGTGCGTGTAACACAGCTACTTTTAAATATACATACATATCGGTAACACACAAATTACGTTGCGTATACTTTTTTACTGAACAACATTCCAATTTCTCCTAACGACTGGTTAAAAAAAATATATATACTGCAGCCTACCAGGAAAAGTTATTAATCGCCTTCTTCATCTTCCTCCTGCGCACTAAAACCATCAAAGTCCTCTTCTTCAGTGTCCGAATTGAAGAACCTCAGGATCTCGTCACTCACTTCAGTCTCTTCGTTGTCGCTCTCACTTGAGCGCACGCGGTCCTCTTCGAAAGCAGTCCAGCCTTTCGAAACCCGTTGGTGATGGTGGATGTTGTGACACGGCTCCACGCATTTAGGATCCACTGGCAGATTTGAGTTAAAGATGCTCTTCGCATGCGTCGCCACTCGTCATCCAAGCCTCCCACTCAACGCGCAGCGCCACTTTAAATGCCCGGTTCACGCTGATGTCCAGTGGCTGCAAATACTTCGTGGTGCCCCCAGGAATCACAGCTGGAATTGAGTTTGTACTCTTGATGGCAGCTTTCACTGAACTTTCATTGTCAGCCGCATAAAGATCACCATCGGTGGAAGCTTTAGTCCGGATGCTGTGCAGCTCAGAACACAAGTAAAATGCGTTCTCTCATGGCCACTTGTTTTCAGTGTGATGGACGAATCACCTTTTTTATTATCAGTCCGAGTGAGAGGCAGGTCAAACGTCAAAGGTACTTCATCCATATTTATGGTATCATCTGGCCCAATGTTGAGTGAATGTGCGGAAGTTAGCAAGTTTTTCCTCGTGGTGGGAAGGGAGCTGCTGACACAGAGTCGTGCGTACCCTGACGGACAGGCCTTTTCGTCTCATAAATCTAAAACACCACGATGGCCCACCTCTAAAATCTTCGATTTTCATTTTGGTGGCGATTGCTTTAGCCTTCAGTCTGATCTGCATGGTGGAAACACCGCGGCCGCCTGCTCTGTGTGTTAACCCAGTCTTCAAGAAAGTTTTCAAGTTCAGGCCATCTGCTATGATTACCTCTGAAAGCTTTTGTCGTCTTTTTGCATTGACTCAGTTCTTCACGCTGGCGTCTCCACCGTCTCACCATCGATTCATTTATGCCAAGATTATGTGCAGCAGCTCGATTTCCTTCTTCAACCGCCAGATTGATCGCCTTTAACTTAAAAGCTGCATCATATGCTTTTCTTCGAGTGTTTTCCATGTTGATGAGGGTGAGTACAAATGACTGATTTACAATAATTTAATTGTGAAAGTCCGCTTGATTTATCATACAATTTCATTGGACCTCTGTGAACTACTCATCAATTTTATTGGTCTACTGTTACGAGGCAAAATGTTTTTGGCGGCATGAAAAACATGCATTAGCTGCACCGTAGTATAGGCCGCAGTGTTGGTGCAGTGTTCAAAGCGTGGGAAAAAAGTAGCGGCTTATAGTCCGGAATTTATGGTAATCTTAAAATTCCTATACTGCCTTTTCAACAATATCAATACAGTTTAACTTTATTGTACTGCATATTTTGAATTATTGCTGCATTTCTTTGACAGCTTGCTGTCTGACAAGACACCTGACACCTGTAGACGTGCATATGTTTAGATATTTAGCTAGGTCACCTACTGTCTGTTAATACCAAAAAAGTTCAGGAAGTAATCTTTGATTCATTTATAGATAAATTACTGAAATATTGTTGTAACTCTGTTAGCAGTTACATTTAATGCTATTAAAGATAAAAAGCCTGTTGGTCTAATACTTATCAATATATTGGAAAAAATTGTGAATGGTTCTGTTGACCATACTGTGGTACTGTGCCTATTGCCATCCATTGCGGTGAGTCATCAGACTACAGCTTGTACCAATGCAAAACTTCACATCTGCAACAAGTTCACAGTACTGTGATTAGAAGTCTCATTTCTAATCTGGTCAGCATTTAGCTGCATCAGTCAAAAGGTTCATTCATTCAAGTGTACAGCCTGAATGTTAATAGCTATCCTGCTCATTTATATTCAGTGCACAGCAGTACAGGGTCTTGACTTGTATAGATTGAGCTGGCTAAGAAGGGACTTTATCTGTTTTAAATAAAATTATAGGTAATTTGTGATGTTAAGTTTTAAATTATCTTAATATTGAAACAACTATGCAAGATTTTGAAATTTTTACTTGTCTGTCTTAAATTGTGGTGTAGTGTCAGCACTGACCTGTTGGTTTTCTTTCTCCCTTTGCCATTTTCTCTTTCCCCACCCTATCTTCCCAACTCTTTATTTGCAGTTTTGTTTTGATGCTGTCATTGTGAGTCTTACAAGGACTAGAACTTCACCTTTACTATGGCTCAGATCCTCCATCTTGAAATTCCAAATTTTGGGAACAATGTCCTGGGATGCCTGAATGAACAGCGGTTAATGGGGTTATTTTGTGATGTTTCCATTGTGGTCAAAGGTCAAGCCTTCAAGGCACATAGAGCTGTGCTGGCTGCAAATAGCCTCTATTTTCGGGACTTGTTCAGTGGCAACAGTAAAAATGCATTTGAGCTACCTGCCACAGTGCCACCTGCCTGCTTTCAGCAGATCCTTTCCTTTTGTTACACCGGCAAACTTACCATGGCAGCCAGTGAGCAGCTGGTGGTGATGTACACAGCTGGTTTCTTGCAAATACAGCGTATTGTTGAGAAAGGGACTGAACTGATGTTCAAAGTGAGCTCCCCGCATTGTGACTCTCAGACAGCCTCCACTGAAGATACTGGCTCTGAGCCGCAAAGTCCTTGCCCCCTCCAGCCACCTGCTACCTTAACTGTTGTGTCCCCAGCTTTACCCATTCCACTGCTTTCCCGGGTGAAGAGCGAGCACTGTGAGCCAGATCTGATGGCATCTGGTATTCATGCTCTCTCAACAAAACGTTCACTGGAGACTAGCCAGCGTGAGAGTTCCAGTAACCAAAACTGTGCCACTCCTTTGAAGTTACCCAGAGTTTCCTATCCTGGAACATGGGGTGCTACAACTTTTGTACAACCAGTAAACTATGCTCCAGCAGAGCGCACAAGCCCAGGTGGAAGTAGTAATCAGACGACAGATAGTCCAACCTCTTACCATAATGAAGAAGAGGATGAAGAGGATGAAGCATATGATACTATGGCAGAAGATCAGTATGGACAGATGTACATCAAGGCATCAACAGGATACCATGGTAAGAAATACTGTCTGGAACTAACTACGTTTGTTGCTAATTTGTTCATTTAAACTTTCTAGTGCTTCCTGTATTTAGCAACTTCTTATAATTGCTGGGCTGGAATAGAGTACTAGGCTCACATCTGAGGAATACAAATAAGAAACAAAATGAAGAATATTTTTCAGTAAATGGATTGTTATATGTGGAGTATAGAATATGCTCTTCTGTAGAATAAGAAAAGCATTCATAATGCTTCACATGAGAGAAAGCAGGAAAAAATGTTTCATGTTCTTTCTATCTGATTAACAAAAAATCAATTGCTTCATTAGTTTAAGGTAAAAGTAAATTCACTCTGTTATTCTACAGTAGAAATGATTGATGGCCAGAGAAAGGACAAATTCTGAATGGAATGACAGCAACATCCTTAAAGACTTGTTATAAATGTACATTCCGCATAGCTACCTGCATATAAAAGAACATGAATGGAAAATGCATCTCCCTCAGAAAGGAATGAAATGGGAGATAAGAGAAACGGTACCTATAAAAAGTATTCCCCCTCCCCCCCCACACCCTCGGAAGTTTTCATGTTTTATTGTTTTACAACATTGAATTACAGTGGATTTAATTAGGCTTTTTAAACACTGATCAACAGAAAGAGAATCTTGTGTCAACATGAAAACAGATCCCTACAAAGTGATCTAAATAAATTACAAATATAAAACACAAAATAATTGATTGCATAAGTATTTACCCCCTTTAATTTGATACAATAAATCATCACTGGTGTAGATTTGTTTTAGATGTCACATAATTAGTTAAATTGAGATCTGGTTTTGAAGACCTGTGCCCAGTCAAGAAGTTTCAATTAATTGTAGTAAAAATACACCTGTATCTGGAAGGGCCAACTGCTAGTGAGTCAGTATCCTGGCAAAAACTGCACTGTGAAGACAAAAGAACATTCCAAGGAACTCCGCAAAACAGTTATTGAAAAGCACAAGTCTGGAGATGGATACAGGAAAATTTCCAAGTCACTGAATATCCCTTGGAATACAATTAAGTCAATCATCAAGAAAAGGAAAGAATATGGCACAGCTGTAACTCTGCCTAGAGCAGGCTATTCTCAAAAGCTGAGTGATTGTACAAAAAGAGGTCTAGTGAGGGGTATCAGCAAGAGACCTATGCCAACTCTGGAGGAGTTACAGCCTTCAGTGGCTAAGATGGGAGAGACTGCACATACAATTGTAGCCGGGTGCTTCACCAGTCTCAGCTTTATGGGAGAATTGCAAAGAGAAAGCCTCCATTGGGTGGGGGGAACTAACATGAAATCTCAGCTAGAGTTTGCCAGAAAGCAGGTGGAAGACTCTGAAGTCAGCTGGAAGAAGGTTCTGTGGTCTGATAAAACCAACATTGAGCTTTTTGCCTATCAGACTAAACACCACACATCATCAAAAACACACAGTCCCTACCATGAAAATGTGGTGGTGGCTTCATCACGCTGTGGGGATACTTCACTGTAGCAGGCTTCAGAAGGCTTGTGAAGGTAGACGATAAAATGAATGCAGCAAGATACAGGGAAATCCTGATGCAGTCTGTAAGAGAATTGTAACTTGGGGAATTTCTTTTCTAACAAGACAATGGCCCCAATCATAAAGCCAAAGCTACACAAGAATGGCTTAAAAACAACAAAGAATGCCCTGGAGTGGCCAAGTCAGAGTCCAGACCACAATCCAAATGTGAATTTGTGGCTGAACTTGAAAAGGGCTGTTCATTCACAATCCCCATGCAATCTGACAGAGCTTGAGCAGTTTTGCAAAGAAAAAGGGGAAAAATTGCAATGTCCAGATGTGCAAATTGATGGAGACTGATCTACGTAGACTAGGTTGTAATTGCCACCAAAGTTACATCTTCTGAACACTGACTTGAAGGGGGTGAATACTTATGCAATCAGTTATTTTGTGTGTTATATTTGTAGTTAATTTGGATCACTCTGTAGAGATCTGTTTTCTCTTTGACACATAAGTCTATTTCTGTTGATCTGTATTTAAAAAAAAAAGCCGAATTAAACCCACTGATGATTCAATGTTGTCAAATAATAAAGCATGAAAACTTCCAGGTGCGGGGGTGAATACTTTTTATAGGCATTGTATGTTGAGGCTTATATTAAAAAAGTGTTCATTGGAATTGCAATGTTTATCTTTGGTATACATTTGAAGAAATTTTTAATGCATTAAGTTTCCAAAATTTGCTCAAAGGAGTTTTTGGAGTTGAAAATTTAGCCAAACACTTAAAGAATAGATGCGTGTTGAGGGGATTAAATGAAGTGGGCAAGGAGGCTCACCTGAAGTACAAATGCCAGAATGATCCGTATCTACACTGTAATTCCATGCAATACTTAAATCTGAATAAGATTACATTGCAACATTAATTATTCTTTTAAAATAAAACTCTTGTGGAGAGAGATGTAGAAGGCTTTTGAGATCTGGGTTTTAAATTTCAGTCTTGTGGGCTAAGATGCTTTTGAACTCAACTCTTCCCAATACAATTGTGGAAATTGAACCTATCAAAATTGCCTTTATTTTTGATATGCACTGGTTAATGATGATGATGACGTTGACTCGGGCCTGAGAGTCCAGCCTCGGACATTTTCATGCCTTACAAAGTGCGGAACGAAAGACTCCTCACACAGACATTTTGCAGTATTTTTCTTTATCATACGAGGTTGAGTTGTGAGCTCAACACTCAACCCAGCACGGATGGAAAGCGTACACGGGAGCGGCCCAACTGGACTTGAACCCAGTCCAGTGCTGATGTCACTGCACCACCAGCTGGCTGGTTGGACATGTGGAGTACAAAAAAGAGAAGTAGAAAAGTCAAAGTTGAAAAGTTATTACTGCCTTAATCATATATCTACATTACATTAAGGCATATAGTAGGAATAGATTTTCAGTACCTTGACTTGAACATTGTACTTTCTGAACGTGAAAGTTTTGTATGATAAAATATCCCTTAAATATTAAATTATACCTATATTCTTCAATAAATGCTAAGAACAGAATAAATAAGAGCCAAGGTCCATCTGGCTCTTCACCCCTGACCTACCAGTCATTAAAGTCATGATTGATAGTTTTCGAGTGTCATTTTCTAGCTTGGATCTATGACCCTTGATTCCCTTAACATCGTAAAATCTATTCATCTTTGTTTTAAATGAATAATTATAAAGGCTACAGTGTTTTAAATCCACACACAATTCTGTGAAGAAACTTCTCATCTTTGTCTACACTGTCCATAAGGCATTGAAGCAGCAGGCCATTCGGCCCATTGAGTCTGCTCTGCCATTCCATCATAGTTGATTTTTTTATTCCTCTCAACCCTATTTTCCTGCCTTCTCCCCATAATCTTTGATGCCCTGATTAATCAAGAGCCTATCAACCTCCACTTTAAATATACCCAAAGACTTAGCCACTGCAACCATCTGTATCCATGAATTCCACACATTTACCACCCTCTGACTAAAGAAATCTCCTCTCATCTCTGTTCTGAATGGATGTCCCTATATTCTGAGGCTATGCCCTCTTGTCTTAGACTCACCCACTATAGGCAACATCCTCTCCACATCCGCTCTATGCCTTTCAATATTCGATAGGCTTTAATGAGATTCTCTCCCCCTCCCTCCAAATTCTTATAAACTCTAGCAAGTACAGGCCCAGAGCCATCAAATGCCCCTCAAATGTTAACCCTTTTATTCCCAGAATCATTCTTGGGAACCTCCTCTGAACCCTATCCAAAGACAGCACATCTATTCTTTGATAATGAGCCCAAAACTATTCTCAATACTCTACTTGCAGTCTCAGCATAAAGCCTCAGCATTACGTCCTTGCTCTTGTATACTAATCCGCTCAAAATGAATGCTAACATTGCGTTTGCCTTCCTTACCGCTAACTCAACCTCCAAGTTAACCTTTAGGGAATATTGCATGAGGACTCCCAAATCCCTTTGGACCTTTAATTTTATAATTTTTCTTCTCATTTAGAAAATAATCTGTACCTTTTTTCCTTCTACCAAAGTGCATGACTATACACTTCCCTACATTCCATCTGCCACTTCTTTGCCCATTCTCCCAAACAAAATCCTTCTGCAAACTCCCTACTTTCCGAACACTAAATGCCCCTCCACCTATTTTTCTATTGTTTGCAAACTTGGCCACAAAGCCTTCAATTCCATCATCCAAATCATTGATATATAATGTAAAACAAAATGGTCCCAATGCCATTCAGTGCAGAACACCACAAATCACCAGCAGCCAACTAGAATAGTCCTTTTTTTTTCCTACCCCTTATTCTGAAATTGTCCTCCCTGTTAAAAGACTCCTCAGGCAGAGGAGATGTACTGCATCTAGCCTGTCAAACCTTTCAGCAAATTTACCATCCCTGGAACAGATATAGTGATTCTTGGCTATGCATATTCTTTGGCAATGCCATCATTTCTTAGTCAAGTTAACCAAAACTGCACATGCTGGCCCAAGTAGGATGTCAATGAGTTCCATACATTTGCAATAAAGCTTGGCCTAGTATTCATATCCTCTTAAAATAAGAGATATCTGTCTTGTTGGTTTACAGCAGCTGTCTTACAGCAAGTAAGCTTGTTTTTAGCATCACTGCTAGCCAATCTTTCTCATCTAACAAATACTTCAGTTTTCTAATGTACATCAATCTGGGTTGCCCCACTTTTTCTACATTATATTCCATCTTCTTTGTGATCACTTACTCTTCAAATTCAAAGGTTCATTTAATATCAGAGTATGTATACAGTATACAACCTGAAGTTTGTACTCTTCAGACATCTATGAAACAAGAAGCCTCATTGAATGAATGATAGAAACTTATCAAGACCCCTCCCCCTTCCTTTTGCACAAAGCAGCAGCAAAAGCAAAGGTGCCCCCCCCCCCCACCAGCAGAAACAGCAAAGCCCCAAAGAGTACTTGACCCAAAGTCCATCAAAACTTCAGTTCACATGCCAGTACTTTGGTATCTCAATTGAGAGGGGGTGAGATTTTCATGTCTATACGTTATGAAAAGCTAAGCCCCAAGCACTGATCCTGTGGTATCCAACCAACTGCAGCCTACCAACCTGAAAACTCAGTTGAATCCCACTTTTTGCTTTCTGCTTAACCATCAAACCAAATGAGTATACGGTCCCTAACTGTATTTGCTTTGACTTAGAGCCACACAGAAAGATGGTTATTAAATTGATTACCACCTTAAAATCCAAATAAACACTTTGATATTGATCTAGTAAGTGTCAGGCAAAAACTTAGAAAAGCCTGACCTAAAGAGGCAATTTATTAAATGCAATGACATTTTTGGTTCAAATTGTGCAAGTACTGCCAATTTCTGTGCACTTCAGTATTTCATACTGAATGAGCTGCTGTGGATTTTAGAATTAATAGCAAATTTCAAAAATGGTAATCATTTGTATAAAACTTTTAACAAACTTCCAGTCCTGACTTTATAATCTGTCATTGAAATAAAAAGTTAATCAGACATCTCTTTGCAATGCATCCAGACTAACTGCATGTTCTGATTAAAACATAACTTTCTTGTATAATGGCTAAAAATATAATCCAAATTACGTGGTCTAAATAAAACAAATATTTCTGCAGTCTCATGCAAATAGAGATTGAGATACAGGTAAAAGTTGAGACACTCTCTCATCAATTTGACACAACAATTTGGTAGTTAACATGTTTTTGACCTATGTTCTCTGTTCCATCTTGCTGCTTTCCTTTTCCTTTAATCCTCCATTTGACCATAGTAAAATATCAGAACCAATTGTTGGGAAATAATCAAAAATTATAAAGGAAACATGCATTTTATTAAGCTCTAAAATTTTCATTTTAAGTTTGATGTTCATAGACTGGAGCAGAATAAGAAGTAACTTGGATAATTGGGAGTGCCTTCAATTCTCAGCAAGTTTCAGAACTAGCTGTTTGCTCCCAGCCAATGACAAAGGAAGGCCAATGATGAATTCTAAGATCTAATATCTACCCAGAACAATTTTGATATAAACCAATCAAATTTGGTGTAAACAATGGTGATTTGTAATCAAGCTGGATAAATAGAAAAAAAATATTTCTAATTCACGGGCATCTTTTCATTGCTGTGGATTGCTAGGTCTTGATGCACCAGAAAATGCATGAGCTTTATTTAATCTTTTTCTTTAATCACTGTTCCAGTGAATTCTAGGTCAGTCAAAAAACTGGACATAATGAAGTTTTCATCAATCCACAGTTAACTTGCTGCAGAATTTCAAGGTTATTTTGTAAATCCATTGAAATCATTGGAGTGGTAAATTATTAGCATCTGGCACTGGCAATGTTGTGGCAAGAATGGTAATTAAAAGGAATTTGCTGTGCCTGTACTTTTTTTTTCTAATAGCTCTTCAAAAGCCAGTGTGAGAGATTTGTATTCTAAGAGGATGAAGTTATCCTAAGCGTTACATGTGCTAGCCCCCACAGAGCTGGCATTGTATATGGCCACTTTGGATCCCATTGGGTTTTAGAAGCAAAATATTAGATTGGGAACCACATAATTTCTTAAAGCTATTTATTTGGAAGTGCTAGTTGCCATCCCTGGATTTAATCAAAAGGTAATGACCAAAATAAATAAAGGACTTTTCTCCCTTTCTAAAAGCTTAAAAATAGCAACTTATTAATGAAAGTCCTCTATTTCAAGTTTTTGTTCAAAATTAGTAGTATTACGGTTGCAGTATGCAGTAAGTGGATAATAGGAAAAAATGAGCTAATTTAGGCAAAGCTGGAAAATATATTTTGGGACTCTATTTGTCAATAAAGAGAACAATGCCATAATCTCAATAGAAGCTCAGGAAGGAAAAGCAAGGAATGAAGTCAAAAGTTGTTAGGCAGTTGTGCACCTGATAAAGTCAATTAGTCTAGATTGGGTGCTTGAGTTGTTGAGGCAAGTAAAGATGGAGATTGCAGAATGATTTTACTGTAGTCTTCTAATTCCCCAGAGACAGCATGCTGCATTTGCTTTTTCCAGAAAAATATATAAATCAGTCAATTAAATATATAGTTGTGGAGATGTTTCAGTCAAAAAAGAAGCAGTATAATTGTAAGGGGATTACATTTGACTGACATGAATTTTTGAGAATAACAGAAGGTTACTGAGGGAATATGGTAGATGTCACCTGTGGGTAAATTTCAAAAAGCACTGACATAAATCCATAAAAAGCTGGTCAGCAGAATTAAGGACTGAATTAAATGTGTTAAAGGAGCATGGTTTAAAAATTGGCTTAAGGACAGAATTGTAATCCAGTTTAATTCTCCTTTCCAGCTTTTGGTCCATGGCATTTCAGATGTACGTCAAGACAATAGATATGCTTGTCTATATCTGTAATACTTCTTACTTCTAGACAAAATGTTCCCAGCTCCCACAACCTTCCAGGGTTTTTTCTTGTGTGTGTTTTATTATTTGTCCAAAGTGAGTGGCTTCCTAGTCAATTTCAAGGCATATTTTTCAAACTTTATCTGATCATGAGCTAAATTTCTAATCTTATTCCATTTTACTACTATTACAATTCTGTAATCACCTCCTTAATCCCTTCCACTGTCCTTAACTCTCCAATCTGTTGAAGTTTTTATCCAGGCTTTAGCTTTTGTGAGATTTAACTATTCCAAGGTTTTCTTGCTGGCCCTTCAGCTGCCATCATTAAACATGATCACATTAGTTGTCTGTGGCCTCTATCCTACTTTGTATGGTCTCCATCCATTTCCCCTTGATTTGTTAGCATTTGATCCAATTTAGCAATGCAATTCTGAAATGCTCACCTTTGTTCACATTTTTACCCATACCTTATTTGCAGTATCTTTACAACTCTCCAGTTGCTTACTGCTTAAATTTGTGTTTTCCTTCCTGTGTTTCTGACACCCTATGCTCCTGTAATTTCCAGTAGTCTAGGCTGAGAGAACTGGAACTCTCTCCCTCCATTTCATTTTCCCTCTCCTCTTAGTGCTGCTTTAAAATCCATCTCTTTCACCAAGCTTCTAATCACCATCTCAGTTAGGGAATTGTCCCAAGGAGTTTTGTCAAGCATATTAACAACATTAGAAATGTTTGGGTGGGTGAAAGTAAATCAAATTCCTTAATGGAAGGAATTGAAATATATATCCACTACTGCCAAAACAAAATTGAATTTGATTTTACGGGAAAAGTACGTGAAGTGGATAGAATAAGCTGTGGGAGCTGCATACAGTACAGGTAATAGAAACATAGCTGAATGTTTCCTGTGCTATAAGCATCACAAAATAACTTTATGCAATATTTGTCACTTTGGTCTTTCAATAATCAGCTCATTTGTGTCTAAACATCTACAGTAATTTCACAAAATCAGTTCTAGAATTCCTGATGAATGAATGTGGTCAGTGGATTGTTCACTTGAGCTAGGGATTCTCAACCATTTTTATGCCACGAACATCTATCATTAACCAAAGGACCCCAGGTTGGGAATCTCTGACTTCAGCTAACTATTTATTGGTTTGGCAGACTAAGCTTAGTACATTTTTAGCATTGACAGAACATAGCTGAGCAAGAGGTGTTCAACCTGAACTTTAAGCTTATCATAAAATTATTTGTGAATGACAGGCTGTGACTCAATGGAACATAAAGTTGAATGCCATCATCAAACAAAGAATAGCTTACACCTAATCATTAGTTTCAAATGGATTTAACTACAAATTATTGTTAAGAATTTCTTGAAGAGTATCTCTTTTCCAGTTCATTTAAAATTCTTGTATTCCAAGGTGATTGAAAAATAAACTTAAATATGCTCCTACATCCATTCCACTTGTGGAACAAATTGAACGTCCTATCTGCTTTATTGTCATGTATTGTAGTTTTAACTCTGCAGCTTATTTCTATTTCTTTTAGCGCAAGAGAAAGTTGGACAGTTAACAAACCACATGACGGTAGAAAATCGCTCTTGTGTGCTTGTTCGTCGTGATTTAGTTGCACTTCCTGCTAGCCTCATCAGTCAGATTGGTTACAGATGTCACCCAAAGCTGTACTCGGAGGGTGACCCTGGTGAGAAACTAGAACTCGTCTCAGGTAAGAATGTAAAACCTTGATTGGTCAATTGTGAAGAAGGTACAGGGCTCAGTAAATTATTGAAAAATAAGCTATCATTAGGCTGCTAATTAAGTTTTGGGAAGTTTGTTTATGTTACAGTCATTCCTGTAATCAGTTAGCTTTATCAAATGAGTCCTTTTGTTTTTTGTTTTTGTTCCGAACTGCCATAAACTTCTGAGAGTTCCAAATGAGGGAGAGAGCAAATAAATGGTGATTGCAAGGTCTGCGTTGATCAGAAATTTGTCCTGGATCTTTTCCCCCTCTAACTTGAAGGCAGTGATTTTCGATCCAATCCGGAATTGAGTTGGTCATTTATGTGGCCTAAACTTTCACCAGCTTGGTTCAACATCTCAGTCCTACTTGCAGTTCTCTTTGGCTGCAGAGGGCTGATTTCATTCTATTTGAATCCACACAGGTCTCCATTGCCTATCAAAGTCCTTGCCCTAAAAGAGCACAATGATTCTAAATTCTCATCGCTCTTTCAACCTTGTCCTTTGTTTTTTTTCTTCAGTGTATTTTGACAACCATGCCTTCTGTTGCCAAAAGGTGTGGTTTAGAACTCTTTTCAGAAATCAACATATTTTTCTGCCTGCCCTGCATAAGCTGCACCTACCTCATTGACTTGAATTTCAATTGCCCGTACTTGTCTCCTTATGGCGTAGGGTCTAAATCTGAGTATCCATAGGGTATTCTTTTCCGTATTAAAATTATGATATGAATGCAAGTTATTCTTTCAAACTGTTTAATCCAAACTTATGAAGCTTTTTCTGAATATTTTGTGGAGTTTGTCTTGTAAATTTTATCATTGTAGTTTCAGCACAAGGTTCCTAGAACTATAAATAACTATTTCTTGTTTGCACAAAGAATACAAAGTTCTAAGAATACAAAGTTCTAAGAATCCTGGGCAACTCTTCGACCTTTGTACACTGGGTGGTTAACTTTTTTTTAAAAAATTCATAACTTTCTTTTACCAATGAGTATTTCAAGGGACAGGTGTTTCTACCAAGTGGAGATGAGAATCCTAGCCTGTATTCCACTCAAGATGAGATGAATTAAGAAATATTATCGTTCATGTGCAATACAAGTATAGATCGGTATCACCCTAGTGTGGTATATGTGCTCCTCCTTTTTTGTTTCAGTTGATTAAATTATAATCCATCAGAGGTGTTAAAAAAGCAAATGAAAATGTTTGACTTTGTTTTGAGTTTAAAAGGTTCCTCTAGCAAAATGAACATTTGAAAGCTGGAATAATTGCTACTTGTATCTTTTTATACTAATTAGCAAGCACCTGCAAGTTCATGGGCATATTTGTCTAGATCTCTTGTGCCTCTTGATTCCAAGCAATCTTAGTGCATCAAAACATTTCAGACTAGAGTGTGTTGTGCAAAAATCATTTTAATATAATTATTTTAAACATGTTATAGAAGTGTGTTGCAATAATTATTTTTAAATGTTACACAATAATTTGTTTTTTTGTCATTTAAATCAGTTGCCTGAGTACAGTAAGTTTTAAATCCCCTTGTATTTTAGCTAGTTGAAAGGTGCAGCAGAGATCATTGTTGGTATTTAGCAGTTTTTAAAAATCTGAACTATCATGCTTGAATAGATGTAGTAGATGTTTATTAAATATCCAGTTGATGAGATTTTACTTCAAGGAATTTCTGGGGCAGCACACTTTCAATTGCAGGCAGATCTTTCACTTTAATCCTCTTAACTTTTATCTTGCTTTACTTGTATGGATATGGATTTCAATAGTGAAATTTCTAAGCTTAAAAAAGGCTTTACATTTGTTTTCTCTATTGGCTCCCTCAACAGTAATGGAATTTCAAGCAACACACAAAATTTATGACCTGGTGGATGTTAAGCATTCCACATAAAGGAAAAATACTACAAAGCATACATGCCAAGTCATAAAAATTAATAGAAAAAAACATGTTTTTCAGACACATCAAGTTGAGGGAAGCTTCTTGAAATATTGCAATTTTTAACAAAGTTTTTTTTGGGGGGGAAGAAAATGTGCAGTGAATAGGTTATTAATTTAATCTAAATTGCAATGTTGTGTTATCTTGTTTACATTTTTAAATGGTTGTTAAGCCTGTTAACATATTTTAAATTAGCAAACCAAGTTACAACAATAGATTTTTATATTTGCATGTAAATAACAAATAGGTCAACTCATGATTCAACTGACCTCCACCCACCAGTACCATGTAAAGGACTTGCTAAATGGAATGTTTTCTAGTTGTTGCGATTGTGGAATTGCATACATTCTCTTTCATTTATTCCAGGTCTGAACATTTCTCTTGATTGAAAGATAATTTGTAAGGCATGCATGTTGAAAGAAGCCAACTAGTTCTCAGTGATGCAATGTATATTATCTGCAGAATGTAATAGTTGCTTAGATAACTTACCAAACCACAGCCCCAGCAACAAGAAGGGAAAAGTTAGTGGGAGCATGGGAGCATCAACTTCTAAAAGTCACAAATAATTTCAATTTTAAAAAGCTGACTCAGATTGCTTCATAGTTACTGATTCACAATTCTTCAACATTTCTTGCTTAGAGCACTTTTGGAATTCCTTTAAAGAAATGCTGCTGTTCTTGAGCAGTGGTGTGCAGTGAATGTCTTTAAGTCCTCAGGAAAAGGTGATAGGTTCTAGAGCAGACTATCTAAGCCATTTGACATAATGTTTCAGTGGAACAACCAACCAAAACTATTTGGCCTTCCCTGCCTGGTCCTTCATACATGCTGAATTCTCATTACTGCAATCTGGTCTTAAGGTGGAAATGCTGCAAATGACACCACACACCTTTTTCTGGAATATACGTTTGCTAAGTTATTCAGGAAACGTGTACAGTAGTCTCTGTCAGATTTAATCCTGAGCAGATGTTTAACACTAGGCCCTTGATGCTGCAGATTTTTCAAGGTGAAATCCCATCCAATTACTGACTAGGTCTTTGTCTACTCAAACAAATACTTACAGGGAACATAATGAGAACACTTGATTCATGCTATTGACTCATGGGTCCTGACTTTTTAAAATCTACTCCTCAGCTTTTTTTCTCCAGTCCTGCCAAAGGGTTTCAACCCGAAACACCAACTGTACTCTTTTCCATAGATGCTGCCTGGCCTGCTGAGTTCCTCCAGCATTTTCCGTGTGATGCTTGGATTTCCAGCATCCACAGAATTTCTTTTGTTTATTGATAACCTTTACTTATTTATACCTCGTCTTTCTAAAATCAAGTAGTAACAGGTTTACAATGGCTCGTATTGTAACTATTTGTTGTTAATGTCTGAGCCACATTTAAGTGATCTCTTGGGTTAAGGTGGACAATATTGCATCAAAAGCACTGGCAGTCTTGCTTAGCTCCAGCTTCTGTGCCAATCCTGTTGACTCCCTGTTGTCTCTAGTTCCCAATGTTGGCACTGGTTATGATGAAAGGGATAGGAGGGTGGAAGAAATGTGTTCTGCAGAAGGGACTAGTTTCCATTTGGCATACCTCCTATAATGGGAGGTTATTTATCTTGTGTGGCATATCCCTGCTTGTTTCTGGAAAACAGCCTGTTAATGTGCAGCGTCTGTATGCTTCAAGACAGCCACAAGTTGCTCTTGTGACATCCACATTTCCACTTAGTTATGACTGGCATTGAACTGCTATCTTGTGACATATTGCTGTTACTTCAAAGCTTTCCCTTGCAGATTAGGCAGATATCCAGCTGTGTTAGTGCAAGAATGCACAGAAGGAAAGATGTGATATGGCCTCTGAGCCAGTAAGTGCTGAGTGAAGGGAATGACACTCCCTGGTCCCTACCACAGTATGTATCACATCCAGAATGGAGCTCTGTGTCATTGCTCAGCATACCAACTGCTAGAGCTTGGATACCCTTCAAATGGATGTGCATTTTTTGATGCCAGCCTTAACAATGAACTATCTTGTGCATTCCTATCTGCTTTTTTACGTGCATCCAAATTGTAGTCCTTATTTGAGTCTCGTCCAGGACATGTATTTGCATCCTGCATTCTTCCCCCAACTTCCAAGACCAAGACCAGCTCCCATCCCAGATTCCTGATGCCAGGCTGCCAATTATTTTGCTCATTACTTGTTATGTTAGTCTGTGGGGCGTTGGATATGGTGATGCATTGTACTCTACTTCCATTTGTTTCTTACACCTCCCTTCTCTCCTTTATCCCTTGCTACTCCACCCCTTTCTGTATTTTGTGGGGACAGAAATAGTTGAGCTATCTTTTAAGAATCAACTAAGAGTTAGTTCAAAGTTAAAAGTAAAATTTATTATCAGAGCATATACATGTCACCACATACAACCCTGAGATTCTTTTTCCTGCAGGCATACTTATCAAATGTATAGAACAGTAATTGTAGACAACAGAACAACAGGCAGTGCAAATGCAAATATAAATAAATAGCAATAAATAATGAGACAATGAAATAACAAGATAAAATGTAAGATCAGTGGTTATGGGAATGAGTATAGTTATCCTCTTCAAGAGCCTGGTGGTTGAGGGGTAGTAATTGTTCTTGAACCTGGTGGTGAGAGTCCTGAGGCATCTATACCTTCTACCTGATGGTAGCAGCAATAAAAGAGCATGGCCTGGGTGGTGAAGATCTTTGATGCAAGCTGCTTTTCATGTAGATGTGCATAATGGTTTGCAGGGCTTTTTAATTATATAATTAGTTATATAATTATAGTGATGCAAGTTTAGATTTTAATAAGAGGCACTTGCTGTTGATTTTAAATCAGCGATGTAACAATCACAATGAAACATTGTTAGTGACCGTATTTCATAGGTGACCGGCCCTCAGTAATCACTGGATGCAGGATGTTGATTTGGATGTTTGTGGTATTCATGAGGCACTCCCAGCTCCTGCGCCCTTGACTCCTATGTAGCTAACTTTACCTGAGGCAAGTGATGATGGTGGATATTGGGTAACCTTTTCATTATCTATTTTGAGGCTTGACCTCATAGAACAGATTCAGAAGGGGATTAAATTCAGGTTGGATGAGGGTGGAGCGTATTCTGCCTTATTACTTTGGGAATACCACTCCTAACTCTCATTATCCCAGTTATCATTTTTCAAGGGAATTGTATGGTTTGTCGTCTGACTGTCTACAATTTAGAGGTGCCTAGATGAGTTTTCTTGTTTTTTTTTAAAGAAAAAGAGAAATTTTAGTTAATTTGAGGTAATTAGTTCTCCTATAGAATACCATGAAACATCCTGATAATCTTTCATTTCAGTAGAACATTATCTGTGTCAGTTGTTTCTGGAACAATTGAACCACAAGTAAAGTGGATTACAGTGATTTAATACATTTTTCCTTTGGCAGGTTCTGGAGTTTATATCACCCGAGGTCAACTGATGAACTGTCACCTGTGTGCTGGGGTCAAACACAAGGTTCTCCTCCGCCGCCTACTTGCTTCATTCTTTGATCGGTGAGTAACAGATTCCTGACCATGCCATCTGGTTTAACCTTTCCGTGTTTGCTTAGCCAGTACACTTTGGGTCTTTTAAGGATAATGAGTTGGTTTTCATTATTTTGCAGCAACACATTGGCAAATAGCTGTGGCACTGGAATTCGCTCCTCCACTAGTGACCCCAGTAGAAAGCCTTTGGATAGCAGGGTCTTGAATGCAGTAAAGTGTAAGTTCCAATCAATATTTTATTATTAAAATGAAATTAATATTCTTAAAAATGAAGGCAGAAAATGTACTCAAAGCTGGAGCTGTAGTATAATTTACATAATATATTTTCATTTTAATATATAATTTACATTAATATTGACTTAAAGAACTAGAATTAGATATTATTCTTTTGTTGTAGATGCTTCAATGTTCTTCTACGACTACTTTTAAGGTCTGTAGGTTTGACTACAGTAACACGAGGACTCCCATGTCTCTTTGCACCTCTGATTTCTAAATTTTCTCTGCATTTAAAAAATAGTCTTCACCTTTATTCCTGCCATCAAAGTGTGTGACAATATACTCCTACACTGTATTCTTTGCTAATTCTCCCAGTCTGACAAAGTTCTCTGCAAACTCGCTGCTTCCTCAACACTACATCCACAAGCTGTCACAAAGCTATCGATTCCACCATCCAGGTCATTAACATGTGAAAAGTGGTAGCCCCAATGTCAACCCCAGAACACCAGCAGTCAACCAGAAAAGGCCCCCTTTATTCCCACTCTGTCTTTTGCCAGTCAGTCAATCTTCTATCTATGCTAATACCATTCCTGCAAAACCATGATCTCCTATCTATTTTTAGTAGCGTCATGTGTAGCAGCCTTGTCAAAGGCCTTCTGAAAATCCAAGTAAACCACATCCACTGACTCCTTTGTTTACCCTGCCTGTTATTTTCTCAAATAGTTCAAGCAGATTTGTCAGCCAAGACCTTCCCTTAAGGAAATGATATAACTTCAGCCTATTTTATCATGTGTGTCCACCTACCCCAAAACTTCATCCTTAATAATAGACTTTAAAATCTTATCAACCACTGAAGTCTGGCTAACCAGCTTACAGTTCTTGTATTTCGCCTTAAAGAGTGGATACTTTTCTATCTATGGAATGCCTGTCTAATGATACTATTAAGTTTGTGGATAAGATGCCGTCTAATGAACTGAGTAAACGTGATTTTTATGTACTAGAAAGCCATCTTTTGACTCGGAGCCCATTAGCAAGTATTAAGGAGTTATAGTATGGGTTCGGAGTTCGCAAACAAATGAATACTGCATTTAAAACAATTTTTATTTTTCTAGTGTTAAATTGCTTCCTTAATCATACTTTAAAAATCCTGCAAGTTTAGGTATTTTGTATTAAACTAAACTGCTGATTCTCTGCAGACAGAGTGTTTTTAGTGGACAATATTTTACGTTTTTATTCACTATTCCTTTACTGTTTTAACAGTATATTGTCAGAATTTTGCTCCCAATTTCAAAGAAAGCGAGATGAATGTGATTGCTGCTGATATGTGCACTAATGCTCGAAGAGTTCGTAAGCGCTGGTTGCCCAAGATTAAATCGATGCTGCCTGATGGGATGGAAGTGTACCGCACTGTTATTGGAGATGCTGGTGGTGGAGACAGCTTGGACCCGGAGCTGTATGGAACTGGACTGGCATTTGAGCAAAGTAGTCAAGCTGAAAAACGTAGTGATCCTGGGACTGTACTCAGTGAAAGAACAAACCCTGTAAGCATAGATGTGGAGTCCCCCAGTTCGAACCAGTCCTGTGAACAGACTGAAATGGCGGAGACAGTAATAAGAGAAGCCAATGGCACTAATAATTTGGCCTCTGACACACCCAACACAGGTTCCACTTTTGATCAAGATGAAGCTTCTTCCAATAATAGATCTGAAACGGCAATGCGAAAACTGGATGGAGCATACGCTGGGACCGTGTGAATGTTTTCACTGTCAAAAGAAAGCGCATCATGTTAATTGAAATGGCTTGCATGCATACTAACCCTCTCAACATTTGGCAGTGTTATTAAGCCACTGACCTGTACCTGTTGCCTGAAGACATGACTTTTACCTTACCTGTATACAAGTTGCCATGAAGGAATGAAGACACCTTTTTAACAGTGAAATGGATGTTTCTAATTCAACTCATCGGGGTGACACAAGTATGTAATCTCTCTTCACTGAAGACCATAATTATGGAGCAGCAGGGTGATTTGAAAATTACCCTTATTGCTGATATATATATATATCTGATCCTAATTGTTTTATCACTGTTAGTCCATTAACAAACTCTTACATGGAACTGACCTCCTAAAAACACACTAACTGTGATGGGATTGAAAAGTAGAATTTGAAAGAAAATAATGTTGTCATCCATGTGTCAATATCTGCTCTTTCAAAAATGATGACAGCCAAGGTTACTACCACAGTGTGCACTAGCTTAGCTAGCTGGAGTTCAAATATTTAGTATAATCTGACTGATTATATTTTTTTCAGACACTTATATATAAATATATATATATATATATATAGCTATAAGTGATGCTGTAAGAAGAATGACTGAATGACATTTGGCTCTGAATGAATCTTGAAGATTCCACTGATTGCTGGTAACGTTATGGTCATTTTTACCCTCTCGGAGGGCAGCTGTTTCAGGAACACGGGTTGGGCTTTAATCCTTCACTCATTCCTTGAATTCAGGAGGTACTTGCTTTTGGGGTTGATTGGGGGAGATGGGGAAGAAGGCCAAACAGAATCTTAAAAAGAGCATACGAATCAGTTGTGTAGGGTGTTTGCATGATGTGATAAGACTGAACATTGATCATGCTTAAGACATAGATTGTCATAAAATGTTACTTAGATTGTAAACATGTGGAACCATGTGCCTTAGACATTTGATTTACTTTTCCTCCCGAGAAAGAATTATCTCATCATATTTTGCTGATTGTTTTGTTAATTGTAAAAGAGCACCCATAGTATTTAAGTGACTTAACAGTATTTATGTATAAATATAGATTTGTTCACCAATGTGTGAATTTTCCAAATAGCTCCTCACTTTGTTTAAGTAGCACTGGCACAAACAATGCTGTTAATATGACTGTTGGCTAAATGCACTTAGTGGAAAATAATTTTGTTTTTCTTTTGATGAAACTGATCATTCCCCGAACAAAAGATTGCAGAAGTGCCATTTGAAAGTTTGGCTACATAACCCTTACAGCTTGAATACTGTATGTTGGGTTACACTGTTTTAATGCACTTTATTGTACATGGTAAATTATCAAAAGTTCTCATCAATCCAATATCTTCTTAAAATAGTGATATTTCATAGCCTCTCTGCTTTTATTTCTAAAAACCAAGTTGATTAATTCATAGTTTTTGTTTGCATTACTGAAACAAGATTTTGGCATTTCTCCATAAGGGGATAGCAATGATATCACTGCTTGAAATGTCTTCAGAACACAGGTTTTCTTGCTTGTGGTACATTGACATATAATAAGATCCTCCTCCCTCCAGGTTCATGTTGTTAGATCACTCAAAGTCATGGGGCAGGCCAGTTTATTTTCTTCGCTTCTCTGTTCCTTTCCTGTAAAATACTTAAAATCACTGCATGTGATCATTTGTTACTTTAAAAGCTGTTGCCCTTTTCAGTGTTACTCAGCCTATCTTACTGAGCACTTCTGTTCAAAGGAAAAACAATCAGTAGCTGCTACAACACTGCTCCAAAAAATGTTATACTTTTAATGCCACTCTTTTTGAGAGGAAAGACTGAGCTAGTGTTTCATCCTTCCATTTCAAACTGTCAGAATCTGCCACAGCCTCCAGTTCTTCTCTTACCCTTCTCTTTTGCCCCACCACACCCCTCCCCCACCCTTAGGAGTAGAGATCGAAGAAGGGACGTATATCTTCCTGCTCTGTCACTTCAATTGCCTGGGGTGATTAAGCTATCCAGTCCTCTGTTCTGGTGTTCATCTTTCAAAATGATACTATTTCTACTTGGGATAGCACCGGGTATGCACTGTTGATTCGGTGATTGTGAATGGACAGTAAGTCTGAATTAAATGAGCTGCAGAGAAGCCCTGAAGGTTCCATTTGGAAAGTCTGTGGGTAAACAATTCAACTATACACCCTTCTCCTATTTGCATAGGATGAGTGCACAAGCTTGGAATTGAGAGTTTGTTTCCAGCCAAGTTGAATTTAATAGTCAAGTAGCAAATTGCTTTTGAAATAAACCATTTGCATAATCTCAAAAGAGAGGAACTTGCACTCAACAATGCGGAACTTTTCCTTTGAACTTGTTGGAATTGTTTGTTATCCATTTCACATCAGCTTCCTGCCATCAATACAGTGGTTTAACAATCACAGTTCCTTTTATAAGATGTTGATAATTCTAAAGCTGATGCAACTCATTTCTTTAAATTCTCCCCTTTCTCCTTGCCAACCTGCAAGCATCACCACAATCCCAGCATGAAAAATACATGTTTCAGACTAAATTGCTGGCCTTAACCTTGAGCCGAATTGCCCAGCACAAAAACAAAACTTTAATCTCTGGAGATAATATTTGTGGAACTTGTCATTTAAAAAAAAATGGATAAATGATTTGTCAGAAATATCACTTTGTCTGAAATTTTGTCAGAAACATCACCAAGTATAGACACTGAAAATCTCAAAGTAAATGTAATGCCTTAATCCTTTGTGCTTGCATTCAGTTCAATGGAAAAGGAAGAGCTGTTTCATCTGGAGGAACAAATTGTCTCCAAACTACAAAGTACGTACTTTCCAATTTCAGATTTGCACAGTGCCTGTGCAACCACTAGGATCAACAAGGCACCTTCACATTTCCAAAAGATAATTTGTTGGAATTGTTATTGCTTTGACTTTTGTTTTGACAATCTTGAAGTTTTCTGTAATACTGAATAGCAATGAGATAATAGAAATCAACTCATAAAAGATGTATTTCCGAAAAATGCATGAACTGCTGAAGACAGTTAGTTTGTCATTTCTGGCTACACTGTTCAGGAAGGTGATTTGGCCCCATACTTTATCCTTCTGGGCTTAATAATCACATATTCACTGGGGAAATTTTCAGAGAAGTGCTTTTTTCAAAGTAATTATTTTGTTATAAACGTGCCTCCTTTTACTAACCTGAGGCAAGCAGTCTTGTATTACATTTTGAAAAAGGAAAGTGTCCTGGTTTGGATGGAGCTTTTATGTAACTCAATAGTTTACAAGCACTTTTGTCTCCAAGAAATTCCCGTTGTCAAAAGCTTTGAATTTAAATGGTGCCTCACTATGTTGGGACTGAATGGATATGATCATTTGATCCATAAACAGCAAGTAATTTGAAATACTAATTTAAAATGTCAAAACAAGTACCACTTAGTAAGAATGAATTGTGGTGTAGGTGGTTTGAAAATGTATCAGTATCACAATACATTTGATAGCACTGAAGTATTTTGGTGGTTATACTGAAATGTTTTGGAAAGATGTTAACCTACAGTCATTTTAGCCTGATGAAGAAAAGCAACAATTGAAGTGGAATTAATGCAGCTCTAAATTTAGTGACTTGAGTTTTGACATGAAGGTTTTTGTATCCTTGAATCCCAAGTGTAAGAAAACTGATTTTTAATAAGAATTCTTCAGTTACCTGCAGAGAATCAGTGAAATTACACTAATTAAACTACAGTAATCATGGATGAAAATTAAATCTGAACAGTTTCAAATTTCTGGCATAAAATACTAAGGATAAAATTTTGGAAGGAATGGAGGCAGGAGTGACGTGGCAGATGAAGAATGAAGAAGCAAAGAGCATTCTGTGGACTTCAAAAGATAACAAAAATTAGGAGAAAGTTTATTGTGAATCACCTGAACTAGCATTTTCTAACTGTCCTACCACTAGACTAATGCTGCTGTCAGTATTCTGTTGAAAGACTTCTTTGATTCTGACATTTACAGGATCTAAAACTTGTCCCTCTTAGTTTTCTGAATTCGCCACTCAAATTTCACAAGTCTGATTCAGAAGAGAAGTATTTTCACATGCTGTGAAAAAGGGTGCTTTTTCTGCATGCACTTGTGAAGCATGTGAACCAACTAATATCTTTAATCTAAAGTTTATCATATTTCACATGCTGGTTTGTCAGGAAGGTGCAATGTTGTGCACAGTTTTAGGCTTCTCTTTTTGCTCTACAATTTTTTTTAAAAAGTAAAAATCGTAGATGACATTTATGAAATTATTAAATGCATGTGTTAGATGATAACCCACATATATACTGTATCTAAGGACTTTGTCTTCCAGGAATCTTTAACTTTAGTAGGATAGCAATTTTGCCTATATCAATTATCAAGCCTAGGTCTGTTTCCATCATTTGTCAGTAACTTCCATTAGGGAACCATTATATTCCTACAAGCAGTTGGGAACTTCTAGCCTTTTGAGAATATGTATGCATGATACCATTTCATTTGGCATCAAGAAACACTACTCACAAAGATTTTTTTAATATTTTGAAATTACCTTTCATATTTTTGACTGCTCTAATTGGACCTTAAATTGGTCCAATTCCTTAACTGCTGGAATTCTGTACTGGATGTTAGCAGGCATCAGACTGCAGTTAGTTTTCATTCACATCACTAATGTGTGAAACACAAACTTTTTAGTGATTCTTCTATTTTACTATTTCAAAGGTACAAGGTACAGATGCTTTTGACTTTGAAACTCTGAAATATTACTGATTTGAAAGTTTCAAATGTACTATAGATTTAAAGAAATAATTGGTGTCCCAAGGATTTTGTCAGAATTGTTAATTGAATGGTCAGGATGTGAAAGCTTGAAATTGTGACCATAAATCTGTTCAATGTGGCTTTCAAATGCATTGGAGCAGGGAAACTTCTAAGATGACAAACTTAAGAAATCTCCAGATCTGCTGAATAAGAAGGACTTAGAATGGTTAGGAGAAGATATGCTGTGAAATCTAATCACTTAGATTAGTTTGCTGTTGAATTATTTGACAGTTTTTCTCCCTTTTGACCCTCTCTGGGCAGCTAGCCTCTTCTCACACGGCCAATATCCATGTGCGGAGCTGAATATCAAAAGCTCCAGGTGCATCCTTGTTACCACCTGGTATCATTTCTCTGCTGAAGTGAGTTCAGCAGGAATCCTCACTCATCATTAACCTAGTTGTTCCTCCCTGTCATGTGGACACAAGGCAAGCCTACTGTCATAGCTGAGTGAGTAATTGAATGCAGTCCATTAGCAAACATGCATCTTATTCCATGTTCCGCAAAGAATAGTTGGAAAAACTGCCATATCATTAATATGAACAATTTTAAGGAACAATTCAGGAAAGTAATAATTTCCAAAATCTTTAAGGTGCATGGGGTAGAGAAGTAGGCTGCGAGCTGTTTTTATTTAATACTAAGCTGGTGTTTATACTCGGGCGCCGCCTGTCACCACACCTCCAACCAAACCAGTTCATTTGTTTAATAACTGCCCCTTGTGAATTGAGTAATACTTTGTCCTTATGCTGCAGTCAATCCCTCTAATCAAAGTAAGTTTGATTTGAAAACTTGCTTTTTTCTTTTATTTAAATGACCGTAATAATACACCTGTATAAAAATGTGTTGGTATGAAAATGTTCATCATATCGGCAAAAATATGATTAACTTTTCTATTTGGGAATCAATCATAACTCCTCATGGTCTCAGAACATGTCTTCTATAGGTATGTTTCAACAGACTGGTCCAAAACCTCTTTGCTGCCCATAGTGCAATATCTGACTGAGCAATGCCACAAGAAAGCAGTCAAACAAAATACTTAAAAAACTGAGCGGCAACAAAACTATAGTCTGTTGTAACATTTTGACACTCCAGTGCAATACTAAAGGACTATGAGAAGTACTGTTTTGTAGAAAAGGCTTTAAAACAAACCATTGTTTAATATTCTGAAATTTTATTTCTATTTTGTGCTACTGTTTGGAAGAGGGTTCAATTTTTATGGAACATTTCCCAATTCCTGAAAAACTTCCGAAAGCATTTGTGCAAATCTATTTTCATTTTGCTCACCCTGCCTCGAAGTTGTGAAGCAGATCTATCCAAATACAAAATGCAGCTTTAATAGCAAGATAATTAGAGAAACCCCTTTGCACCAAAGCAAACAATAAAAGCTTCAAGCTTGTTTTAACAAGCTTGTCACAGTGGAAGAAATGTTTTGTTTCTGTACACTTCTCTGGTTAAAGATGGGAAAGGTATTCATTGTGCACAAATGCAATTTGCCTGACCTGCGGGTTTGTGAAAAATAGTTATTTTTAAATTACACTGTAAAATGTCTGAGCCATTTCAACACATTTGCACCTTTGAGTTCTAGTAAAGATTGTCTAGGTAGAGCTGCCTTACTGAAAATGGCACTGTTGCGACTGTTACTCCAGCAAGATGACTGTTAAATTCTGGGACTGTTTCTAGATTTGGCCAAGATTTAACGTGTTCAATAAAAGTAACACACTTGAAAACTGTTTTTGTCACTGTCATACTGTTGGGCTGTTTGTTTTTATCTAATCTTTACAGATTCAGCATGAGATTATTATAAATTGGTGCATGGATTTCAAAGGGGAAGAAGTCTTTGCAGTTTCATTGTGTTTTTGCAAATCTTTTTAAAATTGGAGGTGCTTTATTTCCTTCCACAAAGTGCCTACAATTTTAGAACGGACTAAATGTTGACCTTGGATCAGTGGTAACACCATCTCTGAATCAATAAGTGCATGCCAAAGACATGGGTAGAATTCAGAATAATGTTCCACTGCAATATTAAGTACTGAACTGTTGGAAATAGAAAAAGACTTCAAGCTAAATCCCTACTTCCACTCAAGTAGATCCAGGGAAGTTGAAGAAGAAAACACTACTAATCTTTGAACATATTTATTCTGTGATTTATTTGTGTTTATGCATATTGGCCACAATGTTTTTCTACAATTCTTCACACAGCAATTTGTTATAATTTTGATTTTGGTGTGGTAAAATATCCCAAAATGTATCATTGCAATATAACCAGAGGAAAATTAACCCCCAAGCCACATTTAGATATTCAAACAGATAACATTGCAGGGACACAGATTATGAAAGAAAATACTCTGCTTAAGTTCCTCTTCTGTTTCTGATAGTGTCAAGAGCTTATCATTTTTAGAACTTCTATTTATGACTTCTGATTTGTAGTCTCTACATTTAGAGTACTTTTTAAACTTTATGAATAGTATGCTGACTAGTCTGTTGAACACCCAATCTATAGACCACACCATGATCAAGATGTGAACTGTTTCTCTCAATAGGTGTGGCACCTTCCCAGCATTTCATTCTCGATTGCCAGAATCCACCACTTTTTTTTAAAAATGAAAAGCTGTATTTGGTCAGAAGATGAGTGGGCATACCTGTCAATCAGACTTAATTATACTGTTCAGTGACTGCTCTTTAAATGGACTGCTATTCAAATAAATTTACTACTTGCTGCATGTTACACACCATGCCCCATCTCCAGTGTATGGCCTAGCACATGGAAAGAGGTACTCTCACATATTGGTTAAATGGAACGTGAAAGTGGCAACTCAGTAAGATGTGAAAGTGCCAGATTATATTTACAAAGATTAAAGGTTTTTAAAAAAAAATACAAACAGTTCTTAAGGGACACTGAGATTAGTACATGTTTTTGTATGTAATTACAGGAGTTATTGTGAATCAGGAGGCACCAAAGAAGTTCAGAGCCAAGCCTGAACAAAAAATGCACATAACTGAAGAGCAATTGGGTGAGAGCTCTAATTGATCTTCAAACGCTGAAAACAGTCTCATTATGATTCTGCTGTTCTTTTAACAGACCTTAAAGTTAGAGTTATATTGCATGGACACCTCCTTCAGCTTAATTTATCCATGCCAGGTTGTCTACCTGGGCTACTCCTGTTCACCAGTGATAGGCCAATATCCCTCTGAGCATTTTCCATCCACATACCTGTCTAAATGTCTCTTAAACATTGTAATTGTACCCATCTCATATACCTACTACACAGACCCCTTATAAATCTTTCCCCAGCCTTAAATCTGTCCCCTCTTTAGTCTGTCCTATCCTTGGGAGAAGAATGATTATCCACCTTAGCTATGCTCCTCGTGATTTTGTGTACTTCTGGTTCTTTACCTGTTATCATTGCCTTTCATGTTGGACTACCATCCTGTTCGGCATCAGTCTCCTTCATCTTTTGTCTCATTGCAGGTGTTTCTGTTTGTTCTTTCCTCAGCCCCTTCCTCGTCTAAAATGGGTCTTGTGTAATTTATAGTTCTGCTGAAAGGTTATTGACCTATAAAATTCATTAGTTCCTTTCTTCGCTGATGCTGCCTGACTCGCTGGATATTTTCACCATCTGCTTATATCAGATGTCTGTCACCTGCAGCATGTTGCTATTATGTGGTTTATAAATATCTCTGCACCTGATAGCTATGCAAATGTCATGTATAATGCAAATCAAGTGAGAGCTGTATGTGATGGGTTGTTTCAGTGATACAGACTGGCAAGTGTCCAGGTCACAGCACGAAGGAACAATGGCATGGCAGATTTAACATTAAAATTAGTTGAGTTCCAAGCCTACTTTTACATTCAGTATCACCTTTCACGGTAGTTTAATCTCCTTTTCAATTGCTTTAAGATTAAAGATTGTATATCAGATGGTTGGATTTGATCAGAGCAAGATCGTTATTTAAATAAAGCCGCAAAATTATAACTTCACTAAGTCAGTCTGCCAGGTCTGTACTTATGGCACATTTGAGGGATATCTATTTGGATCTTCCCCTCTGCTTTGAAGTTAAAAGTGCTTTATCAGCCATGTGAAACCGCACTGCAGTGTTTGAGATATATGTAATCTGCAAGTAAAATTCCCAGAGTAATAGAACTGAAATGGTGTCAGTGATATTCAGAGAGTAAATCAGACCATAGTTTGGAATGAAGCTATGGAAATGAAGTTCTGCCCATGCTGAATTCTTAACCCGTTAATTAGTTTATATCAGTTAATGGAGTAGGAACTGTTAAACCTGCTTTCCAATAGGTGACTGCACTGTGGAGGGCAGGCTTTCAGAATCAGGTTAATTATCACAGATATGTCTTGAAGTTCATTGCTTTGTAGCAGCATTGCAATACATAAAAATACAAGAAATGTAAAAAAGTGTCAAAGAAGAGCAAAATTGTGAGCAACACAATGCTGGAGGAACTGGGGCTAGGCAAAATTCATGTAGAATGTTCAGAAATCTGATGATGGAGGGGTAGAAGCTGTTACTAAAAAGTTGAGTGTCAGGCTCCTGTACCACCACCTGAAGAGAACATATCCTAGGGTCCTTAACGATGGATGCTGCCTTTTGAAGATGTCCTCTGGTGGGGAGGTTAGTGCCAATGATGGAGGTGACTAAGTAAACGACCCTCTGTTTTACGTGTTCCTGTGCATTGGAGCCTCTGTACCACGTTGCAATGCAACCAATTTAGAATCCTCTCCACAGTACATCAGCAGAAATTTGATAATGTATCAAATCTCCTCAAACTCCTAATGAGTATAGCAGCTTTATCCCTTATTTAAAAAAAAAATGTGTACAGGATCTCCCAATTGTTGCATGGGTTTAAGAAATATTGGTCAGGATTTCATCATCTGAATACACAATGTCCTTGAATGGAAAATTGACGTGTGAATGTGGAGAGGTAGGGGTGAGGGCAAAATATCATTCCCCCGTAATATTACCATCTCCTGTTATGTACTCTTGCTGACGTCAATTGTCCATGTTCCAAAGAATTCAGAGATAATAAATGCTGTTAGTGTAACTCAACACCTTAAATATGGTAAAACAAACTTTAAAGTGATGAAAGATGTGATACATTATTTAATTTTATAAGGGAAATAAATTATAGTCAAACACTTCAAAGCCATGGAGCAATGCATTCCTAAAATATATGATTTTTATTAAAAGATGTGTTTCAACTGATTGTTTCTACACACAGTGGCCACTTTAGTAGATATCTCCTGTACGGAATGAAGTGGCCACTGAGTGTTTGTTCATGGTCTTCTGCAGCTGTAACCCATCCACTTCAAAGTTCAATGTGTTGTGCATTCAAAAATGCTCTTCTGCACACCATAAAACTGTTAAGACCTGGGAGCAGAATAAGACCACTTGGCCCATCAAGTTGCTCCACCATTCGATCATGGCTGATGTATTATCCCTCTCAATCTCATTCTCCTGCCTTTTCCCTGTAACCTATGACACCCTGGCTAAGCAAGAACCTATCAATCTCTGCTTAAATATACTCAACATCCCCATACTCTGAGGCTGTACCCTCCATTCCTAGGCTTACCAACTATAGGAAACATCCTCTCCACGGCCACTCCATCGAGGCCTTTCAGTATTTGTCAATGAGCTCCCCTCTCATTCTTCTAAACTCCAATCAGTACAGGCCCAGGGGCATCATACACTCCTCACCCTTTTGATCCTGGAATCGTTCAAATGAACCTCTGGGCCCTCTCTAATGCCAGCACGTCTCCTCTTAGATAAGGGGCCCAAAACTGCTCACAATACTCCGAGAGGTCTGACCTCAGCTTTATAATGCTTTGGCATCACATTCTTGCTCTTACGTTGTAGTCTTCTGGAAATGAATGCTAATATTGCATTTGCCTCAACTTGCAAGTTAACCTTCAGGGAAGTCTGCACAAAGACTCAAGCACCAGAGGGAGATGGAGAACAGGCAGAGTGATGGGCAGATGTCCTGTGACAGGAGGGGCAAGATCATACAAAGGCAAGCGTTGGACCTGGTTAATGAAGGCATGGGCCAGATCAAAGTGGCAGGGTTGTGTGAAACTGAATCTCAAGTGACGAAATCAAAAAGCACAAGAGGGCTGATTCGCCCACTGCCCACGTACTCTCAACCTAACCTTACAGTGACATGCTCTTCTTTCTCCCAGTTCATGAAATGCCAATAAGAAAGACCAGATAGATACCCACAGGGTGAGAGAGAATCAGTAAGTTCAACCCAAAATGGAGGTTACCCAGCTGGTATATAAAGTGTTGTTCCTCCAACCTGATGGCATGTCTTCCGTTAATGCCCCTCCTCCCCTTCTTACCCCATCCCTGATATATTTAATTCCCCCCTTTTTTTTCTCTTTCTGCCCATCACTCTGCCTGTTCTCCATCTACCTCTGGTGCTCCCCTCCCTCTTTCTTTCTCCCTAGGCCTCCTGTCCCATGATCCTTTCCCTTCTCCAGCTCTGTATCCCTTTTGCCAATCACTTTTCTGGCTCTCAGCTTCACCCCAACCCCTCCGGTCTTCTATCATTTCGCATTTTCCCCTCCCCCTCCTACTTTCAAATCTCTTACTATCTTTCCTTTCAGTTAGTCCTGACAAGAGAAATGCTTTTGTTTTGGAAATAAGTCTTTTTCCACCAGTCAAACTTATTGAGCAGTTTACTTCATTCTCTGGACTGAGTCTAAAGCATTTTGAGTGTTAAAGCACTACGATGGATATAAATCACAGACATCTGCAGATCAAGAGAAATGCTTTTGTTTTGGAAATAAGTCTTTTTCCACCAGTCATACTTATTGAGCAGTTTACTTCATTCTCTGGACTGAGTCTAAAGCTGTCTTGATTGCACCAACAGACAATACTGGCGTCAGTAATTTACAAACTGCCTCCACCCCCTGCTCCCTGATCAGCTGGGAACTAATACCTTCAGGCTTCAGGGCAAAATCTCTGATCAAATTACAAACTATGTTCAAAGAAAACTTTCATAGACCAAGAAGCAAAGTGGCTATATCACAAATGAGCAAAATCCTCTTTGCAATGAAGTCAAAGAGCTTGATGGAAAGTGGAATTCTATGGTATTAAAAGGTGCACGTCAGGGTATCAAACTAATATCATTCTCTGGCTTGCTGATGGATACAACAACTAATGGCCACTTTGTTTTAGAAGGATGAGAGGGGATCTGATTGAAACATATAAGATTAAGGGATTGGACACGTTGGAGGCAGGAAGCATGTTCCCGCTGATGGGCGAGTCCAGAACTAGAGGCCACAGTTTAAGAATAAAGGATAGGCCATTTAGAACAGAGATGCGGAAAAACTTTTTCACCCAGAGAGTGGTGGATATGTGGAATGCTTTGTCCCAGAAGGCAGTGGAGGCTAAGTCTCTGGATGCATTCAAGACAGAGTTAGATAGAGCTCTTATAGATAGTGGGGTCAAGGGATATGGGGAGAGGGCAGGAACGAGGTACTGATTGTGTATGATCAGCCATGATCACAGTGAATGGCGGTGCTGGCTAGAAGGGCCAAATGGCCTACTCCCACACCGTCTATTGTCTATTGTTAGATATACATGCAGACCTGCTTATTAATGCAAACATCTAATCAACAAATCATATGGCAACAACATAAAAGCATGCAGGCATGGTCAAGAGGTTCAGTTGTTGTTCAGACCTAACTTTAGAATGGGGAAGAAATGGGATCCAAGTGACCTCAGAGTGGAATGATTATTGGTGCCAGATGGGGTGGTTTGAGTATCAGAGATGTTGTTGATGTGGGATTTTCACACAATTTCAGAGTTTACAGAGAATGGTGTGAAAAACAAAACATCCTATGAGCAGTGGTTTGGTGGTCGAAATACCTTGTTAGTGAGAAAAGTCAGGGGAGAAGCTGAAAGGAACATGACAGTAACTCTCATAACAGCACATTACAACAATGGTGGTTACAGGCTGATATAGCTGAGGAGTGGGCAGTGGGTGTAATTAGGTGTAGAGTCTAATTAGACTGTGAAGAAAGATAGGCAGATGATAGGGCAAAATTGCTGTCAGTAGGAAGAGTTTAAGTATAACATGGGGACAAAATCAAAAAAGTGTGATGAAAGCAGGATTGAAGGTGTTATACAAACACGAGGAAATCTGCAGATGCTGGAAATTCAAGCAACACCACAAAATGCTGGTGGAATACAGCAGGCCAGGCAGCATCTATAGGGAGAAGTGCTGTCGATCTGCAGATGTCTGTGATTTATGTCCATCGTAGTGTTTTAACACTCAAAATGCTGGGGGAACTCAGCGGGTGAAGCAACACCAATGAAAGGAAGTTGATATTTCTGGTTGGTTATCCATTTCATTCCACAGACACTGCCTGGCCTTCTGACTCCTCCAGTACTTTGTGTTGCTTCAGACTTCAGCATCTCCCGTCTCTTGTGTCTCCGTCAGATAATGAGATAATAACAGTTGTACTTTCAGCTAATGGATAAATTTTGGCCAAAACAGGGATTGCTTCCATTTTACTCATAATCCGTGGAGTTGGGACTTTATCTTCATTTGAGAGGAACCAAGACCTTAGTTCAACACCCCACCTAGATGATGGAATTATTGCACTATCATGTCAGCCACAGTGTGAAGTCTGCCTTGAATCCACGACCTTCAGACAGGTGAAAATGCTCTCCACAGAGCAATGAGGACAGCAACTATTCAATGCACAGCTAGATCACTTTCTTATCATTCATCTCAATTAAGTGACCAGATGTGTGCTTGGTAAAGGTCTGTGAGAGGGGATGCTTTTGTTTCTCATGCAGTTAATTATCATGTTCCTTTACTGCGGATTTCTCACCAGCTCTGTGTCAACAACAGCTATTTTTATCAATTGTGCTTTGCAGAGAAGTGCTGTCTTTTGCTGACAGGATTAGTGTGTGGTGAATGGCATGTTCTGTTTCTGTGAATGCCCTCATTTCAGACCTGCACCTAATATTTTGCTTAGTTGCTTTTTCAAGTCTAGCATTTACTTTTTTGGTCTAATAGTTTTGTTTCTTGCTGCTTGTAAAAGTGCCTCTGTTTTTATAATTCTGCCTGAGATACATATGGTGTTGTCTTTTTCAATGTTTATGCTGTTGCCCTACAGTGAGTGGGACACCTTCACCTATGTCACATGCGAGTCTTCCTTTGACCTCTCAGTGTAGTGTCAATCATGACCATTGGAAACTGAATCGAGATGTTTGCACTCCAACAAAATGGTTGTGCTGGTCAATAGACTGAGGAGATTAAACTGTTGGCTGACTTCGAAGAAAGACAGACTTCCTCTGTGCTTTTAATAGCTTAAGAGCAGAAGTAAAGCAGGACTGGACCATCTTCCTCTTGACTCCTCTGCTAATTGATCAGTTTATAGCTCGTCTTTTATCTCAGCGTCTTTCATACACTAACTGCTTAGCCATTGATTAACTAAGTCTGTCATTATTTGGAATATATTGAGCTACTGAACCCCTCTCACCATCCTTTTAGGTAGCAAGATCATTGATCCAAAGTTTCATTGCTTCCTTCTTGGGAATGTCATGTTTTGGAATTGAACCCCTGGTTCTTGGCTGCTCAGCCACGGGAAACCCTTCTACCTTTATCCTGTTGAGCCGCTATGATTTTGTACTTTTAAATGAGATCATCTTGAGGATATTTCAAAAAGAAAATCTTTGCAACCTATGAGATATTTGTGAAATTTGAACACGCTTGTATGTATGTAGGATGTCGGTAGCTAATTTTCTCACAGCAGCCCTCCATCATATTATTGACCAGTTAATGCACTTGTTTAGTGATGTAGAAACTGCTTGGATGTTACGTTCAAAACTCTAGATGGAGGTTTGAAACTGCAACTTTCTTATTTATATAAAAAAAAGTCACAATGCCAACAATTGGCCCATGTCTGACTGAGCTGCAAAATAAGTAAAAAGAACTGTGGGAAAGAAAGTCCTATTTTTCTTTCCTCTGGCATTACTCTTTCATTTTGTTTCCTCATTCGCAACATAATGCTTCACCCTTATTTTTCCTTGATCTTTTAATCCTTCCCCAAAGATGGGCCCAATGGACACAAGGTCTTCAGCCCACTGTCCATACCAGCCATTATGTATCTACCTGAACGGATCCATTTTTCCCAGCTCTTGGCACTTGGGCTTCCAAGCCAGTGTTTCAGGTCATGACGGTACCTGCTTCCACAACCAATGCATTCCAACTAGCCTATGTGAAAAACATTCTTCCTCAAATCCACCACCACCACCACCACCTCCGTTCTCCTTCCCCTTGCCTTAGAGCTCAGCGCTTCTATTATGGCAGCCATTTTGTACAGCTCCCTCCATAGGATGAATTGCTTAATAAAATTGCCCTTATTTGTGTCATCATCAGGTCTTGCCTGCATGTAGACCTCAGTGAGCTGACTGGGTCTAACAAGCGCTGGTGTAAGCTGGCCTCTTCAGCAAAATCCCCTACGGTCATGACCACAGTTAGCAGTGCTATTGTCTTCAGTGTACTTCCTGCACAGAATAATCACTGCCACACACTCATCATCTTTACTTTTAAGGAATTTAATATTACCCTAAGCAATCCATAAGAGAAAGCAAAGCACAATATGTACAAGGAACAAAAACTGGAGAGTTGTTTAATCTATTACAAAATAGCCCTCACTGGAAGGTTATGTACATGATTAAACTTCAAAAATATTTTGAATATATACACGCAAATTATTTACATATTCCACTGCCTCCTAGCATTTTGTCGTCTTCTGTGTTCGGTGGGCATGGATTCCTTCTCAAATTGATAGCAGTGTGGCCGTGTTCCATGAATTCTCATTGTGTACTTTCCTTCTCAGGTTTTTGTCTCTGAAGAATGCAGACACTATTCTCAATGTGCACTGCCCCAGGGGCCACCTTGCATAAGCTAAAAGTTACTGGTCCATCCCACGTCTCCCTTTAGTTTGGGATGGACACATAGTTCACAAAATAGAGCGGGTTGCTCTGACTTAACAAACTGCCTATTACAAATACATTAAAGTAACTGATTCTATGTAACATCACAGTACCCAGACACTTACCTATTGAATTAAAACATAATGAGGAGTTATTTGTTACTGCCCACACACAGCTAACACATATATATATATTTTAAATAAGCTCCTCTTTAGTCAAGATGTTGGACTGTAAAACAATGAGACTAAGACCAAACCACATTTTACAGCATTGATCTCAAACTGGAACTTGAACCTGCATTTCCCTGCATTTGAGACTCCAGACTAGAGCAGAATCTGTTAATTCAAACATCCAAGTAAACAATTATAAATGTTCCAGGTCAGTTATTTTCCTTCTGTGTGTGTTAGATTCTCTCTTCCTGCAAAAGCTATAGCAATCCAAGTTTAAACTGTCCATCTGCTTTCAATGTGTCTGTGTGTGTGTACACACATTGACTATTTCTGGCTGCAATTTTTAGCATTCTGCTATCTAAATTAAGATTTAAGTTTATGAAATCTGATTAGCTCTTTAGGTTTTGGACCCTTTCTTTCATTTGACATTGATTATCCAGAAAAGCGGCTTGCGAAAACCACAACTGATGTCACATGGATGTTGTCGATGGGTGAGGATACACAACCACAATTCCGCATGCAGGATCCTGATATTATTTGTGCCATCGAAAAAGGGGAATAAAATGGGATGGGTGGGAAATGGAGAGGAAAATCTGTAACACAGAGTAGAGAACAGTTCTTTGCCAGGAGAGGAAGATAGCTGCAGAGTTAGCCAGACAGGGGTCAGAAGATTGGAACATGAGAAGGTCTCTAAAGTGAGAGTCTTGGAGCAGAACTTTTTCAAGGAGATCAACAGAATAAGAACGCTCTCTACCAGTACAGTATTTTATTTTATTTTTAAAAAGAGCTACTACTTTTTTTTATATAGTATTTTGCTTTACAAAAGTATGAAATTTCTTTGTGGCTTCAGCCTTGTTTACTTCAATGAACAGTTCAGTTCACCCAGATGAGTGTTTGGAGCATTCAGGACAGCCCCATGCCTTTGCTCAGCAGCTGAAGGGAACTTTGTTCGGCTGTGTCACATCACTCCGTTTCCTCAATGTGTACTTTCGTTTCCCAGCTTTTGACTCTGAAGAACAGACACACAACAGTTAGTGGAAGGGAATGCACTTGTTCTGAGCAAAATACTGCGTTTCTCGCATTTCTTGGGTGTAAGTAATGCATGAACCTTGAATTTCTCATGAGCACAGTGACTATGTTGTGGCTTATCTGCGCTGCAATTTTGTGCACTGTGGTTCTTGGACAGGGACAATATGAATGGACATTACACCATGAGAGTTTCGCCCTTGTCCTTCAAACAGTCAGACATGCGGATTCTCTCCACGTTGTGGAAAACAGTGTAACCCTTCAGAATGTTAATGCCACAGCCTTCTTGGATATTGGTCAAAATCCTGGATCTCAAACAAGAGAAGATCTGGGAGATGCTGGAAATCCAAGCAACCACACACAAAATGCTGGAGGAACTCAGCAGGTCAGGCAGCATCTGTGCAAAAGAGTTGATGTTTCGAGCAGAGACCCTTCATCGGGACTGGAGAAAAAAGATGAGTCAGATTAAGAAGGTAGCGGGAAGGGGAGGAAGAAATACAAGGTGGCAGGTGATAGGTAAAACCAGGAGAGGGGGAGGTGTGAAGTAAAGAGCTGGGCAGTTGATTGGTGAAAGAGATAAAGGGCTGGAGAAGGAGGAATCTAATAAGGGAGGACAGAAGGCCATGGGAAAAAAGGGGAGAAGAAAAGAGATAAAGTGAGAGAGGGGAATGGTGAGGGGGAGAGAGGGCCATTACTGGAAGTTCGAGGAATCAATATTCATGCCATCAGGTTGGAGGGTACCCAGACGGAATGGCCTCCTCGTGGCAGTAGGGGATGCCATGGACTGACATGTCAAAATGAGAAGTAAATTCAAAATGGGTGGCTCTGCCAGAAAATGCAGAATCTCCCAGCGGCCATCCATTTCACTTCCACTTCCCATTCCGACATGTCAGTCCATGGCCTCCTGCGCCGTTGCGATGAGGCCACACTTAGGTTGGAGGAGAAGCACCTCATATTCTGTGTGTGTTGCTTCAAAATCCTGGGTCTTGTCCCTACGAACATTGGTGGAGTGGTTTCACTGCACTTACTCCTGTTCATGAAGACAGTTCATCAGCAGCTTCTCAAATATGATCTGGGAAACACAATTTTAAAAAATGCCTGCAACATCCACATGAATAATAAATGGCGCCTGCATGAAACCTGGAAGGAGTTCAGTGAAATGCACTGAGCTAATTGGCTCTCATCAAAATTTTATTGCAGATCGTGGAAACTAAAGAACAAACTAATAAAGAAATAGCAAATCTAGAGTTTTTATACTCATGGTGTGGTCCTGTAAATTTTATCTTGTTTCTTGTGTTTTAGTGGCAGGCCCACAAGGCAATGCCTGTCACCCGATATTTGACAGCATTCTTGCAGAGATGACAATCAAAAGTATCACTCAGGGCCACAGGGAATGGTGAATTCTGACTCTGCTCCAATGTTGACACCCGACATCCCAAGGTTTTCTTGTAGTTGCACTGGGAAAGCTGGATGCCCAGTGTGTGCTGGAACATGTTCAGCAGGGCAGTAACAGTTTTGTGTGGGATGTGGGTTGGGGCAAGTTTTAGATCTTTAATTTTCAAATCTGTAAGATGTAGGAGCAAAATAGGCCATTTGGCCCATCAGGTCTTCTCTGCCATTTGATTATGACTGATTTATTTTCCCTCCCAACCTAATTCTCATGCCCATAACCTTTGTTGATCCCTGCTTTAAACATACCCAATGACTTGGTCTCCACAGCCGTCAATGGCAATGAATTTCACAGATTCAGCACCCTCTGGCTAAAGAAATTCCTCCTCATCTTTGTTCTAAAGGGATGCCCTTCTGTCCTGAGGCTGTGCCCTCTGGTCCTAGACTCTTCCACTATTGGAAATATCCTCTATACATCCACGCTATCTAGGCCTTTAAGTATTAGGTAGGTTTTAATGAGATCTCCCCTCACTCTTTCTAAACTCCAGCCAAGTACTGACCCAAAGACATCAAATGTTCCTCATGTGTTAACAGTTTCATTTCCAGGATCATTCTCGTAAACCACCTCTGGATCCTGCCTAATACCATCACATCCTTTCTTCGATCTGGGGTCCAAAATTGCACACAAAATTCCAAATGTGATCCGCCCATGTTGTATAAAGTCTCAGAATTACGTCCTTGCTTTTATATTCTAGTCCATTTGAGTCTACAAATATAGTTCATTGCCTTCTATTCTTCTCATAACTTCAAATTCAATCTTTACATTTTGGTTTGTATGGTTAATTTTCAAGAATTTTGAACACTTTCAAATGCCAGTATTGTTGACAGAGTTTATGTTCTGAAGGCTTGTTTAACCTAGGGGTGTCTCTTAAGCACGTGGCAAAGTTGCATTGGACCAACATCGAGGGTGAGGTGGTTAATCGGAGTTCTTGTCCATCATCATTGTCTTTGTTTTTTGTCATCTCTGATGGAACCTCATTCATATGTTGAGTACTGAGGTTACAGAGGTGGGCCAGGTGGCTTCATGCCTTAGACCAAAATCAGCCCAGAGGTCATAGGTTCTATACCGCAGTCCTTTTAGAGAGGGAAGCCAAGGCTGACAGAGCCTGAGCGGGCAGCAGCAGGTACCACTTTACAGCTGTCTTAAAGGACAGCGGTGCCAGCTACTGACCACATTTGGTTCCCACAACTCAGGTCTGGAAACACCTGGATAATCTTCCTCCCAACACTACGCTGAATTTGCTCCTTGTGAAGATGGTCCAGGAAGAATCCATTTGTAAGAAGCAGTGAGAGGGGGAAATGGAAAGAATATCGATGACAACTGGATGAGCATAAAAGCTCTAAAACACATGGGATTCTGCAGATGCCGGAAATCTTGAGCAACACACAAAATGTTGGAGGAACTCAGCAGGTCAGGCAGCATCTATGGAAGGGAATAAACAGTCAATGTAAGAGGCTTGGCCCAAGATGTCAACTGTTTATTCCCCTTCAAAGATGCTGTCTGACCTGTTGAGTTCCTCCAGCATTTTGTGGGAGTGTAAGCTCTTCTGCTCTTCCCAGCTGGTATTTGGACCGGTTTTGCACTACTCCTTCTTGGCTCCCACCCCTTTCCTTTATCTTCAAATCTTTTTAGCTTTGACATTTTGTAGGTTCTAATGAAAGTCATTGACCCAAAATATTAATTTCCTCTCTGTCGAACAGCTTCTGTTGAAGGAGAAATGGTTAACATTTTGGGTCAAAAGCCTATCATTAGAACAGGGAAAGGTGAGGTACCAAGTTGGGTTTATGTTGCTGGGAGGGGGATTGGAGAGGGTAAGGGAATATCAATGCCAGTATGAGACCAACATTGCTGACAACTGAGATCTATGGCTAATAGATTAACGAGGGAAATTTGAGAGAAGGCACACACACAAAGAAATGTGTTTATTTTAAAAAAAGAATTCTGAAATGCAGGTCGAAACTGTGGCTGAGATGTGAAATTGGAAAGAGGATGCTGAGATTATCCAGGACATCAGGATATGTCCAAGGAGAGAGAAATAAATATTCCAGATGGTCACCCTTAGAGCAGATTTGGCCAGTTCTGACGCAGCCAAAGAAGCAAATTAGCTGAAACTGGTGTAGAGTCCTGAAGGCTACAATTGGCCCAGATGGAAGATAAAATGTTGCTCTCTAGGCTGATATTGGGTCTTGTTGGAACAGTGTAGAGGACCTCAAGCATTTGGGTCAAATTCAGAATTCTCTAATACAGAGGTGACCTCGTTATAATTAGGGATACAATGCACTGGTGTTGGTGCATAGCCAAGTGGTTAAGGCGTTGGTCTAGTGATCTGAAGGTAGCTAGTTCAAGCCTCAGCTAAGGCAGTGTGTTGTGTCCTTGAGCAAGACACCGTCACTCTGCGATGACACCGGTGTCAAGCTGTATCGGCCCTTGCCCTTCCCTTGGACAACATCGGAGGCGTGGAGATTTGCAGCATAGGCAACTGCCGGTCTCCCTTACAGCCCTGCTCAGGCCTGCGTCCTGAAGGTGCAAATCCATGGTCTCTCGAGACAAACAGATGCCTATTACTACCATTAATGCACTGGACTGAAAATGGTGCATTGGATTGTTCTTCACCGGCTGATGGGCAAAAGAGGAAGTGTTGCAAGCACTGTGATTGATTGGAAAGGTGCCATATGTAGAAGAGTGCTTGATGGAGATGGAACGGTGAACATTGGGGTTACGAAGATATATGAAGATATATACGAAGATGAACATATCTGGAAGCTACTGGTCCTAGACTCCCCCACTAGGAAACATCCTCTCCACATCCACTCTATCTGTGTCCTCTGGACCTAGACTCCCTCACTATAGGAAACATCCTCTCCACATCCACTCTATCTGTGTCCTCTGGACCTAGACTCCCCCACTATAGGAAACATCCTCTCCACATCCACTCTATCTGTGTCCTCTGGACCTAGACTACGCCCCCACTATAGGAACATTGGGGTTACGAAGGGAAAAAAAAAGCACTTGGAATATCAGAAGAGGAGGGGAGGAGGATCAGGGATGGACCCGATGAAATTGAGAGGAAGATGAGAATCTGCGAAGGGGAGGAGTTAGAGTGAGTGAGAGTGGCAAAATTGTGTTTTTCAATGTGGTGAAGGCAGTCAACAATGAACATATCTGGAAGGGGTCAAGGGCCAGGATGGTGGGAGGGGTGTCAGGAATTCTGAAGGTAGGAGAGAGAGTCCGCAGATAGGGGTGGGTGGGGGTGGTGGTGAAGACCTCACCGAAGAGGTGGGTGCAGGAGGCGGGGGAACAGCTCAATGTCACGACTGGCTTGGATTTCATGCAGAGGGCCACTGGGAACCAGTGATGCAGGTCAGAGCGCATGAGGTCTGAAGGGAGGGTGAAAAGGGAGCAGAGCTGACAATGTGGTGGGTGACATGAGGTCAGGGGAAAGTGAGGGAAGATCTGGTTTGGAGAACTGTCGAAATCATTGACCTGAAGGGAAGGAAGTCTTCTGTTGCAATAATGTGTGATCTGCGGAATAAAATGGGAAGTGCCCACTGCAGCTGTGAGTCACAGAGACGGGTCAAGAGCGTGGCTGAGCCAATGTGTGGTGTTAATGATGGACCTCAGGGTGTATTAACTCCTTCTCTCCCCATAGATGCTGCCTGATCTGCTGAGTGTTCCCAGCATTTCCCACTCCTACTGTATTTCAGCTTCCAGCATCAGCAGCTTTTCTTTTTCATAGCTTGATTGTTTTGCTCCTGGACTAATTTGTATTTGTATTGGTGCATGACTGCCTTGTGAAGGGAGTGCTGTCGTCATTCTCTCCTTGTCCAGTGTCCTTAAACCAGCCTCGGCAGAAGGCTTTACTGCATGGTGATTTGGATCAGGGACTTGAGCTGATTTTCCCGTGTTTCATTAACCAGAGGAATCGAAGTCCTGTCTCATAAGAAGCAAAATGTGCAGGCCATCCTGTGCTAAAAAACTGAGTGAGTGAACACAAATGTTTAGAATGGAATATTTCTCTCACAGCATTTCAAAATTGCTTCTGTAACTTTAAATACGATAACTATTTCAGTATTGCCTGAGAGTGTCTGCCCATCTCAGAGACGGTCGGAGATGGGGATTCTTTGTTGCCAGATCTGCGCAATTCATTGCCACCGACGTCTGTGTAGGCCAAGTTATTGGGTATATTTAAAGTAGAATTTGATAATTAATAAAGGAGTCAAAGTTTCTGAGAAGTTAGGAGAGTGGAGTTGAGAAGAAAAATGAATCTGTCATGATGAAATGGCAGTGCAGACTCAATGGGCTGAATGGCCTAATTCTGCTCCTATGTTTTATGATCATTGGCAAGGAAGGCCTTATCTAATTAATATAACTTACTTCCCCATGCATAATAATCTAGACCAAGTGGTTTCATGAGCTTACGTTGCCAGGAGTCTCATATTGAAACATTCCTTGCACAACCCAACTTCCTGTGTCCCCTATCGTTGCTTCTACAGCCACATGACGTCCTGGGTGAGGTCATAGACAATAAAAATAGAGGTCAACAGTGAGGTTGAGATTGGGGGGAGGCTTGATCTCTGGGAAATTCTTCCCTGGCTTTGGTGATTGAAGGTGATCCAGGATGAAGCTGTGAACAGGACCGCCTAACAAAAACAATCCAGCCCTTCTCAGTGGGGCTGGTCTTCTGCCAGAAGTAGTTTCGCTGTGTCTATATTTCTTTCTGACTTCTAGACGCAACTATTCCAATGCGCCTCTTCTGGCAAGGCTCCTCTCCATCCTCCTTTATAAACAGCATTTCATGCAGAATTCTACTGCATTCTCTTCACTGCTGTCTCTATATTTAGTCTAAGTTGGCTTTATAGGGAGCAACGTCTTGATTTAAAACTCCTCAAAGTGGCTTCCAAACCTCGCTTGCTCACTCTCCCTTTTCAACCCTTTCCTCCCAGTTATTACCCAAACCTGAGTCAGTGTGGATAACCTCACCCATCTCAACTCTGGACTGTCTCCTCTCCGAGGGACTCATTCCCATGACTGCAGCTCATGTCCTCAGTATTAAATAGCTGTTTGTATTTGCATAGTTTGCTGCCTTTTGCACTTTGGTTGTTTGTCAGGTTTTGTGTGTAATCTTTCACTGATTCTTTCATATTTCTGTTCTACATAATCCCTGCTAGAAAATAAATTTCAAGGTAGTACCTGGTGATACATGTACACTTTGATAATAAATTTACTTTGAACTTTGAGATGACCGCACTCCTCCCGTTCTGGTCCAGTCCGGTGCTCCGTTACCGCCAGCCTTGCGGTAACCTTCTGGATCTCTAACTCAGCGATTTCCTTCTCAACCTCTGCTGTCTCCCCTTCCTCAGCTTCGGGGTCCCGTCATCAGCGAGGCCAGCTTTCGAGGCCTGGAGTGCAGGGTGCTTGTTCGTCAACATTAGCGAGTCCGGGGTCGATACCGAGGGCCGATTGGATGTCCAAATTGAAGCCTGACCATCAGTCGAGAGTCCAGAAGTCCAGGCCCGATGGTCAGAACCCCAGCTCTGTGAGTCCATGAGTTGGCTGGAGACTGGAGGCCAAAGAAGCCGGGCTATCCTGGGGTTAGAGAACTGTGTGTACGAGTGGGTAAGTTTGCTTTGCTTCTGTTCTGTAACTTGTTATGCTCTGCCGAGTACACCGCATTTGCTCCAGAATGTGTGGTGACCCCAGCACATCCTTGGGTGTGTGGTTTTTAACACAAATGATGTATTTCAATGCACATGTGATAATTAAATCTGACTCTGAAGTCTACTTTTGCGAGGTTGGTGAAAGCTCGATTTGCTTACACTCTGCACACTAAGATTCAATCTGTGATCTATACCGTTGCAAGTCGTCGTTGTTTCTCAACTGACCTGGATCTTTTAAAAGGGAAGTTGGTTTTCCGCTTGCTGCCTTTGACTTTTCCGCGATTTCTGACCCCTTCCTGCTCGTCCATCAGCAGCAGCAGAGTCGCCTGGTTATCCCCAGTCAAGGGTATAATGGAAATGTCTCGGACCGCTCGGAACTGGCCACAGTTGTTTAAATGTTCATTTTCAAGCCGGAAGAAATTCCAGACGAAGCGTCTGTGGAGGGAGTGAATAAATTTAAAAATCAGCAACTGTGTTAAGCTTAAGCAAAATAAAACATTTGCAAATGAGCTGCCGTGAAGGCGTTCTGGAATAAAAGTTTGTACTTCAAGTTAAAGCGGGAGCTTGATTTCAACATTTAAGTGAAGTTTGGGTGGGTTCATGAATAATTGGGGTATGGAGGGCTATGGTCCCAATGCAGGTCGATGGGAGCAGGCAGCTCAAGTGGTTCAGCGCAAATGAGATGGGCCAAAGGGCCTGTTTCACTGCTGTACTTCTCTCAGACTCCATGACTCTGAAATCTCACTCCCACCTCAAGCACTCTTCATGTTATCACTAGCTCTTTATAAGAGTCCTGTTGGTCAAAACAGAGATGAATGGAGTATTCTTCACGCACGTGAAACCTTGCTATATAATAGTGGGTCTGATTTGTACTAACTAACCATATTCCCTTTGCTCCGATTCTTTGAAAGATAAACTGTTTAATTGGGAGATGCGGCTGTAGATTTGTCTTATTTGTTGAAGTTTCTAAAGACTCATAGTCAATTTGAAACAGATCTGTAGTGCTCTGACACAAACTCTTGGAAATATGCACCCTAGGCAGAGGGAAGACAGCTTGAAACTCACACCTGACTCTTGCATCATTACAATAAGAGGTCCCTCACTTCCCTTTCCCTTCACTGACCCAATCCAAATATTATCTCATCAGTATTTCTAAGTTGTTTGTGTTTCATAACACACAGAAAATGCTGAAGGAACTCAGCAGGTTAGGCAGCAGCATCTATGGAAAGGAATAAACGGTCAACGGTTCAGGTGAGACCACTCGTCAGGACTGGATGTGAAAGGGGTAAGAAAACAGAATAAGGTGGGGGAAGGGAAAGAGTACATGATTGCAGGTGATATGTGAAACAAGGGGAAGGTAGGTAAGTGGGGATGGGTGGAAGAGGTAAAGGATAGAATTCTCATTGCTACCACCAAGGAGGAGATACTGGAGCCTGCAGACACACACTCAATGTTTCAGGAACAGCTTCTTCCCCTCTGCCATCTGATTTCCGAATTAACAATGAACCCATGAACACTACCTCAGTATGTTTTTTCATGCCTTTTTTGCACTAATTTAATTTAGTTTTCTTTTTTATGTAAATGACTTAATTTAGCTTATAGTTTTTATTATTATGCAGCAGAACGTACTGCTGCCACAAAACAACAAATTTCACAACATACTGTTTGCCAGTGCTATTAAATCTGATTCTGATACTGAAATTGATGTTCATGCTGCCAGGATGGAATATGAGGTTTTGTTCCTCCAGACTGAGGGGAGACAATTCACAGACATATTGGAATGGGAATAGGGAGTGGAATTAAAATGGTTGGTCTCCAGGAAATCCAGCCTCTTGTAGCCTCTTGCCAACCCTCAGAGTTTCCATAGCCTGCTGCTGTTGCCTCCTACGTAGTAAACACTGCGGGTCAAAGGGACTATCAAAAGATCCTGAAGATGCAGTGTGCTTTCTAGACACTGCAGCTGTGATGTCTGAGTACGAGAGGGAGAGGTGACTGAGGTGTCCATCAAGCAGGCCAGACTGGGCTGACATTTGAGTGTGTTGTTGGAGCTGAACTCAGCCAGTCACACAGAGAATATTTCAGCAAAACCCCCACATTCCTGACATGCCTGGTCGCCGATGGAAAGCTTTTGAGAGTGGGGAACTTGGTCATCGCCCACAGAATATACAGTCTCTGACTGCCTTCAACCACAGTGTTTGTAGAATTGCTGGTCAGCAGTGGAAGGTTCTGCAATGGAAATGCCATTCGACATCGAGAGGAGGCGGTTAGACCTGCACTTGTCGGTAAAGGTCATGGTCTGGTACTTATGTAAAACAATTAGTATTTCCAACAGCAGCCATTCCAGAAGCTCATTACGTCTTGCTGTGTGCAAGTTTGGACTGCCACGAGACCTGAGGGGTTGCAAATGCAGCCATTGGGCTGTAAAACACAAGATTCTGCAAACACTGGACATCTCGAGCACCACAAACAAAATGCAGGAGGAACTACAGGGGGAAGAAAGCAGGCGACATTCTGGGCCAAGTTGGGTTTCGGCCCATCGTTTGAACCATTCATTTCCCTCCAGAGATGCTGCTTGACCTGCTGAGTTCCTCCAACATTTTGTGTGCGTTTGTCAGTGGATGTTGCCACAACTCACCTAATAGTTGAGGGAAGGGCTTGGACAAAGATTTAGAAAACAGTTAGGTCGAAATGTCAGCATAGAGTGGTGCCAGGGCATCGATGGCCCTGGGTATTGGGTATACAGCCACCTTTCCTGAGCTGGGGGTCTCCCGTATCCCTGTCTGAACTCACTGGCCTCTTACCTGAAGACCTCCAGTGGACCCAGGGTGGTTGAGATGATTTCTGCCACCTCCGACTGCTTGGTCTGGGTGAACAGGATGTTGAGAGCCCACGCCACGCGAAGCACCACATCCTGAAGGATGGCACAGTAGTAGTAGGCCTAACGAGCAGAGGGAGCTTGAGTTAGAATCAACGCCCGGAGAGGATGAGGCTCACCCTGGGCTACACTGCGTCTAACTGGCCCCGCCAATGATGGGTCATGCTCCACCCAGACCACTGCCAACTTCAGTGAATGCTTTCTCCAGCTCTTCAGGGAGCTGTCTCTTTCTTTGTATTTTCAAATAAATATTAAGTATTTTATTTATTGTAAAATAAACTTTATTATTAACTTTAGTTACATAAATAAACTCTTTCATGCTTACATTCACAGTCAATGCCATTAGTATTGTTACATTGCATTCCCTAAAACTAATGGGGTTGTTGCCCCTCACGTGGCCCCCCAGGTGGGACACTATTACAATAAGTCACCCCCTTGGATGCATCAAAGCTGGTGTTGTGCGATCCCCTTGCTTGGGGGCCACCTGGGTCATTGATATCTTTTCTGAGGTCATTCCAGATGGGGTCTGAGGATTCCCAGTAATGTTGTGGAAAGTCTACTGAAAACGTTAGCTTTATTTGTTGCATGCTCATTGAAACATCAGAGCAGATGGTGGAATACGTCATTTTGCATCAACGTCCAACATAGCCGTGCTGGGGACAGCCCACAAGTGTCACCACACGTCCGGTGCCAAGATGGGGCGCCCACAGCTCGCTGACCCGAACCGCATGTCTTTTGAAACCATGCAGTCACAGAGAGGACGTTCCAGACAGTCGCAGGAATTGGAACACAATTGGCGATTGCTGGCGCAGTTAATAGTCTGAGCAAATTGCCGCGCTGCCATACCATGCTTTAATTGAATAGGACACCAGCGGAAAGCAGACCAGTTTCAGGTCATATCCATCTTTGAAATAGTTGTTCATTTCAATTTACTCAATTGTTAGGTAAATTTTCAAGTGTTCCAAGTGTTTTAACTATTTGAAATACGGTATTTTTCAAAACCCCCCAGCTTTTAATCTTGTATTTTAAGTCAAAGGAGTAGAATTAAGCCATTCAGCCCATCAAGTCTGCTCCATCATTCCAGCATAGCTGACTTAGTTTCCTTCCATAACCTTTGACCCCTTACTAATCAAGAAAGCTATTAACCTTGACTTTATATCAAATCATTTTGTCTCCACAGCTGTCTGTGCAAGGAATTCCGCAGACTCACTACCCTCTGGCTAAAGAAATTCCTCTTTATCTCTGCTCTAAAGCAAGTCCAGTGCTCTCTGGTCTGAGAGTCTCCCACTGTAGGGAACCTCCTCTCCAAGTCCACTCTGTCTGGGCCTTTCAACATCTGGTGGCTTTCAATGAGATCCCTCTTAATACTTCTGAACTCCAGCAAGGGCTGAGCAACCGCGTTCAGTTTTAATGGTGAGATGAAAAGATGCTGAACAGATTCTTCAGTAACTGACTGTTGGACAGTCGAAGTTCTTCCTTAGCTGTGACACAGTAGGCTGGGGCTGGGACTTCAGTTTCAGCAGCAGTCACAACAGTTGTGTGGGTGGGGCTTGTCATTTTCCAAAGCTCTCATGCCTCATTGTGATGTGTGTTTCTTTGATGTCTTGTCTGTTGTTTCTGAAACTCTGTGGAACTGAATACCTCAGGGCTGTTTGGAGTTGATCCTTGGCTCCCCATGCCGAGGCTGGTTCAGGGTTTGAAAATCAAACTGAAATTGGTTTGCAGCTGATACTGATGGGTATAAAGAAAATGAACGTATAGACTCAACATGTTAATTTAAAAGGAAAAATGTATTTGTGTGTTAAATATTTGAATCACAAAAGGTTAAATATCTTCCTGCTTCTTGGAAAAATTAGGAATTTGTGGCCTCTGGAATTTGTGGCAGTGAATGGGATATCACTTCTGAATGAGGCCGGACTGGATGTGTAGGTCCTCGAAGCACCGAGGCCCATCTCCCCACTCTGTCAGTGAAGAGCTACCTGCCACGTTCCATCTGCCACCTTCGTCTGGACAAGAAGGCAGGAACTGAGTGTGAGGTCTACCAGTCTTTTCAAACATACCAAGCTGAAACAACTAACATCAGTGGCCCGTGATGTTGCACACACTAAGAGATAAAACAGGAGTCTTTGAACATAAAACATAGGAACACTACAGTCCCTTCATGAGACGTTAGATATAGGAGCAGAATTAGGCCATTTGGCCCATTGAGTCTGCTCCATCCATAGTTGTGTCAACCTTTTAAGCCACTCTAAGATCATCTATTCCTTTCCTCATACATAGTCCTCCATTTTTCTATCATCCTTATGTCCACCAGGGGCAGAGTTTCTTAACTGTCCCTAATGTATCTGCCTCTACCACAACCTCTAGCAGAGCACTCTATGCACCCACCACTGTCTGTGTAAAGAATTTACCTCTGACGTCCCATCTATACTTCCCTCCAATCGCCTTAAAATTGTCTCCTGGTATTAGCCCTTTTTGCCCTGGGGGAAAAAATTTTCTAGCTATCCACTCATCTATGCATCTCATCATTTTGAACACCTCTATTAAGTCACCCCTCTTAGATTTATGGCAGCAAATATTATTAAAATTTTTGAATTATTTTAGTAATGTGCATTGTGATCTGAAACGTTAATATTGCAGATGGACAATACCTCGTGTTCAGTGCACGCGACGAACTGAACCAAACGTAAGACTGCAGCGCCCCCTGCTGGCGGAAAGGTGTTTACGTTGCCCCTCCATCTCCTCATCCATAACTCGGCATCATCTCCTCTGCAGTTACTGGCAGCGAGGTGGTACAGCAGGGAAAGTCACTGCTTGGCTATTCTACAGCCCTGTCCTCAAGTGTTGTCTGTGTGGAGACTGTGTGGGTTTCCTCCCCATCCCCATCCCAGTGCTTTGGTTAATCAGCCACTGTAAGCTGTCAGTAGTATGGAAGTGAGAGGTGGAATTATTGGGAGTTGATGGATATGCAGGAAGAATGGAAAGTGGGATGAATATCTCTGAAGATCTATCCTGGGCCCAACATATTGATGCAGTTACAAAGAAGGCGGACAGCATGAGGAGTTTGAGGAGGCTTGGTGTGTGTGACACCGAGGACTTACAAATTTCTACAGGAGTACCGTGGAGAGCATTCCAACTGGCTGCACCACCGTCTGGTGTGGAGGGCCGACTGCACAGCATCGGAAAAAGCTGCAGAAAGTTGTGAGCTCGGCCAGCTGAGGTATGTGGACAGGGGCATTAGCCTCTCCAGCATCACAGACTCCTTCAAAAAGGTGTCATCCATCATTGGGAATCCCCATCACCCAGGACATGCCCTCTTCTCATTGCTACCAGCAAGGAGGAGGTACAGGAATTTGAATCAACACACACTCAAATTCTTAGGAACATTAGATTTCTGAATGGACAATGAACCCATGTATACTATCTCAATATTTTGCACTACTTATTTAATTTCTTTAAATTTACTGTACTGTACTGTAAATTTAGTAATTTACTAAATTCTTACTGTAATTTATAGCTTTTTAAAAATTATTATGTATAGCAAAGCACTGCATCCCCAGAACAACAAGTTCCAGTGATATTCGACCTAGTCCTGATTCTGAATGAATGTATGTAGGTGCTTAAGAGTCAGCATATGCTTGATGGGCTGAAGGATCTATGTCCATGCATATCTCTCTATGTCTTTAAGTGTAACTGCTTAAAATCTGGAATACTCTACCGACTGAGATGAGCCCAGTTAGTTCTGTGGATTACTGCAAAATACTTCTAAAATCCTACTTTTTAAAATTGGTCTACTTATAGGATTGCTTATTGTCTGTGGGTGTTGATTATATAATTTGTTATATTCAATTGTGTTTTATTCTATATGTTTGTCTTAACTTTTGATTTTTTAATTTTGTCTCATATTTTTATGACCATATTGATTTACCTTTAAAATCTGTGTAAAGTACTTTGAGCCAGCATCTTAATGTTTGAAAGGTGTTAATATAAAAAGTTGTCGTTGTTACTACTATTACTACTAATCCAGACCAACCTATTTGATCATTCATTGGTGGTACTTTCACAAAAAAGGAAGGATTTGGAACAGAAGAGTTGAATTTCAGCAGCATTTACCCAATTTCTTTGGTTGGAGAGTATGTACACATCTGAGGTTGGGTATTCACTTACTTTATATTGGTATACTGTCTCTTCTCTCAGAAACTTGTTCTCTTTGGTTTTCTTGTCTAACAGTCCCCAGTCCATCTTCAGGTCCCAGCCGATGGTGAAGATGGTGCTGACACAGGTCGTCACGGCCCACAGGTAGAAGTAAACCTTCACACCGATTGTCAGCTGAGAGCGTTCTGAGGGAGAGCAGGTTGCAGGAAGGAGTGTGTGAGATATATGCTCGGCTTCACATCAGAATAATGCGGTGCGCAAAGCTTGTGGGGGATTGTTAGTGACCTTTTTAATATTCAGTGGCATGCTATGGTAAGGCACATAACCATGGCAACAGGAGGAAACTGTGGCAAATCGTCTAAGTTTTCTCCTAAATAAGGTAGCTCCTACACGCAGCACACTTTCAATTTTTGCACAGCCGTAAGTCCGCTCCCTAGTTCTGACGAATTACTGTGAGATACACTTTGACCGGTAACATGGTGGTCCAGCACGGTGGCTAAGAATTGGACAATGAATGTGTCTGAGATACGGGACCATCAACACTATGGTAACCACAGGGTGGGAACCACGCTGAGTGCTGTGATCCCAGTGCTCCCTGTCCAGCTGGATGAACTAGGAATAACATCATTCTCTTTTTTCTTGATACAAAATGGAGAGAAACCACAGAGACAGTAAAATTTGTTGCACCCTTGGGACCTGGCCATTATCTAGACTAATATTTATGGCCCCTTCTTGTTGATGTTCAACAACTGAAACTATTTCTGGTTACTCACATTGCTTCAAGTTCGATTCTATAGTCAAGCCATCCAGTCTGTTCTGAAGAAGCATTGATAGATTTTTTAAAATTTTGCCATGTGCCAAGTTGTATCTTTTTGAATCAGTGTAATACTAACAATATTAACCATATCCTAACTACATACAACTGGAGCTCCAACATAGAGCTCCCAACTCTTGTTTTATTAAGATTTTGGATAAATTCACAGTTGTATAATAAATTTTGCAGTGAACCTGGTGAGTTTAGACAGCTAAGGGAATATACGAACAGTCCAGGCCCTGCTCCAATTGCAAGCCTTCCCACGTTCCAGATCCCATCCCTGACTTTGGCTAGACTGACTGCAGACTGTACTCACACCTGTTACGAATGTGCCACAACTCTGAGGGGCCGAAGGGTACAAAGTCACCCCCTCTTTGAGAATCGCATGATCGCTATTAATTCGGGTCTGGGACCCAGGAAATGAGAGAGAGACATGCAGAATCCACAAGGTTTGGAATGTGTCCTGGCCTCAGCGAAAACAAAACCCCTCATAACGGCCATTGTCTCTTGGAGACAGAATTGTGTATTGAGTACTGTACTATTCATTGAAGCCCTCAGGGGACAACCAGAGTGGGCTGGTTGAGGGATTGCATCATCCCAACCTGATTGACATCTGAGACCCCGTGAGTAAGGATAAAAGAGGGTCTGGGGGCCCATCTCCTTCAGATGCACCAAGAGAAACGCTAGAAATCCCGTGACAGCGTTTAATAGCGACAGCCAGTGGGGGGCTCGTGTGCGTCCTTCCCTTGCCTGGGATTGGCGGCCTCATCACAGAAGAACGGCTTAGCTAAAGGAGAGGCCACAAGTGACCGGCCACACTAACGAGACTCCGACTGATCGAAATCATCAAAGGAAAAGCCGGCAAGTTTTTCTCCCAAAAATCTCTCTCTCTCTCTCCAACCATTGCAAACCCAGCGGTCCCCAAAGGCTGCAGCCTGCATGAACTGAGTGAACTTTATATTTCCATCGGACAATACATTATCCCCTAGACAACGATAGAGCTTATTTCTTATTGATTATTACTATACCCGCACTTTTAGATTTAGTATCGACGACGTATATTATCTGTATATTTGCATTGATATTATTTTTGTGTATTTTTACTAATAAATACTGTTAAAAATAGTACCATCAGACTTCAACGGACCTCTCCATTTTTGCTGGTAAGTGACCCAGTTATGGGGTTCATAACACACCCCAGCTCACATTCCAGATTCCAGCCTTATGCTGGGTGTCTGGATCTCCGAACAATCGGACACCAGATTACTGCTACTGGGCTTTACGGGGTTAGTAGCAGATTAATTACACTCACCTTTCTCAGTTGAGTACAGGGCTGCAAAGGTTACCATGATGAAAACGGTGGAGTACTTCCCAGCATTTGCTAAATGTGGGAATGCGTCCCTGCTGTCCCTGTATCGACGGAGGCACTGGGTGAATCGTATCCAGGGTGGAATGCACTGGATGAAGCAGGTCACTCCATAGGAGTTACCGCTGGTTATGAACTTATCTGTGCAGAGAGAAGGAAAGGTGTGAGGTAAAAAACATTTAAATAACATCTGGAGGACACGGATCATGAATGTCCACGGACAATTGGTCTTTCTTTCAGACTCTGGCCAAAGAGCGTCAGCCTGCACTGTGAACTCTCTGAGTATCTCCAGCATTCTGGTACTTCAGAAAGCTCTGGTGTTCTGCTGTCAGCTGGCAGCATGGACTGGTGACATCTTGTCTGTTGTAACACTTATACCAACAGCTGCTAGTTACCTATGGTGGGAGAGTCCAAGACTGGAGAACACAGCCTCAGAATAGAGGGGTATCCTTTTAGAACAGATATGAGGAGGAATTTCTTCAATCTGGAATTCGTTGGCAAAGCAGCTGTGGAGGCCAAGCCTTAATGTATATTTGAGGGAGACGTTGATAGATTCTTGATTGGTCAGGACATAAAGGGATACAGTGGGAAGGCAGGAGATTGGGTCTAAAGGAAAAATGGATCAGCCATGAAGAAAGGGCAGAGCAGACTCGATGGGCCACATGGCCTAATTCTGTTCCTATGTCTTATGATCTAAAGACTACATTCAACAAGAAAAAGCCCAGCTACTTCCATCCTGACCTGCATGCGCTGTGTACCTATCATTAATGTCTTGGGTCACTACTGGGATCATGGAAAAGCCATGTTAACCCCATGGGAACATATTAACGCAAATCAAGGTAGACAAACTCATGAGGAGTATGTGTGTAGGCCTCCGTTAGTCTCAATAGACCATGGATTCGCACCTTGGAAAGTTTCCAGGGCGCAAGCCTGGGCAGGGTTTTTTATGGGAGACCGGCAGTTGCCCAGGCTGCAAGTCTCCCCTCTCCGCACCACCGATGTTATCCAAGGGAAGGGCATTGGTATGAGGGGTATAGAGAGGTTAGATGCAAACTGGTTCTTTCCACTGAGGTTGGGCAAGACTGAAAGTAGAGGATAAAAGGTGAAATGTTTAAAGGGAACATGAGAGGGAACTTCTTCACTCGGAGGGTGGTGAGAGTGTGGATTGAATTGCCAGTGGAAGTGGTAGATGCGGGTCTGATTTCAACATTTCGGAGAAGTTTGAATGACTACATGGATGGGAGAGTTATGGAGGACAATGGTCCAGGTGCAGGCCAATGGGACGAGGCAGATTAATAGTTCAGCATGGACTAGATGGGTTGAATGGCCTGTTTCTATGACTACGAGACTCTAAGCATCCCTGTATACGGCTGAAGTTGGAAGAGCAATGGAGTGGAATACTCAGAGTTCCTCTGGATGGCAGGAGCCACAGCTCTGCACTTGGATCTGTTCTCCTGCCATCAGACCCCAACGTCGGTTTCTGATCTACCATGTTGCAACGTACACTATCTGCAGGATTCCCTGGAGCAGTAAGTCAGCTCTTCCCTTGCACTTTCTAGGAGCAAGATAATCTAATTGCCTAGAACATCCATGCACAATATGCCAAATTGGACCCGTTTTAGGCCTTTCCCTTGGTCATAATGCAGAAAATGCAGGAACTTACTGACATGCCATATTGTGACAACTTTCAAACCAAGAGCTGTGATGGTTCAGGGAAATGGGTGAAAATGCTGGTGTTTTTCTGGGAGCTCCGTGTATTTTCAGCGCTCTGTATCTCACAGCTACCTCACTGTCATAACGTGTGGTGCTGTGGACTGACTATATCGGTTTTTGGCGTGGCTTCTCACCTGCAGGCGGGCTCAGGAGGCCCTGGTTACTCTCCCAGTTCATGTCAAACGTGTAGAAGCAGATCAAGGACCAGAGGTCCAGGAAAACGGGCCCCATGCTGTTGAGTTGATCCGCCAGCCAGAAATCAGCAAAGCCGACTTTATGGAAGGGGGCTGTTATTACCCGGGACTGTTCGCGAAAAAAAAACACAAAGGTTAAGACTGAGGAGTGTATCCAGTCACGGGAAACCAGCCCCCCTGTCCCCTTCACGCTGACGATCCAGAACCCTTTACCAGAGGAAGTGCCCAAACATTCTCGGTAAGAGTAGCAGTTGGCCCCACTCTCTGCTGGCTGCTTGGGGTAGATAGATAGACGGGTGGTCCTTGAGGGAAAGAGTCAGCCATTCCTCTCATGGAGCAGAGTACTGAGCACAGAAGAGGACTGGGCATTCCCTCACCCATTCCTGCTCCACCACCCAAACGGTGCTTCAGCTTCCTCAAGTCCACTTTGCCACCCTTCCAATATAATACTTGCTTCTGGTCACAATAGGAAACTCGTCAGAGATGTAAATGGGAACAGGATGTTCAGTCTGCTCCAGCATTTAGCAGGACTGTGGAAGATCAATTCCACCCCCCATGACCCATGACCCCATTACAGGTGAGAAAAACTGCTTCAAAGACCCCACACTTGGCAGCTTCAAAACCTATTAGAAGAGTTTCTTCCTCATCCAAGTGTGAAATTGCAACAAGAACCAGAGGACAGGGACACTGCATAAAAGAGATGCTTATTTAAGACAAAGAAAGATGAAGAATTTCTTCTCTCGAGTTGGGAATGCTTGGAATTCCTTGCCTCAGATTGCTAATGAGGCTAGATATTGGAATATGTTCAAAGATTTAGATAATTAGACTTTTACTCATTGACGGAACCAAGGATTAGCCGTACATGGGGAGGGTGGGGAAGGTGAACTTCAGAATTAGAGTCCATCCCTCTGGGTCTGAATTCTCCCATCAACACATCCAAGGCGATTAAAATTGTATGTTTCAATAAAATTGCCTGTCATTTTTCCAAAATCCAAAAAGCTAAGCCTGACCCTAATTTTTCCCATTAGGGCAATCTCTCCGTAAGCAGGACCATTTTAGTGAACTCTATCTGGACTGCCTCCAATTCTTTCCATAAATCGAGGGACCAAAACTGTTTGTATTCGTCAAGAAGCTCTCATTGTCAGCTGGTAGACTTGTTAGTTTGTCCTCAGATTTACCTTCCTCTGATTATTTTTACTCTTCTCCTGCAAGTTTCCAAATCTGTCTCAACTTTTGGGCCTTTCATTAATTTTTACTACCATGGTTTCTTCTTCAATGGAATGCATTCCTTCATTAGCCGGGGCTTACACTTCGCCCTTATCACCCTCGCCTTGGGAGGCATTGTTCCTCATTTCAATATTTTTTGTTGGATGTATTCAACTTGCTCCTTAAATATCTACAGTATTTGCCTATTGCTTTACTTGCCTGGTCAACGTTATCCACCTCTACGCTCGTTCATTGGTCATTGCCTTTATTTTAGTTTAAGATAGTTACTTCAGACCAAAGTTACCCATTCTCTTGTTGAATTCCACCCAGATGTGATTGCTAATTCCTCGGTGATATTTCATTCTCGGTGCCACGGTAGCATAGCAGTTAGTGTGCTGCTTTAAAGCTCAGGGCATCAGAGTTCTGAGTTCAATTCCAGCATCCTCTGTAAGGAGTTTCTACATTCTTCCCCTGGAATGCGTGGTTTTCCTCCGGGTGATCCGGTTTCCTCCCACGGTCCAAAGACATACCGGTTAGTAGGTTAATTGGTCATTGTAAATTGTCCAGTGATTAGGCTGGGGTTAAATTTGGGGTTGCTAGTGGTTTGGTTCAAAGGGCTGGAAGGGCCTATTCTGCCCTGTACCTCTAAATAAAATAACACAATTTATTACATCGTTTTTTTCAGATTCAGATTTATTTATTTATCACAAGTACAGTGAATTAGGTTGTTTGTGTTAACAGCCAACACACCCTCAGGATGTGCTGGAGGCAGCCCAGTATGCCCACTCCGTTCAGCACAGCAACATAAAACAACAGCGGTGAAACAAGCCTTTCTCCCACGTGGTCTCCAACCCCAGTACAGGCCTCCGGGCCTCCATCCTCCACTTCACCAGATTCAGCGTCATGGGCAGTGCAGCGTTGTATAGTACAGGCGACCCGGGTTGACTTCCCACCCCTCCCCGAGACCGTGTGGATTTCCCCCGCGTGCTCCGGATTGTCCCGTGATAGGTCAGGATTAAATCAGGGCAGTGCAGCTAGAAGGGACAGAAGAGCCTATTCCATTCTGTATCCCACTAAATAAATAACCTGTTGTACAGCCACAGTGATCGTGTAGGCTAAAGATCGCCTTCTTGTTCAAAGATCAAGGTATAGGGGGGTAAGGAATGCTAGTGTCACAACTGGCAAAGAGGAGAATCACCGCTGGATAACGGGAGCCTGGACAGAGACTACAGGCTGGCTCACATTCTCCAGAAAGAAGAAGCCGAGAAGTCTTTGAGATTCCCAAGTCTGAAAAGAGTGTTTTAGAGGAGATAGCCCCTCTTTGTGGATATCAAAAATTAGATGCTTAGACAAAGGCAATATGTTCAGCCCGGGAGAAATCTCTTTTCTGAGAGAATAGTCAGGGTCTTGAATCTCAGCAACAGTAAATCCCGTTGGATACTCAGTGGGAAGGTCAGACGCACATGAGGAAGGCTTGGGAGGAACTATGGCATTCTGATCTTTGTTGACCTGGTAATTTCAGAAGTATTTCAGTGGCTGGAAGGGGCACTGGGTTGGTTTGAGGCTCTTTAAAGTAAATGCATATCATTCCTAGACCAGGGATCTCTGCTGGTGTACTCACCAGGACCTTTAACAACCAGATGCGGGATTTGTAGTAGAAGGTCTTGGTTGGGTTCAGGAGAAGAAGCACCATGAGTCCGTACAGGACCAGTGGACTGATTGACATCGGAGTGTGGATGTAAGCACTGAAAAGGCAGGCGAGCACACTCAAGCACCAGAGGACTCCCAGGAAACCAGCCAGCTGAAAGAGAGAGGGTGAGGAGCTGTAAGTGTTAGGGCCTACACCGGCATGATGCACTGACAGAATTAGAGTGTCACTCATGGCAATATATCCCCGAGGAAAGTATACTTTCAGATCTTTCTGTGGCAGGTAGATTTCCCTCTTTTTAACTCCTCAGTTGATGCAAATCAGCAGTTTGCTGGGTAACTTCAGAGTAATTAATGGACACCTCACTGTTGTGGAACTGGAGTCATGTTAACTCCGGACCTGTTACCAAGACTGTTTCCCTCTCTTAATGAAAATCCATCAAATCTATGGTTTCTTTCACTCAAACCTGATGGCTGGATTGAGCTGTTCTCCAATCTTGGCAATTTACTTGCAAACATTTCATCTCCATACAAGGAGATGTCATCAGTGATGATTAGTTTTCTAAGCAATGAACTACAGTTCTCAAGCTGGCTCAGGGCCTTTAACCTTGTTTCTTGGACAGACACATTATACCTAATGGTGCACTATTTTCTTGCTGTTTCTCTGGCTAACTAGTGTGGTGATATAACCAGGTACACAGTAGCAAAGAGAATAATGCACTGCCTATCACTCTGAAGTTTCCTTGGGGAGTAGCATTGGGCAGGTTTCTAAAGCAGTTTATGACCTGAGCTTAACTTTGAGTTCTAACCAACTTTTATCTTTCCCTTCCAGCTACAGCTAACTTGACTCCTTCCACTCCACCCTGTCTCAGACCCTCTCTAGGCCTTGAATTTGGTCAGGCTTTTACAGTCGCTAACATGTACGAGCAAGGTTCCATCAGACTCACCTCAAAAATTTCCTGATGGGAGAGGTGGTTCCTGGGATCAAGTTCAAAGATCAAACAATGATTCACTCCTGCCTTCCTCCAGCCATAGATATTAATTCCCAGCAGGAAGACAAACTCAATGAAAATGAAGCCCCCTCTGTAAGCCCTCAGGAGGGGCCACACACTGGCTTCCCGAGATACGTAGATACCTAGAAAAAAATATAATACCATAAATCTATAAGACATAGGAGTAGAATTAAGCCATTCAGCCCATCGAGTCTGTTCCACTGGCCTATATCACTTTAGCCAGGTAGCTAAATAGGCAATAGGGCTATCATTTCCCTAAGGACATGTACTGGTAATCATAAATACTGATTAAACACCACTATTCAGAGCAGATCTAGTCTGCATATTAGAAAAAAGGCTGTAAAAGTTGTGGAGAAAGTATAAAAAGATAGACAGAGGCTTTAGCAAAACTGTTCAGCTATATCTATTGGGCAAGACTGAACAGGCTGAGTGATATTCACTGGAAAGAAGAGATTGAATTATCTTTTAAAATTCCCAAGTTAGAAAGGAGTGGTTTAGAGCAGGAGCACTCAGCCTTTTTTAAGCCATGAACCCCTATCATTATCCGAGGGGTTTGTACCCCAGGTTGGGAACCCCTGGTTTAGATGGAAAGACAGTCAAATAGACCGTAAACCCAAGCAGTTGTTAATTCTGCCTGATTCCATGCGATAAATTCTACTTAAACCTGTCTCTCTCTATGCATGTTGAAGCCAGATTCAGGTGCAACAATTTGTGCCACAATAACCACTGTTGTATTATGTTATTCGGAAGCCAGTGTTGTTTTTTTTAAATAATTGAAAACAGAAAATTCTAGAAACTAGGTCAGACAGCATCTGCAAAGAGAGAAGCATTTAATGTTTCAGGTCTGACCTGAGCAATTCTAACACCTTCTGTTTTAACTCTTATTTCCAGCATCTGCAGTATTTTGGTTTTGACTAAGATGTCTGGGTAAATTTCTAATTGTTGATAATGTATACTTGCCAACTAATAGAGGCTGGTCGCATGACATCAGCTATCCTGCCCAGTTAAACAGCCTTTTGCCTTCCAACTGCAACATTTTTCTAACGAATAAAGATATGATCAAAGAAAATCACTGTGCTTTTTAAAAAATCTGTCTCTCTTTCATCCCAGAATTGGTGCAGTCCTGCCCAGGAGGCCCACCTTCACTTTCTGAAGGCTTTATGTCAGTAATGAAAGGTTGACTTCCCCATGCACCAACGTCTGCATGAAATGGCCAGTAGGCACCAGCTCACCCATATGATGAACCTATTCACTTTCTCATTGGCAAGGGGCCTAGTCAGCAGTGGCCTATGTGGCCAAAATGACCAACCAATTGGGTTGTACCATTGCCGACCTCTTTTGGTGAAAACTTCAAGGACCCACCCACCTCTACTGGCAAGCTTTGAAAAAGACCACGATCGGTCTATGCTCTTCAATTACTGCCCGAAGCAAGTGGTGAAGAAGAACAGGCAAGTCATCTGGAAGATTCGAGTCTCCTTTTGTATAAAATATTTGATTGGAAGTATTTCTGCAGAGAAAGCTAAGAACTGAGCTTCCAAACTGCTGCTTGAGATCCAGTGTATACCTTTCATTGTCTGCCGTTCTGGGGAAAACGGGGTTACTCTGTTAAAATGTGGGCCTGCGAACATCTCTGCCTCTCGTTCTTCATTACACTCGGCAGTCGGAGTAATGCTGACCTGTATCACTGGAGCCTCCTGTCTATTCTGGGCATTTGATCTGGACAAACTGTTGAATGATTCATGTCAACCTGTCAGTCGTGTTGTTTACAAATAGCTCCGGAATACGCAATGAGCCCAAGCTTCTTTCCCATTGGCTGGCGCTGAGCGCTTACCTTTGATGATTATCAGCACGGAGAGTGCCATAATGAGTCCACACTGCACGCCCACACGGAAGGTTGTCCACACTGGGGGAGTCTAGGGGGACACAATGCAAAGCTTTATAGCCACTCTTGAGATCTTCCCGCAACACACGTGCTCTCTCTGACTAACACATACACAATAACATACTCAGGCACTGATTTCATCTTCTTCTGAGGCAGTTTCTCGGGATGAAGGATGACTTCTCTCACTCAGCTGTGGTGGCCTTTGACGTGCTTTAGGATACCAGTGAGGGGCTCTCATCTGCAATGGGGGGAAGGGGGGAATGTCCAGGGGGTAGCTTGTGAGATGTTGCAACACTTCCACTGTTTACAGAGAGCTTCTGTGTGCTCCTGGTGCATGGTGAGAGGTTCTCATTGCAATCCATTTCAAGCAGACATGGGCCAGAGGCTCCAAAAGTCAACGGGGAAGCTTTGAGCACATGTTGAATCTCTTGCCATGACAGAACCTTGAACAGAGTGTCTGCTCTAGGAGTGTGTTGCTGAATGTGTGAATGGATCGGCCTACCCAATATAGTCAACCCCTGCGCAGGAGATGATGGCCCAGGACAGGAGACTGATATTGTTTTGTTCATCTTTCCAACAAATCTGGAGATCTTACCAATACTGGACTGGTGGTATCTTCCAGTGCCTTGAGATGACTGCAGTCAGATCTCAGAAGTATATCAGGCAGGAATCAGAACTGATCAGTGGACCATGCGTGTTGTGCATGTCTACTGTCCTGATCTTCAAATACCTTCCTCCTCAGTCAACTAAAGGCTGTGCTGGAACACTGGGGGCAATGTCTGCCTTTGCCAAGGGTTTCTCCTGAGATATGAAATGTTGTGAATCTCTGTTACTGAACATAGCGGAGATAGGTTGGCAGAGAACCTATTGTCTTCTTGATGTTGAATGTAGACCCTTCTTCCCGCAAACTTCCCATGACCGCGATGGTTCTTGGCAAATGTTTCTGCAGAGGTGGTTTGCCATTGCTGCCTTCTGGGCAGAGCCTTTACCAGATGCGTGACCCCAGGCATTATCAATGCTCTTCAGAAATTGCCTGCCTGGTGTCAGTGATTGCGTAACCAGGACTTGTGAGATGCTCATATGACCATCCATCACCCGTTTCCATGGCTTCACGTGACTCAGATTGGGGGTCTAAATAGGTGCTGCATCTTGCCCAAGGGTGACCTGCAGTCTAGCAGAGGGAAGGAGTGCCTTAAACCTCCTTCGGTCGAGATATAACTCCACCCCACCACTCCATGGATGAAGTTGTCAGTTGGAATCTTTTTCCCAGGGCAGAAATGTCAGGTATTAGAGGTGAGAACAAAGAAGTTTCAAGGAGATGTGAGGGCACATTGAGTGATAGATGCCTGGAGCAAGCTGCTGGGAGAAGTGTATGAAGCAGGTACAATAGTAGCATTTAAAAGGAGGGAACGAAAAGGTTAATACATGAGGGGCATTTGAAGGGTCTGGGCCTGTATTCACTGGAGTTTAGAAGAATGAGGGGTGATCTCATTGAAACCTATGGAATATTGAAAGGCTGGACACGAAGAGAATGTCTCCAATAGTGGAGGAGTCTAGGACTGCAGAGCATTACCTCTGAATTGAAGAAGTCCATTTAGAACAGAGACATAGAGGAATTTCTTTAGCCAGAGGGTGGTGAATTGCCACAGATGGCTGTGGAGGCCATCACTGGGTATATTTAAAGCAGAGATTGATAGGTTCTCAATTGGTAAGGGCATCAAAGTTCATTGGGAGAAGGCAAAAGAATAGGGTTGAGAAGGATTATAAATCTACGTTGATGGAATGGCAGAGCAGACACAATGGGCTGAATGGCCTAATTCTCCTCCTATGTTTTATGAATATACAGTCAGTGGGGGGATATGGATCACATATAGGCGAAGAGAATTGGTTTAATTCACGATTGTGGTTGGTGTAGGCACTGTGGGCAGAAGGGACTATACCTGTGTTCTATGTTCAACATTTTCATTTTAGATTCCCATTAGGTCTGAAAATTAGCTGTTCCCCAGAGGGAATGATAGAGGCGAGATGCAACATTGCGGTGAGATGGATTCAGAAAAGCAATGACACGGCCTCGTTGGACACCAGTCTCCACTCAGAGCTGCTCTGTTGTAGATCCAGTACACGGTATCGTGGCACATAGACATCATGGAGTAATAATCTGGACACAGACTTGAGCAGGGTGTTTCACTGTCCCCGCTGACTGGTCATTGCAAAGGCTTGAGTAACATCAGAATAACCCATGCATAGTTTGTGGTGTTGGGCCCTGTATTTTGTTGGTATGGTCACACAGGGAAGATGATATCCGCTGTGCCTCTGAATGATTAGAGCCTACACTACAATGCAGGAAGCAGCTTGTGTTCATAACTCTAACATACCTACTCTGACCGTACTACTCCTCGAGTGTGCAAACACACACATACACCAGTGCAGACACAAAAATATACAAACACAAGCACACGGGTGCACACATACAGTCGATAGCACACCTACATATAAGATATACAAATTTCATTCACCAAACCTTCAACAAGCAACACACACCGACAATGCTCTGTCTGTAGCACACACCTACACTTATTGTCATGGAATTACACACACACGTACACCCACTCTCTCACTCTCGTGTGTACACAATTGCTCAAGCACCTCACTGAACTGTAGGCGACAGACCTGTGCTGTTCCTAGCGGAGGAACTCGAAGCCTCTTCATCGCCCGGGCTCTGTCTCCTCCAGCCAGCTGAGTTGTGTAGAGTGACTGTGGGGCAAAATTTTACATCTTTAAGTTTAATTAAATTCTTTGCTTTAGTTGTAAGTATTGTCATTACCACCAGTCCTGTGTATGTGCTTTTTGCCAGGGATTTCACACTCGAACTCAGTAGGTTTCTTCCTAGACAGATAAGAGCCCCGCTCTTCACTGCTACATTTTGTGGAACCTTCAGGATGCATGACGAGTTCCCACAACTGGTGTGTCATTTGCCAGTATCTCTGACTGCAATTAGTTCAGGGCAGCTTCCTCATGCTCCCATGGGTAGCTCCCTCTTGGTTTCTAACAAGCCATAAAATTACAGAGGTTTAATATTCGTGATCAAGAGGAATTGGCCTTCGCATAACATTTACCAGATTATCCATGAATATCCTTCTCTGCTCCACTGCACATTCTGTAAATAGTCTCCATCTACATGTATTGTAGTGTCCATAACTACCCCCCCCCCGCACTCTATAAATACCCCATCTGCTTGTATACTGCACTCTGTAAATACTCTGTTGTATTCACCTGTACTCTGTAATTTTGTTAAATACCCTTCTGCCTCTACTTGGATGCTACACTCTGTAACCATCTCTACATCTTTCAATGCCATGATCTCTGTAAGCATCTCATTGCCTTCACCCACTGAAAGCATTTTGCATAGCTTTCCTCTCTCTGAAAGTTTTCGTATAGATGTGTGATACTGGGTAAACACACCTTGCTCAAGCTGTCTCTGAGCACCTCAATCTGCCTGCCAGTGTTTGGTAGTCTCAGTAAACACCCCTATCTTTTAGCATCTCTGTAAACACTTTGTATTCTCTGCCTGTACACTGCAGACTCTAACTACTCACTCTCTGGTAGATTGCAGTCCACCTTTTGTCCCAGTAAGTAGTCTTGTCCCTCTTCCTTTTTGCTGCAGTTTGTCTAAGTACCAAGTCCATCTGTATGCAGTAGCGTGTAAAGATCTCATTCTATCTGCCACTACCCCCATGCCCTGGATATGCCTTGCAGTTTTTGTAAGAACCTTCCCACTCGACTTCTCAGTCCTGTACCAATGGATGACAAAGCACTTGTTCCTCAATATGTTCCTCAGTTATTAGAAATGTCCCACTGCCTGGCTGTACCCCACAACCTCTGTCAATATCCCTGTCACACAGCTTGTTTACTGTGCTCTGTCTGCACACTGCATTCCCCTTTTGCACCTTGTATTTATTTTGTAATTTGATGCAATTTTTATGTCCTACACTATACTGCTGCAGCGACTTCCACAATGAATGTCCGTGAAAATAAAACCATAGAACCATAGAACATGACAGCACAGTACAGGCCCTTCAGCCCTCCATGTTGTGCTGACCCATATAATCATTAAAAAAAAGTACTAAACCCACACTGCCCCATAACCCTCCATTTTTCTTTCATCCATGTGCCTGACCAAGAGGCTCTTAAATACCCCTAATGTTTTAGCCTCCACCACCATCCCTGGCAAGTCATTCCAGGCACTCACAACTCGCTGTTTAAAAAAACTTACCCCTGATGTCTCCCCTAAACTTCCCTCCCTTAATTTTGTACATATGCCCTCTGGTGTTTGCTATTGGTGCCCTGGGAAACAGGTACTGACTATCCACCCTATCTATGCCTCTCATAATCTTGTAGACCTCTATCAAGTCCCCTCTCATTCTTCTGCGCTCCAAAGAGAAAAGTCCCAGCTCTGCTAACCTTGCCTCGTATGACTTGTTCTCCAAACCAGGCAACATCCTGGTAAATCTCCTCTGCACCCTCTCCATTGCTTCCACATCCTTCCTATAATGAGGTGACCAGAATAAGTGTGGTCTCACCAGAGATTTATAGAGTTGCAACATGACCTCTCTACTCTTGAACTCAATCCCCCTGTTAATGAAGCCTAGCATCCCATAGGCCTTCTTAACTACCCTATCAACCTGTGCAGCAACCTTGAGGGATGTATGGATTTGAACCCCAAGGTCCCTTTGTTCATCCACATTCTTAAGTAATTGACCATTGATCCTGTACTCAGTCTTCTGGTTTGTCCTTCCAAAATGCATCACCTCACACTTGTCCGGATTGAACTCCATCTGCCATTTTTCTGCCCAACTCTGCAGCCTGTCTTTATCCTCTTGTAACCTTCGACCACCTACAGCTCCATCCACAACTCCTCCAATCTTCATGTCATCCGCAAACTTACTCACCCATCCTTCCACCTCTACATCCAGGTCATTTATCAAAATCACAAATAGGAGGGGCCCCAGGACAGATCCCTGCGGCACTCCACTAGTCACCAACCTCAAGGCAGAATACTTTCCTTCCACAACTACCCTCTGCTTTCTTCCTTTAAGCCAATTTTTTATCCAAAACAGCCAAGGTTCCACTTATCCCATGCCTCATGACTTTCTGGATGAGTCTCTCATGAGGGACCTTGTCAAATGCTTTGCTAAAGTCCATGAAGACCACATCCACTGCCCTACCCTCATCAATTTCTTTTGTTATCTCTTCAAAAAACTCAATCAGGCTCGTGAGGCATGATCTTCCCTTCACAAAGCCACGTTGACTAACCATGAGTAAACTGTACTTCTCCAAATGCTCATAGATCCTATCCTTAAGAATCCTTTCCAGTAGCTTGCATACCACTGACGTAAGACTCACCAGTCTATAGTTCCCAGGTTTCTCCCTATTAACTTTTTTAAACAAGGGAACTACATTTGCCATTCTCCAGTCCTCCGGCACTTGCCCTGCAGCCAAAGAGGATTCAAAGATCATAGCTAATGCTCCTGCGATCTCTTCTCTCAATTCCCACAACAACCTGGGGTGTATCATATCCGGCCCTGGGGTTTTATCAATCTTAATGTTTTTAAGAAGATCCAGCACTTCCTCTTCCTTAATCTCCACATTGTCCAGCACACAGGCCCGCTCTACTTCGATCTCATCCTGATCAACATCCTTTTCACTTGTGAATACTGAAGCAAAGTATTCATTTAGGACCTCCCCAACTTCCTCCACCTCCAGGCACATGTTGCCCTCTTTATCCTTTAGTGGTCCCACCTTAGTTCTCATCATCCTCCTATTCTTCACATACGCATAGAATGCCTTGGGGTTCTCCTTAATTGTACATGCCAAGGCCTTCTCAAAATAAACCTGATTCTGAAATTCTCCCGTCTGTATGTTGCAATCTCTGTAAATACCCTCTCAGTCTGTGTGAATGCTCCTCTCACTCTGCTTGGATGCTGCAGTCTCTACAAACACCTCTCATCCTCCCTCTATATGCTTCACTATACCTGTCTGCCAATACTCAACCTCTGCCTGTGATGATTATCAATCCCTGGAAAGATTTCACCACTTTTTATTTTGTTCCCCTGTTTAAGACAATAAGAACATAAAACATAGAGCAGAATTAGGCCATTCAGCCCTTTGGCTCTGTTCTACTAGTCCATCATGGCTGATTTATTATCTCTCTCAACCCCATTCTCCTGCCTTTTCCCTGTAACTTTTGACATCCTTACTAATCATGAGCCTATCAACTTCCACTTAAAGCACTACTTGTTCCAGCTGAGAGGAGGCAAGTTCTGAGCAAACACCCAACACCCAGACATCCACACATAGAAGGTAAATTTTTAGCAAGTCTCATCCTGTAGCGTACACTGGAACCCATCATATATCCCAGTGATATAACCACGTGTGCAATGGCTACTCCTGTAAAATCCTACAAGCCCAGCCTGCTATGCAACGGGGATTTATTTCCCAACAGGGGTATAGTGTTGGCTTCTGGATGAGGGAGAAGGGGCCGAGTCAGTCTCTCCCACACTTACCTCTACCTCGCTGATTAGCTGGTCCACCTTTTGGCTGGTGTACACGGCCGAGCTCTCAACCTGAGCTTCCTGCCACCCTGCGCCTTTCGATGTGTTGAACATTTTGTCGTATTTCTTCATGATTTTGGAAAGCCCAGTGAGGTTGAGATTCTGGATTGGAAGAAAAGGATTCTCTTGAGATAATGGATGGGTGGGGGAGGTGGAAGGAATACAATTTTTCAGAACTTTTTAAAAGAAGAGAGCCTGGACACAACATATTGATACAGCTACAAAGAAGGCAAGACAGTGCCTATATTTCATTAGGAGTTTGAGAAGATTTTGGTTTGCCAACTAAAACACTCAAAAACTTCTACAAATGTACCGTGGAGAGCATTCTGACTGGCTGCATCACCGTCTGGTATGGGGGGGGGGGGTGGGGGAGTGGGACTACTGCACGAGAGAGAAGTTAGTTGCAGAAATTTATAAAATTAGTCAGCCTCATCATGGGTACTAGCCTCTGCAGGAGGATCTTCAAGGAACAGTGGCTTAGGAAGGCAGGATTAAAGATCGTTAAGGATAATTAAGGATCCCCACCACCAGGGAAATGCCATCTTCTCATTGTTACCATTGGGAAGGAGGTACAGAAGCCTGACGGCACACATTCAGCAATTCAAGAATAGTTCTTCCCCGCTGCCATCTGATTTCTGAATGGACATTAAAACCATGAACACCACCTCACAACTTCCTTATTTCTGCTTTTCTTCTGCACTACTTATTTTACCTTAACTATTTTGTATATACATAATGTAATCCAGTTTTTTCTCTGTATTTATTTATCATGTATTTCATTGAACTGCTTAAGTAAAGTTAACACATTTCATGACATATGCTGGTGATATTAAACCTGATTCTGATTCAGAATCCATGTTTTGTGTTCCTTATAGACAAATAGGCAAAGGCAAAGTTCGGTGGTGTTGTTAATAGTGTAGTCAGTTGTCGTAGGGTTGCAATGCAACAGAGACAGGATGCAGAGCTGGGCTGAGAAGAGGCAGATGCAGTTCAACCAGGAAAAGTGAGAGGTAATTCACTTTAGATGGTTGAATTTGATGGCAAAATATAGGGTTAATAATAGGATTCTTAGCACTGTGGAGAAACTGAGGAATCTTGGAGTCCATGTCCATAGTTCCTTCAAAGCTGCCATTCAAGTTGATAAGTTTATGAAGAAGGTGTATGTTGTGTTGGCCTTCATTAGTCGAGGGACTGAGTTTAAGAGCCGCAAAGTAATGTTGCAGCTCCATAAAACTCCGGATAGATCACACTTGGAATATTGTGTTCAGTTCTGCTCATCTCATTATAGGAAAGATGTGGAAGTTGTAGAGTGGGTGCAGAGGAGATTTATCAGGATGCTGCCTGATTAGAGAGCTTGTCTTAGTAAGCTGGGGCTCTTCACTCTGGAGCAAAGGAGGATAAGAGATAACCGGATCGAGGTGTCAAGATGATAAGAAGCATAGATTGAATGAATAGCTAGAGACTAATATGAGAAGCATAATTTTAAGGTGCTTGGAGGGAAATGTGGTGGGGGGGTGGTTGCTGTCAGAGTTAAGTTTTTTTACACAGTGAATGGTGAGTGTGTAGAACGCCCTGCCAGGGTGGTGGTGAAGGGGCATTTAAGAAACTCTTAGATAGGCACATGGATGATAGAAAAATGGAGGGCCATGTAGGAGGGAAGGGTTAGATTGATCTTAGAGTGGGTTCATTGATTGGCGCGGCATTGTGAGCCAAAGGGTCTGTAAATTGTCCACTGATTTCTGAGGGTTATAAAAGACACAATGTGGGTCACAAATCACTAGAATAAGTGGTGTCCACACTCTCCCACTCTCCACACTATCGTTAAAAATGTGTGTGTTAATTAACTGTTTAACTCTCTACAGGAAGTTTTGGCTGTTGGGGAGCTGCTGGTTAACAAACACTGCTAATTTATAGTTACTAATTTAATAGATAAACACTGGTTGATAAGGAACAAGGTGGAGCGATGAGGTGGTGTACAGATGACGAGGGAACCTGGCAGGAATTGCTGGGAATGTGGCGGGAATAAACCGACTGAGTGGGATTAATTTACACAGGTGGGTGGTTGATGGTCAGTTTGTACCTAATGGGCTGAAGGGCCTGTTTTGGTGCTGAATGACTCCATGACTATGTGTATGGTCTTCACCAGGCAATATCCCCAGAACTATCTTTATTTTATTACGTGTATAAATCAGTCAAAGTCTACATTTCATTACCAGTGTTTCTTTCCCCATCCTCTCCTCTTTCCTATCTCTCTCTACTAAAGGTTGATGTGGCATAGGGCACATTGTTGCATTATCTCAGGCATGACCTGATCAATACCCGTCGTGGAATGACGCTGGAAATTAAAAGATAAATCAATGTAAAGACAAAATTGCTCCAAGCTGATTCAGCTCTAAACCTTGGAGTCTCAGGCTCCAGCTCTCACTGTTGGACCTTCTCTTGATTGTGGGGAGGGTGGCTGCAGCAGGAGGAGCTCACTCAGTCACTCACACTCAGTCAGATCAGTGCTGATCTGCAGCTCGACCTGGATTTCAGAAAATGACTCTCAAGGTGGTAAAGCTGACGTATCTGTACTTTGAACTTAGACCTAACAGTTCCACCTTTGTTCGATGTTCCCTGGTGAACTCCATTTGCTCTGCAGGGACCACTGCACTCTGAGGGAGCGGGTGCTTTAGCAAGAGAGGTGTTGTATTCATCCTCAGTGCAGACCAAACCATTCCACAAAGTCAACTTTTAAAGAATGGCTGCACCAGCCAGGGAGGAAAATGCAGCAGCCATTTTGTACAGGTCCCATGATCATCATGTGAATAGCTGTTGTAATGCTAGGGAGGTCTGGCCCCTGCACGTGTAGCACGCAGGACCTGATGCACATGAGCCAGATCCCCAGCTATGGGTAAGTAGCCCCACTGCCTTGTGAGCAGCCACAGGAGAGATGGAGGCTACGGGAGTAAACCCAGAGAGAAAATCCAGAGTGGAGCCCCAGGTGGCTGGATGTCACTGCGCACCCTTCCAGCAGCTCCTGCAGCCAAGCTGGTGCCAAACATATTGCTTCACTTTCCTTTGGACTACACTGGTGAGGCCGAGAGGAGGATCTTGACAACTGGACATCCCAGATCTCCATGCCTTCTGCCCAGGTTTGTGCCCTGGAGAGGTCACTCCATTCACACATTGTCCTTCGAGACAGACGGATACCATCATCAGCAAGTAGATCAGGATATCTTTGGTATCCTGTCCAACATTGATCATTCTTCCAGTATCACAATGAAGATGTTTATGCACACAATTCTATTGAATGACCTTGAACCCACAACCTCCAGCCTCAGAGGTAGGAGTGATCGAGCAGAGGCTCCCTCCTTTATTCATGCTTAACACAGTGGATTAGAGACTGACAATGCATTCTGTTTCACAATTCTGTTTCAGCCAATGTTAGTACTGGCCGTGAAATCTTTAAAATCACCATGTCTGTTCTGAAAGCTCAATAATGACATTAAGGGGCATTTTAAACACAAGAGATTCTGCAGATGCTGGAAATCTTAAGCATCACACACAAAATGCTGGAGACAATCAGCAAGTCTTGCTTCATCTATGGAAGGGAATAAGCAATCAAGGTTTCAAGCCAAGATGTTTATTCTCCTCCAAGATGCCGCCCGACTTTCTGAGATCCAAGGGACTCTATCATCTTGTTGGGCTGAAGTGACCACCCACATACCTGGTAATTCTGCAGCAGGACTAGGTTAAGGTAGAGTTCACTGAAGGCCAGCTTCAGGTCACACATTTTCTTGTGCCGTGCTCGCTGCCTGTGTGGTTTGAGAAGGATGCTCTTCCAGTGTGCCATTGATCTTGTATCACTCTCTCTCTGGGAATTGAGAACTGCTTCAAGTTCCATCTGCAACGTTGCCAATCTTCTTTGGGCTTCAGCAATTTTCTCTGAAAATGTGGGGGTAAGGTAGAAAGACATTAGTGTTTAATTAAGGGGAAATGTGAAATGATGACTGCCTCATCTGGATTCACGTGATAAAATTGTTCTCATTCACTAGCCATGTACTTCACTATAGCACCATGAGTCAGAGAGTTAAAGGTGTAAAGGATCCACCACAAGTAACTGGAGTCAACAGGAAAGTAAAGCAAAGATTGAGTAGATAATGCAAGTGAAATATAATGTTGGAAAGTGTATGGTGATGCACTTTGGTGGAAGAAATAAACAGGCAGACTATTATATAGATGGGGAGGGAATTCAAAATGCAGAGATGCAACGGGACTTGGGAGTCCTTGTGCAGGATGCCCTAAAGGTTACCCTCCAGGTTGAGACGGTGGTAAAGAAGGCGAATGTGATGTTGGCTTTCATTTCTAGAGGTATGGAATATAAGAGCAGGGATGTGATGTTGGGGCTCTATAAGGCACTTGTGAGACCACACTTGGAGTATTGCGTGCAGTTTTGGGCTCCTTATTTTAGAAAGGACATACTGACATTGGAGAGGGTTCAGAGAAGATTCACAAGAATGATTCCAGGAATGAAAAGGTTACCGTATGAGGAAATCTGGCAGCTCTTGTACTGTATTCCCTGGAGTTTAGGAGAATGAGGGGGGAATTTCATAGAAACGTTCAGAATGTTAAAAGGCCTGAACAGATCAGATATGGCAAAGTTATTTCCCATGGTAGGTGATTCTAGGACAAGAGGGCACAACTTCAGGATTGAAGGACACCCATTTAGAACAGAGATCCGGAGAAATTACTTTAGTCAGAGGGTGGAAAATCTGTGGAATTTGTTGCCACAAGCGGCTGTGGAGGCCAAGTCATTGGGTGCATTTAAGGCAGAGATAGATGGGATCTTGATAAACCAGGGCATCAAGATTAGCAAAGGGTATGGGGAGATGGCATCTTGATTTGCAAAGGGTGTGGGGAGATGGCATTTTGATTTGCAAAGGGTATGGGGAGAAGGCAGGGAAGTGGGGATGACTGGAAGAATTGGATCAGCCCATGATTGAATGGCAGAGCAGACTCAATAGGCCGAATGGCCTACTTCTGCTCCTATATCTTATGGTCTTATAACCAGAGACTTTTTCCCAGGGTGGAAATGGTAAATAAGAGAGGGCATAATTTTAAGGTGATTGCAGGAAAGTATAGTGGGGATATCTGATGTAAGTTTTTTTACACAGAGAGTGGTGGTGCTTGGAACACCCTATCGGATGTGGAGGTAGAGGCAGGGATATTAAGAATATTTAAGAAACTCTTTAAGAAACACATGGATGACAGAAAATTGGAGGACCATGTAGGAGGGAATTATTAGAATGATCTTAGAATCAATTAAAAGGGCATCACAACATGAGACCAAAGGGCCTGTACTCTGCCGTTGTGTTCTATGGTCTATATTCTATAATTAATGACTTAACTTACAGGATTGCTTACTGCTAAACAAAACAGTTCATTGTGCTCATCCCATGTGATCTAATTCTGCCTATTAAACAAGCTGTTGGTTAATTGATCATTATGCATGGCATCTGTAACTGTAGCAGGAAGCAGAGCATGGAATTCCTTTCCACCTGCCATTCAAGGATGGCCCATGTATGATTTTTAAACATTGTCAAATCCAGCTCATATTTTGCATCGTGCCTTTCATTGTTGGTGACAGGCATGGGGAGAGGCGAATGTAAGAAAGCTCTGGATGCCTTTTGGGTGGAACAACATTGTCGTCAGATTATGGAGAGCTGGTGTCCATTTTCATTGCAAGTGGAGAATGTAGCTCTCCTTCTACAGTATATGCTGAACTAAAGTTCACTTTGGTCAGTATTACAGATTTCCAGAATCAGTGACCATCTCTGTTGTGTTCAGACAATTACAAGGAGTTAGCAGAGCAGTGCATCAGCTTGAGCAACTGGACCAAAGAATCTTATTGGTTCCCTGGCATGTAACTTTAAGTAAGATTGGGTTAGTTAACTAATCTGATATTTTTCTTCAGTAGTTTTTCAGTATCACTTTGCAAGAGACAGAGCAGACTGAGCAGAGTCTAAATTAGATCTAAACATTTGTAATCGGATTTATTTCTCCATCTCCACTTTAAATCTGAAGTATAGCTTCATTTTAAGATCTACAATTACGGTAAAATCCAACTTGGAAACAAAAATTTATCCTGTACATTAGTGCCACGCTCAATCCAATGCTATTATTCGTAACTTTGACAAATCAGCTCTTTGTTGTTGATTTGGGCTCTGCCTCATTTTCTAACCTCACCCCTGGAGCAGTACCCTAGAGAGTGCCAGTGATAAAAAGAACAAATGGAAGACAATATGACCAAGAAGTAGTGAATCAGATTTAATTATACCTTCTGAAATGAAATGATGGACCAGTAGCTAATTATGTTTTTTATATTTAGTGACACAGCACGGTAACAGCATCTCCTGACCCCGTGAGCCCACTCTGTAACTCTGCATACTCTGTATTCCACCCATGTAACCAATGAGCCTACTGCCCTTGACCTTTGGAATGCAGGAGGAAACTGGAGTGCTCAGAGGAAACCCACGCGCTCATGGGGAGAATGCATAAACTCTCAGACAGTGACAGAATTAAACCCGGCTGACTGGCGCTCTAATACTATAATAGCGTTACCATAACCACTATGCTACCATGCTCTCAACATTGGCGATCTTTGCTCAAAACTTTGTATTGTTCAGACTGTTGCAAACATTAACCCTGGACACTCCCATAGCTATAATAACATAAGGAAAAGAAGCAGACGTAGGTCTTACATTCCCTTGAACTTGTTTTACCATTCAGTGAGATCATGGCTGACATGCTTTCAGGAGTGAAGGTGTTTGGCAGCTTTGGACCTGTGCTCTCTGGAATTTAGAAGAATACGGTGGGGGGGGGGGGTGGTTCTCATAGAAACCTAGTCAAATGTTGAACGGACTAGACAAGGAGGATGTGGAGAGGATGTTTCCTATGGTAGGGGTGTCCAGAACTAGAGGGCACAGCTTAAAATTAAGGAGTGACCATTCAGTACAGAGGTAAGGGGGAACTTTCTTAGCCAGAGAGTAGGGAATCTGTGGAATGCTCTGCACAGACTGCGATGGAGGCTAAGTCCGTGGGTATATTTAAAGCGGAAGTTGATAGTTTCCTTATTGGTCAGGACACTAAAGAACATGGCGAGAAGGCAAATGTATGAGGTAGAGTGAGAGCTGGGATCAGCCATGATGGAATGGCAGAGCAGACTCGATGGGCTGAATGGCCTAATTCTGCTTCAAAGACCATAAGACATTGAAGCAGAATTAGGCCATTTGGCTCATCGAGCCTGCTCGCCATTCATTCATGGCTGATCCTTTTTTCTCCTCCTCAACCCCACTCCCCAGCCTTCTGCTTGTAACCTTTGATGTCATGTCATTTTGAAGAGGTTACTAGGAAAGTTGACGAGGGTAAAGCAGTGAATGTTGTCTATATGACTTCAGTAAGGCCTTTGACAAGGTTCTGCATGGAAGGTTAGTTAGGAAGGTTCAATCGTTAGGTATTAATATTGAAGTAGTAAAATGGATTCAACAGTGGCTGGATGGGAGATGCCAGAGAGTAGTGGTAGATAACTGTTTATCAGGTTGGAGGCCGGTGACTGGTGGTGTGCCTCAGGGATCTGTACTGGGTCCAATGTTGTTTGTCATATGCATTAATGATCTGGATGATGGGGTGGTAAATTGGATTAGTGAGTATGCAGATGATTCTAAGATAAGTGGCATTGTGGATAATGAAGTAGGTTTTCAAAGCTTGCAGAGAGATTTAGGCCAGTTAGAAGAGTGGGCTGAAAGATGGCAGATGGAGTTTAATGCTGGTAAGTGTGAGGTGCTATATTTTGGTAGGAATAATCAAAGTAGGACATACATGGTAAATGGTAGGGCATTGAGGAATGCAGAAGAACAGAGTGATCAAGGAATTATGGTGCATAGTTCCCTGAAGGTGGAATCTCATGTGGATAGGGTGGTGAAGAAAGCTTTTGGTATACTGGCCTTTATAAATCAGAGCACTGAGTATAGGAGTTGGGATGTAATGTTAAAATTGTACAAGGCATTGGTGAGGCCAAATTTGGCGTATTGTGTACAGTTCTAGTCACCGAATTATAGAAAAGATGTCAACAAATTAGGGAGAGTACAGAGGAGATTTACTAGAATGTTACCTGGGTTTCAGCACCTAAGTTACAGGGAAAGGTTGAACAAATTAGGTCTTTATTCTTTGGACTGTAGAAAGTTGAGGGGAGACTTGATAGAGGTATTTAAAATTATGAGGGGGATAGATAGAGTTGACATGGATAGGCTTTTTCCATTGAGAGTAGGGGAGATTCAAACAAGAGGACATGAGTTGAGAGTTAAGGGACAAAAGTTTAGGGGTAACATGAGGGGGAACTTCTTTACTTAGAGAGTGGTAGCTATGTGGAACGAGCTTCCAATAGAAGTGGTAGAGGCAGGTTTAATTCTGTCATTTAAAAAAAAATTGGATAGGTATATGGACAGGAAAGGAATGGAGGGTTATGGGCTGAGTGCAGGTAGATGGGACTAGGTGAAAGTAAGCGTTCGGCACAGACTAGAAGGGCCGAGATGGCCTGTTTCCGTGCTGTAATTGTTATATAGTTATATGGTTATATGTCCAATTAAGAACCTATCAATCTCTGCCTTAAATACATCCAACAACCTGGCCTCTACAGCTGCCTGTGGTAACAAATTCCAGAAATTAAACACCCTCGGGCTAAAGAAATTTCTCCACATCTCTGTTTTAAATGGACGCCCCTCAATCCTGAGGCTGTGCCCTCTTGTCCTAGACTTCCCCACCGTGGGAAATAACCTTTCCACATTTACTCTATCTAGGCCTTTTAACATTTGAGAGGTTTCAATGCGATCCTGCCCCGCCCCTCCAGCCATCCTTATCTTATGTCTTATGGTCTTATGAGCTTGGCCTCGTCTTCACTTCACTCCCTGTACCCTCTAACACGTCAGTCTCCAGTGCCTGGGAAGCATTCTATTTCTACCTTGAAACTACTCTATTGCCCAATTTTCTCATCCCTCTGAGATAGAATTATTCTGAGATGATGAACTCCTTCTCTCCTCCACTTTAATTAAATAATCCTTTATTCTGAAATTATGCCCCTAGTCCTAGATTTCTCATCAGGGGAAACATCCACCCAGCAACCACATCTGAATAACAGTGAGTGTAGAACCAACCAGCTCTGTTTTTCTTCCTCAGCTGGTTTCATTTCATAAATTAATAGGAGCTGCATTCCAAGCCATTTTTAATAGCTAGAAGCCATAAAATAAATGTTTGTTCTTTCTGATAAATTTTAGCAACAGGTTACTTCAAGGTAATTTTATGTTACCACATTCAGAGGTAGTGAAAGACTGGGGAGCCCATTACCAATCTCAGCCTCTGAGCAGTCTCCTTGTGAGATTACCTCAGTGTTTCAACATAACAGCCTTGAGTACATTAGTACCAATTTGTTGCTAAGCAGATCTGTCCCTCTGAGAACTGGTTCATTTCATAACACAGAAGGCAAAGACTATATATCTTTTTTTTTAAAAAAGAGAATCTTGAGTTTACCTGCATAAAATGTGTTTATTTTGGTTAGTTCTTTCTCACTTATCTGAAAAAATCTTTCTTCCAGTGATGCATTATATCGTTGGATAACTGCAGGTTCTGAAACTGCAGAGACAAAGATAGAACATTCATCAAAAGAACTCTGGTAAAATCATCTTGATTAAAGCATTTTAGAACCTTCGTATTCAGAATTTTACATATGCCAGTTGTCTATGACATTACTCATCTTGACTCAAAGGGTAAAATGGGACACATTTGTCAGAACTGACCTGAGATATTATCTCTGTCTTTTTCTCCACAGTGGCTGTCTGGCTGGTTGAGTATTTTCACCATTTTGAATCTTTTAAATATTTTCAGCATTTTGAGTTTTATTTCAGATTTCCTGTATCTGCTTATTTTTACTTCCTTCCCTCTTCATTATGGAATTAATTGTATACACTATGTGTTCTGGACACTTACTGCATTCTAAATTCATCAGTCTCAATGAAAGCCCTCACCCCAAAGCATCAACTGTTTGTTCCTCTCCATGGATGCTGCCTGACCTGCTGAGTTCCTCCAGCATTTTGTGTGTGTTACTCCCTAATTCCAGCATCTGCAAACTCTCTTGTTTATGATTAATTGCACTCTAACTTCAGGCAGATGGGGCTTGTCACCCATACTTGGCAGCTTCTCTAGGAAAAGGAAAACTCTTATCTCAAACCTCCACTGCCTTGCAGTTCTACCCACTCATGGGGAGGGCTTCAGGAGCAAACTCTGAGGGAAAACTCCAGAGCTGGAGTCCCTAAAGCAGTCCTACGTTGAGTTCATCACTGACTAGAAACTTCTGCGATGCTGCTGGTGCCAAACTATATCGGTCTCTGCTGTTCCTTTGGGTTTATTGGTTTGCATAGAGAGGGAGCAGCTTGCTACATGGGCAACAATCTGCCAGGAGCAAAGGATGTTGGGAATGCAAGGGCAGTACACCACAGGACAAGTGGCAGAGGAGTGCCTGGGGTGGAGCGGGGGCAGACACACCCAGTCCTGAGACACCAGGCAAGATCATCTGATTCCAATCACTACAGAATGTCACTCTGGTGCTTCCCGCTCCCTCCCTTCTCCCTTCCCCTTTTCCCGACCATGATCCCCCCCTCTCCCCGCCCCTTTCCCACTCTTGGTCCACAATAGAGGCTCATATCAGAAGCAGGATTATCATTACTTACACATTCTCATGAAATTTGTTTCTTCTGCGGCAGCAGCAGTTCAGCGCAATACATAAAATTGCTACAGTACTGTGCAAAAGTCTTAGATGCCCTAGTTATATATACTGTATGCGCCTAGGGCTTTTGCACAGAACTGTATATCTACCCTGTTTCCTCTATCAGTCAGAAAAGATTCCAAGTTGCATAAATAGATTCAGAGTTCCTTCTATTTCAGTGGAGTGACATTGCCCAACTGATAAAACCCATTTAAAGGCCTTTTCCTTGATCTAGCATAAGTGATAGCAAACTACCTGTATGAAAAGGACTGACATTTCCTGTGTACTTTTATATTTAATTCCTAGGTTAATTTATTGCCTTAATGTTAGCTAAAGTCTGCTTGAATACCTGTGGTCAGTAAATGACCTGCTTCTTAGTAATCTTATAGTCAGATTGTTTTCAATTTCAGATTTTCATCCATGAAAATACTACATACAGCTTATTATATGAGATTTAAGTCAATTTTGATAGCTCTTTAGTCATAATTAATGTTTAATAATGTCACAAGCTCCAAAATGCTATTTTGGTATACAGCAAAACAAATGTGCTAGAGGAACTCAGTTTGTCAGGTGCTATCTGTATAAGAAAACAAACAGTGAACGCTTCACATTGAAACTGTTCGTCTAGGCCGGGGGTCGGCAACCTGCGGCTCCCGAGCCATTTGTGGCTCTTTCACCTCTGTGCTGCGGCTCCCTGTGGCTTTGGGAAATAATTGGTCAGTATTTCATTAAAATGTATTTTATGTTAGTTTGTTAGCTTTTGAAATGTAATTCTAAATTTGAAGATTATGGTGATCTTATCCGAAACGGCTCACAATTAGCCAGCATTCCGGCTAAGGGAGATAGCCTACGGGGGTTTGTGAGTACGCGTCTTTTGCAGCATCTGCGTCCATGGGGGCTGGGTTGAGGGAGGCTTAAAAGCAAGGCTGTTTAGTTCGAATAAAGCTATCTTTGACTGCAGTTTACTGACACCGCTACAACGTGTTTTTATCGCTGGCTGTCCAGACGGAAGGTGCTGAAACGCTTTGTCGCGTGTCTGGAAGAAGTGAAAACTTTCCTGGGCAGCAAAGGGCTCACCTTTCCTGAGCTGGAACAGCCAGAGTGGCTGGAAAAGCTACACTTCATGGTAGACATGACAGCGCATCTGAACACGCTGAACACAGCTCTTCAGGGGTAAGGACGTACAGCCCTGCACATGTTGGAGGATGTTTTGGCATTCGAGCGCAAGTTGACGTTGCTTGCCAGAGATTTACAGAAAGGCACTTTGTCTCACTTTCCCAATTTGAGAGAGTTCAAACAAGCTCACGACATGATAATTTCGGAGTATTTACATTCTGCAATCATCGCAATGCAAACATCGTTTGGGAAATGCTTCTGTGAGTTCAGAGAGGAAAAAAACACATTATCCTTCCCGGTCACTCCCTTAAGCATCGATCCTTCCCTACTGAATACGACTGCATTGGCAGGTGTGAGTCAACCTGATCTTGAGATGGAACTGGCCGACATAGCCGACAAAGACATATGGGTGTCCAAGTTTAGACGCTTGACAGCAGACCTTGAAGATGTTGCCCGTCAGAAGGCCGTTCTTGCTCAGAAACACAAATGGAGTGATATTGAAAACCTTCCAAAACCGGACAAACTTGTGTTCGAAACATGGAATGCTATCCCCAACATTTATGTAAACATTAAAAAGTATGCGCTTTGAGTCCTGTCGATCTTTGGATCCACATATGTAAGTGAGCAGGTGTTCTCCAACATGAACTTTATTAAAAACAAACATCGTGCACGCCTCTCAGATGACAGCTTGCGATCCTGTGTAAAGATGAAGGTGACGTCATACAGCCCTGATGTGCAGACGCTGTGCGCTGAGGTCCAGGAGCAGAAATCCCATTAACCAAGTATGATAAATATTTTAATTGCCTATTATTTTATGTATATTCATATTTTTTCATTGTTCAGTGAAATAGTCCTTTTATTTTTCAGGCTGACAGCTGGCTGATGTTATTTTTGGTTTGCTGCTGGCGGAAAATTTAAGTTCGGCGTTTTTCATAAATACAAGAAGGACTCAAATAGACATTGAGTATTTTACTTAAAAGTAACTTTCAACCCAACGTCTTTTTTTCGGAGTTCAAAATGTTTTTGTTGCATGCAGAAATGTAATTTCGTTTTCTCTGCAGGAGTTCATCAATTTCATAAATGCAACACATTATAGTTTGTTTATACATAGCATAAAGGCAAAAAAAACGTTGTATGCAGTGTTATTTCATTTTAAATGTCAAACGGGTTTTGCGGCTCCCAGTGTTTTCTTTTCTGTGGGAAACGGGTCCAAGTGGCTCTTTCAGTGGTAAAGGTTGCTGACCCCTGGTCTAGGCAATACTTCTCTACATTTGCAATGCAATTCTTTTAGTTAAGTTAATCACTGTCCTATCAAACTAATTCTACTTTTACTTATAAAATAGTTTGCTTGTAACATTTTATCTCTTTCCTTAATTTCATCTGTCTAGATGCCCAATGAAATTTCTTTGTGCACAAATCAACCAAAAAGTGAAGGTTTGTGTGCAAGGAGAGATCAGGGTGAGCCCTCTGGCACCTAAAGTTAAATACACATTGTTGGGACAGATTTCCTACAGTAGAGAACAGCCACGGAGGATGAAAGCGTCATAGGGGGTCATGTCCCGTGTGAAAGTGGGCAAGCACATATTGTGAAGAACATAAACAACAGCAGTATAACTCTGTGACAGACAAATTAAAACCAATGATCCAGGTAATTCGTGGACTGCCATTAGAAAACTTGCCGTTAAAGCTATTAACTGATTATGCCATTCAAACTCATGAGTAAGAGAATCCATCATTTGGAGGCGGTTAGCCATGGTTCGCTCAATGGATGGTATCTGACTTCTGAAATAGGAAGTTGTGAATCCAGTTCCCTTTCATTGACCTTTACACAATGTAGACTGACTCTTCCCAATGGGAACTGTTTTGTTGGAGGTGCCATGTTAAACCAAACCTGGTAGATGTGTTTTGCCAGATGGATGTGAATTATCAACGACAATGTTAGCATTGCCTCCTACAGTTGTGCTGAATCAAACAATTTCATCACCTTAATCAGCAGCTTCCACCCTGGACCATCTCCGACTTTTCTGGATCTCTCTCTAAGGCAGGCTTGCCACTGACGTTTTTTATGGACCAACCAACTCCCACAGTCACCTCAACCTTGCTTCCTCCCACCCTCCCTCCTGAGAGGATGCCATCACTTTTTCTCAGTTTCTCTATCTCTACTGTGTCTGTTCTCAGGATGATGTTTTCTGTTGTAGGGCTTCTGAAATCTCCTCCTCCAGAGAATATTTATGTTTATTTAAGACATGGTGAAGACTGGCTTGATTAATTATTCCTAATTTCTCATTAGCTGCTAAGGAATTGTATTCGTCTGTAAAGCTAATTGTTAAACACCAGAACAAAATATCAGATGTTCTGTGTGGAAGCTGATGCTTAATGTTCATTCATAGATTGTTTCCCACTGATTTATTAGCATAAATTTACCACTTTCAGAAATACACAGGCTGCTAAAGCTACAAGTTAGACAACAAAGGGGCAGGTGAGTTGGGAAGACAGTTTGTCACACCCAGAGAAGACAGCAATTTTCATGAAATAAACTGCACAGACAAGTGTCTGTATTTACTTTATAGATTATGATTCAACAACTAATGATGTTAATTAGTGGATAAATATAGGGTAGGAATTCAGGATATGTTAATATGGGGATTTGAACTCCCCTTTCTCTGCCCACCCTATGTTCAGAACTCATTTTAAGCTGCAGGTATTTTGTGGAAGACCTCCTGCCACTGAAGCAACCAGAGAGCTGACCATTAAACTTCCCCCTGGAGTGAGTGAGAGGTAGAAAACTGCTGTTTTCTGCATCTTTTGGAACTATCTTATTTTTGTCCCGAGTTGTATTCTGCCCACAGGTGAGAAAAGCCAACTTATCACGGCCTGGTTTATGTGGGTCATGAATGCTGTCTACATTGAACCACTACTTTTCTTAAAATTTTGGCTCCAAACATGATAGCCTTCTGTACAACCCTCTCAAAGACTCTTTAGTTGTGACTACTTCCATCTTCTAACTCTGCTAATCACATTCATAGACAGGGCAGCACAACAACAAAAGTTTGTATTATGTGGTCCCTTAAACATGACTAAAATTCCAAAATGCTTTACAGGATAATTATCAAATAAACTTTGACACTGGACCGTGCCGCGATATATCGAAGCAGAACAAAACTGCGTCAAAGAGGTAGGTTTTAAACAGCAACACAGTGCAACCTATTGTATCATGGACAATGGTGAAGAAATTAAGTCTGTGGGTTGAGGGCAGAATTAAAGGGAAATTGTTACCACAGTAGATTGTAGGCCTGGGGGATGTTGGGTTGCCATGGTGTTCTATGTACTCCTGTGCTAAGTTTTGAACCTCAGGTCCTGTCCTTTCCACCTTCGGATCACCTGCCGTTCCACTTGCACCTTTGGTCTCCACAAGCAGAAACATCATCATCACCCTTTGCCCATTATGCCATTGGCATTTAGGGCAGCAATGAAGGTCCTCCGACTCTGACTTCCTTCATCATGTCAGTAGCTTCCTCACGGTTTTCACTACTGCCGGACATATAAGGACTGTGTGGAAACTCAGGAATACCGTCACACTCAGATGTAGAAGGATGTTTCATTGCTGCTTCTGTAACAGTTTTGTTTCGCCATTCAGGGTTGATGGCCCTGAGCTGAACCCTCGAAGCTGGAAGAATGGTGTTCCACTCTTAGTCTGGCCTCTACCCTTTGACCTGTTTGGCATGGGTGATCCTAGCAGGAGTCAAAGCATAAAGCCCTGACCCCAGCCAACATAGATCTCCAGGTCATTGAGGCACACAAGCCTCCAAGCCATGAAAAGGTTGCGGTCCTCTTGAAGGCCACAAATAAAATCAGAATTATAACAACTGACATACGTACGTCATGAAAGTTGTGGTTTTGCAGCAGCAGTACAGTGCAATGTATAAAAAGACTATAAATTATATTAAGAAATATACATTCCTTGACCGCTAACTTCTCTAGTGCAAAAAGAAAGCAGAATGCTTAGTCTGTCTTTAGGCTCCTGTATCTCTTCCATGAGAAGAGGGCAATGCTTGGGTCCATAACTATGGGTGCTTTCTGAAGATGTCCTCCTGCTGGGGAATTTAGTGCCTATGATGGGGCTGGCTGAGTTTTTGATGGAGCTGGATGAGTCCTGGTCCCTGCTGTAATTCCACTTAAATCTCTTTTGTAACTTACATAGCTGTGAGATTCTTCTTAACGTGTGAAGCTCAGTATTGACAGTGTAAGTCGCTGGTTATGCCTCATAATGTTTTAACCTCCTTGCCCATCTTTGGTTTCCTGTTCCTTATCTGCAGCACCTCCATCCAACTGTTCTTTACCCAAATCATTCATCTCAGCTCCTGCCTCTTAATTATCTAGGGCTCGATGGATTTTCTTTAAACTGACAACACCAGAGGACTCATCAGTGGCCATTGGGTTACTAACATATTCACCTCCCCGTGTGCATTAACCACACTGGGTAGTTTAGGAATGCATCCTTATTAAAACTATCTTGCTCCATCCCCCTGTGATCTTGCACCTTGTACCTTCTCCAGTTCTACTATTTGTTCTCCTCTTGTTCAGGCTCATCCATGTCCCCTCTCATGGTTGTCCATTCAGCATTCTAGGCCCTGGGCTCTGTATTCCTTCACTAAAACAGTCCTCCTCTTTAATCCTTAAATCCCTCTTACCAGCTTTCGTTGGACCTTTGGCCACCCACCCAAGTACATCTTCTGTAGCTTACTGTCAAATGGAATCTAATAAAGGTTTTGTGAAGCATTTTCCCATGTTAAGGGTTCTGTACAATTAAAGGTTGTGGTGGTTATAATTGTCCTGTTTCCTCATTTAAGGACTGTTACTCTCTGGGGAAAGTGAAGACGGTGACTCGAATTGCAAAGGCAGGTGTTCAGCAGCAGATTCTTTGTCCCAACCCCTAAAGTGGAGCATTGTCTTTAACTAGACAACTATTTGTTTCATGATAAATAAATACTGACAGCACAAATAAAACCTTGCCCCTTGTTAATAATATAAAAGGAAATCGATCCCTACACAGACATCAATGCTTCAGTCAATGTTTGAGGTTAAACGCGACTACTAATTCCGGTTAGCTCAATGCTCAGGAAAGGCAAGTGAATAATGGAAAGTGACCTCTTGTTGCTCGGGATCACAGTGTGCACCAGCACCACAATACAGGGCAGAGGGTGAGGTGGCAATGGGCTGGCGTTGTTCTGCAGGACAGTCAAACAGCTGGAGTTTACAGCCTGCTGCAGTGGTCTCCATGGAAACACTCGTGTCCTGTAGCAGCTGCGTGCTATCATGTTTACAGTGGTGAAAGGAGTCAGAAGGAGGAGGATTAGTCTGGTGTTTGACAGATACGGTGCCTCAGGTCACCCTGAAGTGATAAATATTAAAAAGAGTGATTAGCACACCATAGGTTCTCCCAAACACTGTGTGATGGACACTCAGAAACCATTTTATTAGGAATCTATATTCTATCTCATAGCCTCTAACCTGATGGAATGAACAAACTTCCAGTAATGCCTTCCCCCTCTCCTTCACCATTCCAGTTCCCATTTCCTTGTCACCAAGTCTCCTTGCCTGTCCACCACCTCCCTCTGGTGCTCCTTCCCCCTTTTCTTTCTTCCATGGCCTTCTGTCCTCTCCTATCAGATTCCCCCTTCTCCAGCCTTGTATCTCTTCCACCAAACGACTTCCCAGCTCTCTCCTTCGCCCATCCGCCCCGATTTCACCCATCACCTTGTGATCCTTCCTCCCCTCCTCCCACTTCCTTACTCTGATTCCTCATCTTTTTTTTCCAGTCCTGCTGAAAGGTATCAGCCCAAAACGTCGACTGTGCTCTTTTTCACAGACGCTGCCTGGCCGGCTGAGTTCCTCCAGCATTTTGCGTCTGGTTGCTCGGATTTCCAGCATCTGCAGGTTTTCACTTATTAGGCATCACCTGTGAGCAACAACTGAACCTCTTGACCATGTCTGCTTGCTTTGATGCATTGAGTTGCTGTCACATGATTGGCTGATTCGATATTTGCATTAACGAGCAGGTGTATAGGTGTGCCTAATAAAGTGATCACTGAGGGAAGATCAGATAAATATTGAATCGGGGATAAGTATTGACCAGGACTCTGGGGAAGTAATTCCTCAGAGCTTCTGTGAAATAATATCAGGGCAGGTAGATTTAACAACACACCCAAACTGTGGCACGTCGGAGAGTACTGCTCTTACCCAGCATTTAATTGGGGCGTCTCTGCCAATATTTTGATGGAGCCTCTAAAGCCAGAGTTAACCCCTCAGCCTCCACATCTGAATCCCTGTTGATATGCTGGCTGGAATCAGAAACAGAGGATGTGGTCCAAACGTGGTACACGCCCGATGGGCTTTGGGAGCAGCCTTGTCAGGTATTGTGGAAAGGATGTTACATCTAGCAACCGGCATTCCACATGACCACATCCACACATTTAAACAAAGGTTGACCTGGCAACAGGTGAATGGGAGGATAGACTTTTCTGTGAACTGCACCTTATAATGGGGTTCAGATATTTTTAAGAGAATAAAGTATCAAGGATTTTAGACCAGCAGAATAACCTCACAATTAAATAGGGTGCAAGCAGCCCCAAACTGATTGAATTGGAGACTAGGATTAGCCCAGGGGTTTGAGAGCAGAACAGGAAGTGGGACTGATAGCTTGAACAGTTAACAGATGAGGATAGGATGGTGGTTGAAGAGGACAGGTAATGGGGGAGAAAAGGTTCTGAGGACAAGAGAGAACAGCAGCAGGAAGTTATGAAGAATGCTGTAGGTGTCCAAGGAAATGTGCATGTCGAAGAAAAATGACACAGAAAGAGACAGTTTGGAGTCTTCAGACATCAGAAGGCTATATGGCAAGTTTTTCTTGGGACACTGTCCATAAATTGCTGTGGTTCTAAGAGTGTTATTAAATGATTAGTTTTACTCCTGCTAACTCAGAATCAGAATCGGGTTTAATATCACTGGCACGTGTGGTGAAATTTGTTAACTTAGTGGCAGAAGTATAATGCAATACGTGATAATATAGAAAATAAATAAGTCCATTACATTAGGTATATATGTATATTAAATAGTTAAATTAAAAATAGTGCAAAAACAAAAATAATATGTATGAAAGGGAGGTAGTGTTCATGGATTCAATGTCAATTTAGGAATCATATGGCAGTGAGGAAGGAGCTGTTTCTGAATCACTGAGTGTGTGCCTTCAGGCTTCTGTACCTCCTTCCTGATGGTAACAATGAGAAGAGGGCATGTCCTGGGTGATGGAGATCCTTAATAATGGACGCCACCTTTCTGAGTCACTGCTCCTTGAACTTGTCTTGGATACCACAGAGCATAGTGCCCAAGATGGAGATGACTAGTTTTACAACTTTCCGTAGCTTCTTTCAATCCTGAACTTGTCCGTTACTGGACCAAAGGGAATTCCAAAGCAGGAAAAGTATTCACTTTTCCTGCCTGTCTTTGTGACAGCTTAAGCAATGAAAAGCACCATGCCAGCTATTCAATATTTCACAATGTTTAAAAAAAGAACATTGCAGCATGCAAATTACATACATTAATAGCAAATAATGTGTAAATTGGCCTGGACACATATTCGTTTCTGATTACGGGAATACAGAAATCAGGAGCACAATGGCAGATTTCAAGTGTACACAGACTAATAAAGTGGAAAGTTCCAAGTTTAAAGTAAATTTATTATCAAATTACATAGCAAAATTCAAAAGTTCAAAGTAAAATTTATTATCAGTGTAGATGCGTGTCATCACATACAACCCTGAGATTCTTTTTCCGTGGACATACTTAACAAATTTACAGAGCAGTAGCTGTTAACAGGATCTGTAAACAGTAAACATTGGGAACTGTGAACTAAACAAACTGTGCAGATACAGATCATAAATAAATAGCAATAAATAACCAGCATGAAATAACAAGATAAAAGAGTCCTTATATGAGTGTAGTTATCCCCTTTTGTTCAAGATGGTAGTAACTCTCTTGAGTGTGGTGGTGTGAGTCCCGAAGCACCAGTACCTTCTACCTGATGGCAGCAGCGAGAAAAGAGCATGGCCCGGGTGGTGAGGATCTTTGATTATGAATGCTGCTTTTCTACAACAAGGTTTCATGTAGATGACTCAATGGCTGGAAGGTTTTTACCCATGATATACTGGGTCGAATCCACTACCTTTTGTAAGATTTTCCACTCAAAGGCATTGCTATTCCCATACCAGGCTGTAGTGCAGCCATATACAACCCTGATATATATGTCACCACATACAACCCTGGGTTTCATTTTCTTGCAGGCATTCACAGTAAGTACAAGAGACATTATAGAATCAATGACAGTGATTTATTTATTTCAGCAACATTAATAAAATGATACAATTTTTAAAACTTTCATAACAGTTAATCTTTTTGGTGTTTTTTTTTCAAATCCTTGATGGCTCCAAGACAGAATTGGATTAAGAATAAATATGTTGCTAAAGAGTACAACCACCGATAAAAGTTGTGCTAAGTCTTTAATAAATCCAAGGGACCAGAGAAAATTAGATGAGTCACAAATTTAAAAACTGCTGATGCAGGAGAGTGGCATTTTTGAGACTACAGCATAGATTCAATGGAATGATTGGATTAAGATTTGCAATTGGAATCTAAATGGCAGCTTAATGCTCCTGGACTAATGATTTGTTCAACTGGATTATTAACAGGGAGGTGTGATTTCAAATTCAGGTTCAAATTCATGATTATTGGCATTCAACCATACACATGTATACAGCAAAATGAAACATCATTCCTCTGAGGTCAAGGTTCAAAACACAGTACATATGGTCACACACCGCTAGTATAGTTACAATCCAGCACATACAATATTAGCACAGGTCCCTGAGAGGCATGGCCCGAAGACTAGAAAGTTGACGTAAAGACTGAGGTGCATGTTTAGGTAATGTTTCTGGCACTATTACAATAAAACAAACTTGTATAAACATGTGAAACAGCAGCAGTAAAAGATGAAAAGTGACCAGGATGAGAATGTGTCTGTGAAATGGAGAGTGGGGATGGGGGCAGCAGGGTATTCAGACAAGGTGTACATGTATAGGTGTATGTGTGTAATCCATTACAAAAGTATGGGTATTAAAAATCGGTTAATTTAATAAAGTGTATGCAAGTGGTGGTAATTTTTGTAAAGCCCATTCAGTTTGCCAAAGTGTTTTTCCAATCTCACTGACTTCAGTAACCCAGTTGGCATTAACTCTTCTCTGGTGTAACTCTGTAATCAATGCACATCCCTTTCAGTTGCTCATCTTCACCTTCCCAAGTATAACTGAGGATATAGAATAAATACTGGCCTTGGTATTCACTTCCCACAGATGCATAGAAAATAAATTGATGGGGGAAAAAGTAAAGCAACTGTAGATGTTGGAAATCTGCAGGAAAAATTGAAATATTCAGCAGGTCAGGCACTTTATATAAATAATTATTTCAGGCCATTGACATTGCTGAGTATTCCAGTTTTTTATATCTCTATTATTTTATAATGATACAGAACATTATACAGACAAGGGTAAGAACGGTATTTTTGATAGAAGTATGCAAAAGTTGTCCAGATAGCTTAAAGAGAGGAATGAAGATCAGTCAGAGGAGACAGGCTTACCCAAAAAAAAAATTGAGATGACATCAGGAGTTACTGCAATAAGAATTCATCTGCCAAATAAGAGAAAATCTGCAGGTGCTGTAAATCTGCAATTAGTGATGCTAAATATTGCTATAGGACAGCAGTAGCCTGTACATACTGCCTCTAAGTTTCATTTCCCTTGGCTCTAAAAGATGACTGTAGCACTACTGTACTGTGTGAATCCCTCTGTCTTCTTCTGAAACGCCCATGCATGCCCTGTTCCTTCCTTTGATGACCACGGAATTGTACAGCATGCAAACAGGCCATTTGTTCATCCACAATGACTAATGGGCATTCATTCATTCATTCATAATGTGCCATGTTGAATGATGTGGACGATCATGGTCTATTGACCATGATTGATCTTGACAGATCTTTCTACAGAAGTGGTTTGCCATTGCCTGCTTCTGGGCAATTTCTTTACAAGACAGGTGACTCCAGCCATTATCTTCAGAGACTGTCTGTCTGCCTAGACTTGTGAAGTGCACCAGCTGCTCCCATGGCTTCACATGACCCTGATCAGGGGCTAAGCAGGTGCTACACTTTGCCCAAGGGTGACCTGCAGGCTCGTAGAGAGAAGGAGCACCTCACACCTCCTTTGGTAGAGATATCTCCACCCAACCACCCAATGGGCTAATGGGCACCCTTCTGCATTTAACCCTATGAATCAGAAATCTAGTCATCTACTTTTTCAAATTGAGTGCAGTTTATACAATCTACACACCTTTAACTCCAGAGCAATTACTTACTAAATCTTTATTCATCCATAAAGGTTATCAAAAACATCTTTTGTGTCACAAACATTTGTGTCCACTGTGCATACCACCCTATTTTTCCTCAGAAGCAGTCCATAGCCTTTTGTGCCTAAGCAATTCATGGGTCCATCTCGACACTTAAACACTTTACTGACCTTGCAGCAACCCTGCTGTCAGGGAGTGCTTTCCAGGTACTTGTCATTCTCTGTGTGAAGACAGTTCCCCCTCATATCCCCCCCCCCATTCAGTCTCCTCCCCTTTATCCTGAACCCAAGTCCTCTAGTTTTACCTGCTTCTGATAGGGAGAAAGGTTTCCTACAGTGCACTCTGTCTATATAATTATATATATCTCAGTCATGTCCCTCCTCTCAGGGGAGAATAGATCTGGGTTCTCTTTGGAACAGAACGTCCTGGTGAGTCCTTTCTGTACTCTCTCCACTGCTGTCACATCCTTGGTGACCAGAACTGCAGGCAGCACTCCAGCTGAGGTCTGACCCAACTCTTTTGAATTTGGAGCATCATCTCTCTACTCTGTGTTTAATGTCCCCATATTATAGAATTCCTGGCAGCCTTGCACTTTCTACTCTACACAAGCATTTGTTCATCCAAAGCATTACCACAAGTATCCCATTTCTCACCCCATCTTGTGAACCACATTGGCTTCTCAACATCTAAGTTTTAAAATTCAGAATCAGGTTTAATATCACTGGCCAATGTCGTGAAATTTGTTGACTTTATGGCAGCACTACAATGCAATATATAATAAAGAAAAAAACTGCAAATTACAGTAAACACACACACACACTTCTTTTAAAACAGTTAAGTGAAATAAGTAGTGCAAAAATAGAGAAGTGTGGTAGTGTTCATGGGTTCAATGTCCATTCAGAAATCAGATGGCGGGGGAAGAGGCTGTTTCTGAATCGCTGAGTGTGTGTCTTCAGACTTCTGTACCTCCTTCCTGATGGTCCCATCCTTTTCTTCAAATCTTTCTGTAGTCTTGTCTTTGTCTCTGCAGCTTCTTTCAGCACTACAACCCTTAATTACAACCTTTTTTGCTGCTCCCCTATTTTTGACCACTTCCACATCCCCAGTTTTTAACCTAGGCAACCTGTTCATATTCTATACCTTCACAGTATGGTCCAGGTCAATTCTGACCCGGCCCAAGAATCCCCTCATAACAAATGTCTATACCAAATTTTGAACCACAGATCTATTTAGAATGTATAAATAGCCTATCTGACATTAGTAAATGGATGATTAATCCTTAATTAATGTTTCAGAGATCTAAAATCCATTTCAATAGGAAAGGATCAAATTTGACCCGGAACAGCCTCAATGTACAGACACTTGTAGCCCCTGTACAAAAGTATAACATTTTAAAATATTTTCATTTTTGCGCATTTTGGGTCACTTTAGGAAAAGTCATCAAATTTCGGCTAAAAAAAATGGCATTTAAGGTGTTTTTACTGCTGTCAAATGGCAAAACGGGTCAAATTTGACCCAAACAGTATGTAAAGGATAAGTCACCCCACAGTCAGAGGTCACAGTCACAGTCCTGCTATAGATCTTAAATTCTCCGCCTAAACTGCATTCCATAACGATTGCCTATATTGTCCATTCTAAAGCCCCAGCAATGTTTCCTGATGATGCAAGGCTTTACTATCTTTAAAGAGGTAAACATAAACCCAATTGGCCAATGACCTCCTTATTTAAGTTATATAAATGCAAATTTTTGTGATGAATGTCAATATCAATGCAAAGCTGCTCTCCTTTTATTTTTATATATTTGAGTCAATGTCACTGTGTGACACCAGAACCCAGGGTAGGTGAGTTACACTGGCAGTTGTGATAAATTTATCGTTGGTCACTAGTGTCAAACCTATAGTTGAGTAATAGTCACTCGTACTTGGCTCTTAAGGTTCCCTAAGTTTGTTATAGCTGGGGATGGTAATGGGGACAAGCTCCCACTACCTATTAAGTGCTCCCAATAAATAGCTTCTGACAACCAAGTCCAGCTCCTGGTCTTCACGTGCCACTTAGCTATTAAGCCCAGTGGAACTATTTCTACTAACAGGAGAAGGGGCAAAGGTGGGTTACCGGTGTCTTAAAACCAGTCACTTTGGGCAGTTGGGGCTTGTCAGACGTGTTTGTTAGCTCAGCTAGGAGAAGGAAAATTCTAGGAGAAGAAAAACTCAGATCTCAAGCCTGTGCTGCCCTGCGGCTATATCCACTCATTGGGGAGGCTTTGGGAGTAAACCCATGATGGAAAATCTGGAGCTGGAGTCCCTAAGACAGTCCTACGTTGTATTCAACACTGACTAGCAACTCCTGCAACGCTTCTGGTACCAAACTGTATTGGTCACTGTCATTCCTTTGGGTTCATCAGTTGCGTGGAGAGAGGGAGCTTGCTACATGGGAAACAGCTTGCTCTCCATATCGTACTGCCCAGACTTGTGTATCTAGACAGCAAGAACCCAGCGTGCATGGTCAACACTGACTGACAGAGGCCAACTACAACAACAGCTTGACTCTGCACATTCAGTAAGTGGTACAAAAGTCAGTCAATACTCTCACATAGTATTTAGCATCAGCAGTGATTGTGGACCTTGTACAGTGTCATGTCCCTGGGCACATATCAGCTTCTCCATTTGTGCTGTTTAGGGAAAGTCAGCATGTAATATTACATCTCATCTGTTTCCCTGTGAATCCATCATGGTAAACATATATAGGATATTATACAACATAATGTGCAAGGTAGCGCCCCAAGAGCTCAGACTGAAGACTACTGAATGAAATGCAGAAAATATGATGCAAAGAACACATTAGAATGGCCAATGGTAAATCCTGCACAGAAGTTAAGAGGAAAATAGATGGGATGAAAAGGGAGAGAAAGGGGTCCACTAAATGTTTTTTAAAATTTTTTTGTATATATATACTTTTAAGAGAAGTTTGGGTAAGTACTTGGATGTGAGGGATGTGGAGGACTATGGTCCAGACATGGGTCGATGGGGCTAGGCACTCACTAACTATTGAGCACACCTATGTGAAACGTTGCTATGGAAAAGCAGCATCCAGCATCAAAGATCCTCATCACCCAGGCCAAGCTCTTTTCTTGCTGCTACCATCAGGTAGAAGGCACAAGTTCTTCAGGACTCGCACCACCAGGTTCAAGAACAGTTAATATCCCTCAACCATCAGGCTCTTGAACAAAAGGGGATAACTACGCTCATTTTACTTCTGGTGTTCCCACAACCGATGGTCTCACTTTAAGGACTTTGTATCCTGTTACTTCAAGCACATCATTTATTGCCATTTGCATTTGCACAGTCTGTTGTCCATTGATCCAGTTTACAGTTACTGTCCTGTAGATTTGCTAAGTATGCTCACAGAAGAAGAATCTCTGGGTGACATGTGGTGACATGTATGTACTCAGTTAATAAATATTGCTTTGAACTTTGAACAATAGTTCGGCACAGACTCTGTGTGTCTGTTTCTGTGCTGTAATGTTCCATGACTCTAAACGTCTACAAATTCTGAAGTAATAAGACACCACATGTAAAAGTTGGCTTCAATGCCAAGGGGGGTTGCTTGGAGTAATTAATACTTACCATGGCTTTAACAATTTACTGGTATTGAAAAGGTGAGACCTAATGAGTGGATGTGAGTCACTGAAGTACAGCCACTTCATGCCTCACCCCGGGCCCTTTGATGCTGAGTCAGTGGGCAGGGTTCTGGAGCAGTGAAGCTTATGCAGGATGGGGAACTCCACGGGCAATTTCCTGATGATTGTCTTTAACCTCAGAGTAAAGACACCAGAAGGTGCTGCCCAATTTACTGTGAGAGCTCTCAAATGTTTGTGCTGTGAGTCTGGGCTAAATCACACATCGGAGGTGTTCATGCACCAACATTTGTCAGCAGTTATAACGAGATCTGCAGCGGTAATTTGGTGTTTCATGTTAACAATTATCAAAGTGCATAAATGAAAAGTATTGTAGGTAACAGTGTAACAGAAAAACATTCACCACAAGCTTACTTAGTAGCTCTGAGGGGTTCAAATGTGCTTGATAAACTGTCATTTATCATATCATGTATGTAATCATGATATTGATGGACATCACTGACATTGATCATTCTGCTTTTAATTAATTTAGCGATATAGCATGGAGTGGGCCCTGCCACCCTATAACCCCGATTAGCCCAAACCTAATCACGGGAACAATTTACAATGACCATTTAACCTAGCCAGTATGTCTATGGACTGTGGGAGGAAACTGGAGCACCTGGGGAAAACACAAGCATTTCATGGTGAGGAAGGTACAGGGGACATCAGGGTTGAACTCCAAACACGACACCCCGAGGTGTAATAGCGTCACACTAACTGCAGCACCTCTGTGGCCTGGCCTGCTGTGTTCCACCAGCATTTTGTGTGTGGTGTTTGAATTTCCAGCATCTGCAGATTTCCTTGTGCTTGCCGATATTTATCACCTGACTGACACCATTGATGGTCAGTGTACGGTATAAATTAGAATTTCTGATTTAGAACATAGAATAGTACAGCACATTACAGGCCCTTCGGCCCACAATGTTGTGCCGACCCTCAAACCCTGCTTCACACATAACCCGCCACCTTAAATTCCTCCATATACCTGTCTAGTAGTCTCTTAAACTTCACTAGTGAATCGGCCTCCACCACTGACTCAGGTAGTGCATTCCCCGCACCAACCATTCTCTGAGTGAAAAACCTTCCTCTAATATCCCCCTTGAACTTCCCTCCCCTTAACTTAAAGCCATGTCCTCTTGTATTGAGCAGTGGTGCCGAGGGGAAGAGGCGCAGGCTGTCTTGTACACCTCTATCATGTCTCCTCTCATCCTCCTTCTCTCCAAAGAGTAAAGCCCTAGCTCCTTTAATCTCTGATCATAATCCATACTCTCTAAACCAGGCAGCATCCTGGTAAATCTCCTCTGTACCCTTTCCACTGCTTCCACATCCTTTCTATAGTGAGGTGACCAGAACTGGACACAGTACTCCAAGTGTGGCCTAACCAGAGTTTTATAGAGCTGCATCATTACATTGCGTCTCTTAAACTCTATCCTTTGACTTAAGAAATTTAACACCCCATAAGCTTTCTTAACTACCTTATCTACCTGTGAAACAACCTTCAGGGATCTGAGGACATGTACCCCCAGATCCCTCTGCTCCTCCACACTACCAAGTATCCTGCCATTTACTTTGTACTCTGCCTTGGAGTTTGTCCTTCCAAAGTGTACCACCTCACACTTCTCTGGGTTGAACTCCATCTGCCACTTCTCAGCCCACTTCTGCATCCTATCAATGTCTCTCTGCAATCTTTGACAATCCTCCACACTATCTACAACACCACCAACCTTTGTGTCATCTGAAAACTTGCCAACCCACCCTACTACCAATTTGTACCTTTATTACCTGTAACGTGGAATACATTATGCACACTGTGTGCAAATGCAGAATGGATTCACAAGGTTGTTACCTGGGTTGGAAGCTATAGGCTGGGTCTGTTTTCCCTGGAGCAAGGGAGATTGAGAGGTGTTGTGAATGACGTTTATAAATTTGTGAAAGGCTTAGATAAGATATATAGTCAGTGTTTTTGTTTAGGTGTGTCTAAAACTTATAGCTCACAGGTTTAAGGTGAGAGGAAGAAGGTTTAAAGGAGATATGACTTTTCACACAGGTTAAGTTTTCCACACACAGTGGTATCTGGAAAGAGCTGCCACAAGAATCACCCCACAGACCTTTTTGGATAAATCTAAGACTTTTACTGGAACAAATTATTGGAATACAACTTCCACATAGCCCAATATTATTTTTATTAGGTGATATTGAAGGGATAATACCGAACCCCAAATTGAATAAATATCAGAAAAAAATTATAAAAATTGCATTGGCAGTAGCCAAAAAAGCTATTGCAGTTACTTGGAAATCAGATTCATTCTTAACTATGGACTGTTGGAATAATGAAATATATAGCTGCATTCCACTTGAAAAAAATTACTTACAATTTAAGAAATGAATATGATATATTTTTGAAAATTTGGCACCCTTATCTACAAAAGATAGGATTAAATATATTGGTCCTTTGAAGATAAAATTATTAGTTATTTGGGGAAAAAAGTAAAGATATGTACTAAAGTTATTTTGAACTCCATGGAGCATGTGGGGATCCTCCGATATCCAGGCAATCTTTCTTTCCTTCTTCTTTTTTTTCTTTTTTCTTTTTTTTAGACAGGGATGTTAAGGGGGGGGGAAGGGTTAATATTAATTTTCATTACTCTATTATTCTATTCATTCTATGTAATTCTCTTAAAAATTTAATTAAAAAAATATATATATAAAAAAGAATTACCCCACAGTCAGATGGTACAGTGGTTAGCACAATGCTTTACAGTACCAGCGACCCGCTGTAAGAAGTTTGTACATTCTCCCTGTGACCACGTGGGTTTCCTCCAAGTGCTCATGTTTCCTCCCACTGTCCAAAGATGTACCTATTGATAGGTTACTTGGTCATTGTAAGTTGTCCCATAATTAGGCTAGGGTTAAATTAGTGGGGGGGGGGGTTTGCTGGGAGGTGTGACTTAAAGGGCTGGAAAGGCCTATTCTGCACTGTATCTCAAAAACTAAATAGAAGAGGCGTCTTTGCAGGTATTTGAATAAGCAGGAAATAAAAGGTATGGAATTAATGCAGGCAAGTGGGATCTGGAGACATGATAATAGAATGGACAATTAATAAATATAGTGGGCTGAATGACCTTTTTCTGTGCTTACAACTTCCTCTGACACTAGAAGAACAAACTGGCATTTGTCATTCTTGATCAACAAGGTCAGTAACTGATACCAGTATTACTGATTGACTCGCTGTGTGTGAATAGGAAAGTAGATGCAAGAGAGTTTCCTAAATTGGCATTCATCATGTTGTTTGACTAGGGTACAGAATTCGTACTGCTGCTTGTATTAGTGACAATAAGCTCAACATAAGAATACAAAATTTTTCCACATTAAATCTTTCTGAGAAAGTTTTACCCCAAACCTTCGAAGCAGATATTAAGGCAGGTAACCAAAAGACAAGAAAGGGGGAAGAAGACCATTTCTATAGGAGGCAGGAGGGAGCAGGAGGAAGCCAGTCAGGTTCAGGGTGGGCATTTCAGACCTTAAGCCCAGCAAAGGCACAGCTGCTAGTGCAGTTTCCACTGGACAGTAGGAGAATGAAGGATGATCTTATAGAGGTGTAGAAAATTACAGGCAGCATTGATAAGTGGAAATCAAGACTCGAGAGCCTAGGTTTAAGGTGAGAGGGGAGAGATTTAGTAATAAACCGAGGGGCAACCTTTTCACCTGGGGAGTGGTTACTGTATGGAATGAGCTGCCCGAGGAAGTGGTTGAAGGTGGTACTTTAACAACATTTGCAAGGTGATTGGACAGGTACCTGGACTGCAAAGGTTTAGATCAGGGGTTCCCAACTTGGGGTCCATAGACTCATCAGTTAAGGGTAAGGGTCCATGGCATAAAAAAGGTCGCCAACCCCTGGTTTAGAGGGACATGGGCCAAATGTGCGAAAATAGGGTTAGCATAGATAGGAATCTTTGTCAGCAAGGATCAATTAAGCTAAAGGGACTTTGTGTGTGAGTTTTTCCATTGAGTCTATTGCATTTCTTTGTTCTGCTGTGAATCTGAATCTCACAGTAGTATATAGTATATGCTATACATATACTATGTAGTACACGTTCTTTGATCATAAATTTACTTCGAGCTTAGTCTCTGTGCTGTTTGACTCCATGATTCTATAATTTTGTGAGCAACAGTCAGAATTGGGGATGCAGAACAGTCCAGAATAGAATAAAAGCAGAGACAGAGAATTTCCCTTATTGTTGGATTTGAGGAAGTGTCCATGAGGCAAATTCAGTGAAGGCTATGGAAATTAAGTTAACGTGATTTTGCAAGATGGGAGACAATGTATGCCAGCGAGCGCGAGAGTGACGGATGGTGGGTAAGATAATGGATAAACTTATGTGGGAAGAAGGGAAGGGGCACCAGAGAGAATTGGAACTGTTTAAAGTGAAGAAAATAAATGCATGAATGAAAGCTTCAGCGGCAGAAGAGGAGGGCTGGATAATGGCCAGTGGTTAGTATGGGCTGTGCGGGTAAAGGAGTTGGACGTGTGTCAAGAGCTCAGCCCGGAGACACCAAAAGCATCAACATTACGAACCAACACATTGCATACAGTACACACTGATTTCCAACGCTCTGCGTAAATAGATCTGATTTATCTCTGTGTTACAAACTGATTAGGTTCACATTGTAGGTGTAGCTGTGTAGGAAACAGGCATTCAACACACTATAAATAACTGTTGTCTTATAATATTAGCCAACCACATTCATCAAACTGATTCAATTAGCAGATTGATTGTGCCAGTTGTATTCACCTCAGTGAAAATGAGAAAACTCGAGATGCTGGAAATTTGTAATAAATCAGAAAATGCAGGGAATACTCAGCAGGTCAGGCAGCATCTTGGTTTCTTTTTGAACTTTTTCTTCATTGTTCCTGTACAAGTTCAAAGGTACAAAGACACCCACTAATGTCTTTCAGATTAGACAAATAAGAGAGCTTGTAAGTATTACGTAGGTACTAATTTGCTGGCTCCAAATAGAACAACTGATGGTTTATCTGACACACAGATTTATCATATTGAAGGTATAGGACTTCTGCAGGCATCAGTTTTACAATAATGTTCATTATTCTTTGCAAGTAGGAGTCATTAATCACACGGTGCAAATAGAAGAGCTAATGGTTATTATTCCCAATGTTCTGGCATTATGCTTGCCCTATAACTAGGAGAGCTAATGGGTACCAATGTCACATACTGACATAAATCATGCTTTAAAGAAGGGAAGCTGAAGGAATCAGTGTTATGTTGAAATTAATCTCTGTATGAAGTGAAGAACTGAAAGATACTGGCAAAGTATTTTAGATATTTTGATTAGCACTCTTTCGTTCTTGCTGGTGAGGAGGATTTTCTGGAGGCAGGGAACTCCTGACTGCAGTCAAATCCAGTCAGTTCCCAACCTGGTATCTGTGCAGAAGAAAGGCCTGGCAGTCTACTTAGAGTATCTTGCCACAAAAACCCTCTGGTCAACTACAAACTCAATATCAACAAAATTTGCTAAGGGGAGGGACAAGCAGTCAGAGGAATCACAACCTGGTGTTGGTACTGGATTAGAAAACCTGAAAAGGGAGATGAGATTGCAGCATTTCGGGAGGAGCACTGAATCCTTCAAACAGGGGTAGTTAATGTCAAGCATCTGTACTGGAAGTTTTAATCAGACTGTCTTGTGGCCCGTTGATATTATTGTTTTATTGATTTCTCTCTTTCCTCTAGTAATAGAAACATTTAGTTTTCGCCCATTGGTGAGGGAATTAAAAATATCCCTGAACAACAATCGGGAGAATTACGCATGACCTTAAAGCAATATGGGTTGCTTTAGTAAAGCTCACCTAAAAAAGACATAGAAATGGATCTATAGAAGCCGAAGATTGGTACAAAGTGGCACAGGATGAAAGATGAATTTATTATTAAAAGTCCTATTTTGTTATGGAGGTACAAAGGGTAGTAATATCAAATACATAATAACTTTGGTAAGATGTCCAGATAAACATAAATAGTTAAAAGTAAATTTATTACGAAGGGACAGGCTCATTAAAATTTCCTATTTATGGGTTACATTTATCAAAGCAAAAATATTTGATCTGTCACTTAAAAGGGACAGTAGAAGTATTCACAATTTGTGCACCTTGATTTGCTAAGATACTGAATTACAGACTAGAATGCTTGTAAAATGTACAGTTATATTTCCTTTTTAAATTGGTTTTCTGCATAGCACATACTATGCGCTCATTAATTCTGCAATGCATGATATTTTGCATCTTTACAGTTTAAAAACACCACATTTTCAGTCCACTAGGATGGGAAAAGTAACTTGAATGCACAAAGCAAAATGTCAATATTTTTGAGGAATGTGAGAGATGCGAATAGGTAAAGGCAGCTTTGTACTAAGTCAATAAAGAAAAAGAATGGGATACAAAACTGAGCAGAAACAACAATGGAACACCAGCTTAATTCAATGTTATAAAGCTGTTAGTAACTGCTGGAGAAAGAAATCCAGCAATTTAGAGGTAAGGTCATCGAACAACAAATAGTCTGAATAGTTGGCTCAGGATCTCCACTCCGTCTGTCGAAAGGGCATCTCAGATTGAAAGTAAGATGCTAAAGCATCATGAGTAAGACATGAAGTATGAGAGATGTAAACATTGCTGAGAAGCATGTGAGATGAGAACTGCACAGCAGAGCTAACAGGACCAAGGCCAGGCATCTCAGCTGGTTCAGACAGCCCTTCCTTGACAAATTCCACCCACTTCTTCCACCAGAATTGTGCAGGGGAAGAGACAGTAATATATGTCCTTCCACAGCAGATAGATGCTGTAAACAAATTTTGAAAATATTCCTTGGTTAGGCAGCACAACCATAATGGAGCCATTAGAAAAAGAGATTGAGATTGCACAAATCCATTGCCCAGACCTTTACTCTATCACACCTGGACGTTGGATCTGGAGATGGCACTGTCCAGAAGGTTCTTCAGAGTCAAGAATGAGGCACAAATCTTGTGGTTACAGCTGTTTCATTGGATGTTCAGTAGAACACTGTGAGCAATGTGAACACAGCAACAGGTTGCACATTGTATGGATTCTCTGATATTAAATGGAATCACTGAACCATCGGAAAAGGTAATGAACTCTAACAAAGAACCTGCCTCATGGCCTGTCTTTATATTGCAAGTAGGACAAACAGAGAATCACTTCTGATAAGATCACACTGTGAGACAACAAGGACTGTTTCGGTCCCTTCTGGCAATTGCCCACCCGGCTATTTTCCTCAGGAATTGGGCCTCAATCACCTCATTTAGTTCCAAATCATTCCCAGGTTCCACTAACTACAAACACCTGCTTTCCATCAGCAAATGCAGTATAAAAATCCTGTGACCACAACTACGAGCTGTCAGTTTGTTGGTTGACTTGTGTATGACTCACCTTGTTCCATGGTTCTTGGGACTATCGGTTCCAGACTCGCATCATTCCTGAATTCTCTACTAAAACCAAGACTCTGGGTAAAGACTCCCTAGGCACCAATTCCATGCTCGCTACGACCATAACACCTCCCTACTCTGCCTCTGCGCCCGTGTTCAGCACTTGGGTTCATTCCACCGCCACGTCCTTGTTACAAGGACAGTCTTGACCTACATCGCTATGAGAGCTCAGGCTTACTGACAAAGAAACTATTGAAGTACAGAACCAGTTATTCTACAAATTACTGAAAAACCACTGAACATTTATTGACAAGCAAGTGATTGTATAAACATACAAGCAAGCACAAAGAAAATTGAAACACAGGAACAATAACAATTTTGATCCTAATCCAACATAGATGACGAGACAGACTTGAACAGAGCTACGAGGCAAACATCAAGAATTGAAAGCAGATTTCAGAGAAAATTCATAAGAGTAAAAACTCCATGAGATGCCTTTCTTTTTAAATGTGCTGTTTCCTTAGTGAGTGTGAGTGTACAATTCTTCAGTGCTGTTGGTGCTTGGTGCCACACGTTATAGTCAGTTCTCATGCATTCACCCTGCAATGTTTCTTTTGGCTAACATTGCAAATGTTGCGAAGATAGCAATCCTTTTTAAGGCGAATATTGACATTGCAGTCAATATTCAAAAAATTGATAATATTGAATATATAATAGCCATAGCTAGTTATTCAGAACAGAATATGCAAAGCAAATAAAACAAAAGGCCTACTGTATATTTTGAACTTATACTCATTGGTCCTGACGAAGGGTCTCGGTCCGAAATGACGACATCGCTTCTCCCTATAGATGCTGCCTAGCCTGCTGTGTTCTACCAGCATTTTGTGTGTGTGGTCACTTTATTAGCTAGCTTCTGTACGCAATAAAGTGGCCACTAGGTGAAGGTTTGTAGTCTTCTACTGCTGTAGCTCATCCACTTCAAGATCCAACATGTTAAGCATTCTGAGATGATCTTCTGCACAACATTGTTGTAATGCATGGTTATTTGACTTACTATCACCTTCCTGTCAATTTGAACCAGTCAGGCCTTATTCCCGGGCCTCTCTCATTAACAAGGCATTTTCACCCACGGAACTGCTACTCACTGGACATTTTTTTTTTGCACCATTCTCTGTAAACTCTAGAGACTGTTGTATGTGAAAATCCCAGAGGATCAGCAATTTCTGAGATACTCAAACCACCCCATCTGGCACCGACAAACACTCCATGGTCAAAGTCACTTCGATCACATTTCCTCTCCGTTCTGAAATTTGGCCTGAACAACAACTAATCCTCTTGACCATGTCTGTATGCTTTTATGCAATGAGTTGCTGCCACATGATTAGCTGATTAGATATTTGCATATCTAATCAGATATGTACCTAATAAATGCCCACTGAGTGTATGAGATGATCTGTAATTTGATTGTAAATTGAGTCTCTCAGATTTATAATCTGAACACAGGAGGATCTGGTTGAAATTAATCTGAGTTTACTGAATGAGTTTCTGAACAAAGCATTAAACTGCTATATTGTAAAATTGACTGCACCTCATTGGAGGCTGCAGAACATCTTGATGACATAAGAAATACAGCTTTTAATTTTATTAGTCATCAATTGTAATTATATTTAAATAATTATAGGCACAGTATCTGGCTCAGACATTGGGACTGACATTTCTGACTTTATCACATGCAGCATGAAATCAGTAATTTATGATTCACCTGGAGTTATGTTGAGATAAATTAATGTTGTTGGAGTTGCTATATTAAACATTGGTAGATGTGAGTGCACTTAATATCAAAAGAAGTTATGTAAAATGTAAAGCATTAACAATCATCCTTTCTCTAGGGCAATTTAAGGAAGTGTTGTTTCATCTCATTTGTTTAATTTATTTTAAAATATTCATAACAATATGGATCAATTTAGGCTGAATTAAATGGTAGCTCTCAAGTGTCCCTGCCCCTCTTTTGTTTCTCTGATCTTGATTGGAGTTATTATGGAGTTATCCAGTGAGTAGCAGTTCCGTGGGTGAAAATGCCTCGTTAATGAGAGAGGCCCGGGAATAAGGCCTGACTGGTTCAAATTGACAGGAAGGCGATAGTAAGTCAAATAACCATGCATTACAACAATGTTGTGCAGAAGATCATCTCAGAATGCTTAACATGTTGGATCTTGAAGTGGATGAGCTACAGCAGTAGAAGACTACAAACCTTCACCCAGTGGCCACTTTATTGCGTACAGAAGCTAGCTAATAAAGTGACCAAAGAGTATAAGTTCAAAATATACAGTAGGCCTTTTGTTTTATTTGCTTTGCATATTCTGTTCTGAATAACCACCTATGGCTATTATATATTCAATATTATCAATTTTTTTAATATTGACTGCAATGTCAATATTCGCTTTAAAAAGGATTGGTATCTTCACAACATTTTCAAAGTTCACTGATGTTGGCACTGTCAGTGTCAACCTTGGGTTGAAATCTGATGGCAGACTCCTCAGCCTCCATGGCTTCAAATGCAGAAGCAAATCCCAACAATGTGGAATAATTTATCTCCTATAGGATGATACGATGGTGTTTGCTGCCCTTTTTTCCAACACTGCAGAGCTTACTGAATTCCTTTACCCATTACTTCCCTTTGTGCACTTTGTACTTCCGTAAAAAAGTCCAAGTGATTTATAAATCACACCTGGCAGAAAGAAAATCATTTCTGTGAAAACTCAGCTGCTTTGGCTGCCTGAAAAAAGAATATTTGTGGGTGTTGTTAACAAAAAGTAGCTGTAAAATTCAAAATTATTATGCTCCTGTACTAATTGATGACGTCTCTTTTATCAACAACATGCTGAAAGCCCTAAATAATTTTACCTTTACAGTATAATGGTCTAAAAACATCAACAATAACAAAAACCTTTAACAAGCAGCTGTAGCAAGTGCAGAAACCATTCTAATGACCATGGCCTTCTATTTCATAGGTATGGACAGCAATCAACTGCCTAAGAAATTTATAAAGACCTGTAGGAAGGTTGGCCATCCCAAACTTCACTACAAGTGCAGCACAGATGGCACTTGCAGATATCATTGCCAGTTACCTGCACTCTGAGAACTCACACTTGTCCCTCAATCACATTTTATTTACTTGAGTACAAGGAGATTAGTGTGCATCATGTCACCAAACTGTTTGGAAGTCTGAACAAAGAAATGCCAATTTTTATACACCTGTTACCAATATTGACCAATTGGTAACCTTGGGTATGTTCAAGTTCCTTATTTGCAAGATCAATTACCATTCACAATACAGGTGTTAAAAGTCAATAGACACTACAAGCTGACAACCGATGACACTTGGACATTAGTAATTATCCCTCATTTGGTGAGTGTGCACCTCGACTCCTTCTGTTACATTCTTCTCTCATCTTCATAAGCCAAAGTGGCCCGATTCCCCGTTGTGCAAAGGGAAGCTACGCGCTTCAAAAACTAGTAAACACAAAGTTCACTGCAGATGCTGTGGTCAAATCAAGACGTACAAAAAAGCTGGATGAACTCAGCAGGTCAGACAGCATTCGTTGGCTGCTTCTTTCAACGGATGCTGCCCGACCTGCTGAGTTCATGCAGCTTTTTTGCACTTCAAAAACTGTTCTTCCCTGGGCTGCCTGCACGCAACCTGAAATCTATCCTTGATTGGACATTCTGTTAACCCTTGTCTTACCAGGACTTCCACACAGGCACCAGGCTGGGTGGACCCACAACCTGGGTGGACTTGGCAAGTTTGGCATTCTACTTTCAAGGAAGTAGAATGAGCAACAGAAGTATTTTCCTAATGATGAGCTTACGATGTAGAAAACAATTTGTTCACTCTCAACCTGCAACTGGAATACTGGACAATGAGAACAGTGCTTAAAACTTAGCTACTTCCTAAAACATTGGGAACCATGCAGCAGAAGTTATAAGTAATGGTTTCTAACTTTACTTTAGCAAAGTCATTGATCTTTGCAATAAGTAACCTTTAACTGATGATGTATGTTTTAGGATCTGAAGATCATCTCTGTTTGTGCAGATGTAATAGATTGTGTGGAATGCTAGATAAAGTTGCACTGAAGATTGGATCTTGGACTTGTCACATTGAGAACATTATTGCATTACAGAATACACTTCAGAGTTCTGAGAGCATGCACTATATGACCAGTAATTTATAATTTTCTTTTAATTGGACAGAGCAACTCAATTTTTATATACAAGTTTATTTCCAAGCATGAAATAAAATCTTCAGGGGAATATCGCAATTTGTAATTCCAATCTCAGTGATCTGCTTCTTAGTTGGATACCACTCACTTCATTGCAAAATAATTATACTTCCAATTTAATTCAATAACAGTCAATAATGTCCTGAGTCAGCTTTGAAAACAAGAATTTTTCTTACATTATGATATGTAATAATGATGTATTGAAACTACACTACAACTAAACCTCTGGTTATGTTGACTAGAACAGAAAGTGAAGCAGGTGAATATGGCATGCCAGTGATGCATGCTTACATTCAACACACTTCATGAATGAAATAATTGAAATAAATCACAGAACTATAGAAACAAGAGTAAGTCCACAGCTTCTCAAAGTTGCCCTGCTTTTCAACTAAATTTTGAAAAAATTTCTGTATTTTAATTTAATTTACTTGCCTCTATAGTCGTTAATAACTTACATACTGTTATAAAAATCAATTAGTATTGGTTCTGAAAATTCAATTGACTCTGACTTTACAGGGTCTGAAAAGCATGATTCTAGATTTCCACATTTTGTGATACATTAATCAAATCTGTTGATCAGTTACGCATTGTTATTTAGCTATATGGGACTAGCTTGCTTGATGGTATTTTCATCTAAATCACAACGTTCAAGCTCCTCTCCAAGGTCATGAATACAAAATCTAGGCCGTCTGTCGAGTGTAGATCTGAGGAGCTGGTGAAGACAGTAAACAATTTAGTAGAATTAACAGGGAGCTTCCCATGTCGCTGTCTGTTTGTACATTTGCCCTGTAATCCTGTAGGTTTCCTCCGGGTGCTTTGGTTCCCTCCCACAGTCTAAAGATGTACCAGTTGGTCGGTTAATTGATCATTGTAAATTGGCCCATGATCAGGCTCAGGTCAAATCAGGGGTTGCCGGGCAGTGCAGCTCAAAAGGCCAGAAGGGCCTATTCTGCTTTATGTCTCAATAAGTAAATAAATCGTTCCCTAAGTCAGATTACTAAATTACCCTTTCTCTTCTGCTCACTTGCCCATCACCTCCTTCCCTCTCTTCCATAATCCACTGTCCTCTTTGATCAGATTACTTCTTCTTCACCTATGATCTCCTAGCATCTTACTTCATCCCCCCAGCTACCAAACTTCCCACTCACCTGGCTTCACCTATCACCTGCCAGCTTGTACTCCTTCCCCTCGCCCCCATCTTTTTATTCCAGTTTCTTCCCCCTTTCTTTCCCACCCTGATGAAGAGTCTCGGCCTATTTATTCTTCTCCATAGATGCTGCCTGGCCTGCTGAGTTCCTCCAGCATTTTGTGTGTGTTTCACTAAATAAAATGCCTGATTAGCTAATTGCTGTTTGTGTGGTCTGACTGTGGACAAATTGGCTGCAGTATTTGCTACTTTACTGCAGTGACCGCCTTTCAGAAATATTTCATTAGCTGTAAAAGCACTTTACAGGTCCATCTCTTTCTTTCTTTGCTTTTCTTTCTTTTTAACTTGTCAAGTCTGGATCAGTTAGAACTTCGCTCAATACCGTTTAATAAATTAGACCAGATAGGAGTACACAAGCTTAAGGGCAAAATTTCACCCTTGAGAACAGTTGGATTAGTTTGATTGGCAACTCTACTTACCCTTACCACAGCTGAGGACTATTCTGGAATGGGAAATGAGATATTGAAGGCTCAAATAACATGACAGGGGTCACGAAGAGTAAAATGGGACAAGCCCAATTTTGTTCACAAATTGACGTATTTGTAATTCATAGTGAGTATTACTGATGGTGACAATGTAATCAATCAGCTAATGGTTTCTGGTTATCTTAACAAATTTACATTTCTTAAGGATGCTAATCTATCAAACTTTGAAGCCCTTCAATTTATCTGGTTCTACAATATACCTGTGGCACTGTTACTTTCAATGACCCTGTTAATGATTGGGGAAGCCTTTGTGCCTTGAAAAATACACTATTGGAAAATGGTTCCACACTTTGAGGATGTTTCTTGAATGCATTCAAAATCATTTATTTGGATGAAGTCAAATGAGAATCCCATTTTAAGACTTTAATTGTTCTGTGACATTAGAACTAGTTTATGAATAAACATGATGCATTGTAATCCCGAAGTACAAGGGATTTAATGTACAGAAGTAGTTTTCAGCCCAATCTGTCTGTATCAGTACTTAAGATGAACATGAGCTTCCTTCCACCCTACTTCATTTAATTTTGCCAGCATATCCTTTACTTTCCGCTCTTTTGCAGTAAACTAATTTCACACTACATCTGTCTTTGTCTCTTTTGCCTCACGAGGTCCATGCTGATCACTGATCACTGTGAACCGCATAAGTGAAAAGCAAAAATGAAAGTTCACTAGACTACACCCTATTTTCCTTCTATATGATTTCAGGACGAAAATAATTGTCTTATTTTCAGATCAAGTCTGATGTTTTGAACTGAAACCGATTTTATCCTCAACCAGTGCAAGTTACTTACTTCAGTAAGCTTCATTGTCTTGAAGTCAACCAGTAATATTCCATATTGAATTTCACTTTATATTCTAGAATTATTAAGTCTTTAGACTCTGCCTGCTATGCAGAGATGTTTTCCTATCTAGATGCAATAACCACAGAACTGTTGAAATGAAATAATCAATTGGTGTGCCAAAATTTGGGAGATTAGAAAACATCATTTTTTTTAAATCTTGAGAGGGAAATAGTTAGCACTTTCATCAGCACATTTGCTGTCTTTCTTTCCAGTTTCCAGCAACTGGCAACGTAAGAGTCAATGAGCTTCTCAAGGCAAGCTTCATTCAGTAAATGTAGTGATTGTTTGTAACTAGAAGCACCAGGCAAGCCAACAGGTACCAGTCTTAAATATTTTACCCCGCCTCTGGGGGTTCCCCAACATTTTTTATGCCATGGATCCTTACCATTAACTGAGGGGTCCGTGGACCCCAGGTTGGGAACCCCTGCGCCATATGAATGGAAAACATGACGATTACAAATGACATCAGTCAGACTCAGATGAGTAGGTGGCTCCATGCTTTTCTCACTGCATCACTTGGAGAGTTGATGGTCAATGGTCACATCCAGTTATAAATGTGAGAGCAGATACAGTAGATACTTGCTACATGAGTATTTCTTATTCACACTACACTTCTGTTCTGTTCTGCACTCCTTGATAGCTTGTGCCATTGTAACCCAAAAGCAACAATGATCCTGATCCTATACAGCAGGGGTCTCCAACATGGGCTCTACAGACCCCCTGCTTAATGGCATTGGTTTATGGCACAACAAGAAGTTTGGGAACCCCCACTGTACAAAAATATTAGGCAAGTCATGAAGCTATTTCTTATGCTGTGTGCAGAAGGCAGAAAAATTACAAATGTATAAAATGAAAAATTCACAAATAATTGTTTTAAAATAATTAATTAAGAAAATGAAGAAAATATTTCCCATTTGCATCATGTTTCTGGTGCAAGTATCTTCAAATGAGTCAAAAATATAAACCACATTTTCCTAAATAGAGCAATACCTTTTCTCCTGCCTGGGTAGCCTCCTACCTGCCAGTATGAACATTCAACTCACAGACCTCCATTAATACCCCTGCTCCCCCCTTACCCCATCCCTGTCTATAATTTTAGTCTGGTTCTCTTTCTCTGTCTTTCCCCCCCCCCACCCTCACTATAATCTCCCCCAGCCCTACCTTTCTTTCTCTTTTATTTCCCATAATTCTCCACCTTCCCCTAGCCCATTTCCCTCCAGCCTATCACTTCCCAGCTCTCTACTTCATCCCTCCCCCCACTTCTTAAAGGTTTCTGTCTTCATCAGCTTAAATAAAAATGTCCTGTTCATTCATCATGCATCCCTGTGTTTGCAGCCTCTCACTTGTCCAGTGCTTCAGTCCCTGACCTGCCCCAACCTCCCATTTGTTTAAATCCTGCTGATAGTTCAGATATCCTCCTTAATAGTGCCAGTCAAACCAACAACCTGATGTCCATGCTGCCTGATCATTCTTCATTCTCCTCTTCCCAATTCCATTTTTTCTTCCCAATTCTTACACTACTGTGTCTTCCATGCTTCCAATCATTTGTACATTCCAGCTTCCAGCTCCTTCCACCACTTCACTCTAAATATGCAGCTACTTCAAGCAGTCCTGGTCCATGATACTCAGATCCAAGTATCTTCTGCTCTCCTAAGCCTTCCAAATTCTCTTGGCACCTTCTCTCCAAACCTGGCTGCTTTGTGGTGACAGTAGTCAGTTACATCTAGTCCAATGACCACTGTCACCTTGCTGGAGAAGGTGTACCTTGCCACACACCGTAAAACTTTATTTCAAACAAATCACTTATGAGTTCACTCTCTCTTTGTGCTATAATAGCTTTATAAGTTTTACAATGATTCTTATATGTTTTGAAATTATATTGTAAGAAGTTTCCAAAAACATGTACACAAAGAGCCCAGTCAGTAAGCTCCAGTCCGCTGCATACAATGCACATCCAACCTTTGTAATATCTTTATTTCCCTTGTAGTATGCGGTAGGGAAATTCTAGGCAGTTTCTGGAGGAGGTTATGTGGTCATGTTCTATGTTCTATGTTCAACATGTTAATTGCTATAGCAGAACTACCACTTTCACCATCCGTTGATAGATACATCCACAGGAGGTTGGGATTAAATCTCTGGTCACTTATGGATTGAAAAGGTAACAAAAAAGGTGAGATAGATCCTGGAAAAACATCTTCATGATATTGAAATTTGTTGAAAGGTATCTCTCAGGAAGCTTACTGCTACTTCTGAAAGACCACAAAACGATCAACTAGACAATGTTGAGCAGAGTAGAATAAGGGAAAAATATTAGTGGAAATGATCATATGTTATTTTATCAATTCACCTCTTTGCAATGTTTAGCTTACCATCAAACACAATAAAATTTCTATAAAGCAGTTCTTCCCTTTCAGTTATTTTGCAGCATTTACTCCTATCAGTTCTCTACAGAATGTGCATCTAAGCTCAAGAAATATAGTGAATGTTAGTAATTCAGTTTTATTTCAATAAATGTTGCTTATACGAACTCCCTCATAGGAGTGTCGTACTGAACAATCACAATATACTGTTAAGTAGCTTCTCCGTGTGCAGCTCTCATTGAAAGTGTAAGCACAAACAGTGGAACAACATTTTGCCTTATTAAATTATTGATGAGCAAGAATGATTTCATATTTCAGGCAGTATACAACGTGATTATTAATTAAATCCTTTGGCATCACCATTGCTTGATAGGAACACATTCAGAATGTTAATTATTCATCACTGACCTGTATTTTATCAACACAATTGAAAGTCAAGTTAAGAACAAGACAGCTAACATTATATAGCACCTTTAACATTGTAAAATATCCCAGTCCTTCTCACAAGAACAGAATTTGACCAAGTTTTCAAAGCACCAAGGCAGGTTTGAAGGTGAATCTTAAAAGGGCAGTGAGATATAGAGGTTCAGAGAAAGAATTCAGGAATACTTAAAGTGTGTAATGTCCTGTTCAACAAACCTTCTATAACAAATCTTGGAATAATATTGTCCACTGTTTCACTGTTGGAACAATATTGAAGCTAATCCCTCTTTCATTATATATAAATTAAATCATATTTCAGCATTAAATATTAATACCCTGGATACTGACTAAATATGGCATAATTCCAAGAGCAAGTCATGATATTCTATTCAGAAGCAACATCTGTTATGGGAGATACTGCAGGGCCATCTCATAGCAAGGCCACTCACACCTTACCTTCTGTCTTTGGGGCTTGGTGCCTGGCCATATGCAGCATCTTCTTCAAAGCCTGATCAACAGGGAAAATAAAAAGTGTTAGAAAACATCCACATGGTGTTTTTCCAAACTATGGGACAAGTGAGGTGGAACAGGAGGCGCATAAGACTAAACCAATCCTTATCAACAGTACAGGAGACATAAGAGACTGCAGATGTAGGAGCAACACGTAGATGAAAGGTTTCATCCTAAAGTGTCAGCTATCCACCTTCCTCATAGATGCTGCCGAGTTCCTCCAGTGTTTTGTGTGTTGCTGTCAGCTTTATTGCTGGTTCATGCTGCTCAAGTCTCACAAGATGGAAAAACATGAATAGCTAATAGCTAAATTAGCTATACATGCTTGTGTTGCTATTTGTGGTTCACTTCTCATAGACTCAGAGCACAACAGATTGTATAAACATGTCGACAAAATCAATATCGTGGAAATTCCCCCCCAAAAAATCATATCATATTTGCATCATCTGATAATGCTTGAACCCTGCAGACCTGCCAAGAGGCTCAATGTTAGTCATTGGATCTAGATCAGTGAACAGTCAACTGGTCACCATGCAGAAAATCTAGTATCATCACATATCATCTCAGATTTTCTGCATGATGATGAAATAACTACTGGACCTGATGAAGATCCAGTGTTCTTTCCTCTTGCTTAAAATGATAGGCTGCATTTAGGCTGCATGTGATTGTAAAAAGAAATCTATAAAGATCTTGAGAACACGAATTTGGACGCCATTATTTAGGGACAGTATTTGTCATTGATGTAACTCTAAATGACAGTTTGGGCTCTTTGTGAGAAAGAAATGAAAGATAGAGATGTTTGCAGCTGAGGGTACAGGGGAAAACTTGAAGCCTTGAACCATCAAATGGCCACTACTTCCCAATGGGGAATTCACAAAAAAAGAGAGTGCTTAGAATGGAACACTCAATGCCAAGAGAAATGTTTGAGGTGAACATCATAATTGTCCCTTAAATCTCATTATTTACATGAGATAGCACGAAATGTAGATGCATTGACAGGATAAGTCAGGGTGAGGAGAGGCTCATTTGGAGCATATACAGTTCCACTTAGCAAACCATGATTTGTTTCTTTAATGTTCTGGGTAACTGCATGAGCAGGATGTGAGGCTCCTATAATACTCCAGTACCAGAGGGCATGGATTGAGAATAAGAGGTCAGTTATTTAAAACAGATTTGAGGAAAAACTTCTTCTCCCAGAGAGTTGTGGAGGTGTGGAATGCACTGCTTCGGAAGACGGTGGAGGCCAATTCTCTGGATGCTTTCAAGAAGGAGTTAGATAGATATCTGATGGATAGAGGAATCAAGGGATATGGGGACAAGGCAGGGACTGGGTATTGATAGTGAATGATCAGCCACGATCTCAGAATAGCGGTGCAGACTCGAGGGGCCGAATGGTCTACTTCTGCACCTATTGTCTATTGTCTATTGCAGGACTCATGTTGACGTTAAATACCTTTCAGTTCAATTAGTGCAGAACTCTCAAAATACACTGATTGCATTTTGACCATTTCTGTTGCTAACCAAAGAGGAAATGCACAGAACCAGAAGACTCCTTGGTGGAAAGAAAAGAATGAGTGGGCCTGTACACATGGCATCTCCTGTACATTTCTCCTTGCATCATCATACGTTGCCTTACTCTGGAGAGTTATCTTTGAGTTGACATCAACAGTAAGAACTCAAACCCAGACAGGTCATGACACCATTGTACATTGATCAAGCTTCCAATTATAAAAAAGACCTTATGCATTGGATCACAAGCCTTATCTGCTGCACAAAAGTGTAAAGCTTTCAATGAATGTTTGTGGGCAACGTCAAATAGCCAACAGCTCATCATTCATTCTCTGTAAACTTGAACTGATAGAAAATTTTGCTACTTATGCCTTTACTTGCATGGTCTATTCTCTCATCATCCTTATCCACAGTGATACAAAATTCAATGTAATTTTACAGAATAAAACTCAAATGCCGTGGTTTTTAATAATAAAATGAAATGGGGATTTGTTGAAGGTATATGTTAATTCATCTAAATTAACAGATCCATCAGCTTCTGTTAAGAGTAGAACTGAAAATTTTTGCCTAAAGACTGTTCTAATCAATTTGAGAGTTTGTAAATTGCTATGTGCATATTTGAGAGAATACTTCAGAAATTAATACTCAGTAATAAGCTGTTTCAAGTGAACAAGATTAGTTCATATTTATACCATGCTTTTGAAAAAGAGAAAGCAACATTCCGAGGTGCTTCGTGTGAATGGGGTTTGGCAAATTTGACAGCAAGCAGTATAATCAGAAATTTGAACAAAATAATATGTTTTAAGGAGCATCTTAAGGGGGAAAGAGCTGTAGAAATACAAGAAGTTTAGGGAGGGATTTCCAAAGTTTATTGTGTAGCTAGATTGTTAGGTGCTGACTGATTAAAATTGGGAGGTGTCAGGTGTTACATATTGTAGACGGACTGCTATTCAAACCACCTGAAAGCCTCAGACTGCTTAACATAGTCCAAATAATTCTCATAATTGATGAGAGTGGAAACAGCATTGACAGTGCTTATTCCTCAACATAAATGGCTGGTGATGGGGGTCTGTTCAATTAAAGCCATTGAATACGTGACTGTAATGTTTCAGAACACACTAGCATTATCGTGTGCCAAGCTTTACATATTTAATTTGTGCTTTGTGGTTTTTTTTATTATGTGTTCTTTTAGTAATGTGGACTTCTATTCTTTGAAATGAAGGTGTGTCTATTTCAGGCTCAAGCTGCAGTGTGTGAATACAAGCCCTTCACTTGAGATGACTGGCATCTATCCATCTACTGGTTCCCTCCTTCCTCCCAACAGCTGTCTTTCCACAGGCAAACATGGAAACCATTTTGCACATATCAGAATGCCTCACAGCCACACTGGATGGCCAGTTTAGCTACTTCCAGTGGAATTGATTGAAGGAGAAACATTTGAGGAGTTGACCCGGATCTGCTTTGCTTAATCAGAGTCTATTCTAATTGAGTAACACATACAAAGTGCTGGAGGAACTCAGCAGTTCAGTCAGCATCTATGGCAAGGAATAAACAGTGGTTCTGAACCAAAACACTTCATCAGGACCATGATGAGTTTCACCGTCCCTGAGGAGCTGCGCCTCATACCATGCAGGAAATTAATCGGACAATGTGCTGAAGACCCCGAATGGGGACAATAGTGGGAGATATAATCAGATTCTCACACCTTCGTTTTGGAACCCCTCAACAACTACCCCCAACTCAGTTCTAACATTTTGCTCTATTCGCCTCTGCACGCAGCATTATACCAATAATAACAGATTTGACAGATTCGTAAACATTGTCAACAAATCATTCTCCGACAAACTCACAGATGCTGTTGAGAGTTACTGATGATAATTTAATAAAGGTCTTGATAATAAGTTTATTTTGAGTTTGAAAGAGACATTTGCAGGTCACCGGCGCCCACTGACTTTCCATGTTTTGGCACCCAACTTGAGCTAGGTTCTCGCACGGGGGTTCCTTTCATCAACACCCCGTTAACGAAAATAGTTTTCATTCCGATGTAAGACTAGCGTTAACCATAGTTCTCACCTCGTATTCGATGTACTGCTTCCTCCATTCTGGTGTTAGATGCGCCGACAGATGTTCCGCAAACTTCATTGCTGTCAAAAACTCCGAGCTTGAGGATGTTCCAGGGAAACATAACAGGAGCGAAAGAAAAAGATGAAGCAACCAAACTAGCCCACTGCCTTATGACTGCTTGGTGTTTAACCCGACGACAGATACGGCAATAAAAGTTAACATGTTTTTTTTTTGCACAACGCTTAATTATGGTGAAGTACGAGCAGATCCCTGACACCTTTCCCTGGCTTCAGGCGTCTCGCTAACAGAAACAGTATCACTACCTATCAATAAATAATTGAGCGCTCTACTAACAGGAAGGGAGGGCGGGGGGGGGGGGGGAGATAGCAAACACAGCACTGTCAAAAAACACGCTGTTTCAAAGTAACTTCCGCTTCTTTTAGTCAACTACAGATAAGTGGGTTGTGCATAATGATTTTGGTGCATTGTGCATAGAGGGTTGAATCATGAGGTGAGGTGGGATTGACTTGGTTTTCATTCCATTCAGAAGATTAAGGGGAGAAGTCCCTCTCACCAGCACATGAAAAATGAGTCCCGCGTACAGCTTGATGACAATGGAGCTAAATGTACAACTGAGAGCGCACACACCTTCAGAGTTGACAAACTATGTTGAGTATCTTCCCCTGGCTCTAAGGAGAGCGGGTCTCATTTGATCTTGATGATCTTAATCTGGAGAACAGTTTCCTTTTCAGTTCTGATGCAAGTTCCCGGACCTGAAAGCCGGTGTCTCTCTTTACAACATTCTCTGTTCCTGTCCTAGTTTGGTGTATGTAGAAAGAGGGGCGTATAATCCTAACATTAGAACAAGGGGTGATGAAAGGTGTAGTATAAACCTATAATTCTCTTAAGATGCATCTACAGTTGGAAGCTTGTGTGATGGGAGCTGCTCTTCTAAATGGGCTCACTATGGTGTCAGCCAATCTTCTACCAAAATTAAAGCAGGATCAAATTTCCAGCAGAAATCTGACTCCATTGTCTCCATAGAAACCAACTCCCCCACCAGATATATTAATTCTTCTGTAATGGGAGAACCATTGGTGCTTCCCAGGACCACCTATAAATTGACTGTCTAAGAAAAAGGAATAAGCATTTAGTTGTTAATCTTAGTACAGAAATAATATTATTATTCACAATAAATAATGAATACATTGCAAGATTGACAGACAAAACTAACAATATATTACAGTACCTAAAACTACCCAGAAACGTTGACTGTCCATAGATTCTGCCTGACCTGCAAAATCCCTCCAGCATTAAGTCATTTGCCTTTTTTTGTTGTATTTCTCAATGATTAAGCTTTTGGGAACCTCTGGAAGTTTCAGGTCAGTTGAGACCTCCACCAAGCTGTTAATGTTGTCGACTTGGTGATGGTTATGCAGGTCAACATCAGAGATAGCTGATTAGGTTTCTCTTGTCCATTGTTATTTTCTGTCCAGTATGTGGCATAAATTGGGACTTGGTGGGTCACATCCCAAGCCTTAATGTTGCTGCTCGCAGGCATTACTCATCTCATTTCTGGAGAAGTTACAAACTGAACATTTTGAAATCATTGGCAAAGATCCCCATCTTAACAGTCAGTAGATTTGTCACAACTATTATAAATAAAACAATCCATGGCTGCAGGCAAGAACAGGAAAGAGTGGAGACAAATAGGTTCTTCAGAGAGCTGTGAGCAATAACCAGCCAGGTGAGCACCTGTGCTGTATGAATTTTTAGTTCATAATGACATGGTAATACAACAGTAAGTCAGAGACTGGCTGTCTTGTGGCAATCAACTCTCTATCTGATTCTCCAAAACATTTTCACTGCAATTGATGAGAGTATTGGAGTAGTCTCTCACCTGCCTGGATAACTGCAGCTCCAGAACACTCAAAGGAAAATGCCATCGAGGACCAAGCTACTTGACGTGGAATCAATACTGGCCTCACCAGATCCCGTAATTTTAAAAAAAGAACTGTAGCGGATTTTCTCCCTTTTCTTACAACAGAGATGCTGGTGATGATGACATTGGAATCTGGAGAAAAACAATAAAATGCCAGAGGAACTCTGTGGGTCATTCACCTGGACTGGTGAAGGGTGTTGACCCAAAGCATCAACTATTCATTTTCCTCCAGATGCTGCCTGACCCATTGAAATCCTCCAGCATCTTGGTCTTTGATGATGATGATGATGTTGGAGCTGGGAAGACCCTGGGCAGCACAAGGTGAATTTTGGAAAGAGGCTGAGGCAAATGTTTGCACCTCATTTAAATGATTACAGGGTTGTACCGTCTTTTTACGCTTTTCAGTGCCACTTTATAAGTATCACTATTTTCTTGAAGCATCTCAGTAATGCTGTATAAACAGAGCTTGTCTCCTTTAGTCAGTTCATTCCAGACAGTTTAATTGTTGGTAGACCCGTTATTTCTTAACACAGCTGAAGTTTGGATAGATACATGGATGAGAGGGATATAGAATGCAAGTGGATGGAACGAGGCAGAAGATCAAGTTGCCATGGACTAGATGGACCAAAGACCTGTTTCTGTGCTTCAGTGCTCTGTGATTGTATGACTCTAACATTTCTGTTATTGTCTCACCCTCACACCCTTTCTCAATAGTTATATCTTTATTCCTGCCCAATGTCTCCACCTTTGTCTCTCCTTCCTCTTTCAATGTTTCCTTTGGCAATTGTACTACAAAGTGATTTGGCAAGCTACTTCATCTCACTGTCACCAACATACATGAATTGCCCCATCATATCTTTGATGTACTTCCTAACTGCAAAAGAAAGCTAATTCTTGTGGGATTAGAGTAACATGTATCTTAAACCCAGCAGAATTCATTCTTGAATAACATTAAGAAAACTCTTGGGATCTTACAAGTCCAGAAACCTTCATGATAGTCTATAATTTTTGGTTTTACCTCATAAATTACCAAGAAAATAAAAATAAAAGACTTGTTTCCCACAGCACTATTCAAGACATGAGAGAATCCTAGAACAGGTTATGTCAATTTCTGGTCTGGCTACAATTGTAACACTACTTTCTGCGCACACACAGAAGTGACTCACAAGCCACAACGAGACAATAAAATGTGGAGACACGGGTGGATACTGGAGTGTGGAGCAACAAGCAATCTGCTGTAGGAACTGAACAGCATCTATGTCAACAATTGATCTATGTAAATGGGTGAACAGCATCTATGTTGATAATTCTGGTTGAAATCCTGCATCAGGACATTCTGTGATGATAAACCTTGGCCAGGAGACCATGGAAGAATCCATTGTTGATCCTTTGGATCATTCATGCCCACCTACCTGAGCTGATGAGTGAATTGGCTTATTGTTTTTATTAAATGAGAGCAGTGCATCAGTATACCATCCTACATCTAAACTCATCCCTTGATTCTGGAGGCATAAATTCAGATTTGAATTTATGATCTACTCCAGTACCATAGTAATCTGATTACTGTAACTCGATCACACAAAATGCATTGCTCATGCAGCTCTACTTGTGCCTGGTATCAATATTCCTTCTGCATGCAGAATAATCAGCACTGCCCGCTCTTCTTACTGCCATCAAGAAGAAGGTACAGGAGCTTTAGGACTCACACCACCAGCTTCAGGAACAGTTATTGCCCCTCAACCATCAGACTCTACTGAAAAAAAAAGGGGATAACTCTACTGAACTTCACTTGCCCCATCATTGAAATGTTCCCACAATCTATGGACTCGCTTTCAAGGACTCTTCATCTCATGTTCTCAGTATTTATTCCTTAGTATTATTATTTCTTTCTTTTTTTATTTGCACAGTTTTTTGGCTTTTGCACACTGGATGAACGCCCAAGTTAGTGTGGTCTTTCACTGATTCCATTATGGTTATTATTCTATTATGGATTCATTGAGTATGCCTGCAAGACAATGAATTTTACAATTGTATATGGTGACATACATGCACTTTGATGATAAATTTACTTTGAAAGGGATCCCAGCACAAATGTTTCTGCAGAATGAATGGGATGAATTCCATTTTGTTTCCTTTGTTGCCAGGAGAATTTTGATGAATCCCTGAATTACAAAACACATCCTAAATTTGTTTTGTCCATTCTCAGCTGAAGAGCTGCACTGACAATTTGAGCACTTATTCTCCTTGAAGAAGTGGCAGTGAACCACCTTCTTTTGAAGTGTTACAGTTCATCTCACATTGCTGTTGGCTGGGCTTCCTGGATCTTAAATCAAGAAACTATGGAAAAATGAAGGAATTTTTCCAGGCTGGGATGAAGTGTAACTTGGTGGGAAACGTAATGAGATTGTCTTTCCATTCACATAACTGACTTTCTATCTTTTAGTGGAGGATGCTACAGGTTTGTGGAGGAGCTGTAGTGTATTTTAGTAAATAGAGGACCAATATCATGCAGTGGTTTATGAAAAATTTCTTTTGATATTCTTTGCTTCAAGTGTTTGCTCCGTGTCTACTTCAGCAGTGTTATTTTTGTGTTAGATACCGATTATGTTGCCATGTGCAAATCTTGCTGGGAAAGTAAAACAAAAACAAAGGTTTGTGTTGGTGCTGGTAGCCTGAGTAAAGACTGCTCTCTGCTGGCCTGGAAGCACTTGCATCAGGAGATATCTTGAACCCAGCCTTCCAATTCCCTAAAATTGCATTTTTACATTGCCAGTTTCAGTGTTTTTAAAATTCAGGCAGCTAAGAAGCATGCACATATTCCTTCCATGAGCTTTGGAAATTTTAACTTTCTATGGTAGGTCTCTCCACCTGATAATCCCTTGCCACAATGTAGCTTGAAAAAAAGTCTGGTTTGGGAGCCTGGTGTTAGAAATAGAGAGGACATGTCCTGCCCATTGGATCCAAACAACTGCAGTTGGGCCTCAGGGTTGGGGATGTTGGCCTGGGAGAGGATGCTGCTACTGAAGCCTATCCTGCCAGTTGAATCAGAGGATTTTTTGGACTAGATTACCCAGTACTCTGAGGTACCACTGAGGGTAGTCCATGCTTGAACAGCATAGAGAAGCCAGGGATTATTGCAGCTCAGCAATATGAGATTGTGTCGTTTCTGAAGGCTGCATTGCTCTCATCCTAATGACTAGCTTAGTGCATGGATACATCAAGTTGTAGAACTGAAGTACTCAAGTGATTCTGTGTTGGGAAGTGTAGACCTGGACTCTTTGTTTCACAATATTCCATACAGTTGGACATTGCCACACCACCTATCATTGTAGTATTGTGGATTCTGATTTGTTTTGATAAAGGAAAAAGAAACTGTTTCCTGTGGCACGCACAGATTTCAGCTGATTTAAGAAAGACAAGAAAATTACAAGAGATGGTCCGGATGAAGGATCCATAGATTTCCTTCACTGATGCTGCCTAACCGTGTGAGTTCCTGCAAATCTTTTCCTGCTGCTTACGATAGGCATTCATTGGCTGGACGGAATTTGAACAAATATTTGCAGGGGAAATGTTCAGGAGTATAAGGAAAATGCAATGGAGTGGAAGTAAGTGGGAGTGTAGGCAAGCACTGGAAATGAAATGCCTAGTAAGCACGGGGAGCACTCTAACTGTTTGCATCATAGCCTGGCATGGAGGCTCCAATGTGCAGGTTTCAGAGGGTGTAGACTTATCCAGCTCTGTCAAGGGTACCAGCCTCCTCACCACTGAGGATAACTGAGGGTGTCTCAAGAAGGTGGCATTCATCATTAAAGACACTCACCATTTGAGACATGCCCTCTTTTCAATACTTCCACTGGGGGTTAAGATCAGGAGCCTGAAGGCCCACAATCAGCATCTTTCTCCCTGCCATTGGATATTTGAATAGTACATGAATCATTGATTACTATCTTGCTATGCCTCCTTTGCATTGTTCATTTATTTTCGGTAACTTAAAGTAAATTTTATGTCTTGCACTGTACTGAGGCTGCAAAACAACACATTTCATGGCATATGTCAGTGATAACAAACTTCATTCTGATTCAGTTTCTCCGCACTGAGACATTGGTACTTCTGTGGATGTACCATGGAGAGCATTCAGATAGGCTGCATATGGGTGGGGGGGGGGGAGGGGGCTACTGCACAGAACTGGAAAAAGTTACAGAAACTTGTAAAGTTATTCAGCTCCATCTAGGGCACTAGCTTCTGTAGTATCCAAGACATCTTCAAGAAGTGGTGCCTCAGAAAGGTGATGCCCATTGTTAAGGATCTCCATCGCCCAGAGCATGCCCTCTTCTCATTGTTACTGTCAGAAAGGAGATATAGAAACCTGAAGACACACACAGAGATTCAGGAACAGCTTCTTCTCCAATTCCTAAATGGACATTGAATCCATGAACACTATCTTACTTTTTTAATACATTATTTCTGTTTTGCTCTATTTTAATTTAACTATTTAATATACATATATGTATATTATTGTAATTAGTTTAGTTATTTATTTTTTCTTTCTATATTATTATATATTGCATTGCACTGCTGCTGCTAAGTTAACAGGTGATAATAAACCTGATTCTGTTTTTGCTCCAATTTTAATCTATTCAATATACATAAACTGTAATTGGAGAAGCACCTGATGAAGGGTCTCGGCCCGAAACGTCGACAGGGCTTCTCCTTATAGACGCTGCCTGGCCAGCTGTGTTCCACCAGCATTTTGTGTGTGTGGTTTGAATTTCCAGCATCTGCATATTTCCTCGTATATACTGTAATTGATTGATTTTTTCCTTCTTCTATATTATGTGTTGTATGGAACTGCTGCTGTTAAGTTAACAAATTTCACGATACATGCCGGTGATAATAAAACTGGTTCTGATTCTAAATACAGGACAGTAGTTCCATCACCAACCAGACGGAACTACAGTAACCATAATCCATTGCATGACGTGCGTCTGCGCACTAGGTGAAGACAAAGAGACCTGCCCCCTCCCACCGGGAGCGGGTGAGAGGTGAAAGGTCGCACTGGTCTCTGAGCCTGTGGGCGGAGGGACGGTGAGGAGGTCGGGCGTGGCCTGGAGGGTACCGGACGACTTTGAAAGGCCGTTTGAATAAAGTCGGCGGTAGTGGCCGGGCCCATGTTTGTGCAAGAGGAGAAGATCTTTGCGGGGAATGTGGTGCGGCTCCACATCTGCACCATGGAGGGGGCCGAGTGGGTGGAGGAGGTGACCGAGGACACAGGGATCGAGAAGCTCAAGGAGAGCTGCCTGAAACAAGTAAGCCAGGCCGGGGATTGTCCTGCCCCGCGGGCCCAGGGGGTGGGGGCAAGGCACGGCTGCCCTGTACTAGGAGAGGGATGATCTGCCCTGGTGGGAAGTCGGTGCCATGCGGTGTGTTGGTGGTGGGGGCTGTGATTCCCGCCCAGAGCGCTAAGGGGGTAATGGGGAGGGGGGTTGATTTCTGTCTGGCCAGAGCGTTTTTTGGGGGTGGGACTGGAAGATGCTCCTTGCCCAGAGCGTTTGGAGGAGCCAGTATCTGCCTTCAGCGTTTAGGAGGTGGGAAGAGGTGGACCCTACCTAAAGCGTTGTGTGGGGTGGGGTGGTTCCTTCCCAGAGTGTATGGGGAGGGGGTAGTAGTGATCCTTGTCGGGGTGTTTGAGGTGGTGGGAGGGAGTTGAGCTCTGCTGGGGTGGTTGGGAAATAGGAACTACTGCCCTCGTGGTTTCAGTGGTGGTATCATTGCCTGCCTTTCGTAGGTCGGGGCCCTTGTCCTGCCCCTTCATCCACCTCCTTCCAAAATACTGTTTTGTTCCGTTATTAAATCACTGAGGCTTTACTATCAACATTTCATCTTCAATGCTCCCAGTGAACCTTGCTTAGGACGTTGGCATCTTTGCAGTTCGCGTGATTTATTTCACGTGTCCTTTGGCAGTGACTGAATTCCATAAATGTACTAAGCCATCTGAATTCTATCTCTACTGCGTACATGGTGTAACTTTTAAAGTACTTTCTCCATTTATCCACTAATTTAACTCCATGTTAATCACAAGACAATTTACCATGACCAGTTAACCTACTAACCGGTACGTCTTTGGACTGTGGGGAAAAAACCCGGAGCACTGGGGACGAACCTACAAATTTGCTTCAGAGGACCCTGGAATTAAACTCCAAACTCCGATACTCCAAGCTGTATTAGCGTCACGCTATTGATTCAGGAAACGTTCCTGAACACATTTCACAAATTCCATTCTATCCAGGCCCTTGTCACTTGAGTTTTTTTTACCCTTGAACTCTCCCTTTTTGATTCTATTACAGTTGAAGTTTTATAAGTTTTCGATGTTGTGTAGTCCAAAGCAGGCTTATTTCTAGTCCTGCCGTTTAAGAACTATTGTACATGATGCTATAAGTGGACTGTCTTTTCCTCTCCTCAACTAGATTCTAATCTGTGCACAGTCTGCTTTTTAATGGTAAATGGGCTTTTTCATTGGCTGTTTAAAGATCTAAGTGTTGATTTTGGCCTGTTGCTAGCCTGAGTCAGAAGATTGTGGATTCATGTCCTACTCCGGATATGTGAATACTTAATCTTCATTAGTTACTTCAGTGCAGAATTTGAAGTGCCTTGATGTTGGAACTGCTCTCTTTAAAGTGCCCCATCTGTTAAAGGTTTGCTTGGCACAAGACCTGACCAATCACTTTCCCCCAGCTAGCTAAAAATAAGTTCTGGAAATTATTCTCGCTTCACTCTGCCTGAGCTGCCTGCAGAGTTTGCTTGCATAACAATAGTGAACACAATTTACCTTTTCTTTGTCGGGCAGGTGCTTTGGAGCTGCAGAGATGACTGGTGTTCTACAAATGCAAGCATTTTCTTTTAACTTAAAAAAACATGCAGTTTAGACAAATTATTCTGGATTTATTTGACAGGGTCATAAATTTATTAGCACATACTTGCTTGAGATGCTTCAAAGTCCCATCATTTAAGAAGGTGGTTATTGCAAACTAGACTAATTATGTAGAAGATGCTCAAAAAAAGTGGTGCCTAGCTCTGAAGGAGTTGATGTCAGTCCTTAAAAGCTATGATCTTTGTTGAAAATTATTTTCAGCTGGTTGTTTGCATTATTAAATTATGAAGTGTTTCTTATCAGCTGCTTTTGGATTTTGGTTCCGGTAAATTCTTGATTTGAATTAAAAGTTTGTCTTTTGCTCAGTTTTTTTAAAGTTTGGGTTTCTTCTTTCACTTGTACCCTGGCAATTACTAACTGCCAAAAATAGATGAACTCAGAGTGCAGTGTCCAGCTGTTGGAAATGCTCTGCACTAGCAGCTTAATGCAAAGTTAGATCACTTTATGTTAAAATCATAATGATCAGTTCTTGTCCCTAGTGAAGTGAAATAATATTTTAAAATCTTCATTTTGATTATTCCTTTAATTTGCTGTATATGTTTTTTCATCTCACTGTTTATCATGGAAGTGGCCTTTTCAGATTTAACATTATGATTATGAAGTCTGATCAGCACAGACGTGATGCGCTGATTGTCCTCTTTGGCTGTTAATTTTCCAAGCAAAAGGAATTTTTCAATTCTATACAGTGTAACTGAACTTGCAGCCCAGAAGAAGGGCAATTTGCATTGCAAAGGAGATCTATATCCATTTGTACGTCTTGTAATTTCCCCAATGTGCTTCTAAAAAAATGTGTATACCAGTGTTACATAGTTATGACAACTTCCCAAATTTAGGTAAATAGTAGGACAAAGATTCTTGGATTTGATCGAATTGACTGTGAAGAATTAAGTCGATGAATAACTCCTGCATCCTGGCTTTGAATGAAGATATTTGTCTGATCACTTACACACTTCTGAGACCTCGGGTCTGATGTTTGCAAGAAAGAGTGTATTTGTGAAAGTATGATCATGCTAGTTTGGATGTCAGATTATTTGCCAACATTATGCATAAATGAGGAATCTTAAATTTGTATTTATTCTGCATCCTTTATTTTAAAAAAATCCAGGTCACTATCAGGCACAATAACTTGGTTGCCAACTGCAAGCCAGAGTAGTTAATAATCACTCAGACTTGTGCATAAAAACATGTTACACACACAAAATGCTGGAGGAACTCAGCTAGCCAGGCAACATAATTGGATTTCCAACATCTCTAGATTTTCTCATGTTTGAGACAAAAACGTGTTAGTTCAGTTTTCAATTGGAAGAATAGCTAAATGGGAGAAAACCCACAAATTAAGATGGAAGCTTTTGCTTTATATTGTTAGAATGTGTGTGTCAATTATTTACCAATGTTGGAAGGAAGAATGATATCCCAGTGTTAAAGGATTGGAAAAGGTGGAATGTTTTATAGGCACGTAGATTACTGTCACTGTGAAAGCAATGGTGTTTGTGTGAAAATGAGTTCTGGCTCTCACTTTCCCATGATGTCAGAAAGAAATTGGAAGTGCATACTTGAATGAAGATATGTCTGGGACATTTTGTAGTTGCAAACTTGTCCACTGAGTTTGCACCTTCAGTTTCTTTCTGAGTAAGTTGGATCATCTAAAGGAACAAAGCCTAGAAAAATGCAAAAGGCATGGATTAGGATTTTTGGAAGAGAACTTTCTAATATGTCTAGAAAAGTGCCGATTCTTTGTTCTGGCTCATCTGCTAGCATCATTGATCAGAATCCAGTTAGATGCAGACAGTGGAAGAAATGTTCAGTTTTCTTTTAATAAATTGGTTCCTTTTTTAAAAATACTGTTTCTCTTTCAGTGCTGTACCTAAGTTTTGAGGTTTTTAGCAATGACAGTTTTGTTGAATGTAGCACAAGGGTATTTGAGTTTGTCTCTTGATGTAGTTGTTGGAGTACCCCAGGGATTCACAAAATGAATAGATGTCCAATTTGCTCCAGAACTTGTTTTCCATTTTACTTGTATCTTACTGTCCAATTCAATATGTTAATTCAGTAATGTACGTGCCATTGACAAAGCCAGAAGCTGAGTTTAGCCCACAGGAATGGTATGCACATTGTTCCTGTCTCTGGCTATAGTTGGTTATTCTTGGCCAGACAAAATTTTTGATTCTGGTTCAAACGTGTTGATTTCGCCATCATTAATGTGCTGCCAGCCAGTGCATGTTATTTTTAAACTTGGAAAAGCTGTGTATGATATTTGATGGATGAAATCTACTGCTGTGTTGGCCAGTTGGTAGTTATATTCCAGAAGACTGTTTTAAAAAATGAACTGAAAACAAACTTATCAAGGCCAAATTTAATTTGTTTGTATGTGTTTTATTACTTCCATCTCCCTTCCTTTACCCAGTTTTTATTGAAGCTATTTTGCCTGTACCTTTACCTGCATGTTATTTATTTTATGTTGCTGGTTTCAAAATTCCTCTTTTTGTACTTCCAATCCTCTTTTCTAATTTCATAACCAAACAGTTGTCGTTCTGCTATCTACTGAAATATTTGTATAAGCCCCACAAGGAAATTGAAATCTGACTGCCATGCCAAGTTCATTCCAAGATATCAGATTCAAATTTATTTATTCATTGTATATCAAAAAGCGCTATTTGCATTAACAACCAACACATCTGAGGGTGTGCTGGGGGCAGCCCACAGTGTTGCTAGACATTCCATGTCAACATAGCATAGCCACAATGCTTGGCCGAACAATACAGAAAACGACAAACAACAAAACAACAAAGACCCATTCCAGCCTCCCTTTCACCCACTCGCAGAATTCCAGGCTTTGACTTCCTTTACTCAGAGATTACAGACTCTTGGGGTTCCATCTAATGAGCCTCAACTTTCGGACTTCTGATTTGACCATTGGGCCTCAATTCTTGGCATTGATGCTGAGGACTTGCTGATCACCAAGCACTAGGCTTTGAATTCTGAACTTGCAATGGTAAAACCCTGAACACTAGGCCTGAAACTGGGGCCACACCAATTGGTGAGCCCAGAGGGTGCATGGGACTCATTCTTCTTACCCACAACTTGCTTACTTGGGGTGGGAGCACCAGTGCTCATCAACTGGCCAAACATCCTGCCCTGGTCTGTGAATGCCCCCTGTCTATGCTGCTGGCCTTCCAACACAAAGTGGAGACTATAACTCCAGCCTGACCTCTGATTCCCCATATCCCTGTCTCTAAATCCCAACCTGATCCCTAACACTCCTGTCCCTAAAATAAGCTCTACGAACCTAATGAAAATCTTTATTAAAAAAAACACTAAATCTGAGCTGTAACTCAATGGAAGTCACAGCTTAGCACCATTAAAATAAACATGCTAACTAAAACTAATTTCCTTATCATTGCTGGTGGTGATGCCTGTCCCTTTACTGCATCTTTTCCCATCTGGTCATATTTTCCACTACCTAACACATACTAGCTTTTGTGGAAGTGATCTATTCCTTATTACTGAAATCCATTATTATCACTGATTCAGAATCCTGGATTTTTCCTACAGCTAGAGCTGGTATCTCCAGCAATTCCCATGAATTTATGTAAAGATACAAGAAAGATATTTGGAGTATTGTGAGTAGTTTCAGGCCCCATATCTAAGAAAGGATGTGCTGGCATTGGAGAGGGTCCAGAGGAGATTTGAGAATGATCTTGGGAATGAAAGGGTTAATGGATGAGGAGTGTTTGATGGCCCTTGGCCTGTATTCGCTGGAGTTTAGAAGAATGAGGGTCGATCTCATTGAAGCCTTTTGAATATTGAAAATCTCGGGGAGAATGTTTCCAGTAGAGGGAGAGTCCAGGATCAGAGGGCACAACCTCAGAAGAATGGAGATGAGGAGGAATCTATTACCAACTGCGGCTCTGGGTATGTTTAAAGCAGAGGCAATTAATTAGTAAAGACATCAAATGTTATGGGGAGAATGCAGAATACTTTCTACACCTGTGACTATGTGGCTAGGCACAGCTCAAATTCCATCTATGAATCTTCTGATGACACAATTATTGTTGGCAGAATTTCAGATGGTGTACAGGAACAAGATATACCAGCTATTTGAGTAGTACCACAGCAGCAACCTTGCACTCAATCTCAGTAAGGTCAAAGAACTAATTGTAGACTTTCAGAAATGGCATGATGAGGGAACATGCACACACCAGTCTTTGTGGAGAGATCAGAAGTGGAAAAAGTGAGCAATTTCAAGTTCCCCAGTGTCAGTATCTCTGAGGATCCATCCTGGGTCTAACATATCAATGCAGCTACACAAAAGGCACGACAGTGGCTATGTTTCATTAGGTGTTTGAGGAGGTTTGGTATGTCACCAAAGACACTCAAATTTCTACAGTTTACTGTGGAATTTAATTGATTTATTTCTTACATCTTTCACATACACAAGGAGTAAAAATCTTTACATTGCGTCTCCATCTAAATGTGCAATGTGCGATCATAGTAATTTATAATAAATAGAACAGATAATCTAATAAAGAGTACACTCAAATCAGCTGGAGTTAATCAGTCTGATAGCTCAGTGGAAGAAGCTGTCCTGGAGCCTTTTGATCTTGGCTTTTATGCTGCGGTACTGTTTCTCGGATGGTAGCAGCTGCAATAGATGGTGATTGGGGTGACTCGGGTCCCCAACGATCCTATGGGCCCTTTTTACACAACTGTCCTTGTAAACGTCCTGAATCATGGGAAGTTCACAACTACAGATGTGCTGGGCTGTCTGCACCATTCTATGCAGAGTCCTGCATTTAAGGGAGGTACAGCTCCCATACCGGGCAGTGATGCAGCCAGTCAGGATGCTCTCAATTGTCCCCCTGTAGAAAGTTCTTAGGATTTGGGGGCCCATACCAAACTTCCTGAACTGTCTGAGGTGAAAGGGCTGCTGTTGTGCCTTTTTCACCACACATCTGGTGTGTACAAACCATGTGAGGTCCTCGGTGATGCAGATGCTGAGGAACTTGAAGTTGTTTACCCTCTCAACTCAAGATCCATTGATAGGGGTTAGGCCATCTCCATTCCTTCTGTAGTCCACAACTAGCTCCTTTGTTTTTGCAACATTGAGGGAGAGGTTGTTTTTTTGACACTAATGTGTCAGAGAGATGCTTTCTTCCCTGTAGGCCACCTTGTTATTGTTTGAGATAAGGCCAATCAATGTAGTGTCATCGGCAAATTTAATTAGCAGATTAGAGCTGTGTGGGGCTACACAATCATGGGTATACAGAGAGTAAAGAAGGGGACTGAGTACAGAGCTCTGAGGGAGCCCACTCTTACCACCTGCTGGCGATCTGACAGGAAGTCCCGGACCTAGCTGCACAAGGTAGGGTGAAAGCCGAGGTCACTGAGTTTCTTGTCAAGCCTGGATGGAACTATGGTGTTGAATGTTGATCTGTAGTCCAAGAACAGCATTCTCACATAGCATCCTTCTTCTCCAGATGTGCATTCTAACTGGCTGCATCACTGTCTGGTATGGGGAGGGGGCTACTGCACAGGGTCAAAATAAGCTGAAGAGAATTATAAACTTAACTGGCTTCATCATGGGGACTAGTCTCCATAGTATCCAAGACGCCTTCAAGGAATGATTCTTCATAGGCGGCATCCATCATTAAGGATCCCCATCATGCAGGACATGACTTGTTCTCATTGCTTACCATCAGGAAGGAGGTATAGGAGCTGAAGGCACACACTGGATTCAGGAACCACTTCTTCCCCATTACCATCAGATTCCTGAATGGACAATGAACCCACTACTTTTTTTTAAAATTTTGGACTAATTTAATTTAACTATATAAAAACATTATGTAGAAATTCATCACACTCAAAATGCTGGTGGAACGCAGCAGGCCAGACAGCATCTATAGGAAGAAGTACAGTCACGTTTCCAGAAACATCAACTGTACTTCCTATAGATGCTGCCTAGCCTGCTGTGTTCCACCAGCATTTTGTGTGTGTTGCTTGAATTTCCAGCGTCTGCAGATTTCCTCGTGCTTATGTAGAAATTAATGGTTTTTTTTCTCTATTATTACGTATTGTACTGCTGCCACAAAGACAACAAATGACACCACACGTACTGGTGATATTAAACCTGATTCTGAATGGGGTTGAGAGGGAAAATAAATCAGCCACAATCGAACGGTAGAGCAGATTTGATAGATCAAAATAACTTAATTCTGCTCCTAAGCCTTATGATCTAATGTACCCTAAACTTGTTTATCCCTATGTTATCTGACTTGACTGAGATCTCTTAAGTGCATTGGGGTCCTGCTCCTTGCCTAAGCTACTTACTACTATCTGATAAATCAAGTGGCATTTTAAAATTTGCTTATGAAGCATTGTCGCAACTGGAAGTTAATCTCCAGGTGTTTTGTCACTTGGAATCAATAAACATGGTTAGAACATTAACTATCCACAGAAAAATAATCATCAGCCCTTCCATATCATTCCTGCAAGCTGTTTTATGTGTTGTAGCCTAGATATCACATGAGGAATAATCCCTTGTGTGACATCCAGGCTAGAGCAAATATATCAGAATGCCTTTCTTTTTAAAAACTTCCCTCCACCATTATTGGTAATTTCTTAATTGGTTAAAACTTTGCATTGAGCGTTTGCTTGTCTTTTCCATTAATGTTCTCCAAGTCCATTATGTAATAGATGTTGAGTGTTTATAAGTTAAACTTCTACATCTTTAAGCTGCAGGTCTTTTAAAATCTGCATTTTAATTGTTATTTGGAGAAACTACATAGTTTGGTTATGCTATTGGTGTGAGAAGTGTTTGCTGAGATGCAGTAGATTTTTTGGCCCTCAATCTCATGTCTTGATTAAATTGGTACTGTATTTTTGAATTGTCAATTATTTTTCATGTGGTTGTGCTTTTACTGGGTGTTGTTTATTAATAGATTGAGGCCATAGACCTTCCAGTAAGTAATATTCAGAACTTTTGAGATCCGTATTGTGTAGGGCTCGCAATCTCATGGCTTGATTAGGTTGGTATTTTTGCATTGTTAGTTACTCTTAGGCTGGTTGTGCTTTTACTGAGTGTACCTAGAATTCAGTGTTGAAGGAATTTATTCTTGGCTTGGAGTGGTTGGAAAATGGTTCTCATTGGTATCCCGTTGAAGTGATCTTTTTGCAACAGCTTCCTTGATTCATTTAACTGTCATAGTGTGGTGACTTCATAAATAAGTGTGATACTACCTTGCTGGCTGTATACACATACATTTCCACTAGGGGATGCTGGAAACTGGTTTACTAAGGCCAGAAAATCGAAGTAGCATCTAATAATAGCATCTTACGACTTATCCATTAACTCTGCAGCTCAATATTTTACTTCCTGTTATCTTGCACATGGGTGCTATTTTTCAACACTAATCGGAAAAATACTCTTGTGAAATTATGATTTATCATAATGTACAATGTCATAATAGAATTATTATTTAATTCCAAGAATATCGTGGGAGAAAAATCTTCCCAAATTTGTGAGCTTTCTACCTTTTATTAAACAACAGTATGTTTGTAGATTAAGAAGTTGGAATTTGCAGTTTTGTTGAAATATGCTGGACGGCATCATAAGAGTTTTGATCTGCAGTATAAAGTCCTTAAGCTTGTATAAAATTTACTGCTCTGGAAAATGGTAGTTCGTGTCAGTGTCATGATGTTGTTAGGCTTTGAAATCTGTGTGAAAAAGTGATACCCCATTCACAAAGTAGCTCTTACACTCCCCTTGAACTAATTGACCAGAACACGTTCCTGCATTGTCTTTAAGTTAGAAAAATATACCATACCATTGACAAATAAAATATGACACCAAGCCACAAAAGATGTTGGAACAGATTGGGACAGATCAAAAGCTTAATTGACAAGGTGGTTTTAAGATCATAACAGAATTAGGCCATTTGGCTCATCAAGTCTGCTCTGCCATTTCATCATGGCTGATCCAATTTTTCCCTCAGCCCAAATCATCTGCCTTCTCCCCATATCCTTTCATGTCCCGAGCAATCAAGAATCTATCAACCTCTGCCTTAAATATACGTAAAGACTTGGCCTCCACAGCTGTCTGAGGCAAAGAATTCCACAGATTAACCACTCTCTGGCTAATAAAATATCACCTCATCTCCATTCTAAAAGGATGCCCTTCTATTCTGAGGTTGTGCCTTCTAGTCTTAGACTCTCCCATCATAGGAAACCTCCTCTCCACATACACTCATCAAAGTCTTTCACCATTCGATAGGTTTCAATGAGGGTCACCATTCTTCGGATATCTAGTGAATACAGGCTCAGAGCCATCAAATGCCCTTCATATGATGAGCCATTCTATCCTGGAATTATTTTCATGAATCTCCTTTGAACCCTCTCCAGTTTCAGCACATCCTTTATAAGACAAGCGGCCCAAAACTGCTCACAGTATTCCAAGTGAGGCATCACCAGTGCTTTATAAATCTCAATATTACATCCTTGCTTTTATATTTTAGTCCTCTTGAAATGAATGTTAGTATCGCATTTGCCTTCCTCACCACAGACTGAACCTGTGCAAGGGAATCCTGCACAAGGACTCACAAGTTCTTTTGTGCCTCAGTTTTTTTGTATTTTCTCTCCATTTAAAAATTGTCAACCCTTTCATTTCTTCCACCGAAGTGCATGACCATACACTTCCCAGCACTGTATTCCACCTGTTATTTCTTTGTCCTTTCTCCTAATCCGTTTTCTGTAGCTTCTCTACTTCCTCAGAACTATCTGCTGCTCCTCCTATCTTTATATCGTGTGCAAACTTTGCAACAAAGCCAATAATTCCATCATCCAAATCATTGACATATAAAAAGAATCAGTCCCAACACTGACCCATTCTTTGCCTCCTGCCAATCAGCCACTGCTTTATCCATGTTAGAACCTTTCCTGTATAATACCATGGGATCATAGCATGTTAAGCAGTTTCAGGTGTCATCTCGTCAAAGGCCTTCTAAAAATCCAAGTACACAACATCAACTGATTTATTTATTTACTTTCTCTATTCTGCTTGTTATTTTTTACAAAGAATTCCAACAGATCTGTCAGGCAAGATTTTCCCTTGAGGAAACCATCCAGACTACAGCCTATTATGTGCCTCCAAGTACCCTGAGACCTCATCCTTAATAATAATAGACTCTCAACCTCTTCCCAACCACTGAAGTCAGTCTAACTGGCCTATAACACACACAAAATGCTGGTGGAATGCAGCAGGCCAGGCAGCATCTACAGGAAGAAGCACAGTTGACGTTTCGGGCCGAGACCCTTCGTCAGGCCTATAGTTTCCTTTTTCCTGCCTCTCTCCCTTCGTGAAGAGTGGAGTGACATTTGCAATTTTCCAATCTTCTGAAAACATTACAGAATCTAGTGATTCTTGAAAGATCATTACTAATCCCTCCATAATCTATTCAGCCACCTCTTTCAGAACCTTGGAGAGTACACGTTTGGTGCAGGTGACATAGCTACCTTCAGACCTTTCAGTTTCCCAAGAACCTTCTCCCTAGTAATGGTAACTTCACACATTTGATCACCCTTGACACCTGGAATTTCCACCATACTGCTAGTGTCCTCCACAGTTAAGAGGCACAGCTGATTTTTTTTATTGGTGATCATATACAAGGTGCTACACTGCATAGAGAAATGAAATCTGAAGCACTACTTAAGGAAAAGATGAAGAGCATTAGTCATGAAGAAATGCAAGGATGATATTAGAGGTTCCTCAGAGTAGAATGAGTCTGAAGGTGTGATGAAGGTAGTGATGCTATAGGCCAGAGGTCGGCAACCTGCGGCTCCAGAGCCACATGCGGCTCTTTGATCTCTGTGATGCGGCTCCCCGTAGTTTGTTAGCTTTTGAAATGTAATTCGAAATTTGAAGATTATGGTGATCTTGTACAATCTGAAAACTTTGCGGAGACACCGTTTCCTGGCACATCCGAACCGGCTCACAATTAGCCAGCGTTCAGGCTAAGGGAGATAGCCTACGGGGGTTTGTGAGTACGTGTCTTTTGGAGCATCCGCGCCCACGGGGACGGGTTGAGGGAGGCTTTAAAGCAAGGCTGTTTAGTTCGAATAAAGTTACCTTTGACTGCAGTCTTTATTTTAGCGCTGCGTGTAGCACACCGCTACAACGTGTTTTTTATCGCTATTAATATACATCACCACTGCCAATGCCTGACACCCGCCAGTGCGCGCTTTCTTTTAATTCTTCGATCCAAGGTAGGCTACCTATGTAGTAACCTTCAACACAACGTCTTTTTTTTCGGAGTTCAAAATGTTTTTGTTGCATGCAGAAATGTAATTTCGTTTTCTCTGCAGGAGTTCATCAATTTCATAAATGCAACACATTATAGTTTGTTTATACATAGCATAAAGGCAAAAAAAAAAAACCCGTTGTATGCAGTGTTATTTCATTTTGTGGCTCCCAGTGTTTTCTTTTCTGTGGGAAATGGGTCCATATTGGCTCTTTCAGTGGTAAACGTTGCCGACCCCTGCTATAGGCTCTTGTAAGTGAACTAAAAAAGTTCATTCATTTACATCTAGTTTAAAGAAACTTGTTAATATTAATGGGGGTCTGTTGGCTGCACCCCTTCCTCTTCTTTCTTCTTGGTTATCATGAAATTAAAATTTACCAGAATAATGCAGCTAGCCTTACTGAATCATGTTTCGGGAAGGCATTCAAGAGTCGAGAGAGAAGAGAAATGTATTAGTAATTGGGGGTAGTATAGTTGGGAATAGACACAATTTTCTTTTGCAAAGTTCAGGACATGTCATCTGACCTGCAGAGGAAAGATCCAATTATCATAGTCCATTTGGGTCCCAACGACATTGGAAGAACAAGGAAAGAGCTTCTGCTGAGGGAACTTGAACGGCTCAGGACTAAACTAAAACACAGAACTAAAAAGCTAATAATCTCCAGATTCACACACAGGATGTTGGTGGAACGCAGCAGGCCAGGCAGCATCTATAGGGAGAAGCGCTGTTGACGTTTTGGGCCAAGACCTTTTGTCAGGACTAACTGAAAGGAAAGATAGTAAGAGATCTCTTACTATTTTTCCTTTTAGTTAGTCCTGACGAAGGGTCTCAGCCCGAAATGTCAACAGTGATTCTCCCTATAGATGCTGCTTGGTCTGCTGCATTCCACCAGCATTTTGTGTGTGTTGCTTGAATTTCTAGTATCTGCAGATTTCCTCGTGTTTGCCTTTTAATCTCCAGATTGTTACCTGAGCCATGTACAAGTTGACACAGAGTTAGTAAGAACAGAGAATTAAATATGCTGTTCAAGGATGGGCATGGGAGAAATGGGCTTGATTTTGTAGGACATTGGCACCAGTATTAAAGAAGGAGGGAGGAGCTGTTCTGCTGGGACAGGCTCCATCTAGGGCCAGAGTCTTGGTGAACTGCTTAACTAGGGCTCTGCACAGAATCTAGGTAAAGGGCTGGAGAGGAAGGAATCTGATAAGAGATGAGAATGGACCATAGGAGAAAGGGAAGGAGGAGGGAACCCAGGGTGAGGTGATAGGCAGGTAAGAAGAGGTAAAAGGCCAGAGTGGTGAACAGAACAAGGAGGGGGGGGGGGTTTACCAGAAGGAGAAATTGATGTGCATGCCATCAAGCTGGAGGCTAGCCAGATGGAATAAAGGTGTTGCTCCTCCATCCTGAGAGTGGCCTCATCGTAGCCAATTCTTCTGTTCAATTCTCTCAGTAACTTTGTCCATTCCGTTGTCTTAACATTACATGTTAGCCCATAACTAGCATTACATCTCAACATTCAAATCCTTCACCTTGATGAATGGTCATGGATTGTGAAGAACCTGATTCATACATGGATACCCGGGATAATGGAGTCAGCAACTAGGGAATGGACTTAATGGCCAAAAGCTGTGGTGATGTCTTTGACCTTGCTGATAGTCAGCTAGAGGAGATTTCTAGTTATTTGAAGACTATGTTTGATGCATTGCCTAATAGTTTACATAATGTGTGAAGCAGAATATGTACAAGAACTATTGCCATAGGAGAGCTTATAAATAAGAAATGGAAGGGGCTGGGGGATAATTTCTTGGCAGAGGCTGGTGACGTGAACAGAAACGGTTGCAATTGATTTTGGCCTGACTGGATCAATAAGAAAGCGACCAAGTCAAGTGCATTGCTGCCAAATGGATAATTGCAGAGGGGCAGGTGGAAGAAGGTTCATCACTGGTAAAGCCATCCCCACCATTGAGCACATTTACATGAAATGTTGTTGTAGGAAAGCAGCATCCATTGTCCGAGACCTCCACCACCCAGGACAGGCTCGTTTCTCACTGTTGCTATCAGGAACCTCAAACTCACACCACAAGGTTCAGGAACAGTTATCACTCCTCAAACATGAGGCTGTTGAACCAGGGCATATTGCTCCATCATTGAAATGTTCCCACAATCTGTGGACCCATTTTTCAAGTACTCTTTGTCTCATGTTCTCAATATTTATTGCTTATTTATTTATCCTTGTTATTTATTTTTATATTTGCACAGTTTGTTGTCTTCAGCACACTGGTTGAACAGACTGGTGCAGTCTTTTGTTGATTCCATTGTGGTTGTTATTCTGTTAAGAATTTATAGAGTGTGCCCCCAATAAAAGAAAATGAATCTCAGGGTTGTATATGGTGACATGTATGTACTTTGATAATAAATTTACTTTGAACTTAGAAGGTTAGTTTATCAGAATGACAAAATCTTTTGTAACTTTTCTTGTGTGAGTCTTTGGTTAGAAGGATTCAAGCTTGTTTCCTGGAAAGAAGATCACAGGTTTGGCAGCCGATAAGACTTTGGAGAAACAGTATTGGAAATGGTCATTGGCAAAAAGACAAGTGCTTTGATTTTATTTTGGAGAGAGTTTGTTGATGGTAGATAATGAAGGACTAGTTGAAAAGAGAAGAAATGTGAGCAATGTTACCTGTTTACTGTTTTAAGGTTATGTTATCTAAATGTTTGGTGTATAGTGCTTGCGTTTCTTTGAAAGGGTGGGGAATCGGTCTCGGAAGAGAAACTGGAACATGAATGTTTTTATTCACTGACCTTTTTATAAAAAAAATATCCCATTATTGTAAATGGATTAGAACTCTGTCTTCAATGGAAAAATTAAAACTATGCTTGCCTCTTGAACTGTGCTTAAAGTTTGCCTAATGTTAGCAGTGTCATAGTCATTACCGTTCTCAGTTGTTTTGGAATCTGACAACTGGTGTTTGGAAATACTACTCCACTTATGGTAAAGACACTCTGTTACGTACCCTGTAACTGGGTGTCTAACCAGCAGAGAAAGAAGAATCTGTTGGAGTCTGGTGGTACCATACTAAAGGTGTTTATTAATAAAAATAAGCAAAAACCATATTAATAATGCAAATATACATATAAAACAAGTTAGCAGTAATAAACCTAAAAGTGCAGGAATAATAATAATAAGCAATAATAAACAAGCTCTATTGATGTCTAGGGGTAAATAAATTGTCATAGAAAAGAATAAAGTTCAGTTCAGTTCATGAGTGCTGATGTAGTTATGGTTGTTGTATTGTAATCATTGGAGAGAGAGCGAGCGAGATGTAACGGCTATAGTCAGGCAAACCTTCCTTTGCTTTCTTAATCCGTCGTTTTGGTGTGGTCATTGAGTTATGACTTCTCCGTCCTTCTGCTAGACCGTTCTTCTGTGGTGGACTCATCACTCTGTCATGAGTGGACACACACACAAGTCCCCACTGGCACTGCTTTTACACTGATAGCCTTACTGACCGACCTCCTGGTTCGGTCTTCGAAGCCCCCACCTTTCTTGTGGGTTCCAACACTCAATCAGTGTCCACTGGCATGTCTGGAGGGTGTCTCTCCAGACCTGTCTTTTATCCCTACTCATGGGGACTCAGCTATCCATCACTCCTGAATGACCGTGTCCATCAAATAAAGCCACTCCTTCAGTCCACTGAGGAATGTTTATGAGCAAACTATTGTCCTTGCAGCGAAACAGTAAATAATTCAAAAAAGAGTCACAATACAGTTAATCAGCAATTTCCCCCTCTCTCTTATCTGTCACTGATATTCTTGCCTGTTTTTCTCTCCCTGGCGTGTCTCATGGTCAGCATAACAACAGTAATAGTTCGTGGTTCTTGGGGGGGGGGGTTGGGAATGGTTAACTCTGTGCCCCATTGTCCATCAGGTCTGTTCATCACTCATAGCAACTCCAATGGTGGTGTTAGACATAGGATTCTGGTAGCAAAGATGAGACAATAGCAGTACGTGTTAAAAATTGGATACAGTTGACACTCCTTATCCGCGGGGGATTGGTTGTGGGACCCCCCATGGATACCAAAATTCGTGGATGCTCAAGTCCCTTATTCAAACTGTCTCAATGCGGTGGATCTTAGGACCCAGCGGAACCCCAGACTTTATTTAACCTGTCTCAGTGCGGTGGACTTTAAGACCTGGCAGTAGAGATCTGAATCCGCTATGTTTCTGTTCGCGAAAATAATCACAATAATGATTGAAAACAAAGTGGAAATAATAAAGTGATCGGAAAGAGGTGAAACGCCATCGGTCATTGGAAATGAGTTAGGCTACGTCGGTCAACGATCGGAACAATTTTAAAAGATAAAGTGAGAAAGGCTCTGCCCCGATCAAAGCTACAATTATTACTAAGCAACACAGTGGTTTAATTATTGGGTTTTGGGGTTTTGGGTTTTTGATCCTCCACATCAACCCAGCACGATGGAGAGCGCGCTCGGGGACGATCTGTCCCAAATCCTGAGAACTTCCGTTCCCGGCGCTGAAACATACGTTCTTAAGTGCTTTATATGCATAGAAAGGTATAATATATACTATACACTAAGGCAAACGTTTGAATAACTGATGCTAAATAATACCGGATGTACCTGTTCCAACTTAGTAAGAGAACTTCCGATTTTTTTCGATCCAAATCTACGATAACCCAAGCATACTTTAAATCATCTGTAGATTACTTAAAATACCTAATACAATGTAAATGCTATGTAAAATGGTTGTTATACTGCATTGTTTAGGGAATAATGACAAGAAAAAGAAGTCTGCACATGCTTGAACAACAAGTGCTGGAAGAGCAATTCCGGGTTTTTGCGATTCGCGGTTGATTGAATTTGTGCATGTGGAATTCACGATAAGGAGGGCCAACTATATTGATATTTGGAGGCCAGCCAGAGAGTGGAGTCCCATCATTACATATTTTTAATATTTTGATGAGAGTATTTGATATCTGGATGATTCTTTAATGCGTGTGTATCAACTGTACTCAATTGAAGAATAACAAGTATGTGAAATTTTCAGTTGTGACAACTATGGAGAAAGCATCTGAACACAATTGTCAAATTTAGATTTGTTTTTCCCGGTAAATTATTTGAAAGTTATGTAACACTGCTGTAATATGCCGCATTGGCACTGCAAAGTGTGGTGGTAATACGAGATAATGTCTTAAGAACATAAGACATGGTGTGAGATGAATATGAACAGCTGAGTGGTTAATGTCAGTTGGGCTTGCCTGAGACATTCTTAGCCTCAGTCCAAGCAGAGAAAATACAGAACAAGCCTTTAAATCCATGGGAGGTCCACTGCATGACATGTATTCCTTTCAACTGTGGATAGAACACTTCCTGAGCATCACTTGCAGCAGGTTCCCTCTACCCATAGATATATATTTTGCTGAAGAACCAATTGATTGAGGAGTAAGAGAAAACAGGCAAAATTTATAAATATTTTAATGCAGCATTGGTTTAGCTGTTTTTAAAAAAAAATCTTTCTTTTATCCTGCAGCCAGTGCTCTAAGCCTAGTAAGTGCCAGATAGTGATTCAGCATTAAAGGATGCAATTCCGGCCTGTATTGTAATGTTTACTGTGGTGTATCTTTAAGAGTTAAGATCACTTTTTTCATTTATTGGCATATCCTGCAGTGTGTACAGGGAGGATTAGAAGATCCAAAGACAGTCACACACCACAAGCTCATTCATGCTTCTTCAGAGAGGGTCCTGTCGGACACAAAGACTGTGGCTGAAGAAAACCTCCAGGATAAAGGTGAGTTTCAGCACAACTATGTGAATGGAAAGGATCTTTGGAGTCAATTTCTTTAGGTAGCAATTCATCATTTTTAAGGTTCAAATACTGATAAAGGAAGCTTGCTTGGGAGTTCACTCTTAGGTTCTAATCCTACTTTGATAACTTCCAGAAAAGTGGGTATCTAGAGGTGGGATGCATGGAAAGTACAAAGACTTGATGGTGACTGTACTTCAGTGGTTTGGGTCTTCTGATTAACTCGGTTGCCCAAACATGAAAAGTGTTCAAAGTTCATTGTAAAATTGTCAAAGTACACATATGTTACTTTATACTTCCTTGAGATTCATTTTCTTGTGGGCATTAACAGGAAAAAAGTAGTACAATAGAATTTTATGGATAAGCTAGTCATAGACAAAGACTGACAAACAGCCAATGTGCAAGAGAAGGCAAACTATGCAAATAAAAATAATACTGAAAACATGAGTTGTAAGGAGTCTTTTAAATTGAGTTTAAAATTAGTTCAGAGTAGTGGTGATTGAAGTTATCTATGCTGGTCCAGGGGTCAGATGGTTATAAGGTAATAACTGTTCCAGACCCTGATTGTGTGGAACCAAAGGCTTCAAGTACTTTGTACTTGATGTATTAGTATGAAGAATGCATGACCTGAATGGCAGGGGTCTTTGAAGGATGCTGCTTTCTTGAGGCAGCACACCATGCAACTGTACTTGCTGCTGGGCAGGATACACAGGGCTGTATCTACTATTTTCCGTAGCCTTTTACATTACTGGGCATTGGTGTTGCTATAGAAGGCTGTGATGCAAGCATTTAGATTTGTCTGAGCTTTTGGTGAAATACTGAATCTACGTGAATTTCTAAGAAGGTGGAGGCACTGCCCAGGACAGAACCTCTGATAAGTTAGTGCCAAGGAATTTAAAGCTACTGACTCCTCCCTCCTTCTCAGCACCCCAATCCACCAGCTGCTTCTTCCTGCTGTTGATAATCACCCCTTTGGTTTTTCGGAATTTGAGTGAGAAGTTGTTGTTGTGGTACCACTCAACCAAATTTTCATTCTCCATCCTATATGCCAATTTGTCACCATCTTTGATTCAACCAACAACAGTGGTATTATCAGCAAACTTAAATGCAGCACTGAAGCTGTATTTAGCTACATAATTAACCCTTTTAAGTATTGCTTTTGAGTTTGTCTCCATTTTCAGCCCTTGATGTTACTGGATAGCTGTATATGTTATTTGTGTGTGCCTTATGGTCTTAAAGAAATTGTAGGAAATGAATAGACTCGTTTTGCAGGAAACTGTTAAATGGTGAGGTGACAAGATGCACAAGGAAAGGGTGTTAAGTTGCAGAGCTAACCTGAAAAGAGGTACTGTAGCGGTGTGCTACACACAGCGCTGAAATAATGACACGAAGTTGGTCAACTGCAGTTAAAGAAGATTTTATTCAAACTTCGCGGCCTCGTTTTAAAGCCTCCCTGATCCCGCCCCCCCCCCCGAGCGCAGATGCTGTAGCGGGCACGTACTCACAATCCCGCGCGAGCTTTTCCCTTTGTTTTTGAAGCAGACCTGGTGCCCTTTTGGGACTGGCCTTTATGCCAGCGCGCTGGCTATTTGTGAGCTGGTTCGAGTGCGCTAGGAAGTGGGTCGCCACATAACCCCCCCCCCACCCCGAGAACCGGCGATACACCCCCCAATGTCCACAGTCTGGGCCGGACCCTGTTTGGGAGGTCGGCCCCTGCGCCGCGGTGCCGGCAACTCGACCAGTTGCGCCACATCCACATGGGCCGGTTTGAGTCGGTCCACCGTGAAAACCTTCTCTCTCCTCCCAATGTCCAGCATGAACGTGGACCCTTTGTTCCTGAGCACCGTAAATGGCTCCTCGTAGGGCCGTTGCAGCGGTGGGCGATGCCTGTCCCTTCGTACAAACACAAACTTACAGTTCTGCAGGTCTTTGGGTATGCAGGTCGGGTTCTGCCCATGCTGCGAAGTGGGTATAGGGGCCAGGTTGCCGAGCCTCTCGCGTAGTCTGCTCAGGACTGCTGCGGGTTCTTCCTCGTGCCCCCTTGGGGCTGGTATGAACTCCCTGGGGACGACCAGGGGTGCGCCGTACACCAACTTGGCCGACGAGGCATGCAGATTGTCTTTGGGCGTCGTGCGGATGCTGAGTAGGACCCAGGGAAGCTCGTCCACCCAGTTAGCTCCTCGCAGGCGGGCCATGAGAGCCGACTTTAGGTGACGGTGGAAACGTTCCTCCAGGCCGTTCGACTGTGGGTGGTAGGCAGTTGTGTGGTGCAGCTGTGTCACCAAAAGGCTGGCCATAGCTGACCACAGGCTGGAGGTGAACTGGGCGCCTCTGTCGGAGGTAATGTGGGCCGGTACACCAAAGCGGGACACCAGGTGGTGATCAGTGCCCGGGCGCAAGATTCAGAGGTGGTGTCGGTGAGCGGGATCGCCTCTGGCCATCTTGTGGGCCGGTCCATGATAGTCAGGAGGTGCCACACTCCTTGCGACACTGGCAGGGGCCCACGATATCCACGTGAATGTGGTCAAAACACCGGTGGGTGGGGTGGAACTGCTGCGGCAGAGCTTTTGTGTGCCACTGTACCTTGGCCGTCTGGCAGTGCATGCACGTTTTGGCCCATTCACTGACCTGCTTGCGGAGACCGTGCTAAACGAACCTGCTGGAGACCATCCGGACAGTTGTCCTGATGGAGGTGTGCAGTAAGTTATGAATGGAGTCGAAAACACGGTGCCGCCAGTTTGCCGGGACAACGGGATGGGGTTGGCCAATGGTGATGTCACAGAGTAGGGTCCTCTCACCTGGGCCTACGGGGAGGTCCTGGAGCTGCAAACCGGAGACTGCGATTCTGTAACTAGGAATCTCCTCGTCTGCCAGCGTCTCAAAGTCTACCCCTTGGGAAAGGGCATGAATGTTAGGGCGAGAGAGCGCGTCTGCCACGACATTGTCCTTTCCCGAGACGTGCTGGACATCCGTCGTGTACTCGGAGATGTAGGACAGATGGCGCTGCTGGCAGGACGACCAGGGGTCGGACACCTTCGTGAACGTAAAGGTAAGCGGCTTGTGGTCTGTGATCGCGGTGAAGGGCCTACCTTCTGAGAAGTACCTGAAATGCCGGATTGCCAGGTAGAGCGCCAGCAGTTCCCGGTCGAAAGCACTGTATTTGAGCTTGGGTGGTCGCAGGTGTTTGCTGAAAAACGCCAGGGGTTGCCAGCGACCCACAATGAGTTGCTCCAGTACCCCACCGACTGCCGTGTTAGATGCGTCCACTGTGAGGGCGGTAGGGACGTCCATTCTGGGGTGCACTACCATCGCGGTGTTTGCCAAGGCTTCTTTCATTTTAATTAAAGCGGCGGCGGACTCCTCGTCCCAGGTAACGTCCTTGCCCGGACCCGACATCAGGGCGAACAGGGGGCGCATGATTCGGGCAGCTGAAGGGAGGAAGCGGTGGTAGAAATTTACCATACCCACGAATTCCTGAAGGCCTTTGATCGTGGTGGGTCGGGGGAAGTGGCGGACCGCACCTACCTTAGCGGGCAGAGGGGTTGCCCCGTCTTTAGTAATCCTGTGGCCCAGGAAGTCAATGGTATCGAGTCCGAACTGGCATTTGGCGGGGTTGATTGTAAGACCGTACTCACTCAGTCGGGAGCAGAGTTGACGGAGGTGGGACAGATGCTCCTGACGACTGCTGCTGGCTTTGAGGATGTCGTCCAAATAGATGAAAGCGAAGTCCAGGTCGCGTCCCACCGCGTCCATTAACCGCTGGAACGTCTGCGCGGCATTCTTCAGGCCGAACGGCATGTGGAGGAACTCGAAAAGGCCAAACGGGGTGATGAGAGCCGTTTTGGGGACGCATTGGGATTTGATGGTATCCTCGGGTGAGGTCTACCTTGGAGAAGATCCATGCGCCGTGCAGGTTTGCTCTGAAGTCCTGAATTTTAGGGTAGCAGTCCGGTGTTGTAGCCTCGTTCAGCCTGCGGTAGTCGTTGCACGGTCTCCAGCCGCCTGTCGCTTTGGGCACCATGTGCAGGGGGGTGGCCCATGGGCCGTCTGACCTCCGTATGATCCCCAGTTCCTCCATCCTCTGGAACTCCTCCAGTCGGAGCTTGTCCGGGGGACGCCGCCGAGCACGGACGTGGAGGGGTGGTCCCTGGGTCGGGATGTGGTGCTGTACGCCATGACGGGGCATGGCTGCCGTGAACTGCGGTGCCAGGACGGATGGGAAATCCACCAGGACCCTGGTGAAGTCGTTGCCGGACAGAGTGAAGGTGTCAATGTGAGGGGCTGGCGACCAGGCTTCACCCAGGGAGAACGTTTGAAAAGTCTTAGCATGTACCAGTCTCTTCCTTGGCAGGTCGACCAGTAGGCTGTGAGACCGCAAAAAATCTGCACCCAGAAGCTGTTGGGCTACGGTGGCCAGTGTGAAGTCCCACGTGAACCGGCTGGAGCCGAACTGCAGCTGCACCGTACTGGGTGCCGTAGGTCCTTACTGTGCTGCCGTTCACAGCCCTCAGGGTTGTAACTCATCGGACGCTGATCTTGGCACCAGTGTCGACCAAAAAACGGCATCCCGACCTCTTGTCCCACACATACAGGAGGCTATCCCGATGGCCAGCTGCCGTAGCCATCAGCGGCGGGCTTCTGCGCCCCACCACTGGTGGTAGAAGCACCATTGTTCTTTGGGCTCTTCATCCCTGCCTCTGGGGTTAGCAGGCTCTGTGGCCAGGCCTGGTCTGGTTTGCTCCTGGGAGCGTGGCCTGGTGATCTGTGTGACAGACGCCCCACTCACCTTCTTGCCGTTCCACAGCAAGTCCGCCCGAGCTGCCACCTTCCGGGGGTCGCTGAAATCCGCATCGGACAGCAGCAGGCGTATGTCCTCGGGCAGCTGCTCCAGGAATGCCTGCTCAAACATGAGGGAGGGCTTGTGTCCTCCGGCCAGAGACAACATCTCATTCATTAAAGCCGATGAAGGTCTGTCTCCCAAACCATCCAGGTGCAGTAAACGGGCAGCCCGCTCGCGCCGTGAGAGTCCGAAACTCCTTATGAGCAGGGCTTTGAATTCCGTGTACTTGCCATCCGCTGGGGGAGACTGTGCGAACTCCTCAACCTGGGCCACTGTGTCCTGGTCGAGGGAGCTCATCATGTAGTAGTAACGTGTGTCCTCTGAGGTTATCTGCTGAACGTGGAATTGGGCTTCTGCTTGCTGGAACCACAGGTGAGGTCGCAGCGTCCAGAAGCTTGGCAGTTTCAATGAAACTGCACGAACAGATGTGGCGTTGTTCATCTCCGGTCCAAATATCGTTTGGACCATCGGGGTCACCAATTGTAGCGGTGTGCTACACGCAGCGCTGAAATAACGACACGGAGTCGGTAAACTGCAGTTAAAGAAGATTTTATTCGAACTTCACTGCCTCGCTTTAAAGCCTCCCTGATCCCGCCCTCCCCGGGCGCAGATGCTGTAGGGGGCACGTACTCACAGTCCTGCGCGAGCTTTTCCCATTGTTGGTGAAGCAGACCTGGCGCCCTTTTGGAACTGGCCTTTATGCCGGCGCGCTGGCTATTTGTGAACCGGTTCGAGTGCGCTAGGAAGTGGGTCGCCACAGTACAAAAAATAACACTGACATGGTTAAAGGTCTAATCACGCTATTCCTTAAAAAGAGGAATTGTGTACAAAAATACTTTATTCATTTACTCATTCCCTCTTGCCTTGGTGGTGGGGAAGGGAGTAATGGTGAGTTTTGTTATTGAACATTTGTCTGTTATTTTCAGATTCAGTTTATTGTCATTTAGAAATCACAAATGCAATGCAGTTAAAAAATGAGACAACGTTCCCCTAGAATGATATCACAAAAGCATATGACAAAACAGACTACATTAGAAAATCCACATAACGTTTGGCAATCCCCAATCCAGAATCCGGAGAGGCTGCTGCGTATTAATATCGCGCTACCGTCTCAGGGCATTCCCTGGAAAGGAGCTCCAAATCCACCAGACAAACAAGGCCAAAAACTAAAACCATATAGGTACAACAGTGCAAACAATAGCATAATTGATTAAAAAAAACAGAATATGGGCACAGTAAACATAGTCCAAAGATGTTAAAGGACTATAAGTTCAAAAGAAATCGCCACACAGTTTCCACAAGTCCCCAGGGTCCCAACAGACTCGCCATCCCACGCTGGCAGCAGAAGGGAATACCCCCGCTGTGGACTTCCACGGCACCACCCGACTCAGCCTCGCAGACACAGCACACAACGAAAGCTCCGTCGAACCCAGCCTCGCAGACGCAGCACACACCGAAAGCGACCTGACCGCAGCGGACTCCGAGTCCGTCGAACCATCGAGCTGACGACCATCCCCTCCGGCACAGCTTCTCCGAGCACCATCCTCTGCTGAGCGTATTAAGACGGCCATCGGCAACGCGACCCCGAGGACTGGGGGCCTGTTCTTCCCAGCACAGTCCTGGACTCGCAGTAGTAGCAGCAACAAAGAAGGTCTTCCTGGAGATTTCCCAATGTTCCTCCGTGCCCCCATGTCCGTTTTCAATTGATTATGATTGTGCACGGCACCCCACTTCACAAATAACAGATAATCAGCTTCGGAGTGGCTGCTGCAAGCTGCGTCGTGCCGCCATCTTGGAATTCCAAGCAGTATTTGGCAGTACTGCTGAGAAAGGAGTTCTAATTTTTGAGCTGGGGGAAGGTTTGTTATGTCTTTATTCTGTTTGATGAATGTCCTCTCACACCACAAGTGATTCTTGTCTTAACTGGAGGTTTTGGACAGATGCTAATCTTGGCCTGTTCATTTCTGAGTGGTGATTTTGAATAGTGTGATTGAAGAAAAATGTATACATAAGATTGCACTAAAACAGTGGTCTAAATTATCCTCTGTAGCATTGCTTTTCTTCTGTAAGTAGCTGAACCACACTAAATAGGAAAGGCCCACCTTTGTTCCTTGGTCAAAGTTCTAAGTAAAGTTCAAAATAAAATGTATGATCAGAGTAGATATCACTGCATACAACTCTGAGATTCTTTTTCTGTGGGCATACTTAGCAATTCTATAGGACAGTAACTGTAAACAGGATCAACAGACAACAAATTGTGCAAATGCAAATATAAATAAATAACAATAAATGCCAAGATAAGGAATCCTTTAAGTGAGACCATCTATCTAAAATGATATTAGAACTTCAGTAGATTCAAGAGGAGCATTTTCAGTATGCAAGTGTGAAGAAGAACAAAATGACTTTTAGATCTGACACAACATTCAAAAAACTAATAAAACAAAGAACACAAAAAAAGGCAGCTTCTACACATTGATTGTATGTCCATAAAGTGATGCTAGGCACAGGAATGTTTAAATAAGGTAACTCTGTTAGAAAATTATAGTTGTGGGATTGTGGAGGGGTGGGTTCCTAGATGGAGGTGTTGATCAGCCTTCCTGCTTGGGGAAATTGCTTTTTTGAGTTAGGTGGTCCTGGCGTGGATGCTACATAGTCTCCTCCCTAATGGGAGTGGACAAACAGTCCAAAAACAAGGGCATTCTTGAGGTAACTCAGAATTATCTGAGGTTCTTGTTTTTTACTGCTTGGGGAAAGTGTCACAGTTGATTTTTAATGTCTGTGATGTTAAGATCAATAATGATCACAGGGTTAAAGTAAATGATGGAAAGCTAACAAACTAACCCTGCAGAGAAAATAGTTAGAAGTCAGCAGTAAAAGGGTGGAAACGTATTGTTACTGTACTTTAGATATCTAGGATCACTACTTCAAAACTAAGATAAAAATAGAAAACTCTGGAAGCACTAAGCAGATTGTGCACTGTCTGCAAAGAGACAGTTAATGCTGAGTATCTCCAGAATTTTCTGTTATTATTTTAGATTTGCAACATCTGAAAATCTTTTGCTTATCAAACCTAAGTCTACGGTGAACCATTGAGTGTCCAGGTAAAATTAATGGCCTAATAAACATTATACAGTAGTGTAAACTGCTCTAGGTAATTCCTGTGGTTTAAATGGATAATGTCATTAACTCTTATCCTGCTTTGTTTGTTGTAGTCTGGTGACATGACTGAGTAATGTGTTCAGATAATCTACTATCAATTGTTCGCTTATCTGCATATTCATTTTCACCTTTGGTTTTTATTCTAGATGTTTTATTGTTAATTAAAAAGCGGGCCCCTGCTGCTCCTCCTAAAATGGCTGATGTTTCTGCTGAAGAAAAGGTAAACCACTTGTTTGAAATGATGTACAATGCCTTTAGGGTAAAATATATGAAAGCAATGGTCCAATTCACTGGTGGTTTCATATCACTAAGGATTGCTTGCCATGTCACGCAAAGAATTTGCTGTCATCTTGGCGCACTTAATTTTTGGGTTCATCTTGAACTGGAGAGTACTGAATGTGAACTAGGGGCTTTTACATAGTTCTTCATATTTCCTGTGGGAAGATAAGGATTTATTTCTGGAGTGATAAATGAGTACTTCTGACTTTGCTCAGCCATGATATTGTATTAGTAGTTTATAGTCTGTAACACACCTTCAAATGATAGTCAGATACAATGAGATTTCCCTTTGCTTTCAGAAAAAACAAGAGCAAAAGGCACCAGATAAGGAGGCCATCATGAAGGTGACAGCTCAACTTGCTGCACGACAGGCTGATCGCATGGTCACTCAGCACAACCTGCGAGATGTACGATACTGAACATTTAATTACCTTTTCTCTGCACGATTCTGATCTACTTTGGTCAGGATAAATTCCTATCCACCCCAACAGCTGGCAAGAGGATACAGTTGATGGGCTTGTATAGGCTGTTTCCAAAGTAATTGTTTCGGTATTTGAATATGAATTTTAATAATACCAAGATAAGATAATGCATTATAATGATTACCATTGTTAAGTTGAGTTTGTTTTGATAAAGCTCAGTTGTAAAGCTCCTGAAAAATGCACCTGTATTCTGGCTGACTTTTAACTGCTGAAGCATGAGTGTATTTTCCAACTCAAATTTAATAAGCAACAGATGGTGACAAAAAATTACTTGTATTGTAGCAGGATGCTGTCATCCGGATTATTGGAATGGTTCCTAAGCCACAAAAAGAGGGTTTCTTGCAGGGAAGCCTGTAGCTGTCCTGCAACATCCAGAGGGAAAGTTCTGCTCAGTTGTGCCATACAGATTTTCTTTAAGAAATTAGTTGTCTCTTGTAGCCCAGATTTACTTAATATTAGACCATAAAACTCAGACTATGAACCCTAAGTCACCTGAGAGACACTGAAGCTAGTGATATAGAAGTCTTTATTCATCATCATAGACATTTTTCTGGAGCCCCTATTGGTAGAGTCTGACAAACTCAAAAGTACATTACATTATACCCTTAAGATCAAAGATAACAGTAGGTGATGCAATATAGTTTCAGTACTTAAAATGACATTATTTACTTCAATACTTTGGGTTGACTAATGGTTCTTTTGACTTGCATATTTACAATGGAAGCAGTGTAATTGATAGACTCATCTGAAGGTTCAAACAGCTTTGCTGGGAGCAAGTAATTAACACAAATTTTCTAAAACATTCTGACTGCTGAGAGCCCAGTGATTGATGCGATCTAAGTGATGGTATCATTCTTATCTGCAGGCTTCCTTGAACTTGATTACAATGACACAAATGATCTAAACCCATAGGATTGATACAGGCCAATTAACGTCCATTGTTTTAACGTTCGGCTGATGCATGTGCAAAAGTTGCAGTGTCATCATTTAGTAAACCATATCTCATAGTCTTTGCTCCACAGACAATTACTTATTTGCAAGGTGTGCTTTTAACTTCAATCTACTGCTTGCAATTTACATTTAGAATTAAAGACTGATTCTTGCTTGAATTAATATCTGCTGTATTCACATAGCTCCAGAATACTTCCTAACAAGATCATATTAGACCCTTTCGCCATTGAGTTCTACTCTACTGTTCTATCATGGCTGATTTATTATCCCTCTCAACCTCATTTTCCTGCTTTCTTCCAGTAATCTTTGATATCCTCACTAATCAAGAACCTATCAACCTCTGTTTTAAATATGCACAAGAATTTGGCCTTCACAGCCGTCTGTTGCAATAAATTCCGTAAATTCACCATGTCCTGGCTAAAGAAGTTGTTGTACTGCTCTGTTCTAAAGGGATGTCCTTCTATGCTGAACCTATGCCCTCTAGTCCTAGACAGCACCACTGTAGGAAGTATCGTCTCCATGCCCACTCTATCTAAGCCTTTCAATATTTGATAGGTTTCGGTGAGATCCTCCCTCAGTGTTCTAAACTCCAGCGAATACAGGCCTGGAGCCATCTAATGCTCCTTGTATTTTAACCCTTTTATTCGTGAAATCATTCTCGTGAACCTCCTCTGAACCCTTTACAATACTAGCACATCTCTACTTGGATAAGGGGCCCAAAACTGCTCTCAGTACTCCCAAATAAGATCTGACTAATGCTTTGTATGCCTTGTTTCTATATTCTAGTTCTCGTGAAGTGAATGCTCTTCCTTACCACCAATGTAACCAGCAAGTTAACCTTCAGGGAGTCCGGCATGAGGACTCACAAGACCCCTTGCGTCTCTGATTACAAAATTTTCTCTATGCTTTTCATTAGGCAGGAAAGCTAAGGCAACTTTCCTTATAAGGATGTTTAATATTGGTTTCCAGTATTTATGACTGAACCAAGGTTGTCTATTGGGAGACCTTGCTGCCAAGGCTTACAAAATTGTAAACTGGGAAAGGACTGTCTTCCATCTGATATTAATTAACTGTCTTGTCGCATTATTTCCATCTGATGAGCAATATTGAAATCAGCCCTACAAAATAATGATCATCAGTTGCAGGAAGTGTTAAAGGGAGAGTGTAGGGCTAATAGCGCTTGAATTATAATCACAGAGGCACTAAATAATGGGAAAAGCAAAACCAAAATATGACCATGTCTGCTTTCTAACACTAATTATTGAATAAGCAGTCAGTTGCCTTGTTGCAAGCAATAAAATTTTAAAAGTCATTTTGTGCAAAGGTAAGAAATTTAAAGACGGACTAAGTAGAAGCAGATGAACTGGTATAGATATTTATCTGAGTACTAGAGCTTGTGATGTGAAATGACTAGATGAATAACAGCAGGATGTGATTGAGCATTACTGGAAAATATACCAGATGTGCATTAAAAATATGTCTTTTTGAACTTTTGTTCAGCCAGACAATGATATTTAACTGAAAATATATTATAAACCAGTGTGCATTTCTAGTTTCAGACAGAACTCAGGAAAATCCTTGTTTCGCTAATAGAAGTGGCACAGAAGCTGCTAGCGCTAAATCCAGATGCTGTTGAACTATTTAAGAAGGCAAATGGTAAGATTATCAATTGTTTAAGAAAAGGTAATGGTCTGCTTTCTGGCAATAATTTTGTTTTCTAACCACAAAAAATGTACTTTCTAAGGTTATCTCCTAGTACAGATTAGGAGCAAATGAAATTTTAAAGACAAAGTTTTTTGTTGAAGACAATTGAACTGAATTATCAGAATTAATGGCATTTGTAATTGGGGTATTTGGTGCTTTCTGATATTCATTATTCTGTTTTAAAGATAGTAGTGTGACATCATAGTAGTAGTAGTACATCATAGTAGTGTGACAAGGGACTCTTTTATATATAAAAAAATAAATCTTAGAAAGACCTTGTAAAAAGTTTGTGGAAATAACAGACTTTCTAAAAATATTACATTTCTCCACTTCAAAGTTTAAAGTAAATTCATATTATCAAAATACATATGTCAGCATATACAACCCTGAGTTTCATTTTCTTGTGGACATCCTCACAAATCTATAAAATAATAACTATAATAGAATCAATCAAAGACCGTCCAACTAGGTGTACTTGGCCAGCAAGCCAAAGGGTGGAGCTATATTAAAGTGAACTGAAACCATTTTCTGCATTAATGGCATTCTCAGAGCAGTCTGGGAGCCAGGTCTGTGTCCCAATGAGCTTGTATGTTACAGGATGTAAGAAAGTGTTTATATTTTGGAGTTTTTCATGGAAGTAAAATGGTAACATTGTGTCAGTGCCAGATGTTTTATTAAATGAAACTACTGCCTTGAATTTCTTTGATCAGTGTCATTTTGGAGTATGATACACATACTTTTCCTCGTCTGAAATATAAACGTTTAAAAGAAAACTAATTAGCAGCTTGGGAAGCTCAGGAAATAACAGAAAATTCAAATTAATTTTTGATTAATGCCATCTTAAAATTAAGCTGCAGACCAACGAGAGAGACCTAAGAACAGACATTATAGTTCTATATGTGAGAGTAAAATCTTCATTCTGTTGATTACATCGTATGGCTGAGTGCATGTGGGTTTTTGGAATGTTACGTAGCAATTATGGATGTACTGGACTATTTTAAGAAATGAAGTTACTTCTTTTCCAAATATAATGAGCATGGTGTTTGAGACCTTATGCACTGAAGGAAATGATTGTGGAAATCAAAGAATTCAAGAAATTTGACAATTTCTAATTTATGAAGGGCTGTTTAAAGTCCTGTTGTTGAAGCATGTAGCGTGCATTTCTATGACTACTTTAAAATGTAAAGCATTGCGAAATGGGTAAGCAAAAGTGGGTTTAAAGTAATACTGAGCCTTATTTGTGGAGCTTGCTGAATTCTTCCTCCTAAATCCTTGCCAGATCTGGAGGAAGGGATACTTTAATGAAGTAATAAAATGTGATTGATTATAGAATAATGAATATTTTTTTATCAACTGGGTTTTGGAAATATTATTCACAGATTAGTCTTGATTTGTTTTTATGTGAAAACAAAAACTGATGAAGATAGTCAGCTGGGCAGGTAGCATCAGTGGAGTGGGACAGAGTTTGCATTTCCATTTGATGGCAAGCTCATCAAGCCTTTTTGTTATTTTGAATGGCTTGGTCAAATCATTTTGGAGATTAAGCCACTGATTCAGTAAAAAACTGCAGAGAAGATATTTATTCCATGTTTAAATTTTCATATATTTTTAATAGCTGCGTCATGTGTGAGATGGCTAATATTCTATTGTTCAAAGGTAGCAAGGATAAGCCAGCGAACCTCAGGCGTGTGAGCCTTACTTCCACTGTATGGAAGATGCTGGAGGGAATTCTGGGGAACAGGATCTAACATCGCTTGGATTGTCAAGGCCTAAAGCCTGATCAAGGAAAGTTGTCATGTTTTGGCTGAGTGAGGTCATGTCTAATGAAGCTTTTCAAAGTGGTAACTAAACTGGATGAAGCTAGGGCAATGGATGTTGTCTATATGGACTTTAGTAAGGTCTTTGATAAGGTCTTGACTATTTTAACTAAAATAAGTCAAAGACAGCATGGTTTCTGTAAAGAGAAATCTTGCATGACAAATCTGCTGGAGTTCTTCGAGGAGGTAACAAGCAGTGTGGATTAAAGAGATGCAGTGGATGTCATTTACTTGGATTTTCAGAAGGCATTTGTAAAGGTGTCACACATGAGGCTGCTTAACAAGATAAAGTCCCATGACGTTACAGGAAAGATACTGCCATGGATAGAGGAATGGCTGACAGGCAGGAGCCAGCGAGTGGGAATAAAAGGGGTCTTTTCTGGTTGGTTGCTGGTGACTAGTTGGGTTCCTGAGGGGTCAGTATTGGGACTGCTACTTTTCACATTGTTTGTCAGTGATCTGAATAATGGAATTGATGGCATTGTGGCAAAGTTTGCAGAAGATACAAAGATAGGTGGAGGGGTGAGTAGTGCTGAGGAGCCAATGCGATTGCAGCAGGACTGAGACAAATTGGAAGAATGGGCAAAAAGTGGCAGATAGAATAGTGTTGGGAAATGTATGATGTACTTTGGTAGAAGGAGCAATAGTGCGGACCTTCTAAATGGAGAGTAGGTTCAAAGATAAGAGGGAAGAAGGAGTCCCTGTGCAAAACCCGCAGAAGGTTACATTTACAGGTTCAGTCAGTAGTAAAGAAGGCAAATGCAATGTTGGCATTTATTTCAAAGGGAATAGAATATAAAAGCAAGGAGGTGATGCTGAGACTTTATAAGACGCTAGTCAGGCCACACTTGTCAACAGTTTTGGGCCCCCTAACTCAAAGGATCTGTAGTCATTGGAGAGAGTCCAGAGGAGGTTCATAAGGATGATTGCAGGATTAAAGGGTGAACTTATGAGGAGCATTTAGCAGCTTTGGGCCTGTACTCACTCGAATTTAGAAGGATGTGGGGGGAATCTCATTGAAACCTACCAAAAGTTGAAAGGGCTAGATAATGTGGATGTGGAAAGATGTTTCCTATGGTGGGGTTATCCAGAACTAGAGGGCATAGCCTCAAAATTGAGGGGTGACCTTAGAGGAATTTTTTTCAGCCAGAGAGTAGTGAATCTGTGGAATGCTCTAAAAATCTGGATTATTGTGATTGTTGCTAGCATATTCTTCCTTTCCATAGCCATGCTGGATGAGGATGAGGAGGAACGGGTGGATGAGGCAGCTCTACGTCAACTGACGGAAATGGGCTTCCCCGAGAGTCGAGCAGTTAAAGCATTGCGGCTGAATCAGTGAGTGTGTCTATAAGAAAGGATGGAATTGTGGGCATAGTTCTGCCCATTTTTCCTAATACTATATATGTGTATGAAAGGCTGTCAGGGCTGGAGTCCCCTGTGGAATATGTTGTATCTTAAGCAGAGAACCTTATAAATAGTATTTACGTAAATGGGGCACTATTTCATTTTCAAAGGACTTGCTTTTTCTAAACATCTTTGTTGCAATAGCTCAGCTATTGGAAATACTGATATTTTTTAAATGCCCTGATATGGGAACTTGGAATACTCAAGGTGATTTTGTTTCGTGTTAAGTAGTACATTGTTATTTTGATGCTCCTTAAACAGAGCAAAAACAGTGTATTCTCAAATCTAGCTGTTCTTTAAACATCTGGCTAATGCCAATTATATTATCAATTGGGGAGTGGATGTCAAAATAGCGGGTTAGGTACACAAAGACATTTTGTTTTGAGTGCAATGATCAATCATTAGCCAATTTTAAGTTTTTATTGTATTTCAATTTCAAGTACCGGTACAACTGTATAATTTAGAGTTATTTAGCTTATGGATGTAGTGAAGAGTCTTAATTTTGCAGTCCCCATTGTGGGGGTTTGAATATCTGTAGTATCTTTGTATCCAGCTGTACCAATAATTGCAGGGTTTCCCTTCGACCTCCAGTATGTCTGTAACACAGGCCATGGAGTGGCTGATTGAGCATGCAGAAGACCCAGCAATTGATGCACCATTACCTGTTCCTGGAACATCTGGAGGAAGGAGAGCAGCTGCAGAAGAGGCAAAGCCAGAAACAGTTCCTGAAACTTCCAAGCAAGATGACCTGACTGACATCTTCAAGAGAATTAGGAGGAAACGGGAATTTCGACCAGAACCCAGAGTGAGTAGAATAAATTCTTCCCCGATGCTGAGGTCATAAGGTTTGAATGTTGAATGTTCCTTGTGTATAGTATAATTTATATTAGTAGGTGTGCCACAGATGTGTTACAGGTAGTCATTTTTCCCTCAGTCAGTTGTAGGCTTTGAAAAGCTCTGCATTCCAACTCTTTGATGTTTTAGCTAGCAAAATGAGGAAGATGGGACTGCAGACTGCTGTGTTATTGAACAAAGATGTGTAATGAGTCTGGGTACTTGGTCAGTGTTTAGAATCAGCTGCTTTAATACTACTCTTAATCCTCTGATCACTGCCCTGTGACTGTTCATTACACAGGCTTTCAAGCCTTACAGATTTGTGGGAAATGGAAAGGGAAAGTCAAAAATAAAATTGAATCATGTTGCCAGACAGAGTTGATGGAGGCGGTATGTAGTGACATTTTAGTGATATTTCACAACTGTTTTTAAGATTCCTTTTCTGAATGCTGTTAAGCAACACTAAGCATTAATCCTAAACAGACTGTGAAAAGATTAAAGTAATGTGCTTTTTTTTGAAATTATCGACTTAAGAATGTAATGTCAAAATAAGTGAAATACCTGTTGTGAAACAGTTGCCACTCAATTTGTATCTCCTTTGATAGGCAATGATTGCTCTCATGGAAATGGGATTTGATGAAAAAGAAGTAATAGATGCATTGAGAGTGAATAACAACCAACAAGATGCTGCTGTAAGTACCAGTGGGGCAGATAATTAAATGAGATAAAATATTGTCTTATAAATGCAGAGTGGTTGATATTTGGAATGTGCTGCCAGAGGAGGTGGTGGAATTTGATATGCCTTCGATGTTTAAGATGCATTTAGACAGACACTTGACTAGCAAGGTATGAAAGGACACAGTCCTGATGCAGAAAAATCAAATTAGTGCACATCGGTCAGCAGACATGGTGAGCCTGTTTCTGTGCTGTACAACTCTGACTCCAAATACTTGTACCTAATTATATTCGTTTTCACTGGATTCATAATTGCTTCACTGATTTCATCTAAACCATGAACAGATTGTTTGACTTAAGGGGGTGGGGAAGGTATGATGTTTGTGCAAAGTTAGTCACTGATAATTTAAGCAAAGGTGATACGCTTGTCTTTGTGAGTCAGTATGAGGCATGATACTGTATCCCTCTGAAGAGGTAGTGCATTTACTTGCCATGATATTTTTCTCTATTCTGAGATAGTGTATAAAGTTTTATTTACGGCTGTTCCTTTTTGAATTTCTTAGTAATACCAACTGAAATAGAATAAAATTTAGTGATTACAGCTTGGCTGCTGAGAGTTGGTTTGCTGTCTCAGGAGAAAATGAAAGCTCTCACCAGCATAATGATTAGCAATAATGGTCAATATGGTAAGTCCTGTTGCAAATCAAAATGTAGCAAATGGCTGGAACTAGTGGAATATTGATAATGATGAAATTTTAGGTCAGTAAAGTTTGTTAAATTATTCACACTACTGAAAATCACATTCTTAAAGCATTTCAGCTCTTTGCTCCCAAAGGAAATATTTGTGCAGATTTGTTGTTTTTGTCCTGTTATTTAAGCTAAGATGCTGTAATTTTTCTTTTTCTTCCTCATCCACTTCTCCCTCTGCATGCTCTCCACCCTGACCTTGAAGTAATGCTTACATATTTTGTGAGATTACAGCTTGACCACAGAGCCTATGAAGTTTAGTAAATCTCATGAATTAAGTTTAATAGTTTTACTTAAACGTTGAACCTCTCAGTTTTACATGAAGAGAATGGTTGCTGAAGTAGTAGTTTGAAGAGGAGAGGCAGCTGTGTATGAATCCGGTCAGCTGGAACGTTACAATTTTATTTAGAGATACAGCATGGAACAGGCCTTTTCGTCTCAACAAGCCACATCACACAGCAGACCACTTATTTAACCCAACCTAATCACAGGACAATTTACAATGAGCAGTTGACCTACTAACTGGTACATTTGGAATGCGGGAGGAAACCAGAGCACCTGGAGAAAACCACATGTTCACAGGGAGAACGTTGGGCAGATCCACAACTGCAGCTCCCCTGGCTGGAATGAGGAGAATATTTCTGGGGATTTCTGAGACACTATAATTGTGATCATCTTTTAAAAAGGGAAAAAAGGGATGAAACGGTTTGTAATAATTAGAGGTTTCCCTGCTGTCTGACTCAGAGTCATTGAAGCAGTTCAAAATTAAAGATTACCTTTATCTGTCACATATACATTGAGAAACATGAAATGTGTTGTTTTACATCAATAACCAACATGGTCAGAGGATTGTGCTGCTGGCAGCTCACAAGTGTCGACACGTTTCATCAAGCAGTGTGACACCACATCTATATAAAATACTCTATTCCAATTTGTTATGGCAAGATATTACAAGGTAAATGTAGAAAAGAATGTGGGAATATTTTGAAAGTTTTCTCAAAGTATAATTATTTCACGGATTCCTGTGGATCCTTAGACAGTGACTTCTTAAAAATCACTTATACTATAAGGCACCTTCTGCTCCTCCTAAGGCAGATTCTGTGAGTCTCACAGTAGCTATATCAGCAACCTTTAGAATCTGCACAACTGGGCTCGGATCTTTGACCTTGAGGACTACCAAAGAGGAAGAAAAGATGCTATAAATAAATTTTCTTCCAGCTAAAACATGCCTGGAATATGATTTGACAGCGGATGCCAGCTAGATGTGTCTATCTTCATCATTTCCCAATTCACACCAGTACTTTTTACCTATCACCTTAGAACTTGATCACCTACGTTGGCTTGTGGGTATATGATGCTTTAATTTAAAACTCGTTTCCATTGCTTGGGCCCTTTGCTGTCTACAGCCTCTCGGCTAACAATCCTTCTGGACATCCCCAGTTGTAATTGCCCAATGCTAATCAGCCATTCCTTCACTCTGTAGGGACCAATGTCTGAAATTTCCTCACTGAACCCCTTATTATTTCCTGCTTTAAAATTGCTCCTTAAATCACCCGTTAGCAAAAGTTTTGTTGTTGACCCTGAATTTGTTGTGGCAAAAATTCGTATAATCTTTGAAATAATTAGTCATTTTATAATATTAAAGGTGTAAAGTCTTGTAATTGAAAGATTCTCAATCTGCAAAATTGAATGGTTACTGTACCGATTGATCTGCAAAGAATAAATTTGTAACTGATTGATAATGAGCAATTTTCATCATTCAGTGTGAGTGGCTGCTGGGTGATCGAAAGCCTTCCCCTGAGGAATTGGATAATGGCATTGATGTGGAAAGTCCATTATTTCAAGCCATTTTGGACAACCCTGTAGTACAGCTGGGACTGATTAATCCTAAAACACTGCTTGGTAAGTTTCCTTATAAAGCTTTGCTCTCATGAAAAAGTAGAATTTCAAACTGTTACTTTTATTTTGACTCCTTGTATCTTTTGCAAACAGTTTTTCCTCTCTATTTGTCCTTGCTGTTTCTCCTGGGGATGTTAACTACATCCAAGTGTTTATTTCCATATTTTCCTTGGAGTCTTATGAGTCTGATTAGGTTGAAGAGTTGGCCATTTGATCTTCAGATCTGTTCTCTTGTTCACAAAAATTGTGGCTGATTGACTTAGAGTTGAACACATCACCACACATCAAAGGTAATTTCACTCTTTTGCTTATATTTAAAAAAATCTTTCTATCCCTGCCTGAAATACTCAAAACGCTATTTCCAATGCCTTCTGTGAAAAGCTTCAAAGGCATAAGGCCCACTGACATAGAAAATTTTGACCTCATCTTCTTTAAATAGGCAAATCCTTGTTTTAAACAATGATCTCTAGTTCTAGATTATTCCACAAAAGGGGACATTCTTTCTTTGTTTAATCTGTCAAGACCCCTCAGGATTTTGCTTCCCCCACCAGTCACCTTGCTCTTTTAATTTACAGAACAGAAAGGCCAAGCCTGTCCAATCTATCCCATAAGATAATCAATCATTCCAGGTATCAGTCTACTATATCCTATGAATCCTTCTGTGTTCTCTTCACAATTTGCTTTCCTACCAATTCTCTGTGGCATCAGCAAATTTAGGAATCATCACTTTGGTTTCTTCATCCAAATAATTTATATAAGAAGTTGTGGTTCCACTGTCCTTATGACACCACTAGTTAAATCTGGCAACCAGAGGAAGACTGTTGGTAAGGTTTAACTAGTTTAGTCTCTGCTTTTCACGTGCAAGATATAGTGAGCCACCCTCCCTTGTGAACATGTATATTTACATAAGAGGCTAAATATTAACTTGCAGCAGGAACTTTGTCTGGGATGTCTCTTGTCACTAGGTTTCACTTCCATAGCCAATTTAACAGTTGCATGACTACATGTTAATAGTATTTGAAAATAATTAGTACATAGTTGACAACTATAACTTCAGTTTGCTGAGATCAGTGACTCAGGGATTTATAAACTGTTTAGTGAGCAGTCCTTTGTATTTGTTACTATAGTATTGATGCCTTGCTTTGCAGCAAAGCGTGACATTGACATAGTCAGATGTTCTCGGCACACTTTGGAAGGTTTAAATGTTCCTCAGACCCTGCAGATTTGAATATTATATTTCTAAAAAAAATGTTGCAGCTATGCATGGATGTTCAGTGAGCAAGCTGACTGTGTGACTGTGTTACTGTAATAATGGTGTGGTTACCCTTGAGCAAACAGTGAACTTTATAAACAAGAATGAAAACCTCAGTGCAAAGCTGCATAATAATTTATCTGTACAAAAATAACTTTCCCTCTGGGCTTCTTTCGCAATAGAACAATAGCTGTGATAGAACTGTCAATTGCCCATGGCAGCTGTTATTATTGACTGATTCTTTTAGAGCAGCCTAACTTGTTTTTGCTTTTGTTAGGTAAATGAGGAAAATGTACTAAAGAATTCTCGTAATGTGTGAAGTATAGCTCCTTTTCTTAGAAATATCTGTTAATTCATTATATTGTATTTGCACCTGTCTTGATCTGGGCAGTAGGAACATCAGGCCTATGGACTTTCCAAGTATGATCAAAATTCTTGTACTTTTCCTGCATGGTCAGCTCCAAGAATCCTATATAATTATCTAACCAAGAGGTGGAGAAGTCTGTCATCTAGTATTGTTTGTTCAATCCTGGCTTCAAAGGAGGGTGAAATTAATTTCTTAACCAGTTCCTCTGTTGCTAGGAAAATAATTTTGACAGTAGTCTCTCATTCAGTGTTATTTATGTAAAAAAAAATCCAGACTCCTGTAATTCACATAGCATTTGATTCTTCTTTGAATAGATTCTGGCAATGTGCAGACTCTGAGTGAATTGTGCCTTGCTTGTACTTTTACATCTTGAGTTTGCATACAACCTTGGCTTTTTAGCAAGATTGACAGAGTTGTTGATTGTTGGTTTTGGAAGTTAGTTTGAGGCTTCTCAGGGATATCAATATTTTTGTGAAATGGACTGAAAAATGGCATAAGGAGTTTAATCCATAACGTGAGATTATGAATTTTGAAAGCACATACACTGTGAATGGTAGGGTCTCAGGAAGAATTGAGAAACAGAGACTTCAGAGTACATGTCTAGAACTACTTGAAGGTAGTAATGCATTGTGATTAGAAAGCATTCAGGATATTGGATTTTGGGTGTAAGGGCAATGAATTCGGAACTAGGGAGGTTCTGCTCCAACTTGAGAGAACCCTTGGCCAGACCTCAACTGTATTATTGCATGCGGTTCTGGTCACCAGAGTATAGGAAGGATGTGATAGTGCTGCAGAGAATTCAAAGATTAGCCTGGATATATCCTGGGATGGAGTATTCCAGTTATGATGAGAGAACGAAAGAGGTTAAGAGGAGACACGATTGAGATACATGAAAGGTATAGATGGAACAGTCACCAGAAAACTTTGCTCAATATCAGAGGTAATTAAAACAAAAGGACACAAGTTTAGAGTAATGGAGAAGAGATTTGGAGGGGTTATGTAGGGGAACTACTTGGAATCCGCAGTCCAACAGTGTGGTTCACCATTCAGGTATCGTGATGAACTCTTGAATGCTTTAAGTAGAAAGGGCTGTGGACTGGGTGATGGGGTTAATACAGAATGTTGCCTACTAGTCACCATGGACAAGTTGAGCCAAATGGCTTGTTTGAATTGTATATGATTATGATAAAACTAGTGAAACTAGCATGATCTTTTAAGTTCCTTAGAAGTTACTTGCTTGTCATTTTATTCACTTAATACTGAGCAATAGGATCTTTAAATCATAAAGGAATGTACTTCACTAATTGAAATTTAATAACTTTTAAAATAAACATGCATTGTAAAAAATAATATACCACAAGTGATTACTTTTTTCAAATATGTAAAATATATTTAACAGCAAGGACAGTTTTAATCAAATCTTTCTTGAGATTTTTAAAGTAATCTTTACTATTCCATTGTCCAGAGTTTTGTGTTGTGCTGCAATTCACTTCCCCTTTTTCTCTTCTTCCTCTAAACCACCTTCCCACTCCCTATTCCATCCCCTGTCCCTTTTGCTCTCATTTGCAGCTTTTGAAGATATGCTGGAAAATCCACTGAACAGTACTCAGTGGATGAACGATCCTGAGACAGGCCCTGTGATGCTACAGATTTCTAGAATTTTCCAGACATTGAATCGTACGTAGGACTTCCCCTTTTCTCCCCTGACACAGGTGCTTCCAGCTACACACCTGCATCGTTGGGTATTATTTTCTGAGAAGAGCAATTATGGATTGTTCACTGGTGGAGCCTGTTTGTACTTAAAACGTGAGAAGCTTGCAACTACATCCACTTAACTACTGTTGCCTTTGGATCTAATGTTTAAGAACTAAGGTATTTTAATTTAAAGGAATAGTTGTTAGTAATTGCACAGAATTTGAGACATAAGAGAACACTTATAAAAACTAAATTTACAATGGTAATCCCACTTTGGGAAAAGGGCAACATTTGTGTTGTTTGGCATTTGGATGTTTGTGAACAGCCAAAGAACAAAGGGTAAAAAGCTTGGGATACACTAAACAGATGTTTACTATTATTTGAATTGCCTTGGTTTTTGAACCCTATACCTCTTTAAAAGGGAGCGGATGACTTTGATAACAGGTGAACTGTACTGTTCCTTCAGAAATGCACCAAAGCAAATGTGGAATGACCTTAATGAGAGGTTTGAAGATCTTGGTTATCGAGGTTGTCAGTCCTTTGTGAGAACCTCAAAATTCGCAGCAGCACACCATAAAGGAGACAATCCTGGAGACAGTAATGATGGCAATATTGAAAATGTAATCATTGTAATTGAATAAGGTTTTCTTATCACATCTTTTACTCACATGCAGGTTTGGCATTTCCTTGCACCCTGTAACATGAGGTCCATCATTCAAAATACTCACAGTGCCAAATAAGTCGATTTTAGAGTAAATAATACTTCTCCCACTGCTTTTTTTTAAAGCAAAATTCATACAGTAATGAAAGTACATGGTTCCTTTGTAGCTTTGGAAGTTCTTTTTCACTATAAGGTACTGAATTATTACTGTTGTGTATAAGAAATCTTTAAATGCTGATTTTTATAGATCGCTCTATTTGGAGAACTTGTACAGTTGAGCTTTACTTGTGATATCCCTGGGTTTTCCATGCACCAGCTTGTAACATCTCTGGGGGACAAGGGGAAAAATTAAAATCCGTAATTATTGTGACATACAATGATGAATCCATTCAATGAAATTGATGATTACCACGAACAAATGAAATTGTTTTGCTTTTAAGCTAGTTTTTCCAGTGGTGAGATACTAAAATTGTTGTTGGGGTTGAATGCTGGAGCAATCATCTGTATATGAAAAGGAAATGCTTTGGTTGCTGGGGTTTAACGTTACACCAGAACATCTGTAAGTGGTAAGATTTGATACACTATCAAAATAGAGACCAAGCATAAGAAGTGCTTTGGTCCCCATAGAGTAAAATCTGTTTTTGCTCTGAAAAATACTTACAAAATCACTAAACGTGAAGGCACAAGCAGTTCTTCCTGTTGTGCCCGGTTGTGTTTTATAAGTGTTCTCCTTTCTTTAAAATGTGTACTGAAACTATCAGGAGGTACTGATTCACAATGTTAATTTGTAGTTTGGAGTGTGAGACTACCAGTGCTTTTAAAAATAGACTGAGCAAAGTGAAAAGTCTTTTCTGCATTTATATTGGGTAAAAAGATTATCGAAAGGTTTTCATTAAAATGGGGAACTGTCTGGTTGCCACTTTTCAATTTTCTACTGTTTCATTTGAGAAGATCTTCTCATCCTCTCCATCATTACAAGGCAGACCAACTAACATGTCTCTATTGATATGGAATAGATTGGGTGGTTAGGGAAATAGCTTTTACTGCCTGAAGTGCAGATTTAAGGTGGTATGGAGAATAATTGCAATGCAGAAACTTCTAGCTATAACTAGAGGAACTGAAGTACTTTAATTGCATAATTGCTTACATTGGGTTAATTTCTGCCTTTCCTTAATTCCAAATGTTCCAGCGATTCTGCTTAAGGTACAAATTCATGGCTCCTAGCATTTTTGTGTGCCCTGCTGAAAATGACAAACTTTTTATGTGTAAATCCAATGAATAGTATCAGTAGGTATTTTTGATTCTTGCAGCAGAAGAATGAAAGGTGATATCACTGCATAGCACTTGTGTGTAATTAATTTCTCAATTGTAGAAGTATATAGCTTTATGATATGAAACTGATTCATACCATGCCAACCAAATAAGCAATTAAGAATAATACCACTTGCCAGGTCTTGATCCGCTACATATTGAATGCTCGTCTTAGAGATTCTCATGTGGAGAGGGTCATTTTATCTCCACACCCTGTCAGATTGAATGCTCAAGAACTGGATGAAAGAGATTATCCCTTTCAGTGCTATCACATCCTTCATGACATGATGGCCAGAGCTGGAGCAGTACACCAGCTCAAACTTAATTACTGTATAATCTTCACCATGACCTTTTATACTTGCTGTTGCCAGCAATGGAAAATACTCCACTTATCATCATCACTTTATTGCTTAGCTAAGCTGTTTTTTGGGATCCACCAACAAAATTGCCCTACCTGGTATCTTACCATTCGTTGGGTATTTCCCACTTTGTTTGCACTCCTCCAAAGACATTACCTTGCACTTCTACAGATTGAATTCCACGTCTCAGTTTGTTAGCAATTTTTCATTTGTGAAGGAACAAAAATTCTCTGGAGAATGACCTCATTTAACACATGATGTGCTTACTGAGCAATTGCTATTTGTATTCTGTCTGTGATAGCATACTGAGGGAAGCAAGTAATTCAGGTTATCAATGCTTCAATTCTCAGTTTATGCTTACGGTAGCTACCATATACCTCAATACATACACTGAGAGATTCTTTGAGATATATGTGTATGTGAAAGAATCTCTCACTACTTTGTTGAAAATGGGGCAATATAGTCCCTTCACTTGTGGATGTGCCATTCATTCACTTCTAATTCTAGAACAGATAATCAGATGATCACCCTACCTTAATCACCCTGCATTAAATGATTATAAATAGTAAACTCCTGCTAAAGACCCATGCAAAATTATAGAAATTTGAAACTGAGTCTAAGTTTTTTGCTCATCTGTTTGATCTGGCACCATCTTTTTGTTAAATGTAAGTTTTAAAAAAATAGCTCCTCTAAACTTTGCCTTCCAGAAGAACAGTGTTTTAAGCATGTCATCACTGAATGATTAATTTGCATAAGGACTTTGAAATAACGTACCTTTTTCTGTTGTTGCTAGCACTCCATTTTATACAATTACTCTCCCATTACTGCCATTTAGATCATGAAATTTCACCCTTACAAGCTTCACAAATAACTATCCAAAAAGTTTGAGATTCAGAATAAAATTCAATCACAGAATTTGTGTGCAAAAGCAAAGTAAATGCCTTTTTTTCCCAACTTGCGTTTCTTGATACATGTGTAGATGATTTGGCTTTGTGGTATGGAAAATTGTGATGCAGCCTGTTTATTTCTGGGATTGCAACTGCCACTCGGTATGTTGGGTTGCCTGACCTTGAGTTTGTATTGTTTAGATAAAGGTAGAGCTGAATAAGGAAAATCAAGACATTACTAGACAAATAATTTTTAAAAATGATTCTACTACTGTGGAGACAAAGTAACCTCCCAAAAATTGTAATGGCTCTGTTTCCTTCCTGTCAAGTGATATGTAATAGAAGATATTCAATGGCTATTGATATGTAGACTCTTATTTCCGAGTTATGCTTCTTTTAAAATGTGAGTGAGTCACGCCTTCTGATCTGTCCTCATTTCTGTTTGCGTTTACCATTGCACAGTGCAGATTTCAAGTTATTCGGAACTGCTGCCAAGAGCTTATTGCAGCATCCATTTGCAGAAACAAACATTTTTAAAATTGACTAATGAAATCAGAAGGAAAGGAAAATGTTGCTAATCCACAGTGCATCTGCAAGCTTGTGAAAAGCAGATTAACTGAAGAGCCTGTTTTCACTTTTAGATGCTGACACCTTGATAGCATATTTTCCAGTCCTTATTTGACTTCTAATATTATTTATATTCTACCTTTTTAAAGAAGTGATTCCATTTTAAGATTTTTAGCAAATGGTAATTTATTTGTTATTATTAAAATCAGCTGTGTGACAGATAGAGGGATTTTTTGAATTAGAAGTTATTTTGAAATGCATCTTACCTGTTTTTAATAATTCAAATTTGAATGAGAGTTTAATGGCAAATGACCATATGCAATTTTTTAAATGTAGACCTTCAGTCTATAGATTTGTGGGTTATGTTAGTAATACAATGTAATGCCTGTATTGAGATCATTATTTTAATGTCTGCATTGAGACTTAATGGAAATGGAGTGACCTTTAGCAGGATTGGGCACTTATCTTGGTTAATGTGATATCAATGTACAGAACTACGTGCTAGAGAGTGGGTGGTTTGACTGTAGCACCAAGAGGTGGAAAAGTAAAGGATGTGGGATGGTGAGAATCGGTGTAGGTTGATTTATACAGTGGCAAAAAGATGTGATTTAGTGAACCTCAAATAGTAACTGATCACTGAGAGTGTCATGCTGGAGTCTTTTCATGCTTGTTTTTTTTACTCAGTTCTTTTCCAAACATACTTAAGCAAAGCAAGGCCTTGTTCATACTGTTGGTCTTTCACTACTTCTATTCTTGTCTGCTTTCTAACTGTTACAACCAGCAATAATATAATTTCCCTCATATCTTCGAGGCTTCAAGTAAATGCAATCTTCCAAACTTGCATTCGCCCCTACCACTGCAGATATGCCAGCTCCCCATGTGATGCTGATGTTTTGTTTTACCAGATCTTCAAGAGTCACAATATGGGCTCAATATTACCACTTGTTGACATCTAGTGCTTGTTAAGTTGTCTTTCTTGATTCAATCTGTAGTTTGGGCCTTTCTTTTTGATTGGATTCTCATTTTATGATGTGTAATGTAGACGCTCTCTTTCCTGCATTAATTTAAATATTTGTTTTTCTTGTACCCTTTTGGAGAATGCCCAAAAACTGCACCAAAAGTTGGCCCTTGCAGAAATATTACCTCATAAAAATGAAAATTAATTAAATATAATTCCAAAGGCAAATTCTGTTAGAGTAGTGAAGAATTAACTTTAGCTAGAGTCATAGAGTATCTTGCTTTATTTCTGGTTTAGATGAAATGCTTTAGCCAATATCCCTGCCAATATTTATCTTTTAATCAATATATATTAAAAAGTTGATTATTTGGTCACTTCAGTTTGCTGTGAGAGCTTGGTATTAATAAATTAACTGCCACATTTCACATGATAAAATAATGACTGGTCCTGAAAAGTACTTGCATTGTGAAAAGCACTATACAGTATAATTGCTAGGTCATTTTGCTGCTGTCATTGTACTGGGCCTGAGCTGTGGGGAATACACTGAATTCCTGCAAGTCAATTACTGTTTTGAAAGGTGACTAATAAAAACCATCCAAACTGTAATGTTCTGCTGAAATAGGTGAGGGTAAATACCTTCATATTGATAAATTGCTTAACATTTCTTTCAAGTGAGGTATTTCAATTCTTTGCAATTAGTTACAGGTCACAAAATATTTCTTTCAGACTACCAGTGTTCCCTTTAAACTGCACAGGTGAATGGCTGTGCATTAACTGAAGTGTTCCTGTGCAGATAGACCTTGTTGCAGCATGGCTGGAATTTTCTTTTGTATAGAGTGCCTTGTAGAAATATTCAGCCCCCAACCCTTTGTTCATCTTGATGAGTATTACAATATAACTGAGTATTTTTATTTGTGAATCATAAGCTTGTTCCTTTTGTCACAGTAGAGCCCAAAAAATAGAAACTTGTAAAGCATGAAAAACTTAAATTCGAAACTGAAATGTCAGCAGTTTAAAAGTATTTATCCCCCTTTGCTCAGTACTTATTTGAACCAGCCCTTGCAGCTATTATAGCCTGTAAATTTTTTGGATAAGTCTCTATTAGCTTTGCACAATGTGATAGAGCAAGAGTTTCCCATTCCTTTTTTGCAAAATTACTCAAGCTGTGCCAGATTAGTTGGGGAGCAGCAGCAGACAGCAATCATGAGGTCTTGCCAAAGATGTTCAATTGGGTTGAAGTCAGGTCTCTGACAGGGCCTCTCAAGGATATCAATTTTCTTCATTTGAAGCCACTCCATGGTTGCTCTGGCAGTGTGCTATGGGTCATTGCCCCACTGAAAGACTAACTTTCTCCCCAGTTTAAGCTTTTGGCAGAGGCTAGTAGGTTTTTATCCAGGACCTCTCGCTATTTAGCAGCATTCATCTTCCTATCAATCCTGACCAGATTAACAGTCCCTGCTGCTGAAAAAGCATTCCCATATCATGACGATACGTCCACCATACTTTACAATAGGGATGGTTTTCCTGGCTGATGTACAGTTTATTAGATTTATGTCACACACCACTTAGTGTTGAGACCAAAAATTTCAACATAAATCTCATCTGACCGCAACACCTTTCTCCACATCTTTACAGTATCAACTGACTGATGCTTTGCAAAGTTCCTACAGGTAAAGATGTGCTTTTTTTAAGCCAGGGCTGCTTTCTTGCCACTCTTCCATAAATATCCTTTTGGTACAAGGCCATAGCGATTTTGGAACTATGAACTTCATTTCCAGTTGCAGCCACTGACTTCTGCAGTTCACTCAGAGTGACTGTTGGCATCACAGTAACTTCTCTAGCAAGTGCCGTTCTTCTCTGGCAAATAAGCTTAGAGGGGTGGTCTAACCAGGCAATGTGGCTGTGGTTTCATTTTGTTTCCTCTGTTTCTCAATGGACTGAGTTCTGAGGAATGTTCACTGTCTTTGAGATGGTCTTGTACCCGGCCCCAGATTTGTACTTTTCTATTACCATTTCCCTTATTTGTTTTGAAAGCTCTTTTGTTTTCATTTTGGTTTAGTCTTTTGAAAATCTGGTGTACTGCTGAACCCTACAGATTCATTAATAATGAATTAATTGAAAAACAGGTGATCCTCCAATTTTCTACATCAACTAATTGGGTGAATTGGTAAGGTAATGTATGGTATTGCATCTGAGGAAAGTTAGCATAGTAATTACAAAGGGGTGAATACTTTCTTAGCCTTAAAATTGGTTTTTAATTTTTAGTAAATTGTTGACAGGTATTGGAATCTTTCTTTTGTTTTAACATGATGCAGTTTAGCTCAAAATGAATCCAAAATATTTTAAATTTAGAAAATGAGACAGTAAAATGTGAGAATAGTTGTGGAGGTTGAATACTTTCAAGGCACTGTAATATTAAAAATTGAAATCTGTGTTAATATCATTGTGAAATACCCTGTAATTGGTAATTAATATATATCCATAAATTTTCTAAATAATAAACTTAATGCAACCTTTGAAACATTTTGGAGCATCAATGTATTTATTTTGTCAGTATTTCAAGTTACAAGACTGTTGAAACCTGAAACACTGAAATTGTAGCAATAAACACAGAATAGAAATGAGTAGCTCATTGTTAATAAGCCACCAGTCTGCCAAATGCTACCTTCTGTTCAAAACATTTTAATTTTGTATTGTGCCTTATCGGTTGTTTGATTGTTTGACATCAATTACTTATGTTTAGGAAACATTTAAAGTGCTGTGCAGTTTTCAGGCTGTGTTTATATTTGGGGGGGGGGGGAATCCTGCTCAGAGCAATGTTTGGACCACAAAGATGTGTATTTAAAAAAAAGATAATAATAATTAGGAAATTAGAGGCAATGTTGCCGACCACCATATCCCACTCCTGAAATGATAGGATTGGTTAATACACTCTGTTATGTTCATTATTAAAATTTAAATTTGCCACAAGAATTCCAAACTTTGAATTATTTATACTTGGAGTTATTGAATTGTACCAAATAGAGTTGTATAGCAGAGAAATAGGCCATTTAGTCACACTATGGTCACCAACATAACATTGCTGTCAACTTGCTGAGTTTCTACCAACAATAGTGATTACATTTCTAAATATATCAGTAGATACATGTGGTTGAAGGCATCCTGAGATTTTAAAGGGGCTCTGTCAAAATCCAGTTTGCAGATATTTAATGGTTCTCTTGATTATTCAGTTTGATGACTGAAAAATAAAAGAACACCTAAGATTGTCAGTGGAAGAGATCCCTGCTGAAAGGTACATTTTTAAAATATAAATTGACAAAAAAGGATGTATTTACGGCTAGGTGTTGAATTGTTCAGTGGTTTCTCTAAATTTTCTGTTTGTAGCTAAATTCACTGGTTGCATGATACTGAGTATTAATATTAAATGTAATAAATGGATTGTTTATTAATGCCCATTACCTGGAAAGGACAAACCTTTTTGTACACTAGCTGGGTTTGTAATTGATGAAAGATGGTGGTGTACAGTCTGGAGGTGTATTTGCTATTAGTGATGTCTGTTGCCTTGAGCTTTCTATTTCCATCCCTTCTCAAAGGAATTTGGGCAACTTGCTGAGTTTGCTTTGAGATATCCTATTTGAACGTTCAAAAATTGTGCTTTCTGATATCCCTATGTGAAAGTTTCTAGGATGTAAGTTTGCTACCACAACCCTGGAGGAAGAAATGAAAATTATCTAGTGGGATTCCCACTAATATTTGCAATCTGTTAAAACTGATTCAAGTTTCTGTTGTGAGCTCTGTCACAGTCATTTCTGTGATTCTCCCTCAGCCAAATGACTGTGCTATCACCTTGCAGCAAGTTACATCATTATGTAGCCTCAAAATTGGTCCTCTTGCCAATTCTTTCTAGTAATTTGTCTAATTCATACAGAAAGTAAAAGTCAAGGAGGCATCTATTTATCACCTGAATATTATTCACTGACTGCTCGTGCTGTGATGCAGAACATTAGAAACCAAATTCTCTGTAGTGTTACTGCTTTATTTACATCTAAACCAAACTCAGTGAATCATTTAGAATAGCTAACTTGGATATTTATATATTTTTATCAGTGATATACATGCATTATGAGAATCTGAAATGTTCCCTGTGAAAACGCTACGTCAATTTATTGTAAAACTCTCAGTTGAAAACCATTGCAGTTCTGTGAATAGCCTTTTTGAATTAGAATGTGTGGCTGGGACTTCCCTTGCTCTCTCAGATCTGGTAAATTTCCAGATAAGTTAAAATATGTAATCATAACCTTACCATTTTCATTCTTACAATTAAAGAATATCGAGTCAGAATGATTTTCCTTCTAATTTAAGATGGATATCCAGTCTAATGCAGAAGTCTATATAGATTTAGATGTTTTTCTTACTGAGAATGTGATATATCTGTCAAAATTTAAGACTATTTTCATTTCTAGATGAATTTATTTTCGAAGTGAAGTCTCTATCTGTAAAGCAAAGAGTTCACAGGGATCTTGCATTGAAAGCAGGATACTCTCGTATGTCTGAATTCCATCACTAACTCTAGTTTTTCACTTTTTGACCCAGTATGTGCCATCTGCACTTTCTGGATTTGCATTGAGAAGAGAGACTTGCTAAACTTGTAACCTTCACCGGTTTCTAGTTAATAATTACCATCACAGCAACCTTCTCTGCGTTCATACTGGTCACTTTGTATGTGGTATATGCAACTGTGTTGATCAAATATATATCTGTATTACATGGTACACTTATCAATGGGGAAATAGAATTTGGACTCGTATTAGCTAAGGGGCTTGGTTCCTCATTTGTCAGTCAGTCAAAAAGATAGTTGTGTACAGTACATCTCAATCTTGCAGTAGTATTTGCCACTTTCTGCCACTCATCTCAAACCTTTAGTTATTTTACAAACTATCCCATGGATGTTAGAAGCACTATTGTTTGTTTCATTTGATTTACAGCAATGTTTTTACCTGAAGAAGATGCAGATGGGACAAATGCATTTGATCATCTCTGTGGCAGGCAACGTGTAGTGTTGTTTTGACTTTGGGTTTAAGTTGATCTCATGATTTGAACTGAAGAATTATTTAATTTCCTTGCCAATCTAATTGCGCTGCTTTTGTTTTATTTTTGAAAGATACCAGCTCTTCATAATGCCCTCCTCTGCTGTTTGAAAGTGACATCCTCAGATAGTGACCCAGAATATTTTTCAGCAGTGTATGATACACTTCCCTCGATGTATTAGATGATTAGAGGTCAAATGCAGCCACTCTATTTCAAATCTTCAGCATTCTCAAGTTAATCTATTGTTTGTAATGGACATAATTGATGTGACAATTTGATGTGGGAGAGGTTGAGATGATGGACAAAGTATTGGAGAGAGAACATAAGGGCTTGGATTAGGGTGCAGTACAAACATGCTATATTCAACCAAACTCTTAAACTGGTGCTGCATCTATTGAATTGCAGTATGTCCCCTCTTACTTTTTATCAGGATTGTGGTCTATGATGTTCAACTTTTTAGTTCAGGGTAAAACTGTGATTATACATCTTGTCAGTTTTGCTTTTTACTGCAATACAGAACTTGTAGTGAGAAGCAGAATGGAGCATTCATTTTAATGTAAATGTAAACTTACCATGACTTTTATTGTCTCTGGTCATTGTCATTGACACATCAGCAATCAAACGAATAGAGTTTAGTGGCAGAGTTATGGAATCTGATCATTTTAACTTGCTAATTGTGCCATTGATTTGGCTGGTCAGATTCCTTAGCTCTGTCAGTAAACTCTTCAGCTGTACTGCAACTTTGATCTCTGTTTACACCCCCATTTTTCAAAATCTAGAACATTAGTTCTAAATTATACAGCTGTTAAGAGCCATGTTATCAGCATATAATGTTGGAATGTTATCAGTTAAGACTAGTTCTGTAGGGCTTCTGGGTGGTTACTAGAGCATCATCAAAATTCACATGCCCAATATCTTCACGAGTGTCAGTTATTGGGGAAGGAAAGCGAATTCCGATCTTGCATCCTTATGAGAATTATCTATTGACTGCAGAAATAGCATCCAGAATATACTCTGCTATGTACCTCAATGTTGATGGTTTGTTTTGTGGATATGGCCAAGTTTTCTGCAAACTGTAGAAAATGAAAGAAAGATACTTTAAAAAAAAAGGTGTGATGTTATTATTGTCTGACTGCCTTGGGCTGACCTGAACCAACTTTTAGGAAGATAGACATATTGAACCTCTTCACCAGTTTTATAATCTTGTACTGATTGGAAGCTGGTTCAAGATAGAGGCCTGGTCAATGTATTCTTCTTTCATTTTCAATGTTGTCCTATGGAGAAGAGTACAGAACTTTGGGTCAGGTATGGCTAAGCGAGATTAATTAGATTACATTTTTAAAGAGTTTGATATATTAAACGGTATTGCAAGAATACACAATTTTCAGAATCTAGCCCTGCAAGATACTACAAAAATGAGTTAACAGAAGGAAGAGAAGTTTGAGCCAGGAAGAGAGGTGAGAGCTGACATTGATTTCTTTAGCCCAACCCACTTACACGGTCTTTGTAATGAAAACAGCAGAAGATATAAATCTGCTATCATTAGGTCTGAGCAGATTAAGTTCATAGTCTAATTAATGTCAGGTTTCAGTTCTGCATATGAGGATTTAATATAAGAATCATTTTGAGGCGAAGCAATCTCAACTAAACTCTCTTCATTTATTAACTGCAGTCTGCTGTAATTTTCCACAAAGTATAATTTGCAATGCACACTCCAGCATTCATGCCAATCCAAAATCTACAGATATCAAGAAACTAGAGAATTCTGACTAACGCTGGTTAATTGTGTCACAGTCTATTATGCTGCAATTCTGGTTGTATCTGGTGGACAAGGGAAAAGTGTGCATTAAAGCATTCCTGTTGTTCTGCAGTTTTTAATAGAGTATTACTACACAGGGTTTCTGTAGACCAATGCAGCTCTTTGTGAAAATACATTGCAATTCTGTGTTGCATCTCTCTTTTCTGTGTTCTGATTAATTGCAATTGCTTGTAAAACAGCCCTCGATTGTCAAAAGTTGTTCCTTCCCAAGTCAGACTTGGCACAATTTCTCCCAATTTCCTGTACTTATTTGGAGTGACTGTGAACTGGTTTTGTGGATTGTGAAGTGCACAGTTCTGATACTAATGTGAACTGATTTCAGGTTGACAAAATGTTTGGAATTTATTTATTTGCAATAAAAGATTTAAGCGTCTGTATTTGTATAATGTACTTCCAGAACACACTACAAAGATGAGTTAAATTATAGCGTTTCTCCATATGAATGAGCTTGTTTGAAATGTGAATATATAACCATATTCAAAGATTCAAAGTATATTTATTATCAAAGTATATATACAGTATACAACCCTGAGATTTGTCTTCCACACAGACAGCCACGAGACAGAAAACCATGGAACCTGTTCAAAGAAAAACATTGAACCTTGCCCTGCGCAAAAAGAATAAAATCGCGCTAACGGCAGCAAAAAAAAAGAAAACACAATATAAAAGACAAAATCGAAAGAATCCAGGCCGCTCAGTCAAAATCACCCAAAATAGCAACAAAGAAAGGAGCAATCAAAGCAGTAATACATCATGATGTGAAATGGAGTGCAATCCACAAACGGCAAGCTATTGCTGGATGTGCTGACGACGTTGTAACCAATATGTACAAGAGCAATAAACAGAAGCCTGAGGGGTGCAGGCTCATTTTCTCCAGCATTCCTGGAGATACATCTGTACTGTATAAGATTACACACACACAGTTTCATAATGGGTGCTGCTAATTGCCCTGAAGCATTTAGCAGGGTTGCTCAATAAGTAAACAGTTTAAGTATAGATCAGTTTACCAGCACAGCAAAGGTAAATTGGCTTGTTGGGGAAAGCAGCAGCCAATTTAAATTACAGGTACAAACCAACCAGTTGAATTTCCAACATATTGTTTTCAGATTTGCAGCATCTATGGCAATGTTCCCTATTTTTTTTAAACTGTTGCTCTGAGCTGGAAATTTTTACACGGCCTGAAATCTGTGCAGCACTTTAATTTTATTGTAATTTGCATACTGTGAATATTTAGAATGAAACTTTAAAAATCACATACATTTTTATCAATTGAAGGGTATAATGAAATACACTACAACATACTTCACGTTTCATAAACTTTTCTCATCTGTCTTTGCACCAGCTGCACAGTTGCACCGGTACGAGAGAGCGGTAATCTACAGTTTTCTTTGCTTTCAACCGCAGTGTTGATTTTGGTGCAGAATGTGGGTGTGGGAAATGAATAGAACAAGTACGCACAGATAATTCACTGCTCACTTGACTATTGCTACTGTTAAAACAAATGGGATTACCTGAAGAGCAAGAACATTAAACTATTGAACACATGTAATTGTATTAAGAACCTGGTCACAGATCTTAGTGGTCCCACCATGCTAAATAGATATCAGAATCAGGTTTAATATCACTGGCATACACTACTGTGCAAAAGTCTTGGCATCCTAGATTTTTTATATAAATTGTATTTTAGATTTGATTTTTGTCTGCTACGTTAATGTGTCAGTAGAAAGGAGCAAATTTTAGATTTCCAAATATTCATTTTCCAAAAAATGAAATGTATTTCATTGAAGTAATATTAAATAATAGACCACTTTTCAAATATAAACTTGATAACCTTGTAGGTATGTACGTAGCTCAGTGCATCTTTAAACAAAGGTAACAGGATGCTACTGATCAATGACATTATTAGTTGAATTAACTAAACTGATCAACTGAAACAGAAACGAGTGTTTGAGTCTAACTGGGCAAAGGACAACCAAGCTAAAAGATGGGGATGTGGCAGATGTCACTGTTTAACCTTCAAATCATCAGTTCTCACACACTGGCAAGAGTGAGTGTAGCAAACAGACACAAGGTAGTCATCCTACATCATCAAGGTCCTTGTCAACCCAGAAATTTTGCAGCAGTCTTGAGTTTCAAGATAACCTGTCAAAGCTCTTCTGATGAAACACAGAGAAACGGGCAAGGTTGAGCACCAGAAATGCAGAGGTCAGCTATGCAACTGAGTGCACAGATGAGAGAAACATCAAACTGACATCCCCCCTAAAATGAGAAGGCTAGCACTGCTAACAGCTATATCATTTTTTTTTACAATATTTTCTTACATCATTGCTATGAACGCTCCGAAACTGCAGGAACCCAAACACACTCCTCTACAGTTTAGAGAAGTCTTGTCAGAACTGGTCTTCACGGAATAGCTGCCAAAAAGCCTTTCCGCCAAAGTAGAAACAAGGCCAAGAGACTTAACTGAGCACAAAAATGCAAGGGCTGCAGTGCTGAACAACGACAGCAAGTGCTCTGGATTGACAAGTCAATTTCTGGCTCAAAAGAGAAGCAGTTTGTCCTTAGAAGAGCTGGAGAGTACTACATGGATGGATGAATGTCTGCAGCCAACAGTGAAACAAGTAGATGTTTCCTGCTGGTTTGTGGCTGCATTTCTGCAAATGGGGTTGATGATCTGGTCAGAATTAATGGAATCCTCAATGTAAGTACAAGCAGATTCTCATCCATCACGTAAATACCGTCCAGAGAGATGTCTGATCAGTCCCAACTTCTTTCTGCAGCAGGATAATGATCCTAAACACATGGTCAAGTTTATAAAGAATCATCTTTAGTGGAAAGAAGAGTCCTGCAGCAGATGGTATGTCCTTCACAGAACCCTGATCTCAACATCATTGATGCTATCTGAGATTATCTGGAGAGACTGAAGCAAGCAAGCCAGCCAAGTCTGCAGAAGAACTGGCAAGTTCTCCAAGATGCTTGGAACAACCTACCACCTGAATTTCTTATAAAACTGCTCAACAGTGTTTCTAAGAGAATTGATGCAGTTTTAAAGGCAAAGGGTGATCACACCAAATATTAATTTGATGTAGTTATTGTTGTTTACTGCTCTTTATAGTATTTTTTGATAATTAAAACTTTTCATTATGTTTAAAAGCATCTCTTTACAAAAAATTTTTTACAATGCCTAAGACTTTTGCACAGTACTGTCCTGAAATTTGTTTTTTTTTTGTAGCTGCAGTACATTGTAATATCTAATAATAACTATAAATATAAAACATTAAATAGTGCAAAAAGAGGGGGGAAATACTGAGATAGTGTTCATGGGTTCATTGTCCATTCAGCAATCTGCTGGCAGAGGTGATGTGCTGTTCCTTGTGTGGAATGTATCCAGCTCTTGTGCCACCACCTTGATAGTGGCAATGAGAAGAGGGAGTGTCCAGGGTGATGGGGATCCTTAATGATGGATGCTGTATTTTTTTGAGGTACAATCTTTTGAAGGTGGTCTGGATGCTGGAGCAGCTGGTGCACATGATAAAGCTGGGTCTTTTTGAACCTTTTCTGATCCTGTGCAGTGGTCCCTCCATACCAGATGGTGGCACAACCAGTTAGAATACTCTCCATGGTACATCTGTAGAAATCTACGAGAGTGTTTGGTGATGTACCAATTCTCCTCAAACACCTAATGAAATATACCATTGTGCTTTCCTTGTAGTTCTATCAATATGTTAGACCCAGGGACTTGAAACTGCTCACCTTTTTCACTTGTGATCCTTCATGTGTGTTCCCTCAGCTTCCCCTTCCTGAGGTCCATAACCAATTCCTTGGTCTTAATGACATTGAGTGCAAAGTTGTTGCTGTGGCACCACTGAACTAATCTAGCTTGCTCCTGTGTGCTTCTTTGTCACCATCTGAAATTCTGCCAACAATAGTTCTGTCATTGGCAAATTCCTAGATGCTTTTGAGCAGAGAATTGTGGGTGTAAAGAGAATAGAGCAGGGAGCTAAGCATACATTCTTGAGGTGTGTCAGTGTTGATTGTAAGCAAGGAGGAGATGTTGTTTCTGATTCACACAGACTAGTCTCCCATTGAAGAAGTCAATGATCCAGTTGCAGAGGGAGTTACGGAGGCCAAGGTTAGATTTGAACTTGGTATGATTGTGTTGAATGCTGAGCTGTGGTTAATAGCCTGGCATACAGTACTGTGTGGAAGTCTTTGGTACATGTATAGCTAGGGTGTTTAAGACTCTGCTGAGTACTGTAATAATTCTACAAATTGCACTATACTACCACACAAAAAAAACAAATTTCATGACATGGGTAATGATAAACCTGATTCTGATTTGGCTCTCTGTTGTGGACTTGAGAGTAGGAAGGGGACAGGGAAAGGGGAAGGGTGAGGGGAGGGAGTGGGAGGCACCTGAGACATTCTGTAATGATCAATAAACCAATAGTTTGGAATCAAATTACCTTACCTTGTGTCTCAGGGCTGGGTGTTTCTGCACCTTTGTCAACCCCTGCAGCACCCACCTGTCCCATACCCTTCCATGTCACCCACCTTCAGCGTTCCCAACAAGTACAGTACTATGCAAAAGTCTTAGGCATTTGAGCTATATATATGTGCCGGACTTTTTGAACAGTACTGTATTACTGTTTTCAAGGTGATTAAAGGCAGAATGGGGAGCCAGTGAGGCTGCACCTGCTGTAGACTTATTGTTGTGATAGGCAAATTGCAGGGAGTTCAGATCCTTGCTTGGGCAGGAGTTTAACCTAGCTAGGACCAACCTGTCAAAGCACTTCATCACAGTAGGTGTTAATTACACTGGGCAATAGTCATTGAGGCAGATCACCCTGTTCTTGGCACTGATGTGATTGTTGCCCTTTTGAAGCAGGTAGGTACCTCCAAGTGCAGCAGTGAGAGATTGAAGATGTCCTTGAACATTCACACCAGTTGGCTGGCACAGGTTTTCGGAGCCCTACCAGGTACACTATTAGAGTCTTCGCCCTGAAGGTGAGGGTTCACACTCTTGAAAGATGTTCTGAAGTCAGCCTCCAAGACAGAGATCATGGTCACCAGATGCTGCATTGATTTGTATGGATATAATTTTATCATCCCCTATAAAAGGTGTTCAGCTCATATGAGAGTGAAGCATCATAAACAGTAATGTTTTACTTTGTAGGAAATAATGGCCTGCAAACCCTGCCAGAACTGACATGCAACTGATTCCATCTCTAACCTCAATCAGAATTGTTTTTTCACCCTTAAAATAGCCTTTTGTAGGTGACACCTGGATTGTTTGTATAGTTCTGGATCCCCCGATCTTGAATGCCACAGATCTGACCCTCAGCAGATAATGAATCTCCAGGTTCATACACACAGGTTTTGATGAAATCAGTGATGACTGCGGCATATTCATTCAGACTCGGTGAATTCCTGAATATTGGCCAGACCACCGACTCAAAGCAATCCTGTAAGTGCTCCTCTCCCACTCTTGACCATAACTTCTTGGTCCACACCACTGGTGCTGCAGTCTTAAAGTCCCTGCCGAGACATTGGGAGTAGAAATAAAGCCAGGTTATAGAACTTTCCAAAGTGGGTGTGGGGTGGTAAGTGTTCTTGATGGTTGTGTAACAGTGGACAAGTATGTTGACCCTTCTGGTTCCACAGGTGATATATAGGTGGTAGTTGTTCCACGACTACTTCAGGCTGATCTGATTGAGATATCCCAAATAACAGGGAAGGCAGCAGGATACATAATTTTGTGCCTGTTGATTGCATTGCTCAGATCCTGCAATGCCTGCCTGATATTGGCCTGAGGTGAAATATACACCATTACCAGGATGATGAGGAAAAATCCCTTGGCAGATAAAAGGGACAACATTTGATCACTAATGTTCCAGGTCAGGTGAGTGGGACTGAGACAGAACCACCACATTTGTGAACCACAGCGTTACTCCACCTCCTTTGCCTTTGAAAAGATAGCTGTCCTGTCTTTGCAGAGAATGGTGAAGCCATCGAGCGGCAGTGGTGTCAGGAGAACACTCTTTCAGAAGATGTTAAATCCATGACCTCTCTGTCGTGAATGAACAAGAAAGAGCACAACACTATTTCACAGAATAACGGAGCCATCTTTAGTGTCCTAGCCCATGTATTTACTGAACTAATCATGGAAAGCAGATTATTTAGTGTTTCATATAAATGCTATTGTGGAACTATGTGCATGAAGGTGCTTCTATTTTCTCTAAATTACAACAGTAACCTCTTTACATTCATTTGCAGGATGTAGCGGTAACTACCAATAACAGTATTTATTACCCAGAGCTGCCTCTGACGGTGGTGGAAAGCTATCTTGTATCACTGCAGTCCTTATTTTGTGCTGTGGGTAGAGAATTTCTGTAGGACGAGACTGCAGTGAGACTGCAAATGCCTCATGAATTTTTGGGGATGTTATGAGTGATGAACAGACCTGATGGTCAATGGGGTGCAGAGTTGACCATTCCCAACCCCCCTCCTGAGAACTACGAACTATTGCTGCTGCTATGCTGCTCATGAGAGAGAGAGAGAAAAAAAGCCCAAGCAAGAACATTTGCTACAGATAAGAGGGCGAGAGAGACTGTTGATTTACTGTATTATGACTCTTCCTGGATTATTTACCTTCCACTACAAGGACTTTACTTTGCTCGTTAACATTCCTCAGGAGAAAGCAGGAGTGGCCTGATTTGATGGACACAGTCATTCAGAGTTGATGGATATCTGAGACCCCGTGAGTGGGGATAAAAGTAAGGTCTGGAGAGACATCCTTCAGGCACACCAATGGACCCTGACTGAGTGTTGGAAACCCACAGAAATGTAGGGGCTTTGGAGACCAAATCAGGAGATCGGTTAGTAAAGCTCACAGTGTTACAGCAGGGCCAGTGGGGACTTGTGAGTATGTCCACTCATGCCAGAGTGACGAGTCCACCACAGAAGAACAGTCTAGCTGAAGACCAGAGGGGTCATAACTGAATGGCCACAACGACACGACGGATTAAGAAAGCCACAAAAGGTTTGCCTGCCGCAGCTGTTGCTGTTACCTCTCTCCCCTCCCCCCTCTCTCTCTTTCAATACAACCATAACCACCTCAGCATTTATGAACTGAGCTCTATACTTTCCTATGACAATTCATTTACCCCTAGATATTGATAGAGCTTGTTTATTATTGATTATTATTATTCCTACACTTTTAGGTTTATTACTGCGAACTTGTTTTATATGTATATTTGCATTTTTGATATTGTATTGTGTAGTTTACTAATAAACACCTTTAGTTTGGTACCACTGGACTCCAACGGATTCTTCTTTCTCTGCTGGTCAGGCACCCAGTTACGGGGTACGTAACAGAGAGATCTTGAATGATGTTAGTAAGTACAAATAATTCCTCTAATTCCAATCTTGCACTTTTAATAGGAAGTGTTTAGAGTCTAGAAAAGACCAGATGTTAACAGATAATCATTTAGTCAAAATATCAAATTGGGGGCTCATCTGGGATTTGATTACCAAATTGGGGGGGGGGGGCTAGTGAATCAGGATAAAAGTCCCTTATCTGATCTGGTTGTGTGGATAACCAGATGGGAAACCAGCAGAGATGGAAATTGACAAAATTTTAAAAGACCCGACTTCGGGGGCATTAGAGGATGCCAGGAAGGTGGAATTGGTGAGCATTGCAAAACGATTATATCTCTCGGCGGTGAAATCGTCGATGAGCAAGTTGGATATACAGAGAGCAATAGCTGTGCATTACGTATCCAAGGGTGTGTTCATGTTGGATGTATTGGACCTGTTCCCTGAGAAAAAAACAGTTGAGGGTGAGCTTCAGATACAGGTAGAAAGATTAAGGTTGGTTGCGGAGAAGGAGGAAAGAGAGCATGAGCTCCAGATACTCCAGATAAAGGAAATAGAAGTTGCAAGGCAGAGAGCAGAAGCTGATAGGCAGAGGGAGGACAGAGAGAAAGAGAGGCAGCTTGTGCTGGAAATGGAGAGGTTAAAGGCATCGCAGGGAAGAGACTGGGTTGCAAACCCAAATAAGGAGTTCAATATTGGTCAGGAGATCCAGTTGTTACCTCCATTCGAGGAGATGGATGTCGATAAGTTCTTCCTTCATTTTGAGAAAGTGGCTGTGTATCAGAACTGGCCTAAGGGGAGATGGGCTGTTCTGTTACAGAGCATACTTAGGGGGAAGGCTCAACAAGCATATTCGGCATTGTCTATGGATGAGTCTAAGGATTACGAGGAAGTAAAAAAGACTGTATTGAGAAGTTACGAGTTGGTGCCAGAGGCATACCGGCAGAAGTTCCGGAACTTCAGAAAGTCGTGGAACCACACGTATTTAGAGTTTGCCCGTGAGATGCAAATGTATTGTGAGCATTGGTGCGCCTCAAAAGGGGTCGTTGGAGATTATGATAAACTATTACAGTTAATTCTGATGGAGCAGTTCAAAGGTTGTATCCCTGAGAGTATGAAGATGTACTTGGATGAGAAGGAGACAGTGACTCTGTCTGCGGCTGCCAAATTAGCAGACGAGCATGCCTTAACCCACAAAACAAAGTTTTCCCTAAATAAGAGCTACCAGATAGGCAGTAGGGATGGCAGAGAAAGCCCACTGGCTAAGGCAGAGAATAAGCTGGGAGCTAGTGGAAAAGATAAGGAGGAGGAAAAGCAGGCAGGCAGGAAGGTTCCCAACTTTACGTGTTATAATTGTGGGAAAGCTAGTCATATAGCATCTAAGTGTTTTGCTCTGAAGCAGGAAACAGGAAAAGGGAAAACGGCAGTCCCGACTGGTTGCATTGAGCCGGTCAACAGATCGGTGAGGAAGGCAAAGGTAGATGGAGTACAAGAGGGGCGTGAGAAGTTGATCTTGGAAGGGACAGTGTTTGTGAAGGAAGGAGAAACCCAGTTCCAGTGCGGATCTGCAGAGATACTGGGCCTGGTCAGTCATTGATTCTAAGGAAGATGTTAGACTTCAGTCCCGAGACTGAGATGGGGGAGGTTGTGTTAAGAGGTATTGGAAAAGGGACTGAGGCCGTACCTTTGCACAGAATGTTTCTGAAATGTGACCTGGTATCTGGACCAGGCGAAATAGGGGTGCAGTCAAAACTCCCGATGGACAGCGTGGACGTCCTACTTGGTAACAATCTGGCAGGTGGTGACGTGTATGCAGCAGTGAAATTAACAAGTAAGCCTGTAAGTGCTGAGGACCCGCCCATAGATTCCAAGATTTATCCCGCATGCGCAATCACTCGCAGCATGTCTAGAAAGGCGGCTGAGAAAGGAGACAGTTTAATTGAGTCCAGGGTTGATTTAACGGAGACATTTTCACCGACCTTGTATGAAAAGGGGTTACCAGAGGAGAAGGAAAAGGATAGTGAGGTTAAGGAGAGTAAAGGAGAGGAGGTAGATCTACCATTAGCAAGGAGGGATTTTAATAAAGGAACAGAGTCGTGATAAGGAGCTTGTGGCATTGAAAGAATCGACCTCTTTCTGAGGTAGAGATTGATAAGGAACCGGGGGATACTACCTGAAGGAGGGAGTGTTAATGAGGAAGTGGAGGCTGACTACGGTGCCAGTCAATGAGGACTGGGAGGTGGTACACCAGGTGGTGGTTCCGAAGGTTTATCGGGACGAAATTTTTAATTTGGCTCACAAGAGACCTCTAGGTGGACATTTTGGAGTAAGGAAGACAGTAGATAGGGTTATGAAAGATTTTTATTGGCCAAATATGAGGAAGGATATTGCTGACTATTTATAAAAGGTGCCATACTTGTCAGGTGGTAGGAAAGCCAAATCAGATTATTCCTAAGGCACCTCTCAGACCCATACCTGCCTTTGGGGAGCCTTTTTCCCAAATCATCATGGATTTTGTGGGTCCTTTGCCTAGAACTGCGAGCAGGTGGCAGTATGTCATGACCATGATGTGTGCTGCGAGCGGGTGGCAGTATGTCATGACCATGATGTGTGCTGCTACTCGATTCCCAGAGGCTGTGCCCCTGGGGAACATTAGGACTCCTGTGGTATTAAAGGCACTCATTAAATTTTTCAGCACAGTAGGGTGACCTAGAGAGATACAGTCAGATCAGGGGAGTACCTTCACGTCCTGTGCATTTCAGCAAATGTTGACACGGATGGGAGTTAAACAAATTCTAGCCTCTGCATACCACCCGGAATCTCAAGGAGCATTGGAAAGATTCCACGCAACTTTAAAGACTATGATTAAAACTTACTGTCAGGAAAACACTCATGACTGGGGTGATGCATTACCACTTCTGTTATTTGCAGTGAGGGACACGGTTCAGGAATCTCTGGGGTTCAGTCCATTTGAGCTTGTTTTTGGTCACAGGCCCAGAGGACCTTTAACCTTACTCAAAGAAAAATGGTCTAGTCCGAATGTGCAAGTCAATGTGATTGACTATGTTTTGAGGTTCCCTGAAAGGCTCCATAAAGTTTGCAAGTTTGCGAAGCAAAATCTTAAAGACTCCCAGACTAAAATGAAACAGTGGTATGATAAGTGAGCTCGAGAGCAAGAATTTCAAGTGGGCGATAAGGTTTTGGTCCTGTTCCCTGTAGTTACCAACCCCCTACAGGCGAGGTTTCAAGGGCTGTACAAAGTGATTAAGAAAATAGACTCTGAATTATGTGATTGAAACACCTGGTAGGCGAAAGCCGAGCCAGTTGGTTCAGGTTAACATGCTGAAAGGTTATGACGCGACCCCCATGATGGTCGGTGCTGTCACGAAGACCGATGAGGCAGAAAGGATTGATAAGGAGGGGTCCGAGCGTTTTGAAAAGATAAGCATAGTACCCACCAGACTAGAGAACTCCATTATTTTGGCCAACTTTGCTGATAAAGTCAGTCACTTGGAGCCTGAACAAAGAGAGCAACTGACACAGCTAATTAACTGGCGTGCAGATTTATGCCCAGATGTTCCCAGAAGGTGCAAAGTAACAGAGCATGATGTTATTGTTACCTCAGACCCGCTGATTAAACAATCCCCTTATCGGATAAATTTGGAAAAGAGCAAGCTAGTGGAAAAAGAAATTGAGCATATGCTAGCTGCTGGTATTATTTGTGAATCTTCCTCTGCATGGGCATCTCCATCCATGGTTGTACTGAAGCCGGATGGTAGTATAAAATTCAGTACAGATTACAGAAAGGTGAATGCCATCACACAATCAGATGCTTACCCTATCCCCAGGGTGGATGATTGTATTGATAAAGTGGGTAAAGTAAGATACATCACTAAGATTGACCTGCTAAAGGGATACTGGTGTGTTCCTTTGACTGACAGGGCTCGAGAAATTTCAGCCTTTGTCACACCATCAGGGTTTTATGAATACAATGTGTTGCCATTTGGAATGAAAAACGCTCCAGGGATATTTCAGAGAATGATCGATGCTGTGATTAAAGGGTTAACAAACACAAAGGCTTACATTGATGATGTAGTAGTTTGGAGTGACACTTGGGATGAGCACATTGAAGCTGGGGAGAAACTGTTTAAAAGAATGTCTGCAGCCCACCTCACAATGAACCTCGCAAAGAGGAGTTTGGCCATGCCACGATCACATACCTGGGGTATGTGGTAGGACAGGGACAATTAGCTCCTATGCAGGCTAAAGTACCGGCTATTTCCAACGTTCCTGTCCCAACAAATAAGAGGGCATTGAGAAGGTTTTTTGGCATGGTGGGGTACTATCGAAAATTTTGTGAGAACTTTGCGGACATTGCCTTCCCGCTTACAAAGCTCCTGCAGAAGGAAGAACAATTTGAGTGGAGCAATCCTTGTCAGGAAGCTTTTGAGAAGTTGAAAATCATATTGTGCCACCACCCTGTGTTAAAAGCACCTGATCTCTTGAAACCTTTCTCTCTGGCAACTGATGCAAATGATGAGGCTGCAGGGGCAGTCCTATTGCAGAAAGCAGGGGATGGCATGGAACTCCCAGTGGCATATTTCTCTCGAAAGTTCAATGTGCATAGGAGAAATTACTCCACTGTGGAGAAAGAATTGTTGGCACTTATCTTGGCAATTCAGCATTTTGAGGTCTACATCTGTGCAGCACAGAGACCATTAATTGTTTATACTGATCACAACCCTTTGGTATTCTTGGCTAACATGAAAAATAAAAATAGGAGGTTATTAAGTTGGAGTCTGTTGTTACAGGAATTCAATATTAAAATACAACGTGTAAAGGGGAGTGACAATGTAATTGCTGATTGTTTAATTAGATGTTCATTTGAAAGTGTATCTGTATTGTTCTAGTAGTTAAGACCACTTCTGTATTTTGTTAAACTCTGTAATTCAGTAATATGCTTTATTAGTTAATTTTCACTCTGGTGAAAATTCCCAGAAGGATGGGGGTGTAATGAGTGAAGAACAGACCTGATGGTCAATGGGGTGCAGAGTTAACCATTCCCAACCCCCCTCCTGAGAACTACGAACTATTGCTGCTGCTTTGCTGCTCATGAGAGAGAGAGATGAAACACAGGCAAGAACATCTGCTACAGACAAGAGGGGGAGAGAGACTGTTGATTTACTGTATTTTGTCTCTTCCTGGATTATTTACCTTCCACTACAAGGACTTTACTTTGCTCGTTAACATTCCTCAGGAGATAGCAGGAGTGGCCTGATTTGATAGACACGGTCATTCAGAGTTGATGGATAGCTGAGACTCCGTGAGTGGGGATAAAAGACAGGTCTGGAGAGACACCCTTCAGACACACCAGTGGACACTGACTGAGTGTTGGGAACCCATAGAAAGGTGGGGGCTTCAGAGACTGAATCAGGAGATCGGTCAGTAAAGCTCACAGTGTTACAGCAGGGCCAGTGGGGACTTGTGTGTGTGTCCACTCATGCCAGAGTGACGAGTCCACCACAGAATAACGGTCTATCTGAAGAACAGAGGGGTTATAACTGAATGGCCACAATGACAAAACGGATTAAGAAAGCCACAAAAGGTTTGCCTACCGCAGTTGTTGCTGTTACATCTCGCTTGCTCTCTCTCTCTCTCCCCCTCTATCTCCAATGATTTCAACACAACAACCATAACCACCTCAGCATTTATGAACTGAACTCTATACTTTCCTATGACAATTCATTTACCCCTAGACATCGATATAGCTTGTTTATTATTGATTATTATTATTCCTACACTTTTAGGTTTATTTCTGCTAACTTGTTTTATATGTATATTTGCATTTTTGATATTGTATTGTGTAGTTTACTAATAAACACCTTTAGTTTGGTACCACCAGACTCCAACGGATTCTTCTTTCTCTGCTGGTCAGGCACCCAGTTACGGGGTACGTAACAGAGAGATCTTGAATGATGTTAGTAAGTACAAATAATTCCTCTAATTCTAATCTTGCACTTTTAATAGGAAGTGTTTAGAGTCTAGAAAAGACCAGATGTTAACAGATAATCATTTAGTCAAAATATCTTCTACTTGATTGTATTGAAGGATGTGTGATGTGTAAATCCGGGCAGTATCTCGTTTTTCTTTCCCCTGCCCAAGTGTTTACATGAAATTTGATTTTGGCTTCTAGAATAAATAGCAAACTGCAAAGAGTTCAACATACCAATACAACTACATCATAAAGAAGTACCTACACTGTGTTTTTTTTCTTGCAATAGTTCACTTTATTTTACTGAAACCCATCATTGAAAAAATAATTCAAAACAGAAAAGTTTTGTAAAATCTGAGTGGCCAAATAATAGTGTAAAATTAAAATCACCCAGGAAAAGATCAAAATTAAGATCTCCCTTTTAATGTGGCACCTTTCTGACTTCAGACATATCAAAATAACAGAATAATAGGCCATTGGTGTCATGCAATAAAATATGCTGGGTAGTTTGTGCACAAGAGGCTTCAAAAATAGGAACCATGATGAAAATCAAATATTTGGCTGTTGGTTGAGGGACTGGTACTTAGTGGTATAAGGGGCTCCTTTTCAAATTAGAGCTGTAGAATACTCTATCTGCTTGAGAAAGGTTTACTGTTAAAATCTTTTTTTTTACAATTCTGTCCAGCCATCAGTGATAGCACGAGATTCCTTGTGAACTTTTGGAAGTGATGAATCTGGTGGATTTTGTGGGTACCCATTAGATAATATGTCCTTGGAGGTGCCTACTGGATAATACAAGAGGGTGATAATTACTGCTACTTACTAAAATGCACACAAATTGCTGGAGGAACTCAGCAGGCCAAGCCACATATATGGAAAAGAGTTAAGCCATTGAAGTTTCGGGTAGAGACCCTTCATCAGGATCTGAGAACAGAGATTAAAATGAAGATCTCACTTTAATGCAGCACCCTTATGAAGGTCCTGTTGAAGGGTCTCATCCTGAAACATCAACTGTTTACTCTTTCCATTAATGCTGCCTGACCTGCTGAGTTCCTACAGCTTTGTTTGTGCACGTTCCTTGGATTTCCAGCATCTGCAGATTTTCTCATATTAAAATGCACTCTTGGTTTCATAATTGAAGACTTCAAGCACTCTTCGTTCAGCTAAAGGTTACGCTGGTTATACTTATGCACTACCCTTGGACCACGTTGGTGGCGTGGAGATGGGAGACTTGCAGCTTGGCCAACTGCTGGTCTTCCATTTAAAAAAACTTTGCTAGCCCTGGCTTGTGCCCTGAAAACTTTCCAATGCACAAATCCATGGTCTATCGAGTCTAACGGAGGCCTACATGCTGATATACTGCAGGAACAAATGTCATCATCGTTATGTATTTAAAGGGTGGTTCATTCAAAGGGAACGTGGCTGACATTTTTCAGGATCTCACATTGTTTCTCAATAATACTGACTCTCTGATTGAAAATTTGGCCGGTTCATTGGCTATATTTAAGAGGAAGTTAGATATGGCCCTTGTGGCTAAAGGGATCGGGGGTATGGAGAGAAAGCAGGTACAAGGTTCTGAGTTGGATGATCAGCCATGGTCATACTGAATGGCAGTGCAGGCTCGAAGGGCTGAATGGCCTACTCCTGCACCTATTTTCTATGTTTCTATGTGTGGTGGGACCAGTTTTCATAGAGGACCTTTTAAATTCCTAGTATTTCGTGTAAATCCTATGTTCTTGTAGGCTTTGGTGCAGGGGAGTTTGACTTGCTTGGCCTCTGAAAGTGCCTGTAAGCTAACAGAGCCTGTGGTTGTAAACCAATGAATGACATTAAAGTAAATGTGGGGACTGGCATTTCACTGCCAACATCTGTCAAGCCGCCATGTCCATCCCTGGCCACTCACAAACTGATCTGATGTGTGGTCCACATTCTTGCTGATTGTGGGTCTGCATTCTTGACACCACACTCCCTTTTTTTAAAAAAAAAGAGCACTCTTTTTCTGAGGTCCATCAAGAGTACATAGAAAACACTCAAAAGGTTGCTCTCATTCCCCTTGCAAACGAGTGTAATGTCCTCACCAACCAATGGGAAGCCAGTGGCCTTGTACCTACTTGAAGGAGCATCTAGGAAACACTGATGCTATGGAAGGCTATGTTCTGGAAATGGGGCTATGTCTTTCAATTCTAGTCCACAAGCTGATTATGATTACTGTTCAGCTGACCAAGAGGAGCATTATATTAATAAGTGTTTCGTGCATTGGTGCTGCTTGGCTGACAAAAATGTGCCAAAGTGCTGAATCACTCTGTAGTCTGGCCTCAGATCTTAAATTAGGCTATTTATATTTTGGAGAGTTGGGACTGAAGTAATTTTAGAAATGTGATGATCATGATAAAATGCTAGTTACATATCTGTGTGTTCGTTTCTGTGAATTTTTGGCACTGTAGCTTAAATTCTAGCTGTGTACATTGGAGTTTATATTTTGGCTTGGTTTCATTATTTTTCAACTACTGAATGACAAATGCAGAGAATCTGAATAAAAAAGCTTAACTGGCCTTATTAACAGGTGCTGTACAGCTGGTAATTAAACATGGATAGCTTAAAACCTATTGATAATGGGATTGAACCAACAAGAAAATTTTTCTTTATAACTCCTGATGAAGGACCTCAGTGCAAAACATTAACTGTTTATTTTCCTCAGATGCTGCTTGACCTGCTAAATACCTCCAGAATTTTGAGTGTGTTGCACATGGTTTTCAGCATCTGCAGAATTTCTTGTCTTTGCCTTTTCCTTAACATTTGCACCGATTACAAATAGATAGACAGGTTTAACATTGGCCTGTGTGGGTAAAGGGGATGAAATGTGCTTATGCAGGAAAATGGAGACCTTCTTTAGGCTTGGACGTTAGCAAAGAGCAGAGGAGGCTTCACTAGTATTCAGCTCTGTTGTCCTCAGTGTAAATAGACAGTGGACACTGAAGAAGATGGATAGATAGAGATAGACTGACCAAGGTGTTCTCCTCATCTTCTTGGGTTCAATTTTCCTTTCAGGGCACCAATGGTTGGCAAAGGTTAATTCTCTAGCAAAAAACAACATTGCGTTATTAGAAAATCCTTAAAATTTATTTTAAAGCTCTTTAAATTTTATTTTAAAGTAGCAAGTGGCAGCTGGTAAATGAGTTGGGGAAGACTTTGAGGAGACTAGCACAGCAGAGATATTAGGCCTACTTAAAGTACAAAAAAAAAATGAGATTCCTTGCCATTGCAAGGGTTGAGAAGAATTTGTATTAAGTTTCCATCGCTGTCTTCAATTACTGAGCTGTTGAAATGTTTTCCAGTGCCTATATTTTGCAGTATGCTTGCTCTTTGATCACAAAGATGACCTGTTGGGAGCTTTCTGAAGATCTAGTAACTCATGCACAATGTCAAGATCCAAACGCTGTTGGATTAGCAGACCAAATACCATTATTGACAGAGTATGACAGTGAATAGAATAAATCTTATCATGTATAATAATAACTTGCATTTCATACTGGGATTTGTATAGCAAAATAGCAAGCTGCTTTATAAAGATGTTTCAAACTGAATGTGATATTGGATTATATAGGTTTGATGGTCAGAGTTTTTAAGGACCCTACATTCGGATTCCTTCACTGTTCATATTAAACAAAGCAGACAGATTAACTGGTATCTTTCATTGTAAATGCTCAGTGTCTTACACAGTTCTAGAATTTCTTCCCCAATCCTTTTGGAATTTCTCTCCTTTCAATATGCTAAAACCCCAAATTGAACTGCTAGTAATTTTTATTTTAGACTCCAACAGCAACATTGGTGTGTTTTTTTTAAAGCAGCTCAATTTTTTGCTATAATTTTCTTCTGGCATAAACCATGACACAGTGAAATGGTACTTAGCACTTTAAACTCAGAGTCATTATACCTATAATGCCTTTTACAAGCTCAAAGGTTTGTGTATCTCTGGGGCAAGAACTTCCTCAGCTGAGACTCACTTGGCCGTAGTGTGCGATGGCTGCCTTACATTAAATAGTAGCATACACAAGTTTCTTCCAGCAGGTTCAAAATCAAGAAAAACAATATCCTCAATAGCAGCCCTATTGGTAATGTACCTGATTACCTGAGTACTTGAGAAATTCAATGTAGATTTTACTGTCCTGCATGAAATGATAAGCAAGCAAAGACCAGAAAACTGAACAAGGTGGTACATACACGTTTGGGAAAGGAAGACTGAAGGAGGAATTCCCCCTATATGGTATGGCTCTTACCATTAACATTTCCTATTTGGGTACTTCTGCAATTGCCTTTCACACCGCCTCCACTGTAAGAAAAGCAATCACCTCATCAGTCTCTGGCTTACTTTTAAGTCGAACCACCATACTGCACTTTAGATCAACATTTAGATATGTTAATGCACGCAACAGGTAAGGGAAATGATTAATGTTACCATTACTCTGAGCATTCCTTGGTAAGAGTCCCAGCTGTAGAGCAACTAGTAACTTTCAGGGCTAGAGGTGGAAAAGGCATAAACCTCTAAAATGTGATTAGGAAAGTAAAGAGAAAGCTCCTCCCAAGTCTCTGAGCAAAATGCTTCAAAATCCCAGTTTCAGCTTTGTCACAGAGACAAGTACAAGATTTCATCACCTGCTCAATTCTGTCGTGAGTGTTTGACTGCAGAGTTGGTGCAACTTTTCTGCCATAACAGGTGTCAGTGACTGGCAGGATGAGCACCTGACCCAGTCTGTCATCTCCATTAACCTGGCCTCTTGGTGAATACAACAGCAGGCTCGGTACAGGAACATTAATACTAAAGAACTCGATGGGTGTTCAATACTGGTGACACCCTAGAGGCAAAAAGTACTTGTGTTTCCTGGTCCACCATAAAATCTCCTGAAGTAGAACTTACAAAGTGACTTTTGCCTTCTCTGTTAGAAAACACCAGTGCCTGATTTAATGAGAGCAACTGGAAGTTGCATGAATTAATGAATCATAAGCATGAGGTTTTTTTGCACTGGAAACACAATCATATCTCATGAACAAGAAAGTCAGATCCACAGCCATCAAAGGTTGAAGACCAACAAAAAAAAACCCCGTGACCCAAGGGGGCAAATGATCCCTTGAAGAGGATGCAGAGATCCAGATAATGCCTGATACCCAAAATTATCATGAGGGTATAATATGCTTCAACACTGTTTAAAATATTTGTGATCTGAAACCCAGGGACTCACTCAGCTGAAAGCCAAGAATGGGAGAGAGGTTGTCCAGAACTGAGAAGCGGTCCACCCCTGCTGGAAGGAGAACTTTGAGGATCATTTCAATTGAGACTGCCTTTTGATTGTTCCTGCATTGAGGCGGTGTGGAATTAATAGGTCAAATGGACTGCAGTGCTGTCACCATTCCGTGATTTTTGTTTCTTTGATACCCTTTCATGATAAAGTATCCTAAACTGCCCATTTAGCAGCTCCAGTTGCACGGAGCAACTGGGGTGGATGCAAATCAACTCCAACCTGAGGGTCTGCCAAGAGAAAGCATGCCTTTCACAACACCAGGAAACTCCAACATAGCCATAATACATTTTATTACCATTGTGATATAGGAAAACTTTGCCATACATGGTCCCAAGCCCAGCTGTCAGAGGAAGATTGGGTATGGGGCTAGCAATCCCATCCTGTGAAAACCTAGTACCACAGAAGTGCCAACAGAATCTCACTGGGCTGCACCTGGGGACAACTTGAAAGACTAGCCCAGGGTAGCCTTCGGCAGCCTATGTCCCAATGTGGGTGATAGGCTTAAGTAAGTGATGTAGGAAACAGGCAATTTATGTCTATATAGAAAATGGTTGAAGTATTTCTGCTCCATCCACCTGAGGGAGCAGGCATCCAGCTTTATAAAACTAAGATGCAATCATCATTTGGTCACTGGCCAAACTGTGAAAGGTGTACTGTGCACCCTCTTATAAATACTTTGTTCATTCTATTACATTATTGCTTGGTTGCTGTTAGTGTTCATCTGGATTGTAAATGGAATTGCCAACATTCTTTGTCTGAGATTAAAGAATCACATAAATTTTCTTACCAGTACATAAATTTTCTTACCAGTAATGGGGAATAATTCATTACCAGTCAGTTTCCAATAGCAACGGTGCCATCCTGACACTATCCATGGTGCAGCAGGCTGGATATGTTTAGCATGGTAGGCAACGTGACTATGTTAATTCCCAGAGATAGTGTTATCTGAAAGTTCGCTGTAATCAGAAAGTTTAAATTTGGCAGAGAAAGAATACAGATGCTGGAAATCTGAAGCTATAAAGGTACTACAGGGGTTCAGTGTGACAGGCAGCATCCATGGAGGGAAAAAAACTAAATCAGCTGAAGGGTTTGACTCGAAATGTTTACTGTCCGTTTCTGACCATAGATGCTCCCTGACCTGCTGAGTTCCTCAAGCACCTCTCGCTTTTCAAATTTGTCAGTGGAGTTCAACGCTTTCTCCAATCTATAGTGTCCTGGGCTTGGAACGTACTGAAGAATGTGTCATAATCTGTCAGTTACCCAAATTAAGTAGTCTTTATTTCACATTTTTTTCAAATAAGTCCAGTTTATATGATCAAAATTTGAGAAAATGGTGCAAAATATGTATTTTCTTTGTGATCTTTGTTGCATATAGAAAACACTTGCATTTACCCTGTGCATTTTACAATAAAAAATAAATCACATAATATGAAGAGACTGGTGAGAGAGGTATTTGATGTAAGCTCGCTGTCTTGCTTCCTGAACGTCCAAGATAACAGAAGCTTAGTGGTTAGCACTGTAGTGCTTTTCAGTGCCCACTACCAACGAATGGGGTTCAATTCCTGCTGCTGTCTGTAAGGAGTTTGTGCATTCTCCCCATGACCATGTGGGTTTCCTGTCACTTTCCAAAACCATATAGTTTAGGTTTAGTATGTTCTAGGCATTCTCTGCTAGTGCCGGAAACATGGCAACACTTGCGGACTACCCCCACCATATTCTCGGACTGTGTTGGTCGTTGACGCAAATGACACATTTCATTATGTTTTGATGTCCATGCTAATCTTAAAAGTCAGATTATTGAATCTTGAAAATGGACTGGCATCACCACTATGATCATTGTCTGCTGGCATTCTTTTCATGCACACTTATCTGTCCACCAAGGTTTTTTTTCCCTTTGTTTGTCTTATCCACCTTTCCACCCCTCTCCTGTTTGAATCCATCTGCCCATCGTTCCCACCCCTCACCTCTCCTCTGGTTTCACCCATCACCCACCAGCCTCTGCTTTGCCCTCTCACTTCTATATGCAGGACAGCTTCCCTCTGCCCTGTGTTCTGATACAGAGTCTCAACCCAAAGTGTCAACTATCCCTTTGCCTTTATGGTTGCTGCTTGAGCAGCTGATTTGTTCCATCAGTTTGTATTTTGCTCCAATTTCCAATCTCTTGTTTTGTCTGCAGTAATCTCTGGCTTCCTTGTGTAGCTCAGATATGGACCCCCTATGGCAGTCTCCTCAGTGTTCTGCAAAAATCTCACCAAAGTAGCCTCAACAAAATCTTCCAAACCCATTGGTGGGGTAAGTCAACTAATTTCAGCCCTCTCTCCCAACCAACATCTCCACCAGGCGCCTTCAGCTCTGACACCAGACCTCTGAAACAGACATTCAATTCCTTCCACAGTGAAGGATTTCAGGCAGAGAATCACCTCATTCTCTATCACTGATGGGAAATTTGTTGTTTTTCAGCAGCAGCACAGTGCGATACATATGTAAAGAATGCTATAAATTACAGTAAGTTGTGTGCGTGTATATTTATGTTATGTATTTTATTGTCCATTCAGAAATCTAATCGCAGAGGGGAAGAAGCTATTCTTAAAACAGTGTATGTTTTCAGAGTCCTGTGCCCCTCTGGGTAGTAATAAAGAAAAGACCACTCAGTAGGTGATGGGGTTTCTTAATGACAGATGGCACCTTTTTGAGGTATTGCCTTTTAAAGTTGTCTTTGATACTGGGGATGGACGGGTTAGTGATCATGGTGGAGCTGGCTGAGTATACAACCTTCTGCAGCCTTTTCCTATCCTGAAGAACTGAAGGAAGTGTTCAAAGCATTCTTGTTTTTTTTTAAAAAAATGCCCACACCAGATCTGGAGACTCCCTGATTTGTGACTGCTCAAAGTAAAGAAAATGCCTTACTAGAAAATTTCTCAACCCAAAAATATATATCTTTAAAGAAACTGTTGCTAGCCATTTTAAGAAATTATACTGTCAATTTGATGCTTTCAAACCTCAAAGCCAGCTACATAAAGAATGCCATCAAATCTGTAGAAATATGTGACATAGGATCGGAAGATGTTTAATCCTTGTCGGTTGAGTTAAGAAACTGCAAGGGTAAAAGGACCCTGATGGCAGTTATATACAGACCTCCCAACAGCAGTTGGGATGTGGATCACGGACAACAACAGGAATTGGAAAAGGAGTGTCAAAAAGGCAATGTTATGATAGTCATGGGAGACTTTAACATGCGAGTCGAATGGGAAAATCGGGTTGGTAATAGATCTTGAGAGTGAGTTTGTTGAATACGTATGAGATAGCTTTTTAGAACAGTTTGTTGTTGAGCCTACTAGGGGATCAGCTATACTCGACTGGGTGTTATGTAATAAATCGGAGGCAATTAGGGACATAGGGTAAAAGAACAATATGATTGAGTTCAACTTGAAATTTGATAGGAAAAAAGTAAAACTCTGACGTAGCAGTATTTCAGTGGAGTAAAGGGAATTACAGAAAGAGGAGTTGGACAAAAAAATTGGACAGTGCTGCTGGCAGGGGTGACAGCAGATCAGGAATGGCGTGCGTTTCTGGGAAAAATGAGGAAGCTGTAGGACAGATGTATTCCAAAAATGAAGAAATACCCAAATGGCAAAACACTACAACTGTGGCTGACAAGGGAAGTCAAAGCTAATATAAAAGCAAAAGAGAGGGCATACAAGAAAGCAAAATTTAGCGGAAAGATAGAGGATTGAGAAGCTTTTAAAAACCTACAGAGAGCAACTAAAGGAATCACTAGAAGGGAAAAGATAAAATATGAAAGCAAGCTAGCAAACAATATCAAAGTGGATAGTAAAAACTTGTCTTAAATGAAAGATGAGAGTGGAGATAGGACATCTAGAAAATGAGGTGTGGTGAAAAAATAACAGGGGACAAGGAGATGGCAGATGAGCTAAATGAGTATTTTGCATCAGTCCTCACTGTGTAAGATACTAGCAGTGTGTCAGATGTTGTAGTGTATGAATGCAGATATTACAAGAAAGAAGCTACTCAAAAAGCTGAAAGACCGAAGGGTACATAAGTCACCCTGACCAGATGAACTCCACCCTAGGGTTCTGAAATAGTTAATGTTAGAGATTAGAAGCATTAGCAATGATCTTTCAAAAATAATTGGACTCTGGTATGGTACCAGTGAACTGGAAAATTATAAATGTCACTCTACTCTTTAAGAAAGGAGGAAGGGAGGAGAAAGGAAATTATAGACCAGTTAGCCTGATCTCAGAGATTAGGAAGATGTTGGAGTCAATTGTTAAGGATGAGGTTATGGAGTACTTGCTGACACAGGACAAGATGGGGCAAAGTCAGCATGGTTTCCTCAAGGGAAAATCTTGCGTAACAAACCTGTTGGAATTCTTTGAGGAGATTACAAGTAGGATAGATAAAGGGGATGCAATGGATGTTGTATATTTGGACTTTCAGAAGGTCTTTGACCATCTGCCACTCATGAGACTGCTTACCAAGTTAAGAGCCCATGGTGTTACAGGAAAGTTACTAACATGGTTAGAGTATTGACTGATTGGTAGGAGGCAGCGAGTGGGAATAAAAGGATCTGGTTGGCTGCCAGTGACAAGTGGTGATCCACAGAGATCGGTGTTAGGACCACTTCTTATTATGCTGTATATCAATGATTTAGATGATGGAATAGATGGCTTTGTTGCCAAGTTTGCAGATGATACAAAGATTGGTGGAGGGGCAGGTAGTGTCAAGGAAACAGGCTGCAGAAGGACTTACATAGATTAGAATAGGCAAGAAAGTGGCAAATGAAATACACTGTTGGAAAATGCGTTGTAATGCACTTTGTTAGAAGAAGTAAATGTCCATACTATTTTCTAAATAGGGAGAAAATCCAAAAATCTGAGATACAAAGGGACTTTGGAGTCCTTGTGCAGAACACCGAAAAGGTTAATTTGAAGGTTGAGTCTGTGGTGAGGATGGTAAATGCAATGTTAGCATTCATTTCATTCATACAAGAGCTAGGATGTGATACTGAGGCTTTATAAGGCACTGGTGAGGTCTCACCTTGAGTATTATGAATAGTTTTGGGCTTCTCATCTAAGAAGATATGTGCTGGCATTGGAGAGGTTTCAGAGGAGGTTCACAAGGATGATTCCAGGGATTAAAGGGTTATCATATGAGGAATATTTGATGGCTCTGGGTCTGTACTTGCTGGAATTCAGAAGGGTGAGAGGGGGATCTCTTTGAAACCTTTCGAATGTTGAAAAGCCTGGACAGAGTAGATGTGAAAAGGATGTTTCCCATAGTGGGTGAGTCTAGGACAAGAGGGCACCACCTCAGAATAGAGGCTCTGCATTCAAAATAGATATGGAGAAACTTCTTTAGCTAGAGGGTGGTGAATTTGGAATTTGTTACCACATGCAGTTGTGGAGGCCAGGTCACTGGGTGTATTTAAGGCAGAGATTGATAGGTTCCTGATTGGACATGGCATCAAAGGTTATGGGGAGAAGGCCGGGGAATGAAGTTGAGATGGGGAGGGAGAAAAGAATCAGCCATGGTTGAATGGCAGAGCAGACTGGATGGGCCAAGCGGCCTAATTCTGTTCCTCTGTTTTTGGGTCTATAATCTTTAGGATACTGCATACCAATCTCAACTAAGAAAAGGCATTGAAAATGTAATTATCATAGTGGCAGACCTGAAGTTTTAATATAATCAGGCAGCACTTGATGGCCTGTTTATGAAAAGCTGTTTATAATTGAGGACTGAACAACTGGTGGCCTGCTGTTAGAGACCTGTTGTTCACTGAGATTTGGATGTCACAATAAAATGCAGAATTTTGGATTATGTAAGACCAGAAGCATGCCATTTCTTCTATCTCATTTCAGCTTCCAAAAAGAAAGCCCTGTTTAGATTCAAATGAGACCAACTATATGATTTGTGGGGCTTTATTCACTGCTTGGAGATCAGGAGGTAGAACCAGTTTGGGTGGAGCTGAGTAAAGAGGGACAGGAGTGGCAAATGGGGAACAACATGGCTTTAGAAATTAGAGTCATCTATAATAAGGGTAATACAAAGACTTTACATATAGATGGCAAACCATATTAGCAGTAATAATGTAGATGATGAAATCAGTGTACAAGAGTTATCTACATCAATATGTCCAGGATCAAATGAGGGAACAAGCTATCTTAGATATAGTTTTATACAGTGTGTAAGGGAGGAGTGATCAGAACATAATGGGAATCATACATAAAGGTTAAAATTAATTTAGTACAATCTGAAGCAGCACTTTAATCCAAAGAATGTGTAAAATAATTGGTTGTGTTAGTTTGGGAAATTATATTAAAAGATGATAAAAACCAACATGTAAACACTTAATACAACAAAGGGAATATACAGTATAAACCTTTTAATCCACAAAAAAGTGATCAAGCTATAACTACTGAAAAATTATAGATAACATTAGAGTAAAGGAAAATACTTAAAATAAAACTAAGCCTGAGAATTAGAAAAAAAAAATAATTTCTGCAAAGTGGGACCAAGAAATTGACAAAGGAAACAGGAATAAAACATTGAAAATATCAAAAACACACATTAATTTTTTTTAGATCTGCAAGACAAATGATACCAAAATTTATTATCGATCTTTTATGAACTGAGACCGAAAAAGTTACATTGAGGAATAGGAAACGGCAGATAAACAAATATTCTGCGTCTCATCACAAAATGTGTAAAGGACTTCTGGAAGTCATGAAGAACAACTGATCAAAAGTGAATGAGAAACTAACAAGTTGACATGAGTAAAAACAAAATGGTTATATTAACGGGCTGAAAGCCGATTAAATCCACAAAATGAAACAAAACCTTTCAAAATCTTGATTGAGATGGTGGATGGGAGTAGTTGTCGAAAATATTATATGTTCTAGAAAGAATCCTATGATTGCAAGGTAACAAATGTACTCCTACTATTTAAGAAAGAAGAATGAAAATGAGGAACTACTAACCAGTTAAATTGACATCTGTCTTTGGGCAAATTTTAAAATCTATTATTGAGGAAGTGGTAGCAGGTTGGTTGAAAATTAACTGAAGGATTTTGTAGAAGAGGTGATTTAATGAAAGGAAAATCACATTTGGCAGATCTATTAGCATGCTCTAAGGTAATATCTAACAAAATGAATAAGGGGGAGTCTAATATATTTGGACTTTCAGAAGCCTTCAAAAGCTCCTCATTAGAACATAAGACATTGATGCTTATAATCTGACATGGATTAAACATTAGCTAATGGATAGAAAATATTGCAGGAATGAAGGGCATTTTGACTTGAGAGGCTGTGTCGACAAGGATGTCTTGTGATTGGTGCTACAACCCCAGCTATTTACAATGTTATCAACGTTTTGAATGAAATAACTATGTATAATCAGCTTAATTTTTTGATGATACTAGGTTTAGTTGCTCCAAGTGGATATGTATAGCTCATGTCCAAGGTACAATCAAAAACATCTATATGGATCATCTCATCACATCAGTGTATCAAGGTAGCACAAGAGAAAAGCAATAAGAGAATTCAGAATAGAGTGTTACAGTTACAGAGAAAGTTCAGAATAGACAGTAAAGTGCGGGGCCAGAAGAAGATGAATTGTAGGTTAAAAGTCCACCTTATTACAAAGAGGTCCTTTTTAATAGTGGGATAAGCAGTCCTTGAACCTTGTGGTGTGTGCTTTCAGGCTTGTATGTCATCTGCCTGATGGGAAGGAAGAGATGCAAGTTTGCAGTGGAAGGGGTCAAGGTAGCTAAAAGGTAACCATTATACAAGGCAATCTAAATACAACAGATGTCTTTCTATAACTACATAGGGCCCTTGAGATTGCACATGGAATATGCTGTACAGATCTGGTCTTTCTACTGAACGAAGGATTCGAGTCTGTTCTAACGTGCATAGCCGTGGAATCAAGGGAGAAGATTAATTTCTCCACCATCGTAGGCTAGATGCCTTAAGTGCTGCATAAAAAATGGGTACTTGGGGGAAGAAATTAGAAGGTATTTAACACCCTTTAGGAGTCAATACCTCCAGAAGACAGAAGTGGTCAAATCAGTCTGTCAATTAGATCACAAAAGGAATTCTCGCTTTGGCACATTAGTAGCTTTATTTCAGTCAGTGGATTGTAGGATCGAGTCTCATTCTAGTGCGTCAGCATAAAACTTCTTGGCTGACGCTCTCATTCAGTGCTGAGGGAGAGTGTACAGGGGTTAATTTTCAGATGATATAATAGAGGCCTTTATTTTGCTCTCAGGTGAATATAAAAGATGGGATTTCAACAAAATGTAGTTACCTTGTACTGAAAATATTAATTGCTCAGCCATTATTGCTAATTATTCATTTGTAGCCACATTCCTTAGAACCTTGATCTCATGCTGTTTGCTAGGTTTTTTTTATTCATGTGTCTGCATTTCAGAAGTACTTCATAAGATTTAAACATGTTTTCAGCTTATAATATCTGCAGACTTTGCTCCAATCTTTTTTTCAAGTGGTTGTTGATTTTACAGTGTCTTGTAAATCTAAGCCACTAGGGGGCACATTTCATACAAGACAAGAATGATGTGTGAAAGACTTACTGGAAACGGCTCTTAAAGCATGTGACAGAAATCAGGTTGCAAGGAGGGTGCTCTTATGAAGGAAGGAAATATGAAAGCATCTGATGTTTCCTGTGAATAAAATTCCATGGAATGGTCAACCTGTGCATCTAACTCGTGATTTATTTTGTTGATTGCTGAACATGCATTTCAGCACTTTGAAGGGACACTAAAATATGAATAGATTGTTCAGCCCAGTCAAACCTGTAAGGTGACTCTTAATGCTTTTTAGACTTAAGCCCAGAGGCTCCACAAGACACTTGTGCTAACTTGACATTGGGCTCACATCGACCAGTTGGAACCTGTGCATCATCAGCTGAAATGCTGAGCTTTGGTCTTGATACTCCCAGAGTCCTAGTAATTTCCACAGGTTAAACATTGACTCCAATATGGAACATTCCCAGATTAACTCGAGGCTATTACACTATTTGATCTGACCCTATTGGACCTGTGAGGTATCTGTAAATTGGTAAATTGATTTATTATTGTCACATGTGCTGAGGTATTGTATTTTTTTAAAAAAACTTGTCTTGCATACTCTCCATACAGGCCAATTTATTACAGAGGTATATTCAGTTACTACAAAATAAAACAATATCACAATGCACAAGAAACATTCAGGAAGGATAAGATGAGGGAACCATCTTCAGGAAGGGTAAGTTGAGGGAACACACACACCAATCTTCATAGAGGGTTCAGAAGTGGAGAGAGTGAGCAATTTGAATTTCCTGGGTGTCAATATCTCTGAGGGTCTGTCCTGGACCCAACATATTGATGCAGCAACAAAGAAGGCACAACAGTGTATCTTGGAGAGTATTCTAACTGACTGCATCATTGTCTTTTATGGGGGTGGGGGGAGGAGTTGCTGCTGCACAGGATTGAAGTAAGCTGCTGAGAATCGTAAAATCAGTCAACTCCATCATGAGCACCTGTTTCCATAGTATCCAAGACATCTTCAAGGAGCGGTGCCGCAAAAAGATGGCATCCATCATTGAAGACTCCCATCACCCAGGACATGCCCTCTTCTCATTGTTACCCACAAGGAGGTACAGAAGCCTGAAAGCACAATCCCAATGATTCAGGAACAGTTTCTTCCCCTCTGCCGTCCGATTTCTTGAATGATCATTGAATCCACAAACACTACCTCACTACTTTTTTATTTCTGTTTTTGCACTACTTAATTTAAGTATTTAATATTGCTGATGATACTAAGCTGGGTGGCAGTGTGACAGGTGATGAGGATGTTAGGAGAATTCAGGGTGACTTGGATAGGCTGGGTGAGTGGGCAGATACTTGGCAGATGATGTTTAATGTGAATAAGTGTGAGGTTATCCACTTTGAGAGTAAGAACAGGAAGGCAGATTATTATCTGAATGGTGTAGAGTTCGGTAAGGGAGAAATACAAAGAGATCTAGGAGTCCTTGTTCATCAGTCACTGAAGGTGAATGAGCAAGTGCAGCAGGCAGTGAAGAAGGTTAATGGAATGTTGGCCTTTATTACAAAGGGAATTGAGTACAAGAGCAAGGAAATCCTCTTGCATTTGTACAGAGCCCTGGTGAGACCACACCTGGAGTATTGTGTACAGTTTTGGTCTCCAGGGTTAAGGAAGGACATCCTGGCTGTAGAGGAAGTGCAGTGTAGATTCACGAGATTAATTCCTGGGATGTCTGGACTGTCTTACACAGAGAAGTTAGAGAGACTGGGCTTGTACACACTGGAATTAAGGAGATTGAGAGGGGATCTGATTGAAACATATAAGATTATTAAGGGATTGGACAAGATAGAGGCAGGAAATATGTTCCAGATGCTGGGAGAGTCCAGTACCAGAGGGCATGGTTTGAGAATAAGGGGTAGGTCGTTTAGGACAGAGTTAAGGAAAAACTTCTCCCAGAGGATTATGGGGGTCTGGAATGCACTGCCTCGGAAGGTAATGGAGGCCAATCCTCTGGATGCTTTCAAGAAGGAGCTAGATAGGCATCTTATGGATAGGGGAATCAAGGGATATTGGGACAAGGCAGGATCAGGGTATTGATAGTAGATGATCAGCCATGATCTCAAAATGGCGGTGCAGGCTCGAAGGGCCGAATGGTCTACTTCTCCACCTATTGTCTATTGTCTAATTTAGCTTTCTCTGTATTGTATTGCATAAGCCAGTGATATTAAATCTGATTCTAATTCAATAGTGTTAGAATACAGATAAGGGCAGACAAGGTGCAAGGTCACAACGAGGAAGATTGTAAGTTCAAGAATCCATCTTATTGTACTAGGGAAACATTCAATAGTCTTTCAACAGTGGGCTAGAGCTCTCTTTCAGTGTGGTTGTGCATGCTTTCAGGCTTTTGTATCTTCTGCTCGATGGGAAGTGGGGAAGAAGAGAGAATGTTCAAGATCTTTGAATATGCTGGCTGTTTTACAGAGGCAGTAAGAAGTATAGACAGAGGGGAGGCTGGATTCCATGATATGTTGAACTGTGTCCACAACTCTCTGCAGTTTCTTATAGTAATGGACAGAGTAGATTGTGATACATCTGGGCTATAATTTACATAGTGCATCAATAAAAAAAATGGTAAGGGTCAAAGAAGATTTGCCAAGTTTCTTTACCCTCCTAAGGTAGTAGAGGTGCTGGTTAGCTTTGTTGACCACACCATCCATGTGGTTGGACTAGGACAAGATATTGATGATGTTCACTCCAAGCAACATGAAACTCTTAATCATTTTGACACTGTTGGTGTAGACAAGAGTGTGTGCATCTCCCACCCCTTCCTGAAGCAAATAACCACTTCTTTTTTGCTGACATTCAGGGAAAGGTTATTGCCATGACACCTCATCACTAAGGTCTTTAACTCCTTCCTGTACTCCAACTCATCATTATTTGAGTGCAGCCCACTCAATCTGCCAATTTGTTGATGGAGTTAAAGCAGAATCTTACCATGCAGTCATGAGTGTATAGGTAGTAAAGTAGGGAACAGAGGGGCACCAATGTTGAGAATAGTCATGGTGGAGGTGTTGCTTCCTATCCTTACTGATTGAGTTCTGTTGGTCAGGAAGTCAAGGATCCAGTTGCAAAGAGGGATTTTGAGTCCCAGGTTTAGGAGTTTGGAGATGTATTTGCTGGAGCTACAGTATTGAAGGCAGAGCTACAGTCAATAAACAAACAACAATCTAGCAAAGGTGTCCAGATGCTCTAGAGGTGAATGTAGGACCAGGCAAATAGCATCAGTTGTAGACCTGATTTTGCAGTAGGTGAATTGCAATAAAACGAGTGATCTACCTCAGCTTTGAAATTAATTCAGGCACCATTTACTGCTATCTCCCACCTTTTATCAAATAAATGAATTATATTTGCTACCTTCCAATATGCCAGCATCTTCCCTGATCTAAAGAATATGAGAAAATTAAAAACCATCTTAGTACCATGAGGATGAAATGTGGAGATCAGAATGTGGAGATTTGAGTGAGTTGCATTCACCTGAGAAAAGCATAGATATTTTTTTGATTTATGTGTGTAGGTGGCAGAGAATATTTTATTGAATCTATTACAGCCTCAAGATATCCTAAAGTACTTACTGGCCAATGGATTTTGTGAAGTGCAGTCACTGTTGCCAGGATCCGAAAACAACCATATGACTGGGCTTTCATGAGCTGGGTGAGTCATAGATGTGCTGTCATAGCTTTTGATGGCTGAATTGCCTCTTGTTGACATTGGCCATCAGCTGATAGTTGTGTTTTGTGCATTTTACTTGCCACTTATTATCCTCAATCTAAATATGCCACAAGTCTTGCTGCATGAATGCATGGGCTTCATCCATTATCTGAGAAGTTAGAAACAGAACTGAACACTTGTTTCCTGTTTCAACACAGTAACAGCACAAGGTGGGGCAACCTAAAGCTTTTTCAGATTTAATTTCTAAGGAACACCCTAGTTTCTCTGGACTCGCCTACAACTGAAGCCTCTCATTAATATGATCTCTTTGATCTGATGAAGTGAAAATAGCTGGATTGCTATTATAGCTGTATTCAATGAAATAGCGAGTTACATGCTTGGCAGTGTTCTACGTGGGTCATGGTTAGTTATGAAAAAAAAACATGTCTGCATGCAATCTATTACAGTGTCTCATTCCTTTCATGGGATGAGGCAGCGAGGTGTGGCTAATAACTCTGAGGATACAATGGGCCAAATAGCTTTCTCCTATGTAATATTTATAATTCAAAGGTAGGATTGCAATTGTCTTTTTGTTTATAATTGGCAGCTATGCCTTTAGTTGTTTAGACTATCTCTGTAGTTACCTTCTTACAGCTCTGTACCTCATTCTTCTGTTAATATTCTGCTTAAAACCTTTTATTTTGTTCAAACATTAGCTCACTTGTCCTATTGTCTCCAAAATTGGCTCAGCTTAAGTTATGCTTTAGTAGGTGCTACCATTTCATTCATTATCTGAGAAGTTAGAAACAGAACTGAACGCTTGTTTCCTGTTTCAACACAGTAACAGCACAAGGTGGGGCAACCTAAAGCTTTTTCAGATTTAATTTCTAAGGAACACCCTATGCATGGCCATTTTAACTGGTGCCTTGGCTCACGTGGCAACTTCAATGAATGCAGCTTGCAAGGACTTAGAGCAAAGGGAGACACTGGAGGGAAGACCACAGAATCTTTGCAGCTCTCCGAAGAGACAGCTTCTGAGAACAAAATGTCAAAGGACATGTGAGCTATAATTACATGAGGGCACAGTGATCTGAAGGCCAACTGAATCCCAAGCATGGGAGAATTCCTTTCCCTCCGAGGCTGAGACTATGATTGATAAAATTTAAATGGACAAAGTTATTTTAACCAGAGGTTTAAACTTGTTACAATGCAGTTTTGTGTTAGGCTATCAAACTAAAAATAAACTGAATCTGAAATTTAAGGTTTGTTAATCCTGGACAGTGGTGAAAAATTAAAGCACCAGTTAATCAAAGTTTCCCTGGTCAGTCAGTTCCCTATGGTGGCATTGTATAAAGCAAAGAATGTGATTTTCCTAGGTGTTACCATGGAGACCAGTACTCCAGACAGGCATATTTTGTTTGTGCTGTGCCCAGATGAATGCAACATGTTTGGAATGATTCGCAGACTGAGTTTGAGGGCTGGAGTCTGTCCTTTTCTCAGCAGCTTCAAATTCCTAAGAAATAGATAGGCTACCAGGGTCTCCAGGAGGAGGAACGAGATGCACCAGGGAAGATTGGGAAGTCCCTAATCTGTCTGTCAATCAAAACTTACTCTCCTGTCCCCTGTACTCCCTACTCACATTTCCCCAGAAGGCCCAGTGGGTACAGTGTATGAGAAAATTGACATGCCTTTCAGCTGTTAGGTTTGTTTCTAGTAGATTACATAAATTAGTCCGATTTACCATTGTTGTAATGTGAATAAAGTCACCAGAGAGATGCAGCTGATAGATGCGATGTGGTCTTTTATTCAGCAAATTGAGGCACGGCAAGCATCATATTGAGATCCTTTTGGAGGAAGAGGCCCACTTGACCCAATATTACGTGACATTTTATATGCTAAATATCAAAGGACAAGTTTATATTTACAATGTATCTACAATGCTTCCTTTGAATTACATATAACTTTCACACCTGACAATCAAAATGAATGTTCATCCACATTCATGCACAAAGTACTAGAGGAACTCAGCAGGCCAGACAACATCTGTGGGGGGGGAAAGTACAGTCAACTGTACTATTCAATTTGCTGTTCCGCTTATAATAAAGCAGTCTGTTCTCAAATCTAGGAAAGTGTGATCAATATCTAATCTTGGAGAGATAAATGGTATATAATATATTAGGTACTGAGGTAGTAGGTTTTGGCAGTGTGCAACAGAACAGAATCTAATCACCTCCCTTTGATAATGAAAAGCATTACCATCACTAAGTCTTCCATCAATGTCCTGAGGTTAGTATAAATTGCATTTAGCTATACCTGCTACAATGATACCACCTGAGCAGGTCAATTACTAGGCATTTTCCAAAAGAACCCTGCCTACTAATTTTATAAAGTCTTCCAGCCACCTACAACTTCCCAGTCAGGAATGTAATGGAAACTCTCCACTTACTTTGCAGCACAAATAAATCTCAAGAGACTTGATACCACCCAGGACAAAGCAGTGTTGCATCATGGTGTTTTACATAGCTCCAAAAATGAATTATAAGAATATCTTCAGCACATGGACTGCAACAGTTCAAGCAGCATAAAGAAAAGGCAATAGGCCCTGAAGAGAAAGGTAGCAGTTCATAGTCAAAGTCTTTCACAACAGCGAAGGTAACAAGTAACTACTCTCATTACAGAATCATAGAAATTATACAACATAGGACTCAATTCTCCATCTACAGCAATCCATTTCCTAACATCACCTGATCTTTCCTCAAAGCCCTGTGTTCTGAGTGAATGTTAAAGTTGCTTTCTTTGGGGGAAAAATCTTAAATAAAAACTCTGAATCACATTTTGTTTTTAAAGTTGTTCTCTGTTGACCTTTCTATGTATCTCCTGTGACCATTGAGGAATGTTGGGGCACTAATTATGGGATGATTCAGAACTATTCTCTGACACTCTTCTCAGATGCCAAATAAAGAACATTGACAGAGGAAGAGGGAATGAACTTACTGGTTGGGTAACGCTGTGTTGTTGAAAACAAGTACATGGGAAAAGTAAAAGAGAACGACAGGAAATGATGCAGATATTCATCCTCAGTTACTTGCACTAAACATGCAATATAGAAGTATATGTTTATTGAATTCTGTAACCAAAATTCTGTTTATTGCTTTCAGTGCAGCCTGATGTCAAGCAGAATACATTCCTCAGAGATGACTACTCACTTATCTGGGAAATGAAGGTAGGAAAAAGATCCATTTTCCAGAGATTTCTCAAACGGTGAGATAAATCGATGTGCCAGAGGCTTCCTCTCAGCTGGTGGTGTCATGGCATCCGCAGCGGACCTTGAGGTAAGTGGTCCTAGTTCGAATCCAGCCGGCTCCTTGCACACTTTCCATCTGCTGGGTTGAGTGTCGAGTTAGCAACTCAGCCTGGTAAAAAGTGGACAAATGTTGCCTAATGCAAGGTTGTTGCCTAATGCACCACAAGACACAGAAAGAAACAACATAGAAAATAGGTGCAAGAGTAGGCCATTCGGCCCTTCGAGCCTGCACCGCCATTCAGTATGATCATGGCTGATCATCCAACTCAGAACCCTGTACCTGCTTTCTCTCCATACCCCCTGATCCCTTTAGCCACAAGGGCCATATCTAACTTCCTCTTAAATATAGCCAATGAACCAGCCTCAAATATTTCCTGTGGCAGAGAATTCCACAGATTCATCACTCTCTGTGTGAAGAAGTTTTTCCTCATCTCGGTCCTAAAAGGCTTCTCCTTTATCCTTAAATGTTCTGGACTTCCCCAACATCGGAAACAATCTTCCTGCATCTAGCCTGTCCAATCCCTTTACAATTTTATTCGTTTCAATAAGATCCCCCCTTAATCTTCTAAATTCCAGTGAGTATAAGCCTAGTCAATCCAGTCTTTCTTCATATGAAAGTCCTGCCATCCCAGGAATCAATCTAGTGAACCTTCTCTGTACTCCCTCTATGGCAAGAATGTCTTTCCTCAGATTGGGGGACCAAAACTGCACACAATATTCTGGGTGCAGTCTCATCAAGGCCTTGTACAACTGCAGTAAAACCTCCCTGCTCCTGTACTCAAATCTTTTTGCTATGAATGCCAACATACCATTTGCCTTTTTCACCACCTGCTGTACCTGCATGCCCACCTTCAATGACTGGTGTACAATGACACCCAGGTCTCGTTGCAACTCCCCTTTTCCTAATCGGCCACTGTTCAGATAATAATCTGTTTTCCTGTTCTTGCAACCTAAGTGGATAACCTCACATTTATCCACATTAAATTGCATCTGCCATGAATTTGCCCACTCACCTAACCTATCCAAGTCACCTTAGCATCCTCCTCACAACTAATACCGCCGCCCAGCTTCATGTCATCCGCAAACTTGGAGATGCTGCATTTAATTCCCTCATCTAAATCACTAAATCAACAAAGGCTTCCTTTGTGGGGGAAAAGACAGTAGTCATTATATATGTAATATTATAACACAAACAACAATGAGATAAATACTCACAATAAATAAGAACTCCCTATTTTCTTTCAAATTGTATTTATTCTCTAATAGCAAGTCAAGCTGCTGAAAGGGGCAGAAGGGGTTCTGGTTTTCGGAATCCCCTGAAAGTTCACACACCAACAATATAATGTTTCTTCAAAATTCAGTATATACAAAATCACCAAGAAAGGAGTTTTGTTCTGTCAGCTAGAGTTGACTTTAGGACACCAAGAGCTATGAGCTCATTCAGAGATGTAATTTCATTTGACTGTAAAATATTGGAGCAGATTATTAAACAAAACTGGAGTTATTTTATTAGCAATACAGCACAGTAACAGGCCCTTCTGGCCAAACAAGCCCACTTTGCCTAATTACACACTCACGACCAATTAACCCAGTAACTTGTCCATCTTTGGAGTGTAAGAGGAAACCAGAACACTCAAAGGAAACCCATGTGGTCAAAGGGAAGGGCGTACAATCTCCTTAGAGACAGCAGAGGAATTGAACTCTGGTTATTGGCAACTGTAATGGCGTAACACTAATTCCTATGTTACCATGCCATTACTTAGATGTGATGCCATATTGATATAAAACTCTGAATTTTAGGGGATGGTGTGATGCTAATACAATTTCCTGTATTATACTTTGTGCATAACTTTGTGTCATTGCCAGTATATATAACTGTATCTCTTATGTCACTGCCTGTGTTATATCCAACAGACTCTGAAAATGACTATGCCATATGTTATCCATTTCCATGGCAACTAGAAGTGTCACAGATTAGTTCTTTGGCACTAATTAGTCAAAAACAATTGCAAAAATGAGGTCATTTCCTCATCAGGATTGAGATATCTCCTTTCAAAGGAGATATATCAATCCTGATTAAATGACATATTGATCAAGGCAATTTGCATTAATAGGATAAATTAAAACTGTTTGATAAATTCGGAACTGCAATTTATTTAACATGTAGACTATTAGGAGGCTCTAATTTCTATCATTGCCATTTTGATTTTGATAATATAATTTTATTTAACAATATTTTGCACAAAATTACCAAAACCAAGAACTTCATTCCGAACAATCTGGAAACGGGGGGGAAGATTTCCCACCTACAATTTATCTGTGCATACAATATTAGTACCACATTTTTTAAATCCCAATTTTGTTCATTACACATTGTTATCATTGTGTTAAAGTGATTTAGTGTATCCCACCTGCTCCCAGGTGGAGAATTGGCTAACTCTGTACAGGCAGAATTGAAAATCAGGTCTGCATAACTCATTACCTCAACCAACTAATTTGTGTAACTGAGTGTTTGGGAAAGTAACAATGACTCATTGATGAAAATCACACATTATTTGTTTAGCAGCCATTTGTGTTGTGATTTAATTATAACACAACAGAAATCATTAACTGGAAAATATTTATCAATTTTGGAAATACAAGATATTGTGATGATAAAAGGCAAATAGGATATACAGAGAGGTGTTTTCTTAAGTCCAGGAACATCATGAATCAACAGCATTAATTGTTTGTTTCAGAGACCAAAAAAAAATTCTGCTACCAGCTTTCATCATAATTTAGGAATTCATGTATGGAAATGTTGATTAACTAATGTAGGTACGTTAGTCCCAAATATTTTTGTTGTTATTGTTCCTCCCTGTTTCTTGTGGTGCATTAGACAGGAATCTCACTGTTACTTCAGCATTTGTCTGTTTTGCTAGCTGGACACTCAACCCAGCATGGATGGAAAGCATGTAAGTGACCAGCTGGATTCAAACCCAGGACCACTCACCTCGTTCAGTGCAGATACCACTACACCAATGCTGGTGCTCCAAATATTGTTAAGTAATTTACAAATCTCACAATCGTGCCTTAAATGCAAAATATTTGTTCACAAAACTGGTCTTTTAAGGCCTGTACAAGGCATTGTGCAGGTTGGCATATATCAAATTATTTGTTCAGGACTATTTTAGTCTTATGTAATAACTGATTCAAGATTCAAATGTATAAATCACATATACATTAAAACATACAGTAAAATATGGTGTTTGCATTAACAAACAACTACCTGCGAGTGTGCTGTCGTCAGCCTGCAAGTGTCGCCACATAATCCAGAGCCATTAATTACGAGGGGTAATTGATAAATTCATTGCCTTAGGTAGAAGGAGTCAATTTTAGAAAACGTAGCACATTTATTTTTCAACATAGTCCCCTCCTACATTTACACACTTAGTCCAGCGGTCGAAGAGCATATGAATCCCTTCTTTGTAGAAGTTGGAATCTTGGACTTCCAGAAGTGGTCCACAGCAGGGGTGATTGATAAGTTTGTGCCCTAAGGTAGAAGGAGATGAGTTATTAACTTCAAACATTCTGCATAATCATTCAAAGAGTTGAACTGCATGTGCATGTAACAAGAGCTGTATAACTCATCTCCTTCTACTTCAGGCCACAAACTTATCAATCACCCCTGCTGTCGACCACCTGGAGGTCCAAGACACCAACTTCTACAAAGAAGGGATCCGTGTGCTCCATGGCCACTGGACTAAGTGTGTAGATGTAGGAGGGGACTATGTTGAAAAATAAATGTGCTAGGTTTTCTAAAATTGACTCCTTCTACCTTAGGCCACGAACTTATCAAATACTCCTTGTATAATATTAATTTCAATTATAACCTGCGTATACAATATATCCATAGTTTGAGAGGTAGATAACAGATTTCCTCTACTGTTGGGTGTAGTAATATAGTCTCATTCTTCCAAAACAATTTTACAATCATATTACACGGGTGCAGGGTAAAACTGCGCTCTTTGTGTTAAGTGCTTGTTTTCAAAATGTACACAAACCTGTTTACAAATCCCCTCTAATCTGCAGATTTAATCTCTCCAATCACAGTTTCTCAGATTGTCTACATCTGCTACAAGTTGGTAACCAGATCACATCAATAAAATAGATCTACCTCTGTTATTTGCTTTGGATGGTCAGCCAGTGGATGGCTGGTATTTATCATATGACTGAAAGCTTAAGATTTGCATTTGTCTCAAATGTTCTTGATTTGGATGGATATAATGCATGTTTGATATTAAAATCAAAGTTGACAGCATTAGCATTCTTCAATTTAATGAAATATAACTTACACAAAGGTCAAAAATCAATTAGACACAATTAATAGTGCAGAAATTTGATACTGAGCCCAACCATGTAATTCTCAATATATTCTTCTATTCCCTTCTCTCTCAGGTAGTTGTCTAAATTGCCCTAAAGTGTATAAATTGTAATCAATTCTTTAATCACATGTGGTAACAAGTTGATCCTACTAATCTCCCTCCAGGTAAAGAAACTTCTGAATTATCTACCGGATTAATTAGGACTATCGTATGTTGATGATAATATAACAGAAAATGCTAACAGTACTCAGCAGAACAGGCAGCATCTCTGGAGGCAGAAATACAATTAAAATTTTTGGTATAATCATCTTCCATTAAAACTTGGAACATTTAGATGGAATATAGGTTTCAAGCTGTGGGAAAAGGGGGATAGGGACTGAGAGAACAAAAGGGAAGGTTTATGATGAATTGGAGTGCACATGGAAACTAAATGCAGCATAAAGCAGGTTTGATTTTAAAATTTTCTCAGTTCTGATGAAAAGTTATTGACCTGAAATGCCAGCTGTTGCTCTCTTCACAGTTGCTATCTAACCTGATTTATACCTTCAGTGTTTCATATTTCTAGCATTTTTACAGTATTTTCTTTCTGGATGTGACACTGAGTCTTGGACATCTTCAGAATGGGGTAAAAAAAACTTCTTTTATAAATGCACAAATAAACTCATTCAGAAGTTTAACCATGTTTAACAGACAGATTTGGATGTTTTCATGTGTGAATCGTTTAAAGTTAACAAGCAAGTACAGAACACAAGTGGAATGTTGACTTTTACAACAAAAAGGATTTAACTATGAGGATGGAGACTCATTTGAGTCCAACCTACACCAGCCTTTTCATTGGTTACGTGATGCAGTCCTTGGTCCAAACCTACCAAGGTGGCACCACTCCACAACTCTTTCCCTGCTAATTGATGACTGCATTATTGCCAACTCCTACACCAGTGAAGAACTCATCAATTTTGTCAGCTTCACTGCTAACTTCCCACATTCACCTTTAAAGTTCACTTGGATGATTTCTGACACCTGGCTTCCCTTTCAAAATCTCTCTGTCTCCATCTCAGGAGGCACTTCCGTTCACCACCTCTTCTTGAGAAGTTCTCTTTGCCAGCACATCTGAAAAATCCTCCTTTTTCAGAAACATAGCTTCCTCTGTGCTGTGGTTGATGGAGCCCTCACCCCTATCTTAATCTCAATCTCAATTGTCTGCCTTGTCCCAGACAGAACAGAGGTGGAGTTCTCTTAATTCTCACTTTTGATCCTCCTTGCCTCTGCATCCAGCATGTAATTCTTTGTCAATGTGTCAACTACAATGCAATCTCATCACCAGTCATATCTTCCCATCCACACTCGTTTCCACTGAGACCAGTCTTTGTGACTCCCTGGAACTGCTCATCCCATCCCACCATCTGCCTGCACCCTCTCTCCATGCACTTCTCCCTGCAACCATACAAGGTAAAACATGCATCCCTACACTTTATCACCATCATCCATGGACCTAAACAGCCCTTCCAAATGAGGCAGATTCACATTCACCACCTCCAACCACATGTATTTCATTCTTGATATAGCCTCCTCTACATTGGTGAGACCAGATGTGGTGGTGGTTGTCTGACATACCTGACAATGAAAGGAAAACTGCGCTGGAGTGTTTTTAAAGTGGAAAAACTGCTGCACTGAGGCAGTTCTACCCTCTGAACCTCAGATCTCCAGGTCCAGTGGTACAAGTGGTCATTACAACTGTGGTCTTCCTTGGTTGCAGTAGATGACCATGACTACTTGGTGCCTCATCATGCCCTTTGCTCTCTATGGAAAGGTGAAGAACCACCTTCCTGGCCATGGATCTCATTGTAGATCTCATTCACTGGTGCCTCAGACAGGCACATCCCTATCTCACCCTCACCTGGTTTAGCCCACCTGTCAAAGCAGTATACTAGGGTGTAGCCACTGTTGCATGCAAAGAGCTACCTGGAGTCACAGGTGAGAGCTCATTGTCCAATGAGGACCAAAGGGGAATGTACTGCCCCAGATAAGACATGGCAAGCCCCTTCACCAGAGATGTTATCCCTCCCTGGATACCCCATGCACCCCAACACCAAGCACAGAATAGGTAACCATTTTGAGATCCAGTTTACAAGCCACAAGGCTATAAGACATTGGAGCAGAATTAAGCCATTTGGCCCATCAAGTCTGCTTTGCCATTTGATCATTGCTGATTCATTTCTCTCTCAACCCTATTCTCTTGCCTTCTCCCCGTAACCTTTCATGCCCTGACATATCAAGAATCAATCAACCTCTGCCTTAAATACTCTCAATGACCTGACCAGCCATGTGGCAACGAATTCCACAGATTCACCAGCTTCTGGCTAAAGAAATTCCTCTTTATCTTCATTCTGAATGGATGCTCCTCTATTCTGAGATTGTGCACTCTGGTGTCCCTAGACTCCCCTGTTATAGGAAACATCCTCTCCACTTCCACTCTATCTAGGCCTTTCAATAGGTTTTAATTAAGTCCCTCAGAGCCATCAAATGCTCCTCATATTGGTAAGCCTCTCAATCCTGGAATCATTTTTGTGAACCTCCTTTGAACCCTCTCCAATGATAGCACATCCTTTCTCAGATGGGGGGACCCTAAACTGCTCCAGTTCTCCAAGTGAGGCCTCACCAGTGTTTTATAGCATGAATGGCAGCGATGCTTCACTATCAGATGAACTCAATGCCTTCTATCCCTGTTTTGAAAAGGAGAACACAACTACTGTGAAGATCCCTGCTGCACCAGATGATCCTGTGATTCCCATCTCAGAGGCTGATGTTAGGCTGTCTTCAAAGAGAGTGAACCCTCATAAGGCGGAAGGTCCTGATGGAGTACCTGGTCAGGCTCTGAAAACCCGTGCTAACCAGCTAGCAGGAGTATTCAAGGACATTTTCAACTCTCACTGCTACAGCTGGAAGTTCCCACTTGCTTCAAAAAGGCAACAATTATACCAATGCCTAAGAAGAATGATGTGGGCTGCCTTAATGACTATCGCCCGGTAGCACTGACATCGACAGTGATGAAATGCTTTGAGAGGTTGGTCATGACTAAACTGAACTCCTGTCTCAGCAAAGTCCTGGACACAATAGGTCAATGGCGAACGCAATCTCAGTGGCTCCCCACACAGCTTTAGACTACCTGGACAACACAACAGCTATATCAGGATAACACACACAAAATGCTGGTGGAACACAGCAGACCAGGCAGCATCTATAAGGAGAAGCACTGACGTTTTGGGCCAAGACCCTTCATCCTGACCCTTCCACCAGCATTTTGTGTGTGTTGTTTGAATTTCTAGCATCTGCAGATTTCCTCATTTTAGCTATATCAGGATCTGTTCATCGACTACAGCTCAGCATTTAATACCATCATTCCCACAATCCTGATTGAGAAGTTGCAGAACCTAGACCTTTGTACCTCCCTCTGCAATTGGACTTCCTAATTGGAAGCCTACAATATGTGTGGATTGGTGATAACATATCCTCCTTGCTGATGATCAACACTGGTGCACCTCAGGGGTGTGTGCTTAGCCCATTGCTCTACTCTCTATATACACATCTGTGTATATAGCATAGCTCAAATACCATCTATAAATTTGCTGACAATAGAACCATTTTTGGTAGAATCTCAGGTGGTGACGAGAGAACATACAGGAGTGAGATATGCCAGTTAGCGATCATGACTAGAGTGAACTCCTGCCTCAGCAAGGACCTGGACCCATTGCAATTTGCCTATTGCCGCAATAGGTCAATGACAGATGCAATCTCAATTGCTTTCCACCCGGCCAACCTGGAACTTAACATCAGTAAGACAAAAGAGCTGATTGTGGGCTTCAGGAAGGGTAAGGTGAAGGAACACATACCAATCCTTAGAGGGATCAGAAGTGGAGAGAGTGAGTGGTTTAAAGTTCTTGGGTGTCAAGATCTCTGAGGATATAACCTGGTCTCAACATATTGATGCAGTTAAAAAAAAAAGCAAGACAGTGGCTATACTTCATAGGAGTTTGAAGAGATTTGACATGTCAACAAATGTACTCAAAAACTTTTAGAGTTGTGCCGTGGAGAGCATTCTTGCAGGCTGCACCACTGTCTGGTATGGGGAGGGGGCACTTCACAGGACCGAAAGAAGCTGCAGAGGGTTGTAAATTTAGTCAGCTCCATCTTGGGTGCTAGCCTACAAAAGTACTCAGGACATCTTCAGGAAGCAGTGTCTCAGAAAGGCAGCGTCCATTATTAAGGACCTCCAGCACCCAGGGCATGCCCTTTTCTCACTGTTACCATCAGGTAGGAGGTACAGAAGCCTGAAGGACATACAAGGTGATTCAGGAACAGCTTCTTCCCCTCTGCCATCCGATTCCTAAATGGACACTACCTCACTTTAATATACAGTATTTCTGTTTTTTGCACATTTTTTGATCTATTCAATATATGTATACTGTAATTGATTTACTTGTTTATTTATTATTATTATTTTTCTCTGCTAGATTATGTATTGTATTGAACTGCTGCTGCTAAGTTAACAAATTTCATGTCACATGCCGGTGATAATAAACTTGATTCTGATTCTGAAAGCTTAACATAATCTCCCCAGTATTTATTTGTAATTTTTGGCCTTTTAGTAGTTTGTTAATTTGTATTCTCAAATCCCATGGGTATCATTTTAATTATTTTATAATTAATTTCTCTCCTTGGTTGTTTATACAAATCTATCATTTGCGCTTTGTAGAAATTGTTTCCACTTATACACACCACACAAGTTTACTCTCATTTTATGTATTGTCATTCATAATCTCCTCAACATGAACTACATCCTATAATATAGCATTAAATGCATATCTTCAAGTTCCAATTCCCAATTCTAAATCGAAAATAACTAGAAAATTGTGAAGAGCAGATCCTTGTGAAAAACCCCTACGCTGCAAAATTAAAACAAAATAAAGTGAATGCAATCTCATGTAAATGCCACCGAGATCAGTTTGAGAATCAGCAAATATTTTGGAATAAATTAGGCCACAGAAATTTCATGATAAAAATAAAGTGCGGAAGAACACAGCATATCATGTAGTTTCTGTGGAGGCAAAAGGAGGGTTGATGTTTTGGTTTAAGACACTGCACATCAGGACAAAGAGTAGAGGGAAGATGGTCAATATATAGAAATGTCAGAAAGAAGCGATCCAGAAGCTGGTATGTAATATGTGGAAGTAAATTTGGGAGGGGGAGGATGGTGATGGAAAGATAGAGCCAGCTGGCAGGGAGGTGGTGTGGGAGGAGAGAGGAAGAATGTTGAGACAGCGTAGGTAATAAATGGAAACAGGAATTTAAAAAAAAATACGTAGATGGAACCAGATGTGGGAAAGACAAAGACAGAAAAGTGATAAGAAAGGAGGAATGATAGTGGATAAAACTGGGTGGGAAAGGGGATAGGAAAGGTGAATCAAAGGAGGGGAAACCTAGATAGATATCGATATGGGTGATGGGGGGTGTGTGAAACCAGGTGGAGACAAAGAGCCCACTGTTAGCAGATCAGAATCAAAATCAGGTTTATTATCACTGACATGTAGTAAATTTGGTGTTCTGTGGCATTGGTAGTGTGCAAGACATAAGAAATACTATGTTACATAAATAAATAAATAGTGCAAAAGGTAAATAATAAGGTAGTGTTGTGGACCATTCAGAAATCTAATAGGGAAAATTCAAAGTACATTTATTATAAAAGTATGTATACATTATACATACTATGTATACATTATACATATTAGAGGTTTGTCTGTTTACAGGCAGCCATAAAATGAAGAAACCCAAAAGAAACCATATATAAAGAAGATCATCAAACACCCAATGTGCAGAGAGACAAAAAAACCGTATCGTGCAAATAATTAAAGTCAGCAACTAGCATTCGGAATGAAAGTGAGTCCAGCGCAGTGCAGCGCAGAGCTGAGTAAACGTCATAGGACAGCGAGCAGAAGCAGTTCCTAAAAAGTTGAATGTAGGTACCTCCGCCCTGATGATAGCAACAGACAGATGGAAAATGGAGGAGAAATAATGTGAGGGCTCCATCAATGACAGCAGAAGGGAGGACATGTTTTCTGAAGAAGGATATTTCTGAAGTCCTGCAGCAGAAAGCCTCCACCTGACAAAGGATGAAGTAGAGATGGAGAAATTAGAGAAGGGGATGACATTCTTGCTGGAGACAGGGTGGCAAGAAGTATAGTCAAGGTAGCTGTTGAAGTCTATAGGTTCTTAGTAATTGCTTGAGATTCCAGCACCTGGATTACATTCCTGCACAAGTTGGCCGAGCATCCTGTTGTGTTACATTTTACTATCCCATTGTGTTGCTGTAATGAAATGATCTGGATTGGATGACTTACAAAACAAAAGTTTTCACTGTATCTCGGCATATATGAATGAAATTTGAATGACATTTTATTTCGGTCAGTACAAACATAACAAAAAGCATAATTTTCAACAATTATTTCATAAGACAAAAGTAAATAATAGAAGGCTTTAAAACAGACTGAAAGGGTGTAGGCTGAAGCTACAGTTTATTATGTCTACCCCTTACACAAAAACATATTTGGTGCCAGTCATCACATCAAAACCAACAATTTCATAATCTTTTAACACAAAATCCAAATCCAAGTATTATTTAGTTACATTACTCCCATTCATCTTAAATCATGTATTTTATATTTGTTCATTAAATTATTTAAAATTTTTTTTAAACAAGTGTGGTGCATGTTTTTAAATTCTCACTACAACTGTTCCATGGATTCACCCCTCTGACTGAAATACAATGATTTTTTACATTTGTTCTTATCCTTTGTTTTTGAAATATACATGTTCCTCTCAAATCATGTTGACTTTCTCTCATTTAAACAATCTTTGGATACTTTGTGGTATATGACGAATTAACCAATTTACCATCTACAGTCTTTAGATAAATTTCAAGACGTTCTTTTATGGAAAAAAGAGTATCAATTATTGCAAGCATAAAGAGAGACTGGAAAGCTAAACGCCGAAGATGGGCCGATTCGAAAATCCCTCCACTGCACCCATTGGCAGAACGTTTCCTGAGTGAAGCGTGGCGTGCCCTCGAAACCCTCACGGGTCGCGCCTTGGGTGGGAGCGCGGACACGCCCTTGGCGTGACGCACGCGCAGTCGGGGCGCGTCCGCGTCCCGCACATGCGCGGTGGAGGGAGGGAGCGAGCGAGCGAGGTGGGTCGCGGCGGTGCCGCCTGTCAGCGCGAACGCCAGCTCGCCAGGGCGACCGGACAAGGGGTGGGTGCCGAGCGAGCACACAAAGGACGCCCACCGCCAGTGTCGACGGCACCGGCTGAGCCACCATGACTCGCGTTTTATGACACAGTCGACTGGGCTTCCGCGGGCTCAGCCTGCCATTTTATTTTGTTTTTAAAATAAACTCCCATTCATTGGAGTATCACATTGATAGGCCGCGTCCTTAGGAAGGCGGTCATTGAGGTGAATTAATGCGTCGATTCTGCTGAGCAACGGAGGGAGAAGAGAAAAATATACTGGATATTTACTTGGTATTTGGAAGATAATAATTCTTAGCTGTTTGGCGATGGTGGATGTGGATTTCGCTGGCTGCGGTGCATCTGGCGATGGTAGCAGTCGCAACAGCCGAAAGATGCTGGAGCTGCCCGACTCTGACTGTGCTGAGGTTGTACCGCTGGAGCTGTACGATTCCTCTCGGGCTAAGATAGCCGCTAATCTGGCCTGGATCTTTTCCAAAGCATACGGAATAGGTAACTCGAAATTTGCGGTTTTTTTTGCTGAATGCAAATATTTTTGGGGAGGGGTGCGCCCGAATAATTTCGTCCGATCCGAATTATGGTTGCAACCATTCATCACCCACGAATGATTTATTTATGTTGGGGGGGGGGGGAGAAGCAAGTTCGTGGGTTGCCAAGGTACAAATAATTAACATACTTGCTGATGTCTTTGTTTAAATTGGCCCCTACGATACTTAATCAAATTAATAAATTGTTATGTAATTTTGGACAAAAAATGAAGTGCACTGTAAATTGCTCTTTGCAAAGTAGTAGGAGATATGAATGGATCTGTTTTTTTCGGATTTATTGCTACAGTAACATTTAAGGATTAGTTTCGGAGCTAGTGGTTAGGTTTTTGACTGAAAAGAAACTTTTCATTTTTGAGTTCCTGAAGCATGTATTTTAACAAGAACGTAACGTCTATTTAGTAGTTCTGTTTCTGATTTCATCTTGAAAGAAAAATCTTTTACAATATGACTTTGAATTCGTAAGTAAGAAAATAAAACGGAAACCAAAACCACTCTCCGTGCGTTCTTTGATTTGGACGTGAGGAATGTATGAAAAATGTGAAATATTTAGATGCTGTGAGGCACTAGCCTGTAGGGAAAGTATAACTATTATGGTGACAACTGTTAAAAATATAAATAAAAATTATTTGCATGAGGGTTAAGATGCATTAGACAATGCATTCTCATTAGACAACATGCATCTTAACCCTTGCAAATATTTTTATTTTATTAAGTGGGGAAATGAGGGTAGAAGTCTCATGACTACGGATTTACAAGTTTTGCACTATAGTAAATTGAATAGGTTTTGAATAATAAAAACGGATATTTGACTGCCCTGCTTACATTCCACCTGTCGTTATCTAACTCAGTGCAGTACCCCGTGTAAAAGTCTAAGGCATATATACTGTGTAAAAGTATTGGGCAGTACGGTAGAATTTTATGTATTGTGTTGCACTGCTTCCAGAAATGAAAAAAAAACAAATTTCTGGATGTGTGTGATGATGAGTTTGATTTTGATATAGGTCTCTGTTGTGGACTCAGAGTGGCAAGAGGACAGGGAGAGGGGAATCATGGTTGGGGAAAAGGAGAAGGGAGAGGGAAATACCAGAGAAGCATTCTGTAGTGATCAATAAGCCAAATGTTTGGAATCAAATGACCTTGCCTGGGTGTGTCTGCACCTGTGCCAACCCCTGCCCCTGGCACTCCTTCTGTCACCTGTCCCACACTCTTCCCATGGTGCTCTGACATCATTTGCTCCCACCAGATTTACAACTTGCTCTCTGCTTTCAAATACAGCACTGTGTGAAAGTCATAGGCACCAAGCTACATAATAGGTTCCTAAGTACTGTATATCCATCTGTTATTTTTTTTTGCACTTATTCACCTTCCCAGTTTCCTTAAATGCATCAACGCAATTCTCAAAGCAATAGCTATTTTTATAATACATTTAACATTAAAAGACTTCCTAAAATTAGATATTGAGCCAAGTGCAGCATTAGTTGGACAGTAAGGTTGGTTTTAATGAGTATCTTCTGGGACAGGAAAGAGATACATCAGCATCGATCTTTGATATGAGGATAGGAGTTCCTGAGCCTTGGTCTAGGGCTGCTGAACATTAGTGGAATGATCAAAATTGGAAGTGACCTAGAGGCTAGAAATGGAAGTCACAGAGATCTGAGAGTTGCACTACTGGAATAAGTTTACAGAAGGTGAAGTATGGTCTTGGAGCAATTTGAAAACCCTGTATTTTAATACCAAGTTTTTACTTTAGTGTGAAGGGTGAATGTGTTTGATATGAATTAAGGAAAAACATTAACAGGTTTAAATCAAATAATTAGCAATTTTATGGTCTTTCTTCTCTTTAGGTTAACTTTTTTTATTTCTGTTGACTTATTGATGCCAATATTGATTTTGGGCTTTAAGCTACATCTACCCTATTGGAGTCCTTTAAATACAAAATATAAAGACATTGTCCCACTTCTAATGGAATTGGTTCAGAATTTTAGTCTGTGATAGTCTAGATACCTTGTTTCTGATATTATGTGCAAATATCTTTTTGCAGCTTCCCTAATGCGTCTAGTAGTCTTATACGAACAGTTTTTGATAGCATAGAGACCAAGCTATTAATTAGAGAGTCAATTGATCTAGGGGACCTGAATTTTAAGCCATTCACTTAACTGAATAAATGAAGGATCCTTGTAGTAACTTTGTCATTTGTTGTCATTTAGGGAAGGATATTTGCTGTCTTTGCCTTGACTGAACACTGTGTGATCACGTTGGTCTGCTGAGTTCCTCCAGCATTTTGTGTGTGTTACTGTGTGATTTCAGATCTGCAGCATTGGGGATGATTTTTTAAAAATGGTCTCAGTAAGCAGATAGTTGATGCAAAAATAATTACCTTAGGGTAATTACCACTGATGGCCACATCTCATGAAAGTTTTTTAAAGAAATTGCATGATGATTATGGGTATGATCTAATAATTTTTGTATTTCAAATTGAATTTAACCTCGACTTTTGACTTCTGTTTCTCTTTAAATTAGTTTCATTGCCTTCATTTCCTTGCAGTTTTATGGCCTTATTAATTGATGGTGATGCTTTACAATTCTGTATTTGTTCTGAGCTACCATTCACCCCATGAGGTCTGTGGCAGTTCATGGAACAATCTAATTCCCTCAGTAATTTTCACCATGATCTGGGGACAATCAGAGTGACTGGTTAACTTACCAACCGACACTTCCTTTGTGGGAGCACCAGGAGGAAGTACATCTGATCATGAGGAGAACGGTGTATTGGGGCCCAAGATGCTGCTTTTGCTCCCCTAGATTCTTCATGCTCCTTCCCAATGAGAATCTACCTCTATATTTTTGTCAAAATCTACTACTACAAATTGAAATCCTTTTTCCAGTTTAATAATATCTTGCATTTTATCATAGTGTTCCTTGGCCCAGTGTCTAGTAATGAAATTTAGCTCCATTGTTTTCCATATCTCTTTAATACTGCAGAGTTGTCTTTGAATTCATCCTTGTTTAACACTACATACAACTCTTGGCATTACGAATAATTTACTTTTAACCCAAAACTTTTGTAACAAGCTTGTTATCCATTCTGGTTTATATTCCTGATTCTACCTGCTATAACTGTAATCACGACCCTACTGTCAAGCTTATCGAAAGACCTCTTGAAACTTTTGGCATGCAAACATATCAAAGTAATGTAGAGGTATTCCACGGAACTGAATTTGTAGATGACATTATGAAAAATAAAATCATTGAAAAACTTTTGAGTTTGATAGGATCGAATTGGATGATATCCTTCAGGGATGAAATCTGACAGAGTTTGACTATGTGTTACCGTATTCTCATACTTTGACTCTGTACGCCTCTAGAGTAATCTTCTTGTAGTAATTATTATTAGGATGGTGTCATATACATCTGATGAAAATATCTACTACTATTAGGTCTCTGGATCACTAAAAATATGGAGTAATTTTACTCAGTGCAAGGTCCACTAATTTCTAATGCTTGCTATTTTGTTGCAACATTCTTTGGAGAATAGAATGACATTTTGGAGAATACTTGGTGCTGATTGCCTTTGAAAGATTTGTGAAACAGACTTGGTACATGTGACTTACTTAGATCTTAAGTTTAGCTCTAAAGCACTGTTTAGTTCTGGTCACTAAGATGTGCATCAAAAAGGGATTATTGTATAAATTAAACATGTTAGATTGTGCTTTTAAACTTTTTTTTATTGCAATCAGAAATTTTAAATATTAAAACTCAGTGTTTGGGTTATGAATCAGAGTTACCAATTATAATTTAAGATGAGTGGAAAATAGAATTTAAAAAAAACAAATGTCACTGATTATGCTTGTCTTTTACTCCTTAATAGTGACCTTGCATCATAACTGAGAAACCAGTGATTAATTATGCAACAATTAATACTGCAACTTCAAGATTAATTGTGTAGCGGACATGAAAGGTAGTAGCACTGGAGGGTTGCCCAGTTATGTGTAGGCATACCCTGCATTATGGAGGTTGAGGAGGGAGGGTGCGGTGGGGTTGTCTATCTTTAAAGTGGTCCACATCATGAATTTCTGTAATGCAAAGCTGCATTATCGGCACATGCATCAAGCACAGAATGTAGGAAGGTGAAATAAATGTACATGGCTGGAGAAATGATGCAGGAGGGAAATTTTCAGATATTTGAGACTTAGATGTGAGACTTAGATGGACCCTGTAACATTTAGATGGTTCACACCAGACCAGATCAGTATGATTGAGGAGGCACTTCTTAGGATGTTTGGGGATGAATTTGGTAGTGTGGGAGGTGGTGTTAGCTGAGGAATGAAAACCCAAGATGGAGTGAGCAGAGAGGGAAACTGAGCTGGAAGTGAAAGTTTGAAATGTAAAAAGAGTAAGTATTGTGAAAAAAAGCAAGTAGCGAATGGGTTCACAGTATGGAAAAATGTTTAAAGGTGCTATATCTGAATGCAAACTGCATTCACATTAAGGTGGACTAATGACACAGAAAAGAAGATGAAGCACAGTTAAGTAAAGTCATTAATATAGTAGTATAAAATATCTATTTCTGAGAAAAAAGTAACTATAACATGGCAAAAATTTGCATTAACTTTGAAAGTAATGTATTTGAAACTAGGAGTTTCAATCTAAATGAAATCTGTTATGTGGTCCATCTACATAGACATTATGGCCAAGAAAGCACATCAGGGCCTCTACTACTTCAAAGGGCAAGAAAAATTAGCATATCCCTTTTGATTCTCAGCTATTTTTATTGATGTACATAGAAACCATCCTGTCCATATGCATCACAGCTTGGTGTGATGCTACTTTGCCCAAGACTGCTGGAAATTACAGAGTTCTGGACACAGCTGAGTCCTTGAAGAAAACCATCTTCCCTTATTGACCCATCTCTACATCTCGCTGCCTCGGAAAAACATCTAATGTAGTCAAAGACCCCACCTACCCCAAAGAGACATTCTCTTTACCTCCATCCCAAAAAAATCAGGTAGAAGATTCAAAAGCTTGAAAACATACCACCAGGTTCAAACGCTCCCTAACTCCCAGCAACTGTGCTGATGTTATAAGACTATTGAACTGACCTCTTTTATGGTAAAGATGAACTCTTGACCTCACAACTTACCTTGTCATAGCCCTTGCACTTATTTCTCTGCATGCACTCTACTTTCTTTGTAACTATACCACTATATTCTGCCATCTGTTGCTTTTCCCTTGTACTACCTCAATGTGCTTGTTTTTTGAAACGATTTGTATGCAAAACAAAGTTTTTCGCTGAGTCTTGGTACATGTAACAATAATAAATAATTACCTACAACAAATGTACATTCAAGGTACAAAAGTACAACAGGAAAAATAGTTCTGTGTGGGTAACAGTGGATATTGTGATGTGGTTGTAAAGTGGCTTCAGGAGGATATAAACAAGCTGAATAGGGGAATGTGGATAAGAACATAAATCACATGGTTAAGTGTACCTTTAGTGCGATAATTAATCCAACTTTGTGCCTGAGTGCAGGCAGGTAACAGGGTCAATCCACTTTTTAATGACTGGGTCTCATTAATATTTGTGGTCCTCATTCATGTCCACAAGGCCATGAACGAAGTAGGTAAAAATGTGGATGACATATGCTGCTTGTAGCTCCAGTTTTATTTCAAAGGAACGCTTTTAATCTCTTGAGAGGTTCCTTGGAATGATTTTTCTCTTGTGTCTTGCCTCTCTTTGCCAATGTCTTAGAATGTCCCCAGAGGATTTGTCAAGCCCATCATCGGTAGAAACTTTACATTAGCGATGATGCCATTAATATATTTTCCCTCTTAAATATTTTCACACTATTGGAAGAAATGGATCACAGGCAATCTATATAATTTATGCAAAGTTCATACTGGCTATAAAAGGAACAGGTTGGTGTGTTTCCATTTTTGTTCTTTTGTAACTGGTAGGTTGCTACACTCCAAACATATTACAGGTTAAGCACCCTTTATCCAAAATGCTTGGGACTTGAAGTATTTCAGATTTAGGATTTGGGAATATATAATGATGGCTTGGGATTGCCATCATTTCCAACTATGAATTTTTGTGCTACCTGTAAACATTCTTTGTTTTACATCTGTTCATCACACATATGTACTGATATAATGTACAACAAATGTACATTTAAGGCACAAAAGTGCAACAGGAAAAATGGTTCGTGTGGCTAACAGTGGATATTGTGATGTGGCTGTAAAATGGCTTCAGGAGGATATAAACAAACTGAATAAGGGAACATGGATAAGAACATAAACCACACGGTTAAGTATACCTTTAGTGTTATAATTAATCCAACTTTGTGCCTGCATGCAGGCAGGTAACAGGGTCAATCCATTGAGGTTCTTCATGTTAGATTTTCATCAACAGTGATTCTGGCAAACTCATCAACGAATTTCTCTGCTGTTTCATGATCAACAGGCATGTTATCACCACAGATCTTTAAATTTTCACGCTTAACTTTCTGCAACCAGCCTTCTGATTATTCACAGTTCCCTTCAATTTTCAGTTTGTTGTGCTAGATCCTTGCTTGTTTCATGATCAGCATAATGTTAAGCGGCATATATTCACTCCAATGCTGACTAATACACTCTTTAAATACATGATCCAGGTCTTACTTTTTTCTTTATGCAGTATTTTTCTATTTTTCATGAATTTCTGTTTATTACAGCTCACTTCTCAGAACTGTGTGGTGTGCAGAGTCCTCTGCATCATGTGGGAACCTAGTATCTTGTGGAATTTTCCATTTGTGACATCATGTCAATGCTTAAAAAAACTGTATTTTGGAGTTTTTCAAATTTTGGAATTTCGGATAAGGGCTACTCAACCTGTATTAATACCAGTATAAATTTAAACACCAAATCATCATTAATCCAATGAAATATACTGTATGCAAGATTTCTGTTCCAGTTATACAACACAGCCTTTAATGACATAACATGAAATGGGTCAAAATTTTTATCATCTGTTCCTTGAAAAAGACAGCACGTTGATAGTATTGAGGATACTGCATATTTTAAGCATATTTATAAGATTATACCTTATTCTACTACTCTCTAGTGGTCAAGGTCTCAAACTGTTCAGTTTACTCCAAGACTAAGTCTCTTGTTTAATGAATGACAAATCTCCTTTGCACTCTTTTCCAGCCTAATGTCACATTTCCTACAGAGGGTGACCAAAAGTGAACGTAATATTCTGACATCTTATAAAGCGGTAACATAACATTCCAGTTTTATCCAGTACTTGGTGCCTTGACTGATGAAGACCATTGTGCTAAAAACTTAATTCTGCCGTATTTCTTTACGATCTGAGGCCTTCCTGCCCGTTATATTTCTGCCAGTTCTCAGAGCATTGTCATCAATCCTATTCTACCACTAGTTTTCCTGAAAGTATGCTTTCTATCATGCCAATCATTTCCCCTGAATCTCTTGACTTTCAACTAAGCTATGGGTAATATCCAGTAGCCGACCAAATAAAACATCATTTGGATATGGGAGGAAATCTAAGCAATTGGGCAATCCCACAGTCATAAGTAGAATGTGCAGTCTCTGCATAGACAGCACTGGATCCAACTAGGTCACTAGAACTCCAAGCCAACAGCACTGCCTAATGTGCACTTTGCCAGCTATATAATGTAAAAATTCAGAAACTATTTCTGTTGTGCCATGTAATATCCAGAATTATGCATAATCTATCAACGATTTTGTTTCAAGTTCCACTGGTATGCACTGAAGGATTGTACCAAAAGAGAAAGTGTATCAATCAGAAATTATGCACTCCAACTGATAGCCATCTCACTAAGTGGACCTGCATTACTAAGCTAATGCTTCTGCAAATATGTTGTTTTCTGTTCTATGCATCTGATTGAAGGTACATGTTCTCATCCTTCCCTTTTCAGCAAAGATAAACTCTAGAAAACCTGAGATAGTTCTGCCATTACATTACAATATTTTAACACTTTGAATTACAAAGGGATTGCATTCCAATAATGCTTTGATTATTTAGAATTCTATTATATTATAGATAATTATATAATGACTAAATATTTGTTACCAAAATATGGGGCAATGATTTGCAGTGGAAGAGAGGGAAGATAGCTGTAGAACCAATTCTTTAAAATTACTTTCCATAATATGGAATACTGTACTATGAGAATCTGACCTTTAAATGTGATAAATTCTGCCTCAGTTATTCAAGCAGAAAGTTAGTTCCAAACAAGTGGCATCTATTTGGGTGAAATCTTGGCTTCATTTTTTGTCTGCTTTCTTCATGCACTTTAAATCTACATGGGGTGATTGTTTATTTACTTATATGAAGCAGAGTTTATATCTGTATTTTCCAGGGAATTTCCTCCTGCATGTTAGCATAAAGATTTAAAACTATGCAATTTATATCACTGATTCATTCATATTTTTGTTACTTATACTGGCAATTGTACAGTATAAAGCTTATAAAACTCAATTATCATTAATATATTGGTCATCCCATCAGCCTCAATTTAGTCTAATCTTTTATCACTAATTTTTATTGCAAGACCAACAGATTGCATTAAGTACAGCCAATTGACGATTACATTTTGACTGTTTAACCCAGCCACCCCCCAGCCCTCATCGCCATCCCCCCTCCACCCTCTCTCTCCCTCCCCCATTCCTCTCCCCTCCACCAGCCAACTGAACAGCAGTGCATTCACAGACAGAGCATTCCTATTTTAACAGAAGATCTTTTAAGTTAGATATCAAATTTGTCCATGTTAAGATTGTGTTTGGTCGTGCATCATTTAATCTTGATAATTATAATTCCAGGTAAGAAATGTCCAAAAACTCCGAAGCCAGTGAGTACTTGAAATATCATGAGGAGGTTTCCAACACTAGACTACAATCTTCTTAGCCACAGTCAGGCCTGCCAACCAGATTTTGCATGTTTTTTTCCGTAAGGGAAAGGTGGGAGTCATCATTTAGAAGATGTACAGCGGGGTCCATTGGTAATTGTACCCCCATTCAATATGTAAGAGTATTGATAACCTTCCCCACAAACCAGAAATTGTTCCATAATGGAGATGATTTGCACCATATACTTTTAAATTTTAGGAATTTTTCTGCTGCTCTAAACACTTGTAGCATATAGGTTAAAATTGGACCGTAATACAGATCACATTTTTTGTTAGACATACCTATAAGGAGAAAGTCCTTCAACCTTATTGGTGCTATTAGCTCTTATTCTATACTTTTCTGTGATGAAACTTTATCCTCTTCTATCCAATAGCTGAGACATTTTAATACAAATTCCCAGTAATACAGTTCAAAATTTGGACATGCCAGTGTCCCATCCGACTTTTTGAATTGCAGAGCGGACCACTTTATATTGGGTCGTTTACCGTTCCAAACATAGCATCGTAGTAAGGAGTCCAGTTTTCGCCAATATCCTGCTGGAGGCGCAAGTGGGATCATTAAGCTGATAAAATTAATGCAGGGTAATATGTTCATTTTAATGACTGATATACGGGCTGGGACTGATGCTGGCAGGTGTCTCCACCTATTAATATTCTATTTTTTTCAAAATTTAAGAGTAATTTGTTTTAGCCACAAATGATAGGGAAGTATTAACTGTAAAACCCAAGTAGAGGACCTCATTTGTAACATTTAATCTGGGGAGGGAGAGACACCTTACTTTTATCTGCATTAATTTGCATCAGTGCTGATTTTGACAGATTACTTTTGTATCCTGAAAGAAATCCAAATTGCTTCAGTGTTTTTAAAACATAGGGGAAAGTTTGTTGAACATTTGCCATATAAACTAATGTATCGTCCACATAAAGTGATATCGAATATGATGTTGTACCTATTGCTATAGGGGAGATCTGAGGAGAGTTTCTAATTAAATGTGCAAGTGGTTCAATAGATATAGTAAGAATTAAAGGAGACAAAGGGTCCCCTTGTTGTGTGCCCCGTCCTATGTCAAATAACTGAGAAACCTCCTCCCACATATACCCGGCTGAAGGATTAGCATACAGTGTTTGAACCATATTGATAAATTTATCGCCAAACTTATTCTTTTAGAACTCTCCAAAGATATGGCCATTCAAGACGATGGAACGCTTTTTCAGCTTCTAGGAATAGCAGGCCTCAGGCAGGCAGGATTTTATTTGTTGCACTCAGTATGTGTTAGAGCTGGCGAATATTATTAGATGCGAGATGTCCCCTAATAAAGCCAGTTTGATCTGGGCTAATTATTTTTCCGTCTACTGACTAAGGCTTTGGAAAATATCTTGAGGTCGGCATTTATCAAGGAGCTTGGATGGGGATTGGCATACTCCAAGGGGTCCTTACTAGGCTCGGATATAACTGTAATCAGGGCTGTGTTTAGATCTCTGTGGAAAGCGCCATTTCCAGTAGCATAATTATTGTTTCTAACCATACTGGTCCAAGAATGTCCCAAAGTGCTAGGTAAAGTTCCACAAGTATGCCATCTATACCTGGTGTACGGCCCTCATATGTAGCTTTGACTGCTTTGAGTAGCTCATCCAGTGTAATCGGAGAGTCTAGAGTTTTGGTGTCCTCCAATGACAATGTAGGGAGATCTAATCCACTGAAAAAAATCAGTGAAGTCATTCTCAGAAGGAACTGAGCCACTTGTATACAGTTTTTTAAAGTAATTCTTGAATGTCTCGGTTATTTCCTCTGAAGATACTACTCCACGTTTAGCACATCTAATTCCTGGTATAGACCTTTTATCTTCATGTTGTTTGAGCATTAGTGCCAAAAGATGATTCGATCTACTGCCTTCTGCATAATACTTATGTTTGGTTATATGGGTCATATATTCTGCCCTGCTTCTTAATAAATCATTTAATTCTGCTTGTTTTATTTTGAGCTCATTTTCTTTTGATATGGTGTATCTCCTTTTGAGATCGGGTGATTATTGATATTCTGTTGAATAGAGATGGTTTTTTCTAATCTGCAAGCTTCAGGTTCCTCATTGTTTTATGCAACTCAATTGAATGGTGCCTTTATTCCGAAGAAAACAACCACATTTTATGTAGCATTTCTTCATAACTAAAATTCTCTAGTCTTAATAACATTTGTGTATGTCTCTGCTCTCTCTAGTTTGAAATGAAATTCCTGTAATAGGACAGATGAACAATAGCCTAACTATGGACATAACTTTGTGTGTTGAGAAGTGTATTTTTTATTTTGATTTACTTAATAGCTCTAACCTTTGAACTTTATCATTAAATTTGTAATTTAACTTTAAATGTGTAAATTAAGACAAGTAAAAATTAGTTTGTTGACTTATTAATAGCATAATCCCATTTTTAGCATCAATGTCTTTATTCAAAGCCTCTGCTAACAACTACTCGTGCATTGTTTTTGGAAAAAGCAATCAGCAGAGGGAAATGGGCATGTAAGAGATACATCTTATAAACTTAACATTCTAGAAACAGGATTAAATTGATTACACCCTCACATCTATTCTTCCATTCAATAAAATTAATTTTTTGTGATAGGCATCATTATAAGGACAGCTTGTATTGTCCATCCACGACTCACTTTGAGAAGATGATCATGAGGCCACCATCTTGAACAGCTTACCGCTGAATTGCTTCTGGTAAATTATTTGTACAATGCTATTGGGGAAGGAGTTCCAGGAGTTACAAAGTGACAGTAAAGGAATAGCAATATGTTTCCCAGCTGGTGTTATGTGCCTCTCGGAGGGAAATGTGCATATGGTAATGTTTTAAGCCTTTTTCCTTTTTTGGTAGATGTTCCAGGTTTGGCAGGTGTTGTTGGAGTATACTGGCCAATTAACTACGCTGCATGTTCTAAATGGCACATACTGCAACCACAAGGCAATATTTTAGGGTGGTGGATGAAGTGTAAATCACATGGGCTGCTTTGTCCTGCATAGTATTAAACTTTTTGAAAGTTGCTGAAGCTGTACTGATCCAGGTAAATGGAGAGTATTCCCTCAAACTCCTGATCTGTGGCTTGTACATGGTAGAAAATCTTTGGGGTGTCGGGAAATGAGCCACTTACTTTTGACCTACAGTATTTATGTAGGAGGTATAGTTCATCTTTTGGTCAGTGGTTACTCTCAGTTGGTTGAAGATGGGAAAGTGAATGTCATGCTGTTGAATTTTAAGGTGTTGTGCTAATCTACCAATGATGTCCAGGTCTCAAATATTAATTTAAGAAAAAGTAGCATGATTATTACTGAATGGCACACATTAGACTGTCCCTTATTGGAGATAAATACTGCTCAGCCCTCTTGTAACAGAAGTTTCTAAATAGTCTGAGTCTGAAAGTTGTCATCTAGTGTTTCAGCATGGACTGCTTCATCTACTGAGAATTTATTTGTTCATGAAAGTGACTTATGCAGTCATCAGTGAACATTCACTACTCTGTCCTTTGAGAGGAAGGTTATTTGTGGAGTTGCTAAAGACAGTTGCTTTCAGAGCATTGCTCTGAGAAGCATTTGTAGTGATATACTGGGGGAGGGATGACTGACCACTGACAGTGACATCTTGCTTTGTGCAAGATGTGACACCAAACATTGGGGCTTCATCTCCTGAATGACAATTGAATTGTGTACAACCAGGGCTTCTTGATGCTGCACTCCACCAAAATGCTGATAATGTTTCATTAATAACAATTTCTTGTCTCAGAATTATGTTTGGGTTCTATGTTTGGACTAAGGCTAGGATGAAGTCTGGAATTGAGTGGTACTGATGAATAATAAACTTGGCATTGGTGAACACTAATGTCTTTCTACCTTCCTCTCTTCAATGATTAAAACTACGTTGACTGGGTAGTAGTAAGCTGAATTGGATATATTCTGCTTTTTGTGAACAGCATATCTATAATGTTCTACATTGTCCAAGTAGATGCTAATGTTTAAATGTACTGAAACATTATGGCTAGATGTCTTTGTAGCTCTGGACACTGTTCTTCAGAATGATAGCTGTATGCTTTCTGGTCCATTAGGCTTTGTATCCAGCTGTCAATTGTTTCTTGATGTCACATGGAGTGAACTGAATTGACTACTGATTACTTTGTTGGATCCTCGGAGTTATCTAAGTCAGATCATCCACTTGCCATATCTGGCTTAAGATACTTACAAATGTTTCATCCTTGTCTTTGTACTCATTTATTGGTCTGCATGATTATAAATGATGGGAATATTCCTGGAACAACCATTTGTTGGCTGTTTAATTGACTACCATCATTCATGACGAGAGTTTTGATTTGACCCTTTGGTTATGATCATGTAGGTTTCCTCCTGGGTGCTCTGATTCCCTCCCACAGTCGAAAGATGTACTGATTAGTAGGTTAGTTGTCCTGTGATTAGTTTAGAGTTAAATTGGAGATTGCTGGGCAGTGCAGTTCTAAGGGCCGAAAAGGCCTATTTTGCACTGTATCTTTGAATAAACGAATAAATATTTTCAGGTCATAATTTATTATCAGAATCAATGACTTGCTATTTCAGCTTGGGTCATCAGAGTTCAATTCTAGTGTCCTCTGTACGTCCTTCCTGTGAAATGTGTAGGTTTTCTCTAGGTGTTTTGGTTTTCTCCCACAGTCCAAAGAAGTACAAGGAAAGTTAATTGGTCATTGTAAATTGTCCCCTGATTAGATTCAAGTTAAATCAGGGCTGTCAGGGGTTGCTGGAGCAGTGTGGCATGAAGGGCTGGGAAGGCCTATTCTGGGTATATCTCTAACTTAAAATAAAAGCAAAGATATATCAATAACTAAAAACAGGACTGATTGGTGACTGAACAAAAGGGTTAATAAAGTAGATGTTGTAACAGGTGTGGCACTAAATTAATATTACTGATAATTCTGTTCAACTTTTGGGATGTGCCATTAATACTTGCCATATATTAGTATATAGGGTTTTGCTGAGAGAATTTGGCCAATTAAATACAAATTAGAACATTGAAACAGATTGCATCATTCGATTTGAAAAACAGGATATTTTAAAAAATGACTAATATTGGGCTGAAAATCGCCTTTCAGACATGTGCAAAGCAATGTAGACAGTCCATTGTTCTATTAATGACCTCTGTTTAACTGTAGAGAACACATACACTCCACAAAACACCATTCCATGTAGGCACATTTAAAGGAATACAAATGGGACATGTATCCCATTGCAGCTTAATGCACTGCATAAAGCTAAAAACAGCAGTTTTGTAGAACTGTTATTTAGTTTGCTTTTATAATTGACATTCACAGAACTTGTAGTTGCAGTTTTTATACTGACAGTTATTTTCAGAGCATTTTTACTCTCTCAGTAAAATCCTAGGTACTAATAAATGACAAGTCTTCATGGCACATTCCAAAATCATGCATGGAAGAAAAACTGATGTATAATGTGCCATAACAGTATTTAATAATACAAGACTTGAAAGGTAAATTCCAGATTAAATTCTTAGAAAATATTGACTGTGTTATGGAAACAAATTAATCTGTAATAGTACTTAATTATATTCAAATGTTTGTGTTCACATATAAATGTCTTCCAAAATTAGTTCCCATCTCCTGGTGTTATCAGAACACTGGTAACATCTTTCCAAATTAATTTTAATGATACTTAGTCTATCTTTATTATCCCTTTCCTTCTGTCACCAACCTGTCCTGTTTTTAGTTATTGAATTATCTTTGCTTGAGTCACTGATGATGAATTACGACCCCTTGTTGATTTTTACAGCTGAAGCAATGTTTGGTTGCTTTAAATTCAATTATTATTATCAAGCCATTTAGTCTGTTCTGAAGAAACGGATCAATTTTTTAAAATTTTGCCTTGTGCCAAATTGTATCCTTTTGAAATTGTGTTGAACGAACAATACTGATTTAATTCTAACTATAACCTAGAGCTCTAACATAGTGGTCCCACCTAGTTTTGTTAAGACCACTAATTTTTAATGTTAACATTAAAAACCTTCTATTTTTATACACCAGTATATAAAATAAAAATGAAATTTGATACTCAGTATGCTGACCAACAGCTTCATCACAAGGACAAAACGTATTTTACGGAAGAAAGGCAGAGATTCAGGTTCATTTAAGGCAGGGGTCGGCAACCCTTACCACTGAAAGAGCCATATGGACCCGCTTCCCACAGAAAAGAAAACACTGGGAGCCAGAAAACCCGTTTGACATTTAAAATGAAATAACACTGCATACAACGTTTTTTTTTGCCTTTATGCTATTTATAAACAAACTATAATGTGTTGCATTTATGAAATCGATGGACTCCTGCAGAGCAAACTAAATTACATTTCTGCATGCAACAAAAACATTTTGAACTCCGAAAAAAAGACGTTGGGTTGAAGGTTACTACATCGTTAGCCTACCTTGGATCGAAAAATTAAAAGAAATCGCGCACTGGCGGGTGTCAGGCATTGGCAGTGGTGACGTATATTAATAGCGATAAAAACACGCAGCGCTAAAATAACGACACAGAGTGGTTAAACTGCAGTCAAAGATAACTTTATTTGAACTACACAGCCTTGCTTTTAAGCCTCTCTCAACCTGCCCCCCGTGGGTGTGGATGCTCCAAAAGACACGTACTCACAAACCCCGCTATCGCCCTTAGCCGGAACGCTGGCAAATTGTGAGCCGGTTCGGATGTGCCAGGAAATGGGTCGCCACAACGTTTTATTTAGATTGTACAAGATCACCATAATCTTCAAATTTAGAATTACATTTCAAAAACTAACAAACTAACATAAAATACATTTTAATTAAATACTCATTTATTTTCCAAAGCCACAGGGAGCCGCGGGTTGCCGTCCCCTGATTTAAGGTGATGCTTTAAATGCCTAGAGAACTTGACAGACTTGCTCATTTCTCTATTCTCCAGAAATCCTTAAGCTTTCTCATTACCTAGCTTACCATCATACAACATATTACTTGTATTCAATCGCATTCCACCTGTCAACTTTTTTCCTGTTTTACCATCTTGTTAGTTTACAGTACTCTTGTAATGTCACTCTAGTACTCAGAAGCACTTCCCCTCCTTTTCCAGCTTTTTTTTTGCCAATTTTCAATAGGTGCCACTGCTTCATACCTCACAGGCACACCAATGGTATGCACAATGAATAGGATCAGTCTCAGAAAGAATCTGATAGAACACTATATATTTTAAACGTTCCTGAGAAAATACCACTTCATTTCATCTGATATATATTTCAATCCAATTTACTATCTTTCTGGTTCTCTTTTCCCTTGGTCAACATTAAAAAAAAATGTCCATTGTGTAATTGACAAAAATTTATGCATGCACGAAATGTGAAATAAAAACAGAAAAACAAATAGGTACTCCTGGGTCGGCCAGTACCTGTGGAAAGAGAAACAGTTCATCATCATCATCTCCCACTTGAATTTATATATGTAATCAAACGAGAATGGTGCTAATACCCATGCTTCTTTACGGAGAAAGAAAAACTTAGTTAATAGTACAGGTGGTTAACCTTATAGCAGAGCTGGTCTCCCAATCTACTGGACATTTCCAGCGTTCTTTCTGTTTAGTTTTTTTCAGCAGCTCTTAGCTCTCCTCTTCCCCAACTTTTCTCATTTGGTCAGACAACTCCATAACCATTGGGTATCTTTCTTTTCTTTTTAAATCTTTTTATTAATTTTAAAACGAACATAAATGGAACATGAATACAAAGTGTTTGAGAGTACATAATTGATAGTTCAAGTAGACATTCAAATATATAATAATCAATATATATATAGCCTCCCAAACTCATAGTATTTGTGATCAAAAGAAAGAAAAACCCCAAAAAAAGAGAAGAAAAAAAAACACTAACCAACATGGGCCATTGGGGATCAACTGGTCAATTCTGGCATCACGTATTAAAAAATTCATCTTTATCTATCCACCCCTCCTCCCATCCTTTCTGAAGCTTAAAACTAATTTGTTTTATTCACTTTATAAATGTGCTGTCAATGTTCTTGCATTTGTACTGTGGTGTGTAAAATAAATAAAACCACAGAAAGCCTACAATTAAAGTGATGCAATGAATAATAGCAATTATTTCTTGTTTACTGTTTTAGTGCTGAATCAAAATTACTTGTGACTTGAAATACTACTTTGAAAATAACCTAAAGTAAAAGCATAGTCTTGTATGGTGTGTCCATTTCCATAAAAGATTCAGTTTACTATGCAATCACATTAGATACAAAACAGAATACAGGCAGTCCCCGGGTTACGTACGAGTTCTGTTCCTGAGTCCATCTTCAAGTTGGATTTGTACGTAAGTCGGAACAAGTACATCCGGTATTATTTAGTGTCAGTTAGTCAAACAATTGTCTTAGTATATAGTATATATTTTACCTTTCTATGCGTATAAAACACTTAAGAAATGCCTGTATTTCAATAATTAAACCACTGCGTTGCTTAGTTATAATTGTAGCTTTCATCTGGGCAGGGCCTTTCACATGCTCCATTATTCTCACTTTATCCATTATCCTTTAAAATTGTTCTGATCGTTGACCGACTGTAGCCTAACGCTTTTCCAGTGACCGATGACGTTTCACCTCTTACCAAACGCTTTATTATTTCCACTTTATTTTCAATCGTGGTCGTTTCCCGTCAATGGAACAGAAACACCGTGAGCTGCACCAGCTCCCGAGGTCGGCTGGGTCCTAAGGACCACCGCACTGATTTCCCCGGGTCCTAAAGTCTACCGCACTGAGACAGGTTAAATGGCACAAGTGGGGGCTCTGCTGAGTTTGCGCATTTGATCCTCCACAATGTTCCACGTGGGAATTTAAACTAGAGGTGGCAGTGTTTTTTTTAAACGAGGTCGAGTTGCGAGCTCGACATCAACCCAGCACGGTCCGTCACTGGATCGATCTCGGAAACCTCCATTCTCGAGCCCGGCGCCGATTTCACTGCCCCACCAGCTGACCGGAAAAGGGGGGCGGGGTCAGGGTGAATCTTGCTAAGAAAAATTTAAGCCATATACAAAGTTACACACTCAACACAGTGTCAACGGCAATGACTTAAAATGGTGGACAGCGTTGCAATCTGACTTAAAATGGCAGACGGTGTTCTCCTTCCTCTGTTCGTAAGTGTGAGTTATTCGTAACTCAGGGACGACCTGTATCTCAAAGTTTAGCCAAAGTAGGACTGTTATAAAATGTCATATTAAAATCATTTACTTTAATTTCCTATTTGTTTGCGTCCATTTGACATTCAAAATATTAAGTTGCAAATGTTTCTTTTTGAGAGAGGTTACACAAACCAGTCTATACATTTGAAATCCCACTTTAATTGCATGTATATGATGAAAATACATTTTGTAAATAAGTTTTTGTTGGCACATTGTGCTGTACTATCCTATCTGTGAACTTTTGTTAAAGCATACAGTAACTTCGTGAGGTTGCATTTAAATTTTTCAATATTATTAACATTTGCCAAGTTATGTAGTATAAGAAAGAGAAAATAAATCCAAATCTATTAGTAGTAGCGATGTGATCACTTGAGTCAAGTAAGATGTTCCCCTAAAGGGTTGGCTGTTGGTTGGTCCTCAGCTGACTGCAGAGGCCAATCTGGGATCCACATTCTGGTGCAGTGTGGACACAGTACATAGAACCTTAGAACATTACAGCACAGGAACAGGCCTTTTGGCCCTTGGCTGTGCTGAACCATTTTTCTGCCTAGTCCCACTGACCTGCACCCAGGCCATATCCTTCCAAACCCCTCTCATCCATAAACCTGTCCAAGTTTTTCTTAATGTCAAAAGTGAGCCCGCATTCACCACTTCATCTGGCAGCTCATTCCACACTCCCACCCCCCAATGTTCCCATTAAACTTTTCCCCCTTCACCCTTAACCCATGTCCTCTGGTTTTTTCTCCCCTAGCCTCAGTGGAAAAAGCCTGCTTGCATTCACTCTACCGATACCCATCATAGATTTATACAGCTCTATCAAATCACCCCTCATTCTCCTACGCTCCAGGGAATAATGTCCTAACCTGTTCAACCTTTCCCTGTAACTCAGTTTCTCAAGTCCTGGCAACATCCTTGTAAACCTTCTCTGTGCTCTTTCAACCTTTCTTTATATCCTTCCTGTAATTAGGTGACCAAAACTGCACACAATAATCCAAATTTAGTCTCACCATTATCTTATACAACCTCACCATTACATTCCAACTCTTATGCTCAATACTTTGATTTATAAAGTCAATGCACCAAAAGCTCTCTTTACGACCCTATCCACCTGTGATGCCACTTTTAGGAAATTATGTATGTGTACTCCCAGATCCCTCTGCTGTACTGCACTCCTCAGTGTCCTACCATTTACCTTGTATGTTCTACCTTGGTTTGACCTACCAAAGTGCAATACCTCACACTTGTCCGCATTAAACTCTATCTGCCATTTTTCAGCCCATTCATCCACTGGTCCAAATCCCTCTGCAAGCTTTGAAAACCTTCCTCACTGTTCACTACACCTCCAATCTTTGTATCATCAGCAAATTTGCTGATCCAATTTGCCATATTATCATCCAGATCATTGATATAGATGACAAATAACAATGGACCCAGCACTGATCCCTGTGGCACACCACTAGTCACAGCCCTCCACTCAGAGTAGCAATCATCCACTACCACTCTCTGGCTTCTTCCATTGAGCCAATGTCTAATCCAGTTTACTACCTCTCCATGTATACCTAGCGACTGAATCTTCATAACTAACCTCCCATGCGGGACCTTGTCAAAGCTTTTATAGATATGTGAAAAGAAAAAGATTGGTCAAGACAAATATAGGTCCTTTACAGTCAGAAACAGGCGAATTGATCATAGGGAACAAAGACATGGCAGACCAATTAAATAACTATTTTGGTTCTGTCTTCACTAAGGAGGAAATAAATAATCTGGAAATAGTAAGGGACCAAGGGTCTAGTGAGATGGAGGAACTGAGGGAAGTACATGTTAGTAGGGAAGTGGTGTTAGGTAAATTGAAGGGATTAAAGGCAGATAAATCCCCAGAGCCAGATAGTCTGCATCCCAGAGTGCTTAAGGAAGTAGCCCAAGAAATAGTGGATGCATTAGTGATAATGTTTCAAAACTCCTTAGATTCTGGATTAGTTCCTGGAATTGGAGGGTGGCTAATGTAACCCCACTTCTTAAAAAAGAAGGGAGAAAAAAACCAGGGAATTGTAGACCAGTTAGTCTGACATCGGTGGTGGGGAAAATGCTAGAGTCGGTTATCAAAGATGTGATAAAAGCACATTTGGAAAGAGGTGAAATCATCGGACAAAGTCAGCATGGATTTGTGAATGGAAAATCATGTCTGACAAATCTTATAGAATTTTTTGAAGATGTAACTAGTGGAGTGGATAGGGGAGAACCAATGGATGTGGTATATTTAGATTTTCAAAAGGCTTTTGACAAGGTCCAACACAGGAGATTAGTGTGCAAACTTAAAGCACATGGTATTGGGGGTGTGGTATTGATGTGGATAGAGAATTGGTTGGCAGACAGGAAACAAAGAGTTGGAGTAAACGGGACCTTTTCAGAATGGCAGGCAGTAAATAGTGGGGTACCGCAAGGCTCAGTGCTGGCACCCCAGTTGTTTACAATATATATTAATGATTTAAACTAGGGAATTAAATGCAGCATCTCCAAGTTTGCAGATGACACGAAGCTGGGCGGCGGTGTTAGCTGTGAGGAGGATGCTAAGAGGATGCAGGGTGACTTGGATAGGTTAGGTGAGTGGGCAAATTCATGGCAGATGCAATTTAATGTGGATAAATGTGAGGTTATCCACTTTGGTTGCAAGAACAGGAAAACAGTTTATTATCTGAACGGTGGCCGATTAGGAAAAGTGGAGGTGTAACGTGACCTGGGTGTCATTGTACACCAGTCATTGAAGGTTGGCATGCAGGTACAGCAGGCGGTGAAAAAGGCAAATGATATGTTGGCATTCATAGCAAAAGGATTTGAGTACAGGAGCAGGGAGGTTCTACTGCAGTTGTACAAGGCCTTGGTGAGACCACACCTAGAATATTGTGTGCAGTTTTGGTCCCCTAATCTGAGGAAAGACATTCTTGCCATAGAGGGAGTACAGAGAAGGTTCACTAGATTGATTCCTGGGATGGCAGGACTTTCATATGAAGAAAGACTGGATCGACTAGGCTTATACTCACTGGAATTTAGAAGATTGAGGGGAGATCTTATTGAAATGTATAAAATTCTAAAGGGATTGGACAGGCTAGATGCAGGAAGATTGTTTCCGATGTTGGGGAAGTCCAGAACGAGGGGTCACAGTTTAAGGATAAAGGGGAAGCCTTTTAGGACCGAGATGTAGAAAAATTTCTTCACACAGAGAGTGGTGAATCTGTGGAATTCTCTGCCACAGGAAACAGTTGAGGCCGGTTCATTGGCTATATTTAAGAGGAAGTTAGATATGGCCCTTGTGGCTAAAGGGATCAGGGGGTATGGAGAGAAAGCAGGTACAGGGTTCTGAGTTGGATAATCAGCCATGATCACACTGAACGGCGGTGCAGGCTCGAAGGGCCGAATGGCCTACTCCTGCACCTATTTTCTATGTTTCTATGCCTTACTGAAGTCCATGTATACAACATCCACTGCCTTCCCTTCATCCACTTTCCTGGTAACTTCCTGGAAAAACTCTTAATAGTTTGGTTAAACATGACCTACCACTCACAAAGCCATGCTGACTTTTTCTAATAAGTCCCTGTCTATCCAAATACTTGTAGCTCCTATCTCTTAGTGTTCATAGAACACAGAATAGTACAGCACATTACAGGCCCTTTGGCCCACAATGTTGTGCCGACCCTCAAACCCTGCCTCCCATATAACCCCCCCCACCTTAAATTCCTCCATATACTTGTCTAGTAGTCTCTTAAATTTCACTCGTGTATCTGCCTCCACCACTGACTCAGGGAGTGCATTCCACGCACCAACCACTCTCTGAGTGAAAAACCATCCTCTAATATCCCCCTTGAACTTCTCTCCCCTTACCTTAAAGCCATGTCCTCTTGTACTGAGCAGTGGTGCCTTGGGGAAGAGGCGCTGGCTATCCACTCTGTCTTTTCCTCTTAATAGCTTGTATACCTCTATCATGTCGTCTCTCATCCTCCTTTTCTCCAAAGAGTAAAACCCTAGCTCCCTTAATCTCTGATCATAATCCATACTCTTTAAACCAGGCAGCGTCCTGGTAAATCTCCTCTGTACCCTTTCCAATGCTTCCACATCCTTCCTATAGTGAGGCGACCAGAACTGGACACAGTACTCCAAGTGTGGCCTAACTAGAGTTTTATAGAGCTACATCATTACATCACGTCTCTTAAACTCTATCCCTCGTCTTATGAAAGCTAACACCCCATAAGGTTTCTTAACTACCCTATCTACCTGTGAGGCAACTTTCAGGGATCTGTGGACATGTACCCCCCAGATCACTCTGCTCCTCCACACTACCAAGTATCCTGCCATTTACTTTGTACTCTGCCTTGGAGTTTGTCCTTCCAAAGTGTACCACCTCATACTTCTCTGTTCCTTCTATTCCTTCCAATAATTTACCTACTACCGATGTCAAACTTATTATCCGTCATTGGTAAACAGAAAATTGCAGTAAGAGGATGCGGTTGGAAATTAATATTTAAAACTTGAAAATATCTTTCCAGGCTGTTGGAATGCTCCTCTTGCAGGATATGGGGATCAGGGAAACCTCTGGTATCCCTGACAATGATATCTGCAAGAAGTGCATCCAGCTGCAGCTCCGAACAGTCCGCGTTAAGGAACTGGAGCAGGAGCTGGATGACCTCCGAATCATTCGGGAGACTGAACAGTTTATAGATAGTAGCTTCCGGGAGGTAGTTATACCTAAGTAACAGGGCACAGGTAATTGGGTTACCATCAGGTGAGAGCAGGGGAAAGGGCAGGTAGTGCAAAGTTCCCCTGTGGCCATTCCCCTCCAAAACAGGTATACCGATTTGGATACTGTTGGGGGGGATGGCTTACTTGGGACAAGCTGTGGCAGCTGGATCTCTGGCACTGAGTCTGGTTCTGCACTGCAGAAGGGAGGGAGGAAGAAGAGGACAGCTGTAGTGATAGGGTACTCCATAGTCAGAACATATGGGTCAATGAAGCAACATCAGAATGACATCTATCACAGGTTGGATTAACATGAGAATAAAATCGAGCCAGTTTATCCTTAGACATATGAGCTCTATGTACAACCTTAAATTGTATTAGGGCATGTTTAGCACAAATAGAGGACGAATTTACCAATAATAAAATTTTTTCCCATTGCTCAGTAGATATAGGACAATGCAACTCTTCTTGCCATTCCTTCTTAATTTTTTCTGATACATCTAACTGTAAATTCATGATCATCTTATAAATGATGGTTACTAAACCCTTTTGATAAGGATTAAGGGCTAAAATTCTATCTGTAATGTCCAATGGACATTCTTTCGAAAAAGACTGTAACTCATTATACAAAAAATTTCTAACTTGCAAATATCTAAAAAAATGGGTTTTAGGTAAATTATATTTATTAGATAGCTGTTCAAAGGACATAATATTATCATCCAGAAACAGATCATGAAAACATGTTATACCTTTTGTTTTCCATAAAAGAAAAGCTTGATCCATAGATGAAGGCTGAAAAAAAATAATTAGATATTATAGGACATGATAAAATAAATTTATTCAAACCAAAAAATTTACGAAATTGAAACCAAATTCGTAATGTATATCTGACTATAAGATTAGTTATCTGTTTATTCAATTTGAATAAAGAGAAAGGAAGTGAAGATCTTAAGATTGAAATCAGTGAAAAATCTTGCACAGATTTACATTCCAAATTTACCCATTGTGGGCAGGTAGCTATAGTCCATTCTTGTGTCCAGAATATTAAATACCGTATATTAGCTGCCCAATAGTAAAATCTTAAGTTTGGTAAAGCCAAGCCGCCCTCCTTCTTAGGCTTCTGTAAATATTTTTTACCCAATCTAGAATTTTTGTTCTGCCACAAGTAAGAAGATATTTTAGAGTCAATAGTATCAAAAAAAGCTTTAGGAATAAAAATTGGTAATGCTTGAAATAAATATAAGAATTTAGGTAGTATCATCATCTTAATAGCATTAACTCTACCAACCAATGACAAAGATAGTGGAGACTACCTAATAGCAAGTTGCTTAATTTGATCAGTTAAAGGTAAAAAGTTAACCTTAAATAAATCTTTATGTTTTTTAGTAATTTTAATACCTAGGTAAGTAAAATAATCTGTAACAATTTTATATGGTAAATGTTTATAAATTGGAACTTGCATATTTAATGGAAATAGTTCACTCTTATTAAAATTCAATTTATAACCAGAAAAATTACTAAATTGAGCAAGCAAAGATGAAATAGCAGGGATAGATCTTTCAGGGTCAGATATATATAATAACAAATCATCAGCATATAATGATACTTTATACGTCCTCTCCCCACAGGTAATACCCAGAATATTAGGTGATTCACGAATAGCTATAGCCAACGGTTCTAAAGCGATGTCAAATAGTAAAGGACTTAAAAGGCAACCTTGCCTTGTACCACGAAATAGCTGGAAAAAAAGGGGATCTTTGATTATTGGTAAAAACTGAAGCTAAAGGTTTATGGTATATTAATTTAATCCATGATATAAATTTTGAACTAAAATTAAATTGTTGCATTTTAATAAATAAATATGGCCATTCAACTCTATCAAATGCTTTTTCAGCATTAAAGAAATAACACATTCTGGTATTTTAGATGAAGAAGTATAAATAATATTAATTAATTTTCTAATGTTAAAAGATAAATAGCGATTTTTAGTAAATCTAGTCTGATCTTCAGAAATAATTCGAGGTAATATATTTTCTAATCTAATAGCCAAAATTTTACTGAAAATCTTAAAATCCATATTTAACAAGGATATAGGCCGATAGGATGCACAATCAGTAGGGTCTTTATCTTTTTTAAGAATTAAAGGAATAGAAGCTTCATAAAAAGATTGTGGTAATTTACCTACACTTAATGCATCTTTAAAAATTTTACAAAGCCAAGGAGAAAGTATAGAAGAAAAAGATTTTAAAAAATTCTACTTGACAACCATCTGGACCAGAAGCTTTACCAGAATTCATTGAATAAATAGCCTTTTCTATTTCAGACTCCGTAATAGATGTATCTAAAATTACGTTATCCTCAACAGTTACTTTTGGAATATTCAATTTCCTTAAAAATTCATTTATTATAGAAGAGTCCTTAGTGAATTCTGATTGATATAAGGAGTTATAAAAATCTTGAAAGGCTCTATTTATCTCTTTGTGGTCGATCGTCAGAGTACCATCTTGTTTACGAATCCTAGTAATCTGTCGTTTATCCGAAACAATTTTCAATTGATTAGCCAATAATTTACCAGACTTATCTCCATACAAATAGAATTGGGTTTTTGATTTAATTAACTGACTTTCAATCGAAGAGGATAATAATAAACTATGTTCCATTTGAAGTTCCACTCTTTCTTTATAAAGTTCTTTACTAGGGGTCATTGAATAAATCTTATCAATTGCTTTGATTTTATCAACTAATGTTAATATTTTAGAATTAGTTCATTTCCTAACTCCAGCAGAGTATGAAATAATCTGTCCACGAATATATGCTTTAAAAGTATCCACAAAATTCCACTAGAGATCTCTGCTGTAGAATTTGTTGCGAAAAACAAATCAATTTGTTGTTTAATAAAGTTAACAAAGTCTAAATCCTGCAATAAAATAGGATTAAACCTCCAAAATTTAGCATTGATATATGAATCCATTATTTTAATAGATAACTTCAGAGGTGCATGATCAGATATGGTAATACAGTCATATTTACAATCAGTAACATCTATGAGTAAATGGTAATCAATGAAAAAGTAATCAATTCTTGAGTAATTATGATAAACATGGGAAAAGTATGAAAACTCTTTGTCATTAGGGTGTAGAAAACGCCAAATTTCACAAATAGCTGAATCAATCATAAAAGAGTTAATAAGAGAAGCCGATTTATTCGGAAGAGTTTGGGTGGACTTGGATCTATCCATCACAGGGTTTAAGCAACAGTTAAAATCCCCACCCATTATCAGTCTATATTGATTCAGATTAGGAAAGGATGTAAATAAGCATTTAAAAAATTCAGGACAATCAGTATTTGGAGCATAAACATTAACTAAAAGAACTTTTTGATTAAAAAGTAGACCAGTAATAAGCAAAAATCTACCTTGTGGATCTGAAATTGTTTCATGATGTATAAAAGAAGTTGATGAGTCTATAAAAATAGAAACACCTCTTACTTTGGCTTGCGAATTTGCGTGATACTGTTGGCCCTTCCAAAACCTAAAAAAACGTTGACTATCCACCTTCCTTACATGAGTCTCCTGCACAAAAATAACATTGGCATTCATTCTATGGAATACTTTAAATATTTTTTTCCGTTTGATCGGATGATTTAAACCATTAGTATTCCAAGAAACAAAATTAATAATCCTATCCATATTGACAATATTTATTACAGTTAACACATAAGTTTAAAAAAAAAGTGAACTCAAAAAACCCGGAAGAAGGAAGTGAGTTCAAGGAGAAATCGGAATCACGACACTGCAACCATTTTTCATATAGTTTCATATAGGCCCATGAAATAAAACTACGCAAAAAGCAAGCGAAAAGAGAAAAAAGAAAAAGAAAAATCCCCCTCCCTCCACCCTCGAAACCCCAGGAAAAAAGCCAAAAAGAGGCCAGCAGGCAATCTATTACTAAAATTACCCCCGTGTCTCAGGACGGCAACTCAGACAAAAAAAATTGAAAAAAATACGAACAACCCATATTATAAGAAAGGGTTAATATAACAAAAGTTAAAATATAAAATTAGTATTTTATATATATATATATATATATATATATATATATATATAAAACAAAAGGGTTAAAAAATTAAATTGATAAAACCCATAAATAAATAATACTAAATTAGTATTTTAAATGAGAGTTTGAAACTTTGAAACTCATCAAAACGGATATGACGTTCCAAGCACTAGAGTCTGTCGGGAAGAAGAAATGCCATTTTATTATTTTTTTTAAAAAATCTTAATATTTAAATGTTAAAAATATAAAAAAGCTTATACAAACTTAAAAAAAAGAACCCTAATCAGTTATTTTCAAGGTTAATAGATAAATAAAATATAAAAAAATAATAAAATCAGAATAAACCAAAAAAAAGAGAACTTTTACAAAATTTAAAAAATACATGTCAGCCATACCTAAAAAAAACATCATTCTGTAAGAGATCGAAATTTATAGACTAATTATTACATTAGTCAACCCGATAGAGTGTCATTTTTCCAAAAAACTTTGAGCGTCCGCTGGAGATTTAAACAGCCGAACAGTTCCGTCTTCAGAAGTAACTCTCAGGTGTGCTGGAAATAACAGTGCTTGCTTGTAGCCTTTCTGGTGAAATTTCAACATAACCGGTCTAAAAGCCATTCTTGCCCTTAAAACTTCAGGGCTATAATCTTCCAAAATACGAAATTTAAATTCTTGAAAGTTAATCATACCCTTTTTCCGAGCCACCCGAATCAGGCGCTCTTTGGTATGAGGGTAATGGATCCAGAGAATTACATGCCGTGGTTTATCTGAATCAGAATGATAGCCAGAGACACGGTGTGCACGATCGATTATTGGAGGACAGTCCAAAACTTCTGAACCAAAGACGTCCATTAGAAATTTAGAAAAGAAAGCGGTAAGATCACCGCTCTCAAATTTTTCCGGAATCCCAATTAGCCGAAGATTTTGTCTTCGAGAGCAATTTTCAAGATCAGTAATTTTAGATTTATAACGATCCATCTGTTGAAAAGTCGAAGCTTGCTCTTGTTGCAAAGTTTCGATAATATGTTCTTTCTTACGAGCGGCTTCTTCAAGTACCAAAATACTTGCTTGTTGTTTTTGTAATTCCAGTGTAAGTGTTTGAAGTTCTCCTTCGAATGATTTTAAACACTCATCAAACGCAAAAAGCTGTTCGGTTATTTTTCTCTCCAGTCCTGCAAATTTATCTTCTATAAGCTTTACAATAGTTTCTAAAGTTATTGGTTCTTTCGTCTGTTTCGATTCTTTTGCTTTAGACATTTCAGCGAGTTGAAAATAGATCGAATAGTTAAAAAGAAAAATTCTGTATGTTTAAACCGCTTTAGAATAAGTATAAAAAGATCATTTAAGGGGTGTTTGTAGGTTAAAAAGACGTAAAAGGTTTGGAGCAAAGCCAAAAGCGGTTTACTCCATAAGCGCCATCTTGAGACCTGGGACAATTTACAATTAACCTAACAACAGTTCCATTTTTGGAAAGTGGGAGGAAACCGCACCCGGAGGAAAACCACACGGTCACGCGGAGAACGTACAAACTCCTTACAAGGCAGTGGTGGGAATTTAATTCTGGTTACTTGTACTATAAAGCATTGTGCTAACTACTGTGCCGCCCACTGTAAAGCGTTGTGCTAACCACTATACTACTGTGCTGTAGAACCATAGAACCATAGTAGCTGGTAGCTGTGGTTAGAGTTTGGGTATTTTGGTTGGCCATTCTGTCTTTAAAGCTGCCGCTTGTTCTCTGGCACAGTGGAGGTTGCTCTCATGTAGTGCAGCTCCCTATTGAACAGGTATCCTCCAAATGCATCTGTTGAGTGTAATGTCTTCCCAATTTTTAGATGTAATGTTGAATTTTTAAAGGATGTTTGATGCCTTTGAAGTATTTCCTTTGTCCAGCAGAGCTCACTGACCTTCAAATGGGAGTAAAGAATCTGTTTGGAGAAACTTGAGTTGGGCATTCAAATAACATGACCTATCCATTGGAGCTGGTGTTGCTTTATTGTAGTGGAAATGTTGCTCACGTTGGCCTCCTCCAGCTTGCTGGTGTTAGTGAATCTAGTCCCTAGTTCAGCTGCATACAGTAATGTAGGAAGGATGACTGCCCTTTAGACCGAAAGTTTTGCTTGGACATCTAGGTTGCAATATTCAAAGACTCTTGCTTTTGCTGAATCTTAGGCTCCACTAGCACTACTCAGATAATGGTTGATGTATGAGCTGTCTGCTTTTGAGGAGAGAATAATGCCAAGGTAGAGAAAGTGGTCTACATTTTCAAGGACAATATCTTTAACTTTTATGGAAGGGCTGGATAAATGGCTGGTTGGGCGATGGCTGCCAAAGTACCTGTCCTTTTTTAATATATTCAAAATGATCCTGGGCTCTATATGCCTTGGCAAAGGCATTCAGGATACATTGGGGATCTTCTTTAGAGTGTGCTGTGATGGCATTGTTATCTGCATACTGAAGCTCGCATGGTAGTAGTGGTGCTGACTTTGTACTTGGCCTTGAACCTATTGATGTTGAAAAGCCTCGTGTCCATTCTATACACAGTTGGGATTTCCTGTGGCAGTTCTTGGCCAATGAGGTGAAGGATGGCAGTATTAAGAATGGCAAATAGAGTGGGTGCAGTGATGCAGCCCTGTTAAACTCCTGTCTTGACAATGAAGGGTTCTGATTCAGCACCACTATTGCTGAGTACTGTGGCTGACGTACCATCATGCAGTAGCCTCAATATTCATAAGTACGTGTCAAGACAGTCATGTCTTGATAGTATACACCAGGGAACTTGGTCTATATCAGATGCCTTTGTCAAAGCTATGAACACCAAGTACAATAGTTGCCTTTGTTCATGTTATTTTTCCTGTAATTGGTGTGCTGTGAAAATCGTATTTGCGATACCTCTGGATGGGTGAAAACCACACTGTGATTCAGGGAGTGCTACTTCAGATAGTGGAAAGAGTCCGCTGACAAGGATGCAAGCATACTGTCTGTTATTGACAGGAGGAAGATGCCTCTGTAATTGTCACAAACTGCCTTGCCTCCCCTTTTGAATATGGTCACTATTAGAGCATCCTTGAGCTCAGAGGGCATTTGTTCCTTAAGGAGTAAAGAATATATGTGGTGCAAGAGTGCTGGTTCACCTTCCTTAAAGATCTGTGCTGGGATCCTGTTAGAGCCTGTGGTTTTGTTCCTTTTCAAGCTCCTGATGGCTTTATGGACGTTCTTCATACTGGGAAGTACTCCTATATTTTCTTTCAAGGTCTCTGGAGGGTTTGTTTAGTAACTTCTGTTTCAGCAGACAGACAGACATACTTTATTGATCCCGAGGGAAATTGTGTTTTGTTACAGCTGCACCAACCAAGAATAATGAAGAAATATAACAATATAAAACCATAAATAATTAAATAATTATTTTGTTGCATGTTTATGGAGGTCTTGGAAGTGTCCTTGGCATGATCTTTGATACCCTTTAGCAAGTTCTTCCTATCCTTTGAGTGCAGTGGTGGCATTGAAGAAGGTTCTAGTGTCACCAGAGTCTTCCAGTCTTTCGATTTACAGTGCTTTCTCAGTCCACCAAGAATTCTTTAGCTCCTTCACCTTATGCAGGACATTTGCCTTTGTTCTAGAGTGAGCTTCTCTTTTGGCCTTGCCTCTCCTTTTCTTGGAGATACGTTGTTCTATCTCTATATCATTATCATCAAACCAATCCTGATGTTTTCTGGACTTGTACCCAAGATGTTTTTGCAGGTATTGAAAGTGGTGGATTTAAGCAGGCCCTGGTGTTCTTCAGTATCCTCTGGATGTTCTTGTTGGAGGTTTCCCCATATGAAGCTTGAAGGTGCTGTGCTGTTGAGTGGCAGCGTCAAGCAGGACTTAAGTTTTAGTCTTTGCTTGGTCTGCTGCTTATGAACCTTGCTGTTTTTCATGAGACTGATGAACTCAACATACTCGTGAACCCATTACAATTCCATGTGAAGGAGGTTTCCTGAATTTATTTCATAATCTTGCATTCAATATTTCATTATTTATTGTTTTCCGTCTATATTATGTATTGCATTGAACTGATGCTGTGAAGTTAACGAATTTTACAACACATACCAGTGATAATAAACCTGATTCTGATAGTTGTGTAGAACATGTCCCTACCTTAGAAATTACTAGGCTGACCCATAGCCCTCTATTTTACTAAGCTCCATGTACCTATCTAAAAGTCTCTTAAAAGACCCTATCGTATCCGCCTCCACCACCGTTGCCGGCTGCCCATTCCGCAAACTCATCACTCTCTGAGTAAAAAAACTTAACCCTGACATCTCTATACCTACTCCCCAGTACCTTAAACCTGTGTCCTCTTGTGGCAACCATTTCAGCCCTGGGAAAAAGCCTCTGACTATCCACGCGATCAATGTCTCTCATCATCTTGTACACCTCTATCAGGTCACCTCTCAACTTCCTTCGCTCCAAGGAGAAAAGGCTGTGGAAATAAATCCAGAATTGCAGGTCTCACCACAGTTATGCTGTTGTTGGACTCTTTCTCAAAGCTCTGTTCTATTCTGCTAGAAATATTATTGCTTCCCTATGGTCCAGGATTAAAAATACACAACATCCTAGAGACATAATGTTTATGCTATATCTGAAACTGCACATTTGTAAATTCCTCTGTAAATTACTCATAGTGTGTAGGTGAGTGGAAGAATCTGGGGGAACATGAGAGAATATGTGGATAATACAAAAATGGAATTAATGTAGGTTTAGCTCAAATAGCAGTTAGTTGATGGTTGGCATGAACTTGGAAGGCTGAAGGGCTGTCTGATTCTGCATTATAAGAGGCATGTTAAATTGAGGCTACATGATTACCACATTCAGATAGAACATAGGAGAAGTTAAATGATGAAGTAAGTGAAGCTCTCCATCAGTGAAATCTGCTTTTGATCACTAAAAATTGAAAGCAATCTTTTAAAAATTAATTCCTACCAATTCAAAACTAATAGTTGCAATTAGCATTAGCTGACATTTAAGATACCTTCCACCAATAGATCAGGAGATCACCTGACTTTGTGGGTGATGCCTCCCTCCCAGATGCGCTGAATAACTTCTACGCTCGTTTTGAGATGGAAAATGATGTGGCAGCGAGGAAGTCCACCCCTCCTCCAAATGACCAGGTGCTGTGCCTCACCGTGGCGGATGTGAGAAGAACCCTGTGCAGGGTCAACCCATGGAAGGCTACTGGACCAGACAATATTCCTGGTAGAGTGCTTAGAGGATGTGTAGACCAGCTAGCAGATGTTCTCACTGACATCTTCAACATCTCATTGAGTAGTGCCACCATTCCAATGTGCTTCAAGGCTGCCACCATTGTCCCCATGCCGAAGAAGTCTTCAGTGTCCTGCAGCAATGACTCCCGTCCTGTTACATTCACATCCATCACCATGAAGTATTTCGAGAGGCTTGTAATGAGGCACATCAAGACCCTGCTGCCCCCCCTCACTGGACCCCCTGCAGTTTGCGTACCGTCCCAACCGTTCAACAGACAATGCCATTGCCATCAAGGTGGACAAAAAGGACACGTACATTTGAATGCTGTTCATAGACTTCAGTTCAGCATTCAACACACAATCATCCTTCAGAAACTGATTGGAAAGCTGAGCCTACTGGACCTGAATACTACCCTCTGCAACTGGATAGTAGACTCACTCAGTCTGGATCGGAGGCAGCATCTCCAACACAATCACACTGAGCATGGCCCCCCCCCCCCCCCCCCCCAGGGCTGTGTGCTCAGTCCACTGCTGTTCACTCTGCTGACCCATGACTGCTGCAACACACAGCTCGAACCCCATCAAGTTCACCGACGACACGACCGTGTTGGGTCTCATCAGCAAGAACGATGAGTCAGCTTACAGAGAGGAGGTGCAGCGGCTAACGGAGTGGTGCAGAGCCAACAACCTGTCTCTGAATGTGAGCAAAACAAGAGATGGTTGTTGACTTCAGGAGGGCATGGAGTGACCACTCAAGCCAAGTCAGGTCAACTTTTATTGTCATTTTGACCATAACTGCTGGTACAGTGCATAGTAAAAATGAGGCAGTGTTTTTCAGGACCATGGTGTCACATGACACAGTACAAAAAACTAGGCTGAACTATGTAATAAAAAAAACCAACACAAAGAAAGCTACACTAGACTACAGACCTACACTGGACTGCATAAAGTGCGAAAAACAGTGCAGGCATTACAATAAATAATAAACAGGACAGTAGGGCAAGGTGTCAGTCCAGGCTCTGGGTATTGAGGAATCTGATAGCTTGGGAGAAGAAACTGTTACACAGTCTGGTTGTGAGAGCCCGAATGCTTCGGAGCCTTTTCCCAGACGGCAGGAGGGAGAAGAGGTTGTATGAGGGGTGCATGGGGTCCTTCATAATGCTGTTTCCTTTGCAGATGCAGCATGTATTGTAAATGTCCGTGATGGCGGGAAGAGAGACCCTGATGATTTTCTCTTTCTTTCTTTCTAAATCTTTTTATTATTATTAGTAATATGACAGAATACAACTGATATATTGATAAAGAAATTACAAACATACAAATTCCATTACATATGAAAAAAAACATACATAATAGTTACAATATAAATGAGTTTACCAAGACATAAGCCATACAATATATGTATGAACATGGTAAGTCTAAATATTTCATAATATATGATATAAAAAAAACAAAAAGGAAAGAAAAAAAATATATATAATGCAAAACTAGCTAATCTAATAACTAATATAGAAGAAAAAAGAAGCAAAAAAAAAAGAGAGAAAAAAAAGGGGGCTGTTTATAATATCTCACAAGATTAAATATTCTTCAATGCAGTCACTTCCGGTCCTCTCAACATACATAAGCTAAAAGCTGGGAAATCAAATGAACTTGGAACAGGGTCATATTACATCATATGAAAATGTTGAATAAATGGTCTCCATAACTTTTCAAATTTAATAGAAGTCTCAAAAACACCACTTCTAATTTTTTCTAAATTTAAACATAACATAGTTTGAGAGAACCAATTAAATACAGTGGGAGGATTAATTTCCTTCCAATTCAACAATATAGATCTTCTAGCCATCAGAGTTAGAAATGCAATCATTCGACGGGCAGAAGAAGATAAATGCAGTGAGTCTAACATTGGTAAACCAAAAATTGCGGTAATAGGATGAGGTTGTAAATCAATATTCAAAACCGCAGAAATAATATCAAAAATATCTTTCCAATATTTCTCCAAAAATGAACAAGACCAAAACATATGTTAAAGACGCAATTTCAGATTGCCATCTATCACAAGTAGGACTGATATGAGAGTAAAAATGAGCTAATTTATCCTTGGACATATGGGCCCTATGTATAAATTGTATTAATGAATGTTTGGCACATATCGATGATGTATTAACTAATTGAAGAATTCTATCCCAATTCTCATTAGAAATAATAAGGCTAAGCTCTCTTTCCCAATCCTTTTTGGTCTTATAAAGAGGCTCTGAACGTATCTTCATAATTATATTATAAAGTTTTGAAATAAGCCCTTTTTGAAAAGGGTCTAATTCAAATAAACTCTCCAAAATATCTGAAGGCACAAAATTTGGAAACGTAGGGAGTACAGAACTTAAAAAATGTCTAATCTGTAAATATCTAAAAAAATGAAATCTAGGCAAGTTATATTTGTTGGATAATTGCTCAAAAGACATGAAACAATTGTCCAAAAATAAATCAGAAAATCTTAGTAATCCCTTAGTTTTCCAAGCCGAATAAGCTTGATCTATAATGGAAGGGTGGAAAAAACAATTACATACAATAGGACTATTTAAAACGAATTGAGTTAGCCCAAAAAATCTCCGAAATTGAAACCATATACGCAAAGTATGTTTAACTATCGGGTTGTCAATTCGTTTCGGCAATTTAGAAAGAGCAAAAGGGAGAGAAGTTCCTAAAATAGAACCCAGAGCATAAGCTGATACAGATTTAATTTCTAAACTCACCCAACAAGGGCCGAAAGATCCACCCCCATCTTTCAACCAGCATAACAAGTATCTAATATTAACTGCCCAATAATAAAATCTGAAATTAGCTAATGCTAACCCGCCTTCCTTTTTTGTCTTCTGTAAATATATTTTACCTAACCTGGGATTTTTATTCTGCCATATATATGAAGAAATTTTTGAGTCAACATTAGTAAAAAAAGATTTCGGAATAAAAATTGGTATCGCTTGAAAAATATATAAAAAAATTAGGTAAAATAACCATCTTAATAGCATTAATCCTACCTATTAGGGATAAAGATAATGGTGACTACTTAGTAAACAAACCTTTAATCTGATCAATTAAGGGTAAAAAATTAAATCTAAATAAATCTTTATGGTTTTTTTGTGATTTTGATCCCTAGATAAGTAAAAGAATCATTAACTAATTTAAAAGGTAAATTTCCATAAATTGGGACCCGTTTATTCAAAGGAAACAATTCACTTTTATTAAGATTTAACTAATACCCAGAAAACTCACTAAATTGAGCCAATAATGATAAAACTGCTGGGATGGATTTCTCCGGGTTAGAAATGAATAGTAATAAATCATCTGCATACAAAGATAATTTACGAATGTCTGTCCCACGATTAATACCCAAAATATCCTGTGATTGTCTGATGGCAATTGCCAAAGGTTCTAAGGCAATGTTAAATAGTAATGGACTAAGAGGACATCCTTGTCTAGTGCCCCGAAATAGGCGAGAAAAGGGAGATCTTTGATTATTGGTAAACACTGAGGCTACTGGAGTATGATAAATCAATTTAATCCATGATATAAATATCGGACTAAAATTAAACTTCTCCAACACATTAAATAAGTAAGGCCATTCAACTCTATCAGATGCTTTCTCCGCATCTAATGAAATCACGCATTCTGAAGTATCATGTGAGGGAGTATAAACAATATTCAACAATCTCTTAATGTTAAAAAAAGAATAGCGATTTTTAATAAAACTGGTTTGATCATCTGAAATAATTTTGGGTAATACCTTCTCCAATCTAGATGTCAGTAACTTGGAAAAAATCTTGGAGTTTACATTCAATAAAGATATTGGTCTATAGGAAGCACAGTTAGTAGGGTCTTTATCTTTCTTCAATATTAGAGAAATGGAAGCTCTATAAAAAGATTGTGGCAAATTCCCCAATCTAATGGCTTCCTCAAAAACCTTACATAACCAAGGGGAAAGAGTAGTGGAAAAAAATTTTAAAAATTCAACTGTATAACCATCTGGACCCGGTCCTTTCCCAGAATTCATTGAGGAAATAGCCCCTTTAATTTCTACATCCGTTATAGGAGTATCCAATATTAAAAGATCATCAGATGATAATCTTGGAAAATTTAATTTCCCAAGAAAATCAGACATGGTATTATGATCTTGAGGAAATTCAGATTGATACAGGGAGGTATAGAAGTCTTGAAATGCCTTATTTATCTCATCATGATTAACTGTCAGATTCCCATTCTGCTGACCAATCTTAGTGATTTGACGTTTAACCAAAGCATTCTTCAATTGACTAGTTAACAGTTTACCAGATTTATCACTATGTATATAAAAATCAGATCTAGTTTTCATTAATTGATTTTCAATCGAGGATGTAAGTAATAAACTATGTTCCATTTGAAGTTCAACCCTTTGTTTGTAAAGCTCCTTACTAGGAGCAATCGAATATTTCTTATCAATCTCTTTAATTTTATCAACCAATAAAAGAGTTTCCATCTTAGTACGTTTCCTCAAACCAACAGAATAAGAAATAATCTGTCCATGTATATACGCTTTAAAAGTGTTCCAAAGTGTTCCGCAGGAGATATCATCTGTAGAATTAGTTGAAAAGAAGAAGTCGATCTGCTCCTCCATAAATTTTATAAAGTCTGAGTCTTGCAATAAGGTAGTCAAATCGCCATTGTCTGGCATTAGAAGCTGTATCCGTAAATTTCATAGAAAGTAATAATGGAGCATGATCAGAGATAGCTATAATATCATAGTTACAACCAATTACCAATAGAATAAAACAAGAGTCTACAAAAAAATAATCAATTCTCGAATAAGAGTGATAAACATGTGAGAAAAAAGAAAACTCTTTGTCTTTAGGATGCCGAAATCTGATTATCTTCTCAGCTGACCTCACTATCCGCTGCAGGGTCTTGCGATCCGAGGTGGTGCAATTTCCGAACCAGGCAGTGATGCAGCTGCTCAGGATGCTCTCAATACAACCCCTGTAGAATGTGATAAGGATGGGGAGTGGGAGATGGACTTCCTTCAGCCTTTGCAAAAAGTAGAGACGCTGCTAGGCTTTCTTTGCTATGGAGCTGGTGTTTAGGAACCAGGAGAGATTCTCCGTCAGGTGAACACCAAGAAATTTGGTGCTCTTTGTGATCTCTACCAAGGAGCTGTCGATGTTCAGTGGGGAGTGGTTGCTCTGTGCCCTCCTGAAGTCAACAACCATCTCTTTTGTTCACATTAAGAGTCTGGTTGTTGGCTCTGCATCAGTCCGTTAGCTGCTGTACCTCCTCTCTGTAACCTGCTCATCATTCTTGCTGATGAGACCCACCACGGGCATGTCATCGGCGAACTTAATGATATGGTTCAAGCTGTGTGTTGCAGCACAGTCGTGGGACAGCAGAGTGAACAGCAGTGGACTGAGCACGCAACCCTGGGGAGCCCCTGTGCTTGGTGTGATGGTGTTGGAGATGCTGCTCCCGATCCGGACTGACTGAGGTCTCCCAGTCAGGAAGTCTAGGATCCAGTTGCAGAGGGAGGTGTTCAGGCCCAGTAGGCTCAGCTTTCCAATCAGTTTCTGAGGGATGATTGTGTTGAATGCTGAACTGAAGTCTATGAACAGCATCCGAGTGTATGTGTCTTTTTTGTCCAGGTGGGTTAGGGCCAGGTGGAGGGTGGTGGCAATGGCGTCATCTGTTGAGCGGTTGGGACGGTATGCAAACTGCAGGGGGTCCAGTGAGGGGGGTAGTAGGGTCTTGATGTGCCCTATGACGAGCCTCTCAAAACACTTCATGATGATGGATGTAAGTGCAATGGGACGGTAGTCATTTAGGCAGGACATTGAAGACTTCTTCGGCATGGGGACGATGGTGGCGGCCTTGAAGCACGTTGGAATGGTGGCGCTGCTCAGAGAGATGTTGAAGATGTCAGTGAGAACATCTGCTAGATGGTCTGCACATCCTCTGAGCACTCTACCAGGGATGTTGTCTGATCCAGCAGCCTTCCGTGGGTTGACCCTGCACAGGGTTCTTCTCACATTGGCCACGGTGAGACACAGCACCTGGTCATTTGTAGGAGGGGTGGACTTCCTCGCCACCACATCATTTTCCACCTCAAACCAGGTGTAGAAGTTATTCAGCACATTTGGGAGGGAGGCATCAACTGCACAGTCAGGTGATGTTGCCTTGTAACTGGTGATGTCCTGGATGCCCTTCCACATGCGCCGCGTGTCACCGCTGTCCTGGAAGTAACTGTGGATTAGCTGGGCATGTGCACGCTTTGCCCCTCCGATGGCCCTTGCTGTTGTTAAAGCTGCCTTGTTGCCTGCTCTGAAGGTGGAGTCGTGGGACCTCAGCAGCGCACGCACCTCTGCGGTCATCCATGGCTTCTGGTTGGCACGTATAGTGATGGTCTTGGACAGAGTAACATCATCAATGCACTTGTTGATGTAGCTGGTCACTGATGCTGTGTACTCCTCTAAGTTGGTAGAGTCGCCATTAGTTGCAGCCTCCCTGAACGTGTGCCAGTCAGTGCTCAAAGCAGTCTTGAAGAGCAGAACACTGAACATCGCCGGCTCCTGGGTAGAGATCATTAAGGGCACCAGATTTATTGGTTTTCACCTGGCAGAGAATCTCACCTGGTCCCTCAACACCAACTCCATAGCAAAGAAAGCCCAGCAGTGTCTCGACTTCCTGCGAAGGCTGAGTGAAGTCCATCTCCCACCCCCCATCCTCATCACATTCTACAGGGGTTGTATTGAGAGCGTCCTGAGCAGCTGCATCACTGCCTGGTTCGGAAATTGCACCATCTTGGATCACAAGACCCTGCAGCGGATTGTGAGGTCAGCTGAGAAGGTCATCACGGTCTCTCTTCCTGCTATTACAGACAGTTACACCATGCTACACTCGCAAAGCTAACAGCATTGTGAAGAACCCCACGCACCCCTCACACAAACTCTTCTCTCTCCTGCCATCTTGGAAAAGGCACCGAAGCATTTGGGCTCTCACGACCAGACTATGTACCAGTTTCTTCCCCCAAACCATCAGACTCCTCAATACCCTGAGCCTGGACTGACACCAACTTACTGCCTATTGTCTTGTTTATTATTTATTGTAATGCCTGCACTGTTTTGTGCACTTTATGCAGTCCTGGGTAGGTCTGTAGTTCAGTGTAGTTTTTGTACTGTTTCATGTAGCACCATGGTCCTGAAAAACGTTGTCTCGTTTTTACTGTGTATTGTACCAGCAGTTATGGTTGAAGTGATAATAAAAAGTGACACGATCTTTGTATACAACATTCTTAAGCCCCTGAAGTTCTGTAATTTTTTCATAATATTCCCTGGAAATTTCAAACTGGAAACAGTTTATCATTTAATATTATTTACTCACCATGTTCTGATATTTCCTCAACCATTCCTCTTCATTTTTACACTTTGCCTCAACTACTTTTTGTTCTTGATGGGGTAGCAATTATTGACTGTCCCCAAGGTTATGTTTAAGGCTCTGGTTGTATGTTGGCAAAACCAGATTAACTACCTACTTGTGGAGCATTAATGACTTGTGGGTCTTTGGAACTAAATGCAGTTTTAAGCTATTTCTTTTGGTTCCTGTTACCAAAATCAACTTTGGGACTTCCCTCAATCAGCTTTTAGTAATTCAGAAATAGTAATTGTTAGTTAGTTTCTGATATATCCAATAGCATTGCCACATCTTCTCTTACCTGCTGCTCACAGGTTATTCTAATTCATACAGGATTGATTTTCAATGCCATTTTTTAAATATAGCAACACCACCATATTTATTAAATGTGACCTCCTCAGAACTGTAGGTATGGTTGAAACAGGTATAGTGGTTAGCACAATGCTTTACAATGGGCGGCACAGTAGTTAGCACAACGCTTTATAGTACAGTTAACCAGAATTAAATTCCCACCACTGCCTTGTAAGGAGTTTGTACGTTCTCTGCGTGACCATGTGGTTTTCCTCCAACTTTCACCCTGCCCTCAAATTTACTTGGTCCATTTCTGACACCTCCCTCCCCTTTCTTGATCTTTCTGTCTCCATTTCTGGAGACGGCTTATCTACTGATATCTACTATAAGTCTACAGACTCTCACAGCCACCTGAACTATTCCTCTTCCCACCGTCTCTTGCAAAAATACTATCCCTTTCTCACAATTCCTCCGTCTCCGCTGCATCTGTTCTCAGGATGAGGCTTTACATTCCAGGACGAAGGAGATGTCTTCCTTTTTTAAACAAAGGGGCTTCCCTTCTTCCACCATCAACTCTGCTCTCAAATGCATCTCTCCCATTTTCCACATATCTGCCCTAACCCCATTCGCCCGCCACCCCACCAGCCTCCAGGTCCAATGTATAATTCTCCGTAACTTACGCCACCTCCAACGGGATCCCACTACCAAGCACATCTTTCCCTCCCCCCCCCTTCTGCTTTTCGCAGAGATCACTCCCTACGCGACTCCCTTGTCCACTTGTCCCCCCCCATCCCTTCCCACCAATCTCCCTCCTGGCACTTATCCTTGTAAACGGAACAAGTGCTACACCTGCCTTTACACTTCCTCCCTCACCACCATTCAGGGCCCCAGACAGTCCTTCCAGGTGAGGCGACACTTCACCTGTGAGTCGGCTGGTGTGGTATACTGCGTCTGGTGCTCCCGGTGTGGCCTTTTATATATTGGTGAGACCCGACACAGACTGGGAGACCGTTTTGCTGAACACCTACTCTCTGTCCGCCAGAGAAAGCAGGATCTCCCAGTGGCAGCACATTTTAATTCCACGTCCCATTCCCATTCTGATATGTCTATCCATGGCCTCCTCTACTGTCAAGATGAAGCCACACTCAGGTTGGAGGAACAACACCTTATATACCGGCTGGGTAGCCTCCAACCTGATGGCATGAACATTGACTTCTCTAACTTCCGTTAATACCCCTCCTCCCCTTCTTACCCCATCCCTGACATATTTAGTTGTTTTTTTCTCTCTCTCTCTGTGCCCATCACTCTGCCTGTTCTCCATCTCCCTCTGGTGCTCCCCTCCCCCTTTCTTTCTCCCTAGGCCTCCTGTCCCATGATCCTTTTCTTTTCTCTAGCTCAGTATCCCTTTTGCCAATCACCTGTCTGGCTCTCAGCTTCACCCCACCCCCCTCTGGTCTTCTCCTATCATTTTGCATTTTCCCCTCCCGCTCCCCCTTTCAAATCTCTTACTATCTTTCCTTTCAGTTAGTCCTGACGAAGGGTCTTGGCCCGAAACAGCGACAGTGCTTCTCCTTATAGATGCTGCCTGGCCTTCTGCGTTTCACCAGCATTTTTTGTGTGCTGCTTGAATTTCCAGCATCTGCAGATTTCCTCGTGTTTTCCTCCGGATGCGGTTTCCTCCCACTTTCCAAAGATGGAATGGTTGTTAGGTTAATTGTAAATTGTCCCGCAGTTAGGCTAAGGCTAAATTGGGAGATTGCTGGGCTGGGAGAGCCTATTCCGTGCTGTATTTCAACAAATAAATAGATTAAAGAACGTATTATTGGAATGACTCTGATTTCTGCTTATTTGCCTGTCCAAGAGAATGCAAATTTGCTGCGGACAAACGTTTAGTTGTGATGATTTGGGCCATGTGAAAGTAGGAACAGATTGCCAGATCTATTATCTTTTCCTACCTATTTTCATAAATTTAATGCCAAAAATCTTATTGTGCACTAAAACTAACGCTTAGAGAGAAATTAAATGGGATTCTCTAGTTAATATAACTGTTGGTTTGTAGAATAACAAAAGAATTAATACATACAGTGGTATGCAAAAGTTTGGGAAACCCAGTCAAAATTTCTGTTACTGTGAATAGTTAAGCGAGTAGAAGAGGAACTGATCTCTATAAGTCTTAAGGTTAAAAATGAATCTTTCTTTTCAACATTTTTAGCAAGATTAGTACATTATTTTTGTTTTGCACAATTTTAGAGTGGGGAGAAAAAGGAAAGGAGCACCATGCAAAAGCTTGGGCCTCCCAAGAGCTTTGAGCTCTCAGATAACTTTTACCAAGGACTCAGACCTTAAGCCCACAAAGCAGGAGAAGGCTATAAGAAGATAGGAAAGTGTTCTCAGGTAACAGTTTCCTCAGTTCAAAATGCAATTAAGAAATGACAGTTAACATGGTAGAGGTCAAGTTGAGATCGTAAAAACAAGAAAATTTTCCAAGAGAACTGCTCGTAGGATTGCTAGAAAGGCAAATCATAACCCTTTGACTGCAAAAGAACTTCAGGAAGATTTAGCAGACCCTGGAGTAGTGGTGCACTGTTCTACTTTGCAGCGACACCTGCACAAATATGACCTTCATGGAAGAGTCATCAGTAGAAAACCTTTCCTGCGTCCTCACCACAAAATTTGGCATCAGAAGTTTGCAGAGGAACATCTAAACAAGCCTGATGCATTTTGGAAAGAAGTCCTGTGGACTGATGAAATTAAAATAGAACTTTTTGGCTGCAATGAGAAAAGGTATGTTCGGAGAAAAAAGAGTGCAGAATTTCCTGAAAAGAACACCTTTCCAACTGTTAAGCATGGGGGTGGATCGATCATGCTTTGGGCTTGTGTTGCAGCCAGTGGCACGGGGAACATTTCTCTGGTAGAGAGAAGAATGAATTCCATTAAATACCAGCAAATTCTGGAAGCAAACATCACATCGTCTATAGAAAAAAGCTGAAGGTGAAAAGAGGATGGTTTCTACAACAGGATAATGATCCTAAACACACCTCAAAATCCACAATGGACTACCTCAAGAGGCGCAAGCTGAAGGTTTTGCTATGGCCCTCATAGTCCCCCAACCTAACATCATCGAAAATATATGAATAGACCTCCAAAGAGCAGTGCATGCAAGACAGCCCAGGAATCTTTGCTAGGAAGAATGGGCAAAAATCCCCCAAACAAGAATTGAAAGACTCTTGGCTGGCTACAGAAAGCGTTTACAAGTTGTGATACTTGACAAAGGGGGTGTTACTAAGTACTGACCATGCAGAGTGCCCAAACATTTGCTTCAGGCCCTTTTCCTTTTTTGTTATTTTGAAATTGTAAAAGATGGAAATAAAAAAGTAATCTTGCTTAAAATATCAAAGAAATGTGTCATCTTTAACCTTCTGCCTTCTGGAAATCAGGTCATCTTTTTACTCGCTTAGCTATTCACAGTAATAGAAATTTTGACCAGGGGTGCCAAAACTTTTGCATGCCTCACTTAATTTTGTACCTCACTTAATTGCCTTGTTTTTTTTTACAAAATGCATCAGAGGTTTGTTTAATTTAAAGATTATAAAGTAAAAATTTGTCTCGTCGTGTGAAATAATGTGAATATATGTAGACATTCCTTGGAGGTCTTGCTTTTTTGTCTATTTTGTGCTTTATCTTATTGTGATTTTTTTCTATTTCTTTTGTTCAGAAGAACATTTTGATTAATACAACAGGATGATGAATATATTTCATTAAGGTTGACTTGAAACACTTAGAAATCATGTAATTGCAATGGCCTTTCATTTGAGCAGCTTCAGTGCCCTTCAAGCCAGACCTGATTTATCTCTGAGCTTCAAAAATTGAGAGGAATAAAATCAGCTTGAGTGTGTGAAAGGTTGTTGAGAAAAGGAAAATGATGTTAGTTTTAGTGAGGCATCAAAGGGACGGCATCAGTTGATGATGAGATTTAAGGTTTTTTGTATGAATGGTTGTCATGAAAGGTTTATAAAGCATGCTGGTATTTAAGGAACTTCTGCCTCAGATGTATTGGACATCAGTGTAAGAAAAACCAAAATAGTAAAGGTGAATGCAATAATGTAGGCAGACCAAGTCATAAAGAACCTGTAAATTTCAAATTAAATTTATTTTTAATCAGAGGGATAAACCTATTATAAACCATGATTAAATTACTGTTAGGATACTTACTTATTTTTTGGAAGTAATCTTTGTATAAGATTTGTAATCTTCATATAACCAAGGCATTTTGTTTGCTGAATGAGTAGTGGCAATATGAATACTTCCAAAATGTTATTGAATCAGTTGAAATTCTTTTCCCAATTCTGGTGAAGTGGTAATTCTGTTTTTCCTATTCAGTAAATGTGGTCTTACCTGAGCATTTTCTGTTTTCTTGTTGGATTTCCAGCATACTGTTACTGTTTGAATGGTACCCTTATTAAATGTCTACAATTTTTGTCACAAGTACTGTTTCCTTGAGCAATGTAATTCTTTGAATATTTCAACCCTTCCTGTATCTCTTAATCAATGTTCTGTGCTTGCATTCTTCAAGAGCCATATAAATCTACCAAGAACATGCATATAATGTATTTGTTCTGTCCCAGGCTGATTGTGTCCTTACAATATTATACCTTACTTACACATTCTGTCACAGTGATTCTCTTTCAGCACATTCTTTGCAATTAGCATTATTTTTGACAATTTGACATTATATTTTCCTCCTTGACTTTTCACTATTTTCATACAGTTAATGCATACTATATTTGCTTTCATGATCTTTATAGCACTATTCCTTTTTTTAAAACCATTGATGTTTCTTTTTCACTTAACTCGGACATTGTAATAAAAATTTAACTATTGCAATACAAAACAAACCAACTTCAATTTGGGCTTCGGTTTTGCCATTCTACTGCTAAAAGTCTGAGAAATTTTAGTATTTGCATTGCAACTACCAGCTGCCAAATCATCAGAATCTGAAAAATCTTTGTTCAGAACACCTATTCCCCAAGAACAAATACCCCATACAGATGAATATAATTTGACATATTCCTGGTTTCATTATTGTGGCCTTGGCGGGCATGTACTAGGCGGTGGAGGACCTGTCATTCTTAATGGCATTCCATTGGTGCTCCTTGGCCAGGAGGCATTCCCATAGGTGGTCTTATAAGCAGCCTTATAACGGGTGGTGGGTCCATCATATCTTGTGGGGGTGCTCGTTGGCTCATTGATGATGGGCCTCCATGGCCTGGTGCATGTTGGTATCATGCTGCCATGATACTGGATGTAACTGCAGAAATTATAACTTCTATGTGCTTGGGGTGTCACACTTGCTGAGGAAGTCTTCCGACTCCTCAGGCAGTACCTGCCAATCCAGCTGGAACCTGTGACATGGTTGCTGCAGCAGGACACCACAACCTCTGCAGCAGCAAGGGGCACCTGAGCAATTCTAGTATCATGGAGGAGGTCCTTCCACTGTCATGGAAACCACTGTTTCACCACATAGCAAGATTAGTCCAAGAACCCAGTTCCCCTCCTGTTCAGGTTGCTTGGTGTTCTTTGGCCTGATCTACCTGAACTTATCACACTTAATGTGCCTGTCCTGAAGGATGCACCTCATTCTGTAGTCAATATGCTGAAGCATCTCGCTGCTCTTACTCACCATCATGGTTGCAGGCGGGATGGGTGCACAACCCAAACGATTGCAGAGCAAGAGCAAGGGAGCAAAACATTATTGTGAAGCATATGATCAGAGCACTTCAAACAAATTTCAATTGAGGTTCAAGTTAAATTTATTATGAAAGTACATATATAACTCTGAGATTAATTTTCATTGTGGGCAATCACAGTAAATACAAGAAACACAGTAGACAACATCAAACAGGAACAGCAACCAGTGTGCAAAAATAAACACCAAATTGTGCAAATACAAAGGGAAAGAGGAAAAGAATGTGGTAGCAGTTGTAGTCCCTGAAAGAGAGCCCAATTCAGTGGGAGCAATTCCCGGAAGAAGATGGCGCCTGCGATCAAGGGCGACATCCTTATGATGATTCACAAAACTACATCATTCACTTTGTTTGCTTTAACGTTTTCTTTCAAATATGTTTCTGTTACTGTTACAGCCTGTGATCTGCATTTTAGTTTTTGGGCCGATTGAGAAATCTGGTTCTTTGCTGTCTCCGAGGTAGTTCAGTGAAGTTGTGAGCGAAGCGTGCGGCTTGGAGACCAGGAAGCCTGGAGACATGACGCAAGCCCATGATCAACTCCATTTCTTGCCAATTAAAACATTGAGGAAGATTGAAGTTAGCAAGGACAGGAGCAGAAGGCGGGCGAATGTTCTGCACCATCTATCTGCAAATGACTGGTCTCTTTCTCTCTCATCTTCGCCCCCCCGTCCTAATGAATTGGGCTGTATCCACTACTTTTTGTAGGCTTTTCCATGCAAAGGCATTGGTGTTTCCATACCAGGCTGTGATGCAACCATTTAATGTACTCGCCACCTCACATCTATAGGAATTGGTCAATGTTTTAGATGACTTGCCAAATCTTCACAGACTTCTAAGAAAGTAGAGATGCTGCTGTGATTTCTTCGTAACAGCACTTGTGTGTTGAACCCAGAACAGATCCTCTGAAATGATAACACTGAGGAATTTAAAGTTGCTGTCCCTCTCCACCTCTGATCCTCCAGTTTCTTCCTCCTGAAGTCAATAATCATCTCCTTTGCCTTGCTGACATTGAGTGAGAGGTTGTTGTTGTGGCACCACTCAGCCAGTTTGTATGAGAATGTCAATAAGATAGACAAGGTAGTTAAGACTTTCAGACATGGAGCAGAAACTGTTCTCTTGCTCTACTGAAAGACTGGAAGAATTAGTTTGCAGTTAGTGTATAATTTTGGGCATCCTAGTGAAGGAAAAATACAAAGATGTGGAAGAAGGTCTTCTATATTATGAAAAACAATACAGAAAAATCAAGGGGATTGCATTTAAGATAGTATAATTAAGGAAATACTTCATATGTTCAGTGTGGCCATACTTTTTTATTGTCCGTATATTATTTTTATAAAATTCTTTATGGACAGAAGCTTGAATTATAGGCATTAAGCAATTCTTCAAATTCATAAGTTTAATAGTGACTGCACAATGATGGTTGAGAAGTTAATTGGCTCTGAATATTACCCTAAAGCAGGCCAGTTATGAAGCAGCATCTACACTGGACTTCAAGGCAAGTGGTCCTGGGTCTGAATTCAGCCAGCTCCTTGCACGCTTTCCATCGTGTATTGAGCTAACAACTCGGCCTTGTAAAAAAAAAACAGATGAATGCTAAAGAAGTGGTAAACTTGATGCCTGATGCACCTCAAGGTGAGGAATGGAACAACAACAATATTACCATAATGTAGGTGTGTGGCAGGAGAATAGCAAAATAAAATAAGTTTAAAGGCAAAGGCATTTAGAAATAGGAATTAATTAATTTTGTCACAGGTGACTGCAGAAGCGGGAAATCTGGAGCAACGCACACAAAATTTCATTTCAAGAGGAGTAGAATATAAAGCAAGGATGTAACATTGAGATTATAAACCACAGGTGTGGCCTTACTTAGAGTATTGTGAGCAGTTTTGGGTCCTTATCTTAGAAAGGAAGTGCTGAAACTGAAGAGATTTAAAAGGAGGTTCACAAAAATGATTCCAGGATTGAATGATTTATCACATTGATGGCTCTGGGCCTGTATTCTCTAGAATTCAGAAGAATGATAGATGACCTCATTGAAACCTATTGAATGGTGAAAGGCCTTGATAGAGTGGATGTGGAGAGGATGTTTCCTGTGATGGGGGAATTTAAGACCAGAGGTCACAGCCTTTTAAAACAGAGATGAGGAGGAATTTCTTTAGCCAGGGAGTGGTGAATCTGTGGAATTCTTTGTCACAGGCAGTTGTGGAGGTCAATTCTCTGTGTATACTTGAGGCAGAGGTTGATGGTTTTATTGGTCAGTGCATGAGGAAAGAAAGCAGGAGATTGGGGCTGAGAAGAAAATTGAAGCAGCCATGGTGAAATGGCAGAGCAGACTTAATGGACCAAATGGCCTAATTCTGCTCCTATATCTTGTGGTCTAAAATGCTAGAGAGCGCCAGATGTTTGACCTGCTGAGCTCCTCCAGCATTTTGTGCATGTTATTAATTTTGGTGATTTATTTGCAGTGCCCTGCAAAAATCTTGGAGGCTAAGGCAATATAAAAACAGTCAAAGAAATGCAACTTTTAAAAACAATCAAATATAAAGCAGATGCTAGAAACCTGGAACAAAATAGAAAATCTTGGAAGCCCTCATTAGGTTAGGCAGTTTCTGTGGGAAGAAAAACAGTTAATGTTTGAGTTCTGAAGTACTTTGTCAGAATCCTACATTTTGAACTAAATTGAACAAGATTGGAAAAATTTAGACTTCCATATCAGTAACTGCTTTATGGACCCATGTCCCAGTATGGGTTTTAAAGGGCAAAATGTGCATTCTTTAAATGCAAGTCAAGATGGATGTTGTTTGCAGATCAATAAGTAGACCATAAGAAATAAGAGCAGAATTAGTCCACTCGACCTATTGCGTCTGTTCCACCATTCCATCGTGGCTGATTTATTACTCCAACCCCATTCTCCTTCCTTCTCACTGTATCCTTTGACATCCTGACAAATCAAGAACTTATCAACCTCCACTTTAAATATACCCAATGACATTTCCTCTACTGCTGTCTGTGGCAATGAATTCCACAGATTCACTATCTTCTTGCTAAAAAAGATTCTGATTTCTGTTCTAAGTGGACGACCCTCTATTCTGAGGCTGTGTCCCCGGTCCTAGACTTGTCTACTATAGGAAACACCCTATCCTCATCTATTCTATCAAGGTCTTTCAATATTTGATGGATTTCAATGAGATCCCTCTTCATTCTTTTAAACTCCAGTGAGTTCAGGCCCAGCACCATCAAATGTTTCTCATACGTTAATGCTTTCATTCCCAGAATTATTCTTGGCAGCCTCCTTTGGTCCCTCTCTATTGCCAGCACATCCATTGCACACAGTACTCCAAATGTAACCTGACCAATGCCGTATGAAGTCTCAGCATTACATCCTTGCTGTTATATACTGGTCCTCCCAGAATGAATATTTTTTCCTTGCTTACCACCAAAGTAACCTGCAAGTTGATCTTTAGGACTCCCAAGGACTCCCAAGTCTCTTTGCACCTCTTGTTTTGAAATTTTCTCATAGTTTAGAAAACAGGCTGATCCTTTATTCCTTCTACTAAAGTGCATGACCATACACTTCCCTACACTATATTCAATCTGTCACTGCCCATTCTTCCAATCTGTCTTGTGTTCTGCAGACTTCCTGCTTTCTCAACGCTAGCAGTTCCACCACCGTCTTTGTATTGGCTGCAAAACAGTCAATTGACATATAATGTGAAAAGAAGTGGTCCCAACACCGACCCCTGCAGAACAGTGCAAGTTTCTGTACATTGTGTAATTATGTAACTGTACTGATATGTTAGAATGTTTGACACTGAAACCATTCTATTTACATCATTGCACCTTAGTTACTGTTTCCATTTCTCTTTCTAACTGCACAGGCAACCAGACCTTGAATCAGTTAACCTTGTTTTATGTTCTACATTAAGAATGCCTCTAAGCTTTCCCCCATCTCATTTAAAAAGCAAACACGAAGGAATCTGCAGATGCAGGAAATTCAAGCAACGCACAAAATGCTGGTGGAACACAGTAGGCCAGGCAGCATCTATAGGGAGAAGCACTGTCGATGTTTTGGGCCGAGACCCTTCGTCAGGACTGATGAAGGGTCTCGGCCCGAAATGTCAATAGTGCTTCTCCCTATAGATGCTGCCTGGCCTGTTGCGTTCCACCAGCATTTTGTGTGTGTTGCCCTAACTCATTCTCAATTTGCATACCAAAGCTTGGTTTATTAACAACTTACTAGCTTGTTGTGTACATCTATAACTAATCCAAATCTCTCCTTGCATATCTATTTTCATATTAAGTTCTCAAGACTATTGCTCGTGCATTTTGAACATTGTTAGGTTCTTTTACTTCAAAGTTCACCTCCACTGTTGTCTTGTGTATTGAATCACAGTTTATGCTTTCTGATCTATGTCAGTTTCGATACTGCCCAGAATTTCCAATCCACATTTGCCCTGGTGCCTAATTTTATTTAAGAGTCTTAACTGTTTTATTACATGAAAACTGTTAGTTAAATTAATATTTAAAAAATAATGTGATTATGTGTCACCTGGAAGAAATTCCTTTGGGTCTGTTAAATTCAGTAATGAGTTAAAATGAATAGAGATATAAATGTTGTAACCCCCAGTGTCATTTAAGGATATAATCATTGATAATATGTGGTAGATTGTATGATATACTTATGGCTGAGACTAAGTACAGCTCTAATGCCATATTTACATTTGCTGCTGACACTACTGTGGTGGGTGAATCTGTGGAATTCATTGCCACAGGTGGCTATGGAGACCAAGTTATTGGGTGTATTTAAGGCAGAGGTAGATTCTTAGTCAGGGCTTGAAGGGATTTGGGGAGAAGGCAGGAGATTGGGGCTGAGAGGGAAAATGTATAAGCCACGATGTGAAGCAGACTCGATGGGTTCAAACAGCCTATTTCTGCTCTTATATCTTGTGGTCTTACAGAATCAAAGATGGTAACAAATCAGTGTATAGAAGGGAGATTGAGACTCTGGCTGAATGGTGCCACAACAACCTCTCACTCAATGACCGCAAAACCAAAGAGCTGTTTATTGACTATTGGGCAGGGGGGTGGGAATGGAGGTCCATCCTCCATCAGGGGATCTGAGGTGGAGAGAGTCAGCAACTTTAGCTTCCTTGCTGTTATCATTTCAGAGGATCTGTTCTGGGTTGAGCACAGAACTGCCATTACAAAGAAGGCACAGCAGCGCCTCTGCTTTCTTAGCAGTTTGTGCAGATTAGGCACGTCATCTTAAACTTTGACAAGTTTCTATAGATGGATGGTGGAGCATATACTGACTGGTTACATCACGGCCTGATTTAGGAACACTTAATGCCATTGAACAGAAACATAACGACAAAAAGTGGGTACAGTACAGTCCATCATAGGTAAAGCCCACCCCACCATTGAGCACAACAACAAGGAATACTGTTGCAGGAAAATAGCATGTATCATCAAGAACCTGCATCATCCAGGCCATGCTTTCTTCTCGCTGCTGCCATCAGGAAGGAGGTACAGGAGCCTTCCGTCCCACACCACCAGGTTTATGAACAGTTATTATTCCTCAACATTCAGACTCTTGAACTTCACTCACCTCAATGCTGAACAGATTCCACAACTTACGGAATCATTTTTAAAGAATCTACAACTTGTGTTCATGATTTTGTTGTTTGTTGAATTCTTTTATTTGCGTTCGCACAGCTTGTTGTCTTTTGCACATTAGTTGTTTGTCCCTTTTTGTTGTGTGCAGTTTTTCATGGTTTCTGTTGATTGTCTATTTACTATGAATGCCTACAAGAAAATGAATATATGTTGACAATAATATATTTACTTTGAACTTTTCAACTTTGATGTAAATGTGATTTTCTAGCTGCGAATTTATATATTCTCCTAATTCCTTCTGTGGTTCATTGCAGATAATATTCCTGAGGATTTAAGGGATGCTTTCTACACAGATCAATATGAACAGGAACATATTAAGCCACCAGTGATCAAGCTGTTGCTATCCAGTGAACTCTATTGTCGTGTGTGCAGCCTAATTTTAAAGGGGGATCAGGTGGCTGCATTGCAGGGTCACCAACCTGTCATTCAAGCATTGTCACGCAAAGGCATTTATGTAATGGAGAGTGATGATATGCCAGTTTCAGAATCGGACCTCACACAGTCTCCAGTCAAAATGGTGAGTGACAGATTCTAATTAAGATTTATTTTAGTTCCTTTTTCTAGTGACTTTCTGGTATTCCAGGGCAGATTTATTTATCTTTTCATGGTGAGCTTGCCATCTGGAGTGTATGGCAAAACACAGTTGTGCAGTACAAATCTCCTTTCCATGCTTTCTAGCACTGCTGACCTCTCTGGTTTGCAAGTTGTTAATGTTTACATGTGCTAATGTAAAACCTGTAGACATTACCACTTACCCTGTCTGAGAAGTTGAGCCATTTATAAGATGTCTTCACACATTACTTGGCTTGTGCTTGTAATACCATTTTCTTATTTCTTGGTGTGTATCCTGCTTCAGATTTTTTGCACCTGCATAATGCCTTTCTTGGATTCTGATTGTTAAATTGGTTAAAGTAGTTTTGAAGATGAAAGACTAATAATTGAGTGTCTTTAATCCTTGTGTAGTATCGGGATTGATTAACTCTATACATATCCAAAATGTGAGGAACTAAAATTTTGCCTACACAATGGTTCCTTTTATCATTATGATATTGCTTGAGGTTGGAGACGACATTAGATGCATGACAGCTCTGGCAAGGGCTTGCAAGACATTACTTCCTACAAAACGAAAGCCTATCGCATGAATGGCAATGATGCTTCACTACCAGATGAACTCAATGCCTTCTTGCCTGCTTTGAAAGGGAGAATACAACTACAGCTGTGAAGATCCCTGCTGCACCTGATGACCCTGTGATCTCTGTCTCAAAGGCCGATGTTAGGCTGTCTTTAAAGAGAGTGAACCCTTGCAAGGTGGGAGGTCCTGATTGAGTACCTGGTCAGGTTTTGAAAACCTGTGCCAACCAACTGGAGGGAGTATTCAAGGACATTTTTCAACTTCTCACTGCTATGGGTGGAAGTTCCCACTTGCTTCAAAAAGGCAACAGTTATACCACTGCCCAAGAAGAATAATGTGAGTTTCGTTAATGACTATCACCCAGTAGCACTCACATCTATAGTGATGAAGTACTCTGAGAGGCTGGTCATGACTAGATTGAACTTCTGCCTCAGCAAGGACCTGGACCCATTGCAATTTGCCTGTCACCACAATAGGTCAGCGGTAGATGCAATCTCAATGGTTCTCCATGCGGCTTTAGACTACCTGAACAACACAAACACCTGCGTCAGCATTTAATACCATCATTCCCACAATCCTGATTGAGAATTTGCAGACCTGGGCCTCTGTACCTCCCTCTTTGATTGGATCCTCGACTTCCTATCTGGAAGACCGCAATCTGTGCAGATTGGTGATAACATATTCTCCTCACTGACGATTGACACTGGCGCACCTCGGGAATGTGTGCTTAGCCCCCTACTCTGCTCTCTATATGCCCATGACTGTGTGGCTAGGCATAGTTCAAATAACATCTATAAATTTGCTGATGAGACAACCATTGTTAGTAGAATCTCAGGTGGTGAAGTCAGGGCGTACAGGAGTGAGGAATGCTAACTAGTGGAGTGGTGCTGCAGCAGCAATCTGGTAGTCATCATCAGTAAGACAAAAAGGTTGATTATGGACTTCAGGAAGCATAAATCAAAGGAAGACTTACCAATCCTCACAGAGGGATCAGAAGTGGAGAGAGTGAGCAGTTTCAAGTTCCTGGGTGTCAAGATCTTTTTGAGAGTCTAACCTGGTCCCAACATATTGATGCAGTTATAAAGGAGGCAAGACAGCAGCTATACTTTATTAGGAGTTTGAAGAGATTTGGTATTTCAACAAATACATTCAAAAACTTCTCTAGATGTACCGTGGAGAGCATTCTGACAGGCTGCATCACTGTCTGGTATGGGGTGGGGTGGGGGGGGGGTGTGGAGGCTACTGCACAGGACCAAAAGAAACTGCAGAGGGTTGTAAATCTAGTCAGCTCTATCTTGGGTACTAGCCTACAAAGTACCCAGGACATTTTCAAGGAGCAGTGTCTCAGAAAGGCAGCGTCCATTATTAAGGACCTTCAACACCCAGGGCATGCCCTTTTCTCACTGTTACCATCAGGTAAGAGGTACAGAAGCCTGAAGACACACACTCAGCGATTCAGGAACACCTTCTTCCCCTCTGCCATCCGACTCCTCAATGGGCATTGAACCCTTGGACACTACCTCACTTTTTAAAAATATATAGTATTTCTGCTTTTTGCATGATTTTTAATCTATTCAATGTACTTATACTGTACAAAGTATACTGAATATTGTTATTACTATTTTTTTCTACTCTTATGTATTGAATTAGAACTGGCTACTACTAAGTTAACAAATTTCACATCACATGCTAGTGATAATAAACCTGATTTTGATTGCTCAAAATAATATAACAAACAATACAGCCATTGAAACCATTTTTTTCTGCCTTTTTCACTAAAAGATATTAAGAAGAAAAGGATTCTCATGTATCCTAAATATGTCTTAGATCTGAAATGCTACCAACTTCATCAAGCATGTCTAGAGCAAACTTTCTTTTTCCATCTCTGATATCTTTCACAGACCTATTGACTTTCAGTTATCAAATTGCTATCCCCTTCTCCCAGTTCCTCCATCTCCACCATATCTGTTCTCAGAATCAGGTTTTCCATTCTGGAGCATCTGAGATGTCCTTTTTTAAAAAAAAAGACAAGTGTTTCCCTTCCGTCACCATTGATTCTGTCCTCAATTGCATGTCCTACATTTCCCAGACATTTGCCCTCACTTCATCTTCCTGCCATTATGACAGGGACATTTTTCCCCTGTCTTTTTCTCCCACCCCATGAGCCTCCGTACCTAGCATATACAGTGGCATGCAAAAGTTTGGACACCCCGGTCAAAATTTCTGTTACCGTGAATAGTTAAGTGAGTGGAAGATGAACTGATCTCCAAAAGTCATAAAGTTAAAGATGAAGCATTCTTTTCAACATTTTAAGCAAGATATATAACCATATAACAATTACAGCATGGAAACAGGCCATCTTGGCCCTTCTAGTTCGTACGGAACGCTTACTCTCACCTAGTCCCACCTACCTGCACTTAGCCCATAATATTCCATTCCTTTCCTGTCCATATACCTATCCAATTTTACTCTAAATGGCAATACCGAACCAGCTTCTACCACTTCTACTGGAAGCTCATTCCACACAGCTACCACTCTCTGAGTAAAGAAGTTCCCTCTTGTGTTACCCCTAAACTTTTGCCCCTTAACTCTCAACTCCTGATTAGTGTATTATTTTTGTTTTGTACAATTTGAGTGGGGAGAAAAAAGGAAAGGAGCACCATGCAGAAGTTTGGGCACCCCAAGAGATTTAAGCTCTCAGATAACTTTTACCAAGATCTCAGACCTGAATTAGCTGTGGCTTGTTCACAGTCATTGTTAGGAAAGGCCAGGTGATGCAAATTTCAAAGCTTTATAAATACCCTGACTACTCAAACCTTGTCCCAACAATCAGCAGCCATGGGCTCATCCAAGCAGCAGCCTAGCACTCTGAAAATTAAAATAAATGATTCCCACAAAGCAGGAGAAGGCTATAAGAAGATAGCAAAGCGTTTTCAGGTAGCCATTTCCTCAGTTTGTAATGTAATTAAGAAATGGCAGTTAACAGGAATGGTGGAAGTCAAGTTGAGGTCTGGAAGACCAAAAAAACTTTCTGAGAGAACTGCTCGTAGGATTGCTAGAAAGGCAAATCAAAACCCCCATTTGACTGCAAAAGATCTTCAGGAAGATTTAGCAGACTCTGGAGTGGAGGTGCACTGTTCTATTGTGCAGCAACACCTGCACAAATATGACCTTCATGGAAGAGTCATCAGAAGAAAACCTTTCCTGTGTCCTCACCACAAGATTCAGCATCAGTTGTTTGCAAAGAAAAACAGAGCGAAGATGTCTGTGCATGTAATTGTTTAATGTGTACTTGATATTGCACTCCCAGATATCGCACAAAACTTCACAAATCAACCAACGATTCCAGTGGCATGGAAACTACGACGAATAGAGCTGATGGATTTGTTACAGCCTTCATCCGCCTTCACAGACATTGTGTTCAAAGTAACTTCATCTGCCTATTTCACCGTTGAGGTCTTGGTTGGATTGTTCTTTGTCAGGGAGCTCACTTTTGACCTTACCACCATGGGTGACCCTACCAGGAGCATAGCTCCAGACGGCATCGCTCTCAGGATTTCAGGATCACACAAGCTTCTCCAGCACAACCAGTTGACAATCCACGGAGAAGACAATGGTCTGCCTCAAGAGGTGCAAGCTGAGGGTTTTACCATGGCCTTCATGGTCCCCTGACCTAACATCAATGAAAATCTGTGGATAGACCTCAAAAGAGCAGTGTATGCAAGACGGTCCAAGAATCTCACAGAACTAGAAGCTTTTTGCAAGGAAGAATGGGTGAAAATCCCCCAAACAAGAATTTAAAGACTCTTGGCTGGCTCCAGAAAGTGTTTACATGCTGTGATACTTGGCAAAGAGGGTGTTACTAAGTACTGATCATGTAGGGTGCCCAAACATTTGCGTCTAGCCCTTTTCCTTTTTTGTTGTTTTGAAGCTATAAAAGATGGAAATAAAAAAAATAATCTTAAAATATTAAAGAAATGTGTCATCTTTAACCTTCTGCCTTCTGGAAATCAGGTTATCTTTTTCCTCGCTTAGCTATTCACAGTAATAGAAATTTTGACCAGGGGTACCCAAACTTCTGCATGCCACAGTGTTTTTGCCATATCCTGAGGGATTTTGCTACTAGCATATCTTTCCTCCCCTTCCACTCCTTTGTCCATTGGTCCCTTCTCACTGATGTCTCATGGCACATCCCTGCTGCATGATGAGTGGCACACCTAGCGCTGTAACTCATTCCTCACCAACGTTCAGGGCCCTAAGCAGTCCTTCCAGGTGAGGCAACACTTCACCTTTTGAGTCTGTTGGGATCTATTATATCTAGAGCTTACAGTGCAGTCTCCTAATGCAACTCAAATTGGGGAATTGCTTTGTTGAGCACGTTTGTTCTGTACAGCACCAAATGTATGATCTCCTGGTGGCTTCTAATTTCAATTTGATTTCCCATTCCCATGCTAGTATATATGCCCACGTGGCCTTCTCTACTGTCACGATGAAGCCTCATTCAGGTTGGAGAAGCAACATACTCCATCTGGTTAACTTCCAGATTGATGGCATGAACGGAATTCTCTAACTTCAGTTTGTTTTTCCTCTTTCTCTTCCCTCCCACTTTTCTTCATGCTTCATTCTGGTTATCCGCTACCTTTTCCTTTTCCTACCTGCCTCTCTCTGGTTCCTCTCCTCCTTCCCATTCTTCCATGGTCCACCATCCTCCCCTATTAGATTCCTTCTTCACCCATCCCCTCCCAGCTTATTACTTCGCCCTCTTCCCTACCCAACCCTCCCATCTTCCTTCCCATGGGTTCTTACTTATCACTTGCTAGCTTACACTCCTTAATTTGGCTTCTGACCCTTTCTGTTCCAGTTCTGTTGAAGGGTCTCTGGTCAAAACGTTGATTATTTATTCCCCTCCAAGGGGCTGCTGACCTGTGTTCATCCAACATTTGTGTGTGTTGCACAAGGTTTCCAGTGTCTGCAAAATCTCTCAGGTTTACAACTGTTTCTTGGTTTTGTTTCCTCCTCAATCCAGCCTCCTCTTTGATGGCCATTTCCAACCTATTGAGTAGAATGCTTGATCAGAAATGCAAGATTTTAAATTTTTTACTCTTTTCACTCTATCTGCACATTTGCATCATCTTCGTTCTTCAGGGTAAATCTAAAGGGAGCTGGATAACACTTCCCTATACAATCTTGCTAGTATAATTCAAATATCTACTCTCAATTTTGTGGCAGCAAGGTCATTGACACTGTTACGTATGGACAAGTTCAGTTGGATTCTGGCAGTAAACGGTTTATACAATCCATCAAGGTCATATCTTTTTCTAGTTTACTTACAATTACCATGATCTTTGCACTGTTTTATCTTTAATTTGCCATGGCTTTGCTTTGTTTTCAGATGAACTGCTGTCTCTTCATAGCACAGTAACGTAAAACAAGTTGTGCCAGAATGCAGTTCATATTGTGCACTGCCATGGTGATAGCATTCTTTATTAAGTTTGCTCTTCTGTCTTAATTTTAGTACCTTCACTAAATGCTATTAGAAATTTTATGCTTGTTTGAATCTCCATTGCTTGAACAAAAATTAAATTTCTGCATAATATTTGATTTTTTTACTGATCAACTTTGAATCTGCACATATGGATTACACCAGGATTACTATTCTGCAAAATTCTTGTCATGTTCAGCAATCTGTCTTCTACAAAATTTACAGCTGATTTATCTGAGGGTTAATTCCAGCTATTAAGCTGATCCACCAGGTTCAGGAACATTTATTACCCCTCAACCATCAGTCAACTTCAGTCAACCTTACTTGCTCCATCACTGAACTGTTTCTACTATCTATAGACTCACTTTCAAAAACTTAGCTCATGTTCCTCATGTTCTTGATATTTACTTATTTATTTGTTGTTTTATCTTTTGTATTTGCACATTTTATTGTTCTTGCACAATGGTTCTTTGTCCTGTTGGATGTGGTCTTTCATTGATTCTATTGTGTTTCTTGAGCTTATCGGTACATGCTGCAAGAATACAAATTCCAGGATTGTGTATATTTAGTTTGAACTTTTAACTTTGGGACCACCATGTAACTAATTTAACCAAATCTTCAAATATTTTGTCCTCTCTTTGGGTAGAGCCAGCATTGTTTTACTGAATCATCTTGCAGCACCTACAGATGAGAATGGAATGATTTCGTTCCTTCCATAAGTACATACCTATTCCATTCATGACTTGACTCAACTGCTGTAAGGATCTTAAAGTCCTAATTGTGGCTGACTTTACTACCACAGCACAACTGATTACAAGCATAGAATAAATCAATTTTTGAATCAATTTGTTGATCCAAAAAAAACCTAACCTCTCAAAATCCAATCCATATCTAATCCTAAAGTGCCTTAGTTACTCTGTTCATTCTCCTAGTCAGTTATCATAACGGCACTAATCATTGTAATCAGAAATTGATGAAAGCCAGACTCTCAGCAATTTAAATCAATAATATAGTCATTTCATTTTTGTCACTCATTGCTACAGGGGATTGCAATGCAACTATAACAAGGCTCCTGAATGAGTCCTAACATCTGTCTCAGTTTTCACATCAGTATAGTATAGTAGAGTCAGACAAGGTAGAAACAGATCCTTCGCTGCACCATGTTCATATGAGTATCAAGTGCTATCCTAATTGAGTCTATAGCTTTCAATGCTTCTGTGAATTAAAATGTTCATCTAGATGCTGTTTAAATGTTGTGAGAATACCTGTCTCCTTCATCTTCTCAGGCAGGATATTCCGGATTGCATCCATCCTCTGGTTGAAAAAATCTTCCTCAGATGTCCTCTGAACCTCACCTTAGATCTATGCCCTCTAATCTTTAACACCTCTGAAATGGGGAAAAGTTTCTCACTGCCGCCTTGAAAATTTGTAGACCTTTTTCAGGTTTACAGAGTCCTCTGCTTCAAGAAAAACAAGCCCAGTCTATCCAACTCCCTCTTCAGAGCTGAAACATTCCATCCCAAACACTATCCTGGTGAACTTTGTCTGCAGCCTCTCAACAGTAGTAAGCCCTTTGTGACAATCAGAGCTGCACACATTATTCCAAATGTAGCCTAACCCGTGTTTTATAAAGATGTGTACTTGGATCTTAAGCCTGATTTATAATTCTGTGTCGCATATATGCTGTAAATACCACATACCCTACGCCGCATGGTGACGTGCACCTCCCCAAAAAGGTAACTCGTGCGTCGTGGTGACACAGACTGCAGCAACTGTGATTGGTCCGCTTGGTGGCATCGCATTTCCTCCTACACATTTCTGGTTGCTTCTTCAGGTTTGTACACCGATGCGAAATGGATGAACCAAATCGTTAAATCTACCTGCCGACATGTGAACATGTTTAAAATGCATTTCCTCATCCATGTCTCTCACGAAGAAACTCAACACAGTGGCATGGAAACCCCACCACCAACTAGCGTTTTGGCGTACACCAATGCATGCTCGCTACGGCGTTGAGCCTATGCAGGAGTGAAAATCAGGGTTACAGCGTAGCCCATACGCACAAGTATAAAACAGCCTTAATGCCTTAGATAATGAGGACAAGTGTCCCATCTGCTTCCTTTACCGCCTCATGTATCTGTGTTATGATTTTCAGGAATTTTTGTACTTGCTCGCCAAGGTCCCTTGATTCCTCAATAATCCTTACTACTTAAACACTGCCTTTGATCACTTCCGTGCTACTCTCATTTATCCTTTCTTTCCCCCTCCCCCAAAATTTTCGGGATTAAATTCCATTGTCATTGCTCTGCCCAATTTGCCATCTGATTGATATCATTCTTTGGTGCAAGCCTGCTCACTGTCAACAACATTGCTAATTTTTGTGTCATCTGCAAACTTGTCATTCATACTTTCTGAATTGATATCTTAGTATTAACATATATAACAAATTCCCTGTACCAATTTGCTGGTCAAATGGTTCCAATCACAAATGTAATCTTTCACCATTGTTCTTTGTCTCGTACTACCAAACCATTTTAGTCCTGCGAAGGGTTTCAGTCCAAAACATTGACTCTACCCTTCTGCAAGATGCTGCCTGGGCTGCTGAGTTTCTCCAGCATTTAGTGTGTATTGCTTGGACTTCCAACAACTGCAGCCTTTTCTCATATTTGCAATTTTAGATCCAATATACCAACTTGCTTTTGATCTCTGGTTCTACCTTTTTAACAAATCCTGTATTTGGGACCTTGTCGAAGGCCTTGCTGAAGTCCATGTAAACCACATCAATTGCACATCAAAAGTATATTTCAAAGTTCAAAGTGCATACATGTCAACATACACTACTCTGGGATTTTCTTATGGACATTTAATGTAAGTACAATAGAATCAATGGAAAAACCACAAACAGCAAAGACAGTCAAACAACCAATGTGCAAATACAAAAAAAAAATCAAGAAAATGAGTTGTAGAATCCTTGAAAGTGAGTCCATTGGTTGTGGAATCAATTCATTGTAGAGATGAGTGCAGTTATCCCCTTTGGTTCAAGAGCCTGATGGTTGTTCCTGAACCGAGTGGTGTGAGACCTGAGGCTCTTTGCCTCTTTCCTAATGACAGCAGCAAGAAGAGAGTATGGCTTGGATGGTGGGGGTCCTTGATGATGCTGCTTTCCTGCGGCAGTGCACCCTGCAGATGGGCTCAATGGTGGGACGGGTTTTACCCAAGTTCCCTCTTCAAAGATAACTCGCTGAAATTAGTCTGATCTCCCAACACAAATTTGCACCAACTATCCCTGTCAAACTCAACTGTTGCAAATTTAGATCATTCTTGCCCCGTAGATTTTTTTCCACAAATTTCCCTCCCTCTATTGTTTTGATAAGAGTGAAAGTATTTCCTATCACAGTCCTAAATGTCTTGCTCTATATTCTTGCTTCTAACCTGAGCAAAGGGAAATGTCCTTCCATAGAACATAAAAAAACTACAGCACAATACAGGCCCTTCGGCCCACAATGCTGTGCGGAACATGTACTTACTTTAGCAATTACCTAGTTACCCATAGTCCTCTATTTTTCTAAGCTCCATGTACCTATCCAGGAGTCTCTTGAAAGACCCTATTGTATCTGCTTCCACCACCATTACCAGCAGCCTATTACATGCACTCACCATTCCCTGACATCTCCTCTATACATTCTTCCAAGCACCTTAAAACTGTGCCTCTTATGATAGCCATTTCAGCCCTGAGAAAAAGCTTCCGACTATCTGCACAATCAGTGTCTCTCATCATCTTATACACCTCTATCAGGGCACCTCTCATCCTCCATCGCTCCAAGGAGAAAAGGCCATATTCACTCAACCTATTCTTGTAAGCATGCTCCCCAGATCAGGCAACATCCTCATAAATCTCCTTTGCACCCCTTCTATGATTTCCACATCCTTCCTATAGTGAGGTGACCAGAACTCCAAGTGGGGTCTGACCAGGGTCCTATATAGCTGTAACATTACCTCTCAGCTCTTAAACTCAATCCCACTGTTGATGAAAGCCAATGCACTATATGCCTTCTTAATCACAGAGTCAACCTGCGTAGCAGCTTGAGTGTCCTATGGATCCCTCTGATCCTCAAACTGCCAAGAGTCTTGCCATTAATGGTATATTCTGCCATCATATTTGACCCAAAATGAACCACCTCTCACTTATCTGGGTTAACTCCATCTGCCACTTCTCAACCCAGTTTTGCTTCCTATTGATGTCCCGCTATAACCTCTGACAACCCTCAACGCTATCCACAACACCCTCAAACTTTGTGTCATCAGCAAATTTACTAACCCATCCCTCCACTTCCTCATCCAAGTCATTTGTAAAAATTACAAAGGGAAAGGGTCCCAGAGCAGATTCCTGAGGCATGCCACTGGTCACTGACCTCCATGCAGAATATGACCCATCAACAACCACTCTTTGCCTTCTGTGGGCAAGCCAATTCTGGATCCACAAAGCAAGGTCCCCTTGGATGCTTTCTTACTTTCTCAATAAGCCTTGCAAAGGGTACCTTATCAAATGCCTTGCTGAAATTCATATACACTACACCTACTGCTCCACCTTCATCAATGTGTTTAGTCACATCCTCAAAAAATTCAATTAGGCTCATAAGGCACGACCTGTCTTTGACAAAGCCATGCTGACTATTCCTAATCATATAATGCCTTTCCAAATGTTCAGAAATCCTGCCTCTCAGGATCTTTTCCATCAACTTAGCAACCACTGAAGTAAGACTCACTATTCTATAATTTTCTGGGCTATCTCTACTCCCCTTCTTGAATAAAGGAACAATATCTGCAACTCTCCAGTCCTCCAGAACCTCTCCCGTCCCCATTCATGATGCGAAGATCATTGCCAGAGGCTGAACAATCTGCTCCCTCGCCTCCCACAGTAGCCTGGGGTACATCTCATCCAGTCCCAGAGACTTATCCAACTTGATGCTTTCTAAAAGCTCCAGCGTATCCTCTTTCATAATGTCCATATACTCAAGCTTTTCAGTCCACTGTAAGTCATCTCTACAATCACCAAGATCCTTTTCCATGATGAATACTGAAGCAAAGTATTCATTAAGTACCTCAGCAATGTCCTCCGGTTGCATACACACTTTTCCACTGCCATACTTGTTTGGTACTATTCTTTTATGTCTTACCCTCTTGTTCTTCACATACCTGTAGAATGCCTTGGGGTTTTCTTTAATCCTGCTTTCCAGGGCCTTCTCATGGCCCCTTCTGGCTCTCCTAATTTCATTCTTAAGCTCCTTCCTGCTAACCTTATAATCTTCTAGATTTCCATCAGTACCTAGTTCTTTGAACCTTTCATAAGCTTTTATTTACTTCTTGACTAGATTTTCAACAGCCTCTGTACACCACAGTTCCTGTACCCTACCATCTTTTCCCTGTCTCATTGGAACGTACCTGTGCAAAACGCCATGCAAATATCCCCTGAACACTTGCAGCATTTCTACCGTACTTTTTCCTGAGAATATCTGTTCCCATTTTATGCTTTCAAGTTCCTGTCTGATAGCTTCATGTTTACCCTTACTCCAAGTAAACGCTTTCCTAACTTGTCTGTTCCTATCCCTCTCAAGTGCTATGGTAAAGGAGATAGAATTGTGATCACTATCTCCAAAATGCTCTCCAACAGAGAGACCTGACCAGGTTCATTTCCCAATACTAGATCAAGTAGGCTTATCTATGTGTTGTGTCAGGAAACCTTCCTGAACACACCTAACAGACAGATAAACCCCTTGCTCTAGAGAGATGCCAATCAATATTTGGGAAACTAAAATCTCCCACCATGAGAACTCTGTTATTATTACACCTTTCCAGAATCTGTCTCCCTATCTGCTCCTCGATGTCGCTGTTACTATTGGGTGGTCTATTAAAAAAACACCCAGTAGCGTTATTGACCCCTTCCTGTTTCTAGCTTCCACCCACAGAGACTCAGTAGACAATCCCTCCATGACTTCCTCCTCTTCTGCAGCTGTGTCACTATCTCTCATTAGCAGTGCCACGCCCCCACCTGTTTTGCCTCCCACCCTCTTCTTTCTAAAACATCTAAAGCTTGGCACTCTAAGTAACCATTCCTGCCCCTGATCCATCCAAGTCTCTGTAATGGCCACAACATCCAAGTACTGATCCACGCTCTAAGCTCATCCACTTTGTTCATGATGCTTCTTGCATTAAAATAGACACATCTCAAACCATTGGTCTGAATGTATCCCTTCTCTATCACCTGCCTATCCTCCCTCTTGCACTGTCTCCAAGCCTTCTGTATATGTGAACCAACTGCCCCTTCCTCTCTCTCTTCAGTTCAATTCCCACTCCCCAGTAATTCTAGTTTAAACTCTCCCCAGTAGCCTTAGCAAACCTCCCTGCTGGGATATCCCCCTTGGATTCAAGTGCAACCCATCCTTTTTGTACAGGTTACACTTGCCCCAAAAGAGGTCCCAGTCCAGAAATCTGAATCCCTGCCCCCTGCTCCAATCCTTTCTACATCCGGAGTATCAATTTTTAAAGCACAATCACTGTGATGGGGAAATGTATTACTACTTGTGTCTTATGCAAAACAATATATGTATGCTCTTAACCCCAATGAGTACATGCAGGATTTTATATAGTTCAATGAAATCTCCTTTTATTCTTCTAAACTCTAATACATATTGGTCTCGTTGACCCAGTTTTGCCTGGCAGGGCTATCCTATAGTTTCAGGCTAGAAAACCTTAATTGCACTCCTGCTATGGTAAATGCATCTTGGATAAGAAGACCAAGCCAAAGCTGCATGCACTTGTCCAGGTGTGATCTCACTGAAGTGTTTTCAATAAGATTATTTCTGTTTTTTTTAAAAGCAAATGAGTATAAAGCCCTGATAATCTTCATCTGCCTATTTGGCAGTGAATTGGTATATGGCTTTCAACATAATGTTTGTCATGCTCTCATTCTACTCCCAGGGTCCCATTTCCCATGCTCCCTTAACCAGGGCCCCTGTTATGTGTTCTGGCTTCACTGAAGTTTTGAGTACTGAGTTACTATATTTTACAATATTGTTGATACACTAAACCAGTTTAGTTAGTTTATAGAGGGTCCAGAATTAAATTACTAACGGTTTACATTTTTTACTCCTCACATGTTGTCATTCTTGTAAAATTTCAATAATGTTTTAATTTCCTCAATTTTTCATGTCACTTTTTATTAGAGTTCCATTATTGCATTCATTTACATGCCATTAATGTCCTGGCCCTGAAAATAATCATAGCCTGTGCTGAGTGGGGCCATCTGTCTCCAGTCCCCACCTAAATTCCCCATTGCACAGCATTGGTTTGGATCTAGAAGGCCAAGAATGCAGTTGGCCTGCATTGTACTGGAAATTTCCACCTTATTTTCAGGTCACATGAGTAGACCGGTACAACTCCATCTATAAAACTTTGGGAAATTTTTTAATGGATGAAAGAGCCGAGCCTTAGCATGTTTGCAGTCAGGACTTGTCTGGATGCTGTTAATATTGCCATAGGTATTGATTTTCTTCCTTATAACTATAAAACTTTTGAAGCGAAATGGGCTTATGGATTCTGGTTCAGATTGAAACTATGAGCAAAATTCCAGTGTATGTTCTTAGATCTCCAAGTTTACTTTTCTATAGTTATACTCCATACTCCAGCATTGCAGCATACTGATAGATTTGTGAGATGAAATGCCTGTTTTAATTCGGAGTTCCACATTTCACTGCAGTGTTGGAGTTTAGACTTGAGTCTTGCCATACAGGTTTCCCCCACTATTTGTAAGGAGAGAGTTCCTATAAAACAGTTCATAAGCCAGAATGTTGAAAAGTGAAGAAGCAATTACCATTTATTTATATGGGGAAAATTTGAGAGCTTTCGTAGACCCAAAAAATAACCTGCCAAATAACACATAAAACCTAAAATAACGGTAACATATAGTAAAAGCAGGAATGATCTGATAAATACACAGCCTATATTATGTAGGAATACTTTTCTACAATTATTACAGCATTATTACAGCAAAATTTCATGCAAGCGCTCTCAGCAGCACTCGCAGCAAAAACACATGGCGCAAGCGCTCCTGGCAGAAGCACTTTTCCAGTAACCTTTAAGCTATGAAGCTACTGAATAACACATAAAAATACACAGCCTATATAAAGTAGAAATAATGTACGCCCAATGTGGTTTCACTTACTGGAATTGGGAATGCAGTGAGGACACTGATGGTGGTGTGTTAGGCTGAGTCTTCGGAGATTGGGTGGTGGGACACTGGGGTGTCATCTCATCGTCGTTTGTTTTCATCAGGGCAGGCTGGTCACCTTCTATGTCTGTCTGCCTCAATGTTGAAGATCAAGTTTCGTCGTCTGCTGTGGCAGATGTGGAAGGCTTGAAAAACGACAGTATGCTTGACTGCTTAGCCTCGCACATTTTTCTATCATACAGTTCTTTGTAAGCACTCAAACCATTCTGCAAACCTGTGTTCAGCTTCAATTGTTAACCTTTCCTCTTCATCAGCTCTTCATCTGTCAGTTCTTGGTCACGGGATGCCAAAACCTCTTTAACATCATCTTCGTCAACTTCCACAAACCGTTAGCCAAATTCAGTATATCCTTACTTCATTCACCATGATCGAAGCTCTTTATTATGTCTAGTTTTACGCCAAGTGTAACACCTTTATGTGCTCTTTTAGGTTTTTCCGATACCTTAGAACTCATCTTGCTAACGGATGCACAAAATAAATCTACATAGAGCAGAGATGCTCACAGGCACGTGCTTAAGCAATGCAAGCTAGAATGCAGTTCCAGGGGAGTAGCTAGTTGGCTCAGCGCATGCTGCCTTTTCTCTTAACAGTGAAAATGCCTTCTGTTAGCGAAAACAGGTAACTAATGTAGGTCTTTGGTAACAGCGAGTTGACATAAAGCGAACGTTCGAAAAACGTGGGACTCCTGTAATTTGATTAAATGATGGCTGTTATGTAAATACTGACAAGATTCAGCCCATTAGCAAAAAAATTCTGAAAGCTCTTTCTTTATCTCTGTCCATCAGCATGCTAGTTTGAAGATACTTAGCTGAAGAAGAAGCTATTCTACTCCAGTCTGAAATAATGATTTATGTATTATGGATTTTATCAAGGGTGGGCCTTTTTCCAACTTCAGTGATAATACCAGCATTTGCTGTAAATAATCTAATTCAGGAAGCTCTGCAAAGTTTGCACAATTAAGAAAACCTTGTATTGATGCTGTTAGTTTCCTTGCAGTTCATCAATAAAGTGATTTGGAATCAGAGAAAAGCAGAGTGATGAATAAGCCTTTCACATATTCCATTTAACTGTAATCAGCATTTCCTTTGGGTGTGTTAATATTGGAAAAAGCTAATGCAGAGTTTTGGTGGTGCATTACATTTGGCACAAACCTCGAATTTGACAGTGATAATGAGGTAATTTAACGGATTTACTTTCTCATGTGGGATTCAGTTCATTATAGTTTATGCAAAATGTTTTTGGTGATGATACTTTAAAATTGTTATGAACTACATCTGATTTTTTTTTTAACTATTTTGCTCAGATGATATGTTGGATGAAAAGAAGGACACCACACAAATTTTGCTGTCCTCCTATACCACTAATCAGTGACCCAAGAACACTTAATTCCACTGCGTCACATTTGTTACACTGCATTTAGAGCCAATGATTTCTATCCACAATTTGACCAATTAAAAGATATGACATCAAGGAAAGCCCCCTTTTCCTGAGAAACAGGCACCCTGTTTGGCCGCAGCTGAGTTGAGGCAGTGTCTGGCCAGGGTAAACCCATATACGAGGAAATCTGCTGATGCTGGAACTTCAAGCAACACACACAAAATGCTGGTGGAATGCAGCAGGACAGCCGGCATCTATAGGAAGAAGTACAGTCGATGTTTCAGGACATCTGATGAAGGGACTCATCCCAAAACGTCAACTGTACTTCTTCCTATAGATGCTACCTGGCCTGCTGCATTCCACCAGCATTTTGTGAGGATAAACTCATGCAAGGCTGCAGGTCCGAACAACATAACCTGTTCAGGTGCCAGGGTACTCTGTGGCCCAATTAACAGAGTTCTTAATGGACATCTTTAATATCCCTCAGACAATCCAGTATCCATTTGGTCTTCAAGGCAGCCACCATCATTCCAGTGCCTTAGGCCCTCTGTTGGTTTGGGTCGTAGTTGTATGCATGATATGCAAGCTGGGCAGTATGATGTGGAATGGCAGAGACTGATAGATTTTGGCACCAGTGGGTCGCAGGAGTTGCCAGTCGGCAACAAACAAGAAAATCTGCAGATGCTGGAAATCCAAGCAACACAAACAAAATGTGTGTTTGTGTGTGTTGCCAGTCAGCGTTGAACTTAATGTAGGTCTGCCTAAGGGACTTCAACTCTGGAATTTTCCTCGTGGGTTTACTCCCAAAACCTTCCCCGTGAAGGCAGTGAAGATTTGAGATCTTCCAACCACAGCACACAAGCCCCTGCCTGAAACAACTGGTTTTAAGAAGCCAGTAACTCTTTTTCCTTTCTATTAGTGAAAGCTGTTCCACCAGGCTTAGAAGCTAAGCCATACATGAAGGCCAGGAGCTGGACTTGGTTGTCAGATGTTAGTTGAAATGCATGCTATTGTCAGCATTTGATAGGTAAAGGGACCTCATCCCCACTACCACCCCTAGCAATGCAACAAGGAACCCGGGTGCCCAAGAGAGTAACAATAACAGGCTTGAATGACTACTGTTCAGGGACACTGACTTCAACAGTCATGGAGTGCTCTGAGTGGCTGGTAATGGATCGTAAAAAAATCCCACTGTCCAGTTGCTTGGACCCTTTCCAGTTCACATACCACTGAAACTAATCCAGAAATGATGCCATTGCTCAACTCCATCCTGTTCTACCTAGATAATGAAACCTCATACTCCAGGATGTTGTTTGTTGACTTTTGCTCATTGTTTAACACGATCATTCCCCAGAAGCTGATGGGTAAACTGTCCTCAGTACTCTACACCCCTCTCTGTAACTGGATTTTGGACTTGTCAGTCAGAGTTGGCAGCAACATCTTGAGCTTTATCAAGCTGAGCAGCTGTGCCCCCTCAGGGTTATGCAGTCATCCTGCTGCCATTCACGTTGGTGACTCATGACCAATCTGCATCAAGTTCGCTGATAATACTGTAGTGGTTGACCTCAACAGCAACAATAATGAGCCGGCATACAGAAAGGAGCTCGAGAGGTATGTCAAGTGGTGGGAGAACAACCACCTGAGTCTCAACGCGGACAAGTCAAAAGATGATTATGGACTTCAAGAAGATACAGATCGACCACTCTCCATTGCACATCAAGCACTCTGTCATGGGGAGAATGAAGAGCACAAATTTGCTCAGCATGTACATAATGAATGACCTAATGTGGACCCAGAACAGCAGTGTTTATATTTTGTGCAAGGCTCCCCACCCCCATTCTAATAACTTTCTACAGGACCACCATCTGACTACAAGGCCCTACAGAGGACAGTAAAAACCACTGAGCAGATTATTAGGGTCTCCCTACCCCTCTTTTGTGACATTTAACTGGAGTGTTAGAATCCCTACCACTCATACCATTTTTTTTTTTGACCCACTATCATCAGGAAGGAGGTACAGAGACTTCAGGACTAGGACTGCCAGACTGGGTAACACCTTCATCCCTTAGGCTGGGAGACTAATGAATATCCTGATATCTCTGAGCGCTTAGCGCTAGGACAGTCAGCTGTTTACTCGTGCTGCACTTTACACATGCATTTATGAATTTTATTTTATTAAATTGGATAATATTTTGTTTGTGCTGTGTGATGTATGTTGTGTCGGTGCAACATGGTTTGGAGGAATGTTGTTTAGTTTGGCTGTATATATGTACAATTAGAATACAATGAACTTGTTTACACTCGGAAAACGAAATGCAGATTAGGTGACCTCTTTGTGAAAAACCTTTAAGTCAGTAAGGGTGATGCTTATCGTTTTGAGTTGTCCATCATTTTAATTTTCAATCTTTCATCTGGCTGTCAGTCTGACCTTTAATATTGATTTGCTGAAAAGTTCCAACAAGTCTCAGCACGAACTTGAACATTTGATTTGAATTCAAAAAATTTGAGGTCATTGGCTATTTCAATTTTGGTACCCATAGCTCCAAAATTCTTTTGCTCTCATGATGTTCCAGAATTCATGATTCTGTTGTATTTGCATATCCTCCAGACATATCATTACCATTTCTTTTCGTAGGGATTGCCAACATCTATGCCATGCATTCTTTCCTAATTGCCCCCCTATCACAGATCTCTTTACTGCACCCTTTACTGCTTCTCTGGAATGTTACACACACACACACACTATCTCTAATTCTTGCTACATTTGCTGAAAGATCATAGCCTGAATAGGTAAACACTGTTTTGCAATCCTTGGGGAACAGGTCTGCTGAATTTTTTTTCCCAGTATTTTGTTTTTTTTCTAAATAAGAAAAACTGCACCAAATTCAAACCAAAAATAGAAATTAATGGGAATGCACAGGAGGTTTTATTTTTGAGAAGAAAAGCAAGTTAATGTCATGGATAATCAAGAGTAGACTGTGGAAAGTGGGTGAACAAATAACAGACACTGTATTTTGAGGGTTGAGCTATCTGCTTAATGGAAAGCAAAACGTGGTTGATAAAGTTCAGTGAGAATGAATGGGTAGTAAAACATACTTTTTATAAATATCTAGGACAGTGCTTTTGTCATCAAAGTTCTCTTAATATGTAAACAGCAAATCTCAAGTTCATCTTTTTTCTTTGTGTGAGGAGCTACTACTGTATATCTTCTGTACTTTCGATCTATGTTGAACTTCTATGCTTTTTCTTGTAGTTTATGCAGCTACTGTTGTAAACAATTCATTGTCTATATCAGTAATGTTATGAACAATACAACCTAGTAAAGTTCTGATGTCCAAATAGGGAAACTGACAATATTGATACTGACCCTATACAGCAGATATGTTTAATTAGAGCAACAACCATTTCAAGTATCAGAAATTGTCCTTTAAAATTTAAAGTAATGTACATTAATTTGAAGTACAGATTATTCGATTTCGGTTTGCAGAGAATACCAGTTTTATTAGCAACTGAAAAGTAAGGTTTTCTAATTCTTCAACCATATACTAATCGAATATTTCTGACATTACAGAATGCTCACATGGCTTTGATTGATGCTCTGATGATGGCCTACACAGTTGAGATGATCAGCATTGAAAAGGTAGTGGCATCTGTAAAGCGTTTTTCCACGTTTAGTGCCTCAAAGGAATTACCATATGATCTGGAAGATGCCATGGTGTTCTGGATAAATAAGGTAAATGAGCTGCTTTATTTTCATGTTCTGTATGAAATTGGTTTATTATTGTTACTTGTACCCCAGAGAGACAGTGAAAACCTTGTTTTACATACTGTTGCTAAAGGTCAAGCATTGAAGTAGAAAGAGGCGAAACAGTAACAGAATACAAAATAAAGTGTAACAGCTCCAGAGGAAGTGCAGTGCAGGTAAACAATAAAGTGCAAAATCCTAACATGGTAGATAGTGAAGTCAAGAGCTCATCTTATCTCAACTGGTCAACAGAGCCTTGACTCAGTAGCAGTACTTCTTCCTCTGACAGAATGTGAGTATAAGTATTGCTTATGAAATATGTGTAAAATCTATTTCCATTTCTTATCCAGTCAAAGAAAGTGCTAATTTTCCCGATGGTACTAATTTTCTGTCTGCTAAAAGCAGCTGTCTCTACACATCCCGGCTTTTGCATTCTAAGCTTCCAATGTGGAACACTATCAAGTACTTCCTGGATGGTCGTGAATATTGAGTCTATTGCAAATATCTTGTCACTTATTTTTCTATTAAATCTTCAATAATTCAACAAAGTTGACTTGCTATTTTTTTTATGGATAGTTCCTCTTATTCTTCCTCTTAGAGTTTTTTGAGGAAGTTATCAGGAAAGTTGATGAAGGCAGGGTAGTGGATGTTGTCTTCTTGGACTTTAACAAGGCATTTGACAAGGTCCCTCATTGGGTTCAGGACCAGCTGGAGGAATGGGATGTGAAATCGCAGTTGGAATTTAATGCAGACACATGCAAGGTATCGCACTTCTGTAGGACCAACCAGGGCAGGTCTTACAAAGTGAATGGTAAGGCACTGAGGAGTGTGGTAGAGTGTGAATACAGGTCCATAATTCATTGGAAGTGACAGCATAGGTAGATAGGGTTGTGAAGAAAGCTTTTGACACATAGTCCTTCATAAATCAAAGTATTGAGTACAGGAGTTGGAATGTTATGTCGAATTGTATAAGACATTGGTGAGGCTCAGTTTCAAGGTTCTAAAGTACATTTATTATCAAGGTATACAACCTCGAGATTCATCTGCTTACAGGCAGCCACAAAACAAGAAACCTGAAAGAACCCAACTTAAAAAAAACACAACATCCAATGTGCTGAGAAAGAGGGGGTGAAAACACAAATCATGCAAACAATAGAAGCAAACATCAGCATTCTTAACCAAATGGAGTCCATAGACCCGGAGCCGGAATATGCTCATAGCCTCGGTCTCAAGTTCATCATACAGCAGGACAAGTTACTGTGAAGCTCACAGATACGAAGCATGTAGCAGCTGGAACAGTCTCACAGCCTCTGCTCTATGGAGAGAGAAATGAACTGGGAAAGAGCAAGCAGAATCTGTCTGACCTTCATTCGCCTCCAGTCTCAACACCCTGCCTTTTCAATCTATTCAGGCTGACGTTTAAAGTGTCCAAACCCCAGGTCATGCCTCACATTAGGATTCATGCCTCGCCACAGTGATATGCTCTGGGCCAAGGCCTCGCTGCCCAACCCAAAACAGTTTTCGATCTTTTCAGATTGGCTCAGTTCTAAGAGTGATCCAACCTTGCTTCTGAATTTGGTGGACAGGTATCAAAACTTCTCCTCCATGTCCCCTCTACAAATCAATCACTCACTCCAACTCCACATACAAAATGCTGGTGGAACACAGCAGGCCAGACAGCATCTATAGGGAAAAGCGCTGTCGACATTTTGGGCTGAGACCCTTCGTCAGGACTAACTGAAAGGAAAGATACTAAGAGATTTGAAAGTAGGAGGAGGAAATGCGAAATGATAGGAGAAGACCGGAGGGTGTGGGATGAATCTAAGAGCTGGAAAGATGATTGGCAAAAGTGATACTGAGCTGGAGAAGGGAAAGGATCATGGGACGGGAGGCCTAGAGAGAAAGAAAGGGGGAGGGGAGCACCAGAGGGAGATGGAGAACAGGCTGAGTGATGGGCACAGAGAGAGAAAAAAACAATCAACTAAATATGTCAGGGATGGGGTAAGAAGGGGAGGAGGGGCATTAACAGAAGTTAGAGAAGTCAGTGTTCATGCCATCAGGTTGGAGGCTACCCAGCCAGTATATAAGGTGTTGTTCCTCCAACCTGAGTGTGGCTTCATCTTGACAGTAGATGAGGCCATGGATAGACATATCAGAATGGGAACGGGACGTGGAATTAAAATGTGTGGCCACTGGGAGATCCTGCTTTCTCTGGCGGACAGAGCATAGGTGTTCAGCGAAACGGTCTCCCAGTCAGTGTCGGGTCTCACCAATATATAAAAGGCCACACCGGGAGCACCGAATGCAGTATACCACACCAGCCGATTCACAGGTGAAGTGTCGCCTCACCTGGAAGGACTGTCTGGGGCCCTGAATGGTGGTGAGGGAGGAAGTGTAAGGGCAGGTGTAGCACTTGTTCCATTTACTAGGATAAGTGCCAGGAGGGAGATCGGTGGGAAGGGATGGGGGGGACGAGTGGACAAGGGAGTCGCGTAGGGTGCAATCCCTGTGGAAAGCAGAAGGGGGGGGGAGGGAAAGATGTGCTTGGTAGTGGGATCCCGTTGGAGGTAGCGTAAGTTACGGAGAATTATACGTTGGACCTGGAGGCTGGTGGGGTGGCGGGCGGATGGGGTGAGGGCAGATGTGCGGGAAATGGGAGAGATGCATTTGAGAGCAGAGTTGATGGTGGAAGAAGGGAAGCCCCTTTGTTTAAAAAAGGAAGACATCTCCTTCGTCCTGGAATGTAAAGCCTCATCCTGAGAGCAGATGCGGTGGAGACGGAAGAATTGTGAGAAAGGGATAGTATTTTTGCAAGAGGCAGTGGGAAGAGGAATAGTTCAGGTGGCTGTGAGAGTCAGTAGGCTTATAGTAGATATCAGTAGATAAGCCGTCTCCAGAGATGGAGACAGAAAGATCAAGAAAGGAGAGGGAGGTATCGGAAATGGACCAAGCAAATTTGAGGGCAGGGTGAAAGTTGGAGGCAAAGTTAATGAAGTCAACAAGCTCAGCATACGTGCAGGAGGTAGCGCCAATGCAGTCGTCGATGTAGCGAAGGAAAAGAGGGTGACAAATACCTGTATAGACTTGGAACATGGACTGTTCCACAAAGCCAACAAAAAGGCAGGCATAACTGGGACCCATGCGAGTGCCCATGGCTACACCTTTGGTTTGGAGGAAGTGGGAGGAGCCAAAGGAGAAATTGTTGAGAGTAAGAACTAATTCTGCTAGATGGAGGAGAGTGGTGGTGGAGGGGAATTGGTTAGGTCTGGAAACCAAAAAGAAGCAAAGAACTTTGAGACCATCCCGGTGGGGGATGGAGGTATATAGGGACTGGACGTCCATGGTGAAAATAAGGCGGTGTGGGCCAGGGAACTTAAAATCATTGAAAAAATTCAAATTGTGAGATGTGTCATGAACATAGGTGGGAAGAGATTGAACAATGGGGGGTTAAGACAATGTCAAGGTATGCAGAAATGAGTTCGGTGGGGCAGGAGCAAGCTAAGACAATAGGTCTACCTGGACAAGCAGGTTTGTGGATCTTGGGTAGGAGGTAGAAACGGGAAGTGCTGAGTGTGGGAACTATGAGGTTGGTGGCAGTGGATGGGAGATCCCCAGAGCTGAAGGTTGGTGATGGTATAGGAGACAGTGGCCTGGTGCTCCTTAGTGGGGTCATGATCAAGGGGTAAATAAGAGGAGGTATCAGAGAGTTGTCGCTGTGCCTCGGCCAGGTAGAGATCAGTACGCCAGACAACAACAGCTCCACCCTTGTCAGCGGGTTTTATAGTGAGGTTGGGATTGGTGCATTGGGAGCGGAGAGCAGAGCGTTCAGAAGGAGTGAGGTTGGAATTGAAACAGGGTGTGGTGAAGTCGAGATGGTTGATGTCCCGTCGACAATTAGCAATAAAGAGATCCAGAGCAGGCAGAAGACCAGAACAGGGTGTCCATGAAGAGGAGGAGGGTTAAAGATGGGAGAAGGGGTCATCGATGGGGGTAGGAGAGTCCTTGTCAAAGAAGTAAGCTCGGAGACGGAGCTGGCGGCAGAAGAATTTGGTGTCATGGAGTACGTGGAATTCGCTGAGGTGTGGGTGAAGGGGGACAAAGGTGAGGCCCTTAATGAGGACAGAGCGCTGTGCCTCAGAGTTGAAGGTCACTCCAACTCTATCCCCAGTTTAGACTCTGAAACCTTTTCAAACACGTTACTTCCAATTTTGCAACGCACCAGCGCAGCACATCCACTTCGCTTTTGCTTGCTTCTTCATTGCTTGCTGTGATAGTTCACCACAATTTATTTCATAAATGGTGTTAACAATGTTTTTCGTCATATTTCTTGCCTTTTTGACAGAAAGCTGTCACCCAACTTCATTGCTTGCTGTGTTAGTTCGCCACAATTTATCTCATAAATGGTGTTATTAACAATGTTTTTCATCATATTTCTTGCCTTTTTGACAGTAAGCTGTCACCCAACTTCACTAGCACCATCTTAAACTGGAACTTTGGAAATATTGTGTGCACTTTTGGTCACCTACCTGCAAGAAAGATGTAATTACAGTTGAAAGAGTAACAGTTAATAGGTTAAATGCAAGCAGGCTTTTACCACTGAGGTTGGGCAGGACTACAACTAGAGGTCATGGGTTAATGGTGAAAGGTGAGAAGTTTAAGGGGAACATGAGGGGAGACTTCTTCACTCATAGGGTGCTGAAAGAGTAGACTAAGCTGCCAACGTAAGTGGTGCATGTGAGTTCAATTTCAAAGCTTAAGGGAAGTTTGGATAGGTATATTGATGATGGGTATGGAGAGTTATGGTCCGGGTGCAGTTTGATTGGAGTAGACAGTTTGAATGGTTCGGCACAGACTGGTTGGGTCGAAGGTCCTGTTTCTGTGATGTACTTTTCTATGACTCTATGGCTCTGTTGGTTTTCAGTGAGATAGATTTCTCTGATCTCTTAATTTCTTTTGCTTACACTGATTCTTTTTCTTACTGTCAGTGTTTTATCTTTTTAATTTTTTCATTCTCTGGAATATTTTTAAAATATTCTTTGTGTAAATCTTACTTAACTTGTACTTGGCGCTGTGATCACATAATATTTCATAATATCTGACACCAGATTGATGCCCATTGGTTTGTCTTGCAGTTTTTGTTATTGAACATTTTACATTTTGCTAAATATGCATATAATCTTAAAAAAACAGTCCTCCACTTTTTCATTTCTATTTGATGTTAGTTTATTTAGGAATTGTTAAAAATTCCCCAACGATATTACACATTTTTATTCATTCTGTATGTTGACTAATTGTTTCCGTTTTTCCAAAAATGTATAGTACACTAGAGAGAAGGCTGAATAATCACTTTCTTTCCTTTGTTTCTATAAATGTAAATTCTGTTTCTTTTATTGTCCTTTCTGACCACTGTCAGTATTTAAATTTTTTCTTTGAAAATGAATTTTATTCTTGTGCCTGTAATTGTTAACTGTGCCAAATATGCAACCATGTTTCTGTCATTTGTTTTGCATCTTTTTCTTCTAATTAACACACTGTCCTTATGTTTTATTATTAATGCTTGTTATGTAACATTGGACTAACAACTAGGCATGCTTTTTTTTTGTCTTTTTAATCCGATTTTTTTAATCTTGTTTGTTTCTGTGACATTTTCTGTTTCTCAAATTATCTCTTATGGTATCTGATGATGTCTTCTGGGGAAAATGGGTGTTTCTCTGGAAGCTTCTCATCCAGTCATCTTTCTGCAGAATTAGTTATTCAATCCAGTTGAATCGGCCTGCTTTGGAGTTTGTGTTCAATGAACTGGAAAAACAATATCCCTTATCAAGCTTTTGTTTACACACTTTTATTTGGTTTTGTAATGTTGGCATTACCTGTCATTTTAGTAGTAATTTGCAGGAGAATTGGATTGTAATTGAAAAGAAACCCAATTGTGCTGTTCAACTTTAATTTACTTACTATTGCCATTATTTATTGTTAATAGTTCTATACTACTTACTCCAGGAGAAGTTGACTATTAGAGGGGAAGAAAACAAAAACTAAACCATAATTTACTATAATCTGCCACTTTCATTCTTCTATTTATATCCGAAACATTTTTTTATCTCCCAGATCTTCCACAGGTTCTTTTAATGCCTTAACTCTTGCAATTTTTCTGTTTATACCTTCCACTGTATCATACTTTAGTAAGGCTGTTAAATTGGCACGTCTGGGACTTCGTGCCATACTGGTAGATTTTGCTGGATATTTGGATGTTACTCCTATAATATACAAACACATTTTAATTCATATTTTTTAAGTTGCAACACAATAGAATTCCTGCAGTTTTACTATTTTTGTATTTTCATGGAAGGATCTTGTTCATCACACTTCATGCTGTTTATCTTGTGCAGTTTTCCATCTTGTATAAATTTTGTATCTGTGTACTATCATAGAGTCAAAGTTGAGTTTGTTGTCATGTGCACAAGTACATTTATGCATGGGGAAAGAAATAAATGTACATATTAAAGCTATTATGAACTCTTTCCTTCTTTCTTTCCTTTCTTTCCTTCTTTCCTTCCCTCCTTCCCTCCCTCTTTCCCTCTCTTTTTTTTCTATAGGGATATGTCAGGGAGGGGAGGGGGGAAGGGTTGATTTTTTTTCTTTCTGTAACCTATTTGAAAATTCAATAAAAAATTTTTTAAAAGAAGTTCATTTATCCACAGTTGAAATGAAGTACTTAGAGGAGCATCACAGGCACATGGTATCATCCAAGCAGCATTTACAAAAAAAAAAGTAAACTAAGCATAAATTATACATGGCTTTCGCAATTTAAAAAAAGTTGGAACAAAAAGTCAATTTTAGTGCAAAATGTCAGAATAGTCATTGTGTTGCTAAATTGTAGTGGTGATTATGGTTTTGCTAGTTGGGAAGGAACTACTCTTGCACCTGATGGTCTGGGATTTCAGGCTTCTGTACCCCTTGCCTGTTGGTATTTGTGAAAAGGTGGCATGGCCTGGATTGATCTTTGGATACTACCAGTGGATCTACCACCTGTGGATACTACCAATGGTGGGGAGAGGTGTGTCTATGATGTACTGGGTAGAGCTCACTACTCTGCAGCTTATTGTGATTCTGCATAGACCATGGTGCAACCTGTCAGAATACTTCCAACAGCTCATCTGTAGAAGTTTGTTAGTCTTTGGTGACAAGACAAAACTCAACATACTAAGAAAGTAAAGACACTGGTGTGCTTTTCTTATGTGGTAGGCCCAAGACAGGTCATCTGATATATTAATGCTCAAGAATTTAAAGTTGCTAACTCTCTCACCATTGATTTTCCCCCATTTAGATTGGTGCATGTTTATCTTTTCTTTCCCTTCCTTCCTGAAGTCAGCTCTTCAGTTTTGCTGATGTTAAGTGAAAGGTTGTTGCTGTAGCACCATTCAACCAGTTATCCTATATGACAGTCAGAGAATCCATTGAGAGACGCAGCATAGCAATAAACCCACTGAGTCCATGAATCACCCACTCACACTGATCCTACACAAGTCCAATTTTATTCTCCCTGCCTTTCCATTGACTGCCACTCCCCAAATTCTACCCCATACACAATTTACAGTACATTAACCTATCCACCCTCGTATCTTTGGGAAGTGAGAGAAAACTGGAGCACCTAGCGAAACCCACACAATCACAGGGAAAGCTTGCAAACACCATACACATCACCCTGAAGGTCATTATTTAAGTTCAATGATCATTCAACCATATGTGAATATATATGAATACAGCCACATGAAACAGCATGCCTCCGGGGCCAAGGTGCAAAACACACAATACCAACAGTAAAACACAGTGTAAGGCACATATTAGATAGTAGTGAACATAGTCACACAAAAAATGCAATATAGCCCAAGTCCCTGAGTGACATGTCCTGAAATCAGTGGTGCATGGATGATTATCAGGAAGAACAACCCAAGCCCTCAGTAGTCTGCAAAAAAAGCATGCACACAATCCGTCTTGTCTTCCACTGAGAGAATAAACACTTGAGGATAGCGCCAATGGGAGTGGCTGCCCCCAATCTAGCATGGATGCCATGCCACAGTGCCTCTGGTGTCTCCTGTCCTGGGCAGCTGCAACAGATGAGCCTATGGCAAGAGACCTAGTCCTTGGTGAATTCCACATACCAATGTCCCAAGACAAGACAATCTCTCCTTGTATGACCACACACAGCCTTTGCACACTGACTCTGACACCTTTCTGTAACAGGCAGCAATACTGCCAGCTGCACCACTGTGCTGTCTCTGTTCAAAGAAAGAGCTCAACATTGACAATGTTATTTCAATAGCATTTTTCCCTTGGTATATTTTTGTTTTCTGTTCTACTAATGTAATATTTATTTACTTTTTTTCTTAAACCATGGGGTTCTTGCTGTTCGTATTTTTTTTACAATAAGGATTAATTTCAGTGTTGGCTGCTTAGTGACCGAAGCCACAACATGCCCAGAAAATAGAAGTCAGTCTGTTTATCTAAAGATGTAACATAAAGGTCAGTTGTCATCAATCTGAATTAAAAACAAGAATAATGAAAATGCTAAAGGCACTATAAAACTGAACTCATACCAAACCTTAGAAAAAAAAGGAAAAAAATTATCAAATTGTATCCTCATCATGACACTTCCTTTAGATGTGGCCACCAGGATTAGTGAGATGTCGAAGCACTGGGGGCAGTATCAATACTTCTGTTAAATCTGTGAAAAATGATGCATGAATATCATTAAATTTCTATATTAGACTTGGCATTTTGTCATAACTTAATTTGTCGTTATTCCTGTGTAGCAGGGTTATGTAAAGATGTCGTTACTCACACATTTACTTAGCAACATAGGATAGCTACGTATTGCTTTGCTTAGCAACCAATAAAAACAGGACGACAGGTCCAATAAGCTTTCAGCCAGCATTCAGATTGGCGAAAGGCCAGTTTGTTAGTCAGTTAACTATATAAAATTGTTCTGATTTTTTAAAAAAATGGCTTAAATAATTCAAAAGAATATGCAATACTTTGTTCTGAAAGTTTGTGTATATTCCTCATTTAGTCATTGTTGCTTTTCTGTTTACAAAACTTTTTATGAAACTAAGCATTAATTTTGATTTATTAATTAATCTGGTTGTTTGCCAGGATTGTGTGAAATGATATTTGTTCTCTCTCACAAAATTGATAAATGCAAGTGCAGAAAGTACAATATTTTGTAATTTTCATTTTCAGTGTCCTTGTCTGTTTCATGAAGTTGAATTAGTAAAACCTTCTGCTAGGGAAATAACTGGTGACTGTTTGATGTGTTAATCTGTTCTCAACTGTTCATGCTGTTTGTTTTGCTATGGGTGAATATTATATGAACCTCAATTTCATGATCTGTTACTAAAGCTAGAAGAAACAAAACAACTATAAAGTATTATATTTTATGTTGTGTTAATTGTTATTGCCATTAATGTTGAAGTTGCAGTTATGAAACTATAAATTGAAGACAGTATTGAATTACTGCAATTTATTGGATTCGTACTAAGTGGTACATGATGACTATTGTAATTGAATTGAAGTTGAGGATAATCTTTTTACTCCTCCTTCTTTGAATGTCATAGTGATTGGTTTTTGTTTGTCTTATTTCCAGGCATCTTGTTGGTGGTTCTGTTTTAATCCCCTTTTTATTGACTGGTGTTCAAACTAAACATATTTCATTTGGACTACTTGCAGCTCCTTTGTCAAAGATATGATTATTATTTTAAATATCTGCAAAGAAAAAGAAAGTACTGCCTTTTTGTATTTCTACTTGTATCCCCATTTTTATTTGAAAGACCAATTGCAATGGGAGAACCTTTAGATAGAAACATACATGGAACATTATAGCACAGTACAGGCCCTTCAGCCCACAATGTTGTGCTGGCTCTCTAGCCTAGTCTAAAACTACACCCTGGAGGTGCCATCTTCCAAACGTTGCCTGGAGAATGTTGGAAAATGGTCAGCCAGCGAGCTCCAGGAATGGGAATTTATCGACTGTTTAAAAAAAAACAGTTTGAGTGCCATTTGTAGATCAGGACTTTGATAGAACCCCAGCCATCTAAAAGGGAAAACCAGAGACATTAAAGAGAGGAATTTAAGTTGTTTCTGCAGACGAGCTTGAAGAGCCAGCTGTTTGGTCCCTTCTTATCTCCGCCCTTTTAGTTCAGTCCTTTTGTTTTTGTCCCTTTTTTTTCCAACTCTCACTTAGATTTTTTTGATACTTGTGGCATTAACGTGTGTTGAACTCCTTCCAATCAATGCTTCTTTGCTCTGCCCTTCACACCTTGTTCCTCCTTCCAGCTCTTCCTTTCCACTCCTGCAGTGTTATACCAATTGACAACGACTTTTTCAACTATTCCAAAATTTCCAGACATTCTTGTCTCCCTAAACTATTGTGTATTTCAGCTTTTTTAAAAGTCTTGTTTACTAGTTTGCTTCTACATTCCTGGTTCCATCCCACATTTCTGTAGAGAAGAGAAGGCTGAAAGAACTTACAGTAAAGTATAGAAAATAATGACAGGTCTGGATAGAGTTGGATACGAAGAAGCTGTTCCCTTTAACAAAGGGGTCGGGGTTAGAAGACAAAAGTATGAAATAAACAATGAGAATTAACAATGACATGAAGAACAGTCTACATGAACAAAAAGGACTGCAGATGCTGGTGTATGGAATAAAAACAATGCTGAAAGGACTCAGTGGGTCAAGCAGCACCTGTGGCAGCAAAAGATACAAGTCGACATTTCCCATTGAAACCCTATATCAGATTCTTACAGTGTCATTATCCAAAAAGTAAGCCTAAATTTTTGCCACCTCAGATGCTGCTTGATTTGGTGAGTTTTGCAGGAGTTCTGATGTTGTACCTTTCTATGCAGCAACGGTTAAAGTTTGGAATGGACTGCCTGCAGCTAAGGTGGATACAGCTTGCTTTGTTGCCTTCAAACTGGAGTTAGATTACTGTTGTGAGGAAACATTTGTAAGGCTACACAGTTGGTGCCAGTGGAAGGAGCTAGTGTTAAACTGATAGAGAGCTTGGTGGGGGGACACAATAGACCAAAAGGCTTTCCTATACTGTAACTACTCTGATTCATGCTCCTGACAAAAGTAATCTTTCTCTTTATTGCAGCTCTGGATTTGTATATTAGAAACTATATTTTTGCTGACCCTTTATCCCAACTGTTTTTATTAACATGCTTCTGTTTCTACTTTGAGATAAAAGTATCTTTGTTGTCTTTTGCCTTTATAGGTGAATTTAAAAATGAGAGAGATTACAGAAAAGGAATTTAAACTTAAACAACAAGTTATAGAAAGTCCAAGTCACCAAAAGGTAATTTTTTTAGGCTTATCACATTCTTCTAGATCATTATATAGTATATTGACTTGACTATTAAGTGCACTTCTCTTCTAGTTTGTTTAACTCTGATTATATAAGAAAATATTTGTCAAGCAATGAGTCATCATTATATTTCATTCTTGATGCAATATTTAGTATTTAATGAAAGCAAGATACTTAGATGTACTCTTATCAAACCTTTTGTTTGCAAGGTTCATTTTTTCCTTGAACATCCGTATTTAGCGGGTTTAAGTTTTTTTGTAGTTACTGTTAATTTCCTGCAATATTAAAACTCTGCAGTTCTGTTAACGGTATTATATAGATTAACTATATGCTATCTGTGCCAACATCTCAATTTGTAAATAAAGTTTGAGTCAGTCAAACTTCCCATCACTTGTCAATTAGAATGTACTTGTAAACACATGAAATTCTGCAGATGCTGGAAATCCAAAGCAAAATACACAAAATGCTGGAGGAACTCAGCAGTTTAGGCAGCATCTATGGAAATGAGCAAACTGTCGATATTTTCTGCTGCGACCCTTATACTTGTGACTTAAAGGTTAATAGTGTATATTTTAAATGAGCAAATGCATGCTTGTCTTGCTGAACATAGAGCTGTGGTTAATAATTATGAACTAGAACTAGAAGATGCCTTGTTACAAATTGTACTTTTGATTTTTGTTGGAGTATACTTGCTCCGTGAAAGATATCTGTTTCTTATTTCTTCATCAAAGCTGAGTTATTATTCTTACAGAAACAGATTTGATCCAACCTCTATATTGATTCTGAACAGATTTTAACCAGTGATGAAGCTTACTCTATGGAAGCTTGAGTGCCTTTGGACATATGATTTAAAGAAATGTTTCATCCCGGAAGACTAAACTGAATAATCACTTAATACTTCAAGAAACAATCAGTAATGGTTATTTTAGACCTTAAGACATGGGAGCACAATTAGGCTATCTGGCCCATCGAGTGTGCTCCTCCATGGCTGATCCTTTTTTTTTAATCTTCTCCTTAACCCCAGTTCCTGGCCTCTCCCTGTAACCTTTGATGCCATGTCCAATCAAGAACCTGTCAATCTCTACCTTAAGTAAACCCAACAACCTGGCCTCCACAGCTGCATGTGGCAACGAATTCCACAAATTCATGAGTCTTTGGCTAAAGAAATTTCTCCGCATCTCTATTCTGTAAGGGTGCCTCTCTATCCTGACTTCTCTTCCTAGACTCTCCCACCATGGGAAGTATCCTTTCCACATCTACTCTGTCTAGGCCTTTCAACATTCAAAAGGATTCAATGAGACCCCCCCCCCACCCCCATCCTTCTGAATTCTGGCGAGTACAGACCCAGAGCCATCAAATGTTCCTCGTATGATAACCCTTTTGAATGGGTTACCTCTCCAATATTGTTCAAATTGCCAGTATGCCCTTGTCAAGAACAGATCCTCTAATGATCAGATTAAATATTTTGACGGGGTAACAAAGTTTATTGATGAGGAGTAGAGGTGGCTTTCACTGACTACAAGTAAAGCTTTTGACAAGGTCTCACATGGGAGATCAGTCCAAAATTAGAGCAAGTTGGTAAATTGGATGCAAAATTACTTAGCAATAGAACATGAAGGGTGATAGAAACGGGCTGTTTTTGTGATGGGAAGCCTATGCCTGGTGGTATTCCACGTGGATCAGTGCTATGACCCTTGCAATTGGTAATAGACACAAATCATATGGATGTGTCTGTAGGGGATACAGTTATTAAATTAGCAAATGGCATGAAGATTAGTGCAGTTTTTCAAGGTGTAAAGTAAGTGTAGTCTTGGACAACAATAATATCAATGTGTTGGTGAAATGGACTGAGAAATGGTAGGAGATTAATCCAGGTCACCGCAAGATAATGCATTTTGTGATTTCGCTTTGCAGGGTCTAAAGTTGTATAGAGGAACAGAGGACCTTGATGTAAAAGTCCAAAGTTCCTTGAAGATAACTGCACAGGTGGAGATTGTGATTATGAAGACATGTGGGATATTGGCTTAGAAACATAGAAAATAGGTGCAGGAGTAGGCCATTCGGCCCTTTGAGCCTGCACCGCCATTCAGTATGATCATGGCTGATCATCCAACTCAAAACCCTGTACCTGCTTTCTCTCCATACCCCCGATCCCTTTAGCCACAAGGGCCATGTCTAACTCCCTCTTCAATATGGCCAATGAATTGGCCTCAACTGTTTCCTGTGGCAGAGAATTCCACAGATTCTCCACTTACTGTGAGAAGACGTTTTTCCTCATCTCGGTCCTAAAAGGCTTCCCCTTTATCCTTAAACTGTGACCCCTCATTCTGGACTTCCCCAACATCGGAAGCAATCTTCCTGCATCTAGCCATTCCAATCCCTTTAGAATTTTATACGTTTCAATAAGATCCCCCCTCAATCTTCTAAATTCCAGTGAATATAAGCCTAGTCGATCCAGTCTTTCTTCATATGAAAGTCCTGCCATCCCAGGAATCAATCTGGTGAACCTTCTTTGTACTCCCTCTATGGCAAGAATGTCTTCCTCAGATTAGGGGACCAGAACTGCACACAATACTCCAGGTGTGGTCTCACCAAGGCCTTGTACAACTGCAGTAGAACCTCCCTGCTCCTGTACTCGAATCCTCTTGCTATGAATGCCAACATACCATTTGCCTTTTTCACCACCTGCTGTACCTATATGCCCACTTTCAATGACTGGTGCACAATGACACCCAGGTCTCATTGCACCTCCCCTTTTCCTAATTGGCCACCATTCAGATAATAAACTGTTTTCCTGTTCTTGCCACCTCACATTTATCCACATTAAATTGCATCTGCCATGAATTTGCCTACTCACCTAACCTATCCAAGTCACCCTGCATCCTCTTAGCATCCTCCTCACAGCTAACACCGCCGCCCAGCTTCGTGTCATCTGCAAACTTGGAGATGCTGCATTTAAGTCCCTCATCTAAATCATTAATATATATTGTAAACAACTGGGGTCCCAGGACTGAGCCTTGCGGTACCCCAGTAGTCACTGCCTGCAATTCTGAAAAGGTCCCGTTTATTCCCACTCTTTGCTTCCTGTCTGCCAACCAATTCTCTATCCACGTCAATACCATACCACCAATACCATGTGCTTTAAGTTTGCACACTAACCTCCTGTGTGGGACCTTGTCAAAAGCCTTTTGAAAATCCAAATATACCACATCCACTGGTTCTCCCCATCCTCTCTACTAGTTACATCTTCAAAAAATTCTGTAAGATTCGTCAGACATGATTTTCCTTTCAGAAATCCATGCTGACTTTGTCCAATGATTTCACCTCTTTCCAAATGTGCTGTTATCACATCTTTAATAACCGACTCTAGCATTTTCCCCACCACCGATGTCAGGCTAACCGGTCTATAATTCCCCGGTTTCTCTCTCCCTTCTTTTTCAAGAAGTGGGGTTACATTAGCCACCCTCCAATCCTCAGGAACTAATCCAGAATCTAAGGAGTTTTGAAAAATTATCACTAATGTATCCTCTATTTCTTGGGCTGCTTCCTTAAGCACTCTGGGATGCAGACCATCTGGCCCTGGGGATTTATCTGCCTTTAATTCCTTCAATTTACCTAACACCACTTCCCTACTAACATGTACTTCCCTCAGTCCCCTACTATTTCCGGAAGATTATTTATGTCCTCCTTAGTGAAGACAGAACCAAAGTAGTTATTCAATTGGTCTGCCATGTCTTTGTTCCCTGTGATCAATTCGCCTGTTTCTGACTGTAAAGGGCCTACATTTGTCTTAACCAATCTTTTTCTTTTCACATATCTGTAAAAGCTTTTACAGTAAGTTTTTATGTTCCCTGCCAGCTTTCTCTCGTAATCTTTTTTTCCCTTTCCTAATTAAGCCCTTTGTCCTCCTCTGCTGGACTCTGAATTTCTCCCAGTCCTCAGGTGTGCTGCTTTTTCTGGCTAATTTGTATGTTTCTTCTTTGGATTTGATACTATCCCTAATTACCCTTGTCAGCCACGGGTGCACTACCTTCCCTGGTTTATTCTTTTGCCAAACTGGGATGAACAATTGTTCCAGTTCATCTATGCTATCTTTAAATACTTGCCATTGCATATCCACCGTCAACCCTTTAAGTATCATTTGCCAGTCTATCTTAGCTAATTCACGTCTCATACCTTCAAAGTTACCTTTCTTTAAGTTCAGAACCTTTGTTTCTGAATTAACTATGTCACTCTCCATCTTAATGAAGAATTCCACCATATTATTGTCATTCTTACCCAAGGGGCCTGACATGACAAGATTGCTAACTAACCCTTCCTCATTGCTCAATACCCAGTCTAGAATGGCCTGCTCTCTAGTTGGTTCCTCAACATCTTGGTTTAGAAAATCATCCCGTATACATTCCACGAAATCCTCTTCCTCAGCACCCTTACCAATTTGGTTCACCCAATCTATATGTAGATTGAAGTCGCCCATTATAACTGCTGTTCCTTTATTACACGCATTTCTAATTTCCTGTTTAATGCCATCCCCAACCTCACTACTACTGTTAGATGGCCTGTAGACAACTCCCACCAGCATTTTCTGCCCCTTAGTGTTATGCAGCTCTACCCATATCGATTCCACATCCTCCAGGCTAATGTCCGTCCTTCCTATTGCGTTAATCTCCTCTCTAACCAGCAATGCTACCCCACCTCCTTTTCTTTCCTGTCTATCCCTCCTGAATATTGAATATCCCTGGATGTTGATCTCCCATCCTTGGTCACCCTGGAGCCATGTCTCTGTGATCCCAACTATATCATATTCATTAATAACTATCTGCACATTCAATTCATCCACTTTGTTACAAATGTTCCTTGCATTGACACACAAAGCCTTCAGGCTTGTTTCTATAACACTCTTAGCCCTTATAAAAGTATGTTGAAAAGTGGTCCTTTTTGATTTTTGCCCTGGATTTGCCTGCCTGCCATCTTTACTTTACACTTCTACCCTCATTTTACACCTCTCCCTCTCTCTCTCTCTCTCTCTCTGCGCTTGTTCCCATCCCCCTGCCACATCAGTCAGGGCATTGAGTTCAAGAGCAGTGATCAGAGCTCAGATGGAATACTGCATGCAGTTCTAACCACCACTCGAGGAAGGATGTGATAGTGTCGGAAAGGGTGCATTGGCATGAGTATCTGAATAGCTTGGGCATAGAAGGTTATGAGCCAAGAGCTGGAAGATGCGATTAATACAGATGGATGTGCGTTGTTCAATTGAAGTCAAAGTAGAGTTTATTGTCATATGTACCAGTATGAGTCGGCGCAGGTGCAATTTCACTGGTATACACATTTTTAAGATAATATGCAAGGAAGAGACTAAGGAGTAGCTTTAATACTTTGAGATAGATTGAGGTTTGAGATTTATAAAGGTTTATTTGGTTGCAGTATTGAGTAAAAATGTACAGAACTGTGGATTTTAAAGTTGTGGCATAACTGCATAATTATACAACCAGGTGATGGTTGTGCTCATTAGGAACAGTGTTACAAACCAAGGATGTCAACATCAAGTGTACTTTGTATCATTTGGCACATCTGAACAGGACGAAAACGTGGTTTGTTTTTGTAGCAAAGTATTGACGAAATAGCTCGAAGGTTTTTAACTGAAAGGATTGAAGGATATTTTGTACATTTCCATTATTCTCTAGTGTATTATTGATTCATAGAACATAGAATAGTACAGCACATTACAGGCCCTTCGGCCCACAATGTTGTGCTGACTCTCAAACCCTGCCTCCCATATAACCCCCCTCCTTAATTTCCTCCATATACCTGTCTAGTAGTCTCTTAAATTTCACTAGTGTATCTGCCTCCACCACTGACTCAGGCAGTGCACTCCACATACCAACCACTGCACCAACGCACCAAAAACCTTCCTCTAATATCCCCTATGAACTTCTCTCCCCTTACATTAAAGCCGCGTCCTCTTGTACTGAGCAGTGGTGCCCTGGGGAAGAGGCGCTGGCTGTCCACTCTGTCTATTCCTCTTAATATCTTGTACACCTCTATCATGTCTCCTGTCATCCTCCTTCTCTCCAAAGAGTAAAGCCCTAGCTCCCTTAATCTCTGATCATAATCCATACTCTTTAAACCAGGCAGCATCCTGGTAAATCTCCTCTGTACCCTTTCCAATGCTTCCACATCCTTCCTATAGTGAGGCGACCAGAACTGGACACAGTACTCCAAGTGTGGCCTAACTAGAGTTTTATACGGCTGCATCATTACATCACGACTCTTAAACTCTATCCCTTGATTGATGAAAGCTAACACCCCATAAGCTTTCTTAACTACCCTATCTACCTGTGAGAAAACTTTCAGGGATCTGTGGACATGTACCCCCAGATCCCTCTGCTCTTCCACACTACCAAGTATCCTGCCATTTACTATGTACTCTGCCTTGCAGTTTGTCCTTCCAAAGTGTACCACCTCACACTTCTCTGGGTTGAACTCCATCTGCCACTTCTCGGCCCACTTCTGCATCCTATCAATGTCTCTCTGCAATCTTCTACATTATCTACAACTGTCGTGGTTACTTGAAATGACCAGGAGACGCAGACAATTCTTCGAGAAGTTTAAACCTTTATTTGCAAACAAAGGCTGAGGCAATCAATGAACTTGTCACCGAAAGCCCACCGAGCTCCAGTGTACAGCATTCTTTATAGTAATTTCTTATCTCAGTTACATCCCGGTTTCATCAGCATACCCAATCAATTTATAATTGCATATTATCTATATATTAACTAATCAATCGCTGTTGCCTAGCTCTCGGTGCATCACCATTATTTTTCACCTATTCGCATTGGGACCTTATTCGTGGCCAAGATTATGTTTTCCAGACAACCTCCCTCACATTTCATTCCTGCTCGCACCATCCTGTCCGCCACCGTTATCTCGTACTAAACAAAGGCTGAGTGTAATACATGGGATACATCTCAGGTAATAGTGCTGCTAAACAAACAGGTGTTCTGTAAGTGCCATAATATGCAGCTAAGAGAGTACAAAGTATCTAGTGAAAACAACACATAACAAAATGTGTCTAGTAAAATAATACATACTAATATTCAGTACCTAGAAGTGATTACATAGTATAGTAAATAGCTCATACATAGTGATTATATTTCAGGTATATATAGTGGTTATGTCAGATATATTTCTCAATACAACACCACCAACCTTTGTGTCGTCTGCAAACTTGCTAACCCACCTTTTTTACCCCCACATCCAGGTCGTTAAGAAAAATCACAAAAAGTAGAGGTCCCAGAACAGATCCTTGAGGGACACCACTAGTCACAACCCTCCAATCTGAATGTACTCCCTCCACCACGACCCTCTGCCTTTTACAGGCAAACCAATTCTGAATCCACCTGGTCAAACCTCCCTGGATCCCATGCCTTCTCACTGTCTGAATAAGCCTACCATGTGGAACCTTGTCAAATGCCTTAGTAAAATCCATGTAGATCACATCCACTGCACTACTCTCATCTATATGCCTGGTCACCTTCTCAGAGAACTCTATCAGGCTTGTTAGGCACGATCTGTCCTTCACAAAGCCATGCTGACTGTCCCTGATCAGACCATGATTCTCTAAATGCCCATAGATCCTATCTCTTAGAATCTTTCCCAACAGCTTTCCCACCACAGACGAAAGGCTCACTGGTCTATAATTACCTGGACTAACCCTACTACCTTTTTTGAACAAGGGGACTACATTCACCTCCCTCCAATCCTCCGGTACCATTTCTGTGGACAACGAGGACATAAAGATCCTAGCCAGAGGTTCAGCAATCTCTTCCTTTGCCTCGTGGAGCAGCCTGGGGAATATTCCATCAGGCCCTGGGGACTTATCCATCCTAATGTATTTTAACAACAACACCTCCTCTCCCTTAATAATAATATGCTCCAGAACATCAGCCTCACTCATATTGTCCTCACCGTCATCAAGTTCCCTCTCAGTGGTGAATACCGAAGAGAAGTATTCATTGAGGACCTTGCTCACTTCCACAGCCTCCAGGCACATCTTCCCACTTCTGTCTCTAATCGGTCCTACCTTCACTCCTGTCATCCTTTTGTTCTTCACATAATTGAAGAATGCCTTGGGGTTTTCCTTTACCCTACTCGCCAAAGCCTTCTCATGCCCCCTTCTTGCTCTTCTTAGCCCCTTCTGAAGCTCCTTTCTTGCTACCCTATATTCCTCAATAGACCCATCTGATCCTTGCTTCCTAAACCTCGTGTATGCTGCCTTCTTCCACCTGACTAGATTTTCCACTTCACTTGTCACCCATGGTTCCTTCATCCTACCATTCTTTATCTTCCTCACCGGGACAGATTTCTCCCTAACATCCTGCAAGATACCCCTAAACATCGACCACCCGTCCATAGTACATTTCCCTGCAAAAACATCATCCCAATTCACATCCGCAGGTTCAAGCCTTATAGCTTCGTAATTTGCCCTTCCCCAATTAAAAGTTTTCCTGTCCTCTCTGATTCTATCATTTTCCTTAAAGGTCACTGTCCCGCAGATGCTCACCCACTGAGAGATCTGTGACCTGACCCGGTTCGTTACCTCATACTAGATCTAGTATGGCATTCCCCCTAGTCGGCCTGTCAACATACTGTGACAGGAATCCATCCTGGACACACTTAACTGTTACGTACCCCGTAACTGGGTCACTTACCAGCAAAGATAGAGAGGTCCGTTGAAGTCTGATGATACTATTTTTAACAGTATTTATTGATAAAATACACAAAAATAATATCAATGCAAACATACAGATAATATATATTGTCAATACTAAATCTAAAAGCGCGGGTATAATAATACTCAATAAGAAATAGCTCTATCGTTGTCTAGGGGATAATGTATTGTCCGATGGAAATATAAAAGTCACTTTAGTTCATTCAAGCTGTAGGCTGCAGCCTTCTTTGGTTGGAGAGAAAGACGGAGGTTTAACTTGCCCATTCCTTTTATGATGTCAATCCTTCGAGAGTCGTTGGGGGACTGGTTTCCTCTTTGTGGTTAGCTAAAGCTGTGCTTCCGTGGCAAGACCCACCAATTTCGAGGCAAATGGAAAGGGACGCACGTGGGCTGTTTCCACCGGCTTTCGCTATTATGCTGTTACACGAGTTCTAGCGTTTCTTCTGGTGCGTCTGAGGGGCTGTTCCCACAGACTGTCTTTTATCCTGACTCATAGAGTCTCAGATGTCAATCAGGTTGGGATGATGCAATCCCTTCACCAACCCCCCCCCCCCCTCGGTTCATTGCCTGGGGGCTTCAATGCATCGTACAGGATTCAATACACAATTCCGTCTCCAAGAGACAATAGCCGGTATCAATGGTTCTGCCTTTCGGGGGCCAGGACACATTCCAAACTCTTTGTGGATTCTGCATGTCTTTCTCTCATTTCCTGGGTCTCCTGAACTGACTTAATAGTGATCTTGCGATTCTCACAAAGGAGGGGGCTACCCTGCACCCTTCGGCCCCTCAGAGCTGTGGCACATTCGTAACATAACAAACTCTGCCCCATCTAAACCCTTGGAACTAATCAAGTGCCAATCAATATTAGGGAAGTTAAAGTCACCCATGATAACAACTCTGTCATTTTTACACCTTTCCAAAATCTGCCTCCCAATCTGCTTCTCGGTATCTCTGCTGCTACCAGGGGGCCTATTGAATACCCCCAGTAGAGTAACTGCTCCCTTCCTGTTCCTGACTTCCATCCATACTGACTCAAAAGAGGATCCTGTTGCATTACTCACTCTTTCTGCAGCTGTAATAGTATCCCTGACCAGTAATGCCACCCCTCCTCCCCTTTTCCCCCCTCTCTATCCCTTTTAAAGCACTGAAATCCAGGAATATTGAGAATCCATTCCTGCCAAGTCTCTGTCATGGCCACTACATCATAATTCCATGTATGTATCCAAGCTCTCAGTTCATCACCTTTGTTCCTGTTGCTTCTTGCATTGAAGTACACGCACTTTAGCCCTTTTACCTTACTACCTTTATTCTGCTTCTCTTTCCTCAAAACATCTCTATTTATTGGATCTGGCTTTACTCCATGCACTTCTTTCACTGCTCTAGCGCTCCGGGTCCCAACCCCTTTGCAAATTAGTTTAAACCTACCAGCAAGGATATTGCTCCCCCTCGAGTTCAGGTGCAACCCATCCAACCTGTACAGGTCCCACCTTCCCCAGAAGAGATCCCAATGGTCCAAAAATCTAAAACCCTGCCCCCTGCACCAACTCCTCAGCCACACATTCAACTGCTATCTCCAAAATTCTTATCATCACTATCACGTAGTACTGGCAGCAATCCTGAGAATGCCACTCTTGAGGTCCTGTTCTTCAGCTTTCTGCCTGGTTCCCAAAACCCACACTTCAGGACCTCATCCCTCTTCCTGCCTATGTCGTTGGTCCCAACATGTATCACGACTTCTGGTTGCTTTCCCTCTCGTACCAGGATGTCATGCACCTGGTCAGAGACATCCCGGATCCTGGCACCCGGGAGGCAACAAACCATGCGGGTGTCCTTCTCACATCCACAAAATCTCCTGTCTGCTTCCCTGACTATAGAGTCTCCAGTGACGACAGCTCTCCTCTTCTCCGTCCCATCCTTCTGCACCACAGGGTCAGACTCAGTGCCAGAGGCCCTGCCACCGTGGCTCACACCTGGTCGGTCGTCCTCACCAACAGTATCCAGGACAGTGAACTTATTAATCAGGGGAATGGCTACAGGGGTGCTCTGCACTACCTGTCTACTCTCCTTTGCTTTCCCCCCTTGGACTGTCACCCAACGATCTGCTTCCGGCAGCCTAGGTGTGACTACCTCCCTGTAGCTCTCATCTGTGACTGCCTCATTCTCCCTTATGAGTCGAAGGTCATCCAGCTGCTGTTCCAGATTCCTCACACGGTCTTCCAGATCACCCAGCCGCAAGCACTTCTGGCAGATGTGACTCTGCGGGAGAGGGGAGTTCCCCAAGACTGCCACATCTCACAGGAGAGGCACATCACCATCTCAGGAGGCATTGTAAAGACTAACTGGGAACAAGCTCGTCCTCCGCCTCTTCTCATCGAAACCTCACGAGTCAAAGCCTCAAACCGCCACTCCTTCACTGGCCCACTCACGCACTGGCCTCTTTCCACAGCATGTTGTTATTAATGTTTTTAATGCTTATGTTTAATGTTTATTAATGCTTTCCACAGCATGTTAAAATGCACTGTTGTTGGCCGAATCAAAGATAGGGACAAATTTGCATATAGGAGGGAGATTGAAATTCTAGCTGAATGGTGCCACAGCAACAACCTCTCACACATCAGCAAAACCAAAGAGTTGATTCTTTACTACAGGAGGAGGAAACCAAAAGCCCATGAGCCAGTCCTTATCAGGGTTTCAGAGGTGGAGAGGATTAGGATATATAAATTCTTCAGTGTTATCATTTCAGAGGATCTATCCTGGGTCCAGGACATAGCAGGCATAGCAATGCCTCTATTGGAAGTTTGCAAAGATTTGGCATGTCATCTAAAACTGACAAACTTCTATGGATGAGTAGTGGAGAGTATCCTGACTGGTTGTATCATGGCCTGGAAACATCAATGCCCTTGAATGGAAAGATGTAGAAAAGTTGTGAATGTGGCTCAGTCCATCACAGCTAAAATCCTCTCCACTGCTGATCACATCCACAGGAAAGCCACACCATCCAGGCCATGCTGTCTTCTCACTGCAGCAATCAGGAAGTAGATACAGTTGGCCCTCCTTATCCGCGGGGGATTAGTTCTGGGACCCCCCCCCCCGTGGATACCAAAAAATGTGGATGCTGAAGTCCCTTATTTAGCTGACTAGTGAGGTGGTCTTTAGGACCCAGAGGAACCCCGGACTTTATTTAACCTGTCTCAGTGCAGTGGTCTTTAGGACCTGACGCAGCTCTGAATCCACAGTGTTTCTGTTCACGAAAATAATCACGATTGAAAATAAAGTGGAAGTAATAAAGAGATCGGAAAGAAGTGAAATGCCATCGGTCATTGGAAAAGCGTTAGGCTACAGTCGGTCAACGATCGGAACAATTTTAATGGAGCATGTGAAAAGCCCTGCCCTGAAGAAAGCTACAATTATTACTAAGCAACGCAGTGGTTTAATTATTGAAATACAGGCATTTCTTAAGTTTTATATGCATAGAAAGGTAAAATGTATACAATATACAAAGACAAAACGTTTGACTAACTGACGCTAAATAATACCGGATGTACCTGTTCCGACTTCAAATCTGACTTAAGGACGGACTCAGGAACGGAACTTGTTCATAACCCAGGGACTGCCTGTACTTTTAAATCATCTCTAGATTACTTATAGTACCTAATACAATTTAAGTGCTATGTAAATAGTTGTTATACTGTAATGTTTAGGGAATAATGACAAGAAAAAATAGTCTGTACATGCTCAAATAATGAGTGCTGGAGAGAGAACTTCTGGGTTTTCCTGATCTGCGGTTGGTTGAACCCGTGGATAAGGAGGGCCGACTGTACAGGAACCTCAGGTCTCACATCAGCAAGTTTATGAATATCTATTACCCCAATATCAAACTCTTGAATCAGAGGGGATAACTTCACTTACCTCAACACTGAACTGATAGCACAACTCACTTTCAAGGACTCCCAAACTCATGTTTTCAGTATCTTTATTTATTTATTATTTTCTCTTTTGCGTTTGCACAATTTATCGTCTTATGCACATTGGTTGTCCGTTTCTTTTCTATGCAGCTTTTCATTGATTTTATTGTGCATCTTTGTATTTACTGTGAATACTGACAAGAAAGTCACATAAATGTATGTATGTGACATACATAAATGTACTTGTATTGAATTTATTTTGAACTTTATTAGTGCACTGGGTCTGAAGGCTCAATTAACAACTGAAGAAATGAAAATTTAAATACAAACTTTTAAGAGACAGACATTTAAAGTCTTAATGCAAAGAAGAGAAAGCAGTAAACTCAAGTACAACCAGATGCACTCATGCGGGAAAAATAAAGTCTATACAATTATAACAGACTGGTGCTGGTATCCAGCAGGGAACAAGAGAGGCTCAAGCTACAGATGGTGGACAAACTCTAAGCACCAGCAACAATGGAGACAATAAAAGATAGCAGCAATTTAATTTCATTGGCGGAACAAAAATATCAATTTTTAGACAGTGATCTGGAAAAAGTTTGTACAGCTAGTAAAATTAAGTAAATTATAATGTGTAGTAAGTCTGGAGAAAAATAAGGAACAAAAATAGGTGGCAATGATACTTGTATTTCTAATTTTGACCAGAAAAGAGATCAGTTAAAGTGCATAAATGACATAATTTTCATTACTTTTTCTGCGGTGTTGGACTGATCTGGCTTCTGTGTGTTTTTGCCCCGCTGGTGTAGAAGCTGGGAACCAAGGCTTGGCTTGGGCCAACTCTGGGTACTCTCAGGGTGGATCTAGGACGCGTACTGGTTCGGGGTGCTGTTAGCTTGCTTCTATTATTTGCACGATATGTGTTTTTTCCTATCTCTTTCTCTGTGCAGTGGTTTTTGGTCTTTTTTTTAATTGGGTAGTTTGAGTTTCTTGCTTTGTGGCTGCCACAAGCAGACAAATTTCAAAGTGTCTAATTTACATATTCTTTGATGATAAATGTATTTTAAATCCTGAATCTTGAATTGTTTGAACTACATGGAGAAACTTGCAGACAAATTCAAATATCCGTGAGTAAGGATTTTGAGTAGCTGGAAGGGTGAGCCGGTATTATGCTGCCACCTAGTGGTAAAGGTTGAAAAATGACTGGCTGGCAGCTTTCTACAGGGAAATGCCATTAGGAATGTTGTGGGGAAATTTCAGCCTATGGCAACTAAACTCAAAAACCAAGGTCACGTGAATCTTTTTTGTGGAACTGCAATCTGCAGATGATACATGCATTTAAACATAGAAAATAGGTGCAGGAGTAGGCCATTCAGCCCTTCGAGCCGAATTTACTTACATTAAGGCTGAGCTTCAATTATCCATTCTTATCCACTCATTATCCACTCTTCTACTGAAGCAGTTAAGAGGAAGGAGATTACATTTAGCATCTTGAAGGATGAAATCCACTGTCTTTCTCTTTGCTGTACCACAATCCTTTCTGATAATGATTCATGATGAGATCCTGGAAAACACAACGCACTTCCCATATTTCAGGAGCTATTCATTAGAAGAGGTAGACGTTAATGATAAAATTTGACATAGCCATCAAATGCTTCCTGGCAGTCTTTGGTTGAAAGAGTATCTGATTTTCAACTTAGGTCAAATCTCATGATGTAAGCTTTCTTGACTACTACACATTACACACACAGCATTCCCATTTACTTTTGGTAATTGCTCAAAGTGCTTAAGGAGAAGACTGGATGGTATTGAGGACCTCAAAACTGTATTGTGATCACACAGAAGCCTTGAATAAGCAGAAGTGCACTATAACCACAAACTCCCCACCTACTGCTCCATTTGTATGAAGGTCTGCAGTTCCCTCGTCAACCCCATCAGCATCTCAGAATCTATAAAGGCTGTATTGTACCAGACTGGCAATGCTTTGGAACCCGTGTCATCGTTTTGTTAAAAAAGAAAACTAAAATGATTAAGGAAAATGTAAGAAATTGGCCAATCGCAGTCAGCAAAAGAGGTCAAATTATAGTGTGTGAATCTAGAACTAGAGGTTATGGGTCAAGACTCAAAGATGAACTGTATAAGAAAACTTGAAGAGGAGCTACTTCATTGATGGTGGAGAGTGGAATGAGTTGCCAACAGAAGAGGTGGATGTTGTTTCCATTTCAACACTTAAGAGAAATTTGGATAGTTATATGGATGAGATGTGTCCAGATTGATGTGACTAGGTCAGGGGTTGGCAACCCGCGGCTCCGGAGTCGCATGCGACTCTTTCATTTCTGTGCTGCGGCTCCCCGTGGTTTGTTAGTTTTTGAAATGTAATTCAAAATTTGAAGATTATGGTGATCTTGTACAATCTAAATCAAATGTTGTGACGACCCCATTTCCTGGCACATCCGAACTGGCTCACAATTAGCCACCGTTCCGGCTAAGGGAGATAGCCTACGGGGGTTTGTGAGTACGTGTCTTTTGGAGCATCCGCGCCCACGGGGGGGGGGGGGGGGGTGCAGGTTGAGGGAGGCTTTAAAGCAAGGTTGTTTAGTTCGAATAAAGTTATCTTTGACTGCAGTGTCATTATTTTAGCGCTGCGTGTAGCACACCGCTACAACGTATTTTTTATCGCTATTAATATACATCACCACTGCCAATGCCTGACACCCGCCAGTGCGCGATTTCTTTTAATTCTTCGATCCAAGGTAGGCTAACTATGGAGTAACCTTCAACCCAACGTCTTTTTTTCGGAGTTCAAAATGTTTTCGTTGCATGCAGAAATGTAATTTCGTTTTCTCTGCAGGAGTTCATCAATTTCATAAATACAACACATTATAGTTTGTTTATACATAGCATAAAGGCAAAAAAACCGTTGTATGCAGTGTTATTTCATTTTAAATGTCAAACGGGTTTTGTGGCTCCCAGTGTTTTCTTTTCTGTGGGAAATGGGTCCATATGGCTCTTTCAGTGGTAAATGTTGCTGACCCCTGGACTAGTAGGCTAATGGTTCGGCATGGATTACATGGTCTGAATGGCCTTTACCTGTACTGTAGTGTTCTATGAGTAAGTTATGACAATTTTGTTGTGTAAGCTTTGACAGTCTTGAATTTTTTTAAAACCTTATTTCTGTTTCTTGTGGACTACTTGATGTACACAACTGTGTACTTGTTTTCTTCTTGAGCAACTGCATAATTTCATCTTTTTGCAACATTCTAGGAGAGGTGAAATGCAGCATCACCTGAGTCAGTTTTTAGACAAACATTTGCCATATTTACCATTCATCTATATTCTTCTCCACTTTTTCTTAAGTTTTTTGTAAGGAGAATTTTGGTTTCAGTTGTAGAAGACAGTATTGTGTGCTTGTGAAAAAGCAATATTTAATCGGATGAAAAAGTATATTAGCAAATGACGTTTATTCCATTGCCATGTTCTGGTGTATGTATATGCTGTTATGTTTAACAGATGGAAAGATTATGAATTGAAAAGCCTGTGAAATTGATAGCAGAATTGGCATTCTCTTTCTGTTGCAAACTTTTCTGGTGAAAAAATTTAAGTTGATTGTTTTTTGCACTTCCACTAACTTTACCATTCATCCTCATGGAGCAATTCTAAGCACCGTCTACTTTCTCTCTGTAACATAAGAGACAAGAAGCTTATGTAGATGATGGAGGAGATGATTCTGGCCTATTTTTACTTTGATTAGCCTTTATACCTTTTGGTATTTGGGTATAATTGTAAACAGTGCTATGTTTGCTTAGAATGAAAATGATACAGCTTGGATAAATGTAATTGTTCTGCCACTTTTGGGAATTTTCTCTATTTGCTGGTCCTGCATGAGCATTTTAATTGAGTTAATGTGATAACAGTAATCAAAAAGGAAATATTTACCAGTAAACATTACTTTGGAAATTTTGTTAAACCATTCTTTTCTATGTAAATTGGATTCAGGACATGTATCAAATGCTATTCTAAACATTTTCCAAAATTTAATTATTTCTCTTAAGAATTCTGGTCCAATTTAGTTTCTGTAAGCGTTTTGCATTGTCTTTATTTAAGGCAGTTAGTACAATATGTACTAATGATATATATACACAGTCAAATCAGAACTATGAACTTTGCCTTTCCCTTTTTCAGTTATTTCACCATCCAGCACATCACAATTGTAAATATTCTCTATAAAATTTGAGTCACTGATGCAATAAACTTTGTAATACCTGTTGATAATGTTTGCTAATCAATAGGATTAGCCATCTAATTTGCAGTGTTTTATATTGGTCTGTGTGTGTTCTAACAAGCTTTGCTCCTTGCCTTTTGCTGTCCTTGAACTCTAACTCCTTTCCCTGCTTTTTGGGCAGTCTCCTTCAAAATGGTATTGGAAACTGGTGCCTGTAAGTGAGCCGTTACATTTCTATTTATATTTCAGTCAAACTTAATTCGTCCTTTTAACAGCAGCAATAAACAACAAAACATCTTCTGGTATACCGAAAGTTGGAGAGCCTTATCAAATTTCTGTTTGAAAGCTACCTATGGTTATGTATGCTTTGAGTTTTGTACCAGTTTTTGATTTAAAAAAAATTGGACCTATTGTGAACTATTGGTAGGCATTGATTAAGAGCCGAATGAAACAACCTCTGATTTATTTCCACCTCACCTTGATACTTCAAAGGAATTCATTTGGATATTTTAATCACTTAGAAACATTGAAATAAAGTGAATCAGACCTTAAGTAGCCTGCTAGCCTGACACTGTGTATTGCTGAGGGAGTGCCGCACTGTCAGAAATACCATCTCAGTCTGCATCAGGTGAGTTAAATGATCTCTTGTTATTTCAGTGATGGTCTACACTATTATCCCTGGTGATCAGATTAATTGATCATGATCACTTGACTCTTTGTGGGAGCAGTTGTGCATAAAGAGACTTGTATTTCCTCCTTAAAGCAGATTGAACAATTTAATTTAGTCAGTAGATATCCCATGCCTCAGATAAGTGCTCCTGACTGCACAAAGAATGTTAGCTTTGAATTCAATATCAAATGATTTGCGATTTGAGAAATAATAAAGCAAGAGCAATTATATTTAAAAAGCAAGAGGTCTTTATTTTAATATTTTGAAAATATGCAGGAAGAATGTCTAAAGTGACATTGCACACTTGTAAAAGCTAATTTTTGGCAGCAGAAAAGCTGACAATAGTGATTTACCATACAGGTAAAGTGGATAGTTGAAACGGAAGGAAAGGCCTGCATTTTGTGTTTTTAGTACCTTTCGCTTTCATTTCAGGACATTACAAAATACTGTACAGTCAATGATGTATCTTTTTTTTGTGAAGTATAATTGTAGTTGTAATGTAGAAAGCTGTGCCCAACTTTCCACAAGCTGCCATGTAATAATTGACTAGGTAGTTTGATTATCAGAGATGAGCTTCTCTACTCTTGAAATAATGCCAGGACTAATTCCACTTCTAACATGCACCAGACCCTAAGTATTTGTGCTGAAGTTTCTATTGCTCTTATCCCTGAAGTGGGAGAAGCCACTACAATGTGTCAAGTCAGACCACTTTTAACCTTTCCACTGCTAGCATGCAACTTGTTGGAAAATTCCTTTCTCTGGCTCTCAGTGAGTGCAAATATTTTAGCAACTTCGTACCATTTACCATGTTTAAGTGATGTTTCAGTTAACAAGATAACGTTTTCTGCTTCTGAAAGAGTAAGGTGTCTTGCACACCTCTTTTTCCCTTTCCATGTTTTACTACATCCATGTGGCCACTGGAAGTTGCTGAATAATTTTAAATGAACACCATTACCCTCAATGTTATTTCTGTCGCAGAATCCAAGCCAATATTTCAGTATGGGTTTCATGATGCCTTACTCAGATCTGTTGTCTTGGTTGGAAGATGGTTTGTTGTTTATTGCTGAAAATGCTGTGTTCTAGAGAACATCACTGAGCTTTAAAAAGTGATTATTTGAAAAATACAATGTTCCTCGCTTAAAAAAATTAAAGTTTAATGTTTAATGCTTTGAATATGGTTTATTAAATTGATAGTCTGATATAAATGTTCAAACTAGTTGTTGAGAACATTGGATTTACAAATGAGGCATTGGGAATTTGAGGATATTCAGCAGATTCCTTGTCAAGCATGTTTTCTCATGCAGTCACTGAATACTACTGATTTCATTGTCAAATATGTATGCACTGGAATGCTCTTACTCAACATGTCGAAACTATTTCAGCAAGACACTCCAGTGAACTGTCAACAACCCTCAAAGATATTCCAAACCACACCATCAGATCAGACATCTACTAAAATTTGCTGTGGTTTTTAACTGCAGTTCAAATAAAGGCACTTGATGCAAAGTTCCAAATGGAAAGTACTGTATATCTGGTGAATCTACTGTATTTATGAATGATGTCAGTCATCTGTGTGCCTGAAGTTAGAGAATTAACGTTAATGTCCAACCCCCCCCCCATTCTTCCTAACCGGTCTTCGGTCTTCGGCCTTCGGCCTTCTTTAGATATCAATCATTGTCAATTCACTTTAAAATTGCACCCAAGGCCCACTTAATTTATCAGCCAAATGCTTTGAGTCTGATTATGAATGAGGATTTTTGACAATTCCTGTCCTTAAACAAGGATACTATTTTCTGCATGCCTTGCACCTTTCAACATCCTTCCTGTCTGCTTTGTGTCGGTCTATTTTGATGCATGCCAACCTCATTGTGTATTGGAACCAGAAGAATACGCTGAAGGTATTATAGTGTGCTTTACATTTTCAAGTTAAGCTTCTGGCTTTATTTTTACTGAAAGTTTATAGTTTTTGCATTCATTAGTATAGAGTACTGGTAAATATATAACCAAAATGAATATTGTATTAAACAGTCAGATGAATGCATTTTCATACCATTTCTGAAAAAGTAATTGTGGAGCTGGGTTAGTGCTGTTGTTTCTGAACTGCTATTTTATTAATTCCAATTAGATTTTTGTGAATTCTAAATTCATTAAACCAGCTCACTTTCCTATTACAGTCAATGAAGCTGTAATTTGTCACAGCAGGCTTGAAATAATAAATGTAGGTTTCATTGACAACCAATTGTTTTACATCAGCAGAAGCAAAACAAACTGGGGAAAATGTTATAGCACTTTAAAACTTTTTATCATTTGTAGGTGTAAGTAATTAGGTACTGTAATTTATTTATCTGTAAAGTCTTGTACAGCTCATCATGTATAAGGATATGTTTACATGAATATTTTCAAATAGTAAAATACACATGTTATTAGAGACAACATTTTCAAGCCAATTTACTGAGCTTGATATCCAGTTGATTCACGTGGTTTATACATGTACTCTAATAAGTCGACAGTGGCATCAGCAGCGTTAATCACATCTGATTGCAGTATTTAATTTTAGAATCAATTATGACTACATGTGACCATAAGCTAAATTTCATGTTACTATATAAAAATGTTGCACAGATTGTTAAATTTAATGGGCTCTTAAAATTGTTACCTCATGTATTTTTCTTTAAAGTATGGGTATAAAGCCGATTGGTACTGATGAGTATCCAGAGATCCATTGAGCCAGGATAGATTAATACTTAAAATGACTCATTAAGTGAAATAGACTAAATTCATATCAGATTGATAATCTTCCACAATTCTATTGCTTCAGGCTAATGATGTTGCAAAAATAAAATTTCATCAAAAGACGTAACATCAATCTTCTCTGGGTTAAAGAACAAATCATTTAAAAATAAACAATAATTAACAAATTTCCTGACAGACAGGTATCCCAAGAATGTATGACAAGATACTTTGCCTTTTGTTAGAGACACTGTAACACTGAATTATCTGTAATGTCCAGAATTTAGTGAGACTTGCAGCCAAATCTTTTTTTGAACCTGAGGCTATTGAAAGAACAATGCTTTTTTTCCTCACATGCTTTGGTGTATCAGCCACACCAGGACATTCTTTGTGGTTGATTTCATGTTCTGTTATTTTTTTTAAAGAAAGGGATTTTTAATTGTGTGCCAAGTGCAGAATGGTTAGCACGTCTTTGAGAGCTTGCATATGTCATGTCTGGAATAACAATGACCCAATTTAGGTTGTAAAAGAAGGCTTGATTTACTAGTTCCAATTTATTAAAATTGCAAGTAAAATTGACACAAACAAACTCTGCAACTTCAAGAAAAGAGATGCTTGCAAAATGTACTTCTAATTTTAAAATGCATCAGCAAATTGGTCTAATGTATTTTGTGGGAACAAAGCTGAGGAAAAGATCTCAGGTGATCAACCATTCTAGTGTCATGATGGTGCATTAGGGAAGAGAGTGGCAGAGACCTGAGCTCAATCCTGATATCAGGTGCTGTCTGTGTAGAGTTTGCAGATCCCCGCTGTATCTGTGCAAGGTTTCATGCAGATTTGTAGGTTAATTGGCTACTAAATTGCCCTTCATGTGTAGGTGAGTGGTAGTATCTGGAGCAGTTGATGAATATATGGGAAGAATAAAATAAAGATTAATATGGGATTAGTATAAAGTGATTGATCATCAAATAGGAAATGGATTGAAAAGGCTTTTATTGTGCTATATCTCTCCATAACTCATGACTGATATCCTCAGTGGTGAAGTCATGAAGAAAATAGCATTTGCCAGCTTTTTTGTAGTTGAGCAATGTAGAAAACTTCAAAATATAAATCTCAACTGTTTTTTTTCTTGCATGTACACATGGAAAACCCTTAAATCTTTATTTTTTTGTGTTAGGTTCGTTATCGACGGGATCACCCCTTGAGCAAGCAGTTACCATTTTTCCCCCTAATGGAGGACTTAATGAGGGATGCTTGTGATGGTTGCTCACTTCTGGCCGTTATTCACTATTACTGCCCAGAGCTCATGAAATTAGAAGGTATTTGTACCTAAAATTATGCACTATATATATCTTTTTCTGTTGTTCCAGTGTAAAAATTAGATGTGATTTTACATACAAGTTTATATCAAATGTTTATTTTAAGCAATACATTATATGTAATATTTTTTCAACAATAATTTAAATTCTTCAATACCATTAGCTATTTCCAACTGATACCTTTTGTAGAAATATCATGTAAGAAAAGCATCAAATGAAAGAAATATGCAAAAAAATGAAGAATTGTTTCAGGTCATCTAATCTTTGAGCAAGTAATTCACTTCTTTCATCTTTTATCTGTTCAACACAACAGGCTCCCTAAAATATTGACTTAATCCTGGAGATCCCCCTTTCCACATTTCAAAAAATCATGAGTAAATATGCAGGTGGCATTGTATTAGCATTTAATAAAATTAAAAATTTAAGAAATGAGAGAGGAGTGACAAGAAGCAGAGGAGGGTAATGTCAGAACAGATCACAGTGGCATCTGAAATTCTGTGTACCCCATAACAGTTAGAGCTCCCGGTTTCAAAATAAATGACTTAAAGCTGCATTGTTTATTTATTCTCGGCAGGAGTTTGTTGTTGAAAAATACATCATGTATGGGGAAAATTAATTGGTTATTGACAGCTGAAAACAGTACAATTCAAAAATGCTGTGTTTAACGTTTGTATTCATTCCTTTAAAGACTGGTTTCTTTGAACATTAAATGGGATTCTTTTTGTCATTTCTTTTTCTTTGCAGATATTTGCCTGAAGGAAGTGACTTCAATTGCAGACAGCTTGTACAATATTCAGCTCCTGATAGATTTCTCAAATCATTACCTGAACAGAAGTTTCTATCTTACGCTTGAAGATATGCTATATGGCCCTACAGTGCTGAAGGTAAGGTCTAGTTGAGAATCCCTATTTAATAAGGCATTCCTTAAGTTGTGTCATTGCACATCTGGAGGTGGAGATTGTAAATCAACGTGTTTAGTTATCATGAGGTGATGCGGACTGTAGTCAAGTCTGTCATTCAACCATACGTGAATACAGCTGAATGAAACAGCATTACTCCAGGGCCAAGGTGCAAAACGGTAACAGTCATACACAGCACAAGGCACATATAAGATTACAAGCAAATATAAGATAGCAGTAAAATACAGTCACACAAAAGAAAATATAGTCCAAGACCCTGAGTCCATCAATGTTGCAGCAGTCTACAGTTGAGCACAATGCGATGTGACTTCTGCCGAGTGAGCACTGGGGGCAGCACCAACTCTACCTTGGATGCTATGCCTCACTGCCCCAGGCATTCCCGTGGAGCACATTAACTCCAGCGCCTCTCTCCTGGGTGTCTATAAACTGGCAACACCATGGCTTGAGGCCGATTCCTTGCTACAGTCAAAGCCACACAGATCCCCTGCTCTCCATCACTGCCATCTGCTAATGAGTAGGTGAATTGGATTTGCAGCATTCCATACTGACAACAGGGTCTTGCGATAACAAGAAAAGTAACTAAGACTATCTTTTGCTGTTAGACTGCGTGCTGCCTTCACTCACCGATCCCCCCAATGCCTCTAATGCAGGCAGCAGTACGATCTGCACCAAGTCCAGCTCCTTCAGCTTCTTCAACAAGCAATTCGCTGATGGGGTAGACCCGCTGTACTTTAAGTACAATGTTCAGCAGGGTCTTGCAATCATAAAAATAAAAGTTTAAAAAAGACAATAACACCTTTGGTTGGCACAGTAGAAGCCGCTGTACCTATGCATGCTACCATCTTACCATAAATGTGAACTGATGATGAAAGGAGTAAATGTTTAGGGTAAGATGTGCAAAAAATGTGATCTGCTTTACTCTGGGTAGCTTTCAGCTCCTTGGGTGAGTTCATGACTCAGTGCGAGAAGTTGTTTCTCTTCATAACCATCTCAAATAGGTAAACACACAAAATGCTGGAGGAACTCAGTAGGCCAGGCAGCATCTTTGGAAAAGAGTACAGTTGATATTGCGGGCCAAGGCCCTTCATTGGGTCTTGATGAAGGGTCTCAGCCCGAAATGTTGACTGTTCACTCTTTTCCGTAGATGATGCCTGGCCTGCTGAGTTCCTCCAACATTCTGTGCGTGTTGCTTAGCTTTCCAGCATCTGCAGATTTTCTCTTGTTTGTTAAATGGGTAAATCCTTATTTTAAAATGGCAGCCTCTAGTTCTATATTATTCTTGACACTCATCAGTAAGATTAACACCTATTTTTTTTATATTCCAAAATTCTGTGCAGTTGTAGCAAAACCACCCTACTTTATACATCTAGTCCAATATTTCATTGGCCACTTCCATTACAAGCTGCAGCTCTCCAGTAATTATGTTTCTCATTCAGGAATACCCAATCCTGTCTTTACAATTGTAATCTTAAGTTTCTCTGCCTTTTAAATATCAAACTAGTTTTCTACTTTTTCTGCCAAAGAAAATGTTTTCACTTTTTCCCAAATTATATTCCAATACAAAAAACAAATAGCTGGCATAACTCATGGGCATCATCTGTAGAGGCAAAAGAATAGTTAACTTTTGGTTCAAAGCCCTGCATCAGTGCAGAGTGGATTTTATTTGCCATTATTAGGCAGTTTGTAAATGAAATTTCCAGGTTCTATTGCACATGGTCATGAACCATTTGTTACAAGAGAAATGAGTGCAAGCATCCATTCAAATTACTGAAATCCACCCTTACAGAATTCACAACTCAATATCTAAAAATATGAGAAATGAAATGAATTTCATACTTGGAATTTATATCAGGAGAACAACTAAATAAATGCATCAATAACTGCTAATTGAAAATAAAATTTATTATTTTGACACAACTTCATTTTATGGAAAATTCCAATATGCCCTTTCTTGAAATGGAATTCCCCTCCATTCCATTAATGTGGTGGGGTGGTTGGGGTCACCTATTGCTTACAGATCATTTCTAGCTTTTTTTGATTAATGGAATATAATTGATGAAACATCAATGGTTGGGTCCAAGACATAATTATGTAATATCTCTGGGCTGAGTTGATTGCCCTCTGAGAACCACAACCTTTGTGGTGGCTTTGTCTACTACTGCTGGAGATTTTAGCTTGCCATCTTTAATGGAAGGTCTGGATTTTGTGTCCTGCAGAGGCTGTTAATCAGACATATTGAATGTCATGTAGCTTCCTGTGTTACAGCTACCTTAGATGAGGAGTCAGGTGTGAGCTGTTTAAATCAGCTTATCTTATGCATGGTCAACTTCTTTTCATCTGTATTGTAATAAACAGTTGAGTGCTTAACATCACTTTTTTCTTTATAGCCTAATGTTATGGTGTTCATTGCTGAGTTGTTCTGGTGGTTCGAAGTTGTGAAACCTGACTTTGTACAGCCAAGGGAAGTTCAAGAAATCAAAGATGGTATGTTGTTTTGAATGAATCTAAATTATCAATGTGATGTGACTGGTTGTCTAACATTTTCTAGAATCGCTTGATAATTTGATCACCAAAATTTGGGGCCAAGCCACAGTTTTCTTGCAACTGTTTGTTCCGGATAAAAATGTATAAAAAATATTGCCTCTTGGAAGTCTTAACACACTACATAATATCAGTATCTCTCTGTGATAATTACACTTTAATTACAAAGGAAAACATTCTCAACTATGTAAATGTAATATATACTTTCTTTTAGCTAAAACCCTCTTACAACAAAAGAACTTGCGTCCACCTCTTCCAATTTCCAATGCAACAAAAAGGAGCTTTATGGTCAGCCCAGCAAATGGTGACATGACAGCAACTCCACCACAAAGTAGCCAAGATATTGGAACCAGGTATTGCCTGCATCCTGAAGAGTTTGTGTAAGTTTGTCTCTGTCCTCTATCTTGGCATGTCCTGAAGCAGCTTGTTTTCCAACACGGGTACAGTGTTAACAAAAAGCATATGAGTGATGGCTGCTTCTGTTAAATTTAATGTTGTGTGTTTGTATTTAAAGTTTTATTATATATGATATTGGAAGTAAAATTTTGTAATACTAATCAAATGTATGGAAAAGTTAAGCATCTAACTTATCTCATTAAATCAGGCTTTTTGGATCTTTTATCAAATAAAGCCAAGGATGTTTCTCATTTCCCTTTACATGCAGCAAAGGAAGCCCTGCCTTCAGTCCATCCCACCCACTGTTGCCTTTAAGACAGAGGCAACACAAATCTTCTTTGCCTTATGAAGATAGTCAAGGTAAGACTGTTGCAGTGCATTCAAACTGGAAAATGTCCTAGTGAATATTCAGAAAAATTTTAGAAATGCAAGAGGTTGGGTATGATAATGGTGTAGCAATAATAAGAAATCATTAATAATGCAATGGGAGCACCTTGGTGATCTAGTGGATTATTTAAAGTGGTATCAGCTTGTTAATCATGTAGTTGATTTAAATTGTTGTTCTAAGTAGTTACTTTAAATCCCAACTGATTATTACTTAACTGCTTTTCCTTTTTTATTGCTGTTTGGAGCTGAAAACAAACAAAAAAAATCTAAAGACATTATAAAACAACTTTGTGTTATAATAAGTTGTTAGCGACTTTGATCATTTCTTAGTTATTGATTATTTATATTGCTAGAATAGCGATGTTTCTTTATAAGGCAGAATTCTTTATCCCTGAGAACAGTAGAAGCTGAACTATCAAATGTGTTGAAAGCTGAGGTGGGTTGTTGGGGCTATCGGTGTCAGGATTGTGAGCAACGACAGGAACGAGGATTTGTGGTCCAGGTTAGATTAGCTAAAAGATGTATTAAAAAAAGGTACTCTCAGCACCCAAGTTATTAATTTCCTTTCCAAAATTATTTTTAAGAACATCGTAAAACATCAGATCTAAAATTAACTAATTTTTAGATTTAAATTAACCAGTTATAATTTGACATTTTATATAGAATTTGATTTAGATATCCAGATTGTCAAATGATTGTGTTTGGTTTTATTTTCAATTTTACTTTTAATTAGTTTTTACCCAGTATTCTTGTCGTTTTTTGCCAGATATGCTCTAGAATGACCAGTCATCCTCCAGTACATTGTGCAAGTGGCAATTAGTTAGTATGAACCTTGAATAAACTATTCAAACATGAGCATCAACCCACTTGGTCCTCTTGAGTATTTTAACACTGGGAAATATCATCCCTCACCAAGAATTTTGACATGTATAAGGCCTTTTCTGCTTTCATCTAGACTGAGATGTGAGCAGAGTTAGGATCAAGTCTGCCAACTCAGTGATTTGTATGCCAACCTGCTCCTGAATAAAGCTTTTTTTTAATTGTCCTGAATATAAGTATGAGATCACAAATAAACACCACATAGTGACACTGAATCTTAGTGGAGATGTTAAAATTATCTATAATGAAAGTAACTAATCCCGTTTGTATTGTTTGCCAAGTTTAAATCATATTAACATCATTGCCTTTGTCATTGAAAAATATATAGTTGTGACATCAGAGTCTGATATGAGACCATAAGACTATAAAGAATAGGAATAGAATATGGTTCCTTAGCCCATCGTGTCAGCTCTGTCTTTCCATCATGGCTGATTTATTATCCCTCTCAAACCCATTTTCCTTCTTCCTGTAACCTTTGATAGATTCTTGATTAGCTATGGCGTAGAATTGTGCTTTAAATGTACTCAAATATACTCAGTTCTAAATGGATCCACTCTATTCTGCAGCTGTACCCTCTGGTCTTAAATTCACCTGTTATAGGAAACATTCACTCTATCTAGGCCTTTCAATATTCAATAGGTTTCAATGAGATTCTTATGGACTCATTCTTATAAACTCCAGTGAATATGGGCCCAGAGACATCAAACACTCCTCATATGTTAAACCTTTCATTCCTGGAATCATTCTTGTGAACCCCCTCTGAACCATCTCCAATCTTTCTTGGATAAGGGGTCAAAAGTACGTTTTGACCTATGCCTATATAAAGCCTCAGCATTACATCCTTGCTCTTATATTTTAGTTCTCTCAAAATGAATGCTAACATTCCATTTGTCTTCCTTATCACTGACTCAACTTTCTCCCCATTTAGAAAATAGTGTACCCCTTTATTCCTTCTATCAAAGTGCATGACTGTGCACCTTGCTACATTATATTCCATCTGCCACTTATTTGCCCATTCTTCCAATCTGTCGAAATCCACTGCAGACTGCCTGCTTCCTCAGCACTACCTGCCCCTCCACCTATCTTTGTATTGTCTGCAAACTTGGCCACAAAGACCTCATTTCCATGATCCAGATCATTGATATATCATCCGAATATTGACTTTCTGTACATGCTCAAACCAAAAGCTGTGGATGAACCAGGAGGTACGTCATCTGCTGAAGGCTAGATCTGTGGCATTCAAGTCTGGCGATCCAGGTCTGTACCAGAAAACCAGGTATGATTTGTGGAGGGTTATTTCAAGGATGAAGAGACAATTTCAAATGACATCGGATGTACGACGGTTCTGGCTGGGTTTGCAAGACATTAATTCTTACAAAGCGAAACCCAATATCATGAATGGCTGCGATGCTTCACTACCAGATGAACTCAACACCATCTATGCCTGCTTTGAAAGGGAAAATACAACTGGAAATACAACTGTGAAAATCCCTGCTGCACCTGATGTCCCAGTGGTCGCTGTCTCACAGGCCGACGTTAAGACTGTGTTTAAAGAGGGTGAACCCTCACGAGGCAGAAGCTCCCGATGGAGTACCTGGTAAGGCTCAAAAAAATTGTGCCAACCAACTGGCAGGAGTATTCAGCCTCTCACTGCTGTGAGTGGAAGTCCTCTTGCTTCAAAAAGGCAACAATTATACCAGTACCTAAGAAGAATAATGTGGGCTGCCTCAATGACTATCGCCCAGTAGCACTCACATCGACAGTGATGAAATGCTTTGAGAGGTTAGTCACTGCTTAACCCACTGCTCTACTCTCTATACCATTGATTGTGTGGCTAGGCATAGCTCAAATGCCATCAATAAGTTTGCTGATCATACAACCATTATTGGTAGAATCTCAGATGGAGATGAGAGGGCATACAGAAGCGAGTCAGCTAGTGGAGTGGTGTTGCAGCAACAACCTGGCACTCAACATCAATAAGATGAAAGAACTGATTGTGGACTTCAGGATGGGTAAGACGAAGGAACACATACCAATCCTCGGAGGGATCAGAAGTGGAGAGAGTGAGTAGTTTCAAGTTCCTGGGTGTCGAGATCTCTGAGGATCTAACCTGGTCCCAACAAATTGATGTAGTTATAAAGAAAGCAAGACAGTGGTTGTACTTCATTAGGAGTTTGAAGAGATTTGGTATGTCAACAAATACACTTAAAAACAGAACAGGGTACTTTTATTCCAACTCTTTGCCTCTTGCCTTTCTTCTATCCATGCTAGTATCTTTTGTGTCATACTATCGACTCTTGTTAAACAGCCCCATGTGTAGCACTTTGTTAAAGGCCTTCTGAAAATCCAAGTAAACAACATCCACTAACTCTCCTTTGTCTTTCCTGTCTATTATTTCCTTAAAGAATTCCAACAGATTTGTCAGACAAGATTCAACCATGATGACGTTGACCTCCTTTAACATGTGCCTCCATCATGTAACTTCATCCTTAATAATGGACTCCAACATCTTCCCTATCACTGATTAACTGGTATATAATTTCCTTTCTTCTGCTTCTCTCTCTTCTTAAAGAGCGAAGTGACATTTGCAATTTTCCAATCCTCCAGAACCATTTGAGGATCTAGTGATTCTTGTTACTAATGCCTCCACAGTCTGACTTACTTTCTCCCTCTCAAACTGCGTGAACTCTATCGTATTATGATCACTGTCTCCGAAGGTTCCCTTACCTTAAGATCCCTAATCAAATCTAGTTCATTACACGACAACCAGTCCAGAATTGCCTTTCCTCTATTGGGCTTAACCACAAGTTGCTCTTAAAAAGGTACCCCATAGGCATTTTACAAATTCTAGTGCTTAGGATCCAGCACCAACCTGATTTTACCAATCTACTTGCATATTGGCATCCCCATGACTATTGTAACATTGCCCTATTACATGCCTTTTCTAGTTCCCATTGTAATTTATATCCTACATCCTAGCTACTGTTTAAAGACCTGTATATAACTCCTTCCAGGATCTTTTTATCCTTGCAATTTCTTAACTCTACCCTCAAGTGTTCTACACCTTCTGATCATATGTCACTCTTTCTTAGGAATTAATTTTACTTCCTGTCTGCCTGCTAGTCCTTTTCATACAAGGTGTATCCTTAAATAGTAAGCTCCCAACTATGATCTTCGTTCAGCCACAACTCATTGATGCCCTCAACACAAATTGATTTTGTGAATTGATTTTGCAGCTGCTGTTTTAAATTGTTTTGACCCTTTTAAAATCAGCGCTATTACTGTTTGTTTGAAACGCAAATCAATCAATGCTTAACAAATAACACAAAATTTGTTTTTGTGTGTTCTCTGACACATCTTATCTTCGATAATGCATCTATACTGGATTTGTGAGATAGACTGTATGTGCGTAAATGTGTTTTTTATTTTCAAATGTAATATTTAAGGTATTCTGTTTACAAATTAGCTACAATAAATTACATTTCAGCATGTAGACACTCTTGACTGAATATGTACAAATAAAATGGTTGCTTTAATCTATTCCAGAGATGAAGAGATTTTTTTTAAAAGAAAATATTAATTTGGGTACTGGTTTGAGTTTATAGGAATGAAACAATTTGGAGAGGATCTGGCAGAATAGATGCTGACATTATGTTTCTTTTCGAAATGGCATCTTGAACTGGAGAGTTCTTTGGAATTCTCTGCCCAGTGAGTTGTTGAAGCCGAGTCACTGAATATGTTCAGCACTGAGATAGACAAATCTTTGGACTGGTGAGCGAAGTGCAGGCATGAAAAAGGAGTTGTGAAAGTTAGATGAGCCATGATCATAAATATTTGAAGAACAAGGTCTCAATGTTGGATTAACTGCTCCTGCCGATGTTTCTTTGGTCATCATGCATTTTAATATTAATTTTATTTTTGTTTAGATACCCGGCATCGTTCAAATTCCCTTACTCGAGTTGATGGGCAGCCAAGAGGCTCAGTGTTGGCTTGGCAAGAAAAAAAACCAAGGTAGATAGAGGAATACCTTAAAGTTAATAGTTTACTTTTGCTTGGAAGGGACATCCTACCAAGTGGTTATTTTGTGATTTTAAAATATTTTAAAGTCATTGCAGAAATGTCAATTATTGGTAATCTAAGCTTTTTTCTGTGAAAGGTTCTCTCAGTCCACAATCTTTGTTACATTCTGTCTTGAATAAGCCTTATCTGAATTAGCTCATTCATGATCTACAGATATGCTCCTTTTTGATTTTTGATCACTCTTAATAGTAAAAATATAATATTGTAAGTTATTCACTATTAAATACAATAGTTAGTTTTTAGTTTATAATTAATATTAGACAACTGAAAATGTACAGACTGAACACAAACACGAGGAAATCTGCAGATGCTAGAAATTTTTGTTGGCTTGGTGGAACAGTCCATGTTCCAAGCCCTTACTGGTTGGTATCCATCCCCCACTTTTCCTTCACTACATTGACGACTGCATTGGCGTTGTTTCCTGCATGTATGCTGAGCTCGCTGACTTCATTAACTTTGCCTCCAACTTTCTCCCTGCCCTCAAATTTAACTGCTCCGTTTCCAACACCTCCCTCCCCTTTCCTGATCTTTCTGGAGACGGCTTATCTACTGATATCTACTATAAGCCTATGGACTCTCACAGCTACCTGGACTATTCCTCTTCCCACCGTCTCCTGCAAAAATGCCATTCCCTTCTCGCGATTCCTCTGTTTCCGCCACAGCGGCTCTCAGGATGAGGCTTTTCATTCCAGGATGAAGGAGATGGCTTCCTTTTTTAAAGAAAGGGGCTTCCCTTCCTCCACCATCAACTCTGCTCTCAAATACATCTCTCCCATTTCATGCACATCTGCTTTCACCCCATCCTCCCGTCACCCCACTAGGGATAGGGTTCATTTTGTCCTCACCTGCCACCCTACAGGTCCAACCTATAATTCTTCTTAACTGCCGCCACCTCCAATGGGATCCCACCACCAAGCAGATCTTTCCCTTACCCCCCCCCCCCCCACTTTCCGCAGGGATCATTCCCTATGCGACTCCCTTGTCCATTGTCCTCCTACAGTAACCCTTTCATTCCTGGAATCTTTCTCGTGAATCTTCTCTGAACCCTCTCCAATGTCAGTATATTCCTTCTAAAATAAGGAGCCCAGAGCATCACACAATACTCCCAAGTGTGGTCTCACTAGTGCCTTATAGAGCCTCAAAATCACATCCTTGCTCTTGTATTCTGTACCTCTAGAAATGAATGCCAACATTACATTCGCTTTCTTCAACCTGCAGGTTAACCTTCAGGGTATCTTGCACAAAGACTCCCAAATCTCTTTGCATTTTGGCATTTTGAATTCTCTGCCCATCTAAATAATAGTCTGCCTGTTTATTTCTTCCACCAAAGTGGATGACCATACACTTTCCAACATTGTATTTCATTTGCCACTTTTTTGCCCTTTCCCCTAAACTATTTAAGTCTCCCTGCAGGCTGTTTCCTCAATATTACCCACTCTTCCACCTACCTTTGTATCATCGACAAATTTAACCATAAATCCCTTAATACTGTAGTCCAAATCATTGACACACGTCGTAAGAAGTAATGGTCCCAACACAGACCCCCGTGGAACTCCACTGGTAACCGGCAGCCAGCCAGAATAGGATCCCTTTATTCCCACTCTGTTTTCTGCCAACCAGCCAATTCTCCACCCACACTAGTAACTTCCCTATAATTCCATGGGCTCTTACCTTGCTAAGCAGCCTCATGTGTGGCACCTTGTCAAAGGCCTTCTGAAAATCCAAGTACACCATGTCTGCTGCATCTCTTTTGTCTACCCTGCTTTTAATTTCCTCAAAGAATTGCAGTTGGTTTGTCAGGCATTATCTTCCTTTCAGGAAACCATGCTGGCTTTGGCCTATCTTGTCATGTGCCTCTAGGTACACCATAATCTCATCTCTAACAATCAATTCCAACAACTTCTCAAACACTGATGTCAGGCTAACAGGATTATAGTTTACTTTCTGCTGCCTCCCACCCTTAAATAGCAGAGTAACATTTGCAATTTTCCAGTTATCCGGTACAATGCCAGAATCTATCAATTCTTGAAAGATCATTGTTAATGCTTCTGCAATATCTCCAGCTGCATCCTTCAGAACCGGAAGGTGTGTCAGGTTCAGGAGATTTATCCACCTTCAGACCATTATGCTTCCTGAGCACCTTCTCAGTTGTAATTTTCGCTGCACATATTTCACTTCCCTGACACTCTTGAATGTCTGATAAACTGCAGATGTCTTCCACTGTGAAGACTGATGCAAAATACATATTCAGTTCCTCTGCCATCTCTGCATCTCTCATTACAATATCTCCAGCGTCATTTAGTATTGGTCCCATATCTACCCTCAACTCTCTTTTACCCTTTATATATTTAAAGCTTTTAGTATCTTCTTTGATATTGGTCTCCAGCTTCCTCTCATGATTCATCTTTTCCTTCTGAATGACCTTAATTTCCTTCTGCAAGTTTTTTAAAAACTCCTCAATCCTCTGTCTTCCCACTACCTCTGGCTTCTTTGTATGCCCTCTCTCTTGCTTTTACTTTGGCTCTGACTTAACTTGTCAACCATAGTAGTGTCCTTCCCTTTGAAAATTTCTTCTTATTTGGAATATATCTGTCTTGCACTTCCTTCATTTTTCGCAGAAACTCCAGCCATTACTGCTCTGCTGTCCTTCTTGCAAATGTTCCTTTCCATTCAACTTCGGCCAGTTCCCCTCTCATGCCATTGTAATTTCCTTTATTCCACTGAAATACCAACACATTAGATTTTATTTTTTCCCTCTCAAATTTCAAAGTGAACTCAATCATATTTTGATCACTGTTCCCAAAGGGTTCCTTAACCTTAAGCTCTCTTATTATCTCCGGGTCATTGCACAACACCCAATCCAGCACAGCCAATCCCCTAATGGGCTCAACATCAAGCTGTTCTAAAAAGCCATCCCGTAAATATTCTACAAATTTTCTTTCTTGAGGGCCATTACTGGTCTGGTTTTCCCAATCCACTTTCATATTAAAATCCCCAACGATTGTCATGACATTGCTTTTCTGATATGCCTTTTCTATCTCTTGCTGTACTTTGTAATCCACATCCTGGCTGCTGTTTGGAGGCCTGTATACAACTGCCATTAGGGTCCTTTTACCCTTGCCATTTCTTAACTCAACGCATAGAGACTCTACACCTTCTAATCCTATGTCATCTCTTTTCAATGATTTAATATTATTTCTTATACACAGAGCCACATCAGCCCCTCTGCCAACTAACCTATCTTTCCGATACACTGTATATCCTTGGACGTTCAGCTTCCAGTGGCAGCTATCCGTTAGCCAAGTTTCAGAGATGGCCACAACGTCATACTTGCCAATCTGCAGCTGAATATCAAGATCATACATTTTATTTCTTATGCTACATGCATTCAGTACAACACTCTCAGTCCCGTATTTGTTGCTTTCTGTTTTAACCGCACCACGTCTCTATTGCCCGGTAACTCATACCACTGGCTTTGATTAAGCCTCATCTCCTGTCTGTTGCACACTATCTTTGATTTATTTCTGTTCTCCCCTTCCTCAGCCCTATCACTCTGGTTCCCATCCCTCTGCCAAATTAGTTTAAACCCTCCCTAACAACTCTATTAAATGTGCCCGCTAGGATATTGGACCCCTTTGGGTTCAGGTGTAACCCGTCCTTTTTAAACAGGTTGTATCTCCCCTGGAAGTGGCCCCAGTGATCTCATGGTTTCTTTGTGCTATCCTCATGTATTTTTCTTCATTGATGTTTTGTCAATTAAATCAACTGTAATTAGCAGACACTGCTTTCTTAAAAGGGACCAAATCAACCGTGTCACTTAAAACACAATGTTCTCTCAATTTTTGGATTCTGAGTTTTTATGAAAGGTTATTGTGCTGAAACGTTAACTTTAAAAGTTCAAAGTAAAATTTTTTATTAAGAGTACATGTATGTCACCACATACGAGATTCTTTTTCCTGGGGTAACACTTCTCAAATCTACAGAACAGTAATTGTAAATACTGTGCAAATACTGAACAACAAACTGTGCAAATGCACATATACTTAAATAGCAATAAATATTGAAAGCATGGAATAACAAGATGGAGTCCTTAAGGTGAGACCATCGGTTGTGGGAACACTAGAAATAGAATGAGCGTAGTTATCCCGTTTTGTTCAAGAGCCAGATGGTTGAGGAGCAGTAACCTTTTTTTAACCTGGTGGTGTGATTCTTAAGGCTCTTGTACCTTCTACCTGATGGTAAATGTTTTCCTCTCCACTGATGCTGTCTGATATCCTAAGTATCTCAAGCATTTGTTTCTATTGCAGAATTTATGTGAAATCTATCAGCAAATATGTATTATGTGCACTCTTTAGTCTCCTGTCTGACATTCTGTTTTTATCCCCCCAGACCTTTGTCTCAACCAACGCCATTTGCCCTTCACTATGCAACTGACAGTGATATAGATGTTGCTTCTGGTGATAGTATCAGCCTGGCCAGGTCTATTAGCAAAGACAGTCTTGCATCCAATATAGTCAATGTAACTCCTAAGCATCAATCTCAGTTGTTTTCTCCAACTGCAGAAAGCAATGGAAAAAGTTTGCTAAGAAATGTGGACATTGAAGATGAGGATGATGAAGAACTAATGGCAATAATTAAGTCAAACGAAGGAATGGTTAATAATTGTAATCTTGAGTTACAAAGTGTTTCATCAAAAGCCCAAAATCAGTTTGTGCTGTCAAAGTCCCCAAGGAAGCAAAATGACATTGAAGCAGGAAACCAAACTGGTGGTTTTTTCTTAGAACCTTTAATGCCTGCTGTTTTAAAACCAGCCAAGGAAAATCTCTTCATTGTTAATAAACATGAAGAATATGGAGAACGTAAATACAGATCTCCATCAGCAAAGAAAATAACTGATGGACATTTGCCTTCAATGCGCAAAAAAGCAGTGAATGTCAATGGTGAAGCAGATATTAACAGGACTTTCACTCCCATAACCAGCTCTGACTTCATGGTAGTCACAGATCCAATCACTACAGAATCTTTAAGGCACATTGAAGCACCAGGAGTTTCCATGAGTAACTTCAGGCCTTTGGCAAGCAGTAGTGCTGATGGTTCAATGCAAGAAGAGTCTGGAGGTTTCTTTCTTCATACTGGTGATGCTGAAGAAGGATTCAGTGACATATCAGTGAATAATACGATTACTATGGACAGTAGTAAACCCCGTGACACAACAACATGGACTGTGAATATCCAGGATTCTGATTCAGACATTCTGGATATGGAAGAGGCTGTACAAGATCTAGTTAATGATGATGAGGAGCAACATGTAAGAAGCTGTTATAGTGGAGAAGAGGAATCTCGAAAATTACATCATGATATGAAGGTAAAAGAACATGAGGACAAAGATGATGCCAGTGGACGTTCCAGCCCTTGTTTGAGTACAATCTCTCAGGCTAGCAGTACGTCCATGACCAGTGCCAGTATTAGAATGACCAGCTTTGCGGAACGTAAATTACAAAGGCTTAACAGCACTGAGGCAAAATCAAGTGCAAGTAGTTCTCAGAAGACTACACCTGATGGGTCAGAATGTTGCCCCCTACCCATGATGACATGGAGGCAGAAACGAGAACAGAGTCCTGGTAGACAGATCAAAGATAGTGCTCAGATACTGGCCTCAGAACTAGTTAAACTTCACATGCAGCTTGAGGAGAAAAGAAGGATAATTGAAGCTCAGAAAAAGAAAATGGAGGCTCTCTCTGCTAGACAGCGTCTAAAGCTTGGCAAAGCCGCTTTTTTGCATATTGTTAAAAAGGGGAAGAATGAAGGGATTCCTCAACCACTCAAGCCTGAGCATTTCACAAAAGGAGCAGAATGTCCAAGTCATGAGGAAACTGTTGCTCATGTAGCTAGACCACCAAAAGCTGATGAAGATTTTCCAAACCAAGAAGATTACTTAAGACAAGCAGATGAATTAGGGACAAGAGATTTACAGGAGAAAATAACTGAGGATGATATTCAAGAGAGCATTGCTGCTGTTCGACAACGATGGTTTAAGGAATCCACACAAGTTGGCCCTGATGTTGATAAGAACAAGATGAATTTTAATGGCTGCTATGAGGATGGTATGGCAGATCTTGATGTGAATGAGTACAATCGTTCAATTGAAAAACTTAATGAAACTTTGAGCAACCTTCAGTTTGAGATGCATAAGCTTTCACAGCAGCAGGAACTCTTGATGAAGCTTAAGGACCAAGTACCAACAACACCTGTATCAAATATCAATCGTACTCTGCTGGATCAAAAGAACAAGCAAGCAGTGCAGATTGTTGAACCATTATCACCCACAGGTGGGAGTCCATCACCAACTGTACGCAAGCAGCCGCGGAGTATGTCGTTGAAAAGTCCCCGGGCAGGAAGGCCAACGGAGCTGAAAGTCTCGAGGGATACTAAAACGCAAGCGTCTTTTCGTATTATTACACCAACACACAGTGTAGAAACTCTGCCCCATTTGCGACCTTCCCCAGGTAGTAAGCCACTTAAATCTGACACTGAGGATATTGCTGCTGGGTCTTTTGATGGCAGGTCTTCTAAAGACTCTGCTGATCCCACTTCTGAAAGGACGAAGGATACTGATGGTGCCAAGCAATATGAACAAAATAACCAGCGAACATTGGTGCTCTCTGGATTTCAGAAAGACAGTTATAATTATTTCAATGATCAAATCAACACTGAGGCAGTAATTAGTACTCCAAACAAACTTGAACACTCATCACTTAACTCTTCAGATAGTTCAGGGAAGGAGAACATTCCTATTGAGGAACAATCCAAAAACAAAGCCAACCTTATTGAAGTAGATCTCTCTGAACTGAGGGCACCAGCAGAAGGTGAAGAATGTGAAAGCCAAGGCATTTCCACCAGCCAAGTGATTTGTGAATCAGATCAGAAGTCTGGATTGGGCTTTTTTTTCAAGGTTAGTCAAACTTATTTTTAGGGAACTTTATTTCACGTGATGCACATCATGGATTTTTTTCCTACTAGTTTCTATTTCAAGCTCTTTGCAGAATGTATGAAGCACAACATAAATATAGTGTATATGTAACTTTGCATAGTTATGAAGGTGTTGCATCACCTGCAAATCTGAGGGTTTTGTTGATGTAGTCCCAATCAATAAGTCAGTTTGTGGTGCATCATATTAGATTTAGATGTGTCTCATATGCCATTGGCTGATTTTTGTGCTAATTCAGTAAGAAATAACTTTCAGAGTATGGAGCAAGAGTGTATAATTTGAATAGTCTAAAACACCTTGAATAGAGTATTCTAGTGTGCTTCAAAGTAAATCAACTGAAGTAGATTACTTATGCCCCTTTTGCTGTTAAACACCCTGAGTTGCTTTTTTTTAAAAAAAAATATTACATTTACTGGATGATGTATGTTATCACTTGAACATACAGGGAATTGATGAATTTCATTGTATTCTCTTCTATGTCATTAACCTTTAAATTACTTTATTCCCACATTAAGACTACAAGAGATATTTGTACTGCTACAGTACTGTGACTTGTTTTCCATGATGCTTGCGTTTTTTTCAGACGGGTGACAGTTATCTACGTTTTTGTTGTCTAGCTTTGTGGGACTACTTTGCTTGATTCCACTGAATTTGATGTAGCTGACTTGTATTTTTGCTCACTGTTTTTGTCCTGATCCAGACACCTTTTTACACTACCAATCTAGAGAAGGACCTTCTCTTGGCTCCCTGGTCAGCTCCGAATTTGACCTCTTCACTTGGCAATCATGTAAACTGACTAGAATTTCATTTTCATGTTTTGTTTTCCATCCATTTCACTTCACCATTCACAGCCTTCTATTGCCTCTCCATTGTGCTGCTTGATGAGCCACATTTCTTCCAAGATTGAAGTTTTTGCTGTCAGTTCCTGCCAAAATCTTTGATGCGTGAAACTGGCTTTATCTTGTTCTGTAGTGATTTATCAAGCAATTTAAATTTACTAGGGCATGGCGTGTAAATGGATTTCAAGATAGTTTGCTTGAAGGGTGAAACTACCTCAAAGGGTTGAATATCATTTCCCTCTGAGTTTCTTTTAGGGTTGAATCAACATATTCAATCCTCGTTTCCATTTCATCCTGCATAGAGTTTCTGACTTTGCATTGCCCACTCCCACCTAGGTGCCTGCATACATTTCTTATCTATGTTTTTATCACACTCTTCGAATGTATACCTGATTATTTTCCAAGTTTCCATCCAATTGTGTAACAAGACACTGAAGAGAGGGAGAGAGAGAGAGAGAGAGAGAGAAAGGAGACTGTGAATGATCTGAGGGATTTTGGGGTCCATGTTGATAGGACACTCAAAGCTGTTGAGCAGCTTGACAGTGTTGTTAAGAAGTATGGTGTGTTGGCATTCATCAACCGTGGGATTGAGCTCAAGAGCCATGAGGTAATGTTACAGCTATACAAGGCCTTGGTCAGACCCCACTTGGAGTACTGTGTTCAGTTCTAGTCACCTCACTACAGGAAGGATCTGGAGAGAGTGGATTGAAAGCTGTACCTTATGAGAATAGGTTGAGTGAACTTAGCCTTTTCTCCTTGGAGCGATGGAGATTGAGAAGTGACCTGATAGAGGTGTATAAGATGATGGGGGGCATTGATCACGTGGATAGTCGGGGGCTTTTTCCCAGGGCTGAAATGGCTAACACAAGGGAGCATAGTTTTAAGGTGCTTGGAAATAGGTACTGAGGGGATGTCAGTGGTACGTTTTTCACACAGAGTGGTGGGTGCGTGGAGTGCACTGCTGGAAGCAGAGGCAATAGGGTTTTTTAAGAGTCTCTTAGATAGGTACATGGAGCTTAGAAAAATAGAGGGTTATAAAAACACAGAAAACCTACAACACAGTACAGGCTCTTCATGTACTTACTTTAGAAATTGCCTAAGGTAACCCATAGCCCTCTATTTTTCTCAGATCCCAAGATCCCTCTGATCCTCCATGCTGCCAAGAGACTTACCATTAATACTATATTCTGCCATCATATTTGACATACTAAATGAACCACCTCACACTTACTGGGTTGAACTCCACCTGCCACTTCTCAGCCAAGTTTTGCATCCTATTGATGTCCTGCTATAACCTCTGTCAGCCCTCCACACTATCCAAAACAACTCCAACCTTTGTGTCATCAGCAAATTTACTAACCCATCATTCCACTTCCTCATCCAGGTCATTTATAAAAATCATGAAGAGAAGGGGTCCCTGCAACCCTCCATTCCTTCGGAACCTCTCCGGTCCCCATTGATGATGCAAAGATCATTGCCATAAGCTCAGCAAGCTCCTTTCTCGCTTCCCATAGTAGCCTGGGTATATCTTGTCTGGTCCTGGTGATTTATCCAGCTTGATGCTTATTAAAAGCTCCAGCACACCCTCTTTCTTAATGTGTGTGTGCGCTCAAGCTTTTCAGTCAGCTGTAAGTTGCCAAGGTTCTTTTCCATAGTGAATACTGAAGCAAAGTATTCATTAAGTACCTCCGCTATCTCCTCTGGTTCCATTCACACTTTTCATTGTCAAACTTGATTGGTCCTATTCTCTCACATCTTATCCTCTTGCTCTTCACATACTTGTAGAATGCCTTGGGGTTTTCCTTAATCCTGCTCGCCAAGGCCTTCTCAAGGCCCCTACAGGCTCTCCTAATTTCATTCTTAAAATCCTTCCTGCTAGCCTTATAATCTTCAAGTTCTCTATCATTATCTAGTTTTTTGAACCTTTCATAAGCTTTTCTTGACTAGATTTACAACAGCCTTTGTACGCTATGGATCCTGTACCCTACCATCCTATCCCTGTCTCATTGGAACGTACCTATGCAGAACGTCACGCAAATATCCCCTGAACATTTGCCGCATTTCTGCTGTTCATTTCCCTGAGGACATCTGTTCCCAATTTATGCTTCCAAGTTTCTGCCTGATAGCTTCATATTTCCCCTTACTCCAATTAAACACTTTCCTGTCTTTTCTGTTCCTATCCCTCTCCAATGCTATGATAAAAGAGATAGAATTGTGAATACCAGATCAAGAACAGCCTCTCCTCTTGTAGGCTTATCTATATATTGTGACAGGAAACCTTCCTGAATACACCTAACAAACTTCATCCCATCTAAACCCCTTGCTCTAAGGAGATGCCAATTAATATTGGGGAAATTAAAATCTCCTATCATGACAACCCTGTTATGATTGCAACGTTCCAGAATCTGTCTCCCTATCTGCTTTTTGATGTCCCTGTTACTATTGTCCCCTTCCTGTTTCTAACTTCTGCCCACAGAGACTCAGTAGACAATCCCTCCATGACTTCCTCCTCTTCTGCAGACGTGACACTCTCTCTAATCAGCAGTGCCATGCCCCCATCCCTTTTGCCTCCCTTCATCTCTCCCTGTCCTTTCTGAAACATCTAAAGCCTGGCACTCTAAGTAACCATTCCTGCCCCTGAGCCATCCAAGTCTCTAATGGCCACAACATCATAGCTCCGTACTGATCCACACTCCTAAGCTCATCCACTCTGTTCATGATACTTGCATTAAAATAGACACATCTCAAACCATCAGTCTGAGGCATCCCTTCTTTATCACCTTCCTATCCTCCCTCTCACACTCTACTAGCTTTCTCGATTTATGAGCCAACCGCTCCTTCCTCCATCTCTTCAGTTTGGTTCCCAACTCCCACCGGTTCTGGTTTAAACTCTTCCCAACAGCTTTAGCAAACCTCTCTACCAGGATATTGATCCTCCTCGGATTCAAGTACAACCCATCTTTTTTGTACAGGTTACGTCTGCCCCAAAAGAGGTCCCAATGATCCAGAAATCTGAACCCCTGCCTCCTGCTCCTGCTTCCTCAGCCATGCATATTTATCTTCCACCTCACTCTATTCCTGTACTCACTCGCGTGGCACAGGCAGTAATCCTGAGAAGTAATCCTGCTTCTCAACTTCCTAACTCCCTGTAGTCTGCTCTCAGGACCTTCCTTTTACTCTCTTATGTTGTTGTAATATGTACCACGACTTCTGGCTGTTCACCTTCCCACTTCAGGATATCGTGGATGTAATCAGAAACATTCCGGACCCTGGCACCTGGGAGGCAAACTACCATCCATGTTTCTTTCCTGTGTCCACAGATTCGCCTGTCTGCCCCCCTAACTATAGAGTCCCCTATCACAGCTGCCATCCCCTTCCTTTCCCTACCCTCTGAGCAACAGGGTCAGACCCTTGCCAGAGGTGCGGCCACTATTGCTTCCCCCAGGTAGGTCATCCACCCCAACAGTACTCAAACTATGCACTAGGGAAATTCTAGGCTGTCTCTAGAGTAGGTGACATGGTCGGCACAATGTTGTGGGCCGAAGGGCCTGTAACGTGCTGTAAATTTCAATGTCTTATGAGAGCAAAAAGTAATTTGATAGAGTGGCAGGCAGGAGAAACGAAAAAGTGATTAAGCTAGGCTGAAGGAAAGTAATGAAGGCAAACCAAAACAAAGAAGTGTGCCTATTAGAGGTGTGAATCAGAAAAGGCAAATAGATAGAAATTACCAGAAGGGAATTAAAACTGAATGCTTCTACTGCGAATTGGGCTGGAGTAGCTGACTACCTGAAATTGCTGAATCGTAGTACAAAGTCAAAATACGTTATATGCACAGATGTAATGGAAAACTTGCTTTGCAGCAGCAGCACAGGCACATAGCCTTAGATAAGGAACATTAACAAAAAAGAAATTAAGCATAAATTCTACATAACTTTTGCAAGAAGTAACAGAAATAGAAACAATAATATCCACTTTACTGCAAAGTGATCTAGGTGGTCATGGTGTTGCTATACTGTAGTGCCATTTGGTTCAGTAGTCAAATGCATGAAGGGAAGCAACTTACTGAAATTGGTTGTGTGGGATTTAGTGGAGTTCTTTGGATGTTGACTTTCGGAGGCCGTGCCTCATATAGATACTACCTATGTAGGGTAAATGCGCTCGTAATATATTAAGCTCAGTCAATATTGCAGCTTTTTTTCATTCCTGTGCATTTGAATGCCATACCAGACCAGGTTGCTAGTCAGGGTACTTGTTTGTTGGCGTTTGGTGACAAGTCAAACATCCTTAAAATCCAAAGAAAGTAAAGGTCCTGGTGTGACTCCCTTATGATTGCATCTATGTGCTGGACCCATGCAGGTCATCCTATATGTTAATGCTCAGGAACTCAAAACTGTTGACTCTTCACTTCTGATCTGCCAACATAGACTAGCGCATGTTCGTCCTCCCTCTCCTTCCAGATGTTAACAATCAGTTCTTTGGTTTTACTGATGTTGAGCAAGCGATTGTTGCATCATCGCTCAATCATTTATACTATTTTACTGACTTATTGTCACCTGTGATTTGTCCAATAGCAGTGAGGTCAACAGAGGTGGTTGTAATCCTGGTTTGAAGATTTGGTGTTCCTTATGTTTGTGATAGAGTTCTGATGTGGAAGGCAAAAATCAAAGAGCTGGTGGAATAAAGAATTGAAACAGCAAATAACTGGAACTTAAGTGTTATAATTGCAATCTGGTTTGGTTTCCCCAGTGTATAGGTGAACATATCATAAACAGATTATTTTTGTTTCCTGAAGCAAAATGCTATAATCTTTTTGTAGATTGTATACAAATAAAATCCTAATATTTAATGTTTCCTATTACTTGATTTTGGCTCGCTGGTAACACAGTGTTCTGTTTCTGCACTAATGTCACCAAGTGGAAATGTAAAGAATTGTATTTCAATGTGTTTAATTTTTAAACTCTTACACACCCTAGTGTCAAAAATGGGATAGTACAACAGGTAAAATATTTATTGTTCCTGTAGTGATGGTGAAAAAATGTTGAAATATTAATTGGTTGTATAATAAAGATTTTTTCATAAGCAAATTAAAATGGGAAGAAAGCAAGTCATATACAGTTTTTATTAGACTACAGCTCACTGTTTCTAAGCATATTTCAATTTGCAAATTTCCTTTAGTAATCAATTAAATTTTAAACAACCCAAATTAGTTTAATTATAGCATTCAATGTTGTGCCTTGAAAACTAACTCCATTTAAATATTTTTGCTCTGTAATAAGATATTCAATTTTCAATAATGTAGTATAATGCTGGTGGTATCATAAAATAACCATTTTATCTAATAGCAAAAGAAAATGATTAGATGGAAATTACTTTGCAACTGTGTCTCAGTTATTTTAAAATCAAGAACAAAAAGGTTATTTAAGGGCTGAATCAGTCATGTTTTGATTGGATGACAGGATGATCAAAAAGCAGAAGATGAGTTGGCAAAGAAGCGAGCGGCATTCCTCCTCAAGCAGCAGCGCAAAGCAGAAGAAGCTCGTTTACGAAGACAGCAGCTGGATGCTGAGATAGAACAGAAGCGTGACGAAGCAAGGTGAGTAATAGGTTTTTAAAAAGAGATAGCAAACAAGTTTTGGATGCAGTTTTATATATGGTCCAGTGACTTATGTGCTGTGAACTAGAAACTAAAGCCTTTAAGAAGCTGCTGTTTTTTGTAGCGTCTTGCAGTTATGCCTTGTGTTTCAACTTGACTGCAGACAGGTTGTCAAAGGATGCATGAAAGAAATTGAAATGAGACAGCCAAAACAATTACTGTTGTTGACTTCGTCCAGAAAATGTTTGTGTTTTGTGTCTGGGTAGAAATTCTGTATGCAGTGAAAAAATAGAGACTAGACTGTTTCAGGTGAGAAATGGGAAAGGCACATCATATAATATTTACACAGTCCAAGGATTAGAAGATGCAAAGGAATTTCTTGAATATATAATGTAAAGCCTTAATACACTTCATGGTATTAAAGCTAATACCATGCATTCTGCTAGCCTTTGGGTGGGAAAAAAGTTGAATGGCAGTATTGTTTTTGTTCTGTTGCAAATTACATCAAGCTTAGTGTGCCCTTTCTTCTCCCTCTTTACAAACCCCATTTCCAGAAAAGTTGGGATATTTTCCAAAATGCAATAAAAACAAAAATCTGTGATATGTTAATTCATGTGAATCTTTATTTAACTGACAAAAGTAGAAAGAAAAGATTTTCAATAGTTTTACTGACCAACTTAATTGTATTTTGTAAATATACACAAATTTAGAATTTGATGGCTGCAACACACTCAACAGAAGTTGGGACAGAGTTAAAGTAAGATTGAAAAGTGCATAGAATATTCAAGTAACACCGGTTCGGAAGACTCCACATTAAGCAAGCTAATTGGTAGCAGGTGAGGTATCATGACTGGGTATAAAAGTAGCGTCCATCAAAGGCTCAGTCTTTGCAAGCAAGGATGGGTCGTGGCCCACCCCTTTGTGCCAAAATTCGTGAGAGAATTGTTAGTCAGTACAAAAGGAACATTTCTCAACACAAGATTGCAGAGAATTTAGGTCTTTCAACATGTACAGTAAATAATATTTTGAAAAGATTCAGAGAATTCGGAGACATCTCCGAAGGGCAAGGTCGGAAACCACTGTTGAATGCGTGTGATCTTCGAGCCCTCTGGCAGCACTGCCTAAGAAACCGTCATGCTACTGTGACAATTATAGCCACTTGGGCTCGGGAGTACTTTGGAAAACCATTGTCACTTAACACAGTCAGTCGCTGCATCCAGAAATGCAACTTGAAACTGTATTACGCAAGGAGGAAGCCATACATCAACTCTTTGCAGAAACGCCGGCGAGTTCTGTGGGCCCGAGCTCATCTCAGATGGACCGAAAGACTGTGGAACTGTGCTGTCAGATGAGTCCACATTTCAGCTAGTTTTCGGAAAAAATGGGCGTCGAGTTCTCCGTGCCAAAGATGAAAACGACTATCCTGATTGTTATCAGCAAAAGGTGCAAAAGTCAGCATGGTATGGGGGTGCATAATAGAGAAATTCCCCCTTTTGTTACCCTTAAACTATTGCCCCCTAACTCTCAACTGATGTCCTCTTGTTTGAATCTCCCCTACTCTCAATGGAAAAAGCCTATCCACGTCAACTCTATCTATCCCCCTCATAATTTTAAATACCACTATCAAGCCCCTACCTCAACCTTCTACTTTCCAAAGAATAAAGACCTAACTTGTTCAACCTTTCCCTGTAACTTAGGTGCTGAAACTCAGGTAATATTCTAGTAACTCGTCACTGTACTCTCTCTATTTTGTTGACTCGGTGACCAGAACTGTACACAGTACTTCAAATTCGGCCTTACCAATGCCTTGTACAATTTTAACATTACATCCCAACTTCTATACTCAATGCTCTGATTTATAAAAACCAGCATACCAAAAGCTTTCTTCACCACCCTATCCACATGAGATTCCACCTTCAGGGAACTATGCACTATTATTCCTAGATCACTCTGTTCTACTGCATTCTTCAGTGCCCTACCATTTACCATGTATGTCCTATTTGGATTATTCCTACCAAAATGTAGCACCTCACACTTATCAGCATTAAACCATCTGCCATCATTCAGCCCACTCTTCTAACTGGCCTAAATGTCTCTGCAAGCTTTGAAAACCTACTTCATTATCCACAACGCCACCTACCTTAGTATCATCTGCATACTTACTAATCCAATTTACCACCCCATCATCCAGATCATTAATATATATGACAAATAACATTGGACGCAGTACAGATCCCTGAGGCACACACTAGTCACCGGCCTCCAACCTGACAAACAATTATCCACCACTACTCTCTGGCATCTCCCATCCAGCCACTGTTGAATCCATTTTACTACTTCAATATTAATACCTAACGATTGAACCTTCGTAACTAACCTTCCGTGCAGAACCTTGTCAAAGGCCTTACTGAAGTCCATTGAGTCTCATTGAGCCACTATGCTTTAATTTTTCCTTGCAGCTTTGATACCCTTCTCGAGAGATGCACTTCCCTGATGGTGCCTTGATCTTACTTCTTTTCACTTCCTCTTGTGAAGCTGTTGGAACAGATTGCTATATAAGAAATGCATGGGAGTGTTCGTCAAGTAATCTGACAAAATATGTGACATTAGAGGTTGAGAAAATTTTTATGTTTGTTTGTGAATGTTGAAATATAATCTTATTGAGACTCAGCTGCATCTTCTACACAAGTTTAATCTGTTTAAAAATCTAAGTTATATACTTAATCATAGATTTGCACAACAAATGTCCAAACTGATCTTTTTCCCGATATGCACTGATCCCATTTGCCTGCACAAGTTCCATATCCTTCTTGGCCTTGACTGTTTAATACCTGTCTGCCTCCTAAGTGTAGTTATTGCATTTCACTTCACCACCACCTTTGGCAGGAAGTTACAGACCATCTCCTCAGTACCAAATCTTTCATATAGTTTGGTGACCAAAACTCTACATAGAGCTCATACTAAAAAATTTTTAGAAGTGCACAATGTATCTGGGTCTTGCTCAATTTATTTCTGAGATGCCACCTACACAAGATAATTCTTTCCCTGCAGGCGTAAAGCTGAAGAGGATCGGATTCGCAAAGAGGAGGAGAAAGCACGAAGAGAGTTAATCAAACAGGAATATCTAAGACGTAAACAGCAGCAAATACTGGAAGAGCAAGGTCTTGGTAAACCGAAACCTAAAGTTAAGAAGCAACGTCCAAAATCAGTTCATCGGGAAGAATCGTATAGTGAACCACCATCAAGATATCCTTCTACTCGTAAGTCGCTATGAAGGATGACTTTAGCTCTTAGATGGTTTGTCATTTAATATGGTGTAACTATATCACTGCTAGTGCATTAATAAAAAGCTGGTTTGGTTATATATTGAGACTTAAAGAATAAAGCTGCACATCTCATCTTGTTTGATTCCCACGTTACTGCATCTGAGCGCTATGATTCTCATTTCCAGAAAGCCATCATTCTACTTTTTCAAAAATCCATAAATTTTGTAGTGAGATTTGGCAGTATTTGAACAATTTTTAAGTATAACAGAAAAGTTAGGGAAAATTATCATGGTGTGCTGTATAACAAACTGTATGAGAAGAATCAATGGATATTGGACACTCAGCTCAAACAATATAAATGGCATAATGAATGGCTTGAAATTCATGCCTGGCTAGTTTGTACTAGAATGATCTTCAAAATACTAGAGGGTTATTAAAGTATTAGTTTGTATCCTAATATTTTTAAGGCAAAAATTGAAGTTAAAACTAGTTTTTCATTTTATTTCATAAACTTGGATATTTATTTCATGAACTATTATTTTCCAATAAAATGCTGAAATTTCTATGAAGTCATCAGCTTGTGATATAAATGCAGTTTTTTTCATTAATAATGATGTACGAGTTGTGCTTTTTGTTTTATTTCATCTAGCTGATAATCTCAGCAGTGCTCAGTCTGGGTCCAGTCTGTCACTGGCATCTGCGGCTACCACTGAAGCAGAAAGTGTGAATTCTGGTGGTGGCAGTGGTAGTGGTGGCTTTTCACAAAGGTAAGCATAACATGGGTTATGGTCGAGGATTAAATAATTTTATATTCTTATAGAAAAATAACTACAATAATTTGCAAAAGACAGAAATCTTATGGTTCTCATCTTATTTCCATTGACTGTACTTCACTATCTCAAAAAATTACATATGATCAAAAGCAGGCAGTCTCTGTTAACAGTCTATGCAGTTATTCTTGCCCTCGTTCCTTTTGCTTAACTGTTCATATTGCTCCCTCCTTATCTTCCTCTTCTGTTTTTTTACTCAATGGATGTACAATTGTGAAAAATACAATTTTGAGTAATGCTCAACTTTTCCCAACCAAATAAGCATATCATTATGTTCATGTGCATTACAACTACTGGTTGCTAAATATTCAAAATTATTTCATTTGCTAAATATACAGGACAGACTCCATGGAGACCTTCTCAGTGTTGAGCCGAAATCAGAGTAGGAACACAGAACGAGACTGGGAGAATGCATCCACAGCCTCATCAATTGCATCTGTGGCTGAGTACACAGGTGATGTCAAAACTCTTAAGATATATGAAGTTTGTCCTCACATTGATCAAAGGTCCAGTGTTTTGTTTTTAACTGTGTGATTATCTTACAGGTCCAAAGTTATTCAAGGAGCCAAGCTCAAAATCAAATAAGTCAATAATTCATAATGCTATCACACATTGCTGTCTTGCGGGAAAAGTAAATGAGCCACAGAAAAATTCAATACTTGAGGTGAGTAACAGGAAGAAAAACATTACAGATGTGCTAAACACTCAGATCAAATAATTGTATGGTTAAAAGATGAAGCTTCAAAGCACAAACCATTCATAAGCTCATTGAATAGATGAATCTTTTAAAGTAGTTTGTTTCACTTCACCTCCCTCCATTATACAGTTTCCTTTTAAATTTGTTTCAATATTCCTGAAACAGACATGTAAATAACTCAAGTACTCAATTTTAAAAATGATTTAAAAAAACAATTCAATTGAATATATCAAGTTGTCCCACAGAAAATTATATTATCAATGTGAGAATAATTTACTTAATTTTTGCTGGTAACATTAGGTGTACATGTCAAGAATGCACATGATTTATATCAGATATAGAAATAAATTTATTGTTTCCATGGCAGTGAAGATTCTGAAGCTTCCTCTTCTTACTTGGAGCGAGACCTTTGTCTTTGTTAAAATACTTTCCTTCTTTTTTTTTCAATGGCTTCCTTCACCAGGCAGTCCCAAAATGGCCATTACTAGTGCAATGTTCTGCTTCTGCCAAATTCTGCGGGTAACCCAAGCAGGTACATCTCCTGTGCTCCTTGAAGCAGGTTTCCACCGTGCATCCCATCTAGCCGATGTATGCTGCTCTGCATTCACAGGGATTCCTGTAAACATCAGCCGTCCTGAGTCCCAGGTCATCTTTGATCTGCACAAGCTGTGATTTGATCTTCCTAGCCAGTTGTGGATGGTATTAATCCAGTAATTCTTCAGGATCCTGGCAATCCTTTCAAAAACCATGGAAATATCCTAATAACGAGGAGAAACCTGTTGGTACTCTCTTTCATCCCTATATTTCCATAGTTTCTGGAAGGATTGCGAGGATCCTGAAGAAATTCTGTGCTGCACTATTTGCATTTGGGACTGCCTGTTGATGGAAGCTGTTGAAATAAAATCAGAGGAAAATAATTTTAAAGACAAAGGTCTTGCTCTGAGAAAGAACTGGAATTTGATTGTAAGCAAGGGAGAGCAGAAACTTGATTGGATGAGGACTAACCAATCAGTAAGGACAGGTGTATATATACCACTGGACTAGGTATGCCTAGGCCAGGGGTCAGCAACCTTTACCACTGAAAGAGCCACTTGGACCCGTTTCCCACAGAAAAGAAAACACTGGGAGCCGCAAAACCCGTTTGACATTTAAAATGAAATAACACTGCATACAACGTTTTGTTTTGCCTTTATGCTATGTATAAACAAACTATAATGTGTTGCATTTATGAAATTGATGAACTCCTGCAGAGAAAACGAAATTACATCTCTGCATGCAACAAAAACATTTTGAACTCCGAAAAAAAGACGTTGGGTTGAAGGTTACTTTTAAGTAAAATACTCAACGTCTATTTGAGTCCTTCTTGTATTTATGAAAAACGCCAAACTTAAATTTGCCGCCAGCAGCAAACCAAAAATAACGTCAGCCAGCTGTCAACCTGAAAAATAAAAGGACTATTTCACTGAACAATGAAAACATATGAATATAGGTAAAATAATAGACAATTAAAATATTTATCATACTTGTTCAGGTTGACTCACACCTGACAATGCAGTCGTATTCAGTAGGGATGGATCGATGCTTAGGGGAGTGACCGGGAAGGATAATGTGTTTTTTTCCTCTCTGAACTCACAGAAGCGTTTCCCAAACGATGTTTGCATTGCGATGATTGCAGAATGTAAATACCCCGAATTTATCATGTCGTGACCTTGTTTGAACTCTCTCAAATTGGGGATGTGAGACAATGTGCCTTTCTGTAAATCTCTGGCAAGCACTGTCAACTTGCGCTCGAATGCCAAAACATCCTCCAACATGTGCAGGGCTGTGCGTCCTTTCCCCTGAAGAGCTGTGTTCAGCGTGTTCAGGTGCGCTGTCATGTCTACCATGAAGTGTAGCTTTTCCAGCCACTCTGGCTGTTCCAGCTCAGGAAAGTTGAGCCCTTTGCTGCCCAGGAAAGTTTTCACTTCTTCCAGACACGCGACAGAGTTTCAGCACCTCCCCTCTGGACAGCCAGCGATAAAAACACGTTGTAGCGGTGTGCTACACGCAGTCAGTAAACTGCAGTCAAAGATAGCTTTATTCGAACTAAACAGCCTTGCTTTTAAGCCTCCCTCAACCCGCCCCCCATGGGCGCGGATGCTCCAAAAGACACGTACTCACAAACCCCCGTAGGCTATCTGCCTTAGCCTGAACGCTGGCTAATTGTGAGCCGGTTCGGATGTGTCAGGAAATGGGTCGCCACAACGTCTTATTTAGATTGTACAAGATCACCATAATCTTCAAATTTAGATTTACATTTCAAAAACTAACAAACTAACATAAAATACATTTTAATTAAATACTGACCATGTAGCGATGTGCTACACGCAGCGCTAAAATTACGACACGGAGTCGGTAACTGCAGTCGAAGGAAAAAACTTTATTCGAAATCTTCAGCCTCACTTTTAAGCCTCCCTCAACCTGCCCCCCATGGCGCAGAGGCTCCAAAGCTCTGTGCTCGCAAACCCCCGTAGGCTATCTAATTGTGAGTCGGTTCGGATGTGCCAGGAAAAGGGTCGCCACAACCAATTATTTCCCAAAGCAAGAGGGAGCCGCAGCACAGACGTAAAAGAGTCACATGTGGCTCCGGAGCCGCGGGTTGCCGACCCCCGGCCTAGGCATTGTCCCTGATGAAGACAGCAGAGTTTGTCATTGATATGTCAGTTAAAATCAATACCTGTACTTGGCTGGAAGTCCAAGAAGAGTTTATTCGTCCTAAACATTGGGAAAGCTCTAGATCCTTTTTCAGTAGAATTTTGATTGACGGCTGTCCATTTTGCAACTAAAAATGTTATTTCAGCTCAACACCAAAAGGTTGGGATGTGAATACTGCTCTAGATTCCAAAAAAATACTACAACCCTTTGTACACAATATCTTTGCTTCAGTCTGTCTCACATTCTATGAAGTTGGATGTGAAAATAGCTCATTTCCTGGCCAAGCAACTGTTTTGTTAGTCTGTAACTTTACAACACCAGGCACATAATACCTGAACAGCAAAATGGATTCCAGGCAAAACAAATACTGGGAAATATGGCAAAACTACTTTTGACTTTGTCCCAGTTTAGATAGACAGCCAGTTTTGCTACACACTTTGTCTAAGATCTGAGAGAAAAGGAGAACAAAGATTGTTTGTAATCAATGAAATTGTTGCATTTACAATTTAAAACTTGTTAGAACATTGTTTCTCATTTGTCTTCCTAGGAGCTTGAAAAATGCGACGCTAACCATTACATCATCTTGTTTCGTGATGCGGGCTGTCAGTTCCGAGCACTTTATGCCTATTCTCCAGACTCTGAGGAGATCCAGAAGTTAACTGGCACAGGGCCTAAAAACATTACAAAGAAGATGATCGATAAGCTTTACAAGTACAGCTCGGACAGAAAGCTGTTTAGCCTAATACCTACCAAGACCATGTCAGTCAGTGTGGACGCAATCACAATTCACAACCATTTGTGGCAAGCCAAGCGATCTGCAGTGCCAAAGAAGCATGCAACAGGAAAATGAAGAGAGTTTTTTTGCTGGTTCATTTTAAAGTTCTCCAGCAATCTAATGTTTCTCCCATTTCCCCATAGTAGATTGTGTTGAAATCGGCATTTTTTCCATTTGATTTGGTGGCTATTTAGTTTTGGGAGACAGCAGATCTCTCCAGATTCTGTTGCAGATTACAGAATGGAATCTTTTATTGAATGTTTGCACAGACAGTGAAATGTTACCTATTCCACTAATGACAAAATAAGTAGTTGGTATTTTTCTGATGGATTGTCAGTCTCTAAGTGCCAACATTTGGCGGTACGTGACAGAATTCTGGCTTTGTTTTCTATGCTGGTTACTCTGGCTTGTAACTGTCTTTTCTTTGCATGTGGCAAGTTTTCTAGCCAGTGGATTCTTAAAGTATTTGTGGACTGTGGTTGTGAGAAGATTCCTCTGCTTTTTCTTTTCCTTCAATTCCTTTTTGGAATGGCATCACCATGGGGATTGAGGCAATGTCACAGCTGGATTTGGCTTGAGGTAAACTTGTAATGAAAGGTTTTCTAACATCATTCCTGCCAGTGGAAGGCCATCTTCCTATACTGGTTCAGATAGTTCTGTCCTGACTTTGGTTTATCAGGGTCTTTGTGCAACAATCAGAGCAATCTATAAACTGCCAAGAAACTTGACAACAACTGACCTTCAGTTCCGGATGCTGCTCATCTTTCTCCACGTACTGTTACCGTGAACGGTAATGCATTGTGATATGTACAGCAATGTGACCGATGTATCAGCAGTCATTCTACTGCTGGAAAGGCAATCGTGTAAAGCATGTGAACAAATCTGCACAGACTGGCAGGATGACGGCATATGCTGAGAATTGCCTCTTGGGAAATCTAATTTATTAAACACTTGAATATGACACATTTTATACATGCCATCATTTTAGAGAGAGTCTGTGTTCTGCAGTAATGGTTGGGTGTTCTTTGTCCAGTAAGGAAGATTGTTGTAGAAGTAGTGTATTACCACACAGAGCACAGTATTGCTGTATGGGAGGCACACTGAAAGGTCACAGTCAAAATTTAATGCTTTTTATTGCATTGTGCATTCTGAAAAATTTCCATCATATTTTCCATACTATATGAGCAGCATGCTCTTCTAAGAATGTATATTCTGTTGAACACAGCCAATTTTCTTTTGGGTTAGCAATATTTATTATATTTCATAACTAGTTATCCTGCCATTCTTGGCTAATGTCTGCAAATTGGACATTCTCCCACCAGATGTTTATGAAACTTTTTTTTTCCTTGTTCTGGAGTTTTTAAATAACCTGTCTGGAGCTATGTGTGTTCTGTTTAAAATAAACAAAATCTTAATATTAAGCGGTACAGTGGAAAATAATTTGAACACCCTTGAATGTGTGATCACAAAGATCCTTGGAAGCTGGATTCTTTCTCCCATTACATGGCAGTTTGTGTAATCACTGTAGTAAACTTAGATAAAGGTAAAGCTGCTTACAAGACAGTTTTTAATTTTAACAGTGCTATCTTGTGCATGTTCAGTCTAAACACTAACAATATGTAAACATCCTAAGCAGAAGGATTTTTCTTTTAAGAAAGCAATTTTATTTGCTACTGGCTGTGGTCAATTTTTTAATATACAAAATAAAGGACTCCACATTTGAGCAGTGAGTTTGTAGTTATGACCATTTACAGCAGTCCAATGTGTATGTGTGGCTCCTTAAAATGGAACATTTTGACCTGAGAAATGAAGACAACATTGTCTTTTGAGCAGGTCAATTTCCTTAACAAAAGCTTATGGGTAATTGATGTAGTTCGTAGTTTTTTTTATATGTTTTATAAGAAAAAGTATTGTTAGATGATTTTGCCTATACTGTCTCATCACTTTTTTTCTGAAAAAGAACTTTGTGGAAATACAGAAATTAGCAGTTTGAGCTGTGTATTTTTAGAAATTTTCAGTTAAAATTGGTGAGATCATGGAAGTTGTGCATGCAAAAATGTAATTACCAAAAGCGGTTTGTAAGAATCTTAACTGCAGATGAATATATTTTCAATTTTTTTTTTGTTTTATTATTAGGGTAAAGTTACAATCCATTATACACTTTGGTACAGTTTAGTACACTTGTTCATCCTGACTGGTAAGATAATCAGCAAACGTTTAATTTTGCTGATTTTTTTAATGATGAGTGCATCATACAGGGATTGAGCATTTTGATAGTTGGTTTGTGTTGATGTTTAATGCTTATTAAGTAAGGTCAGAGAGGAAATAATTAGAAATATAACAAATGAATGCTTTTCATCTAAGTAATTTTCTTAATGGATTGTGTTGCCTTAATATAGGCCAACACTGAGCTGTTTACAAACCAGTTTGAGATCTGTAGTAGGGGAGATAGTAATTATGCAACACTTGAGATTAATAGAGGTTGTCCTAATGCCTGTGAAACGTTGGACCCGTATGAGATCCGTCAACTTAAGTGTGATGACTTTCTTTCTAAGCCCGTGAATATTTTCAGGAGGCAGTTTAACCTTCTGTTAAAGCACTTTTAAAAAACATATAAAGGATATTAACGGATGTAAATATTCATTGTGCATTATTTGGTAAATTGACTTTGAAATATTTGGAACCTGGCAGTTTCAGGTTGAGTAAATGCTGGCTAGAAAGCCCCAGGTGAAGCGAATTGTGTTCCAGCTTTTGTTAGCAGTGGATTACTCTTGTATTTTTATTGTTTTATAAAATGCTGCATGCTTTCCCAATTTTTATTTTGGATAAAACCTTTATATTAGTGCTTTATTTAACTCTCCCCAAAGCTTTCCTGTCCTGAAAACCTCCGAAGATCGATGAAGGTAAAAATGTAGTTATCTTCAGTCCCACAATCATAATTTAAATTTTTAAAAGCTGAATCTGCAATTCTAGTTTTGTGCCAATTAAAACTTAAGTTTTTCATTGTTGACAAGAAACTCGACAGCTTTGCTGCAGTCATTTTCAATTTAGTTCACTTGTAACCAAAATATGTTACAGTTGTTACATTACTTAAACACTAATATACCTCCTAGTCAGAAGAGAAAGGACTTCAACTGTTTACTTTATGTTTTTTGAAAATGTTAGCATAATCAGCTGTGTAAAACCATTTGGAAACTGCTTGCCAACTAAACTACTAAAGCATAGATATTCAGTGGATGGCTTCAACACCAATTTGGATATGACCAAAAGGAATTGCTATATTGGGACATCAACACTTGAAGAATTTTTACTTTTATGATTTTCTCCCATTACAATCTGCTTATTCACAGATGCCACCTGTTGTCTGTGTCCAGGTACCGGTTCATTTCTGCGCTCTTTAGCAAGTGGGTTAACCATCATTAATGAAAAACTTCTGTGGCAGGTGCAAAAGATGCATGGGTATAAGGGAGAATTAGGTATGATGGAGGGGATGAGGGGAAGAAGGGGGGGGGGGTGAGGTTATGAAACAAGAGAAATCCGGAATGTGTAAAGGATAATTTGCCCTAGATAGGTAGTGGTGTGCCCAATACTGCAGAAGAGCCCATCTAGGCACCTATGCTTAAATCTTTATTGGGCTACCTGTCCACAAAAGGGCAACAATTAAAAGTCGGTGTTCAATGGGCAAAATAAAATCAATGTCACAACAGCATTCCTTTCATGTTTTAATTGACTTTCTGTATGATGTACACTACTTTTATTGTGTATTAACAATGAAGATATTTTGATTCAGTTTCTGTTGGGAATATTTACCATGCACGTTGATAACATCATCAGATGCATGAATAAGAAGGGGGAATGCTGTGTAAATACTGATAGAGAGTACCTTGTCTGGTTACTGTAAACGTTTCCATTGGTTGTGGATACAGACTCTTCAAAACATGCACAGAACAACTTTGTGTGTATTATTCATGCAAGGAAAGAAAAGTTTTCTTTTAAATGCATATTCTGTGCTTAGTCTCCATTTGGTTGCAGTTGTGTTCTGATAACTTGAGTGGTAATTGTGTTTACATATTGTGACAGTCCTTTAAACCGATTTGCCTCCGCTGTTTTTTTGTGTGACAATTTTAGTAGTTGGGTATAACAAGAATCACAAAAGCATAAAACATTGTGAATCTTGGATAAGAACAGAAACACTAAAGATAAACAATAAATGTACAAGAAGAGGTATATTAAGAATTTGGCTTCTGGTCATTGCTGATGAAAAAGACATGATCCAAAATATCTCTGCTAGACCTCAAATACAAACTGAATTTGCTAAATATATTTTCTATATCTGTTAGTCAATCACCTTTGGTGTCCATGATTGGTAACATGAGCAGGATAGCTAGTAGAAAGAGAACTTTGCTGTATTGTGATATTTACAAGCAAAGGTCAAGATCTCCAATTTTATATACATTAAATAGGAATTAAATTCTGCTGATGAGACCAGTTTTGATGTGAGCCAAAATGTGTATGTGTTAACACAGGATATTGGTAAATGGTATTCTTTGTAAATTGAGTGGCTAGTGTCAGATTATGCATTGCATCATAATAGCATGTTGCATAGCTTTGTCCATCATAATATTTTAACTAGCAAAATATGTTAGAAAACCTGAGCTAAGAAAACATTGTACATCTTGCTAATGGTATGTAAATGTGTGCATTCCAAATTACATGTTAAATTTAAGGCAACAAAATGGATTGCAGAGATTTTCCTCATCAGATTATCACAACCTCTCTCAGTGAACTGTAATAGATTTTAAAGTTATTTTCATTTTTGTGGTAATTTTTAAAGTAAGTAAATATAGAAGGACATCATATGCTTCGGGCCATATGTTCAATTCATTGAGTTAGTTAATACATTAGCTATTTCTCTTGTTGTTTGTTACTCTAAAATTGGCTAAATTTTATTTTGCAAGCTGAGAATTTTCTATAGCTGAGCAGTGTAGATAAAAGGGAGTGAAAATACTATTGTCAATTACTATTTTACTCAGGTATTTTTTTAATAATGAAAGAATGTCCATGTTCTTTGCAAATAAGATAATATTGTAAACCACGAACAATTTTTCTGTCTTTCTATAAGCGGAGGGATAAAATTCTCGATGCTGGTTACCCACTGTGCGTAAAATGTAGAAATTAAAGGCACTTGCAGTCAGAGTTAAACTTTTACCTATCCTTAATACCACTTTGAAAATATTCAGAGCTAAGTGAACAATCCTTGGATTTTAATGCTTTTTGGACTGTTACCTTGTTTAAAAGAAGTGCAATTATCCTTTATGTTGTTTTGAAACTGAGATCTTTAACAGCAATCTGTCGGGCCATTGTTGTAATGTGTAAATTACTGTTTATATTGGAGTGAGCCACATATAGTGAAATTGGCTTGCACTGTTGCATTTGGTAATGTGACTTAGGGTTGACAGTGAATTCTTGAGCTAACACAAGTTTGTCTTCCACTCCATTTTTATGTTGTTCTCATGGTTTTGAAACAAGTGTGACAGTGAGAGTTTGTGTAAAAGTCGTAGCATTTTGTAAATTACTGATTGGAACTGTAAATATCCAAAAATACCAGAAGTTACTTTTTAAAAGGTTTGGGTATTACCAAACAAGTAACATTAAGCAATGACATTTTTGTAATGTTGTCATGCTTATCATCATCATCACCTAAATGTTGCATACTTTTATGTTGAGTACATAAAGCCTATTTATTTTGGAAAAGCACTGAAAATTTAATAAAGAACAGTGAACTGTACTGATCAGGTCATTTGTATATTTTAATTCCCATCATTTTTTATTTGACACACCTTTGCAACATTTTTTCATGTTTGAGTTATTGAAGATGTATTACTTCATTAATTAGAGAATAGATTGGTTTACAAACAGTATTTACCCACAAAATATAGCTGATGCAAACATTATGTGAGATCTGAGAAGCTGATGCATTTTTAGTCTCCATTCAGCATTTGAGGATGATTTCAGCAAGTGCTACGTTTGGGTAAGTGTCAAGGGATGATTCAGAATACAGTCACAGTCAGTTCTGTGCAGGTTAAGTACTTGATTCTGAATAAAGAAAGTAGGTGTAATTTCTCCCAGATGAGGGTGAAGGGATTCAAAAGTAAGAAAGACAATATGAAGTATTTTTCTTGCTTACATGCTGCTGTAAGTTTTAGATCCTTATTGCTGCCTTTGAAAGATTGCACTGGAAGTTGTGTGTGTGTGAGAGAGATTATTTCTGCTTTTATTTTTCAGATATATAACTTGATTTCTACCGACCCACCCCATAATCAGACTTTAAGTATGTAAACTTAATTAACCTGTAACTTTGTGGAACACTTTGCATAGTGTGGATTTATATTGGCTGTTTTAGTTTATTTGGTAACCCTACCTGAGTCAGAAATTTATGGGTTCAAGACCCAGTCCATTGCGACAGCATAAAAATCTCATTAGATAGATACTTTATTGATCCCAAAGGAAATTGCAGTGTCACAGTAGAATTACAAGTGCACGGATATGCAAATATTAGAACAGAAGTAAGAAAGAATATTTAAAAATAAGTTACCTCAAACAATCTAACAGGAGGGTCATCTCTTTGGCTATAGGTTGACTCAGTATGGAGCCTAATGGCTGAGGGTAAGAATGCCCTCAAACTGTTTTTTTTTGGGACCAGCGCAGTTGTCTTCGTTTATTACTAAAAGTCGCTCCTCTGTTCAGCCAAGGTGGCATGCAGAGGGTGAGTAAGACACATTGTCCAGGATTTTCCATAGGGTCTTTCGTTCTACCACTGCCTCCAGTGTGTCCAGTTTGACTCCTATAACAGTGCCAGCCTTTCTAATTAGTTTATTGAGCCTGTTGGCATCACCTGTGTTGATGCCATTGCCCCAGCACACCACTGCATAAAAGATAGTACTAGAGACAACAGAACACGTGAAGGGGAAGCCTGCATACTTCAAAGGACCTCGGTCACCCCAGGAAGTAGAGCTGACTAGCCCTTGTACACAGCCTCTGTGTTGGTGCTCCATTCAAATCTGTCATCAAGGTGCACCCCCAGTTACTTGTAGGTCCTCACCACATCAATGTCCTTACTATCAATAGTTACAGGAGCAGTGCAGGCTTAGTCTTCCTAAAGTTCATCACTATCTCCTTTGTGTTACTGATGTTGAGCTGCAGATGATTCAGCTTGACAAAGTCCTCCACCAGGGCCCTGTATTCATCCTCCCATCTTCCCTTTATACACCCAACTTTTGCTGAGTCATCAGAGAATTTTTACTGATGGCATGACTCGTATCTAAAGTCTAAGGTATACAGGGTAAACAGAAGGGAGCCAATACAGTCCCCTATGCACCCCCAGTGCTGCTTATAGCCATGTCTGGCTCACAGCTCTGAAGCCACAGAAACTGTGGTCTCCCAGTCAGGTTGTCCATTATCCAGGATACCACGGAAGTGCCCACCTGCATTGAACGGAGCTTCCCCACCCCCCCAGCAATGAGGGCTGTACGGTGTTGAAGGCACTTGAGAAACCACAACATAAACCTCAGTGCTGCCTTGCTTATCCAGATGGGAGTAAGCTTTGTTAGCAGGTAGATGACAACATCATTGACTCAATGTGTTCCAGGTAGGTAAACTGCAGAGGATGGAGAATTGTTCTGACCAGGCATTGGAGGTGAGCCAGGAGCAGCCTCTCTTGATGATGATGTCTTCATGATGTGTGAGGTTAGGGCCACTGGATGGTAATCATTCGAGGGTTTTGGTTGGCCCTTTTTAGGTACTGGGACAACACGTTTTCCAATAGTCGGGGCCCTTTCCAGGCTGAAACTCAAATTGAAAATGCGCTGGAGAAGTCCACGCAGGTGCCAAGGTAGCAGCATTTAGCATGACAGTGTTACAGCTTGGGCATTAGAGTTCGGAGTTTAATTCTAGTGCCGTCTGTAACAAGTATCTGTATGTCTTCTCCATGGAATGTGTGGGTTTTCCCTGTGCGCTCTGGTTTTCTCCCACAGTCCAAAGACGCACCGGGTAGGTTAATTGGTCCCGTAATTAGGTTAGGGTCCAATTGGAGTTGTCAGGGTTTGCTGGGATGGCACAGATCGAAGGGCTGCGAGGGCCTACTCTACACTTGTATTGCTAAATGAATGAAATTGACTGAGGGATTGTGACACTGTTGATGTCTTCTCTGATTGTCATGTTCCTGTCAATGGAATCTTACCAAATATAAAATGACTGCACAGTACCTACTTTACTGAAATGATTACTCCTCATAAATAATTCATTCCACTGCTGGCATCTTGCAAGAAATCTTTATCAATAATTTTTCCATTATAAAATGAAGAATGGGCTCTTTGCTAATTATCACACGGTAGGTTCCAGAAACATCATCTAAAATCATGCCAGCCAAGAGTAAAACCTTTGCTTAAATTAAACTGCCATTAGGATAGCAATATGAGTGATTTGATAGCAGATATACAATAAATCGAGTTCAGTCTTGAAAATTGGCACTGTTGGTTTGGAATTGTTTGGTAGGAATAGACAAGATAGGACATACATGGTAAATGGTAGGGCATTGAGGAATGCAGTAGAACAGAGTGATCTAGGAATAATGGTGCATAGTTCCCTGAAGGTGGAATCTCATGTGGATAGGGTGGTGAAGAAAGCTTTTGATATGTTGGCCTTTATAAATCAGAGCGTTGAGTATAGGATGTAATGTTAAAATTGTACAAGGCATTGGTAAGGACAAATTTGGAGTATTCTGTACAGTTCTGGTCACCGAGTTATAGGAAAGATGTCAACAAATTAGAGAGAGTACAGAGGAGATTTAACCTAAGTTACAGAGAAAGGTTGAACAAGTTAGGTCTTTATTCTTTGGAGCATAGAAGGTTGAGGGGGGACTTGATAGAGGTATTTACAATTATGAGGGGGATAGATAGAGTTGACATGGATAGACTTTCCATTGAGAGTAGGGGAGATTCCAACAAGAGGACATGAGTTGAGAGGTAAGGGGCAAAATTTTAGGGGTAACACAAGGGGGAACTTCTTTACTCAGTGAGTGGTAGATGTGTGGAACGAGCTTCCAGTAGAAGTGGTAGAGGCAGGTTCGATTTTGTTATTTAAAAAAAATTGGATAGGTATATGGATAGGAAAGGAATGGAGGGTTATGGGCTGAGTGCAGGTAGATGGGACTAGGTTGAGAGTAAGCATTCGGCACGGACTAGAAGGGCCGAGATGGCCTGTTTCCGTGCTGTAATTGATATATGGTTGAATTCTCCATGAATACGAAGGAAAAGGAGCAAACTATTTATCCCCTTAAGTGCGTTAGAACACGGCAGCCTAGCAGAGGAAGAGGCTCTTCAGCCCGTGATGTCTCTACTGACCATGATGCCAGTCTATTAATCTTACCTGCCTGCACATCTGTTTCTATTTCCCTGTTTATATGTCTCTCTAAATGTGTAAACATTGTTACAGTATGAGTGCCATGGTAGTGTAGCAGTTTATGTGACTCTTATTACCCCTTGGGGTGTCTGAGTTTGGAAGAGTTCAATTCCGGCATTCTCTCTAAGAAAATTCATACGTTCTTCCTGTGAGCATGTGGGTTTCCTCTGAGTGCTCTGGTTTCCTCCCACAGTCCAAAGATATGCTGGTTAGTAGGTTACTAGGTCATTATAAATAGTCCTGTGATTAGGCAAGGGTTAGATAGGTGGGTGGTGTGGTTGCAAGGGCCTGTTCCTCACTGTATTACTAAATAAAATTCTGCTTCTGCCACCTATGCTAACAGCACATACCAGGCACCTATCACTCTAATAAGAAAAAAACATTTCTTACCCATCTCCTTTAAACTTACTCCTCTCACCTTTAACATTACCAACCTGTTTAAAAGTAGCTGTCTACCATACTTGGCCCCTCGTAATTTTATGCACGTATTTCTGGTTGCCCCTTAGCCTGCAGTCCTCCAGTGTTCCACCATGGACCTGATTTATGATCCGGCTCCTTGCATTTGCCTGGAACTCTGAAATAAAAATTGTTCATACCTCTCAGTAAGTCAGGCACCACCTGTGGAAAGTGAAATAGCTGAAAGACCTTTCATCAGAACTGAGAAAAGTTCTGATAAAAGCTCTTCAACCTGTAAAGTTAACCCAGTTTCTCTTTCCATGGTGTGTTCGGATGCAAGATACTTGATCTGAAAAATTAACTCTGGTTTTCCTTTCCACTGGTGCTCTCTGACCTGCTGAATAATCCCAGTATTTTCTGCATGTTTTCTGATTTAATTCATGAAAAATTTGGCTTTACATTTTAGACTGTATGCCCAAGTCCTAGATTTCTCCAACTAGTAGAAATAGTTTTTCTTTCTCTGGCCTATCGATTTCAATTCATCTTTGAAATGTTCAATGAAATTTCATCTTAATGTTTTCAATTGCAGAAATTCAGCACTTGTTCAAGCTCTCAATTTACAGCACACCCTCAAAGGCAAGTATATCCTTCCTAATGTCTGTAGCTTTGGCACATGTTTTACTACTTATTTTTCCAGGTCCTTCAGATATAATGCTCAGCATTCCATTGGATCTATTGATTTTCTACATCTGTCTGTGCACATTAAGTCCATGTCTGTCTGGTCCAATTCTGTTTGTTATCACCATTTAGAAAGTTCAATTTTAATCCTTTTAGTACAAAATAGATTTTAGTTTACAAATGGTATTTTGTTTCCTAGATTTAATTCCAACATTATTTAGTTTGATTTTCTACCTTCAACTGTTTTGCTTGCAAGATCATAATTCCCCTTGAGTTTCAATTTTAACTAATAGTCTATGATTATATCAGATGTTTTCTGGAAGTCTGTACAAATAAATGTTGCCAATTTTTACTTTAGTTATCAATTTTAAAAATTGGTTAGCTTCATGAGATATGACATACCTTTAGGATTCTGCTAATTGCAATCAATAATTTAATAGGACCAGAGCATCAATTTGCACAGAAATAAAAAAACAAATTTCAAAATGTAATTTATAATTTTAACTGAAGGAACTTGTTTGCAGCTACAATAAACTACTAGATATTGAAAATTAGTTATAGGCAGAGTATTTATTAAGTTGCACCCAATGAAAGGAAGCAGTAGTCTTAAAAAAAATATATATGATAGCCTCACGAGTGAATCTGCAGATGCTGGAAATAAATAAAAACACAAAATGCTGGCAGAACTCAGCAGGCCAGACAGCATCTATGGGAGAAGGTAGTGACGAGGTAGTGTGTACTTCCCCTTGATCTCTATTTGTACTGGATTTTTGCCTCTGAGCTTGTATGCTCCTAAAAGATCTTGCCTTCAGATCTAACAAGCCAAAGAACATAACTTAATGCAATATCAACCCTACTAATTCCTTCTCAGATTTAGTCGCCCCAGGTGTGGGCATTCCACGAATTCAGACTTTGCCACAAATACCCTTTCTGCAATTTTTAATTCTCCCATTGTTCTCTGATACTGAATTAATTTATCTTGAGAACCATCCTTGGCCATGAGAGCATTCAGGTTGTGCGTATTCTTGCTTTGGTCTTTTTCTACAGTTAGCATTACTTTGGACTGGATAGACCATCATGCTCTGTTTCTTGGTTCCATGTTCAAAGTGGTATTGGATAATTATAACACAGAATGAGTTTTGTAATTATGTACTAGATTAATACATTCCAGTTGAGTAATGCAATACAGTTTTAACAACAATTTTAATGATTAAAACACCTTTGTATGTCAGAAACACTTCAAAAAATTACACTGTTGGTTCAGGCTATCTCCTTAAAAACCTTGCTGGCTCTGACCAACTGAAATATACGTGCATTTGTGGAATAAACAAATCTCTTGCACTTGCCTGTTTCTTGGATCCAGTAGAAACAGATTTTATAGATGGATCATTCAGCCACATGGGAGAAAGAACCATTCATTTTGCAGATTACATCCACATGTTGTTCCCCCTCCCCCCACCCTCATAATAGCCATATATGCTGATGTATGTATTTTGATAATAAATTTACTTTGAAGTTCCATTATATCTTTTATTACAGTGCTTCAAGAGTATTCCATTCTGGGAACAGACCCATTATTTTACTAATAGGTACATTCCTTTGGGAGTATTCTAGGAACAGCCATTATCTCTTTCTTGCTAACTTAGCTATTCCAAATAATTTATCTTTTGAAACAACAGACATACACTTATAACTCTGTAAATTTATTCATCCCTACCCTACATACTTGATGATATTGTCCTACTTTAGTGTTCAGACACTCCATCATTAACTGGAGGCAAATAGCTTTTCATGTTTAGCAAACTAGTCACAATTCTCTAGTTTCCTTCTCAGCTTTCTTTAAAGGAAAATTATATGAAATTTTTCTAATCAACAGATATGAGCCAAAGCTGACCAGAACTTTAACTGAACTAACCATATAAACATGACTTCATGAAACATGTATAGAGAAGTGATAAAACACACATTTTATGAAGAAAATTGAACCAAGCACCCATCCTAAGAACTCAAAGGCACTCATCACTTTTTTTAATAGATAGACAATAGGCGCAGAAGTAGACCATTTGGCCCCTCGAGTCTGCACCGCCATTCTGAGATCATGGCTGATCATTCACTATCAATACCCAGTCCCTGCCTTGTCCCCATATCCCTTGATTCCCCTATCCATCAGATATCTATCTAGCTCCTTCTTGAAAGCATCCAGAGAATTGGCCTCCACCGTCTTCCGAGGCAGTGCATTCCACACCTCCACAACTCTCTGGGAGAAGAAGCTCTTCCTCAACTCTGTTTTAAATAACTGACCTCTTATTCTCAATCCATGCCCTCTGTTACTGGACTCTCCCAACATCTGGAACATATTTCCTGCCTCAATCCTATCAAATCCTTTAATTATCTTAAAAGTTTCAATCAGATCCCCTCTCAATCTCCTCAATTCCAGCGTGTACAAGCCCAATCTCTCTGCGTAAGACAGCCCTGCCATCCCAGGAATCAACCTAGTGAATCTACGCTGCACTTCCTCAATTGCCAGAATGTCCTTCCTTAAACCTGGAGACCAAAACTGTACACAATATTCCAGGTGTGGTCTCACCAGGGCCCTGTACAAATGCAAAAGGACATCCTTGCTCTTGTACTCAATTCCCCTTGTAACAAAGGCCAACATTCCATTTGCCCTCTTCACTGCCTGTTGCACTTGCTCATTCACCTTCATTGACTGGTGAACTAGGACTCCTAGGTCTCTTTGCATTTTTCCCTTACCTAACTCTACACCGTTCAGACAATACTCTGCCCTCTTGTTCCTGCTTCCAAAGTGGATAACTTCACATTTATTCACACTGAATGACATCTGCCAAGTATCGGCCCACTCACCCAGCCTATCCAAGTCTCCCTGTATTCTCCTAACGTCCTCTTCGCATGTCACACTGCCACCCTGTTTAGTATCGTCAGCAAACTTGCTGATATAGTTTTCAATGCCCTCATCTAAATCGTTGACATAAATCGTAAAGAGCTGTGGTCCCAATACAGAGCCCTGTGGTACCCCACTAGTCACCTCCAGCCAGTCCGAGAAACACCCATTCACTGCTACCCTTTGCTTTCTATCTGCCAACCAGTTTTCTATCCATGTTGAAACCCTGCCCCCAATGCCATGAGCTCTGATTTTACTCACCAGTCTCCTACATGGCACCTTATCGAATGCCTTCTGAATATTTAGGTACACAACATCCACTGACTTACCCTCGTCTAACATCCTTGTTACACCCTCAAAAAACTCCAACAGATTAGTCAAGCATGATTTGCCCTTGGTAAATCCATGCTGGCTCAGCCTAATCCTATTTTTGCCATCAAGACGTGCCACTATTTCGTCCTTAATAATGGACTCAAGCATCTTCCCCACGACTGACGTTAGGCTAACAGGGCGATAGTTCTCCGTTTTCTCCTTCCCTCCCTTCTTGAAAAGTGGGATAACATTAGCCACTCTCCAATCTTCAGGAACTGATCCTGAATCTAAGGAACATTGGAAAATGATTACCAATGCATCCACAATTTCCTGAGCCACCTCTTTTAGAACCCTCGGATGCAGACCATCTGGACCCGGGGATTTATTAGCCTTCAGTCCTACCAGTCTACTCATCACAGTTTCTTTCCTAATGTCAATCTGTCTCAATTCCTCTGATATCTTATGACCCTGGCCCATCCATACATCTGGGAGATTGCTTGTGTCCTCCCTGGTGAAGACAGATCAAAAGTACGCATTAAATTCTGTTGCCATTTCCCTGTTTCCCATAACAATTTCTCCCAAATCATTCTTCAAAGAGCCAACATTGTTCTTAACTATCTTCTTTCTCTTCACATAGCTAAATAAGCTTTTGCTATCCCCTTTTATATTCCTGGCTAGACTGAGCTCATACCTGATTTTTTTCTCTCCGTATTGCTTTTTTAGTTAAGATCTGCTGTTCCTTAAAACTTTCCCAATCATCTGTATTCCCACTCATCTTAGCCCTGTCATACTTCCTTTTCTTTAATGCTATACAATCTCTGACTTCCTTTGTCAACCATTGTGGCCCCTTCCCCCTCTTTGAATCCTTCCTTCTCATTGGAATGAACTGCTTTTGCATCTTTTGTATTATCCCCAAGAATATCTGCCACTGCTGATCCACTGTCTTTCCTGCCAGGGCATCCGCCCATTTAACTTTGGCCAGCTCTTCCCTCATGGCTCCCTAATCTCCTTTATTTAATTGCAACACTGACACCTCTGATCTGCCCTTATCCCTCTCAAATTGTAGATAAAAACTTATCATGTTATGATCACTACTTCCTAAAGGTTCCTTTACTTCAAGATCACTTATCAGTTCCTGTTCATTACACATCACCAAGTCCAAAATAGCCTCGTTCCTGGTTGGCTCAAGCACAAGCTGTTCCAAAAATACATCCCTTAGACACTCCACAAACTCCCTATCCTGGGGTCCAGCACCTACCTGATTCTCCCAGTTCACCTGCATGTTGAAATCTCCCATAACGACTGCATTACCTTTAGCACATGCCAATGTTAACTCCCTAATCAACTTGTACCCAATATCCACGCTACTGTTTGGGGGCCTGTACACAACATCCATTAGGGTCTTTTTATCCTTACTGTTCCTCAGCTCAATCCACACAGGCTCTACTTCCCCTGTTCCCAAGTCACCTCTTGCTAAGGACTGAATCTCATTCCTCACCAACAGGGCCACCCCACCCCCTCTTCCCATATTTCTGTCTCTACGATAGCACGTATACCCTGGTACACTCATTTCCCAGGCCTGATCCCCTTGCAACCGTGTCTCCGTTATCCCAACAATATCGTAGTTCCCCATTTTCATCTGAGCTTCAAGCTCATCTTATTTCTGACACTACTTCTGACATTTCTGACATTTCTATTAAAATCAATTAAATTTTTCTGTAAGGGTCTGTAATAAAACAAAATTTGATAATTAGTTACACTGAGAAGTTTATTGCTTTATCCATTCTAGGTATCAGAACTGCAATGGTCCATCCTTAAATTCATGGGAAAATGAAGTAATCTTATAATTGAGTTAAAATTATATCAAGGGTAAATTATATCCTGAAACATCAAGGGTTTATTCCTCACCATAGGCACTGTCTGACCTGCTGAGATCCTCCAGCATTTTTTTGTTATTCAAGGTAAATGCTGTAAAATGAACATCAATAGTGAAGCTACTTCCAATAATTAATATATACATTTCACTTCAAAGGTTAAGTATAATACTTTTTCATCTAGGCAATATTTGTATTTGAGAGTATAAGGCAAACTTGTCCTCTGGTGGCCTGTGTAATTGTACAACACAGTTACATATAATGTTTGTTTCTGTTGGAAATAAAGCAAACAGCATTATGTATAGAAGGTGGTTAAAATTATCACAACACTGTCAAAATTGACTTTACCTCCTTATTTTCCATACTTTTAGTGTAAATTTGTTAGTAAGTCTTGATACTGAGTCAGCTTTTTTCTCCCTCTTCAGCTCCTTCCCTCCTTGTCTTTCTCCCAAACTGTTCATTATAGTTCATTCGACCACACTTAGATGTATTTAACCCTGAAGGTCAGCTTTATCAATCAGTGTTTTTGTTTGCCTCCTTAAAATGCTTTACTGGGTGAGTGCAGTCAACTGTCCTAGAGGTGCAGGCATTTTAATTCCATCTGCCAAGCATACCATGCCAACTGGAAGTTATAAATGGACACTGCTTTGGTGTAAATTCAACCACTGTGCTTTTGGTAGTTGTGTCAGCTGTCTGAATCTGGCAACATCTGAGTAATGCATTTTTGGTAAGAGTTTATGACAAGGTTGGGCATCTCATCTGTTGTTCTCGATGGACACGGAGCATAGTGACTCCAGGTCAGTGATACATAGTGTGAGGAAAATGCTCAAATTTGTAGTTAACTAACAGAGCACCTCGAAAATAACGGATAGCAGAGACTGTGGGTACTAGAACCTGCAGCAACAAACAGTCTGCTGGAGGAACTCAGCAGGTTAAGCAGCATCTGTTGGAGGAAAGGAACTGTCAACCTTTTTTTAATACAGGGCTTCAATCTGAGTTTACTGTTTCTCACAAAGATGCTGCTTACCCACCGATTTCCCCCAGCATTTTTTATTCCTGGAAGAGAACGGATTTGGGCAAAGTCAACAAGGATTGCTGAAAGGGAAGTTGCCTTTAATGAATCTTTAAAAATTATTATGATTTGCAACTAGCAGAATAAATAAGCGTCAACCTGATGATATACACTTGGACTATCTGAAGCCTTTCAGAAGATGCCAAACAAAACTAGGGTGAATGGGACTGCTAGTACACTACATAGGTTGAGGAAAATAAAACAAGTAGTCTGTTAGGCTAGGGTTAGTAAAATGGTACGGTGATCACTTCTGAGACCTCAGTTGTGCATGATATGTACCTATGATTTAGATGAAGGATCAAGTGTAACAGCATATACAAGTTTGCAACTAATTAAAGACTTGCTGCCATCACAGGGCCCTGATGTGATTGTATTTGGAATATTGTGTACTAGTCTATTTTCCTCATCTAAAAGAAGGCTATACATGTAGTGGAGTGCAACTGAATTGATTCCAGAAATTGTGTATTTTCCAGATTAAACAGACTAGGCCAGTATTCTCTAGACCAGGGGTTCCTCAACTGGGGTCCGTAGACCCTTTAGTTAATGATATGGGTCCATAGCATAAAAAAAAGGTTGGGAATCCTTACTCTAGGCTTAAGAATGAGCAATGAGCTAGTCGAAACATAGCACTCTTAAGGGGCTAAACATGTTTTATTGTGAAATGTGTTGTCCCTGAAGAGAATGTCTTGAACCAGGAAATCATTCAGGATGGTGCAGATGTAAACAACTGGACCTATGAATGGGCGAGCAGGCATGACTGAGGTGGGATTAAGTGGTATATTCTTGTACTTACTAGTTTATCTAATCCTACATCTGTCTTCATTTTGTTTCCAATACAATTATTTAAATGTAATTCCTTTGATTTTTGCCCTGGAAGATTCCATGTGGTAATTCTGTATTTAAATTGCTTGAAATGCCATAGATGTCCAGTAGAGGGCGTTGATTTCAAATTTTGATGCTGAAGATTAAAAAAATGTTTATTGAGAACCTGCTGAAATCTGACCAACAGAAACCGAAGTGAGCAGCGACAGTGATCCACCAAGACTTTTAAATGTAGTATTATAAACATTGTTATTGTTTTGTTTTAGAAAAGATTTCAAGGTCCTTTGCATTTTTCTGACATTTTTTGCTGCAATTATTTCTTAGGAATAAAATAAATTAATGTTGATAGTTATGAGGCCCCACACTTCATGTTAAATATAATTTACTAGTCATCCACCCACTTTAAATGTTTAGTTCTGCCTTCCTATTGTGCTCTACACTACATTAGCTATGCTCCAAAAGGGTAATATGCAAATTTCAAAACTGCACCTCCAATTTTGCAGTCTCAATGATGAACGGATGGAGGTAGTGAACAGCAATGCCCACTTTTTGCCTGTCTTGAATATCCTATCCTTTCACCAGTTTCCTCTGTTGTAGTTTCCCTTTAAGTCATTCCAATTCTATGTGCTGCTACGTGTGCATCAACACACACCTTTAACACAAACAGGCATATCAGTTAGGAGCTAAGTTAGGCACTTGAATTGTCAATAAAATCATGGATGACCTTATTAGATTGCCACCTGTTTCTAGTCATCCATCTATCTACGTTTGCTTTAAAAAGAGTTTGCTTTTACTGCCCTATAAGGAAGAATTCCAAAGACCCAAAACACTTTGAAAGAGAAAATCCTCATTGTAGTCTTTAATTAGCAACATTTATTTTAGAACCTTGGTTTGGGAGAAAGTTGTATTTGGAAGATGGCATATATTGCAACTGCAGTGCCATGAAGAGAGGAACTGAATATTGATCAGTAGATAGTGGACCGATGTTTTAGAATGGAGATGAGGAGCTATTTCTTTAGCCAGAGAGTGGTGAATTTGTGGAATTTCTTACCACAGGTGGCTGTGGAGGCCAAGTCATGGATATATTTAAGGCAGAGGTTGATAGATTCTTGATTAGTCAGGGCATGTAGGATTACTGGGACAAGGTTGAGATGGAAAATGAATCATATATGATGAAGTGTTGGAGCAGATTTGATGGGCCAAATGGCCCAATTCTACTACATCTTATGGTTTTATATGGTCCTTTTGCTTTGTAGATAATCTAAAAGAAGTTTGTAAGTTGAGTCATTTCAGCCTCTAACATATATTTTTGCAATAATATTTACATGGCTGGTCAATTAAACTTGCTGTTGATGGGAGCCCGCAGTGTGTCAACAGTGGGAATTCATTTCAGACTCAGGTAGTTCATCAATTTTTGGGGGAGGATTTGGGTGTAACTGGAGAAGCCAGCATTTATTGCTCATTACTAATTGACCTTGATATGATGTTGGTTTTGAAACACTCAATCTTTCTAGAGAAGGTACAATGTCATTACTGTCAGCCCAAGGGTACAGCAGGTAGATGAAGTAATGATGAAGAACTGGAGTTCCTCTGCAGATTGCTGTTACCCAATCTTTGCACTGCAGTTATTGCATGGTATTTATTTGACTGGTCCAGTTGAGTTGCCAATCAATAGTGTTTTCCTTAATGATGAGGAATTTAGTGGTATTAGTACCCTTTCATGCATGAGCCATTTGGATTCTTGCTTGTTAAGATGATCATTGTTGGTAGTTTTATGGTACAGGTGTTACTTATCATTCATCAGTTAATGCCTCAGTTTTGTCTCGGTCTTGTTGCATGCAGGGATTGTGTGCTTCATTAGCTGAGGAGTTGCAGATAGAATTGAATACTGTGCAACCATTCCCACTCTGGCCTCATGATGGAAGAAAGGTTATTGATGAAGCAGCTGTGATGGTTGAATGACATTTGATCTGCAGTACAGAATTAAGGACCAAGTGGATCTAATTTTGTAACTTGGTTTGAGGTAGGTGATAGTAGGAGAGTATACATCAGTTAACTATGCAAGAGGTAATATAGAAGCATCTCTCGCTTGTGTCTGAGCCATGGGAATCTCAGTAATTAACACAGTCCCCCTTCAAAAGTGTTTACTGATAACATTGATGGTAGTGTAAAAGGAACAATGAAATAAAACATTCAGAATGGCAGGAAATACTGAGAATTTTCTGGTGTTTCTAACAAAGGCTGTAAACAGATTGGTATGGGGTGAATCTCTAGGGATATACTGATTAGCAGTCCAGCCCGCAGAGCTGACAGGATTTCACTCCTGAAGGCAAATCAACACCTGGAGATGGTTGAAACCTTAAGTGAAAGAAGAATATGATGGAAAAACATAGTAGATCAGGAAGCACTTGTGAAAACAGTGTCCTCTCCCAAATGTTAACCAGAATTTTGTCATTTCAACACAGGACCATCTTTTTTGAGATTTGTATAAATAACTGGATAATTTCCCCCTTTTTAAAAAGAAATAACTGGATAGAAATGGTCCCAACCTCCCTCCCATTTAACATGGGGGCTCTCAGCTCAGCAGGGGACAGAAAAATTACTGCATGTGTTTTGTTGAAATTGCAATCACAAGTCGCCATGGTAACTTGGAGAGAGAACAGCATAGTGTGTCAACCAAGTGACCCATGGGAAAGCGGTGGGGGGTCAACATCAGATTAATGATTTGTGTTTTCATTGAAGTGGTCCCTGTACGGTTAACACAGAGAATGTCATTAATCCTCAGTAGGTTCATGTATTCATAGGATTGATCTTTTGGCTGAAAATTGAGGAGTTACCATAGAACCAAATCATCACACAGAAGGAAGAATAATGAAGAATGTTTGCAATTAACCAATGCAACAGTGCCATGTATATCGCCAGAGTTGACAAGATATGATAAAGCTGTTGTCAAACTGGAAATAATGTAATCAGGAGGCAAACAGATCTTTTGAAGCTATAAATAAGGGAATGAAGTAGAACTGGTGTTTCTGTGCTGCTTGAATCTATGACCAAACTTGCTGTCATCAGCAAGTGTGATAATGATGGGCTGTAGCGTAATGAATTTGTTTTATTGACTACACTAGGAGCCAGAAAGTTACTAAGAATTAATTTGTATCTTTTCTCAATGATACACAACTACAAACAAAACAACGAAGGGCTAATAAAATGCTGACATGATCCTGGATACACTAAGGAATGTCTAAATACCTCAAAGATACACAAGAAATGAGTCCTATGTTTGTATATTTAAATCTGGATGGGTCTTGGAATATGATCTAAACATTGGACAGGAGCATGTGCGATGCTAAATTTTAATAAGAGCAAAAAATCAAAACTGTCAATATATTAATCTATTAGTGAACTTCAATTGTGCCCAAAGGAATCAATGGAAGTACATTTGTAAGCAAGTTAAGAGTAGATGAGTAAAAAAGGACTTGCATTTACAGTGTATGTCCATGGGATGCTTTAAAGCAATTTTACAACAATGTCTAGTCACTAATTAGGATACCTGGAAATTACATTTCCTAAGATGTCAATGTGATAATGGCCAGGTAATCTGGCTTTGGTGATATTGATTGAAAAACACATTAATCTGGACAATATTCCCTATGCTAAAGAAAATGCCATGAAGTCCACTAGTGAAAGGAGATGAGGCACTCTCTCAACACTGATCTGAAGGGTTAGTGTGGAATTTCATGCTTGGCTTTCTAGGGTAAGATTTCAATTGTTTAGATTTTAATTCAAGTGTGCTGCCAACTGAATGCTGAGTGAAAGTTTTGGAGTTGGTTGCTGGCTGTAGGCTGTTAGTTTTGACTAAATGCCAAACTATTCAATAAGTCTTTGTAGGCATAGTAGGCAGATTTTGGATTGATTTAAGTAATTGGCTGCATATGCTAATCATCAGAGTTTTTTTATTGCTCATAATGCTTGGGTGTAGGGATCAATGTTCTTGTCACCACTGTTCATCAGCATTGATGAGAGCTTACCACAGGCTCATGGATGATACAAAGATTGTGCTAATAGAATAGGTGGAACATGAATTAATATGGAAATTAATGAATTAAATATTAAACTTATTGAAAGTAAGAAATAGATGAATAACTGGTACTGTTTTGATAAACTTTTAAATTTATTTTTGGAACTATTATGATCTAACAATAATATTGTACACATTGTATTGAAAGGACAGAGAGGTTGGAGTGGTTCTGTTGGTAAAAAATGAAATCAAATATTTAGAAAGAGGTGACAAAGGAGCAAAGGTGTAGAATCGTTGGTAGATATAAGAAGCTGCAAGGGTAAAGAGACTGATGGGGGTTATATACAGACCTCTGAACAAAGCAAAGATGTGGTCTACAAATTACAGTGGGAGATAGAAAATGTGTGATAAAAGACAATGTTATGATAATCATGTGGGTGTCAATGTGCAGGTAGATTGGGAAAATCAGGATGGTGCTGGATCCCAAGAGGAGGAATTTGTAGAATACCTATGAGATGGCTTTTTAGAGCATCTTGTGATTGAGCCAGCTAAGGTATCAACTATTCTGGATTGCATGTTGTGCATTGAACTAGAATTAATCAGAGATCTTAAGTGGGTAGTGACAGAATCTGTGAAATTCATTGCCACAGGCAGCTGTAGAGACCAAGTCGTTGGATATATTTATGGCTGAGGTTGATAGATTCTCGATTAGTCAGGGCATGTAGGAATATGGGAGGGAAGGCCCCAAGGGAAATGGATCAGCCATGATGAAATGGTGGAGCAGACTTGATGGGCCAAATGGCCTAATTCTGCTCCTATAGCTTATGATCTTAGGAACATAGAAAACCTACAGCACAATACAGGAACCTTGGCCCATAAAGCTGTGCCGAACATGTCCTTACCTTAGAAATTACCTCGGGTTACCCATAACTCTCTATTTTTCTGAGCTCCATATACCTGTCCAGGAGTTTCTTAAAAGACCCTATCGTATCCACCTCCACCACCATCGCTGGCAGCCCATTCCACACACTCACCACTCTCTGCATTAAAAAAAAATAAATTACCAGTGATATTTCCTCTAGACCTTCTTCCAAGCACCTTAAAACTGTGTCCTCTCATGTTAGCCATTTCAGCCCTGAGAAAAAGCCTCTGACTATCCACACGATCAATGCCTCTCATCATCTTGTACACATCCATCAGGTCACCTCTCAAGGAGGAAAAGCTGACTTCACTCAACACATTCTCATAAGGCATGCTCCCCAATTCAGGCAATATCCTTGTAAATCCCCTCTAAACCCTTTCTATAGTCTCCACATCCTTCCTGTAGTAAGGTGATCAGAAATGAGCATAGTACTCCAAGTGGGTCTGATCAGGATCCTATATAGCTGCAACATTACCTCTTGTCTCTTAGACACAATCCCATAGTTGATGTAGGCCAATGCACCATATGCCTTCTTAACCACAAAGTCAACTTGCACAACAGCTTTGAGTGTCCTTTGGACTTGGACCCCAAGATCCCTCTGATCCTCCACACTGCCAAGAGTCTTACCATTAATACTATATTGTCATCATATTTGACTTACCAAAATGAACCACTTCACACTTATCTGGGTTGAACTCCATCTGCAACTTCTCAGCCCAGTTTTGCATCCTATCAATGTCCCGCTGTAACCTCTGACAGCCCTCCACTTTATCTACAACACCCTCAGCCTTTGTGTCATCAGCAAATTTACTAACCCATCCCTCCACTTCCTCATCCAGGTCATTTATAAAAATCATGAAGAGTAGGGGTCCTTGAACAGATCCCTGAGGCACACCACTGATCACCAACCTCCATGCAGAATATGACCCGTCTACAACCACTCTTTGCCTTCTGTGGGCAAGCCATTTCTGGATCACAAAGCAATGTCCCCTTGGATCCCATGTCTCCTTACTTTCTCAATAAGCTTTGCTTGGGGTACCTTGTTAAATGCCTTGCTTAAATCCATATACACTACATCTACTGCTCTACCATCAATCAATGTGTTTAGTCACATCCTCAAGAAATTCAATCAGACTCGTAAGGCATGACTTGCCTTTGACAAAGCCATGCTGGCTATTCCTAATCATATTATGCCTCTCCAAATGTTCATAAGTCCTGCCTCGCAGGGTCTTCTCCATCAACTTATCAACCACTGAAGTAAGACTCACTGGTCTATAATTCCCTGGGCTATCTCTACTCCCTTTCTTGAATAACGGAACACCATCCGCAACTCTCCAATCCTCTGGAACCTTTTCTGTCCCCATTGATGATGCAAAGATCATCATCAGAGGCTCAGCAATCTCCTCCCTCACCTCCCACAGTAGCCTGGGGTACATCTCATCTGGCCCCAGTGACTTATCGAACTTGATGCTTTCCAAAAGCTCCTACACATCCTTTCTTAATATTTACATGCTCAAGCTTTTCAGTCTTATATGCTGATGAAGATAGACACCATTCCCTTTTTGGATGTTTGGTAGAGCTTGAAGTCAATCTGTCCCACTGAGTTATTTGAACACACCCAATCAGTTGCTATCTCTTTGACTATGTCATTCCAACATCCAAGAAGCCCAATGCAACTGTATTGCTCAACTCGATTAAGATTTGCCTTTTGTCTTCTGATTACAGAGGTGGTTTGTCGTACTGTCACATTTTTTTCAATTTGAGCCATAAATGCCTGTCGATGATTTGCACTGATAGATTAGCTCTAGGAGGGAGTCGCAACTTGATTTCTCAACCAAAGCCATGCATAAAAACCAGCACTTTTTAAAAAGTAACAGGGCATGGTAAGCTTCGCCATCTCAGTGTGTGGGTTTTAGTGATACTGTCCCAGGTCCCCTGCAGATCAAGGACACACTCCGCCGCTCGTGTAAGTCAAGTAAGCATGCACAAGGTGAAACAAGTCCTCCAGCATTAGAAACACCAGGGAGACTTGCTGTTCTTCAGAATCTGCAGGGAGTCACAGTTCGCAGTTGCTGGTTGTATGTGCCACGTGTGAATACAGCACAACCCAACTTTCTCCAAATGTTTCGGTTCCTGCGGACAGTGATTCAGATGCGAAACATAAACTGTAAGTGCTTGGTTTAAACAGATTACACTTTAGTTTATGTTGTTTAAAATTATACTGGGGTCAATTGAAAGTGGTATGATGGGTTCCAAATTGTTGGAGGTTGGACCTGATCACATTCATCTTCAAAATTGTCGTCACTCATACCAAAATCCTTGGCTGAAAAATATGGACTCTGAATTGGAGTTCCATGCAGCTCATCTCCCCATTGCTGGACAGTAACTGGTTCATCACCGAATCTGCATATGGGTTAAACGGGACAGCTCGTACGTCACGAGAGACAGATGAATTGAAACAACACAACAAAGAGCTTAATGGGTTTCTGGAAAAGGTAAAGTACCAGCATCGACACTTTCAGGTTTTTCGTTTTCAAGAATTAATATTGGCAAAACTGCAGATGATTTACCCAGTATCTTTCCCAATGTATTTTATCTTATTATTTAGTTAATGTTCCTCTTTCTTTCTGCCCCCCCCCCACAAACCAATTTGACCTAAAGGTGAAAGGACATGGGATTGATTAACCAATTCATCTGGTAGCTAAGCTGTCTATGATTATTCTTTCCTTCCTCATTGTCTCTGTCGCCGCCTCCTGCTTTCCCCATATCTCCCAGATGTTTTTGGTCTCTAATTGAAGAGTGAAGTACTTCAATATATCAAGGTTCAGAGTATGCTTCTTGGTAAGGTACAAAGGAGGGGAAAGTTAAATTACATTGTTCGTGAAGTAGGATTTATTTTCCTGAAACCAGGAAAGATTATAATTTGTATTCCTGATGGGAAAAGTTCCTGTTTCAGTGTAAGGTCTTGCCCCTGTATCGGTGTCAGGTCTTGTCCCTGTATCAGTGTAAGATCTTGTCCCTTGGTCTTTCAGGAAGCAAAATGCCACTCTTCTCCTTTCAAGTGTCAGCCACCCTGTTATTTATGGTTTTTGTTTGTATCACTGTCTGTTGTTTCACTTTGTTGGCAGAGCTTTCAATCAATTTTCATTTGACCACTTCCAGAACAGCAGTTCAGTTGGAAAAATTGGAAATTTAGATCACTTTTATAAATCTCTGCAACCGTTAATGTCATTTCCCATTGCTGTGAAATTTGGGACAAATTACCAGCTTAAGTCTACTGAAGCATCTTTCCTCACATCCTGAGTGGGAATAAACAACAATCCCTGCCCAAACTATAAACTCTTCTCAGAAAGCATTGAATGGCATGCAGCAACAGAAGATTGTCAGTTTTCATAGTTGTTACTGATGCAACTAGAATTAAGAATAGACCTACATAGAGAGGATACGGACAGAACGTTCCTTATAGTGGGGGAGTCTAGGACCAGCGGGCACTGCCTCAGAATACAAGAACGTCCTTTTAGACTAGAGATGAGGAGGAGCTTCTTAAGCCAAAGGGTGGTGAACCTGCGGAATTCATTACCACAAATGGCTAGAAATGGTCATTTCGATGAGCAAGGGTGTCAGCGGTTACAGGGAGAAGACAGAGAAAAGGAGTTGAGAGGGATAATAAATCAGTCATGGTGGAATGGGAGACCAAACTTAATGGGCTGAGAAACCTAATTCTACTCCCATTTCTTTTGGACGTATGATCTGGTGAAGGTCTCTTTTCAACCTAAACCATTCACCGCTCTGGAGAGTGGTGCAAGAGTTCGGAGTCATTCCCTTAGTTGTGTCTGTTGGTTCCAAGAGTTTCATTCAGGTAGATGTTATGTTTTGTAACTCCAAAGCACAAAACTAATCAAAGTAAAAACATAGAGCCAGGAACAGCGTGTCTAACTTTGTTTTCACTTTTAGTGGAGTGTGTGCATTTGATGTGGTGGTGTAATGATGGATGTCATTCACCTAATTCAACATACAACCCAGAGCAAATTAAACAAAAAAGAATGATCAATCAAACAATATATTTACAATTTTACTCAATTACTGATATATTAAAAACACTACACTCCTTCCTACATAGCTATAAAGTCCAACTCAATGTGGAATGCACCTCAACTATACACACATTATACATGTGGAAAGCAGCCAGTGAGTGAGTGGGCCAGTGAAGGAGTGGAGATTTGAGGCTTTGACTCGAGAGATTCTGGCAGTTTTGGCAGTTGGACTGTGCAATCAAGTTAATCAAGATTTGAATAGCTCAGCAGAAAGCCGTTGACTAGACAAGATTTGAATAGCTCAGACTCAGCAGAAAGCAGCTGATTGGACAATTGAGGTCAGATGACCAAGCAGTTTGAAAAGCTAAAGCAAATAGAGGGTTACCTCAAGCGGAGTGGCCTGTGGAACGTGGCCAGTGAGTGAGTGGGCCAGTGAAGGAGTGGAGATTTGAGGCTTTGACAAGAAGAGGCTGAGAACGAGCTTCACTACAAGTGAGGTAAGGCCAGGTAAGTTCCTTTCAAAGGAGAAAGTTTCAAAAGTTGAGGCAAGTATTGGGTAGGTCATTGCAGCTGAGATTGGCCCTGTGGTTTGTTCATCCTGCAGCATTTGGGAAATCAGGGTTACTTCCAGTGTCCCTGACGACTATGCGCGATGGAAGTGTGTCTAACTGCAGCTTCTGGCAGACCGCATTGAGCATCTGGAGCCGCAATTGGATTCATACTGGAGCATCCGCAATGCTGAGAAAGTCGTGAATAGCACGTTTAGTGAGTTGGCCACACAGGCAGAAAGGGAGGGGGTGGCCACTAGACGGCATAGCAGTAGGCAGGTAGTGCAGGTGTCCCCTGAGGTCATCTCCCTCCTAAACAGATATACCGTTTTGGATACTGCTGGGGGAGATGTCTCATTAGGGGAAGGCAGCAGCAGCTGAGTTCATTGCACCATGAGTGGCTCTGCGGCACAGGAGGGAAGGAAAAGGAGTGGGAGAGCTATAGTGATAGGGGATTGGATTGTAAGGGGAATAGGTAGGCGTTTCTGCAGCCGCAAATGAGACTCCAGGATGGTATGTTGCCTCCCTGGTGCAAGGGTCAAGGATGTCTCTGAGTGACTGCAGGTCATTCTGGAGTGGGATGGTGAACAGCTAGTGGTTGTGGTGCACATAGGTACCAACGATATAGGTAAAAAATGGGATGAGGTCCTACAAGGTGAATTTAGGGAGTTAGGAGATAAACTAAAAAGTAGGACCACAAAGGTAATAATCTCTGGATTACTACCAGTGCCATGTGCTAGTCAGAGTAGAAATAGAAGGATATTTCAGTTGAATACGTGGCTTGGGGGAGGGATTCAAATTTCTGGGGCATTGGAACCAGTTCTGGGGGAGGTGGGACCGGTATAAACAGGACGGTCTGCATCTGGGCTAGACTGGAACCAATGTCATAGGGTGAGCGTTTGCTACTGCTGTTCAGGAGGCTTTAAACTAATGTGGTGGGGGGATGGGAACAAGTGCAGAGAGACAGAGGGGTATAAAATGAGGGTAGAAGCAAAAAGTAGTAAGGTGAAAAGTAAAAGTGGCAGGCAGGCAAATCCAGGGTAAAAAGCAAAAAGAGCCACTTTTCAACATAATTGTATAAGGGCTAAGAGTGTTGTAAAAACAAGCCTGAAGGCTTTGTGTGTCAATGCGAGGAGCATTCGTAACAAGGTGGATGAATTGAATGTGCAGATGGTTATTAATGAATATGATATAGTTGGGATCACAGAGACATGGCTCCAGGGTGACCAAGGATGGGAGCTCAACATCCAGGGATATTCAATATTCAGGAGGGATAGACAGGAAAGAAAAGGAGGTGGGGTAGCATTGCTGGTTAGAGAGGAGATTAACGCAATAGAAAGGAAGGACATTAGCCTGGAGGATGTGGAATCAATATGGGTAGAGCTGCATAACACTAGGGGGCAGAAAACACTGGTGGGAATTGTGTACAGGCCACCTAACAGTAGTAGTGAGGCTGGGGATGGCATTAAACAGGAAATTAGAAATGCGTGTAATAAAGGAACAGTAGTTATAATGGGTGACTTCAATCTACATATAGATTGGGTGAACCAAATTGGTAAGTGTGCTGAGGAAGAGGATTTTTTGGAATGTATGCGGGATGGTTTTCTGAACCAACATGTCGAGGAACCAACTAGAGAGCAGGCCATTCTAGATTGGGTATTGAGCAATGAGGAAGGGTTAGTTGTCGTGCGAGGCCCCTTGGGTAAGAGTGACCATAATATGGTGGAATTCTTCATTAAGATGGAGAGTGACATAATTAATTCAGAAACAAAGGTTCTGAACTTAAAGAAAGGTAACTTTGAAGGTATGAGACGTGAATTAGCTAAGATAGACTGGCAAATGATACTTAAAGGGTTGACGGTGGATATGCAATGGCAAATATTTAAAGATAGCATAGATGAACTGGAACAATTGTTCATCCCAGTTTGGCAAAAGAATAAACCAGGGAAGGTAGTGCACCCGTGGCTGACAAGGGTAATTAGGGATAGTATCAAATCCAAAGAAGAAACATACAAATTAGCCAGAAAAAGCAGCACACCTGAGGACTGGAGAAATTCAGAGTCCAGCAGAGGAGGACAAAGGGCTTAATTAGGAAAGGGAAAAAAAGATTACGAGAGAAAGCTGGCAGGGAACATAAAAACTTACTGTAAAAGCTTTTACAGATATGTGAAAAGAAAAAGATTGGTTAAGACAAATGTAGGCCCTTTACAGTCAGAAACAGGCGAATTGATCACAGGGAACAAAGACATGGCAGACCAATTGAATAACTACTTTGGTTCTGTCTTCACTAAGGAGGACATAAATAATCTTCTGGAAATAGTAGGGGACTGAGGGAAGTACATGTTAGTAGGGAAGTGGTGTTAGGTAAATTGAAGGAATTAAAGGCAGATAAATCCCCAGGGCCAGATGGTCTGCATCCCAGTGCTTAAGGAAGCAGCCCAAGAAATAGAGGATACATTAGTGATAATTTTTCAAAACTCCTTAGATTCTGGATTAGTTCCTGAGGATTGGAGGGTGGCTAATGTAACCCCACTTCTTAAAAAAGAAGGGAGAGAGAAACCGGGGAATTATAGACCGGTTAGCCTGACATCAGTGATGGGGAAAATGCTAGAGTCGGTTATCAAAGATGTGATAACAGCACATTTGGAAAGAGGTGAAATCATTGGACTTGTGAAAGCATGGATGGATTTGTGAAAGGAAAATCATGTCTGACGAATCTTACAGAATTTTTTGAAGATGTAACTAGTAGAGAGGATGGGGAGAACCAGTGGATGTGGTATATTTGGATTTTCAAAAGGCTTTTGACAAGGTCCCACACAGGAGATTAGTGTGCAAACTTAAAGCACATGGTACTGGGGGTATGGTATTGACATGGATAGAGAATTGGTTGGCAGACAGGAAGCAAAGAGTGGGAGTGAACGGGACCTTGTCAGAATGGCAGGCAGTAAATAGTGGGGTACCGCAAGGCTCAGTGCTGGCACCCCAGTTGTTTACAATATATATTAATGATTTAGACAAGGGAATTAAATGCAGCATCTCCAAGTTTGCGGATGACATGAAGCTGGGCAGCAGTGTTAGCTGTGAGGAGGATGCTAAGGGGATGCAGGGTGACTTGGATAGGTTAGGTGAGTGGGCAAATTCATGGCAGATGCAATTTAATGTGGATAAATGTGAGGTTATCCACTTTGGTTGCAAGAACAGGAAAACAGATTATTATCTGAATAGTGTCTGATTAGGAAAAGGGGAGATGCAACGAGACCTGGGTGTCATTGTACACCAGTCATTGAAGGTGGGCATGCAGGTACAGCAGGCAGTGAAAAAGGCAAATGTTATGTTGGCATTCATAGCAAAAGGATTTGAGTACAGGAGCAGGGAGGTTCTACTGCAGTTGTACAAGGCCTTGGTGAGACTGCACCTAGAATATTGTGTGCAGTTTTGGTCCCCTAATCTGAGGAAAGACATTCTTGCCATAGAGGGAGTACAAAGAAGGTTCACCAGATTGATTCCTGGGATGACAGGACTTTCATATGAAGAAAGACTGGTTGACTAAGCTTATACTCACTGGAATTTAGAAGATTGAGGGGGGATCTTATTGAAACGTATAAAATTCTAAAGGGATTGGACAAGCTAGATGCAGGAAGATTGTTTCCGACGTTGGGGAAGTCCAGAATGAGGGGTCACAATTTAAGGATAAAGGGGAAGCCTTTTAGGACCGAGATGAGGAAAAACTTCTTCACTCAGAGAGCGGTGAATCTGTGGAATTCTCTGCCACAGGAAACTGTTGAGGCCGGTTCATTGGCTATATTTAAGAGGAAGTTAGATATGGCCCTTGTGGCTAAAGGGATCGGGGGTATGGAGAGAAAGCAGGTACAGGGTTCTGAGTTGGATGATCAGCCATCAGATACTGAATGGCGGTGCAGGCTTGAAGGGCTGAATGGCCTACTCCTGCACCTATTTTCTATTGTTTCTATGTATACTATATAATATATTTTATATACAGACATCCACAGCATAGTAATTTTTAAATTGTCCATTAAGGCCTGTTTCTGTTTAGATGGTGCAATTTTTTTCACACTGAATTTCATTCCTGACTGCAATTAAATTGTGTCTCTGTCAGCCTTTTCCATTGCAGTTTCAACTGCTCTTTTACATGTGAACTGTGCTGTAGTTAGGACCGTTTTTGAATGCATTCTTGTAAGATTCCGTGAACTAAATGATCTCTCTGTACATCATTAAACTCAACACTGAACTGGCAATACTCAGAGAACTTCAATTCAGTCATGTATGCTGACATGGACTCCCTTTCCCTTTGATTTGACTTATGAAACCTAAAGCTTTCTGCAATCAACAATGGTTTCAATTCTTAATGTTCCTGTATTAATCTCATGATACCAGCAAATCACATTTTGGCTGGTTTGCTTGAAGCAGTCAAACTGCTAAACAAACTGTATGCTCTTCCACCCAATGCACATTGCAAAACTGGCACTGCTTAGTTTGTTCCTTACACAACAGCCAGTTAACTCTTGTGCAATTTAATGCATCTATCTTTCCAATGTAGCCAGCCATTTCTGTTCTTCTCTTTTAATTTATGATTATTATCACCTGGTTCTTATGAACACACAAATTCTTTCATTTTCTTCTTTTTTACCTTGAGTGTCTTTCTCCTCTTGTGAAGAAAAAAAACATGCTGCGTTTTTTTTTAACTCAACTATTTTATGCTGTGCTTCAACAGGCAGGTGGTTATCTTGGGTTTTTCTTTAAAATGCCCTCGTCGCCACTGTTATGTTTTGTAACTCCAAAACAAAACTAATTGAATTAAAAACATGGAGCCAGAAATAATGTGTCTGACTTCATTTTTACTTTCAGTGAGATGTGCACAAATGACATCGTTGCATCATGTCTTAAACTATTGATGTACTTCTTACATATAACCCATAATGAATTATGTAACCAACAAAAATGCATAATCAAACAGTATCTACAATATTACTCAAATATTGCTGATATATTAGATACACAACAGTAGATGGTGCCAGTGTATACACTCTTGGAATGAGCTTGTCTGGCTGTAATGTTCTATAAGTGTACCCCTCCCTCATTGCTCCTCAAACCCTCCCACCATCTCGCATGCTCCATTTTGTTCCATGTCCCGTGTTGTTGATTGATTCTGTGCTTTTTTTTCTTCCCAGTGTTGCTGTCAGTGTTTTGTGTTTGTTATCTGTTGTATTCAACATGTGAAACTAGTGATCCATGCGTACAAGCAGAACATGATAAGTACTTCTGCACCTTAATACCGCATGGTAAGTACATTTATGACTGAATTATTATTTTTTTTTACAGACAACTGTAAGTAAATGTATATAAGCTCTCAATCTCTCCAATCATTTTTTGCACAAAACCTCACAATGCAGAGATGGTAATTCTGGGCCAGAGGTGGTGAACCTTTTTGTGAGTGTGTGCCCAAAATAGTGATAATCTTAAAAAAAAATCATGTGCCAATGGAATTTTAAAATTATCATTGATTAATATATTAGTAACAAAAATTATGAACTTTTTAAAAAAGGAAAATTGTTGTCCTGATAATTGTATTAATTTTAGAAAACAAGTTCAAAAATTAATATTGATATTTGCAAAAGACAATTTGAAGTAAAGCTAATTTCTGTATAGTATTTATTGTACCTGATAGTGAACCATAAAAAAAATCAAATGTGGTTTATAAGCTTTAGTGCATATTCATAATAGATCAAGGGAAGTAAAGTTCACATTTTACTCTGAATGGCACTTTTGTTGCTGCACCAACAATGACAAATATTTTGTATCTAGCTAAAATCTTGGTTGTTTTGAGAGCTATGCACAAAGTACTGGTTCTATCAGAAGTCTACTCCTATAATTAGACTTAACCAAGTTCACCATTGAAAATGGTAACTCACATGAATAGTCACAGAGATGCTAAACTACATACAGTATTTACCGTTGTAATCACTCGATAGCCAGTGTTCACTCACAAACAACAGAAGGAAAAATAATGAAAGCAGAGCAAGGCCACTGTCAACTGGCTCCTCTGTTTGCTTTCCACATACTGATGGTATATCAAGTCTGTGAAGATTTCAAAACTTATCCAAAATCATGTGTTTTTGCAACATATGCCGCTTAATGGTATACTGATCATGAAACAAGTAAAGATCTATCACAATAAATTCAAAATTGTTGCAGCTATATAAGACCCTGGTCAGACCCCACTTGGAGTACTGTACTCAGTTCTGGTCGCCTCACTACAGGAAGGATGTGGAAACGATAGAAGGGATGCAAGAGGGGATTTACAAGGATGTTGCCTGGATTGGGGAACATGCCTTATGAGAATAGGTTGAGAGAACTTGGCCTTTTCTCCTTGGAGCGACGAAGGATGAGGGGTGACCTGATAGAGGTGTTCAAAATAATGAGAGGCATTGATCGTGTGGATAGTCAGAGGCTTTTCTCCAGGGCTGAAATGGCTAGCACAAGAGGGAGTAGTTTTAAGATGCTTGGAAGTAGGTACAGAGGAGATGTCAGGGGTAAGTTTTTTACACAGAGACTGGTGAGTGCGTGGAATGGGCTGCTGGCGGCAGTGGTGGAGGCAGAAACGATAGAGTCTTTTAAGAAACTCCTGGATGGCTACATGGAGCTTAGAAAAACAGGGCCATGGGTAAAACCTAGGTAGTTCTAAGGTAGGCACGACTTTGTGGACCGAAGGGCCTGTATTGTGCTGTAGGGTTTCTATGCTTCTAACTGTCTAGATGGCTTGACACATTTCCTGTGAAAGCATCTCACTGCCTTCGGGTTGTAAAAAATCATTGCTTCATTTGACAATTAAGATGATCATTATATATCATTTTGTTACGGGTGGGCTTTAAAGAATCGAGGGGTAGCGCCGCATGCCAACCAAATTTTTGTGTACCATTTTGGGCATGCATGCCATTGCTATGCCACCTCATCCTAGGCAGTGTGGATATTGATGGAGAAGATGAGCCAATTAATGTTGATAACCATTTTGTCTATTATAATTGTAGCTAATTTTATATGCATAAAATGTGTGGCACAGAAGCACAACCATTGGAGCTTGACTTGCTGTTGCAGTGGTCTGGGTAGGGTACCCAGCACTCTGTGTACTTATTGTGTGTACTTATTGATTTGATTTCCTCTGACATTCCAAAAATAAGAAATGGGTTGTATTAAGTGCCTCAGCTATATCAAAAGATCTGGGAAGCTGTTGATCGATTGTGAGAAATCAAAATGGGATGAGTTTTGGTGGCTGCTGCATGGTTAGCTTGGCCTTGATTGAATGAAGGTCTTATCTCCATGACTCTAATTTGAATGTAATTCTATTCCATTCTCTAATTTTTTGACATTTTTTCCACTTTTATTGGGAGATGACTCTGCAGTCTCCTCAAAATTTTATTCTGTTCTTTATACTGTGAACTCTTCCTAAGTAAATTTACTTTGTTATGGAATAAATACTCCTCCAGTTCCTCAAATAGCAGCTCTGTTATATGTGAAGCAAATGAATTGTCTGTCTCATTTGTTCAGTTTAGAAAAATGACAAGTGACCTTATTGGAACTTTTATTTATAGAGGACTCGAAGGATGTTTGCTCCACAACAAGGGAATAATTGTCTCAAAGTAAGAGTAGACCATTTTGAAATGAAACGAGATAGTTCTTCACTCAGATTGGTAATATTTTGGGATTTTCTATGTAAGGGAATGTGAAATTTTGTACATTAATGTGTTTCTGGAAATTTAAGGTATCAAAGCATATGAAGATGAAGAAAGAAAATGATATTGAGATAAAAGGCCAGCCATATTCTTACTGAATGGTGCAGCAGGCCAAACCACTCTCTTCTGCAACTATTTTTTGTATGTTTTTGTTTCTATTATGAGACATGAGCATCACTGGCAAAGCCATTGTAAATTTTCAGTTATTACTCATCCATAACATCAGACAATTGCTATGAGCATTGGTTTGGCTTTACCCATTGTTTGATTATAATATTGTCAATGACTATTCTGTACAAAATCCATCGGTTTATGAATGTTCTGTGTACTCAGTCCAGTCTTAGAATTTTTGTTTTCTTTTGTAAAGCTCACACCATCAACATTAGCTTCTGTTTTACAATAGCTAAACATTTGTCACTTCCAAAACCATTTGTTTTTCAGCTTCATGGTATCCATCAAATATAAAACTCCTTTTGTTCAAAGTGGAGAGTGGGATTGGGTCTATCAATTTCACCACATTCAACAGTTCAAGACTTACTTCTGTCTCCAACCTAACAATCACCAACAGTGGTGTTACAAGTATTGCACAAGGAGCTTTCAGTTCTTTCCTCAGACTCGTTGTGTTGATTCTAAATGACAATAAATTATCTACCATCAGTGCCTCCTGGTTTGCCAGCCCTGCAAGCCTGGTAAAACTTTCCTTGTTCAGGAACAGGATTCATACAATTGATGTCACCAGTCTATCCAACCTTTCCAATCTGGTTGAACTCAATCTTTCTCAAAATGTAATAAGTGATATAGCAGACCAAAGTTTCAGGAGTAACTTGAAGCTGTCCATCCTTGCTCTTTCCAACAATAACCTGACTTTTCTGAGGACAGAGACTTTTGCAGGCCTTCATCTCAAGAAGCTTGGCCTTCAGGACAATCCTTGGATCTGCTCCTGTGAACTTGCAGATTTTGCAAACTTCCTAGGAGGTAATTTATTTTCTGATTCTTGCTGACCCCTGCTAACTGGATAGTATTGAGAATTAAAGTGCAAAGTATTGTAGATATTGGAAATATTTAACAAAGTTGTTGAAGTTATAAGTGACTTTATCCATGTCAGGCGGCCTTTCAATCTTAATTCTTTGGCATAAATATTGGACCATTTGAATGTCTGACTGGGTCATTTCAAGTCAAACTTAGTGAAGAAAATTTTTCACATTACCCTATCTGGCATCTTTGATCCAGTCCAGATCAAAGAAAGAATGATTTTCTTCATTAAGGGACACTGTTGGATCAATTTGTATTTCTGAACAGTTTTTGATCATGTTATTGATTTTTGCCAGTAGCATTATCATTGTACTACTAGTGTCCCATATGAGCAGGTTAGGAATGTATTATCTTTACAAATATTGAAAATATTCAGGGTTCAATTCAGTAAGTTGTTGAATGCTGAGGGAACCAAGAAATAGGGGTATTAGTGAGGAAAATGGAGTTGAGATAAAGGATCTCATTGAGTGCTAGATAAGGATCAAAGGATAAATGCAGACATTGGAAATTGGATTCCAAGTAGTGAGTGGAAAAAATAGGAAATTTAAATGCATAATTTTGGGTGTACTAGAAAAAACAAGCCGGACAGTATCTATGAAAGATGTATGTATCAGTGTAAAGTCATAATTGTATGTCTGTGTCAATGCCCTGTGAGTTTTTGTTTATAATGTACTTTATAGTGTTTTGATACTGCACCCTGAATAATTCTGCAATGAATATTTCCAGATCTGGTTAACAAGTCTGTTGTTGATGGGTATTCAATCACTTGCCATGATCCTCCCAACTTGCAAGGCAGCCTTGTCTGGAATATATCTGAATTTGGCTGCAAGATCAGTGCAGATACATCCTGGCCCAGCCAACATGTAGCTTCTGAGAATCTGTTCCCAAGATTACTTGGGCTGCTAGGTATGTTTTGGCTTTTTTTTTTCATGCACAAGTTTTTTGTAGCATTTCCCTTAAACTAATTTGGTTATAAAGGAAAGGTGAACTTGATGACAGCAAGCTGAATTTTTCATGAGTTGTTTCAATATCCTTGTCAATATTATACATCTTGGCGGTTTGCTGTCTGTTGGTGTTTTATTATCTGACTTGAACCAATGCAGCAATGATACGGTTACAATTGATGTCAATGTTCTTCCACTCGGAACACAAGGAATTAAGTCTTTCTGAAATTAATGGCATCGGGGGAAAAACTCTAGTGGTTAAACTTGTACCAGATACAGAGGAAGATGTTTGAGGGTGTTAAATGTCTCTGATCCCAGCCCAGGTCATCGCTACAAGAGTCCTAGCCTAAACATTTTCAGCTGCTTCATCAATGACTTCCATCATAAAGTCATAACTGAGGATATTCCTTGATAATTCATAACACTCAATTGCATTTGAAATTCAACAGCAAATGAAGCAGGCCATATCTGCATGCAGCAGAACAAGATACCTTTTGGGCATGTGCTAATAAGCTCTAAGTAACATTTTTACCTCAGACCACTAATGATAATGTACAATGAGGGAGTCTAAACTAAATGGCATTACTGCTGCCAAGCTTTTCATCAATATTCTGAGGGTTGCAATGGACCAGATGCTCAACTGGTCTGGCAACACAAATATCTCAGCTCCAAGAGCAGGGCAGAAGTGAGTACCCTTTGGTGATCGACTTACCACCCAACTCCATTCACAAAGTGCAAGCCATAAGCACGATGAAATACTTAACAATCACCCGGATGAGTATCTCACAAACAACTGTGAAGAAAATTGACATCAACCAGGACAAAGTAGCATGTGTCAAGGGCACCAATTACACTAAACATTCATCATCTCCATCCCTTATGAACAGTCCCTCTAGTGTACACCATCTACTCTGACTGCACTTTTGTAACCTATGACCTCTACCACCATGAAAGACAAGGAATGAAGACACATGAGCATACCATGACCTGCATGTTACTCTTCCAAGTCCGACTTGGAAATGCATTGCTGTGTCTTTTTGCTAGATATATAATTTAGAACTCCTTCCCCAACACCACAGTCACTTTCATCAGAAGGATTGTCATAATTCAGGAAGGAGACTCACCATCTTCTCAAGAACATTTATGGATGAACAAGCAATGCTGGCCTTGATAGTCATGCTTAGATATTAGAGAGTGAGAAAGCACACTCCTGAGCAATGCTTGTTGAACCTTCTTGAACGTTGGCACTAAACAGATGAAGGATGTAGATGAAATCAGGTTTGTTACACTGTTTACCTTCACTGGCCCACCATGTAGGATTCTCACTTTGGTGGGGTATCTATAAAGCTTGGACATACATCATCAACTTCAGGAAGGATAACAGAGAAACTTTCATCACCCAACATTGATGCTGAGTATTTTCAGACCTAATACAATATAGAACATAGAAAACATGCAGCACAATGCAGGCCCTTCAACCCACAATACTGTGCCGAACATATACCTACTTTAGAAATTACCTAGGGTTACCCATAGCCCTCTATTTTTCTAATCCAGGAGTCTCTTAAAAGACCCTATTGTATCCGCTTCCACCACTGTCGCTGGCAGCCATTCCACACACTCACCACTCTTTCCGTTTTTTTAAAAAAAACTCACCTCTGACATCTCCTCTCAACCTACTTCCAAGCACCTTAAAACTGTGCCCTCTCATGTTAGCCATTCTAACCCTGGGAAAAAGCCTCTGACTATCCACACGATCAATGCCTCTCATCTTATGCACCTCTATCAGGTCACCTCTCATCCTCTGCCGCTCCAAGTTCACTCAACCTATTCTCATAAGGCATGCTCCCCCATCCAGGCAACATCCTTGTAAATCTCCTCTGCACTCTTTCTATGGTTTCAACATCCTTCCTGTAGTGAGGCGAACGGAACTGAGCACTGTACTCCGAGTGTGGTCTGACCAGGGCCCTACAGAGCTGCAACATTACCTCCTGGCTCTTAATCTCAATCCTACGGTTGATGAAGGCCAAAGCACTGTATGCCGCCTTAACCAGTCAACTTGCGCAATAGCTTTGAGTGTCTTATGGACTCAGACCTTAAGATCCCTCTGATCCTCCACACTGCCAGGAGTCTTACCATTATTACTATATTCTGCCACCATATTTAACTTACTGAAATGACCCACTTTACACTTAGTTGGTTGAACTCCATATACCACTTCTCAGCCCATTTTTGCCTCCTATCAATGACCCGCTGTAACCTCTGATGGTCCTCCACATTATCCACAACACCCTCAACCTTTGTGTCATCAGCAAATTTACTAACACATCCTTCCACTTCTTCATCCAGGTCATTTATAAAAATCACGAAGAGAAAGAGTCCCAGAACAGATCCCTGAGGCACACTACTGGTCACTGACCTCCATGCAGAATATGACTCATCTACAATTACTCTTTGTCTTTGGTGAGCAAGCCAATTCTGGATCCACAAAGCAATGTCCCCTTGGATCCCATGCCTCCTTACTTTCTCGATAAGCCTTGCATGGGGTACCTTATCAAATGCCTTGCTGAAATCTATATACATTACATCTACTTCTCTTCCTTCTTCAATGTGTTTAATCACATCTTCAAAAAATTCAATCGGGCTCGTAAGACTCAACCTGCCTTTGACAAAGCCATGCTGACTATTCCTAATCATATTATGTCTCTCCAAATGTTCATAAATCCTGCTTCTCAGGATCTTTTCCATCAACTTACCAACCACTGAAGTAAGAACAGGTAAGAACTCCTGAACTTTCCACATCACTAAGTTCTTGAAAGCCCCCACTTTCTTGAACAAAGATCTGACCAGCTCCCTTCCACTAATACTCCCATCCATCTGAAGAACTTGTTTTTTGAATGACAACTTCTGATTCCTCTCACTTTCCTCAAGAAAGACCCTTCTGAGGTACTGATGTTACTTACAACTAAGCCTGCCTTCCTGACAATTGCCAAGTTTCAGTTTTCAATTTGGGTGAAAATCAAATTTTACAATGTTTTCACTTGGGGCTGTCCAGAACAATGAGTGCAGGTTTGGGCAAAGGTGCACAGCATGGAAATGTCTCGGCTTCTCCTTCCTGCATTCACCCTACCCAATGGCACCAATGTCAAAGGGGGAAGGAAAGAAGTTTTAATTATTCTGTCCATTTCACACCCAGATGCTAGAGGAGAAAGAGAAGTGTGAAAATCTTTATATATTCTTTGAAAATTTTCCTTTTGGATACTGTAGTTCCGCTTTCTCTTGAATGTGTTGGAAGGGTCTTCTAAATCTCATGTATTCTCACTTTGCCTCAATGTGCTTCTTCCCAGGGCTGCTTTTCATTCTCCTTCTATTAGTTCTTCCACTATTGAAAAGGAAACAGGAAAAGAAACAGATAATACCAGGAAGCCAAACAGATAATAAACAGGAGAATGACCTTCAAATGGAGGATCCTACTGGAAAATCTAATTTTGAAATGCAAGCAGTCAATTCATTGACAGGAGTGGAAGTGAACAAAATACACAAATCATCGCAAATAGCCAGGGTTCAACAAGCAAATGAAATTCCTCCCAAGGATCTGCCTGAATTAATGTGGTGTGATCAAGAGATCTCAGACATTTGTGTATCAACATCTCAGTTGTTTACTGAGAATTCAGAATGTATAAAATATGAGCGATTCACAAGTAAACAGGAAAAGGAAATGTCTAATGGCGGTTCATCCCTTGAAAATCAATCAGCAGGAATCCTTGATTATGGAACAGTGAACGGTTCAAAATTATTGTCCATGTCACCCTTCCAGAACCAGGGAAGGCCTGATTTAACCCAGAGGAATAAGAATGGAAATGGCAAACCTGTAGGAATGATCATACCATTATCCAAAGTGAATCCTGATGAGAACCTGGCTCTCACTGCCTCAGTGGTGAGTGGTAAACATGCTGCAGTGACAAATTCACTGAAAGGAGACAAATTAATTAAAGATGATGCTCGTGAGATATATGATTCAAGATGTTTAATGAACAGTGTAAAGCAACGTGGCAAGGAAAGTGAAATGCCTGAGAGAAATGAAAGTCAAGGAAATATTGCACAAATTGAAACAAGGGTTTTGGGTGACGGAAGTAAGGAATCAAGCCTAAGGAACGATGAGAATATTCTGAAGTACTCCGCCGGAGTAGGCAAACCTACTTCATTGATAACGGGGGACATATCAACAAACAAAAGTGTGAGAAGAGGCCAGCTCAGCTCTGAGGCCGTAATCCTTCCAGGCTCAAGGTGTGCTCCAGCCACACCAAACAATGAGACAGTGGCTAATACAAGCTCATCAACCAAAGATAATCCTTGGGGCAGTGACTATGGATATGCTAATCTTTTACATGAAATTGTGGAAAATCAAGGACGCCGTACCAGAGAGCGTTGGAAGCAAAGCCATCGGTTTAAAATAGCACATCAAGTCTAATACTTTCTGGTGCCTGGTCAGTAGATTAGGTTGCAAACTGAGTTGAGCCTTAAAGCACTTGAAATAAGAGACTGGACACACAAAGGCAAGCATACAATGATTAATTTTGAATTATCCTGATAGTACTTTGGGGTGGTGTGAGTTAGGATAGGGCTACACTATGTTGAGTGTGTACTAACATATAGGAAGGATGTACATATGAATATGTAACTGCACACACAAACAAGAGAAAACCTGCAGATGCTGGAAATCTGAGCAACACACATAAAATGCTGGAGGAACTCAGCAGGCCAGGCAGCATCTATAGAAAAAGGTAAGTCGAAGTTTTGGGCCGAAACTCTTGGGCAGGACCTTTTTCTGTAGATGCTGCCTGGCCTGTTGAGTTCCTCCAGCACTTTATGTAACTGCACACATTAACAGCATGATTAGACCAGTCAGCCTCTCAAGCCTACACTGTCATTTAATAAAACCACGGCCGAACTGATTTAACCTCAAATTTGCATTCCTTTTTACCCATGGGATCCATTCATTACTTGCTTATCAAACATCACACAACGCCTTCAAAATATCTAAAGACTGCATCCTCTGTGAGAAAGAGTTACAAAGGCTGTTGACCATCTGAGCGGGGATAAATGTTGCTTCCTATCACTCTTAATTGGGTTCTTTTTAAACTTAGTTGGTGACCCCTGTTTTTAGGTTCTCATAGTGAAAATTCTCTCTACGTTCACCCTTATCCCTTCAGGGTCTTGTGTATTCCACTCAGAGGTGACACTTTGCCAAAGTACACTGGGTTTCCTGCCACATCCTAAAGACATGCTGATGGGTTAGTTAGATTCTGTAAATTATCTCTAGTGCAGTTAAGTGGCAAAAGGATCAAACAAGGAGTTGATGGGCACATGAGAGAGAATAAGAATGCAGGATTATAGAAAAGAATGGATTACCTAAATGGCCACTTTGGGTTTTATAACAAAGTAACTTCAAACATTGTGGTGGTTCTTTTAAATCTGTTCCTTTGTTCTGGCAACATAAACTTGTTACTTCAAAGTGTTAAGACACTAATGTGAAGTTTTGAGCATGAGCCAAAATCGTCAATGTATTTGAAATTAGATGGCTCCTCTCATTTCTTATATAAATGTTTGTTTTTTTTAGAAGAATCCCAACAACTTTAGCAGCTGTTGTTTCAAACCCAAAGTAGACCTTTGCCTACACTGCATCGGAATGTTAATCAACAGATTTTATGCTTCAGCTCTTCACTTTTCAACATATTGTGAGTGGTTTGATATTTTTTTCACTTATGACCTGGTACCATTGAACTACACGTAGTTCTCTTAGCCGTTTTAAAGAGCTGTTGTTGGGGCATACGCTGTTCTGAAGCTGAAGTTGCAAATCTTCCAAACCAGTAAGGACAGCAGATTCACTTTTCCGATGGCCAAGAGATGGGTTTCTACAATTCAGTAATTGCATGGTCGCACTCAAACTTCTGAGATTGCCTCATCTCTGGCTTAAAATGGGCTACCCTTTATATTTTAAACAGTGACCCCTGCTGTGATATTCTCCCACAAGCAAAAATTCTATTTTGTTCTTGATTGATATGACTAAGCTTTAATTTCCCCACCTTCCAAGTGAAATTTGAACTAGTGCCTCCAATTATTTCAAACTTTTAGTTCAGTGAAAAAACTATTATCCCACTTGAATATAAACAATTTCTCACTTGAGAGCTCTCATCTATCAAATCTAGGCTACCTGTCAACTGAGGCAGTACGTTACATTCATAGATTGTTGGTGAACTGAATTTTTGTCACATTCATAGTAGAAAATGGTTAATTCTGAAAATTACTTGTTACTGATTAGATTTGTATAAAATATTAGAAATATGCTGGTATTAGTTAAATTGAGCACATTTGCTGAATTGTAACTAGAAAGAATTGGAACTGATTTTATATGTGATTTTTTGTATAGACTTTGTTAATTTCTAAATAAATAAATGGGTCAGGCAACAAATTTCTTGAAATGTGTTGCTTTCTCAGCATTTTTTTTGTTTATTGTAGACCGCTTGAAGCTGAAATATAATTTCAGACTACTTATATCATGCAGGAATTTGGAGAAACAAAGAATGAACTTTTATTGAATATAATACATTTAATTATATCACAGTGTTGGTGCTCTGCAAGAGTTTAACAAAGCCAAAAATGTTATGTTGTTGATTTTCATTTGTACTCCGTGTCCTAGGCTTCTCATTGAACTGTGCAACAATAATCAGCCAGCATTGATAGATTCCAGTTGCCCTGATACCATTTTTCCATGACTGCAATGCCCTGGTGAAACCTTTCACCACGCTCATCACTGACAGAACCAAGATTTGCAGGGAAGAAATCCATATGGGATTGCAGGAAAGTAATGATGCACCTCATGGTTTTGTATGGTTGAAGTACATTGTAAACAACTGCATGTAGTTTGGTGCTCTGTAGCTGCTGAGAAATTTTCAACAAAATCCTTGAATGCCTTCCTTGCAATTTTCTCCAGTCCCACTAGAAGTTCTTCGAATTGCCTGTCATTGATAACCTGTTTGATATTTGAACCAACAAAAATACCTTCCTTAGTCTTGGCATCAGTTATTCTGACTTGATTTATAAATTGTAATGACAAATATAGGCAATTTCAAAAGAATGGTGCATGATAGGGAAATGTCATGGTGATTTTCATGGTCAGCAGTCTACAATCCATGAGATACACCCAAAAGTATTTAGGAAGACAACATCTTTGTTGTCCACTGTTACTTGCTTTAGTAGAAATGAGCTGTACCTTTGTTGGTGTGACCAGTGTTTTCCCTTCGTTTTTGTCGTGACTGGCTTCAGTGCAAGGTGACTGAAAACATCTGGTGAACATGCTTCACAATGATTTTTAAGTTTTCTTTAGCATATGGTAGAATATAGACCATACTTCCCAGGAATATTTCATCTCTCTCTGCTGATTGCACAGAACCTTAGCAACATAAATTGAGAAAAGTAAGCTCAGAGAGAATCCACAACAAAAAAAAATTAGCTGGGCTGTTCAGAAGCTACAGTGAGTGTGTGTGGAGGGGGGTGTGAAGGCAGTTTACGGCGGTGCCATAGAGGGTGGACCCCCCTCAGATGAAGGATCAAAAACATACCTAGCCCTTACAGAAGGAGCTCCACAAAGCTTTTACTATAATGTGCTTGAAGTGAATATTGCTCTCTGTGGACTGTCATAAGAGTGGAAAACCCACTCTGCAGATTTGAACACCATATTTAACTAAAGCCAACATTTATTTCCCATCAGAAAAAAAAATCTGAGTTGTTTCGTATGGTAGTTTTTAAAAGTCTTCGATTGAGCAGCATCAGCTCGGTATTGTCAATTAAGTAAAACAGATCACTGATATCACCTTGGTGTTTCCTGTAAAATATTATTACTCGTGTATCACTAATTGTATTATAGGCTTTTATAATAAATCTTTCATAAAGCCTATGGTGCATTAGTTATGAGTTCCACTGATAGCTTCTGAGTATATCTAATTGCTGAGTCTGGAAAGCCAGAGGTTCTTGGTTCAGTCTATGATCTTTATCTGCTTTGTCTCAATCCTGTTACTCTGACTTGGAAGGCTGAGGGATTGAGCTGCGATTCCTGTGTCTGTATACAATATACGGGAAGGATATAATTGTATTGGGCTAAGATATACCTGCCAGTTGTAACTGCTTGCTAACACTTGTGTTTATAGTTTGTAAAATGACAAAAAGGCCATGGATTTAGCTTTGATAATTTCCCAGGAATCAATATTACTCCAAAGCAAACTCCAGGAAAACAATAATTCCCACATGGCTTGAATTGAATATGCTAACCACTCAACATCACCTTCTTTCTTTCCCCCCTGACTTCCTCTACCCCATCTCCATCCAATCCAGTCCTCCAGCTAAGCAATGGGTGTTAAGCCCAAAACTGCACAATCTACATAAGACCAATACAGAGGACAATAGGACAAGGTGAGGCTATTTGTTTGTGCTTACTCTTTTTAAAGAACAAATGTGTTAGTCCCACATCTTTCTCTCTCTACACACCCTGCCATTTTGTCCTTCAAGTACTTAAATCAATTCCTCTTTTAATATTACCAGTGATTCTAATATCCATTCAGTCTTAATCACAGGTTACTTGCCATAAGTTCTTGTATGGCATTAAGGCTCTAGAACTGTTGAGAAATGTGGCAGAAATGCAAATGATTTTGTTGTGGTTTAGGGGTTTAAATAATGACAAATGAACAAGCTAACTGAAGAATGGTTTTTTTCCCTCGGGAGAGGAATTTGAACTACATTGCTTAAAAGTAAATCCAGCAAAAAGAAAATCACATAGGTCTGGCTGCCAAGTAAATTGATGTGTTCAGACAGAAGAAACTTTTCCTGGTTGAAGGGATATGGAGGAAAGGCAAAAAAAAAAACTGGTATTAAAAGGTAGAGAATGATTAGGGATTTACCTCTGACCTCTATATGGAGTAGTTATATTTTCATCTTAAATGGACAGCTCACTTCAGCAGCTAAACATAATTGTAATGAAATTAAACATTGCTCTGGAAGAGTTATTTGCTTATTAAATTTTCAGAAGTTTCCTTGTGGTTTAATCAGTTATTTAATCAGTTCATTAACTAAAGTAGATAAAATACTAGGACATGTCCTGATGCATATACTTGCCCATCTCCCTGGAGCTGTGGAGACTTGTCAGCTCAGTTAATGTTTATACTTTTCTAACATGGCTCATTAACATCTGCACTGAACCAGAATCTGCTTGAGAATAAATTCAGCATTTACTGAAAATCTACCCTCAAACAACAGTCAACAGGATGAGCAGCAGCAAGTGGGAACGGATCTGAAATGGTCTTGGAGGTGCTGATGGGACTCCATTTTCTAAATTGGCTTGCTACACTAAGAACAATGAAAAGTAAGTGTAATGTATCTTCATAATCAATGCCATAAATTTCTACTATTTATGCTTTCCTAAGATTTTGTCCTTTATTTAAGGTTGTACTTGTACAGTGATTATGGAATCTGTTATCAAAGTATTCTTTTTGTACAACTTTCTGACAACCTCCCTAACTAGGTGCAGTAAAATTCCACTAACTTTAGCGGTGGATTAGCAGATATTTTTGACCTTTAAGACAATTTTTCACATGTAACATGGTCCTTCCACTGAATCCAGTGAAGTTAAACATACAATCACTCTAGACCTAGTTCTGGCTGAAAAGCTATACATATTCCTGATCCCAACTTCAGCCCTAGCTTATGTTTTGCATCTGGCTAAGCATCCTACTTGCTCTCTGGACCCGTGGATTAATGTGCAGTTTAGATTAGGGATAGTCAGGTTTTCTGAATAACTGGATGCCAAGCTATCCGAGTTTCACTAGTAGCTGAGCTTCTCCGTCACAGATTTTTAATGATGTGCAGGATGGTTTCATTTGCCTGTGTTCGAGATTGCTAGAGTCTTAGTTACTCTGCTTTTTGTGGATGGATTTGCTGCAGGTTTTCAATTATTCTTGGGTATCTGAAAAGTAATGCAAGGAACTTTTGCACCTGGTAGTAATAACTTTAGACTAAATAGTAGTTTAGTCTCCACATTAGCTGTTCGCTTTTGTGATCTTTTTCTTTATCAGTGATTGAGTGGCTCTACAGAAATTTCCACAGTAACTAAGAAAATTGTTGAAGGCAGAGAGGAAGATGTAGTTTCTGTGGCATTAGTAAAATTTTTGACAAGGTCTCACATGGTATATATAGTCATGTTGTAGTTATAGACCTGGAAACCAAAGTTAGTGTTATGGTGTTATTGAATGCTATAGATTTAACCAGAGAATAGACAGCTTGGACTTATTCTTATTGGAAAGTAGGAGGCTGATGGGTGACCATGTAGCTGTCTGTAAAATTGAGGGTATTGACTGAATAGATTAGCTATTTTTGCCCTGGGAAAAAGGCACCGGCTGTCCACTGTGTCCTCTTATCATCTTGTGTACCTCTGTCAAATGGCCTCATCATCTTCACTCCAAAGAGAAAAGCCATAGCTTGCTCAACCTATCCTTATGAGACATGCTCTCAAATCCTGGCAGCATCCTTGTAAATATTGTCTGCACTATAATGATGCAACTGGAATTAAACACAAAACTCCCAAGATAAAGGTTAGCTTTATTTGTTACATGTAATCAAAACATACAGTGAAATGCATTGTTTGGGTCAAATCAAATTAGTGATGCACAGCCCTTAAGTTTCACTACACTTCCAGGGCCAACAATTCATTAACCTTAGCCATCTTTGCAAAGTGAGAGTAAGCTGGTGCACCTGGAAGAAACCCACACATGGTCACAGCAGAATATACAAGCTCCTTACAGACAGCGGAGGGAATTGAACACTGATCTTACAGCTGGCTCTGTAATGGGATTATACTAACCACCTTGCTACTGTGCTACCAGAATTTTATAGAGCTGCAACATTACTTTGTGGCTTTTGAGTTAGTGTTTGGGTAAAGGATAGATGGAAAATTGAAATTGCTAGACCTTTGTTCGCCAAAGCATATTAAATAATCTTGGAAATGTTATCGGTTTATGGGTAAATTAATTTGGTTGAAGATTTCCTTCCTACATCCCTTTTTTTAAAAAAAAATTCAGCTAAATCTCTCAACAGGTAATTTGTTCTTTCTGTGTCTCGCCCCTATGCTGTTGCGTGCTGCTGCACAGTCCTGTTCCAGCTACTGCACCTGTGGTGATGATCTGGCTAACTGTAAGTCTGTGCCTTCACTACAGGCAGGTAAGCGAGATTTCCACAGCACTTAATAGTCTATAAGTTCATGGAGGGTGGGTGGGGGGAGAATGATTTAAATGGACATTTTGATAACTGAAATAGGGTGGAGGAACATAAACATTAGTAGGCCAATGAGACTGAATAACTACTGTAAATTCAATGTATTTGTTTATTCTGCTCTGTCTTGCTATAAGTATTTACAGATTTACCATCGTCCATGGCCATGGTTCTGCTTCAGGGGGGATCAATCACAACGATTGAACCAGAGGCTTTCCAGAACTTCTCCAAACTGCGCTACCTGTCCGTCACTGATTTCAGACTCTCAATTTCCAGCTATGCCTTTGCTCCACCAGTGGGCAACCAGAGCAGACTACAGACACTGGATCTCTCCAAAAATAGCCTACTCAGTTGTAACATCGATAGCTTGGGCTTTGCAGGCCTCTTAAATCTGATGGAGCTCAATCTGTTCCAAAATTTGCTTGATGTGCTCAATACCCTGTGGTTCTCAGAGCTGCCTTCACTTCAGAGATTAAATATTCAGCTTAATAAGATTTCCTATCTCCCACCACGCATATTTCAAACACTGAGTCTGCTGAACAAACTCAATGCATCCTCAAATTTCATCCAGTACCTATCCACAGACACATTCCTTGGCCTGAATGCCCTCTCCAGCTTGGATTTGTCCAACAATAGGCTCCTTTTCATTTCCAAGGATGCATTTAAGCCACTACAAAGGCTGAACCACCTATTTATAAATGACAATCAACTGGTGACATTGGCCAAGGGGCCGGCATCATTGCAGAAGATACAGTTGCAAGGCAACCCCTGGGACTGCAGCTGCCAGTTGGAGATGTTGCTCATTTCATTGAGGGATGCCGTGCAGGATCCAGGGAGCCTGGTCTGTGGGAGCCCAGAGTCACTGAAGGGAAAACTCATCCTGAATCCAGATTCCAGTTATTGCTCATCCATATCCCCGGCACCAGAAACCCCAGCCTTGCACATCGTTCCTGTCCTTAATGCTCAAGCTGTGGTTTATGGATTTATTGGTGAGATTATTGTATTTTTTCTTTCTTTTAAAGATATAAATCTGCAGTCCCAAGTGGGTGGTAGGTTAATTGGCTACTGCAAGGTAGCGTAGTGGTTAATGCAATGCCGGTACCAGTGACCCAGGTTCAATTCCAGCCACTGCCTATAATGAGTTTGTACGTTCTTCCCGTGACCATGTGGGTTTGCTCTGGGTGCTCCAGTTTCCTCCTCCAGTCCACAGACTTACTGGTTGGTGGGCTAATTGCTCATTGTAAATTGTCCCTTGATTAGGCTAGAATTAAATTGATGGATTAGTGGGTGAAGTGGCTTAATGGCCTATTCCACACTGTATATCAATAAAAATTTTAAAAACCAAAAATGAAATTGCACTTCAGGCCACTTCTCAACTTGGGTCTCAAACAATTGTTTTTGTTTTGGAAAATTGCATTATCTGTTTCTGTTTAAAATGTCCCAGGCAGAAATAATATTTTCTACACTTTGATTTTACTGGGCCAGGGTTTGGATTATTTTCTGCAGATCAATTTGCCACTGATTGAGCCACAGCTGAAGTATTTTCTACAGTTCAAGATGAAATGTTTTCATTTCAAAATAATCCTGGATTTTGTAATCTTTCCTTTTCAGGGGGGATTTTACTGGCAGGTGCCATCTGTCTAGCTACCTGCTTGGGTAGAAGATCCTGGAGAAAGGGAACCATGAGGAGTCTCGAGATTCACAACAGTGAGGCAAAAGGAAAATTAGAAACAAGAGAATCAAATGAAGCTCTGACAGAATTGGATGCCAGCAAGCTGAAGGGTGTTCCCATGATTACTTCACATCAGACTATCAATGTGTTGCAAAATATTAAGGATATCCAAGTAGAACAAAGGGATGAACTCTTAAAGACTTCCACAGAATCATGGACTGCTATGAAGATGGAAAATAACATTGAGAAGAGAAAGGGAATGCGACCTTGTAAAACATCACCCAGTTCTCTTTATGCAGCTAATATTGCACACACAAAAAATGAAAAGACTGCAAGTCTAAACAGTACAGTCATCAATGAAGGAAAAACAGGGAGCCAGGAAAGCACTGAAAGAGGTTTGAAATTCATCCTCCATTTTGAAGGATTTTCTAACTTGTTAGACTTGCAGGTGCAGTTTGATAACTGATTTTTCATCAGCTTTGCAAGACTCATCCATACAATGTCTGAAAGTAACCAGTTAGGAGTATTTATCCTCTGCAGAGCTTTTCAATAATATCAGACCCAAGATCAGAATTTGCTACACTTCCACTTCTCAATGTTTCCTCTGTAATTTTGCAGAAGTCAAGATATCAGTTTGCTCTTTGTGAGTCAAATGGGTGGCATGGTATCATAATGCTATTATGGCTCAGGGTATCAGAGTTCAATACCAGTATCCTCTGTAAGGAGTTTGTACACCTTCCCACTGGAATGCAGTGATTTTCTCCAGGTCCTCCATTTTCCTCCCACAGTCCAAAGACATACCTGCTAGGTTAATTGTAAATTGTCCCATGGTTAGGTTAAGGTTAATTGGGGTATTGCTGGGTGGTGTGGCTGGAAGGGTCAATTCGCGCTGTAACTCTGAATAAAATCAGGTTATCCACATTAATACTTCCTTTTCTACTTTTACAGAGAAAAAATCAATTTGTTCTGCCGCCACCAGTAGCTCATTTCACAATCTGCAGTTAACAAAAAAAGATGAACTGATCACTTTAAGAACCCTCCGATCACTGAATGTTAAGACAGCACCTAATACCATCTCAGCATCTGTGCAAGATTTGTCCAGCATGTGCAAGGAAATGTCCAATGTGGCAGTTCCACATTTACTGCCTGGGGATACTCAAACTCACATGAGATTACAAACTTCTTTGCAAAGTAACTCTAAATGCAAACTTCAAGAGAAATTACAGGATGATAATGTGTCAAAGGAAGAGGGAACTACTTTTCAAGCATCCAAGTCTTCAAATGAACCTAAAATTGATACCTTGCAGTTATTGGAGATAGATGGAAAACTCAGAGATAAACTGCCTGACCATCGAGAGATATTATCCAGAAACATTCAGAATGTTTCAAACATTAGTGTACAGCCTCCCACCTGTCTAACAACCAGTTATCACGGACTTTCTGAAACTTCACATCAGCAGGCTAGTCATCACTATGACCAACTAAGATTGAATGCCTCTCAAAGTCCCAGTTTACAACATCACCGTGAAAGCTCTCCATTCACAAATCAACCCAAGCCAGTACTTGATGCAGACTTCAATGAATCTAATACTGCTAAAGTGGCAAAGAATAATACATCATTTATGTTCACAGCATATACCACCCCTCTCGATGAGCATGAACTTACAAGACACCATTCTCCTTGCAAGCAAAAGTTTACAATAAATATGTCAGAACATGAGTTTAATGAAATAGAAACACTTTGCAGAGAAGATTCAACTTTCAGTGGTAACAATCAGTTGCTTGATGGAAATAGTTTTGAGTTAAATAATAACCTCCCTAAAGAATCTATATTATTAGGAGGTAGTTCTGCTGGAATGGTATATAATGATATAGCAGTCAGCAATGTTTTAGAGGATAAAGTGAGCCAATCTGGATCAGCCAGTACCTCTTTCAGCAGGTCATTTGCATGGAGTGTACAAAGTCAACACAACTGGAGTCAAAGTCCCACAATGGTTGATTCAGCTTCAGAACATTCTGAAATAAACCACTCACAAAAGTTCACTTCAAACATTAGTACACCTAAACAATCGAGCACCAGAATAACAGACAAGGAGAATAACCTGGATGTGGAAAAATGGACTAATAGATCTGTGACATCCTTCAAAAAAAGATTTTCCAGAAACATTGCCTCAACAGATGGGAAATCCAACTTGGAGCCACAGCGATACATTCAATGTCCAGTCATTAGACAGTCACAGAAATTGTTGAATAAGAATGATGTAAGAGAAAAGATGAACTCTGATCTTTATAAAGAACATTTTGGTGATACAAACCATTCCAAGAAAATGTACAAATCAGTTTTTAAATTAATTGATGAAATGCAATTACCACCTTCATTAGCGAAAGTTCAGAATAAAGCATTGCAAGATGAACCACTTTTTGACATGGAGATGAGCAGGGATAAGTCTCATCTCCACAATGTTTTGATTCCACTCTCCATAGCCAAAAATATTAAAGCTGTACAGCAATTCAAATCTTCTGATCCTGCACCTGATTTGACTCACTTAAGTTCATTGTATAGTCGGTGGTATTATAAAAGAGAATTTGGATATAAACTTGGGAAACAAATTCAAACTGTTGGACCTGAAGGATCTGATTTAAACCCAATACCACATTTTCACCGTGAGAAGAGTTTTAGCAGACCAGCTGACAATCAAACATGCACTGAGCATGATATCAGAGCCTGGAAGGATTTCCATTCACCCAAGCAATTTGTAAAGCTTCATCCACCCATGCGAAAAGAGCTTTTAGCTGATGACGAATTAACTGTCATTAACTTATTTCATAATCTCAAGCAATCAGCATTTTTTTGAATAAGTCACAAATTCACTTCAGTGAATTAACAGTTTTAATTTGGTAAGATTATCCATAAGCTTTGCATGTTTCAATGCTTAATTATGGACAGTATAAAGATGAGTGCACTCTTCCCATCCAAAGAAACCTCTCATTCAATTATCTTTGCAAGATTTCCATCAGTAGAGAAGTGTAATCAGTGAAGTAATTTCATGAATGTATCAAACAACAGCTGACATTCTCTCACAATCAGGATATCTTGTCTTCTCTTATCATCCACTAATTGGACAAACCTGTTCAAGGTGGTAAGGTACAGTCAGAAAGCAGCAGCCCTAGGGATCCTCAACATTGACCCCATTCCAATAAATCAAAATAAGAAAATCACCTGCAAGTTATAGTTCCTGTCATATCACAGCTGACACATCAGTAATCTCAGAGGAACACCATTTGGAAGAACCTTTGAGTGTGCTTTGGATAAGGAACTGCAATGCCAACTGTGGGATGCTGGCATTAGTAGCTTTGTTGACTACATGTAGAAGAACATAATTGGAAAGAGAACAAATGGGGAAATCAACTTGACTTCATTCCCATGGATCTACCAATCATGGATCCTACCTGTGGCCATCAAACTTTACAACTCCTCCCTCGGAGTGTCAGACACCCTGAGCCAATAGGCTGGTCCTGGACTTATTTCTGCTTGGCATGATTAGCTTATTATTATTTAATTAATTATGGTTTTATATTGCTATATTTCTTCACTATTCTTGGTTGGTGCGGCTGTAACAATTTCCCTCGGGATCAATTAAGTATGTCTGGCTGTCTATCCGTCACAACTACCCCAAAAAGACTTGTAAGTGTGGAAATTGCACAGTCTGCTTGGAAATAAAATTTCCCCTCTCTATAACTTATATGGTGTGGTGTGGAATTACAATCCTGTCTATTCATAATAGCTCTTGCAGCTCAAAATTGGCTTTTGTGAGATAGTGATCAGTAATAGCAGCACATTGCATTCCACCACAGTCTGCTAACCTTACATATATCCAAACATACCAAAAATCATGGCCAGCCCTTATATACGGAGTGTAGAACAGCAGTGTTTGAGCAGTACCAGATACATGACGTGCCAACCTCATGATATTCAAGACAGCAAAGGCAACATGCTAGACAGAGCAAGTGATTTCATCATCCATTGAATTAGAACGTAATTAATGAATTACAGCATGGGCCCTCTGACCCATGATAGAGTACGGACCTATATAAACTTACTCCATGATCAACCTAACCCTTCCCTCCTACACACCCCATAACCCTCCATTTTTCTTATATCTGTGTGTCTATTTAAGAGTTTATTTACTGTGCCTATTGTATCAGACTCTATCACCAACCTGGCTGTGAATTCCAGACACCTACTACTCTCTCTAAAAGAAAAATCTACCTCTGATATCTCCCCCATGATTTTGTCCAATCACCTTAAAAGGATGTCATCTGGTATTGCCTGTTGTCACCCCTGCTAAAATAAACTGGTTGTCCTCATTCTCTGTGCCTGTCATAATATTCTACACCTTTATCGTCACTTCCCATCCTCCTTCACCCCAAAGAAAAAAGCCCAAGCTGGCTCACCTTTTCCTCATGAGACATGTTATCTAATCCAGGGAAATTTCCTCTACATTTTCTTTAGCTTCAATATCTTTCCTGTGAGGTGACCAGAAATGAACACATTACTCAAAGTGTAGTCCAGAAGGCGTTTTATAGAGCTGTTACATTACTTCATGGCTTTTGAACTCAGCCACCCTACTAATGGAGGTCAACATACCAATTACCGTAAGATATAGGAGCAGAATTAGGCCATTTGGCCCATTGAGTCTGGTCTAGTCCAAAATTTCATCATGGCTGATCAATTTTCCCTCTCAGCCCCAATCTTCTGCTTTCTCTCCATATCCCTTAATGTCCTGACTATCAAGCTCTGCCTTAAATATACCCAATGACGGCTGCCACAGCCGCCTGTGGCAACAAATTCTATAGATTCACCACTCTCTGGCTAAGGAAATTCCTCCTCGTCTCTGTTCTAAAAGGACACCACTCTATTCTGAGGTTGTGTCCTCTGGTCTTAGACACCCCACCACAGGAAACATCCTCTCCAACTCCACTCTATTAAGACCTTTCAACATTTGTTAGGTTTCATTGCAGTCATCCCTCATTCTTCTGAATTCCAGTGAGTAGAGGCCCACAGCCATCAAAAGCTCCTTATGTGACAAGCCTTTCAATCCTGTAATAATTTTTGTGAACCTCCTTTGAACCCTCTCCAACGTTAGCACATCCTTTCTGAGATAAGGAGCCCAAAACTGTTCGTAATACTCCCAAGTGAGGCCTCACCGGTGCTTTATAAAATTTCAACATTACATCCTTGCTTTTATATTCTAGTCCTCTCAAAATGAATACTAACTTCATATTTGCCTTCCTCATCACCAACTTGGCCTGCAAGTTAACCTTTAGGGAATCCTGCCCAAGGACTCACAAGTCCCTTTGCACCTCAAATTTCTGAATTTTCTCTCCATTTAGGAAATAGTCTATGCTTTTATTTCTTATACTGAAGCCTATTTCCTCAAAACTACCAAAAATATGTCTATGAAAGCATAGAAACTTTGATGGATATCTGGACTTAAACCCTAAGACTACGAGGCTATAAATCCTTCCTTCAAACTTAATCTTTCACAGTGTATCACTTCACAATTTTTTCTACTGAACATCTGCCATTTCTCTGCCCAGCACTGCATCTCGTCTATATCACACTGTGACTTATGATAACCTTCTGCACTACCCACAACACTTCCAACCTTCATATCATCTGCAAACTTACTAACCCACCCTTTCACTTCCTCATCCCGGTCATTTATGTAGCCTGGGGAAAAGTACACACTCAGGACAACAAATACTTTTTCAGGTTTTCACGAGGGAATCTGCAGATGCTGGAAATTCAAGCAACACACACAAAATGCTGGTGGAACGCAGCAGGTCAGGCAGCACCTATAGGGAGAAGCGCTGTCGACGTTTTGGGCTGAGACTCTTTGTCAGGTTGGAGGCTACCCAGCCGGTATATAAGGTGTTGTTCCTCCAACCTAAGTGTGGCTTCATCTTGACAATAGAGGAGGCAATGGATAGACAGAATGGGAATGGGACGTGGAATTATAATGTGTGGCCACTGGGAGATCCTGCTTTCTCTGGCAGACAGAGCGTAGGTGTTCAGCGAAACAGTCTCCCAGTCTGCGTTGGGCCTCACCAATATATAAAAGGCCACACCGGAAGCACCGGACGCAGTATACCACACCAGCCGACTCACAGGTGAAGTGTCGCCTCACCTGGAAGGACTGTCTGGGGCCCTGAATGGTGGTGAGGGAGGAAGTGTAAGGGCAGGTGTAGCACTTGTTCCATTTACTAGGATAAGTGCCAGGAGGGAGATCGGTGGGAAGGGATGGGGGGGAATGAATGGATAAGGGACTGGATGTCCATGGTGAAAATAAGGTGGTGGGGGCCAGGGAACATAAAATCATGGCATGAACATCGACTTCTCTAGCTTCCGTTAATGCCCCTCCTCCCCTTCTTACCACATCCTTGATATATTGAGCTTTTCTCCCTCCTTTTTTTTTCTCTCTCTGCCCATCAACCTGCCTGTTCTCCATCTCCCTCTGGTGCTCCCCTCCCCCTTTCTTTCTCCCTAGGCCTCCCGTCCCATGATCCTTTCCCTTCTCCAGCTCTGTATCCCTTTTGCCAATCACCTTTCCGGCTCTCAGCTTCACCCCACCCCCTCCGGTCTTTGCCTATCATTTCGCATTTTCCCCTCCTCTTCCTACTTTCAAATCTCTTACTATCTTTCCTTTCAGTTAGTCCCAAAACGTTGACAGCGCTTCTCCCTATAGATGCTGCCTGACCTGTTGCGTTCCACCAGCATTTTGTGTGTGTTGCTTTTTTGGTTTTTAATTCCTTTATCTGTTTTAGATGTTTAAGTGCCAGAAGAGGGTCTTAAAACAAAATGAACGACTTTACAATTAGGTCCTGCCGTTACAATCTCCGTTTAACTTTCTATCCACACAGTTGTGTATCAATGAATTGCATACGCAGAATAAAATACATAAAGAAAACTGCACAAAAGTAATACAGTACTAATACGGTAGTGGCAATTCTGAAGGAACACAATATAAACAACATTAGAATTCCCCCAACCCTGTACGTTATACATAGCAGCGAAAAATGTAAGCGAATACATCTCATCTAAGATGTCTACTACTTTTTAGTATACACGTGCTGAACCCCCGAACAGAGACTAAACATTCACGTTATGCTGTTACATGCACAGTCATGATACAATAAAGTTAGACAAAAGGTACACTTTGGCAAAACTTTTACAAGATATTGCCTGGTAGTTAAATCACAAGAAGACTGACCTACTTTGCTGGTAAGGAACTTTGCACAAGCCACACTATCCAGCGTTGAGTCCTTCACTCATGAAAATCTGAAGCATCTACATGTAAAACATGTCAAATTACCGATATTCTCGATTTGTCAACAAGCATAAACAAATTCACATGGATATTGTAAATTAATGCTCACCCATCCTCACCAAGCCCAGTATCTCTATGAGGAACTCAATTCCAAAGCCCCACCAGCTTCTTCAGCAGAAAACAAAATGGTCTCCTGACTATCCCGCATGTGCGTAATGACGTCACCATCTCCACTTACAGGCACAGACAACTATTCTAGCATTACCCAGATGGATGCCTGAGTACACTTTTTAACAATAATGAATAGCATTCGATGGTCACCCGGTTACATTACTGCATCTTGTCTACATCACAGTGTGACCTATGATAATTTTCTGCACTACCCATAACACCTCTGACCTTTGAATCATCTGCAAACTTACTGACCCATCCTTTCACTTCCTCATCCAAGTCATTTATACAAATCACAAAGAATCAGGGTCCTAGGCAGATCCTTGCAGAACACCACCAGTGACTGACCTCTTGGAAAAATACCATCCATCGATTACCACGCTTTGCCTTCTGTGGGCAAACCGATCTGAACCCATGTAGCAAACACGAGGAAATCTGCAGATGCTGGAAATTCAAACAACACACACAAAATGCTGGTGGAACACAGCAGGCCAGGCAGCATCTATAGGAAGAAGCAATGTTGACGTTTCGGGCCGAGACCCTTCGTCAAGACTAACTGAAAGGAGAGATACCAAGAGATTTGAAAGTGGGGGGGGAGGGGGAAATGCAAAATGATAGGAGAAGACCGGAGGGGGTGGGATGAAGCTAAGAGCTGGAAAGGTGATTGGCGAAAGTGATACAGAGCTGGAGAAGGGAAAGGATCATGGGACGGGAGGCCTCGGGAGAAAGAAAGGGGAAGGGAGGGAGCACCAGAGGGAGATGGAGAACAGGCAAACAACTAAATATGTCAGGGAGGGGGTAAGAAGGGGAGGAGGGGCATTAACGGAATTTAGAGAAGTCAATGTTCATGCCATCAGGTTGGAGGCTACCCAGCCGGTATATAAGGTGTTGTTCCTCCAACCTGAGTTTGGATTCATTTTGACAACAGAGGAGGCCATCAGAATGGGAATGGGACGTGGAATTAAAATGTGTGGCCACTGGGAGATCCTGCTTTTTCTGGCGGACCGAGCGTAGGTGTTCAGTGAAACGGTCTCCCAGTCTGTGTCGAGTCTCACCAATATATAAAAGGCCACACCGGGAGCACCGGACGCAGTATACCACACCAGCCGACTCACAAGTGAAGTGTCGCCTCACCTGGAAGGACTGTCTGGGGCCCTGAATGGTGGTGAGGGAGGAAGTGTAAGGGCAGGTGTAGCACTTGTTCCGTTTACAAGGATAAGTGCCAGGAGGGAGATCGGTGGGAAGGGAGGGAGATCGGTGGGAAGGGATGGAGGGGACAAGTGGACAAGGGAGTCGCATAGGGAGTGATCCCTGCGAAAAGCAGAAAGGGTGGGGGGGGGGGGGGAGGGAAAAATGTGTTTGGTAGTGGGATCCTGTTAGAGGTGGCGGAAGTTACGGGGAATTATACATTGGACCTGGAGGCTGGTGGGGTGGTAGGTAAGGACAAGGGGAACCCTATTCCGAGTGGAGTGGCAGGTGGATGGGGTGAGGGCAGATGTGCGGGAAATGGGAGAGATGTGTTGATCTGTTGATGTGTTGAGAGCAGAGTTGATAGTGGACGAAGGGAAGCCCCTTTGTTTGAAAAAGGAAGACATCTCCTTCGTCCTGGAATGAAAAGCCTCATCCTGAGAGCAGATGCGGCGGAGACGGAGGAATTGTGAGAAGGGGATAGCCTTTTTGCAAGAGACAGGGTGAGAAGAGGAATAGTCCAGGTAGCTGTGAGAGTCTGTAGGCTTATAGTAGATATCAGTAGATAGGCCGTCTCCAGAGATGGAGACAGAAAGATCAAGAAAGGGGAGGGAGGTGTCGGAAATGGACCAGGTAAATTTGAGGGCAGGGTGAAAGTTGGAGGCAAAGTTAATGAAGTCGACAAGCTCAGCACGCGTGCAAGAGGCAGTGCCAATGCAGTCGTCGACGTAGCGAAGGAAAAGAGGGGGATGGATATCTCCTCTACGCCTATACGCATTGGAACATGGACTGTTGCACAAAGCTAACAAAAAGGCAGGCATAACTGGGACCCATACGGGTGCCCATGGCTACACCCTTGGTTTGGAGGAAGTGGGAGGAGCCAAAGGAGAAATGATTAAGTAAGAACTAATTCTGTTAGACGGCGGAGAGTGTTGGTAGAGGGGAATTGGTTAGGTCTGGAATCCAAACAAAACTGAAAAGCTTCAAGACCATCTCGGTGGGGGATGGAGGTATATAGGGACTGGGCATCCATGGTGAAAATAAGATGGTGGGGGGGCCAGGGAACTTAAAATCATTGAAAAAATTCAAAGCATGAGAAGTGTCACGAACATAGGTGGGAAGAGACTGAACAAGGGGGGATAAGACAGTGTCAAGGTATGCAGAAATGAGTTCAGTGGGGCAGGAGCAAACTGAGACAATAGGTCTACCTGGACAGGCAGGTTTGTGGATCTTGGGTAGGAGGTAGAAACGGGAAGTGCAGGGTGTGGAAACAATGAGGTTGGTGGCAGTGGATGGGAGATCCCCAGAGCTAATAAGGTTGGTGATGGTATAGGAAACAAGATACTGATGCTCACTTTGGGTTCTCCCAGGACCATTATCAGTTTAGTCTAAACAGTTTAACCAAAGAGCCAAGTATCACAGGTAAGAGTAACCATCACAAGACCAATAAAACAGAAGTGATAGAATTAGAAGCAAAATACAGTCCACTAGATTGAGGTATATCTGATGCAAAACCAGGCACTTGTAATTATCTGAAGCCAATCATTTTAGCCCAAGATCAACGCTATAGCAATTCCTCGCGGCTGCATCTCACATCCAATCATTGCCAGCTGTTTGAATGAAAGGTTACACATGACACATTAACCTCATCTCAGTCACCACATTTACCACCAGGCTTGCTGTGCATTTTCTGTTTGTATTTTGCTTTCTGGCATATCTGTTATTTTTAATTTTTCCATAAGTATCACAGTTATAGAAAGTCAATTATTGGCTGCATGCAGCAATTTATTTTAAATGATCACATTCATGGACAATTCACTGAACAGTATAAAATTGAGACACTTCTCATTCAAAACAATATATTACAGTAGAGGGGTACAAGAAAAAAGTCAAAAGAATCCTTTATTATCATATTAGTTGCAACTGTGGAAAAATGGGAAGTGCACTGGAAGATCACAGGCAAGGGGTATCAAATTCCATAGTACTGTCAAAATACATGGCCAAAAAGACAGTTAGCTTATAATAACACCTGTTTTAAATGGCATGCCATATACATATGCATTTAAAAAGAACTTTTATCCCCTTCCCCCCAAGATGACATGTTGTCAGTCCACATATGAGGACTGAGGTGAATGACTGAATGCAACCAAACAATCTACTTTATTAGATTTACTGTAACACATGCAAGAACATCACTCAAGTGCATCTGTTGCAACATATTCATTCAGCAGAAAGGCCAGGCTTCAGGTTTAGGAGGTGTGGTTATGTAGTCATCAGGGGTGGAGGATGACTTTAGACACTGGATCAGAATGAGGTTGAGGCGCATCTGCAATGACTTCCCTGTATTGAATTGTGAAATAAAGTGTTTGGTGTCATTTTTGGTAAGTCATGATTGCTGATGCCCACATACTAAACACATGCAGGTTTTTAAATTGGTGTCTTAAGTTGGTTTGTATATATGTAGACTGGCACTTTTCAGAGTTAATACACACAATACTAGGTTAGAATTTGGCAGTGTTTTGTTCGAAATTCTTACACTGAATCTTCATTTTTACTCTGCACCATCTCAATTCCGTTTACCAGTTTGAGCAAACTAGATGATGTAACGCAATGCCAAAGCACCACTCTTCAAGTGGGCACAAAAAATTATCAAATAACTAGTAATTTGATAATAACTAGATAATTCTTGTGACAACAAGAATTTTTATTTTCTGTTCTCTGAGGCCACTGCAAAAGCTCTTTGCTATTTTTTGAAAATATACCTTCATAGTTGTTGCCATGGTTGATTTAAGACATGATCAGATGTAGCTTGTTTGGTATACTGTTTAATATTCATATTGTGGCTGGGTCAGCTAGGCCCAGGTTGTAAAGGTGTTTCAATGTCCTCAGAAACTTGGAAGTTCCACAGCTTATGTACAACTTGTAACTAAACAGACCTGCATCTGGAGTACCATGGGATGTGGCCTGGAGTTTTGATGGAGGGTGTGAAGACCAGGTGTCATAATTATGACAAACAAGGAGGTACTGCGGACCATATCTTCCCTGCCTTGTGATGCACCATCAATAACTCTCCAAGATGTGCGGCATGGTGTAGTCCACCACTCCTTGCAATCCAGAGACACATGAGGGACAATTGATAAACTTGTTGCAGAATTTGGAGGTTTGTTATGTTTCAGTAACTGGATGTACTATACTATCTGTTCAATAAGGCAAAAAGACCCACCAAATTAGCTTATTAACTGCACAATAAACTAGTGTAGTTTCCATTATTCATCCAAATCCAGCATTTTTGACATTGGATATGGTGAGAAAAAACTATGCATGTTATTGTGAAGTTTCAGAGCCAACATCTATGACAGTATCAGCATTGCTGTCTTCTATTGCCAGTGTTTTCTTTTTTTTGTTTAAATGTTCACTACCTCCGGGTTTTCCTCTACACAAACTGTAATGTGCAGATATCTTTAAAACTTTGTACAGCTGGAGACCAATTCTTGTATCTTTGCCACTCTTTTGTAATTTGATAATGACATGTGATAATCTTAGAATAAAATAAATAAAATTTAGGTGGACTGTAACTATCACAACAGTTTGCAATACAAATGTGAAAATGCCCACCCTCCATTACAAACCCATCTTTGTTAAAATTATTAATAATACAAATAGCTCCAAATTAATATTGGCTGCTGATATCTGGACTGATTTTCTCCTGTGCATTTGTCCTGATATTCTTTTCCACATTTTTGTCCATGGGGTATTATTTCTTGTTGGCAAGTAAATGATTGGCTAGTTCCATGCTCAGTTGGACTGAAGGCACCACTTTCCACTCAAGCCAGCGATGAGAAATTGCTAACTACACAAAATGTAGCTGAGGTCAAATTCCTCCTGAATACAGCATATAACAAGTGTCCAAGCAGATACGAGTAGAAAAAGGTCTTTAAAGCATTTGTCCCTTTGGCACCAAAGGATCCTTTTGAATTAACTGGACACAGCAACTTCGGCAACTGGACAATGGAAAATTCATGCCAAACCTGTGTACGTATTTGATTCATAGATACTATTTAGTAGAAAGTACCAGTGAAGTATTCACGCTCATAACTGATATGGGGCCACTTGTCCCAAGTCGGTTGAATGTTAATAAATAAACAGCATATCCCATTATACATGGTACAAAAATATATAAAATCGGTCCACTGTCTGGACCTGAAGCTATGCCTAATATATCAAGTAAACTTTCTCGTCATATGTTGCTTTAGCTTGAGTCAATGCTGATATTCAACTGGCATAGTTCCATTAAACCTGGTTGTGTTTCAGGGTCTGATGAGAGTAACTTTAGTGATGTATTTCAATTTGTAAACTGGCTTGTGTCTGATAATGCAAAACTTCCGATTCCTTAAGATAAACAGAGCTGTTATGTTTCAAGGTATCAGCGTGATCATCTTCTGTGCATAAACAGTATTTTGTCACTTTTGTAAAAATCAAAGTAGAGTCTTACAAATTGGAACTGCTGGGGAATCACCATTCATAGCTCCGTTTCATTCCTTGTCTTCTCATTGGAAGGGAACAACCTACACGATTTGCTTTTCAGGCTGTTGGAACCAGGCTGAACATTGGCCAGTGGATCTGGGCGTATCAGGTACCTAGTCAAATGTATAATAGTCCAGTTAGCAACAGTAAATTGCTTTAATACAAGGTATTGAAACCTTCCATCTCAAGATTGGTTTAGAAAAGCTAATAAGCCATCTTTTTCAATGTGATTAACCAACAGACCAGTAGCATTTATAAAGTTATTTAGATGTATCAGAACTACATGTTTCTTAACACAAACTCAGTGGAACTACTTTCCCAAATTGTTGTTAATGGCAGCGTCTATTATTAAAGACCTCCAGCACCCAGGGCATGACCTTTTCTCACTGTTACCATCAGGTAGGAGGTACAGAAGCCTGAAAGCACACACTCAGCAATTCAGGAACAGCTTCTTCCCCTCTGCCATCCGATTCCTAAATGGACTTTGAAGTTTTGGACACTTCCTCACTTTTTAAAAAAATATACAATATTTTTGTTTTTGCACATGTTAAAATAATCTATTCAATATATGTAATTGATTTACTTGTTTATTTATTATGTTGTATTTTATTTATTTATTTTTTCTCTCTTGACTATATTATGTATTGCATTGAACTGCTATGTTAACAAATATTATATCACATGCCGGTGATAATAAACCTGATTCTGATTCTGTCTACCTGTTTACCACAGTTGCAGATAGTTGTCTCAGGCAGAAATTGTCCTTAAACCCTTAGAAGTAAAAACAGAAAATGATGGAGATTCTCAGCAGATCAGGCAACATCTCCAGGCAGAAAAAGAGTTAACATTTCAAGTCCATGATCTTTCATTAGAACTGGGAAAAGTTAGGATGGAAGTGAGTTTACACTAACAGAAAAGGTGCACTGAATAGAGAAAACAATGAACGTGAACAAAAGTTCAGGTACTGGAAACTACTGGGGTGGTTTTATTGTTCTTCAATCCCTCATCAGTTTGCATGTAATAGTTTTTCTATTCCACAGATATTGCTTGCTCTGTTGGGTTCTACCAATAATCTTACTTTAGGTTATCAGTAACCACTATTTTTGATATTTCAAAGTTCCAGCAGGTTTCTTTTCTCTCCTCCTGTTCTCCCTCTGCTTATCTGAACAATGTATTTATCATTAACAATTCTTCTGTACTCTCTCTGAGTCAATACCAATCGATGCCATCAGTCTCCTCTCAATCTCCACCACATTACAGACATTCAGTAGAACAGAGTGATCTAGGAATAATGGTGCACAGTTCCCTGAAGGTGGAATCTTATGTGGATAGGGTGGTGAAGAAAGCTTTGGGTATACTGGCCTTTATAAATCAGAGCATTGAGTATAGGAGTTGGGATGTAATGTTAAAATTGTACAAGGCATTGGTGAGGCCAAATTTGGAGTACAGGCAGTCCCCGGGTTACATACGAGTTCCATTCCTGAGTCCGTCTTTAAGTCGGATTTGTACGGAAGTTGGAACAAGTACATCCGGTACTATTTAGCGTCAGTTAGTCAAACATTTGTCTTAGTATATAGTATATATTTTACCTTTCTATGCATATAAAACACTTAAGAAATGTATGTATTCCAATAATTAAACCACTGCGTTGCTCAGTAATAATTGTAGTTTTCATCAGGACAGCACCTTTCACATGCTCCATTATTCTCACTTTATCCGTTATCCTTTAAAATTGTTCCGATTTTTGACCAACTGTAGCCTAATGCTTTTCCAATGACCGATGGTGTTTCACTTTCCAAACACTATTATTTCCACTTTATTTTCAATCGCGATCGCTTCCCGTCAATAGAACAGAAACACTGTGGGCGACGGCTCCCGAGGTCCACTGGGTCCTAAGGAGCACTGCATTGAGGCAGGCTAAATGGGACAAGTGGGGGCTGTGCTGGGTTTGGGTATTTGATCATCCACTATATTCCACGTGGGAATTTAAACTGGAAGTGGCAGTGTTTTTTTTTACAAGGTCGAGTTGCAAGCTCAACATCAACCCAGCATGGATGGTACGGAGTCATTGGATCGACATCAACCCGGCACGGGTACGGTCTATCACTGGATCGAACTCGGGAAGCTCCATTCTCCACCAGCCGACTGGAATGGGGGGGGGGGAGCAGGTGGGGTCAGGGTGAATCTTACTAAGAAAAATTTAAGCCAAATACAAAGTTAAACTCTCAACACAGTGTCAACAGCCACAACTTAAAATGGTGGACGGCGTCGCGATCCGACTTAAAATGGCGGACTGTGTTCTCCTTCTTTGGTTCGTAAGTACGAGTTGTCCATAAGTCGGACGTTCGTAACTCGGGGACTACCTGTATTGTGTACAGTTCTGGTCACCGAATTATAGGAAAGATGTCAACAAAATAGAGAGAGCACAGAGGAGATTTACTAGAATGTTAGCTGGGTTTCAGCACCTAAGTTACAGAGAAAGGTTGAACAAGTTAGGTCTTTATTCTTTGGAGCATTGAAGGTTGAGGGGGGATTTGATAGAGGTATTTACAATTATGAGGGGGATAGATAGTTGATGTGGATAGGCTTTTTCCATTGAGAGTAGGGGAGATTCAAACAAGAGGACATGAGTTGAGAGTTAAGGGGCAAAAGTTTAGGGGTAACACGAGGGGGAACTTCTTTACTCAGAGAGTGGTAGCTGTGTGGGACGAGCTTCCAGTAGGAGTGGTAGAGGCAGGTTCAATTTTGTCATTAAAAAAAAATCAGATAGGTATATGGACAGGAAAGGAATGGAGGATTATGGGCTGAGTGCAGGTAGGTGCGACTAGGTGAGAGTAAGCATTCGGCACGGACTAGAAGGGCCAAGATGGCCTGTTTCCATGCTGTAATTGTTTGTCCCCATCCTTCTCCCATTTCCATCTGTTTTACCAACCTGAAACATCAACCCAATCTCCTCAGTATTTCCAATATAGTTTTATTTTAACTTTATGAATATTTATAAAACTTTAGAACTGTCATATTTACATTACTGAGCTAACTAAAGCTTTTGATGAAATTGTCCATTTTTGATATTTTTCTTTTTTGTCTAGCTAAACATGTATTTTAAATCTTTAAAATTGAATTTTAAAAATATTTGCTTGAATAATCTTCATTTCTAACATCCCATTAAATAATTATCTATGTAAATAAATTTGATACATGAGTTTCTATTTTATTTCTAAAGTCATTTTGAATTGTCTGCTTCAGATTTGATTCCATTACCAGGGTAAAGAACTCATGGATCAGCTATCTTCCGACTAAGTTTATTGCAATTTAATAGTAACTTTGCATACAAGCTCCATTTCACCAACTTTTGGTCTATTCAGTATTGAGGGTGTTCTGCATTGTGGAAGGTTGCTCTTGTTTGGGATACACAATCTATCACATATCCATTCAGGTGGATCTATGACATTTTCTAGCATTATTCAAATAGCTGTCCTGGCCAACACTCATCTTTCTCTTAATATCTACAGTATATCTAGATGGTCACTATTGTTTCTGGGACTATTATAATTCGGCTGTTACATTTATCCATTAAGCGTAACAACATTTCCAAACATTTTAAAGACTTATGAAAACAATATAAATGGAAAATTTGATTACAGCTGAAAACTTCCCCAAACAAAATACTGCCAATATTTTTTAAACACTGCTAATTTTGGTTTTACTCAATAATATATCCAGTCAGGCCTTCTAATGTTCTTCCCACTTCAGGGTGGCCAGAATAATCAGTGCTAAAGCAAAAATCAGACTGATGCCCTAAACAGTGGCAATTAAATGCGCATGCCTCTAAATGAGAAACTTGTTGACTTTAGTCATTCTTCAGGGACAAGCACAAAAAACCTAGGATGACAATTCTGTATTGCCAGTGCTGCTGTCTTTGGGGCAAGGTGTTGCACAGAGGTGTTGCATGTTTCTTCGGTGCAAGCTAAAAATTTCATTGGACTTTTTCCAAAGAAGACAAGAGCTGTTCTGGCAACATTTATCCTCCAGCCAACATCTCTACAACTGTTAACCTGCCCCAGCTTTGCCTGCTCTTTGTTGGCTACATGGAATAGTCCATGTTCCAAGCCTTCCCTGGTAATATTCAACTCTTCCTCTGTTACTTTGATGACTGCATTGGTGCTGCTTCATGCATCCATACAGAGCTAATCAATTTCATAAATTTTGCTTCCAGCTGCCAACCTGTCCTTAAATTCACTTGGTTCATTTCTGACATCTCCCTCCCCTTTCTCCATTTCATGAGACAAACTGTCAACCAATGTCTTTTACAAACCTACCGATTTCCACAGTTATCTTGTCTATACCTCTTCCTACGCTGTCTCCTGTAAAAATGCTATTCCCTTTTCTCAGTTCCTTCACCTCAATTGTTCCCTGGATGCAACTTTCCTTTCCAGGACGTCTGAGACGTCCTCCTTGCTCAATGAATGGCGATCCCCTCACTCCACTATTGATGCTGCCCTTACCTGCATCTCCTCCAATTCCCAAACATCCATGCTCACCCCATCTTTCTGCCACCTTAATAGTGATAGAGTTCCTCTTGTCTTTACTTACCACCCCATGAGCCTCTGCATCCAACATATCATCCAACGCAACTTGTGCCATCTCCAAAGGGATCCTACCACAATATACCTTTACGTCCCTCCTCCCCCTGGACATTCCACAGGAAATGCTCCCTTCCCAATTCCTTGTCCATTCATCCTTTCCCACTAATCACCTTTTTGGCACTTATCCCTGCAAGCAGCCCAAGTGCTACACCCTCCTATTCACCTCTTATATTCATTCAGGACCCCAGACAGGCAAGGCAACACTTCACCCGTGAATCTGTTGGGGTTGTCTATTGTGTCCAGTGCTCCTGATGTGGCTTCCTTTACATTGGTGAGACCCATTGTAAATTGGGGACTGCCTCGTCGAGCACCTCCGCTCCATCTGCCACAAGTGGAACTTCTCTGCTGCCAAACACTTTAATGCTGATTCCCATTTCCTCAGGTTGGAGGAGCAACACTTTATACTCCATCTGGGTAGCTTCCAACCTGATGGCATGAATATTGATTTCTCCTTCCAGAAAAAAAGGAGTCTTCCCTCCCCCTCCCCTCTGATCCCCACTTTGGCCTTTTACCTCTCCTCTCCTGCCTATCACAACCTCCTGGGTCCCCCTCCTCCTTCCCTTTCTCCTACAGTCCTCTCTCCTCTCCCATCAGATTTCTTTTTCTCCAACTCTTTACCTTTCCTACCCATCTGGCTTCACCTATCACCTTTCAGCTAGCCTCCTTCCCCACTGCCTCCACCTTTTTATTCTGGCATCTTCTCCCTTCTTTTCCATATCCTGATGAAGGGTCTTGGCCCAAAACATCAACTGTTCATTCATTTCCATAGATGTTGCCTGTCCTGCTGAGATCCCCCAGCATTTTGAGTGGTTTGCAACAGATAACCTTTGCTACCCTTCAACAGTCTGTCATTAGCTATAAAATACATGAAAGAAACAAGAAAGGTGCAATATTAATGCAAGTACTTTTCCAAAAATCTTAAAACAAGCTAAAATTAAGAAATTCTAATGTTATGGCATGAAAGGTTAACTGCTCATTGGGATTTTATTGGAGCTATGCAGAAAAATCATTTTCTTTATCAATAAGCTCCATTGTTAATAACACCAGCTGCACCATCTGATAAAATGGTCACAATATTTAGGTACATACACAATATCGTTCAGCTCCAGTCGTGTGTCAGGTGGAGGGTTAATCAGAACATATGATAATGTATTCTGATGATCATTCATCTCATCTGAAGAAAAAAATTAGAATCAGATAAAAATGTTTGATAATTGAAAACAGAAATAATAGTCCTTTCAACAAAAATTAGATTGTGTATAGAATATCCTGAGAATCCACTCCGAAGGCTATGCTCATGATTTTCTATTTGTAGAACCATTACTCAACTATTACCAATAGCTGCCACCACGTGGCTATCAACCTCTTTCCGCACTGAGGTATTGGATACCCATCTCCTGGCTGCTCCACATAGCACATAAATGCCCAATAGCCAATGCACATTTAATCCACCCAGCACGGCACAAAATAAAAGCCTCTCCTAAAGTTTGAGATGAAAAAAATCGTAAATTGCAAAATTTGACATGAAAAATTATTGGTTTTGAATTAATAAAAAGCATTACATACAAATTAAACCTGGGAGTATACTTTTTACAAAAAACTAAATGGCCATAATAATATCAGGTTTTACTCACCTTCATACATTTGGTGACAATGACTTTATTGGAAACAGATTGTGGGAGGGTTATACAAACAGCAGCATTCACTTAGAACTGGCAAGAGACAAGCCATTCCCTGCTGAAGTTTTTTTTCTGTAGACTGTGGATGCCGCTCAGATTTTTTGACTCAGAGTTTAATGGAGAAATCAAGGTACAAATGCTTCCACACAACTTATGTGCACCAAGTAATGGACAATGAGTTCTTACTCCACTATACACTGTTATCCACAAACTGATTTAATGATAGCAAAAATCACTTTGCACTGTGATTGGCCAAAATCTCATGTCCTTTAGTTAGAAGTTTCCCACTCAAACAACCCTCTGAACAAGGACCCCTGAATCATGATTGAAAATAGCATTCCTCAATATATCAAAACAGAAGACAATTCACAAACATCTACAAAACTTGTTAAATTTGTTTAGTAAGTGTTATCCATCAACTTTACATACAACAAAAGGACTACAGTTGATTCCTGGTAAAATCATACTTGACCCATGCACTAATTGTATCCCACTTACTACCATCAAACAAATGTTAATCGCAACATATTTACCTCTAAAGAACTGTCAATCCATCAGTGTATGTAACCATATAGCTGGGACACTTTGATTACTTTCTCCCAGCCAATTATCCTGCATTGTATTGGCAAGGAAAATAGCTGATGAAATCAGCCACGGAGCTTATACAAATCCTGAAGTGCAAATGGGCAATAATTATGTTTTATAAGGATTCAACTGCAGTACAAGATGCATTTTGTTAAAATACATATTAACTGAACACCTCAAAGAGGTTAACATGAATACATTGGTGAACAGAAGTTTATAACACACCTCCTGTGCTCACATTTTCCCTTCATTGATAAAAAGGTCAAATGCACGACAAACTTCATAATACTTATTTGATAAATTCCAGATCTTTTTGGACTTGTATGTCCCATTTATTGATTGAGAATTATTCACTATTTTAGAATTAAAACAGAAGAGAAATGGAATTTACAGGTGTGTTATAAAAAGTTATCACACAATGAAGTCACTTTGGAACTATGCTGCTGACACCAAAGTTATGACTTGTGCAATAGCATGACGTGAACATTAAGAAATTAATTTCACTTAGACTGACCCTCACAGTTCATGGTGGTCACTCATGCAGACAGATAAGAAGCCATTAGGTTATATGCTTTTCGGTGTTCTGTATGGAGGGATGGAAATTGTGTTCATTTTCTCTGAAACTGGTGGAAATTAGATGGGTATCGCAGAAGGGACTTGCCATTTCTCTGATGCATAGAAGCATAAAAAGGCCAAATTATTAGTTTACTTCACAAAAATAAGTTGCATACCCTCCAGCTGTACAGAGATGAATTTGACTGCAGCACATCAGGAGGCTAGATTTCCACATACTAACCAAGTGTAAGAACATCTAAACATCCCTCCTGAATAAAACTAACTGCGTGCTGTCAGTCAAAAATACACTCTCAAGTGAAATCTTGTGTCTACTTGTATGTGTTTTATATTATTGTTTCAGCAAGTGCCACATATTCAGACCTAGATTTTTATCAGTGATCTGTTCTGACAATTGGAAGCGTAATGAACTATGCTGTTTTAATGAGAACAAGAACTTGTAAAATTAGATGACGAATGATTGCAAAGCCACAGAATATCCCTACTTGCAAAGAATTTTGCTATTTCCCAGTTTGTTTCTTTTTCCATTGGGAACATGTGCATGGAAGTGTTATCGCCAAAATTTATTCTATTATCTTTTGCCGACAGCACGCTGAACATACTGTCTTCAATGGAAAATAAGAAAAACAATGGCACTTAAAGACTTTTCAAAACAGCATTACTTTAGACTGTGCAGAAAATTTCCCTTGGGCTACTACATCCATCTATAATTACATTTATTTATATATTGCATTTTTACTATTATTAATAAATAATGTATCATAAATAATTCATGAATTAATTTAAAATATAAGCAAGGAATTTTTATGCTCTGCTTTCACATTCACAATGTGGTTAATCATAAAAATCAAAATACCCTAAGGATACATGGACAGGACAAGGGTCTTTTAGCAAGTAATCTAAAAAGTAAATGCAATTTATCAAACTCTTTCATCATGTAAAAGGACTGTGAGAGGGGCATTATTTATTAATTAGCTTACTTAAACAGTAATTGCTTATGAAAACCAAAATCAAAACATACATGTAAATAAATCATTTTAAATGTCAGATTAATAAGACTATTGTAGCCTTTATCAAATATATGGAGTTCAAACATTGAGGTTTATTTTACATTCTACCCTGTGTTAATAATTGTTCTTATTCTCTTCTAGAGCACGAGCACTGTAGGTCTCCAGTTTTCAAAAGATGGGGTTCAAGATCCAGGCTTTTCTGGCAAGTACTTCATTTTAGAAATAACTTACAACAGTACTTTCAAATTGTTTTGGATTATTCTGAAGTTATTAGTTAAGTATTACATAAAGAATGCTCTTTATTAGTGAATTCAACATTGGATTGAGCTTCACACAGCAGACAATCCAGGCTAATGTTAGAAAATGATTTAAAATACTTATATTTTGGGCTGGAGTTTTTGTCAGTAACTCTGATGTAAAATTGGCCATTGACGCAAAGAAAGATATCCTGGATGGCCTTTTGTAGAATTCTTATGAGAATTATGAAAGGAAGAAATGCAGCATTGAAATGCAATTCTTTACTTATGCATTTGTACTTGGCAGTTGATTGAATAAAGATAGATAAATACTTCTGTTCATCATTCAAATTTTAAAATATTTTTGCACAGTTCTGTATATTATGTCTTTCTAGTTACCAGATAGCAATACTGAGCTAATACAAAGCTAAGTACTCTTAATTCTGTTTCCCAAGCACCTTCCTATTAAATGCATAGTTGCCCAATAGAAATTGGGTGACCTACTTCAACCATTTACCAAAATGTGCCACCTTGCCAGGGACCGAGTGGTCTTGAAACCACGTTTCCTTCCTTGTGGCTCTACTCTTTATCTACCCAGCTGATTGTAAAAGCGGAAAATGGAAACTGAAAAGAGGCAGAAATAGTCACTTGCATTCCTGCACTCAAGCCAGATAATGACCATGTAGAGGTTGCAGTATTATTATGGCTGCCTGTTAATATATCTACCAATTTTCACTTTCACTGAAATCAAGGAAATTTAGAGGGGGAGAGGGAAGGTGCCAAAATCAACCCCACCATTATTTCAGTATACTACCATACCTTTCCAGTGTTTACTTTACTCAGAATACAAATTTAATATAAAACAATTAACAACATAAGGAATGCGTCAAAAAAGAGAAATGGAAGTGTCACTTGCTGAGCATCCCATAGCCTCCACCAGCACAGACAGATGCACAATACCACTGGATTACTGAAACTTGAATGAGGTCCAGTGGTTCATGCACACAACCCCGCTCCATGGAAGAAGCCCAATCCCCTGGCAAGTACAGTAAAGGGCAACACTACCACAATCCCAGTGTGTGGCCTTGAGCAGAAAAAATAACACCCAAGAAGACAAAATCAATATTCAAATTGGGGCAATTTGAGATTCCTGCTCTACCACTCATCCCAAGTATGCCCTGTTTTTTAAAAAATATTTTGGCAATTAAAGCAATAATTGGTTTTAGCAGCAAAGGGAGAATTGCAAGCTATTTTGTCCTTGTATAAGAGGTACCTTGGAACAAGTTGTTTCATATGTACCAGGAGCCACCAGATGACTATCTGAAGGTCTGCTTTATCCAGTGCTGAGCCTTGCTTTAGCATAACCTAGGGCAGCTTCCTTGTAAAAAAAAATTCTATATATTCTCACTAAATACATGTATTCACAACTTGTTAATGATTGTTTAGGTCATGATTTGAATTGTCTTTAAGTTTAAAAGATCTAATTTAATTAAGTTTTTACTCACTCAGCCAATTGAGTCTCAGTTAAGTATCCCAACTCAAGGTCTCTTGTCCCCAGGATCGCTTTTTGACTGTCTCTTCCATAATGCACAGCCTGCTGGTCAGAGGCTGTTTCAAACAGTTTCATATGAACAGATGCCATAAGTTTGAGTCAATGCAATAAAAAAACGATAATCGATCATTGCGTGACTGCTTAAAGTGCATCTTCTCTCTGCTATTTTAATAGTTGATAAAATAAAATGTACAAAAAATCTATTAAAACAAAGCAGCACCATTCACAATGGTGATTTACATCCAAATATATCATTACAAATGGATTTATTTACAAACTATTTCAACTCTGTTGTTCAAATGTAAATAAATAATAGATTGCTAACTTGGTTTCATCTTGCTATCTCAAAGACACTCCTGTTTAAAAACATGAAAGCTCACCTTCCCCGAGAAGCAAACTGCAAGCTGTTTGATGTGTATTTTTGACTATCTATCAAACCCATTGTAAAGTTATACATAATCAATATACAGTATTCCTTCATATCTTGCTGGACACTGGCGTAACTTGGGATGTGTGGTAGGTATATATGCATTTCAATGTGATATTAGTAGGGTTAAACTTCCATGAAACCTTATTTGGAGCTTTTCAAACAACAAATAAAGCACACTGTATGAAAGAGATGCCAACAATTATAACATAACCCACAATGTTTTTCAGGCAGTCAGAGCAGGGTTAAAGAAAGAGAAGAAAGAATTTCTAATTAGGATGGGGAAGTCAATTAGGGAAGTTTGAAGTCACTCTGCCCTATATTTCAATCAATGATCTGTACTTGATCTAAGTATAATGTAATACTGTGTTCTAAGTTTGCTAGTTGTTGTCTAAATCTAAACATATAGCTGTGTGGTGTATGTACACACACTGTAGAGTTTAGGCAGCAAAGTAATGATTTTTTTAAAACTCATTGGACTAGGTCCTTAACTTGCCATGCGTCACCTGCTGCAAGTTGTGCCATGTTTATAACAGGCTGCCACTTGGCCACATCCCTGGGCAGCAATCTACCTTATACCTGCAGGGAAAGCTATGAAAGATATAGACTCATTCTGAAGTATTAAATAAATTATAAATCAGAGGCTGAAATGTCTTTTCTTAAAATACAGTTTCTTTTCAACTGCCAATCTTAGATATTTAATCCTAGTCTGTAGATATACCAAATTAGGTCTCTTAGAGAATACAGATCATTCAACTCGCTGCTAAAGCGCTAACATCGTGTTGAAAGTCTTATAATAAAATAAGACAGATGTGATATTTCTGGATCAGCTGTGGGAAGTGAGAATATCCTGGAATGTCAAATGCCTAATAAGAATGATTCCCTGGGCACAAATGTTCCTTGACACATTGAGAAATATACAGTGGGCGCTTCAACATGGTAAGCTGCTATGAAAGTTGGCATTTCCTATATTATACAGTGTCTGTGGAGGGTCACTGTGTTACCAGGGAGAGAATTTACCTTGCAAATATCCAAGGTTTACACGATTCATCACATCACTGGCTGTTAAATTTGCTACATCCTCTACAGAACACACACACACATATAGAAAGAGAGAACGAGATTGTAATAGTGTTCAAGGTGAAGATTAGCTTATATGCTATTGATAGAGAGAAACAAAGAAAGAAGAAACTACTATGGAAAATGTACAGTATATTTCCCAAGTTATCATTTTCTTTATTTCCTATAACTAAAAATACCATTTTGTTCAGATTATACATCAATAATTCAACTACGTGATGATTCTTGGTACAATTAAAACATAATAATAGCAAACTCTACTTATACTATTGTTTGTCCAGATTATTTCATACTGATGATAATACATTTATCTTGACCCTCACAGCAATTCTGTGAATACTCTTGAAAAAAGGTTAGACATATGATGAACTGTAGATACAATTACATCTAGTGGTGATAACTCTGCATCAACTATACCACCTCTAAATTTTAAAAATAAAATGTCAGGGCATTGGGTTTAAGTGGATTAGTTTCAAAGCTGGAACAATAAGGTTGAATTGAATGTGTTTCTTTGTGTATTCAGCCAACATTTTCAAATATTCATCAACTATTATCAGACAAGCAACAATGATAAGAAATGCTTTATTAATTTTCTGCTGGACAGGCATGTCATCAGTGGGAAAATTTTTAATTTACTCTCAGACGAATAGTGTCAGATTTTGACTGACAGTTGAAATATAAATGGTATAGTCAATAGATCTAATATATACTCAGTAGCTGCTTTATTAGGTACACCTGTGCATTAATGCAAATATCTACTGTAATCAGCCAATCACCTGACAGCATGCAGATGTGGTCAAAAGGCTCAGTTGTTGTTCAGACCAAACCTCAGAATGGGGAAGAAATTTGATCTAAGTGATTGTGATCAGGGAATGAATGTTGGTGCCAGATGAACTGGGTTGAGCATCAGAAATGGTTGATCTCCTGAGATCTTCATGCACAACAGTCTCTAGTGTTTACAGAAAATAGTGTGTGGGTGAAAATGCCTGGTTAATAAGAGAGGTCAGAGGAGAATGGCCAGACTGGTTCAAGATGACAGGACGGTAACAGTAACTCAAATAAGCATGCATTACAACAGCACTGTGCAGAAGGACATCTCTGAATGAAGTGAATGGGCTACAGCAGCAGAAGGTCACAAACATACACTCAAAGGCCACTTTATTAGAATCAGGAGATACCTAATAAAGTGGCCACTGAGTGTTACCTCCTAGTGCTCAACAAGATTCAAAACTGTAATGACAGTCAAAATTAGTCGAGCTTTTAATCTGATTAGAGTAATTGAATTACTTAAGTTATCTTGGTATAGATGGATAAACAATGGGATGTGTACTTTCCAATGAAACTAGTCCTAATGGACTCTTTCATCAATGAGAAAAATATAATCTAGGAATGAGCACAGTGGACAATCTACAAGGGTTCACGATAAAGAGCGCTCACACACCTGAACAGCCAGGGTTTCTGACCAAAACCCTTTAGTGTTCCACCATGATGAACCCCTTTGGTGTGTATATATTAAAGTGATCATTTTAAATTGGTGCCTTGAAAATAAAAACCTCAGAACAGGCATCTACTTTTCATCTCCCTGCATTTGATTCCAATAAACTCAATGGAAACTATGTTAGAATGGATGTACAACTAGCAGTCAAAATACATCAGGCACTACAAATGAATTTCTCTCCCTGGAGACTAAGTCAGGTTGATCTGGAAGATCTCAGTGCTTGAGGTAACAGATTTTCCAGTGTGTGGCTGGAAAATCATTACTGCGCCATCAGCAGAAAATCATCTGCTCAATAATGCCTGGTAAGCATTGGCAGCTAGTTATACACCTGCCCTAACATATGGATTCATTTGCTTCATCCATATGCAAGGAGATGAATACCATCAGAGGTTGATACTTTTAAATCATTCAGCATCAGGGGCTGAATTGCTCCACGTGCTTTTCACAGTCAGTGAACAAGATCATTGGCCTTGCTCAAGACGGAGGAGGAATGCTGACGATGATAGAGAAGTGATAAAAAGAGGAGGGAGAGATCCATATTTCACATGGCTTCCTTAATAATTGCTCTAACCATGACTCTCTGAGAAAGGCAAAGGAATTATACAGCATTGGAACAGGTCCTTCTGACCAGCGAGGGCACACCCTCCAATAAACACCCATTTTACATTAAACACATTTTATGCTCCCCAAATTTCCATCACCTCCCCTGAGATTCTGCACCCTGAACCCTGATAGTTATTTATTGCCAATTAACCTGTCATTCCTCATACCTTTCAGATGTGAGAGGAAACAGGGGCATCTGAAGGAAATGGCATGCAGTCAGTGGGAGAACATGTAAACTCCACATAATCAGCACTGAAAGTCAGAATTGAACATGTCTGCTAAAGCTGTGAAGCACAAGCTCTACCAAGTATACCATTGTGCTGCCTACTTATGTATAAAAGAGTCTTTTGACAAGAGACAATTTTATCAAAACGGTTGGTAAAAAGTTCAGCAATATTTCTCAATTGCTTTCTTAGCAAACAAGGCTTTTGATCAGGAGCTCACATTGGTAATATTGACTCAGGCTGGTGCTAGCAGTGTTAATCTGCGTTGAATTGTTGAGCATCACAGTTTAAATTAATAACTATAGATTAGGTTTCAATGTGAAATAATGAAAGGCTATACTTAAATATCTCTGAATTTATCATCATAAAATTTTAACGATTTTATAATAGAGCAACATTTTCCAAAGCAGTTCTTGAAAGAAGAGAATAAGATAGAAACTACTGATTTCCATTACTGGCTAGAAAGTATTTGATTGCTCCTAAGCAGACATCATTCTCCTGTGTAAAAACAGTTTTGGAAAGAATAATTAAATTTACCATTTAGAGGATTAATAAGAATAGTGATTTTTGACCTTGTCAGAGATGAGAATGTTTTACTCCGATTATTTTAACTCCCATTAGCGATTTGCTATAAATGTATTTTGCTTAAACATACAAAGTTGTAAATCTATTCCAAACTACTATCATTTGCCAAATAATCAGTCAAGACACTGGACTGCTTTTTTTTAATATTAGAAAGGAAGACAACACCCACCGTATCCCGTCGTGGGTAAACCCAAGTGCTTCATTCTGTTTTTCACCAGTTCTGACAACTCTTGTCTTTCTGATCGATGATACAGGTTCTGTCTCTGTTGGTTGATCTTTTCATCTGCTTTACTGGTGTGCTTGGTTCCTTTTCTGCTCAATCTTCGGGCCCACTGCATGCTTTTGCGCCTCAGCAATGGGTGCTCTGATTGGTCACTAGACGTCGAGTTCCGATGGCTCTTTGCCACCCAGTGGTCTTTCACTTCCTTTGTGTCCTCACACTCATCAACATTGATTGAGATCTGAGACTGAGAAAGAGAGGGAAAGGATTAACAGTGCAAATCAAAGATCATTACCTAATCTGCTGCATAATTAGACAAGTATAATCACCGATGTATATTGTAAATTCAGTTAAAATTTTCCTCAACTTTGGGGAAAAAGATGTGCGCAATAACTGTTTAAGAGCCTTCTCTATGTCTTCCACAATAAGTCAGTAACAATCAAGTATAAAATGACAACATAATTTCTCCAAGGCGCATTAGGGTAGCGTAACAGTGCCAGCTGTAAGATTGGGGTTCAATTCCTGTCACCATCTGTAAGGAGTTTGTATGCTCTCCCCATGACTGTATGGGTTTCTTCTGGGTTCCAATGACACACTGCTAAGGGTAGTGAGCTGTGGGCATATTATGTTGGCAACAAAAGTGTGGTGACACTCCTCATTGATTTGATTTGATGCAAATGATACGTTTCACTCTATGTTTTGATGTACATTACACACATTATGACAACAGAGTTGCTGGGTAGATTGGACAGTCACTGCCAATCAGCACTGACTGATCAGATGCAAATCCAAATCTGAAGGCAGAGTGAAGTCAAGATGGCTCTAAACGGTGACTCCTTTGCTTGCATCTTCAGAAACAGCTTCACTTCTATCTTCACTATCTCTTTTTTTTCTTTTCAGGGTGTGGGGGGTTCTTTTGAAGACCCTGACCTGGAGTTACACTCTGACTTTGGTTCTTTGCTGGAATGGGACCCCTCTCAGGGCCTCACAACTGGCTGTTTTTTGAGGATGCATCCTGGAAGATGAGCACTCCTTCAGGGTTCTGGAATTCTGTGGCTTTGGGGACATGTTAATTCTAGGCCGATGCCCCGGACTGAAGCGTCATGGGTTAGCTGCTGGGGGTTGTGTATCCAGAGGCTGCATCTTTTTGGTGCCAATTCTTTGGGCACAGAGCTTGGAAAAAGTGACGCAACAGACTTTGTGAAGCAGGGACACCTTGTTTTCCTTTATTTGGGAGAAAGAGAGCATGTGGGATGTTGAATTACTGGTTGAATGAGTAGTTTTTGGGTTACTGCAAGTCTGTGTCTTTACTGATGCTTTGCTGCTTGCTTGAGTGTTTAGTGGAGGGTGATAATGCTTTTTTGCTGGTGGGGTGGGGGGTGCTGTTGCCTTGCTGCTTCTTGTGTGTGGGAGGGGAGAACTGGAGGGGCTTTGGGGTTCTAACATTTTAACTTGTTATTAATTTTTTGGGGCATTCCTGTTTTTGTGAATGTTTGCGAAGAAAAAGGATTTCAAGATGTATATTGCACACTGACATTAAATGTACCTATTGAAACCAGCTGAAGTCTGCAGTCACTCACATTTTGAATTCCCAGTCAGAGGTGTTGTCTCAGTCAGGGCTGTCCATCATTAACCAATACTCCCACAGCTGTCGCCAGGAAGAATTGGAACACTGGTCATACCGTGTAACCTTTTAAAGGCTTGTTACAGAGTATAATTCAGGTATAACTAGGCCACATTGCCAGACCATTCAATCAGTTTATGAAGAGGTGTTAAGCAAAGGAGGAAAGACTTGCACCAAAGAGTCCTTTTCGTAGCTTCAGGGCGTTTGAAACACTACAGCCAATGACGTGCTTTTAAATAAAGTTACTTGGAAATTGGACCATTTATTAGATTTCACTAGCAGTCATTAACATGAATCAAAAAATTATCCTCTCACACACCCCTCTCTTCTTTATAACTACAGTTGGCCCTCCTTATCTACAGGTTCCACATGTGCAGATTCAACCAACCGCGGATTGGGAAAACCCAGAAGTTCTCTCTCCAGCACTTATTGTTTGAGCACCTACAGTCTTCTTTTTCTTGTCATTATTCCCTAAACAATGCAGTATAACAACTATTTACATAGCATTTACATTGTATTAGGTATCACAAGTAATCTAGAGATCATTTAAAGTACACGGGAGGATGTGCGTAGGTTACCACGGATTGGGATTGAAAAAAACCAGAAGTTCTCTTACTAAGTAAGTTGGAACAGGTACATCCAATGTTAATTAGCGTCAGTTAGTCAAACGTTTGTCTTAATATATAGTATATATTTTACCTTTCTATGCATATAAAACACTTAAGAAACATAGGTATTTCAATAATTAAACCACTGCATTGCTTAGTAATAATTGTAGCTTTCATCGGGGCAGGGCCTTTCCCACTTTATCCTTTAAAATTGTTCCAATTTTAAATTTTAAATTGTTGACTGACTGTAGCCTAGCGTTTTTCCAATGACCGATGGTGCTTCACCTCTTTCCGATCACTTTATTATTTCCACTTTATTTTCAATTGTGATCATGATTATTTTCATGAACAGAAGCACTGCGGATTCAGAGCTCCGCCGGGTCCTAAAGTACACTGCACTGAGACAGGTTAAATAAGGGACCTGAGCATCCGTGTTTTTTGGTATCCATGGGGGTGGGGGGGTCCCGGAACCAGTCCCTCGCAGATAAGGAGAGCCGACTATACTATTTTCCCTCTCCACTCTCATGCCCGTTTCAACCCAGAATGTTGACATGCTGAGTCCTGCTTAACCTGCTAAGTTTCTCAGGTAGATTGTTGCTATTAAAGCAACAGTCTTCTCTGAACATATTTGGTCACAATACGCCTGATTTTATGTTTGCCTAGTAGCTGACATGAACCTGCCTACAATGGCCGCCTCTGCATCTACCATCTGCTGTTGAAGGGGTGATCTACAACATGCATTTATAATGCACAGAAAAAGATATAAAAACAAGCAGGTGTAGGTTAAATATTACAAATGTTGGATTGAAGTTTTGGTCTCCATTTCTTGCAGCCTCAATTTTTAATTGCACAGCAGAGATAACAGGCTACAATCTTTGCCAGTGCATTGAGCCTACAACTTGCAGGGCTGTCATGGAGAGAAGTTCTTTAAGGCTTCATCGATTATCAAGGCTTATCACAGTGAAGGCCAACATGGGGATGTCTGCTGATGATTGCATGATGTTCAAATCTATTTGAAACACCTCAGCAAGCACAACATTTCTGCAGGCATCAAGACCTAGACAACAGTCAAGCATGGGAGGATGAGTAACTAATAACATTCATGCCACTGAAGTGTCTGCCACCAGCTGTAAAAGGAATGAAGAGCTTTGGGAGACATTAGAAGTTGTAATTCGTGGGAATACAATATCATATGAATCTGCTGCTAAGAGGGAGAGAGAAAGGCGATTATTAGAGATTGAGAATACTCTCCTAACCCTTGAACCCATACTAGGCTTCAAAATCTTCTGAAGATTATAATAAAATAATGAAGCTTAAATATGAGTACAGTTGTATCTTGCATAGTCAAATAAATAACCTCCTCTTAAAATTAAGATAAAAGCATTTCAAAATAAGGGACAAGCCTGGGGGGGGGGGGCTCCTGGCGTGGCAGCTTAGGGGTGTCCAGGCCCTAAAGTCAATTCATTGTATTAGATTGAGGGCGGGCACCCTGCTAACTAACCCCAAGGAGAAAAATGGCTGTTTTAAAGAATTTTACAGTGAACTCTACACTTCTAAATGCAATGCCACTCAATCTGATTTGAATGACTTCTTTGAATCTCTTGCAATGCCGAAACTTAGTGACGCTGCTAGGGAGCACCTAAATTCTGACTTCACATCGGAAGAAATAACTTCTGCCATTAAGTCATTTCCGTCTGGCAAGGCAGCTGGGCCAGATGGATTTGGCTATGAATTTTATAAGAAATTTTGTGATATTCTTGCTCCACTTCTCCTCAGAATGATATCTTGCTCTAAGAGAGATAAAGCCTTGCCTAGAATATTATACAAGGCTAATATTTCCCTCATTTTAAAGAAAGGTAAAGAGGAAACAGACCCGGCCAGCTATAGGCCCATTGCACTCCAGAATTTTGATAGAAAGGTAATTACTAAATTGCTGGCTAATCAACTAAATAAGCATTTGTCATCTATCATTCATCCTGATCAGACAGGATTTATCCTGGGTAGGTTCTCTTTTTCCAATGTCAGATGCTTCCTTAATACTATGTATGCTGATCATGTGAAAGCTAGTGGCGCAGCAATTTTATCTCTTCATGCATAGAAGACTTTTGACCTTACATGTTTGAGTCACTGTATAGGTTTGGGTTCAGCGAGTCATTTATATCCTGGGTAAAACTGACATACGCTAGCCCAATGTGTTCTATCATAATCAATGGTGACAATTCAACTATGTTTCCCCTACACCGTTCAGTTCAGCAGGGTTACCCTCTCTTGCCTGCCCTTTTTGCCATCATGGCAGAGCCCCTTGCCCTAAAAATAAGATGTCACCCAAATATTCTGGGTCTGAAAGTGGGAGGTATTGAAACACTTATTAGTTTATATGCCGAAGATGTGATACTCTACTTACAAAACTCAGAAAAGTCAGTCCCCCTTCTTCTAGATTTAATCACCTCTTTTGACAGACTATCGGGATACTCAATTAATTGGACAAAAAGTGACCGTGCCCCTCTCCAACGTCTACACTGGGGTTTTTTTGGGAAGCGTCCCGTTCAAAGTAGTTAAAGATCACTTTACTTGGCTTGGCAACCCCAAAAGATCCTAAATTAATCTTTGCAGAGTTTATCTCAAAACTTAAACAGAATATAGAAAGTTAGAAAACCTTACCTCTGTCCATGATTGGTCGTATAAATTTAATTAAAATGGTTTCCCTTCCTAGGTTTCTCTATCTTTGTCAAAATCTCCCTATTTTTCTTACATCAGCCTTCTTTAAAGAATTGGACTCCATAATTTTGTCTTATATTTGGAATTATAAGAATCATAGGATTTCAAAAATTCATTCACAAAAGCCCAAGTCTGAAGGAGGGCTGGGATGACCTGTATTTAGACTCTGTTATTGGGCTGTCAATGCTAGGGCTTTAATGTTTTGGCATCAGGGGGCTCCAGATAACTCAGTTCTTGGGGCTCCTTTGTGGCTATGTATGGAGTCTAACTCTGTGGTCAATTCCTCCTTGCCAGCCATGCTGTTCTCCAAGCTAGAAAAGCCTGGGGCTTCAAAAAGTTTGAGTTTTGTTCTGAAAAATTCCGTCAGAATTCTAGATCAGATTAGGAGCGTTCTAAATTTACCAGAGATTTCTGTAGAAACACCAATCTGTTTCAATCACTCCTTTCTACCCTCATGGTCAGACAAAACCTACCATGCCTGGAGGGAGAAGGGTCTAGTTTCTATTGAAGACCTGTACGTAGAGGGATGGTTTGCAACATTTGGTCTGCTGAAAGAGAAATGTGAGTTGCCTCATTCGCACTTTTTTCGTTACTTACAAATTAGACATTACATTCAATTGAAGATTTGTAATTTTGAAATCCTTCCAGAAAGCATATATTTTTTGATATTTTAAAGAACCCTCCTGACTCCAGGCATCTCGTTTCTAAGTTTGTACATTTGTTTGATGATCGCACTGTAGCGTCTACTGTGAAGATTCAAGACGTCTGGAGAGAGGAGCTCGGCATTGAATTATCTGAAGCTGCCTGGGACAAGAGTTTGTCTATGATACAGGCTTGCTCTACTAACAGCAGACATCGACTGATCTAGTTTAAAGTTGTTCATCGTCTCCACTACTCTAAACTTAGATTGCACAGGACTTACCCTTCTGTCTCGTCAATGTGCCATAGATGCCAAGCGATGGAGACCACTTAGTCATGTACCTTTTGGTTTTGCCCATTACTGACTGGATTTTGGTCCAAAATATTCGACTGGTACTCAAAGGCCTATAAAAGATCCTTCCTCTTGGAAGCTGGTCTTACCATCTCTGGCTGCTCACAATCTACTATTCGTTTCTCTATAGCCATACAACAGTCTCTGATGCTGGGGATGATTGCTGCCAAAAGACTTATCTTGAGGGAATGGAAATCACCCTCTCCCCCTTCCTTTCAGAGATGGATGGCTGATATGATCTCAGTCATACAGATGGAGAAACCATTTCTTGCCTACCTGGACGAGGCTGGGGCCGGATGAACAATTCCCCCCCCAGCTGATTTCTCATGGACCTCATTTGCGATTTAATGTTTAGCATTTTTGAGCAGTTTGTATAATAGGCGTCCCTCTAATGTTATGTGGTTTTTTTTTTTGCTTATTTCTTTTTATACGTGTCTGAGCTGGTATATTCCCGTTGATTTCATTGCTTTTTTTTGTTGAAAATTTTGAAAATAAAGTATATTAAAAAAAAATGAAGAGCAAAAAGACTTAGTAAAGCAGTTCCTCACTTCTGATGTAGAAAACAGGTGTAATTCTGTTCTGTAAATCCCAACTGGAATTTCAGCACTGGAAGAACAGAGTTTCTGAAAGAGCCTTCCATATGTCCGAATCCACAAGTCATCTTCTGTAATTTTCATCTAAAAAGCAAAAACAAGTGACTTAGTAGTAACACATACACAGAGGCAAAATGTCCAGTCCTGATGAAGGGTCCCAGCCTGAAATGTTGACTCTTTATTCTCCTTCATAGATGCTGCTAGACGTGCTGAGTTCTTCCAGCATCTGCAGAATCTCTTGTGTAAATGACTCAGTTAAGTGGGGTGGGGCATGATAGCCATGAGGTTCAAAGTCATGGATCAAAGCTCAGGGAAACTTGGAGATCTCATGTGTTTATAGATTCAAAAATTAATCATTAAATGCTGCTCATTCAGTTAGGCAGCCAGATATTTAAAACAAGGATTACATTAGGGGATTTGGCAGCATGGTAGCATAGCAGCTAACATAATGCTCTACAGCACCAGTGAACCAGGTTCAATTCCCATCACTGCCTGTAAGGAGTTTGTGCATTCTCCACATGACTTTGTGGGTTTCCTCCGGATGCTCTGGTTTCCTCCTACAGTCCTATGTAATTGGGTGGCACTGTTTTGTTACTGCACTGTACTTAAGACAGTAGAATATTAGATTTTCATTTATTTATGAAACCTCAGAAGCGTTCAAACTTAAGTTGCACTAAGGAACTGGATAACTGGTGGATCGTATCAAAGGGCTCAGAAGGCAGTTGGAGAGACCAGAATTTGTTCTCATGTGGTGAGGATATTTTTAATTATAACAGAGTTGTCAATGGTTTCTGGAAAAGTATGGTTTATATAATTTAGAACATTCTATGCAACCAAAATATAATTATCTGTAATAAAACATTTTCAATGTCTCTTAATATATTAATTCTGAAGATCTAAGCCATCATTTATTGCCCACCTTGAAACATCCTTGAACTCCACAGTAACTCAAGGTTTTATCGTTCATTTATTTTTTTCAAAAGTGCTGCAATTAGTTTTTGTTTTGCCCTGTTTTTGATACCTTTCCAGATTCTTTTTCCCTATCAGAGTATTTATGGGATGCAATTGAGAAGTTCATCATCTGAGAGTTACACTGTAACCTGTTTGTCATGTGAGCATCCTCACAGTTTCAAATCAGTGACTTAGTGAAGCAATCTTAGCCCCGTCACACTTTCGCAGCTCACTGCTCTCTATAACAACATCATCATTGTTTGCAACAACTACAAGGTGTCAATGTGCATAGGAGAATCTAACTTGAAATGTTCCTTTAGGGGCACGAGATTTCAAAATGAGCAGTAGCAAATGGGTTCCAAAAACTGTCCTTCTGCAGGAAGATAAAAAGGTCAAAAAGATGAATTAAGAAGTGAATTAATGGGAATTAGTAGCTTGACCTTATTGTCAAAAATCCAGGTTATGTAAAGCAAAAACTAGTAGCAAGATGTGGAATAGACAAAGAGATGGATGGGACTGGGCAAAATGAGAGTATTGCAAGTTTTTGAATAGACGATTACTAAAATTTAGTCTGCAATCCAGTACATTTGCAAGCAATAAACTACATTTATCACTGGATTTTTGAAAGTTATGGATTAATAAAACAAGATGCATCAATAGATCACCAGCAAACTTTTTAAATAATTCAACCATTTAAAGTACTTACAGCACAAAGGTATCCAGAGCCAGGGGTAGTATCAAGTCCAAGTAACAACCGTGCAATTGGAATCATGTAATCTTTAACAAAAGACTAGCAAGGAATGTAGAAAGATTGAAACAATTAGTATGTTATAAAGTTAGTTTTTTATATTTACATTATTTCAATTTGCTTGTAGCTACTTACAGGAACAAAGACCTTTTAAAGTCATGAAATAGAACAAAAGCAGCTGAAATGCTTTGCAACAGTAACTTGCATTTATAGATCATGTTTAATTCAATAAAATGTTCCAGGTGCTTCACAGAAACATAATTAAACTAAGACATGTTAAAGTTCTGTTATTAAAGTTGGTTAGAGGTTTGGCCATGAAACAGTGCCTTAAAGGAGGCAAAAAAGCATAGGATGTAGGACAGACACTTTCCCAGTACTAAAATGCTTTATTGTTCAATTCATTTTGCCAAAATACTGCACCCTGCTTTTGTTTTGCTCTGCTTATTATCTTAAACACTGGTGATTCTGTAGATGCTGGAAATCTTGAGCAACACACACAAAATGCTGGAGGAACTCAGCAGGTCAGGCAGCATCCCTCCTCTTCACTTTCTCCATGGTCCACTCTCCTCTCCCATCAGATTCCTTTACCCTTTACCTTTCCCACCCACCTGGCCTCTAGCTAGTCCCCCTTCCCCCACACTTCTTTATTCTCCTGTCTTCCCACTTCCTTTCCAGTCCTGAAGAACAGAGCAACACATACAAAACACTGGAGGAACTCAGCAGGTCAGGCAGCATCCATGGAAATGAGCAAACAGTCGATAATGTGCAATTGGTAAAAGTACAATCATATCCGAGGGTTGAAGTGATGGGGAAAAGTAAAGTGTGGCAAAGGAATCAAATATTAAAAAGCAGGTGATGTGGTGTGATGTTCTCTCTCCCTCTATTAACTACATGAAATTAATCCAGAGTGAGCCTAATTTGTATTGAAGATACAACACACTCTTGATGAGGTTTCATTCAGAAAAGTCAGACATCTCAATTGCTTCAATTATCTTCATCTACTTCAAGTATTTACCTATTTCCCTTAGATGATGAAATGATCTCTTGTTCACCCACTTTGAGTGGCAAACTACTCCACACCATGAAAAGAAATCTGCAGCAAGAAATTTCTTGTGTTTCCACTCAGTAAAAAAACAGTAACATAAGTGACAAGAAGGGAGGGAGCCTTACTTTTCAATTAACACTGTTAAACCCAATCTGGGTTGATGCTGTTCAATGTCACTTAAAATAGCAAAATGCTTATTTTACAACAGTGATCTCCTTCAGAGAAGGATGACAAGAATGAAACAAATGGAGAAAGATTGTGCTACATTAAGACCACCAAAAAGTCTGTTCCAATGACTTAGCATTGCTCAATAATTGACCAAAGCAATCAAAAAAAACTTCAAGCACAGAAGTGTTTATTCAGTGTAATAATTCTAGCATTTTTGAAATATTGTTTTGTAAAATAACAATGAGCACACAAATGATATGAACATGCTTGAGGCTGAAAACAAAACAAAATGTAGCCAGATTGAATTAAAACCAGATACTAAAGTTGAGGCACTCAGTGAACAGAGCAACTATTTGTATTTACTTTAATATCTAAAAGCCAGGTGGAAATATTTAGGGTAATCTTCACTTGTCTATTTCTGACAACTTTTTTCTTTTGACCCAATAACTATTTTTCTCCACATGGTGTTAATGAAAACACCATCCCTCATAACTGTCTCCCCAAAGACACCAGCAGCTCAGACCCCTTTCAATATTCCACACTTCAAAGAAAAATATTCAGTCCTGTTCCAAAGAGAAATTGCTGGATCTCTTTCATCTCTTGTCCTTATCCACTCTCCCACCCTCGCACCAATTATGTAAGTGACCGTCAGCATACAATGAGCCGCTCATGTGAATTCTAAACATGACAATGATTTCAGTCTCCTGGTGGTGCTCTGAGGCAAATGGAGAGAGACTGACTGATGCAGTCACATTCGGATTACTTGTCTAATATGCACAGCATCAACATAATTAACTTTTAAAACTTCCTTTTTCTGTCAATGGTATCCTACTAAAGAAATGTCTTAAGATCTAAAACTCATTATCAACTCATGGCATCTTGCATGGGTTGTACTGGGGTTAGGTTTACACGCTTGTGAACCATTGGGTTTGAGTCAGACATAGCAATAACCTGTAGCAGAGATATGGATGCATGGAGGAGATAAAGAAAGAAAGAGATAATTATTTTAGTGTGTGCGAGAAGGGGGAGCAAGATGGAGGTGGTGGGGGAGAATATATGCAAGGAAGAGTTTGGAAGGAGGCTGGCAAATTCTATAGTTAAATGGGGCTCCAAATTGATATCTGAGCAAACTTCTACTCCAGCTCAGACCAAAAACATCCCTTTTATTGTTCAGTCATTCATCTTGCCACTGTCCTCTGGTTAATGTGATTCATGCCTGGAACCTGGGAAAAATATTATGCTGTCCATTCCAATCCTTATCAATATTCAATTCAACACAGAGAATTCAATATTCACAAAGCATAACTCCAAGTGGTTATCATACAGCAGAAGTTACTTTTACAAGGCAGCAATAATAATAATGTCTTGCTGCAGCACAAATTGAAGCATGGTTGTGCATTTCTGATTGAACTGATAATCTGCTTGCTAAAAAAAAAATGCAAAGGGAATGGTGTTCATGAATGGTGTGCACTGTGGTACAGACCTGATAGAGTAGTGTGTCCAACATACTGATACTGAATACCCTTCCAGCAGCAAATGGGAGACGGAACATGAATGCCAAATTTGATCCCTTTTCACGTTCTTTCTGCCAGGTGACAAGGGGGGAAAAATAAATGCAGTTGATGGTATTTTAGTCAGTTCAAGTAACATCAAATCATCATCTAGAAAATCTATTGGGGCAGCATCTGAAACTTCAATTTCAAGTGGTATGGGAATAGGGTCTATCATTGTTGGTTGCTATCAGCAGGCAGAAATCTATCATAAACCAACATGCATAACCCCTATGTTTTACTGAAATTATTACAAGCAAAACTGTGGATTATGTGTAGATTTAACACTCCGGTTTTGGGTATTTCTGAAGGTTTCATCAGGTGAACCCTGCCCATACACAATGGATGCACTTACTTTCCCTATAGCATTCGCACATTGTTATCTTTTTTTTATTAGTTTTTTAATACATTTTCTACATCGCTACAGATAAAAAACCCCAGATCGAAATGAAGAGCATTAATACAGTGCAAAAATAAACATACAATAATAATATAATACAAAAGAAGATAATTGAGAAAGCACCCAAATTGAAGACATGTAAAATTAGTATCCTCCCCAAGCCCCACAACAAAAAAAAACTCCAGACCAACCACATCACAATATAGAGAATATAAATCAGGACATTCAAATCCCCAAAACTGTAAATACACTTAGCAACAGAAGATATTGATGCCTACTACCAAAAAAAAAGGAGCTGAAAGCAAGGGACCGAAAAAAAAAAACCTTAGTTAAGAGGAAGGTTATGAAAGTACTCAATAAAAGGTCCCAAGACCTTATGGAACTTTGTATTTGAATTAACAACTGAATAATGAATTTTTTCAAGGTCTAGGCAGGACATAATATCATTAAGCCATTGAGCATGCGTGGGCGGAGCAACATCTCTCCATCTAAGGAGGATTAAACATCTAGCCAGAAGAGAAGCAAAAGATAATATTCAACACTTGGTCGAACTCAGACGTAAATCTGTCTCACCCAAAAAACCGAACAAAGCAATTAAAGGGTTAGGTTCTAGGTGGTGATTCAGAATATAAGATAACGTTGTGAAGACATCTTTCCAAAATTTCTCCAAGCTAGGACAAAACCAGTACATATGAATGAGAGAGGCCTCGCCCCTTTTGCATTTATCACAACGAGGACTAATATTAGGGTAAAATCGAGGTAGTTTAGATTTAGTCATATGGGCTCTATGAACAATCTTAAACTGTAAAAGGCAATGGCGAGCACAAACAGATTTGAGAATCGAGTCCCAAGTCTCATCAGATAAGGAGATATTTAAATCATGCTCCCAAGCCATTCTAATTTTATCCACAGGGGCACGCCGTAAGGATGCTAATTTATCATGAATAAATGATATTAAACCTTTACCTAGTGGATTAATAGAAAGAAATAAATCCATAACATTTTTCTCAGGCATTTCAGGAAAGTTAGGAATTAAAGGATTAATAAAGTGTCTAATTTGGAGATATCTAAAAAAATGAGCATTGGGCAAATTGAACTTAGCAGAGAGCTGTTGAAAAGATGCAAAGCAATTGTCAATAAAAAGATCTTCAAAATGTCTAATGCCCTTCCTATACCAATCATGGAATGTTGAATCATACATAGTATGTAAAAAAAGGTGATTATGTAAGATAGGACTAGAAAAGGAAAAACCATGGAAACCATAAAATTTCCTAAACTGAGCCCATATACGCAAAGTGTGTCTAACAAGAGGATTAACAATTAATTTGGACAAACTACTAGGGAGTACAGAACCAAGAAGTGCAGAGATAGATAAATCTTTAGTGGAACTCAACTCCATTGCCACCCAATTAGGGCACTCGGGTTGGCCATGGAAAAAAGACCAAAAGGTAGCACAACGTATATTGGCTGCCCAATAATATAAACAAAAGATAGGTAAAGCCATGCCACCCTCTTTTTTAGATTTTTGGAGATAAACTTTATTAATTCTAGTGCACTTATTCTTCCACAGATATGACAAAATAATAGAGTCTAAGGAATCAAAAAAAGATTTAGGAATAAAAATTGGGATTGATTGAAATAAATATAAAAGTTTAGGGAGAACATACATTTTAACAACATTAATACGACCTACCAAAGACATAGATAGAGGTGACCATTGTAACAGACTCTGTTTTATAGTATATGAAAGATTGGCAAAATTTTCACGGAAGAGGTCTTTAAACTTCCTTGTGACTGTAATCCCAAGATAAGTAAATGGATTATGAACTACTTTAAAAGGGAGATCACGAAATGTTAATTCTCGTGCTTCTTTATTAATTGGGAAAAGTTCACTCTTATGTAAATTAAGTTTATAGCCAGAGAACTGGCTAAACTGATCAAGAAGTGAAGACATTGGAGGTAAGGATGTAGACAGATTTGAAAGAAAAAGTAGTAAGTCATCAGCATAAAGAAAAACTTTATGCTCAACACCCCCTCTCCAAATCCCAGTCAATTCAGGACAATTTCGAAATGCTATCGCCAAAGGTTCCATAGCCAAATCAAAGAGAAAGGGACTTAAAGGGCATCCCTGACGGGTGCCACGTTTGAGGTTAAATAACTGGGATTTCTGAAAATTAGTCAAAACAGAGGCAGTAGGACACAAATACAGCAATTTGATCCAAGAGATAAAACTTTGACCAAAGTCAAATTTTTCTAAAGCTGCAAAAAGGTAATTCCACTCTATACGATCAAATGCTTTTTCCGCGTCGAGGGAAATAACACATTCAGGAATCCCAGTTGGAGGTGAATATAAAGTGTTAAATAAACGCCGAATGTTAAAAAAAGGAAGACGGTTTTTAATAAAACCAGTTTGATCATCAGAAATAATAGAGAGAATAACAGTTTCTAATCTATAAGCCAAAGCTTTGGCCAAGATTTTAACATCAACATTAAGCAAAGAAATCGGCCTATACGAGGAACACTCTGTTGGGTCTTTACCCTTTTTTAGTAAAAGAATAATAGATGCCTCATTAAAAGAGGGTGGCAATTTACCGTAATTAAACGAGTCAGACAATACTGAGAATAACTGAGGAGAAAGAAGTGAAGAGAATGATTTATAAAATTCTACGGGGAACCCATCAGGTCCAGGAGATTTCCCTGAAGACAATGCAGAAATTGCAAAAGATATTTCTTCTGATGATATAGGCGCATTGAGTTTGGCTTTAAAATCAGATGAAAGCGAAGGAATATTCAGATTATTTAAAAAATGATCAACAGAGATATTGTCATTCAAAGATTCAGAGGAATAAAGTCGAGAATAGAAATTTTAAAATGCGTCATTGATTTCTAAGTGATCCGATGTAAAGTCTCCATTCTCCTTCTGGATCTTTGTAATATGTTGTTTGGCTTTGGAATGCCTTAGCTGATTGGCTAGAAATTTACCAGATTTGTCATCATGAATATAGAAGCGACTCTATATTTCAAGAAGTTGGCATTCGACAGGTTGAGTAGACAGAAGATTAAATTTAGTTTGAAGTTCTACATGCTTCTCACACATTGTTATCTGATTGAATTCATCATACCTAACTGTGAAACAAGCCTTCCCCACCTGTCACTTGCATTCTGTATGGATATGCAATCTATAGAATTAGAAACATAGAAGGCATACAGTTCTCTTGTTAAATGGGGCTCCAAATTGATATCTGAGCAAACTTCTACTCCGGCACAAAGTTGTGCCGACCATGTCCTACCTTAGAAATTGCTAGGCTTACCAATAGCCCTCTATTTTACTAAGCTCCATGTACCTATCTAAAGGCCTCTTAAAAGACCCTATTGTATCCGCCTCCACCACAGTTGTCGGCAGCCCATTCCATGTACTCAGTGCTCTCCTCTGTACCTACTTCCCAGCACCTTAAACCTGTGTTCTCTTGTGGCAACCATTTCAGCCCAGGAAAAAAGCCTCTGACTATCCACATGATCAATGCCTCTCATCATCTTATACACCTCTATCAGGTCACCTCTCATCCTCTGTTGCTCCAAGGAGAAAAGGCCAAGTTCACTCAACCAATTCTCATAAGGCATGCTCCCCAATCCAGGCAACATCCTTGTAAATCTCCTCTGCACCCTTTCTATGGCTTCCACATTCTTCCTGTAGTGAGGTGACCAGAACTGAGCACAGTACTCCAAGTGGGGTCTGACCAGGGTCCTATACAGCTGCAACTTTACCTCAGCTCCTAAATTCAATTCCACGATTGATGAAGGCCAATAAACCATACACCTTCTTAACCACAGAGTCAACCTGCGCAGCTGCTTTGAGCGACCTTTGACTCAGACCCCGATCCCTCTGATCCTCCACACTGCCAAGTGTCTTACCATTGATACTATATTCTGCCATCATATTTGACATAGCAACATGAACCACCTCACACTTATCTGGGTTGAACTCCATCTGCCACTTCTTAGCCCAGTTTTGCATCCTATCAATGTCCCACTGTAACCTCTGACAGCCCTCCACACTATCCACAACACCACCAACCTTCGTGTCATCAGCAAACTTACTAATCCATCCCTCCACTTCCTCATTCAGGTCATTTATAAAAATCACGAAGAGTAAGGGTCCCAGAACAGATCCCTGAGGCACTCCACTGGTAACTGACCTCCATGCAGGATATGACCCATCTACAACCACTCTTTGCCATCTGTGGGTAAGCCAGTTCTGGATCCACAAAGCAATGTACCCTTGGATCCCATATCTTACTTTCTCAATAAGCCTTGCATGGGGTACCTTATCAAATGCCTGCTGAAAACCATATACACTACATCTACTGCTTTTCCTTCATCAATGTGTTTAGGCACATCCTCAAAAAATTCAATCAGGCTCGTAAGGCACGACCTGCCTTAGACAAAGCCATGCTGATTACTCCTAATCATGTTATACCTCTCCAAATGTTCATAAATCCTGTCTCTCAGGATCTTCACCATCAACTTACCAACCACTGAAGTAAGACTCACTGGTCTATAATTTCCTGGGCTATCTCTACTCCCTTTCTTGAATTAAGGAACAACATCCGCAACCCTCCAATTCTCCGGAACCTCCCCCATCCCCATTGATGATGCAAAGATCATCACCAGAGGCTTAGCAATCTCCTCCCTCACCTCCCACAGTAGCCTGGGGTACATCTTGTCTGGTCTCGGCGACTTATTCAACTAGATGCTTTCCCAAAGCTCCAGCACATCCTCTTTCTTAATATCTACATGCCAAGCTTTTCAGTCTGCTGCAAGTCATCACTACAATCACTAAGGTTCTTTTCCATAGTGAATACTGAAGTAAAGTATTCATTAAGTACCTCTGATATTTCCTCTGGTTCCATACACACTTTCCCACTGTCACACTTGATAAGACCTATCCTTTCACGTCTCATCCTCTTGCTCTTCACATACTTGTAGAATACCTTGGTGTTTTCCTTAATTCTGCCTGACAAGGCCTTCTCATGGCCCCTTCTGGCTCTCCTAATTTCCTTCTTAAGCTCCTTCCTAGTAGCGTTATAATCTTCTAGATCTCTAACATTACCTAGCTCTCTGAACCTTATGTAAGCTTTTCTTTTCTTCTTGACTAGATTTATTACAGCCTTTGTACACCACGGTTCCTGTACCCTACCATAACTTCCCTACCTCATTGGAACATACATATACAGAACTCTACACAAATAACCCCTGAATATTTGCCACATTTCTTCCATACTTTTTCCTGAGAAAATCCGTTTCCAATTTAAGCCTCCAATTTCCTGTCTGATAGCCTCATAATTCCCCTTACTCCAAGTAAACGCTTTTCCAACTTGTCTGTTCCTATCTCTCTCCAACGCTATTGCAAAGGAGACAGAATTATGATAATTAGCTCCAAAATGCTTTACCACTGAGAGATCTGACACCTGACCGGGTTCATTTCCCAATGCCAAATCAAGTACAGCCAATCCTCTTGTAGGCTTCTCTACATACTGTGTCAAGAACCCTTCCTGAACACACCTAACAAACACCACCCCACCTAAAGCACTCGCTCTAGGGAGATGCCAATCGATACTTGGGGAATTAAAATGTCCCATCACAACAACTCTGTTATTGTTACACCTTTCCAGGATCTGTTTCCCTATTTGCTCCTCGATAACCCAATTACTATTAGGCGGCCTATAAATAACAGCCAATAAAGTTATTGACCCCTTCCTGTTCCTAACCTCCACCCACAGAGACTCTGTAGACAATCCTCCATGGCGTCCACCTTTTCTGCAGCTGTGGCACTATCTCTGATCAACAGTGCCTAACCCCACCTCTTTTGCCTCCCTCCCTGTCCTTTCTGAAGCATCTAAAACCCTGCACTTGAAGTAACCAATCCTGTCCCTGAGCCATCCAAGTCTCTGTAATGGCCACCACATCATATCTCCAAGTACTGATCCACGCTCCAGGCTCATCTGCTTTGTTCACAACGCTCCTTCCGTTAAAATAGACACATCTCAAACCTTCGGTCTGAGCGCGTCCCTTCTGTATCACCTGCCTATCCCCCTCTTGCACTGTCTACAAGCTTTCTACTTATGAGCTAACCTCCTCTTCCCCAGTTTCTTCAGTTCAGTTCCCACCCCCCAACAATTCTAGTTTAAACTCTCCCAGGTAGCCTTAGCAAACCTCCCCGCCAGGATATTGGTCCCCCTGGGGTTCAAGTGCAACCTGTCCTTTTTGTACAGGTCACACCTGCTCCAAAATAGGTTCCAATGATCCAGAAATCTGAATCCCTGCCCTCTGCTCCAATCTCTCAGCCACGCATTTATCCTCCAGCTCATCCTATTCCTATTCTCACTGTTGCGTGGCACAGGCAGTAATCCCGAGATTACTACCTTTGTGGTCCTGCTTCTCAACTTCCTTCCTAACTCCCTGTAGTCTTTTTTCAGGATCTCTTCTCTTTTCCTACCTATGTCATTGGTACCAATATGTACCACAACCTCTGGCTGTTCTCCATCACACCGCAGGATATCTTGGATGCGATCCGAAACATCCCGGACCCTGGCACCTGGGAGGCAAACTACCATCTGAGTTTCTTTCCTGCGTCTACATAATCTCCTATCTGACCCCCTAACAATTGAGTCCCCTATCACCACTGCCTTTCTCTTCCCTTCCCTACCCTTCTGAGCTACAGACTCTGTGCCAGAGGCACAGCCACTGCCACTTCCCCCAGGTAGTCTGTCCCCCCAACAGTAGTACTTATTGTCAAGTAGTACAGCCACAGGGGTACTCTCTAGCACCTGACTCCTCCCCTTCCCCCTCCTGACTGTGACCCACTTGTCCATCTCCCATGGCCCTGGTGTGACCACCTGCCTGTAACTCCTCTCTATCACCTCCTCGCTCTCTCTGACTAGTGAAGGTCATCGAGCTGCATCTCCAGTTCCCTAACTTGGTCCCTTAGGAGCTGCAGCTCAACACACCTGGTGCAGACATGGCTGTCCAGGGGGCTGAGAGACTCCAGGACCGCCCACATCTGACACTGAGCACAGAAAACTGGCCTCACACACATAGTTCCTACCTCACCTCGTCCTGTTACCATCTAAGCCCGTTGAGCCAAAGCCCTCTCACTCTGACGCTGCCTGCTGGAATATGGCTGCCTTTATTATTGCCAAAGTGGTAAAAGTTTATTTTATAAAGTATGTTCAGGAATATATCTGCAACTAAGTGTAGAATTTATGGGTCTGATTTGAGCTCAAGACTTGAATTAATTCTCCAGTCCAGCCCAGGACGAGTCTTTGGTGCTAGAATTCAAAGTTCAAAGTAAAACTTATTGTCAGTGTGCATACATGTCACCACATACAACCCTGGAATTCTTTTCCTGTGGGTATATTAACAAATTAGAAAGCGGTGTCCTTCACACTCAGTGGTTACAGTAAGCCACTCCCTGCCTTCACTGGTAAGCACAGATTAATAACATGTTTTCATACAAAGGTGAAACACAGGTTTTCCCAGTATCCTAAGGCAATAACTTCATTAAAACACAAAACAGAAAATGTTGCAAACACCCAGAAGGCCAGACAGCATCCACGAAAAGAGAAACAGAGTTAAGTTTCTGATTAAAAAACCTTTAGCAGAATTAAAGACTAGAAGGAGACATGAGAGACTGCAAATGGTGGATCTGGAGCGACACACTAGATCCTGGAACTCAGTGGGTCAGGTAGCATCTATGGGGAGCAAAACAACAGGACTGGATCCACAATGCTACTTGACCCTCTGAGTTCTTCAACCAACCCATGGGTTGTGAAAGGAGAAAACTAGATGGTTTTAATTTGCAGAGAGTGTGGGGAAGAGATAGACAGGATAAAGGAGATATGAGGGCTGCACAGAGTTATCTGGCTACTGGGCTAATGGGTTAACAGAGAGTGAAAATCCAAAGCAATATAAAACCTATGAGAAGAGGGGAAGTAGTGAGAAAGAACAGGAATAAAGAAACATAAAAGTTGTGAATAAAAGAGCTGTAAAAAAAAGTCATCAGCTGTGCAAATGGACAGAAAAATCTCTGCCAGTATCACTGATGGACAGAAAAAAATGAACCACCTAAAGTAGTAGAACTTGATAATAGCTCTAGAAGGGTGTGACATGCTCATACTTAACACCGAATTGTTGAGATGCCACAGTACAGCTGTACAAAACTTTGGTTAGGCTGCATTTCATCAAATGAAGTCGTGGCTGCTGGATTGTAGAAAGGATGTGACTTACCTGGAGAGGGTGCAGGAAAGGTTCACAAAAATAATACCTGGATTGGAGGGGTTGAGTTGTCAGGAGAGGTTGGATAGGCCAGGTGAAGGAGGCTGACAGGTGACATGACAAAGATATATATAATTATGAGAAGCAGAGATAGAGTAGATAGTTAGTGTCTGCATCCCATGATATGGATTAATAAAACTATGGGGCATAGGCTTAAGGTCAGAGTTTAGAGGGCATCTGAGACGCAATTCTTTCACATGAAGAGTAGTTGGTTATCAGTGGAGCTAACCGAGGAGGCAGTACAGGCAGAAACAGTAACATTTAGGAAGCTTCTTAACAAGTATGTGAATAAGCAGGGCACAGAGGGAAATAGAATTAATGTAAGCAAATGGGGATTACTAAAGATAGGTATGATATCATAGATGAAAGGAGCTGAAGGGACAATTTCTATGCTGTACAATTAACTATATGACTCTATGAATTCTTGACAAAGAATCTTGTGTTCCTTTGTTAGCAACAAAGAAATGAACAAAAGTCTCACAAAAACACTTCCACACAGAGTATTATCAATTTTTCCACAAGGCTTGTAGATTTAGACGAAAATCTCTTGATTCTGAGTAAAAATAATTGTGCAGCATTGGCCTAAGGCCAATTCTATTTATAAGCACTGGTTTAGCTCAATTACATCTCCCACCAAGGAGAAAAGCATCTATGGCAACCACACACCAATTACAAACTAAATATGCTTGGAACTCCCACCCAAGGTGAACAGTTAGACACAAATAATTAATAGAAAATTCAATCAAAAATATAAACCAGAAGTTACCTTTTCCAACTTGGAAAGTGCAAGTGAGTAACAGTCTTTGGCTCGAAACTGCATGAATCTCATGTTTGAGGGGTGAGTCAGTTCTGTGATGATACTGAGGCTGGGGAACAACCTGGATTGTGGAACACAGCAAATGACATTTGAATCCTGGCAGATGGGGGATGAAGTATTGTCCACCTGTGGTCTACAGATGTATTGACTATTTATGAACCCAAAGAAGTAGTGATCCAACCAGTTTAGATGACACTTTATATTTTACCATAACTAGAGAAATAATGGATGAAGTGCATCACAAAACCATGCAATAATGAAACTTCCAGAGATGTTGAGGTTTTATTGATAAAATGGCATTTTGTTAAAGATAAAGATTCACTTTATTCATTACAAAAACAGAGACACATTGGGACCAGTACATTTTGGCCCAATTAAGCAGCTGTCCCAATTAACTGAAGTTTCATGGAAATAATTACAAAGGTATAAACAAAAAGTCAAACTGGGTGTAATTTCTTTAAAGAGAAAGAGTGAAGTTAAGAAGAGGAGCAGTTAAAATTCCAATTAGCTTGCAATCTGACTGCAGGCATTTAACTAACCATACAAGTCAAATAATATGTCAATTACCTCATTTAAAACACAAGAATCTCTGTTGTAGAATCTTAACTTTAGGAATGGTATGCAATCAGCCCAATCTGAGGCTTCCTCAAATCTTCACTAAATTGTTAAAAGGTAGTTGATGGCCAAATTAAAACCCCATAAAACGATTTTGGGCTAACGTGCTTTAACTATTTTCCTCCAAATTCAAATTGAGTGATGTGTTCCTTGATCAGACAGAACACTGTGAGTAGCCATTATATTGAAATAATATCTTTACACTTATTTCCACCAAGGTAATTTTGTGAAATACCTGTGGCACAAAAGGAAACTATTTTCTACCCACTGGTCTGCATAAACATTTATTCTCTCCTTTCAGCCCTTCATATTGCTGTGAATTTTACAATCTAACTACCTATCAAAATGATGTTTAGATAGGCACATGAATGTAAGGAAGGTGGAGGGATATGAACATTGTGTAGGCAGGAGGAATTAGTTTTAGTGGACTTCTGATTTACTTCTTTGCTGGTTCATCACAACATTGTGTGCCCAGAGGCCTTGTTCTTATGCTGAATTCTATGTTTTATGTTCTGTGTTCTATGATAGTGCCAGCTGCACAGGGATTTCCAGTGGAAAGGGGCAAAATGAAAAGGAGAAGGCCATCCAAGCCCCTCAGATTTTCTCTTGCATTGAACTAGATGATGGCACACCTACACCTCAACCCTATTCACTGTCCTTTGCCTTACATTCCTTGACAACCCCACCCAATGCTTTACTTAATGAACTGTTGACTGTTGCTGCCAACATCAAAGAATCATGAACAATAGAACTGACCATTAAATTCCATCTCTATGAATATCATCAGTCACATTACTACATGATTAATGCATGAGTGCATTAAATAATTAAAATCTATAAATTTTAAAATGTTTATTTCTCTCCAAATATTTGTACTGCTTTGATTTCACCACCCTGAATTACTGGCATTGTAATTTGAGTCTAAAATAACACCCAAGATCAGCCCATCAGCCCACAAGATCTCTTCTTTAGAACCAGGACCACAGACTGTTTACTTCTTCATTAAGGGTGCCCTTTGACTTGGAGTTTTTCATGATTTTATTTTGAACTGCCAACACTCTCTAAATTTTGTCTTTTTATTTGCCCTCATAAAATGAAGGTCCATGAGTTCAGAAGGTATGAATATTGCAGTCCTATGAAAAATGGTATCATGTTGTGTTTCTCTGGCTCTTACAGAGCTCGACCAATGGAAAAAGATAACCTTATTTCCTAAACACACCAAGAACAACCTTGAATGTGTTCAGAACTGGCCAAGTTCCTCTAACAATTCTGTTTTATTTTTGATTCCAGCAAGAGTAGTTCTGCTTGTTTTTCAAGGGTGGCCCATGTTCTTTGGGCAACAACAGTAACAAGCCTGATCTTGCACTAAACAGTACAGTTTACTCTAAGGAATCAGCAGCGAGGAAACCATGGCCGAAATGTATTTCAGTGAGAAATAAATGGAAGTGCAAGTAAAGCCAGTTTTCTTGAATGACAGCCTGTAAAGCAGGGGTTCCCAGTCTGGAGTCCACAGATTCCTTACTTATTTGTATTAGTCCGCAGCATTATAAATGTTTGGAACTCCTGCTGTAGAGTCATATAACATGGAAACAGGCCCTTCAGCTCAACTCATCCACGCTGACTATGGTGCCCACTAAACTAGTTCAATTTACTTCCATTTGGTCCAACTCTCCCTAAACCTCTCCTTTCAATATACAGGTGGCCCGTTTCTCGAACGTTCGCTTTACGATAGCTCGCTGTTACAAAAGACCTACATTAATACCTGTTTTCGCTATCCAAAGACGATTTTTGCTTTTACGAAAGAAAAGACGCCCGCTTTATACGTGTGTTTACCCCAACTAAGACTACAATGACCGTGAAACCTTGTGCGGGTAGTTGTTTGCGCATGCATGTACGTGCATATGTGTGTGTCCTTCTTCCCTCCGGGAGAAGGTTCAGGAGCTTGAAGATTCATACGGCCAGATTTGGGAATAGCTTCTTTCCGACTGTGATAAGACTGCTAAATGGATCCTGACCCGGATCTGGGCCGTACCTTCCAAATATCTGGACCTGACTTGCACTACCTTACTTTCCCTTTTCTATTTTCTAATTATGATTTATAATTTAATTTTTTATTATATTTACTTCGATTTGTACTTCAGGGAGCGCAAAGCACAGAATCAAATATCGCTGTGATGATTGTACACTCTAGTATCAATTGTTTGGTGACAATAAAAGTAAAGTATGTATGCATGTAAGTGCCGATTTTTTTTCTCCAACCTGATCTTGGCTCGCTGTCTTCCCAAGTTTGATAAGTGAAACTACGCCGTACATACAATATTTCTACTTTATATAGGGTATATATTTATCATATCATTCCTGCTTTTACTATATGTTAGTGTTATTTTAGGTTTTATGTGTTATTTGGTTTGATTTGGTAGGTTATTTTTTGGCTCTGGGGACGCTCAAAAATTTTTCCCATACAAATTAATGGTAATTGCTTCTTTGCTTTACGACATTTTGGTTTACAAACGGTTTCATAGGAACACTCTACCTTCGGATTATGGGGGAAACCTGTACTGTACTTACCCAAATGTCTTTTAAATGTTGTTACTGTACTTGCCTCAACCACTTTCTCTTGCAGATCATTCCACACATGCAACACCCTCTGTGTGAAGAAGTTGCCCCTCCATTCCCATAAAAGTAACACGGTTCACTTCCCCTCTGTTCCCATAAATGTGACTCAGTTATGCACATGAATGCTTTGCAAAAATGTTCTTACCGGAACATTGTTTGAACGTTGACGATAGTCTTAGCATCAGCCATGTAATCTTCTTCGGCACTCATTGTACTCTCTTTGTCCACCACTACCAGGTTATCAGCATAAATAATCCCACACTGTAGTAGATTATCTAGGCTGCGGAATATGTCCCAGAAAACAAAATCAAGAGTTCAAATGTGTGAAGCACACCTCCTGCAGATGCAGCAAAAGGGATCCATTGAATTCCTTTCATCAAATCCCCTACAGGTTTATTTTGTGTTTAATCATCTTAAAAATGGGAAGGGAAGATTTTAAGAAAATTGTAAAACTTGATGGAAAAAAGAACTATGCAAGAGGCTTTGAGTTAACTTCATACATATTACAACTAACTTCATATAGATTACAGACAAGCTTCCAATATCAATACTGTGTGTTTTTTCCCCCACTTACCCCTTTAACTCTGCCCAGACACTGCTTATTTATTCCTATCCTAATACATCAGTAAGGGTCTTTTATTGCTTACAAAATGCCCCACTGTAATTGAATTTTTTGCCTGATCAGTGAACTTCCTGGCTTATTTCATAAGGCCCCCACTGGCAGTGGAAGAAGAAATCTTCCATTTCACTGATGTGGGCACACACTCAGATTACAGAGTATGGCACAATGACTCAGCCCTAATTTATTGATGGATTCCTTCAAAAGAAAAACTAACTAGTCACTTCGCATGTCAACTGTAGCTAGACCATAGAAGGGAAAAACTAAGATGAGCTCTTAATGAATTCCCTCTTTTTCATTATTCCATGAAACTCTCAATAAAGATGGAAAAATAATCATGCATTTGCAGAAATTCACCAAAACAATTCTGAAACCTGATGGGAGAAGTTCACATAAGAAACTGCTTGTGGTCACTTGCCAGACCACCAATTGAAAAAAAACTGATTTGGGTTCAATTCTTCCACCAACTAATGTCCAAGTACAACATGACAGTGCAGTTGGGGAATTGACTCTGCACCCTTCTAACAGTGTAATTACTGAAAGGAAATTGGTTTTGGAATGGTACAGTGCATGGATACTTACTTATCAATGCTTCCTGCCATGAAATAAACCATGGGGAAACAGCAGATGGCTTCCAAAAAGTGATTATCTGGCCTGAAAAACATATAATGACATAAAAGTCAAAGTCAATTTATTAAACTAATTATCGAAGTATGTATATAAGACCATAAAACCATAGTATATAGGAGCAGAATTAGGCTACTTGACCCATAGTCTGCTCTGCCATTTCATCATGACTGATCCATTCCCCACTCAGCCCCAGTCTCTTGTCTTCTCCCTGTATCCCCTCATGCCCTGACTAATCAAGAATCTATCAATCTCTGCCTTAAATATGCCCAATGACTTGGCCTCCACAGCAGACTGTGGCAACAAATTCCACAGATTCACCATGCTCTGGATAAAGAAATTCCACCTCATCACAGTTCTAAATGGACGTGCCTCCATTCTGAGGCTGCATCCTCCAGTCTTAGACTCCCCTACAATAGGAAACATCTGCACATCCACTCTATAGAAGCCTTTCAAAATTCAATAGGTTTCAATCTTCTGAATTCCAATGAGTACAGGCTGAGTACAGTACATTAAACACTCCTCATATGATAAGCCATTCAATACCGGTAACCATATAGGATTCATTTTCTTGCAGAAATTTACAGTAAAATAAAGAAATGCAACAGAATTTATGAAACAAAGACTGACAACCATAAAGCCATAAAACCATTTTATTTATTCAGTAAAAATAGTTTTTTATATATTAAACTTACATGATTGTAATTCTGTAACATGATTTCAACTGATGTTTTGTTTCAGTAAATTTGATGATGAAAGAAAAGAAGGTTAAATGTAACTACCACCAATAATGACATACTCTATATGTCAGGAAATTGGCCATGAACTGCAGCAACCTTGCTCCCTATTGCTAATTATACTATTGCTAATGATGTGAGGTAGAGAAGAAATAGTATTGAGAATGTTTGCATTGTCCTTATTTTAATCAGGTTTGCACCCCAAATCTCAAACATGGAAGAGAAGTACTGTAATGAGCTCTCATTCTGTGATGTACAATTTACTAATAGCAACAGAATATCGTTTTATTCTTTACTATTCAATGAAGATTGGAGAGACATTTTGGGAGCGTTATTATCAGTAATTCTACAAATACAAGTAACTATATTTCGATATTTTCCTGTAAGTGTTTGCAAGAAATTAAATCTCACGGTGACATACACGTACTTCGATAACAAATTTACTTTGAACTTTGAGGAGCAGTTTCCTCTCAACAAATACCACTGACAGCACTTCAGCTACTAAGGATTACATTTAAGAAGATGGGAAGCAAGACTGGCTGAGGAGGGAAAATTAAAATACAAGAAACAACAGAGTATGAGAGATATAAAGACCTGATCTGAAGCACTTTCTCATTTCATGTTTCTAAGTACATGAATCCTTGCAAGAGGGATAACGGGGGCTTATGATACCTTTACTTTCAGAAAGAGGTATACATTTTCAGCAGCCCATTTTATTTACATTAATAATCTGAGTTTTACAAGCTCTATGATGACAGAGGTGATATGTGCTGGCAGGCAATTCCTCCTCCCACTCAGTGTTTGCTGTGTTATGACGGTTTCTTCAGTTATGCATGACTGACAGTATATCTTTTCCTAAGCTTTAAAAACTATGACAAGCAAACTTTTCAGCAAAAATAAGCCCTTCAAAACACACTGAGTCAATCAACTAAGAAAAAGGAATGTAATTAATAAGAGAATGAGTGATTGTTATGATACTAGTTACATCTAGTTCATAATTATTAAAACAAATATATTGTTTGGCTTGTCATGTAATGTTATTAGTTTCATTTAGAAGGATACATTCTGGTAGAAAAACATCATCTACTGATGGTTCACTATTAAACTGCTTTTAATGTGCTTTTGATTTTGGATTGTGCTTAGACAATAAGTGTTTCTTTTTACGTACAAGGATTCTTCTGTAATATATTTTGATATTAGATACAGTGATGTATTAGGATGATGAAATTTGATTAAGATTATTATTTTTTTTTAAATCACACAATTTCCTCCAAATAAATCTTGGTGACAAGATACGAGTTAGATGGCAGGATCAGATCCAATTGCACTGTTAACAAACATGATTTATAGTGCAATTTCTTGTTATATACCATTGTTGCTAGCCATTGTTTAATGTTATTGTATCACAGAAAATTGTTTTTGTCTTACCTGCATATGAACATGGCAAAAGCTAAATGGATTTCATTTTTTTAGATGTGTAAATTATTACAATCAGATGTTCTGGGTTGAAAGTAAATAATCAAAAAGGTACTCACGGGTTGTCCAGCAGCAACACAATAGGATTCAGCTCTTTCCTGGGCCTGTAGTATGCTCGGAGTGGAACAATGAAATTGTACAGGCCATTGCCTGCAGTCTCTGCAGACACAATGATCAGTTTGTTCTTGAACCCATAGGCTTTTGCATCTTCAAAGCTGTTGTGCCTGCAGCCCTTAACAGAACAAAAAAACAAACTACAATTAAGGACAGATATGTAATATAATCGTCTTGGGATTCTAAAGAGGTCCCTAAGAATTGTAAAATATTTCAGAACCAATTGAAATGGACAGATCCCACGCTGGATGTGTTTCAGATTGGATGCAAAAGAACCTACAGCATTATTAAAAAAATGGATTTCATCAAAACCCAACTGCCTGTGAATTCAGAAGCCATGAAATGTACTGAATAGAAATGCATCTTTTTCAACTTACGTGTTAAAAATATATATTTTAACTTTGCATTCTGAGCATTCTTATTATGGGTTTGCTGACCCAGGATTTTGTGATGGGAGGGAGAGGAGGAGAGAGATGGAAGGATAGAGGGAAGAAGAGATGGACGGATAGAGGGGGAGAGGGATAGAGAGGGAGGGGAGGGGAGTGGGAGAAATGCCTTTGAATCTACATCTTAGTGAAAGAGGAAAGGTTCTTCAAATCAAGAAGCAAGTTGGTTGCTGGAAGGTACTTAGCCTTTGCAGCTATGATGCTTGTGAGACTGATTTAGTTAAATTTCTGATCAATGGTGACTCCCAGGATGTTGAAAATGAGATTTGGTAATTGATTTTTTAATCAGAATTGTTACTTGTTACTACCAATTGATGCCATGGGGCAGTCAGTATCGTCATCTGCAAACACAATAACAGCTGCACAATTTCTTGCTAAAAAATTACTCATAAGAGTATCTTCAGCTCTTGGGGTTTGAAAAACTTTTTTTTGCCACATTCTTACAAGAAATGACTTACAAGGAAATTTCATTGCAAACCTATGTGGGTTGCATTGCTGGCTAAAATAGTCTTTCAGTTTTCACATCAGCTGTATCACTGGTTGAAATGCAACCTATAGTAGACTGACAATAACTTTTATCCTTTTAACAGGTAAAAGCAATGTGAAAAATGAAAATGCACATTTTCATTCAATTGTGTTTGATTCTTCAATCTCAGGCTCCAGTATCTATTTATTTGCTACCTGAAGTTTAACAAGGAGAAGTGAAACTCCAAGAAATGAAAGGTGTAATTCCATACACATTCAACATCTTGCAATCAAAATGCTATTTTACAGAAATCCTGGGTGGCCATTTACCAGTACTACATTGATGTCATAATTCCCAGGAAGCAAGTGATTGATTGAGGTGGACATTTGGCAAAGGTTGGACTGAAAATGTTGTCTCAACACAATGTAAATTGCTTTAAGCAAAATCTTAAATTACTATAAAACTGAAGTATATCAGACAGGGAGAAGATGTAGAAAGACGTTAAGACTTATGCCCAGTAATTCTTGGCTTGTTTGCTTTTTCTGCTGTTTGTATGCCTTGGGGACTGCAGGATTTACTCAACCTGACCTGCTGCTCTCTTTAACTTGCTCTGTATTTTATAACTTCTACATTCCTTTGTTAACTTTCTAGCTGCTCCCGGCCACTCAGTGGTAAGAAAATGTTATTTACCTTATCCCCATGGCCACTCTGGTTTTACACCACCAGAGACAGCCCGCACCCCCCCCCCACTTTCCCATCCACCCCACAGTTTAATGAAATTCATCTGCCTCCTTCTCATTTCTGAAGAAGGGTCTTTGACCTGAAATATTGACATTCCAAGATGCAATCTAACCTCCTGAGAATTGTAAATATTTTCTGCTTTAAATTTAGATTTCCAGCACTTGTAGTTGTTTTGAATTTTTGACTTTCACAGACATTTATTGACTGAGGCACAGAATACAAGAACAGGAAGCTTATGCAAGAACTGTAATCACAGTTATATCAATGCATGAGAACTGCTTACTATCATGTTGTCTCTCATATTGTTCAATACAAACACACCTCTTCCGCAAAGAGCAGAAGAGGTTTATGGGGATTGCCAGTACTAGTAAATTTTGGCTGTGAGGGAAGACCAGATAGGCTAGGAGAGTGTTCTTCAGAGCAGAGAACTGAGGGGAAAATTAATTGGATACAAATACGAAACACTTAGAATAAATAGAAGGGTTCTGATTCCTTTGGCAAGTAAGTCAAAATCATACGGGTAAGGTATTAAAGTAACTTGTAGAAGGATGATGGAGGAAGTGAAGACTTAGCATGCAGAAAGAGATCTGGAATTCATTGCCCGAAGAGGGTTCTTGAGATTGAAACCTCAACACATTTAGAAAGAACTTGATAAATTCTTTAAAAGGGCGGCAGACTAAGGGCTTGAAGTTGAATTTTAGCTGGGTGGGCTTTCTCTAGAAGCCTGAACAAGATGGGCTCAGTGACCTCATTTTTGTCATAGGTTTTCTGTGATAATCCTTTCCTGATTAACATTACAAGTAATTTACCCACACCACTTTAATTAACTCCATCTTCTTTGACATCATTCTGATTTCACTATAATACTTAATTCATATTTGAAAAATTATAAGCACTCACATTTGCTAACACCAATTTAAATCTTAGTATAATTTTTTGCTTAGTTTAATTGAATATGCAAAATTATATTTAATACAACCCAGCTAAGATACACATTCATTATTACCTTCCTGCTATTTGTTCAATGTCTTTGAAAGTATTTAAAAGAAATAGACATAGAGATACACAATACAGAAACAGGCACTTCAACCCACCAAGTCTATGCTATCCATCACCCACTTCCATTACTTCTATGTTAATCCCATTTAAAATATTCCCTATACATTCCCTTCAACCCTAAACACTAGGGGCAATTTATAGTGATGAATTAACCTACCAATCCACATGTCTCTGAGATGCGGGAGGAAAGCAGAGCACCCAAAGTAAACCCATGTGGTCACCTGGAGAATGAACAAACTCCTCACATACAGCACCAGAGATCAGGATTGTGCTGGGTCTCTGGCACTGTGAGGCAGCCCTCTACTAACTGCACCACATTTCTGGGGACATGAAGGAGAACTGTATGCTGAAAGGGGGTGATAAACTATCGTGACATGAGGCATGTGGGGAGTATTAATACCAAATCAAACTAGTTGGCCGACTTCAGTGCTGTAAGTTCATGTAATATCAAATTAATGTGCATTATCATGGTTGTGTCCGTTCAGAATCCATAGGTGGTGAGATCCATTACTTTTGACTAAATACCAATATTTTCAGAACAAGAGGTTATATAATTGATTGTCCTTGATCAATAGATAGAAAACACACCACAACTAAGCATTAACAGAACCTTGGATTTGAAATATTTTAAAAGATCTTCATAAAGCCTATATTAAAAATAACTGATGCACTTTTTCACCTGTTCAGCAACTGATCCTCTGCAAGTATCAGAATCAGATTTATTATCATTAACATATGTCAAGAAATTCGTTGTTTTGTTGCAGAACAGTACAGTACATAAAATCACTATAAGTCACAGTAAAAATTCTATTAAAATAAACAAATAGTGCAAATCAGTGAGATGGTGTTCATGGAACAAACATACCACTTAGTCAACCAGCACATTTTGATGATCTTACCTTGTCTAATCTCAAACAGCAGAATGAAGCCTTCACAGGTAGAAGATGACAGAGAGTTGGAGAACTTCCAATGTAAGGTGAATTGGGAGGATATCCTTTCACATATCTGGATGTAAACAGAAGAAACAGGGGCTATTATTTTAATACACAATTAGAATTTGTCAGCAATATGCCCTGAACTGTTTTTCATGGAAGTATTAAATATGGTAAGGTGTGATGGTGAACATGGACATAAAGGCTGGAAACCATGATATTGGCATTGGTTAATTATAGTCACATGTACTAACAAGATACAGTGAAAAACTTGTGTTGCATACTATTTATACAGATCAAGCCATTGCATAAAGCATTGAGCTGGAATAAGGTAAACAGTAACAATGCAGAATAAAGTGTAAAACCTACCAAAAGAGGGCAGTAAAGGTAAATAATAAAGTGTAAGATCATAATGAGATAGATTGTGAGGCTATAATCCTATAAGGGAAATATAGGTCATTGCAGAATGGGTGGCTAATTCACTACTGACTTATGGAGTTTAAAGTTCCACTCCTGTTTTACCAAAATATTCTTAGAACTTCGATAATACACAAATGTGACAGCTGATGCTAATCAGTCAATTTTTGGATACAAAGCAAGAAAACAAAATCTTGAGGGTTTTTTTTCTTGTGGGAGAATCTAGAACGGAACTATTTTTACATAGGAATTATCTATTTGAGATAGATGCAACATTTCTTCTCTCAGTGGGTTGCAAGTCTTCAGAACTTGATTCCCCAAGTGGCAATGGAAGCTGAATTTTTAAAAAGTCAGTTGTAGAAAGATTTTTGACTAATAAGGGAGTTAAAGGTTATAGTAGGAAGATGGAACACTGATTTGCTTCCACTCAACTCAGTCTTTGCTAAGTTGGCTCAAGAGGCTGACAGACCTGATTCTACATGAGAAACAAATTATAAAGCCAATATGCATTACAAGACCTATAACTAGGCACAAACTAAACTCTATGTTTTCTACCTCACAATAGCCATTACATTTTCAAAATAATTATTGGCTATTAACTATTTTGTAACACTTTTATCATTTTAAAGTAAAAAATATTTTTCTTGAAAAAATTCTACATGACCACAAGGTGGTGCTATTGGATTAATCATATGTTGGGATTTGGCTACTTTTTTTCAAGGTTCAAATAATAACATTTTTAAGAAAAATATGCTTTGGATCCAATGACTTTTACTGTCATAAAGTGAAAAAGATGTACCACCTCATTAAATCTCAGAATGAAAGACAAGTACCTACAGCACAATGATCAATATATTAAAGCCAAGCTTGAACTGAAAAAAAAGGAAAGTTGTTTAACCTTTGGGCTTTTGCTCAGTTGCTAGAATGGGTTGTGTTGTTTATGAGAACCTACATTAAAGGCTCCCAAACTTTCTTATGCCATGGACCAATACCATGAAGCAAGGAGTTCATGGATCCTAGGTTGGAAGCCCTTGATCAAGTTTAATAAGTAATTCTTAAGTTAGTTAAGTTACAATTCAGTACTATAAGGATAGCCTTCAGATTTTAATAGCTGTTCGTTAAGGTATTGTGACCAAACAAAAACTACTCTTTCTCCATTTTCTTATTCTGACTCTTTCACGCTTCCTTTCCAGAACTGATGAAGTGTCTTGGCTCAAAACATCAACTCTCTATTCCTCCCCATAGATGCTACCAGAACAGAGCTCCTCCAGCATTTTGTGTGTGCTACTCTGCGTTGCTGTTTAGATAAGATGCATAAGTAATTGTCCTCAAAGGAAATAGGGGTTTGCATTCAGAAAAACTGAAATTTTCTATTTTTTCCTTATCTTCCTCCTCATTTTCTTGTTGTTATCACTTCTTCCTTGATATACCTCCCAACATTAACCTTGGGCTTCAAAATTCCAACTGACATCACCTCTAAAGAATTCAGAGGTACAGTGCTCTGGCTTTTCACAAGCCTTTGTGTGAAGGCTTTTTGTGAATATACTTCAGGAACCAGGCTCTAATTGTGAAACATTGCTTTTCTATTTTGTTTTTCTTTACCACTAAAACGTACTGAAAACAATGAGTCACCCAGTAAATGGCTGAATGAAGCTCTTGTGTGTGTGTGTGTGTGTGTGTGTGTGTGTGTGGATTTTAAAGTGAAATAAATTTGAGAATTCTCAACTTTATTCATTGTGACCTGATCCTACAGCAAAAGCAAAACAGTTCATCACTTGGAGTCATTAGCTTCACTCAAAAGGCAGGATGCCTTGATTTAAGGACAGATCTCACAGTGAGATAACAATGGCACTTAAGCTATTGAAAATTATTGAGTACTTTGCAAGGTTGCAAAGTTGGAAACCTCACTCTGTCTCTATCCTGAATTGATAATGTTAATTTTACGACATCATTTCATTTGATCCTCACCATAGAAAACAATTTACCCGAGTCTGTCATGGTTTGGTTCAGTATCTGCTCTGCATGAGACCACAATAAACTGCAGAGAGTTGTGAACATAGCTCAGCACATCACAGAAACCAGTCTTCATTCCACTGTCAGTGCACAGTTCATGCCATCTCAGTAAATCAACATAATTAAAGCCCCCTCCCAACCCAGACATTCTCTCTTCTCCAATTGCCGCCTCCCCTTCAAAATCAGGCAGATGATATAAAATCCAGAAAGAATGTACAAGCAGGCACAAGGAAAGGTTCTACCCTGCTATTAAAATACTATTATTGACAGCCTCCTGTTACGATAAGATGAACTCTGCATCTCACAATCTACCTCATCATACCTTTGCATCTTATCGTCTGCCCGCACTGCACTTCCTCTGTTACACAATATTCTACACTCTGCTATTGCTTTTCCTTTGTAATCAATTTAAATACTTAAAATCCTCAATTCACTGAGAGAAATATTTATCAAGAAGAAAAATCCACTTTTTCCTATTCAGTCAAATGAGGAAATTTCCATAATTGTGAAAGAGTAAGCTGAGTTCTAATGACCTACTGAACAATGATATCCCATGGGCTGTCCATCATTTCATTACTTTAGATGGAGATGGACTGTTGAAGTTGACATTTCCCTCATGCACTGATATATCTCTGCAGCCTCTTCCAGTGCAGAGCTCTTCCTAGCAGTAGTCCATGACTTTGACCTTGTCTTTCGTGCATAGCTCCTTCCTCTGCTAATCATCAGACCGCTATCAGTTCAGACTCTACACAGAATTCCCTTGCTTAATCCTTTCTCTTGCATTAACTTCACTTGAATCACATGCCTAACATCTCTTTCTTTATCTTCATGTCCATTTTTTGTTTTCTACCATTGCAAAGTATCCTGGGTGAACAATCAATCTTCATTACTTGCGTCAATCATTAATATTTTTAAAGCAGTTGTCTGCCTAATATTGCATAAAGAGCAAAATATTTAGTGTCACAAAGGAGAGAAAGATATTCATGTGATGGTAGAATCACATTTGAGCACATATTAAGTGATAACTATTATTTATTATTAAACATTATTATTCAGGAAAACATTGAATCACAGGGTCTTTGTTAGATGGTGCCTAACAAATAAAATACATTAAATGAGCTAACATTGTAAGTCCCAGAAAGAAGCTTGAATTTGAGTTTATAAATACTGTCTAGATTTTAGGTTTGAACATGATTTTAAATTAAATATGTGCACAATTGTTGCCTTCGTGCTTAGATTGCTGCCATATTATGAAAAATTTGTAAAATTATTCTATTATACATTAAATAACACACATTTCCTTGCAATTCAAGACACATTTTTGGCTTTTACAATGACTGATAATAGAACACTGTCCAACAGTTCATCCAGTACTAGCAGTCATTTATACCCTCCTCATCTTCTATAAGAGTTACATTAGAACAGGGGTTCCCAATCTGTTTTATGCCATAGAACCTTACCATTAACCGAGGAGTCTGCAGACCCCAGGTTGGGAACCCCTGCATTTGAACATAGAACATTACAGCACAGTACAGATTCTTCGACCCATGATGTTGTACTGATATTTTAACCTGCACTAAGATCAATCTAGTTCTTCCCATAAGACTTAGGAGCAGAAGTCAGCCATTCAGCCCACTAAGTTTGCTCTGACATTCAATCATGGCTGATTTATTATCCTTCTCGACCACATTCTAATGCCTTCTCCCCATAAGACAAAGGAGCAGAAGCCAGCCATTCGACCCATCGAGTCTGCTCTGCCATTTCATCATGAGCTGATCCAATCTCCCCTTTAGTTCCATTCCCCTGCTTTCTCACCATAACCTTTGATGCCCTGACTGCTTAGATACCTCTCAATCTCCGCCTTCAATACACCCAATGACTTGGCCTCCACTGCTGCCCGTTGCAACAAATTCCATAGATTCACCACCCTCTGGCTAAAAATTTTTTTTGCATCTCTGTTCTGAATGGGCGCCCTGCAATCCTCAAGTCATGTCCTCTCGTACTAGACTCCCCCACCATGGGAAACAACTTTGCCACATCCACTCTGTCCATGCCCTTCAGCATTCAAAATGTTTCTATGAGGTCCCCCCTCATTCTTCTAAACTCGAAGGAGTACAGTCCAAGAGTGGTCAAATGTTCCTCATATGTTAACGCTTTCATTCCCGGAATCATTCTAGTGAATCTTCTCTGACCCCTCTCCAACGTCAGCACATCCTTTCTTAAATAAGGAGCCTGGGGATACGAATGGACAATAAACTGGACTGGTCAAAGAACACTGAGGCTGTCTACAAGGAGGTTCAGAGCTGTCTCTATTTCCTGAGGAGACAGAGGTCCTTTAACATCTGCTGGATGATGCTGAGGATGTTCTACGAGGCTGTGGTGGCCAGTGCTATCATGTTTGCTGTTGTGTGCTGGGGCAGCAGGCTGAGGGTAGCAGACACCAACAGAATCAACAAACTCGTTCATAAGGCCAGTGATGTGGGGGTGGAACTGGACTCTCTGATGGTGGTGTCTGAAAAGAGGATGCTGTCCAAGTTGCATGCTGTCTTGGACAATGACTCCCATCCACTCCATAATGTACTGGTTAGGTACAGGAGTACATTCAGCCAGAGACTCATTCCACCGAGATGTAACACTGAGCATCATAGGAAGTCATTCCTACCTATGGCCATCAAACTTTACAACTCCTCCCTCGGAGTCTCAGACACCCTGAGCCAATAGGCTGGTCCTGGACTTAGTTCCACTTGGCATGATTAATTTATTATTATTTAATTATTTATGGTTTTATATTGCTATATTTTTTCACTATTCTTGGTAGGTGCAGCTGTAACGAAACCCAATTTCCCTCGGGATCAGTAAAGTATGTCTGTCTGTCTATCAAAACTGCACACAGTATTCCAAGTGAGGTCTTACCAGTGCCTTATAGAGCCTCAACATCACATTCCTGCTCCTATACTCTATTCCTCTAGAAATGAATGCCAACATTGCATCTGCCTTCTTCACCATTGACTCAGCCTGGAGGTTAACCTTAAGGGTATCCTGCACGAGGACTCCCAAGTCTCGTTGCATCTCAGAACTTTGAATTCTTTCCCCATTTAAATAATAGTCTGCCCGTTTATTTCTTCTACCAAAGTGCATGACCGTACACTTTCCAACATTGTAATTCATTTGCCACTTCTTTGCCCATTCCCCCGATCTATCCAAGTCTCTCTGCAAACTCTCTGTTTCCTCAGCACTACCAGCTCCTCCACCTATCTTTGTATCATCAGCAAACTTAGCCACAAAGCCATCTATTCCATAGTGCAAATCGTTGATATACAATGTAAAACGAAGCGGCCCCAACACGGACCCCTGTGGGACACCACTGGTAACTGGCAGCCAACCAGAATGGGATCCCTTTATTCCCACTCTTTGTTTCAACCAATGCTCTATCCACGTATGTAACTTTCCCATAATTCTATGGGCTCTTATCTTGTTTAGCAGCCTCATGTGCGGCACCTTGTCAAAGGCCTTATGAAAATCCAAATACACAACATCCACTGCATCTCCCTTATCTAGCCTACTTGTAATTTCCTCAAAAAATTGCACTAGGTTTGTCAGGCAGGATTTTCCTCTAAGGAAACCATGCTGAGTTCTGCCTATCTTGTCATATGCCTCCATGTACTCCGTAACCTCATCCTTGACAATCGACTCCCAACAACTTCCCAAACACCGATGTCAAGCCAACAGGTCTGTAATTTCCTTTTTGCTTCCTTGCTCCCTTCTTAAATAGCGGAGTGACATTTGCAATCTTCCAGTCCTCCGGAACCAGGCCAGAATCTACTGACTTTTGAAAGATCATTGCTAATGTCTCCACAATCTCCACAGCTATTTCCTTCAGAACACGAGGGTGCATTCCATCTGGTCTGGGGGATTTATCTACTCTTAGACTATTCAGCTTCCTGAGTACTTTCTCTGTCATAATTGTAACTGCGCACACTTCTCTTCTCTGACACCCCTGAATGTCTGGTATACTGCTGAAGTCTTCCTTAGTAAAGACTGATGCAAAATACTCATTCAGTTCCTCCGCCATCTCCTTACCTCCCATTTCAATTTCTCCAGCATCATTTTCTATTGGTCCTATATCCACTCTCACCTGTCTTTTTATATACTTGAAAAAGCTTTTAGTATCCTCTTTGATATTATTTGCTAGCTTCCTTTTGTAGTTCATCTTTTCCCTCTTAATAACCTTCTTAGTTTCCTTTTGTAAGCTTTGAAAAACTTCCCAATCCTCTGTCTTCCCACTAATTTTTGCTTCCTTGTATGCCCTCTGCTTTGCTTTTACTTTGGCTTTGACTTCTCTTGTCAGCCACAGTTGCATCCTCTTTCCATTCGAAAATTTCTTCTTCTTTGGAATATATCTGTCTTGCACCATCCTCACTTCTCACATAAACTCCAGCCACTGCTGCTCTGTCATCCTTCCCGCTAGTGTCCCTTTCCAGTCAACCTTGGCCGGTTCCCCTCTCATGCCACTGTAATTTCCTTTACTCCACTGAAATACCGACACATCAGATTTTGGCTTCTCTTTCACAAATTTCACAGTGAACTCAATCACTGCCTCCTAAGGGTTCCTTCACTTCCATCTCTCTAATCACCACTGGTTTATTACACAATACCCAATCCAGTACAGCCGATCCCCTAGTGGGCTCAACAACAAGCTGTTCTAAAAAGCCGTCTCGTAGACATTCTACAAATTCTCTCTCTTGAGATTCAGTGCTGACCTGATTTTCCCATCCACTCGCATGTTAAAATCCCCCACAATTATCATAACACTGCCCTTCTGGCAAGCCTTTTCTATTTCCTGTTCTAATTTGTAGTCCACATCACTGCAGCTGTTTGGAGGCCTGTAGATAACTGTCATCAGGGTCCTTTTACCCCCGCGATTTCTTAGCTCATCCCATAAAGATTCTGTACCTTCCAATCCTATGTCAACTCTTTCTAATGATTTAATATAATTTCTTACCATTAAAGCCACGCCACCCCCTCTACCTACCTGCCTATCCTTCCAATACACTGTGAATCCTTGGACGTTCAGCTCCCAGAGACATGCATCCTTTAGCCATGTCTCAGTGATGACCACAATATCATACCTGCCGATCTGTAACTGTACAACACGATCATCCACCTTATTCCTTATGCTGCGTGCATTTAAGTATAACACCTTAAGTCCAGTGTTTGGTACTTTTTGCATTGATTGCACTGCAACTCATCCCAATGGCTGCAAATCTGCCCCATCACCTGCCTGTCCTTCCTGACATCCTTACTGCTCACTACCTTAGATCTATTTCTGTTTTCCCTCTCCTCTGCTCCATCATTCCAGTTCCCACCCCCCTGCCAAATTAGTTTAAGCCCTCCCTAACAGCTCTATTAAACCTTCCCGCCAGGATATTGGTCCCCCTAGGATTCAAGTGTAACCTGTCCTTTTTGTCCAGGTCACACCTGCCCCAAAAGAGGTCCCAATGATCCAGAAACGTGAACCCCTGCCCCCTGCTCCGATTGCTCAGCCACTCATTTATCCTCCATCTCATTCCATTCCTACTCTCACTGTCCATTTATCATCCATTCCATTCCATTCCTAATCTCCCGAGATTACTACCTTTGAGGTCCTTCGTCTCAACTGCCTTCCGAACTCACTATATTCTCCTTTCAGGATCTCTTCCCTTTTCTTACCGATGTCATTAGTACCTATATGTACCACGACCTCTGGCTCCTCACCTTCCCACTTCAGGATATCTTAGACGCGATCAGAAACATCCTGGACCCTGGCACCAGGGAGGCAACCTACTATCTGGGTCTCCTGATCGTGTCCATGGAATTGCCTATCTGACCCCCTAACTATCGAGTCCCCTATTACTACTGCCTTCCTCTTCCTTTCTCTACCCTTCTGAGCTACAGGGTCAGACTCTGTGCCGGAGGCACAGCCACTGTTGCTTCCCACAGGTAGGTTGTCCCTCCCAACAGTACTCAAACAGGAGTACTGTTTAAGGGAGCTAGGGCTTTGCTCTTTGGAGAGAAGGAGGATGAGAGGAGACATGATAGAGGTGTACAAGATATTAAGAGGAATAGATAGAGTGGACAGCCAGCACCTCTTCCCCAGGGCACCACCTCCCACTTTTGACACCGAGAAAAACAAGCTGTCCTCACACTCATACTTCTCCTTTTCTCAAATAACAGGAAAAACTGAAACCTAAACCTACCTTGCTTCGCCGTTTCTGCCTAAGCCCGTTGAGCCAAAGCCCTTAAGCCTTCACTCTGCTCCTGGCTCACTCCACTGCCCGCTGTATAAGGCTGTGCCCTTTTTAAATATTCCCCGCTTCACTGCCCGACATCACATGCCTGCGCAGTCCTGCCTCTCTTAAGTCCGATGAGAATAAAAAATCAAAATGGCTCCCGCCGCACTCCCTTTCTGCTCCTCCGACTTCCTTCTCCAAATGAAACCTGATTTAGAATTCCTGCCCTTTTAAAATCTTCCCCGCTTCACTGCCTGACGTCACACACCTGCGCAGTTCCGCCTGTCTTAACTCCAATGAGAATAAGAAAAAATCAAAATGGCTCCTGCCGCATTCCCGTTCTACTCCTCCAACTTCTTCTCCAAATGAAAAAAAATAATATAAGGGGGCATAACCTTTGATGCTCTTACTAATCAAGAACATCTGTTTTAAATATACTCAGTGACTTCCTACACAGCACTAATTTTTTTTCAAACACCCATTTGCCTATCTAATGGCTTCTTAAATATCCCTAATGTATTTGCCTGTACCACCACCGCTGGCAGCGTGTTCCCTCCTAAACTTCCCTTCAGTCACCTTAAAATAATGCCCCCTTATATTAGCCATATTAACCTTGGGAGAAAAAAGTATCTGGCTATCCACATGATTTATGCCTCTTAACATCTTGTACACCTCTATCATGTCACCTCTCATCCTCCTTTGCATACCTCTTTAAATCTGCTAATCCATCCCTTACAACCAAAGTTCCCGGAAAAGATATTGACAGTTCAGCCATCAAAGAGCTGGGTGACCTTTGGCAGCATGGAGTGATTATCTATCCTCTATCCAAATCACTTCATGATTTCTGGCAACAGTAAGAGTCCCTGCTTAACTCTCTCTGTTCCATGGGACAATCTATAGAGCAAGAAGAAAAGGGTTGGACTACCTGAGTAGCCCCTACGTGGTACAGGCATGATAGTTCTTCTGGCTATTTTGAGATCCTATGATGTTCTTTGTTTAATTTTAGCACCTGTGGCATTTCACAAATATTAACATCATGAATACCAGTGCACATAGCATTTTCAAAGTAAAAGGGCAATGATGTAAAAATATTTAATAAAATGCTATTTACAGACAAGAATATATTAACTGAAAGGGTGGTAGAACCAGATTTGGTACTGATTTTACAGAAGAGATTTCCAAATTACTGAACACACAATGGTGTAACACAAGGGAAGTATTTGATCCATTCATGCCAATGCTGGCTCTCTGAAGGACCTGTGAATTAGTCCTACTTTCCCACTCCTTCTGCATAACACTGCATTCCTTTTCCTTTTAAGCATTTACCCAATTTGTTTTTGAAAGTTGTTATTAAATTTGCTTCCACCAAATGCAATTATTCCATTCTAACTAAAAGAATTTACAATCTAAAAATAAGTTACTATCATTGCATGAAAGTGAAAACATTAATACTTCTGATTCTGGAGCCTTTATCAGGACTTGAAATGTTATCTGTTTTTCTTCCCATAGATACTGACTGACCCGCATTTTCTGCTTCAGTTCAGATTTTCAGCACTTTTGATTTTCATCGTCTCTATTCTTTATTTTTAAAGCATTTTTTCCTTTAGATACTAACATTTTGATAACATTCAGCTTCACTTACTTAATAACAAAATCCTTTCCAATTTTCCACACCTTCACAACCCATCATCTCTGCTCCTCTAAGACGTAATTTGGAGAGCAGTGTGAACAAAAGAACTAGCAGCTGAACTAACTGAATAGCTCTATCTAATGTCCATTTCTGAAATACAGTAATGCCTCTGAAAATGGGTTTCCATTCACTGAACTGCTATAAAATATAATGTTTAATAGCATTTTCCAGACTCATGACCTCCACCAGCTAGAAAGACCTGGGCTGGGCAGCACAGGAACATCATTCCTTGTAAAATCACACCCAAGTCACACACTATTCTTTTTTTCAAAATATATTGTCGTTCCTTCATCAGTTCTGGGTCCATCTTCACCTGAACAACTGCATCAGTTCAGGGAAGTGATTCACCACAATCTTTGCAGAGGGCAATTAGAAATGAGCAAAATCCATCAGCATTACCAGCAGTACATACAAACTATGAAAGAACAACGTACACCTCCCAGAACATAGTTGAGAAGGTAGCACCATAATAGTCTCATTATATATATTGAACAGTTGTGCACATGTGTTTTAACTACTTTAATTTTATTAAAGGCAAAATGGCAGCTTTGCACTATGAAAGCAATAGACAATGAAGGCAAATCTTTCATTAAAACATGGACAGTAATCACATCATTTGTGTTTGATTTGCAAAGTCAAGTAAAACATACAGGTGAGCTAACTGCACATGATCTGATTTGTTGCTGCTGAACTAATTTGAAGTTACAGTTTATCACCTTAAGGAATTGCCTTCCTGCACTGTTTGCAAATATTGTACACACTGTGCTGGCTCAGCACTGAAATAAACAAATGCTGAGTTGTCCTTCAGGGTTCCCACTCAATTGCAACACAAGGACAAGAAAAGAGAACTTCAAAAACACACGGATTGCTGAATGCAATTTATTGCTAGAATTTAATGTGAATCACATGACAATTTCTGTTTTTGAGTAGGACGAGGTAATAAGTGTATGGACAATCTTACAACACTGCTCTAAAACCAGTTGACGACTTATCCAAGGTAAAATATAGTCATAGAAACTATGATACAATAAGAACCAATCAGCAGCAATGTGGGGTCCATCAGCATACTCACACAAAGAAAGGTTTCAAAGAACTGTAACCTTGAGATGGCACGTATCTCAACAACTTTGCTAGTTTGGCTGCTTGCAAAATACATTGCCTCTGTTAACAGGAGCTGGTCATTAAAAAGCTGTCTTCAGAAACAATGTTACAGGCCCAGAATGTTACACAAGCGCTTATCATCATTGTGCTTAATAAAGGGAGCATCATAGCTGTTCACACATCAGTTCACAACAAATACAACAGAACAGAGTTCATGAGAAACTGAAGCTACATATGGCATCCCTTCACTACAATTTTGGAGATTTGCTCAGTAAGCCTGGGGTGGAGATCGAAAATGGAACTTTTCAGAAGTACATGATTCAGTGCCAATTCTTTCAATGGCAGCACCACAGGAACAAAATATTCCTCAACAGTGTAAAAAATGAATGTCTGCCAAAAATGAGAACTACCATAATTAGTGCTTTCATTGTATCTTCATACAATAAATATTTTTGGTGTTTTCAGTTTTAATTAAAAGGAGCATCATTTTAAGGTATTTCCATGATAGTATGGGGAGGGGGGGGGGGGAACAGAAGTATGATTTTTTTTTACACAGAGAGTGGTGAGAGCTGCAGGAGTTGTGGTAGAAGCAGATATATTAGGAACATTCAAAAACTCTTTTAGATAGGCACATGGATGGTAGAAAAATGGAGGGATATATAGGAGGGAAGGGTCATCACAACATCATGGACTGAAAGGCCTGTACTGTGCTGTAATGTTCTATTTTCAATGTAATTCTGTACTTATATACTTCTAAACTCAGAATATTCTTTTCCAATAGAGTACTGGCTCTCTGCTTAAAATAATTAAGTATTTTTAAGAGTATGGGTACTCTCAAAGAGTGAAACTAATTGGACTTTTGGTGACTTGGAGGATGGAATAATACTCAGTGGCCACCTTATTACATTCATAATTTAAAAGGCAGATTAGATGTGTATTGTGTAATTAGCTGTAAGTGGAAACCAGGGACAAATTGCTACACAACTGAAACAATGAACAAAGGCTGCTCTAAGCAATGCCTGTTGCTGATGACCACAAATATCAGCTTGTATTTGGAAATAGCATAAACATGTTTCAAGAAAAATTTGTATGAGACAGAAAGGAGTTTCCATTCCATTCCTTTCCAGAATGATGTGAAGTGAATTAACAATATAACCATATAACAATTACAGCACGGAAACAGGCCATCTCGGCCCTTCTAGTCTGTGCCGAATGCTTACTCTCACCTAGTCCCACTGGCCCGCGTTCAGCCCATAACCCTCCATTCCTTTCCTGTCCATATACCTATCCAATTTTACTTTAAATGACAAAAATCGAACCTGCCTCTACCACTTCTACTGGAAGCTCGTTCCACACATCTACCACTCGCTGAGTAAAGAAGTTCCCCCTTCTGTTACCCCTAAAATTTTGCCCCTTAACTTTCAACTCATGTCCTCTTGTTTGAATCTCCCCTACTCTCAATGGAAAAAGCCTTTCCACGTCAACTCTATCTATCTCCCTCATAATTTTAAATACCTCTATCAAGTCCCCCCTCAACCTTCTACGCTCCAAAAAATGAAGACCTAACTTGTTCAACCTTTCCCTGTAACTTCGGTGCTGAAACCCAGGTAACATTCTAGTAAACCTTCACTGTACTCTCTCTATTTTGTTGACTCGGTAACCAGAACTGTACACAATACTTCAAATTTGGCCTTACCAATGCCTTGTACAATTTTAACATTACATCCCAACTTCTATACTCAATGCTCTGATTTATAAAAGCCAGCATACCAAAAGCTTTCTTCACCACCCTATCCACATGAGGTTCCACCTTCAGGGAACTATGCACCATTATTCCTAGATCACTCTGTTCTACTACATTCTTCAATGCCCTACCATTTACCATGTATGTCCTATTTGGATTATTCCCACCAAAATGTAGCACCTCACACTTATCAGCATTAAACTCCATCTGCCATCATTCTGCTCACTCTTCTAACTGGCCTAAATCTCTCTGCAAGCTTTGAAAATCTACTTCATTATCCACAACGCCACCTACCTTAGTATCATCTGCATACTTACTAATCCAATTTACCACCCCATCATCCAGATCATTAATGTATATGACAAACAACATTGGATCCAGTACAGATCCCTGAGGCACACCACTAGTCACCTGCCTCCAACCTGGCAAAAAGTTATCCACCACTACTCTCTGGCATCTCCCATCCAGCCACTGTTGAATCCATTTTACTACTTCAATATTAATACCTAACGACTGAACCTTCCTAACTAACCTTCTGTGCGGAACCTTGTCAAAGGCCTTACTGAAGTCCATATAGACAACATCCACTGCTTTACCCTCGTCAACTTTCCTCGTAACCTCTTCAAAAAATTCAATAAGATTTGTCAAACATGACCTTCCACGCACAAATCCATGCTGGCTGTTCCTAATCAGATCCTATCTATCCAGATAATTATATATACCATCTCTAAGAATACTTTCCATTAATTTACCCACCACTGACGTCAAACTGACAGGCCTATAATTTACTCTTAGAACCCTTTTTAAACAATGGAACCACATGAGCAATACGCCAATCCTCTGGCACCATCCTCGTTTCTAATGACTTTTGAAATATTTCTGTCAGAGCCCCTGCTAATTAACGAGGGACTAGGGTTATCTTAAGCATAAACACCAAAACCATACTGCTTTGTGCTATAAATTCAATCCAGTTCCTTGTAATTGACAACTTCCCTTATTTCATTGGGCATCTCATGAAACAACTAAATCAATAAATGGTCACAGTTGTTTTCTGAACATATTACTAAGCCAAGCAATCACCAGAAAATGAGCCAAACTTCGGTAGGTAAGAAAATTTGTTACATAGTCAGTTAACTGAAATGTAAATCTAAAGCAGCAGCTCCCAACCCCCTTGGTTAATGGTAAGGATCCATGGCAGAAAAAGTCTAGACTAATGCAGAAAGAAAGATTAGAGATAGAGATAAAGATAGAGGTAGAGACAGAGAGTATACTACCAGTTCTATCATGCCATCATGGGTATGGCCCTGCCCACCATAGAGGACATCTACAAGAAGCAATGTCTCAGGAAAGTTACATCAATCATTAGGGAATATCACCATCTGGGCCATGTCCTCTTTTTGATGCAGCGTCAGGTAGGAGGTACAGGATCCTGTAAACTCACACTGGTGTTGCTGTTCAGCAACAGCTTCTTACCTTCAGGTTTTGAACTGACCTGACAAACCCCAACAATACCTCAGACTATACTTTCTCTCTTTCTCAGCTTGCATTAGTGTTATGTGCGGCCACTTTATTAGGTACAGGAGTGGAACATGGTGTGGTCTTCTGCAGCTGTAGCCCATCCACTTTAAGGATCAATGTTTTGTACATTCAGAGTTGCCCTTCAGCACACCACTGTTGTGATGTATGTTTATTTGAATTACAATTGCCTTCCTGTCAGTTTGAACCAGTCTAGCCACTCTCCTCTGAAATCTCTCATTAACAAGGCTTTCTCGCACACAGAACTGCTACTCACTGGATATTTCTGTTTTTCACACCATTCTCTGTAAACTCTAGAGATGATTGTGCATGAAAATCTCAGGAGATTAGCAGTTTCTAAGATATTCAAACTACCCTGTCTGGCACCAACAATCATTCCACGGTCAAAGTTACTTAGGTCATATTTTGTTTCCACTCTGATGCTTTATCTGAACAACTGAATCTCTTGACCATGCTTTTGTGCATTAAGTTTTGTGACTGGTTGGTTAGATATTTGTATTAATAGCAGGTGCACCTATTAAGCGGCCATTGAGTTTATGCTTAAAGCTAATTAAAGATTGTTAACTTCTGTCAGTAATACACTGTGCTGCTGTTGCAAAATGTTCTTTCTGAACATGCTTCAAGTAGACCCAGTCAGCAAACTGGATGCTACTTTGGTTAGTAGGAACTCTGCTGCAGTCTGTTCCCAGAGACATGCAATGACAGAAATAGTGATTCTGTATTAATTTCTGATTTCATCCACAGTCTAAAGAAAATTTAATCAAGGTCGTCATATTGAAATTAACATGGACATCTTATGCAAAGTTGTTTCATACTACACTCAATATCAAACATTACTTTTGTTGTGTGTTTGGTAATGATTACATGCCCAGTAAATAAGAAATAAGGTCAGGAAATACAGTACAGTGCAAAATTCTTAAGAATGTATATAGAGCTAAGATGCCAAGACTTTTGCACAGTACTGTAGTAATTTTATGTATTGCATTGTACTGTTGCCATGTAAAAAAAAATTCATGACATATGTGAGCAATGATAAATCTGATATATGAGTCTCTATTATGGACTGAGAGTGGGAATGGAGCAGGGATAGGGGAATCATGGTTGGGAAAAGGGAAAGGGAGCGGGAAGCATCAGAGACATTCTGTAATGATCAATAAACCAAATGTTTGGTGTTCCAGGGCTGGGTGTGTCTGCATCCTTGCCACACCCCACCCCTGACATTCCTTCTCTGCCACCCATCCCACAGTACTCCTGCGGCACACTGCCCTCACTATTCCCAACATCCTTTGCTCCTGCCAGATTAACAAACTTGCCCTAGCTCTAGATTGGCAACACAGTACTGTACAAAAGTCATAGGCACCGTAGCTGTATGTATCTGTCTAAGACCTTTGCACAGTACTGTAGTTTGAAAACTAACTTTCTACATGTTAAATTGATTATATATACAGCTGTAATTCATATTTTATGCTTGGGCAATTGTTGCAAAATTTTTGTTGTGTGAAAATGATACTAGGACATAGATTGGGACCTGCAGTTCACATCAAATTAGGGCACTGGAAGGGGTGAAGTTGGAGAAATTTGTATTCAATATTTGTAGTGCAATATAGAGACATAGAAAACCTACAGCACAATACCGGCCTTTCAGCCCACAAAGCTGTGCCGAACATGTCCTTACTTTAGAAAATACCTAGTGTTACCCATAACCCACTATTTTTCTAAGCTCCACGTGCCTATCCAGGAGCCTATTAAAAGACCCTGTTGTATTCACCTCCACTGCCATCACCGGCAGCCCATTCCACACACTCACCACTCTCTGCATAAAAAAACTTATCCCTGACATCTACTTTATACCTACCTCCAAGCACCGTAACACTGTGCCTTCTCAGGCTAGCCATCTCTGCCCTGCGAAAAAGCCTCTAACTATCCACACGATCAATGCCTCTCATCATCTTATACATCTCTATCAGGTCACCTCTCATCCTCCGTCAGTCCAAGGAGAAAAGGCTGTGTTCACTCAACCTATTCTCATAAGGCATCCTCCCCAATCCAGGTAACATCCTTGTAAATCTCCTCTGCACTCTTTCTATCGTTTCCACATCCTTCCTGTAGTGAGATCACCAGAACTATGCACAATGCTCCAAGTGGGGTCTGACCAGGGTCCTATATTGCTGCAGCATTACCTCTCAGCTCCTGAATTCAATTCCATCATATGCACTCTTAACCACAAAGTCAATCTGCGCAGCAGCTTTGAGTGTCCTACGGACTCGGACCCCAAGATCCACACTGCCAAGAGTCTTACCATTAGTCTGCCATCATAGTTGACCTACCAAAATGAACCACCTCACACTTATCAGGGTTGAACTCCAGCTGCCACTTCTCAGCCCAGTTTTGCATCCTATCAATGTCCCACTGTAACCTCTGATAGCCCTCCACACTATCCACAACACCTCCAACCTTTGTGTCATCAGCAAATTTACTAACCCATCCCTCCACTTCCTCATCCAGGTCATTTATAAAAAAAAAATGAAGAGTAGGGGTCTCAGAACATACCCCTGAGGCACACCACTGGTGACCGACCTCCATGTAGAATATGACCAGTCTACAACCACTCTTTGCCTTCTGTGGGCAAGCCAGTTCTGGATCCACAAAGTAATGTCCCCTCAGATCCATGCCACAAATGGGGTACCTTATTAAATGCCTTGTTGAAATCCATATACACTACATCTACTCCTCTAGCTTCATCAATGTGTTTAGTCATATCCTCAAAAATTTCAATCAGGCTCGTAAGGCACGACCTGCCTTTGACAAAGCCATGCTGACTATTCCTAATCATATTATGCCTCTCCAAATGTTCATAAATGCTGCCTCTCAAGACCTTTTCCATCAACTTACTAATCACTGAAGTAAGACTCACTGGTCTATAATTTTCTGTGCTATCTCTAGTCCCTTTCTTGAATAAGGGAATAACATCCACAACCCTCCATTCCTCCGGAACCTCTCCGGTCCCCATTGATGATGCAAAGATCACCGCCAGAGGCTCAGCAATCTCCTCCCTCGCCTCCCACAGTAGACTGGGGCCCACCTCAGCCAGTCCTGGAGACTTATCCAACTTGATGCTTTCCATAAGCTCTACCACATCCACCTCCTTAATATCTACATGCTCAAGCTTTTCAGCCGATTGTAAGTCACTCTTACAATCACCAAGATCCTTTTCTGTACAGAATACTGAAGCAAAGTATTCATTAAGTATCTCTGCTATCTCCTCCGTTTCCACCACACTTTTACACTGTCACACTTGATTGGTCCTATTCCCTCACGTTTCATCCTCTTGCTCTGCATATATTTGTAGAATGCTTTGGGGTTTTCCTGAATCCTGTCTGCCAAGGTCTTCTCATGGCCCCTTCTGGCTCCCCTAATTTCATTCTTAAGCTCCTTCCTGCTAGCTTTATAATCTTCTAGATCTCTAACATTACCTAGTTTTTTGAACTTTCGGTAAACTCATCTTTTCTTCTTGACTAGATTTACAACAGCCTTCGTACACCATGGTTCCTGTACCTTACCATCCTTTCTGTCTCACTGAAACATTCCTTTGCAGAACTCCACGCAAATATCCCCTGAACATTTGCCACATTTCTTCTGTACGTTTCCCTGAGAACGTTTCCAATTTATACTTCCAAGTTTCTGCCTGATAGCCTCATATTTCCCCTTACTCCAATTAAACACTTTCCTAACCTGTCTGTTCCTATCCTTCTCCAAAGCTATGGTAAAGGAGATAGAATTGTGATCACTATCTCCAAAATGCCCTCCCACTGAGAGATCTGTGACCTACTGTTCATGGGCATGAATAGGATGTATAGTGAGGGGCCACTAGGTAACTTAAAGGAATACTACCTATAGCAGATACCATTAGCACAGAAGAACTGAAAGCGTATGTATTGCTTGGAACTGCATAGTCACAGTTTTATGATAAAATTCTGTTGTTGCAGTTCGTAGTAGAATTGCTGGGCAAATGCATTTCTCTGCACTATTTCTAATAACTACTTTTAAAACTACAAAAGCTTACTTACATCTCAGCAACAGGTGACAGTCACAGTACTGAAGGTATAGTCTAATCAGAATACTAAAATTAGAACATGTTCTTAACTATTGTGTACCCCACTGTCAGACTATTATTCAATGCAAAGGGAAGACGTGAACTCTTTCTGTGTCTGTTTATAGGGTTAGTGGGAGAGAACCAACATGAATACAAACCTTTTCATTTCTTCTTGGGCATGAATATAAAACATCTCACTTCAGATTAGTGAACTTGGTAAGAACTATGGAGTTGGATACTTCACAATTCGAAACTTACTGTTTAGTCTCAACTTCACAAAATTAATATGTATATATTTTCACCAGCCAAGTCGTTAGCTCATAATGTGTTGCCATGAAGACTTGTGTTGCAGCAGATTTAAATTTATTTTAACAAATATGATTAAGTCAATAATTCAGCTTTGAACAACACTGTCGTACAACAACAAATCATTGACTTATTAGACAGTATGTAGAAGTGCACTAGAACATCTTGACCTATAAAATGCTTTATGATAAAATTAAATATAATCACATTGTAATTGACAAAGAAATAAATGATTACTGCACAAGTACAGTCAATTCCAACAAACATCTCTCCAAGCTTTCTGGGGAATTTCTACATATTTCATTGTTGGACTTGGATACCTGAAGGCAAATCAAATTAATGTTTATTTGGAACAAGTGCATAAATTTATTAAAAAAATAAAACAACCAGAGAAAAAAAAGTTCTAAGAGTCTTAACTGCAGAAGATGCAAAAGAAATCCAAATGAAATGGGACTAATTATTCAATGGATCATCTATTTCCCAGACTCAATTTCCCATAATAGTTGATATTCTTCACTTTCCCAAACAACATCTCTAAGTCTAGATTATTAGGTGAATTTATGTCATTTATTAAAATTAACTGAAAATCAAGATTCATTGTTTAATAATGATGACTTGAGATAATGAACGTTCTAATAACCCTCTCAGGAAAACAAAAACATGCATCTTCTTTTGTCATTCCTTTCATGAAGTTACTTCATCTTTTATTGATCATCCAGCCAGTGGAACAAATCTTTCATTATTAACAGCACTGAAAATTTTATCATTTGAATCCTCTTCAATCAGTTTGAAAGAAAAGGCCCACAAGTTCCCATTCCTGATATAACGTCAGTGAATTTTACCTGCATTCTTTCCTCACTTCTAATATCCTCATTATGCCAGATTTACCTGGGTTACTTTTCCCTTTGGCTTAATCAAAGTTTCACTTGATTACTTCCAATACCTATATTTACCATTGAACAATACAGCACATTACAGGTCCTTTGGCCCATGATGTTGTGAGAAACTTCTAACCTACTCCAAGATCAATTTAACCCTTCCCTCCCATATAGTCCTCCATTTTTATTTTATTCATGTGCCTATCTAAGAGACCCTTAAATGTCCCAAATGTATCTGCCTTACCACGCAGAAGTGGGTTCCATAAACTTATCAGTCGGTGTTTAAAAAAACCTACCTGTAGGTGTCAAAGGTTATGGGAAGAAGGCAGGAGAATGCGGTTGAGAGGAATAATAAATCAGCCATGAGTGAATGATGGAGCAGACTTGATGGACCGAATGGCCTAATCCAGGCTCTAAGTCTTACTAAGTCTGAAACTCCCCCTCCCAATACTTTCTTCCAATCACCTTAAAATGTCTTCTCATATTAGCCACTACTGCCCGAGGGAAAAGGCACTGGCTGTCCACTCTTGTTTATGACTCTTATCACTCTATCAAGTCACCCCTCATCCCCCTTTACTTGAACAGAAAAGGCCTAGCTTGTTCAACTTTTCCTCATAAAACTTGTTCTCCAATCCATGCAACTTCATGGAAAATCTCCTCTGCATCCTCTCTAATGCTTCCACATCCTTCCTATAGTAAGGCAACCAGAAATGAATATAATACTCTTCGAGTGGTCGAACAAGAACTTTATAGAGCTGCAACATTTCCTTGCACTTTGAACTCAATCCCCCAACTAGTGAAACTCAACACATCATACTCCTTCTTAACCATCCTATCAACTTAGAAACATAGAATAGAAACACAGAAAACCTACAGCACAATACAGGCCCTTCGGCCCACAAAGTTGTGCCGAACATGTCCCTGCCTTAGAAATTACTAGGCTTACCTAGAGCCCTCTATTTTACTAAGCTCCAAGTACCTATCTAAAAGCCTCTTAAAAGACCCTATCATATCCACCTCCACCACCGTTGCTGGCAGCCCTCCACATTATCCACAACACCTTCAACCTTTGTGTCATCAGCAAACTTACTAACCCATCCCTCCACTTCCTCATCCAGGTCATTTATAAAAATCACGAAGAGTAAGGATCCCAGAACACATCCCTGAAGCACCCCACTGGTGACCGACCTCCATTCAGAATATGACCTGTTTACAACCACTCTTTGCCTTCTGTGGGTAAGCCAGTTCTGGATCCACAAAACAATGTCCACTTGGATCCCATGCCTCCTTACGTTCTCAATAAGCCTTGCATGGGGTACCTTATCAAATGCCTTGCTGAAATCTATATACATTACATCTACTACTCTTCCTTCTTCAATGTGTTTAGTCACATCCTCAAAAAATTCAATCAGGCTCGTAAGGCACAACCTGCCCTTGACAAAGCCATGCTAACTATTCCTAATCATATTGTACCTCTCCAAATGTTCATAAATCCTGCCTCTCAGGATCTTCTCCATCAACTTACCAACCACTGAGGTAAGACTCACTGATCTATAATTTCCAGGGTTCTCTCTATTCCCTTTCTTGAATAAGGGAACAACATCCAGAAACTCTCCCGTCCCCATTGATGATGCAAAGATCATCACTAGAGGCTCAGCAATATCCTCCCTCGCCTCCCACATTAGCCTGGGGTACATCTCGTTCAGTCCCAGTGACTTATCCAACTTGATGCTTTCCAAAAGCTCCAGCACATCCTCTTTCTTAATATCTGCATGCCAAGCTTTTCATTCTGCTACAAATCATCATTACATTCACTAAGATCCTTTTCCACAGTGAATACTGAAATAAAGTATTCATTAAGTACATCTGCTATTTCCTCCAGTTCCATTAACACTTTTCCACTGTCACACTTGATAGGTCATATTCTATCACGTCTTATCCTCTTGCTCTTCACATACTTGTAGAATGCCTTGGAGTCCTCCTTAATTCTGCCCGACAAGGCCTTCTCATGGCCCTTTCTGGCTCTCCTAATTTCCTTCTTAATCTCCTTCCTAATAGCCTTATAATCTCCTAAATCTCTAACATTACCTAGCTCTCTGAATCTTTTCTAAGCTTTTCTTTTCTTCTTGACTAGATTTATTGCAGCCTTTGTACACCATGGTTCCTGTACCCTACCATAACTTCCCTGTCTGATTGGAACGTATCTAATCACAACTCTACATATATATCCCCTGAATATTTGCCTCATTTCTTCTGTACTTTTCCCTGAGAACATCTGTTTCCAATTTAAGCCTCCAATTTCCTGCCTCATAGCCTCATAATCCCCTTACTCCAATTAAACATTTTTCTAACTTGTCTGTTCCTATCTCTCTCCAATGCTATGGTAAAGGAGATAGAATTATGATCACTATCTCCAAAATGCTCTCCCACAGAGATCTGACACCTGACCAGGTTCTTTTCCCAATGCCAAATCAAGTACAGCCTCTCTTCTTGTAGGTTTATCTACATACTGTGTCAACAATCCTTCCTGAACACACCTAACAATCTCCACCCCATCTAAACCCCTTGCTCTAGTGAGATGCCAATCAATATTTGGGGAATTAAATTCTCCCATCACGACAACTCTGTCATTATTACGTCTTTCCAGTATCTGTTTCCCTATCTGCTCCTCGATATCCCTGTTACTATTGGGCAGACTATAAAAAACACCCAGTAATATTATTGACCCCTTCCTGTTCCTAACCTTCACCCACAGATACTCTGTGGACATTCCCTCTATGGTGTCCACCTTTTCTGCAGCCGTGACACTACCTCTGATCAACAGTACCACACCCCCACCTCTTTTGCCTCCTCCTCTGTCCTTTCTGAAACATTGAAACCTGGCACCGGAAGTAACCAATCTTGTCCCTGAGCCATCCAAGTCTCTGTAATGGCCACCACATCATATCTCCAAGTACTGATCCACGCTCTAAGCTCATCCGCTTTGTTCACAACACTCCTTCCGTTAAAATAGACACATCTCAAACCTTCGGTCTGAGCGCGTCCCTTCTCTATCACCTGCGTATCCTCCCTCTCGCACTGTCTACAAGCATTCTCTATTTGTGAGCCAACCTCCTCTTCCCCAGTCTCTTCAGTTCGGTTCCCACCCCCCAACAATTCTAGTTTAAACTCTCCCCAATAGCCTTAGCAAACCGCCAGGATATTGGTCCCCCTGGGATTCAAGTGCAACCCGTCCTTTTTGTACAGGTCACACCTGCCCCAAAAGAGGTCCCAGTGATCCGGAAATCTTAATCCCTGCCCTCTGCTCCAATCCCTCGGCCACACATTTATCTTCCAGCTCATCCTATTCCTATTCACACTGTCATGTGGCACAGGCAGTAATCCCGAGATTACTACCTTTGCGGTCCTGCTTTTCAATTTCCTTCCTATCTCCCTGCAGTCTTTTTTCAGGACCCCTTCCCTTTTCCTACCTATGTCATTTGTACCAGTATGTACCATGACCTCTGGCTGTTCTCCCTCCCACTGCAGGATATCTTGGATGCGATCTGAAAAATCCCAGACCCTGGCACCTGGGAGGCAAACTTCCATCTGAGTTCCTTTCCTGCGTAGAATCGCCTGTCTGATCCCCTAACTATAGAGTCTCTTATCACTACTGCCTTCCTCCCCTTCCCTACCCTTCTGAGCCACAGAACCAGACTCTGTGCCAGAGGCACAGCCGTTGCCGCTTCCCCCATGTAGGCTGTCCATCTCAACAGTACTCAAAAAGGAGTACTTATTGTCAAGGGGTACAGCCACAGGGGTACTCTCTAGTATCTGAATCTTCCCCTTCCCCCTCCTGACTGTGACCCACTTGTCCATCTCCCGTGGCCCTGATGTGACCACCTGCCTATATCTCCTCTCTGTCACCTCCTCACTCTCCCTAACTCGGTCCCTCAGGAGCTGAAGCTCAACATACTTGGTGCAGATATGGCCATCTGGGAGTCTGGGAGACTCCAGGACCCCTCCCCACCCCCCACATCTGACACGAGCACAGAAAACTGACCTCACACCATACTACCTCCTTTCCGCAAATAACACAGGTAATCCTACCTCATTTCGTCCCGTTACCGCCTAAGCCCATTGAGCCAAAGCACTACCATTCTGCTGCCCGCTGGATATGGCGGTCTTCTTTTTAAACCTTTCACGCTCTACTGGCTGACATCACATGCCTGTGCAGTCTCACCTCTCTTTATCCCAGAGTAGTAAAAAACTCCCTTCACTCCGAAAAATCAGCCGTTTACTCACAGCCTTCTCGCTCCGAATCTTATGTGGCAACTTTGAGGGATCTATGGACATGGACCTCAAAATCCCGGTTCCTCTACACTACTAAGAATACTACCATTAACCTTGCACTCTGCTTTAAAGTTCCACCTTCTAACATATATCACCTTATATTTTTCCAGATTGAGCTCCATCTGCCATTTCTCAGTCCAGTTCTGCAATCTGCCAATGTCTCAATGTAACCTACAAAACCTTCTACACGATCCATAACTCCACATGGGGCAGTTTGTATACAAAGTAAGATGCAGCCTGCAGTGAGACTGTGAGGAAGGACAGGCAGATGATAGGGCAAAATTGCAGTCAGTGGGATGAGTTGAAGTGCAACTTGATGGCAAAATCAAAAAGGATAATGAAGGACTGAATGTGTTATATTTAAATGCATACAGTATACAGAATAAGGTAGATGATTTTGTAGTACAGTTAGAGACTGGCAGGTATAATAATGTTGTGGGCATCACTGAGAAGTGACCGAAAGAAGGTCACAGTTGGAAGTTTAGCATCCAAGGATACACATTGTCATGAAAGGAGAGGCAGATAGGCAGAAGAGGTGGGGTGGCTCTCTTGGTAAAAAACAAAATAAATCCTTAGAGCAAGGTCACATAGGAACAGAAAATGTAAAATCCTTGTGGGTAAAGTTAAGAAAATGCAAGAGTAAAAAAAGACCCTTTTAACCATATAACCATTACAGCACGGAAACAGGCCATCTCGGCCCTTCTAGTCCGTGCCGAACGCTTACTCTCACCTAGACCCACTGACCTGTACTCAACCTATAACCCTCCATTTTTTTTAAACATTCAAGCCTTTGAACAATAGCCAGGATCTGGGGTACAAATTACAATGCGATATAGAAAAGGCATGCTAAAAGGACAAGTAACGATAGTCATGGGAGATTTCAATATGCAGGTAGATTAGGAAAATCAGGTTCATGCTGGATCCTGAGAGCGGGAATTTACAGAATGCCTAAAAGGCACCTTTTTAGAGCAGCTGGTAGGTTGAGCACACTAGGGGAAAGGCCATTTAAGATTGAGTGTTGTGTAATGTAACAAATGTGATTGGCCAGCTTAAGGTAAAGGAACTCTTATGAAACTGAAAATAATATGATAAAATTTGCCCTGCAGTTTGAGAGGGAAACGCTAAAGTCAGGTGGTTCGGTATTGCAGTGGAGTAAAGGAAGATACTGCAGCATTACAGAGGAGCTGGCCAAAGTGGATTAGAAGGGGTCATTAGCAAGGATACTGGTAGAACAGCAATGGCTGGAGTTTCTGAGAGCAGTTCAAAGGCACAGGTTAGATATATCCCAAAGATAAAGAAGTATCCTAAGGGGAAGATGAATCAACGGTGCTGACAAAGGAAGTCAAAGACAGAATAAAACAAAAGAGAGGGCATATAATATAGCAAAAATTGGTGGGAGGTTAGAGGATTGGGAAGCTTTTTAGAAACCAACAGAAGGCAACCAAAGAGCCATAACAAGAGAAAAGATAAGCTAGCCAAAATATCAAAATGGATACCAAAAGTTTTTGCAGATATATGAAGAGTAAAAGAGAGGCCAGAGTAGATATCAGACTGCTGGAAAAATGATGTTAGAGAGGTAGTAATGGGGGACAAAGAAATGGCAGATTAACTTGTTAAGAATTTTGCATTAGTTGTCACTGTGGAAGACAATAGCAGTATGCTAGAAATACAAGTGTTGAGGGGCAGAGGTGAGTGTAGTTGCTATTAATAAGGAGAAGCTGCTTGGGAAGCTGAAAGGTCTGAAGGTAGACAAGTCATCTGGACCAGATAAACTACACCCCAGAGTTACGAAAGTGGTAGCTGAAAAGATTGTGGAGACATTGGTAATGATCTTTTCCAAATCAGTAGATCCTGGAATGTTTCCAGAGGACTACAAACTTGCAAATGTCACTCCACTCTTTAAGAAAGGAGGGAAGCAGAAGAAAGGATATTGTAGGCTAGCTAGCCTGACTTCATTGGTTGAGAAGATGTTGGAGTCCTTTACTGAGGATGAAGTTTCAGCATACCTGGAGGCATATAATAAAATAGGTCAAAGTCAGCATGGTTTCCTTAAGGGGCAATCTTACCAGACAAATCTGCTGGAATTCTTTGAGGAAATAAGAGGCAGGATAGACAAAGGAGAGTCAGTGGATGTTGTTTGCTTGGATTTTCAGAATACTTTTGACAAGGTGCCACACAAAAGGCTGCTCAACAAGATAAGGGCCCACAGGAAAGAGAATATTATGGATAGAAAATTGGCTGACTGGCAGGAGGCAAAGAGTGGGAATAAAGGGGGCATTTTCTGATTGGCTGCTGGTGCCTAGTGGTGTTCTGCAGGAGTTTGTATTGGGACTGCTTGTTTTCATGTGATATGTCAATGATTTGAATGAAAGAGTTGATTGAGTTGTGGCCAAGTTGTGAATAATACAACGGTAGGTGGAGGGGCAAGAACTGTTGAGGAAACAGAGCCTACAAAAGGACTTGGACAGATTGGGAGAATGTGTAATAAAGTGGGCAATGGAATATAATATAGGGAAGTATTTGACCATGCACTTGGAGGCGTAAAGGGACTTGGGAACTCTTGTGCAGGTTTTCTAAAGGTGGAAAAGAAGGCAAATAAAATGTTAGAATTTATTTTGAGAGGACTAGAATATATAAGCAAGGATGTAATGCTAAGGCTTTATAAGGGATTGGTCAGACTGCACTTGCAGCATTGTGGGCAGTTTTGGGCCCATTATCTAAGAAAAGACATCTTAACATTGGAAGGGTCCAGAGAGCTTCACAAGAATGATTCTGGGAATGAAAGGATTAATATACAAGGAGGGTTTGATGACCCTGGACCTGTACTTGCTGGAGTTAAGAAAAATGAAGGGAGATCACTTTGAAACCTATCAAATATTGAAAAATATCGAACATTTAAAGGCCTAGATAGGGTGGATGTGGTGAGAATGTTTCCTATTAATAGTGGAGTCCAGGACCAGAAGGCACAGTCTGAGAATAGAGGGACATCCACCTAGAATAAAGATTAGAAGGAATTTCCTTAGCCAATGAGTGGTGAATCTGTGGAATTCATTGCCACAGATGGCTGTGGAGGCCAAGTCATTGGGTCATTGGGTAGGTTGTTAAGTTCTTGATTAGTCAGAGTGTTAAATTCTAGTGGGAGAAGGCTGGAGAATGGGGTTGAGAGGGATAATAAATCAACCATGATGGAATGGCTTAACAGACTTGATTGGCCCAATGGCCTAATTCTATAATCTTACTGCCAACCTTCAAATCATCTGCAGACTTACTAACTCCCCTATCTACTTCCTCATCCAGGTCACTGACAAAAATCACAAAGAGCAGGAGCCCCAGACAGATCCCTGCAGAACCCCACTAGTCACCAAGCTCCAGGCAGAATATGTTCCATCTACAACAATACTCTGCCTTGTGTGGGCAAGCTAATTCCAAATCCATGCAGCCATGTTTCCCTGGATCCCATGCCTCCTGATTTTATGAATGAGCCTGCCATGGAGAACCTTGTCAAATGCCTTGCTATAAAACCATTAGGCCGTTAAGACATAGGAGCAGAATTAGATCATTTGGCTCATCAAGTCTTCTCCACCATTTCATCATGGCTTATCTAAATTTCTTCTCAGCCCCAATCTCTTGCCTTTTCCCCATATCTTTTCATGTCATGTCGAATCAAGAACCTATCAATCTCTGCCTAAAATATACATAAAGAATGAAATTAGGAGAGCTAGAAGGGGCCATGAGAAGGCCTTGGTTGTACAGGATTAAGGAAAACCCCAAAGCATTCTACAAGTATGTAAGGAGCAGGAGGATAAGACATGAGAGAATAGGACCAATCAAGTGTGACAGTGGAAAAATTTGTATGGAACCAGAGGAGATAGTAGAGGTACTTAATGAATACTCTGCTTTAGTATTCACCATGGAAAAGGATCTTGGTGTTGTAGGGATGACTTACAGTGGACTGAAAAGCTTCAGCATGAGATATTAAGGAAGAGGATATGGTGGCGCTTTTGGAAAGCATCAGGTTGGATAAGTCACTAGGACCAGACGAGATGTTCCCCAGGCTACTGTGGGAGATGAGGGAGGAGATTGCTGAGCCTCTGGCAATGATCTTTGCATCAACAATGGGGACAGGAGAGGTTCCAGAGGATAGGAGGATTGGAAGATTGGAGGGTTGTGGATGTAGTTCCCTTATTCAAGAAAGGGAGTAGAGATAGCCCAGAAAATTATATACCAGTGAGTCTTACTTCTGTGGTTGGTAAGTTGATGTAGAAGATCCTGAGAGGCAGGATTTATGAACATTTGGAGAGGTATAATAGGATTAGAGATAGTCAGCATGGCTTTGTCAAGGGCAGGTTGTGTCTTACGAGCCTGATTGATTTTTTGAAAATGTGACTAAACATATTGATGGAGGTAGAGCAGTATATGTAGTGTATATGGATTTCATCAAGGCATTTGATAAGGTACCCACGCAAGGTTTATTGAGAATGTAAGGAGGCTTGGAATCCAAGGGGACATTGCTTTGTGGATCCAGAACTGGCATGCCCACAGAAGGCAAAGAGTGGCTGTAGATGCGTCATATTCTGCTTGGAGGTTGGTCACCAGTGGTGTGACTCAGGGATCTGTTTTGGGACCCCTACTCTTTGTGATTTTTATAAATGACCTGCATGAGGAAGTGGAGGGATGGGTTAGTAAATTTGCTGATGACACAAAGGTTGGGAGTGTTGTGGATAGTGTGGAGGGCTGTCAGAGGTTACAGTGGAACATTGATAGGATGCAAAACTGGACTGTGAAGTGGCAGATGGAGATCAACCCAGATAAGTGTGAGGTGGTTCAGTTTGGTAAGTCAAATACGATGAGTTAATGTAGTGTTAATGGTAAGACTCTTGGCAGTGTGGAGGATCAGAGGGATCTTGGGTTCCAAGTCCATAAAACACTTGAAGCTGCTGTGCAGGTTGACTCTGTGGTTAAGAAGGTATATGGTGCATTGGCCTTCATCAATCATGGGATTGAGTTTAAGATCCGAGAGGTAATGTTGCAACTCTATAGGACTCTGGTTAGACTCCACTTGGAGTATTGAGCTCAGTTCTGGTTGCCTCACTACAGGAGGAGAATTACAAGGATGTTGCCTGGATTGGGGAGCATGCCTTATGAGAATAGGTTGAGTGAACTCGGCCTTTTCTCCTTGGAGCGACGGAGGATGAGCGATGACCTGATAGAAGTGTATGAGATGATGAGATGATGAGATTGTGTGGATAGTCAAAGGCTTTTTCCCAGGGCTGAAATGGCTAACACGGTCAGGCACAGTCTTAAGGTGCTCGGAAGCAGGTACGGAGGAGATGTCAGGGGTAGGTTTTTTTTTACACAGAGAGTGGTGAGTGTGTGGAATGAGCTGCTGGCGACGGTGGAGGAGGCGGATATGATAGGGTCTTTTAAGAGACTCCTGGATAGGTACATGGAGCTTAAAAAAATAGAGGGCTATGGTAACCCTTGGTAATTTCTAAGGTAAGGACATGTTCGGCACAACTTTGTGGGCTGAAGGGCCTGTATTGTGCTGTAGGTTTTCTATGATCTATGTTCTACAAAGGCTTGGCCTCCACAGCTGCAGCTGCAAAGAATTCCACAGATTCACCACTCTCTAGTTTAAGACATTCCTCCTATTCTCCATTCTAAAAAGATGCCTCTCTATTCTGAGGCTGTGTCCTCTGGTCTTAGACTCTCCCATCACAGGAAAAATCCTTTCCACATCCACTCTGTAAAGGCCTTTCACCTTTTGATAGGTTTCAATTAGGTCACCCCTCATTCTTCTGAATTCTAGAGAATACAGGCCTAGAGCTATCAAACATTCTTTATATGACAAGCTATTCAATCCTGGAATCATTTTCATTTGCTGAAATCCATTTACACCACATCTACTGCTCCACCTTCATTAAATTCTTCTGTTATTTCCTTGAAGAAATCTATCAGGCTCATGAGGCATGACCTGACCCTCACAAGTCATGCAAATTATCCCTAATCAGACCATGCTTCTTCAATTGCTCGTAAATCTTGTCTATAAGAATCTTCTCCAATAATATACCCACTAATGAAGTAAGACTTACTGCTCTATAATTCCCAGGATTATCCCAATTATCTTTTTTGAGAAAGGAATAACATTTGCTGCCCTCAATTCTTCTAATATTATTCTGTGGCCAGGAAGATCATCATCACAGGTGCAACAATACCTTCCCTTATTTCTCACAGTAACCTGAGATATACCCCATCTGGCCCTAGGGACTTATAGATCCTAGTGTTTTATAAAAGTTGCAGCATATCTTATTTCTTAATGTTGACATATTCCAGCATTAATATTCTATGTTGTTCCTTGCTGGTGTCAGATTCATCAAGATCCCCCTCACTGGTGAAGCAAATTATTTATTTAGGAACCTACCCCAACTCCAGACATATTACCTTTTTTATCCCTAATTGGTTCTACCCTCACTCTAGTCATCTTCCTATTCTTTATGTACATGCAGAATGCCTTGCAGTTTTCCTTAATCCTACTCACCAAGATCTTCCCATGTCCCCATCTAGCTTTGCTGAGTCCCTTCTTAAGCTCTTTCCTGACTACCTTATAACTCTCAAGAGCCATGTCTGGTTTTTGCTTCCTAAACCTTAAATAGGCTTCCTTCTTCCCTTTGGCTACATGTTCTACTTCTCTTATCAACCATGTTTCCTTCACCCTACCAACCTTATCCTGACTCAACAGGAAGAAAAACATATCTGGAACCCCATGCAAATGCTTCCCAAACAATCTGAACATCTCCACTGTACATTTCCTTGAGTACTTCTGTTCCCAATTTATACTCCTAAGTTCCTACCTAATAGCAGCATAATTTTCCCTACCTTAAGTAAGTACTTTCCTATACCACCTGCTCCTATCTCTGTGTAAAGTTATGGTAAAGGTCAGCAAATTGTGACCACAGTCTTCAAAATGCTCACCAACTTAGAGATCTTCTCCTGACCAGATTGCTGCCTTGTGCTATATCCAGTATGGTCTCTCCTCAAGTCATTCTGTCTACATTGTGTTAGCAATCCTTCCTAGACACACAGAACAAGTTCTTCCCCATCCAAACCTTTTGCACTAAGGAGGAGGTACCAAACAATGCTAGGGAAGTTGAAGTCACCCATGACAACAACCTGCTATTTTTAAAACTTTCCAAAATCTGCCTTCCAATCTGCTCCTCAGTGTCTCTGTTGTCACTAGCTGGAGGCGAGGGGGTCCATAGTCAACAGAATATTCCCAGTAGAGTGATTGTTTCATTCAATATGTGAAATTAATATTTGATTTCTCCAAGTGCATGTCCTAAAATCATCCAGGTCATGTTTATGAATTGGTTCATTTATATTCCAATCTTCATGATCCTTACATTGAGGATCAGTCTGTTCTTCCATCTGCACAAATCTTTTTTTGGGACATGTCCTTTCAATGTTGCTTTCCTCCCACACTTACAATTTTGCATATCTCTGCACAGGAATTTGCCACACAAGACCTTAAGCCTTATTGGAGAAGTCTTGCTGAAGATTTCAACAAATTTGCAAATTCATACTCGTGTTTCTGTTCCTTTCCTGCTTTGTGTGATCTCTTTCCCTGTGCACATTGCTTTTTAAGATGCATAGTTGTTCTTCTTGTTTTTGTTTTTTATGACTGAGCTGTCCTTTACATCATTCATCAAAGCTAATGGCCCAGATCGTTCTGAACAGCAGCTGGTGGTTCCCTTGAGAAGCACAGCCTTGCAGCCTTGCAGCATTGCACAGACCAGCATGTTCCCAGCTTTCATGCCAATGCATTGCAATAAGCTGGAGATCAGACACCGATACATCTTTCCTCCGTACTCACCTTACCTATTGCACCATCAGTGGACTCACCACTAGGTGTAGGTGCCAAGGTCTCTCAAGCTAAACTCTCATTTCCAGCCCTTGCCTTTATGTCAGTCATAGGTAGCAATGTGAAATGATTCCATGGATTAGAAAGGTAAGTGCGGATGGATAATATTTTTTTCTGTCTTACATAATATTTATGTTCTAATTATATTTAAATTGGTTGTATTAACCCATCATTAACCCACCACACCACTACATCCACAACAATCCCTCAGCACCCTTCATCTCCACCCCATGCAAGACCACTTTACACATACTTGCACATTGTGTTTTATAGGATTGCTTTTATATTTAGTGTGTTTTTATGCTTATTGTATAAAAATCTATTTAATTCTGTTGATAACCGTCAGAAACATTCAGAGGCATTTGAAAAGGTCTGTGGTAGGGGGCCACAGGATCTATCAGTAATGACTATCTATCAGTGCTGCTTGGGGTCTGATCCACTTCAGGTGAGGACTGCAGGGTCAAGGCCTGAAGTTGTATTTGATTCACAGGAATGTAATAAAGTTATTGTGTCAGTGGGAGCTGCAGACTTTCAGGCTGGGGATTGAGTAGTAGCTGTTAGTGCAATCTGAAGCAAGACTTGAACTTGTTAAACTAAATTAAAACCAAAGAGAAACAGAGCAAATTAACAGATGCTAAAATCTGAAATGTGAACTTCACGCCCCTTCCACTAACAACTCTATGTCTGCAATTTCTTGCATTCTTCTTCACAGTCTGTGATCCGTTAATTGGGAAAATTAACAAACTTCAAAGTCATTGCTTTTGTACACAGACCAAATCACTTAAATAAACAAAAACTTATGAGCCAGTGACATCAATCTCTGAGATTCGTAATACTAACAAAACAAGATTTTGTTTCTTTGCCCTATTCATGACATGGATATTAATGCACATTTCAATTTTCTTATGTGGCACCTTCGTAGGGTGCCACTGATAAATCCGACGCCCCATGTCTTTGTCCTTGTGTGTTTCTGGGGTCACCACTATAAATATAAATGGTCTTTAATAAATCAATAAATCAGGAGTCCATGGATTATTGCTTTCCTTTGAAATAGATATGCAGGACGGAAAATCATCTATCAAGATGTCAATTGTGTCCCTCCTTTTCTCTTTAACTCCTCTAAATTTCCACTATATTTCTTCTCTCTACCATTCAGTTTCCTTTTGTATTTCCCACTTCATTCATCAATAGAATTTTTCAAAATGCTCTATTCTCTCCTTTTAATCATACCATTGTTTCACTTCTTATATATAATCCAGAATATTTTATGACTACATTATGAATCACATACTTAAAATGCCATGAACATCAATTTCTATAACTTACGGTAATTACTACACCCTCCCCCCCCCCTCATATTTCATTCCCCATTCTGGTTACTCTCTTATCTCTTCTCCTCACCTTTTTATCATGCCCCTGTTTCCCCTCCTCCTTCCCTTTACTGCATGATCCACTGTCCTCTCCTATCAGATTCCTTCTGCTTCTTCAGCCCTTTACCTCTTCCACCTATTACCTCTTAGCTTTTTACTTCATTTCCCCCCTCCCACCCCACCACACCCACCTTTCCTCTGATCTGGTCTTATTTGTCATCTGCCAACTTGTTCGCTTCTCTCTTCCCCCCCCCCCCCACCCACCCCATCTTCTTATTCTGGCTCCTCTCCCTTTACTTTCCAATATTAATGAACAGTCTTAGCCTGAAACATCAGTTGTTTATTCCCCATAGATGCTGCCTGACTTGTTGAGTTCATCCAACATTTTGTGGTCATTGCCCTTTACAAGGGTGTCCTTTGATATGACATTTCTGCTGATCAACTGACCTGAGTAAGACTGCTATTCATCCAGTTGGAATTAACCGACATGCTGCTCAGGATGTTATCTTAGTAACACATACAAGATGCTGGAGGAACTCAGCAAGACTTTGGCAAGATCTGGCCTGAAACATCAACAGTACATTTCTCCATAGATGCTGCCTGGCCAGCTGAGTTCCTCCAGCATTTTGTGTGCATTGCTTGGATTTCCAGCATCTGCAGATTCTCTTTTGTATGTTACCTTGGTGTCTGCTTTCTCTGTCTCCAAGCTGATGTGAATTTAATCAAGTTATTATCACAGCTTCCCAAAAGATCTCTTGTGCTGAGATTGGCTGACATGTTCCCCTCTTCTGACAAATTCAACAACAATACTTTGCTTTTAAACAAAAAGATTATCTTAATGTGTTTTACAGGAGTGTTGCTGGAAATTGGTATTGACACAGAGCTACACATATAGAACTCATCATTTTTCTTTGCTGAATGTGCAGTACATTTCTAGTTATATCCTAAGAAGCTGAATCCATTCCAATAAACATTTACCTGAACCTAGTCCACCCTGAGAATATTAAAGCTAATGCGCAGAAACCTCAGTCTTGGTCTGTTCCCTACTATATATTGAACTGTTCACAGTAATCATTTATTAATTCTCAGGCTCTATGCTTCCTGAATATACATACCACAGCCAATGAAGTGCCAAAAGTATTTGAAACCCTGAACATGGGAGATGGCATAAATATGAAATAGTGAAGCATTTATCTTCAGGAGTTAACTTCACCATTCAAGATGATTACCTTTCACCCTGAAACAATATCCCTCCTCTCCCGCTCTATCCTGATTGCAGACTCAGATTTATCACGTGTACAGTACTGTGCAAAAGTCTTAGCCCCACACACACACACACACACACACACACATATTATATGTTTTCTTTGCATCTGCAGTGCAGTGTAATACACAAAATTACTACAGTACAGTGCAAAATTCTTGGGCATCCGAGCTGAAATACATATCCATTCACTACAGAGGGGCCACGTTAGGGAGGTGGTGTATAATGCACAGCAACTAATGTCTATTGAGGGCATACAACCAGAATTGGCTCTCTATTCCAAAGAGATTTAGTTCTGGTCTATCCAGAATGCACTGCACTGCACTTCTTCTCACCATGTACTTCCCAATCTTCTCCAGCAAAACTAGCTCTAATCCAAAGAATCTTAGCCCTGGCCTATCTAGAAATAACTGTACTTCTCAGCTTCAAGTTCATTGCTCTTGTAAACTCTAAAGAAACCAAGTCCATTCAGTTGAATCTCTTGACTGAACAACCACCCATTCTCTGAAATCAATCTAGTTGGAATGGAAAGGAAATGAATTATAACCAAAAAAGACACTTGTTTAGGGATGAGTAACTTAACTATCTAAAAAAAAATTGGTTATCCACAGAGAAACTAAGCATCAAAAATACTTTCTGATCATATACATGGTTGTTTGAACCTTTTCACACCAGTATAAATACCATTGACCTCTTGGTTGAAGCTGTCACTTAAAACGCTGATGGACACCACAGTCACAAAACAACAGGATTGTTATTCTGGAAAGATGAAATCAAACAGACCCGAGGGATATTTTCATCAGTCTAATCGTGGCTCAGAGGTCAGTAGGAGGTTGTAAAGAATTACTGGGGGAAATAAATTGTTATGCAGCAGTGTAAGGAAGAAAGAAAAACATTCCAGTCTCAGGGGTCAGGAGAGGATCTCAACCAGTCAAAGATTCATGTTCTGTGACTGAATGTTTTTAGGGATTTACAAAACCCCTCACCTACCCTCCTGGATATCAAATAGGCTACACCAAACCCAAACACAAGAAAAGTCAGAAAAATCTTACAGCACATAGTTAACAATTATTACTTCCAAATTTATCATTAAGGAGTTAACTCACTCTGGGGTAGGTAAGCTCTCATCATCAGACGGATTTGCCTCATCCTCTGATTGGTCACTTAAGAGATCACATGGCAAAATGGCAGCAGTGTCAGCAATTTCGAGGACAGGTGCGATGCTGGGCCTTCTACTTCCTGCTCCATTTTCTGTAGGGAGAGTCAAAGTGGTACCACTGGATGGGTGGCACTCTGTATTCTGTAGATCCATAGCAACTGTACCTTAAAAATACAAATAATAATAGGTTCAAAATATTAGGCAGCCAATTGCAATGAGGTTCAGCACTCCAAGAACAGTAATAAACATGGCATTGGATAGACTTCCAACTTTAATCCAAGGCAGAGGTGAAGAGAAATGTGCCACCTCCCTTTCCTTGGATGGAGCTGCCACATATTGAGGAAAGACTAAAAAAAGGAAAACAGAAGTTAGCGCATAACCTTCAAATGAATCAGTTTATTCAGTCATGTGTTCATATACCCAATGGGTATATGAAGAGACTACAGTAATGATCACTAATGAATGTTTTGATCATGGACGTGCCCCTGCAAAGCTCAGCAAGTGCTACTGAACAGCCATTGTCCAATTTTGCCAATATAAATATGATGCCTTGGAGCAAGGTTTGTTGAGGTAGGGTACTAGGTGAGTAGCCAGAGTGAGACGAAGAAAGGGTATGGATATCATGCAGATGTCTGGGAAAGATTCAAGCTGAAATTCAGGGTACCCAGTGGAGATTTGTGCATCTCTTTTGATATGGGTCTCAGAATCAGGGTAAGAATTCAGAATGATCATTGGACTGAGGTGGCGAGAGTCAGAGAGACACGGTTGGGAAGAAGATTGTGGTAGGTGAGGACAGCGAGGTATAAGTAAGGTATAAAGAATTAACCTTATATTTGAAGGTAAATTCTTACCTACTTAAACGGAATCTCGGTCCAGCACTTGAATACTTAGTTGTCAAGCATGCAACCATGGTCACTTCTGGGAAAATTTAGTCTAATTTTCCCTGCTAGACTTCAAAAGCAGAGTCACAGAAGGAACCATGTAACTGATGTGTTTGAGAGAATTAACACCATGCATACAAACATAACTTACATTGTTTTCAGTGGGGTCTTGATGCACATAAATATCTATTCTAAGAAATATCTATTACAATTATTTTAATAAAATGCATTAAAAGCTGATGAGAAAGTAACTCAATTGAGAGAGTAGGAATAGTGAAGGGCTTACTGACTGCTCTGCTTGCTTCTACCCTCTCAGACAATGAGAGTAGGTAATGGTTCCCCTAGTACCCTGAGCTCACTCATTTATTCCTTCACTACCCCACCTTTTGGCTTGGATTATCATTCCTTTTGTCATTTATTTACTATTACTAGCTTTCTTATTACATACTTGTACCTAGAAATTGGAGCTGAAAAAATACTGTGCCTGTTTTTAATATGTAAATCTCACATAAAACATAAAATTCACCTTTCAAAGTGGTTTGTGATCATTTCTGGTAGAAGTCCATCAGGAATTTGAAGCTGGAGCTTCCCGTTATGAGTCACTCCACACTTCCATTGTATTTTGTGCACTTAATAACTCATCAATGCACATGGAACATATTGAAACATCTTGAAAGAAAATGTATTAAGATGTCATGTTCTTCGACTCACGATAAAATAAGCAGCAAAGCACACTAAGTTAGAAATCAGATACGCTGGCATATGGTTTCTCCAATGGTCATTTTGAAGTGGTGCTTGGGGCCACATCATGCATCTTGTGCAGGGGCCTCACTTGGGAGAGCAGAGTGATGCTTCACCTATTTACCTCCCCTTTCCCAAAGCACACTGTATTAAAAGGGAGAAATACACGATAATACTCCCTTAAAGTGGAGATGTCCCAATTTCTTATTTTTTATGGTGAGCCTTGTCTTGCAAATGCAGATCAAAGGGAAAAGAATTTCAAGCATGATCACTTTGTCCACTTTTTTTCTCAGCTCTGCTTAAGATCTTTTTCTTCTAGAAGTGATGAAAGAAGTTTTACTAGGAACATTAACTCTGTTTTTATCTACATAGATGCTGCCTTACCTGCTGAGCATTTTCCAGTATTTTCTATTTTAATTAGTAATAAACTTTTGGAACCAGTATCAGCAAGAAATTCCTTACAAAAAGATATTGGTAGTTAGAAAACATGTGACATACTTTGAACATATGACACTTTGAACATGACATGTTTTTGAACATATCTTGATAGTTAGGAAACCTATTGGGTTATGACAGCCAAAATTATATGCAGTCTTTAGCAAGAGCTTCGGTATTTTGAAGAAATGTAGAGCTAAATTTTGAATGTGTTTTGAGTTTCCTGTTTGTTAAACTCCCATTTACTCTATCTGTTCAGGCAGTAACAATGAAAGGACAGGTAGGTAATCATTCTGTTTTATCATTTACTCTCTCCTCCCATGCACACTATCACAGAATCACTCCTTACATTATTCCTCGCTGCCTACTTTTTCCTTCCCTTATGCTTTCATTAATATGTCATATGCTACCATTTCAAATTCTTATTACAGCTCAATTTCCCGAAACACTACTTCTTCCTGCACTGGTGCTGCCTGATTTGCTGAACATTACTGACAATTTCTGTTCACTTTTCAGATTTCCAGCATATGCCATATTTTGCCTTTGAAGCAGCTATTAGTCAGCCACTCTGCAGTTCCCTTAGCTCCCTTAGTGCACTGAGAATTTAAAAGCCCCTTTTTTGCAATTTTGGTGTGAGGGAGCAGGAATACAAAAAGCTGAAGGTTATATTACACAACAGTCCTATCTAGACGCCATTTAGATACTGCACTAAGTCTGGGCACTTGATCTCTGGAATAGCAAATATACTTTGGTGGGAGTACTTGTGCAACACTAGTGCTCAAGTATTATCACATAAAATGTGACTCTCTGTCACACGGGAAGACTGGATGTGACCAGAAACTTGGTCATAGACTGGGTTTTAAGAATTGTCTCAAAATATCACAAAAAGAGATTTTGAGCTATTTTGAAATGTGGTGACTGCACTCATGTAGGCAAGAAGATCCTACAGTAAAATGTCTGGCAACGGACTCCAAGGACTGAATGCGAAAATTCCCTGAAAAGGCTCTGTTGCATCAACATTCTCCACAACTGCTTGTGTGATCTTTCTTAATCTCACCACTGACTACGTGTGAGGACAAAAACAAAGGCACGGGTGATTGGAGTCTGAGAAATTAGCAAACCACTGTTAATGGCATAATTAATTAATCAGAAAATACAAGCACATATTGCTGGATTGACTCAGCAGGTCAGGTGTAATATGTAGGAAGAAGATCACAGTTGAAATTGTGTATCATTGGTCTTATTACAATTACCTCATAAATAATCAATTAAAATTCTGGGCAGCAGAATATGTAAGTATGTTGAGTATGAAAATTCAACCAAATGGCGTGAAACAAAGTTTTGCATTAAAAGTAATCACCCCATATGGAAATAAAAAGCTTTGCAGAAATAAGTGCAGGGGGGATGATGGTGTGGTGAATGGAAAGCAAGGTCTTGAATAATTGGCACAAGAGCCAGCAGAATAAGACTGAGAGTCAGAGTCACACAGCAGGGGAACAGGCTGTTGCCAACCACTATGCACTTAATTTAATCTATTTCCATTTTATTCTTTCCATATCTTATCATCGTCCCGAATTCTACCACTCACCTACACTAAGGGTAACTTACACTGCTCAATTAACCTCCCAACCTAAACATCTTTGGATTGGGGAAGAAAACCAGAGCACCCAGGGGAGAAGGGAAAAGATGCCATCTCTATAGAGCCAGCACTGGAAGTAGAGATTGAATCTTGGTTGCTGGAATGTTAAAATGTGAGCAATTATGCTGCCAAAAATGCCCTGCAAATGACCTAAACTCTGATATTCATCAGTGTGTTATGGTTGAATAATGCCAGTGCATTTCTTCACAAGGGTTTAGCCTTGTGCTCATTCTGTCTTTTAAGGCATAAAAAAGCCCAGACGCGTAACAACTTCATTAAGATCAACAATGCAGCCTTGGTGATGCTGATTGATATTCACCAGATTCAGACATCAAGTAAGGTTCAAAGCCAGTAACTTATTTGCAACTGCACATTTGCTATCAGAATGTTGAATCTGATCTGAAATATGAAGACCAAAGGCTTCACTTTCCAAGGGAAAAGATCTTGGGTTAGAATTGTGAAAAGTTATTTCCTACAGGCAAGCTTCACCTTTGCATATCAAAAGTCATTTTGTGACATATATTAGTTAGCATGTCAGCCTATTTTATTGTCCCTATATCAGCAAGGTAGATCTCACACAAGTGTAAGTATCTAAGATGCAGAGTATTCAAAGGACACTGCTTCGATATCCTTTGGGGGAGGGGATGGGACCCAGTTATCAGGACGGCAGTGGAAAATGAAAGTTCAGGCAGTTAAGCCTTTGCAAGTGGTTCTGAGAGAAACTTTTAAAAGAAGCATAAGGAAAGAAGTGGATTTGAGTTTTGAGTGGAGAGGGATGCAAGGATGTGAGAAAAGAAGCCATGTCTATAACAGAGACGATAGAAGATGGCAAGGTTGAGTAGGTCAAGAAACTATGCAGGATAAGAATCAAGAAACTTTTATCAATCTTGCAATCGAATAATGATTGACAAATGACACACCAGCTAATTGTAATACTAAGACTGTTGCTTGCACAAGTTTCATTATTGTGACAAAAGTTACACTTATCCTGCTCTCTAAAAGATAAATTTAGTAAAATTCAAGGAGGACTGAATTTTAAAAGGTTGATTTCTGAGTCTGAGTATGACCATACATTCTTACACTTCTAAACTGACTCCCTGACAGGATGACAAAATAGCAATAAAAACTCAATGACCTATAAACTGGATAATGCAATAGAAAAGGTTTGCACACAATACCAATCTGTTTCACTCAAAGTTCTTCAAAAATCATGAATTTCTTGTGCACTCCATTTCAACTTCTTTTAACTGACAAAGCAGAGGAGACTGGTCACACATGATGGAGTTCAATTGTATATGTTATATTCTTATATGATTTTGGTCCATTTTATGCCCACCAACTCAATAATGTCAAACCTCACCCACAACTTCCAATTGGAACTAATCCCACTGATTTCCACCCATATCCTGCTCTTCCTGACACGATCTTTCTAACCACCAAATGGAAATTGTCAAGTACAAATCTCTGGATTAATAAGCCTCTACATTACAATAGTGTTTCTGGTCATGTAATCTATTAAATGTACAATCATAAAACTTTAGATAATGAAACAGAACCAGGCCATTCAACATTGCTTTGCCATTCAATTTTGGCTATTCTTTCTTTCTTTCCTCATTCCCATCCTCCTGCCTTCTTCCCTGTAAACATTTCAACCCTTACCAATCCATTCACGGAAACCTAGTTTGACACATTCTACAAGGCCAAAAGTGGTTATCCACTCCTTGAAAGGAACTTTCCCGAACAGCATCCAATGAAGTAGAAATCATGCATTCCAACAATACGAAAGATCTCAGTGTTCCATGATAGCTTTTTATCTAGAATGTTATGACAGTGTGGAAGGGGGGGAACCATGCTCATAGCGTTCCTGCAGAAAAACCTGGCAAGTTGTAGTACAGGCAATACAATGACTGTTGTAAGCAGTATGCTTGGCAACTTTTTCAGTAGCAGAGCTTTATTTTCAGACTATTGGAGAACGCAGAGCTATCAGACTTCCATATTACAGCACTTCTGCAGCTTCTTTAAAAGAAATTAATAATAAAAATGTTTATTAATAGATATGCAAATACCGAGCTGGGCCAGGAACTGCACTGACAAGCCCTAGTGATTGTGTCAAATTGTTTATAAAGATTCTCTGCTTCTGACAAGGTTGCCTTCATTCTGAAGCTGAAAGTCGGACTGGGTTGTTTTTGCAAATGATTCATTCAATGTATGAAAATGCACGCATATGTGTTACAAAGACAATGGATTAAAATGTAATGTTTTGAAAAACAATAGTGATAAATATACCTGGCTATTTCCCTTTGACATAAAGACACGGAAACTACTCTATGATTTTTGCAGAAGTGATGATAATAAATAAAAGCAATATTTCTGCCCACAACAATTTTAAACTATGACAGAGTCTATTATTCTTTAACATCTGCCTTAAATGGACATTTCAAAGCCTAATTTCACAAACAGGAACCAAAACATTACAGTACACTTTAAAGAATGTGGTGTCTGCACAATTACAGCTGTTCACAGCTGATAAATAGTCTGATCCAGACTCAGACTGAGCTGGGTTCCTTGAAGGCTACTCAAATAGTCTGAAAAGCCCATATGTGATGTTACCTCTGGTGCAAATAGAAACTGAGCACATGATGGGTGTATGGCATACACTGCAGTGCATTCAGAGGGAATGTTAAAAGCAATAACTTCCCAGCAGAGGAAAGTGGAAGTGAGTGTTGATTTGTGCACTTGAGGAAGGAAATGAGAAGCAATGTGGAAAAAAAATATATTAATTTTTTTTGGACTTGTGATAGTTAACAATACACATTTGGTTTGGCATTTAGAAATGGATATAATATTCTGTACTGAATAGTGTGCAGACCAAGCAACATTTTGAATCAGTCCGCAAGATTTGACAAGGTGAAACAAGAAGTTATTTATTGGGTTTATCAGTACCAGGGCACATCAGGTGGGATCACTGAAATTAGTTTATAGTGCTTTAGCTGAGGATTTTAATAAGGTAACATTTTTTTGCTAAATTTATGGCAGTTGACAATGTACGGTCATATGTTATGCTTAGTTAAATGTTATATTTTACATCATCTACAAATAGTTAATGGATAGAATCATGGACATATTACATAAACAGCTAATGCCATCATAGCTCGTTAATAGATTTTAAAGGACACTTTGCACCATGCAATTTAACTTCTGTTACACTGTTTTATCAGTCATTGCTGTCAGATGAGTGTTTACAGCATTAATAAAAGAAGCCCGATTAGAAGTTCTATCCTTGTTACTTATATTCTTAAACAGCAATGGCATAGAAGCTATGGAAGCTACCCATACATACATAGGTGGTTAACACAAGCTCAGAAGTGTAAACAGTGAAGTACCACATTAAATGGCATAATTAAACCTTTTATTTTAATTATTACTCTTTATATCTATATCATGCCAGAGAAGCACAATTAATGATTGAAAATAAAAATTGCCTTATTCTGTCTACTTACACATTGAAGAGATACACATACAGTTTATCAACATATGGTTATTTGCTCTGGGCTCCATTATCAAACCATTTCCCTGCTCCTCTACAAAAAGGACCAGGGCAGAATGAACCAGTTTCCATGAAAGTAATATTTTGAGCACTTCTGGCAACTATGCTGCCACTGAACCTAATCATCTATCATTAATCTAAATTCCTAATTTAAATTTACATCACAATGGGATTTATTTAGCCTGAGGTTAATGAACTACAATCCAGGCTAATCTCATTTCCCAATCTTGTTCCATTGTCCTGTAGATTACATATTTAGATGTACACCCAACCATCTGCTAAATATGATCAGAGTTTCCACTTTTTTTCCCATTCGTACTTATAATAGTAGACTTATGTCTCCCTCAGTATTTGCTTGCCTGACAACTAGCGTTTTACACTGCACTTTACCTCTGACCAAACTAATGTTTATCTACAAGGTCAACATGACCCACCAGCCCTAAAACCTTACATACCTCAATAAACAAAATCACCCTGTATGTCCTTCTTAACCATCTTGACTCTGCATTGTTTACATCAGGGTTTTTGGAAACACACTCCTAGACCTTGCCATCTTTGTACACTTCACTACATTCTAAAATGTGCATTCCCTTGCTTTTTTTGTCCTTCCCATTAGTTACCTTCCCGGCCACCTGACTAGTTCATTATATTTCCTTGTAATCCAGAGCTTGATTACATATTAAAGTTGCATGGCCAACTTTTATATAATTGGAAACTTTTTAATCATGGCTCCAATATCCAATCTAACTCAGCTTTAATTTATAAAGTCATCAAGCACTACAGCACAGAAACAGGCCTCTCTGCTCACCCAGTCCATGCTCAACTGTTATTTGCCAGTCAAGCAATTGGTCAATACAATGTCTACACCTTTCCAGTTACCAAAACACCTCCTAGCTATTATCCTTTCCTATCTGTCTCTGAGACAGTCCAAGTTAAAGTCACTTTCTCTTCCAAGGATTTCTGCTCTTTTGGTTTTAACTGACAGGCCCAGCAAGAGACAGCACACTCACTCACTATTCTATGTTCCTGGTGGTGTTTGCTTGCTCCCCTCTCTCAATCCATGCTCCTATCCTCTTGCTGCTGAGCTTACTTGAATCTAGTCTGCTCAACACACTACAGTATCAGTTTTCAAACTGTATATCTGCAGCAGGCATTGCATGCAGATAAAGTATCATAAAATGGAAGAAGTTCACCACCTTTACCCAGTTAACTTTAGCAGCATTACAACAGATACACTCAGTAAGTGATTTAATGGTCCAGATTCTCATCAACTAAACTGAATTTCAATCCAGACAGTTATCTTCTAAGTGAAATTATTGCTCTTGATTTACCTCTAATCATATTTAAGTATCTTAAATATGATTAGAGTACCAGTGGAGTGCCTCAGGGATCTGTGCTAGGATCCTTACTCTTTGTGATTTTTATAAATGACCTGGATGAGTGGAGGGATGGGTTAGTAAGTCTGCTGGTGACACAAAGGTTGGAGGTGTTGTGGATAGTGTGGAGGGCTGTCAGAGGTTACAGCGGGACATTGATAGGATGCAAAACTGGGCTGAGAAGGGGCAGGTGGAGTTCAACCCAGGTAAGTGTGAAGTGGTTCATTTGGGTAGGTCAAATATGATGGCAGAATATAGTATTAATGGTAAGACTCTTGGCAGTGTGGAGGATCAGAGGGATCTTGGGGTCCGAGTACATAGGACGCTCAAAGCAGCTGTGCAGGTTGACTCTGTGTTTAAGAAGGCATATGGTGTATTGGCCTTCATCGATCATAGAACTGAATTTAGGAGCCCAGAGGTAATGTTGCAGCTATACAGGACCCTGGTCAGACCCCACTTGGAGTACTGTGCTCAGTTCTGGTTGCCTCACTACGGGAAGGATATGGAAGCCATAGAAAGGGTGCAGAGGAGATTTACAAGGATGTTGCCTGGATTGGGGGGCATGCCTTATGAGAATAGGTTGAGTGAACTTGGCCTTTTCTTCTTGGAGCGAAGGAGAATGAGAGGGGACCTAATAGAGGTGTATAAGATGATGAGAGGTATTGATTTTGTGGATAGTCAGAGGCTTTTTCCCAGGACTGAAATGGTTGCCAAAAAAGGACGCAGGTTTAAAGTGCTGGGGAGTAGGTACAGAGGAGATGTCAGGGGGTAAGTTTTTTACTCACAGAGTGATGAGTGCATGGATTGGGCTGCCGGCAACAGTGGTGGAGGCGGATACGATAGGGTATTTTAAGAGGCTTTTAAATAGGTACATGGAGCTTAGTAAAATAGAGGGCTATGGGTAAATCTAGTAATTTCTAAGGTAGGGACGTGTTCAGCACAGCTTTGTGGGCTGAAGGGCCTGTATTGTGCTGTAGGTTTTCTATGTTTCTAAATTGATGGTTCAAGTTAACGATAATCTAACAGTGATCAGAATTACACATACCGGTACTTCTTATCCTGTGGAATAAGTTGTTTAGTGCAGCGAGACGCTATTGTTATAATTTACTATTTCCTTTGATGCCTCGCTAAGGTCCCTATTTTCCTCTTGAACTGCCCTCTACACCTCAGCTGCAGTTTAGTGTGTACTCTTTTGCCTTGTTTACCCTTTCCAAAACCTCAAACTTTTCTACATTAAATTCCATTTGCCACTGACCAACCAACTTGGACCATAAGGCTTAAGACACAGGAGCAGAATTAAGCCATTCAGCCCATCAAATCTGTTCTGCCAATTCTACTTTCTACCTTCCTGCAGTTTACAACCATTCCTGGTTTGGATATATTAAACAGTGACATCTCATTTCCATTAATTTGGTCAGATTTTACCATTCTCTAATATCTTTAAGCCAATTAACGAAATAATATTTTAAAAAATGCTCCCATGACTTTTTTTCCTGTAGATGATTTCATTAGTGCTCAGTATCTTCAATTTCTGAACACATCAAAAAATCCAGGAGGGATAGAAATCTACTGAGCCAACTGCTGGATGGAAATAAGCTGGGCACTAGATCAGATAAAAAGGCTGGTCTTATTGTAGCTGTATTAACATATGGAAAACAGCTATATCTATAACCTAGTCACTATGGTTGTTTCTATATTGGTTTACAACAATGAAGGCTCTTACACAAAACCTTCGTGAAATTAATTCAGGAGATGAAGGGCAAAAGCAACTGAAGATATATACTTAATGCAAATGGATAATAGTGTTCTCACACAAAGGAGGAAAGCAAATGTTGGAAATATGAAATAAAGCAAAAAAACATGCAAAAGGCCAGTCAGCATCTGATTTGAAAAGTTCTGATGACAGTGCTCAAGAGCTAGCCTATCTTTTCTTTAAGGTGCTGCACATTTCCAACATTTGCTTTTTGTATTTAAAGATTACTGTTATTAGATTATGCTTCTAAACTAATTATCTAGCATTTTATGAGGTATAGAGTATTTACTGAATAATGCACATCCATCCAATAACATTACATGCAATGCAATTGGAACTGCATAATCCAAACAATAATCCTAATTATGACTAAAGCAGGACAAATTCAAATTGCAATGATGTTTACAAAAAAAAATCAGACAGGACTCAAAACCCTTTCAGGTGAGTTGATGTTAGGTGGTGGGAAGTACATGCATTACTTACCATAGGTTGTGGACTGGTTTACTTCATGTCACACATACAAAGGAGAAGAAAGAAGTAACAGAAAGGGAACAGTCAACGCAAACTCCATCAACAAGGTAACACCTCAAAGGAGAAGTCCTGTCTTACTTTTGCAATTGGAAAATTACATTATAAATAGATTTAGTCATGTCAGTGGAATGACCATGTCAACTTTCAGACTTCAGAGTCTTGACTTGTTTGATAATCACCAATTGTTTGGCACCTATTCAGAGACCAATTATGATAACTTTCATCTCAAAAATGAAAAGGAGGATATTGGATGTACAAAGTTTAGTGAATGTACTCAACATTTTATCTTAAATTAAAAGTAAAGTTATGGAAACAGCACTGTGTTGCATCCATTGAACAAAAGCAATAGGTAAACCAGGAACAAAATTGAAGAGGGAATGTAGAGAATGAAGGAAAAAGAAGAAAATAAATCGCAAAGTGATTAAATGCTTTCTATTAATCTGCAGAACTAAGCTATTCTATGTTGAGCTCTTTACAGCTTCAGTGAATTGGAAATTTGTTGGAAGTGCTAAAACTTAGATCAAAAGTCAGAGTAAAGAAATTAATCAGAAACGTCGACAGTGCTTCTCCCTATAGATGTTGCCTAGCCTGCTGTGTTCCACTGGAATTTTGTGTGTGTTATTAGAATAAAGGTTATAAATGCTTTTTAGAACAGTGTACTATAGTCCTTATTGTGATAAAAATATTTTATTGCCAGAAATATAAAACCATTATCCATAACCAGAAAATACAATGGAAATTTTAATCATACTTCATTAATTTCATTATTAAATTTATTAATTAAAATCCAGTCTTCTATTCTAAATGATATTATGCCATTCAAAAGGATGTGACTTTTGAATTAGTTCTCTTATTTGTTATTTCATCATGGCCCATTTTCACATGTCTATTGTCAAATATCGCTTCAACAAACATGCATTTAACTTATTATACCAATGAAGACTGTCATTTTTCACTAAGAAGTTGTGGTTGACTAAAAAGACACAGATAATCCAAGTTAAGACAACACAAGACAATTTCTCCAATTTAACATGAAACAATTTCACACCAATTGTGAATGTACCACTTGTCATTCTCCCGTCAGTATTAAAATGACTACAGTCATAATTGAGAGAAATGCTCAATGATAAACAATTAGAGTATATTCACTATGTACAAAACTTCTCCACCTAGCAAACCACTGCAGCAGAAATTGAAACAGAATTATGTTAGTTCCATTTCAGATGGTGATGGCCTAGATTGTGCAGATATATTGACAAGGAAATTTTCAAGTTCCTGAAAATGTTTGGTTCTGCAAACTTCAAATAATTTCTCAAGCTAACAAATAGATATTTAAATACAGAAAGCCAGCTCTCAGTGATACCTGCTTTTCCATGGAATGTACCATCAAAATCCTCAATTTATTTCTTTTTGCAGATCACTGAACTGATGACAATTCCAACTTGTTGTACAACACCATTTCTATAAAATCATAATAAGATTAAATTTCACCTAATAAGGGTCAGAATGATTCACCTTATAGAAACCAATGAATTTTTGATTATGCAATTACTGTTGAAAACCTCCCAGGTTCTGAAAAATTAATTTTACATAGATTCTTATTTCCTTGGGATACTTAAAAGACACACATATATATATAAAAACACAAAAACACAAGACATATTATTCAGAACAATTAACAATATTATTTCTTTAAAATTTATGAGATTACAGCTTCTATCTTAATCTCATATAAATATTCCAATCTGTACACACTGTAAAATGTTTAAAAAGTTAACTAAAACTTATGGATGTTTTACCTTCTGGTTTGACGCCTATTCTTCAATGCAGATGTTTGTACTAATATAGGAGCATGCAGGTCAGCTACAACTTTATATAAAATGGAAAGTAAAGTTATAACTGGAGTATTGTCTCTAGTTCCCAGGGCCACAGTAGAAAAGATATGATTGCATTGGAGACAGCGCAGTGGAGATTCACTAGGAATGTTATACTAATTATGATGAAAGATGAGAAAGGTTGTTTTTCTTGGAGTGAAGGGGGCTCGGGAGGGGGTTGCTAGTGGTGTACAAAATTATGAGTGGCATAGATTGGGTGGAAAGTGAGAAACTTCTCCTCAATGAAAATCTAAAACCCGCTGGCATAGAGCAAGGTGTATTACCCACAATGAATGCACTGATACCAACAAAACACTGAAAAGTATCTTGAAATCAGCAAGGCTTAGCAGTGCTAGTAAATAGGATTAGAATAGATGGGTATTTATTATTAGCTTGGATGGACATGGTAGGATGAAAGGCAGTTTTCTGTGCTGTATGATCCTATGACTCTTTAATTGGACAAGCACATGTAAACATCTGTTCCTGTTTCAAATGAAAAGATAAAAATACCAATCATCTGTATTGCTGCTTGTAAAAATTCAGGACCAAGTACTGGGGTCAGGTAAGCAAAATCAAAACATTTCTTACCTTTGGATTAGGATCCACTTTGAAGTCACTTATCTGCAATTATTTTATATTTACTTTTGATATTATTATTTACAATTAAATACCTTCGGCAATGAGAACATGGCAGCCCTCACATTTGAAATCCTTTAGAGGATAGCCTATTTTGGGGTTAAAACTTGTTCAGTATTTGATCTTCATTCTTCCACCCCAGATCAACTCAGTCTCTTAATAAGCATTACCCTAGAATAACTGATCTTCAAAATAATATTGCAGAGTTTTTTAACTACAAGCATGTTTACTGAATACAATTCACTCAAAGTAAATTTATTATCAAACTACATACATCTCACTTTATACAACACGGAGATTCATTTTCTTATGGGCACTCATGGTAAAAACAAGAAACACAATGGAATCAACAGACCGCTCAAACAGGACAACTAATCAATGTGGAAAAGACAACAAAATGTGCAAATACAGAAAAAGAAAAAAGGAAATAACAATAATATTAATAACAAATGAATAAGCAATAAATATCGAGAACATGACAGGAAGAGTCCTTGCAAGTGAGTCCATTGGTTGAGGAAATATTTCAATGATGGGACGAATGAAGTTGAGTTAAGTTATCCACTCTGGTTCAAGAGTCTAATGGTTGAGGGTAATAACTGTTCCTGAATCTGGTGATATGGATCCCGAGGCCCCTGCACCTTTTTCCTGATGGCAGCAGCTCTGGAAGATTGGGGTCCTTGATGGTGGATGCTGCTTTCATGTGAAAGTGTTCCATGCTCAATGGTGGGGAGGGCTTTACCCGTGATGGACTGGGCTGTATCCACTACTTTTTGTGAGCTTTTCCATTCAAGAGCATTGGTATTTCCATACCAGGTCATGATGCAACCAGACAATACACAGTGCTCTCCATTACACATCTATAGAAGTTGGTCAAAGTTTTAGATAACATGCCCAACGTTCGCAAACTTTTAAGAAAACAGCGATGTTGCTGAGCTTTCGGCATAATGACACCTATGTGCTGGATGCAGGACAGATCCTCTAAAATGATATTACTGAGGGAATTAAAGCTCTATACCTCAGATCCCCCAATGAAAAATGGCTCATGGGCCTCTGGTTTCCTCCTCCTGAGGTCAATAATCAGCTCTTTGGTCTTGCTGACACTAAGTGCAACTTTGTTGTTGTGATTGAAAATCTATCGCCACTCAGCCAAATTTTCAATCTATCTCCTATATGCTGATTCATCACCACCTTTGATTCAGCCAGTAAAGTAAGTAGAGCAGGGGGTAAGCACACAGCCTTGTGGTGTATCTGTGCTGATGGAGATTGTGAAGATGAAGATGTTTTTGCCATCCAAACTGATTGGGATCTGCAAGCGAGGAAATCGAGGATCCAGTTGCCCAAGGAGGTATCGAGGTCAAGGTCTTGTAGCTTATTGTTTAGCTTTGAGGGGAGTATAGTATTGTATGCTGAGTTGTAATCAATGAAGAACATTGTATTATATGTATCTTCACTGTCCAGATGTTCCAGGGTTGAGTGAGAGCCAATAAAATGGCATCTCTGTTGACTTGTCATGACAGTCAGCAAATTGGAGCAGTTCCAAGTCACTTCTCAGGCAGAATTGATATATTTCATCACAGTGGGTGCAAATGTTACTAGATGATAGTCAATGAAGCGAATTACTATGTTCTTCGTAGGCACCGATATAATTGAAGCCTGCTTGAAGCAGATAGGTATCTCAGACTGCCTAAGTGAGAGGTTAAAGATATCATTGAACACTCTAACCAGTTGATCAACACAGTTCTTCAGTACTTGGCCAAATACCCCATCTGGGCCGAATGCTTTCCGTGGAATCAACCTCCTGAAGGATGCTCTCACATCAGCCTCAGAGTCTGAAATCACAGGGTCATCAGAGGCTGTGGGATATCGTGAAGGTGCCTCCATGCTTTGATGGTCAAAGCAAGCTTTAAAGGCATTGAGCTCATCTGGGAGTGAAGCCTTGATGTCAACTATGTTGCTTGTTTTCACTTTGTAGGTGATAGCATTTAAGCCTTACCACAATTGTTGAGCATCCTTTAGTAATGCAAATTTAGAATTTAGAATTGCCAAATCGCATGCAAGATGGCTTTGTGAAGATCGTACCCGGACATCTTGTATTTAACTTGGTCGCCAGACCTGAATGCCGCTGATCCGGCCCTTAGCAGATTGCAGATCTCATGGTTCACCCAGGCCTTCTGCTTGAGGAAGCCTCTGAACAATTTTGATTTTGTGGGAACACACTCATCTATCACTAATATTATAAAGTTTGTGACAACTGTGGTGCATTGGTTCGGATACTCTAATGTGTCCTTGAATATGGTCCATTTCACTGCCTCTCACAACCAACTCTTTGTTGTTCTTACCTCTGGAGGCCTGCTCTTTAGCCTCTGATGGTATGCAGATAGGAGAAGGGCAGCTAAGTGATTCCCAAAATGAGGTCTAGGAAAGGAACGGTCAGCATTCCAAACTGTTGTGTAAAAGTAGTTGAGTGTGTTGGGACCCCTGGTGCTGCAGGTGATACGTTGATAAAGGGGTGGAGATTTTTTTTCAAACGAGACAGATTGATGTCCCTGACAACAATTTGAAAGACACCAAGGTAGGGTGTTCCTTGTTTGTTGTTTACTTACTTCACTGAGTGCCTGCTTAACATCAGCCTCTGGCAGTAGGTAAACTGCAGTCAGAAATACAGAGGTGAACTCTCTTGATAAGTAGAATGGTTGGCATTTAATCATTCAATGTTCCAGGTCAGGGGAACAAGAATGCGACAAGGACCACTGCATCTGAACACCACAAAGAGTTGATCATTAAACACTCCCAGCTTTTGCCTTCTCTGAATCAGCAGTCTAGTCCATCCTGTGTATCGAGAAGCCCTTGGGTCTTACCGATGCATCCAGCATGTCCAGAGTGAGCCATGTCTCCAGGAAACACAGAATGATGCATTCTTGCTGTGGGTTTCCTACAGTAGCTTGGTGAAACTGTGGGTAAGATCCCCTTGTGCTGGTAGATCGTTTTCACAATTTTCAGGAATTGTAGAACAATTTCTCACATTTGTTTTTCTGAACCAGCCCAGAAATATCTTAAAATAAAAGAATCCTTTGCCTGTCTTTACCACAAAATTTGCCTTTAAGCCTTCTTGATGTGCTAATAACAAATTGGAAGTTACACTAATAATTGCAGAATTAGGACATCCTTACTTAGTAAAGAGTTACATTAAAAGTTTAATATTAATATTATTTAAAATTAATTTTAACATATAATTATTACCATAAAAAGTTTAAAATGCAACAATACTCAGGCAGCCCCGTGGGAAATGGGAAATACGCTGCATTGTTAAAGGGAAAACAGGTGTAAATGGGTTTCTATTTTAAGGCATGAAAATGACAGAATGAGGAGAAGGGGCCTCCAAGGAGGGATTTGCTGGTGGCGGGGCAAATTAGAACACAAGAATGTAATTTTATAACATACATCAATTATTAATTTATTTTAAAAAACAACAATGTCCCTTTAGACAGTGAAGGCAGGCAGGCAGTGAAGAAGGCTAATGGAATGTTGGGCCTTTATTACAAAGGGAATTGAGTACAAGAGCAAAGAAATCCTTTTGCATTTGTACAGGGCCCTGGTGAGACCACACCTGGAGTATTGTGTACAGTTTTGGCCTCCAGGGTTAAGGAAGGACATCCTGGCTATAGAGGAAGTGCAGCGTAGATTCACGAGGTTAATTCCTGGGATGTCCCAACTGTCTTACGCAGAGAGGTTAGAGAGACTGGGCTTGGACACGCTGGAATTAAGGAGATTGAGAGGGGATCTGATTGCAACATATAAGATTATTAAGGGATTAGACAAGATAGAGGCAGGAATTATGTTCCAGATGCTGGGAGAGTCCAGAGGGCATGGTTTAAGAATAAAGGGTAGGTAATTTAGGACAGAGTTAAGGAAAAACTTCTTCTCCCAGAGAGTTGTGGGGGTGTAGAATGCACTGCCTCAGAAGGCAGTGGAGGCCAATTCTCTGGATGCTTTCAAGAAGGAGCTAGATAGGTATCTTATGGATAGGGGAATCAAGGGATATGGGGACAAGGCAGGAACCCGGATATTGATAGTAGATGATCAGCCATGATCTCAGAATGGTGGTGCAGGCTCGAAGGGCCGAATGGTCTACTTCTGCACCAATTGTCTTTTGTCTATTTAACTCATGCTAGATTGATTTATTTTTTAGTATAATGCACTTCTTTTTTTATTCATAAAATAACGATGGGATTTATTATTATTTAGTGATAACAGCACAGTGTAGGGTTTTCCAACCTTTTTTTATGCCATGGACCCATGTCATTAACCAAGAGTGCCTGTAGACCCCAGGCTGGAAACCCTTGGTGGAGACCTTTCTGGCCTCTCAAGCCTTGCCACCCCAGCAACTTCTGACAAACCCAACTAACCCTAACCTAATTATGGGACAATTAACAATGATCAATTAACCTACCTGGTACATCTTTAGACTGTAGGAGGAAACCAGAGCACCTGGGGAAAACCCAGGCATTCCACAGGGAGAGCGTAGAGACTCCTCACAGATGGCACTGGAATTGAACTCCAAATTCTGGAATGCCCTGAGCTGTAACAGCGCCACACTAACTGTTATGCTATCATGGCACCTGAAGTACTTGAAATGAGCTCATTCTTTGATAATTTTGCGACTTGCAGGAAATATCATGGCAAGTAAAGCATGATTTGAGGGGCATCATGAAAGGACATGTCCAGGGCAATTTTTCAATGGGTGCAATAGCCAAAAACAGGTACATATTAAAGCAGATAAATGAAAAGACCATACGACCATAAAAGATAGGAGCAAAATTAAGCCATTTGGCCCATCTGCTCCACTATTTCATCATGGATGTCCCATTTTCCCTCTCAACACAATTCTCCTGCCTGCTCCAGGTAGCCTTTCATACCCTGACTAATCAAGAATCTAACAGCTTCCACCATAAATACACCCAATGACCTGGCCTCCACAGCCAATTGTGGCAATGAACTCCACAGATTCACCACCGTTTGGCTAAAGAAATTCCTCCTCACCTCCATTCTAAATGGACATCCATCTGTTCTGAGGCTGTGCCCTCTGGTCCCAGACTCACTCACTATAGGAAACATCCTCTCTACATCCACTTTATCTAGGCCTTTCAACATTTGAAAGGTTTCAATGAGATGCCACATGTTCTTCTTAATTCCAGCAAGTAAAGATCAAAAGCCATCAATTGCTTCTCATATGATGTCATTCATTCGCATGAATCTCCTCTGTATCCTCTCCAATGTCAGCACAAACTTACTCAGATAAGGGGCCCATAAATGCTCACAATACTCCAAGTGAGGCTTTGCCACTGCCTTATAAAACCTCAGCATTACCTCCTTGCTTTTTTACTCTAGTTCTCGCATAATGAATGCTAACATTGCATTTGCCTTCTGTACCACCAACTCAACCTGCAAGTTAACCTTTAGGGAATCCTCCATGAGGAATCCCAAATCCGTTTGCACCTCCAATTTTTGAATTTTCTGCCTCTTTAGAAAATACTTTTGTTCTGTATACCAAAGTGTATGATTATATTTATTCATCTGCCACTTCTTTGCCCATTCTGTCTAAGTCCTTCTGCAGTATCTCTGTGACATCCCTCCACCTATCTTCACACTGCTCACAAAGCCATCAATTCCATCATCCAAATTATTGACATACAACTTAAAAAGAAGTGGTCTGAACACAGCCCCTATGGAATACCACTCATCACTGGCAGCCAACCAGAAAAGGCTTCCTTTATTCCCACTCTTAGTCTCCTGCCAATTAGCCAATGTTCTATCCATGCTAGAATCTTTCCTGTAAAACCATGGGCTCTAATCTTGTTAAGTAGCCTCATGTGTGGCACCTTGTCAAAGACTTTCTACAAATTCAGGTAGACAATATCTGCTGATGCTCCTTTGTCTATCCTGTTTGTTATTTTCTCAAAGAATTCCAACAGATTTGACAGGGAAGATTTCCCCTTAAGGAAACCATAATGAATTTGGCCTATTTTGTCATGTGCCTCCAAATACCTGGAGACCTCATCCTTAGCAAGTGAGTCTAATATCTTCCCAACCGCTGTGGACAGGATAACTGGCCTAAAATTTCCTTTCTTCTGCCACCCTACCTTTTTGAACATAGAACATAGAATTGTACAGCACATTACAGGACCTTTGACCCACAATGTTGTGCCGACCCTCAAACCCTGCCTCACATATAACCCCCCACCTTAAATTCCTCCATATACCTGTCTTGTAGATCCTTAAACTTCACTAGTGTATCTGCCACTGACTCAGGCAGTGCATTCCATGCACAAACCACTCTCTGAGTAAAAAATCTTCCTCTAATATCCCCCTTGAACTTCCCTCCCCTTACCTTAAAGCCATGTCCTCTTGTACTGAGCAGTGGTGCCTTGGGGAAGAGGCACTGGCTATCCACTCTATCTATTCCTCTTAATATCTTGTACAGCTCTATCATATCTCCTCTCATCCTCCTCTCCAAAGAGTAAAGCCCTAGCTCCCTTAATCTCTGATCATAATCCATACTCTCTAAACCAGGCAGCATCCTGGTAAATCTCCTCTGTACCCTTTCCAATGCTTCCACATCCTTCCTATACTGAGGCGACCAGAACTAGACACAGTACTCCAAGTGTGGCCTGCACAGAGTTTTATAGAGCAGCATCATTACATCACGTCTCTTAAACTCTATCCCTCGACATATGAAAGCTAACACCCCATAAGCTTTCTTAACTACCCTATCTACCTGTGAGGCATTTACTTTATACTCTGCCTCGGAGTTTGTCCTTCCAATGTGTACCACCTCACACTTCTCCGGGTTGAACTCAATCTGCCACTTCTCAGCCCACTTCAGCATCCTATCAATGTCTCTCTACAATCTTCGACAATCCTCTACACTATCTACAACACCACCAACCTTTGTGTCATCTGCAAACTTGCCAACCCCACATTCTACCCCCACATTCAGGTCATTAATAAAAATCACAAAAAGTAGAGGTCCCAGAACAGATCCTTTGTGGGACACCACTAGTCACAATCTTCCAATCTGAATGTACTCCCTTCACCATGACCCTCTGCCTTCTGCAGGCAAGCCAATTCTGAATCCACCTGGCCAAACTTCCCTGGAACCTATGCCTTCTGACTTTCTGAAAAAGCCTACCATTGGAACCTTGTCAAATGCCTTACTAAAATCCATGTAGATCACATCCACTGCACTACCTTCATCTATATGCCTGGTCACCTCCTCAAAGAACTCTATCAGGATTGTTAAACACGATCTGCCCTTCACAAAGCCATGCTCACTGTCCTGGATCAGACCATGATTCTCTAAATGCCCATTTTGAGCAAGGGGACAACATTCGCCTCCCTTCAATCCTCTGGTACCATTCCCGTGGACAACGAGGATATAAAGATCATAGCCAGAGGCTCAGCAATCTCTTCCCTCAACTCCTGAAGCAGCCTGGGGAATATTCTATCAGGCCCCGGGGACTTATCTGTCCTAATGTATTTTAACAACTCCAACACCTCCTCTCCCTTAATATCAACATGCTTCAGAACATCAACCTAACTCATATTGTCCTCACCATCATCAAGTTCCCTCTCATTGGTGAATATCGAAGAGAATTATTCACTGAGGACCTCGCTGACTTCCACAGCCTCCAGGCACATCTTCCCATTTTTATCTCTAATCGGTCCTACCTTCACTCTTGTCATCCTTTTGTTCTTCACATAATTGAAGAATGCCTTGGAGTCTTCCTTTACCCTACTCACCAAGACTTCTCATGTCCCCTTCTTGCTCTTTTCAGACCCTTCCTAAGCTCCTTTCTTGCTACCCTATATTCCTCAATAGACCCATCTGATCCTTGCTTCCTAAGCCTCATGTATGCTGCCTTCTTCCACCTGACTAGATTTGCCACCTCACTTGTCACCCATGGTTCCTTCACCCTACCATTCTTTATCTTCCTCACCGGGACAAATTTATCCCTAACATCCTGCAAGAGATCCTTAAACATCGACCACATGTCCATAGTACATTTCCCTGCAAAAACATCATCCCAATTCACACCCGCAAGTTCTAGCCTTATAGCTTCATAATTTGCCCTTCCCCAATTAAAAATCTTCCTGTCCTCTCTGATTCTATCCTTTTCCATGATAATGCTAAAGGTCAGGGAGTGGTGATCACTGTCCCCCAGATGCTCACCCACTGACAGATCTGTGACCTGACCCAGTTCGTTACCTAATACTAGATCTAGTATGGCATTCCCCCTAGTCGGCCTGTCAACATACTGTGACAGGAATCCATCCTGGACACACTTAACAAACTCTGCCCCATCTAAACCCTTGGAACTAATCAGGTGCCAATCAATATTAGGGAAGTTAAAGTCACCCATGATAACAACCCTGTTATTTTTGCACCTTTCCAAAATCTGCCTCTCAATCTGCTCCTCGGTATCTTTGCTGCTACCAGGGGGCCTACAGAATACCCCCAGTAGAGTAACTGCTCCCTTCATGTTCCTGACTTCCATCCATACTGACTCAAAAGAGGATCCTGCTACATTACCCACCCTTTCTATAGCTGTAATAGTATCCCTGACCAGTAATGCCACCCCTCCTCCCCTTTTTCCCCCTTCTCTATCCCTTTTAAAGCACTGAAATCCAGGAATATTGAGAATCCATTCCTGCCCTGGTGCCAGCCAATTTCTCTGGAATGGCCACTACACCATAATTCCATGTACATATCCAAGCTCTCAGTTCATTACCTTTGTTCTTGATGCTTCTTGCATTGAAGTACACACACTTTAGCCCTTCTACCTTGCTACCTTCACACCCTTTATTCTGCTGCTCTTTCCTCAAAGCCTCTCTATATGCTAGATCTGGCTTTACTTCATGCACTTCTTTCACTGCTCTATCGCTCCGGGTCCCATCCCCCTCACAAATTAGTTTAAACCCTCCCGAACCATGCTAGCAAGCCTACCAGCAAGGATATTGCTCCCCCTCGAGTTCAGGTGCAACCCATCCAATCTGTACAGGTCCCACCTTCCCCAGAAGAGATCTCAATGATCCAAAAATCTAAAACCCTGCCCCCTGCACCAACTCCTCAGCCAGGCATTCAACTGCCATCTCCTCCAATTCTTACCATCACTATTTCGTAGCACTGGCAGCAATCCTGAAAACGCCACGCTTGAGGTCCTGTTCATCAGCCTTCTGCCCAGTTCCCAAAACTGAAGAATGACGTGACATTTGCAGTTTTCCAGTCCTCCAGAAACATGCTAAAATCTAGTGCTTCCTGAAAGATCATTATCAATGCCTTCACAATCTTTTCAGCTATCTCTTTCAGAACCCTGGGATGCAGACCATGTAGTCCATGTGACTTATCTACCTTCAGCCCTCTCATCTTCCGAAGCACCTTCTCCTTAGTAATAGCAATTGCACACATGACTGCCCCTGACTCTCTCGAACTTCCGGCATACTGCTACTGTCTTCCATATTATCATTTCTATGTGCAATTCACAGATGAAAAACAGAGGCAAACAAGTCTAAAAGTGTGACAGTTTTGAGTTCAGAGTGCTTACTGTCTGTCCTTATATACATTGGTATACCGGTGTCCCCCCGCTTTACGAATGTTTGCTTTACGCCACTTCGCTTTTACAGAAGACCTACATTAGTAACCTGTTTTTGCATGATAAAGGATTTTTGCTTTTACGAAAACTTTTCCCATGTAAGTTAACGGTTCTTCGCCTTACGCCATTTTGGCTTAAGAAAGGTTTCATAGGAATGCTCTACCTTTGTGGGGGGGGGGGGCACCTGTATTATTGATGACTAATCATTTTTGTCGTAGAAGTAATCAACAAATTAACAAGTTTTTGCATCAAACTCTATAATTTTGGCGGATTGAATAACCCTTCAAGATAAGTTTGTAAAGAATGTATATAGCCAAAATAACTTGGATATTTGTCTCTACAGATGCTGCCCAACCCATGAGCGATTTGTTTAGTACTCCATATTCCAGCATCCAGTGACTCTAGCTTTTCGAGATTTTTGTCCCCTCAATTTACTATAAAAACTGCTGATAATGTTCAAGCCAGCTGGAGAAACCGACTTTTGAACATTCAATGCTTGTATTCAGAGGTCAGCTGGAGACGCTCATGGAGTGAGTACCGTTTTGGATTCGCTCCGTAACTTTTACTTTTTTTAACCTTTGATCACCCTTATTCAGCGTATTTTTACCTATACCGAAAGTTTCTTTATTCTTTTTTTTGGATTTACTGCTAAGCGTTTGTTGTGAACTTTTGAAGATATGCAAACAGAAATGTCTCTCAGGTCTAAGGGACGGGATCCCGGACGTAATCCGAACGGTAACGGAAAAAAGCAGGCTCCGACACAACAAACACCATTAACTTTTGAATTGTTTATGGAGGTTTTGAATCAAAAATTTGCTGAACTACAACAATTTTTTAAAGAAGATATAAAGGCTTTTCAAGAGTACATGGTTAAGACGGACTTAGTAATTAAACAGCAACAAACTCTTATTGCGTCTCTGCAAGAAGAAGCTCGGAAGCGAGATTTGACTATTGGAAAACTGCAACAGGATTTAATTTCGACCATTAAGCTGATGGAAGCCCTTAAAGCCAAGAGTGACGATTTTGAGAATCGCTCCAGAAGACAGAACGTACGTATACTTGGTCTTCCAGACGGCATAGAAAAAGATGACCCTTCGAAATATTTTGCTCAACTTTTAAAAGAAGCGTTTCCGACAATTTTCCCGAATAACCCTCCTTTATTGGATCGGGCACATAGAATTCGGCGTCGATCACCGAGTGCTACAGATAAACCTTCGGTGATAATTGTCCGGTTCCATTATGTACATGACAAAGAACAAGTTATAAGAGCAGCTCGTCGACTAGGAATGATTAAAATCAAAGATTTTTCCTTCCGTCTGATCGAAGATTTTAGTTCAGATCTTTTAAAAAGAAGGCTTCTTTTTAAACCGTTGATGGCTGAATGTTATGAGAAAAATCTGAAACCTGCGCTCCTATACCCTGCGAAGCTTCGAATTTCTCCGTCGAATGCTTCACGACAAATTTTCCTTTCAACTTCAGAAGCGAGAAAATATCTGGAGGAGAACTTCCCTACTGTTACAGACACCAGTCTTTAATAAATGAATGATTCTGATCATATAAGATGGTTCTCGATCTCTTAAACCAGAATTATAATCTGGTTACTGGTGTAGGTTCATCCTACACTTTATGCTCAAGTTAAAGTGTGTTTGCGTCATGTTAATTGTTTTTGCCTTATACACTTTAATCATTTAACTACATACTTGTCTATTAACTTTGTTCCTTCGAAGGTATATTTTTAATTCTTTGAAGGTAAATTTTTCCTTGATTAAGATGGTGGTTTTTTGGAAAAGATTTTTGGTTTTGCTTAAGATGGCATTATGTTTATATTTTTCGTGTTTTTTCTAGACAAGGCATCGCTTATCTTAGCTTAAATATTTTTTGTTTTGTCTGGGCCAGAGCCCGAGTTATAATTGTTTTTAGTGATTATATTTTTATTCTTTTTACAACTAACTATACTTAGAAATATGGTTTTTATTATAGCGATTTTATTTTTAAAGTCGGGGTGATTCTTTTATATATATCCTTTTTATATGGAGTGTTCTTCAGCTGACATGGGGGTAGGATTAGTCTGACTTTTTCTCTTTTTAAGTCATATTTTGGCTTTTTCTCTTTTTCTTGGGGGGTGGGGGGATGGTCTGTTTTCTAATTCTATTTTTTTTACACCAGTTTGTGTTAGTTTTTTTATTTGGGCTGTTTTTGAACTTCAAATATGTCTGTGTTATCGTCACTTCCGGGTCTTCTCACTACTTTTGTTCCTCTTCCGGGTGCATGAATTTATAAGTTGGTTAACCCTTTCTATACCAAAGGGTTGATTATAGAATTATGGCTCAGACCATTAATTTTGTGTCTTGGAATACTAATGGTTTAAATCATCCAATTAAACGAAAGAAGATTTTCAAAGTATTCCAAAGACTTAATGCTCATATCATTTTTGTACAAGAAACTCATGTGAGGAGGGAGGACAAATTTCGTTTTTTTAGATTTTGGCGGGGTCAACAGTATCATGCAAATTCGAATGCTAAAGTAAAAGGAGTTTCAATTTTTATTGACTCCTCTATTTCATTTGTTCAACATGATATTTTTTCGGATCCGAATGGCAGATTTTTGTTAATTACGGGTTTACTTTGTAATAAAAAGGTTGCTTTGGTTAATGTTTATGCTCCAAATGTGGATTGTCCTGACTTTTTTAAGTCTTTATTTACTTCTTTACCCAATCTAAACGAATATAAGTTAATAATGGGTGGTGACTTTAATTGTTGTTTAAATCCTCTGATGGATAAATCTTTATCTATTCAGACTTTACCTAATAAGTCGGCCACTTGTATTAACTCCTTTTTGACTGACAATGGAGTTTTTGATGTTTGGAGATTTCGGCATTCTAATGACAAAGAGTTTTCTTTTTTCTCACATGTTTATCACTCTTATTCAAGAATTGATTATTTTTTTGTAGACTCTTGTTTTATTCCAATGGTAATCGGTTGTAACTATGATATTATAGCTATCTCTGATCACGCTCCGTTATTACTTTCTATGAAATTTACGGATACAGCTTTTAATGCTAGACAATGGCGATTTGACTCTACCCTGTTGCAAGACTCTGACTTTATTAAATTTATGGAGGAGCAGATCGACTTCTTCTTCTCAACTAATTCTACGGATGATATTTCCTATGGAACACTTTGGGACACTTTTAAAGCTTATATACGTGGACAGATTATTTCTTATTCTGTTGGTTTGAGGAAATGTATCAAGATGGAAACTCTTTTATTGGTTGATAAAATTAAAGAGATTGATAAGAAATATTCGATTGCTCCTAGTAAGGAGCCTTACAAACAAAGGGTTGAACTTCAAATGGAACATAGTTTATTACTTACATCCTCGATTGAAAATCAATTAATGAAAACTAAATCTGATTTTTATATACATAGTGATAAATCTGGTAAACTGTTAGCTAGTCAATTGAAGAATGCTCTGGTTAAACGTCAAATCACTAAGATTGGTCAGCAGAATGGGAATCTGACAGTTAATCATGATGAGATAAATAAGGCATTTCAAGATTTCTATACCTCCCTGTATCAATCTGAATTTCCTCAAGATTATAATACCATGTCTGATTTTCTGGGGAAATTAAATTTTCCAAGGTTATCATCTGATGATCTTTTGATATTGGATACTCCTATTACGGATGTAGAAATTAAAGGGGCTATTTCCTCAATGAATTCTGGGAAAGCACCGGGTCCAGATGGTTATACAGTTGAATTTTTTAAATTTTTTTCCGCTACTCTTTCCCCTTGGTTAGGTAAGGTTTTTGAGGAGGCCATTAGATTAGGGAATTTGCCACAATCTTTTTATAGAGCTTCCATTTCTCTAATATTGAAGAAAGATAAAGACCCTACTAATTGTGCTTCTTATAGACCTATATCTTTATTGAATGTAGACTCCAAGATTTTTTCTAAGTTACTGGCATCTAGATTGGAGAAGGTATTACCCAAAATTATTTCAGATGATCAAACTGGCTTTATTAAAAATCGTTATTCTTTTTTTAACATTAGGAGATTGTTGAATATTGTTTATACTCCCTCACATGATACTTCAGAATGCGTGATTTCATTAGATGCGGAGAAAGCATTTGACAGAGTTGAATGGCCTTACTTATTTAATGTGTTGGAGAAGTTTAATTTTAGTCCGATATTTATATCATGGATTAAATTGATTTATCATACTCCAGTAGCCTCAGTGGTTACCAATAATCAAAGATCTCCCTTTTTTCGCCTATTTCGGGGCACTAGACAGGGATGTCCTCTTAGTCCATTACTATTTAACATTGCCTTAGAACCTTTGGCAATTGCCATCAGACAATCACAGGATATTTTGGGTATTAATCGTGGGACAGATATTCATAAGTTATCTTTGTATGCAGATGATTTATTACTATTCATTTCTAACCCGGAGAAATCCATCCCAGCAGTTTTATCATTATTGGCTCAATTTAGTGAGGTTTCTGGGTATAAGTTAAATCTTAATAAAAGTGAATTGTTTCCATTAAATAAACGGGTCCCAATTTATGGAAATTTACCTTTTAAATTAGTTAATGACTCTTTTACTTATTTAGGGATCAAAATCACAAAGAACCATAAAGATTTGTTTGGATTTAATTTTTTACCCTTAATTGATCAGATTAAAGGTTTGTTTACTAGGTGGTCACCTTTGTCTCTATCTCTAATAGGCAGGATTAATGCTATTAAGATGGTTATTTTACCTAAGTTTTTATATATTTTTCAAGCGATACCAATTTTTATCCCGAAATCTTTTTTTACTAATGTTGACTCTAAAATTTCTTCATATATATGGCAGTATAAAAATCCCAGGTTAGGTAAAAAATATTTACAGAAGACTAAAAAGGAAGGCGGGTTAGCATTACCTAATTTCAGATTTTACTATTGGGCAGCTAACATTAGATATTTGTTATGTTGGTTGAAAGATGGGGGTGGATCTTTTGGCCCTTGTTGGGTGAGTTTAGAAACTAAATCGGTATCAGCTTATGCTTTGGGTTCTATTTTAGGGACTTCTCTCCCTTTTGCTCTTTCTAAATTGCCGAAACGAATCGACAACCCGATAGTTAAACATACATTGCGTATATGGTTTCAATTTCGGAGATTTTTTGGGTTGACTCAATTCGTTTTAAATAGTCCTATTGTATCTAATTGTTTTTTTCACCCTTCCATTATAGATCAAGCTTATTCAGCTTGGAAAACTAAGGGATTACTAAGATTTTCTGATTTATTTTTAGATAATTGTTTCATGTCTTTTGAACAATTATCCAACAGATATAACTTGCCGAGATTTCATTTTTTTAGATATTTACAGATTAGACATTTTTTAAGTTCTGTACTCTCTACGTTTCCAAATTTTGTGCCTTCAGATACTTTGGAGAGTTTATTTGAATTAGACCCTTTTCAAAAAGGGCTTATTTCAAAACTTTATAATATAATTATGAAGATACGTTCAGAGCCCCTTTATAAGACTAAACAGGATTGGGAAAGAGAGCTTAGTTTTAGTATTTCTAGTGAGAATTGGGATAGAATTCTTCAATTAGTTAATACATCATCGTTATGTGCTAAACATTCACTAATACAATTTAAGGTTGTACATAGGGCCCATATGTCCAAGGATAAATTAGCTCATTTTTACTCTCATATAAGTCCTATTTGTGATAGATGTCATTCTGAAATTGCGTCTTTAACTCACATGTTTTGGTCGTGTTCATTTTTGGAGAAATATTGGAAAGATATTTTTGATATTATATCTGCGGTTTTGAATATTGATTTACAACCTCATCCTATTACCGCAATTTTTGGTTTACCAATGTTAGATTCACAGCATTTATCTTCTTCAGCCCGTCGAATGATTGCATTTCTAACTTTGATGGCTAGAAGATCTATATTGTTGAATTGGAAAGAAATTGATCCTCCCACTGTATTTAATTGGTTCTCTCAAACTATGTTATGTTTAAATTTAGAAAAAATTAGAAGTGGTACTTTTGAGACTTCTATTAAATTTGAAAAGTTATGGAGACCATTTATTCAACATTTTCATATGATGTAATATGACCCTTTGCCAAGTACATTTGATTTCCCAGCTTTTAGCTTATGGATTTTGAGAGGACCGGAAGTGACGGCATTGATGAATACTTATTTTTGTGAGATATTATAAACAGCCCACTTTTTTTTTCCTTCTCTTTTGTTTGTTTTTTTTCTTTTATATTACTTATTAGCTATAGTTATTAGATTAGATTAGTTAGTTCTGCATTATATAAATTTTTTTTGTTTTTTTTTTCTTCCTTTTTTCTGTTTTTTTTATATTATACATTATGAAATATTTAGATTTACTATGTCCATACATATATCTTATGGCTTATGTCTTGGTAAACTCATTTGTATTGTAACTATTATGTATGTTTTTTTTATATGTAATGGAATGTGTATGTTGGTAATTTCTTTATCAATATATCATCTGTATTCTGTCCATATTATTAATATTAATAAAAAGATTTAGAAAAAAAAAATGCTTGTATTCATTATGGCAATGTAGTTTATGGAAGCAAATTAATGATGCACGTTGGAAGTGCCTAGCGTACTTTGTTCACATTGAAAATCAAACTGTGTAGAGCATAACTACAAGCTTGTAACCAATTTTAAAATATCCTTTCATTCCATCCTACAACCCAAAATGTAAACATTAGGGACATGTAGCAGTTATCACCATATGTGGTCTGTATTGCCATTTGTAACACTATGCATATGATGTTATCACTGGCCCCAATACTGGAGAATTAATCTTACACCAACATCGCAGTTTTATGTAGGAATTTAAGCAGATAACAACCGCTAATTGCAAACCAAAGAGAAAACAGAAGAAGAAGAGATATTAGGAACAATGAGCAAGTGGTTGGTCAACAAGGTTAATTTTAGGGAAGACCTTTAGGGAGGAGAAGGTAGTGAAGGGGGATACAGAGGTCATTTATTTTGGTCCAGGAAGCTGAAGCTATATTAAATCACTTTCTCATGTCACAAGGTCAAAGTGAGAAAGTGACACATAAAAAGGAGTCTGATAGAGAGTAGTAGAAGAAATGGCTCAAGCGAATTTGAGAGTGGGGTGAAAGTTGGTAACTAAGATGATAAAATTAAGTTCTGCTTGAGTACAGGAGGCAGCACCAATGCAATTGCAATGCAACAAATAGTTTTGTCTCCTGAGATGGAGGCAGAGAAATCCAGACATAGACAGCTTGTCTCTTGAGATAAAGGAAACAGAATGTGAGGAAGGACATGGGTTATGGTGCCTTAAATGAAGACAATAAAGTGGCTGAGAAATGGGGATTAGCCAAAGGGACACTGAAACAGTCAAAAATGGATGCATGTTAATCTATCAGCAGCAAGTAGATGGGCAATATTATTGAGATGGAATTATTGAGAGAGGAGGGAGATGCAAAGAAAGATGAATACAGAGAGTGTTGGGAAGATGGAAACATTAAGAGAGACTGGGAGAAAGAGAAAAGAGATGGTGGGAGAAAGAGATTGAGATGGATAATGTACATATGGCATGTGAAGCAAAATGACAGTAACAGAGAGTGAGAGCGTTTCAAGAAAACAAAACGATCAAGAGAGCAATACAACAGGACAATGTGAGACTTACAATTACAAAGTCACAGCATGGAATACAGACATCAATGCCGTTTATTGCTCGAGCTGAACGAGTACCCAGACTAAACATCTTGTAAGCCACCTTGATTATAAAATCAAATATAAACCAGACTGAGCAAAGATTAAGGTATATCTTCAATAAAATGGAATGAAGAAGGGTGGACAATATTAGACCATAAACTCAGCAGTTGAATGCACACATATTAATAGTGAGGTGTTTAAAATAAAGGATGAGCAAACACTGCAATTTAAAGCACAGACACTTCCTGGAAGGTTAAAGGGTTTGAAAGTATTTGAAACATGGGTGATTTTTTTCAAGAAATGAGTCTTTGCTTAATTGGGAGCCAGTGTAACTCAGTAAACCCACAAGAGTAATGAACAGGATGAAGCAAATTAAGACCTGTGTAGCAGAGTTTAGACAATCTCAATATTAAAGAAGGGAGAAATATGTAAACATCTCAGGAGCTCATTGGAATTACTCAGAGTTAACAAATGACCTGATGATGATTACAGCAATCAAAATGAATAAGTGCCAGGGAGATAATATGTTTTAAAGTTATCTCCAGGCCAAATATGACAATTTAATAAATATATCAATTCCATACATTTGCAAAAGAGAGAGAGGGTCAGTGGCTAAGGTATATAAGAGTATGTCAGAGGGACTGAAGACAATGCACTTTTCCCTTTTCAATATTTAGCTGTAGGAAAGTTTTGCTTGCCCAGTACTTGATAGAAAACAGACAGTGAATTCAGAAATAGCAGAGGAGGTCAAGAGGTGGGGAAGCAAAGGTGGGTATCGTAGGCACATGGAAAACAATGCTCAAATTTATCTTGCCATTTATTTATTCGTATAGCACCAGTTTCCTTATGTTTTCCACATTGCCAGTATTCAGCCACACCTTCCAAAATTTATTTTTGCAATTCCTTTAATTCCTGTAACCTCCCTTTCACCCCGCAATCTGATTAAATAAAGGGAATGTTGTATTCTACATGAAGTGGCACCTAAAAGATAACTCATTAAATTTAATGTAGATTTTTTAACAAAATGTTAGAATAATGGAAGGAATGATTAGTAACGGTCAGCAAAGAACTTGAATGATGGATGTTTTTATGCTGATAGATTGTGGATAGAGAAGTGCAGCAGGGACTTAATCTTTTCAACTTGTATGAACAACTTGAAGATGGACAGAAGTTGACTAATTAAAGTTTTTAGGTATTATCAAATTATCATTGGGAATAAAATAGCTTACAGAAAAAAACATGCTTTTCGGTAGAGAACAACAGTCTTATGATGGAGATCAACACAAACAAATATCAAACACGAGGAAATCTGCAGATGCTGGAAATTCAAGCAATATACACAAAATGCTGGTGGAATGCAGCAGGCCAGGCAGCATCTGTAAGGCGAAGCACTGTCGATGTTTCGGGCCGAGACCCTTCGTCAGGACTAACTGAAAGGAAAGATAGTAAGAGATTTGAAAGTAGTGGGGGGAGGGGAAAATGCGAAATGATAGGAGTAGACCGGAGGGGGTGGGATGAAGCTAAGAGCTGGAAAGGTGTTTGGCAAAAGTGATACAGAGCTGGAGAAGGGAAAAGACGGGAGGGAGGCCTTGGGAGAAAGAAAGGGGGGGGAAGCACCAGAGGGAGATGGAGAACAGGCAAACAACTAAGTATGTCAGGGATAGGGTAAGAAGGGGAGGGGGGCATTAATGAAAATTAGAGAAGTCATGTTCATGCCATCAGGTTGGAGGCTACCCAGCTGGTATATCAGGTGTTGTTCCTCCAACCTGAGTGTGGCTTCATCTTGACAATAGAGGAGGCCATCAGAATGGGAATGGGACGTGGAATTAAAATGTGTGGCCACTGGGAGATCTTGCTTTCTCTGGCGGACCGAGCGTAGGTGTTTAGCGAAATGGTCTCCCAGTCTGCGTCGGGTCTCACCAATATATAAAAAGCCACACCAGGAGCGCCGGACACAGTATACCACACCAGCCGACTCACAGGTGAAGTGTCACCTCACCTGGAAGGACTGTCTGGGGCCCTGAATGGTGGTGAGGGAGGAAGTGTAAGGGCAGGTATAGCACTTGTTCCGCTTACAAGGATAAGTGCCAGGAGGGAGATTGGTGGGAAAGGATGGGGGGGACGAGTGGACAAGGGCGTTGCATAGTGAGTGATCCCTGCGGAAAGCAGAAAGAAGGGTGGAGAGAAAGATGTGCTTGGTAGTGGGATCCCGTTGGAGGTGGCAGAAGTTATGGAGAATTATACGTTGGACCTGGAGGCTGGTGGGATGGTAGGTGAGGACAAGGGGAACCCTATAACAAGTGGGGTGGTGGGCGGATGGGGTGAGGGCAAATGTGCGGGAAATGGGAGAGATGAGTTTGAGAGCAGAGTTGATGGTGGAAGATGGGAAGCCCCTTTGTTTAAAAAAGGAAGACATCTCCTTCATCCTGGAGTGAAAAGCCTCATCCTGAGAGCACATGCGGCAGAGACGGAGGAATTGTGAGAAGGGGGTAGCATTTTTGCAAGAGACAGGGTGGGAAGGGGAATAGTTTAGGTAGCTGTGAGAGTCTGTAGGCTTATAGTAGATATCAGTAGATAAGCCGTCTCCAGAGATGGAGACAGAAAGATCAAGAAAGGAGAGGGAGGTGTCGGAAACAGTGTCAAGGTATGCAGAAATGAGCTCGTAGGGGCAGGAGCAAGCTGAGACAATAGGTCTACCTGGACAGGCAGGTTTGTGGATCTTGGGTAGGAGGTAGAAACGGGAAGTGTGGGGTGCAGGAACTATGAAGTTGGTGGCAGTGGATGGGAGATCCCCAGAGCTGATAAGGTTGGTGATGGTATAGGAGACAATGGTCTGGTGCTCCTTAGTGGGGTCATGATCAAGGGGTAAATACGAGGAGGCATCAGAGAGTTGTCGCTGTGCCTTGGCCAGGTAGAGGTCAGTACGCCAGACTACAACAGCTCCCCCCTTATCAGCAGGTTTTATAGTGAGGTTGGAATTGGTGCGGAGGGAGCAGAGAGCAGAGCGTTCGGAAGGAGTTAGGTTGGAATTGGAACAGGGTGTGATGAAGTCGAGACAGTTGATGTCCTGTCAGCAATTAGCAATAAAGAGATCCAGAGCAGGCAGAAGACCAGAGCGGGGTGTCCTTGAAGAGGAGGAGGGTTGAAGACAGGAGAAAGGGTCATCGGTGGGGGTAGGAGAGTCCTTGCCAAATTAGTAAGCTCGGAGACGGAGCCGGCGGAAGAAGAATTCAGTGTCATGGCGTACCTTTCCAGCCCTTAGCTTCATCCCACCCCCTCCGGTCTTCTCCTATCATTTTGCATTTTCCCCTCTCCCCACTACTTTCAAATCTCTTACTATCTTTCCTTTCAGTTAGTCCTGACGAAGGGTCTCAGCCCAAAACGTTGACAGTGCTTCTTCTTATAGATGCTGCCTGGCCTGCTGTGTTCCACCAGCATTTTGTGTATGTTGTTCAAATATCAAACAGTAGGTTTGCAAGACAATTTAAATCACAGCCCCAAATTCTTCTCCTTTTTGCCTTATATGGTATGATTATTTCTTTGTTTTATCATTTCTTTTCTACTTTCCTCCCTTCTCTCTGATCCACCTCTGTACCTTTAAAGACCTAGAATAGTTACTACCTCACAACCATCAGGCTCTTGAACAAAAGGGGATAACTACACTCACTTGCCTATCCATTGAGATGTTCACACAATCAATGATCTCACTTTAAGAACTCTTTATCTTGTTATCTCATGCTTTCATTATTTATTGTTATTTATTTATATTTGCATTTGCACTGTTGTCTTCTGTTGTCAGGCTGATCTTTCATTGATCCTTATAATTACTATTCTATAGATTTGTTGAATATGCCCACAGGAAAATGAATCTCAGGGTTGTATTTGGTGACATATATGTACTTAGTTAATAAAATTTACTTTGAACTTAAACTTGTTGAATTTTGAAGCTCTGCAACAAGGCCATGGACCTAAACCATGTCTTGTATCTTTCACCACAGATCCTACTTAACTGAGTAATTCAAAGATTTTTGTATTTCAAATGATCACTTTTCTGAAGTATTTCATTTCTGTTTTATTTTTAGTTTTCAAATTGTCTTAAGTGTATTTGTTATCTTAGGAAAAATCTACACATGATTTTTAAAAGCTCAGTGACATGCACCCATAACATTTTCTTAACACTTGCCATCTTGTCTCATGCATTCAATCCTGATACACCCCCTCTGTTATCCTCCTTGACCCAGACATAAGATCTGTAAAAAAGAAAACTGAATGTTGAGGATCAAGGTACGTATTAAGTTTAAATCACTCACCCATACTTGCAATGATGCTGTGGACTGGTAGCCTGGAAGGTCCACTGAAGATCCCCCCTGAAGTCAGGGACTGCCTCTTCTGCTTCTCTTCTTCTTTGAATATGAATGCTGAGTTCTCTTCTTTAGTGATATTAATGTAGAAGCAGATGTCTGAACTAATCATTATGTACCGAGGCCCAGGGTTGAGTAAGATGCTTTTATTGTCCTCTCTCTTCGCACCTATCAGACAGACACCATATCTGCAGAACAGAAGGAAACCAGGAAACACTCAGCTATTTCGATGTTAACCTATTGAGCCTGTAGTTCCATCTCCTTAACTCACTAATTCTTCCCCATTACAAAGTAGATTCTCGCTCGGAATGGAAGTTCACTATGGTTTCTAAAATAAGATGACTGACAGATGAACAACATTTTGGCTGTAAACATCTCTCAAAGTAGTTTTGATAGCATGTATTCAAGTAAATGCTTAATTTTCAATTTGATTTCCATCACTACGGACCTCTTTCTAACCATATTAATAATTGCAGCTTAATTGCACAAAGGCATTGAGTTCATAAAAATTGTAATTTCTTACAAAATAAAAACAAGAAAATTATATTAAACTTTAAAGATGAGTATGACATTAATCTCCATAGTGTGGTTTAGTTGGCATCCAGATCTCAACAAGAGACGACCTTTAAGGTAATATTAGCTTTATTTGCCACATGTACATCAAAACACACAGTGAAATGTGTCATTTGTATAAACAACCAACACAGTCCGACTATGCGTTGGGGCAGTCCACAAGTGTTGCCATGCTTCCAGTACCAACACAGCATGCCCATAATGTACAAACCCTAATCTGTACATTTTAGGAATGTAGGAGGAAACCAGAGCACCTAGAGAAAACCTAGGTGATCACAAGGAGAACATACAAACTCCTTACAGAGAATGGCAGGAATTGAACCCTGATTGTTGATCCATGTGCTGTCACAGTATTATGCTAACTTCTATACTGCTTTGGCACCTCCAAAACCAGGTATCATTATATAAAGACCACATTGTCTACTTTCCAGTATTTATGCCTATAATCTATACCTCTGAAAGCCTCCAATTCTTATTCATCCTGCTGAAGGGTCTCGGCCTGAAATGTTGACTGCACTCTTTTCCATTGATGCTGCCTGGTCTGCTGAGTTCCTCAGCATTTTATGTGCTGATTGTAATTCATTGCTCTTAGTGAAGATGACACTAAAGGACAATTTACTGTTCACATAACATGAATATTCAATTACATGCGCAAAAGTAGAATCACCACGTAAAACCTTCACCATTCTTCATCTTCTCTCATCTGCTCTGACTGCCTTTTTCTCAACCTCATAGTTATTTTTACTGCTGTACATGCAACTGTGCAGAACACTGCTTCTGTTAAATGCAAGAAGCTTGAAGCAGGGCTGGTAATAGAGATTGATGTCCATAAGCAAAGCCTGTAATGCTAATGATAAGATCTTGTTAATGCACAAATAATTTGGGAAGTTCTTCTAGTGAAGAGGCTACTACTCTGCAGTGTAGAGTCTGAATACATAAAACTTAAAACATCTATTTAAATACATTCTGAATCTGATTAGAATTTAGATGCCACACTGCAGAATCCAAAGGTCAATCTTTAAACATATACTGAAAACAAGCACCAGCAATATTCATCGTACTGCAGCACACAGTTACAAGGCATCAAAAACTCAGAGATTCCCGACTGATCAACGATTGTGGTGCTGAAATCCTGATACATTATTTAATGTTTACACTGGCAACAGCTTATTATGAAATGAGACAGTTTTCTTCGATTTGCACCCCGACAGGACACTCAACATAGAACATAAGGCACAGTACTGTTTCTTTGGCTACAATGTTTTAATCTATTCTAAGAACAATCTAATCCTTTTCTCCCACACAGTCCTCCATTTTTCTTTCATCCATCCGCCTATCTGAGAGTCTCTTAAACACCCCTAATATTTCTGGCTCTACCATGACCTCTGGCAGCGAGTTTAATGCACCTACCACTCACTGTCTAAAAAGTCTTAAGTCTGACACCCCCCCCAACTTTCCTCTAATTACCTTAAAACTATAAAAACATGAACACCAAGTTTTCATATGTCCTGGCCTGATTCATTCCACTCTGTCATTTCCCACAACATAACAGAGGTATTTCTACATATTGTCACTCCTTTCCTGAATCAGGTAGTTATTTGTTAAACTGTTATAAGAAGAGATCTGATATCATTAATCAGGAAATGGCAATTGGAATTTCTGGGACATATGCTGAAGAAAGAGAAACTTCAACAGCTTGCAATGATGGGAAAAACTGATGGAAGAAAATTGACAGTCGACAGCAGATAACGTTCATGAGCTACATCAAGGGATGAAGACTCAAAAGTGTTGAAGAGCTAATTAGAACTTCTCAGATTAAAGACAGATGGGAGATCACAGTTGCGCATGTCGTACGACATGGCACATAATGGACAATGGGTTAAATTACAGGTTGCCTGTTTTGTACTCTTGAGAGGCCATGCTCACTAGAACAGGTATTAAGTACCTGCAGGAAGAATATTTACAAACTAGTGTCTGTTTGTTTGTAGAGCAGCTTTTGATCACATTCGAGCAAAATTATCATCATGTTGTGACTGTCACTGATAGTCCAGCTCAGGGGCAGGCAATCTTAAGCACAAATGATTTTCTAGCATGCGTTACTCATTAATTTGAGGCAATACATAACTAGATGTATTTAAATGGATAATTCCCATATTTCAAGTTTTTTATGGCAGGTATCTGGCTCACTGTCCACTCATTAATACATGATCTGGCCCACAGAGGCAAAAGGGTTGCTGACCCCTGGTCTAGCTTTTAATGCATTTTTTCAGTTGTCCTGAACTTGTGAATAAACTTGGCCCCATGTTGTCAGCCAGAATTCATTCAGCATGGTAAGCTAGAGTAGAGAATGTTAGAAGTGAACAGCAGGTCAGACAGTATTAGTGAGGCAACAAACAGCGTTGACATTTTGGATTAAAGACACTTAACCACATCCAACAAAAGAGTAGCGCTGGGTCCAAACAGGAGAAATATAAAGTTGACAGAAAAGTAGCAAGACTGAGGATTGTGAACAGTTTAAAAATAGTTAAAAATCAACAAAGACACAGATTTAGAGAGACCATTAAAAAAAAACCACATAAGACCATAACGTATAGGAGCAGAGGTAGACCATTCAGCCCATCGAATCTGTTCCGCCATTCAATCATGGGCTGATCCAATTCTTCCAGTCAACCCTACTCCCCTGCCTTCTCCTCATACCCTTTGATGCCCTGGCTAATCAAGAACCTATCTATCTCTGCCTTAAGTGCACCCAATGACTTGGCCTCCACAGCTGCTCTGACTAAGGTAATTTCTCCGCATCTTTGTTCTAAATGGATGCCCTTCAATCTTAAAGTTGTACCCTCTTGTCCTGGACCTCCCCCCCACCCCCCCCCCCCACCATGGGAAATAACTTTGCCACATCTAATCTGTTCAGGTCTTTTAACATTCAGAATGTTTCTATGAGATTCCACCCTCATTCTCCTGAACTCCAGGGAATACAGCCCAAGAGCTGCCAGACGTTCCTTATACTCATGAATCTTCTCTGAACCCTCTCTAATGTCAGTATATCCTTTCTAAAATAAGGAGCCCAAAACTGCACACAATACTCCAAGTGTGGTCTCATGAGTACCTTATAGACCCTCAACATCACATCCCTGCTCTTATATTCTATACCTCCAGAAATGAATGCCAACATTGCATTTGCCTTTTTCACCACCCATTCAACCTAGAGGTTAACCTTTAAGGTATCCTGCACAAGGACTTCCAAGTCCCTTAGCATCTATGCATATTGAATTCTCTCCCCATCTAAATAACAGTCTACCCATTTATTTCTTCCACCAAAGTTCACGATCATACACTTTCCAACATTGTATTTCATTTGCCACTTCTTTGCCCATTACCCTAAATTATCTAAATCTCTCTACAAGCTCTCTGTTTCCTCAACAATACCCGCTCCTCCACCTATCTTTGTATCATCGGCAAATTTAGCTATAAATCCATTAATCCCATAATCCAAATCACTGACATACATCATAAAAAGCAACAGTCCCAACACCAAACCCTGTGGAACTCCTCTGGTAACTGGCAGCCAGCCAGAATAAGGTTACATCCACACTAGACCGGAAAATTTTGAAAACGCCGGTTTCACGTAAAAATGATAAGCGTCCACACTATGCGTTTTTGAAAATATCTCGACCTACATCGAAACAGAGATTTCGGCGAATCTCCTCCTACTGGGCATGCACAGGACATATCTACCAAAAACAAGTGACATGTTTGGTGTCGAATCTCGCCGTAAAAGTGTGCGTTTGTGTAGTTACAGACTAGAAAAATTTAAAAAGATGGGACAGTTGTTGGCTCTCGCGTAGGAGAACTTAAAAGTAAAAAAAAAACAAATACTGAAGTGCATGGAGGCAACCGACAGGGAGTTCACGGACAGATTGACCCGACTGACGACGAACATTGAAAAACTGACTAACTCTGTTGCATTAATAAAGCACCTTGTTAAATGTATAAAACATGTCTGCATCAGTGTTATCTTGTATTTCCATACAATGTTACATTAGGCTGTTACACATCTATTGTCAGAGAAGTTCTTGCATAAATAGGTAAACCACCTTCATGCAAGCAAGGACAGAAAACAGGGCAAAGTGAGTATACTTATTTATTCAGTAAGTTATGGGTCAAAGTATTTGGAGAGTCCATTTCTAACTCTTCTGGCTTCAGTCTTGTTGCTGGTTTTTCTGAAATTGTTAGGTTGCGTTCAAGAAAACAATGAAATAGCACGCTACCGTCTGACAGCATTTTCAGAAGTCTCCGGTTACCCCGTCCACACTGATCTGCCCCAGCAGCGTTTTCAAAAATACCCACCCTGGAGAGCGTTTCTGAAAAGCTCTGGTTTCGGGGTATGAAAATGCCATTTTAGTGTGGACAGAAAGTAAAAAACGAAGAGTAAAAGCTTTGGTTATGGATTTAGCCAGTGTAGTGCGGACGTAGTCTAAAATTCCTTTATTCCCATTCTCTCTTTTCTGCCGATCAGCCAATGTTCCACCCATGTTAGTAACTTCCCTGTAATTTCATGGGCTCTTATCTTGCTAAGCAGCCTCATGTGCGGCAAATCCAAGTGCACCACATCTACATCTCCTTCTTGTAATTACCCTGCTTGTAATTTCTTCAAAAAATTACAGTAGGTTAGTCAGGCAGGATTTTCCTTTCAGGAAATGATGCTGGCTTTGGCCTATCTTCTCTTGGCTTTATAATAAGAACCTTTGTTAGTTTATACAGTATATCCTTATATTAACTTCATGCAACTACATTTGTTTTCACTAACATTAGTCTTTTTAAATTAAGCTTTTTAAATCTACTTTGGTTAATTGCTTTGCCATTCTATTGTGCATAATAAGGCACAATGGAATGGTAATGCAATTAACCATATTGCTCTGTCCTCTGAGGATACAAATAATTTCTCATTAATAGTAGGGAACCAAAAGTCTAATGAAGAAAAATAAAAGGAATGAACATTAGTAAGGAAAAAGTGCTGCAGAAATTTACAAGGATGCGGCCAATTTGATGATTTGAGATCTAGGGAGAGTCTGAATAGGTTAGAAATTTATTCACTACACTGTAGGAAGGGAGATTTAATATAGAGGTATGCAAAATGAGGGGTATAGATAGGGTAAATACTAGCAGGCTTTTCCCACTGGTTTGGTAAAGTAGAACTAGGGATCATGGATTAAGGCTGAAAAGTTAAAAGTTCAAAGGGAAACTGAGGGGGAGCTTCTTCACTCAGAGGATCATAAGAGTGTGGAACAAGCTACCAGCAGAAGTGATGGATGCAGGTTCGATCTCAAAATTTAAGAGAAATTTGGATAAGTACATGGATGGGAGGGGTATGGAGTGCTATGGTTCAGGTGCAGGTTGATGGGACTATTCCGGCAAGAGTTGAAGGGCATTCTATATTGTAGTATTCTATGACTCTAACAGGACTAAAAGTTTAAAAACTCTTAGGTCATGATAATCTATGTACATCCTTTGGAATGTTAAGGGGGTGGGTGGTTGTGGGATCCCTGCTGAGGTGACAAAATTAGGATGGATTTAATGTGGAATCTGGTGGAATGGAGAGGAGAGGGGAATCCTATGCTTGCACTGGATGGGAAGTGCGGGGCTGAGAGCCAAAGGCTGGGAATAGACGAGACACTGTTGTGTTTAAAACCCAGCAGATGGAACAAAATTATAAATGAATAGTTTGAAACAACAAACTAAAAGCGAAAAACAGAGTAGCTTACCCAAATTTCTTAATGTCAACATTATGTCCTGAGCATTACCATCAGCTTTTCCTTGTATTTACTCTCTGTAACCTTGGACCTACAGTATGTAGGTGTAAGACAGAGAGTTTGCAATGCAAGTAGGATGAAGAATTAAAATGACATACAAATGAATGTTACCACTGCAGACTAAATGGAGTGGATTGGCAAATAAGTCACCTGTTCGGCATTAGTTTTCTTCAGTCTAGAGGAGAGCACATTATGAACATTGAACTGAACTGAAAGAATGGCATTTGAATTAAGAATAAAGTTCTTCAGTTGCAAGGAGCCTGAAGGGATACAGCATCAAAGTCAATCTGAATGCATACAGCATCAAGGTCATTCACAAAGATAGTCACTTCTAAAGAAAATTTAGTTTTCCATCACCAGCAGAAACTAATGGTGAGATCATGTTTTCTGGATTAGTCCAGTAACAAAAGCTTCACGCAATCTGGGGTCAGCAGAGGAAGCCTCACGTTTAAAACCCAAGGTTCCATCTAGTCCAAAAAAGAATTGTTAATCTGAACATGAACTTCACTTACTTCTTGTGAGCATGAAATGAGGCATAGGTGAAACTCTTCCCTTCGTATTCTCCAAAAAATTTGCTGTCACTGAGCTTGATATGATAGACTTCATTCCCTGAGCACCGACCATACATCCTCTGCCACTGTTCTGGGGACTGTTGTCCTTCCCTGTAACCATGGAGATGCAATCTTTAATGGATTTCAGTTTCTCGTGAAGCATCGGTAGGCCTCATGAGGTCTATGCAAACTGAACAAGGTGAAACTCAAGGACAAGATAGTTTAGCAATTTCTATTCTTTAACTACAAGAGGATTTAAGATTGGTATTAAGTATTTCTCAGTGATACTGCATTTCTATACACTATGAAGTTTGGCGATACAAAATATGTGTGTGTTCTTTGTTCACGCTTGCATGGAATGAATGATGGGAATGGAATAGAGCCCGAAAAGCAAATTTATTGGGAGCTATGTTTCAAGGATTCAATTATAAATACAATATTTGTACACTTCAATTAACAAAATTCTCTACTGCTAGCAATATTATTTTGCTGCATCTGCTGTATTAAATGCTAAATGACACTTCAATTTCCTGACAATGTAATAACTAGCAACATCATCATGGATCAGTCTTTTGTGAATAACACACTAACATGTAGATGTGCTAATTCTCCATATTCCGTACTGTTCTACCATGTGGTATGAGGGTGTTGCTGATTAGAGCAGAATTTGGCCACGTGGCCTACTGAGTCTGCTCCACTATTCCATCAAGGCGGATTTATTATCCCTCTCAACCCCCGTGTAACCTTTGACACGTTGACTAATCAAAAGCATATCAATCTCTGTTTTCCACAGCTGTCTGCAGCAATGAATTCCACAAATTTACCACCACATGGTCAAAGAAATTCCTCTTCATCTCTGTTCTAAATGGACATCTCTCTATTTTGAGGCTCTGCAATCTGGTCCTCGACTCACCCTCTACAGGAAACATCCTCTCCACATCTACTCTACCTAGGTTTCCATGGGAACCCCATCTCAGTCTCCTAACTCCAGTGAGTACAGACCCAAAGCTATCAAACACTCCTCGTATATCAATCCTTTCCTTCCCTGGATCGTTCTTGTGAACTTCCTCTGAACCCTCTTTTCTGCACATCTTTTCTGAGATAAAGGGCCCCAAGTGTGGTCTGACCAATGCTTTACAAAACCTCAGCATTACATCCTTGCTCTTATATTAGAGTCGTCATTAAATTAATGCTAACATTGCATTTGCCTTTTTGACCACCAATTCAACCTGCAAGTTAACCTTTAGAGAATCCTCCACAAGGACTCCCAGGTCCCTTTGCATCTCTGATTTATCAATTTTCTCCACATTTAGAAACCAGTCCTCGTCTTTACTCCTTCAACCGAAGTGCATGACCATACACTTCCCGACACTATATTCAATCTGCCACTTCTTTATTCATTCTCCCAATCTTTCTGCTCTTCGGCAGATTTCCTGCTTCCTAAGCATTACCTTCCCCTTCACCTCTCTTTGTATCACCTGCAAACTTGACCACAAAGCCATCAACTCCGTCATCTAAATCATTGACATATAACAGGGAAAGAAGCGGCCTTAACACTGATCTTTGCGAAACACCACTGGTCAACGAGAGCCAACCAAGAAGGCCCCCTTCATTCCCGCTCTTTGTCTCCTGCCAACCAATCTTCTATCCATCCTAATATCTTTCCTGTGATAACATGGGCATTTATCTTGTTAAGCCGCCTCCTGTGCAGCATCTTGTCAAAGGCCTTCTAAAACTTCAAGTAAATAACATCCATTGACTCTCCTTCATCCATCCTGCCTTTTACTTCCTCAAAGGATTCCAAAACATTTGTGAAGCACAATTTCCTCCAAAGGAAACCATACTGACTTTGGCCTACTTTATCATGCACCTCCAAGTACCCTAAAAGCTCATGCTTAATAATGGATTCCAACATCTTACAATGATGGAAATCAGACAAACTGGCATATAATTTCCTTCCTTCTGCCTCTCACCCTTCTTAAAGAGTGGCATGACATTTGAAACTTTCCAATCTTCTGAAACCATTATAGAATCAAACAATTCTTGAAAAGTTGTGACAATCTCTTCAGGTACCTCTTTCAGAATCCTGGGGTGTAGTCCATTTGTAGTCCTTTCAGCTTCCTAAGCACCTTCTCCTTAGTAATAGCAACTACACTCTGCTCACTAACATGCTTGAATTTCTGGCATACTGCTAGTGTAATTCACAGTGAAAACTGGCTCAAACTACTACTTAAGTTGGTCCACCGGTTTCTGTACCCCATTGCTACCTCTCCAGTATCATTTCCAGTGGTCTGATATCCACTTATGCATCTCTTTTACTCTTTATAAAAACTTTTGGTATCCTTTTTGCTAGCTTATCTTCATAGTCATCTTTTTTCTCCTTATGTCTTTTTTTAGATGTCTTCTGTTGGCTTTTAAAAGCTTCCCATTATTTTTTTTTCTATATTATATGTTCCCTCTTTTGCGCTCATGCTGTCTTTCCCTTCCCTTGTCATCTATGGTTGCTTCCTCCCTTTAGAATACTTCTTCATCTTTGTATGCATCTATCCTGCCCTCAGAAATTCCAGCCATTGTTGTTCAACCATCAGCCCTGATAGTGTCCCCTTCCAATCAACTTTGGCAAACTCCTCTGTCATGCCTCTGTAATTCCCTTTACTTCATTATAATACAGATACACCTGACTGTATTTTCTCCCTCTCAAACTGCAGGGTGAATTCTATCATTTATGATCACTGACTCCTGAGGGTCCCTTTACCTTAAGCTTCCTAATTAGATTTGGTTCATTACACAACACTAAATCCAGAAATTCCTTTCCCCTATTGAACTCAATCACATGCTGCTTTAAAAAGCCATATTGTGGGCATTCTACAAAGTCTCTCTCATGGGATCCAGCACCAACCCAATTTTCCCAATCTACCTGTGTATTGAAATCCCCCATGACTATCATAACATTGCCTTTGTAAAATCCTGTTGTAATTTGTTTCTAACATCCTGGCTACTTTTTGGAAGATTATATATAACTCCTATCAGGATCATTTTACTCTTGCGGTTTCTTAACTCTTCCCACAAGGATTTTACATCTTTTAATGTCATTTCTGCCTAAGGATTTGATTTCATTATTTACCAATATAGCCATGCCACTCCCTTTACCTCCCTGCCTGTCTTTTTAATACAATATGTATCCTTGGATGTTAAGCTTCAAATCATAAACTTCTTTCAGTCACAACCCAGTGATGCCCAGAACACCATACTTGCCAATCTCTAACCACAAGATCATCTACCTTATTCCATATACTGTGTTCCTTCAAATATAACACCTTTAATCCTGTATTCATCATGCTTTTCAACTTTGCCCCCATGCTACACTTCAACTGATCCTGTAGACTACAATGTTGCTTTTCCTCACTATCTCACTATACAATGCACCTACTTGTATAACTACTGCCCTACACTCAGCCCTTTTACTCCACTTCCCATCCCCAACAGTTCCAGGAAACCTACCCGCAAAGATATTGGTCCCCCTCAGGTTCAGGTGTAACCTGTCCCTTTTGTATTGGTCATGCCTCTCTCAGAAGAGATCCTAATGATCCAGAATTCTAAAAACCCTCTCCCCTGCAACAATTCCTCAGTCACGCATTCATCTGCCAAATCATCCTATTGTTACTCTCACTGGCACATGGCATAGGCAGCAATTCAGAATTTACTACCCTAGAAGTCCTGCTTTTCAGCTTTCTACCTACCTACCTATATTTTCTCTTCAGGACCTCCTCCCATTTTTTTATTTATGTCACTGGTACTAATATGTACCCAAACTTCAAACTGCTCACAATCCCCCTTTAGAATTCTGTGGACCAGATCCAAGACATCCCTGCCCCTGGAACATGGGATGCAAAATACCATCTGGGTGTCTCTTTGACATCCACAGAATTACCTGTCTGCACCTCAAACTATCCCCTACTACTGCTCTTCTCCAACCCCTCCTCGTTCTGAGCCACAGAACCAGATTCAGCGCCAGAGTCCCGACGGCTGTGGCTTTTCCCTATTAGGCAGATCACTCCTTACTTCCAACTGCATCCAAAGCAGTGTACTTATTATTGAGGGGAACAGCCACAGGCATACTCTGCACTGGCTGCCTATTCCCTTTCCCTCTCCTGACATGCACCCAGGTACCTGCTTACTGCAACTTAGGGGTACTTCCCTGCAGTTCCTATCTATCACCTCCTTTTTCTCCTGTTTAAGCCAAAGGTCATTAATCTGCAATTCCATTTCCTTAACACCATCTTTAATGAGCTGCAGCTCGATGCACTTTGTACAGATATAGTTATCAAGAAGACTGGAGTTCTCTCAGAGTTCCAATATCTCACACAAAGAACATAACACTATTGCTGGAACCATTCTCAGTGGACTAGCTCTATATTTCTGCTTGTGCTTGCCCAAGCCTGTTCTCATCGAAGCCTATTGAACCAAACCCTCCCACGACTTACACATCCCTTCTTTTTATTGGCGCACTCCTGATAAGAATTGTTCTTTTCAAATGGCTTTGACCCTGCAACAATGTCTCTCTCTCACTCAATACTTCAAATTTTCTTTGAATGAGTGACTTTTAATTCCAGACACTGTCATGGAATGAATAAAAAACTCTATATGTTGCAGCTTAGATAAAAAAGCATCACTTTTAAAAATTTGCAATCCCCTTACAATCATTCTACATTCAATTTCACAACATACTGTACCATGACTTAATGTTCTGCAAAAGTTCCAACACTGTATTAAAAATAATAATTTAAGTCAATTAAATGCAGGCAAGTTATATTATAACAAACAAGGGTGCCAGGTTGTTTATGATAGAGAGCTCCATACAGACAATATATAATTTAAATAAGAAAACTTGGTTCAAAAATATGTACAAACTACATGGTAGGATGAACTTCCATAGAATCAGCAAATCAGATGGAGAAAGGGTCCACAGAACTGGGGGCAGAAGTTTTAAATCATTTTTCAATTACCTACTGTCAACAGAAGGCAGCACTTAGATCTAGGTGATCATTAATTCAATATGAATCCACGCACAAATCAGTGTAAATAGATTAAAACATACTTATTGATGATCCGGGCAGATTAAAAATTTTCAATGGAAGATGTGCAAAATTTTGACTTACTGTCCCCTGGATGTATGAACCAATAGCGTGATGAGAGTAGAGGTGGAAGGGCAGATGCAGTTCAAGGCTAACATGGCATATTTAAACTCCTCTTCACAAACTACATGATCTACAAAGAAAAACAAATTTGAAAAATGATGTGGATACAGAAAAGCCAATTTTGTATTTGTATTTTTAATGTGAGGAAATCGAGCTGTTAAATGTTTGAATCAGATACTGTATACTATCAGATTTAAACTGAAAACAGAAAAAATCTCAAAATTTTCAGCAGATTGGGGAGAATCAATAGGAAAAGAGAATTGAAGTTTAATCTTAATGACACTTAATCAGGACTGGTCACTGATGCGCGGTGTGCTAAGTATTTCCAGCATTTTCACGGCATATTTGAGATTTCTAGCATCTGCAGTATTTGTTTTTTCTGTGGTCAGTTTCAACAGAAATGTCAATCAAAGAAAATATCCCGCTAATACTTCAACGAACCTCTTATATGGAAAGATGGACTCTAGGCCTCACAATCTACCTCGTTAGGAGCAAGCATTTTATCATTTATCTACACTGCACTTTTTAGTAACTTTAATTCTTTACTCTGCATTGTAACTGTTTTATCTTATTCTGTATGAACAGAATGCAATACTTTTCACTGTATCTTGGTAAATGTGATAATAATAAATCAATATCAATATTTGTGATATATTTACTAAATTGGTAACACTCTAGATTGGAGCAACACAAATGAAAGAAATAGTGCAATTCCATACTGGGAGTTAGGAAGCCAAGACTGCATATTGGCCACATCATAGACCAGGTGCTCCCAAGTCCTTTTCATGTCATGGACCCCTACCATTAAGAGGGGTCTGTGGACCCCAGGCTGGGAACAGCTGTCATCGATCAAAGCCTTCCCATTGTTAGATGCTATTCAAAATTGGAATAAGAGAAGGGTGGATTAAAAGTACCTGAGTTAAGCATATGATTGCATAGCCAAGCAACAGCAAACAGTTTTCAGAGTAAACTATTACTTTACATTGCAGCATTGCAGTTAGCATCTTTCAAAGGGTTAACCTACAATCCCTCAAAGTCAGCAAGCCTATACCATAACTACATTTCACATATATTGTTGATTTTCAGTAATTTTTCATTTTTGAGTTATAAACCTTGCAAAAAGTCAAGTGCAATAGAGGGATGTGCGATGTCTTCTGTAGTATTCTGTACCAACTAGGAGCGTGGGAAAATACAGAGAATGAAAATTCAACTCACCTGCAAACTTGACATGAAATTTATTTTCAGGTTTCAGTATCTGAACATAAAGGGGGCAATTTGGGGCAAAATCCTTCACAGCCCATGCTCTCAAGATCGTCTGATGATCCTTTAAAGTGCATAAATACCTAGTATTAGTTAGAGGTACAAGAATATATTGATGATAAAAATACACTCCCCTGGAATTAGCTATTGTGATGAGCAAAGATCCTCTTTGTCGACTCTAATGAATTCTTCTTATATTGGGTATTTTGTTATTTTGGTTTTCTATAAAAGTTGCACCACATTCCCCAACTTCAGTGGGTTTTCTCTGTAACACTCCTGTTCTTAAATTCCAACAAATTTTAAAACCTAAAGTTGAGTTACTTTATGACTTGTATCGATTGTCCTTGTAATCTCCTAAATAGTTCTTTTGATTTTCCCCTGGTTCCTTAACAGAGCAGAAAAATATTGCATTGGCCAAATTAAGGATTGTACAGTTAGTGCAGTACCTGAGACTAGTACAGGTGGAAATTTCAATTTTACATTTACCTCTTTGGTTTGGCTCAAGGAAACGTCAGAATAGAAACGTTAAATTAAGTGCTAGGGTCAGTGCTAACACACTAATGGTATCAGACAGATACTCCAGATGATATTATCACTCACATTCTTTTTATATTATCTCCAATGTAGAATGGTGCTTTCTGTATTGAGCATCAAGCCACACTTTGTCAATTGTTCTACAAATACACTTCCTCTTCTGCTTACATGGATGCCTGATGCATCTCTTTCTCTGCCTATCTAAACTAATAAAACACAGCTTTAATAATCTAATTAAAATGCCATCAAAATGCTCTCATGAAATGAGATTACCATAGAACTGAACCATAATGTATCTAGTTCTTCATTCAAGTGTGCGTTGTTCTATTTTGTATGGCTTTAGTTTATAATGTTGCATTCTGTCTGGATGCATGATGGTTTGGTATGGCAACTACTCTGCGTATGACAAGAAACTGCAAAGAGTTGTGAACGTAGCTCAGCGCATCACAGGAACCAGCCTCCCCTCATTGGACTCTGCCTATACTTCTCACTTCCTCAGTAAAGCAGCCAACATATCAAAGACCCCACCTCCCTCAGATATTCTCTCTTCTCCCCTCTCCCATCAGGCAGAAGATACAAAATCCTGAAAGCACATGCTACCAGACTCGAGGACAGCTTCTATCCTACAGTTTCAGACACGTGAACTGACCTTTTCTATGATAAGATGAATTTGTGGCTTCACAATCTAACTTGTTATGATTTTACACTTTGTTGTTTACCTTCACTGCACTTTTTCAGTAATTTTTACACTTTATTCTGCATTGTTACTATTTTACTTCATCTAGCTGAATCCACTGTGTAATGATATGATCTGTATGAACAGTATGCATGACAATCTTTTCACTGTACCTTGGTTTCTGACAATAATAAACCAGTACCAACATCAAGCAACACACACAAAATGTTGGGAGGAAACCAACAGGCCAGGCAGCATCTACGGAAAAGAGTACAATTGGCTGTATTCTTTTCCATAGATGCTGCCTGGCCTGCTGAGCTCCTCCAGCATGGTGTGTGTGTTGCTTAGGTTTCCAGCATCTGCAGATTTTCTCTTTTTATGACAGTAAAAATATCACCCTTCCACCACCAGAGGCTCTCAGAGAACTATGTAGACAATACTGCTCCAAAACTTGAAATTGACAGAATCACAAAGATTTTATACCCAAGATTTCATTTGGAACCACACTGAAACATAGAATTTAAAAGACCATATCTGGCATGTTGCTTGACCACTGGATTATCTAGTGACTGCCCAGATTGGCTGGTATACCTCAGTGTTCTGTGGATTCATCCAACTGATCCTTGCAGGATTTAAGTACCCACTGATTTCAGTGAGGATCATGGGGTATAGGTTCAGGGTTTAGTAGACAGTAAGTTATGTATTTTTCGCTAAGTAAAATATTTTTCGCTTTGATTTGTTGTGCTTCTGCGTGTAATTTTTTTTAACAACTTCGTTTAATAGCTTTAAGGTCCCCAAAAACCATGCAGATTTTAAAAAAAGATAAAATTGATTTAAATTTTACAGTTGGCAAAGGCTGTGGAGTCATTCTGAGGGTAAAGCTTCTGCAAAAGACTGCTAAATTCCCCATTACTCTCCAGACACTCCTCCTGGACTCTGCAGGACCAGCCAGCTCAATAAACTGCTTACATCTGTTCCTGGTAAGTGCAAACTGAGGGCAATTGGCTCTGAATGAGGAATGTAATAATAGGATCCATGACATTATTTCAATTCATTCTACAGACCCAAAGTACTACAACAGATAACTTCTGCAAGCTGTGGATATCATGGATGAGACAGAACATAGAATAGTCCAACAATGTCATGTTGAACTAATTAAATTAAAAATTAAATGTCCAACTAAACTAATATCTTCTGCCTACATAATGTTTATATCCTTCCATTTCTGGACATTCATGTGCCTAAGAGCATCCTGAATGGCCCTGTCATAATTGCCTCTACCATCACTTCTGCATTTTCCAGTTCAGCAGAGATACTAAGGTCATGTGTATCACACTCAATGGGCCAATTGTACAGCAGACTCCATAGGCCAATTGGCCTAATTCTGCTCCTTTATCTTATGGTCTTGTGGAAAATCTTTGTTCCAGTTTAACTGGGAGCAACTTGTTTCCATAGTAGGATAAATAAAATCTACTCCAATGATCACCCCACATCGAGATACAAAAATGTAATCATGATTTCAGTGCCCAAAGCACGAGCCACTTAATCACTACCAAATGGGAAAACAAAAACACAATGAATGGAGTACCTGGATGTAATATTTCTCTTAAGGCTGCCAATCATGCAGGATTGATGTAGACTTTGCAGGAATTAAAAACTAATCATCCGGGCACGATACTGTGCAATCAAAAGTATCATGCAGACATCAAGAGATCACTATGCTTTTTCTTTGCCACATTACTTATGCCATGTGTTTGGGCAAGGTTTAATTGATGCATTTTGTGGATTGAACTCTATAGTTCGTGTTATGATGTGTTTCTAGCTTCTGGTTATTTCTTTTTTTTATTGCTATTTGGTGCAACTTTTGAGTGGACCGTCTCTGTGGCCTGCAGTCAATGAATGGTACAGTGCCAAATGAACTGAACTAAAGTGAGCATTCCTTGACTGCTTCAATGTCTCTGTGGTTTGATATTTAGTATTCTGTGTTTCTCTCGTTTTTTGGCATTTGCATGATTTGTTCTTATTTTGCAGATTGGGTTTTCTTTGAATGGGTTCCAAGGTGTTTCTTTGTTTTGTAGTGGTCTATGGGAAGATTAACCTTAGGTTTGTACACAGCATATGTATTTTGAACTTTGAATTTGATGATTACTAAAATAGTAGACATGCAAAGCACAAGTATCCTATGGAGTTAAAGTCAGCTTATGAATTCTCATGACTATGGGCAACCAGAGTTAGCAAATCTATTCTACACTTGTGTTAGAGACCATATGATGAAATATAAGCTTGATCCCAGAACATTTACACATATGGTTGATTTTTCCTTTTACATAAAGATCCAGAGCATAAAGTCTCCTAGCTCCACCCCCAACCCCCTCTTCACTTTTGGATTTACTGTACCGCTGCTGTACGGTCCGCTTCATTTCGGCTGCTGAGAATGAAACAGGCTTCTGCGTCATCCATCCTGTCACAAGGGAAGACACACAGCATGTTGGCTTCAAAATTATTCATAACCCTTCAATACACTTGTGAATCAATTCTCAAACTCTGTGACCCATACTTACCAATAAATGATGTCGTAGCAATTGCTGAATCATTAAACCAGCCTCCTCAATTTCCTGCAGCAGGGGCACAGCAGCTTTTGTCTATACAAGCTTTATCATGCTATTTTTGCAAGATTTCTATTTATCAACTCTATTTCCCACATGTTGTATAAATTTAATTCCCTGGTGTATTGGATAAGATTTAAAACACAATTTTGTACAATGGATAGTCTTGTATGGAAACACTAATTCCCTTGAATGGAAAATCCTACAAAAAGTAGTGGATACAGCCCAGTCCATCACAGGTACAACCCTCCCCATCATTGAGTACATCTACAAGGAGCATTTTGCAGGAAAGCAGCGTCCATCAAGGATTCCCACCACCCAGGCTATGCTCTCTTCTTGCTGCTGCCATTAAGAGGATACAGGAGCCTCAGGGCCCACAACACCAAGTTCAAGAACAGCAATTACCCCTCAACCCCTTGAACCACAGGGGATAACTTTACTCAACTACACTTGCCCCATCACTGAACTGTTCCCACAACTTATGGACTCATTTTGAAAGACTCTTCATCTCCAGTTCTCGATAGTTATGTTAATTTAATTAATATTATTCTTTTTTTTGTATTTACGCAGTTTGTGGTCTTTTGCACACTGGTTGTCCACCCTATTGGTGCAAGTTTTCATTGATTCTATTATGGTTATTGGATTTATTGAGTATGCAAGTGAGAAACTGAATTTCAGGGTTGTATATGGTGACATATTATGTACCTTGATAATAAATTTATTTTTAACTTTGATGGGGAGGAAAGCAAGAGAGTAAAGGGACACATTATAGAATCACATTATTTGTAAAGGAAATTATGAACTTAAAATCAAGATGAGTGGAAATCTTTCACTTTCTTATGAAACTCCAGTGTCTGGGATAAGTGGAGCTTTCAAGTGATAGGCAATATTTGATTATCTATCAAGGAATATGGAAATGAAGGTGAAAAACTGCCTTGATCTCCAGATTAGCCAATGACGTGATCAAATTGTAGATCAGACTGAAGGTGCTGGATGCTTTCCCCTTTTATTTTATTTTTTTCTTTTGATTTATCTTTTGATTGAATATGTGCTTTTCATCTGTTTCATTGTAACTGAGGGCTAATACTGCAGGTTAATACTTTCCTGTATCTTCTTACAACACAGAATGAGGCCTCTGGCTAAATGCCAGCTCACAGGGCATTCTCACATTGAACTTTATGAAGTTCCTTTTCTGGTGTTTACACGCTCCAAAATTTACTGCAAAGTACTTGATGTGTTTCATGAAATTGTTGATTCAAAAGACTTTCACATGGTCCACCAAAATCCAGTTATTATCACTCACTTATCTCATGTTTCAACTGGGTATCAATCAGAAAGTGATTTCCTTCTGATTGTCAGTTATTAATGTAGCTTAATTTGTAAATCCAAGTGCACGATCTTTTCAAGGGCTGTGCAATAAGCATTGACCAGAAACCAATGCCCACCCAAACACAAAGCTCACCAAGTAATGATCAGGGTTGTGTGTCTTAGGGTGAATATTGTGGCTATAGTTTGGCAGTCAGAGGAGACATGATGAGGTAATTCATCTGTTAAAGGAAGACTAGTGTCCAGACTCCTGTGAAACTGTGATTTACTTTATGCCCATAATGTATATATAACAATTGTCTGATCACTGCATTCATCTGGAAAAATTACCCTGCTTTATGAGGAGAGTTAGAAACATAGAAAACCTACAGCACAATACAGGCCCTTCAGCCCACAAAGCTGTGCCGAAGATGTCCTTACCTGAGAAATTACCTAGGGCTACCCATAGCCCTCTATTTGTCTGAGCTCCATCTCTTAAAAGACCCTATTGTATCTGCCTCCACCATCGTTGCTGGCAGTCCATTCCACGCGCTCACCTCTCTCTGTGTAAAAAACTTAACCATGACATCTCCTCTTTACCTAATTCCAAGCACCTTAAAACTGTGCCCTCTCGTGTTAGCCATTTCAGCCCTGGGAAAAAGCCTCTGACTATCCACATGGTCAATGCCTCTCATCATCTTATACACCTCTATCAAGTCACCTCTCATTCTCCCTCGCTCCCAGGCAAAAAGGCTGAATTCACTCAACCTACTCTCATAATGCAAGCTCCCCAACCCAGGCAACATTCTTGTACATCTCCACTGCACCCTTTCTATGGTTTCCACATCCTTCCTATAGTGAGGCAACCAGAACTGAGCACAGTACTCCAAATGGGGTCTGACCAGGATCCTATACAGCTGTAACATAACCTCTAGGCTCCTAAACTCAATCCCACGATTGATGAAGGCCAATGCACCGTATGCCTTCTTAACCACAGAGTCAACCTGCGCAGCAGGCTTGAGTGTCCTATGTACTTGGACCCCAAGATTCCTCTGATCCTCCACTCTGCCAAGAGTCTTACCATTAATACTATATTCTGTCATCATATTTGACCTACCAAAATGAACCACCTCAAGCTTATCTGTGTTGAACTCCATCTGCCACTTCACAGCCCATTTTTGCATCTGACAGCCCTCCACACTATCCACAACACCTCCAACTTTTGTGTCATCAGCAAATTTACTAACCCATCCCTCCACTTCTTTACCCAGGTCATTTATAAAAATCACGGAGAGTAGGGGGTCCCAAAACAGATCCCTGAGGCACACCACTGGTAACCAACCTCCATGCAGAATAAGACTCTTTGCCTTCTGTGGGCAAGACAGTTCTGGATCCACAAAGCAATTTCCTCTTGGATCTCATGCCTCCTTACTTTCTCAATAAGCCCTGCATGGGGTACTTTGTCAAATGCCTTGCTGAAATTCATATACACTACATCTACTGCTCTACCATCATCAATGTGCTTAGTCATACCCTCAAAAAATTCTATCAGGCTCGTAAGGCATGACCTGCCTTTCAATGTGTACTTTCAGTCTTCACTTCAGTTTCCTATACACTTCAGAAATTGGGCTTTTCTTCCATTGGGTAATTTGACTTTAATGCACAAAGACTAAAGAGAGATTAGCTTAATTTGTCACATGTACATTGAAACATACAGTGAAATGCACCATTTTGGGTCAATGACCATCACAGTCCAGGGATTATGCTGGGGGCAGTCTGTAAGTGTTTCCGCTCTTCTGGCACCAACATAGCATGCCCACTACTCTCTAACCTTTGGAATGTGGGAGGAAACCGGAGCACCTGCAGGAAACCAACATTGTCACAGGGAGAACGTACAAACTCCTTACAGTGGGAATTGAACCCTGACAGGTGATCACTGGTGCTGTAAAGCAACGGCACTAATCGTTATGCTACCATGCTGCCCCAACAAACTGTTAGCTCTGAATCCATCACACCATCAACTCACTGACTGTCACAGTAAATGAAGCAAGCATTCTGAATGTACAGCTGGTGTGGCCTCAAGAGGCAAAGTTCATTTTGTTTGAACATCACCTCCTATATGCAAGCTGTTTTTTTGGATCTTTGCCTACACAGTTAATATTTTATTCCGATTTGAAGCACAGTATGGAAAGACGTTTATCTCCATCCACCCTCTATTTGCCCTTTAACAGCAATATCTGAGAGTCTTAAGTTTTTGGTAATATTGGTAAACATTCAGTAGATATAGTTTTTGAAGAAAAGTATTATGTTTAAGGCTGATCTTTGTGCCACATGTTTACACTGTATAGATATTGAGTGTTACGTATGTGTACTACCTTGGTTAACATCTGTTGTGAGAATAATCAACAGCATTAGTATATTCAGGCATGTGATGGTTCTATATTGAATTTAATATACAGTATATTTTACTTAACTCTCCAATTTCACACAAAAAAGAGATCTCATTAAAACCTTTGAAGAAAGCTTCTGTATTGTGTGATTTTTGATAAGCAGTTAAGGTCACTGCATTGTTGACGCACTGTGAGGGCAGTAGAACCGTCAACAAGTTAATACTCCCTAGAGATCACACAGGGTCTCTCTCCCTATTGTTTCAGGGACAAATACATGCTGCATTGATATGGCAACTCAGCTTACTTGGCTCTCATGAGATCTTGATCTTTCAAAGCGGATCCCTGCAGGTAAATGACACGCTGGGACCAGAGAGGAATCTGTAACACTCGGCGCACCTGCAGGTCCATCTCAGTTGGGCAGAGGATGACAACATAGTAATCCTGCAACATAAAGGAGATAAACTACCAGTTTGCTTACAGAATATGTTAAAATTAAATAAGCCCGGATTAACACTCCAATCAGATTGGATACAACATTACTTTAAATAATAATCTTCCATTATTACTCACTGAAATATAAAATCTATTAACTATATTTACAGAGGTGGGCATCACAAAAGTGCCCAAGTGACAGTTACCCCACTGCATCATGGAGGCAGTCCAAAACAGATGCACACATCTAATTCCTGAGAAGGGAGGTTTGCACTATAATGAACAGCCAAAGGAAAAATGTCTATATACTTTGAAGTTCAGAAGAATGAGGGTGATCATACCGAATGAAACACACAAGTAGAAGGAGTGGCTAGGTAGATGTTGAGATGTTTCCAATGGAGTATCTCAAATTGTGGCAGAAAGTGGTGAATCTCTGAAATTCTCTACCTGAGAGCCAAAGTCAAAGTTGAACTTAATGTTGTATGCATAGGTGCAATGAAAAACTTACTTGCAGCAGTATCACAGGCACATAGCAGCATAAAAGCAGCATTCACGAGAGAAAAAAATTAAACATAAATTATACACTATTTTTACAATAAAGAACACAATCAGAACACAATAAAACAAAGTTTAATTTTGTGCAATATGATCAGTGTTACTATTCCGAGGTAGTTATTAGGATTGTGTCAGCTGGTTTAAGAACTGGATGGTTGAAGAAGGTAGCTGTTTTTGAACCTGGTGGTTTTGGAATTTAGGCTTCTGCCCCTCCTGTACAATTGGAGCTACAGGATGGCATACCCTGAATGGTGTTTATCTCTGATGATGGATGTTGCCTCCTGTACACAATACCTAATGAGCTGTGGAGGTTAGATCATTAGCGATATTTAAAGTAGATTAATATTTGAAAGATTATGGAATTGAGGACGATGGGCGTACAGAGACAGAAAATAATTTGAGGTTAACCACAGATCAGCATGATCATATTGAAAGACAGGGCAGGCTGAGAGGCAGAGCCTGGCTCCAGTTTTCTTATCTTTAAGTGCAGTCTTGTTTTCTGTTGCAGCTAGAAGCAACTTAGAATAAATTAAAGAGCAACTTACACATTTAAAGCTGTAGATTGCCTCCATGCTCAGAGACCTCCACTTCCCAGAATTACAACACATTCATCCTTGTTTTCAAATTCACCATGACATCTGCCATTTATGCAACTCCACCTCTATAACCTCTGATGGCTCAACAACCTTTTAAGGTTACCGTAAATCACCAACCCTTAATTTTCATCATTCCACCTGTGAAGTTACTCCTTAAATGTCTATGCCCTTTCAACCTTCATTAAACTGTAGTTTACAATTTGCACCTTTGACCAAACACATTTGCTTATTGTCCCAGTTTTAGTTCTGTGTATCAAATCTTATTTGATATAATTCTTGTAAAATAACTTGGGATTTACTTCATTAAATGATGTGCTTACATGCAAATTGCTCTCATTGACATCCCTGAACAGAAATACTATACAATTAAGAGGGAAACAGTCACATTATAAGGCAGCAAAACACGAGGAAGCTGCAAGTTTTCCGTGGTGCTGAGCTTTGCTTTATACCTAATTTCATATGGAGATCAGAGTTTGTTTTCTATCACTAGAGAACTCGAGACTACTCTCAAAATTAAACTGGGAGTCTCACTCTCAATAACCATTTCAAAAATCAAACACTTAGAAGTATCTGAAAATCCAATTGTTAGATCTTCCATCTATTTATGTAAAGGTCCTTTCTTTTGGGAGATAATTGTTAACTTTAATCTTTTTCCTCTCTTGCTGCCTTTGTGGTTTTCTGCTGATGTACTCAGCCTTTTGACAAATCCAGTCCTGAAAATGGTTAAGGAAAAAAATGTAGGATCATCTGAAAATAAATCTACGTCATTGAAATCTATTTCTGGAACAAATGCTGAAGCTGGAATTGTTCTCTTTAAAAGTATAGCAGTTTTCAGTATTAAATACTGCATGAAAATTAGCTCATAAAGGAAGAAAGGTTTGAACTTATACAATAACTTTCATGTCTTTATTAAGAAATCTCAAAGTGCTTTACCTTAAATTCATAGTAAGAGTGAACAAGGCTATTTGGCTACTGGATCCTTACCAACCCATGGTGGAGCAAACCTATTAGTCCCATTTCCTTCTCCTTAATTCCTATATACTTGCAACTTATTTTCTCTCTAACATGCACAGCAGCTCTCCTTTCCTTTGCCCATAATCTAAAGACATCATCCACAGGTCATGAATGCCTGACTTGTATACAGTCCATACACTTGAAGGAGCATTAGGAAGACTAATGGGATGGATTCTGTCAGCTACTGTTGGGTTGCAGGCACCTTCACTCACCTGGGATCTCATGTTTGACTTGTAAGTTGGTCAATTTACCAACAGTTCGCAAGAATGGAAGGAAGCCTGGGGACAACCTGTACTCAGGGATAAATTACAATAAGCATTTAACTTTTCAGATTCATCTTTGGGATGTGGGAGGAAAGCAGACTGTTTTTTTCTACAGTAATTGAGTTTTTATGTATTTTAAATTAATCATTTTACTGGTTTCAATAATTCTTAATATATTTTGTCAGTCAGTTAAGCTGGGGAGCATGTTGAAGCCAGCTATCAAGTATTTTTCAGCTGCTTTGCAGCTGTAGCTTGCTCAGGTACCACATAGGATGCTGTTTATATTGCAGAACCTCCTGCTACCCCAATGGATGATTAGACACTTACTGTAAGTAATTTCACCTCAGCAGAACTGCACAAAGCAGCTGTGTTCTATTGGACACCGATGCATGTCCAGGTGATTCAACTCTAATGATAAATCCTGGGCTACACAGTTGCAATGAAAGCCATTGCCCATTTTTACCTGAAGCCTAGGATGAGCATAAAATTCATTGAGGAAATCCATCAGCAGGTCGATTTTTAAGGAGCTGACACAGAGGACAACATGTTTCTCTGTCTGCGCTCGATGCCGACTGTAATTCCCACCAGACTTCTGTCTTTCCATCCACAGGTAAACAAGCTCTTCAAACTGTGAAGAGAAAAAATACTCCAAGTGACAAAGTTAGTTATGTCCTTCACTGAGCTTATCAGTGACATGAATTAGATGAAGCAATGCATTGTCTAAACAGTCACCAAACATACTGGCATTTCTCTGTACAGTAATGTCACCTTTGATTCACTTTCATATAGGATTTTATAAGATTTGCTTATATTGATAAAGAAGCTTGAGGGAAATGTAAGGAATTGACAATTTAAGAAGTCAGCTGCAGCTACTTTAAGTGAAAGAACATAGTGCAGTACAGCACAGTATCAGGCCCTTTGGCTCACAATGTTACTCCAGACCAATTAAATTAGTAATCAAGTGGACAACTAAACTAATCTCCTCTGCTTACACAATGTCCATTTTAATCCATTTTCCTCACATTCAAGTGCCTATCTAAACATCTCTTAGGAATCCCTGAAATATCTGCCTCTGTCACCACTCCAGGCAACACACTCCAGGCACCCACCACTCTGTGTAAAAAAAAGTTGCCTGTCATATCTCCTTTGAAATGACCCTCCTCAACTTAAATACATGCCCTTTGGTATTAGACATTTCAACTCTGGGAAAGAGATACTGTCTGTCTACTCTTTCTATGGCTCTCAAAATCTTCTATCAGATCTCCCCTCAGTCTCCACCACTACAGAGAAAACAACCCAACTTTGTCCAACTTCTCATTTTAGCACATGCCCTCTAATCCAGGTAGCATCCTGGTAAATCTCTTCTGCATTCTTTCCAAGGCTTCGACATCATTCTTATAATGGGACAACTAGAATTGTATGCAGTATCCAGATGTGGCTGTACTAGAGTTAATAAAACCACAACATAACTTCCTGACTTTTGAACTTAATGTCTTGACTAATAAAGGCAAGCATGCCATATGCCTTCTTAAACACCCTATCAACATGTCATTAACCAATGACAGAACTTAGTTTTATCTGTTCAAATAAATCAGCTGAATGCAAGCAAAAATTTGATTTCAAAAACTGGCTTGACGTCACTAAAAATCCATATTTTCATATTAATATTTGTTGTTTGCATAGAGAATTGCAGATTTAAGTTGGTGACGTGAGAATATCCCATACCAGTATTAACTAGATTTAAAGGATTTTATAAATTCTATGTTCTCCAGATTTTGTTTTCACTTTCCTAATTTCTCCATGACATTTGATTTCAAAGCTTCAATTGATTGCTTCAATTGGGTTTCAAAGTTCTGGGTACTGATGATCAAAATATGATTTGTAAAATGAAGCTCTCTTCATGAATTGCAAGATGAAGTTCCTTTCAGGATTTGGATCTATATATGACTTTAATTTAATTAGGCATTTAACTTGTGGTTCAATGATTTGACTAAAATTTTCTAAAATCAGTACCGTCAATGAAATCCACTGCAAATCTATGGATTATGTAAAAGTCATCATCCTCCAGGAAAAAATGAAATATATTAACACTAGACGAATGTAAACCTTCTGTTTTCTGTAGTATTGGCTTTGGATTAATTGTACATTAACTACAGGGACAGATTTAAAGGGAATTCACCAATGATTACTTAGAAATTGCATCTTGAGCACAGGATTATTGCATTTACTATACTGTATATTGCAATTCCTTAAGAATACAGATCTTTTTTATAGAATTTGAAACAAATATAAATATCTAGATATCCTAAGACACACTTCAGTCCAGCAGGTGGCAGTAATGCACCTTAAAGCTGTAGACCAACCCCTGCGCAGTAAGCAGACATGAAATATTTCCAGTATTTGTCCACTTACATGAAACAAGAGCTACAGAAACTTACTTTGTAACCCAAGGCAGCTTACCAATGCTAAGAATCTGAGATTGATACCAATGGGAGAGGTTGGGTAAGGTGTGAAGGGATAATAGAAGGTGAGATGATTGACAGAGAAACAATAGGGAGCTGGCAGTCTCCTTGCTCACTGTGGTAAAGTTGGCAGGTGCACTCATCCAACCACCAGCTCCCCTTTTAAGCTATAACATTTAAAAGCTAACATTTAAATGGTTCTGAGGCACAAGAGATTCTGCAGATGCTGGAAACCTTGAGGAGCACACCAATATTGCTGGAAAAATTCAGCAAGTCAGGCAGCATCTATGAGGGAAATAAATTGTTAGAGTTTTGGGCTGAGACCCTTCATCAGGACTTGGGACTTTTTAAGAGTTACAGACTAGTGTGTTATTTTCAGGGAAGTCTGAAGTGATCTTCTAACAAGCAACCAGATCACTGCCATGTATTATCCTTGCCTTTGCCAAACAACTCTTAGTGTGTAATGCACACAACTGAATGTATTGGCACCCTTTCCAAGTTTCAGTGGAATTCTGGGTAATTGAGCTTCCAGTTGCATTGCTCCTCACCAAGAATGTACAATGCCTTGTAAAAGCATTCATCCCCCAAACACTTGTTCACATAAATGAATATTTCAATCAAGGATACTGATCAATTTAACTGAGAATTTTTACTTAGGGATCACATGCTTGTTTCTTCACAGCAGAGCCCCAAAAAACAGGGAAAATTGTAAAGTATGATTAACTAAAAATTCAAAAACTGAAATGCCAGCAGTTCAAAAGTATTCATCCCTCTTTGCTCAGTACTTAGTTGAACCACCTCTCACAGCTGTTACAGCCAGTAGTCTTTTTGGATAAGTCTCTATTAGCTTTACACAACATGATGGAGCAAGATTTACCCATTTCCTCCTTGGAAACTTGCTCAAGCTATATCAGGTTAGTTGGGGAGCAGTAGTGGACAGCAATATATATGTCTTGCCAGAGATGTTCAATCTGAGTGGGCCACTCAAAGTACATTACTTTTCTACATTTGAAACCACTCAGTGGTTGCTCTAGCAGTGTGCTTTGGGACATTGTTCTACTAAAAGGCAAACTTCCTGAACAGTTTAATCTTTCTGGTAGAGGCTTGCAGGTTTTTATCCAAGATTTGTACTTAGCAGCATTCATCTTCCCATCAATCCTGACCAGATTTCCAGTTCCTGTTGCTGAAAAGCTTCCCTATAGAATGATGCTACCTCCACCATACTCTACAGTAGGGTTAGTGTTACCTGGTTGATGCACAGTATTAGATTTATCCAACATGTACTGCTTAATGTTGAGGCCAAAAAGACCTTCTTCTGTGTCTTTACAGTACCTTCTAAGTGACACTTTGCCAAGTTTTTACAGGCAAGGACATATTCTTTTACCCATACTTTTACAAGGCACTGTACCTCATCAATTCCCTACACTTCATGTTCCCAATCTAACTTATTTGTTTTTGGAAACTTCCTGCTGAGATATTGAAGTTGACTGGGAGCTTGTTCTCAGCAGGAGAAAGATACAATATTGAGATTGCCATTAATGAAACTAGGATGGAACATTGCTTCACTTTTCTTAAACGATGCCTGAAAGGTTGTTTTCATGAAAGTAGTTTGCTACTCATCCTGCAGAAAACTCTCAAATTAATCACTGATATGATCAGTAAAATAAGTAGTAGCAAATACATAAACAATCAAGTAGCTAGACTAGCAACATACCTGCAGAGGCAATACTACCAAAGCCACACATATCATTATGACAACAAGGAGCTGTGAAGGCCAAATATGAGGTGTCACATCACCAAATCCAACTGTAGAGAAGGTGACAATGCAGAAGTAAAGGGAATTGAAGAATGAGAGATTGTCTCCTGCTCTCTCCAAATGCTGGATTCCACACGCTCTAGAATATCAATGGAATTGTTACAGGTTAGCATCTTGACTATACAACATTTTAATTTTCTGATGAGAATAACAGCAAAGCTTAAACGAAGGAAAGTTTACAATCTCGTAAATAGCCATGTAAAATAAAATTGTAAAACTGGAAGCTGTTATAAGACTCAAGTGATTTCCCAGATGCTGGAAACCCAGAGTAACACTTACAAAACCCTGGTAGAATTCAGCAAGTCAAACAGCATCTATGGAAAGGAATAAACATTTGACATTTCAGGCTGAGACCCTTCAATGAGACTGGAAAGGAAGGGGCAAGAAGCCTCTATTGCCACAATGAGGCCACCCTCAGGTTGGAGGAACAACACCTCATATTCCATCTGGGTAGCCTCCAACCTGATGGCATGAACTTCAATTCTAGACAACCCCTTTTCTTTTCCTTACCTGCCTATCACCTACCCCGATGTCCCTCCTCTTTCCCTTTCTCCCTTCTACCAGATTCCTTCTCCTTCAGTGTTTTACTTTTTCTACCTATCACCTCCCAGCTTCTCACTTTATCCCGCCTCCACCCACCTGGCTTCACCTATCACCTTGTTCCTTTTCCTTCCCCTCCACCCATCTTCTTATTCTGGTCTCTTTCCCCATTCCTTTCCAGCTGCTACAAGAGATGTCCTATACCAATACAGGTAGTACAACAGAGTTTTCACTCTCAGACCCAGCAATGAATTCAGTGCATGCTTTAAAACTAATATACAGACATTCCCCGATTTACAAATTTTTGCTATAATATCAGTTAACTCTATAGCTCTGATATCCTTGATTCATGAATCCATTTCTTGATTTCATAAATTGTCTGGCACTGACTGTTTACCATATCAAAACACCCATGGTTTACTTCTTGAAAAATGAAAACTTGCTTAATGTTATATTTTTCACAAATGCATGCCTATTGTAAAACGAGGTACTTGCCTTCTTGTTTCACTCATAAAACAGTTATTAAGGTCTATTTGTACTTTTAGGAGCTTGTAAACATTTAATAGTGTGATGATTAACAGGCTCCCTTGCCTTGAAAAATTATTTTTACACCCATGGTGTACAGACTCTCACAAAAAGTTGGAGAAGTTGATTTTAAAACATTGTTCCCATTTTCTTTTACCTGACTCCATTAATCCAGGCATGTTTCCAAATCTATATGTTACTAGTTGTATGCCATTTAAATATTTGTTGTTTTATACTTTCTCATTTGGATTCTGCGTATCAGTGAAGCCACTGCAATTTTATTTTCCCCAAGTACTACTGAGGCATTCTGTTCAGATACCACAGATTCCCTGCAGAGAGCACTGCACTGAAAAAGACACCAGTTTAAAGGAAATCTCTTCTGACAAATCCATAAAGCTCTGTGGGTAGCTGTCAGCAAGTTAAATGCCAAATGCCACTTTTTTACTGCTGAGTGCAAAATTTGGGACAATTTTATTGTTACTGCTTAGTGCAATGACTTTTGAGTCATTTCTTTTCTACTCCTTTGATGAGTGCAGTTATACTCATGTCCATAGGTCACCACACTGGCTATTCTGATGCACAAGATTAGACAGGGGCCCAGAAATAGGTTTACATGATGCCCAAAAACAAACAGTCTTGCAAAGATTTTACATCAATAAAATAAACCGGAGAAAGTAAACCGACAGAAGACGTGACACTGGAAGAAATCTATAAGGATAGGAATGCACACTATCAACGTCAGCACTGCAGGCAAATGACTCTCCTAGAAGTCAATACAGAAGTTACAGGGGGAGGCAGCATGGAAACTTTTGAACCACTGAGCCAGCTCCAGCTTTCAGACTGCAACCATTTTCAAAGATTCAAAGTAAATTAAGTATGTAAGCAGTAAATAACCCTGAGATTCGTCTTCCCATAGACAACCACGAAACAAAGAAAACCATGGAAGCTGTTTAAAGAAAAACATCAAACCCACAATGCACAAAAAAACAACAAATCATGTAAACTGCAAAATAAAGCAAAAAAACACTGAATATAAAGCACTGTAATGTTGAATCAGCTTTGTGGGTTTAGCGAGTGAGACAGAAAAACTGATGGTGCATAAATATATTAATCATTTATTTACAAACAGTAAAAATTCAACCAAATATTCATGTTCCTCAAGATACAGAAACTACAAAGCTGAATATTCAACAAACATACTCAGCTAAAAATGCAGAGCATACCTTCCCAATGGGTACTGTATGTGCACCGCTTGCCTTAAACAAATGCTTATAGAGCAAGCCCCTTCCATGAGCTACTATAACTGGGATATTTGAAACTGGACACCAGGTGGCTAAGCAATGGAAAAAGCAACTGCAGTTTCTAAACTAAACAATCATGATGGAAGCGACTTTTGACAGGCCAAACCAGGCCCGTTCCCACAGGACAAATACCAATCCACTAAGTCATTGAAAGAGTCCATTTTCAGTCCAGTTCAGTCAGTCCAACCCAGCGCTGTCACTCATTACCTTCAAAGCGCAGATAATGATTATTTTTATAATAATTCTACCCTAACTCATTTTATTTTCTCCATACCCATCAACTTCTCCCTAGATCAGGGGCTCACAACGTTTTTTATGCTATGGAATAATACAATTAAGCAAGGGGTCTGCGGACTCCAGGTCAGGAACCACGGCCCTAGATTATATCACTCACAATAGGGGCAAATAGGGAGGAGGGGCATTAACGGAAGTTAGAGAAGTCAATGTTCATGCCATCAGGTTGGAAGCTACCCAGCCGGTATATAAGGTGTTGTTCCTCCAACCTGAGTGTGGCTTCATCTTGACAGTAGAGGAGGCCATGGATAGATATATCAGAATGGGAATGGGACGTGGAATTAAAATGTGTGGCCACTGGGAGATCCCGCTTTCTCTGGCGGACCAAGCATAGGTGCTCAGCGAAATGGTCTCCCAGTCTGCGTCAGGTCTCACCAAAGTATAAAAGACCAGTACACTGGACGCAGTAGAACACCAGCTGACTCACAGGTGAAGTGTCGCCTCACCTGGAAGGACTGTCTGAGGCCCTGAATGGTGGTGAGGGAGGAAGTGTTAGGGCAGGTGTAGCACTTGTTCCACTTACAAGGATAAGTGCCAGGAGGGAGATCAATGGGAAGGGATGGGGGGGACGAGCGGACAAGGGAGTCGCGTAGGGAACGATCCCTGCGGAAAGCAGAAAGAGAGGGGGAGGGAAAGATGTGCTTGGTAGTGGGATCCCGTTGGAGGTGGCGGAAGTTACAGAGAATTATACATTGGACCTGGAGGCTGGTGGGATGGTAGGTGAGGACAAGGGGAACCCTATCCCAAGTAGGGTGGTGGGCGGATGGGGTGAGGGCAGATATGCAGGAAATGGGAGAGATGCGTTTGAGAGCAGAGTTGATGGTGGAAGAAGGGAAGCCCCTTTGTTTAAAAAAGGAAGACATCTCCTTCATTCTGGAATGAAAAGCCTCATCCTGAGAGCAGATGCGGTGGAGACGGAGGAATTGTGAGAAGGGGATAGCATTTTTGCAAGAGACAGGGTGGGAAGAGGAATAGTCCAGGTAGCTGTGAGAGTCTGTAGGCTTATAGTAGATACCAGCAGATAAGCCATCTCCAGAGATGGAAACAGAAAGATCAAGAAAGGGGAGGGAGGTGTCAGAAATGGACCAGGTAAATTTGAGGGCAGGGTGAAAGCTGGAGGCAAAGTTAATGAAGTCAACATGCTCAGCATGCATGCAGGAGGCAGCGCCAATGCAGTCGTCAATGTAGCGAAGGAAAAGAGGGGTACGGATACCCTTTTAGACTGGGAATATGGACTGTTCCACAAAGCCAACGAAAAGGCAGGCATAACTGGGACCCATGCAGGTGCCCATGGCTACACCCTTGGTTTGAAGGAAGTGGGAGGAGACAAAGGAGAAATTATTGAGAGTAAGAACTAATTCCGCTAGACGGAGGAGAGTGGTGGTAGAAGGGAATTGGTTAGGTCTGGAATCCAAAAAGCGAAGAGCTTTGAGACCACCCTGGTGGGGGATGGAGGTATATAGGGACTGGACGTCCATGGTGAAAATAAGGCGGTGGGGGCCAGGGAACTTAAAATCATTGAAAAAATTCAAAGCGTGAGAAGTATCCCGAACATATGTGGGAAGAGATTGAACAAGGGGGCATAAAACAGTGTCCAGGTATGTAGAAATGAGTTTGGTGGGGCAGGAGCAAGCTGAGACAATAGGTCTACCTGGACAGGCGGGTTTGTGGATCTTGGGAAGGAGGTAGAAACGGAAAGTGCGGGGTTTGGGAACTATGAGGTTGGTGGCAGTGGATGGGAGATCCCCAGAGCTGATAAGGTTGGTGATGGTATAGGAGACAATGGTCTGGTGCTCCTTAGTGGGGTCATGATCAAGGGGTAAATAAGAGGAGGTATCAGAGAGTTGTCGCTGTGCCTCGGCCAGGTAGAGGTCAGTACGCCAGACAACAATAGCTCCCCCCTTATCAGCGGGTTTTATAGTGAGGTTGGGATTGGCGTGGAGGGAGCGGAGAGCAGAGCATTAGGAAAGAGTGAGGTTGGAATTGGAACAGGGTGAGGTGAAGTCAATATGGTTGATGTCCCATCGGCAATTAGCAATAAAGAGATCCAGAGCAGGTAGAAGACCAGAACGGGGTGTCCATGAAGAGGAGGAGGGTTGAAGACGGGAGAAGGAGTCATTGGTGGGGGTTGGAGAGTCCTTGCCAAAGAAATAAGCTCGGAGATGGAGCCAGCGGAAGAAAGGTTCAGTGTCATGGCATACGCAGAACTCGCTGAGGTGTGGGCGAAGGGGGACAAAGCTGAGGCCCTTACTGAGGACAGAGCACTCTGCCTCAGAGAGTTGAAGGACAGAGGGAATAGTAAAGACCTGGCACGGATGAGCGATGGGTTCGGAGGGGGGAGAGAGGCTGGTGGTGTCAGTGGAGAGGGAAGGATTGGGGTGAGAGGGAAATGGAGCCTCTGAGGGCCCAGGGATGGGCCCTGACGATGGGATCAGAAGGAGAGGGGATGGCAGAGTGGTGGTGGGGGACGGGAAGACGGGTGTCATAATTGCAGCATGTGAAGACCCGGCCTGGAGTTCAAGGCTGGAGTCGCAGTCGGTGGTTGCGCAATCGCTTTGAAGCTGTCCATGGTCGTTGGAACCCACGTTGATGGTGCTGGAGTCCAGGCTTTCAATATGCCCTGGGTTGCTGCGACAGCCGAGATCAACGGCCAGGGCCAATCCATGGTCATTGGAACCCGCGTTGATGGTGCTGGAGTCCGGGTTTTGAAAATGCCCTGGGTTGCTGGGGCAGCCAAGATTGATGGCCGGGCCCGGGGCCGCGATACGAGGTTCATGCTCTGGGGTCTGCAGATGGAAGATCTTGCCATCCTTGCAGGACGTGATAAGGTCAAAGAAATGGCGACTGCACGCATGGATCCGACGGAGGATGAAATAATGAACAGGTCCATTGCAAACGGAGAAAAAGGTGTCCTGGAGGCGTGGAAGGGATTGTGATAGGGATGCCAGGTACCTTCTCATGGCGGAGAGTGTCGCACTCAGAGCTCGACGGGAGAAACAACAGGAGGCAGAGTCAATTAAATGTGAGTACTTGGGATCCTCAGAAGGTCCAAACTGAGAAGCTCGAAAACAGATCCTGAAGCCAACTGGAGTCAGTTGGCGGCAGAGACACGTTCCAAGGAAGGATATATGGCTGTAATAGCAGGTCTGGGTCAAAATATGATCGAAAAGTTGAAGGGCCGGGTGAATTATAGATGGGGAGCAGCGAGAAAGGATTTCACTGAACTATCAAAATATTATATATTGGGTGAGACCCAACCCAGACCGGGAGACTGTTTCGCTGAACACCTATGCTCGGTCCGCCAGAGAAAGCAGGATCTCCCAGTGGCCACATATTTTAATTCCGTGTCCCATTCCCATTCTGATATGTCTACCTATGGCCTCCTCTACTGTCAAGATGAAGCCACACTCGGGTTGGAGGAACAACACCTTATATACCAGCTGGGTAGCCTCCAACCTGATGGCATGAACATTGACTTCTCTAACTTCTGTTAATGCCCCTTCTCCCCTTCTTACCCCATCCCTGACATATTTAGTTGATTGTTTTTTTCCCTCTCTCTGTCCATCACTCTGCCTGTTCTCCATCTCCCTCTGGTGCTCCCCCTCCCCCTTTCTTTCTCCCTGGGCCTCTCGTCCCATGATCCTTTCCCTTCTCCAGCTCTGTTTCACTTTTGCTAATCACCTTTTCAGCTCTTAGCTTCATCCCACCCCCTCCGGTCTTCTCCTATCATTTCGCATTTCCCCCTGCCCCCACTACTTTCAAATCTCTTACTATCTTTCCTTTCGGTTAGTCCTGACGAAGGGTCTCGGCCCGAAACATCAACAGTGCTTCTCCTTATAGATGCTGCCCGGCCTGCTGTATTCCACCAGCATTTTGTATGTGTTGCCAGAGTAGATGAAGTCACTGCAGGGACGTGCAAACTCCACACAAGCAGCACTGGAGTTCGGGATTAAATCTGGTAGGTACCTCTGTACCACCCACAAATAGAAAGCCCCTTCCCTATCTGCTTGAGCCATTCCTGACTTTTGCAATGCAGCAGTGACCAAAGTGTTGTGTAGGACACAGTAAGAGCCAGCCTGCAAGGATCCTAAGGCAAGGTTTTTGGATGAGACAATGTCCCTGACCTCGACAGCTTTGCAGACGCTTCTGTGTGGTTGTGACTTCAGGTCTGCTGTACAAGTATAATAAGCTGGGAATCAAACCCAGTGCTTACTCAACTACATTGTAAAAATATTGTATTAAGCCATCAAATTAACAGCTGAAATTGACATATATCAGAATCATACGCAGGTTTAGTATCACTGATAGATGTGAAATTTGTAGCTTAGTGACAGCAGTACAGCACAATACCTAAAATATACAATAACTTATATTAAGAAATTATATATTATATAACATGAAATAAATATATTATATAAATATAATAATATAAATAAATAATAATATATAAAATAAATGAAATTAGTACTGAAAAAGAGAGTAAAAATAGTGAGGTGGTGTTCATGGGTTGGTTCATTGTCCGTTCAGAATTCTGATGGCAGAGGGGAAGAAGAAGGTTAACTGCAAAAGCATTGTCATACTTGAATAACATTGGTCAATCCAAACAGAAGGCTATGTTAAAAGTAACAGCTTCACCAAAGATAAAAAGACTCTGCTAAGACTTACTGAGGATCTCAATGAATACTCAAATATAATTCATATTTATAACTACACAGAGAAAATGGTAAGGCATTTTGTTCTCCTCATTTGGTTAATTGCAAACGAATCACTTGCCTGAAGAAAAGTTGCTATAAATCAACTGATTGATTATGCAAAAAAAACTATTCAGCTCATTTTGTAAAATAAATTCTACAACTTCAATTAACAATCTTTTTTCTCTCAAGCAAGCTAAATCTTCACACTGCTCTTATTTTTTGTCACATTATGATACTTAACCAGCAATAATTATACAGATTTTCTACAGTTTATCAAAAACTACAGTAAAGCTTTGTTAACAAGCTGATTATCGACTACAAGAGGAAGAAGCTGTTACCTACCAGTCTTCATTAGTGAATCAGAGGTGGAGTTATCATAGCAGTGGCATTATCATATCAGAGGATCTGTCCTGAGATCAGTGCATAAGTGCCGTCACAAAGGCGGCACAGAAGAGCCTCAACTTTCTTAGAAGTTTGCACAGGTTTGCATGTCACCAAAAACTTTGACAAACTTCTATAGATGCACAGTAGAGAACATCCTAACTGGTTGCATTACAGCCTGGTATGGAAACACCAATGCCCAGGAATGGAAATGATGACAGAAAGTGGTGGATACATCCAGTCCATCAAAGGTCTCCCCACCATTCAGCACATTTACATGGAGTGCTGCCACAAGAAAGCAGTATCAATTATCAAATCCCCTTACCATCTCGGCCATGCCCTCTTCTTGCTTCTACCATTGGACACAAGGTGCAGAAGTTACAGGTCCCTCACTGCCAGGTTCAATAATAGTTATTACACTACAACCATCAGACTTCTGAACGCGGATGTATAATTTCACTGACCGCAACTCTAAACTGATTCTGCAACATCGAGACCCTCTTTCAAGGACTCATTACAACTCACATTCTCTGTATTACTGCTTTAAAATTTGCACAATTTGTCTTTGCACATTTGTTGTTTGCTCATCTTTTATATATAATTTTTTTAGTAAATTTTATTGTTTTTTTTAATTTATCTGTAAATACCTACAAGAAAACTAATTTTAAGGTAGAAAATGGTAACATATACATACTTTGATAATAACTTTTACTTTGAACTGACTTGGTTAAAACTGGCCTAGTGGACTTGCTGGACTCATTTAATTATTTCAACTGATACTCTGTCACACTTTTAATTCACTTTCTTTAAAAGAAAGATACTTCACAGTGTTATCCAAGGGTGAGTGAAGCGTGGGAATGCCAGGGCCCTGGATTTTGATGGAATGTGGGGATACCAGGACCCCCAGGTCTTGAGGGTGATGTGGCAATCCCAGAGGCTCTGGATGTGAGGAGAATGTGTGAATCCCACAGCCCCAGGTGTTGAAGGGAATGTGGCAATCCCAGAGCCCCTGGTTGTGAAGTAGGTGTGGGAATTCCAGAGTCCTGGGGTGCTGAGGGAAGTGTGTGAATTCCAGGCTCCCCATGAGTTGAGGGAAATGTGGTATCCCAGGGCCCTGAACTGTTGAGTGAAACACGGGGATCAACACCTGCTGAGCCAGATAACAAACATCTTTCTGAACCATTGTTTAGTTGGTTATTAGTATTTCACATCTCATTGAAAAACTATCACTGTCACCTTGCAATAAGAATTTAATATAAAAACAAACTGTTGAGAGGATTCAATAGCAGTCTTTGAGAAATGTTATTGGATTTACCTGAAACAGTCCAACCGTCTCATAGAAATGTTAAACTTGCAAGCCCAATTATGGGCCATTTGAATCTGTGTAATGACAATTAGAAGAACCTACAGCCAAGACAAATCATTTAAAACGATAGAAAATTACATTAATCACTCTGAGATGGGTAGTAACTATATAATTACCATCACCTCGCTATTTCCTGTGATGTTAGTGCACTGTAATAAAAAACATCACCAGTGATATTACAGTAATTAACAGTGTCTGTTCTACAAAAGCTTTCTCAGAAGCTGAAATGATGCACATTACTTTAAAAATTGACAGAAAGATATATTCAGATAAATCTGCTGTATCTGCCTGTACTTATATTGCACCACAAACTCTTTTGTCAAAATGTTTGCATGGCTCCAGGAAACTGTGCAGTGACCTTTGTCATGCTAACACCAAAGCAGTTGTTCTGCATCAGTTCTTTCAAAGCAATAAGACTATTTGTCTTTAGTTTGGTGATACTGATTGAATGAATATTGGCCCTGCACTACAGAAAAGAGTACAGTTGACATTTTGGGTTGAGAACCTGCATCAGGACACAGTCCAGGTCTTGGCCCGAAGCATTGACTGTACTCTTTTCCATAGATGTTGCCTAGCCTGCTGAGTTCCTCCAGCATTTTGTGTGTGTTGCTTGAATTTCCAGCATCCTATAGATAGATAGGAATTCATTTATTTTTTTCTATATTTATCATGTATTGGATTGTACTGCTGACACTTACTTAACAATTTTCACAACATATGCTGGTGATATTAAACCTGATTCTGATATTAAGGACTTGTAGCCTAACGGTGTTACCAGATGAAATACAAGTGTCTTTTATGTACTGAGACGCCAAATCCAAAATATAATTAGCTGCTGCCAATGGTAAAATATGATAAGGCAGGAAACAACAGAAAAGGCATTAACACGACTAATATAATTATTGTGAATTATGGGAGGAAGGAAGGTTGTGGGAAGCAAGTAGCTTAACAAGTATCGACCATGCTTTACTAATTACACACTTTGCTTCAGAGTCATATTTCTCAGTTTAATGTAAACATTTGGATTTGCTAAGACTCACAGCCACTAAGAAAGAATGACATACGAAGAGAGCTTTGACCAGCAAACAATCTGGACTTCAGAAGTTTAAGAGGGGAGGATTTCATTCAGCTACAATGCTGAAGTAAATAAAGGCAGCAGCAGGTGGCAGCAGTGTAATTGAGCTTTGACCAGTGACCAATTCGAACATCTGAAGTTTGAGAGGACGGTATTTCATTCAGGTCCACTGCCCGGGTAGAAAAAGGCAGCAGTAGGTCAGGGTAGCATAATAGAGCTTTGACCAGTGTCCAGTCTACATTTGAGATTGATTAGCAAGAGCAAATTAAAGGAAGGCAGGGGGTAAGTGCAGTGGCCATCGTCCGAGTAGACAGAGTCAGAATGGTGGTCTTTAGTTCTTCGAGGCTTCAATCAGAGAAAGCAAAGAAAAGCTCTAGGTTAAGTTTTTTTCCCTTCCCTTCTTTATATATCATCAGCTAGGATAGTAGAGATGCCAGGAAGGACAGATGAATGCTCCTCTTGTGGGATGTAGGAAGGCAAGCAGATCCCCAGTGCCTCTGACGACTACAACTGCGAGAAGTGCATCCAGCTGCAGCTTCTAACAAAGTACATTAAGGACTTGGAGCAGAACTGGATAAACTCAAGATCATTTGAGAGGCTGAAGGGGTGATAGATAGGGCATACAGAGAGGTAGTTACACCCATGGTACAAGACACAGGAAACTGGGTGACAGTCAGGAAGGGGAAAAGGATTAAGGAGCAAGTGCACAGTACCCTGTGGTCATCTTCTTCAACAACAGGTGTATCACTTTGGATACTGTTGCGGGGTGGGGGTTGACCTAACAGAGGGAAGTCACAGTAGTTGAGTCTCTGGCATGGAGTCTGGCTCTGTAACTCCGAAGGGAAGTGGGGAGAAGAGGCATGCTATGCTGATAGGGTTTTCATTAGCAAGGGGAACAGGCAGGTTCTGTGGGCAAGAGTAAGATTTACAGGATACCAGGGCCCACAACATCTCAGATCAAGTCCTCAGCATTCTTAACTGGGAGGGTGAACAGTCAGAGGTCATGGTCCACGTAGCTATCAATGACACGAGCAGGACGAGTGATGAAGTTCTGCAGAGGGAGTTCAGGTAGTTCAGGGAGTTAGATGCTACACTAAGGGGCAGCGTGCTAGTGAGGCCAGAACTAGGAAGATTCTACAGTTTAACACGTGGCTAAGGAGTTGTTGTAGGAGGGAGGATGTAAGATATTTGGATTTTTGGGTTCTTTTCCAGGGAAGGTAGGACCTGTACAGAAGGGACAGTTTGCACTTGAATTGGAAGGGGACTAACATCTTAGCAGGAAGGTTTATTAATGCTGCATGGTGGGGTTTAAACTAGAGTTGCATAGGGTTTGGAACCAGAGTGCCGGGACAGTTAATGGAGGGGTTGTGGAGACAGATGTTGGTACGACCTCAGACAAAGTCAGGAATCAAAAGGTTGAGCATGGTACGACTAACATCCTGAGCTACGTACCATAGGAAAGGTGGATGAGTTAAAGACATAGATCAACAGCAGGAATTATAACATTGTAACCATAAGTGAGACTTGGTTGCAGGAGGGACAGGACTGTTAGCTCAATATTCCAGGGTGCCGTTGTTTTAGACGTGACAGAGAGGGAAGGATTAAAGGAAGAAGGGTGACATTACCAGTAAGGGAAAATGTCACAGCAGTACTCTATCAGGACAGATTGGAGAACTCAATTAGCAAGGCGTTATAGGTGGAACTGAGAAACAAGAAAGGTTAATGTTAATGGGGCTATATTACAGACCACCCAATAATTCTAGGGATTTAGAAGGATAAATTTCTAAAGAGATCACAGACAGCTGCAAGAAACATAAGGTTGTTATAGCAGGTGATTTTTACTTTCCACGTATTGACATACTTCACATATACTGGAAAAGGACTGGATGATATAGAGTCTGTCATATGGGATCAGGGAAGTATCCTTTAATTGGTACATAGAAGTCCAAATAAGAGAGCACGTGATACTGGATCTGCTATTAGGGAATGAGACAGGGCGGGTGACAGAAGTTTGTGGGGGGGGGGGGGAACACTTTGCATCTAGTGACCACAATGCCATTAGATTCAAAATAAATATGCAAAAGAGATAGATCCGGTAAGTGGGTTGAGATTCTAAAAGTAGGAACAAATAAGGTGCTTGTGGAGTACAAGAAATGCAAGAGAACATTTAAGAAAGAAATCAGGAAGGTTAAAAGAAGGCATGAAGTTGCTCTAGCAGATATGGGATTCTACAGGTATGTTAAGAGCAAAAGGATTGCTAAGGACAAAATTTGGTCCTTTTGGGAGACCAGAATGATAATCCATAGGTGGAGCCAAAACAAATGGGGTAGATCTTAAATGCATTCTTTGCATCTGTATTTACTCAAACACAAACACACATACAGAGTCTAGAGAAGTGAGACAAAGCGGCATCAACCCTGTACGGGTTACAGAGGAAGGGGTGTTTACTACCTTGAGGCAAATCAGGATGGATAAATCCCTAGGGCCTGACAAGGTGATCCCTTGGACCCTATGGGAGGCAAGTGCAGAAATTGTTGGGGCTCTAGCAGAGATATTTAAAACATCCTCTCCTCGGTGATAAGAGGATTGGAGGATAGCCAAAGTTGTTCCACCGTTAACAAAAAGGCTCTAAACAGAAAACAGGAAATTATAGGCTGGTGAGCCTGATATCAGTTGTGGGAAAGTTATTGGAAGGTATTGTAAGGGATTGGATATATAAATATTTGGATAGACATGGACTGATTAAGAATAGCTGGCATGACTTAGTTCATCGTAGGTCATGTTTAACCAATCTTATAGAGTTCTTTGAGGAAGTTACGAGGAAATTGGATAAAGGCAAGGCAGTGGATGTTGTCTACATAGACTTTAGTAAGGCATTTGACAAGGTCCTGCATGGGAGCTGGTCAAGAAGGTTCAGTTGCTCAGCATTCAGGATGAGATAGTAAATTGGATTAGATATTAGCTTTATGGGAGAAGCCAGAGAGTGGTTTTAGAGGGCTGCTGCTCTGACTAGAGGCCAATGACTAGTGGTGTGCCACAGGGATCAATGCCGGGTCTTTTGTTGTTTGTCATCTATATCAATGATCTGGATGATAGTGTGGTTAACTGGATCAGCAAATTTGCAGGTAACACAAAACTGGAAGTGTAATGGACAGTGAGAAAGTCGTCACAGCTTGCAGAGGAATCATCATCAGCAAGAAAGCTGGGCTTAAAATGGCAGATACAATTTAATGCACAGTGAAATTTTGCACTTTGGTAGAACTAACCAGGGTAGGTCTTACACAGTGAACAGTAGGGCACTGAAGAGTGTGGTAGAACAAAGGGATCTGGGCATACAGGTGCATAATTCATTGAAAAAGGTGTCACAGGTAGATAGGGTCGTAAAGAAAGCTATTGGCTTATTGGCCTTCATAAATCAATGTATTAACTACAGGAGATAGGATGTTGAAGTTGTATAAGATGTTGGTGGGGCCTAATTTGGAGCATTGTGTGCAGTTTTGGTTATCTATCTGCAGGAAAGATGTAAACAAGTTTGAAAAAGTATAGAGGAAATTTACAAGGATATTACTGGGTCTGGAGGACCTGAGTTATAAGAAAAGATTGATTAGGTTAGGACTGCATTCTTTAGAACATAGAAGGCTGAGAGGAGATTTGATTGAGATATACAAAATTATGAGGGGTACAGGTAAGATAAATGTAAGCAGGTCTTTTCCACTGAGGCTGGGTGGGACTACAACCAGTGGTCATGGCTTGAGGGGGAAAGGCGACAAGTTTAAGGGGAACATGAGGGAAAACTTCTTCATTTAGAGGGTTGTGAGAATGTGGAATGAACTGCCAGCACAAGTGGTCCATGCAAGCCCAATTTAAATGTTTGAGAGAAGTACATGAGGCTAGTAGGGATATAGTCCTGGTGCAGGCCATTTGGAGTAGGCAATCTTAATGGTTTTGGCATGGACTAGACAGGCCAAAGGGCCTGTTTCTGTGTTGTACTTCTCTATGGCTCTAATGGCTGGTTTGGGGGCAGAGGTTGGATGTGGTGGATTTCCGTTAGGATGATTTGCACTGAAAGTGAGAACTTAACAATTAATTACAAAATATAGGTGTGTATACGGTAGATCTCATTTGCTGAGTATTTTCTGCTGTCAGAGAGCCTCACCAACTTAGGAGCACATATTGGGTGGAGATACACCTTCCATTTATTATACTCACAGCTCCAAAATGGGGTGGAAGGAAGGTTTCTTTTCAGCAGTAAACTCATCCCACAAAACTATGGAATGTTTAACAAGAGGTCCATTAATACCTTGATATCTTATTGCATTGGTGAGAATGTGGAGTGGCGGAGGTAAATAGCAAAATTACATGGGTTAATTTAAGGGAAAGCTAACTGTGAGAGAGAAACAAGGGAAATAATAGGCTGAGGTTCGGAGTAGGAGGAGGATAAGATAGACTCATGACCTTGCATCTACCAATAATATAGTTTACCTGCAGTGCTCTTTCTCTGTAGTTATACTTTATTTTGTATTTTTCTGCCTTGTTCTACCTTAACAATGATTTGATCTATATGAACAGTATGCACAACAAGCTTTTCATTCTATTTTAGTATGTGTGACAATAATAAACCAATTCCAATAAAGCAACACTGATTCAGTTTACTCTGACCTCTTAAACCCAACTCCAACCCAAAATAATTCTCTACTACTCCAATTTTTTTTCCTGGACCCTCTCCCCAAACTCAATTATCAAATGTGCCTCCAAGTATTTCAGTTGAACATCTTCCCTGTGAACTACTCCAGCTCTCAGTCTCCCTCTGCTGCCTCAGAAATCACCGTATACACATTATCCTGTTTAAGTTCGGTCAAATTTATTTAATTAAGCTTCCTTCCTCTCCAAAGGTAGAGGACAACTACCAGAGCATTCCCAGTGGCCTTTTGTAAAGCCACAGATTTTTCAGATGTTGTTTGAAGCCTCAGCCAAGCTGATCTAATTTTGATGTCAGTATTTTGTATGTTCTTTTTGTCTCAAAGTCTCCCTGAACCCTTCACCTTTTATATTGTTGTTATTTGTGCTATTTCTTTTGTCTTGGGTATAAATTATCAGCTCCTTTAATTGTCAATGCTGTCAGCATCTTTTGGAAAACCTTGATCATATCCCATTCTGTATTTGCCTGTCTATCTTTAATTTTATCATGTGTTTTACACCTCAAACACAGCAACTAAACAGAGACTGGAATTTCATCTGATGTCGTAACCATATCAATTCATTTCAGCTCACCATAATAAAGCAGTCGTACTAGAAATAAGGCAAGCCTGCAACCCAAAATTCTCAAGACAATGCACGTAGAAAAACTAATTAAACAATACTTTACAGAAGTTTGTATTTATCTGGCACATTTTGCGTGCTCTGGACACTCCAAAGTATGTTGCAACCACTGAAGTTGTTCTGAATTTTAATCACCATTGAATGAAACAAATTCTGCAGCCAATTAACATTGATGTCAATTCAATTCAAATTCAGTTTAGTCTGGTTTACAGCAGGGGGTGAGCCAAGGGAATTAATATTTTTTTTGTTGACCACTAACACCTAAGAATGTTAATTTCTCTTAAGAAAACTTAAATACATTAAGATCGCTAACATTTAGACCACTTATTTCATTATATCACTGGTTTTAGTTTCATTAGTTTTTTTATCATTACAAAACTGTTCATCTTTACTGGCTTCTTAAAGGATCAACATACTTTTCTCGACTTAGAACTTCATTATTGTGGAGTGTGTTATAGTGTCAACCCCCGTGCTGAGTATCTGAGTAGTTTTGGTTCGTTTTCAAGTAACTGCTACATTGGTTTAACTCTTAATGATGCATTTTAACTGAAACTGCTGTTTCATAATCTCAAATTACAAAGAGGACCTATAATTAGGGATTCCATTGATGTTATTGATAATAGATTATTATTGAGTGGCCAATGATTGATACAATGGGCAACTGAATCAATTGCACTTTACAATAGAAAACGTTGAATGTATGGTTTCATTCTCTCAAATGAGTTTTTGGAGTTTTTGACAAAGTTTAAAACTTTTTTCTGCAGTAAACTTTAAGCAATGGGAGGAGTTTAGATTTCAGCAGAGGACAAAAAATTGTTTAAGGCAGCAAAAGTAAACAAGAGCATATGCTAAACACAAGGAATTCTGCAGATGCTGGAAATCTAAAGCAACACACAAAATGCTGGAGGAACTCAGCAGGTTAGGCAGCATCTCTAGAAATGAATAAACAGTCAATGTTTTGGACCAAGGTCCTTCTTCCAGACTGGAAAGGAAGGAAAAGACACAAGAATTAAAAGCTAGAAGGTGATAGGTGAAGCCAAATGGGTAAGAAAGTTTGGAGAGGGAGGAATCTGATAGGAGAAAGTGAAGAAGGAGGGAACCCAGGGGAAGATGATAGGCAGGTGAGAAGAGGTAAGATGTTAGAGTGGGGAAAATAGAAAAAGAGCAGAAGGGGATGGGAATTTTTTTTACTAGAAGGAGAAATTGATAAGCATGCCAATTAGGTTGGAGGATATAAGCATATGTAATAGGGAACATAAATGTAGACTGTTAGAAGTTTCTACAAATATGTTTAAAAAAATTAAAGAATTATATAGATTATGGAATAGTTCCACAGAATGGAGGGTGGCAAAAGTAACCCAACTGTTTAACAGAGAGGGAGAAAAAAAATAAACTACAGAGAAATTACTAGAAAGTGCTAGAGGCTATTATGAAGGTTAACATGTTACTTGGAAAATACCAAATAGATAAGACAAAGTTAACAAAGGGAAACTATGTTTGACAAACACACTGGAGTCATTTGGTCCTTCAAGAAGGACGGGTTACACTTGAATCGTGGGGGGACCAATATCCTAGCGGGGAGGTTTGCTAGGGCTACAGGGCGGACTTTAAACTAGTAAGATGGGGGGGCGGGAGACTATTTGAGGAGTCTATGGGAGAGGAGGTTAGTTCACCAGTGGAGCAAGTAAATAGACAGTGTGTGAGGGAGGAAAGGCAGGTGATGGAGAAGGGATGCGCTCAGCCCGAAGATGTAGGGGAGAAGAAAGAAAAGGATAATAAATTTGAATGCATTGTTAGGGATGGAAAGAGAGGAGGAGATGGAGAGTATCTTAAATGTATCTATTTTAATGCTAGGAGCATCGTAAGAAAGGTGGATGAGCTTAAAGCGTGGATTGATACCTGGAATTATGATGTTGTAGCTATTAGTGAAACATGGTTGCAGGAAGGGTGAGATTGGCAACTAAATATTCCTGGATTTAGTTGCTTCAGGTGTGATAGAGTAGGAGGGGCCAGAGGAGGAGGTGTTGCATTGCTTGTCTGAGAAAATCTTATGGCGGTGCTTTGGAAGGATAGATTAGAGAGCTCCTCTAGGGAGGTCATTTGGGTGGAATTGCAGAATGGGAAAGGTGCAGTAACACTGATAGGAGTGTATTATAGGCCACCTAATGGGGCGCGTGAGTTGGAAGTGCAAATGTGTAAGGAGATAGCAGATATTTGTAGTAAACACAAGGTGGTGATTGTGGGAGATTTTAATTTTCCACACGTAGACTGGGAAGCTCATTCTGTAAAAGGGCTGGATGGTTTAGAGTTTGTGAAATGTGTGCAGGTTAGTTTTTTGCAACAATACATAGAAATACCGACTAGAGATGGGGCAGTGTTGGATCTCCTGTTAGGGAGTGCGATAGGTCAGCTGACAGATGTATGTGTTGGGGAGCACTTCGGGTCCAGTGATCACAATAGCATTAGCTTCAATATAATTATGGAGAAGGACAGGACTGGACCTAGAGTTGAGATTTTTGATTGGAAAAAGGCTAACTTTGAGGGGATGCGAAGGGATTTAGAGAGAGTGGATTGGGTCAAGTTGTTTTATGGGAAGGATGTAATAGAGAAATGGAGGTCATTTAAGGGTGAAATTATGAGGGTACAGAATCTTTATGTTCCTGTTAGGGTGAAAGGAAAGGTTAAAGGTTTGAGAGCACCATGGTTTTCAAGGGATATTAGAAATTTGGTTCAGAAAAAGAGGGATGTCTACAATAGATATAGGCAGCATGGAGTAAAGGAATTGCTCGAGGAATATAAAGAATGTAAAAGGAATCTTAAGAAAGAGATTAGAAAAGCTAAAAGAAGATACGAGGTTGGTTTGGCAAATAAGGTGAAAGTAAATCCGAAAGGTTTCTACAGTTATATTAAAAGCAAGAGGATAGTGAGGGATAAAATTGGCCCCTTAGAGAATCAGAGTGGTCAGCTATGTGTGGAACCGAAGGAGATGGGAGAGATTTTGAATGATTTCTTCTCTTCGGTATTCACTAAGGAGAAGGATATTGAATTGTCTAAGGTGTGGGAAACAAATAAGGAAGTTATGGAACCTATGACAATTAAAGAGGTGGAGGTACTGGCGCTTTTAAGAAATTTAAAAGTGGATAAATCTCTGGGTCCTGACAGGATATTCCCCAGGACCTTGAGGGAAGTTTGTGTAGAAATAGCAGGAGCTCTGACGGAGATCTTTAATATGTCATTAGAAACGGGGATTGTGCCGGAGGATTGGCGTATTGCTCATGTGGTTCCATTGTTTAAAAAGGGTTCTAGAAGGAAGCCTAGCAATTATAGACCTGTCAGTTTGACATCAGTGGTGGGTAAATTAATGGAAAGTATTCTTAGAGATAGTATTTATAATTATCTGGATAGACGGGATCTGATTAGAAGTAGCCAGCATGGATTTGTGCGTGGAAGGTCATGTTTGACAAACCTTATTGAATTTTTTGAAGAAGTTACGAGGAATGTTGACGAGGGTAAGGCAGTGGATATAGTCTATATGGACTTCAGCAAAGCCTTTGACAAAGTTCTACATGGAAGGTTAGTTAAGAAGGTTCAGTCGTTAGGTATTAATGCTGGAGTAATAAAATGGATTCAACAGTGGCTAGATGGGAGATGCCAGACAGTAGTGGTGGATAATTGTTTATCGGGATGGAGGTCGGTGAATAGCGGGGTGCCTCAGGGATCTGTTTTGGGCCCAATGTTGTTTGTAATATACATAAATGATCTGGATGATGGGATGGTAAATTGGATTAGTAAGTATGCCGATGATACTAAGGTAGGAGGTTTTGTGGATAATGAGGTGGATTTTCAAAGCTTGCAGGGAGATTTATGCCGGTTAGAAGAATGGGCTGAACGTTGGCAGATGGAGTTTAATGCTGAGAAGTGTGAGGTTCTACATTTTGGCAGGAATAATCCAAATAGAACATACAGAGTAAATGGTAGGGCATTGGGGAATGCAGAGGAACAGAGAGATCTAGGAATAACTGTGCATAGTTCCCTGAAAGTGGAGTCTCATGTAGATAGGGTGGTGAAGAGGGCTTTTGGAACGCTGGCCTTTATAAATCAAAGCATTGAGTACAGAAGTTGGGATGTAATGCTAAAGTTGTACAAGGCATTGGTAAGGCCAAATTTGGAATACTGTGTGCAGTTCTGGTCACCGAATTATAGGAAAGATATCAATAAATTAGAGAGAGTGCAGAGACGATTTACTAGGATGTTACCTGGGTTTCAGCAATTAAGTTACAGAGAAAGGTTGAACAAGTTAGGTCTCTATTCATTGGAGCGTAGAAGGTTGAGGGGGGATTTGATCGAGGTATTTAAAATTTTGAGAGGGATAGATAGAGTTGACGTGAACAGGCTGTTTCCATTGAGAGTAGGGGAGATTCAAACTAGAGGACATGATTTGAGAGTTAGGGGGCAAAAGTTTAAGGGAAGCACGAGGGGGTATTTCTTTACTCAAAGAGTGATAGCTGTGTGGAATGAGCTTCCTGTAGAAGTAGTAGAGGCCAGTTCAGTTGTGTCATTTAAGGTAAAATTGGATAGGTATATGGACAGGAAAGGAGTGGAGGGTTATGGGCTGAGTGCGGGTAGGTGGGACTAGGTGATTATGGGTTCGGCATGGACTAGGAGGGCCAAGATGGCCTGTTTCTGTGCTGTGATTGTTATATGGTTATATGGTACATGTAACCAATGGAATAGATCTAAGGTTTTTTCATGTCATTTCCAGTATATGAGTGTAAAGGAAACTGAAATGATTGTTACTCCAGATCTGATGCAACACACAAAAAAAACACAAGATAAAGAACACACTAATAATAAAAACTGCAATAAATATAAATACATAGGTAGCTTATATACACTGATTGATTATATGTCCATAAAGTAACACTAGGCACAGGTGTGTCTGCATATAAGGTGACTGACAAGAAAGGAGAAAGTAGTGATAGTTAGGGATGCAGAGGGGTGGCTTAGTGTGTGGAAGTGTTAATAAGCCTTACTTCATGAAGCAAGTAACTGTTTTCGAGTCTGGTGGTGTTGGCATGGATGCTATGAACCCTCCTCCCTAATAGGAATGAGACAAACAATCCATGAGCAGGATGGGTGGGATCCTTAATGTTACGGGCCCTTTCTTGGCACCTTTCTATATACAACCTTGATGTTGAGTAGGCTGATGCTGGTGATGCATGACTACCTGTTGTGGAGCCTTCCTGTCCACCACTGTGCAGTTTTCGTACCATGTAGTGATGCAGCTCTCTGTTGCACATCTGTAGAATGATGTGAGTATGATCCTCAGAAAGAGAATGATATTCCTCAGAAAGTAGTGGCGTTGGTGAATTTTCCCGATTGTGCAGAATGTGTTCTGGGGCCATGGATGTTCCAGAACACAGTTGAAAATTAGTGGATGTTATTGCTTGGATTTTCAGGTCTTTGACAAAAAAAGGTTCAAATATTAGTGTCTCTCTTGAATGTGCATGATTGGAGCTAACTTACTGCATGGATTTAATAATGGTGAAGAAATCATTGGCCCTTTTTGATGTGCAGGTAGCACCAAAGGGATCAGCGCATGGGCTTCAGAATGCAGAGTATACATCATGATTTGGCACAGGAAACAGAATGTGATATTCTGAAGTCTGCTGAAGGAACTGAGCAGGATTGTGCAATGTGAGAATTATGCAAAGAGGCTTCAAGGCAACATAGATTGAGTGGATAAGCAAACGTACTTCAGTAGTAAACATGTCCTGGTTTCTTCCACAGTCCAAAGATGTACCAGTAGTTAATTGGTCATTGTAAATTACTCTGTGGTTAGGCTAGGGTTAAAATCAGTGAGTTGCTAGGTGGCACAGCTCACTGGGCCAGAAGGGCCCATTCTGCACTGTATCTCCAAATAAATACAGAAAGTCAATGTATTATTTAAGTAGAGTTAAATTGGGATGTGTTCATTTACTTAAGAGACTTGGGTTTTCTTAAGTACCAGCCAATTATAACATGTGTAAGTGCAGGACATAGTTGAGAAAGCAACTGGTATGCTGCCTTTCATATCAAAAGAATGGGTACAGGAATGAGGGTTCCTTGCTAAGACTTTACAAGGTCTGGTGAAAGAACACCAGGAGTATCCCCTCACAGCTACCTGAACTATTCCTCTTCTCACCCTGTCTCTTGCAAAAATGCCATCCCCTTCTCGCAATTCCTCCATCTCCGCCACATCTGCTCTCAGGATAAGGCTTTACATTCCAGGACGAAAGAGATGTCTTCATTTTTTAAAGAAAGGGGCTTCCCTTCCTCGACCATCAACTCTGCTCTCCAACGTATCTCTCTCATTTCATGCACATCTGCTCTCATCCCATCCTCCTGCCACCCCACTAGGGATAGGGTTCCCCTTGTCCTCACCTATCAGCCTCCGGGTCCAACATATAATTCTCCGTAACTTCCGCCACCTCCAATGGGATCCCACCACCAAGCACATCTTTCCCTCCCCCCACTTTTTGCTTTCCGCAGGGATCGTTCCCTACACGACTCCCGTGTCCATTCATCCCCCCATCCCTTCCCACCAATCTCTCACCCAGCACTTATCCTTGTAAGCAGAACAAGTGCTGCACCTGTCCTTACACTTCCTCCCTCACCACCATTCAGGGCCCCAGACAGTCCTTCCAGGTGAGGCGACACTTCACCTGTGAGTCGGCTGGTGTGGTATACTGCGTCCGGTGCTCCCAGTGCGGCCTTCTATATATTGGTAAGACCCGACGCAGAATGGGAGACCGGTTCGCTTAACACCTACGCTCTGTCCGCCAGAGAAAGCAGGATCTCCCAAAGGCCAAACATTTTAATTCCACGTTCCATTCCCATTTTGATATGCCTATCCATGGCCTCCTCCTCTGTCAAGATGAAGCCACACTCAGGTTGGGGGAACAACACTTTATATTCCGTCTAGGTAGCCTTCAACTTGATGGCATGAACATTGATTTCTCTAACTTCCGTTAATGCCCCTCCTCCCCTTCTTACCCCAACCCTTATTTATTTACTCCCCCCCTTTTCTCTCTCTGCCCCTCTCACAATCACTCCTTGCCTGCTCACCATCTTCCTCTGGTGCTCCCCTCCCCCTTTCTTTCTCCCTAGGCCTCCCATTCCGAGATCCTCTTCTTTCTCCAGCTGGGTATCCCTTTTGCCAATCAACTTTCAAGCTCTCAGTTTCATCCCTCCCCCTCCTGTCTTCTCCTATCATTTTGGATCTCCCCCCCACAACTTTCAAATCTCTTACTATCTCTTTTTTCAGTTAGTCCTGATGAAGGGTCTCGGCCTGAAACATCGACTGTACTTCTTCCTATAGATGCTCCCTGACCTGCAATGTACCACCAGCATTTTGGGTGTGTTCCTGGAGTATCATGTTCATTTTTGATCTTGTTATCCAAGCAAGGAATGCAAACTGATTCTGGCATGGTGGAACAACTAAGTGAGAAGAGCTTGAGTTAGTTTAGAAGAACAAGAGGAAATTTCATTGAAACATGCAAAAATCTAGACAGACTGGATATCAGAGGATGTTTCCCCGAAGTGAAGTATCTAGAATGAACAGCCATGGGCCAAGGGGTTTAGGAGTGAGATGAGGTGAAATTTCTTCACTCAAAGGGTCCTGAAAATATGAAATTCTCAGACTAACCCCTATTGACATCAATGGATCTGGGGTTGAGAGGGTGAACAGCTTTAAGTTCCTTGGCATACACATCACCGAGGATCTCAAGTAGTCTGTACATACCAGCTGTGTGGTGAGAAAAGCACAACAGCACCTCTTTTATCTCAGACAGCTGAAGAAGTTTGGTGTGGGCCCCCAAATCCCAAGAACTTTCTACAGGGGTACAATTGAGAGCAACCTGACTGTCTGTATCACTACTTGGTATGGGAACTGTACTTCCCTCAATTACAGGACTCTGCAGAGAGTGGTGTGGACAGCCCAGTGCATCTGTAGGTGTGAACTTCCCACTATTCAGGACATTTACAAAGACAGGTGTGTAAAAAGGGCCCAAAGGATCACTGGGGATCTGAGTCACCCCAACCACAAACTGTTCCAGCTGCTACCATCTGGAAAATGGTACCACAGCATAAAAGCCAGGATCAAAAGGCTCTGGGACAGCTTCTTCCACCAGGCCATCAGACTCATTAATTCATGCTGATGCAATTGTATATCTGTTATATTAACTGTCCTGTTGTACATACTATTAATACTAATTACTATAAATTGCACATTGCACGTTTAGACCGAGACATAATATAGAGAATTTTACTCCTCATATATGTGAAGGATGTAAGTAAAATCAATTCAATTCAATTTTGAGAGCAGTAGGTGCACAGACATTAAAATCTGAGGAGATATATTTTGAGATAGAAAAGGCATCAAACAGTGGAAATATAGCATTGAGATAGATGATAAATTCAGATTATATTGAATGGCAAAGCAGGCTTGAGAGACCAAATGGTTTACTCTCAATTCTATTCTCTATGTTGTTACGTGTTGCCCAGATATAAAATTTTATTATTGCTTCCCAGCAACAAATGCAGTGTTTATCATGTGTTAAACTATCATTAAAAGGCATCTGCAGTTGAGAAAATCTCATACTGAACAAAATCAGTTCCCTTAAAACATACAATGTAATTTTGTTTAATTTAGTGATATAGCACAGAACAGACCCTTCCAGCACTTCGAGCTATGCCACCCAGCAACCCCAACAAACCCGATTAACCCTAACCTCATCAGTGGAGAATTTACAATGACCAATTTATTTACCCAGTATCTTTGGACTGTGGGAGGAAACCAGAGGACCCAGGGAAAACCCATGCATATCATGCGGATGACGTACGCAGATTCCTTACAGAACGGTGCCAGGAATGAACTCTAAACTCTGGAATGGCCCAAGCTGTAACAGAGTCATGTTCTAACTGCTGTGCTCCTGTCGTGCCAATGTAGCTACTCCATTTAAAATCATTCAAGAATTATTCATAATTTATGAGATTTTCTGAGACCCTTATGATTCACAGCATGGATTATCCAGTTGTGACATCTTTCCAATATTGTTTAACATTTTACCAAGTACACATAAAGACAGAAAATGGACAAGAAAATTGTGTGTAGTGAGATTTAGAAGTAGCACAGACAAAATGACAAAAAGAGTACGATTTTTAAATAGTGTTTTGCTGTGAAATATTATTAATGCTCAAATTAACTTCCAGAGAGAAAATCTGTGAATTGTCCATCTACACCAGAATCTGAATTAATTACATCCCTCATCCCTGTTATAACTTATAGTAGTATGTTATGCCTGCATTGTACTACTGCCATAAAACAACAAATTTCACAATTGACCTGTTTCTGATTTTCATGTAATTATGAATGTGTACAATAATCATCCACTAAACTTAGTTCAGAAAATTAAATTTATTCATTAACATCATAATTATTCTATGACTAACAATACTATTAATCACCCACTTCTACCCAGAAAGTGAAAAATCAACATGATGTTCATTCTGTCAGCTTCAATGTTTTGGAGATGTTAAAAAAATAGAATAAGTTCTATTTTCTATTGTATATCTTTCATCCACTCTCTTAATCCTGCATGTACATTTCTGTGCCGAATCTATTCATTCCCTTTTTCCCAGTCTTCTTACTTTTTAAACCTATAACCTATTGTCTCAGGAAACACTGTTTGTCTTGGCATTCAGCAAGATCCCACTGTCCTGATGTCCTTGAACCATTCCAGCAATTATCTGAGCAAAAAAGTACAGAGGTAACATAACTAAAACCCTCATTCATCTCCAACAATATCTGATACATTCTTATAATGTAAAAATTTTCAATATGAATGTTAGTGACAATCACCAGGAGATGTAACCACATGTAAATGATACTACACACTGTATCTTGAACGGGTTATTCTGTTTATTTGCTAGCTGCTCTACACAGCATAGCATATATAAAGTATATATACATAAACAGCGGATTCTAGTTAATTGGGACAGCCTCTTATTTGGGACAACTCTTGAAGAACAAACATCAATTGAGAAAATAGTCAGGATTCCCTTCATTTATTCATTTACGCCACTTAACTAGGGCAGCAGACTTGATCAGTTTTTAACCAGTGTTAGTCGCGTGCACTTGTGCAGCCATTAGACACTACACTGCGCTTCTAGCGAACTGTTTTTAAATAGTGTTAGTTGTGTGGTTTGTGTTCAAAATGCAGTGATTTTTGTGACTGATAGTTGGCGAGAAATAAGCAGTATGACAATTCAAAACTGTTTTGCTCACTGCAGTTTCAAGCATTCAGGCTTGGAGATGCCAGGAACAACTGAGAGTGAATATGAAATGATTCTGCTACTTTTAAAGTTAAGAACTACGAAGAATTTGAAGGTATCACCAATTATCTTGAATGTTACAATAAAAATAAACATTTGGAGGATGCAACCATCAAATAACACAATAAAGTTTCACTAAATTCCAGAGCTTAAGAGTTCAACTCTGGCACCATTCTGTAAGGAGTGTCTCTACATCATCCCCAAGATACGCATGGGTTTTCTCTGGGTCCTCCAGTTTCCTCCCACAGTTCAAATATGTACCAGTTAACTGGTTATAGTAAATTCTCCTGTGGTTAGGTTAGGGTTAATCAGGTTTGTCGGGGGTTGATAGGGTGGCATGGCTTGTAGGGCTGGAAGGGTCTATTCCATGCTGCTTTACTAAATAAAACAAAATTACATTGTATATTTTAAGGCAACAGTTCTTATTCAGATTGAGATTTTCTCAACTGCAGATGTCTTTTAATGATAGGCTAACAAATGATAAACACTGCATTTGTTGCTGGGAAGCAAAAATAAAGTTTCATATCTGGGCAACACACAACAACATTGAGAATTGAAGTGAGAGTAAACTATATATATAATTAACTGGATCACATCAGGTCTAGTACACTATGGCCTGATTAAATGGCTGTACCGATTAGCCTAAGTTTCATGGAAATATTTTAAAAGGTATAATAAAACAGAGTGACAAATTACGTACTTAAATGAATTGTAAAACAAATTAGAACACTACCAGTACCACTACAGTATCATAAAACTGGGTATTAGTTCTTAATAGTTATCAATGGAAGAATTCTCTGTGCCAATTCCAATTCTCCAGGTCAGTTCTATTGTTGCTGATACTTGTACAGAGTGAGTGTGTGTGATACACACACACTCACTCACTTAAAATTTACATATAATATAGCTCCCTTCCAGTGGGTATGTACTTGTGCATACTTCATTTCAACAATAAAGTGCTTCAGGATACATCAAATTTCTCTCTTTTGAATTTGGTGTAAACATGTACATTTTTATCAACCACAGGAAATACACTGTGTTTCAAGATCAAGGCCAACAACTTTTAGTGACTATTCTTATGCCTTATTAAAGCTCATGGGAAAGCTAGGTTGAACAAGGAACTGAAGATGCTTGAATTGAAAAGATAGATCAAATGGTATCTAAGAGATGAAGACATTTCCACAACAGCATTGCATACCATTTATTGTATCCTAAATTGTGTATCAGCAATTTCTGAGCTGATAATATTGTACCATTGTTCTAGTAGTACTGTTGAAACCACAATAAAATATTCAACAGTTTAAAAATTCAGCATGAAAATTAACAGACTCAAAGTTCATCTCACTGTCAATAGATTTTTATGTATAGGTTGCCTGGGAAGCTTTGAAAGAAGATCTTTACTGATAGAGTGCACTGCAAAAAATTGGTACTAAAAATGCTCCTTCATGTAACAAATGGTAATTCAAATAGTGTTGATGGACTTCTGGGAAAACAGCCTGCATTTGATCATGAAGTGTTGTAACAATTTGGCCCGAATTAACTTTCCTATTTCGTAACATGATTAACTTCAAAACAAAATGTATTACAGATGGATTACTTGTCAAATATGCTCTCATATTGATCTTCAAGTGTAACGATTTAATATTTTACTAACTAGACAATTTCTTTACAGGCTGGCTGGTGGTGTAGTGGCAGCTGCTTCTGAGTTCACTCCTTGCACGCTTTCTCGGCCTCATAAAAAAACAGACAAATGTTAAAGAAACAGCAAGGTTTCCGTTCAATGTGCCTCAAAGCAAGACTCATCACTATCAACACCTAGACAATGCACAGAAGCAATAAGGAAAGCTAATAGAATGTTGGGCTATACAATGCATTTAGTGGAGTTCAAATCAAGAGACATTCTCTTTAAGCTGTATAATGTGCTTGAGAGGTCACACCTTGAAAACTATGTAAATTTTGGTCCCCATATTGTGTGAGGGATGTGATGGCACTGGAAAGAGTCCAGAGAGGGGCGATGAACTATACGCAGGGTATGAACTATGAAGAAAGATTGAAAGAACTAAATCTTTTTAGCCTAAAACTTCAGAAGAGATTGTGCTACACCTGAAATCCTTCTCCTGTACCTTGACATTTCCATATAACCATTTTTTAAAATGTTTTTAGTTGCATGGCGCCAGACATTCTGCAAATAATCAACATCTTTTTTAAGCCGTTTTTAAAAAAGAACAACCTAGATGTCTCAGTAATTAATAACTACAGGCCTATATCAAACTTGCAATGCTTAAGTAAAATTATTGAAAAGGTTGTTTACTATCAACTTAATAGCTTTTTGGCACTATGCAACTGTATGGATGTTTTCCATTCTGGATGTTGACAACACCATAGCACTGAAACTGCTCTGGTCAAAGTTTTAATTGACATCCGCTTAAACCATGATGATGATGAATTTCAGTTTTGGTTTTACTGGATCTTAGAGCTGATTTTGTTATAGTTGACCATGGCATAATACTGGACAGACTAGAAAACTGGGTGGGACTTTCTGGTACAGTCCCAAAGTGGTTTAAATCATATTTACAGGACAGACTCTATTTTGTTTTGATTGGTAGCTGGATATCTGACTGAACTAAAATGAATTGAGTGCCTCGAAGATACATTCTAGGGCCTCTTTGGTTTAACATATACATGTTCCCATTAGCTCAAATCATGGTAAGCCAGAAAACATCTTACCTTAATAATGCAGACGACACTCAGATTTATATAACAGTGTCATTAAGGGAAAATCATGCTTGACTGATTTTCTGGAGTTTTTTGAGGATGTAACTTTGAAAATGGGCAAGGGAGAGCCAGTGGATGTAGTGTACCTGGACTTCCAGAAAGCTTTTGATAAAGTCCCACATACGAGATTAGTGGGCAAAATTAGGGGACATGGTATTGAAGGCAAAGTACTGACATGGATTGAAAATTGGCTGGCTGACAGGAAACAAAGAGTAGCGATTAACGTGTCCCTTTTGGAATGGCAGGCTGTGACCAGTGGGGTACCGCAAGGTTCGGTGCTGGGACCGCAGCTGTTTACAATATTCATTAATGATTTAGATGAAGGGATTGAAAGTAACATTAGCAAATTTGCTGATTACACAAAGCTGGGTGGCAGTGTAAAATGTCAGGAGGATGTTATGAGAATGCAGGGTGACTTGGACAGGTTGGATGAGTGGGCAAATGTATGGCAGATGCAGTTTAATGTGGATAAATGTGAGGTTATCCACTTTGGTGTCAAGAACAGGAAGGCAGATTACTATCTAAATGGAGTCAAGTTAGAAAAAGGGGAAGTACAATGAGATCTAGGTGCTCTTGTACATCAGTCAATGAAAGCAAGCATGCAGGTACAGCAGGCAGTGAAGAAAGCTAATGGCATGCTGGCTTTTATAACAAGAGGAATTGAGTATAGGAGTAAAGAGGTCCTTTTGCAGCTGTACAGGGCCCTGGTGAGACCCCACCTGGAGTATTGTGTGCAGTTTTGGTCTCCAAATTTGAGGAAGGACATTCTTGCTATTGAGGGAGTGCAGCGTAGGCTCACAAGGTTAATTCCCAGAATGGCAGGACTGTCATATGTTGAAAGATTGGAGCGAATGGGCTTGTATACACTGGAATTTAGAAGGATGAGAGGGGATCTGATTGAAACATAAGATTATTTGGCCACACTGGAGGCAGGAAGCATGTTCCCGCTGATGGGTGAGTCCAGAATTAGAGGCCACAGTTTAAGAATAAGGGGTAGGCCATTTAGAACAGAGATGCAGAAAAACTTTTTCACCCAGAGAGTGGTGGATATGTGGAATGCTGGCCAAGTCTCTGGATGCATTCAAGAGAGAGTTAGATAGGGGTCAAGGCATATGGGGAGAGGGCAGGAACAGGGTACTGATTGTGTATGATCAGCCATGATCACAGTGAATGGTGGTGCTGGCTAGAAGAGCCGAATGGCCTACTCCTGCACCTACTGCCTATTGTCTATATCAAGTGACTGTGGTCACAAACAATCACAAAAAAATCTGTATTGAACTGACTGAATAAGCCAAAATTTCCTCCAGTTAAACCAAGAGAAAACAGAAATAATTGTTTTTGGTGCCCAAAAAGAATGAGTAAAAGCCAATGTTCACTTAGATCCTTGTTGTTAGACCACAAACCAAGCCCGAAACCTTGGTGTTGTGATGGACTTCAACTTAAATTTTAACTGCCACATTAAGACAATTACAAAGTCAGCCTACTTCCATCTTAAAAATATAGTGAGAATTAAAGGGCTTAAGGCTCAGCAAGATCTAGAAAAACTCATCCATGCGTTTATTTTTAGTAGACTTGACTACTGTGATGGTGTTTTCACAGGTCTCTGTAAAAAATCTCTCAAGACAGCTGCAAATCATTCAGAACACTGGTGCTAGAGTCCCCACTAAGACCAAAAAAGTAGAACATATCACTCCAGTTCTCAGATGATAACACTGGCTTCCATCCATCAGTGGATTGTCTTTAAGATATTACTACTGGTTTATAAAGCACAGAATGGTCTAGGGCCAAAATACATTTCCAATCTGTCCAGTCCTCTCCAGTCCTTCCCAAGCTCTCAAGTTGTCTGGGGCAGGTCTGCTTACCATCCCCAGGGTCAAAACTAAACATGGTGAAGCAGCTTTTAATCACTATGCTCCACATATCTGGAATAACCATCCAGAGGATTTGAAGTCTGCCCCAACTTTAAGCTCTTTTAAATCAAGGCTTAAAACTTTTCTCAAACAAGAGAAAGTCTGCTGATGCTGGAAATCTGAGCAACACACACAAAACGCTGGAGGAACTCAGCAGGTCAGGTAGCATCTATGGAAAAAAAGAATAGTCGACGTTTTGGGCCAAAACCCTGGACTGGAGAAAAAAAGCTGAGGGCTAGATTTGAAAAGTGAGGGGAGGGGAGAGAGAAATGCCAGGTGATAGGTAAAGCTTGGAGGGAGAGGGATGAAGCAAAGAGCTGGGAACTTGATTGGTGAAAGAGACAGAAGGCCATGGAAGACAGAAGAAAGGTGGGGGGGGGGGAGGTGGGGGAGGAGCACCAGAGGGAGGCAATGGGCGGGCAAGGAGGTAACATGAGAGAGGGACAAGGGGATGGCAAATGGTGAAGTGGTGGTGGGGGGAGGAGTGGAGGCATTACTGGAAGCTTGAGAAATCGATGTTAATGTCAGCAGGTTGGAAGCTACCCAAACGGAATATAAGGTGTTGTTTCTCCAATCTAAGTGTGGCCTTATTTCTGAAAACTTTTCATTTCACTGTTGCATTTAATTAAAATCTCCTGCACTGTAACATTTTTGTGTGATTTTATTCTCTTATATATTGTCTGAAATTTGATGTTTGATTTTTATATCTTGTTCTACGTAAAGCACTTTGAACTGCCTTGTATTTGAAAAGTGCTCTACAAATAAACTTGCTTGCTTGCTAATTTGACATAGAATGAGAAGAGACGTGATCAGAGTGTTCAAAATCATTAAGGGCATAAATAAAGTAGGCGCGAGCTGCTCCATCATCAAGGACAAGGGGCCATAGGTGAAGATTGGTTAAGAAGAGATTTCAGAGTAACATCAAGCAATATTTCTTTACACAGCGAGTTGTGGACATATGAAACAAACTACCTAGTTATGTAGCTGAGAGTAGTACCTTACAGACCTTCAAATCTAAACTCAGTACGGTGAAACTCGGTGCACAACTTTTCAGGTTCTCTTTGTGGTTCCGGTAGACCAAAAGTGCTGCCTGAAATAAACCTGAAAAAAGTCATCAATTTTGAATGGGGAAATTTTAAATTAGGCTCCCTTTGTGCTATGGAGGGCCTCCTGTGGGGCATCTTAGTAAAAAACTAAGAGCAGCAGTGCACATCCTTACACTAAGCATAGCATAACATACATGCAAAATTTCAGATTTCGAGTTTATTTTCATACTGACCAATGCAGGAAAGGGATATTCTATTTTATTATACAGTATATTATCAACATTATACAAATTAGAAAATTTCATTTGCATATATTTTTAGAATCATTTATTATTTATCAACAACACTCCTTTCCTAATGTGCAATGTGGTTGAAGGCAATTGCAACTGTCAAAATCTTATTTTCTAGTATGGAACTTTCCATCACTTCAACTTTACCTCTCGTAACACTAGGAAAAATTATTTTATATCAATGGCAGCAATTAACATTAAGTCACAAACCAAATTCCTACGTCTAGTGGTAAAAGCTGACAATAGCTACTTATAGCATGTGAAGATTTGGGAAGGTTGATAAGATAATAAGCTTCCTGACCAAGACTGTGTTTCAGCTTTGATACAGATATGCACTTTTTCCTTTTATATTCACCAGAATGTCCACATCAGCATATTGTGAATCACAAGATATAAAATTCTTCAAAACATGTATATACTTAATCACTTAATAAGGATCACTGGTATTAGGAGGAATTGATTCTACTAATCTCTGCATTATTTTTGATATGATCATTAAGCCATGCATGAAAAAATCACTATTTCTTTGCTGACTCAATGGAGCAGAAATATAAACAGACTGTATATTATTGTGTAAATGGTCAGTGTTGACTATAATTACCGTTATATTCCTGCCCAATATTTGGTTTCAATGATTTGAATACAATTGAATATTACACTACGGAAACACTTCCCTTTCAGTGCTGTCACATCCTAACAAATAGCATCAGATGCTTTGTGTTTCAGCAAACTTGGCTGGAACAATACTCCCAGGACACTATGCTAATGAGAAATTAAATCTCATAGTATAAAGATACCTCTTTAAGAAAAACTTCCTATTTGCATAGCACCTATAATATAACAAAATTCCCCTGAGGTGTTTCAAGGATCCAGCTTCAATCAGTTAAAAGATTAGACTGGAGAAGATAGGTGATTCTCCACTGGTGAGCAAAAAGATGAGAGGAAATTCATCATGACTTTATTTGTTCCTTGAATGAGAACCTGTTCCCATTAATAGGGAGCTGAAAGATCAGGGGGCAGAGATCTGAAATTCTGAGCAAAAGATAAAAGGCAGATCAAGGCAATTTTTAAAAATATATAAATGCTGTGATTCATTGTGGTCTGGAATGTAGTGCATATAGGATGGTGTAAACAGAATCAAACAGGGCTTTCAAAAAACTAGCAAAGCATAAGAGACAAAACAACTTTAGAAAAGCTAGCAATGGCTCAATGGGCTAAGTGGCCTCTTTCTAATGCTATAACAATTCCATGACTCTACAAAAATTGTAACTTGGGCTTAAAGGGAAAAATCATGACAAATAACAAAAGCTAAGTCATAGGAAGTTATAGGTACACTTCAAAGAGGAACAACTGATTCTGTAAGGAAAATGCATTCTCTTTCAGCATAATACCAAACACAAATTGACTTCTGTTTGTACTGTGGCAGAATGAGAAGCAACCTTATGTGACCAGAAAATTACTCATCTCAAAAGCTAACAATCTGAAGGTGAACAAAGCATCCCGCCTTACAAGATCGATTAAAGTATGAAAGAATTGAGGCACCATCACTAACTAGGCAATTGCACTGTAAGATCTGCTTCAGTCTTGGTTAGGATGGCATGATCACATTGCAAGACCTTTGGGAATACACCAAATTGAGCACACCAAATTTGATTGATTGTTTTTGTTTTCAGTTGATCATTGGTTTCCCAATTTTTTTTGTCATGAGAATTTAATCTACTCTGCAGCTATTTTCAGCATTAAGGTTTAAATGACTAGATTATAAGTACTTTCTGATCATTGGATGTCAGTGTGAGCTGTCTTAGCTTTTAATTACTTAGGCTCAACAGGAACTGACAGTATATGGGAATATATGAAGCTAAGTGACCCATCTGAAAACTGGGCTATAAAACCCACTTTTGATTATAGCTTAAAACTAAGCTGTAATTATACTTAAACACAGAAATACAACTAAAGGGATACCTATATTCATAAACAAGTCACTTCATAATGTTAAGAATCTTCACACTAAATTTTAAAATTAGAGCTCTTGGAAGTTTTAATCATTTGGCAGCAGTTTTATTGGATCAGAATTGCAAATGTAACCAGCTTTTAGAACTTTCATTTATTTAGAGATACAGGACAGAACAGGCTCTACCAGCCCACTGAGCTGCACTGCCCAGGAACTCACGAGTTAACTCTAGTCTAATCACAGGACAACTTACAATGACCAATTAACCTATCGACTGGTATTTCTTTGGACTGTGGGAGGAAATATGTACAAACTTCCTTACAGATAACAACAGAATTGAACTGAGTTTTTAAACCCTAGTTTCTGTTTAGCAACTACAGTCCCTTCATTAGGTATACCTACTCGTTAATGCAAATATTTAATCAGACAATCATGTAGCAGCAACTTAATGCATAAAAGCATGCAGACAGGGTCAAGAGATCCAGTTGCTGTTCAGACTGAACATCAGAATGGGTAAGAAATGTGATCTAAATTACTTTAACCATGAATGATTGTTGGTGCTAGATGGTGAGGTTTGAGTATCTCAGAAACTGCTGATCTCCTGGGATTTTCACGCACCATACTCTCTAAAGTTTACGGAAAATGGCATGAAAAACAAAATAACATCCAGTGAGCAGCAGTTCTGTGGCGAAAATGATTTGTTAATGACAGAGATCAGAGGAGATTGGTGACCCCTGTTTACATCCAAGGGGTCAGTGTGGACATGGTGGAGGATTACAAATACCTGTGGATACAAATTGATAGTAAACTGGACTGGTCAAAGAATACTGAGGCTGTCTACAAGAAGGGTCAGAGCCGTCTCTACTTCCTGAGGAGACTGAGGTCTTTTAACATCTGCTGGACGATGCTGAGGATGTTCTACGAGGCTGTGGTGGCCAGTGCTATCATGTTTGCTGTTGTGTGCTGGGGCAGCAGGCTGAGGGTAGCAGACACCAACAGAGTCAACAAACTCATTCATAAGGCCAGTGATGTTGTGGGGGTGGAACTGGACTCTCTGACGGCAGTGTCTGAAAAGAGGATGCTGTCCAAGTTGCATGCCATCTTGGACAATGACTCCTATCCACTCCATAACGTACTGGTTAGGCACAGGAGTACATTCAGCCAGAGACTCATTCCACCAAGATGTAACACTGAGCATCATAGGAAGTCATTCCTACCTGTGGCCATCAAACTTTACAACTCCTCCCTCGAAGTGTCAGACAGCCTGAGCCAATAGGCTGGTCCTGGACTTACTTCCACTTGGCATGATTAACTTATTATTATTTAATTATTTGTGGTTTTATATTCCTATATTTCTACACTATTCTTGGTTGGCACGGCTGTAACAAAACCCAATTTCAGTCGGGATCAATAAAGTATGTCTGTCTGCCTGTCTGAATGACCAGACTGGCTTAAGTTTACAGGAAGGTGACAGTAACCGAAATAACCACATGTAACAATGGTGATGTGTAGAACAGCATCTCTGAACACATCACACTTTGAACCTTAAAGTCGATGGACTACAGCAGCAGAAGACCACATCGGGGTCCACTGCTGTACCTGCTAAAGTGGCCACTGAGTGATATAAAATGGCTGATTCAATTCCTATGCATTGAATTCTTTAACATAAATATCTCAAAACAAAAGGGATTTAAAAATAAATCAATTATTTGCTACTGATATTAAATGGAACTTCGTATAATGCTCAGAAAGTTTATTTACAATAGAGCATATTATTTCCATCCTCTTGAGAATTCGTTATTTTGATTGGCAACTCATTTCTGTCACACAGTCCCTCGTGATTGAGGATGACCGCTGCTACTGGTTTTGTGGAAACTGCTGACCTCTCCACAGATGAGGTAGGTTGATGAGGTGGTTGGGTGTTGATTGTTACCAAGGTGGTGCACTCCTCCCACCACTTATGCAGTGATTCTGTGGTCCTGAGTGCAAGGCCAACACCATCCTGAATCCTCCACTTTTAGGAGTCATGCGTCCGTGCTTCCCAAGGAATACTGAAGTGATGTTGCACATTTTCAAGAAAGCTTTCAGTGATTTCCTGAACCTTTTTTTTTGCCCAGGTGATGTCTTCCCAGCACAGCTTGAAATATAATGCAACCAATTTCAAAACACCACACCTGCTCGGCACCAGGGATCTCTGAACTTACAGCTGGCACTTGGGGGTTTCTGAAATGACCATTCTTCAAGTTTGGCTATAATCACGGTTACTTTGTGCCAGGTTCAAATTATACTGTATATGTTAGTTTGAAGTCAATAAAACCTGTATTTGCAGAATACAATTAATGAATGATATCCTCACGTTAATTAAAGACAAACTGGTCTCCTTGATCTTTATCTTGCAGCATATTGACTCTGTCTACACTTCCCAATGCTTGAGAAAGCAGCTAACTTCATCAGGGACCTTTCCCACCCTGGTCATTCTCCATTCTCCCTTCTCCAGGTGGGCAGAAGATAAAAAATTGTGACAGCGACCAGACTGAAGGACAGCTTCTGGAACACTGTTATCAGACTCTTAAGCAGATCTCCCAAATACTAAATGATGAACTCTTGATCTTCCAATCAATGTCATTGTGACCCTTTTACTTTATTTGTCACAGAATTATGCAGCACGGAACCAGGCCCTTCCTAACTCATCCATGCTGACTGTGTTGCCCAGTTAGCTCATCTCATCTGCCTCCATTTGTCCCACAGCCCACTAAACCCCTCCTATCCAGATACTTAACTAGATAGCTTTTAAATGTTGCTAATGTGTTTCAACCACTAATTCTGACATCTTATTCCAAATACATATTACTCTATATGAAAAAGCAGCTCCTGACGCCCGTTTCAAATTTCTCACCACTGATTTTAAACCTAAGCCTTCTTGCTTGTAACACCTCCTCTCTGGCAAAAAGATGATGTACTTTCACCCTGTCTATGCCCATCATGATCTTCAATATCTCTAAAATCCTTTAATCTCCCACATTCCAGGGAATAAGGATCAGACAATCTGCCCTTGTAACTTAGGCTCCCACTAGCAACCTGCACTGCACTCTCTCCGTAACTTGGACACTATACGCTGCATTCTGTTTTCTTTTTACTGCCTCAATGTAATTATGTATGGAGTGATCTGTCTGGATGGCATGCAAAATTAAATCTTTTCACTATATCTCAGTACATGTAACAATAGCAAACCAATAAAGATCATTGGTAGGAATCAGTATAACAATGCCAGAGCATCATCTTTGGTAGGCATACTGCATTGTAAGAGTTATTGTATTGCATATTAAGAGTGACAAATTTGAGAAAATACCAAATATCAAATTATTACATTACATCAGCAGGTTTGATAGCCTGGAAAACTCAAGAAATAACATAAAAAATGGTGCACAAAATATTTTTCCACTTACCCAGTGAACACAAGGCAGAGTAGAGTACAAATCAATATTGATACTTGGTTAAACATAGCAGACTGTGTTCTCTGAATGGCTCTGTGCAAATCATTCTGCAGGGATAGACAATATTTTCAAAAAATTCAGAGGATACAAATACAGATGAGAAAATGCTACATATTTATCTAAAAATGACTTAATATTTTTCAAACTTTAAGGACTAATTCCATTTCTTTCATAATGTAAGACCCTACTGTTTATTGATTTATCACTGTAGGCTGTGAAACTGAAACAATGCTAATTTCCAAGATGTTCCTGCATCAAAATCAGTAACAGTAATAACTATACATATGGTATTTTAGGGACCAGGAGTGCCACAAAATATTTAATCAATTGGAGCATTTATCACAAGGAGATAATTCTATTTTTTACATCCATCAATTGGTGAGGTGAAGAGAGAAGACACGAACAATGAGTTGGGAAGATGAATGTGTTTCTAGTAATGGAGGTGGTTACAGTAGTAATCTGCTGTGATTCATAAGGAGCATTTTCACTTAGTCAGAAACTAATGTCCTGAAATATACTTCAAAGATATAAGCAATAGTTCGAACATCAGCGCTCTGCTGAGAAGAGATATTAAATGAAGGACCTAGCAGCTATCTACAATAGATACAAACAAAAATTTTTGTATTAAAGATTATTCTTCAGATATTCTGACCATGGCCTGAACTCCTCTTTGCTTTCCATTGAATATATGCTCCTTCAGCTGAGGCCTGTTACAATTTTGTGACAGTGATATCCACTGTACTTAGAAAGAGTGCTGATTTCTTACACCTAAGTAATAGCAATGATACAGTGAGCTGCAGATTACTAATTTCAAGGGAGTTTCTAGACTATAGCACGTAGCAAGTTTGCAAGACAGAACAGAATTTCTAGCCCAACACCTCTTGCAGTGTGCCAGCCACAATGCTACTGAAGTGTCAGGTTGGATTTGTCCTTTGAATGTAAAACTTCCTCACTGAGAATTATAGAAAAGCCCAATCCTATAATTCAATCAGAGCACAATTTGAACTGTAAAAAAAATGGGGAAAAAGTTACAACTTTCATCACTGACATACTTCATTGTTTCAGAAATTAACGGATACCTTATAAAGAAGGATGTAATGCTGAGGCTTTTTAAATCTCTGGTGAGGACTCACTTGGAGTATTGTGATGAGTTCTGGGCCCCTTATCTAAGAAAGGATGTAGTGACATTGGAGAGGGTTCAAAAGAGGTTCACAGAAATGATTCCGGGATTGAAAGACTTGTTATATGAGGAGCATTTGATAGCCCTGGACCTCTACACACTGGAATTCAGAAGAATCATGAGTGATGTCATTGAAACTGTTGAAAGGCTTTGATAGAATGAATGTGGAGAGGATGTTTCCTATGGTGGGGAATTTTAAGACCAGAGGACACAGCCTCAGAATAGAGGGGCGTCCTTTTAGAACGGAGATGAGAATAATTTCTTTAGCTAGAGAGTGGTGAATCTGTGGAATTCATTGCCACAGGCAGCTGTGGAAGCCAAGTCATTGGATATATTTAAGGCAGAGGTTGATTCTTGATTAGTCAGGGTATGAAGGGATATGGGGAGAAGGCAGAAGATCAGGGCTGAGAAGGAAAACTGGATCAGCCATGATGAAATGGTGGAGGAGACTTAAGGGCCAAATGGCTTAATTCTATTCCTATCTCTTATGGTTTTATAAGTCTGCTTATAAAGTCATTTTCAGTACAGCCAAACATTTCCTCAAAATAACAGATAATAACTAATGAACAGAATCAATTAGCAATCTGTATGATTTGTTTATCTTTGCCCTAACCAAATAGCTAAAAATATATGTTGCCTAATTACTGCACTGTATGTATTCCCTCTACATTAATCTGCAAATGCATGGCTAATTTTGCTAAATGTACTTCACTTTCAAAACACACGTTCAGTGTGACAGGTGTAATAAATCAGCACTCCCTGATCTGTATATGTTCCTGTTTCACTCACGCAAATCTTCACAATGAAACTCATTTCAATCTTATAACAACTAATATTTGAAATGATTTCTTTCTAATAACTAATTAAATCATGAAAAGCAAAATTGCAAATGCTAGTACAAAAACGATTTCTTTTGAAATGTCTATTTCCAAACTGTTAACCAGTACTCCTTCGTTTTGGATAGAGCAAACCTATCAATTTTTGTATTTCCATTTTCTCTAAGTGTTCAACTAGTTGATGATTAATGAGTGATACTCCAGTCACATGGTTGTTCATGAACCAAATTAGTTTCCAAAATTAAATTCCATTTTGGCTTTTGGTTTCAAAGATACACTTGCGGTTGTTGGTGACTACAGAATGCAGGATAGAATTGATTAATGATTACTTACAATCATGTTCTCCAGTGCATGCTTGGCCAGCCAGCAGTTTAAAAATACTGGGATGAAGAGGTTTCTTAAGGGTGCCCAGAAAATCTGCAAAGACAGGAAAAAGGCAAACTCACGCACAAGGGAAACACACATTAAAAATTCCCATACTATAGATACAAGTCATCAAATCAAGATGCCTTGTATAGAAACAGATGTTAGGTTATATAGAGATGTGGAAGACTTTGCCCCGATACTTTTTCTTTCGTAACAGTGGAGGGAGAAGAGCAGAGATGGAACAATTCAGTGACAACTTCCAGAGGGCTCGTCTGGCAGCTAAAGTTCCTGCCACCAAATTAGGCATGAAAAAAAATAAAACAGACTAGAATTATAATTATTAAATCATAATTCAAAAATACAAATTATTTCTTATTTTGTATTTCTCTGTTCCAAAACAAACCTTAAGTTTTACATTCAATTTCAGATCTTTGCCAAGTTATCAATGTACCGTATGAGGTAAATATTCTGTACACAAGTACCATATTCTACAGAAATATCGTTATGATAATTCATTCTATTAAGAAACTAAAATTATGAATGTATACTGTATGATAGTATAACATTTAGCTTATTTTAACAGAAATGTATTTATAAGGATGTTAGCTTTAGTAATGGAAAGAAAAGAAATTAGTTTAAATTTGACAAGGTAATTTCAACTGCAGGTAAATGTTTAGAAATTTGGATGTTTTATGTTCAATGCTTGACAAATATTAACATCAGGGCTCACAAATATAGAAACATTGTTTAGTGATGAACTGTGACCATTTCCAGTGATAACTGAAAGAGTGATATCTTCCCAAGAGAACAGAAAGGGGAGCTGCTAGAGAAAAAGTTAACTGAGAACTGCAAAAATAGTTTTATTTTATATTCAAGGTGTTGGGTTTCTAAATAATAAAATTTTAGAAAATTAATATATTTACTGAGAGGTATTCTTAAGATGCTTTGAAACTGAAGTAATGTATCTTCCTAGATATTGCTGTGCCTCTTAAAATCCAACCCTACGTTCCTGTCATGAGAGATGGAAATGGGTGAGTCCAGCCAACAAGGCTCTGGTGAAGCTGTATAAGCCAATCCCTGTCCAGTGGATACAATGGACTACAGAAATATTGATAACTCCCAACCATACCATTGAATTTTAGACAATACAGACAGAATGTTATCAATGGCCTATGCTCCACTGGCAGCTAAGGGCCCATGAAGAAGAAGAAAAAATATTACTACATGATGGAATAGAATAATTGTTCTATGGCTGCCAATCATCTTCTCAGGTCATGTTTATAGTTTCGCTGACTCCATCCTATCAATGACATACATTAGATATGGTAAGAACTACATCCAATATTTTATAGGGAACTTATTTAGCGATTTAGCACGGAGTAGTCCTTCATGCCACACCGCCCCTTACAAAGGACGCTGGGACTGAACTCCAACACCGAGCCCTACTAGTGTCACACGAACCAACACGCTACAGTGGTGCCTACAGATGTAAGCTAACATTCCCAGAGAATGGAAAGCATGCTGATTATGAACTTTTCTCTCCGAGTTGGACATTGTATCTAATGAGAAAAATTATACCTAACTGTACTAACAAGTATTTAAATTAACTGTAACATTTTGCACTTGATAGTTTTACAGATAGTACAGTGATGACCAAATAGATCCTTGTTAAATTAATTTCAATGACCTGCTAATTAGAACAATGGTAAATTTATATTTCACTCTGGGGAGGAACACATTGACAACATAACACATTTCAACAACTAATAATATAAAACTCTCAAACTGGACTGCAATAAATCTTATCTTGATATAAAATATTTAAGACTTTGACCTTTGAAGTGATTGCTTGGACATGAAAAGCTACAAATTATAATAGAGATTCAGCTTACGGATGATGCTTAAAATGGAATAATGAAAAGTCTGACCAAGACTGCCCAACTGTGTACCTGGTTGGGTTCTGAAAACCCATACCAGTCAACTGGCTGGAGTGTCCAAGGACATTCTCCATCACTCACTGCTGCAGTCTGAGGTTCCCACCTCCTTCAAAGGGGAAGCAATCATACTGGTGACCAAGAGCAGGGTGAGCTACCTCAATTATCATCCAATTGCACTCACGTGTACTGTGATAAAGTGCTTCAAAAAGTTATGGATAGCATTAACTCCTGCCTAGGCAATGTCATGGACCCATTGCAATTTGCCTACCACTACATAATGTCCACAGTGGACACAATCTTACTGGCACTCCACTCAGCTTTAGAGCACCTAGACAACAGCAAAACTTACATCAGGCCACTGTTTATTGATTACAGCTTCATATTTAATACTATAGTCCCCTTAGTATTAATCAACAAGCTTCAAAACCTAGGCCCCTGTACTTCCCTCTACAACTGGATCGATTTCCTTATCAGGAAACCAGTCAATGTCGATTGGTAATAACATCTCCACCCCACTGACAATCAGCACAGGTGCATCTCAAGGAGATGTGCCTACCCCACCGCTCTACATCTAAATACAGCCCAAAACACCACTAGTGTTGGTAGAATCTCAGATGGTGATGATGAGGTATGAAGGAGTCTGGTTGGTTGGCTGTATGAGTGGTGTTACAGAAACAACCTGGTACTCAATGTCAGCAAACCAAAGAGTTAATTGAGGACTTCAGGAAGAAGACATCAGTAGAACATGCACCAATCCTCATCCAGCAGTCAGTAGTGCAAAGAGTAAGCAGCTTCAAGTTCCTGGGTTTCAACATCTCAGAGGATCAACCCTGGGGCCTACACGTAGGTCTAATCAACTCCTTCATTAGGAGTTTGTGGAGATTTGTTACATTGCCAAAGAGTCTTGCAAATTTCTATAGATGTACAGTGGAGAGCATTCTGACCGGTTGCATCTCAGTCTGGTATGCAGGATTCAAAGCACATGAGCGTGAGAGGCTAAACAGGTTTATGAATTTTGCCAGCTCCACCATGGGCACAACCCTGCCTACCACTGAGGACACTGACAGGAGGCAGAGACTCTAAAAGCTGGGATTCATTACAAAGGACAGTCATCATTTCTTGCACTGTACTGCTGCCATAAATCAACAAATTTCACAAGATATATCAGTGATAATATACCTGATTCCAATTCTGCAAAAGAGGTTCATATATGAAGTGTCAAAGTTGGATTCCTCAACTACATATTATAACAGACACACCAATGGAGTTGTTGCCATGGTTAGAAACTGCTTTTCAAAACATTTCACTGCCTTTATACAGACTCTGTAATGACTCTATTAAGGTCTTATAAAATCCAGTATCCTTAAAAGCTTAGAGAAATAAGGAAATTAAATTGCAAAAAGTGAATTTAATAGAGATGGTATCTCCTTCAGAAATAGTTGCTGCTGCAAACTAATAGAGCAGAGATTTTCAAAAATTTAATGTGTCTTCTTTATATTAAGAGATCTATGCTTAGCAAGTTACCCACAAGAATTAATCCCACTAGCAGTTTGATTAGCTCTCTACTACAGAAAGATCTAATAACAAAATGCAGTGACTGAAGGAATAGGTATGTTACAAAAAACCATTTTGTTTGTTGTAACTTCAGTGTAAAAAATCAGAAAATTGGACAATACAGCACAGTACAAGCCCTTCAGCCCACAATGTTGTGCTGACCTGTATAAGACTATTCCACGATCCATCTAACCTTTCCCTCCAGCACAGCCCATAACCCCACCTACCCCATTTGAAACATCTAAACCCTGGATCATTCAGCAGCCATTGCTGCTTTTGTGACAGTCAAGTCTCAGTAATAGCCACAGCATTGTAATTCCATTTACTACTCTGTGCTCTCAGTTCATCACCGTTATTCTTAACTTCTCACATTAAACACATTTCAACCCTTCTAATTGACTGCATTTATACCCCATCTACTTCCTATCCTTCCTCAATCTCTCTACAGATTGTAACTACCTTTTAACCAACTGCTCCAGCCCAACTTACTTTAAACCCTCCCCAAAAGTTCCAGAAAAACAGCCCACAACGATATTGGTCCCTCATGGGTTCAGGTGTAACCCTTCTCTTTGGCATAAATTACACATTTCCCTGAAGAGATCCCATTCTGAAATAAACCTGCCCCCCTGCACCAATTCTTCAGTCACGCATTAGTCTGCTGTACCTTCCTATCCTTATCCTCACTGGCGTGTGGCACAGGAAAGCAGTCCAGAGATGACTAAGATTGAGATCCTGCTTTTTAGGTTCCTTCCTAACTCCCTATATTCAGTCTTCAAGACCTCATCCCTTTTCTTAGTTATGTCATTGTTAATGATGCATACCACAAAATCTGCCTGATGTGTACCACAGTCAGTTCAGGGTCTCGTTCATGTCCACAGGTGCCCAAGTGATTTGTGACAATTTTATACAAATTTAAAATTCAAAATGCTAGAAACACTTGGAAGATTAAGTGGCATTTGTGGTGAGAAAAAAAAAGCTAATGTTTCAAATCAATAATTTTCATCAGTAAAGTGTGGATGAAATATTATCCATGTCAAATGTTATGGAACATTGAAGTGGAAAATAAATAAAGAACTGGAAGAGAGACCTCAGTAATATGGCAAAGCCCCATTTTAGCTATTAATAGGTCATATTAAACCTTATGTATTATTAAGTGTATATTCAGTTACATTCAAGAACACAGGAAATATCAATTATACTTTGCATATGCTTAAACAACATGTGAATACTGTTTGTAAGTCTATTGTTTTCAAAAAGCAACAGTTCTTGGAACTAAGTGTAGTTAGAAATGCTCTTATGTGAAGTCTGGATTGCATCAGGAAGGGAAGTAATCAAATGCAGTCTTGCATTTAGGATACAATTTTTTATTTGGAGATTTAGAGTGAATGTTTTACTTTAATATGAAATTAATTGCACACAAAATTATATCTTACATGATTCCAAATATTTAACAATATAATTTTTTTGAAATTGACCACTTTACCCACCAAGAACTTGTGCCATGAGTTGTGAATTGCTAAAACATTTTCTACTGAGTGCCTAGGTCAAGCATGGCATTATCACATGCAGAACAAACATACAACTCCATCTCAGCAATAAGCAACTTCTGTTGCAGGGGTATAACATCCTTACTATGTGTTACCCATGATTTTTCTAAGACAGATTCTCAAATGTGTTCTTGTACTGCCTGCATTTGTTCACCAAAATAGTCCAATGACTCCAGTGCACTGCAGGATGTGTCACTACAAGGGAAGAGAATTACAAACAAGACCAATTTTCCTTCTAACCTCAAACAAAACCATTGTGATGATTCAAAAGTTGGTGGAGTAGCAGATAGTGAAGGTGGTTGTCAAAGGATACAACATCATATAGATCAGTTACAGATATAGCTGGAGAAGTGTCAGATGGAGTTTAATCCGGTGACTAGTGGTGTGCCTCAGGGATCTGTTCTGGGTCCAATGTTGGTTGTCATATACATTAATGATCTGGATGCTGGGGTGGTGAATTGGATTAGTAAGTAGGTAATGAAATAGGTTTTCAAAGCCTGCAAAGAGATTTAGGCCAGTTAGAAGAGTGGGCTGAACGATGGCAGATGGAGTTTAATGCTGTTAAGTGTGAGGTGCTACATTTTGGTAGGACTAATCAAAATAGGACATACATGATAAATGGTAAGGCATTGAAGAATGCAGTAGAACAGAGTGATCTAGGAATAATGGTGCATAGTTCCCTGAAGGTGGAATCTCATGTGGATAGGGTGGTGAAGAGCGCTTTTGGTATGCTGGCCTTTATAAATCAGAGCATTGAGGATAGGAGTTGGGATGTAATGTTAAAATTGTACAAGGCATTGGTGAGGCCAAATTTGGAGTATTGTGTACAGTTCTGGTCACTGAATTATAGGAAAAATGTCTACAAAATAGAGCGAGTACAGAGAAAATTTACTAGAATGTTACCTGGGTTTCAGCATCTAAGTTATAGAGAAAGGTTGAACAAGTTAGGTCTTTATTCTTTGGAGCGCAGAAGGTTGAGGGGGGACTTAATAGAGGTATTTAAAATTATGACGGGGATAGATAGAGTTGACGTGAATAGGCTTTTTCCATTGAGAGTACAGGAGATTCAAACAAAAGGGCATGAGTTGAGAGTTAGGGGGCAAAGGTTTAAGAGTAACAGGAGGGGGAATTTCTTTTACTCAGAGAGTGGTAGCTGTGTGGAACGAGCTTCCAGTAGAAGTGGTAGAGGCAGGTTCAGTATTGTCACTTAAAGTAAAATTGGATAGGTATATGAACAGGAAAGGAATGGAGGGTTATGGGCTGAATGCAGGTCGATGGGACTAGGTGAGAGCAAGCGTTCGGCATGGACTAGAAGGGCTGAGGTGGCCTGTTTTCGTGCTGTAATTGTTATATGGTTATATATAAGTGTGAACTATTGCACTTTGGGCGGTCAAATGTAAGGGGAAAGTAGAGTTAATGGCAGAATTAAGATACAAAAGGATCATATAGGTCCATATCTATACTGCCCTGCAAGTGCCAATACCAAAATAAAGTGGTAAAGGTGGCATATATCTTGCATGCCTTCATTGCTAAGGCATAGCAGAGTCAGTAGTCATGTTGCAGTTGAATAAAACTTTGCTTAGGCCGCATTTGGAGTATTGTGTTCAGTTCTGGTCACCTCATTATAGGAAGGATGTAGAAACTTTGCAAATGTTTCAGAAGAGCTGGACCGGAATGCTGCCTAGATTAACAGGTATTAGCTATACAGAGAGGTTAGACAAAGTTGGATCGTTTCCTCTGGAGCATCAGAGGCTGAGGAGAGACTAAATAAAGTTATGAAAGGAATAGATAGCATAGACAATCAGAATAATTTTCTCAGGTTAAGAATGCTGATACTAGTAGGCATAGCTTTAAGGCGAGATGTTTAAACAGGGTGAGTTTTAGAGTGGTCAGTGCCCAACATTTTATGCATATTGGCGGAACTAGATACAATCGTACTGTTTAAGAAGCATTTAGTTAAGCAAATGAACACACACAGGAAATGGAGAGATATGGATTAGGTACATGCGAAGGATTTAGTTTAATTCGCCATCCTGCTCAGCACAGACATTGTGCTATACTATGAATGATCATTGACTTGAATATTAACCCTTTCTTTCCAGTCTGCTGAATATTTCAGTACTTAGTTTATAGGTTCACCAGGAGCTGGATTAGAATTGTTAAAATTTTATTTCACATGACATCTCCAACAGAGCAGACACCTATTTAAGCTTTTCTAATAGTAGCAACATAACTATATTAAAGTAGCTGAGCCAATTGGTGGTTTGAAAAATCAGAAAAGCATATTTTGCAATTACTTACTGTGACAATGAAAGGAACAGTGTTGATCATTTCAAGAATAAAAGGAACTCGGAAAATCTGTTCCCATATATTTCCCTGCATAAAGCAAAATGCAGTTAATTAATATTACAGTATCTCTTGATATGGGTTCAGCTGCTACCAACTTTGAAACTGACTAGACCACTTTATGAAGTGGCTACAAAATGCTGCAGTGCAACATCACTAACACAATGCCTCACGAAACACCGAGAGCATGGAATCAATGATTTTATTTATTGGTCAATTTGCTTTGTTGCTCACTGGTCTACTAATTTTATTACCAGGAACTGCAAGCACTCTGAACCAAACTTCCACATTATCTCAATGAAACTGATATTGAGATGATTTTAAAATACATTTAAATTGTTAGATTCCAGTTCATTTTAAGTTGTGTAACCACACAAACAAGGATACAAGGAAAAATTACTTCCAACATATTACAAAATCACAATTTAATCCCAATGCATTGACTCAATTGTGATAACAGTATTAGTCCAATTACTATATCAAGCTAATTAATTTGATATTTTGACTTGTGAAGCAGAATCTCTTCAGCATTTTATATCTTTTAGAAATTATTCACAATATGGCAACTCTGGTAACTTAAAATGTTAGAACTGACCAAGGTAGGCTTGAAATTTAGTATCCATTTGTGTTTATTTTTACCTTTATTCTAATTAACAGTAATCTATCTTTAAACTGTGTTTCAATTCAAGACCTCTAATTAATAACATAAGAATGCCAAGATTATTAAAAGAATGTATATCAAATGTACTACATGGAAAAACTGCATTTATTCTACTATAGTTCTCTTTTGTTTTGTGACTGGCTGTAGAAAAATGAATCTCCATATTTTGTAATGTTCTTTAGAAAACTGTTAAGTGTGACTAAAGACCATTCTGATTTTACTGATAACATCTAAGATTGCTTGGCTGAATCGACAGAGCCTGATTCCCTTCTTTCCTCAGTTGACAGTCTGCAAAAATTCTTATTTGGTGAATATTGAAGAAACCATAAAACCACATGTGGGTTACACAGCAGAAAATTTTTTAGTGGACCTTTCTATGAGGACATACTCAGGTTCCTCTACAAATCAGAGATGCTACACTCAAAAATCAGAATGAATAAATTTATTGAACACTGCCAGAAAAAAATGTTTGCATAAGTATTCAGTTATCTTTTAGGGCACGGGCAATACTCCCATGGAGTCCCAATTAATGCAGTTGGTAAAGTATCAATAGGAACATCTCCCAACAAAAATTGTATTTGTGCATATTAATCAGTAGATAGATTAGAACAGAATAAGAGGTAAGAAGCAGAATGCATTTCCCATCTTTACAGCGAAAGGAAATGAGAAGGAAAAGTTGATGCACCCTCATTGAACATGTCTTATTAGGCAAGACACTGATCTTGCTGATACATTGAGACGTGGCAGGGAAGGTGCACAAGCTTAAACCATTGGGTATAAAATAAAGCAGAAGTCAGTAAAGTTAAAAGTGGATATATGTGAATGAGGAAAAAAAAAGATCAGGATGAGTGGAGGGGAAGATAAATATTTAGAGGTAAACTTGGAAGGTAGAGACAGGGTAAGTAAATTTTATGGGGTTGTTGCCAGGACCAGAGAGCCTGAGTAATAGGAAGAGATTGGCCAGGCTAGGTCTTTGATCCTTGGAATGTTGAAGAATAAGCAGAAACCTTAACAAAGTGTTTAAAATTATGAGAGGCATAGTTAAGGTGGACAGGGAATGGTCCTTTCTCCAGGATAGGGTAGTCCAGAACAAAGGGGCATATGTTTATGGTGAGAAGGGTAAGATTTAAAGGGATCTAGAGGCAACCTTTTCACACAGAGGGTGGTGAGGCATGGGATGAGCTGCCAAAGAAAGTGCAAATCTTAGAGCAGAGATTCCCAGCCTGGGTTCTATGGAGCTCTTGGTTAATGGTAGGAGTCAATGGCATTAAAAAAAAAATGGCCAGGAACCTTTGGCTTAGAGGAATATGTGTTGAACACAGAAAATTGGGATTAGCTAGGAGGGCATCATGGTCGGCATAGACTGGCTGGGTCATGGGGCCAGTATTAACACTGTATTCCACTATGACTCAATTTTGCTACATATTATTCATACATGATGAAAGAGACACACATACACACCCCCCCCCCACCCAAGGTTCAAAACTGATATATCATTAGGATCATTTTGTCTGGGGTAAATAAAAGAGTGAGACACATTTGTACAGTAGCAACGACTCTTTAATGCACATAATTCTCATCTAAGTAAATAAAAATCCCTTTGAAATGGTAGATCTGTTATGTGAACAGCTGTGAGTTATGATAAGTCTGTTCATAAGTGAGGCCTCATAAATTCTCCAGATGGTTCTGTTCCAGAAGCTCTTCAGGATACTTTACTTATGTTTTCAATTATCACATATTGCCTCCTGACAAGATTTATTCACATCAACAATTTCTCTCCCATTCAGTCATCATGGACTGCTGCACTGACCTTTTTCTGTATGTTTACCAAAGGTTCTCTTAAAAATAATAAAGAAATCTGATCAACAGACAAAATAGTATAAATTTCAATTATTTATTGGAACTCCATTTATTCACTGCTCGGATCTCATTTCAAATTCTGTCAGGGCGGCAGCCTGTGCCGTACTGTTCTATGTTCTAAAGTTCTATAACAGATAAAATAAATGGCACCTTCCTACATACTGGCAAAGTTAGTTTCTGTAAGTGCCTTCCACAGTGTGCAGTCTATCTGAACGACCATCATCTTCATCAGCTTTATGAGGAAATTATGAGCAATCAATATAATACAAAGGGGGGGAACATAACTCTGGAAACTGCAGCAAAAGGGGCTGTCAGATACCTCTTAACAATTTTTATTAAGGTTATGTCAGCAGAGTGGTAATTATGTCTGGCTTTAAGTCCAGAGTCCAGAAGAATGGTTTAAGAAACACTAAATCTGCCAACAAATAAGAACAAAAATTCTAATAAACCCAATGGAATACAAAGAATATTAAAAAATTAAGAATATATAGCCATCATTTCTTGCATCAGAATTTGGTTTAATATTTTTGAATCTATTTACCTTTCAAAGATGGCCTAATATTTTTTTGTTCATTAGTTACACAAATTCTTACCTTGTAACTCAGATATGTGAGAAGCATGGTCTCCAGGAAACTAATTAAAGCCACTGTAACCTGTGGGATAGATAAATGTCATGATTATGATTTAATTTGCTCTCTTGTTTGAATAAAGTTAAATGAAAATGCCCTATTTCTCCTTAAATGTAATAAGAAAAATCAGTCTGCAGCATTCTAATATAGAATGTGTCAGTTATAATTACTGCTATGTGATAAGTTAAAATTTCTGCCAAACCAACACCTGATCTTAAAATTTGAATGTTTTATATATATGTAGATTCTCATTTCTTCTGAAGTTAATCACAGTTAGGAGACTTTAAAAAAAACTAAAGAAGTTTTGCTCTTATTTTCTGTTGTACCTCTGCATTCTTGCTTTTAATTCCAGGTTAACAACAAGAATGGTGGTGAAGTAGTGGCATGGTAGCACAATGCTATTACAGTGCGAGCAAACTGAGCTGCTGTATGGAGTTTGCCTTTTCTCCCTGTCAACATGGGGGTTTCTTCTGGATGCTCCCGCTTCAAACCACACTCCAATGATCTACAGGTTAGTAAGTTTATTTATTTATTTAGAGATACAGTGCACAACAGCCAGCTACCTATTTAACCCCTTCCTAATCACAGGACAATTTACAATTAACCAACTAACTGGTACATCTTTAGATTGTAGAAGGAAACTGGAGCACCCGCTCACAGGAAGGACATACAAAATTTCTAACAGACATTGCTGGAATTGAACTCCAAAGTCCGACGCCTCGAAATTTATTAGCATTGCACTACCGAGGTGCCTCAGGTTAATTGGTCACATAAGTATAACTGGGTGGTGCAAGCTCATTGGGATGGAAAGCCACGTTACTGTGCTATTGCTCCAAATAAAAACTATAAAATAAACCATTCCCACTGTCTCTTTCTGTGGCTCAATTAAAATGAATGTAACCGTTTTGATTTGGAATCTGCACATCTTAGCGAGGATATTTCAAAACTATTATTGAAATCTTCATTGCATTTCCTACTCTCACATACTGTAGATGCCCTGCAAAGGTGTCCTTGCTGATCAAATGCCAGATAAGAGGAATTCTGCCCTGTGGTCAGCAAGTTAAAAACAGGTGATATCACTGAATGGAAAGTCTAAGCAGTATTTACATTAGCAATTTATCACTTTTACATCTTTGTCAACAAAGGGAAACTCACTTGATTAACTCCTGACCATCACTACCGTTGCCTCATTTTGAATGTGATCCATATTAACTGGATTTCTACATCACTTGTATGTAAGCATGTTCCTCTGAGAGGACCACAAACTTATCATAGGGTTGGGATTTTTGCATGCCTCACTGACCCAGACAGCTATATTGGCTGGAGACAGGGCCTTGTGCTTTGGCCCTTGGTAGGGTCACCCATGCCAAAAAGGTCAAAGGGTAGAGGCCAGACTAAGAGTGGTCCACCAGTACTCCAGGTTCAGGGGTTCAGCTCAGGGCTAACAACCCTGTCTGGTCAAAAGACAATTACGGAAACAACATGAAGAATCATAAACAGTCAGAAACACCAGCCCTGAACACCAGCGACATAACAGACAGTAAGTTAGTTCTATGTATGTTAATCTTGGGCATGCTCGAAGAAAGAATTTATGGACAATTGGAAGCTGTCCTTAATTATTTTTTTAAAATATATTTTTTATTAAAGGAATGACACAATACAGAATACATAATGGATTACATTTTCCTCCATTTTGCTTTTACATCTTGCCCCTAAACAAACCTCCCCTCACCCTCCCTCCCCAAACATACCATGGCAGCTAATGTATTTACAATACAACAATTTACAAATACAAGTACAGACATTTCACAGCCATAGCCCCACACTACTTCAAGATGAAGGCCCACACACATCCACAACATGTCAGATGATCCAGAATATACTCATATTACAATTCATCAGCCACCCTGTGGGGTAAACCATATGCGTGTTAAAAGAGAGGCAACTTCCCAAGTGCAATCAGATGCCCTCAACTAGTAGGTAGTTCCTTAAGACTCCCAAAATATGACAAGAAAGGTCCCCATTTCGAATAGAACTTTTTCACAGACCCCCTTCAAAGTGAATTTACTCTTTTCTAATTTCAGAAAAAACATTACATCCTCTAACCAAGCAGCAGCAGATGGGGGAGTGGTAGATTTCCAGACCAGCAATATTCTCCTATGGGGCAAAAGCGATGTAAATGCAATGATATCCGACTGGTTTTCATTTAAACCCAAAGCATCATCTGCCACATCAAATATAGCTATAAGCAGACAAGGTCTCAGTGTCACCCCCAAAACCTCACTGATAATTTTAAAAACCAGTGCCCAATAGCTATCAAGCCGAGGGCAAAACCAAAATGCATGCACTAAACCAGCCAGAGAGAAAGAACACCTGTCACAGCCAGCGCCTGTCCTGGGATATATATCAGCAAGCCTGGCTTTACTTAAATGTATCTTGTGTAAAACTTTAAATTGTATAGTCAGAGTCTAGCACATGATGACAAGGAATGAACCCTATTCAATGCTTTTGCCCAATATTCCTCAGCCAGATCCGTACCAAGGTCATCCTCCCACCTAGTCTTAGTTTTGTTTAAATCTTGAACTTCCAAAGACATCCGCTGAGAGTATAGTACAGAGATCAGCCCTTTATTATTAAAGCTAAGAGTGAGTTTTTCCCACAACATAGCAGGTGGTAGATCAGGAAAATAGGGAAATTTTCCTTGACAAAGTGGCAATTCTGCAGATATTTTAAAAAATGATTATGTGGTAGGCCATATTTACTGCACAGGTTATCAAAACTATCAAATATATTACCAGTGTACAAATCCTTAATGCGCAGAAGACCGTTCAAACCCCATTTTCTAAAAACTGAATTGAGTGTGGAAGGAAGAAATAGATGGTTTCTATGAATGGGACCCAAAACTGAAGTTGATGTGAACTTACAGTGGAGCTGTCCTTAATTAGTGCAAAAGACAGACTTTCCATAATTCTCCCGGTTTTCCAAGTAACATTGTGAAAATCAAAAAACAGCAAAATGCTGGAAATAAAATAATAAATTATTTGAAACAACAAGTCGGGCAACATCTGTAAAAGAGAAACAGCTAATGTTTCAAGTCTGACACCTTTCACACTAAGTCTGCACCAGCTTGGTAACTAGAACAATGAAGGCTTGGTGCTTTGAGTCCTAATGAAAGGTCATGGCCCGAAAAGTCAACTATTTGTTCCTTTCCATAGATGCTGCCCAACTTACTGAGTCCCTCCAGCATTTTGTATGTGCTACTTTGATGTTTTGAAACTGGATAAAGCACATTTTAAGAGCAAATAACAGCAGGTTTCCCACTTCACTTGAATCATAGGCACTACTATTCCAATTTTGTCTATATTTTTAAAATAATTATTGTGGTGAACTACATATACCTGTCTGGACACGCCCCCTGCTGACTGCTCCTGTGGCTCCTCCCACAGACCCCGGTATAAAGGCGATTGAGGCCTGAGCCCGGCCTCTCTGCCTCCAGGATGTAGTATGGTGGTCAACCACTGCTTGTTCCTTCTTCCAGTCAATAAAATTGATGCACCATCAATAACTCTCTCTGAGACGTAAAGGTGAGATATTAGCTTTTATTGACTGGAAGAAGGAACAAGCAGTGGTTGACCACCATAGGAGTCCAGAGCCACCTCAAAAGTGTGACTATGGCATATGATGGGCCCCTCCCACCACTCACTGTTAGGAATCCTCAGTTTGGTGGGACTTCGCCATATACCCCACTACTGACCACACACACACACTGATCCACACATCGCACCCAGCACCATGCCGACAGCTGTGCTACCGACACCACTTGCAGCCTCTCCACCCTCAAGATCCCTCCCCCACCGCTGTTCGCCAACCTGACCCCCGACTGTAAACCTGTGGCAATGAAAAGCAGGAGGTACAGCGCAGCGGACAGGGCCTTCATTCAGTCAGAGGTGCAGCGGCTGCTCAGGGAGGGGATCATTGAGCCAAGCACAAGCCCTTGGAGGTCCCAGGTGTTTGTTGTTCAGACCAGGCAGAAAAATAGGATGGTCGTGGACTATAGTCAAACCATCAATAGGTTCACGCAGCTTGACGTGTACCCCCTACCCCGCATCGTGGATATGGTCAACCAGATAGCTCAGTACAAGGTGTACTCGACAATAGATCTGAAATCCACTTATCAACAGCTCCCCATCCACCCAGAGGACCCCCCTACACTGCCTTCGAGGCGGGCGGCAGGCTCTATCACTTCCTGCGTGTCCCATTTGGTGTCACAAATGGTGTCTCGGTCTTCCAGAGGGTAATGGACCAGATGGTGGACCAGTGCCAACTGAAGGCCACATTTCCCTATCTGGATAACATCACCATCTGTGGTCAAGACTGGCCGGATCACAACGCCAACCTCCAACGATTTTTCCAAGTGGCCGAAGTTCTGAACCTTACTTATAATAGGGACAAGTGTATGTTCGGAACCACCCAATTCGCTATCCTTGGGTATGTCGTAGAAAACGGGGTCACTGGCCCTGATCCCGACCGTATGCGCCCCCTGTTAGAACTCCCTCCTCCCACCACTCTCAAAGCCCTCAGATAGTGCCTGAGCTTCTTTTCCTATTACGCCCAATGGGTCCCCCATTACGCAGACAAGGCCCACCCCCTGGTCAAGTCTACCACTTTTCCCCTCTCTGCTGAGGCCTGCGCGGCCTTCAGCTGCATTAAAGGGGACATTGCCAAAGCAACGATGCATGCGGTGGACGAGACCATTCCCTTCCAAGTAGAGTGTGATGCCTCCGATTTCGCAATGGCTGCTACCCTCAATCAGGATGGCAGGCCAGTAGCATTCTTTTCTCGTACCCTTCAAGGCTCTGAAATTCGGCACTCCGCGGTGGAGAAAGAAGCCCAGGCCATAGTGGAAGCTATTAGGCACTGGAGGCACTATCTCGCCGTTAAAAGGTTCACCTTGCTGACCAGCGCTCGGTTGCGTTCATGTTCAGCAACCAACAGCGGGGCAAAATCAAAAATGATGAAATTTTGTGGTGGAGAATAGAACTCTCCACCTACAACTATGATATCCTGTACCGGCCTGGAAGGCTCAATGACCCCCCTGATGCCCTATCCCGGGAAGTGTATGCTAGCACACAGCTCGACCAGCGATACACCCTCCATGCACATCTTTGCCATCCGGGGGTCACCCAATTTTACCATTTCGTGAAAGCCCGGAACCTGCCGTACTCCCTGGAGGACATCAGGACGATGACCAGGGACTGCCAAGTCTGCGCTAAGTGCAAACTGCACTTCTACCGTCCTGAAATGGCACAACTTATCAAGGCCACCCGCCCCTTTGAGCAACTGAGTGTTAACTTTAAGGGCCCCCTTCCCTCCACCGACTGCAATGTCTACTTTCACAACATTATCGACCAGTACTCGCGGTTCCCCTTTGCCATCCCCTGCCCCGACACCACTACCACATCCGTCATAAAAGCCCTGCACCAGCTCTTCACTCTGTTCGGATATCCCTGCTATATCCACAGCGATAGAGGGTCCTCCTTTATGAGTGAGGAGCTGCGCCAGTACCTGCTGGCTAGGGGCATTGCTACTAGTCAGACCACGAGCTGTAATCCCCGGGGAAATGGACAGGTGGACAGGGAGAATGCCACAGTGTGGAAGGCCACACTTATAGCCCTTAAGTCAAAAGGGTTGCCGGTCTCTCAATGGCAGGAGGTCCTCCCCGAGGCACTCCACTCTATCCGCTCCCTGTTATGTACGTCCACCAATGCCACCCCTCACGAGCGCCTAGTCTCTTTTCCCAGGAAGTCTGTCACTGGGACCACTCTACCAGCTTGGCTGACGTCCCCAGGGCCAGTGCTGCTCCGGAAACATGTGAGGAGCAATAAATACTCCCCACTGGTCGAGAGGGTTCACCTTCTACATGCGAACCCCCAGTATGCTTACGTGGTCTTACCTGATGGGCGGGAGGACACGGTCTCCGTCCATGACCTGGCGCCTACAGGAGCAGCAGACCACTACCCTGAACACTCCACGGTAACTATGGACCCTGTACCCGAGGTGACACCGCGCACACCGAGCCCTACACAGACTCCTCACGACACTCCTATACAGGACGTCTCGTACGCATATATACCAGGCGCCTCGCACACGCGTGAGGGATCACTGACGCCTAGTGGGCTGACACATCCAGTTAGGCCGGAACCAGCACAACCTCCGTCTCCGGTGCAATCACCACCGGCACCTGTGCAATCACAGCCGGTGCTACGTAGATCGCAATGACTGATTCGACCACCTGATAGACTTAACCCGTAAATATACTTGTAAGAAACTTCGCCACATGGAGACTCTCTTTTAAAACAAAGAGGGGGTGAATGTGGTGAACTACATATACCTGTCTGGACACGCCCTCTGCTGACTGCTCCTGTGGCTCCTCCCACAGACCCCGGTATAAAGGCGATTAAGGCCTGAGCCCGGCCTCTCAGTCTCCAGGATGTAGTATGGTGGTCAACCACTGTGTGTTCCTTCTTCCATTCAATAAAAGCCGATATCTCGCCTTTACGTCTCAGAGAGAGTTATTGATGGTGCACCAATTATGTAGAACAGTGATCCATTTCTAACATATGTTTGGGGAAGATACTCGTGCACACTTTAATTTTATTCCAGGAATAAAATTCCTGATAGTTACTGTGAATTGTCTGTTGGGTTGAACATTGCACATGAAGAAATCCCAGTGACACACTGGCAAGAAATTTAGGTAGAAGTATTGTTGGTTCAGTGTTTTCCTATAATGGGAATAACTGTATATTTGAGTGATTAAGTAATAGCATATTCAGGAATTTATCAACAAAGGAAAAAAATGGGGGGTGAAGTATGAAGCTGGGAGGGAATAGGTGGAAGAGGTAAATGGCTGAAGAAGGAGTCTGTTATTGAGGACAGTGGACCATAGAAGAAATGGGAAGAGGGGAATCAGAAGAAGGTGATGGGCAAGTGAGAAGAAGGGGTGAGAAAGAAACCTGAATAGGAGGAGGGGAGGAGGGAAAAGGAGGGGAAATTACTGGAAGTTCAAGAAATCAATTTTCATGCCATCAGGTTGGAGGCTACCAGACGGAGTATGAGCTGTTGCTCCGCCAACCTGAATTTGTCCTCAGCATGCAATAGACGAGTCCACATAGACAGACATTTCAGAATGGAAATGGGATGCTGAAATGAAATGGGTAGCCACAGGGAGATTCTACCTTTTGCAGTAAATAGAGCGAGGATGCTTGACAAAGTGGGCCTCCAGTCAGATCCCCAATTAAGGTAGTGCATTATTTTCTAATCTTTCTTAGCCAGGAGACAGTCTTGCCCCTGGAAAGCATGGCCTGCAGCTAAATTTGATGCACAGTAGAATAGTAACATGTGATTCACTGAAGTGAAGTGGTACGTTTATAACCACTGAAACTGTAAACGAAGTGCAGAATTGAACATCATCCCATCTCTCAAATCTATTTTCCTCATCATATGTACATATTAAAGAATGTCAATGAGCTCTTGATGATAGATGTAGAATTTGTTATGTTGCAATTTCAAAGACATACTCAGTCCAATAAACTTTCCATAGAACGAAAATACTCAAACATATCTGCTTGAACCAATTTTATAAAAAAGAACTCAGTTGTACTTTTGTACAAATAGAGAATGGAGTTAATCTTTCCTGCTATTAAAGTCAGTTTTTATTTCTTCACCCACCTGAATTCCCCATAGTGCCAGACTTCTGTTTACCCAAAGTATAGGTGCCCTGTAGATATAAAAAAGAACAAGAATTGAAATCAAGTTGACCTTTTAAATGTTAAGCTTAACCGATGAGTCATACTGCAACTGTATTTTACTTCCCTATGCCACTGAAATCTTGCTAATTCTGTGGAAACTATACAAATCTAAGGTCATAGAGTCAGAATTTTAAAAAAGCAAAAAAACTGGATCATCATCCCACCACATCCAGAGCTTTTTGCCTATCTGAACTAATCCTATTTTCCTCTTTGACATAGGTATCCTTCTATGCCTTGCCTTTTTAACTGCTATGTCTACATGTCTGTTAAATGTAGTACTTGCACCTAAATCCACCACCTCTCTGGCAGCAAGTTCCAGTTATCTATCGATCAGTTTAAAAACCTTCTCTTCAAATGTTCTTAATTTCACGTCAAATCTACGTTCCCTTAAGAGTCACAGATCACTACATTCCTTTCAGCCCAAACATTCCATGCCAACTATGATGCCTACCCAGCTAGTCCCAATTTCCTGTGTTTGGCCCATATCTCTCTCTAAGTTACTCATCCAAGTACTCTTTAAATGATAATATCGTACCTGCCTCAACCACTTCCTCGGACAGATCATTCCATATACTTACTTACCACCTTCTGCATGTAAATATTACCCCTCGGTCCCTTTTAAACCCTTCTAATTTCACCTTAAACATATGTCCCTAGTGTTAGACTCCCCTACCCTGGGAAAATGACTGCTACTGTCTACCTTATCTATGTCTCTCATAATTGTAAACACTCTCTAAGGTTGCCCCTCATTCTCCTACATTCCAAGGAATAAAGACCTAGTCTGGATAATCTTGCCTTAAAACTCAGGTCCTCTAGTCATGACAACTTCTTCCTAAGTAACACATGCAAAATGCTGGAGGAACTCAGCAGATAAGGCTGAATATGGAAATGAATAAACAGTTAATATTTCAGGCTGAGACCCTTCCTCAGAACTAGAAAAGAAGGGGGGAGGATGCCAGAATAAAAAGGTGGGGGGGGGGCAAGGAAGATAGCTAGAAGGTGATAGGTGAACCCAAATGGGTAGGAAAGGTAAAGGGCTGGAGAGAAAGGAAAGGAATCTGATAGGACAGAAGATTATCCTCCTAAATCTTTTTTGCACTATTTCCACTCTGAGCAGCACCCTACTGAATCTCTTCTTTACTCTCAGCACAACCACATCCTTCCTATCATATGGTGATCCTCAAGATCTCTCCATTCATCAGTAATAAGATTTGAGCTGAACATCCTCACTCACATCAGTATCCATCAAAAAACACACAAGCTTCTGTCAAACTAACTTTATATGTTTTCCAACATAAATGTGATGTCAGCACTAAGAAATGGGCAATGAAAATAGCAATTACTCCGACTGTTTCTGTGCTGGCACTAGAGTTATTTCACTCACATACACTCTAAAAATCAATTCATGATGATAAATTTGGACAGTGTACCATAACAGTAATCTGTGAGTCTCTGCTTGAGGGAACACCAGCTCTTATCGATGGATTAGAAGTAGAAATGGTGAGTAGTTTCAAGTTCCTGAGCCCAGCATATTCATACACCAGCAGCTATATTTCATTAAGAGTTTGAGGAGATTTGTTATGTCACCAAAAACTACAACAAATTTACAGAGATATATCGTGGATAGCACTGTCACTGGTTGTATCACCATCTGGTATGGAGGGGCTACTACACAGGATCGGAAAAGGCTGTAGAGGATTGTAAACTCAGCCAGCTCCATCATCGACACTAGCCTCCCCATCACCGAAGACATCTTCAAAAGATAATGCCTCAATCCATCATTTAGAACTTCCACCACCTAGGACATGTCCTCTTCTCATTGCTAACATCACAATGGTACAGGAGTCTTAAAACACACACTCAATGTTCAAGGAACAGCTTCTTCCCCTCCACCATCAGATTTCTGAACAGTCCATGAATCCATGAACACTGTTTCATTACTTTTTTCCTCTTTCTTTGCATACTTATTTAATGGTAACGGGGTGTAAAAAAATAACCAGGCAGGGTATAAACCAATAACTCTTTTCTTTGTTTCTTCTGATTTTCAGATAGATTAAAATTAGTTCTAAAAAAATAAAATTCAATCTTATTCATTCAGAAGGGAGATATTCTATTACCTTGAAGATACCACATCGCCACCTTAAGCTGTTCATTTTCAATAAAATGCCATAATTTGGTTTAACAAGGCATTATTGATAATTAATTAATACCTTAAATGAAAAATTACCTTTTCTCCTTATAAGGTGCTGTGTTGCTCAGGTAACAGGAAGTTCTCTTTACAATCCAATGGTTATGAGCTCATGCCCAATAGTGACTGAACTTTATCAGATTAGACATTGACCTCTAATGTATGCCTGGAAATGCATATCATGGATAGATCTAATGTAACATGTTACTTTATTAAATCATTTTAAGTATAACATTCCTTCCTTTATAATCATACCTTCTTGGTTGCTTAAAAAGTAACAAATGAAACAGAATCAGTACCCCAAACCTCTCTTCAAAAGGAGATGGAGAAAACAAAACTTGTTATTAAAAAAGCATCAATAAAAATTAATATTCTATACATTAACTTAACTGGCTTTTCAATATCCTTCCTACGTAAGTCTAGTTCAAGCAATTGCATTGCTAAGCATCACTTACCAGCTAATTACGAGATTAGATGTTGGACGTGAAGTGTAATTCTGCTTTGAACATCCCCAACTAAGGAAAAAAAAATCAATAAAGAAGAAGCAGAGAGATTAAGATACTTGTACAAAACATTATACAAAGCCAAATGTCCCAAGATACCATACAATAACTGGAATTAAAAGAAATTAAAGGGAAACAACTGGAGGTTTAAATGGGAAGGCTGCTTGTGGAAGTTACTGCAGGATTTGGATAAAAGTCATTGAGGGAGAGATATTTTCTGGAATGAAACTCCACACAATACAACAGCTCTGCATACTTCATCTGCTATTTGTAGGATATGGCCAGAGTCCTACAATTTCCACAATGCCCAGTTCCTGCCTAATTATAGTTGATTCCATCATCTTTTTGGACCCTGCAATGTAGATCATATTAGCAAATAAAAAGGAAATTCCCTTCACCTACTTCATTTTAGAATTTTATTATTCTGCACGCTTTGATTTCTCTAATCTACAAATGAAATAAGTTGACAGCATCAACTATGGTCATTTGGGACCATACTCTCCTTTGAGTCAAAAGTCACATCTCACTACAAAGACGGCAGTACAAAAAAAATAGCTAGTGTAGTACTGAGAAGTGCAGGGCTTCTGAGGAGCAACCTTGAAGCAAAGGTTCCTTTTCCTACAGCACTATTTGGAAGTTGAGTAAGGGAAGTAAACTTGATATCCTGGACAATGTTTATCTCTCAGTCAAGGACATCAACAAACAGATTATAATAGAATCAACACAAAGTACACTGCAGACACTGTGGTCAAATCAACACAGACAACACGCTGGAGGAAATCAACAGGTCGAGCAGCATCCGTGGAAATGAACAGTCAACGTTTCAGGCCGAGACCCTTTCTCAGGACTGAAGGAGGGTGGGAAGGAGAAGGCTGGTAGGTGCCAGGTGAAAAACCAATCAGAGGAAAGATCAAGGAGTGGGGGAGGGGAAGCAGGGAGGGGATAGGCAGGAAGGGTAAAGAAGGAATGTAAGGGGAAAGTACTATGGGTAGTAGAAGGAAGCAGAATCTTGAGAGAGGTGATAGGCAGCTGGAAGAGGAGGCAGAGTGAAAGTGGGATGGGGGAAGGGAGAGGGAGGGAATTACCGGAAGTTGGAGAATTCAATGTTCATACCAAGGGGCTGGAGACTACCCGGACAGTATATGAGGTGTTGCTCCTCCAACCTGAGTTTGGCCTCATCATGGCAGGAGAGGAGGCCATGTATGGACATAACCGAATGGGAATGTGAAACAGAGTTGAAGTGGGTGGCAACCGGGAGATCCTGTCTGTTGTTGCGGACGGAGCGGAGGTGCTCGACGAAGCCATTCCCCCAACCTGCGTTGGGTCTCGCCGATGTAGAGGAGGCCGCACCAGGAGCACCAGATGCAATAGATTACCCCAACAGACTCACAAGTGAAGTGTTGCCCACTTTCACTCTGCCTCCTCTTCCAGGTGACTTTATCAAAACTGCTCATGAACTTGTACATTTTTATTAAATTTCCTCTTAAACTCCGTTCCACATACAGCTCTCCCCCGCTATCTGAAGGTAGAGCATTCCTATGAAACCATTTCTAAGCCGAAATGTCATAACGCAAAGATGCAATTACCATTAATTTATATGGGAAAAATTTTTGAGCGTTCCCAGACCCAAAAAATAACCTACCAAATGAAACCAAATAACACATAAAATCTAAAATAACACTAACATATAGTAAAAGCAGGAATGATATGATAAATATACAACCTATATAAAGTAGAAATACTGTGTGTGTGTGTGTGTGTGTGTGTGTGTGTGTGTGTATATATATATATACACACACACACACACACACACACACACACACACACAAATATATAACATATAACAATTACAGCACGGAAGCAGGCCGTCTCAGCCCTTCTAGTCCGTGCTGAAGGCTTACTCTCACCTAGTCCCACCTACCTGAACTCAGCCCATAACCCTCCATTCCTTTCCTGTCCATATACCTATCCAATTTTCTTTTTAAATGATGAAATCGAACCTGCCTCTACCACTTCTACTGGAAGCTCATTCCACACAGCTACCACTCTCTGAGTAAAGAAGTTCCCCTTGTGTTACCCCTAAACTTTTGCCCCTTATGTACAATGTAGTTTCATTTATCAAAGTCGGGAAGACAGCGAGCCAAAATGGATTTGAAGAAACAAAATTGGTATGTATACACCTACACATGTACAACCATGCACACACAACTGCCCGCACAAGGCTTCACGGTCACTGTAGTCTTTCTTGGGGTAAACACACGTATAAAGTGGGCGTCTTTTTAACGTAAAAGCAGAGATCCTCTTTGGTTAGCGAAAACAGGTACTAATGTAGGTCTTTCATAACAGCGAGCTGTTGTAAAGCCAACATTCAAAAAACGGGGGCCACCTGCATCTCTAATGAAATCTGCCCATCATATGCATAAGTGGGTAGTGTATTTGGAAAAGTCAATGAAACATAATTGTAAAGCTGGAGAAAACTAAACTAAATAAACTCAAGGAGTCTTTTAGCATCTGTGAACTCTTTATTGAAGACCAACTTTAGGCCCATGCAAGCTCTGTACTCTCAAATTCACTGACATCCTCCTCTTAGCAAGGTACCAGAATTTTACACAAATTTCTAGCCGTGGCCTAACAAGTTACTTTTACAAAGAGCATTTAGAACACAGAAGATTGAAAAGTGCAGAAAACAATGAGGACATTGAAGTATTCAAGAGAAGGTTAAAAAAAATGAAATTCATGTGCTGGGGAAATGGGAGTTGATAAAGATCAAAAAACATCATGTACAGAATTATTAGAGAATGCAAGGTGAGTACTTTTCTTAGAATGGAGGATAGAAAGCTAAGAAGCAAAGTAAAGGATCGATCAAATCTCAAGGCAACAATGCTCTTCAATATCTCTAGCAAAGAGATTATTCCAATTACAATATTTAAGTCATAATTGCAGAAGCATCAATGGTACAACATGAAAATTATGCAATTCTTTTCTGTTCTTTTGTAATTGTAACTGTAATTATGAACCAGTCCCACTGATCGGAATAGATCCACTAGAGGTGATGGCATGTTGGTGCACAAGTAGAAAGGTGTAGCCTTTGGAGAATGTAGAATTGACTCTAGATCCCTCAATTAACTGAAATATGGGAAAGGAAACTTTCTGATTACCACCTACCATCTTCCCTCAACCGATGAATCACTGTCACCTCACATTGAACAACATAGCAGAAAGGTTAGAAGTAGCAAAGACACAATGCATGGTCATCATCCATCAACAAGGGTGCTTGCAACATGTACAACAAGCTGGAGGAACTCAGCAGGTTCTTGGTAGCACCAGCACTGACTGAGCTGGCCAATTGCTGAATGGCCACGTCACAGTACTTGTGGGTGCATGTGGAGAAGACCCCCCACCATCATATTATGCAGCACTGCTATTGTATTAAAATGGGACAGACTCAGAGCTATTAGCTTAAAACAGGGCATTCTTAAAGCACTGCGGATAATCAGCAGAAAGACAGAAATGCATACTACCACCCTTGTGGCCCGCCATATCCCTCACTTTACTGTTACTATCAAGTCAGGGATTATCTTTAGTCAATAAGGTAAACATAAGGCATGATGGAAGCAACAATAATATATAGAAAAAATGATGAAGTTCCAGCCTAGGGAAGCTGCAATACAGACTATACAGTATTTATGTTGAACAGTTAAACAGGGGTCCCAACCTGGGGTCCATGGACCTCTTACTTAATGGTATGGCTCCATGGTATTAAAAATATTTGGAAACCCCTGAGTTAAAACAACATGTAGTAGAAACGATCTATGCCGGTACGCTGCAAGACCAAGCTAACATTCAAGCATGGGTTGATATAAATTGACAAGTAACATTTGGATCACAAAATTCCCAGGTAATGACCATTTCCAAATGAAATCTACCTTCTTACTCATGAGTACCACTGCTAAATTCCTCACCTGCAGCCATTTGAAGGGGTTACAACTGATCTCAACCAGATCAGCCGCGTTAATATGACGACTACAATATCTTGTAGGTCGGAGACTGCAGTATCTTGCAGAATGACCCAACTCCTAATATTCTGAAAACTTTCCACCACCTCCAACATACATGAAAGAAACACAAAGATTGAATATTCTCCACTTGTCTGGAGTTCAAATCCTTTCAGGATGTAACATTCCCCTCACAAGGCAAACAAGTCAATCAACCTAAACAACCAATGCCTTGGCCACCAGCAGAGAACAGCTGCAGTTACTACACACAAATTGCACTGCAATTACAAAGCTCAATTACTCCATCAGGCCAGCCGAGACCTGTCACTCCTACCACCAAGAAGGCAGCAGGCACATGGGAAATCCAGTACTTTGCAGGTTATCGTGCAAGTCACAAGCTACCTCACAACCCAGTCCAAACCCTGTTCTCATTGCCACTGTCAAGGAGGTGATACAGGAGCCTTAGCACACACACAACTCAATGGTTCAGGAACAGCTTCTTCCCCTCTGCTATAAGATTTCTGAATGGACAATGAATCTATGAACACTACCTTAGTATTTTTCCCTCTCTTTTTGCATTACTTAATTAAATTTTCTTTTTTATAGATTTATAGATTTTTTATAGATTTTATTATGTATTGCATTGTACTACAGCCACACAAAAAATCTATGACATTTCCCAGTAATATTAACCCCGATTCTGATTCTGGATCTTATTTGAAAACATATTGCCAGTCCTTCATTACTGATGGGTCCAATATTTGAAAATTGCTCTTCAGCAGCACTGAGAGAGGACCATCAACATAATGACTACTGTGATTCTATAAGGCAGCTTGTCACTATCTTTTCATGGCCAATGAGGGATAACAGTTAACTCTAGCCTCATTAATGATGCCCAAATGCTGAAAAATAAACAAGAAATATACCTACATTTCAAGCAAACCAGTGGTTATAAATTGCCTTGCAACATAAGCACCTGATAATCTAGATGGGTAAAGGCTCCATTTTTAAAATATCACCTATGACCTCCAGATTATATGGAACTGCCATCTTAGCATTAAAGCATTTCTGAAAAGTAAAATTATATATACTTTTATGTTTGTTTTTTTTTGTGAACACTGGTTATATGATGCTGTGTGCCTGTGATGCTGCTGCAGGTAAGCTTTTCATTGTATTTGTACATATAACAGTAAACTTGACTTTGACCTGAGATATCAAAGAAAACTACAGCACAGAAACATGCCATTTGGCCCATCTAATCCTTGCCACACTATTTAAACTGCTGAGTCCTATCGACCTGCACCTGGACCATAACCATCCATACCCCTCCCATACATATACCTGTTCAAACTGTAACTGTACCTGTCCAAACTTCTCTTACATGTTGAAATCAAAATTGCATCCACCACTTGCACTGGCAGCTCGTTACGTTTGTCAAACCTCTCGTAAAACCCTCTAATCCAGACAGCATTCTGGTAAGCCTCTTCTGCACCCTCTCCAAAGCCTTGATATCCTTTCTAAAATGGGATGAAAATTTCTGGGGTGAAATGACCCACAAAAAAGGCTTGAATACTCCAGAAGTCTTTCTCTGCCTGATGATTTTGCATTTGTATTTAGACTATTCACTTCTTGTTGCAGACAAGTATTTGTTGGAGTGTATACATACTCTGTGGATGATAAAAATTAACTTTTAATAATCAAGACTGGATGTGTTTTTTGCTTTATAGACAAGATTAAATAAACATGCATCACAATTATATTTGTGATTTACTACTTAACTTTGACCATTGAGCCCTTTTCATTTTCTCATGTAGTGGCACAGATTGAACAGTAACCTGGATTCAACAGTCTTTTGTTCTTAAAAAAGTCAGAACATATGTACTTAGCCTTAAAAGTTACTACGCACATCCTCCACAATCATTCTCTTCCTCTATGCCTTCAGGGAAGCATTAACCCATTTTAAAATTATTTGTTTGATGTCACCATGGAGACAGCAGGGTGAAAAAAATTCATGACAGATATCGTAAAAGGGCAATTCCTCTTTTGGTCATTCCTGAAGGTGAATGGCCTGTAGAGGGAGTACAGGACAGGAAACTGTGGCTATATGGTTATTAGTTTTCCAGTATTCATTTTGAGCACAACAAAAAGCAACTTTTAAGTACTGGCATTCACACATCCTGTAGCATCACTTTGAGAATCACAGGACAAATGCAGATAGACATCAATGCCTTTTGAAGCTAGAAGCTATCCTCCTGATCCTCATCTGCATAGAATGCAATAATTGCAAGTTCCATTTGCAAAGTCTTGACCCAAAACATCATCTCCAACCTTCTGCCCCCATAGATACGGACTGACCTGAAGTTCTTCCAGTGTTCTGTTGTTCCAGTTCCTAGCATCTGTGATCTCTTTTGTTTCCAAACTGTTTTACTTTGCTGTATTTCCCTAACTACCCTTTTAAAGAACTCTAGTGCAGCCCCCGAGAAATTGTTAGAGGTGGTGAAGGGTGCATGGCAAGACTTTGATCCACCTCATGACCATTTAGTAACTTATTTTAGACTACATTTTAATCGTTGGTTTGCTCTGCTGCTGATAGGATCCCAGTCTGCAGATTCAGGGATCCAGAGGTACGCATTAGAATATTACTAGCTATTGCAACCAATGTTCCCTCCAAGGTGCACACACACACATCATCCTTTGCTACTAGCACACAAAGGAATTTACCTGTGCACAAAGGGACCTCGTTAGCATGTTAAGTATATTTTCACGATTGTAAACAATCACATTTCCTTTTCTGGTTTCTGATGTGGGTGGTGTTGACAACATGATGTTTGCAATGATCAGTGTGCAGATTTTTAGAACTGGCTTATTTATACTGTTTTTATGGAAGAGGTTATTGAATCAATAATTCAGTGTGCGCATGTTGTTGCACTGGGCAAAAAACTGTACAGCACAAGATTTTTGTACTCACTGGTCATTACAAATATTGCCCTAAGTTTGAAGTCAGAGCACTTCAGTTTTGGTCTGAAAGATGTAAATCTGAAACTAATCTTTCAGAGTTTTAACCAAAATGTGAGCTGCAGCCCCATCTAGTTTTGAAGAAAATTACTTGCATAAAGTTTTGCACTTCTTTGCAAGTAATTTTGCAAACACCTGCAGAGAAACATCTTTGAAAGTTTGAAGTACAGTAAACTCTCATTTATCCATTTAGAAATCTTATGTAATCAGCAAAATTTCTAAGCTTACCAATAAGCTCAAATAGTGACTTTTATATCAATGTTAGACCAAATAAATCTGAAAAAAATTAGTTTATTTATATTAATATTTTGAAGTTGTGCAATTGGAGCCTGCTTAGCTGCAGCATCCTCTTTGAACATTTGGCACTTCATGTGATAGTAAGTACACTCTTTCAATTTATTTGCATTATACTTTAGATTAATACTGCTCAGCCTTAAAATACAGAATTGCAGTGTAAGGCATTATTAAAAGTGCAAAGCTAGTTCAAATATTTATTTACATATTTATACTTGGAATATTAGTTATTGATCTATTGTCAATTTTTGCAGCAATCCTCAGTCAACTAGCAAGCCACCAACCCTCCAACGATTCCACATGAGTGCTAAATGGTTGAAACTAGATAGTACTCAATAAAAACATAAAGTGCCAGAACAGTGGATGCAACTGTACATTTGAGAAAACAGGATCAAAGGACGCTTTCAACTACTTTATAAAGCTTACTTCATCTTGAGACCCTCCAACCATGTACATAAATTACCTTCCCCCACCCCCCCCCCCAAGCCACTCTCCCAGGAGAGGGAAAAATAAAACTAAAGCTAAATCAGAAACTTTTATATTAATGAGTATCTGCTCTCATTTCAATTATGACCTTTCAATCAGATTTCAAAAGATCTGAAATGAAAAGTTACTCTATTTCTTCTCCACCAGGCATACGACTCACATTCAGCGATCTTTCACTCAAGCAGCAATCAATGTTGTCAATATTATTCCATGTGCATGTTACTTTGAAATAAACATTGTACAAGGAAAAACTTTTGTTTCAAGTCATAATTTTTCATTGTGCATGCAAGTCCCTATATAGACCTTGAGCAGACTGGTAGGTACTGTGGTGTTCATTATTTGTTCGTTTGTTATGTGCTGTTTTGCATGATGTAGACAATCGTGATCTTTTGATGACAATGATTGTTCTTGGCAAATTCTTGTACAGAAATGTTTACCATCTGGAGAGAGTCTTTATAAGATGGTTCACTCCAGCCATTATCAATTTTCTTCAGAGTACTGCCTGGTGTCAGTGGTTGCATAACCAGGAAGTGATTTGCACCAGCTTCTCATACGACCATCCAACACCTGTTCCCATAGCTTCACGTGACCGTGATCGGTGGGGGGGGGGGGAGGGGAAGCAAAGCAGGTACTACACCTTGCCCAAGGGTAACTTGCAGATAATTAGAAGGAAGGAGTGCCTTACAAATCCTTTGGTAGAGACATACCTTCACTCCGCCACCCTGTTCATTATCAGAAACTTAATTATTGATGATCAACTCCATAGTCAACCAGGGACTATTAATCTGTTCCAATTGACATAAATGTCTAGAAATTGGATTTCTCCCATGATATGGTGCACAAAATGGACACAGTGACTGAACATCAAATCATATGTTTGCAAAAAAAAGTAAAACAACAAAGTTGTAGGATCCTCCTTTTAAGACGCATCAAAACTCAATCTCACAATTAAGTAGGCAGCTACCACATTATTTATGCATTGACTCAAAAGCAAATTGATGCTTTTACACAGGATTTTTCATGGCAGGAAATGGGGAGGTAGATCTCCAGCTGTAAGCCTGATGTTTGCTCCAAGTCACATGGACAGTAGCAGTATTTGGAATTCTTGTAATTAGTCTACTTAGCAACTCATCTAAAGATGTGTGACCTGAAGCCCTCGGCAAAAGTGCACTTTGGCCTGTGCTCAGAACTGCTAACAATGAGGCTTTTTATACTAGGAACATTAATAAGATGTGCTATCGCTGAAAATATAACATTATGTATGAATAATCCCTTCAAAATGAGATGTATTCTTTATTTTTACTGGGAGTTAAGTATGAAGGTCATCAGTCAGAATCTTTTAACCTGATTTCTACAAACAATTATTGCACTATGCTTGTTAATAAAATCATTGTCTGGAAAATCTGATGGGGTGATGGCACCTGGGTTGGAATAAATCAAAACTGTTGTGTAATGAACAGGATTTGATAAGTGATCTTGAAGTAAAGGAGCCATTAGGAGGTAGTGACCATAATAAGTTTTTATCTGCAATTTGAGAAGGATAAGGGCAGATCGGAGGTGTCAGTGTTGCAGTTGAACAAAGGAGACTATGGAGCCATGAGGGAGGAGCTGGCCAAAGTTAACTGGACAGATATCCTAGCAGAAAAGACAGTGGATCAGCAACGGCAGGTATTCTTGGGAATAATGCACAAGATGCAAAATCAGTTCATCCCCCGGAGAAGGAAGGATTCAAAGGGGGGAAGGGGCTGCAGTGGTTGACAAAGTAAGTCAGAGATTGCATAGCATTAAAAAAAAGGAAGTATGACAAAGCTAAGGTGAGTGGGAGGACAGATGATTGGGAAATTTTTAAGGAACAACAGAACTTAACTAAAAAGGCAATATGGGGAGAAAAAATGAGGTACGAATGCAAGCTAGCCAGGAATATAAAGGAGGATAGCAAAAGCTTTTTTAGGTATGTGAAGAGAAAGAAGATAGTTAAAAACAATGTTGGGCCCTTGAAAAATGAATTGGGTGAAATTGTTATGGGAAACAGAGAAATGGCAGAAGAATTTAATAAGTACTTTAGATCTATCTTCACTAGGGAAGACACAAGCAATCTCCCAGAAGTATAGATGGGCCAAGGACATAAGGTAACAGAGGAAATGAAACAGATTGACATCAGGAAGGAAACGGTGATGAGTAGACTGATGGGACTGAAGGCTGACAAATCCCCAGGTCCAGATGGTCTGCATCCTAGGGTACTAAAGGAGGTGGCCCTGGAAATTGCGGATGCATTGGTAATCATTTTCCAATGTTCCTTAGATTCAGGATCAGTTCCTGAGGATTGGAGAATGGCTAATGTTATCCCACTTTTTAAGAAAGGAGGGAGGGAGAAAACAGAGAACTATCGTCCTGTCAGCCTAACATCAGTAGTGGGGAAGATGCTAGAGTCCATTATTAAAGATGAAATAGTGGCATATCTAGATAACAGTGATAGGATTGGGCCAAGCCAGCATGGATTTACCAAGGGCAAATCATGCTTGACTAATCTATTGGAGTTTTTCGAGGATGTAACCAGGAAGTTAGACAAGGGAGATCCAGTGGATGTAGTGTACTTCGATTTTCAGAAGGCATTTGATAAGGTCCCACATAGGAGATTGGTGGGTAAAATCAGAGCTCATGGCATTGGGGGGGGGAAGATATTGACATGGATAGAAAACTGGTTGGCAGATAGAAAGCAAAGGGTAATGGTGAATGGGTGTTTCTCGGAATGGCAGGTGGTGACTAGTGGGGTGCCACAGGGCTCGGTATTGGGACCACAGCTGTTTACCATTTACATCAATGATTTAGATGAAGGCATTGAGAATAACATCAGCAAGTTTGCTGATGATACTAAACTGGGTGGCAGTGTGATATGTGATGAGGATGTTAGGAAAATTCAGGGTGACTTGGATAGGCTGAGTGAGTGGGCAGATACTTGGCAGCTGATGTTTAATGTGAATAAGTGCGAGGTTATCCACTTTGGGAGTAAGGACAGGAAAGCAGATTATTATCTGAACAGTGTAGAGTTAGGTAAGGGAGAAATACAAAGAGGTCTAGAAGTCCTTGTTCACCAGTCACTGAAGGTGAATGAGCAAGTGCAGCAGGCAGTGAAGAAGACTAATGGAATGTTGGCCTTTATTACAAAGGGAATTGAGTACAAGAGCAAAGAAATCCTTTTGCATTTGTACAGGGCCCTGGTGAGACCACACCTGGAGTATTGTGTACAGTTTTGGTCTCCAGGGTTAAGGAAGGACATTCTGGCTGTAGAGGAAGTGCAGCGTAGATTCACAAGGTTAATTTCTGGGATGTCCAGACTGTCTTACGCAGAGTGGTTAGAGAGACTGGGCTTGTACACGCTAGAATTAAGGAGATTGAGAGGGGATGTGATTGCAACATATAACATTATTAAGGGTTTGGACAAGATAGAGGCAGGAAATATGTTCCAGATGCTGGGAGAGTCCAGTACCAGAGGGCATGGTTTGAGAATAAGGGGTAGGTCATTTAGGACAGAGTTAAGGAAAAACTTCTTCTCCCAGAGAGTTGTGGGGGTCTGGAATGCACTGCCTCGGAAGGCAGTGGAGGCCAATTCCCTGGATGCTTTCTAGAAGGAGCTAGATAGGTATCTTATGGATAGGGGAATCAAGGGATATGGGGACAAGGCAGGAACCGGGTGTTGATAGTAGATGATCAGCCATGATCTCAGAATGGTGGTGCAGGCTCGAAGGGCCGAATGGTCTACTTCTGTACCTATTGTCTATTGTCTATAAAACTGCTGACCCAATTTCTAATGGACATGGCTAACAGAAAACAAGCATCAACACTTTATAAGGTATCAAAGGATTTTCGCTACTTCCAAAGAAAACATGACCAACAAGTCCAATTTATACCCACAATATTAAAAAGAGTTGCGGCAAATTCAGAATTTCATCTAACAGAATGCTGAAGATTACCAACCATGCAAGCACGTGGGAGGTAGAAAATGACACATTCAATTTACACTGATTTTCTGTTGATCTGTACATTAGGAATCATTTAAATGTACAGACTTCTGGAAAGAGAGCCATTTGGGTAAGGAAGTGTAGCTACAATTTAGTCCTTTTTTTGGAAATTATACATTCCATACTGCTGTGATTTTATTTTATCATTAATGAAATTGGAAGCTGAGAAGGAAAGTGCGAGGTACAATGCCATTGTCCTTGGGTGGTAGGTGTGAAATCTTAAACATGTACTTTCAATTATAAATACAGACAATGGAAATAATGACAGTAGTAAGCTGATGTTTCAAAGAAAGGGATATAAATGTACTGTTTGTTCTTCAGACTTAGTTACATTTTCAATTTAGTGTGTTGAAGTGAAGCAAGGAAAGTGGAGGCTTATCTGAGGGTTAGTTATGGGGTCACTGACTGAATGGCCTTTTCATGTGCTGTAATTTCTAGGTTCTTTTATGTAATATAGTTTTAACTGTTATATTTATCTAATATCATTGTTTTAAATTTAGCGATCACTTAATTTAAGGGGTTCCCAATCTGGGGTCTGAAGACCCCTCAGTTAATGGTAGGAATGAATTATTGGCTTAAAATGTTGGGATTCCTAACATAATTGATGCACAATGGAAATTCACTAGCTCTGGATTACAAAGCAGAGTTGCACCACACAGAGCCTAAAGGATATTCCGAGGGAACACACACATTATTCAGCACATTACAACTATGACCTAGGCATGAATACCAAAAATATTTGATAGCCTGCTTCTTTCATTAGTGTCACACTATTAACTTTGATTGAACATCTTAATGTGATCACCAACAAAGATGGAGGTGCACCAAGAAAAGTAAAGTCCCTAGTGCTATGAATCACTATCAGTATTATACAAGACATTTAACTAAGGATATGCATGAACTGTGATCTTAGCTGCTTTAAAAAGAACTAATATCTTACCATCCAATTCCTTCTTCAGGGTGATCCAGCAAAACTCGTACAATGTACAAAACACATGTAAGCACCTTCAAGGAGAAGTTAAAGAGGCGTATTCTTAAACCTGCAGAGAAAGAGAAAGCACCCTTTACTTTGGACTCTTCTTCAATTTCTGACCTAATTTAATATAAGTTGAGAAATTTATACATGCAGCTTTTTTTTTTAAATGAACTCTGATTAAAATGTGATTTCCAGGTCAAATTGAATCAAACTGGGAACTTGTTCAAGCTTTTCCACTTGTGATTCACATCAGCTCCAAAGCATTTCTGAGGAAATGAGATCACACTTTGTTGAAGTTTTCAGTTGGATAATCTTAGAACAAACAGCACTAAATGGAGTAGATTCCAGCGTTTGGCTGAAAATTACGAAAGGCAGGTTAATCCCCCTCCTTACCCATCACTCATTTAGGGAACCCCCCACTGCACTAAACCCATTCCCACCCATCAGTATCATCTAAGAACTTCAAAACTAATCACACCTACAACCCTGAACCCAACCAACTCCCTGATTAACCCATTAATTCCTGATCATCCCAGATTTCCCCAATTACACTGTCACTCTTCAATTGCCCCAATTTCCCTTACAGCTGCTAAACTAGAACTAAACTCCCTATTTGCTCCCTGCTCTTCAGCTCTCCAAACTAACTTACTGCTCATGCACCAAGCCACTTTGACCACAGGCTCAACTCTAAACTAAGCCCAAGCCCAAGCCCAAGCCCAAATGAACCTCTAAGCCCTGAGCATTGGAGATCTCTTCCCCATTAACCCTGAATTTTGGCCTCAGTCCTAGGTTAATGTGATACAACCTCTAATGGGGCAAGAATGAAGAGAAGTGCTTAAGGCCCATTGGGTATTGATCAATACTTAGACTTTATACACTGCTAAAATTTGGGGACCAGCAATCAAAATGCAATGACCCTTTAGTAGATCTCCACTGAATTTCTAAACCAGTGCATCAAACTGGTTCTGAACCATGATGTTTTTGAGGTACTGAGAAAATGATATGTTGTCAATGAGTTAAATCTGAACAGGAGGAATGCAATAGACTTTTTTTCTTTGATGCAGACACAGGTTCCTTTCTTAAAGAACAATTTATGGTTCTGTAAGATATTTATTGAAACTCACTCAAAAGAATCATGAATTTTTGAAATTAGGTATTGCTGATGACGAATAAAAATTTTGCACAGTCATATACAAGAGATATACTGAATGAGAAGTATATCATAGCCCTCCTGAAAAGTTGTATAAATCTCAGAGAAGTACAAATAATTTTGTATCAGTTACAATCAGAAAGGACATTACATTACCAAGAGGTTTTATTGCTTTAGGTAATTCAAACTGCAGATATATCTAACAATGACAATATTGAAAAGAATGTCCAAGGCACAGTTCTAATTTGAAATTGAGAAAACCTCACATTATCTTGTGTCAAATGGGTCAGATTCAGAATCGATCCAGCAGTTCAAATCTGGTAACCTCATGGCACAGATATCATCAGCCTGCAATTTAATCCACCACATTAAGTAACCTCATGACAAAGTATATCACTCTAACATCCACATCAAATCAGGAAATCAATTTTTATTTGATTAGAGGAGCACAAGTACAAAGCCGGACCTTGGTGTCATGTTTAATTCCGAATAAGACATCTAAAATACATCTCTTCCCAATATCTTTCTCTTTTGTTTGAGTGAACATATCATGCCATCTGCTTTACAGGTATACATAAAACACTTAAAACCTCTAAGAGAGCTTTCATTTTTATGCTTGATTGCAGCAAAATGTTCCATACCACTCCACAGGAAAAACTGTGAAATTAAGTCTGAAACCAAGATGGAAAGCAAATTGGAAACCAGACAACTGGCGAGGTGATAGGTTTTAAAGGAGTATCTTAAAAAAAAAGAGTAAGGTAGGGGACCTCGAGATTTGAGGAGAAGCTTCCAACACTAGCATCCAGCCAAGTGAAGTTATGGCCACCAGAAGGAAATGATTAAAACTGAGAACACACTGAAGGCCGGAAGTAGAGGAAACTAAATCTTGAAGCCTGCTTGGAATTTTCAAAGATTAGTGGAGTTACAAATATTTGAAAACAAAGAAATTATGTGTAAGGGCCATGGTGGGAGCCAAGAAGTTATGCTGTAGCTTTATAAAACTAGTGTTAAGCCGCATCTGGAGTATTGTCAACGGTTTTGGTCACCCTATTATAGGAAGGATGATGAGGCTTTGGAGGGGGTACAGAAAAGGTTTACCAGGATGCTGCCTGGATTGGAGAACATGTGCCATAACAATAGGTTGGACAAACTTGGGTTGTTTTCTCTAGAGCTGCGATAGCTGAAGTGAGATCTGATAGAGGTTTATAAGAATACAAGAGGCATTGATAGAGTAGACAATCAGTATCATTTCCAGAATTTCAGATCTCAGAATCAGGCTTAATATCACTAGCGTATGTCATGAAATTTGCTGTTTTGGGGCAGCATTGCAATACATATTAATAAAAACCATACATTACAAAAATAAATTATACATATTAAATAATAACCACAAGAAATTATGCAGATGCTGGAAATCCAAAGCAACGCACGCAAAATGCTAGAGGAACTCATAAGGACCAGTAGCATCTACGGAAATGAATAAATTAAATAAGTAGTGCAAAATGAGAGCAAAAGAAAAGCAAAGTAGTGATGTACCGTCCATTCAGAAATCTGATGGCGGAGGGGAAAGGCTATTCCTGAAATGTTGAATGTGTGTCTTCAGGACCCTGTACTCCTCCTTAATGACAGCAATGACAGGAGGACATGTTTGGGTAATGGGTGTCCTTAATAATGGATGCCACTGTTTTGAGACATTGCCTTTTGAAGGTATCCTCGATGCTGGGGAGGCTGGTGCCAATGATGGAGCTGACTGAGTTTACAACATTCTGTAGTTTTTCCCAATCCTGTGCAGTGTTCCCTCCACATCAGATGTTGATGTAACAAATTAAAATGCTTTCCACTGTACATCTGTAGAAATTTATGAGTTGGTGACGTCCCAAATCTCCTGAAGCTCCTAATGAAATATAGCCAGCGTCTTTGTAATTCAGTCAATTTGTTGGGCCCAGGATTGATCTTCAGAGATACTGACACCCAGGAATTTGAAACTGCTCATCCTTCCCACTGCTGATCTCTCAATGAAGGCAAGCATGAGTTCCCTCAACCTCCTCTTCCTGAAGTCCACAATCAACTCCTTGTTCTTACTGATGTTGAGTGCAAGGTTGGTGATGTAACTCACTCTTGTCACCATGTGAAATTCTGCCAACAATAGTTGTCTCTTTGGCAAATCTATAGATGTTATTGAGCTGTGCTGACCCACACAGTCATGGTTGTAAAGAGAGTGGAGCAGTAGGCTAAGCACTCACCCTGAGGTGTGTCAGTGTTGGTTGTCAGTGAGGGCAAGATGTCATTTCCGATCTGACTGACTGATCCCAGGGTTGAAATGCCTAATACCAGAAGGCATACATTTGATGTAAGAGGAGGTAAGTTCAAAGGAGATACGAGGTGCAAGTGTTTTTTTTAAGTAGAGAGTGGTGGGTGCCTGCTGTGGTGGTAGAGGTGGATGCATTAGGTACTTTTTAAGATACGCTTAGATAGGCACATGTATGTTAGGAAATGGAAGGATAGACATTGTGTAGGCAGAGGGGATTAATTTAATTGTCCATTTGATTATTGATTTAATTGGCTCAGCACAACATTGTGGACTGAAGGGCCTGTTCCTGTGTTGCATTGTTTGATGTTCTATTTCAAAAAGATCACCAATGGTATTTAGCTCGGCCAGAATGCTTCCATTTATCCCTAGGAGTTTCAGATTTTTTCAGACGTTGCTAAACTAGCAGTACAGGTTCCTTCAGACTGGAGTAAAGAATATGTAGCCTGTGGCCAAGTATTGCAGATCCTATATTTGGAGAGGTATTATCTCAGTTTTAGATCATGAGTCATGAATTTAGAAAAAGAATCACAAAGAGTCTTGCTGAAGGGTCTTGACCTAAAACATCGACCATACTCTTATACTCTCTTGTACTTATATAAAAGTTAATCTAAATAAGTAGTGCAAAAAGGGAAGAAAAGTAATGTTCATGTGTTCAATGTCCATTCAGAAACCTAATGCCAGAGGAGAAGAAGCTATTCCTGAATTATTGAGTGTGTGCCTTGAAGCTCCTGTACCTCCTCCCTGATGGTAACAATTCTGTCAAAGGACCTTCGACATAACATCAACTCTTGTTTCTCCTTGTGGTCTCATTTTCTGCTTTAACGTAAACACAGGAAGTGCTTCTATTTCAGGAGTGCAATTGCTCTGACTCTCTATATTAAATGTTTAATGATACATAAAGGATTCCATAACAATATATGAAAAGGAACTTTGAATCCCTAAATAATCAAACATGACAAGCACATGTGAAGTTCTTGGGACAATATGAATTGTTAACCAAATGCACCTTTTCTTTCCATTCTTCCCAAAATAATTAATGCTCATTTCAAATTTTCTGTTGGGCCAGAAAATACTAGGCAGAAATAATGAGATAAATAACTGGATTTCCTTGTTGATTCTTCAAGTCCTTCCTGACAGTGTTCTTGACTGCCCTGTCATTGCAGACTGTATTAAATCTATGCTGTAGTTGCACTAAGAACACTTGCATTTTGTTTTCATCAAACAGCTCTTTCACACTCCTTCCAATTTAATATATGTTAGCACCATCTAAACATCCAGAACATTTTCAATGAATAGATTTCACCCATTAATCTTATGGATATGCTAATAAAGTATAAATACTCCATGGGTTCTTTGAAACAACAAAGCAAAGGTGCCAAAAGTTGGAACTTTTCAAATGAAGAAGCAACATCAATGCACCAGACCTGGAAGTAAGGCCATTAAATGTCTTGACATGTGTGCGCATTTGGACAGTTTGAAACATTATCCTGCACATAAGCACATTTCTCCCCTCTTTTAAGTGGATACAGTAAGCACAATGAATAACTGCAATAAACCAACATCATGAGACTATATTCATAGAGGCTGCACTTTCTTCTATTCACTTCTGAATCTCATTTCTGTCTGTGTAACCTTGATCTGTACAATATCATCATCATTATGTACCATGTCGTAGGACATAGGCAATCCTGGTCACCATGATTGTTCTTGGCAAAGATTTACTATTGTCTTCTCTGGGCAGTCTTTACGAGACGGGAGACCCCAGCCATTATCAATACTCCTCAGAGACTGTCTGCTTGGTGTCAGTGGTTACATAACCAGGACTTGTGATATGCACCAGCTGCCACACATCCACCCAATAACTGTCCCTTGGCTTCACATGACCCTGATTGGGGTGGGGGGGGGGCCCAAAGGTAACAGAGAGAAGGAGCGCCTTACACCTCCTTTGGTAGAAACGTTTCTCCACCCCCCCCCACCCTCTGTGCAATATAGCTGTGGTATATTTCAGTTACTCTTATAAAATAACTCTAAGTGAAATAATTCAAAATGCTTCCATGTGATGTTGTTAAGACACTGTATTTATGAGTATTTTTGTAAAAATTCTGTTTGGCAATACTACTTGTTACAAATACAAGTCGGGTCAGTTTCATTCAGCATCAATCCTGGTCATGTCACTTACTTGATCTTTGGTTTTTGATGAAGAAGAGCTTCAGTCGTTCTTTGAAGGTGTTCTCATTCACGTAGAATTCCACCTGAACCCTTGGGAAACAGAAAATAGATGCTGTAAATATGCTCATGATATCTGTTTTATAGTTATTTGTTCATAATAGCAATTTTACAGTTAATTTTACAATTTCAAAGTAAATTTATTATCAAAGTACATACATGTCACCATTTCTTTGTGGGCATTCTCAATAAGTCTATAGAATAATAAACATAAAACAATAAAAGACCAATTTGATATTAAACCAGAATGCAGAAGACAACAAACTGTGCAAATACAAAAAGAAAGAAATAATAATAAAAAAGCAATAAATATCGAGAACATGAGATGAAGAGTACTTGAAAGTACAAAGTATGTCCATTGGTTGTGGAAACAGTTTAATGATGGGGCAAGTGAAGTTGAGTGAAGTTATCCCCTTTGGTTCGAGATCCTAATGGTTGAAGGGCAGTAACTGTTCCTGAACCTGATGGTGCAAGTCCTGAAGCTCCTCTGCATACTTCCTGATGGTAGCAACAAGAAGAGAGCATAACCTGGTTGGTGGGGGTCCCTGATAATGGATGCTGCTTTCCTGCAACAACACTGTGGAGATGTGCTCAACGGTGAGGAGGGCTTAATCTATTATGGACTGGACCGTATTCACTACTTTTTGTAGGATTTTTCCTTCAAGGGCATTGGTGTTTCCATACCAGTTCGTGTTGCAGCCAGTTGATACACTCTCCACTACATATCTATAAAAGTTTCTCAAAACTTTAGATGTTGTGCTGAATCTCTGCAAACTCCTAAGGAAGAAGAAGTGCTGCCATGATTTCTTCATTAATTGCACACATGCTGGACCCAGGACAGGTCTTCTGAAATAATAACACCAAGGAATTTAAAGTTACTGTCTTTCTCCACCTCTAATGAGAACTGATTCAAGGATCTCTGGTTTCCTTCTCTTAATGTCTATAATCAGCTCCTTGGTCTCGCTGACATAGAGTGAGAGGTTATTTTTATGTCACTACTCAGCCAGATTTTCAATCTCCCCCCTATGTGCTGAATTGTCCACCTACAACAGTGGTGTCATCAGCAAACTTGAAAATGGCACTGGAGCTGTGCTTTGGCAGTGGAGTGTAAAGTGAGTAGAGCAGGGGACTAAGCACATAGCCTTGTGGTGCACCTGTGCTGATGGAGATCGTGGAGATTTTGTTGTCAATCTGAACTGACCAGGGTCTGCAAGTGAGAAAATCAAGGATCCATTTGCACAATTGCACAAGGCAGTATTGAAGCCAAGGTCTTAGAGCTTATTGGTTAGCTTTGAGGGGATGGTGGTACTGAATGTGGAGCTGTAGTTGTAAAGAGCATCCTGATGTATGCTGTTTTGCTGTCCAGATGTTCCAGGGTTTAGTGAAGAGTCAATGAGATGGCATCTGCTGCAAATAGGAGCAGATCCAGGTTGCCTCTCAGGATAGCGTTAATGTGTTTCATCACCAACTGCTTAAAACACTGCTACTGTAAGTGCTACTGGATGATAGTCATTGAGGCAGGTTATCATGCTCTTCTCAGGCACTGACATTAACTGAAGCAGGTGGATACCACACACCTCCGAAGCAAGAGGTTAAAGATCTCAGTGAACACTCCAGTCAATTGATCAGCACAGGTGTTTAGTACTTGGCCAGGTACTCTATCTGGGCTGAATGCTTTTCATGGGTTCCTGAAGCCTGTTCACATATTATTCGCTGTATTCACAACAGTAATGACAGCAGGTTAAATATAGTTTTGCATAGAACATTTAGAGCGAGCTGCAAATTTGTTGAGTGATTGTAACCTGAGCTAGCTATAATTTTTCCTCCCTAATTTGTAAAGATACTGATGTAAAATTAAAGCAAAACTGAAATGAACATATTACTGTCATTCCACACATGAAGAAAATCCCTGCAAAAATCAGGTGAAGGTTTGGGTTACAACATTATGGGGAATGCGCAAAAAACACAAAAAGAGGCTACCAAGACCTTAACAGAGCTGAAGAATTTTAGCTAAGGAGCAGTTGCCTTGACTGGAGTTGGTTTCTTTGCAACCAAGGAGCTTGTGAGATTTAACAAAGATGCATGAAATTATAAGAAGCCTAAATGGAATGGATAGGAAAGACACATTTCTCTTAGCAGGAGGGTCACTAACTGGAGTGCATGGATTTAAGGTAATTGTTGGGTAGAGCAAAAGAGAGGCTGAATATTTTTTTAATCTCCACTCATCCTGAACCCACCCCTTCTAACCTACCTCCTAGAGTTTATTGTGGTCTGATATCTACTACCTAGGGCTGTGGAGGAAGCGTGTTATATTTTAAAATGCTTCAAGCACTGGATGTGCTTTAACTATATGACAACCAGCAAAACAGTGAAGTTGGGATTTGACTGCATGTGGGTTTTCTAGCTAGCACAAAATTAATGGGTGGAATAGTTTCTCACTGAGCAATAAATTTCTACAAGTCCACTTATCAAAGAGACACCTTTAACACATCCACTTAAAATTTATAATGGACTACTTGAAATGTGATGGAAAACTCTTTACTAAAACTTCCAAAAGGGAATTAATTGAGTACTTGAAATATAGTATGGGAAAAGAGCCAGGGAGAAATTCTAATTTAATATTCTAGCTCTCCAAAGGGCAAACCAAGCTAATGGACAAGATATCATTCTTTTATTCCAGCAGACTCTAAGGTCAGATCAAATATTTCAGATTACAGTGCCAAATTCAAAAAGAAAATTAATCCAAGTGGGTCCGCCTTTGCCAAGAAAAAGTTTGACAGTTAATCATCGAAAGTGGAATAGTGTTGGCAAAAACAACCCTGAAGATAAAAGAATAAAAGTACTCTAGAGGCTTGGAAGAAATTCTGAGGAATCAAAATACCTGCAGCTAACCTGATCAACATCATGTGTAGACAGGAATATAAAGTAACATCTTAGGGAACTGAATTGAACATTGCCAGGGATAATTGATTGAATTTATTTTTCAATATGCATACACTAGTTTATCTTCCATTGAATTTCTGTTAATCCCCTGTCGGCTTCTTGGCACATAACAGTGCCAAGCGTAAGCCGTAGGTTCAATGGAAGTGTGAACGGCAACAGTGGATTTTAATGGTAACCTGCAGAAAAACTTGTATCACGTAGCTAAGCCCAGGCAACTGAAGAAAATGGATTGTTACACCAATGTGCTTTCAAACAGATTTGTTTGACAACAATAGTGTCATTTACCATAGATTATACACAGTAGAAAAAATCTTCTTTCTGTATATGATTCTACCTGTTTGATGCATACAAGTCTATAGAAAATGATGGTTAGGTCAGACTCAGTATTTATTGCAAATGATAATAAAAGAAAAAAATATTCTATTTTACACAAACTATTAACCTGCTGAACAGATGAGTTCAGACGGTTCTACTTTCTTCCTCCTAAGGCTGGGAGGTCTCTTATTAACTTCAGAAAATAAGATGTTTATAAATGTATTGTTGAGTCTTCACATCTATCATTTTCAAGAGTGCAAAGTATTTCAAATGCTTTATGTTTAGAAAGCTTCACAGGAGTTAGTATTTTGTTTTGTCATCAAAGTCAAGTAGATGTTGCAATAGCAGCAGAAATTGTTGGTCAATGGGTAACCAGGTACGATATTATGTTCTGAATAGTATAGGGCGGGGGTCGGCAACCTGCGGCTCCCGAGCCATTTGTGGCTCTTTCACCTCTGTGCTGCGGCTCCCTGTGGCTTTGGGAAATAATTGGTCAGTATTTAATTAAAATGTATTTTATGTTAGTTTGTTAGCTTTTGAAATGTAATTCTAAATTTGAAGATTATGGTGATCTTGTACAATCTAAGTATGGCGACACATTTCCTGGCACATCCGAAACGGCTCACAATTAGCCAGCATTCCGGCTAAGGGAGATAGCCTACGGGGGTTTGTGAGTACGCGTCTTTTGCAGCATCTGCGTCCATGGGGGCTGGGTTGAGGGAGGCTTAAAAGCAAGGCTGTTTAGTTCGAATAAAGTTATTCGACTGCAGTTTACTGACTGCGTGAGCACACCGCTACAACGTGTTTTTATCGCTATTAATATACGTCACCACTGCCAATACCTGACACCCGCCAGTGCGCGATTTCTTTAATTTTTCGATCCAAGGTAAGCCAACTATGGAGAATTCTAAAAAAAGAAAAGTGACTGAAGAAAACAGAACGTTTAATGATACGTGGACAGATTCATTTGCTTTCACTGTTGACGAGACTGGTTTACCGGTATGCTTAATATGCAATGAGAAACTAGCAAACAACAAAAAGTCAAATGTCGCAAGGCATTTCCAGAGTAAACACGCAGCCTTTGCTCAAAAATATCCGGATGGAGATGAGAGAAAAAAAGCCGTTTCGGAACTGATGCGGAAGGTTGATCTGAGCAAAAATCATTTCCAGAAATGGATGAAGTCTGGAAAATCAACGACATACGCCAGTTATATTGCCGCTCAGGAAATAGTCAGGCACGGGAAGCAGTTTACAGATGGTGAATATATAAAAGAATCTTTCATTAAGATTTCAGAACATCTATTCACGGACTTTAAAAACAAGAGTGAAATTGTGCAGAAAATCAGGGATATGCCCCTCTCTGCAAAGACTGTCAAAGACAGAACCATAAAAATGGCAGAAGACATCACAAGACAGCAAATTAAAGACATCAATTCAGCTGTGGCCTACTCGATTGCCTGTGACGAGTCTAAAGACAAAGGTGATATTGAACAAATAGCGTTGTTCTGCCGGTATGTAAACTCTGCCGGGCCACAGGAAGAACTGATTGAGTTGATATCTCTAAAAGACCAAACACGGGGGGAGGACATCTGTGAGGCTGTCTTGAATTGTTTAAGAGCCAAAGGAATAAAGACCACCCATCTGGTGTCAGTAGCTACTGATGGGGCTCCGAATATGACGGGAACGCACAAGGGATTTGTGGCTTTACTGCAGAAGTCGCTGGACAGAAAGCTGCTGACTTTTCACTGCATCTTGCACCAAGAGGCACTGTGCGCTCAAACATTTCCTCCGGAATGCACAGAAGTAATGGATGTTGTCATTCAGATTGTCAATAAAATAATGGCAAAAAGTTTAAATCACCGTCAATTCCGTTTGTTACTGGACGAGATGGAAAGCGCATATTCTGATCTCCTGCTGCACAACAAAGTCCGGTGGCTGTCCAAAGGGGAGGTGCTGAAACGCTTTGTCGCGTGTCTGGAAGAAGTGAAAACTTTCCTGGGCAGCAAAGGGCTCACCTTTCCTGAGCTGGAACAGCCAGAGTGGCTGGAAAAGCTACACTTCATGGTAGACATGACAGCGCACCTGAACACGCTGAACACAGCTCTTCAGGGGAAAGGACGCACAGCCCTGCACATGTTGGAGGATGTTTTGGCATTCGAGCGCAAGTTGACAGTGCTTGCCAGAGATTTACAGAAAGGCACTTTGTCTCACTTCCCCAATTTGAGAGAGTTCAAACAAGGTCACGACATGATAATTTTGGAGTATTTACATTCTGCAATCATCGCAATGCAAACATCGTTTGGGAAATGCTTCTGTGAGTTCAGAGAGGAAAAAAACACATTATCCTTCCCGGTCACTCCCTTAAGCATCGATCCTTCCCTACTGAATACGACTGCATTGGCAGGTGTGAGTCAACCTGATCTTGAGATGGAACTGGCCGACATAGCCGACAAAGACATATGGGTGTCCAAGTTTAGACGCTTGACAGCAGACCTTGAAGATGTTGCCCGTCAGAAGGCCGTTCTTGCTCAGAATCACAAATGGAGTGATATTGAAAACCTTCCAAAACCGGACAAACTTGTGTTCGAAACATGGAATGCTATGCCCGACATTTATGTAAACATGAAAAAGTATACGCTTGGAGTCCTGTCGATCTTTGGATCCACATATGTATGTGAGCAGGTGTTCTCCAACATGAACTTTATTAAAAACAAACATCGCGCACGCCTCACAGATGACAGCTTGCGATCCTGTGTAAAGATGAAGGTGACGTCATACAGCCCTGATGTGCAGACGCTGTGCGCTGAGGTCCAGGAGCAGAAATCCCATTAACCAAGTATGATAAATATTTTAATTGCCTATTATTTTATGTATATTCATATTTTTTCATTGTTCAGTGAAATAGTCCTTTTATTTTTCAGGCTGACAGCTGGCTGACGTTATTTTTGGTTTGCTGCTGGCGGCAAATTTAAGTTTGGCGTTTTTCATAAATACAAGAAGGACTCAAATAGACGTTGAGTATTTTACTTAAAAGTAACCTTCAACCCAACGTCTTTTTTTCGGAGTTCAAAATGTTTTTGTTGCATGCAGAAATGTAATTTCGTTTTCTCTGCAGGAGTTCATCAATTTCATAAATGCAACACATTATAGTTTGTTTATACATAGCATAAAGGCAAAAAAAACATTGTATGCAGTGTTATTTCATTTTAAATGTCAAACGGGTTTTGCGGCTCCCAGTGTTTTCTTTTCTGTGGGAAACGGGTCCAAGTGGCTCTTTCAGTGGTAAAGGTTGCTGACCCCTGGTATAGGGCATTCCAACCAGAATAGATTTTCCAAAGTTAATTTTGTTCTTTCCCTCCTGTTTACCTTTTGCTATAACCCTTTCAGCTAGTGGATGAGGGCCTTTGAGCCCTCCAATTTGCAAGATGACATGACATAATGCAGGCCACAATAAACATTAAAATGTGAATTATGGTGGCTGTGTACATTTCCTATTCACATGTGGACTTTGCAAAGTGCCATGAGTAACAATCAATAACACCATGCATCATGGAAAACCATGCCATATTAAGCCCTGTGCTCCCTAGTAACAGAAAGCTATATACTGTACTTAGCGTTCAAGAATAGAGCATGCCCATCACTTATCACATAGAACGGCAAACACGGGAAAATCTGCAGTGCTGGAAATCCAAAGCAACACACACAAGATGCTGGAAGAATCCAGCAGGCCACACAGCATCCATGATGAAAAGAAAATAGTTGACATTTTGGGTCAAGACCCTTCATCAGGACTAGTCCTGATGAAGGGTCTTGGCCCGAAACATCGACTGTTTACTCTTTTCCATAGATGCTGCCTGGTGTGCTGAGTTCCTCCAGCATTTTGTGTATGCTACATAGAATAGCACACAGGGAGCTACAGTATGTCAAGTCGTCAACTTTTATTGTCATTTCGACCATAACTGCTGGTTATATGCTGGTTATATAGTGTTATATCTCCAGCTCCAGCAAAGAATAACTTCATGCCCCTAGCATTTTGTCCTGTTCTGTGGTTTAATTGTGGCAGGAACATGTGACATAACTCAACATGGACATCCTACTGAATCACAGATGCCCACCAACTAAGTACACATGGACGAATTGTTCCTCTTGGTGCACCTTTCTGTTCATCGTCCTACCTCCTGTATCTTCCAGCAGGATGTTCTCTGTATCAATTCACACTGTCATACTGCAGTCTATGAACAAAGACCACTTAACTATCTATTCTGAGAGCAAATGTCATAGCAGAAGCCTCAAAATCATGGTAAATAATCAACGACTAGCGCTCTGTGCAAGCCTTACAAACTCTCATGACATCCAGAAGATGAAAACACAAAAACAAATCAGCCTACATGCAAATACAATTGCTTTGAACTACTTGATCTTTGTTCCTCCAAGTAAACTAAAAATGTAGTCTACTGAATTCTGGTTAATTAGGCCATCAGTTGATCAGGGAGCTGCTTATCTGGGAGAGCTCTTAAAAAACAAAAACTAATTGAGAAAATTAAAATGTGAAACACGGTGGCTAGGTATACTTTCTATTCACATGTGGACCTTGCAAAGTGCCATGAATGTCAATCACTAACACCATGCATCGTTTTTTTTGAGACACCATGCCGCTTAATTGGGGCAGGAACTGTTGACGTACAGGTTCTAACTGGCATTAGTTTTGTACACTTGTGTGGCCGTTAGATTCTATTCCATGCTTAAAGCAAATGATTATTAAAAGGTGTAGGTTGCACATGTCTGCATTCAAAAAGCAGTGATTTTTGTCAATGGTAGTTGGCAAGAAGTAAGCAATAAGACAATTCCGAACGGTTTGCTCAGTGTTTCAAGCGTTCAGGCTTGGAGATGCCAGAACCGGCCAGGAGTTAAAATGAAACCATTTCTCAACTTCAATAAATGAGGAACTACAAAGAATTTGAAGGTATTGACAATCGTCTTGAATGTTACAATGAAAATAAAGATTTGGAGGATCCAATCATTGATAGCATTGTATGAAGGCAGTTCACTATCTGCATTAGGTGTTTGCACAGATTTTGTTTATTGCATACACTGGATAAATTCCTCCATGGATAACTATTAAGGAACTAATACACAGTTTTATAGTATAGTAGTACTATTGGTAGTGTTCTAAATTGTTCTGTATTTCACTTAAATGCATAATCTGTTACTCAATTTGTCTTTTTTTTAATACTTTCATAACTAATTCCCTGAAAATTCAGCTAATTGGAACAGCAGCTTAATTGCGCCAAAACGTCCTGGTCCCCACGTGTCTCAATTAACTGTTTTACCTGCAGTGCTGAGGTCCACCTTGGTAAGGGAGCCATCAAAAGTGTGTTTTATACATTGACTGGGAAATGGCATCACACACACTGACACTCTTCCTATCATAGATACTCCTACTATAAATGTGATATTGTTACACTAGAAGCAAATTATGTACTAAAGTACTAAAGTATTAAAACAACTTATGCCAAGCAGCTGAATTTTGCACCAGCTTCCTCTTAGTTTAAGGTACAGAAGACTATCAATCAAGAGTAGGTAAATAGTACTAGTTTTGAAGCATAATGCTTCATTATAGATATAAGGGCTTGTTTCAGTGTATGGCTCTCTTTTACTCCATTGGACTGGAAGACTTTTGGAGTTCAGTGCCTCACCAGAACAGTGAAAACACAGAATCAGAGTAAGGTTTATTATCACTGACAAATGTCACAAAACGTGTTCTTTTGTTTCAGCAATTCAGACACAAAACAAAAACCTGAAGGCATGCACTCAGCAATTCAGGAATAGTTTGCTCCCCACTGCCATCTAATTTCTAAATGGACACTGAATTCTTAAAAACGAACTCACTACTTTTTTTATTTGTCTTTTTGCACTACTTATTTTAACTATATAATAGACATACATATAGTTACTGCAACTCAGGTTTTTTCTCTATATTTATTTATCATGTATTTCATTGTACTGCTGTTGTAAAATTAACAAATTCCACTGCATATGCCAGCGATATTAAACCTGATTCTGATTTTGCATCTGTGTATGTTACAATATAAATTATAAATAAATAGCATGAAAGAGGAATAGCAAGGCTTAGTTCATGGACCATTCAGGAATCTGACTGCAAAGGGAAAGAAGCTGTTCCTAAAACTTTGAGTGTGGGTCTTCAGGCTCCACACCCTGTGGCATAGTAGTGCAGCAGTTAGCACTATCACTTTACCGTGCCAGCTGTAAGATCAGAGTTCCATACTGGTTGCTGTCGGTAAGGAATTTGTAAATTCTCCCTGTGACTGCATGGGTTTCCTCCAAATGCTCCAGTTTTCTCTCATATTCCAAAGATTTACCAAGTAGGATTGCTGAGATGGGGATGCTAGAGGCACTACCTTTTGAAGATGTCCTCAGTGGTACACAATGTGCATTTTGATGGAGCTGGCTAAGTCTACAAGCCTCTTCAGCTTTTTTCGATCCTGTGCATTGAAACTCTATGCCAGGCAGTGATGCAACCAGACAGAATGTCCTCCATGGTACATCTGTAGAAATTTGCTGGAGTCTTTGGTGTCATAGTAGATCTTGAAACTGTTAATAAAAGATAGCTGCTGGCATGCAATTCTCCATGTGTTCTCCCAACTTCCCCATCCTGATCATTCCCCTTCCATGCTTATTTGGCTTTGTTGATATTTGAGAACCCTTGCTGCAGGCAAGATATGCTGGCTTTGGAAGCAATGCAGAGAGGGTTCACCACTTTAATTCTGGAGGTGAAGGAATTAGCCCATAAAGAGAGATTGAATCACCTGGGACTATATTCACTGGAATTCAGAAGAATAAGTGGAGATTCTATAAGGAAACATTTAAAATGATGAAAGGGGTATACAAGATAGAAGCAGGAAAGTTGTTTCTACTGGTGAGTAAGACTAGAACTAGGGGACATTGCCTCAAGTTTTGGGGGGATAGATTTAGAATCAGGAGAAGCTGCTTTTTCCAGAGAGCAGTGAATCTGTGGAATTCTCTCACCAGGGAAACAACAGAGGCACCTCATTAAATATATTGAAGACACAGTTGGATAGATTTTTGCATAGCAGGAAAACTAAGAGTTATGGGGAAAAGTCAGGTTGGTGGAGGTGAGTTTATAGCCAGGTCATCTACATTCATGTTGGCAAAGCAGGCTTGACGAGCCAGAAGGCCGACCCCTGCTCCTATTTCTTATGTTCTAATACACGATTACATGCTCACCTCTGAGTCTGAATTTCGTGCGCACTGTGGTGAAGTACTGAAAGGGACTGAGTTGAGAGGCCACCAGTGGAATATCATTAAACCAAGTGCCTACCTGCCTTCCATGATATAAAGGAAAATAAGTTACTCACAGTTATACCATGAAGGAGGGGAACAACAACAGAAGTTTTCCCCAAAGATCTAATAGCTCTTCATCAATCAGGATGACAAAAAGTAAATTATCTTACTATTATCACACCATTGCTTATGGACTTTGCTCTGTGCAAACTGTATCCCTACATAACAACATGAAGTACATTTTTTAAATAATTTAATTGGTTGTACAGGACTTTGTAAAGTCCGGAGGTGATGAAAAGTACATATATTATCTGCCATTTGTAGTTGCACAGAGCTATGAAGATTAAAAATCTTCAAAGGTTCAAAGGTACAATTTAATGTCAGAGAAATGTATACAATATACATCCTGAAATGCTTTTTCTTCACAACCATCCACAAAAACAGAGTGCACTAAAGAATGAATGACAGTTAAATGTTAGAACCCCAAAGTACTCCCCTTAGCTCCCCTCCCTCCGCGCGTAAGCGGCAGCGAGCGACCATCCCCCTCCCCCCACCAGCAAAAATAAAGCATCAGCACCTGCTTCCAGCACTCAAGCGTGAGCAAAGCAATAGCAAAGACACAGACTTGCAGTTACCTCAAAGACTATATTGTTACCCGATAATTCGACATGCTGCAAGCTCTCTCTCTCTCCTAATAAGGGAGAAAGAGGTAACTCCATTTTCCAACAAGCAGGAAGATAACAAACAACTCGTTGGTTTACGATGTTAAAAGTCTGCTACGTCACTTCTTCCGAGCTCTGTACCTCGAGATCACAAGGATCCCAGTTCCCCAGGCACACAGCAGATGTTCCAACTCCCCCAACGACACACTGGTCTCCTGTGGCGACACTGACCTTGATTTGCCCATCTCCAGTTACTCGAGATCCCAGGCTTCTGAATTGAGCCGAAATCCTAGGCTGAGACTTTGGCAGGCTGAATAGCAGCCGATTGTGTAACCCCAAGCGTGGGTCCCATTCCCATTGCGTAGTCAGCATGTAACTCCAAGTCAGGGTCTTCAAAAGAACCCTGAAAGGGATATTAAAGATGGAAATAGAACTGTTTTCGAAGATGCAAGCAAAGGAGTCGTTGCTGGGCACCATAACTACTTGACTAAATCTTACTGATTTAGCTGCAAATTTAATGACTGGATTCTAGGCAAGCAAAGAAGAGCCAAGAAAATGACAGGAATATTACTTTTGTGTGACTGCTAAAAGAGAACAGAATGGGTTCCCTGTAGAATTTTACAAATCATCCTCTTCTCTTCTTTCTCCTCAGTTACTTTCAGTATTATCTGACTCGTTTAATTACGGCAAACTGCCACCCTCTTTCAGTGAGGCATCTATTATTCTTCTTTTAAAAAAGGGCAAAGACCCAACAGAGTGTTCCTCGTATAGGCCGATCTCTCTGCTCAATGTTGATGTGAAGATCTTAGCTAAAGTTTTGGCTCATAGATTAGAAACCGTCATTCCCTCCATTATCTCTGATGACCAAACAGGCTTTATTAAAAACCGTTTCCCTTTTTTTAACATTCAGCGTTTATTTAATATCTTATACTCATCTCCAACTGGGATTCCTGAATGTGTTATTTCCCTCGATGCGGAGAAAGCATTTGATCGCACAGAGTGGAACTACCTTTTTGCAGTTTTAGAAAAATTTGACCTTGGCCAAAGTTCATCTCTTGGATCCAACTGCTGTACCTGCATCCTACTGCCTCTGTTTTAACCAATTTTCAGAAATCCCAAGTATTTAAACTCAAACGTGGCACCCGCCAGGGATGCCCCTTAAGTCCCTTTCTCTTTGATTTGGCTATGGAACCTCTGGCGATAGCATTTCGAAACTGCCCTGAATTGACTGGGATTTGGAGAGGGGGTGTTGAGCATAAAGTTTCTCTCTATGCTGATGACTTATTACTCTTTCTCTCAAATCCATCTACATCCTTACCTCTAATGTTTTCACTTCTTGACCAGTTTAGCCAGATCTCTGGCTATAAACTTAATTTACATGAGAGTGAACTTCTCCCAATTAATAAAGAAGCACAAGAACTAATATTTCATGATCTCCCTTTTAAAGTAGTCCATAATCAATTTACTTATCTTGGAATTACAGTCACAAGGAAGTTTAAAGATCTCTTTCGTGAAAACTTTGCCAGTCTTTCATATGCTATAAAACAGAGTCTGGTACAATGGTCACCTCTATCTATGTCTTTGGTAGGTCGTATTAATGTTGTTAAAATGTATGTTCTCCCCAAATTTTTATATCTATTTCAATCTATCCCAATTTTTATTCCTAAATCTTTTTTTGATTCCTTAGACTCTTATTATTTTGTCATATCTGTGGCAGAATAAGCGCTCTAGAATTAATAAAATCCATCTCCAAAAATCTAAAAAAGAGGGTGGCATGGCTTTACCTAACTTTTGTTTATATTATTGGGCAGCTAATATACCTTCTGGTCTTTCTTCCACGGCCAACCCGAGTGCCCTAACTGGGTGGCGATGGAGCTGAGCTCCACTAAAGAATTATCTATCTCTGCACTTCTTGGCTCTGCACTCCCTAGTAGTCTGCCCAGATCAATAGCTAATCCTCTTGTTAGACACACTTTGCGTATATGGGCTCAGATCAGGAAATGCTATGGTTTCCAGGGGTTTTCCATTTCCAGCCCTATTGCTCATAATCACCTTTTTTTACCTACTACATACGATTCAGCATTCCAGGTTTGGTATAGGAAGGGCATTAGACATTTTGAAGATCTTTTCATTGATAATCGCTTCACTTCTTTTCAGCAGCTCTCTGTTAAGTTCAATCTGCCCAATGCTCATTTTTTCAGATATCTCCAAATCCGACACTTTATTGCTCCTTTAATTCCTAACTTCCCTGAAATGCCTGAGAAAAATGCTATGGACCTATTTCTTTCCATGAATCCACTAGGTAAAGGCTTAATATCAATCATCCGAGATAAACTAGCGGCCTTACGACGGGCCCCCATGGATAAAATCAAAATGGCCTGGGAGCAGGATTTAAATATCTCCTTATCTGAGGAGAGCTGGGATTCAGTTCTCAAATCGGTTAACTCAACCTCCCTTTGTGCTCGCCACTGCCTTTTACAGTTTAAGATTGTTCATACAGCCCATATGTCTAAATCTAAACTATCTCTATTCTACCCTAGCGTTAGTCCACTCTGTGATAAATGCAAGAGGGGCGTGGCCTCTCTCATCCATATGTACTGGTTCTGTCCTAGCTTGGAGAAATTCTGGAAAGATGTCTTCACTACGTTATCGTGTATTCTGAATCAGCACCTAGAACCAAACCCCTTAATTGCTCTGTTCGGTTTTTGGGGCGAGACAGATTTATGTCTGGGTCCGACCAAATGCCAAATAATATCCTTTGCCTCTCTTCTGGCTAGATGCTTGATCCTCCTCAGATGGAGAGATGCTGCCCCGCCCACTCATGCTCAATGGCTTAACGACATCATGGCCTGTTTGGACCTCGAAAAAATCCATTATTCAGTTCTCAATTCGGATCTAAAGTTCCATAAGGTCTGGGGACCTTTTATCGAGTACTTTCATATCCTTCATCTTGACTAGGGTTTTTTTTTTCTTTTCGGTCCCTTGCTTTCAGCTCCTTTTTTTTCTGGTAGAAGGCATAATTATCCTCTGTTGCTGAGTGTATTCACAGTCTGGGAGCTTGGCTGTCCTGACTTATACTCTCTATATTGTGTTGTGGTTGGTCTAGAGTTGCTGTTGTTTTTTCTTGTGTTGTGGGGCTTGGGGAGGACACTAAGCTTACTTGTCTTTAATTAAGGTTTTTTTTTGCTAAATTCTCTTCCTTTGTAACATATTGTTATTGCCACTGCCTTAAAGGAGTTTGTACATTCGTCCCTTGATCACATGGGTCCCTCCCCCCCCCCCCCCCACCCTGGGTGCTTCGGTTTCCTCCCACAGTACAAAACGTAGCAGTTGGTAGGTTAATTGGTCATTGTAAATTGTGAATTTAGGCTCAGATTAAATCAGGGGATTGCTGGACAGCATGGCTCAAAGGACCAGAAGGGCCTATTCCACATTATATCCCAATAATTAATTATGTAACAATAAGGTACAGTGTTTCCCAAAACAGTATTCAGTCTAAGTAACTCTAAAAAGCCAATGTACAATCTAGATAATTGAAATTTACCTGCATGTATCATTTTGAATATTGAAAAAAGTCATGAGATTCTCTTACCCCAGGTTAGGGGGTTGGCAATCCTGTAATTTATTAACTTACAATTTAATTACAAAAATGATGAAAGAACAGCCAGATGAAAACAACTTCTCCTCAAAGTTGTTTCACAGTTACTTAAATAGAATTTTTTTCTCATAAAAAGCAATGACACAATAATCAAATATTTTGGTTTAGGCATTGGTGAATTCACGAGGAGAAGCTAACTCATCCACTCCTTTATAAAATAAAATCATGATATCTGTAACGTTCTCCTTCGGGTCTAACTAATAACGCCGAATTCAACGTCGAGATAAACCACAGTCAATGAAACCAGATCGCAGTAAGATTAACCATTTACTGTTCACTCTTCACATTAACATATGAAAACTGTTGATAAAACAATACAAGATTGATACAGTATTTGTTCCTTAATATCACATTTCCATTGTAAATACTGTAAAAGTGACTATAACTACATTACATGAAGGTGCAGTATACAGGCAGAGTTTACCTACGCCATTGACTACTTTAAATACACTTCAATGCAAGCTATCCGCAACTCTTTAACTAACGAAAACATAAACATTATCGACCGTCGTTACTTTTAACAGGATCGGCGTTAACATCTTAGTTCAATATATCGATTATCTATTAACTTACAGCGTTGCTCTCACTGTGATTTCTAATGCTTGCAAAACAACTTCTGCTCAGGTGTGCCTCGTGGTGAGCTCCCCACCCTCGCGTTGATCTCAAACCGGTATTTTCCCACAGGACGCGACGAAACCGGATGTGACGTCATCGCATGCCGATATATTTTACTTGCAATGAATATACTTTAAACACTTCTAATTCTAACTAGAAAATACTAACAAATGAATTACTAAGCGAAAATATTATAAACTAAATAACTGTCGTAAAGACAACACACTCCCAGCGTGACCTTCGTAAGGTCACAATGAACAGAGTACAAAACTTAGTCTCTTAATCAGTCATTGGGTAGAAGTAGAATAACTTCTGTAACTGGCCTTTGGTAAGTTTTCACATCGCCTTGGTCGGTGGTCTTCAATTCGATCTTCCTGACATGTCCATCCCCACTAGGGAATGTAGCAGTGATTCTGGCCATTGGCCAGCTGTTGCGGGCGATTTGCTTGTCCCTGAGCAGGACTAAGTCTCCAACTTGAAGATTCCTGTGGGGTTCTGTCCACTTTTGTCTCTGTTGCAACAAAGGTAGATATTCCTGTCTCCAGCGAGACCAGAACTGATTTGCCGGAGCCTGGACTTGTCTCCATTGCTTTGTGTACAAATCCTTGTCTGAGAAGTCTCCTGGTGGAGGGGGTGCTCCTGCCTTCTGCGTAAGGAGCATTGATGGCGAAAGTATGAAGGGGTTTTCTGGGTCAGGAGACACAGGTAGGAGTGGTCGTGCGTTTATTATGGCTGTGACCTCTGCCATTAGGGTGCACAGTACCTCGTGGGTCAATCGGGTGCGTTGCTGCATCTCAGGTTTCCTTTTCCGGGTTTTCCGTAAGGACGTGAACCGTTTGACTGCCTGCTCTTTGTTATCTGGTGAGCGCTGGCATGGTTCTCTGAAAGGCAATGGGGCAACCCCATTATTTGCTTCATCTCTGAAGACCTTGGTGTCCTTTGTTTTTAAAGAAATGGCATCTTGAGCTGATTGTGCAAGTTTATTTCCATGCTCGGTTTGAACGAAAACTGACTGACCTAGCGTCTCATCAGTTACTTTACGCTTGTTAACGTCTTGTTGTGCTTCCTTAATGCACGGGACACTCGAGCAGGGTTGAAAGATTGAATGGCGGCCACTCTCTAGCACATTGGTCTTGAGTGTGTTAACCATCGGTTTGTGTACATCTTCAGGGCACACCCCTCCTATCACCACCCAGCCTAGATCCAAGTGTTGCGCAAAGGGGGCGTTGTGTGGTCCATTGACCTGCTGCCTAACCTTGTGCACCCAGAGAACGTCTCTCCCTAATAGCAGGAGTATTTCTGCTTTTGGATCCAGTTCTGGGATGTGTTTTGCGATGTGGCGGAGATGTGGCTGGTGTAGCACCGCACTCAGTGCGGTTATTCATGATTCCATCGCACTCTAAGAGCGGAGGGAGACAGATGACGACTTTACCATCCAGGGACTCGATCTGGATGCCTTCTGCCTTCCTTCCTTGGGTTTCCATGTTGCCTGAGCAAGTTCTGAGGTAGTATGGGAACTGCTCACTCTCAATGTTGAACAATTTAAAGAACTCTGGACTGACTAGTGAGCGATTGCTCTGAACATCCAGAATCACATAGGCTTTGATGGCCTTGTCTTTGGCTCCTTTAGGATACTTCTTAGTGAGGCAGATCTTGGAACAAGAACGGCTTGACCGAACTTGACCGCAAACTTCTGTACAGTTCGAGCTGACAACTGTTGTCCTGGAGTGAGCCTCTCCCTCCCCGCCGTCCTGTTGTGGGGGTGAAGGAGCGTTGTCGGTTGTAAGGGCTTCAGTCTTGAGCACTGAGGCGGGTTTATCAATGTTGAAAACATTCGAAGAGGATCTACCTGGCTTAGTGTAAATCTTACTGCTTCCTGGACCCATGAGGCTAGGGTCGTTTCGCATTTTCGCCTCCTTGCGCACAAACTCAGTGAGGTGCTTAAAGGGAGAAAATCGACCACCGTGGCCTTCCTTGTACTCTGAGGCAACAGGCAGCCACCTGTCCTGCAGCCCAAATGGAAGTTTGTCCACGATTTGTCTAATCCCGGATGGAGTATCTAGGTATACTAGACCAGCTGAGTAGCCATTTTCTTTGGCACCTTGGATCTCCATGAGTAAATCTCCAAATTCTCTTAACTTAATGTGGTCTTTGGCTGACACCTTAGGAAAGTTTTCCAGACGTCGATATAGAGCCGCTTCAATAATTTCAGGGGCCCCATATCTCTCCCGAAGTCTCTCCCATGCTTCGCTTAAGGCTAGCCCGGGTTTGTTGATGTACACTGAACGTATGCGTCTCACTTGTTCGCGTGATTCTTTTCCCAGCCATTTCGCCATAAGGTCCAACTCTTGGGTTGCTCTGAGCTGGACTCCATCGATAGCGTTGGTGAATGTGGAGTACCATGCACGGTAATTTTCGGGTTTATCGTCAAACTGGTACAGTCCCGAAGTGACGAGATCCCGTCGTGCTAAATACTGCATCGTGGGATCAACTGTGAGCGGCATGCGGGCTGGAGAATTACGTTGGCGCCTATATGACTGAGAGCGTACGTTTCTTATGGAATTTGCCGTCCTGGATTCGACCTCTGCATCTCTTCACACCAAATCTTGTAAGTTTGGTGTCGAGAAGTATTGGTTGTCAGCTCTTTCATTCTCGACTTCATCACCGAGTCGCGAGGGTAAATGGTCTTCCTCGTATGGATGTGATGCAATCGTGCCTCTCTGAGGTTCCTCGTAGCTGGGGAAGTTATCGAATACGTATGGAGAGGAGAGACGAGCCTGCCTGACTATTTGAGATTGTACATAGTCGCTTGTGCGTTCCAATCTGGTCCTTTCTAAAGTAGATTTTACTTCGGTCTGATCATGCGTCCCTTCAGCTTCTTCTATGTACTCTGCTTCCGCCTTGGCAGCTTCTTCTTCTCTTTCTAGCTGCAGCACTTGCAACTTTGTCGATATCTTTGCCCTTTCCAACTGGGTTTCGGCTTCTCTGGTGGCCCTTTCCTTCTGGATTTCGGCTTCTCTGGCGGCCTTTTCCTTCTGGATTTCGGCTTCTCTGGTGGCCTGTTCCATTTTCAAAACTGCTTCTAGTCTGGCGTAGCGCAGTCACACCCTGGCGGCTTCTGCCTTGGCTCTTGCCTGGGTGGACTTACTTGATGTCGTTCTACTGCCCTCGTCGCTGGGCGGCATCGACTTGATGTTGGATCGAGCTGACATTGCAGCACTTGAAACACCTGATAATGCCGCGTTTTCACTGTAACGTTCTCCTTCGGGTGTAACTAATAACGCCGAATTCAACGTCGAGATAAACCACCGTCAATGAAACCAGATCGCAGTAAGATTAACCATTTACTGTTCACTCTTCACATTAACATATGGTGAAAACTGTTGATAAAACAATACAAGATTGATACAGTATTTGTTCCTTTCTTAATATCACATTTCCATTGTAAATACTGTAAAAGTGACTATAACTACATTACATGAAGGTGCAGTATACAGGCAGAGTTTACCTAAGCCATTGACTACTTTAAATACACTTCAATGCAAGCTATCCCCAACTCTTTAACTAACGAAAACATAAACATTATCGACCGTCGTTACTTTTAACAGGATCGGTGTTAACATCTTAGTTCAATATATCGATTATCTATTAACTTACAGCATTGCTCTCACTGTGATTTCTAATGCTTGCAAAACAACTTCTGCTCAGGTGTGCCTCGTGGTGAGCTCCCCACCCTCGCGTTGATCTCAAACCGGTATTTTCCCACAGGACGCGGCGAAACCGGATGTGACGTCATCGCATGCTGATATATTTTACATGCAATGAATATACTTTAAACACTTCTAATTCTAACTAGAAAATACTAACAAATGAATTACTAAGCGAAAATATTATAAACTAAATAACTGTCGTAAAGACAACACAATATCTTTTATTTATAAAGGACAGACAGCCCAGATTTTCAGCTCAATACTCTGGAGTACCATTAAAACCACAAGCTTCTGACTCAGGCAAGAGCACTGCCAATGATTTACAGCTGACACAATATTGTGTCACAAACAGACACATAGAGCTGATAAAAGAATTAACTATCAGTAACTGAATTCCTTCCATTCAGCATTAGTTGACGGTAGTAGAATATGCCAATTTAAGTATAAGCTGACAACTCCAGAGTCAACCACCATGTTAATGAAACTTAAGACCACTTTGTCTGGCACATAATGGATTTTCACTAAAAATCTAAATGGGACCAGGTACTTAGTGTGCAAGGAGAGTACTACGTACTGGATTTCTCCTCCAGATCCTCTGTACATATGATGCAGAAATTGACCTGACAGAAGTTTCCAGGCTTCTGTTATGGTATCAAAGTTACATTTCAATATCACCTGTGCATCAAGGGCCATGCACACTGAGCTTACTTCACCTAGGTTCATGGGTTCTCTAACTAAACTGAGTTTGTGGCAGAAAGCCTACGATACATCAGGTACGATTTTGTTTAGGTACTTACTGTAAAGCTTGTTCCTACTCATGAACCCCCTTTTTACATTTTTATATTCTTCACAATCGCCTCTCCAAACCACCTCAGGCTTGCCATTGGACCAGTCCTCTCTTCAGTTAACCCATAAACCACGTTATCTCAGCTTGAATCTATCACAATTCCCCTTGACCCTGTTACTTGGTTTTCTAACTTTCCCTCTGACACTTATCTAACTAATTCCAATATCTAAATATATTCTTGAAATTTTCTGGCTGATATCATAAAGGTGTGTTTTATACATAGGGTGATAATATCCCCACTTCACAGTATCAGGAAATAATTATTTAAAACAAGAATAGCTATACTCTTTGACATGTTAATTTCTTATCTCTCACATGATTCGCACCTCTCTCACACATGCTAAACTAGAGTCAGCATTAAACTCATCTCCTTCTACTGCAACTACCACCACCATGCAGACAATCAGCCATGAATGGGCTTTCAAAACATTATGTGCAAATTATGTGCTCTGTAAACAGGTCTTTTATTGCATAATGAGAAAATTTTCACTTCACTCAATTGCTGTTTCTTTGACTGAGGTTGCAAGGTATGACAAGATTTTTGGACCAAATAGTTAACTCACTTGCTTGGACAACACTGTGAAGTAGAAACAGAACAGCAGGATCTGTGAGTACACAGGTATGGCACTTGCCCTAAGGCGCCACTTGAAGGGGAGGGCGCCATTGAGCAGTTTCTATTAAAGTCAGACAAGCCATTCTCGGATAGTGAAAAAAGAATTTTTTTCAGATGCATTATCTGTCTTTGATAATCATGGGCGAGAAGCACTAGGATGGCCTTATTTCAGAGAATTGTGTAAGAAGACCATGTAACATTTCTTCACGAAGAAGGAAAGTGGAGCTGAAGGATGGAAGAGACAAAAGTTGGAGGCGGAGGAAGCCAAGAAGTTGAGCAAGTTCTTCATGCCCTTCTTTGAAAAGCCCAGAACAAGTAGTTCAACATGTTCCATGGAGCTGCTTGCACCTGCTACAAAGCCACAGAGCAGGGAAGTGGATTCAACCAGTGGAAAGCACCTGAAAGGATTAGTGTTCACGAAAATGCCAAGAATCATTGGGAATGCTTCACACAGTGTAATGAAATGGAAAGCAACTTAGCTGGAAACAGAAACACACACAAAACGCTGGTAGAACACATCAGGCTAGGCAGCATCTATAGGGAGAAGCGATGTCGACGTTTCGGGCCAAGACCCTTCGTCCTGACGAAGTATTTCCTGACGAAGGGTCTCGGCCCGAAACGTCGACATCACTTCTCCCTGTAGGGTCTCGGCCCAAAACGTCGACATCGCTTCTCCCTATAGGGTCTCGGCCCGAAACGACGACATTGCTTCTCCCTATAGATGCTGCCTAGCCTGCTGTGTTCTACCAGCATTTTGTGTGTGTTGTTGTTTGAATTTCGAGCATCTGCAGATTTCCTCATGTTAGCTGGAAACAGAGGAGTTATTGACACAGTATTTCAGTCACAGATTGAGAAGGAAAAGCAGAAGTGGCGTGATATCTTGACAAGAATCCTTCACTGCATAAAATTCCTTGCGACTCAGAACCTGGCTTTGCGAGGACACAGGGAGTCAGTTCAGCTAGATGATGACTCCAATGTGGGAAATTTCCTTGGCTTACTGAAACTACTAGCCATCTTTGACCCTGTCATAAAAGAGCACCACACTCATTTGGAAAGTCATCCTGGATCCATGTCTTATCTTTCACCGGGTGTCCAGAACAAATTCATCCACATGATGGCATTCACTGTTCGTTAGAGTTTACTGAGAAGCATTCATAAAGCCAAGTACTATAGTCTCATGTTCGACTCAACTCCTGATCAGGCACACCGTGAGCAAATGTCAGAAGTAGTGAGGTATGTGGAAGTTGATTTTGAGAGGCAAACAGTCAGTGTTAGAGAGCCCTTTCTTGGTTTTATCCAGATAAACCAGAAGGATGCAGAGAGCTTGGTTGAAAACATCTTGAAGCAGCTAGAGAAGGATGAAATGGAGTTACAAGATCGTTGGTCACAGTGCTATGACAACGCTGCTGTGATGGCCGAACACACAGAAGTGGTGTTCATCAAAGAATAAGCGAGTAAAACAACCTGGCAGTGTTTGTGAATGGCGACAATCACTCACTCAACTTGGTGGGTGTACATGCATCCAAGCAGGATACAATGATAGTAACGTTTTTTGTAATCATCGAAGCTCTCTACATGTTTTTCTATTGTTCAACACAGTTCTGTGAAAAACTCAAAAACGCAGTGCCTGTGGTTGCTAAGTCGAAGTCCAAAACTTGGTGGAGTGCAAGGACAGAAGCAGTGAAGCCTGTCAACAAGTACCTTGAGGAGATACTTCAGTTCTCCAGGACATGATAGACAATGAAAAGTAGACCAGTGAAACAAGAAGTGACGCAAGGCAGCTTTACAACTGCATGTTGAATTACGATTTTCTGATTTTGTTAGGATTTTGGAACAAAGTACTCATTGGCATTGACCATATTCAAAAGAGGCTGCAGGATCCTAGCATGAACTTCCACAAAGCTGCCCTGGATTTGAAAGCACTCCGAGGTCATTTTTATGATGAAAGAGAAGTGTTGGGTCAGTGAGTCACTCGAAGAAGGAATCGGTCTCTGTCAAGAATGGAACACTGAAGTTGAAAGACATCAGAGACAAAAGAAACGAATGGTTGATGAGAACTCAAGAGACGCTGGGTTATCAGCTAAGGATGAAATGGAAAGAGTCATGAAGGGAACACTTGACCAACTTCACAGAGAAATGGACAAAAGGTTCACTTGTTTGCACGACACTGACACTAAATTTGGGTTTTTTCTCGAGGTCAAAGGACTGTGTTACAGCACTGATCGTAACAACCTAAAGAAGTGCGAAAATTTAGGCGAATTGTACAGCTCTGATGTTGATGGATAGCAGCTATATGAAGAAATTTTGGATTGCAGAATGTTGCTATCAAGTCGGGTCAACATGAAAATATCAAGACCTGAAGAGCTTCTTGAATTTATTGTTCAGTATACAAATGAGAGCATCTTCCCCAGTCTTTGCATTGCTATTCAGATAATACTAACCATCACAGTTTCTATCGCCTGCTGTGAGAGATCATTCAGCAAGTTAAAACAAATACTTTGGTATTTGAGAGCCTCCATGGGTCAAGGCAGACTGTGATCTTGCTCTGCTGAGCGTAGAAAGAGAAGAAACTGAAAAAACTGACTTTGATCACATCATAGACCGATTTGCATCAGTAAAAGCAAGGAAGATGCAGTTATAATTTTCATGTAGCGCCATAATTTGTTAATTAAAAGATTAACGAGCTTGACTTTTATTTTGGAGCTGATATTATGGTAAAGTTATCCAAAGGATGGGTGCCAGATGTTTGGACAGGGGCACAATTTCAGTGCTTGCAATAGGTGCTATTTTCCATAGATACGCCCCTCAGAGTGCACCACAAGCAGAGAGGTTTGTAAAGAGAGCTTTTGGCACATTCGCCTTGATAAATCAAAGTATTGAGTACAGGAGTTGTGTTGTGTTATTGTTGTTATATTCTGTAAGATAGTGATTAGAGCAAATTTGGAATGTTGTGTGCAGCTCTGATCATCTACCTACAAGAAAGATATCAATAAAATTGAAAGAGTACGGAAAAAAATTACAAGAATGTTGCCAGGACTTGAGGATCTGAGTTATAGGAAAAAGTTTAATAGGTTAGGACTTCATCCCCCTACAGCATAGGAGAATGAGGGGAGATTTGATAGAGGTATTCAAAATGAGGGGTTAGTGCAAGGTGGCTTTTTCCATTGAAGTTGAATTTCTTTTGAATTGACTTTATTACTTATGTCGGTCATATACATGAGGAGTAAAAATCTTTACGTTACATCTCCAACTAAAATGTGCAATGCGCAATTTATAATAAATAGTATGTACAACAGGACACTCAATATAACATAGAAATACAGCTGTGTCAGCAGAAGTTAATCAGTCTGATGGCCTGGTAGAAGAAGCTGTCCCAAAACCTGTTGGTCTTGGCTTTTATACTGCAGTACCGTTTCCCAGATGGTAGCAGCTGGAACAGTTGGTGGTTGGGGTGACTCAGGTTGCCAATGATCTTTCAGGCCCTTTTTTCACACCTGTCTTTGTAAATGTCTGAATAGTGGGAATTTCACATCTACAGATGCACTGGGCTGTCTGCACCACCCTCTAGAACTAGAGTTCATAGGTTAATAGTGAAAGGTGAAATGCTTAAGGGCAATCTGGGGGGGGGGCGCTTTTTCACTCAGTGGGTGGCACAAGTGTTGAACAAGCTGCCAGTGGTGAAAGTGGGTTTGATTTAAATATTTTTAAGAGGTTTGAATAGATATATACATAGATGGGAAGGACATGGAGGGGTGTGGTCAAAGTGCTGGTCAACTGGACTAGGTAGAACAACAGTTCAGTATGATCTAGATGGGCCAAAAGGCCTGTTTCTGAGCTGTAGTCACTCTATGACTAGAGTGTGAACTTGAGGAGCTTAAATGTCTGCAGAATCAATAAATCTTGAACTTATAAACATAGATGTTATTAAGTGGAATATAGCTCTATTTATTTTTTTTTAATGATTTTCTTTTATTTTTAGAGATTTTAACAGTAAATGCATAATGTTAGGAATAAAAGTACAAGGTCATTCAATTCTCATGTCTGCTTCAATGATCACATTCCTACACTAACTGTTATCAATGACACAATCTTCTATGCAGTGGTGTGCTGGGGCAATAGCATCAATAAACAGATGATGCCAACAGGCTCAATAAACGGATTAGAAAGGCTGACTCTGTTATAGGAATCAAACTGGACACACTGGAAGCCGTCGTAGAACAATGGACCTACTGAAAATCGCAGCAATTCTGGACAATGTTTCTCACCCTATGCATGCCACCTTGGCTGAACAAAAGAGCACTGTTCATAATAGGCTAAGACAACTGCACTGCTCCAAAGAGCACTATACCATCAGCCCTGAGGTTTTATAATGTCAACCTATATCAGGGAAGCGATGACCTCCACCTGTAGACTGCTTCAGGTAACTTACTTTTTACCCTTTCTTACTTCTCTTCTAATATTTTATATCTGTGCACTTGTAATGTTACTGTGACACTTGTAGTGATGTGCTACACACAGCGCTGAAATAACGACACGCAGTCGGTAAGTCGTTTCGAGACTAGTTTATTCAAACTTCGCGGCGCTGGCATTCAATCCCTAGCACCTTCCCTCTCCAGGCGGAAATGACATCAGAGGTGCATTACCAAAGTCTCCCCCCCCCCCCCCCCCCCGTGTGCTGGCTATTTGTGAGCCGGTTCACCTGCACAGAAAGTGGGTCGCCACATAACTCCCTCCCAGAACCGGCGATACACCCTCCAATGTCCACAGTCTGGATCAGCCTCTGTTTAGGAAGTCTGCCTCTGCGCCAAGTCCACATGGGCTGGTTTGAGTCGGTCCACCGTGAAAACCTCCTCTTCCCCCCCACCAATGTCCAGAATGTACGTGAACCCATTGTTGTTGATCACCTTGAACGGCCCCTCGTACAGCCGCTGTAGCAGTGCCCGGTGTCCACCCCTTCATACAAACACAAACTTACAGTTCTGCAGGTCTTTGGGTACATGGATTGAGTATTCTTAGTGATAGACCCTTCACAGTGCTCTTCTTAAAGAATTCAAAACATTTACTACCCTGTGATGAAAAGATTTCTTCTCAACTCTGTGCTTTATGGTATTAATTTTATTTTGAGATTGTGATTCCTGGTTCTCAACAACCAAATATGGGAAACAGAGATACAAGCAATTGCAGATGCTGGCATCTGAAGAAAAAATGCGAACTGCTGGAGGAACTCAGTGGGATAAGCAGCATTTGTAGAAGCAGAGGACAGTTAACATTTAGGGTCGATAGCCTGCATCAGAACTAAGAATGTAAAGGGAAGATGGCCAGTACAAACAGGTGACAGGGAGTTGTGAGATTGGTATTGCCAGGTGATTAATAGATGGAGTGGAGAGAGATGATGATCAGATAGTGCTAGGTGAGGTAGCTAAGTGGACTTAGGAGGCATTGGTTCATGGGTGACAGGTAAAGATGGATAAGGAGAGAGAAGGAGGCAGATGGAACCAGGTGAGGAAGAGGGGAGGGTGGAAGTAGAGACAGCAGCCAGGAGGCAGATAAGTGGAGACATAGAAGTCTGTGAATGCTGAAATCTAATGAAGAAGGGAGATGATAAGTGAATTCAGAGAAGGTTAGAGGGTGGGTGGAAATGATGGGCAGATGAAACCAAGTGCCAAAGCCAACAGTTTCTAGCTCATGACTAAGAATGAAACACACCACTTTGAGGATGCCTGGCCCCTGTACACACTCCACAAATCTAAGAGGCAAGTGGAGGTTCTACACTTTGACAAGACTCAGTGTTACAGGACTAAAAACTCATTTCATTTGGTGCCAGAACATTTCTGCAGAGGTTCTGGTGAACTCCAATTTAATTCTGTGCCTGAAGGATCTCCAAACTAAGAAAATTCCCCAACCAACCAATTTCTGTAAATTTACATTAAGAGTTATAATTGTACATTGCCTCTTCAAACTTAAGAGGATAAGTTTCATTTGTTTTAAAGCTGAACAGAAGAGCTGTGAATACATGTTCTTTAAACAAAAAGTAATTAAGACTATGATTTCACCTGTAGATAGGATGGATGAGATAAAAGCCCTCATTCCATTCTCCAATTCTAGCTCTTTGCTCAATATCCAATTTAAATTATTTAATCAAGTGACCAAGCCTTCAATGGCTTGCCTCCAGCAAGAAAATTCTAGAGATTAAACAACTTCACACTATTGAAAATTCCTAAAAATTCCTTTGGCAAGTTGTTTACCTATGGCCCAATTCCACATCTTTCATAACCGTTCTGCAAGAGATCTAGGGATGTTTTATCATGTGAAGAAATCATATCAATGCAAGTAGCTACTTCTTTCTAAATTACATAATAAACAAAATTTCATTTGATGATGTAAATATACAGGGAAGGTCTTATAATAGGGGTTTCTAACCCCCTGGCTTAATGACATTGTTCTATGGCATAGAAAAAGTTGGAATCTTTGATTCAGCCAATAACAACCTAGGACACACTTTCACCTGATTTTTATCTTACATAAAATACACCACGTACTGATTGTTTAATGTACACTTGGTCTATAAATCAGCAAAGAGACAATTTACCGAGTGGAAGATTCACATATCATCATGAAGAAATGACACGAAACATGTTAAAATATATATTAGATGCATATATAACATAGAACAGGAACTTCGCTCTACGATGTCCACACTGAACATAATGCTGAATTAAATTAAATCTCTTACGCCTGTACATGATCCATTTCTCTCTATATTCATTGTCCATATAACAGCCTCTTAAACATCACCATAGTATCTGTTTCCTCCACTACATCTGGAACCCTATTTCAGCTATCTGCCTCTCTTTATACAACAAACTTGTCCTACAGATCTTTAAGCTTTCTCCCTCTCATCTTATTACATACCCCATGGGTATCTTGTGATTGTCCTATGATTATGATGTAATTGAGTATCTTGTGAGCATGATGTAATGGTCTTATGATGGTGGGGAGATGTAATTTTCCTGTCGGTGTGAGGTCACATGATGGCCTGTTCCAAAAGGTATAAAACAGGAAAGCCCTGCTGTGACGCAGGGTGTTTCGCATTCGTTGGTTCGTCAGTTACTTCGTTAGTTTTTAGTTTTGCTGCATATTCATCTCATGACGCTGTTTTGTTTTAAAACAGAGTTTTACTTTGTATTTTAAGATGCAAAGATTGGTTCTGGTAGTTTCGCCAGTCGCTGCCAGTTTTGTGTGCTGCACGTATGATTTTTCCTTTACAGTCCAGGATTGGAGAGTGAAGAAAGAAGTGGGGAAAGTTGATGTCGTTCAGTGGTTTTCAGATCAACCTTATTGAATCTTCATTCAAGAATAATGGCCTGCATCTGAGATAACCTCTGCAAGAGCAGGAAGGCTTGGTGCAGTGTTTACCCTTTAGAAAACAGGTCAGTTCCTTTAAACCATTTTATTTCCTTTGTTGTGAATCCTTCGGACAAGGCATATTTCAGCTGGGATCAGCAGTAACGTCACGTATTTGAGGAATTCTTTACTTCAGGAAAGTCTCTCCTAATTGACTGTATAAATTACTTGGACTTTCGAACTTACTACTTTAAAACTGTGTTCAAACTTACCACTTTAAGAACTGTTCCAAAGTTGTCGTATAGCAGTTAACTTCCAGTTAAGTTAGTCGTTTGAATACTTTTCACTATTGTTGAGCAGAGTTTAATAAATGTTATATGTTTGTTTATAAAATCCTGACTCTATTCTATATTCATTGTTGCTGATTATGTAACGAGATGTATGCCCTTCGAGTACCTGGCATTTCTACCCTGGGAGAAAGATTCAGTCTATTATGCCTTTCATGAAGGTGCAACCTAACTTAAAGATTTGGAAGCCTGGCTGATCGCCAAGCTTGGCAAAATGATTGCAGATATTTCGGCTCCAGTTGAGAAGACATCATCAGTGCATATTTAAGGGTGCTGTCTCCTCAGAATGCCAGCTTATATACTCCGGGGTCCAAATGGATATTGATTAGAGGTCGTGATCTGGTTGGCTGGTTCAAAACACAAAACACCGGTTCAAAAACTTGCCAGTAGAAGATTCTGACTGGCTAGCTTTGAGAGAGGTCTGTTGGAAATGTTTGCTTCGTTGTCCAGATCCTGAGATTACTGGTGATATGTTAATTCATTGACATTATTGTCACAAACCAACTACAACTCTGAAGAAGAACCAATCAAAGCTCAAAGCGCAACAAAGTGTGACTGATGGAACAAATGTTGTGTACAAAATCCAGTGTAGTGACTGCAAAAAATACTATGTTGGTCAAACAGGAAGAAAACTATCGACCAGGCTACACAAGCATCAGCTAGCGAGCACAAGGCATGACCCACTCTTGCTGGTATCAGCTCATGAAGATGAAGAAAGACACCATTTCAATTGGATGGCAGCCAGAGTCTCGACTCAAGCAAAAACAAGAATAGGAGAATTCCTCGGTGTGGTGCTCTACAGAAGGATTCATCAACAAGCACTTCAACATAGAACCCTTATGGAGAAATGAGAAACAACACCACCAATAATCTCAAGATCTGGACAGTGAAGCAAACACTTCCAATGGACCTTCCTTGAAATGAGCCAGGCAGAATCTTCTGCTGTTGAACTGATCACAGTGTTTTGAACCAGCCAGCCAAATTACGAAGTTTAATCAATGTTCATTCGGATCCTAGAGGAGTATGCCAAGCTTAGCGATCACCAAGCTTCCAAATAACCAACTTGAGCTGCTTATATTCTGCAATCTTTCATAACATGAAGATATTCACAATGTTAACTGAATTTATTATCCTGTGATGGGAAAAATCAGAATAACACAAACACATTTAATTAGATTTACAGAAATTAAATATTCCAGGTCCAATTATCTGCAATACCACAAGGTACCTATGGATGGCACTGTGATGTAGCAGTACCACAACAGGCACTGTCTGTTTTGACATGAGCCTACTGCACTTTGCCTTCTGATTTACTTGGTTGACTGCTGCAGAAAGGTCACCGATAATCATCTTCGATCCTTTTGTGTATTTCACTCAAGATACCAGATTTCATGACAGTTTTTGAATGATGAATACTCTCAAGCTATTCAATAACAGCTGAAGTGTAATGTGCACCATTCCTCATTTGTGATTCAGTAGGATTACGGAGTGTAAAATCAGAATCAAACTGGTCTTCCTTCCCTTACCTATCTTGGAATATTTCATACAAACTGTCACCATTTCCTTCCTCCCTTCTCAACTGATATTCAATAACTCAGCGAAACGCAGCAATTACATGTGCGAAGCTCCTGACATTAAGATGCAAAAGAGACAGCAGATGTTGGAAATCTGGATCAAAAAACACAAAACACTGGAGGAACTCACCGGGTCAGGCAGCATCTTTGGAGGGACATGAACAATTTTTGGGCCGAAACTCTCCATCTGGACTGGTTCAAACATTCATTTCTATCCACGGATGATGCCTTGACTTGCTGAGTTCCTCCAGAGTTTTGTGTGTGTTGATGCTCGTGACATTCCTGTCTGCACATGCATTCACTGAATTATTTGGGAACCTCTAAATTTCTGGGTTTTTTTTAAACTTATCATAGTTTTATTAATCAAAACATGGGGTGAAAGTAGTACAGGAAAACAGAAACTTTTTCAAATTAATTTCTTAAAAAAATGTTTTGTGGTTACTTCCCAAATGGTGCATTTTTTCATTAATTGAGAGCACCCTCAACTCACGCTGGCAGCATCACTGATTGCATTAGCATGGGCAGAGGGTGAAAGCTGGAAGTGTACAATACACTTTGTCACTTCATTCCATTGTTGCTAGCAGATTGATAGCCAGCTAACACAAGAACATTTATGTTTGTGACAACACAATGCTATCTATAGCAGATACAGAACAAGTGGTAAATTTCATCCACAATCTTGGGTACAGGATAATATACAGAGAACCTGCACATTGATATAATGCTGTGAAAATATTGCTTTTAATCAGATCCTCACTGAGATTATTTTACTGACATATACACCAGGGTACAATAAAATTCCTTGCTCACACAGTAGCGTAGTGTTTAGCACATCACTTTTCAGTACCAGCCACATGGGTTCAATTCCCACCACTGCCTCTAAGAAGTCTGTACGTTTCTCCTGTGACTGCATGGGTTTCCTCCAGGTGCCCTGCTTTCCTCCCTCAGTCCAAAGACCTACCAGTGGTTAAGTTAATTGGTCATTGTAAATAGTCCGGTGATTAGGTTAGGATTAAACCAGGGGATTGCTGGCCATACGGCTCAAAGGGTTGGAAGGGCCTATTCAGTGCTGCACCCCAATAAATAAATAAACAAAGCTCAAAGAGTAAATGGCCTACTTGGTAATAACAAATGCCACAAACATGGTGATAAGCGCAAAGCAACGGAATAGGTTGTGGGCAACTATGTGGGCCAGCAATCCAAATACAGGAATGAGCATTTTCAAAAGACAAGGTCAGATCAAGATGTTTTCCTACCACCATATTGGTGGCTGAAATAGCACAGACAGAATGAAGTGACTTTGTCCAAGCCCTTGGGCAGTTGCCCCACATGCAAATGAAAGCCAGTGCACTTGAGTGACTGATGGTGTAAATGAAACACATATGTATTGCCTCACTCTATCAAGCCTATCTCTTTACCCTATACACAATGCAAGTGCTTGTAGACAAAATGATTACTTTCCTATTCTCTGAAAATAGCTCAGAAGAAATCACATCAGCTAGCCAATACAACTCGCCTAAAGAGTACTTGCGAAAAGAGAAGCGAATCTAGAATAGGTAGGAAAACATCAGAACTGGAACCTTTGAAAGGAATTTAACCAAAAAGTTCAAGGCTGGATAATTGTCATGGATGTACCCTGCAATGGATACCATAAGACAGTAAGATATAGGAGCAGAAATAGGCCCATTTGGCTCATCAAGTCTGCTCCACCATTTCATCACAGCTGATCCATTTCTTTTTCAGCCCCAAGCTTCTGCTTTCTCTCACTATTCCTTCAAGCCCTGACTAATCAAGAATCTATCAACCTCTGCCTCAAACATACCCAATAATTTGTCCTCCACAGCCACCCGTGGCAGTAAATTCACTGATTCACCAATTTCTCACTATAGAAACTCCCCCCCCATCTCTGTTCTGAATGGATGTCCCTCCATACCTTGCACATGCGTTGCTTTGGACTGGAGCAAGCATGATAATAATTCTATACACTTCACAGATCACTGGCTTTAAACCAAATTTAGTTTGAAATAAAAATCAAAAATGTTGGAAGCACTCAACTGGTCAAGCAGCATAGATTGTGACTGGTGCTAACTGACCAGCTGGGTATATTCAGCACTTTCTGCAGTTATGTACTTTTACTTCAGTTAAGCTTCCATGAGCAGACCTGATTCAGGTTCTGCTAATCCTAAAAGCATGTAAGTAAACTAAACAGATGACTATATTTATCACATTCCTAAATGTTGCTTACTCAGTACCCTCATCATCACCAGCATTAAGCTGTATCTCATCTCTCAATGTGCTGACTTTAAAAAAAATGGGGGAGGCATTTGAACAAATCTTTTCATGACCTCCACTGCCTGATTACTATGACCTTCTATGGCTGTTGCATTCAAATTTGTCCCATGACATTTTCCATCCTGTTGGGAGTTAGGAAATAAATTCAATATCAGGATTCAAACGATAGTTAAATGTAAAATAAATTTATGGAATTTTATTGAATATCGTCATATTCTACTCTGAGATTCATTTACATGTAGGCATTTACAGAACAAAGAAATATAATCGCATCGATGAAAAACTACAATCAAAACTGGACTAAACCAATTTGCAAAAGAAGACAAATGTGCATAAGGCTGGATGGATAGATACTGAGAACAAGAGTTAGAGAATTAAAGTGAGTCTAATGGTTGTAGAATCAGTTCAGTGTTGAGGTGAGTGAAGATGTCCACACTGGTCCAAGAACCTAATGATTCAACTCTTCCTGAACCTGGGCATGGGACCCAAGACTCCTGTACCTCCTTTGCAAAGCCAACAGCAATAAGAGAGCATGACCTGAATAGTGGTGGTTCTTGACAATGGATGCTGCTTTTTTTCTAGTAGCACTCTTTGTACATGTGCACAGTGGTGAGGAGGGATTGTGATGGACTGGGCTATATCCACCACTTTTTGTGGGCTTTTCTGTTATTAGGCATTGATGTTACCATACCAAGCCATGATGCAAACGATTAGGGTACTTTCCACTGTGCATCAATAGAAGTTTGTCAAAGTTTTAGATAACTTGCAGAATCTGTGTGAACTAAAACTGTAGAGGCACTGCCATGCCCTCTTTATAATGGCATTTACATCTTGGTCCCTGGATAGATCCTCCGAAATGATAATGCTGAAGAATTTAAAGTTACTCTGGGTTACTTTCAGTACCAAGCATTAGAAAGAACTGGAATAAAAATATAGGCCCAATGAATATGTGGCTAAAGCTGGTTCAGGGGACAGAGATTCAGTTTCTTGGATCATTTTGATCTTTTCTGAGACAGGGCTGACCTGAGGAAGAGGGACAGGTTGCTTTGGAATTAGAGGGGGATCAGTATCCTGGTACGGAGACTTGCCAGTGCTAATCAGGAGGGTTTAAAATAGATTGGCAGGGATGAGACCTTAAGCAGTAGACAAACCAATGAGAAGCTGGGCATAAAGAGTGCAGCCAATGAGGCAAGTTTAATAGCCAGGTTAGCCAGAAGCAAAGTAAAGGAGAAGAATGACTACTGGTTTAAACCTCTTGCATCGAAATAAATTAAGTTTAATGAGTAAGGTGGATGAACTCTGTAGATTGGCTTTGGGGACTGGGATATTATTGCCTTAACAGAAACATGGATGAGAGAAATACAGGACTGGCAGCCAAATGTTCCAGAATACAGATGCTTAGGGTGTGACAGAGGTACAGGTAGGAGAGGACGGGCTTACAAGAGATTATGCACATGCTGAAAATCTTAAGAGTCACATACAAAATGCTGGAGATAATCAGTAGGTCGGGCAGTGTCCATTGAGGAACATGATCGATTATTTGAGTTGAGACCCTTTGTCAGGACTGGAAAGGAAGGGGACAGAAACCAGAATAAGGAGGTGGGAGGAGGGTGAGGAGTACAAGCTGGCAGATGATGGGTGTGACCAGGTGAGGGGAATGGAAGGTAGGTGAAGAGATGGAATGATAAGTGAGAAACTAAGTTGAAGAGGTAAAGGGCTGAAGAAGGAATCTGGTATGAGGACAACAGAGCATTGAATAAAAGGGAAGGTGGTGGGGAACCAGGGGGAAATGATGGGCAGGTCATAAGAGCAGGGGAGGATGAAGAAGGGGTGACAGGCCACTAGAAAGGAGGGAAAACACATGAAAATAAATATTTAGATGGGCAGGGGAAACAGAAGGGAGTGGTTCCGAGAAGAAATTGATGTTTATGCTATCATGTTGGAGATTCTCCAAATGAATTACAAGGTGTTGCTTCTCTGACTTGAGTTTGGCCTCATTGTGGCAGTACAGCCAGTCATGAGCAGATATGTTGGTGTGGGAATGGAAAGTCAAATTGAAATAGGTGGTGATTAGGAGATGCAGTCCATTGCAATAGACATTTAAGATGCTTGATGAAGCAGTCCCCCAAACCGTATGGGGTCTCCCTAATTTAGAGGGGGCTGCACCAGAAGCACCAGATAAAATAAATAACCCCGTCAGACTAGCAGGTGAAGAGGAGGAGAGTTTTTTTTAAAGCAAGGGATGACATAACAGGTGTTTATATAGAGTATATTCCTAGGGGATCTTCCAGTGAGGCCGTGTTGGTAGAACTTAAGATATATGCAGGGGATGGTCACTTTGATGGAACTGCATATGCTCAGATAGACTAGAGTTTGTTAGAAATGTCCAAGAAAGTTTCCTTAATCAATACAATTAGCACCTTGCTAAAGAGGGCACAACACTGAAATACGGTGAGGCAAGTGACTGAAATACCAGTTGAAGAGAACTTTGGGTCTAGATAACATAATTCTATTTGTTTAAAAACAGTTATGAGGGAAGATAGAGTAAGTCTGTAGGTTAGGCTCCTGAAGTGAGAAAGGGCCGATTTTGGAGTAATAGGTGGTGCCTTGATAAGTTGATTGGATGAGATTGTTTGCTGGTAAAGGAATGAATGGCAAGTGTGATATCAAAAGTCCTGCAGCAGCATGCCCCAACTAGAGCAGGGATTACCAACCCGTTTTTATGCCACAGACCAATATCATTAGGCAAGGGATCCGTGGACCCTAGAGTAGGAACCCCCGCACTAGAGAGAAGGGTGAGATTTTGAGGCTCTATCAGGAAAAAGGAGGTATACGTTAAGATTAGGCAATTGGAAACAAAGGAATCCTGTAGTAGTGCACTTAAAAGGGAAATCAGGAGCGTAGAAGGGGATATGAGATTAATCTGGCAGGCAGGGTTAAGGAAAATTCTAAGATTCTATAGGTATATTATGAATAAAAGGGTGGCTAGCTAGAGAATATATTGCTTTAAAAATCAGCATGGCAATCTACATGTGGAACCACAATAAATAAAGGTTTTAAATGACTATTTCTCATCAGTTTTTGGTGTTCAGAAAATTATTGATGTGAAAAAAATTGTGAGAAATGTGTGATAAAACCTTGTACCGCATAGTAGTTATCAGCTATTAATAGTGTTAAAGCGCATTAAGGTGGATAAAATGCAACCTGGGACTTCGGAGAGGCAGGAAAGTATCTATGGAGGTTCTTGTAGAGATATTTACTTCATCGTTAGCCACAAAGTGAAGTTCCAGAAGACCGGAGGGTGGCTGATATTGTACCGTTATTTAAGGACAGCAAAGACAACCCTGGGTTCTTTATGATGGTGAGTCTATCATCACTAGTGGTTAAACTACCGAAGGGGGTTCTAAGGGACAGGATCGAACAACATTTGGATAGGCAAGATGTAATTAGAGATAGTCGGCACTGCTTTCTGCATGGGAAACTGTGTCTGAGAAATTTTTTAAGAGGTTCTCAAAGATAGCTGAGGGTAGAGCATTGGACATTGTCTCTATAGAACAAAGGTGACTCAAGTGCAGGACACGGACTGAACATCCAGTAAGATAATGCAAAACTTCAGCCTGGAGGCAGCCCACAGAACTGAATACCTCTCCACACCTGAGTTGCTCTAGTGCCAAAGAAAAGACTAGAGAGTGCCACCTCTGACACCCTAATCCATTCATCAAGGAAAGAGAGGATCGAATGGTCTAGATTATCAGGCAATATATCTTGGAAGTAGTTCGATGACAATCTGGATTTCATCTTGGAAACTACACTGGCAATCGACTCACTCATAAACATTGCATTCAAGGGAGAAGAAGGAGGATCCTAAACCACTATAGCAACCAAACAGGAGGACAAGGAAGATTCACCACCTGAGAAGCAAGATAAAGACTCTGACCAAACAATTCAAAAACAGTTCACCTGACGAAAAAGAAGGCATCAAAGATCTAACCAGCAAACTGCGGGAATAGTTGCACAAGCTCAGGAGGACGGAGCAGCTGCAAAAGCAAAGAAGAGAGAAGGAGAGTGCAGTTTGTTAAAAACCCATTCAGGTTCACTAGGGCACTTCTCAGCCAGCAAAATTCTGGCAACTTAACCAGCTCAAAGCAGAAGATGGAAGAATTACTGTGGGAATCATATAGCAATCCCCATAGGAATCAGGGACGAGAATTCAATCCAAAAATCACCCAACCAAGAATCCCAGCAAATGAGCGGACCATGGCAGAGCCCACACAGTAGGAGGTCCAGGATATCATCAAGAGAGCAAAATCATCTACTGCCCCAGGACCAAGTGGTATATCCAGTGAGGTTTATAATAAATGCCCCAAACTCCTCCAGAAGTTATGGAAGATATTGAGGAAGATTGGGGCCAAAGGCTCTATCCCACCAAGCTGGAAAAAGGCTGAACAATACTTTGTGCCCAAGGAAGAAGATTCCTCCACAATCAACCAGTTTAGGACAATCTCCCACCTTAACATGGAGTGCAAGATATTCTTCTCGGTGCTTGTGAGAAGGCTGATGTTTTACTTAATGGAGAACCACTATATCAACACATCCATCTAGAAAGGTAGCATCCCAAGTTTTTATGGGTGCCTTGAGCACACCTCAATAATCAGTCAACAGATCCGCTAGGTTAGGCAGAAGAAAGGTGACCTAACAGTCATCTGGTTAAACCTGGTTAATGCCTACAGATCAATTCCACACATCCTCATCTAGGTTGGCCTGGATCACTACCATATCCTGCCAGTAACATGAGACATGATCACCAGCTACCTAGAGGATTCAAGTGACATTTCACTTCAGCCCATTTTACAACCAGGTGGCAGGACCTCCAAAAAGGGATTCCAAGCAGCTGTACCATCTCCTCCATCTTGTTTGTCACAAGTATGAACCTCTTCATATCAGCAGCAGCAGATGTAACCAGAGGCCCAGTGCTGGAGCCTGGAATCTGACAACCTACAATACAGCGGTTCAGGGATGACATCACAGTAGCCACTGTAACCTGTGTCTAAGTAAGATGGGTATTGGAAACCCTGGACAATGTAGCTATCTGGGCTAGGATGACCTTCAAGCCCAGAAAGTCCATATACATGGTGGTCAGAAAAGGCAAGGTTACTAGCAAGCTCAGTCTTCCAAGTACAGGAGAAGTCATTCCATCCATAGAGGACAACCTAGTAAAGTGTCTTGGAAAGTGGTTTAATGCAGCAATGACAGACAGCTCCAACATCACTGACACTGTAAAGTAGACTGAAGTGTGGCTGAAGAAAATAGAGAAAACTGGACTCCCTGGTAAATTTAAGACAGGGCTGTACCAACACAGTCCTCCAACAAGGCTGCTCTAGCTTTTCATGGTGTAAAAGTTCCCCATGACCACTGTAGAAAGTATCAAGAGGAAAGTCAACAACTACCTGCAGAGGTGGCTGGGGATCCTCACAAGTTTTTCTTCAGTGGGGCTCTACATAAGATTAGACCAACTACGGCTCCCATTATCATCAGTAGTGGAGGAGTTCAAGGTGGCAAAGTGCAGAGATGTGTTAACTCTGAGGGTCTTCGATGACGAGCTAGTAAACTGAGCAGCAGTCACAACAAGATTGGGATGAAAGTGGGCTGTCTACTCGGCCATAGATCAGGCAGTGAGCTCCCTGTAATTGAGAGACATTATCGGTAACCAGTGCCTGGAATGGCAAGGCCTCGCCTCTGCACACTTCCAATGATGAGGGAGTGCAAGTGCAAGGAATAGATGTGACATGGACCAGGCGGAGATATGGAACTGCAAAAACAAAAAGCAGGTATTAAAGGCAACAGAGTTGGGGATCACAGGGCACCTGGACAAAATGGGATCTTCCCAAGTGCAAGATCACTTGGGCAGAGTTTTGGAGACTGGAGCCCTTCCACATTTCTTTCCTCGTGCTATCTGTGCATGATACTTTCCCTGCACCATCACATCTGCACATGAGGGCTGAGAGGACACTAAATGCAAGCTTTAAACAAGCTTTATGCTCATCGGGTTCAGTGGCACACATACTGTCAGGATGCAAAACATCTTTAACACAAGGACGGTATAGGTGGCACCATGACGAGGTCCTGTTGTCTGTTACTGACACACTGGAGCAGGAGAGGTGTAAAAAGAGACTAGTTGGCAGAAAGGCAAACAGGACAGCCACTTTCATCAAGGAGAGGGCCACACCAGTCATATTAAAGAGGCCTAAATCCAATCTGCTGTAAACTGCCAAATCATGGGAGGTAAGGATCAATGTGGAGAAGAAGCTGCAGTTCTCAGAAGTGGTACAAAGCACTCTTCGACCAGACACTGTACTGTGGTCCACCAAAGACAAAAAGATCATCATGGTGGTGCTCAAAAGTATCATGGGAGGAAGGATGAAAGGAGGCTCATGAGAGAAAGGCCCTGAAGTACCAGTCCTTAGGATAGCAGATGTGGCTATTCCTGGCAATGGAGATTGCTGTCTTCGCTGGGTCTTGATGAAAAGAGCAAGAACCAAGCACTTGAAGGATGAGGGAGGAAGCAGAAAGAGCCTCTTGCTGGATATAGAGCAGGCAAGAGGAGTTGAGCTGGAAGTCAGGAACAGATGGGCAATGATGTGGCCACCACTGCTGACTCGCCAACTGTAGAGTGTAGTGATTAAGGGTCAAAGCACTCTAGGAAGGTTGGGCACCACCTTACCAAAGGCTACAGTTACCTCATCAGATAACTGAAGGGAACACCCTAGTGTATGGTGCAAGCAAGTTACAGTCACTTTCCTGTCTGCTTAAACCAGTCTGTCCAGTCTCTTTTGACCTCTCTCATTAACAAGCTATTTTTGCCCAAAGAACAGCCACTCACTGATTGTTTTTTGTACTATTCTCACAAACTCTAGATACTGTTGTGCATGAAAATCCCAGGAGATCAACAGCTTCTGAGATACTCAAACCACCCCACCTGGCACCAGCAATCATTCTTAGTCAGTCACTGATATCATACTTCTTCTCCATTCTGATATTTCATCTGGACAACTGAACCTCTTGACCACATCTGCATGCTTTTATACACTGAGTTGCTGCCACTCAACTGGCTGATTAGATACTTGTGTTAACGAGCAGATGTACAGGTGTACCTAAAAAAAGTGGCCATTGAGTGTAATTCATTGAAAACAACATCACAAGCAGATAGGATAGTGAAGAAGATATCTGGCACACAGGCTTTAGTCAGGACATTGAGAACAGAAGTTGGAACATTATGTTGCTGTTGCATTAAATGTTGGTGAGACTGCACTTGGAGTACTGTGTACAGTTTTGGTATCCCTTTTACATCAAAGGTATTCAACTGGAAAAAGTGCAGAAATGATTTTAAAGGATGCCGGCAGGACCCGAAAGCCTGGATTATATGGAGAAGCTGGTGAGGCTGGGTCTTCATTCCTTGGAACATAGGAGATAAATGGGTGACCTTACCTTATAAAATCATTAGCAGTATGGATAGGACAAACACACACAGTCTTTTCCCAAGGTGGGGCACTAAAGACTAAAGGGAATAGGTTTAAGGTGAAAGGCAAAAGATTTAAATGGGACCAGAGGAGCAACTTCTTCATTCTTCATTGTACAAATAAGGAATAAGTTGCCAGAGCAAGTGGTCAAGGTAATGACAACAATTAAAAGACAGTTGGAAAATGTGACAGAGAGCACTCGGTAAAAGCACTCCTTACACATGCACATTCACACATAGACAAACATCACCTTGTCATCCTGCTGTCACTGCACTGTGTATGCACTTCTGTGTCTTCCCCAGAATATTTTAGTAATGGGTCCAAAGCGGAGTTGATGCACTCAGGTTGGTCTTATGGTGTCTTCCCTGCCATACACAGTGGAATATTCTAATTCTTTAGTAATAGGGATGTGTACATCTTATTTGTATACTGCATTTAAGTGAGATAATTCTGTTCATTTCGTAATATGTTCGAAACTACATTGTGGGGTGCGTTATATTCTAATTTTGTCTAGGCTTCAGTTAACTTTGTCGGTAAAGTTGCAAAATAAAAAGGAACTCACCTCCTCAGTGTGAAAGATAGGGGCTGCCAGGAGTTCACACTGGACAAGTGTAAGTACAGAGCTATTTTTGTGTTTTCTGGTAGATACCTTTTTGTAAATATTCATAATTTTGTTTTCTCAATTTTCACTGATTTCTTTAAGTTTGATTTTTGATGCACCTAATAGCTCCTTTGCACTAAGGTGCTAAGCAACTCTAAGCCATTTTTCCTTTGGCCATAACCCACATATCTAACAGAAAACTACATGGATAAGATGTATGGGCCAAATGGGACTTGACCAACGACCACCATGATCGGCATGTATGAGCTGGGCTAAAACATCTGTTTCCATGCAGTAATACACTATGTCTTTATTATGCAATAACTAAATTAACCAATTTCAAAAATCTTTTCCAAACCTGTTGACCTATTTCTCAATTGTTCATTACATACTTCTTTTCCTATTTAATAAACTTCCTTACTTTGCTTTATTCCCCTGTAAAAGGTGCCAAATAAAAACAAGCTATTGCTGCGACAATAGGTGCAAACCCAATAGTGTAAAAAATTCACTCATTAATTGTGCAGCTGTGTAAACAAATTTACTGGAAGAAAGCAGCAATGTGAAATACTATTTGTATAAAGTAGGTTACTGAAAATTTACAGCAAAATTAATTTGACCTTGCTTTGTTTAATGTTTAAATACTAAAATTGAAATTATTGCAAACTGTTTATTCCTGCTATAAAACACAACAGTTTCGGCTCTCTGACAAACTTCAAACATTTTCCAGCAAAGTCTCTAAGTGATTTCAGAAAGGGCACACAAAATTTGATTCAAAATGGAATTTAGGAAATCAGTAGTGTGAGAAAAATGTGAAGTGATGAAGTAAATATATTTAAGTCAGAATCAGAATCAGGTTTAATATCATCGGCATATGTTGTGAAATTTGTTGACTTTGCAGCAGCAATATAATGCAATACATAATAACAGAGAAGAATTGGTATTTTATATATACATACACACTAGTTATTTTTATTAAATAAGTAGCACAAAAGTAGAAATTTAAAAAATAGGGAGTTCATGTGTTCAATGTCCATTCAGAAATAGGATGGCAGAGGGGAAGCAGCTGCCTTCAAGCTCCCGTGCCTTCTTCCTGATGGCAGCAATGAAGACAAGGCATGACTAGGGTGACGGGGGTCCTTAATGATGGATGGTGCCCTTTGGGGCATCGCCCCTTGAAGATGTTCTGGATACTTCTACTTGCCTCATTGAGTAAATAAATGTCTTGTAGTGACTGGATCCCAACATGCATCAAACTAAGTCAAGGATGCTTAAATTATTTAAGTGCTGCTTAAGAATAAGTGGCTGAGTTGAATAAGATGAAGTCAGAATAATAGCCTAATTTCATTTAGGATCTATCTAGAAAGCACTGCCTTAGAGTAGTGCAATTTTGATTCAATAGTAACTTTGAAAAGAGAACATGGGAATTAAATCTATACTTTAAAAAAAAAGGAAAACAATCAACAGCAGTTAAGGAAAGAGGTACACCCCCACAAAAGACAGATTGAGTACCCTCATTTGAAATGCTTGCAGCCAGAAGTATTTCTGATTTTGGATTTTGAAATATTTGCATCTATGTAATGCGATATCTTGTTGATGGGACACAACTCTAAACACAAAATCCCATTTAGATTACATATACCCTGAAAGTAGTTTTATATAATATTTAAATAATTTTGTGCACGAAACAATAATGTGTACACTGAACCATAAGAAAGGTAAGCAATCACTACCTCAGCTGCCAATCCGCATGTTAGATTTTCACCTGCGATGATCTTGGCAAATTCATCAATGAATTTCTCTGCTGTTCATAATCAGCAGATGCCTTATCACAACAAATCTTTATAAATATAATGTTGTGACCTTACTTAAAATTCTGCAATCAGCTTACTGAATATTCAAATTACCTTCAATTTTCAGTTCATCATGAAAGATCTTTGCTTGTTTCATGATCGGCATACGTTCACCACTACACTGATGAATCCACTCTTTCAACACAATCGAGATCACTTTATTTTTCATTAACTTTTATTCATTACATATGTGAGATCACTTCTCAGAACTGTCTGCCGTGCATAGAGACCTGCACATCACCTGGGAACCTTCCTAGCGCTTTGTGGGATTTTCCATTAGTGACGTTATGTCGGAGCTAAAAAAAAAATTGGATTTTGAAGGTTTTCTGATTTTGAAATTTTGGATAAGGAGTGCTCAACCTGTATCACCACAGACGTGATGGATCAAGGGACTATCAGTACCATTATATGGTGGGAGTAATGCCAAATTGGATCTGGATTGCTTTACATTCAATATTTCAAGATCAGAAGACTGACAAACAGTAAGTTCAAATACAGATGTGAATGGATGGATCAAGGAAATGGTCCATGGTGGTTACTGGGCATGGAATTTCTAAGGAGGACTCTGTGGTTAAAATACCCTGTATCCGAAACTTAGAAACTTAGGTAAATAAACTTTTTCTGCACTCAATTTGACCCATCTGCTTTGAGGTAGGGTGGTAGAGTGGAGATACATCTCTACCAAAGGAGGTGTAAAGCGCTCTTTCCTTCCGTTAGCCTGCAGGCCACCTTTGTGCTAGGTGTAGGTACGGCTTAGGATCAGGATCACACGAAGCCATGTGAGCAGATTATGGATGGTCATATGAGCAGCTGGTGAATATCACAAGTCCTGGTTATGTGACCACTGATGCCCGGCAGAAAATCTCTGAAGGATATTGCTAATAGCTGGCAACACACACAAAAAACGTAGGAGTAACTCAACAGGCCAGGCAGCATCTCTGGAAAAGAGTACAGTTAACGTTTCGGGCCAAGATCCCTTCGGCATGACCCTTCAGTCTCAGCTGAAACATCAACCGTAGTCTTTTCCATAGATGCTGCCTGGCCTGCCCATTTCCTCTAGCATTTTATGTTTGTTGCTTGGATTTCTAGTGTCTGCAGATTTTCCCTTGTTTGTGAGTGATAATAGCTAGGTTTACCTGCCTTGAAAAGACACTGCCCAGAAGAAAGCAATGGCAAATGACTTCTGCAGAAAAATTTGCCAAAAACAATCATGATCATGGGACCATGATCACCTATCTCATATGATACATGTGATGGCTCAAAGATGATGACTTAGAAGTAAAAATTATTCCACTATTGTTTGATACTATAGGGAAGCTAAATCAATACAAAAGTTGGGCACTATTCCCCAACACTGGAAGACCCTGGACTTTGGTAAAATCATGGTTCCGTTTTAGTATTCACTTTTAAGTATCACAATACAAGTTCAGACAACAATACACAAAACAAAATTGGCACTCCAATAAATTCTACATGGCCACAGGTGGAAAACGTTCAGATGAGAGGTTAAACCAAGATCTTATTTGCTCATTCAATTGAAAGCAAAAAACCCCAAGGTTTTTAAAATAACATCCAGAGTTCTGGCCAATATTTATCTTTCAATTAACATTATTATGATTATCTGATCCATTTCACACTGCAAGTTGGTTGCTGGGCTCTTTAACTTACAATCTGCAAGTACACTTAAATGGCTACAAGGGACATCTGGAGGTTATTAATGGTGCTCTACAAATGCAAGTCTTTGCAACATCCTGGAAGTAAGCTGAGGTTAAAGTGAGTGCAATGCCTCAGAATGGGTAAAAATACATGTGGTTATTTTACCAAATGATAAATTATGACCAGAAAAAGTGAGGAACCAGCAAATATTACAAACATTCTTTTGATTAGGAAAAATCTACCATGTTATGATCTTTTAATGGCATTATTGGATACAATCCAGGAAAATACTATTCCTATATTTTTCAGCAACCTAAACAAATGATAATCACTGAGGCATGTGCAAGTGTACAAGAGTAGTTGGGGAAAAATAATGACAGTGGATCCTCTAATAGCCAACTATACAAAAGGGTATAATGTGAGATTATGGATGTGCATCCATTCATTAGCGTAATATTAGAATAACAAAACTTTTAAAAAATCTACGTTACTTCAGCATCTAAAAAGGTATATCTCAATCCTTTCATATATAAATCCATAAATTGTTTTCAAACATAATTAAAGTACTTTTTACTTTGGGTGTGCAGTCTGAGAAATTTTCATTGCGACTGGCTTTTCAGTCTACTTGATGACACCATGCTCCCAGATGCCAACTTTCTGCTACAGCTTACAGTAGAGTAAAATAAACAGTGGCAGAGAAAATACACAGCACAGAAATCACTATTCTTAGTCATCAACTTCCTTTGAAATTTGTAGCAAGTGCTATTGCTTTCATGTTGACCACACATCCTAGGTTTCCGCCAAAAGAAAGCATCCATTTATGATCATTTCTGATAATCAATTATTTTTCATTCTGTCCTTTCACAAGAATACAGGGCAATAGGAGCAGGATATTAGAGCCCTTCTAATATCATCACTGATTTTCCCCAAGCCTCAACTCCTCTACTGTGCCAGTTCCCCATCTCTTTAATTCACTGATCTTTCAAAACTTTACCTACTACCTACATGAAATTATCACTGACCTAGCCTTTACTGTCCTTTGACAGTGGAGAGCTCCAGAAATTCAACATCTGCAGTGAGAAGAATTTCCTAGATACTTTAGTTTTTAATGTCTGCCCCTCCCATCTTCTAACTACTCATAATTTCAGTTCCCTACCCATAGAAACACCTATTCTCCACACTGGGGAATATATTGAATATGTTGAATATCATATGTTTCAATTAGATTATTCTGCTAGATCCTAAAGAACATGGACTCAAATTCTTTAGATACCTGTGCTAAGATGTCATAGAAGTTGGCATAGTGAATCTCTTTTAGATTGCCTCCAATGCTACCACATGCTTTAAAGGGACTCTCAGCAGCACATGAAGGTAGATAGGCAATTTTACTCTCCATATCATCTTTTGTGATCATTAGGAGAGGCAGATTACATGCACTTGTAATTCTTGAATTCATTCATACATATTCATATTATGGTATATAAATTACAGTACATATGCCTTGGAGAAGGTGCAGAAGTAGTTTACCAGGATGCTAACAACACACACAAAATGCTGGTGGAACACAGCAGGCCAGGCAGCATCTATAGGGAGAAGCGCTGTCGACGTTTCGGGCCGAGACCATTCGCCAAAACGTCAACAGCGCTTCTCCCTATAGATGCTGCCTGGCCTGCTGTGTTCCACCAGCATTTTATGTGTGTTGTTTGAATTTCCAGCATCTGCAGATTTCCTCGTGTTTACCAGGATGCTATCTGGTTTAGAGGGCATGCACCATCAATAGAGGCTGGATAAATTTGGTATGTTTTCTCTGGAGCAGTGGAAGCTGAGGGGAGATCTGATAGAGGTTTATAAGATTTTGAGAGGCAAACAGAGTAGACTGGGAGTATCTGTTTCCCAGGGTTTAAATGTCTAATACCAGAGGGCATGCATTGAAGGTGAGAGGGGGTAAGTTCAAAGGAACGTGAGGGGTAAGTTTTTTTTTACTCAGAGACTGGTGGATGCCTGGAATGCACTGCCTGGTATGATGACAGAGACAAATACATTAGAGGATTTTAAGTGACTTTTAAATAGGAACAAGACTGTGAGGAACATGGAGGAAGATGGGCATTGTGTAATTAGTGTTTGGATGTTTTTGATGTGCTTTTTAGCTGGTTCAACACAACATTGAAGACCAAAGTGCCTGTACCTATATTGCACTGTTCTATGTTTAAATGTTTTATGAAATAAGCACTATTTTACATTTCATACAAAAGCATACTCAAGCAACCAGACTCAAGCATTTTAATCCCCTGGTGGAGATATTAGTCTTCATTCCTTGTCAGACAAAAGCATGAACAGAAAAGCCAGCTGCAGGTAAATTTAATTTAAAAAGATAAACATAAAAATCATCTGGTCACTGCTGATATGCAACAGAAAATACTTGAGACATCCACAATATTGGAAATCTACACACTTTAAAATGCAAAATGATTTATTTTCTAACTCTGCTATATTAATTCTGATAAGAATTTATATTTATAATAATATGTTAACTGTGGGATACTGTATCCCAAAATGCTTCACAGCCTGTGAATCGATGATGACATTTACTCACTGCTGTTTTCTAAATCATATGGCAGCTATTTCACACACTGTAAGGATTCACAATTAACAAGAGGCAAAGACAGGTGTTTCGTGTGCAAACACACACAAAGAAACAGACATACATTGACTTTTTAATTTTATCCAGATATTTTGTATTATCTGTACACCTTCATAAAGAGCTCTTTCCTTACAGACCAGAGGAAGGAATCAGCTCATCCACCACTCTCTTCTATTGGCTTTTGGTCAGGGTCAATAGGTCAATTACTATCTCCTTCATAGTTCACTATGCTTCCAAATTTTGTGCCATCTGAAATGTTTTAAACAGCACTTTATACTTCACGCAAATGTCATTAATATATATTAGGATAAAAGCAACTTTAGTGCCAAATCCTGGGGAACTTCGGAACACATTTCCTTCCAGTTCTACAGAAAGACGCCATTCCTGAAACTTAGGTAATTGTCTCTCCATGTTGTCACTATTCCATTTATTCGTGAGCTTTCATTCAGTTAATCTAATAATTAAATTCCACTCTCCCTGGAATTTCTCCCATCAACCTTTTCTGTATCTATAAAAGCCTTCCTGCATCTCCTACAGTTTGGTGCCCAAAATTGAAAATTAAAAATGCTCAGAATCCCGGACAGCATCTGTAGAAAGCGAAGGAAAAGGCATAACTTTTCAGGTTGATGATGTTTCATCAGAAGTGAAAATGAAAAAGACACCAAATGTGGTTATGCCAGTTGGGATTTGGTGGTTAAGGCTTGTTAACCTCATCAAATTTGCTGAGTGGGAGGGTAATGCAGACAGAGAAAACTGTGCTGGAACCATGAGATATAAAACACCATAATTGCTGGATATCTGGGGAAAAAGATTTGGAAAATAATTTTGGAAACAATTCACAGAAACAGAGCTCTGTCATAATCAGGCGGAGACCAGCAGATTCTATTTTATCCAATCACTGAAACAGCAACCCTGGTCACTTATCAGATTATATCTTCAGCTTTCAATAGGGTGAAAGGATTTCCAAGGACTTATATTCCCTTGCTGATTACTACTTCATGTAGCATCTTTTCAAAAATTTAGTACCAACTTTGTTATGAATTGATACAATCACTTCTACATGTGGCATTGAGAACAAACACTCAGATCTGAAATGTCATGCTGTCATTTAACCTCCAGTAAATTTGCTGTGCAGAACAATTTGGCAGGTGAATGCAATGGCCATAATAACTGTCATCCACAAAGAAGTGAAAATCCTTATGCCAATTGCTGTTAAATTATCTCAGCTGGAACAAGAACACTTCAACAAGCTTCAGCAATAGAACAGAAAAATAGAATATAAAAAAATAATCTGCCAGGCTTCTTCTGCCTTAAATTCTTGCTGGGTGATTTACTATTATGGATGCAGAGTAGAAGGATTACTTGGGATTGCCATCCTCTCCTTTTGCTGACTACGCCTGAAGAGTATCATATTACATAACTCTGGTTAAGCTCTATAAAACTCTGGTTAGGCCACACTTGGAGTACTGTGTCCAGTTCCAGTTGCCTCACTATAAGAAGGATATGGAAGCATTGGAAAGGGTACAGAGGAGATTTACCAGGATGCTGCCTGGTTTAGAGAGTATGCATTATGATCAGAGTTTAAGGGAGCTAGGGCTTTACTCTCTGGAAAGAAGGAGAATGAGAGGAGATATCATAGAGGTATACAAGATATTAAGAGGAATAGATAGCGCTTCTTCCCCAGGGCACCACTGCTCAATACAAGACAACATGGCTTTAAAGTAGGGGGTGGAAAGTTTAAGGGGGATATTCAAGGAAGGTTTTTTACTCAGAGAGTGGTTGGTGCGTGGAATGCATTGCCTGAGTCAGATACACTAGTGAAACTTAAGAGACTACTAGACAGGTATATGGAGGAATTTAAGGTGGGTGGTTATATGGGAGGCAGGGTTTAAGAGTCGGCACAACATTGTGGGCCGAAGGGCCTGTACTATGCTGTATTGTTCTGTGACCTATGTTCTATTATTGTCTAATCAAATTCTAATTACACACTCACAAATAATATAAATTCATTGGGATAATCCCAAAATCTAGGTACCATGAAAGCAAGAAATCACTTCAGAAAAGGAAGGGAAAATAAACTGGAGAGATGGTGTGGGAGATGCTTCCTCCAAACAGGATAGTCTTGCTTACTGGGATGGCTGAGCAGGCCAGCGCATATAAATGAAGGGGGGAAAGGGGGACAAAAAGGCAAGGGGTTGGATGGGGTAACAAGCACAAATGGCTAGACCTGATGCAAAAAAAAAGATGCAATTAACTGAAGCTGGACAATTCTATGTTAAGTCCTGTCAGATGAAAAATGAGGCATTGTTCTTTGAGTTTACATCGAGTCTTTTAACAGCATAAAGGCTATAGACCACAAATGTTAATTCCTGAATTTATTCCTCTTAAAGGTCATTTTGGTGAAAGAACGGCAGACATTTCAACTACTTAGTTAAGCTAAATATAATTTCATTTCCCCTCAATTATTTAATCGTGCCAAGATACAATGGAGCTTTAGAGTTACCCACATTTTGGGGATTACAGTAATTGGGGAATCAAATATAGATCCTTTCATTTATTGACTTTGATTCTTGCCATGCATTTCCTGTTGATGCAGTTCTTCCAACCATTATGGCAATTGAGAACATTGCCTAATGTGGCAGGATGTGGGTTTTACACCAAGACTAAACTAGATGTTTATTATAAGCATCATTTCCATCATCTTAAGAAACATTTATCAGCATGATAGCAGTCCCAGCACTCACTTATGTAGGCCACATCATGCCTAGTAAAAAATGCAGATCTTTAGCTGTGTATGTTAATGAGCAAAACAAATATTAGCCCCAAAACAAATACAATAAATATGAAGACCCTCAGTAGAAACTACATTACCTGTTCAACAATGTCACAGCACATTAATTTGTAGCAAATTGTTACTGCCCATCGTTAATCCAACTATTTGGTTTATCCCTGGTGTAAACAGAACAACACAAATTGAAACCAAATCATCTTTGCAAAAAGTCTCATTTATAAAAGTGAACTGCTGGGTTCTAACTCTGTTCTTCACATACTTTGTTTTAGTGATGAGTGAAAGGGGACATAAGTGTAATTTCAGTAATTGCTTATTCCAGCTAAAATGGCACAGGGTGTTGGAGTAAAGCTTATTTTAGGTCGAATATTATGAGTATGTGGATTAATTTTTCCACGAAGGATTTTGGCTGTATGCCAAAAATATAATAAATATGATAAAATATGTCAATTAAAGTATGAAATAGAAGTAACATTGCTATATTGTTAAAATATAGGTTAGATGGCACATTACAGACTGAGCATCCCTTATCTGAAATTCCAAAATCTAAAAACTTTGGAAATCCAAAAGTCTTTTTGAGCACTGACATAACATCACAAATGGAAAATTCCACAAGGTGCTGGGAAGGTTCCCAGGCGATGTGCACATCTATGTGCAGTAGACTGTTCTGATAAGTGACTTCAGGTATGTAATGAACAGAAGATAATGATTTTTTAAAAAAACACTGCATAAAGTGAAAAATGAAGATCTCAATCGTGTATTGAAAGAGTGGATTTGTCAGAGTCAGAGTGAACATATGCTGCCTAACAGTGTGCTGATCATGAAAAAGATCTATAATGATGAATAGAAAATTGAAAGTAACTGTGAATATTCAGCAGACTGGTTGCAGAAATTTAAAAGTCATGACATTAAGTTTTTAAAGATTTGTTGTGACAAAGCAACAGCGGAGAAATTCATTGCTGAGTTTCCCAATATTGCCATTGATGAAAATCCAACAAGCTGAATGGCTGCATCTGATGTGTGATGAACAAGTGTGAGACAAAGACTGGTTAATTGTAGAGGTAGCACATAAATTCAGAGTCAGGAATGATGGCGATGCTATACAGCCACTGACCGTCCACCTGGGCGGCTGAAGGTAGTGATAGCTCACCTTGATAATGGCTCCATGTATACATTATTGATTCATGCACAAAATTATTAAAGTATTATATAAAATTGCCTTCAGGATATATGTACAAGCTGTAAATGTAATGTAAATGGATTTCATGTTTAGAATTGTGTCCCATTCCAGTTATCTCATTGTGTAGATGTAAATATTTCAAGATCCAAAATCTGAAACACTTCTGGCCCAAGCAATTCAGATAAGGGATGCTCAACCTGTACTGAGTTATACAAAGATCCAGGCTTTATTGGATTTCGACTCCTTGCTTTACCGTTGGCAAAATCACTTCCACCTACATGGAAGAGGACTACAGCAACAGGGATGAGAATGGGTTTTTCATGACTTAACTCTATGACATAAATGATTAAATAAACTAATGTTCAAATGACAAGTTTACTTCAAGAACCATAAAACTAGCAGCAGACTATTTGGAATTAGACTTTTACTTCTAGAATCTTAGCCATTACAAATGTTCTCTCCATATTTTCTTTTCAAGGCCATGTATGAATTTTATAAGTTTCAATGTGATCATCTTCTTTTTCTAAACCAAGGATTCTGAACATTTTTCATGCCATGGACCAATACCATTCAGTAAGTGGGCCATGACCCTATGTGAAGCTTTTGAAGTTTGCAGACGACACCACCGTCATCGGACTCACCCAGAACAGTGATGAGTCTGCATATCAACAGCAGGTGGACCAACTGGCGCTCTGGTGCAGTCGGAATAATCTGGAGCTGAACACACTCAAGACAAAGGAGATGAAAGTGGATTTCAGGAGACATCCCCCCGTTATGTCCCCCCTCACAGTCTTCGGCAGCCCTGTGCCCACCATGGAGAACTTCAGGTTCCTGGGAACCACCATCTCTCAGGATCTGAAGTGGGAGCAGAACATCAGCTTCATCCCAAAGAAGGCCCAGCAGCGGATGTACTTCCTGCGGCTCTTGAGGAAATATGGTCTGCCTCAGGAATTGCTGCTGCAGTTCTACACTGCAGTCATTGAGTCTATCCTGTGCACCTCCATCACGGTGTGGTTTGGAGCCGCCACCAAGCAGGATAGAACCAGACTACAGCGCACAGTGAGGACTGCCGAGTGCATCATTGGAGCCTCCCTGCCCTCTATTGTGGACCTGTACTCTTCCAGGTTGAAGAAGAGGGCGGGGAATATCATAAAGGACTCCTTCCATCCTGCACACGGACTGTTTGAACTGCTTCCATCTGGTAGGCGCTTCAGATCCCTCCAGGCTAAGACTAATAGGCACTGGAGAAGTTTTTTCCCTACTGCGGTCACTTTGCTGAACAGTTAATTGCCGGTTAACTGTCGGCTAACTATTACTTGGATTGCACTACTTGTATGTATAATCTATATTTTCATTTATATTTATCATTATTATTGTTATGAGCAGAGAGACAACATCTGCCGAAAGTAAATTCCTTGTATGTGCACAGGTACTTGCCGATTAAAGTCTGATTATGATTCTGATTTGGGAACCCCTATTTCACCAGGTACAACAATCCTTCAATTCCAGGAATCAATCTTGTAAACCTTTCCAGAAGTTCCTCCATCACAAACGTATCCTTCCAGACTTGTACACAATATTGCAGATACCCTACATAATAGTCTCCACCATTATCCTTAAACCCTCTTGTAATACAGATCAAAAATATTCTTTGCTTTCCTAATGACTTGCTTCATCCGTAATTTTTCAATGATCAAAGGGTAGGTCATCCAGGTCCTCCTAAACACCAGCACTTTTCATCTCTATTTCAGCTTTTTCTTTTTTTTCCCACCAAAGTACTGACGTCACATTTTTCCCACATTACTTTCCATCTGCCATGTTCACCTTTTCTGTTTATTTAACTTGCACACAATCCTCCTGAAATCTCTCTGATACTCCTTACAAGTCATTTTGCATCATCAACAAATTTGGAAATGTTGCTTATGATCCACAGTGGTTATCCAAATCAACAAAAAAGATTCTGAACATCTTGGGTCTCATTTTGATCCCTGCAGCACCTCATAAGGCATAGCCCCAATCCAAAAACAGCCTATTTACTTCGACCATCAGCTTTCTGTCCATTGAAAAATGTTCAATTCTGACCTCAATATTACACTCACTTGTAATTTTGTTTAATTACATCTTATATGGAACCTTTTCAAAGGCTTTCTGATAATAGAAATTTAATAATCTTTACCTTATTTATTCTGCTAGTTACAATCTCAAATATATCTGACAGATTTGTCAAACATGATTCCTCTTTCATAAATCCATGTTGATTCTACCGTTATCACTTCCTTAATAATAAATTTCATCATTTACCTTAACACAAAATTCACATCAACTCATCTCTGATCTCTCTCCTCGACTTCTTAATCAGTTGTGCTATATTTGTAAACTTCCAATTTAAGGGAACGGTACAATTTTAATGTATTCAGTTTTTTAGGATCTTAAGTCTCCCCCTCCAGGGAAGCATTTATTATTCATCATACACTGCCACTGAAAAGAGCTTCCTTGAAACTCTGTAGCCATTGTAAATACAGTCAACTCCATCTTGGACACAAGCCTCCCCAGATTCGAGGACACCTTCAAACTGCCATGCCTCAAAAAGGCGGCATCCATCAGTAAAGATACCCCCCCCCCCCCCCCAATCACCCAGGATATGCCCTCTTCTCATTGATAATTGATACCATTAAGGTGGTGGTTTAGGAGTCTGAAGATACACAATGTTTCAAGAACAGCATCTTCTCTTCCGCTATCAGATTTCTGAATGAACAATGAATTCATGAATTTGACAATTAATTTTTATTATGCTCTGCTGCCGCAAAACAACAAATTTCATGACATACAGTATGCCAATGATATTAAACCTGATCCTTATTCCAATTATGATGAAGGTATTCCTACAGGGCAGGAAATTTCAGGATTTAGATCCAGCAATGTTGAAAGAACACTAATACATTTCTAAATCAAAATGGTGTGCCAGTTTAGAGGTGACCTGCCAGGTGTTGGTTCCATACACTCTGGTCCTCCTTGAGGATAGAGGCCAGGGTTTTAGGAGGTGCTGGAGAGGGACCCTGGATGAGTAACTGTAGAGCATTTTGTTGATGGAACACTGCACACACTATGCACCCATGGAAGGGATGAATGCTTAACAAGGTACAGTATATGGGATGTTTTGTCCATGATGGTGTCACTCTTCTTAAGAACTCTTGGAGCTGCAAGTGCAGAGTATTCCATCAGAGTCCTGACTTGCTCCTTGTACATGATGGGATGAGTCACTCACTGCAGGATTCCCAACTTCCAATCTGCTCTTGTAGCCATGCTATATACGTGGTTTATCCAGTTTAGTTTGACCCCTAGGTGCCACTGAATATTAAGAGATGGTGGTTAAACTCTCTCATGCTGTAAAGTGGCACTGCTAATGTACTTTGCAACACTGATGTTACTTGCCATGTCAGCTCATGCCTGCAAGTTGCCTTTGTCTAACTACAGGAGACACAGGTATGTCTCATTTCACAGGAGTTGCAAATGAACAAGGTGAAACCATTGGAGATACTTTACATCACTCTTCGATATCTGAGAGAAGACGGAGTGTAATTAGCTTGATTGGATGTTTTGTGAACAGGACATATCTGGGGAAATTTCAATACTGATAAGTAGCTACCAGTATTGAACCTCCCCTGGAATGAATCATATTGGCTTATTTCTGGTATCTACAATAGCATAGTCCTCAAGTGGAAATTGAGATGATTAATCTACTCAGTTACTTTTAGTCTCATGTGAGTATAAAAAATTTAGCCTTTTCCTGTCCTCATATTATTGTTAAGAAATGTGATGTTCCTCGAGCCATCTCCATGAAATTTGAAATTTAATGTCAAATTTTCCAGCAACATTTATGACTAACTCTGCTAAGAGTGTAGAGTTTCAATCTGATATGCTGGTTACAAGAGTACTTATCTCAGTCTGTTTCTGTGCTGTTCAGTATACATGTAGTTACAGTGGCAGCTTCACGAGGTTGGCACTTTCACTTTTAGGATAGTGACAAGTGCTTCCATTATCTTCATGGTACTTCAAAACTCTAGGTTTAAGGCATCAGGCCTTGGAAATTTAATTCCATCTTTTTAATCCCATTAAATTCTCCAGTACAGCAGATTCCCAGTTAATTGGGTCTTCGGTTTATCAGGACAGCTGCTTATTTGAGAAAATTCTTAAAGAACAAATAATAATCAAGATAATAGTCGGTATTTCCTTTGTTTATTTAGGACACTATGCCACTTAATTGGGACAGGAGATTGTTGCCGAACAATTTCTAACTAGCATCAGTCATGTGTACTTATGTGGCTATTAGACACCATATACATGCTCAGATTGAACAGTTTGTAAATTGCATTAATTGTGCGTTGGTGTTCAAAAAAGTGATTTATTTTGTCACTGATTGTTGGTGAGAAATAAGTAGTAAGACAATTAAGAAATGTTTTGCTCACTGCAGTTTCAAGCATTCAAGCTTGGATATGTGAGAAACAGCCAGAAGTGAACATGAAACAATTTCACTACGTACTTTAGTAAGTTAAGAACTACATAGAATTTGAAGGTATCAACAATCATCTTGAATATTACAATGGAAATGAAGATTTGAAGGATGCGAGCATTTCTAACTGGCATCAGGCCCGTGCACTTGTGTGGCTATTGGACACTTCACCAGGCTTAGGGCAATCAGTTTTTAAATAGTGTCAGGTGTGCATGTTTGTGCTATCTTATTCACTTGGGCCGACTGACACCAAATTAAAAAAACAGTGATTTTTGACACTACTTCATGCAGGAAGGCAATGAAGGCAGTCCATTATCTGATTAGGTGTCTGCACTGATTTTGTTCATTTACAGTCAATCAACAGAACACGGCCATGTACTGAATGAATTCCTCCATCGATAACTATTAGGAACTAATACACAGATTTATAGTATTATAGAAATATTGGTAGTGTTCTAATTTGTTCTGTATTTCTATATACATAACTTGTTACTCAGTTAAGCAGTAGTTTGTCTTTTATGAACTATTTCAATGAAACTTTGGCTAATTGGGGCAGTCACTTAATTGGGCCAAAATGTACTGGTCCCTACATATCCCAGTTAATCAGAATCCACTGTACTTTTTTTTTACTAATTATAATTCTTCTGGATTCTTTATTCACATGGAACCTGTGGATCCCTATACTTTCTTCCTTATTCCCAAATATTGCCCCCCATATAGCTTCTTCTGTGTTAGTATGTCAGACCTACATTAATCTTTTACTTTTACATATTCAGAAATGCTTTGTCTGTTTTTATACCTCTCGTATGCCGAAGACACTGAATCATTATCAGCAAATTGGGTTCATTTAATCCAATTAATGTACAAAGTAGATGAAAGACAAATGCACTCTTTGAGGGCTCTGTTATTATATCTTCAGCACAAAGCAAAAGAAAAAAATCAGATGGCATATCAATGGCTTATGGATAATTTTCGTAAATAGGGCAGCAAAAGGGACAGCATTTGAACAATACATAACAACAAGAAATTGAATTATTATAGCACCTTAAGATAGGAGAGCACACCACAGATGGAAATTCACAAACCAAGTGGAGATTACAAAGAAAAAACATCTAGGTTCCTGTTCCAGTTATTTTTTAAGTGCTGTAAAGTATATAAAGAAACTGTAACAACCAACACACACAGCTCTAATAGGTTCACTACATGTTCAAATTCAACCACAGATTTTATACTAAACTCATTGTCAGTGGCTTTTGAATAAATGACCACTAACTCACAGCAAAGAAGGTCACAAATAAGCTACAAGGAGATTTTCCATTCCCATGGAATGTATCCGAGAAAGATTCAGTATCTTCAGTTCTTAGCTCAATTGGTTCTGCTCCAACCACGTCAGCAGATGTGGATTCAAGTTCCATTCCAGAGTCTTGAGCACATAATCTGGAATGCTGCTCTGCACTCTATCTAAAGCCTCCTTCTTATAATGTAGTGACCAGACGGCACATAAGCCCTTAAATACAGCCTAGGCAAAGTTTTATACATCTGCAACATGACTAACTTTTGTACTCAACAACATAATCACTGATGGCAAATGTGCTGTATGTCTTATTTACTAGCTTCATAAATAGATTCTAGCTTCTTTACTAGATTCTGCAGATGCTGGAAATCTAGAGCAACATACACAAGATGCTGGAGGAACTCAGCAGGTCATGCTGAATGAGGTAACAACTCTCTCTCACTGCTCCCCCTCTGTGATCTCTGTTGCCCTTCAACTCTTCTACCATGTGTTCACTTAGGCTCGCTACCACAGCCACATATTCTTCCTGGGAACTTGCCTTTGCTGCTATCTCGATCCACATGGAGTACATGCCGGTCCATGGCCTCCTCTTCTGCTATGATGAAGCCACTCTCAGGTTGAAGCAGCAGCACCTTATATTCTGTCTCAGCAGTCTGCAACCTGATGGCATGAACATTGATTTCTCTGACTTCTGGTAATATTCCCCTCCCTCTTCCCTCTTCTTCATTTCTCCACTCTAGTCCACCCTCCCACACCTCTTCTCCTCAGCTGCCTATCATCACCTTCTGGTGCCCCGCCACCCTGTCCTTTTCTCCTCCTGTCCCCTCCTATTGGATTCTTTCTTCTCCAACCCTTTGTCTTTTCCACCTATCAACTCCCAGCTTTCAGCTTCCTTTGCCCCTCCCCCTCCCCACCCACCTGGCTTCACCTATCACCTTCTAGTTTGTATTCCTTCCCTTCCATCCACCTTCTCATTCTGGCATCTGCTCCCTTCCATTCCAGTCCTGATGAAGGGTCTGAGTCTGAAACACAGATTGTGTATTTGTTTTTCTAGATACTGCCTGACTTGCTGAGTTCTTCCAGCATCTTGTGTGTTCTTTATCTTCTTTAATCACACTATTGACTTGCCCTGCTACTTTTAAGGAGATATGGATTTGCACCCCAAGATCCTTCTGTACATCATTGCTCTTAAGGGTCCTTCCATTTACTATACATTTCCACTTGCAGCTGACCTCCCAAAATGCATCACCTCACATTTGTCTAGATCAAACACTTCTCCACCCAGATTTCCAACTGATCGATATTTTGGTGCAATGTGTTGTGACTGTGTCTAAGTCACTGGAGAAAATGGGGAACTAGTGGATATGAAAGTTGATATTTATGAAGACCAACAGATATTCTTTCGGAGGTGCTCTTGGTAGAGTCCCACAAACTCAAAGTACTGTACATCATATTCTTATACCCTTAAAATCAAATGTAACAGTAGGAGATTCAATACAATTTCAATAGTTACAATGACATTGTTTACTTCAATGCATATCAAGAGTACCATAGAACCACAGATCATTACAGCACAGAAGCAAGCCTTTTGGCCCTTCTTGGCTGTGCTGAACCATTTTTCTGCCTAGTCCCACTGACCTGCACCTGTGCCATATCCCTCCAAATGCCTCTCATCCATATACCTGTCCAAGTTTTTCTTAAATGTCAAATGTGAGCCTGCATTCACCACGTCATCTGGCAGCTCATTCCACACTCCCACCACTCTCTGAATGAAGAAACTCCCCCTAATAATCCCTTTAAGCTCTTCCCCCTTCACCCATGACCTCGGGTTTTTTCTCCCCTAGCCTCAGTGGAAAAAGCCTGTGATGCACCATCAATAACTCACACTGAGACATAAGGCGAGATATCGGCTTTTATTGACTGGAAGAAGGAACCAGGAGTTAGTGTCCATCATACTATGACCTGGAGACTGAGGCCGAGCGTCAGGCCTCAGATCGCCTTTATACAGGGGCCTGTGGGAGGAGCCACAGGAGCAGTCAGCAGGGGGCGTGTCCAGACAGGCACATAGTTCACCACAGCCTGCTTGCATTCACTCTACCTATACCTATCATAATTTTATACACCTCTATCAAATCACCACTCATTCTCCTACACTCCAGGGAATAAAGTCCTAACCTATTCAACTTTTCTCTGTAACTCAGTTTCTCAAGTCCCAGCAACATCCTTGTAAACCTTCTCTGCACTCTTTCAACCTTATTAATATCCTTCCTGTAAATAGGTGACCAAAACTGCACACAATACTCCAAATTCGGTCTCACCAATGTCTTATACAACCTCACCATAGGAGACACTTCTGAGACTACGTCCACACTAGACTGGATAAAATCTGTAACCAAAGCTTTTTCCTCTTCATTTTGACTCTCCATCCAAACTGCAATGGCGTTTTCCTCCCCTGAAAACAGAGTTTTTCTAAAATGCTCTCCAGAGTGTGTAAATCTGAAAACGCTGGTTGGGCAGTGTAGTGTGTATGGGGTAACCAGAGCTTTTTAAAAACTCTGTCATGACACGCCAGAACAGATGGTGGCGGCAGCACTTAAACCCATTACCCAAATCCTGGACTGATGCAGGCCAATTAACACAACCCCATTGTCTTAACATTTGGCTGATGCATATGCAAAAGTTTCATGGTCACTATTTGGAGTCAAAGAGTCATAGAAAACTACAGCATGGAAACAAGCCTCTGGTCCATGTAGTTCATGCAGAACCATTTAAACTGCCTAGTCCCATTGACAATTAAATGACAATTAAACTTGAACTTCAATTTGAGTTTGTATTCTTCTTTGCCTTTCCTATTCAAGTGCCTGTGTAAATGTCTTAAACACAATGACTGTATCTGATTCCACCACCTCCTCCCAAAAGTGTGCTCTACATATTAATCACTTTGTGTTTAACAAAACTTGCACCTCTGATCCCTTTTAAAAACTTTCCTCTCACCTTAAACCAATATCCTCTTGTTTTTGATACTCCATTATGAGAAAATAATTCAAATTATCAAAGAAATTGAATAATTTCCTGATAAGCATAAAGATTTCTTGATACAGAGTCTTGGCCTGAAATGTGGACTGTTTATTTCCTAGATAGATGCCTGACCTGTTGAGTTCCTCCAGCATTTTGTATATGTTGCAAGACACTTAATCTTCCCTTTGCTGACTGCCAACTGGATTTATATATGTTGCAAATCAGTTATCAGCAAGTTGACAGGAACAAGCTGTTTCTCTTTCAGAAGCAAAGATAAGAAAAATTAAGAAGCTACTGTTTTATACTGAGATATCTGGAGGCCCTGCAATATTTGGAATGATTTTATCTATAATGAACTTTGTATTTTCATCTCTCTGTCATACAGCCAGGCAATTAAAACAATGCTTTTAGAGAAGATGTATGCACATCAAGCTTCCACAGTGGATTCAGTTGAATCTATTTTTATCTAATATGACAGGAATATGGCTAGCCTGTGTGCAAAGATGATTTCATGTTCCACCAAATTTTGTTTCTTATTGAAGTTACCTGCAATTTATCTGATTTCAATAGTTTCTGCAGCTAAAGCAATAGAGGCTAAATATCTTTGAGATTTTTAGTGAATTAAACCATTAGCCAAAATGATGAATGTTACACTGATGTCAAAAGTTTATTTTATTTTTGAACAGTGCTTATTAATCAACATCTTGCAGTATTTCAATGGCATTTTATTAAGCTCTTTTGTACATGCAGCCCCTTGCAGGCACAAATATGAAAAGGCTAGTCAGCACAGCCACTCAAGCAGTGTTACTAATCTTGTTGTCTATTTATCCCTCAGATATGTCTGGGGTATTTGAAAAGAAACACTGTTCATTGAAAGTAGAGCACAACATTATAATTTCTGTTTCATCTAGATCAGCTAAATCAATTGACTATGGAGTGAAAGCCAGTTGTCTGTCAAATCTCTGTGTGCTAGTGGTAATGTATTTCAATATGAATAATGAAGAAGGACTACTGTAACCACTGGGTATCATGAAATTCAAGGTAGGAATGTAAGAGTGCATATCCTTTTAGAGCCATACAGCATGGAAACAGGTACTTGCTTCATCCATGCCAAGCATGACAGCTCATCCAAGCTAGTCTCATTTGCCATTGTTTGGCTTGTAAACTTCGAAACCTTTCCAATCCATGTACCTGTCCAACTGCCTTTTATAAGTCACTATTGAATCTGCCTCAACAACTTGCTCTAGCAGCTGATTCCACATTCTGTAGATACCACCCTTCAGGTAAAAAAAAATTGCCAAAATTCCTCTTAAATCTTTCCCCTTTCACCTTAAACCTATGCTCTCTTGTTCTTGATACAACTGCAGGAAAAAGACTGAGTGCGTTCACCCTTTTACCCCTTATTTTATATGTATACCTCCAAAATCACCTCTCAATCATTTATGCTCTAAGGAATAAATTCCAAACCTATCCAACCTCTCCTTATAACTCAGTCCCTCAAGGTCAGCATTCTTATGATATTTTTCCTGCGCTCCTTCCAGTCCAATAACATCCTTCCTACAGCAGGGCAAACAAAACTAAAAGCAATACTCCAAGTGCGACCTCACCAGCACACTATACAATCACACCATGAGCTCCCATGGTGTCCTGACTTATGAAGGCCAGTGTGCCAAAAGCCTACTTTACCAGACTATCTACCTTTGATTCCACTGGCAGTGAATGCTGTTGTTGCACTCTGAGGTCCTTCTGTTCTAGGACCCTGCCTTTAACTGTGAAAGTCCTACCCGGATTTGATTTTCCAAATTTAACACCTCATGCTTATCAGAATTAAACTCCATTTGCAACTCTCAGCCCTTTACTCAGCTGATCAAGATGACCACATAATTTTTCATAACCTTCTTCATTGCCCATTCAACACCTATTTAGCGTCATCTGCAAACTTACCAACTATGCTTTGTACATTCTTATCCAAACTGCTGATACAGATAATAACAATGGGATTGGCACCAAATTGGTGAGGTTTTGTTTGATTTATTGCACCATAAGACCATAAAGTATAGGCCATGTCGCCCATCAAGTCTGCTCCACGATTTCATCATGCCTGATCCACTTCCCCCTCAACCCCAATTTCTTGCCTTCTCCCTATTACCCTTCATGCCCTGACTAATCAAGAACCTAGCAACCTTTACCTTAAATATACCCAATGTCTTAGCCTCCACAACCACCTGTAGTAACAAATACCACAGATTCACTACTCTCTGGCTAAAGAAATCCCTTTTCATCTCTGGTCTAAATGGGCTTCCCTCTATTCTGAGGTTGAGTCCTCTGGGTCTTATGCTCCCACACCATAAGAAACATCCTCTCCACATCCACTCTATCGAGGCCCGTCAACAGTCAATAGGTTTCAATGAGGTCCCTCTCATTCTTCTGAATTCCAGTGAGTACAGGTGCAGAGCCATCAAATACTCATCATATCAATCCCAGAATCATTTTTGTAAACCTCCTTTGAACCTTATCTAATATCAACACAAAAATAGTAAAGAATATTCCAAAAGTAAATAAAAAGTGAATTACAAAGAACATTAGTGTTTGTAAATGAAGCATTTTGGGCACTTAATATACATTTTCAGGACAAATCTAGCAAATTCAGAATTGGGTTAAACACTGCTCTATTTTGCACAAAGTCTTTCCACCCCATATCATTGACTCTAGATCACTTAGATCTGGACATGAAAACTAACTCTGTTTGATAAATGACTGCAGCAATTTGCACATCTCATCCCAGAGGAGCTTCATCATGCAAATGTTTCACAGCAGGCCAAATAAAGAAATACTAGGACAATGACCAAAAACTTCCATAAGGAAGATAGAAAGCCTTATGGAGGGAATTTCTTATGAAGCAATCAAAATTAGGATGCACAAGAAACCAGAACGGGATTTGGCAGTATATTTAAGAATTTAAATACAAAAAGTAACATGGATGCTAACATTTAAAATAAAGGACAGAATATGATAGTTTTGTTCAATCAGAGAAACAATGTCTATGAAAAAAGGAACTATTAACATTTCAGGTCAAGTACCCATCAGAGATGAATGAGTTTAGATATAAAAAATTTTTTGTGCAAACAAAGAGAGAAAGGAACAGAAAAGGTCAGTGATAGGGTGGGTGGGATGCAGGAGAGAATAACTGACAAAAGCGATGATCGTCAAAGGCAAAAATAATGGAACAAGTAAAGAAACAAAAATACTGGCTGTGGTAATGCCATAAAAAAATTCAATAGCTTTATCTAAAACTGAATTCAGTGCAATAACGACATGCTACTATTCAATTTTAAGTTGAACATTATCAGAACAAATTAAAGGGTGAGAGGCAAGAATGAAGCACTAAGGTGATGAGGAACTGTTGGCTTACTTCAGACCTGTAATAATAGCATCAAAAGAGGGTAGAAATTACAAGCATGAAACCTCAAAAGTAAGGTCTGTAATGGAGTCAAGGAAAAAAAAAGCAGAGAGGTGATGGTCTCAGATCCAAACTAAGTCAAAAGATGCATACGTGGATTCAGGGATAACTCCAGCATTATAGACAAGCAAGAAGTATCTTAAGTAACAATGGCAAATGGAGCTATAGGCCTGACAAATCTAAGAGCTAATGAATGATTAGATATCTAGAAGAATCACTATTACAGGTGAGTTTATAGAACTGAGAAACCAGACTTCAATCCGTGGACTTCTGCACACCTTTTGATAAAGCAAAATAGCAGTATTTAACATGGGACAAGTCCAAGGTTCAAAAGCCACTTTTTCAAAAAAATACAATTCTCAATATTCTGACTAAAATCAATTACATCAAAAGAAATCTGACTCGTCTCCTATTGATGACTTTTTAAACATGATAATTTTTACAAAATGATTGATTGCTGTGTGTAATTCAATATCCAAGGATTTGAGAGTTGCTATATAACTATAAAATTTTAAACATACCGTGAACAATGATTCCCATATCCAACACCAATATATCCCCTCACCAAAGTCAATCACAATCCCCTGGATCTATACCAACCCAACCTCCAAGACCCCAGCCAGGTACCAAACGACTCCAAAGTCTGCCTACAACTTTCTATCAACACAAGAGATTCTGCAGATGCTGGAAACCCAGAACAACACACGCAAAATGCTGGAGGAACTCAGCTAGTCAGGCAGCATCTATACTAACTGCCCATTATGCCACTGGCACTTAGGGCAGCATTGAAGATTCTCCATCTCCAGCAGTGTTCAAGGCTTCCTTCATTGTGTCAGTAGCTCCTTCGGTTTTCACTACTATCAGTCATGCAAGTCCCGAGTGGAGACTCAGAAATACCATCGGACTCAGACATAGAAGGATTTTTCATTGCTATTTCCCTAACAATTTTGTTTAGGCTTGTTAGCCCTGAGCTGAAGAAGCCCTGGAGGGCCAGTGAACTACTCTTAGCCTGTCCTCTACCCTTTGCCATACCTGTCTAGCATAGGTGAGCCTACCAAGATCCAAAGCATAAAGCCCTGACTCCAGCCAGCATAGCTCACGGAGGCACATAAACCCCCAAGCCACAACAAGGTTGTGGTTCTCTTGGAGGAGGCAGCATCTAAGGAAAGGAATAAACAGTTGATATTTTGGGCCAAGACCTCTCATCCTTTATCTATGCCTACTCATCTGTATATCCTAAACACATTTCCTGTCACTTATGAACTAAGCATACTAACCCACTTCTTTCCCTTTGCAAGCCCCACAAGAGCAGAACAAAGAACTACTTTTCACATATTAATTGTGCAAGGTCTTTCTGTGCTGCAGCCTCACAAGAAAATCTTGATTGCCTGTGAATGGCATTACATTAATGGATCTTTCATGGTAGCAAAGAATTTCCAAACTATCATTCTTTGCAAGGTTCTTAAAAACTGGACTGTTGTTCAGTTTTTCCTAACTTCTATCTTTAAAATCTACTTGGCATTACTTCATCACCTTTACTATTACTTCATCGCGATCCTCGACAGTGTCTTGCACAATGGCCTTGCCTTGTCATCACGTTTCTTATTGAAATTAGACATAATAAATTTACTAAGGTTCAATACTCACAGTGACATTAAATGAAATAGAATTATGCCATTTTCCACTTAAAAAAATTAAGAATGGATAGAAATTGCACCACTGCATCTTCATTTTACAATATGAATTTACGATGCCCATCTTACACTGGCAGAGAAAAATTGAAAAGAAAAATTCATGTAACTATATGAAAATTAACTAACATAATGTTGCTTATAATACATCAGTAGGATAGGGAAAAAAAATCAACATGAACCATCTGAAACCAAGGTGCCAAGTTGACTCTTTCCAACTCACAGTTCAGGTTACCACATACAATCCCCCACTTCCAAAACAAAACATTGACTCCTTCACTTTACAGTATTAAGCTATCCACTGAGCAGAAAGTTATGACATAGTAAGCCAGGCTCTACACAGGTTCCTGATTACAATTTAAGGCTTACTATGTGGTAGAGCATTCAATGAAAGGAAGTGACAGAAGTGATATTATAAACATCACCTGTACAACCAGAGGATAACACAATCTTACATTCTGGCATAGATCATCAAAAGGAAGTGAAAGACCAAGTTGAATGATGAATAAGATATATGTAATTCACAGTAATTTGTTTTTATTCTACAAGTTCTATTGGAGCATGATTTCAGCCACATAACAATATAATGTGGAAGTAGAAATTGCTCAGGAATACCTCCCTTTCCCCACCACATAATTTTTGAAATAACCATGTGAGCTAAAATTCAACATGAAAGTTGGAATGTCAAAAATATACTGAACGATTACTCTGGTCATACACAGCTATAATGCCAATATCGAATTAACAAGTGGATATCTAGCTGCAGTGAACACGTGCAACATGCAGATTACGAGTGAAACAATATAGTCTCTATTGCTCAAATTTATCAAAAGCTAATGTCACCGAAAGCACCCATGGCTATCTGCCGAACCCAATATTCAATTGGAAAGCAGTATTATCAATGTATAAAATCTGTAAAAATAAATCAATAGTTGCTTACTATCAAACTGGTTATTGATCTTTCATTCAAGGTACGAAATACATGAGGAATAGAAGCCCTGTTCTTAAACACTCCCTGCCTCTAGTTGAGTATGCAAATTGAGAAACTCGTCTTCTCAAAACCACTGAAAGCACCACATTGTCATTTAAACTAGTTTCATGCACTGGGTTTTCATCCTATCCATAGCAGAGATCTTGATGAATATCTCTGAACAAAAACTGCAGTACCTTGGTCCGTAGTCACTCCCTAAAGATCCCATTCTCCGGGGAGGTTTGGGAGAAGTGTTTACATTTACATTCTTGGCGTTCTGTGTGCTTGCTTTCATCACTGCCTCTGGCTCTGAAGAAGAAGGTTTCAGTTTTGTTCCTGCCATCTTTCAGACTGCATAGAGTTCTCTCCAATTAATTTTGCCCATTGACATCCACAGCAGTTATTGCTCTGCATAAAACACTGCAGGCAGCTACCACCTGGCCTTACATCCATACGCCTCTCCCTCCGCTTAGAAGTGGAATCGTCCTAATCACCAGATTTTTTTTTCCGTCGGTCTTCACGATGTAAGGAATAAGAAGGAATGCAAAATCTTGGTGTTGCTAGTTATTATGACAACAGCAGCCAGCAACAGGGAATGAAGTATTCGACAAACACGACGGGCGAGGAGCACGTGAAATGCTACGGAACCCTGTTTCTATTGTCCACGGGCTGTTAGTGTAGGTGGAGAATTTTGTCCCATTGATACAATTAAAGTTACAAAAGCAAGGTGCGTGCAGAAAAAAAGTATGTAGCAATGTGTGCCCTTTTCACTTAAATCATATACATAACATAAATTGTCGCTGTAGGCACAAGCACCTTCATGCCAGTGGGGAGAAAGAACCGTTACCGGACCCATTTCCGTTCACGTATCTAAAGAATTTTACCGACCAGTTCATGATACTGGGTCATTCTAAAGCACTTTAGTCATCAAATACTGATTATGATTTACAAAACCCTGCCGAAAATCTGAAGAACAGGTCGCCATAAAAAGCAGCGTGATTATGACCAATGATCTGTTCGAGCCATATTAGTTTTGGGCTCATGTTGGCCAGAAAACTTGGGGAAAAAATCCTTACTATTGAACTGGAGTGTCATCCTAGATGTTGTAATCATGTTCCTGACGGAGGCAAATGAACATGCAATAAGACTCAAAATATACTGTCCACCCATTACCCACATTGAGAAAAAAATCCCATGGTTAAAAGCCGCTGAGCAATAATAGTTTAATCATAAATTAAAATGTTAAACATTTATTATGATATACATTTTTCAAATCTTATATAAATTGTACTGGTTTATTGTATATGTACATCAAGTATTTAGGATTAAATTCATTAGATCAAATGCCAAGTTTATTTTTTCTATATAGAGATAAGAGCACAATAACATCCATTCTGGCCCAACAACCACAGGAGCCAAATTATATCCATGTGACTAATTAACTTTATCCTGCAAGTCTTTCAAATGTGGGAGGAAACCGGAGTACCCAGAAGAAACCTACATGGTTACAAAGTAGCAGTGGGTATTGAACCTAGGTCACTGCCATAGAATATAATGTTACACTAACGCCATGCTATTGTGCCTACCCTGCCCCCACTCCGAACTTCGTGTTTTTGAATGTTTGGCTCTGAAGTAAATAATTCAAAAAAGGTGTTCAGTTCTGGTTACACCTTCCCCATCACGAATGGAATGGAAAACATTTTATTAAGAAATTACAAGAGTAGATATTCAGAGATTTCTCTCTTCAGATTGCAGCAAAAATAGAATTTATTCTGACTATTGTAAATCTGCAGAAATATATTTGTGAGAAATAAACTGGAAACCCAGGTCAGGGAACACTACTCTAGGGATAAAATCAGAGCAATACTGTATTACAAGATAATGATATCATTAGGTCTGATAAATCAGCCTGAAAAAGTGATGGCTCTACTTCCCAACTTGTGTTCAGTTCTTGTCATCACATTTTAAGATGCAAGGCCTTGGAAAGAACACCATTCTATAACACTCCTCTACAGCTGCGCAAACCAGGAAATGCTTAGGAAATTTTTACATGGCCTGAAAAATGTGGGGCACTTTAATAAAACTTTATATAAAAGAAAATTCCGGCTGCATGGCAACAAAGGCTACGTCTGTGGGAGCATTTCAGCTACTGCAGGGCCATGCACCTGTGCAGCTTGGAGGGAACAGTGTCATTCTAGTTAATTTGTTTTCTTCATTTATGACAATGTATTTGCAATAAAGGATTTCAGCAAGGTGAAACACTGGATTTTTTCCCCTTTGAGCTGAGAAGATTAAGGGGAAATTTCATGAATGTACTTAAATCTCAAATAGTTCCTACAGAATATATCAGGAAAATCAAAGTGTTTACTGTGGCAGAGTGCCTGGCACAAACAGACAGGGATTTAACATTATTAGTAAAGAAAAATGAAGCAACATTAGGGATGGTAAGATATTTGGTGAATTTTCATGATCTGAACATGTTGCTTTAAAAGTTATTGGAAACAGATTCCACAGGAAATTGGATAAACTTCTGAAGACAAAAGAATTACAGACTTAAGGGAAAGAGTTTGGAGTTGAACCTACTTTTGGTTCATTTATAGGACTGGCAAAGGTAAAATGGTGTGTGTTGCAAAATGGACCAAATGGTTTGTTCATAGCAACACATACAAAAAATGCTGCCCAGCAGCCCAAGCAACATCTATGGAGAAGAGTACAGTTGACGTTTCAAGCTGAGACCCTTCATTAGGGCTGGAGAAATCTGCATTTGCAGATTTTCTCTTGTTTGGGTTTGTTCATAGTCTATGATTCTATCAAATATGTACAGAATGAAAGAGAGGTCAGGGCATCAGCACAATACAAAGTAAACAAATAACTGCATTGAAGTTAGACATAGTAAATGAGGCTTTTTATGTAATCCATTAATGTTCTCTGAGCAAGACAGACAACAGGAAATGAATTTAGTTCCATGATCTAATTTCAGTTCTGACAATACCGTTAAATAAACACTGAGGCTTGCCTCATTCTGAACAGAGATCTTATTAAGTAGGAAAACTACCCTTCGTATCTTTATGCAACAAATTATTCATTCTAATTGATTTGCACAAGACTAATATCAAATGATAATAAATAAATAATCACTTACATAGTGCCCTCCACACTCTCACGATCAGCTTCACAATCAACACAGTTATTATATAACCAATTTAAGCACAGCAAGATTCCACAAAAAATGTAGTGAGGCACCAATCTTTATTGGTGTTGATTCTGGTCTTATGACAAAATTAGTCTTTCACATCTAGCTGAATAGGCAGAGTAGGTCAATTGCATTGCTACAGCCACATGCAGTTTAATAGTCCCATTGCCTTAGTATATAAGAATAAATGACAAAGGAAGGAATAGGATATGCTGTTGTTTAGAGCTTCCCAAAGAAACATAAAAATATAATTGTTTTGATGTCAGACAATTGTAGGCTAGAGACTGCTCTGGTTCTTTACATGCACGTTATTTGCATAATGTGAATATTGTATATTTAATGCATGTTTATCAATAAACAATGCACTGTTCTTGCAGCTTATGTCATTAAGTATTGGATATTTTTAGTTAAAACTACAAGTTTTGCCCAATTTGCAGTGCCAAACTGGAACCAATCAGATTTCACTTCCTTTGAAAAACACACAGCACATGGCATCTACAAGCCATCAATACCAAATTACATCCTGTGAAATGCATGTACTGTAGCTGAGATCAGGTGAGAAACTGATCAGAGTGATTAAGATACTATTAACCCCTTTGTGATTCAACACTCCATTGATGGTGTCTATATTCACACATGGAGAATGTTCTGGTGAATTTGTCAAGCATCCTTTCACTCCAGCATGATCTCAAAAGGAAGAAAGCTGATAGTTTCAGAAATTTAGAATATCCTAAAATGTTTTCCAATCAGTTTCATAACTTCAAAGTTAACTGCTCTGTGATCAAACTATAAATAAGTTCCAATGAAACTGTATTTTGAAAGTAATCACATAATTTTTTAGTGATGTTCGTTAAGGAATAATTACTAACCAGGACAGAGACAGTCCTGCTGCTTTTATTTTATATATATATTACTATGGGATGTAGATCTCAGAGAGCTGGGCTTAAGCTTATTCAAAAGCTGGCACCTCCAATATGTAAAACTTCGTCGACATGGAGCTTCCTGACTAGATTTGATTCTCAGTTTTATCTGTGGGAGGAAATTAACTGTTGATGTTCTGGGTCGAAACCCTGCACAGCTGAGAGTGAAGAGGGCAGAAAATACAAAAGATTGAAAATACATTCCGTCAGATTCAAGGACAGCTTCTTCTCTGCTGTTATCAGACCTCTCATATGAAAATGTTATTGATAACTACAAAAAGTATATTGTTTATCCTTCAAAATGCATCAAATGAATAATATTCATAAAATATAAATGTGCATACAAATCATTATTGGTATTGGTTTATTATTGTCACATCTCCTGTCTTTATTTTTTAGTGCTGGTGCAAGATCTTGACTCATTCTTCCTTCCCAACCACCCCGCCCCCCACACACACACAAATGCTGCATGACCCACTAAGTTCCTCATGGACTGTGGCGCTAAATTCCATAATCTGGAGCTTTGTGTGTCTAGTTTTGATTCTCTTTAGTGCCGCCTAACAGGAAAGAGGCGAAAATAAGTATTTTTAATGCAGCATAAGACATGACAGAAGAATCAGTGCTGCAGCCTCAACAGATAACAATTTATGTAAAAAAAAAGATGAAATTTCCAAAGGTGTGGTTGCTAAATTTTCAGAAGAAGTAAGGTTTGGTAAGAAAATATGCAGGAGGAAGATTGTAAAGATGCTCCAAAGGAATATGGATAAGCTAAGCGAATAGGCAAAGTTCTAGCAGATGTATTATAATGTGGGAAAATATTAAATTGCTCCATTTTCGAAGGAAGAATGAGAGATTGCAGAGGACTCCAAGCTTTCTAGTGCCTAACCTGCACAGGCAGGTACAGCTGGTAATGAGCAATGCAAATATAATGTGTTTTATTTTAATGCAAGCAGAGCTTCTACTTCAGTTACATAAATTGGTGTAAACCACATATAGAATTAGTCTATTTAAGGAAGGATGTTAATGCATTGGAAACAGTTCAAAAGTCTTTACTCAGTAATGACTGGAATTAGTAGATTGTCATGAGAAAACTTTTGAAAGTCCAGACATGTGTCTTGAGTTAACATTGACATGTGACTTCAGTGAAATATACAAGAGCCTAAGGGGTTTTGACTGGGTGGATACGGGGACTGAGTATTGGAAAACATGCATTCTTTAGTTTTAGCTTCTTGTGAAAGCTGTTAAAGCTAGAAATCACAATATAATAATGAGGGGTTGCCTACTTACAATGGAGATGAAATAAAATACTTTCTCTCTGGGAAAAGAGAATCTGCAACATACACAAAATGCTGGAGGAACTCAGAAGGCAGGCAGCATCTATGGAAAAGTGTAAACAGTCAACTTTTCGGGCCGAGACCCTTCAGCAGAACTGGGGAAAAATGCTGAGGAGTAGATTTAAAAGTTGGGGGAGGGGAGAGAGAACCACCAGGTGGGAGGTGAAACCTGGAGAAGGAGGGATGAAGTAAAGAGCTGGGAAGTTGATTGGTGAGATAAGGTGAGAGAGGGAAAAGGGGATGGGAAATGGAGAGGGAGGGACGGTGTTGGGGGATATTATTGGAAATTTGAGAAATCAATGTTCATACCATCAGGTTGGAGGCTACCCAAATGGAATATAAGGTGTTGTACCTCCAGCCTAAGTGTGGCCTCATCACAACAGAGATGAGCATATCAGAATGGGAACGAGAAGTGGAATTAAAATGGGCAGCTATGGGAGATCCCGCTTATTCTGATGAAGAGTAGCTGCTCAGTGAAGCAGTCTCTCTATCAGAGAATCTCTAATACATTTTTCTTCAAAGAGAAGCAGAAGCAAGGTCTTTTTTAAAGAATCAGAAGTAGATAGGCTCTTGATAGAGAATAAAAGATAACCCTGAGTAGATGACAATAAAGAATTCAAGTTACAATCAAATCAGTCTTGATCTTTGCAAAAAATGAAGTCATCTGCTCCCAATTCAAATTCATTAGTTACCTGACCAGAGTTGAAACCAGAACCTTTTGACTCAGAGGTGAATGTGCTACCGGTTGAACAATTAAAAGACATGGAAGCAATAAAAAAGTATGTTCAAGTCATGACAATGATTCCAAAAAAATAAAAGTAAAATTCTGTTAAAGTTGAAGATGTGAAATAGAAATACCAAAGACGAAACAACAGATGTTGCTGGAGAACTTCTGACTAGGAAAATGTAATGTATTTAAAAGCTCTGAATTGAGCCAACAAAAGTAAACTTGTTACATTTGAAATTGGTGAATATTTAGCTAGACTCCTGCCTCTTGTATAGGTATTGGAGGGCGGCAGCAGCATTCCTGCTGAATGTTTATAATCACATCTGTAAATTTTCACCTTTGCTGTTATTAGCCCACTCTTTTCCACCCATTAGTAAAAAAAGCACAAGATCTTCGGCTTGTATCTCAATTAATTTGAATCTGCAACACTGTTTTTTACTGTACTCATTTTTCTTTGCAGAGGTGTGCATGTGTTTATGATCCTTCAGTGCAATGTGACATATGTACTAGGAGATTTTATTCTGTCTTACTCAATACAGAAAGGAGGAGGATGCACCCGAGAGATATTATATATATTATGGGGTAAGTTTTTTTTACATGTCGTGGTTTCTCGTGCCCCAGAAATGACCAGGAGACGCAGAAAATTCTTCAAGAAGTATTAAACTTTAATTTGCAAATCAAAGCTGAGACAGTCATTGAGTTAATCGCCGATTGCCCACCGATCTTTGGACATAGCATGTTTTATAGCAATCTCCTGTTTCAGTTGTATTAGCATATGCAATCAGTCTATACTTGCGTACCACATGTACATCCGCCGCTATTGTTTCTACCCATTGACTTAATCATGTTCTAATCTACATCTCTTAGCTACTTCTCATTAACACACCATTGTCTTCTACATTCTTAATATTTCATTCTCCTGCTAAATTGGGTACATGCATAGCAAATAGCAAACTCAGATTACATAATTTACATCTCTTAGCTTCCTCTAACACACCATTGTCTTCTACATTCCTAGGATTTCATTTTGGATACATGCATAGCAAGCTGACTACATAGTTTTGGTAAATAATGCAAATAATGCAACTTTTATACTCCAATACACAGAGGGTTGTGAGTGCCTGGAATGACTTGCCAGGGATGGGGGTGGAGGCTAAAACATTAGGAGTATTTAAGAGCCTCTTGGACAGGCACATGGATGAAAGAAAAATGGAGGGTTATGAAGGTAGTGTGGGTTTTGTACTTTTTTTAAAGGATTATATGGGTCAGCACAACATGGAGGGCTGAAAGGCCTGTACTGTGCTGTAGTGTTCTGTGGTTCAATGAAGGTGTTTGATTGTTAAGGAATAGAGATGCTTCCACTTAAGAGGGCAGTCAGAATTAGGGCTCATATATACACTGTATGGAGAAATCACCAGAACTTTTTTTGTCTAAGAGGGGGTTAGAATGCGGAATGGCTGATGCAATTGGTAAAGGTATAGTTCAGGATAAGTACATGACAGAATACAATGTTGAAATATGTCGATGAATTAGCAAAACCAAAGGAGATTTATCTGAATTATTCACTGACCTAGAACTGTTCCTATGCTCTAAACTCTAATCAGAGAATCAAACAAATGTGTAAATAATGGAATACTTGCTCTTTCTCTTTTCATCAAAGATAGTGTCATAACTAGTTACTGAGCTAAGGTAGTCACCTATTTTTATTTTCCTATCTCACTACCAGTACTCGGTACAATTTAAGCAGATTGTTTAATAAATATGATCTGGAATTGTTCAGGATAACAACAAACTACGAGTAATGGATAATAAAGAACAGGAAAATGATAAAGGAATTAATTTCCCAGCACTCGTGATTCTACTATTAGAATTTAGAGTGCTGGGAGGACATCAGGGGAAAATAGAAAGGAGATATGGAGATGAATATCTTTTAGATTTGCATGAGTGGTTTTAGGAGATAGTTCAATTAGACAAATTAATACATGTGATGACACCACTGTTGTTGGCCAAATCAAAGGTGCTGACGAATCAGCAGATAGGAAGGAGATTGAAAATCTGGCTGAATGGTGCTGCATTAACAACCTCTCACTCAATGCCATCAAAACCTGAGAGCTGATTATTGACTGTGGCAGAAGGAAACTAGAGATCTATGAGCCACTCCTAATTTATAATCAGGTATAATATCACTGGCATATGTCATGAAATGTGTTGTTTTGTGGTAGCAGTACAATACAGAATATTTAAAACTATAATTTACAATAGGAAATATATATACATATCAGAATAACAAATCAAGTAAGTAGTGCAAAAAGTGAGCAAAAAATGCTGAGGTAGTGTTCATGGGTTCAGATATCTGATGGTGGATGGGAAGAAGCTTTTACTGTCTCCCCTCAGGTTCCTGTCTCTCCTCCTTGATGGTAGCAATGAGAAAAGTGCAAGCCCTGGGTGACGAGGGTTCATAATGATAGATGCCACCTTCTTGAGGCATCACCTTTTGCAGGTGTCCTTGATGCTGGGGACGCTAGTGCCCGTGATGGAAATGGCTGAGATTACAACTTTCTGCAACTTTTTCTGACCATCCAGATGGTGATGCAAGACTTAGAATGGTCTCCACGGTACACCTGTAGAAATTTGCAGGAGTCTTTGGTGACATACCAAATCTTCTCAAACTCACAATGAAATACAGCTGCTTTGTAACTTAATTCCATCAATATGTTGGACCTGGGATAGATCTTCAGAGATGTTGACATCCAGGAACTTGAAAATGCTCACCCTTTCTACTGCTGAACCCTCAATGAGGGCTGGTATGTCTTCCCTCGACTACCCCTTCCTGAAGTCCACAATCAATTCCTGGTCTTACTGATGTTGAGTGCAAGGTTAGTTTGCAACACCACTCAACCAGCTGATCAAACTTGCTCTTGTACACCTCCTAATCACCATCTGAAATTCTGCAACAATAGTTATATCATCAGCAAATTTATAGTTGGTATTTGAGCTGTGCTAGCCACACAATTGAGTGTAGAGAGAGCAGAGCAATGGGCTAAACACACAACCCAAAGGTGTGCCAGTGTTCAATGTTACCGAGGAGATGTTATTTACAATCCACACAGGGACCCAGTTGCAGTGGGAAGAATAGTGGCCCAGTTTTGGATCAGAAGCAGAGAAAGGCACCACTTTAAATTCCTTGCCTTTAACATTTTAGTGGATCTGTCCTGGGTCAACACCTAACTGCCATTTCAAAGAAGGCAAGCCAGTGTTTCTACTTTCTTAGAAGTTTGCAAAGATTCATAATGCAATCTAATTCTATAGATGTGAGGTGGAGAGTGTACTGACTGCTGCATCTCAGCCTGGTATGGGAACACCAATGTCCTTGAATAGGTAATCCTACAAAAGTAGTGGATACAGCCCAGTCCATCATAGGTAAAGCCCTTGCCGCTGTTGAGAGCATCTACAAGGAGAGCTGCTGCAGCAAAACAGCTTCCATCATCAAAGGAACCTCAGCATCCAGGTCATGCTCTCTTCTCACTGCTACAATCAAGGAAGAAGTACAAAGCCTAATGTCCCAAACCAACAACTTCAGGAACAACTACTTCCCCTTAATCATCAGTCTCAAACCAGAGGGGTAACTTCACTCACCCCAACACTACACTGGTTCCACCATATATAAATTTGCTTTCAAGGACGCTTCAACTCATAGCATTGATATTTATGGCTTATTTGTTTACTTATTATTATATTTTTCTGCTTATGCATTCTTCTTTGCGTTTCTTTGTATTTACTATGAATGCCCACATGATACAGGTTGAACACCCATCATCCGAAATTCCAAAATCCAAAAACCTTTGAAATCTGGTTTTTATTTTTGAGCAATGTCATGATGTCACAAAGGGAAATCACCATAAGGTGCAGGGAAGGTCTCTGCGCAACACAAACAGTTCTGATCAGTGATCTCACATATATAATGAATAGAAGTTAAAGAAAAATAAAAAAACACTGCATAAAGTGAAAAATGAAGATCTCGATTGTGTATTGACTAAGTGGATGCATCAGCATCAGTGAACATATACCACTTAATGGTATGCTGATCATGACGAACTGAAAATTGAAGGTAATTGTGAATGTTTGTAGGCTGGTTGCAGAAATTTAAGAAAAGGCATGGCATTAAATTTTTAAAGATGTGTGGTGATAAAGCATCTGCTGATCATGAAGCAACAGAGACATTCATTGACGAGTTTGTGAAGATCATTGCTGATAATAAGCTAACACGCGAATGGCTGCACCAGTACACATGTATGATGAACAAGTGTAAGACAAAAACTTCTTACCAATATCACATAGAGTCAGAGTTGGAAATGATGGCAATATCAAACAACCACTGACTGTTCAACTGGGCAACTGAGGTACTGATAGCTTACCTTTCTGGTGATTCAATGTGTACATTATTGTTTCATGTACAAATATATTAAAATATTATAAAAAAGCTACCTCCAGGGAATATGTCCAAGCTGTACATATAATGTAAATGGATTTTTTGTTTAAACCTGGGTCTCATCTTCAAGGGATCTCCAAAATCCAAAAAAAAAATCCGAAATCCAAAATAAATTTATTTCAAATTTTGAAAACCCTTCATCAAGACAAAAGAGGTATAAAAAAGTGTTGGAGTAAGACTTGGCAGGTGATACATGGATTCAGCAAAGGAGGCAATAGGCAGATAAGGATACTGACTTACCAGTCCTTCTTGCTCTCTTTGAAGTATTGATCAAGGTCTCATTTTGAAAGGTTAACTGTCCATTTCCTTCAATTGATGCTGCCTAACCCACTAAGTTCCTCCAGTTCCTTTGTGTGTCGCTCCCAATTACCAGTATCTGCAGTCTCTTGTATCTCTTTATTTTCAATCAATGCTTGCTTTGTTCTGTTTTTAATGATTTGGGCCCTTAGTAATGGATTCATTATCACTGAACTGAAGGGACAGAATTTGATTTTATGATGTTGTTAAGGACAAGAAAGGGTTTATACTATCCTGATTTAATAGCAATGCAGAAAAATGTCACAGGCGTGGATTGGTGCTCTGAGCAGTGCCTGTCCCTCATGGGGGTACTGGAGTTAATATTGCTTTCTTACCTCAATGACACTGGAAAAGGAAAAAGGAGCATATTATTGTCTTTATAATTACTGCCTTTAAGGAAAATAGTGCCAGTGCTCCATAATTTACAGACTTGCTCGTCCTCACATGAATTAATAGATATCTTAAGGATGGTTTAAATCATCCTTTCTGTTAAAGGATTGAGGCAAAAGCAGGAACAGATTACAGTAACATGGTTAAACTGCGGCTAACACTGATTTGTAGTCTCTTACCATTTCCCATTTCTTTCCCCTGAAGGAAACATTGATGGAATAGTACCACACCATGAGTTACTGTTTTCAGCAAAGTGGGGTAAGAGGGGAAATCTGCAAATGAAAAATGCTTAAATTGCAAATTAAATAAATTAATGTGTAGGGAATCCATTCATTCAGTTTATAATGTGAAGCAAGAGAGTAAATCTGGCTGTTATCATGGAAGACAAGCTTATTATTCTCCAAGATTGGATTCTCAGAACAGGAAGAAAATATTTTTAAAGTAACAGATGGTCTGATGATTCAGGGCTCTGCTGGGTACATCAGCCAACCCTCCAAAAAGGGAATTTTCACTGTACATTTAACTCAAGGCATCAAAGGTGCCAAATTACTGCTGTATGTAACCAATGTTATGTTTATTTAGTTTACTTTGAAGATATTTAGCCCTATAGTATAAACTGTATAGTTATAACCCAGGTATTTTTTAATATAAATTATCCACTTTCAACCATGCCTCAGTGAGTACTGCAGCTGTCACTGAAGTCAGAAAGTTCAGGCCTCTTCAAGGCTAAAATCTAGCTTGACACTGTATAAAAGTACTGTAGTGGAGTACTGATTGAGGCGCTGCACCATTGAAATTCAAAGTTCAAATTTAATCTCAAAGTACATATATGTCACAATGTACAAACCTGAGATTCATTGTCTTGTGGGCATTCTCAATAAATCCATAATAGAATAATAAACATAATAGAAACAATGAAAGACTTACCAACATAGGCATTCAACAGTGTGCAAAAGACAACAAAATGTGCAAAGACAAAACAAATGAAATAATAATAAATAACAAGCAATAAATGTCATGATCATGAGATGAAGAGTCCTTGAAACTGAGTCCATGGAACATTTCAATGATGGGGCAAGTGAAGTTATCCTCCTTAGTTTAAGAGCTTAGTGGTTGAAGCCTGGTGGTTAATAACTGTTCCTGAGCCCGGTGGTGTGAGTCCTGAGGCTCTTGTAACTTCTTCCTGATGGCAGCAGTTAGAAGAAAGCATGACTTGGGTGGTGGAGGTCCCTGATGATGGATGCTGATTTCCTGCGACAATGCTCCATGTAGATGTACTCAGTGGTGGGGAAGGCTTCACCCATGATAGACTAGGCTGTATCCACTACTTTCTGTAAGGTTTTCTGTTCAACAGTAGTGGTGTTTCCAAACCAGGCTGTGATGCAGCCCATTAATATACTTTCCACCGCATATCTATAGATGTCAGTCAAAGTTATAGATGTACTGCCGAATCTTTACAAACTCTTAAGGAAGTAGAGGTGCTGCGGTGCTTTCTTCGTAATAGCACTTGCACGTAGGGCTCAGGACAGGTCCTCCAAAATAACACTGAGGAATTTAAAGTTGCTGACCCTCTCCACCTCTGACCCTCCAAAAATGACTAGTTAATAGAACCCTGGTTTCCTTCTCCTTAAGTCAATTATCAGTTCCTTCGTCTTGCTGATATTGAGTAAGAGGTTGTTGTTAAGGCACCGCTCAGCCAGACTTTCAATCTACCTCCTATACACTGATTCATCACCACCTTTGATTCGCCTATGACAATGGTGTCATCAGCAAACTTCAATATGGCAGTGGAGCTGTGTTTAGCCACTCAGTCATAAGGATCACATTCATAAGTGAAAAGCGAGTAGAGCAGAGGGCTAAGCACACAGCCTTGTGATGCACCTGTGCTGATGGGGATTGTGGAGGAGATGTTGTTGCCAATCTGAACTGACTGCAGTCTACAAGTGAGGAAATCGAGGATCCAACTGCACAAGGAGGTATTGAGGTCAAGGTCTTGAAGTTAATTGATTAGTTTTAGGTTGCAATTTACCTGGACTTTCATCCTATTGAAATTGGCCTTCTTTTAATTAATTTTGCTTTTAACTACTCTGTCTTTTCTGTAGCTAACAGAGATCTTATGATATTCTGATTACTTTCTGTTTCCCTCTGTTCTCCACCCACTTCATTCCCTAGAATCAACATCTAGTAGCAACTAGTAGCAACATCTCCTTCCTTGTTAAACTGTTTGAGATAATTTTCTCAAACAGTTTAACAAGGAAGGACATATGTAACATATTATACATATGGACCTATACATGTCTGTACATATGGACATATTTCAGAAACTCTTCACCTCTTTGCATTTAATACTCTTACTGTCCTAGATTGTACTAGAATAATGTTAGATCCCCAACATCACAACTCCATAGTTTATTATGCTTCTTTATAATCTCCCATATTTGTTCCCATCTAATGACTCATGCTGGAAATTGTACATGTGGGAGCATTAGGTGATGACCCTTTTCTTAAAGAGCTTCACTTAAACAAGATGCTGCATCAGAAGAAGGATGAGCCCTGTCTGTATGCAAGTTGTATCTCTCAATCTACCCTACAGTGGATAGTTCACCATGGATGCTACACTTCAGAAAAAGAATTATAGTGACAAAGTATTTAAGGATAGCTTGAGGTCATTATAGTATTACACTAAAGAAGCCTGTCTTTCTTCCTTTCTGTACAAAATGTGCCCAATGCCTCAAGGAACAAAACTAAACAGGTGAGGGAGTTGGACAAATGCTTCGGAAAGATATACCAGAAAGAGAAATAGGGCAGACGAACAAAAAGTGAACTAGGTGGAAAATAAATTCCAGGAATCAAATGACTAGTTTCTACTTCACATACACATGAAATTCTATTATATAAAAGTTTCCACTTCAACCATGTAGCAATTAATGCAAATTATTCAGGATTATCTTCACTAACTTCACATAACTATGTGATTACTGTGCTGAAGGTTCCTACAACTTATTATTACCAAACAGAACCAAGAAGGGGAAAAAAGTCTCCTGAATGGATCAGATAACTATCTTCTGATACATCAAAACTTTGTTCCAACAAGATACTATTTTATTTCAGAGGCTGTTGATTTCCAAGTGACATCTGCCATCCAAGGATCATCACAGCTTCTCTGCCCAAGTCTGGTTTATACCTTGCTGCTCAAAGCTCAGATTCTCTATTACCCAGCACTTGCCTGGCTGGTATTTGAAAACCCAATTTTAATTGACAAAGTAACCTGAATTTGATTAATGAGAGCGAATCGAACTTATTTCCACAAAACTCTGGAGAAAACATTTGACAACACCATAGCTGCCACCTTGAGCTTTATTCTTTGAACTCTATCAAATACACCATGCACATGTATTCACCATATGAAGCAGACTGACTTAAGAGGGCAGCTCATCACTGTCTTCTCTAGTTCAATTAAGGCCAGGTCTTGCCAAGTTCATCAAACCCCTTGAGTCAGTAAATGGACAAGAAGGTAATAGCTGTGTCAGTACTGCTGAAGAGAAAGCTGATACAATCACGATTAATATAAAAGGTTGGATGAGTCTTAAGAATAGACTGCAATTATTATTGAATTCTCCTCCAGAACCTGGATCAAAACATTGACATACTGTGGAGGCTTCTATGCTTCAAGGATTCCATCAAGCGATGCCAACTTAGGGACACCCATGTTGGAATGGCTATGAATGAGATGCCAGATGAAGTTTGATCCAACCCTGGCTCCCAATCGGACAGACTAACATCAGCCCCTTCCGACCATGCCATACAAAGCAACATTATTGAATTCCATTGTGTAAATCTGGAAATAATCTAGTTTGCCCAAGTTACAAAATGGAAATAAATGTTTTAAAATACATTAATTTAATTTCCCAAATTAACAGTGGGAATCATCTGAGAAATGTAAATTTTCAGAACCAAGGAGCAAAACAAAGAGAATATTGCATAGCAATTTATAATCTGCAATACACAGTCCATAAAAATGGAGGAGGAGATCCAGCAATAACTTCCAAAGGGAAAAGAGATAAGTACTTGAAGTCTTACTGAGTGAAGGAGAAAAACACCATGTGGATAGCTGTTTCAAAAACCTGGCATCAGTTAAGTACCAGCCATCGTGCATTTTCATTCTACATGTTTATAATCGGCAGCCTCTAAAATGGCAGACTGCTGCTTGACGATTTAGCTAAGTAACAAACTAAGTATCTGTACAAGTTGAAAACAGCCAAGAATACATTTATTACCTAGAGACAAGTTGAATCATTTGGCTGACAAATTAAGTGGGAAAATCGTGACTTGTGTTAAAGCACCAGGGATTAGCGATGAGAACAAGTCAAATTAACATGATCTGATGTAAAGGGCTGGAGAAATTATAACTAGCTATTAGTGATTTTTCACATCTTCATGAAAATACTGACTGTTGCAACACAAGAGCAACATCAGAATTTGTCTAGATAGTCATATCACACTTTGCTAACATTTTAATTATCTCTCTGTGCCCATTCTGGAATAACATTCATTAAGCAGCAGTCTACAACAAAATCATTATTACGCCAGTTCACAAGAACAAAAATGCAGTCCAACAGACTAGAAAATATTATTTCAAAGCAGCAAACTTTAAGGAAACTGCTAATCCAAGCTGTTACAAACATTGCACTCATTGTCAGCAAGACCAAAGAATTCACTGTGAAGTCCAGGAAGGAGAAGTCAGGAGACTACGTACCAATCATAAGGAATTTGAGGAGACTTGGCATGTCACCAAAGACTCCAGCAAATTTCTATGGATGTACAGTGGAGAGCATTCTGACTGGTTGCATCACAACCTGGTATAGAGGCTCCAGTGCACAGGATTGAAAGAGGCTCCAGAGAATTGGAGACTCAGCCATCTCTATCATCGGCCCAAGCTTCCCCACCTTCAAGGAAATTTTCAAAAACAGTGCCTCAAGAAGGTGACATCCGGCATTAAGGACCCTCATCATCTAGGGCTCTTCTCATTACTACCACCAGGGAGGAGATACAAGAGCCTGAAGACCAACACTCAACATTTTAGGTTCAGCTTCTTTTTATCTGCCACCAGATTTCAGAATGATCCTTGAGCACTGCCTTGCTCTTCCTCTTCTGCACCATTTATGATTTATTGTAACATAGTAATTTCTTTATGTTTTGCACTGTACTACTGCCACAAAACAATTAATTTCATAATATGTCAATGATAACAAACCTGATCCTGAATCTGAGCTTCTCATGGATAGGAATGCATCAGAAAGGCAGGACCCTGCATAAAATGTATTGCATTCCTGTGTTAAAGATGCCAAATGACATCCTGCGAACAAAAAGTTAATAAATATATAAAAATACAAGCCAAACTGGGGGAGTGAAAAAAACGAAGAAATTCCTCAACTTCTCATCTAGACAGAGCTTTGATGGTGCTAGAGAGCAGTTTCTTTAAGATCATCTGCAGAAACAGCTTAATTTCTACATTTAACATCTCTCTTTTTCCTTTTCAAGGTGGATGGGGTTCTGATGAAGACCCTGACCTACAGCTGCACTCAAACTTTGGTTCTTTATGGTGATGGTTCCTGCTCCCAGGGCTCACCAACCAGCCATTTTTTGACCCAAGGATGCAGCCTAGAAGACGGTATCTCCCTCTATCGCTGTTGCTTCTCGAGTTGGAGAATTCCCAGGAAAAAAAAACGGACTTTAACATCATCAGTGAGGTGTGTTTTTTGCCTTGTTAGTCTCCGCTCTCACTGTGTGATATCCCTCTGCTCCTTTATTGGGGGGAAGAGAGGAGGGAGAGAGGAGAGAAGGGAGAGAGAGGAGAGAGGGGAAGGAGAGAGAGGACAGAGGGGAGGGAGAGAGAGGACAGAGGGAGAGAGAGGAGAGAGGGGAGGGAGAGAGAGGAGAGAGGGAAGGGAGAGAGAGGAGAGAGGGGAGGGAGAGAGACAGACACTGCGGTATGTCGAATTGTCAGGAGAACATTTCATTTTTGTGTACTGCAGACCATGGTCTTTCTTGGGGGCTTTGCTATTGCTTGTTTGATGGGTGGAGGGTTCTGATGCTTTTTGTTAAGGTAAATGAGGGATGGGGAGGGAGCTTGCTGCTCTTTCTGCGCGGAGAGGCTTTGGCGTTGTAACACTTCTACTGTCACTCATTCTTTGGGGTACTCTTCTGTTTTTGCAGATGTCTGTGAAGAACAAGAATTTCAGATTGTATATTGTATACATTTCTGATATTAAGTGGAACTATTGAACCATATAGATGATCAATTTCCCAGGAATTCGCTCTGAATTCATCACCTTCAGCAAAAAGTGACGTTTGTTACAAACAGCATTTTATGTATTCCTGTATATTTTGACCATATGATTGCTGCTAAACTTCCTTGTGTGCTACATTCTGAACATAATGTGAGGACATTCTGGGTAGATGACTTTCAAGTAAAATAAACACATTTATTCCTCACCCCTTCATCTCTCGTGTGTTCTTCATGGCCACCCGGCTTACCTGTACCACAAACATAACAGGGCAGGTCTAGCTCAAACTTAACAGTTAACTAATATGTTGTAGTCAGGATCTTGGCTCTTAAGGTTAAGGTGCTGGTGTTAACAGTTGGAGTGTGAAGAAGCTCACATAATCTGCAATTGATCTAAGATTTATCACAATACGTACGGAAAGTGTCTCTCTGTAAAGGAGACTCTTAGATTCTAGGGAATATCCCGGTATAACATCAACAGATTCATCTCCCCATTGAGGAAAGGAGAGGAGGAAGGAAGGAGGGAAATATCATGTAAAGACAATTCAGCACTTGCTTATGGGGAAAACCTTACATAAGGAACCATGAAAGTCAACTTCCTGCAGTACCATTCTAACTGCAGTAGTTGGAAAGACATCAATGAGTGAGGAAGAATAGAAGCTCGTAGCAGAAGAATTTTAGAGCCAATGACATACAGAATAACCCCCATCAATGACAGCAACCCTGTCACAAGTTTAAGGATTCAGCACAGAATACTTGTTGATTTAGTAAAGTGTAACTTTGAACAGGTCAACAGTCAGATTGAGCACTGAAGACTAGAATTAATTAGCACATTGAATCTGTTATGTTAACTGCATAAATACTATATATTGGGTATATTTTGCAACAATTGTTTTATAGAGTAAACTCTCCATACGTTATCATTAGCAGCCAAACAAAGGCATATCATATGATTGAAACACAATCCTCAAGCTCATACATGCAGATAAAGTAATTTGTTCTTGTGCTTTGACATTTTCAATATTCCTAGTTAAGTCACAACCTTGTTAATCAATACTGTTAAGTATATCTCCAGTATAGAATGCATCAGGGAAATACAATACAGAATCTACAAACTACATACCAAATATTTTGTATTAAAGTATAACACCAATGAAGAATGATGTTCCTTTATATAACCCTAGATATCACAGATCATAATCAAGGGAAAACAAACACAACTCTAATTAAGGGAAGAGAGATCTACCAATGCTCTAGCCAAACTGAACATGGCTACACACCTACCATCACTGGAACCAGAGAATAGGGAGATACTTCCTCAGATGCCCATTGGTTGTTAACGAACTTAAGTGCCCTGAGATCATGGCAACTAAGGCTTAAGTCTATATATTACAAAATGTTGCATCATTCAATTTAAAATGCAAATAAATTGAAGGAATGCTTTGAGTTGGCATTGAATGTTACAAATGCAGTTTTGAAATTGCTATTTGCTCATAAATGAAAATTTCCCAAGTCACATGGGTGAATAAAAATTTAATGATCAGAAAACTGCCCCAGCGGCCCATCATTTTTATTCCATTTTCCATTCCCATTCCGACATGGCCTCCTCTTGTGCCACGATGAGGCCACCCTCAGGGAACCTTATATTCCCTTTAGGTAGCATCTAACCTGATGGCATATAATCATATAAACCATATAACAATTGCAGCATGGAAACAGGCCTTCTCGGCCCTTCTAGTCCATGCTGAATGCTTACTCTCACCTAGTCCCACTGACCCGCAGTCAGCCCATAACCCTCCATTCCTTGAATATCGATTTCTCCTTCTGGTTTTTTAAAAAAAAAAATCCCCTCCTCTTCTTTTATTCCCTACTCTGCCCTCTTACCTATTCCCACCTGATTATCACCTCCCCCTGGCACCCCTCCTTTTTCTCAATGGCCAACTCTCTTCTCCTATCAGATTACTTCACCTCTGGCCCTTTACCTTTCCCACCCACCTGGCTTCACCTACCACCTTCTAGCTATCCTCCTTCCCTCCATACATCTTTTTATTCTGGCATCTCCCACCTTACTTTCCAGTCCCAAAGAAGGGTCTCGGCCTGAAATGTTTACTGCTTATTCATTTCCATGGATGTTGCCTGACCTGCTGAGTTCCTCCAGCATTTTTTGTGTGCTGCATTGGGTTTTCAGCATCTGCAGAATTTCTTGTATTTATGAAACAGCCCAACTTCATGCTTTCATGTTTCAATTGAGTCTGGGAGGGGAGCAGTAATGAATAGCTCTTTCTTTTAATTGGAGTGTCTGTGGGTTGAACCAGAGCCTTCCTTATAAAACAAGTAGACCAGAACTTCAGAACTTGGAAATTTAACCATCTGTACAGGAAATTTTCATTTATACCAGAAATGCTTCTCAATTCCAGCCTGCTCAAGTTTATCTACTTCATTCTCCAGAAACATATCCTTTTATTCTCTCACCACCATACCAATATATTCTCAGGTGAACATTGATCTAAACACATAGATTCATGCACATCCCAATTTTTTGAATATAGGATTAGTGCAGAAAAGTGGTGCTGAGGTACAAGACCAGCTATAATCTTATTACATAGTGACAATGACAGGGGAGGCTAAATGGATTATGCCAGCTTCTGGTATTCTTCTGCTAACTTTGTTTAGAGATAGAGTGGCACAATGCAGAAAAGTGACGTTTGCTTATTATTATAGAGTAATGCAGCTCTTTGATAGCAAATAACCACATAATTCTACATTTAGACAAATTAATTGCTGTCATTGAAATTGCAGCAATATGAGAAATTTTAAAAATAAAAAAAGCGAAGACAGTAAATTGCTGGCATTGCAAATAGGTAGTGGTTGTATTCACAGTTTCAGACATACAGTAACTCATAACGGTCTCATTGCACGGACTCCCAAACCAAATTTTCTTGCACATAATGCAAAGGCCACCAATGAATATTAGTTTGGGATGTGTCAGTTGTGAAGTACATTTATGAGAAATTAACACAGACACATTAACATAAAATATGAAATGATTCAAAGTATTAGCAAACCTTGGCAAATATGAATGCATAAAACAAATTACAGTTGGAACATCAGAAGGCCCCTTGACAGCAGAAGTAAACAAGTTAACAGATGCACCGTTATGGGGAAAAATAAGATTCAGCAACAGGACAGTAACTGTGGCAGTCCATATTTACTTTGGCTTAATTTCCCTTAATTCTGATATAATACTGTTTGGAGCCAAAATGCAAACACACACTCAAGAACATTTTGCAGAACATGGTTTAAAAATTATGATGAAGAACTGCTAAATATGTCACAATGATACATTGCGCTGGATACAGTGAAGTACAACTCATTTCTGCCTCAAGCTGTTCAGAAAATGTCAATGGCGAACATTTTGAAGACGGCCATAGGTACAGCTGCAGAGCTCAGCAGTCCATCTTTAATTTTATTTAATTAAAAGCTTTGAATGTTCTTAAAAGTTGCATTGAAGTCTATGTCCAATTAAGCAAAAAATTACAATAGTTTTAATATACTAGAAATTTTGAAATATTTGTGCTTCATTTATTAATTATTTTATTTATCACTAGTTTGAGTAATAAGTAGAAGGTTAGATCCACGTACAATTTCTTTGGGAAGCTTTTTAATAGAGTTGAAAACAACTGTGTTTTTCACAAGCAGTAATATAAATTCACCATGTAATGTAACAAACTATTAATGATTCATCAGGATCATTTTCTTACAATAGTTATCTTTGTGAATAGGAAAGAAATGAACATACATCAAATTGCCACCAAAAAAATCTAATTCACTTAGTCACTGCCGAATGTATTCTCAAACACAGGGGAAATGGAGTGTGTTGGTGGTAGTGTTGTCAAGTGGCATTTACTCATTAAATTCTGCCCAGACAGCTACTGAAAAACAATTATTTAAGAACTAGGAAGAAGAGAACAGTGAACAATAACTCAGTTAATTTTTCAGAATAGATAAAAAGTGGCTTTGGGTTCAAATCTGGCTGGCTGCTTGCACGCTTTCTATCTATGCTGGGTTGAGCTTCAAGCTAGCAACTCAACCTCATTAAAAAAGTAGACAAAATTCTGAAGAAACTGCAAGGTTGCCACCCGATGTGCCACAAGGCACCTGGATGAATAACATATTATTAAAGAATTGGTGATATGGTAGTTAGGAAATGCTAATGGCATTCAGCAGAATAATGAATTTATGTAGGGGAAATCATGTTTGATAAACCATTTTTAAAATACCAAATGATGCATCAGACTACTCATACACCTTTCCAAGACATGCCTCTGCAGCTTAAGCAATGCCTCAGTTTTAATAATTCAGCCTTGTTGTCAATTCCCTCCATGGCCTTGCTCCAGTGTATAACCTCCTACAGCCATATAACCTTGAGATATATTATTTCAGCTTTTGCCTTTTGATAATGCCCACTTTACTCACTCCACCATTGATGGACAGGCGCAAATTTCCTGAAGTTTCTGAGTCCAACCCTCACCACCTGACTACCCACCATTCCCTCACTCCCTGCTTCCTCTATCACCCACAAATCCCTATGTCTAGTGTATCTCTTTATTCTTTTAAGACCTTTTTTAAAACCTACCTCTTGACACCTACCTCTTGACTGAGATTTGGTAATCTGTGATAGACCTTCATTAAGTGGTTCAATGGCAACATTTGTTCAATCATATTCTTGCAAAATGCCTTAGAATGTTTAATTACATTAAAGTCGCCATATAACGGCTGTAAAATATTTTCTTTCTTCAGTGCATCATGATTTGCAAAAAAAAATACTCAATCAACATCTCATTCTTAAGAGCTGGATTCCATTAACAGTTTAATTTGCCCAGATTCCTGGAACCATCCTCATCAGCAAATTATCTGTTAAGAAACAGCATTAAAACCAAACAAAAGTGATCTCTGTTAATCAGCTAATAGCATATTAAATGTGAAACGGACACATCCTGTTTTCTCTTGAAACCGACAATGGTTTCACTAATGTAGCTTGTCAGTGTTGAAAGACTGTAAATTAATCCAGATCAAGATCGACTTTACTTCTTAAAATGGATTTTGTTTTGAGTGCAAAGTATTGTAGGCCATTTAAAGCAGAACTACAAAGTGTGGATGGAAAGTTGGTGCAAGATGGCAGGAGAAACACTGGATTGAAGGCAAAGGAAAAAGAATGGAATTTGAAAAAGATTGGACCAAGGGAAAGAAGAGGAATATGGAGAGGTAATAGACAAAAAGACAAGCTATACAAATAGAAACAATAAAAGAAGACTTCTTATTGCCTGTTACACCACTGGTGTTAGGGCAGCAATGAAGGTCCTCCATCTTTGGCGGTGGTCAGGGCTTCCTTCATCGTGTCACTACCATCAGTCATGCAAGTCCCGGATGGAGACTCAGGAATACTGTCACACTCAAATGCAGGAGGGTTCTTCATTGTTGTTTCTATAACAGTTTTGTTTTACTAGTTAAGATTGTTAGCCTTGAACAAGCCTTGAACTTGGAGGACCAAGAAACCACTCTTTGTCTGGCCTCAACCCATTGGCCTGTTTGGCATGGGTGACCCCACCTAGAACCAAAACATAAAGCCCTGACTCCAGCCAACTTAGCTCCCTGAGTCATTGAAGAACGCAAACATCTAAACCCTATGACAAAGTTGAGGTTCTCTTGGAGGAAATGAGGAGCAAATCATACAAATAACTTACTGTTTGATTTCTCAGGGTATCCTAAAATGTAAAGATTAAGGATGAGCTTTACTTGTTACACTTACATTGAAACAGAGTGAAAGGCACCATTTGCATCAATGACCAACACTATCTAGAGATGAGCTTGGGGCAACCCAAAAGCATTGCTATCCACCATCCACTTCCGGTGTCAACATAGTGTGCCCACAACTTACTAACTTGTATGTCTTTGGAATGTCTTGGGATGTCTTTGACAGGATACTTGGTAGTGTGGAGGAGCAGAGGGATCTGGGGGTACATGTCCACAGATCCCTGAAAGTTGCCTCACAGGTAGATAGGGTAGTTAAGAAAGCTTATGGGGTGTTGGCTTTCATAAGTCGAGGGATAGAGTTTAAGAGACGTGATGTAATGATGTAGCTCTATAAAACTCTAGTTAGGCCACACTTGGAGTACTGTGTCCAGTTCTGGTCGCCTCAGTATAGGAAGGATGTGGAAGCATTGGAAAGGGTACAGAGGAGATTTACCAGGATGCTGCCTGGTTTAGAGAATATGGATTATGATCAGAGATTAAGGGAGCTAGGGCTTTACTCTTTGGAGAGAAGGAGGATGAGAGGAGACATGATAGAGGTGTACAAGATATTAAGAGGAATAGACAGAGTGGACAGCCAGCGCCTCTTCCCCAGGGCACCACTGCTCAGTACAAGAGGACGTGGCTTTAAGGTAAGGGGAGGGAAGTTCAAGGAGGATATTAGAGGAAGGTTTTTCACTCAGAGAGTGGTTGGTGCGGGGAATGCACTGCATGAGTCAGTGGTGGAGGCAGATACACTAGTGAAGTTTAAGAGACTACTGGACAGGTATATGGAGGAATTTAAGGTGGGGAGTTATGTGGGAGGCAGGGTTTGAGGGTCGGCACAACATTGTGGGCTGAAGGGCCTGAAATGTGCTGTACTATTCTATGTTCTGTGTTCTAACGTGGGGGAAACCAGAGCACCTGGAGGAAACCCATGCAGTTATGAGGAGTCCAACCTCCTTACAGACAGCGGCATGAATGAACCCCACATGCTGCTACTTTAAAGCATCATACTAACTGCTACACTGTGGTGCAGCTGATTTAGAATGATTGGATTACTTTAAAATTGTTTTCATTAGGTCCTGATGCAGAATCTTGGCCGGAAATGTCAACTCTTTATTCCTCTCCATGAATACTGCCTGACCCACCGAGTTCCTCCAGCGTGGACTCTGTGGAATATTGCAGGTAACAAAATCTGAAAAAAAATCTATTCTTTGGTGCAAGGTAGCGGCTCAACAACTTAAGAGTGGAGGTGTTGAAAAGACCAATGAACAGAGAAACAGAGATAGTTTTGTTTGTGAGATGTACATTGAAACATCAAAACACAGTGAAATACGCCATTTGCATCAATGACCAACACAGACTGAGGATGTGTTGGGGGCAGCCCATAGTGTCACCATGCTTCCAGTCCCAACATAGAATACCCAGTATTTTCTAATCCATATGTCTTTGGAATGTGGGAGGAAACCAGACAACTCAGAGGAAACCCATGCATTTATGGGAAGAAGGTACAAACTCTTTGCAGGCAACAGCAGGATTTAAACCCCGATTGCTGGTGCTGTAAAGCATTATGCTAGCTGCTACACTACCAAGTCGTCATACCATTTTGAAATGAATGGATTATTTTTAATTTACATTCATTTGTCAAATGAAGTAAAAGGGAGGCCTATTTATACACGTCAGGTGCCACTAATTGCAAACTAATGAATGAACATCTACTTTTATGGTATTGGTTAAGTCTAGGATCTTCACAAGACACTGAAAAGTTTCCTACCTGCCCTTGCTCCTTCTCCTGTATCACATCTAACTCAACAGAAAAATCAGGTTTATTTGATTTTTATCAGAAAAATAGCATCATTGATAAAGCTGAAAACAGAAAAACGCTGGGAAAACTCAGCAGCATTAGTGGAAAGAAAAACAGCTCCCTTTGTCAAAACTGGGAAAAAGATATGCAAATTTGTTTGTAAAGGAAGAGAAATGGGATAGGGTTGTGCAGAACAAAAAGGAACATCAGATTTAGTATGAATCAAAATGACTCAATGATGACAGTGATCAAACATCAAACTTTTGGATTTGTGCAGTGGGTTGTTTATAGGAAAGGTGCTGTGATTTGTCCAGCAAAACCAGACATGTGCATATAGTACAATAAAAAAAACAGAAAATGGAAGATATTAGAAAAGGCTAAACAGGTCAGGAAGCATCTGTGGAAGAGAAATAGTTACTGTTGATATAAACGATGTAAACGATGTTGATATAAACGATGAGGTAATCACCTCAGTTCTGTACTGAAATGTCAGACTAAATGATGCTGCAGTAGACTTTTCATTACAGCTATGCTTCCTGAAACGGAAGCACCAATGCCCAGGAACCAAAAAGCCAATAAAAAGTGGTGAATACACCCTAGTCCATCACTGGCAAAGCATTACCCATCATGGACCATATTGACAAGGAGTGCTGCCTTGTGAGCAATATCCATCATCAAGGACCCCCAATATCCAAGGCCATGCTCTCTTCTCGCTGCTATCATCAAACATGAGCTATAGGAGCCTTGGGTCCTACACTACCAGGTTCAGCAACTGTTAATTTCCCACTGGGCTCCTGAATGGGCATGGATAACTCCACTGGGCTCCTGAATGAGCATGGATAACTCCACCGGGCTCCTGAATGGGCATGGATAACTCCACTGGGCTCCTGAATGGGCATGGATAACTCCACCGGGCTCCTGAATGGGCATGGATAACCACTGGGCTCCTGAATGGGCATGGATAACTCCACCGGGCTCCTGAATGGGCATGGATAACTCCACCGGGCTCCTAAATGGGCATGGATAACTCCACCGGGCTCCTGAATGGGCATGGATAACTCCACTGGGCTCCTGAATGGGCATGGATAACTCCACCGGGCTCCTGAATGTGCATGGATAACTCCACCAGGCTCCTAAATGGGCATGGATAACTCCACTGGGCTCCTGAATGTGCATGGATAACTTCACTCACCTCAATTCTGAATTGATCATAAGACCATCAGTTACAGGAGCAGCATTATGCTGCCGACTCCTATTCCAGTGAACTTGAATCAGCATAACTTGACTCCATTTTGTCCTCCTTAATTCATTCCCTTCCTACCTACAATATATCCGTGACACTTTACATGCTCTCCATCAGTTCAATATCACTTTCATTTCCCTGACCTCGAAATCCTATTTTCACTATGGCAGCCAGTCTCTATGCACTTCCAGCCCCCATAAGGAAGTCCTTATAAAGCTCTGTTTTTTTTTTCTGAACAAATGTAAGCAAGTTCTCCTTCACCACCATCACCCTCTGCTTGGCAATACTGATTTTCACCATCAACAATTTCTCTTTTAGCTCCTTCCACTTTTTTCTTTGACCAGTCCTGATGAAGGATTGTGGCATGAAATGTTAACCGTTTATTCCCCACCATCAGGGCTGTTGACTTGCTGAGTTCCTCCTGCATTTTGAGTGCGTTGCTCAGAACCTCTTCTGTTTATCAAGAGCTTTAAAACCTGGATGTCAAGGCTACAGAACAGCTTCTTCCTTTCTGCTTTCAGATTTCTGAACCAACCACCTTTATCACACCCCTTTCTATTGGTGCTGCTATGTTCTAGTACTCTTAATTCTAACTCAAAGTTATTTCATTATTCTGATCTCAGCATTTCTTTTTGCAACATTTCAAATTCTGCCATGTTGCTCTTGTCATTGTATTTATTGTTATGTGTTACTGTTTACCAGTTTCATGTGAACAAAGAATTTCATTGCACCCTGGTGCATCTGACAACAAACAAATCTGAAGTGCCAAGATCACATTCTGCAGGAATCAGAAATGAGAAAATAATTATAAGACATGTTGAGTATGCATAGAAACATAGAAAATAGGTGCAGGAGTAGGCCATTCGGCCCTTTGAGCCCCGCCATTCAGTACGAGCATGGCTGATCATCCAACTCAGAACCCTGTACCTGCTTTCTCTCCATACCCCCTGATTCCCTTTAGCCACAAGGGCCATATCTAACTTCCTCTTAAATATAGCCAATGAACCGGCCTCAACAGTTTCCTGTAGCAGAGAATTCCACAGATTCACCACTCGCTGTGTGAAAAAGTTTTTCCTCATCTCAATCCTAAAAGGCTTCCCCATTATCCTTAAACTGTGACCCCTCATTCTGGACTTTCCTAACATTAGAAACAATCTTCCTGCATCTAGCCTGTCCAATCCCTTTAGAATTTTATACGTTTCAATAAGATCCCCCCTCAATCTTCTAAATTCCAGTGAGTATAAGCCTAGTCGATCCAGTCTTTCTTCATATGAAAGTCCTGCCATGCCAGGAATCAATCTAGTGAACGTTCTCTGTACTCCCTCTATGGCAAGAATGTCTCTCCTCAGATTAGGGGACCAAAACTGCACACAATATTCTAGGTGCGGTCTCACCAAGGACTTGTACAACTGCAGTAGAACCTCCCTGCTCCTGTACTCAAATCCTTTTGCTATGAATGCCAACATACCATTTGCCTTTTTCACCGCCTGCTGTACCTGCATGCCCACCTTCAATGACTGGTGTACAATGACACCCAGGTCTCGTTGCATCTCCCCTTTTCCTAATCGGCCACCGTTCAGATAATAATCTGTTTTCCTGTTCTTGCAACCAAAGTGGATAACCTCACATTTATCCACATTAAGTTGCATCTGCCATGAACTTGCCCACTCACCTAACCTATCCAAGTCACCCTGCATCCTCTTAGCATCCTCCTCACAGCTAACACCGCCGCCCAGCTTCGTGTCATCCACAAATTTGGAGCTGCTGCATTTAATTCCCTCGTCTAAATCATTAATATATATTGTAAACAACTGGGGTCCCAGCACTGAGCCTTGCGGTACCCCACTAGTCACTGACTGCCATTCTGAAAAGGTCCCGTTTACTCCCACTCTTTGCTTCCTGTCTGCCAACCAATTCTCTATCCACATCAATACCATACCCCCAATACCGTGTGCTTTAAGTTTGCATATTAATCTCCTGTGTGGGACCTTGTCAAAAGCCTTTTGAAAATCTAAATATACCACATACACTGGCTCTCCCCATCCACTCTACTAGTTACATCTTCAAAAAATTCTATAAGATTCGTCAGACATGATTTTCCTTTCACAAATCTATGCTGACTTTGCCCGATAATTTCACCTCTTTCCAAATGGGCTGTTATCACATCTTTGATAACCAACTCTAGCATTTTCCCCACCACCGATGTCAGACTAACCGGTCTATAATTCCCCGGTTTCTCTCTCCCTCCTTTTTTAAAAAGTGGGGTTACATTAGCCATCCTCCAATCCTCAGGAACTAATCCAGAATCTAAGGAGTTCTGAAAAATTATCGCTAATGCATCCACTATTTCTTGGGCTACTTCCTTAAGCACTCTGGCATGCAGACCATCTGGCCCTGGGGATTTATCTGCCTTTAATCCCTTCAATTTACCTAACACCACTTCCCTACTAACATGTATTTCCCTCAGTTCCTCCATCTCACTAGACCCTCGGTCCTTTACTATTTCTGGAAGATTATTTATGTCCTCCTTAGTGAAGACAGAACCAAAGTAGTTATTCAATTAGTCTGTCATGCCTTTGTTCCCTATGATCAATTCACCTGTTTCTGACTGTAAAGGACCTACATTTGTCTTGACCAATCTTTTTCTTTCCACGTATCTATAAAAGCTTTTACAGTCAGTTTTTATGTTCCCTGCCAGCTTTCTCTCATAATCTTTCTTCCCTTTCCTAATTAAGCCCTTTGTCCTCCTCTGCTGGTCTCTGAATTTCTCCCAGTCCTCAGGTGTGCCGCTTGTTTTTGCTAATTTATATGTTTCTTCTTTTGACTTGATACTATCCCTAATTCCCCTTGTCAGCCACGGGTGCACTACCTTCCCTGGTTTATTCTTTTGCCAAACTGGGATGAACAATTGTTGTAGTTCATCCATGCAATCTTTAAATGCTTGCCATTGCATATCCACCGTCAACCCTTTAAGTATCATTTGCCAGTCTATCTTAGCTAATTCATGTCTCATACATTCAAAGTTACCCTTCTTTAAGTTCAGAACCTTTGTTTCTAAATGCAAAGCAACTTCAATGGGATACAGTCATACACATTGGGCAACACTGTGACAAGTGGAATTTAGTATTTAAAATTGCAAGGTAATCCACTTTGGTAAAACAAAACACAGAAATGTTGACATGAGGAAATCTGCAGATGCTGTTAATTCAAGCAACACATACAAAATGCTGGTGGAATGCAGCAGGCCAGGCAGCATCTATAGGAAGAAGCACTGTCTTGGCCCGAAATGTCGACAGTGCTTCTTCCTATAGATGCTGCCTGGCGTGCTGCGTTCCACCAGCATTTTGTGTGTTACAAAAATGCTGAGTGTTTTTTTTAAATAAGGCAGATTGGGAAATGTTGTTATCAAAGGGATCCAGGTACCCTTGTATTCAGTTCACTGAAAAGTAGCATGTAGATGTAGTAGGCAAACAGGCACATGGCACATTGGCCTTTATTATGAGAGGAGTACAAGAGCAAAGTGTCTTATCATGTTTTTGTAGGGCCTATGAGAGACTACACCTGCAGAACTGGGTACACAGTTTGGTGCTGGTGCACAAACTTGCAGTGAAGGAAATGCAATGAAGATTCACCAGAGTAATTGCAGGGATGCAAGCAGAAATTAGGCAGGCAAATCTTCTCTGCTCTTGAGCAGGGAAGGATTAGAAGTTACTTAATTGAAATATATAAATTCTTTGGGGTCTCGATGATTCTCCTGGCCAAGGTCTCTAGTACTATGATGTCACTATCCAAATTAAGTGATAGGATAATAATGAAAAGAAATGTCTTCACTTCGTACATGCTGAACCTTCAATTTTTTTTTTATCTTGGAGGTCTCTGAAGGCTGAGTCATTAATTGTATCAACAACTATGATCAATAGTACTCTGTAGATTGAAGGAAATGGGATTCGACAGGCAACTGGTGTTGTGGTAGAGGATCAGCCTGCATACAGAGCAGGTCTGGAGATCAATCAGTTGATAGGGGAATTTACAAAAAGTCAAAGTTCAAAATTAATTTATTATGAAAACACATGTCACCATATACAACCCTGAGATTTGCTTTCTTACAGTAAATACAGAGAAGCACAATGGAATCAATTAAAAAAACACATAAATGTGCAAAAAAAGCAAACTGTGAAGATACAGGGAAAAAAAAACAAAATAACAGATAGATAGATAGATAGATAGACAAACAAACAATCAAGCAAGAAATAAGTATCAAGAACATGAGGTGAAGAGTCCTTTAAAGTGAGTCCACAGGGTGTGGGAACAGTTCAGATCACCCTGTGCTTTAAACATTTTTATCGTAGACTTGAATTAAGAGCATAGTTGCCTGTTTGTACTTGGAAGCAACTTTCTACTGCTAGGTTAGGCCTTGGATCACTTGGACAATACAGATACCTACGTCAGGATGAAGTTTATTGACTATAGCTCAGCATTTAACACAATCATTCCTACAGCTTGATTGAAAAATTCCAGAACCTGGGACTCTGTACTTCTCCCTTCAACTGGATCCTTGACTTCCTAAATGACAGACCACAATTTGTGCAGATCGGAAACAACATCTCCACCTCGCTGACAATCAATGCTGTTGCACCTCAGGGATGTGTGCTTAGCCCACTGCTCTACTATCTCTACACCCAAGAGTGTGTGGCTAGGCACAGCTCAAATGCCATCTATAAACTTGTTGATAATACAACCATTGTTGGCAGAATTTCAGGTGGTGATGAGAGGGCATACAGGAGTAAGATATATCAGCAAATTGAGTGGTGTCATAGCAACAACCTGATGTGTTGGCCAAAGAACTGATTGTAGACTTCAGAAAGCGTAAAATGAGGAAACACACACCACTCCTCATCAAGGTATCAGAAGTGGAAATAGAAACATAGAAAATCTACAGCACAATACAGACCCTTCAGCCCACAATGCTGTGCCGAACATGTACTTGCTTTAGAAATTACCAAGGGTTACCAATAGCCCTCTATTTTTCTAAGCTCCATGCCTAAGCAGGAGTTTCTTAAAAGACCCTATCACATCTGCCTCCATCACTGTCGCTAGCAGCCTATTCCACGCACTCACCACTCTCTGAGTAAAATACTTACCCTGACATCTCCTCTATAACTACTTCCAAGCACCTTAAAACTTTGCCATCTCATGTTAGCCATTTCAGCCCTGGGAAAAAGCCTCTGTCTTTCCACAACATCAATGCCTTTCATCATGATATACATCTCTATCAGGTCACCTCCCATCCTCTGCCGCTCGAAGGAAAAAAGCCGAGTTCACTCAACCTATTCTCATAAGGCATGCTCCCCAATCCAGGCAACACCCCATGTAAATCTCCTCTGCACCCTTTTGATAGTTTCCACATCCTTCCTGTAGTGAGGTGACCAAAACTGAGCACAGTACTCCAAGTGGGGTCTGACGAATGTCAAATATAGCTGTAACATTACCTCTTGGCTCTTAAACTCAAACCCATGGTTGATGAAGGCCAATGCACTGTATGTCTTCTTACCAACAGAGTAAACCTGCGCAGCAGCTTTGTGTATCCTATGGACTCAGACCCCAAAATCCCTCTGATTCTCCACACTGCCAGGAGTCTTACCATTAATACTATATTTTGCCATCATATTTGACCTACCAAAATGAACCACCTCACACTTATCTGGGTTGACCTCCATTTGCCACTTCTCAGCCCAGTTTTGCATCCTATCAATATCCTGCTGTAAACTCTGACAGCCCTCCACACTATCCACAACTCCCCCAACCTTTGTGTCATCAGCATATTTACTAACCCATCCCTCCACTTCCTCATCCAGGTCATTTATAAAAATCACAAAGAGAAGGGGTCCCAGAACAGATCCCTGAGGCACACCACTGGTCACCGACCTTCATGCAGAATATGACCTATCTACAACCGATCTTTGCCTTCTGTGGGCAAGGTATTTCTAGATCCACAAAGCAAGGTCCCCATGGATCCCATGCCTATTTACTTTCTCAATAAGCCTTGCATGGGGTACCTTATCAAATGCCTTGCTGAAATCCATATACACTACATCTACTGCTCTATCTTCATCAACGTGTTTAGTCACATCCTCAAAAAATTCTATCACGCTTGTCAGGCACAACCTGCCTTTGACAAAGCCATGCTGACTATTCCTAATCATATAATGCCTCTCCAAATGTTCAGAAATCCTGCCTCTTAGGATCTTTTCCATCAACTTAACAACCATTGAAGTCAGACTCACTGGTCTATAATTTCCTGGGCTATCTCTACTCCATTTCTTGCATAAGGGAATAACATCTGCAACTCTCCAATCCTCCGGAACCTCTCCCGTCCCCACTGATGATGCAAAATTCATTGCCAGAGGCTCAGCAATCTCCTCCCTCGCCTTCCACAGTAACCTGGCGTATATCACGTCCAGTCCCAGAGACTTATCCAACTTGATGCTTTCCAAAAGCTCCACCACATTCTTTCTTAATCTTTTCAATCTGCTGTAACTCATCCCTACAATCACCGACATCCTTTTTCGTAGTGAATACTGAAGCAAAGTATTCATTAACTACCTCTGCTATCTCCTCCAGTTCCATACACACTTTTCCACTGTCACACTTGATTGGTCCTATTCGCTTAAGTCTTATCCTCTTGCTCTTCACATACTTGTAGAATGCTTTGGGGTTTTCCTTAATCCTGCTTGTGAAGGCCTTCTCATGGGCCCTTCTGAACAACCTGACTTCATTCTTAAGCTCATTCCTGCTTGCCTTACAATCTTCTAGATCTTTATCATTACCTAGTTTTTGAACTTTTCGTAAGCTCTTCTTTTCTTCTTGACTAGATTTTTAACAGCCTTTATACACCACGGTTCCTGTACCCTACCATCCTTTTCTTGTCTCATTAGAATGTACCTATGCAGAATGTCACACAAATATCCCCTGAACATCTGCTACATTTCTGCTGTACATTTTCCTGAGAACATCTGTTCCCAATTTATGCTCCCAACTTCCTGCCTAATAGCTTCATATTTCCCCTTACTCCAATTAAATGCTTTCCTAACTTGTCTGTTCCTATCCCTCTCCAATGCTATGGTAAAGGAGATAGAATTGTGATCACTATCTCCAAAATGCTCTCCCACTGAGACACCTGACACCTGACCAGGTTCATTTCCCAATACCAGATCAAGTACAGCCTCTCCTCTTGTAGGCTTATCTAGATATTGTGTAAGGAAACCTTCCTGAACACGCCTAACAAACCCCACCCCATCTAAACCCCTTTCTCTAGGGAGATGCCAATCAATATTTGGGAAATTAAAATCTCCCACCACGACAACTCTGTTATTACTACACCTTTCCAGAATCTATCTCCCTATCTGCTCCTTGATGTCCCTGTTACTATTGGGTGGTCTATAAAAAACATCCTGTAGAGTTATTGACCCCTCCTGTTTCTAACTTTCACAAACAGAGACTCAGTAGACAATCCCTCCATGACTTCCTCCTTTACTGCAGCCATGACGCTATCTCTGATCAGCAGTACCATGCCCCCACCTCTTTTGCCTCCTTCCTTGTCCCTTCTGAAATATCTAAAGCCTGACACTCAAAGTAATCATTCCTGCCCCTGAGCCATTCAAGTCTCTGCAATGACCACAACACCATAGCTCCAAGTACTGATCCATGCTCTAAGCTCATCCGCTTTTTTCATGATGCTTAGAACCACAGAACCATAGAACACTACAGCACATTACAGGCCCTTCAGCCTTCCATGTTGTGCCGACCCATATAATCTTTAAAAAAAAAAGTACTAAACCCACACTACCCCATAACCTACCATTTTCATGTGCCTGTCCAAGAGGCTCTTAAATACCCCAAATATTTTAGCCTCCACCACCATCCCTGGCAAGTCATTCCAGGCACTCACAACCTGCTGTGTAAAAAACTTACCCCTGATGTCTCCCCTAAACTTCCCTCCCTTAATTTTGTACATATGCCCTCTGGTGTTTGCTACTGGTGCCCTGGGAAACAGGTACTGACTATCCACCCTATCTATGCCTCTCATAATCTTGTAGACCTCTATCAAGTCCCCTCTCATTGTTCTATGCTCCAAAGAGAAAAGTCCCAGCTCTGCTAACCTTGCTTCATATGACTTGTTCTCCAAACCAGGCAACATCCTGGTAAATCTCCTCTGCACCCTCTCCATAGCTTCCACATCCTTCCTATAATGTGGTGACCAGAATTGAACACAATACTCTAAGTACAGTCTCAGCAGAGATTTGTAGAGTTGCAACAGGACCTCTCTACTTTTGAACTCAATCCCCGTTAATGAAGCCTAGAATCCCATAGGCCTTCTTAACCACCCGATCAAACTGTGCAGTGACCTTGAGGGATGTATCGATTTGAACCTCAGGGTCCCTTTGTTCATCCACATCCTTAAGTAATTGACCATTAATCCTGTACTCAGTCTTCTGGTTTGTCCTTCCAAAATGCATCACTTCACACTTGTCCGTATTGAACTCCATCTGCCATTTTTATGCCTAACTCTGCAGCCTGTCTATATCCTCTTGTAACCTTCGACAACCTACGGCTTCATCCACAACTCCTCCAATCTTCGTGTCATCTGCAAACTTACTCACCCATCCTTCTGCCTTTACATCCAGGTCATTTATAAAAATCACAAATAGCAGGGGTCCCAGGACAGATCCCTGTGGCACTCCACTAGTCACCGACCTCCAGGCAGAATACTTCCCTTCCGTAACTACTCTCTGCTTTCCTCCTTTAAGCCAATTTTTTATCCAAACAGCCAAGGTTCCACTGATCCCATGCCTCATGACTTTCTGGATGAGTCTCTCATGAGGGACCTTGTCAAATGTTTTGCTAAAATCCATGTAGACCACATCCACTGCCCTACCCTCATCAATTTCTTTTGTTACCTCTTCAAAAAACTCCATCAGGCTCGTGAGGCACGATCTTCCCTTCACAAAGCCATGTTGACTATCCATGAGTAGACTGTACTTATCCAAATGCTCATAGATCCTATCCTTAAGAATCCTTTCCAGTAGTTTACATACCACCAACGTAAGACTCACCGGTCTATAGCTCCCAGGTTTCTCCCTATTACCTTTTTTAAACAAGGGAAATACATTTGCCATTCTCTAATCCTCCGGCACTTCTACTGCAGCCAAAGAGGATTCAAACAACCTGGGGTGTATCATATCTGGCACTGGGAATTTATCAATCTTAAAGTTTTTAAGAAGATCCAGCTCTACTTCTTCCTTAATCTCCACATTGTCCAGTACAGGCCCGCTCTACTTTGACCTCATCCTGATCAAGATCCTTTTCACGTGAATACTGAAGCAAAATATTCATTTAGGACCTCCCCAACCTCCTCTGCCTCCAGGCACATGTTGCCCTCTTTATCCTTTAGCGGTCCCACCTTCATTCTTGTCATCCTCCTGTTCTTCACATACGCATAGAATGCCTTGGGGTTCTCCTTAATCCTACATGTCAAGGCCTTCTCATGCCTTCTTCGAGCTCTCCTCAGTCCATTCTTTGGCTCCTTATATTTCTACCCTATATTTCTCATAAAATAGACACATCTCAAACTATCGGTCTTCCCTTCTCTGTCACCTGCCTATCCTCCCTCTTGCACTGCCTCCCAGCTTTCTCTATTTGTGAGCCAACCATCCTTACTCTGTCTCTTCAGTTTGGTTCCCACGCCCCAGCAATTCTAGTTTAAGCTCTTCCCCAATAGCCTTAGCAAACCTCCCTGCCAGGATATTGGTCCTCCTCGGATTCAACTGAAACCCACCCTTTTTGTACAGGTCACGCCTGCCCCAAAAGAGGTCCCAATGATCCAGAAATCTGAATCTATATCACTCTATTCCTATATTCACTGTCACATGGCACATGCAGTAATCCTGAGATTACTACCTTTGAGATCCTGCATCTCAACTTCCTTCCTAACTCCCTGTAGTCTGTCTTCAGGACCTCTTCCCTTTTCCTACTATGGCGTTGGTACCAATATGTACCATGACCTCTGGCTGTTCACCTTCCCACTTCAAAATATCGTGGACGTGATCAGGAACATCGCAGATCCTGGCATCTGAGAGGCAAACTACCATAAGGGTTTCTTTCCTGCACCCACAGAACCGCCTCTCTGACTTGCTAACCATCGAGTCCCTTATTACTGCTGCCTTCTTCCTTTCCCTACCCTTCTGAGCCACAGGGCAGGACTCCATGCCAGAGGCATGGCCACTGTTGCTTCCGCCAGGTAGACCACCCGCCCAACAGTACTCAAACAGGAGTACTTATTGATAAGGGGGACAGCCACTGGGCTACTCTCAACCATCTGCCTCGTGCCCTTCCCTCTCCTGACTGTTACTCACTTACCTGTCTCCCGAGAGCCTGGTGTGACTACTTGCCTATAGCTCCTCTCTATTACCTCCTCACTTTACTAAACAGATGAAGGTCATCGAGCTGCAGCTCCAGTTCCCTAAGGAGCTGCAGTTCGACACACCTGGCACAGAGGTGGCCGTCCTGGAGACTGAGAGTCTCCCGAACTTTCCACATTTGACACCCAGCACAGAACACCGACCTCACTGACATACTTCCTGTTTCTATTCATCAAAGGTAACTTACTTCGCCTCGACCCTTTATCGCCAAAGCCGGAATGAGCCAAAGCTTTACCACTCTGCCTCAGATCACTCCGTCGATGACCGCTCTGCTAGGCAGTGTCTCCCTTTTATGCCTGAACATTCCCTGCTATCTAACTTACGATAGAAGCACCGGTTGTAGCTGCTGATAGGCCACGTACAATGGACAAACACTCACAAAGCTCCCTTTTTAAATAAACACCACCAACCTGCGAGAAATCCCTCTTGGTAAAGCTCTCTTGTCACCGTTGGCAGGCTACGTACAATGGACAAAAGCTTTCGAAGTTCTCTTTTTAAATAACCACAGCCGACCTGCAAGAAATCCCTCTAGGTAAAGCTCTGTTGATGCCACTGATAGGCCATGTACAATAGACAAATGCTCTTGATGGTCCCTTTTTAAATAACCACTGCTGGAAATGGTGAGCAATTTCAAATTCCTGAGTATCAATGTCTCTGAGGATCTAACTTGAACATATTGATGCAGCTACAAAAAAGGCATGACAGTGGCTATATTTCATTTGGAGTTAGAGAAGATTTGGTATCTCTTTAAAAACACATGAAAATTTCTACAGGTGTACCATGAAGAACATTATAAGTGGCTTCCCATACCACTGTCTGGTATGGAAGGATCGAAGCAAACTGCGGAGAGTTGTAAATTTAGTCAGCTCCATTATGAGTACAAGTCTCTGTAGTATTCAGGACAGATTCAAGGAGCAATGCCTCAAAAAGGAGGCACACATCATTAAGGCCCCCCCCCCCCCATCATGCGGGTCATGTCTGGTTCTCCATGTTCTCACTAGGAAGGAAGTACAGAAGCATGAAGGTGTACACTAAGTGATTCAGGAACAGCTTCTTTCCTCTGCCATCCAATTTACCAATGGACATTGGACCTTTTAACAGTATCTCAGTACTTTATTTTTACTTTTTCACTATTTATTTAATTTAACACTATATATATATAGACACACAAGGTGTGATTGATAAGTTTGTGGCCTAAGATAAAAGGAGTCAATTTTAGAAAACCTAGCACATTTATTTTTCAACATAGTCCTCCTACATTTACACACTTAGTTCAGCGGTTCTTGGATCTTGGACCTCCAGAAAGTGTCCACAGATGCGTGATTGATAAGGTTGTGGCCTAATGTAGAAGGAGATGAGTCATACAGCTCTCATTATATGTACATACAGTTCAACTCTTTGAGCGATTATGCAGAAAGTTAATAACTCATCAGATAATAACTCATAACTCATTGGGGTGATTGATAAGTTCATGGCCTAAGGTAGAAGGAGATAAGTTACTAACCTCAAACTTTCTGCATAATCACTCAAAGAGTTGAACTGCATGTGTATGTAACGACCCCGTCTACCTTAGGCCACAAACTTATCAATCGCCCCACATATATTAGTGTAATTCACAGCTTTTTTTCCCCTCTTTTATTATGTATTGCATCGTGCTGCTGCTGCAAAGTCAACAAATTTCACGGCATATGCCAGTGATATTAAACCCTATTTTGATTCTGAAGATTACTTCTATGTATTACAGGTAGGGCCTGTGTCAGAGAACAGAGGTATATGATAAAGGAAATCCTTCCTCAGTCAGTTGCACAATCCTTAATTGTAGAAAAGATTAATTCAATCCTATAAATCAATGCCATTATTAACACGAATGCAAATTTTATTCACTAACTCCTCAGTGGCTTCACCCCTCCCTACATCTGTAACCTCTCCAGTAGGTTTACTATCTGAAATGTCTGCACTTCTCACTTTAGATTTATGAAACACCATTCCTCTTTCCTTCATGACTAGTCTTTAACAAACTGATTGTTAAACTCAGGAATTCTGGCTACTTTCAGCTTGCCTACCATTTTATCTCACATTTAAAACACTCCTTAGTTCCTGACACCATGACTAAACTGATCACTCGTCCCATCTTTTATCCACAAATGGTTCTGTATCAAATTTAATTCAATGTTTAATTTTGTGATGTAAATACTAAATATTTCCTTCCTAATGACCCATTTTCTGCAACTCAGATTCAGATTGAGACGTACAATGAAATATGTGATTTGCATAAACAACCAACTCACACACAAGGATGTGCTGGGGGCAGCCCACAAGTGTCACCACACATTCTGATGCCACAACAGCATACCCATCACATTTGGAAGAACACAGGACACAACAAAATGATATACCAGGCGGCAATGCAACAACAACAAAACAAAAGCCCATTCCTCCCTACCACCCACCCCCATACATACCCACGCATATCCAACTCATTTTCCATCTGCCTGCTTCAGAACTTGTTTCCATTTTAAAGTAAATCATCAAACTTCTACATGGCACAAGACCATTTGTGATGTTAAAATTCAAGTGAGTCAAATCTAAGCTCAGTTTGATCAAACACCTCTAAACTTGCAAGGATTTGAATTTGGAGAGATATTTTTCCTGTAACTTTGTCACATTCAGCAATCTGTTAATTGATGAGCTCAACTTCTTTTGGTTTTCAGTATTTCATTTTGATCAATAAAGTTAAAACTCCAAAGACGTTTCTGTTAGCATTCATTTTGTCACAAATGTCAAGTGGTATTCCAAGGTACAAAAAGGTACGTACCTAAGATTAAATTCTCTTTGTCTTCTCACTCACAGAGAAAAAAAAAGTGGTCAGCAATTTTGTTTTACTGTGCTGATGCACACCATGCTTTGAACAATAGGCACAAGAGATTGCAGATGCAGAATTTGGATCAAATAAAGAAGCTGCTGGAGGAACTCATAAGAACAGCGAGCATCTGTGGAGGTGAACAGATGGTTGGCATTTGGGGTTGACAACAAGCATCAGGACTAAGAGTGTAAAAAGAGGTAGCATAAAGAGATGGGGGTAGTGGCTGAGGCAGAAGCTGGCAAGCAATAGAGTTATATCAGCAAGGATGGGTTGATGGTCAGATGGAACAGGTGAGGGTGGGAAGGGTGGAGATAACAACAAAGGTTGGTGGTGATAAGTGGAGACAGCAAAGGGCTGCAGATTATAGAATCTGCTAAACAAGGATGGTGGTGACTGGAACTAGAAAAGGGAAGGATGGTTTTTATATGGTAGGGGAAAGGAATTGGGGACAAGTATATTGAGTGCGTAGATAATAAGCAGATGGAAACAAGTGGGGAAAGGAAAAGAAACTGGGAAACATGGACGAAAGAGAACAAGGGTGGATCAGAAAGGAACAGAGAGGTTAAGGATTACCTGATATTAGTGAATTAATTATTTGTGTATTGGACTGTACACTACCCAGGCAGAAGAAGGTACTTTTCCTCTAGCAAAATTGGTGGATCTTGTGTGTAACACGTGACTGACAAGCAGTTTCATGGCTGACAACATCTTTGTTGACAGCTTTTCAAATAAGTGTGAAGAGAACAGGAGTTGTCAAACTAATTCATTAAAGAATGTGTGGGCATTAATAATAAACATGAAACAGAAGCAAATTAACTGCTTCCAAGCATTTTTGACAAACATCATGATCATAAAACCAAATTAAAATAAAAAAGCAAATTAACAGCACAAAAACTGGAGCAATAAAAGGTCCAGTTTCCTTTTTTCAAATGAAAGAAGATTTCAATCCATTTTCTATGGTCTTAGACCATAGAAAATGGATTGAAATCTTTGAACTGTATTTGTGACATGCAACATTCAATGCAAGACCAGCAAAGCTAAACTTTAACATATGTTTGCAAATTTTTAATGAAGGTATTCGGGTTTCTGTCGGTAACCACTGTTGCTTGCCCAATAGGTTGCTTATAGGAGGAAAGAAAATGAATATACTTTTTAGTCAAAATAGCAACATTTAAATTGTAATTCATGTGGGCTTGGTGTAGAAATACGAAAGAGATTGAAGTCTGTAGGAGGAGCAACAGGTTCTATTTCATCTAAGTAGCTTCCAGCCTGATGGCATGAAGCTTGATTTCATGAACTTCCACTAATTGCATTCCTCCCTCTCCTTCACCATTCCTGTTTTCTTCTCTTAGCTTATCTCCTTACCTGCCCATCAACTCCCTCTGATGCTCCTCCTCCTTCCCTTTCTCCCATAGTCTTCTGTCCTCTCCTATCAGATGCCCTCTTTTCTAGCCCTTTATCTCCTTCACCAATGAACTTCCCAGCTCTTTACTTCATCCCTCCCTCTCTCCTGGTTTCACCTATCACCTGCCAACTTTCCTTTCCAGTCCTGAAGAAGGGCCTTGGCCCAAAATGTTGACCATTTATTTTTATCCATAGTGCTGCCTGACCTGCTGAATTCCTCCAGAATTCTGTGTGTGTGTTGTTTTGGATTTCCAGTATCAGCAAATTTTTTCGTGTTTGAAAAAGACAGAGATCTCTAGAAATGAATGTCACTTGAAATTTCTACAATTTAGAACCTTTTGTGGAACACAAGCAATGCTATGCAGAGGAAAAACTGTCAAGTTAGAAATGCAAAGTGTGTCTTAACTGCCTTTGTGAAATATTAGAACTAATTTTAATGAGTGCAGGAAAAAAATACTTTGTAAATTATGATTAGGAAGTCTCGTGATTTGACCGCATAATCCAGGCTGACACACCAGCTCAATAGATAAGGAATTGCAAGAGTATTCAAATCCAACTTTACACTGGGCAAAAAAATATCATCAATAATTCAGAATAGTCTATAACCTAAACATACTTTCCCAAATGATTTCAATTACTGTTCCAGATAGAGAAAATAATTACTACTTGCAACTAACAAATAATTAACCAATTAACTCTATAATACACGCTCATCCTCAGGGCACTTTTAAAAGGACTGCAACCAAAGAGATTGCATTTGAAACATAATCACTACTAATATGCGAAGTGTAGCAACCATCTACTTCACAGCAGTAATCCCACAGCTGGATTGGATCATGTGGAGCAACACAAAACAGACACTAGAGGAATTAATGGAGGGAAATGGACAGTCAATAACATAACAACATAGTGGATACCGCAATGCTTTACAGCAGCAACTGTAAGATTGGGTTTCAATTCGTACCACTCTCCCTGTGGCCACAGGGGTTACCTCTGGGTGCTCCAGTTTCCTCTCATATTCCAAAAATGTACGGCTAGGGTTAGTGAGCTGTGAGATTGCTATGTTGCTGCCAAAAGTGTGTGGCACCTCAGGATTGTCAAGCACAATCCGCACTGATATGATTCGATTTCTCAAAAATTTAATAGCATTTTGACAGTGTCCAAAATTACCCTCTCTCATCCTGAGAAAATTAACTATTGATTCTGGTGGGATTATTTGCTGAGCTGCTCTGAAAATACCATTTCCTAATGGTACTTGATGGATTCCAAACAACAATCTTTATTATATTTTTTGTCTCCTCCGTACTCAATTAGAATTATCTATTAACTCTCATCCCCAGTGGAAGTTTGCAAGCTTCTCTGTCAAAAAATACAATACATCAAACGCCAGCTTGAACGCCTCCCCCCACATGCAACTCCACCCTACTGTCCGCACCTTCATATTCTGATTTCTTCCACCTTCTTTTCCAGTCCTGATGAAGGGTTTTAGCCTGAAACGTCCACTGCTTATTCTTCATCATAGATACAGTTTGACCTGCTGAGATCCTCTAGCATCTCGTATGTGTTGTTCTGGATTTCTAGCAATTGCAGAATCTCTTGCATTTATGACTACATCTTGAGCTCAACGACCTGCTACAAGAGCATAGCGAAAGCTTCACGTATCAATGGTAAGAAAATAGTTTTGGCTCATGGAGCAATTCTCTCATTGAAGTTCAAAGTTCAAAATACATTTATTATAAAATAAATATTACTTCATAAATCAATGGATTAGTAATTATTTTAAAATTAAGTAAGTAGTTCTGACCATCTGTCTGGCTTGCTCTGGCGAAACAAATAAAGTTAAATTAAACTACTTCATTCGGCTATATATTTAAAAATAGTTCTTTATAATTTGATCTACAGTATTTGTATTAACCACATATATTATTACTTCACTTGGTTTTTGAAAGCTTACACACTATTTGATGTTTTGCGTACATTCTTTACAACAGAAGTCCATTGATGTAGAAGCTTTTAAAAGTTCATTTTTGTTGAAACATTGATTCTTTTTCCTTAGCCTGAAAAAGAGCTGCTTATTCAGCTTTTGTTTTATTGATTTTTAAGGCACACATTGCTCCACACAGATATACTGAAACATGTCTTTAAATAGCAAGTCTGATTCTCATATAGAAATGTTTTGTAAAATGTCACACCCAAAATTTTGAAGATAGTCTTCAACAAAATCCAGTAAACATTTTTTGCCTTTACTATAAATATATCTAATATTCAAGTACATGTACAGTAGATTTTATTTAATTTAGAGATACAGCACAGTAAAGGCCATTACGGCCCAATGGCACCCATTTGACTAATTAACCTACTAAACCATACGTATTTGAGATTGGGAGGAAACTGAGCATTCAGAGGAAACCCATTCAGTCACAGGGAGAACATACAAACACCTTGCAGGCAGTACACACAAAATGCTGGTGGAACGCAGCAGGCCAGGTAGCATCTACAGGGAGAAGTGCTGTCGACATTTCGGGTTGAGACCCTTCGTCAGGACTAACTGAGAGGAAAGATTGTAAGAGATTTGAAAGTAGGAGGAGGAGAGGAAAATTCAAAATGATGGGAGAAGACCGGAGGGGGTGGGGTGAAGCTGAGAGCCAGAAAGGTGATTGGCAAAAGGGATACAGAGCTAGAGAAGGGAAAGGATCATGCGACAGGAGGCCTAGGGAGAAAGAAAGGGGGAGGGGAGCACCAGAGGGAGATGGAGAACAGGCAGAGAGAGAAAGAAAAAAGGGAGGAGGGAAAAAACAAAAACAAAAAAAAACTAAATATATCAGGGATGGGGTAAGAAGGAGAGGAGGGGCATTAACGGAAGTTAGAGAAGTCAATGTTCATGCCATCAGGTTGGAGGCTACCCAGCCGGTATATAAAGTGTTGTTCCTCCAACCTGAGTGTGGCTTCATCTTGACAGTAGAGGAGGCCATGGATAGACATATCAGAATGGGAATGGGACATGGATTTAAAATGTGTGGTCACTGGGAGATCCTGCTTTCTCTGGTGGACAGAACATAGGTGTTCAGCGAAACGGTCTGTGTCAGGTCTCACCAATATATAAAAGGCCACACCGAGAGCACTGGACGCAGTATACCAAACCTGCCAACTCACAGGTGAAGTGTCGCCTCACCTGGAAGGACTGTCTGGGGCCCTGAATGGTGGCAAGGGAGGAAGTGTAAGGGCAGGTGTAGCACTTGTTCCACTTGCAAGGATAAGTGCCAGGAGGGAGATTGGTCGGAAGGGATGGGGGGGATGAATGGACAAGGGAGTTGTGTAGAGAGCAATCGCTGTGGAAAGCAGAAAGGGTAGGGGGGAGGGAAAGATGTGCTTGGTAGTGGGATCCCATTGGAGGTGGTGGAAGTTACGGAGAATTATACGTTGGATCCGGTGGCTGGTGGGGTGGTAGGTGAGGACAAGGGGGACCCTATCCCAAGCAGGGTGGTGGGCGGATGGGCTGAGGGCAGATGTGTGGGAAATGGGAGAGATGCGTTTGAGAGCAGAGTTGATGGTGGAAGAAGGGAAGCTCCTCTGTTTAAAAAAGGAAGACATCTCCTTCGAACTGGAATGAAAAGCCTCATCCTGAGAGCAGATGTGGCGGAGACGGAGGAATTGTGAATAGGGGACAACATTTTTGCAAGAGACAGGGTGGGAAGAGGAATAGTCCAGGTAGCTGTGAGAGTCTGTAGGCTTATAGTAGATATCAGTAGATAGGCCATCTCCAGAGATGGACAAAGGGGTTTCCCTTCTTCCACTATCCAAAGGAGCTTCCCTTCTTTCACCATCAACTCCGTTGTCCATTCATCCCCCCCATCCCTTCTCACCGATCTCCCTCCTGGCACTTATCCTTGCAAGCAGAACAAGTGCTACACCTGCTCTTACACCTGCTCCCTCACCACCATTCAGGGCCCCAGACAGTCCTTCCAGGTGAGGCGACACTTCACCTGTAAGTCAGTTGGTGTGGTATACTGCGTCCAGTGCTCCCGGTGTGGCCTTTTATATATTGGTGAGACCTGACACAGACTGGGAGACCGTTTCGCTGAACACCTACGCTCTGTCCGCCAAAGAAAGCAGGATCTCCCAGTGGCCACATATTTTAATTCCACATTCCATTCCCATTCTGATTTGTCTATCTATGGCCTCCTCTACTGTCAAGATGAAGCCACACTCAGGTTGGAGGAACAACACCTTATATACCGGCTGGGTAGCCTCCAACCTGATGGCATGAACATTGATTTCTCTATCTTCTGTTAATGCCCCTCCTCCCCTTCTTACCCCATCCCTGACATATTAGGTTGTTTGTTTTTTTTTCTCTCTCTCTCTCTGCCCATCACTCTGCCTGTTCTCCATCTCCCTCTCGTGCTCCCCTCCTCCTTTCTTTCTCCCTAGGCCTCCCGTCCCATGATCCTTTCCCTTCTCTAGCTCTGTATCCCTTTTGCCAATCACCTTTCCAGCTCTCAGCTTCACCCCCCCCCCCCCCCTCCGGTCTTCTCCTATCATTTTGCATTTTACCCTCCCCCTCCTACTTTCAAATCTCTCACTATCTTTCCTTTCAGTTAGTCCTGATGAAGGGTCTCGGCCCGAAACATCGACAGCGCCTCTCCCTATAGATGCTGCCTGGCCTGCTGCGTTCCACCAGCATTTTGTGCATGTTGGTGGAATTTTCAGCATCTGCAGATTTCCTCGTGTTTACCTTGCAGGCAATGGCAGGAATTGAACCTGGGTCGCTGGCATTGTAAAGCCTTATGCTTACCACTATGTTACTGTGCTACTCCAGTCTTAATTGGATATTGGTATTTATTTCAAGCATCACTACATATCTACAGTGTTGCATCTTGGATATGTAGAATTTGTATTTAGTTTGTCTTTGGCCTCTCATTTCATTTCCTTAATATTGGGGACCTGCAATAAAATTAACATCTGACAATGTTAAAGTTTAAGATTTCCTTGAATTCTTGAGTATTCTTCACTATTTGATATCATGCCCCAAAAAGCAGCTTCATACTATTTTATCCTAAGAAGGATCTTTTTGGTGGCATTGGCTCTTCAAATGAACACAAAGACTTGGATATACTGGAACTTTTCCACATTCATAACAGGTCTTGGCCCCCCAATGTCTTCTTGGTATTCTTTACATGCGCTTGAGGACATAATTTTGTGTTTGAAAAATACAAAAGCAGGATATGAACTGTTATGTTTATATCTCGCTTTTTCAACAGACTGATTTGTAGTCTCCTGGCTAGTCGGCTCTGCCCTTCATGATTGGATAGGTATATGGACAGGAAAGGAGTGGAGGGTTATGGGCTGAGTGCGGGTAGGTGGGACTAGGTGAGATTAAGAGTTCGGCACGGACTAGGAGGGCCGAGATGGCCTGTTTCCTTGCTGTGATTGTTATATGGTTATATGATTTACCCTAGTGATCCCTACATGCAGTGTTTTAAAACTCTCACTTCCACCTCACTTGACCAAAGTTAACTCAGTGACCTGCTGTAATCTCTCCGCCTTTCATCATAGTTTACAGCAGATTTCTCAGTTGTTTCATCATTTATAATGCCTAATGATAACTACTGTTGGTTTTTTTTTAACAAGTCAACTGCACATCATAGGACTCATTTGGAGTCAAAGAGTCACATAAACAGTCTCTAGTCAATGCCAACCAAGATGCCCATCAAAATTCAACCCATTTGCCCCTTTTTGGCCTATATCACTCTACAGCTTTCCTATCCAAGCACCTGCATCCATAAATGCAAACTGAGACAAATGTCGAATGCTGCTGGAAGATTACTACCTTAGTGAAATATTTACTCATTGGTCATCCAGTGTAAGGAGATGTCTGCAAATGAATGCTGCAGAAAGGCACATTCTAGGCTGCAGAAGGTCATGTTGAGGAATGCAAATGAAGCACAGTGCAGTGAAAAAGTCTCTTTGGGAATAGGTCATGGTACAGGGTCATCCCTCTCAAAATTATTGTAAATATTCTAAGTAAATTCAATTATATTCTTGGTCGAGTGAATGAAGGCAATGCACTGCTATGTATTATTAAGAATGCTTCAAAATCCACTTTGTTGACGGATTTTTGCTCTGCTTACGTGGCTCAATTACAGTTTCTGTTTAATAAAACCTTGGTGATTTTTAACTTGATGAAGTGCAAGTCTCTGTTGATTAGGATAATTCAGGAGTCCAGCATTTGCTTCAGAGGAATGATGTGGTTATTTGAAATTATGGAACTCTGCTCTTTTGGGAGTGATCAAATTGATTGAGTGTGCTTGGAAATGGAACCACAGTATGCTAATGGAGAATATTTCTCCATTTCAGTAAATTCATGACATCTGAAGACATCTTCCAATTTTTAAAAAGCTTTGTGACTTATTATTTCAGGAACACAAGAGTTTCAATCCAGTGCCAAGATGAGTTAACTTCATAGCTGATAAGGTGTTGAAAATTGCTGTGACAAATTCACACTGCAGGAATATCATGAGCTTTAACAGTGAAAGAAACAAGCAGCATTATAAGCTTGATTGCCTTTATGCATGATTTTTCATTTCTTGGTACTGAAATGCTTATAGGCTGAAATTTACTGCTAAAAATGCAAATTATTTCCATTCTTAACAGTGTATTGTGTGAATAAATTGTTAAGTTTGGCAGCTAGTTTGTAGATAAGAAGGATAGAAATGGAAAAATGTAATCATTAAACTATACTGGACCACAAAGAGTCTGCTTCCTGAATACTTTTGGGTGTACTGTATCTTATGGATTTTGGGCTATTGATCAATGAAAGTTCCTTATCATGCACTATTTTATTGAAATTGGCTATATTTTTACTTCAATTCATAATTTGTCAATTAAAATGTTGCCCACAATTTAAGCTGAAAAGTTTTCTACTTTGTCCATGTATGCTTAGGCCAGGCAATGCTGCATGGCAGGACAGGTCTTAGAAAGGCTATAAATTTCTATGAAGGGTTTGGATGTTTGAGACAGATGTTTCCCAGAATAACGGATGCCAGGGTTAAGGAAAGCATTTTTGTTGGTCCACAAAACAAACAGGTCATCAATGACAAAGAACTTCCAGTGGGACTGGAGAAAATTGCATGTAAGGCATTCAGGGATGTTGTTAATTTTTTTGGCAACCTCAGAGCACCAATCTACATGCAGCTACATGCAATTAACTTCAAGCATACAAAATCATGATGTGCAGCATGTTACTGAAGATTAATTTTCGGTATTTCCATTAAGACTTCTTCCCTGCAAATCTTAGCGCAGTCAGTGAGAAGCATGGTGAAAGGATTCACCAGGGGATTGCAGTCATGGTGAAATGGTATCAGGGCATCTGGAATCCATCAATGCTGGCTGATTATTGTTGGACACTTAGGTAAGAAGCCTTTGACACTGAGTACAAATGCAAATCATGAACTAAACATTTTTAGGTTAGTTGAATTATTGCAAGATGTCAGCACTATTATGCAATTAAACACATTATATTCAATAAAAGTTAATTTCCTGTTTCTCCAGATTCTTACTTGATACAAGTAGTCTGAAATTATATTTGTGTTCAACTTCAAGAGGACTGTCGTGAACAAAAAAAATTCTGAAGCAACATTTTCAAGAAAAATGTTAAGTGTTATCAAAGCAACAGAAAGTGCTTCACAAAATGTAATTCTCATTAAAATAAAGTGATCATTATTTGTAGCTGTATCTATTGACGACCAAAGAAGATGGGCTAAATTTTGCAGGACAATGGTGAATAATATTTGGGGATTAAAATATCAAGTTTTTAATTATTTGATAATAAATTTTAAATGATTTTTCTTAGAAGTTGAGCAGCATCAATAGGTAGAAAAAGTAAGCTAGTGACAAAGAAGGGTCATTGAATTGCAATATTATTTCCCTTGCCCATTTAGGATTCTATCTAATCTGCCAAATACTTCCAGCACTTTATTTCCAAGAAGTTCAACACAGAAATTAATTTATTTTTAACATAAAGGAGCAAAATGACTTCAAATACTTATTGAAAAACATACTGTGGCCAGGAAATTGCATAGCAGAGTGATGCCTACATGCACAATGAAATACAATTTCAATTTTTAAAACTGAATAAAAGGAAAATAGAGTATTTTCTCCAAGTTTAGGAGCTTAGGAGAGATAATGGTGCCTAACCGTGACTCCTTTGCTTGCATCTTTGGAAACAGCTCTATTTCTACCTTTAATACCTTTATTTTTCCATTTCAGGGTTCTTTTTGAAGACCCTGACTTGGAGTTACATTCAGGCTTTGGTTCTTTGTGAGAATGGGACCCATTCTCAGGGTTCTGCGACTAGCCACTATTCGACATGCCAAGGGTTTGGCCTGTGAGTCTCGGGATTCTGGAGACAGGCGGATCGAGGGTCAGTGTCACAGCAGGAGACTCGTGTGTCGTCGGGAAGGCTGGAAAATCTTTCGCTGTGGGCCCGAAGACCTGAGGTCTTTGCGACCTTTGGACACAGAGCTTGAAAAAAGCAAGGAAACTGACTTTTAAGATCGTGAGCCAGCGGGTTGTTGCTATGCCTCCTGCTCGCTGTGAAAATGGGGGACATCTCCCCCTCCTTTGTCAGGGAGAGAGAGAGAACATGCGGTCTGTCAAATTTTGGATGAAATTCGAAGCTTTCAGGGTAACTTTGGTCTGTGTCTTTGCTATTGCTTAGCACATACTGGGGCTCAGTGATGGTATCAATGCACTTTTTTTTGCTACTGGGGGGAGAAGGGCTCGTTGCTCGCTGCCATTTACATGCAGGAAGGGAGAGCGGGAGGGGGGACTTTGGGATTCTCACGTTTAACTGTTGTTCATTCTTTGGGGCACTTCTCTGTTTACGTGGATGTTTGCGAAGAAAAAGCATTTCAGGATGTACATCGTATACATTTCTCTGACATTAAATTTGACCTTTGAAACTTTGAAGTACTGGTCTGTAATTGCCCTTCTGTATTCTCTATGTAATGGAAGGAAGGGTTAATGGCATGAAATTGAGTTTGACAAGAGGAATTCATTCAGCTCAACTCCACACAAGCTCTTTACAGAGAAATCTATTCAGTAACATTGCCCCAAATATTCACCTTCAAATATTTTGTTCTCACAACACTCTCCATTCCTTTATCAGTCACTGCTATCCTTGTCCCTCCATTAATGGCAACATCTATGATAGTGATCGATACATGTATGATCCTCTGTAGTGCAGACCTCTCATGCTTGAGGCTTGTTTTAACATCAGTTAAAGAGGACCTACCTAAACATACCCCAAGCTGATGCTTTGAGCTCATCATGATGACTCCTGCACTATTCCTTCAATTGCAGTCTTCTTGCCCCTTAACACTTCCTTCTCGAGTGATTTCCCTATTCCAATAAAGAGCCAACCTTCCCTACTTCCAATCTCAAGAGTAATACTCAAGACCTCCCGATCTTAAGATTGATCCTTGTCATCTACTCTACTCTCCCATTACTGTCCAAACTTTGCCAAACAATCCTTAGGCCAATTCACTATCATACCTCCCGAACTGACAAAATGTCACTGTCTAAACCATCCCTATATCTACTTTTATCTCCACCATTCACAGACCAATATCACAATATCTTACAGCTTTCTCTTGCCCAACCCTTATCAAGTCCCATTAGCTTACTGTACCCTATGTCCCAACTTGCCACTGTCACAATAGCTGACATGCCAATTTCAATTCCTCCCACTGTGTGGCAAGGACTCATGACTTAGTTCCCCTTTGCTTATTCTACCATTGCTTCAAAGCACCAAGAAATAAATTACATGTGCTATATCCTTAGTTAATCCATATTCTTCAAAGGACAACAACCATATCAGTGCCCAAGAAGAGCAGAGTGAACTGCCTCAATCACTTTTGCCCAGTTGCACTTACTTCTACTGTAATGAAGTGCTTGGGCAGGTTGATCATAGCCAGGATCAACTTCTGCCTAAGAACCTGGACCCACTACAATTTGTATAGTGTCACAATAGGTCTACGGTGGATGCAATCTTGCTGGCTCTCCTCTTTTCCTTGAATCACCTGGTTAATAGCAAATCTATGTCAGACTACTGTTTAATTTATTACAGTTCAGCGTTCAACACAATCTCAACATCTCTGAAGATCAATCCTGGGCCCATCATACTGATACGATCACAAAGGCGGCATGACATTTATGGACTCTTTCAACTTGTTATTTCATGCTTGTCATTTATTGTTATTTATTTATTATCTGCATTTGCAGCTTATTTACAATTTTGAGATCCTGTTTATTGTTACTGTTCTAGATTTGCGAAGTATGCCCACAGAAAAAGAATTGCAGGTTGCATGTGGTGACTTGTATGTACTCTGATAACAAATTTTTCTTTGAACTTTTGAACTCTGAACTTCATTTGGAGTTTAAGAAGGTTTGGTATGTCATAAAAGACTCTCACAAATTTCTACAGGTGTCCCATCCAGAGCATTCTAACTGGTTGCATTACCATCTGGTATGGATGGACAGGAGAGGAGAAAGCTGTAGAAAATTATAAACTCAGCCAGCTCCATCATAGGCACCAGCCTCCCGAGCATTGAGGACACTTTCAAAAGGTGATGCCTCAAAAAGATAACATCCATCATTAAGGACCCCCATCATCCAGACATGTCCTCTTCTCATTGCTACCATCAAGGAAGTGGTACTGGAGCCTGAAGACACACACTCAATGTTTGAGGAACAGTTTCTTCCACTCTACCATCAGATTTCTGAATGAACAATGAACCCACAAACATTATCTTATTATTTTTTCACTCCCTTTTTGCACTAATTTAATTTTTCATATACTGTACACTTTTTAAAGTAATTTAAAGTTCTTTATTATGTATTTCAATGTACTGCTGCCACAAAACAACAAATATTATAACACATACCAGTGATAATAAACCTGATTCTGAATGTACTGCGCTCTGTTACCATTATACAGAATTGTATAAATTGCAGTATCTCAAGCCATTCCTATTGCGTTTCTGATGTTGTATCAGGTTAAAAAACAGCAGCAAAAATACAAGCTTTCACACACTGAAAATCTGAGAATGCTTTGTATAATGAATGATTATGCTTTCAATCCAAATAAAGACCTTCCTCAAATGCTGGACGTGCACTGGAATGACAATCTCTTGGAGGAATTCAGCATATCCACTTCGAGAAGAATCTATGGGAGGAAAGGAATTTTTGATATCTTGGTCAAAACCCTGCAAGAAGACAGAGTGGAGAGGTGAGATGGTCAGTATAAAGAGGGGAGTGGTAAAACAGAAGCCCAAGGTGACTGGTGGACCTTTCTTCCCACAGATACTGCTCAATCTGGTGAGATCTTTCCACAGAGTTCATTGCTCTAGATCCAGTCTCATGGTTCAATCATATGTGCTTTGCTGTGCATAAATGATCCATCCAGTTTCATTGGGATTAAATGTTTCCAAAGGCATTACTTCAGCCAAGGTAATTGCAGGACATCCAGAGAGCCCTAATTACCAATTATATTTTTTAAATGGTGCATTTTTCAAATGAAATGGTCTTTATGAACTCTATTAGCTTCTTCCTTATTTCATAATTGATACAGAAGGATTTGAAAATATAACAAGTTGGTTGTTCTGAAATCAAAATAGAGAATACGAACTTCCCAGCAATGGCTCTACATTAGCACTCTCCCTTGAGTCAGTAGCTTGAGATCAGACACACAATCCAGGCTAAAACAATGAGTTAAGTGCAGAAGAAATGCTCTGCTGACAAAGAATGGCACAATTGATCTTCTTTAGGCAGATGCAAAATATCCAATGACCTAATTTCCAGGAATAGGGAATTCTGTCCGCTGTTCAGTCCAATATTCATGCCTCAGTCAACACCTCCAAACAAGTTTGCCAAAAAATTAGACACTCACGTAAATTGCAGCACAGTGAAAGCATTTGCTGCTGACTCTTTCTATTCCCTATACGTTCAGAAACAGGGCTTGGCAGTTTTGTTGATAGTTCAAGAACCGACACTTGAACAGGTGAGAAAACATGAAGCGACATCTACATATGTAGAGAGAGAAAACAACACATCTTTTTCCTCCATCTCCATAGATATTTGCTACTATTTGATTCATTTGTTTTCTTTTTTGTTTCTAATTACTGTTTTTGTAAAGTTGTTAAATTTGCTCTTCATATCCTATCATATAAAACATTCTTTCTCTCCTTGCCTGCAGCCTTAGCAACTTGAAACATTCTCATTTCCTCTGATGCAGAGTCATTGATTTGTTGCTGGTTTGTTGCTTGCTGTTCTGCTGAGCATTGTGGACATCCTATATTGGTGCCAAAATGGGTGACAACTCTTGCTTGCTCCCCAGCACATCCTAGGGTTGCACTGGTTGTTAATTCAAACAATGTATTTCACTGTATGTCTTAATGTCCTATACATGTGACAAAAAAATGAATCTGAATTTGAAATGTCTGCATGTGTTTCCTCCTCCACAGATGCCTCTAGCATTTTTTGTTTTTTGATTTATTGCCGTCTTTTGAAATCAGGTAGAAACTAGAAAGGCCGCAACAGCTGACACCAGATACTGTGATTTGTGACACCCTAATGATAACCATAGAGTACCCCAACTGCACACATGAGTCAGAAATGGCTGATCCCTAGTTGTATGTGTTGGGTAATTAAAAATTACCCCAACTTAACTATTACCCAACACTGCCAATTCTCTTTCTCAACCTCCTGCCTCTCCATGGCAGTCACTGTCACATGGCTGTCATAGAGTGATCACTGACAGCTTAGACCTGCATTCTAAGTAGGTTGTTTGTGAATGAGATGGCAGCAGCAAACTCAAGCAGATATTATCTATAAACATGCAATTGTGCAAGAAAGAGTTTTAAATTGGAGGAACCACTTCAGCAATTTCTTTGTGGGGGTATTCCAACCTAACTTTTCTTTTGCTGGTATCTGATTTATCACTGGGACAAAATACTGCAGCAACTTAGCACGGCTAAAATCTTTAGACAATTTCTTGTGAGTGGTTCACTGCTGCCTGGTGAAACACACTTTGCTATTCTAGCTGTGGGAATCCTTACATTACAACTCCAATGATGCTTCAAATCATTTTAGGAAAGTCTCAGAATCATGTAATTCTTTCATTTATATGTCCAATAGTTATAATTTACTACTGGCAACAGAGATGTTAAAAATTACTCGTTAAAAGATTTTTTGTTCAATAATAAACAAGTTTGAAATAACAACAACAAAATAAAATTGAAAATACAACCAGAAAATACTGTACTAAATATCAAAACAATAAATACTAGTTTGAAAGATAAGTGAAATAGGAGATGGCAGCAGCTGTCAGAAATTCACATGCTGCCCACTATAAATAACTAAGCAACTGAACCATAAATGCCAAACCGTTAAACCAGTACAGCAACTAAACAGATGGTGTGATTTGTATTATTTTCTCCTACAGGAATAAATAATAGTTGAGTAGAATCACTTACATTCCTTTAAATGTGTTCATTTAGTTCATAAATAGTATTGCCTGTAGAAATCTCGCTACAATAATCACAGCAATCCGGCTTTCCCAGTGACACAATAGGTCTCAAACACAGAATATGCCATGCAAAGATCAGGTCTGCAATTTAAATCTTTATCTCTATGGAGTTAGCTGATGTCAAACTATAGGTAAGGTCTCTAAAATTAGCCTCAACCATCCTGGGCTGAAGAACTCTCTGCTAGAAGAGACTTTTGCTGTTGCATGAAATGGAAGCCAGGAAATAACTGGGATCTGGATGTGGGATAGGGAGTGGTAAAAGAAAAGATAAATGTTCAAAGCAGTTTGCAATTAAAAATGTTGTGACTGTAATTTCCAATAAGAATTATTGCATTGGGAGCATGTAGAGTGAATGATTGTGTGTGGGATGAGTAAGATGTCATCTGTGTGTGTGGTAAGCATATATCCATGGTATGCATGGAATGAGTTTGCATGTGACTTTAATGCAATGTGCTATTATTCTATTATTAAATGAACAATTGAAAGTAACAGACACCTACAACACCATATTCAAGGGTTATTTTTGAGAGAAGGAGATAAAGTCATTGACCAAGAGATAAACAATAAAAAGTACTGCTTTAAGATTCTGAAGCAAAATGCAAAGAATTACATACTGAGCTATATTTTAAATCAATAGCAAAAACAATGAAAGAGCTTGATTCATGGTCCAATTAGCATAAAACCAATCTATCGTTGTAGAGGACCAACCCATGACCCTATATACAATAAACCTGTTAAGTGAGAAACAAGAGTAACAGATTCTATATACATTGAACATCTAGAGTGGTAAAATATGTTTAATTGTACTCCCTTTCTGAAGTTTAAGTAAAATATCTAGTGAAGATACCAGTGGCATCAAAGTACAATTTCAAAACTTACGGCTATAAAACACACCTATATTTACAAAGGTTTCATGGACCTTGTAGAGATTAATCAAGCCATCGATAAGAGACCCAAGTCTTTACCCCAGGGATCCAAAAACTTAGAGGGTAAAAAGTGAGCAGGGAAAGATTCAAAAGGGGCCTGAGGAACAATGTTTTCCACACAACTGCCAGAGGAAGTGGTAGAGGTAAGTACAATTATGATACTGTGGCGGCTCATTTCCTAGCGTATGCGAACCGACTCACAATTAGATAGCCTACGGGGGTTTGCGAGCACAGAGCTTTGGAGCCTCTTCGCCATGGGGGGCCGGTTGACAGAGGCTTAAAAGTGAGGCTGAAGTTTTCGAATAAAGTTTTTCCTTCGACTGCAGTTACCGACTCCGTGTCGTAATTCTAGCGCTGCTTGTAGCACACCGCTACAATTGGTGACCCCGACGGTCCAAACGATTTTTGGACCAGAAATGACCGACGCCGCCTCTGTTCATGCGGTTTCGTTGACACTGCCGGGTTTCTGGACACAGCGCCCGGACCTATGGTTCCAGCAAGCCGAAGCCCAATTCCACGTTCGCCGGATCACCTCAGAAGACACCCGCTACTACTACGTGGTGAGTTCCCTCGACCAGGACACAGCTGCCCAGGTCGCGGAGTTCGTACAGTCGCCCCCGGCAGACGGCAAGTACACGGAATTCAAAGCCCTGCTCCTCAGGACTTTCGGACTCTCACGGCGCGAGCGGGCTGCCCGTTTACTGCACCTGGATGGCTTGGGCGACAGACCTCCATCGGCTTTAATGAACGAGATGTTGTCTCTGGCCGAGGGACACACATGCCTCATGTTTGAGCAGGCATTCCTGGAGCAGCTGCCCGAGGACATACGCCTGCTGCTGTCCGACGCGGATTTCAGTGACCCCCGGAAGGTGGCAGCCCGGGCGGACTTGCTGTGGAACGCCAAAAAGGTGAGCGGGGCGTCCATCGCACAGATCTCCCAGCCACGCTCCCAGCAGCAAACCAGTCCAGGCCCGGCCGCAGAGCCCACTAACCCCCGGCCCAATGAACACTGGTGCTTCTACCACCAGCGGTGGGGCGCAGAAGCCCGCCGTTGCCGCCCGCCCTGCAAGTTCCCGGGAAACGCCAGGGCCAGCCGCCGCTGATGGCTACGGCGGCTGGCCATCGGGATAGCCTCCTGTATGTGTGGGATAGAAGGTCGGGACGCCGGTTTTTGGTCGATACTGGGGCTGAGATCAGCGTTTTGCCTCCGACAAGTTACGACACTCACAGCAGGGCACCGGGTCCCCCCCTGAGGGCCGTGAATGGCAGCACAGTAAGGACCTATGGCACCCGTCAGGTGCAGCTACAGTTCGGCTCCAGCCAGTTCACGTGGGACTTCACACTGGCCGCCGTAGCCCAACCGCTTCTGGGTGCGGATTTTTTGCGAGCTCACAGCCTGCTGGTTGACCTGCCCAGGAAGAGACTGGTACACGCCAAGACCTTTCAGACGTTCTCCCTGGGCGCGGCCCAGTTGCCAGCCCCTCACCTCGGCTCCATCACGCTGTCCGACAACGACTTCACCAGGGTCCTGGCGGATTTCCCATCGGTTCTGGCACCGCAGTTCACAGCAGCCATGCCCAGGCACGGCGTACAGCACCACATCCCGACACAGGGACCACCCCTCCATGCCCGTGCTCGGCGGCTTCCCCCGGACAAGCTCCGACTGGCGAAGGAAGAGTTCCAGAGAATGGAGGAATTGGGGATCATCCGGCGGTCCGACAGCCCCTGGGCTTCCCCCCTGCACATGGTGCCCAAAGCGACGGGGGGCTGGAGACCGTGCGGCGACTACCGCAGGCTGAACGAGGCTACCACACCGGACCGCTACCCTGTGCCGCACATTCAGGACTTTGCGGCAAACCTGCACGGCGCCCGGATCTTCTCCAAGGTCGACCTTGTCCGAGGGTACCATCAAATCCCGATGCATCCTGACGACGTCCCCAAGACGGCTCTCATCACCCCGTTTGGCCTCTTCGAGTTCCTCCGCATGCCGTTCGGCCTGAAGAATGCCGCACAGACGTTCCAGCGGTTAATGGACGCGGTGGGACGGGACCTGGACTTCGCGTTCATCTATTTGGATGACATCCTCATAGCCAGCGGCAGTCGTCAGGAGCATCTGTCCCACCTCCGTCAACTCTGCGCCCGACTGAGTGAGTACGGTCTTACAATCAACCCTGCCAAATGCCAGTTCGGACTTGATACCATTGACTTCCTGGGCCACAGGATTACTAAAGACGGGGCAACCCCTCTGCCCGCTAAGGTAGATGCGGTCCGCCACTTCCCCCGACCCACCACGATCAAAGGCCTTCAGGAATTCGTAGGTATGGTCAATTTCTACCGCCGCTTCCTCCCTTCAGCTGCCCGGATCATGCGCCCCCTGTTCGCCCTGATGTCGGGTCCGAGCAAGGACATTACCTGGGACGAGGAGTCCGCCGCCGCTTTCGTTCAAACGAAGGAAGCTTTGGCTGACGCCGCAATGCTAGTACATCCCAGAATGGACACCCCTACCGCCCTCACAGTGGACGCATCAAACACGGCAGTCGGTGGGGTGCTGGAGCAGCTCATCGCAGGTCGCTGGCAACCCCTGGCGTTTTTCAGCAAACACCTGCGGCCACCCGAGCTCAAGTACAGTGCTTTTGACCGGGAACTGTTGGCGCTCTACCTGGCAATCCGGCATTTCAGGTACTTCCTAGAAGGTCGGCCCTTCACCGCGTTCACGGACCACAAACCGCTTACCTTTGCGTTTACGAAAGCATCCGACCCCTGGTCATCCCGCCAGCAACGCCACCTGTCCTACATCTCTGAATACACAACGGATGTCCGGCACGTCTCGGGTAAGGACAATGTCGTGGCGGATGCGCTCTCTCGCCCTACCGTTCATGCCCTTTCCCAAGGGGTAGATTTTGAGGCACTGGCAGAGGCACAGCAGGTAGATGAGGAGATTCCGAGTTACAGGACTGCAGTCTCTGGTTTGCAGCTCCAGGACCTCCCCGTGGGCCCGGGTGAGAGGACCCTACTCTGTGACGTCGCCACCAGCCAGCCCCGTCCGGTCGTCCCCGCAGCCTGGCGGCGACGTGTTTTCGACTCCATTCATAACTTGGCGCATCCCTCCATCCGGACAACTGTCCGGATGGTTTCCAGCAGGTTCCGCAAACAGGTCAGTGAATGGGCCAGGACGTGCATGCACTGCCAGACGGCCAAGGTTCAGCGGCACACCAAAGCCCCACCGCAGCAGTTCCATCCCGCCCACCGGCGTTTCGACCACATTCATGTGGATATCGTGGGCCCCCTGCCAGTGTCGCGCGGAGCGCGTTACCTCCTGACTATCGTGGACCGGTTCACAAGATGGCCAGAGGCGGTCCCGCTCACCGACACCACCTCCGAATCTTGCGCCCGAGCCCTGATCGCCACCTGGATATCCCGCTTTGGTGTACCAGCCCACATTACCTCCGACAGAGGCGCCCAGTTCACCTCCAGCCTGTGGTCAGCTATGGCCAGCCTTTTGGGGACTCAGCTGCACCACACCACTGCCTACCACCCACAGTCGAACGGGCTAGTGGAGCGTTTCCACCGTCACCTGAAGTCGGCCCTCATGGCCCGCCTGCGAGGAGCCAACTGGGCGGACGAGCTTCCCTGGGTCCTTCTCGGCATCCGCACAGCGCCCAAGGACGACCTGCACGCCTCGTCGGCCGAGTTGGTATACAGCGCGCCCCTGGTCGTCCCCGGGGAGTTCCTACCAGCCCCGAGGGGGCAAGAGGAAGAACCCGCTGCAGTCCTGGGCAGACTTCGCGAGAAGCTCGGTAACCTGGCCCCCATACCCACTTCACAGCATGGGCGGCACCCGACCTGCATACCCAAAGACCTACGGAACTGTAAGTTTGTGTTTGTACGAAGGGGCGGGCATCGGCCACCGCTGCAGCGGCCATACGAGGGGCCGTTTACGGTGCTCCGGAACAACGGGTCCACGTTCGTGCTGGACGTTGGGGGGAAGGAGGAGGTTTTCACGGTGGACCGCCTCAAGCCGGCCCATGTGGACCTGGCGCAACCGGCCGAGTTTCCGGCGCCTCGGCGCAGAGGCCGACCTCCCAAGCAGGTTCTGGCCCAGGCTGTGGACATTGGGGGGTGTATCGCCGGTTCTGGGGGGGGGTTATGTGGCGGCTCATTTCCTAGCGTATGCGAACCGACTCACAATTAGATAGCCTACGGGGGTTTGCGAGCACAGAGCTTTGGAGCCTCTTCGCCATGGGGGGCCGGTTGACAGAGGCTTAAAAGTGAGGCTGAAGTTTTCGAATAAAGTTTTTCCTTCGACTGCAGTTACCGACTCCGTGTCGTAATTCTAGCGCTGCTTGTAGCACACCGCTACAATACTTAACAGCTACATGGATGGAAAAGTTTAAAGCAGGGTTTCCCAACATGGGTTCCACAGACACTTCAGTTAATTAAAGGGGTCCATGGCATAAAAAAGGTTGGGGACCATTGGTTTAGAGGAACATCAGCCAAACACAGGCAGGTGGGACTCGGTTGGATAACATGATTGACACAGATGAGTTGGGCTAAAGGGCATGCTTCCTTACCATATCACTCTATGACTCCAAGAAAGGCTGTCATCCTAAAATATCGCTTGTTTCTCCACTGATGCTAACTGCCCTGCTGAGTATTTCTAGCTTCAATGGCAGAGATGGGAGAGACTGTGCATACAACTGTTGCCTGGGTGCTTCAGCAGTCACAGCTTCCTGGAAGAGTGATCAAAAGAAAGCCACTATTGAAAAAAAACTCACATGAAATCTCAGCTAGAGTTTGCCAGAAGGCATGTGGGAGACACTGAAGTCAGCTAGAAGGTGGTTCTCTGGGGTCTGATGAAACTAAAATTGAGCGTTTTGGCCATCAGACTAAATGCTATGTTGATGTAAGCCAAACACCGCATATAATCAAAAACACACCATCCCTACTATGAAACATGGTGGCTGCATCATTCTGTGGGGATGCTTCACTGCAGCAGGCTCCAGAAGACCTGTGAAGTTGGAAGGTAAAATGAATGCAGTAAAATACAGGGAAATCCTGGAGGAAAACCTGATGCAGTCTGCAAGAGAACTGCAACTTGGGAGAAAATTTGTTTCCAGCAAGACAATGACCCCAAGCATAAAGCCAAAGCGACACAGAAATGGCTTAAGAATAACAAAGTTAATGTCCTGGAGTGGCCAAGTCAGAGTCCAGACCTCAATCCAATTCAGAATTTGTGGCTGGACTTGAAAAGGGCTGTTCACTCATGATTGCCATGCAATCTGGCAGAGCATGAGCAGTTTTGTAAAGAAGGATGGGGGGAAATTGCAGTGACCAGATGTGCAAAGCTGATAGAGACCTATCCACACAGACCCATGGCTATAATTGCTGCCAAAGGTGCATCTACTAAATACCGACATGAAGGGGATGAGTAATTATGCAATCAATTACTGTATTGTCTTTAAATTTAGACCAATTTGTAGAAATTTTTTTCACTTTGACACAAAGGAGTCTTTGGCTGTTGATCAGTGTTGTAATTCAATGTTGTAAAACAATAAAACACGAAAACTTCCTGGAGAGGGGAAGGGGGGGGTGAATACTTTTTATAGGCACTATACTTCAAGTGAAAAGTTAAGAAGCAAGGTTTATCCACCCTAGTAACAACACTACCAGGAATAGCTTTCTAATCGTACTGACCTCAAAAGTCTATAAAATGTTTAAAGAATAATGCATATATAATAAATGACTGGCAATATTCATTTGCCTCTCAGAATACCTTGTCTAAGTGAAGGAATTTTGGAAAATAATAATGAACAAATATAAAGTAAGCATGTTTAATAGCACATCAAATAATTAATTTCCTGAAAACCTAATTCCATTGAAAAATCCATAAGACCATGAGACATAGGAGCAGAATTAAGTCATTATTAAGTCATTTGGCCCATTGAGTCTGCTTTCCCATTCAATCATGGCTGATCCTTTTATCCCCTCTCAGCCCCACTCCCTGGCCTTCTCCCTGTAACCTTCAATGCCAAGGCCAATCAATCTCCACCTTAAATACACCCAAGAGCCTGACTTCCATTGCTGCCTGTAGTAATAAATTCCACAAATCCACCACCCTCTGGGTACAGAAATTTCTCCGCATCTCTGTTTTAAATGACATCCCTTGTCCTAGATTTCCCTACCATGGAAAACATCCTTTCCCTATCTACTCTGTCTATGCCTTTCAACTTTTGAAAGGTTTCAATGAGATAAATCCCCTCATCCTGCTGAATTCCAGTGAGTAAAGGCCCAGAGCCATCAAATGTTCCTCATATGATAATCCTTTTATTTTCAGAATCATCCTTGTGAACCTCCTCTGAAGGGGAGATGCAACGAGACCTGGGTGTCATTGTACACCAGTCATTGAAGGTGGGCATGCAGGTACAGCAGGCGGTGAAAAAGGCAAATGGTATGTTGGCATTCATAGCAAAAGGATTTGAGTACAGGAGCAGGGAGGTTCTACTGCAGTTGTACAAGGCCTTGGTGAGACCGCACCTGGAATATTGTGTGCAGTTTTGGTCCCCTAATCTGAGGAGAGACATTCTTGCCATAGAAGGAGTACAGAGAAGGTTCACCAGATTGATTCCTGAGATGGCAGGACTTTCATATGAAGAAAGACTGGATCGATAGGCTTATTCTCACTGGAACTTAGAAGATTGAGGGGGGATCTTATTGAAACGTATAAAATTCTAAAGGGATTGGACAGGCTAGATGCAGGAAGATTGTTTCCGATGTTGGGGAAGTCCAGAACGAGGGGTCACAGATTAAGGATAAAGGGGAAGCCTTTTAGGACCGAGATGAGGAAAAGCTTCTTCACACAGAGAGTGGTGAATCTATGGAATTCTCTGCCACAGGAAACAGTTGAGGCCAGTTCACTGGCTATATTTAAGAGGAAGTCAGATATGGCCCTTGTGACTAAAGGGATCGGGGGTATGGAGAGAAAGCAGGTACAGGGTTCTGAGTTGGATGATCAGCCATGATCATACTGAATGGCGGTGCAGGCTCAAAGGGCCAAATGGCCTACTCCTGCACCTATTTTCTTTGTTTCTATGTTTCTGAACCCTCTCCAATGCCAGCACAACTCTTCTTAGATAAGGAGCCCAATATTGTTCAGTATCACATCCCTGCTCTTACATTCTAAAACTCTTGAATGCTAACAGTCCAAACCTTTCAAATACTAACATTCCCTTTACCTTGCTCACTACTGACTCAACCTGCAAGTTAACCTTTAGGGTGCTCTGCACAATGACTCCCAAGTCCCTTTCCATCTCAGATTTTTGGATTTTCTCCCCATTTCGAAAATAGTCTGCACACTTATGTCTTCTACCAAAGTTCATGACCAAGCATTTTCCAACATGATATTTCATTTGCCACTCTCTTGCCCATTCTCCTAAGCTGTTCAAGTCCTCTGCAGCCTGTTTTCTGAACACTACCTGCCCCTCTACCAATCTTCATATCATCTGCAAATTTGGCTACAAAGCCATCTATTCCATCATCAAAATCATTGAAATACTGCACAAAAAGAAGCGCTCCCAACACCAACAAGGATCCTTTTATTCCTACTCTCTGCCTCCTACCAAGCAGCCAATGCTCTAACCTTGCTCGGAATCTTCCTGTAATACCATGGGCTTTTAATTTGGTAAGTAGCCTCATATGTGGTACCTTGTCAAATTTTCCTTAACGAAACCCTTCTCCCTTGTGATAGTAACTGACCTCACTTCTCTTCCATCACACCCATGAAAACCTGGCACAGCAAGTGTCTTCCACAGTGTGAAGACTGATGCAAAATACTCACTTAGCTCATCTTCCATCTCGTCTCCTGTTATTATTTCCCCAGCCTCATTTTCTAGCAGTCCTATATTCACTCTCATCTTTTATTTTTTGTATACTTGAAAAAGCTTTTTCTAACCACCTTGATATTGTTTGTCAGCTTGCTTTCATATTTCATATTTCCCCAATGATTATTATAGTCACTTTGTGGTTTTTAAAAGCTTCCCTATCCTCTATTTTCCTGTTAATTTTTGCTTTGTTGTATGCCCTATTTTTTTGCTTTTACATTAGCTTTGACCTCCCTTGACAGCCATGGTTGTATATCATATTGTGATCACTAACTCCTAAGGGTTCTTTTACCTTAAGCTCCCTAATCACCTCTGATTCATTACATAACATCCAATCCAATATAGCTCAGCTCAATAACAACCTGCTCTAAAAAATCCATTTGGTACATATTCAACAGAATCGCTCTCTTAAGATCCATTACCAACCTGATTTTCCCAATCTACCTATATGTTAAAATCTCCCATGTCTATCATAACATTGCCCTTTTGACACACCTTTTCTATTTCCTGTTGTAATCTGTAGTCCACATCCCAGCTACTGTTTGGAGACCTGTATATAACTGCCATCAGGGTCCTTTTACTCTTGCAGTTTATTAACCCAACCAGCAAGGATTCAGCATCTTCCAATCACCATCTTCCGATGGTTAGGTTACACTTAGACCCCTCCAGTTTGCCTATCAGCCCCGACTAGGAGTTGAGGATGCCATCATCTACCTACGCCCACCTGGACAAGCCGGCGAGCACTGTGAGGGTCATGTTTTTTGACTTCTCCAGTGTGTTCAACACCATCCGCCCTGCTCTGCTGGGTGAGAAGCTGACAGTGATGCAGGTGGATGCTTCCCTGGTGTCATGGATTATTGATTACCTGACTGGCAGACTACAGTACATGCGCTTGCAACACCATGTGTCAGACAGAGTGGTCATCAGCACTGGGGCTCCACAGGGGACTGTAATGTCTCCCTTTCTCTTCACCATCTACACCTCAGACTTCAACTACAACACAGAGTCTTGTCAACAGAAGTTTTCTGATGACTCTGCCATAGTTGGATGCATCAGCAGGGGAGATGAGGCTGAGTACAGGGCTACGGTGGGAAACTTTGTCACATGGTGCGAGCAGAATCATCTGCAGCTTAATATGAAAAAAGACTAAGGAGCTGGTGGTGGACCTGAGGGGGGCTAAGGCACCGGTGACCCCTGTTTCCATCCAAGGGGTCAGTGTGGACATTGTGGAGGATTACAAATACCTGGTGATATGAATGGACAGTAAACTGGATTGGTCAAAGAACACTGAGGCTGTCTACAAGAAGGGTCAAAGCCGTCTCTATTTCTTAAGGAGACTGAGGTCCTTTAACATCTGCCGGACGACGCTGAGGATGTTCTACGAAACTGTGGTGGCCAGTGCTATCATGTTTGCTGTTGTGTGCTGGGACAGCAGGCTGAGGGTAGCAGACACCAACAGAGTCAACAAACTCATTCGTAAGGCTAGTGATGTTGTGGGGAGGGGGGAACTGGACTCTCTGACAGTGGTGTCTGAAAAGAGGATGCTGTCCAAGTTGTATGCCATCTTGGACAATGACTCCCATCCACTCCATAATGTACTGGTTAGGCACAGGAGTAAATTCAGCCAGAGACTCATTCCACCGAGATGTAACACTGAGCGTCATAGGAAGTCATTCCTACCTGTGGCCATCAAACTTCACAACTCCTCCCTAGGAGTGTCAGACACCCTGAGTCAACAGGCTGGTCCTGGACTTATTTCCACTGGGCGTGATTCAATTATTTATGGTTTTATATTGCTATATTTTTTCACTATTCTTGGTTGGTGCAGCTGTAACGAAATCCAATTTCCCTTGGGATCAATAAAGCATGTTTGTCTGTCTGTCTGTATGTCACATCTTTCTAATGATTTGATGCTATTCTTCATCAGCAGAGTCTCGCCTCCCCTTCTGCCTACCTTTCTATTCCCCTGATACAATGTGTAACCTTGGACATTCAGCTCCCAACTGTAACCATCCTTCATGATTCAGTGATGGCCATGGCATCATACCCAACAATCCATAGAGGTGCAACAATATCATCCACCTTATTTCTTATACTCTGTGCACTGAGATATAACACTCTGAGTACTGCATTTGCTACCCTTTTTGATGCTGCATCCCTAATTTCACCATGCTGACTGCAATTTTGTCATATTATCAGTCTGACTGCACACCGTCTTTGTTTCTTTTTTAACCATTCTTGAGTCCCTTCAATCTGGTTCCCATCCCCCTGCCAAATTAGTTTAAACACTCCACAACAACCTGCCTGCGAGAATATTGGTTCCCCTCTGGTTCAGATGCAACCCATCCCTTTTGTAAAGGTCATACCTCCTCCAGAAAATCAACATGGTTTCATTTCTTATTCTTTTATTAACTACACAGCATTTTAATTCATTGCTTCTTAGGGGCGAGTAAATATTTACCTTTGGACTGGATAAGCATAACTTTATTCTTTCTCCAAATAATGCCACAAAAAACCTATAAAACTAAAGCAGCGCATATAGAAATATTTTAACAAGTAGCCCCAGAGCCACTTTTTAGAATCAGATGATTTCAAAGGTCAAGAATTAAACTAATAGCTACACTAATGCCATGCATCAATATGACATACTTTTTATTTGGGGAACAGATCTGAAAAAAAAAATCTTATTCACATTATTCAGATACCAGTTCAGTAATGGTTCTGCTTTAGAACTGCAAAGTAACTCTCACTTGAACATTATGATGGCAAAACAATTAAACTGCTGGATTTATATTCCAAGGACCTGGGCCAACAATTTAGAGACCCAAATTATATTCCACAATGGAAGCTGTGAAATTTTACTAAAATTATTCATTAGTAATGATGAAAACAAAACTAACAAGCCCTCAAAATCCTTCAGGGGTTTTACTAATAACTTGCAGGACAGGAAATCAATCATCTTTATCTGGCCTAGACTATGTCCAACACACAACACATAATTACTGCTCTGTTAAGACAGAAAAGGAATAAATCAAGAAAGGTCATTGGCAAAGATGCTCCCAACCCAATTGACCTTAGAGAACATCCATGGACTGAAGAGATTCAACATTGTTTAATGTATTTTCCAGTACACAAGTGTATAAGAGAACAAAATAATTGTTATTCTGGATCTGGTGCAGCACAAAAATAAACTCATAAGATAAAGAATATAATAGCTTAAAACAATAAATATTAATACATAAGATAGCTTACATACATTGATTGTAAGATACAGTAAATCCATAAAGTGTTGCTAAGCACAGAAGTTTCTGTATACAAGGTGACAGTTAAGAAATGATAAATTAGTGGTGGGAGGATTAGTGGGTGGAACATTAAACAGCCTTACTACTTGGGAAAGTAACTGTATTTGAGCCTGGTAGTCTTGTCATGGATACTACAAAGTCTACTGCCTGAGTGGGACAGACAGTCTATGGAATGCTGCAAGATGTTACTGGCCTGATTCTAACCCATTTCTGTGTGACACTGTATATGGTAACAGTGATATGTTGGGCAGTTTTGACTACCCGTTGTACAGCCTTCCTATCCACTGCAGTGTAGCTTCCATACTAAGCAGTGATACAGCATGTTAGGATGCTCTCTAAGGTGAGTATAGATGTGTATAATCCTGCTCCCTTGAGCGTCATCAGAAAATAGAGGTGTTAGAGAGCTTTCTTGAATGTGTATAAAAGGTTCTGGGGCCTTGAGAGGTTATGCAAGATGTGCATTTCTAGGAGCTTGAGACTGCTTACAATTTCCAATGCTGTGCTGCTGATTTAAAGAGGGGTGTGAGTGGTGCAAGTTCTCTAAAGTCAATAACTATCTCCTTTGTCTTGTTGACATTGAGTAGTAAGTTATTTGTCTGGCACCAGGCCTTGAGATCTTCCACCTCCTTTCTGTAGGCCATCTCATTGTTGTTGGTGATGAGCCCTACCACTGATGAGTTATCAGCGAACTTGACAATGTGATTACTCAGGTGTGTGGTATAAAGAGAGTATATTTAATCATGCATCAACAAGATAAGCAAAAAAATCACGTTCCTTTAAATTGGAAGAACTGTTCCATGGATCAGGTGAACATGTTATGCAGAATGATCCAATGACAATGACAATATGCGAAAGTCTTCTAACAGCAACCTCTGGAGGAACAGTGGTAAACAGTAGGCAGATGTAGTCTTGGAATCTTCCATGTCTTCTCTAGACCCCATGGAGTCTCAAGTCAAATACTGGCAAGAAAAGCTCTTCTAGTCACCACCAACTTTCTCCCCTCAGTGAATGAGTACTCATTGATGAATTATATTTAGAAGCAGCAAAGGCTTAGAATGTGCTCTGGGTAGAAGACTTTGTCTGATCTAGTGCTCCCAGCTTTTTTTTTTCCAAATTAGATGAAGACTGGCTTTGTGATAGCTGAGTTCACATCAGCAAGAGTACCTGGCCACATCAACTCTGACCAAGCTGATCAAGTCCTGAAGGACTGTGACCATGTAGCTTGTGAGTGATCCAATATGAGGAATAGGCCCTGCTGACACAGGCAGCAGCAGAAATGTACACAACCACAATGTTACCTCCTCACACAACATGCTCTATCGTTCCTATCAACCAAGGGAACTACCCACCTCAAAGAGGTGCTGTAGTTCTGCACCTGCTTTTTAAGTGCAGTGTCAGACCAACCTAAAAAATAAGGAGCCAATCCACGTGAAGTAGCAGCAACGGACTCCCATGTGCTGAACAGCACCTATGTGCAACTGTGATAGTTATGTGACCTCAAAACCAAAAGGTCAGATCAAAGCCCTACAGGCTCACCACAACTCATCTTGAATGAAGATGGACAATTAAACAGGAGGAGGCTGTTCAAAAAACATTTCCATCCTCAACAATGGAAAGGCCCAACAGACATCTATTAGAAGCAAGGAAAAAATATCCACACAGGACTGTTGCCAGCAGACCGAAGTGTGTGATCCATCTCCGCTTCTTCTGTGATTTCCACTATCACAAAGCCAATCTTCATCTACTTTGAAAAAGGTGAAGGGCACTAGAGCAAGCAAATATTGCAGAACAAGAGAACATCCTGGATATAGTACCCAAGGCCTGTATTTCAGAACTGCCCATGCATCTGGTCAAGCTATTCAAGTATAGCTTCCAGTATCTTCTCAAGAATGGTCAGCAATGTTCTGTCTGCCTAATTACGAACTAATAAATTTCTCTCAATCATAAGCAGTTGAATTGCACATTATCAAAGACGCTATGAAGCGTGCTCATCATGCTTTCTTAAACTTGTCAGTCACTTAACTTAAAAACCTCATCATAAACACAAGAACATCTGTAGATGCTGGTAATCCAAAGCAACACACACAAGATGCTGGAGAAACTCAGCATGCCAGGTAGCATCTATGGCAAAGAGTAAACAGTAGACGTTTTAGGCTGAGACTCTTCATTAGAACTTCATCATAGCTTTGATTGTAAAATGAACGCACAGGTAAGATAAAATCAAGGCAGCTTTTGAATGGGTATGGAGAACAGACTTTATAAGAATCTTTGTAAAACCTGGGCATCCAGGAAAGAACATTCTAATGATTGGCTTAATGCTTCACACAAAGGTGACTATGGTTCAAAGTACAAAATAAATTTTATTATCAACGTACATATATTACCATATAAAACCTTACAATATATTTCTGTGGGCATACTCAATAATCAAAAGAATTATAATCATAACTAGGGCATTCAACCAGTGCGCAGAAAGAAACAAACCGCAAACAGAGGGGGGAAGGGGAGGGGAGAGAGTGAAAGTGAAAGAGAGAAAGAGAGTGACAGAGCGTGCAAGAGTGGGAGGGAGCGAGAGAGAGAGAGAGCACAAGAGAGCGAGAGAGAGAGTGACAATAAATATTGAGAATGAGGTGAGGAGTCCTTGAAAGTGACTCCATTGGCTGAGGGAACATTTCAATGATGGGGCGAATGAACCTAAGTTATCCCTTTTGGTTCAAGACGCTGATGGATGAGGTGTAGTAACTCTTCCTGAACCTGGTGGTGTGAGTCCTGAGGCTCCTCTACCTTCTTAAAGATGGCAGTAGTGAGAAGTGAGTGTGTTGTGGGTGGTGTGAATCCCTGATGATGGATGCTGCTTTCCTGCAACAAGATTTCATGTAGATGTGATCAATGGTTGGGAGGACTTTACCGACAATGGACTGGGCCATATCCACTATTTTTTGCAGGATTTTCCATTCAAAGATATTGGTGTTTCCATATCAGGTTGTGAGCCAGTTAATATACTCTCCACTAAACATTTATAGCAGTTTGTCAATGTTTTAGATGTCATGTCAGATCTCCACAAACTCTTAAGGAAGTAGTGGTGCTGCCATGCTTCTTTTGTAATTGAACTTCTATGCTGGGCCCAGGACAGCTCTTCCAAAATAATAACACCAAGGAATTTGAAGTTACTGACCCTCTCCAACTCTGATGCTCTAATGAGGACTGGACCATGGATCTGCTCCTTGGTCTTGCCGACATTGAGCAAAAGGTTGCTGTTATGTTACCACTCAGCCAGATTTTCAATCTCCCTCCTATCTGCTGATCCATCACCACGTTTGATTTGGCCTGTAACAGTGGTGTCATCAGTAAACTTGAATATTGCATTGGAGCTGTGCTTAGCCACACAGTAATAAATGTAAAGCAAGTAGAGCAACGGGCTAAGCACACAGCCTTGTGGTACACCTGTGCTGATGGAGATCATGGAGGAGATGCTGTTGCCAAGAGATCCCTCATAGAGGGATCAGAAGTGGAGAGAGTGAGCAGTTTCAAGTTCCTGGGTGTCAAGATCTCTGAGGACCTAACCTGGTCCCAACAAATTGATGCAGTTATAAAGAAGGCAAGACAGCAGCTATACTTTATTAGGAGTTTGAAAAGATTTGCTATGTCAATAATGGTGTGTCAGAAAGACAGCATCCATTATTAAAGACCTCCAGCACCCAGGGCTTGCCCTTTTCTCACTGGTACTAAATAGTAGGAGGTACAGAAGCCTGAAGGTACACATTCAGCAATTCAGGAACTGCTTCTTCTCTGCCATCTGATTCCTAAATGGACATTGAACCCTTGGACAGTACCTCAGTTTTTAAAAAATATATAGTACTATTTTTGCATAACTTTTAATCTATTCAATATACATAGTCTGTATAAAGTATTCTGAATAAGATTTACTTATTTATTTATTATTATTTTTTCTTCTACATTATGTATTGCATTGAACTGCTGCTGCTAAGTCAACAAATTTCACGTCACATGATAATAAACCTGATCCTGATTCTGATTCTGAACTGACTGGGGTCTGCAAGTGAGGAAATCCAGGACCCAACTGTATAAGGGCATTTTGAGGCCAAGGCCATGTAGCTCATTGATTTGTTTTGAGGGGACGATGGTATTGAATGCTGAGCTAAACTCAATAAAGAGCATCCTTATATACGCCCCTTTGCTGTCCAAATGTTTCACAGTTGAGTGACAAGCCAATAAGATGGCATCTGCTGTGAACCTGCTGCTCTAGTAGGCAAAATGGAATGGATCTAAGTCACTTCTCAGTTAGGAGCTGATATGTTTCATTACCAACCTCTCAGAGGACATCACTAGAGGGGTTCCTCCAGGAGTTTTCTAGCCCCAATCATCTTCAGTTGTTTCATCAGTAACTTTACTTTCATCGGGATGTCAGAAGCCAGGATATTCAATGATGACTGCACAATATCCAATTCTATTCACAGATCCTCATTAAATGAAGCAGTTGATGACTGCGTGAAGCAAGTCATAGACAATGTTCAGCCAGTCTTGCTAGACAATGACAATGTGCTAGAAAATAATTTCACTTACTCCAACACTGAACTGATTCCACAACCTATGGGCTCACTTTTAAGTGTTCACCAACTTATGTCTTCAATATTTATTACTATTTTGTTTTTCTTTTTGTATTTGCACAATTTGTTGTCTTTTGCACATCGTTTGTCAGTCTTGGCTTTTGTGCAGTTTTTCATTGTTTGTATTGTGTTTATTTGTATTTACTGTGAATACCTGCAAAAAGAATAAATCTCAGGGTGACATGTTGATATTAATGTACTTTGATAATAAACTTACTTTGAACTTTTAATGTTTAATGAGAGAGTACAACCACATTCCTTTTCCTTTTAACAGTATTGACATCACCAACCCTCCCAACGTAAGCATTCCTGGGATCACCATTGATTTAAAACTCAACAGGACAAGACACAAATATTACAAATGTTACAATTCCAGTTCAAAGCCTAGCTACACTGCAGTGTATGATTCATCTCCTGACAGATCTGATGGTGTCTAGAGCAAAACAGCCTACTTTACAGGCATCAAACCAAAATAAATCTAAACATTACAACCACTCCAACACTGGTGCACACTGAGCCAAGTATATCTTCTTCAATGTATATTGCATTTATTTGCCTAGACAACTCCAAATGCACCTCCCAAACTTTTGACGATTACCACCAAGCTGGATAAGGACAGCAAACTTGTGAGAACACCACTACTTGCATATACCCCTCCAAATCATACGCAATCCTACTGTGGAAATATACCACTGTTCCTTTGTCTTAATCCAAATCATGAAACTCCTTACACTACGATGTACCCTCATTGGAAGGACTGCTGCACTTCTCAAGATCAATTAGGTAATGGGGTATAAATTGTCACCTGAAAAATTATTATAAAGATTAACCAAAAGCATAATTAGAAATATTAGCATTTATTTTAAAAGGACTAGAATATGAAACCAAAGATGTAATGCTGAGGCTTAATAAGGCTTTAGACAGACAACATTTGGAGCATTCTGAGCAAATTTTGGACTACGTATATAAGAAAGGACCTGCTGGCTTTGGACAGGGTCCAGAGGAGGTTCACAAAAATGAAAAGATTTAATGTATATCGAGCTCTGAGCCTGTACTCTCTGGAGTTTAGAAGAATGAGGAGGGATCTCACTGAAACCTACCAAGTATTTAAAGGCTTAGGTATAATGGGTGTGCAGAAGATGTGGGAGAGTCTAGAACCTGAGGCCACATCCCCAGAATAGATGAAAATCCCTTTAGAACAGAGATGAGAATGAATTACTTTAGCCTGAGGGTGATGAATCTATGGATCTCATTGCCATGGACAGCTGTGGAGACCAACTCATTGGATATACTTAAAGTGGAGGTCGATAGGTACTTGAGTTGTATGGCTATCAAAGGCTATTGGGAGAAGGCAAGAGAATAGGGTTGAGAGGAATAATAAATCAGTCCTGATTAAATAGTGGAGCAGACTTGAAGGAACAAAAGCCTATTTCTGTTCCTATGTCTTATAGATTTAAGGTCTTATAAGTTGGTTTAGATCTAACGGCAACAGATCAAATAAACTTCATAACACAATAAGGAGCCAGGATTATATTATGGTGATTTACATTTCATTCAGTCAATGCATTTTAAAAAATTATATATGGTAGTGAGAGAGTATGAACTGTAATTTAGTTTCCAATTCAGAAGGACATTCATAAAAGCTCTTATGCTTTGTAAATGCTATCTGAACTTTCCAATTAAGTTCTGAAGCTATTTATTTTAGATGACTTGGCTAAAAGCTGCAAAGAAATCTGAATTCATTGAATCATAAAATGTGACTAAAATGTGCTAAGCAAAAACCATCATCCTACTTGGCCCTACATGTGTATGCTGGTTCTTACACAGATAAATCCATGCTAGTCTGCTCAACTTACACCTCACAGCCAAGATTATTATCTTCAAATAGACAATAGACAATAGGTGCAGAAGTAGACCATTCGACCCTTCAAACCTGCACCGCCATTCTGAGATCATGGCTGATCATCTACTATCAATACCCGGTTCCTGACTTGTCCCCAGATCCTTTGATTCCCCTATCCATAAGATACCTATCTAGCTCCTTCTTGAAAGCATCCAGAGAATTGGCCTCCACTGCCTTCAGAGGCAGTGCATTCCACAACCCCACAACTCTCTGGGAGAAGTTTTTCCTTAACTCTGTCCTAAATGACCTACCCCTTATTCTTAAACCATGCCCTCTGGTACTGGACTCTCCCAGCATCTGGAACATATTTCCTGCCTCTATCTTGTCCAATCCCCTAATAATCTTATATGCTGCAATCAGATCCCCTCTCAATCTCCTTAATTCCAGCGTGTACAAGTCCAGTCTCTCTAACCACTCTGCGTAAGACAGTCCAGACATCCCAGGAATTAACCTTGTGAATCTACGCTGCACTTCCTCTACAGCCAGGATGTCCTTCCTTAACCCTGGAGACCAAAACTGTACACAATACTCCAGGAGTGGTCTCACCAGGGCCCTGTACAAATGCAAAAGGATTTCCTTGCTCTTGTACTCAATTCCCTTTGTAATAAAGGTCAACATTCCATTAACCTTCTTCACTGCCTGCTGCACTTGCTCATTCACCTTCAGTGACTAATGAACAAGGACTCCTAGATCCCTTTGTATTTCTCCCTTACCTAACTCTACACCGTTCAGATAATAATTCTTACTCCGAAAGTGGATAACCTCACACTTATTCACATTAAACGTCATCTGCCAAGTATCTGCCCACTCACCCAGCCTATCCAAGTCACCCTGAATTCTCCTAACATCCTCATCACATATCACACTGCCACCCAGCTTAGTATCATCAGCAAACTTGCTGATACTATTCTCAATGCCTTCATCTAAATCGTTGATGTAAATCGTAAACAGCTGTGGTCCCAATACCGAGCCCTGTGGCACCCCACTAGTCACCGCCTGCCATTCCGAGAAACACCTATTCAGCTCTACCCTTTGCTTTCTATCTGCCAACCAGTTTTCTATCCATGTCAATATCTTCCCCCCAATGCCATGAGCTCTGATTTTACCCACCAATCTCCTATGTGGGACCTTATCAAATGCCTTCTGAAAATCAAGGTACACTACGTCCACTGGATCTCCCTTGTCTAACTTCCTGGTTACATCCTCGAAAAACTCCAATAGATTAGTCAAGCATGATTTACCCTTGGTAAATCCATGCTGGCTCGGCCCAATCCTACCACTGCTATCTAGATATGCCACTATTTCATCTTTAATAATGGACTCTAGCATCTTCCCCACTACTGATGTTAGGCTGACAGGACAATAGTTCTCTGTTTTCTCCCTCCCTCCTTTCTTAAAAAGTGGGATAACATTAGCCATTCTTCAATCCTCAGGAACTGATCCTGAATCTAAGGAACATTGGAAAATGATTACCAATGCATCTGCAATTTCCAGGGCCACCTCCTTTAGTACCCTAGGATGCAGACTATCTGGACCTGGGGATTTATTAGCCTTCAGTCCCATCAGTCTAATTATCACTGTTTCCTTCCTAATGTCAATCAGTTTCATTTCCTCTGTTACCCTATGTCCTTGGCCCATCCATACATCTGGGAGATTGCTTGTGTCTTCCCTAGTGAAGACAGATCTAAAGTACCTATTAAATTCTTCTGCCATTTCTCTGTTTCCCATAACAATTTCACCCAATTCATTGTTCAAGGGCCCAACATTGTTCTTAACTATCTTCTTTCTCTTCACATACCTAAAAAAGCTTTTGCGATCCTCCTTTATATTCCTGGCTAGCTTGTGTTCGTACCTCATTTTTTCTCCCCATATTGCCTTTTTAGTTAAGTTCTGTTGTTCCTTAAAAATTTCCCAATCATCTGTCCTCCCACTCACCTTAACTCTGTCATATTTCCTTTTTTTTAATGCTGTGCAATCTCTGACTTCCTTTGTCAACCACTGCAGCCCCTTTCCCCCCTTTGAATCCTTCCTTCTCCGGGGGATGAACTGATTTTGCACCTTGCGCATTATTCCCAAGAATACCTGCCATTGCTGTTCCACTGTCTTTTCTGCTAGGATTTTTAACTTTGGCCAGCTCCTCCCTCATGGCTCCATAGTCTCCTTTGTTCAACTGCAACACTGACACCTCCAGTCTGCCCTTATCCTTCTCAAATTGCAGATAAAAACTTTTCATATTATGGTCACTACCTCCTAATGGCTCCTTTACTTCAAGATCGCTTATCAAATCCTTATTTATTGAATTGCCTGTGAAATGTTCTATCCATTACTCCAAGTGCTGCTTTGTATGTAGTCTGTGTTAGCTAAAACCAATCACATATTCTTTCTTAATTAACTTTAATACCAAGTGCACCCACATTCATTTTGCACACCCAAGAGTATTCATTGGTTTAGTGACAGAAATGTACAGCTGGGGATGCCACTTTAAATTAACGTGCTTTAAAAAAAATTATGAAAAAAATTTACCTTGATCTAACTCTTTTTTTTCTTTCTTTTTACAATATTTTTTTAAAAAAAGATTTACAGAGTGCAACACATAGATACATTTCAACATAACTTGTGTACATTCATATATTGTAATAAAATTGATCAAAATGTTATAGCATAACACATAAAGGTATACCACTCTGTAATCAAAAATTTAAAGATAGGTCATACATCTTAAAAGAAATTTTTTTATATATAAAAAGTCAACCCCCTACCAACTACCAAAGAAAAAAGCTGATGGATGACAATGGATAATTAGAAAAAAAAACATATTCACTTAAGAAGAGAAGATAAAAATATACATAAAAGTCTGTGCACTGTTAAACGTTATAGATTGGAAAAGTAATTTAGGAAAGGTCCCCAAATATCATAAAAAGATTGTTTCGAATTTAAGACAGCAGCGGATCTTTTCTAAATTTAAATACAACATAATATCACGAATCTAACTCTGCTTAAATATTAACTCTGATAGCTGGCCGGGATTTTGAACCTAGGCCTAATTTTAAAAAGCTCTTGAATGAATTGGGTGAAAATTTACAAGATTTTTGATTATGTGAGTTTCTACGTTGGGGTGGGGGGTGTTGTGTGTTAATTGGGCATTTGTCTTGTGATGGAGATGGTGCAATCTGGGGAAACTGATGGGAATATGAGGATAATAAGTGTAGGATGAGTGTTTTGATGGTTAGTATGAACTCAGTGGCCTGAAGGCTCTGTCACCATTCAGCATAATCTATCACTAAAATATACAAAACTAAATTTGTCATAAGCTGAAATAGAATTAGAACACTACAGCAATATTCACATATTGAAGGAACAAGGCTACTTTAATCAAAAAAAATCTTCAGTCCTCCATTTACAGCTTTCAATTGCTTATCTGATCATGAAATCCATTGCTTATCTGATCCTGGAATCCAAGCTTTATAGTAATAAAATAATAAAGGGGAACAAGGAAATGGCAGATGAACAAAATGAGTACTTTGCATCAGTCCGCACTGTGGAAGACACTAGCAGTGAGCCAGGTGTTGTAGGAGTGAGAGAAGAGAAGTGAGTGCAGTTACTATTATAAGGGAGAAGGTGCTCAAAAAGCTGAAAGACTTAAATGTACATAAGTCACCCAGACCAGATGATCTGCACCCTAAAGTTCTGAAAGATGTAGTGGCAGAGACTGTGAAGGCATTAATAATAATCTTTCATGAATTATTGGACTCTGGCATTTTCCAGAGGACTGGAAAATTGCAAATGTCACTCACTTATAAGAAAGGAGGAAGGTAGTGGACTTTCAGAAGGCCTTTGACAAAATGCCACACGTGAGTCTGCTTACCAAGTACAGGAAAGTCTTTAGCATGGATTGACTGGTAGCAGGCAGTGAGCGGGAATAAAAGGTTCTTTTTCTAGTTGCTGCCAGTTACACTGGTGTTCTGCAAGCGTCAGTGTTGGGGCCACTTCTATTTACACTGTATATCAATAATTTAGATGATGCGATACATGCCTTTGTTGCCAAGTTTGCAGATGGTATGAAGATTGGTGGAGGGGCAGGTGGTGTTGATGAAACTAGAAGGCTGCAGAAGGACTTACACAGATTAGAAAAATGGGCAAAAAAGTGACAATGTTGGAAAATGCATGGTCATGCACTTTGGTAGAAGAAATAAATGTACGTACTATTTTCTAAATGGGGAGAAAATCCAGAAATCTGAGATCCAAAGGGACTTGGGAGTCCTTGTTTAGAACACCCTAAAGGTTAACTTGCAAATTGAGTTGGTGGTGAGGAAGGCAAATGCAATGTTAGCATTCATTTCAAGAGGTCTATAATATAAGAGAAGGGATGTAATATTGAGGCTTTATAAAGCACTGGTGAGGCCTCACCTTTAATACTATGAACAGTTTTGAGCTCCTTATCTCAGAAAAGAAATGCTGGCATTGGAGAGGGTTCAGAAGAGCTTTACAAGGATTATTCTGAAAATAAAGGGGTTATCATATGAGGAATGTTTTGATGGCTCTGGGTCTGTACTCGCTGGAGTTTAGCTGGATGAGGGGTATCTCATTGAAACGTTTCGAATGTTGAAAGGCATAGACAGAGTAGATGTGGAAAAGGTATTTTCCATGGTAGCAGAGCCTCAGGATAGAGGGGCATCTATTTAAAACAGCTGCAGAGAAATTTCTGTAGCCCAAGGCTGGTGAATTCGTGAAATTTGTTACTACAAGCATACGTGGAGGCCAGACCGGTGGGTGTACTTAAGGTGGAGATTGATAGGTTCTTGATTGGCCACAGGGGAGAAAAGGCTAGTAAGTGGGGATGAGGAGGGGGAAAAAGGGTTAGCCATGATTGAATGGCAGAGCAGATTCAATGGGCCAAATGGCCTAATTCTGCACCTGTGTCTTATGGTCCACACAGTCTAAATAAATTAAGCTGGCCCTGCTCAGGTGGATGAGAGTCAAAGAACAGAATTTAACAAATGTCCAGTGCTTCCAACTTCCCAGAAGTAAAATAACAAACAACATTTACCAAATCAAGAATGCTCAAAATACACAGCAATCAGAGAGTTAACTTTGCCAGTTGATGACTTTTCAGCGATACCAGCTGCTCTGATACACAACTGAAGAACTGGTTAACTGAAATTCTTAAGTTCAATGTAGGTCAATGCATCTAGCTATCCATGCCTGATTTTCAGTCAATACTTCAGAGAAGTCACTGAAAATTTGCATCAGAAGAGACCATTGTATGTATCACATCTGTGCTACTTAAAAGATAACAACCCACCCTAGCAGCACCACCTAGCACTAAGTCATAGCCAGAATACAGATTCAAATAATTTTAAATATACTTGTTTTTGCTACCACCACTTTTTCATACAGTGAGTTCTAGACTCTTACTACTTACTTGCACAAAAACTATTTTCCTTATCTTCCCACTTATCTTTTTTCCATAGCTGCTGCCTGGCCTGCTGAGTTCCTCCAGCATTTTGTGTCAGTCCTTTGTCAGTCCTGACAAAGGGTCTCGACCTGAAACGTTGACTGCTTCTTTCAACGGATCCTGCCTGACCTGCTGAGTTCATCCAGCTTTTTTGTACATCAGCATTTTGTGTGTGTTGCTCAGATTTCCAGCAACCGCAGATTTTCTCTTGTTTGCATATCTATAACATTGGCTTTGATCTCTCCACTAAAGATACAAATACCTATTCACTCTCTCAAACTCATACTTTTATACTCCTGAATTAAATCTTCCCTTAACCTCCTCTGTTTCAAAACAAACAGCAGATACTTATCTAAACTTTCAGTTGCAAACTTTCGGATCTGGCAACATTCTTATAAACCAGATGTAAGCTCATTTGTCAGTGCATTAAGATCCTTTGTGTAACCATAACATCTTCATGGAATCAGAGAGCTTAACATTCAGCAAGGACCAGACTAATCCAGACAGTCAAATATACTTCATAAAATGCAAAACATTGCAAAGTTTGATAGAAGAATGACATAGGAATTCTCATCAACATCACTATGCGCTGTGTCATATGATATAGGCGATACCATGATTGTTCTTGGCAAATTCTGCAGAAGTGCTTTGCTACTGCCTTCTTTTAGGTAGTGACTTTACAAGACAGGTGATCACTGCCATTATCAATACTCAGAGATTGAATGTCTGGCAGAAATGGTCGCATAACTCGTCAGAGCTTGAGGAGGAGGATTCGCGGGCTTTTTCAGTTTTTTTAAATGGCTAACCAATTGGGAGCGGAGGAGCTGAAGACAGCTGGTCAGCTAGAGCACTATAAAAGAAGTTTCGTCTAGCAAAGTGGCCATCATCGGAGTGGGACGACTTTGGCTCAACAGGCTTCGGCGTGTACAGGCAGAGGTGAGGATAGGTTCCGGTAAGTTGTTTTTTTTTCCTCATTCGATTTCTTTTTTAATTAGTAATTTTAGAGAGAATGCCAGGCAGAATGTTGGAATGCTTCTCTTGCAGGATGTGGGAAGTCAGGGAGACCTCCAGTCTCCCTGACAATGACACCTGCAAGAAGTGCATCCAGCTGCAGCTCCTAACAAACCGTGTTAGGGAACTGGAGCAGGAGCTGGATGACCTCCAGATCATTCAGGAGAATGAGGAGTTTATAGATAGTAGTTTCAGGGAGGTAGCTACGCAAAAGGAGCAGGGCACTGGTAATTGGGTTACCGTCAGGCGAGGGAAGGGGAAAGGGCAGGCAGAGCAAGGTTCCTCTGTGGCCATTCCCCTCAACAACAAGTATACCGATTTGGATACTGTTGTGGTGGGGGGGGGGGGGGGGGATGACTTACCTGGGACTGGCTGCGGCAGCCAGATATCTGGGCTGAGTCTGGTTCTGCAATGCAGAAAGGAGGGTGGAAGAAGAGGAGAGCAGTAGTGATAGGGGACTCGATAGTTAGAGGTACATACAGGAGGTTCTGTGGTCATGACAGAGACTCCTGGATGGTTTGTTGCCTCCTGGGTGCCAGGGTCAGAGATGTCTCTGATTGTGTGCATAGCATTCAGAAGTGGGAGGGTGAGCAACCAGATGTCATAGTACACATCAGTACCAATGACATAGGAAGAAAGAGTGGGGAGGTCCTGAAAAATGAGTATGGAGAGCTTGGTAGGAAGTTAAAAAGCAGGACCTTGAAGGTAACAATCTCAGGATTGCTACCTGTGCCACGTGCCAGTGAGGGTAAGTGTAGGAGGCTCTGGAGGATGAACATGTGGCTGAGGAACTGGTGTAGGGGGCAGGGTTTCAGATTTTTGGATCAGTGGACCTGTTCTGGAGCAGGTGGGACCTGTACACCTGAACTACAGGGGGACCAATATCCTTGCAGGGAGATTTGCTAGTGCTTTTGGGGAGGGTTTAAACTACATTTGCAGGGGGATGGGAACCAGAGTGCTAGAGCAGATAGTGGAACGGGGGTAAAAATATATGATGCTAAAAGTTCATGCAGTCAGAAATAGAAGGGTTGTGTGTGGTGGTAATAATCTTCTGAGGTGTGTCTATTTCAATTTGAGGAGTATTGCGAGGAAGGCAGACAAGCTGAGGGCGTGGATTGACACATGTAATTATGACACGATAGCCATTAGTGAAACTTGGCTACAGGAGGGCCAGGACTGGTAGCTTAATGTTCCAGGGTTCCGATATTTCAGATGTGACAGAAGCAGAGGGATGAAGGGTGGAGGTGGGGGTGGCATTGCTAGTCAGGGAAAATGTTACAGCAGTGCTCAGGCAGGACAGATTAAAGGGCTTGTCTACCGAGGCCATATGGGTGGAGCTGAGAAACAGGAAAGGTATGACCACATTAATGGGGTTGTATTATCGACCACCCAATAGTCAGTGAGGATTGGGAGGAGCAAATCTGCAGAGAGATAGCAGACAACTGCAGGAAACATAAAGTTGTAATTGTAGGGGATTTTAATTTTCCACACATTGATTGGGACTCCCATACTGTTAAAGGTCTAGGTGGGTTAGAGTTTGTAAAATGTGTTCAGGAAAGTTTTCTAAATCAATATATAGATATACCAACTAAAGAGAATGCAATATTAGATCTCCGATTAGGAAACAAGTTAGGACAAGTGACAGAAGTGTGTATAGGGGGAGCACTTTGGGTCTAGTGATCATAACAGCATTAGTTTCAACTTGGTCATGGATAAAGATAGATCTAGTCCTCAGGTTGAGGTACTAAACTGGAAAAAGGCCAAATCTGAAGAAATGAGTAAGGAACTAAAAAGCATGGATTGGGACAGGTTGTTCTCTGGCAAGGATGTCATTGGTAAGTGGGAGGCCTTCAAAAGAGAAATTTTGAGAGTGCAGAGTTTGTATGTTCCTGTCAGGATTAAAGGCAAAGTGAATAAGAATAAGGAACCTTAGTTTTCGAGAGATATTGGAAATCTGATAAAGAAGAAGATAGAGATGTATGACAGGTATAGGCAACAAGGAGCAAATAAGGTGATGAGGAGTATAAAAAGTGCAAGAAAATACTGAAGAAAGAAATCAGGAGGGCTAAAAGAAGACATGAGGTTGCTTTGGCAGTCAGGGTGAAGGATAATCCTAAGAGCTTCTACAGGTATATTAAGAACAAAAGGATAATAAGGGATAAAATTGGTCCTCTTGCAGATCAGAGTGGTCAGCTATGCATGGAACAAAAAGAAAAGGGGGAGATCTTAAATAGGTTTTTTGCATCTGTATTTACTAAGGAAACTGGCAAGGAGTCTATGGAAATAAGGCAAACAAGTAGTGAGGTCCTGGAACCTATACAGATTAAAGAGGAGGAGGTACTTGCTGTCTTGGGGCAAGTCAGAGTAGATAAATCCCCAGGACCCAACAGGATATTCCCTCTGTCCTTGAAGGAGACTAGTGTTGAAATTGCAGGGGGCCTGGCAGATACACATAAAATGTTGGCATCCATGGGTGAGGTGCCAGAGGACTGGAGGATAGCTCATGTTGCTCCGTTGTTTAAAAAAGGCTCTAAAAGTAATCCAGGAAATTATAGGCCGGTGAGTTTGACATCAGTAGTAGGTAAATTATTGGAAGGAGTACTAAGAGACAAGACCCACAAATACTTGGATAGACAGGGACTTATTAAGGAGAATCAACACGGCTTTGTGCGTGGTAGGTCATGTTTTAAAAATCTATTAGAGTTTTTCAAGGAGGTTACCAGTAAAGTGGATGAAGTGAAGGCAGTGGATGTTGTATACATGGACTTCAGTAAGGCCTTTGACAAGGTCCTCCATGGGAGGTTAATTAGGAAGATTCAGTTGCTTGGTATACATGGTGAGGTAGTAAATTGGATTAGACATTGGCTCAATGGGAGAAGCCAGAGAGTGGTAGTGGAGGATTGCTACTCTGAGTGGAGGCCTGTGACTAGTGGTGTGCCACAGGGATCAGTGCTGGGTCCATTGTTATTTGTCATCTATAATCAATGATCTGGATGATAATGTGGTAAATTGGATCAGCTGATGATACAAAGATTGGCAGTGAGGAAGGTTTCCAAAGCTTGCAGAAGGATTTGGACCAGCTGGAAAAATGGGCTGACAAATGGCAGATGGAGTTTAATGCAGACAAGTGTGCTGTACAGTCAGCCCTCCTTATCTGCGAGGGATTGGTTCCAGGACCCCTCGCGGATACCAAAAAAACGGATGCTCAAGTCCCTTCTTCAATCTGTCTCAATGCGCTAGACCTTAGGACCCAGCGGAACCCCAGACCTTATTTAACCTGTCTCAGTGCGGTGGACATTAGGACCTGGCAGTGGAGCTCTGAATCTGCTGTGTTTCTGTTCACAAAAATAATCACGATCACCATTGAAAGTAAAGTGGAAATAATAAAGCGATTGGAAAGAGGTGAAACACCATCAGTCACTGGAAAATCGTTAGGCTACAGTCGGTCAACAATCAGAACAACTTTAAAGGATAAAGTAAGAAAGGCCCTGCCCCAAAGAAAGCTACAATAATTACTAAGCAATGCAGTGGTTTAATCATTAGGTTTTGGGTTTTTGATCCTCCACATCAACCAGGCACGGATGGAGAGTGCGCTCAGAAGCGATCTGTCACTGGATCGAATTCGGGAACTTCTGTTCCTGAGCCCGGTGCTGCAACATACGTTCTTAAGTGTTTTATATGCACAGAGAGGTAAAATATATACTATATACTAAGACAAACATTTGACTAACTGACGCTAAATAATACCGGATGTACCTGTTCCGACTTACATAGTAAGAGAACTTCCAATTTTTTTTTCAATCTCGATCCACGGTAACCTACGCACATCCTCCCGTATACTTTAAATTATCTCTACATTACTTATAAAACCTAATACAATGTAAATGCTATGAAAAATACTTGTTACACTGCATTGTTTAGGGAATAATGACAAGATAAAAAGAGTCTGTACATTTTTGAACAACAAGTGCTGGAAGAGCACTTCCAGGTTTTCTCGATTGGCGGTTGGTTGAATTCACACATGCAGAACACACGGATAAGGAGAGCCGACTGTATTGCACTTTGGAAGGACAAACCAAGGTAGAATATACAAGGTAAATGGTAGGACACTGAAGAGTGCAGTAGAACAGAGGGATCTGGGAATACTGATACATAATTCCCTAAAAGTGGTGTCACAGGTAGATAGGGTCGTAAAGAGAGGTTCTGGCACATTGGCCTTTATAAATCAAAGTACTGAGTATAAGAGTTGGAATGTTATGGTGAGGTCGTATAAGACACTGGTGAGGCCAAATTTGGAGTATTGTATGTAGTTTTGGTCACCTAATTACAGGAAGGATATTAATAAGGTTGAAAGAGTGCAGAGAAGGTTTACAAAGATGTTGCCAGGACTTGAGAAACTAAGTTACAGAAAAAGGTTAGGACTTTATTCCCTGGAGCATAGAAGAATGAGGGGAGATTTGACAGAGGTATATAAAATTATGATGGGTACAGATAGATTAATTGCAAGCAGGCTTTTTCCACTGAGGCTAGTGGAGAAAAAAAACAGAGGGCATGGGTTAAGGGTGAAAAGTGAAAAGTTTAAAGGGAACATTTCTAAGGGGGAAGAAGTCAGGGATTATGGACAAGTGGTATGAAAATGAAATGAAAGTCTAACTCATTCTGAAACATTATCTTATACACGATGGATGAAGAACTTCTCACATTATTCCTTAAGACCAGGAGGCATTGGAGCAGAATTAGACCATTTGGCCCAATTAAAAAGACTCCTCAGCAAATTCTCTTAATAGTAAATATTTGGAGTCATGGTCAAGTAATCCAAAACTGAAATCCTTTTCATTACCTCTAAAATTTTTAATGATCAAATACTGTTAAATATATCACAATACACAAACTGCATATTTACAATATGCAATTTCTTCAAATAAAATGCAATAAAACATCTAACACGTTTTGAACTATTATTGGTGAGTGCGATTATACGTAATCTAATTAACATTGTAAATGTTTCCTGTACTCGATGATACAGCAGTCTTCTATTGTACAACACTATAATTCTTTAATAATATACAAAATTCTCATGTAATTTGAGAGGACTCATTGTACTACCTCATTTCTTGAGTATTCCTGCTGTCCATATAAATGTATCCCAAGGCTTTAATTTCTTATTCCTGAGCAAGCCCATCATATTTGAACATCTAAATAGAAACAACTTCACCTTAAGTGATTAATACATCTTAATACGTACAAAAATGCTGGATGAACTCAGCAGGTTGGGCAGCATCCGTTGAAAGAAGCAGTCAACGTTTCGGGTTGAAACCCTTTTGTATGATGCTGTCTGACCTGCTGAGTTCATCCAGCTTTTTTGTACATCTTGATTTGACCACAGCATCTGCAGTGCACTTAGTGTTTATTAATACATCTTGATTGGATTGGAAAAAATATCCTGAAATCCTAGATAGGTTGAACAGGTTAGGACTTTATTCCATAGTGTGTACAAAAATGAGAGGAGATTTGATAGAGGCATACAAAATTATGAGGGGTAGAGTTGGGTAAACACAAGCAGGTTTTTTCCCCACTGAGGTTAGGGTGAGACTAGAATTAGTGTTTTGGGTTAAGGCTGAAAGGTGAAATGTTTAAGGGAAACATAAGGGGAAACTTCTTCACTCAGAGGTGATGAGAGTGTGGAACAAGCTGCCAGCATACGTAATGAATGTGGGTTTGAGTTCAACATTTAAGAGAAATTTGGATAGGTACATGGATGGGAGGGGCATGGAGGGCAGATTAATAGTTTAGCATGGCCTAGATGGGCTGAAGGACCTGCTTCTCCGCTCTAGTGTTCTATTCCAAACCCAGTTTATCAAAATTCTCCTCTTTGCTAATCAAAGATACTCATTGTTGAAAGCACCATATGTTTTCTATTCCATGTGTCACATATAAAGACTGTAAGAATATTAAATAACCCTAATGACCACATTTATTTTAGGTAGGAATAATAAAGATTGGAGGTGGTACAAAGAGGCCTCTCAAAGTACATAATAATTTTGTATAGTAGCTCTGAATCGGCCTCAGTCACTTCAATTTGTGATTTCTTTTTTCCAATAGAGGAAAGCGACAAGCAATGTTTCATAACCTGTCAGGGTGAATCTAGGCAAGACTTTCACCTGGATGTTAGGATATGGAATGGCTGCTGAATAATTCAGACAGACAATAATTTGCTTGCTCACTAGGATCTCAGCCATCCCTCTTCTGGATGTTAAGTTTGCAATTCTGCTTGTCACACAAATGCCACAATAATTAAAGATATAAAAAAGTTAAAAATCGCTCATACTGAAGTCGGAAGTTCCAGCCCTAGCATATAGCTTGAGGGCCAGGTGGGAATTGGGGTTAAGGGATCTTTCTCTAGCAAGTCAGTACATTGCCAGAGGGGTCAAGGTCTAACCTTGACAGCAGTCAGGGAGGCTGAGGACCGATATTACCATAAGAGTGGGAAGTAGAATTAAATGGATGGCCACTAAGAAATCCAGGCTGACAAGACAGACTGAGTGAAGGTGCTCAGCAACATGGTCACCCAATCTACACCCAGTCTCACTGATGCAGAGGAAGCTACAACAGATGCAATAAATAATTTGAAAAGAGATTTGCATGTGAAAGCCTGCCTCACTTAAAAGGGCTACTTTAGAGCTGTGGAAGAGAGTGCAAGGCAGGTGTTACACCACTTGCTGTTACAGGAGAGGGAGGGGCATCGGTGGGGAGGGATAAGCGACAACGGAGTCACAGTGAGAGCACAGAAAGGAGTAGGCAGAGAAGGGAGGAGAGAGAAAGGGTATGGTTGATGGTAGGATCCATTGCAGATGGCAGAAGTAGCAAAGAATGACATGTCGTCTGTGTAGGCTGGTGGGGTGGGAGGTAAGGACCAGGGTGGAGTGAATGAATTGAACCCATGGAACACGTGGGTTTTCACCAGGTGGTCCTATTTCCACTGACAGTCCAAAGTAGTACCTGGTAAGTTAAATGGTCATTGTAAATTGTCCTGTAATTAGGTTTGGGTTAATCAGGGTCATGGGGTTGCTGGGGTAGCGTGGCTTGAAGGGCCAGAAGGACCTAGTCCACACAGTATCAATAAAATAAATTAAAAATAAATAAAATAAGTAGTTTAAGGGGCTGGTAATCCCTCAGTAATAAATGGAATAAAGCCTTTTTTCCAAATTATGGGCATGAAATCTGCTGATCTTAGAAGCATGATTTTTAATTACTTGTAAGAAATAACTTAGCTTTTGTAGCCCTCAATATTTTTAAATGTGGGTGTATGGGGTGTCAGGGAGGAGTAGCACCTCCGGTGGGGGAACACGTCGCGTCCTTTTCAGGTAGCTTGTCCATCTTTGGTCCCCACCTGGCACTCAGCTGTCACCTGTGGCTCCCCGTAGCTGTTTGCATGCGACAGCGGCCACACCCCGGGCAACAGCTTCGACAAGCCTGCTAAGCCAGGTGAGGGTAGCCGATGGGTCTCAAACCCTCGGTGAGATAGGGAGTTGTCTATCCCAACATGTGAAGACAAGACTCCGGCGGATTGAGCGGGTGAGACCAATGGAAGGTCCAACGGTCAAAAAGGCAGTCTCTGCAAGTGTCATGGAACGTATAGAGCACGACAACACACAGAAGATGTCCTGGTCATCCACTGCGACTAGTCCCATCTCCAGCCATCTCGACTCTTGTCTTGCTACTGGATCCAAATGGGAATTGGGACAAGAGAGTGAGGCTGACGCTGCACAACTCTCCCACACTTAAATCCAAATCAAGCCCTAGTCTCGATACCATCATCATCATCACCCTCTAACCTTTTAAGTCCTGTGGTGATGGGCGAGCGATGAAGCAGCAGGTGTGGATACACTGGGAGCTGTATTCACAGACCTGCACACAGGCAGCTTAGGTCTAATGGTCAGTTTTCGCTGACCGAATCAGCAGTGAAACTCGGCGTCTACCTCTTTAAGAACGTCCTGCTCACCTCCGTAGTATGAGGAAGGGGCTAGAAAAGGTGCCCTAAACATTGCCTGCTTCATTACACCCTGGCCAGTTTACCGTGGCTGGCAGGGATCCCATCTTGGTGGTCAAACTAACACAAAGTGACACCGTTCGCCACTGGCACTTGGAACATGTTCACACTATTGTACAATCCTACAGCAAACAGACCAGACAGAAGAACAGCCTTGGTTGCCAGAGAGCTTGCAAGATATAACATTGACATTGCAGCCCTGAGTGAGACTCGCCTTGCCAACAAAGGACAGCTGACCGAAACTGGAGGTGGATACACTCTTTACTGGAGTGGTCGCAGCAGTGATGAGCGTCGTGATGCTCGAGTCTGAATCGCTGTCAGAAGTCCCCTTGTTCGGAAACTTGCCAGTTTCCCGAAGGGTGTGAATCACCGACTCATGACACTACAGCTTCCGCTACAGAACAGAAGTCAAGCCACCCTGATCAGCGCCTATGCCCCCACAATGACCAACCCAGATGAGACAAAAGACAGGTTCTATGAAGAACTAGACGCCATACTGTGAGTAGCACCGACAAGCTGATCTTGCTCGGCGACTTCAATGCAAGAGTAATGTGCAACTCTGCAGCCTGGCAGGGAGCCATTGGGAGACATGGAGTGGGCAAATGTAACAGTAACAGCCTACTCTTGCTGAAGAATATGTATACGACGCTGGAAGAACTCAGCAAGTCAGACAGCATCCGTGAGAAAAGAGTAGCCAATGTTTCGGGTCAAGACCCTTCATCAGGAATGGGGGGGAAGAGAGGGCTGAAGCCCAGTAATAGAGATAGGGGAGGGGGGAGGGCTAGAGGTGCCAGGTGGAGAACCAATCAGAGGAAGGATAAAGGGGGGAGGGGATAATCATGAAAGAACCGTAGAGATAAAGGAGCAGAAAGTTGAAAGGGGAGAGAGGCAGAGAGGGACCTAGGATAGGGGAAGGGGGAGGGAGAGGGAATTACTGGAAATTGGAGAATTCAATGTTCATGCCACCAGACTGGTGGCTACCCAGACGGTAGATGAGGTGTTACTCTTACTGAAGACCTGTGCAGCACATGACCTCCTTATCACCAACACAACTTTCCATCTCCCTACCCATAACAAGACCTCCCGGATGCACCCCCACTCTAAGCATTGGCATCTTATCAACTATGTCATTGTCAGGAGAAAAGACAGGCAGGATGTTAGAGTGGCCAAGACCATCTCTGGTACTGACTGCTGGACAGATCACAGGCTCATTGTCTCCAAAATGAAGCTCTGCATCAGAATCAAGAGGTGACCACAAGGAAGCAAGGCTATGAAAAGAACCATTGTGGCCAGGCTGAAAAACCTCAGCAGAGCTTCAGCACTGGCTGAAGACTTAGAAACCAAGCTTGCTGACCTACACCTTGAAGGCAGTGCTGTGGATGACTGGGAACACTTCAGGGATGCTGTCCATTCATCTGCACTGAAGATGAAGGGTTCACTACCTGCAAGCAGCGTGACTGGTTCGATGAGAATGATGAGGAGATACAGGTTCTACTTGTTGAAAATCACCACCTTCATCGTGCCCATCAGAATGACCCATCATCAGCTGCCAAGAAAAACGCCTTTACCTGTGCTCACAGGACAGTCCAGAATAAACTACATAAAATGCAAGATGCCTGGTGAGCGCCAAGGCAGATGAAATACAGGGATCCGCTGACAGAAACGACTTGAAATGATTCTATGAAGCTCTCAACACTCTCTATGGACCTCAGTCTCTTGAGAATCCCCCCTCTGAGTACAGATGGTACAGCTCTCATTACAGAGAAGGCTCAGGTCCTGCAGAGATGGGCTGAACACTTTGAAGCCATTCTCAACCAACCGTCATCTATTAACGATGAGGCGATAGACAAGATTCCCCAGATCAACATCAACAGCACCATGGATGAACCATCGGTAGTAGCTGAAGTCACAAAAGCTGTCAGCCAGCTATCCAGTGGCAAAGTCCCAGAGGCAGATGCCATGCCTGCAGAGATCTACAAAGCCGGTGGTCCTGTACTTATAGAGAAGCTCACCGAGTTGTTCCAGTCTTTTTGGAAGCAAAGATCCATTCCACAGGAACTTAAAGATGCATCCATCGTACACCTCTACAAGAGGAAGGGCAATCGACAAGTATGTGACAACCACCGAGGAATCTTGCTGCTCTCCATTGCAGGAAAAACTCTTGCAAGAGCCCTGCTAATGATCTTTTTGATGTTGATGGTGGTCACTCATCTGGAGCTGGGCCTGCTGCCAGAGTCACAGTGTGGCTTTTGCAAAGGTCATGGGACTATTGACATGATTTTTGCCACACACCAACTTCAGGAGAAGTGTCAGGAGCAGAATCGTGAGCTTCACACAACTTTTGCTGACCTCATGAAAGCCTTCAACACTGTCTGCCGACAAGGCCTGTAGAGGATTATGTCAAAGTTCGGCTGCCTCGCCAAATTCATTCAGATGGTACACCAGTTACACGATGGTATTATGGCCAGAGGGTTGGATGGCAGAGAATCCTCTAAGGCATTCCCATTCACCAATGGCGTCAAACAGGACCGTGTGTTCGCACCCTCACTGTTCAGCATGGTGTTTACTGTCATGCTGAATGATGACTTCCAGGACAGTGATACTGGAATCAGCCTCAAGTACAGAGTGGATGGGAAGCTCTTCAACCTGAGGAGACTTCAATCTATCACCAAAGTGAAGGAGACTGTTCTGAGAGACTTTGCCAATGACTGCACCCTGTATGCTGGTTCAGAGCCAGAGATGCAAGTCAATATGGACAAATTCTCCACAGTCTGTGACAACTTTGGACTCACCATCAACATCAAAAAGACCGAAGTCATGCACCAGCCTGCTCCTCATGCACCGTAGACAGAACCCAAAATCACAATCAAAGGACAGAAACTACAGGCAGTGGACCAGTTTACTTACCTTGGCAGCACCCTCTCCCAAGCAGTGACTATTAATACATAAGTTAACTGCAGAATAGCAAAGGCAAGTTCTGCTTTCGGTTGACTGTGCTCCACTGTAAGAGAACATCGAGGAATGAGCCCAGCAACAAAACTGAAGGGCTACAGAGCCATGGTACTCACACCCTCCTGTATGCCTGTGAAATGTGGACTGTGTATCGAAGGCATGCAAGACAGCTCAACCATTTCTACATGACTTGTCTTCGCAGAATATAAGGCATCAGGTGGTAAGACAAAGTACCAGACACTGAAGTTCTCTCTAGAGCAAGTCCACCATCAGTCCACACACTGCTGATGAGAGCACAGACCCGATGGGCAGGTCATGTTATCCATGTGCCGGACGAGCGCATACCCAAGCAGTTCTTATTTGGGGTACTCTCTGCTGAAAGATGCTTGCATGGAGGGCAGAGAAATGTTACAAAGACACACGAAAGGCCTCTCGGAAGTTGTTTGACACAGACACGACCTCCTGGGAAATGCTTGCACAAAACTGCCCTACCGGGCGCGGCCTCATCCACAAGGGCTGTCAAGTTTACGAAGCAAGACGCACTGCTGAAGCACAACATAAGCACAAGCTGCACAAGTCCAGAGCCACCAGCGCAACAACTGCAGTGCCTACACATGTCTGCCCAATATGTGCCAGGACATTCCATGCCCGAATTGGCCTGACCAGTCATCTTCAGATACACTGCATCTAGTCTCAAAGTGACTAATGGTGTTGAGGTCTTCATTGACAATGATGGACAAACAAAAAAAAAACCAAATTTTAAAATGAAACTCAGTAAGTATTTGATCATGTTCTTGCTAAAGTATCATCCATTCATTCTGGCTAAAGTGTCAAAGAATGTTCACATTTTGGTCTGCAATTAATTAGGAACAAAAGGTAAATATTTGGACAAGTAACTAATCAAACTTGCCTCATGTTAATAAGACTAAATTTTATAAAGATATTGAATACTACATTCCATTTGTTCAATAACAAAAAAGAGGCACTGACAAATGTTACAATCTGAATTCGGCATCACACTCAAAAACATTACTGGTCAATAAGGGAGGAATTGCGACCAACATTCATATGACCCCTCGGCTCATTAAACTTAGGCATGAAAACATACATCCTGCTACTGTCTGTACAGTGTTTGTACATTCTCTCCATGATCGCATGGGTTTCCTCCTAGTGCTCCAGTTCCCTCTCACAATTCAAAGACCTACTGGTTGGTAGGGTAATTGGTTATTGTAAATTGTCCCATGATTAGGCTAGAGTTAAATCAGGGAATTGCTGGGCAGCATGGGTCGAAGGACCTGAAAGGCCTATTCCACATTGTATCTCCATAAATAAGTAACACATGAATTAAGAGTTGAAGTTAGCCATGTGGATCTTTAAGCCTTCTCCCCAATTCAAAAAATTCACAGGCATAATCTCAACTCCATATTCCCACATTTTCTCCCCTTGGTTTAAAAGAAAGACCGCCATATACAACGGCCAATGTCGTAGAGGCCATCATCGGAGTGGACTGGGGCATAGACAGCTTTGGCTCAACAGGCTTCGGCAAGAACAGGCAGAGGCGAGGTTTGAACAGGGCACGACTGCGCAAGCACGTGAAAGTCGGCCTGTGAAGCAGCGGGAGAATTCAAAAAACGAGCAGATTAATGGAGCGGGTGACATAGTAGAGGGAGACAGAGTAGGAAGGCTTTGGCTCGAGAGGCTTCGGTGAGCAGAGGCTGAGGACAAGCTTCATTCCAAGTGAGGTAAGGCCGGGTAAGTTCCTTTAATTAATTTAATTATCTTAGGAGTAGGTAATGGAGGCAGCAGTTAGGGCAGTTGAGTGCTCCGTTTGCAGTATGTGGGAAGTCAGGGCGAGCACAGCTGTCCCTGATGACTACACCTGCAAAAGGTGCATCCAGCTGCAGCTCCTGACAAACCGAGTTAGGGAACTGGAACTGGAGCTGGATGAACTTCGGATCATTCGGGAGGCAGAGGCAAAAATAAACAGGAGTTTCAGGGAGATAGTCACCCCTAAGAGTCAGGAGACAGGTAGTTGGGTGACTGTCAGGAGAGGGAAGGGAAGTAGACCGAATGAGCAGAGCACACCTGTGGCTGTTCTCATCAATAATAAGTATACCGTTTTGAATACCGTTGGTGGGGATGGCCTACCAAGGACAAGTTGCAGTTGTTGCGTTTCTGGCACTGAGACTGGACCCTCAGCTCAGAAGGGAAGGAGGGAAAAGAGGAGAGCAGTAGTGATAGGGGATTCGCTAGTTAGGAGGACAGATAAGAGGATCTGTGGAAGAGATCGAGAATCCCAGATGGTCTGTTGCCTCCCTGGTGCCAGGGTCCGTGATATCTCCGATCGAGTTCTCAGTATTCTCAAGAGGGAAGGTAAGCAGCCGGATGTCATGGTCCATGTAGAGACCAATGACGTGGATAGGAAGAATGAGGAGGTCCTGAAAGGTGTTTAGAGAGTTAGGCCTCAAGTTAAAGGACAGGACCTCCAGGATAGCAATCTCAGGATTGCTACCAATGCCACGTGCAGGCAGGTTTAGAACTAGTAAGATAGTGCAGATCAACAAGTGGCTGAAGGCATGCTGCAGGAGGAAGGGCTTCAGATTTATAGATAATTGGACAGTTTTCCAGGGAAGCTGGGACCTGTTCCGGCAGGACGGTTTACATCTGAACTGGAGGGGGGCAAATATTCCAGCAGGTAGGTTTGCTAGAGAGGCTCCAGTGGATTTATACTAGATACAAGGGGAGAGGGGAACCAGAGTGTAGGAACAGATGTATGAGAGAAGGAAGGAAAAGAAGATAGTAAAGTTGTTTGCACCATTAGAGATAAACAGAGAGTAAGAGATGGAGAATTTCTTAAAAGCATTTATTTTAATGTTAGGAGCATTGTAAGAAAGGTGGATGAGTTTAGAGCATGGATTGATACCTGGAAATATGATGTTGTAGCTATTACAACATGGTTGCAGGAGGGGTGTGATTGGCAACTAAATATTCCTGGATTTCATTGCTTCAGGTGTGATAGAATCTGAGGGACAGAAGGGGGAGGTGTTGCTTTGCTTGTCGGAGAAAATATTACAGCGGTACTCTGGCAGGATAGATTAGAGGGCTTGTCTAGGGAGACTATTTGGGTGGAATTGAGAAAGGGGAAAGGTGTAGTAGCACTTATAGAGGTGTATTATAGACCACCTAATGGGGAGCGAGAATTGGGGGAGCAAACTTGCAAGGAGATAGCAGATAATTATAGTAAGCACAAGGCTGTGATTGTGGGTGATTTTAATTTTCCACACATAGACTGGGAAGCCCATACTGTAAAAGGGCTGGAAGATTTAGATTTTGTAAAATCTGTGCAGGATAGTTTTTTGCAACAATACATAGAGGTACCAACTAGAGAAGGAGCAGTGCTGGATCTCCTGTTAGAGAATGAGATAGGTCAAGTGACAGAAGTATGTGTTGGGGAGCACTTCGGGTCCAGTGATCACAATGCCATTAGCTTCAGTATAATTATGGAGGAGGATAGGACTGGACCCAGGGTTGAGATTTTTGATTGGAGAAAGGCTAACTTTGAGGCGATGCGAAAGGATTTAAAAGGAGCAGATTAGGACAATTTGTTTTATAGGAAGGATGTAATAGAGAAATGGAGGTAATTTAAAGGTGAAATTTTGAGGGTACAGAATCTTTATGATCCTGTTAGGTTGAAAGGAAAGATTAAAAGTTTGAAAGAGCCATGGTTTTCTAGGGATATTGGAAACTTGGTTCGGAAAAAGAGAGATATCTACAATAAATACAGGCAGCATGGAGTAAATGAGGTGCTCAAGGAATATAAAGAATGTAAAAAGAATCTTAAGAAAGAAATTAGAAAAGCTAAAAGAAGATACGAGGTTGCTTTGGCAAGTAAGGTGAAAATAAATCCAATGAGCTTCTACAGTTATATTAATAGCAAAAGGATAGTGAGCGATAAAATTGGTCCCTTAGAGAATCAGAGTGGATGGCTATGTGTGGAGCTGAAAGAGATGGGGGAGATTTTGAACAATTTCTTTTCTTCGGTATTCACTAAAGAGAAGGATATTGAATTGTGTCAGGTAAGGAAAACAAGTAGGGAAGTTATGGAAACTATAACAATTAAAGAGGAGGAAGTACAGGCACTTTTAAGGAATATAAAAGTGGATAAAAATCCGGGTCCTAACAAGATATTCCTTAGGACGTTGAGGGAAGTTGGTGTAGAAACAGCAACAGACATATCTGACAGAAATATTTCAAGTGTCATTAGAAACGGGGATGGTGCCGGAGGATTGGCATATTGCTCATGTGGTTCCATTGTTTAAAAAGGGTTCTAAGAGTAAACCTAGCAATTATAGACCTGTCAGTTTGACGTCAGTGATGGGTAAATTAATGGAAAGTATTCTTAGAGATGGTATATATAATTATCTGGATAGACATGGTCTGATTAGGAACAGTCAACATGGATTTGTGCGTGAAAGGTCATGTTTGACAAATATTATTGAATTTTTTGAAGAGGTTATAAGGAAAGTTGACGAGGGTAAAGCAGTGGATGTTGTTTATATGGACTTCAGTAAGGCCTTTGTCAAGGTTAGTTGGGAAGGTTCAATTGTTAGGTATTAATATTGAAGTAGTAAAATAGATTCAACTGTGGCTGGATGGGAGATGCCAGAGATTAGTGGTGGATAACTGTTTGTCAGGTTGGAGGTCAGTGACTAGTGGTATGCCTCAGGGATCTGTATTGGGTCCAATGTTGTTTGTCATATACACTAATGATCTGGATGATGGGGTGGTAAATTGGATTAGTAAGTATGCAGATGATACTAAGATAGGTGGCATTGTGGATAATGAAGTAGGTTTTCAAAGCTTGCAGAGAGATTTAGGCCAGTTAGAAGAGTGGGCTGAAAGATGGCAGATGGAGTTTAATGCTGATAAGTGTGAGGTGCTACATTTTAGTTGGAATAATCCAAATAGGACATACATAATAAATGGTAAGGCATTGAAGAATGCAGTAGAACAGAGTGATCTAGGAATAATGGTGCATTGTTCCCTGAAGGTAGAATCTCGTGGATAGGGTGGTGAAGAAAGATTTTGGTATACTGGCCTTTATAAATCAGAGCATTGAGTATATGAGTTGGGATGTAATGTTAAAATTGTACAAGGCATTGGTAAGGACAAATTTGGAGTATAGTGTACAGTTCTGGTCACCGAATTATAGAAAAGATGTAAAAAAAATAGAGAGAGTACAGAGAAGATTTACTAGAATGTTACCTGGGTTTCAGCACCTAAGTTACGGGGAAAGGTTGAACAAGTTAGGTCTTTATTCTTTGCAGCGTTGAAGGTTTTGGGGGGACTTGATAGAGGTATTTAAAATTATGAGGGGGATAGATCGAGTTGACATGGATAGGCTTTTTCCATTGAGAGTAGGGGAGATTCAAACAAGAGGACATGAGTTGAGAGTTAGGGGGCAAAAGTTTAAGGGTAACACAAAGGGGAACTTCTTTACTCAGAGAGTGGTAGCTGTGTGGAATGAGCTTCCAGTAAAAGTGGTAAAGGCAGGTTCGATAGAATCATTTTTTAAAAATTGGATAGGTATATGGACAGGAAAGGAATGGAGGGTTATGGGCTGAGTGCAGGTCGGTGGGACTAGGTGACAGTAAGCGTTCAGCATGAACTAGAAGGGCTGAGATGGCCTATTTTCATGCTATAATTGTTATATGGTTATATGCTTATTAGGAGTATATAAAACTCTGCATTAAAACATTCAGAGACTGGTAGGTTCTCCAAAGGCAACCTTCCGTTTGAATGAAAATCCCTGAACTCTGCCCTACCTCGGCAACCTACGAAAGGTAGCTGTGAAGGCCAAGTTACACAGAACATAGAAAATACACAGCACATTACAGGCCCTTCTGTCCACAATGTTGTGCCAACCATGTAACCTACTCTAGAAACTGCCTAGAATTTCCATAGCGCATAGCCTGCTATTTTTCTAAGCTCTCTGTACCTATCTAAGAGGCTCTTAACAGACCATTATACCCGCATATTGTATACCCAAGTTATTGGGTATATTTAAAGTGAAGGTTTAAGTGAAGGTTAAGTGAAGGTTTAAGTGAAGGTTAAGTGAAGGTAGACCAACTCAGTGGGCTGAATGGCTTATTTATGCTCCTATATCTTATGGTCTTATTTATAAATAGTGTCTCCCCAACCTCACATCAAGATTCTCTTGCAGGAAGAAACATCCATTCCCCATATCTCAGGATCTTGTGTTTACCTAATGGGAATAAACTGCTGTCGTAATGCTAATGTTGGAAGGATCAGTGGTTAATTTTCTGAAGCAGAACAAAAGCAATGGCAATGAGATTAATAAGTAGTTAAGCAATTTTAATGGTTTGCTTTAAGCACTGCTCTGAAAGAAGGTTACCCTGGCACTGCACCATTCATTCATTAAGGTACTGGATTATTGAACAAATTCAGTTTTCAAGTCTGAAAACATCAGTGAAAATGCTTGCTTTTAAGAAGTAATTTCATTCAAAATTCATTTATACACATCATAATCACCATTCAGTTTTCCCTTTGCTTGTTTGCTCAACTGAAATTGAAATTATTAAATAATTAAACATGTTATAACCCATATTCTATTGAAGCCTTTCCTTTGCCAGTTAACAGCTCTAGAAACTAAAGTATAATTTTTCTACCAATGATATTAATAAATTTTATCTTCAAAAATGTCAGCCTTAAAATTATTCATCCAAATTCTCTTTATGTCTAGGGATGGACTATTATTTTTGATAGATTGAAATTTGAATCAGACTTGAGAGCATAAATCACTAATCCTCTAATCTCCACTGAGACATGGTTACAATTATCTAATACATACCAGGTGTGAATTGGAGATCAATAACGACTTCACCAATCAACTATGCAGATAGGAACCCCCTGTTGGGGAATTCAAAGGAAGTGGACTGTGTGCACATCAACAAAGGTTGGTGCATAAACTCTTCTGTAGTTACTGTATTGGTCACTTTTTGTGACAATCGAACATCTTACAATTAAAAGCCGGCCACATTACGTACCCTCTGAGCACTAACATTAAGAAAGCACTGGGAGAGCCTGACAATATCCACAAAATAAAGATTTTGTAGATGTTCTCCTCATACTTCACTCAGTTACTTGTACATTTTGTTTTACAAGATTGGTTTATATTTATATTGTGTTTTTAATTGAACTCTATATACTTACTGTGCTTTTATATGCTGCATTGCAGCTGGAGTAACAATCAATTTATTCTGCTTTTAGGTCAATAAACAATCTTGAATCTTTAACCTCGAATGATGGTTAAACATATTAAGTTTTCATGAACTTCTCTGGTTTTGACAACTCTTGACAACTCATAGGGGAGCAGTTTTAAATAGAATTTTCCTCCAGATGTAGACAGGGGCATTCACACATTTCTTACTCAAATTTTACAGTTACAGATATTTTCATTGTGATTATCTTAGAAGGCAACATAACAGCAATGCAGAGCCATCTAGTGGTAGATTAGAAAACATGTTTAAAAAATCAGTCTGCAATCCTTCTACAGGGCAACTTTGCATTTTTAAAAATAGTTGGTTTCCAAAAATACTAAGATTTCTGAAATAGATTTTCAACCTTGTACAACTGAGGAAAATATCAGAGATTACCCATGCCAATTACTCAAATGGTGGTAATACATTTGAGTCAAATTATAAGCAATGAAAATGTATATCAATGTTATTTTAAAAGTTAACGAACAATATGAGTTAATTACATTCTGATTTGCTCTCTGTGAGAATTCTTCAATGTGTTTGACTGCTCCAGAGAACTCCTAAATCAAATACCTCACAGTAGCTAACATTGACAAAGAGGAAATCCACAACCCAGAGGCTGCACATCTTTAGGCAGGTTTGTATAAAGTCAGCAGCAAGTACTATTGACTTGACCCTCAACCTTTTAAAGAAAGCCTTGATAAATGGGATCTAACTGATGTTTTAATGACATACATGATTATAAATAATGCTTAAAGAACCTTATTTCCTATGAAAATAACTTCATGATCCAAGCAGCAACGAACATTGCAAACAGGCAAATCAATGGTAAAGAAAAATTTTGTTTTGGGTACAAAGACATATTAATAATTATAATCTATTTTGCCATTAAAAACCCAGTTACATCCCAATCAATAGAACAAAAAGGGTTTTGTTTTAAAAAGGCAGAGATAGTTCATAAATCATTGCAATTTCTTCAGCTCACTGATTTCTATTGGTCTGGCCACGTTGTATGCATCTGACCACAGACTCCCAAAACACACTACATTATTCCAGGGCTTTTCACGTTAGCAAGTAGGGAGAGGCAAAGATTCAAGGACATGCTCAAAGACTTCTTTAAAAAAAATGCATAAATGAAAAATGCAACATCCTATTTGTCTCGCGGGAAAGTCTAGCCCACAACAGTTTAAAGTGGAGGAGTAGCATTTACAATGAAACAGAAAGTTGTGTGGAAGACACAGAAGCCCAGTAATAAATGGTGGAACATGGGACAAATGAAAGATAGGGTAGTGGGGTGAGTAGAGTCTGCAGTTCCAAACAGGCCTCATTAACTATCTCAAAACACCAAAACTTGAGTGAAAGCACGTCATCCTCGATCCTGAGAGACTACTTTAAATAAGGTGCCTGTTTTTTTTAAACGATTATGCGCTACAATACTATCTGATGGGGAAGCAGTAAAACTAGTCATTAACTTCTGGATTTAACTGTAATCCAGACATTGCTGTCAGACTTCATTATAACAGCGGGTGTTGATAGTCTTGGTGAGAATCATTATTGTTTTCACAAATTCCAGTTCCACAATTTTTATAATCAAAAAGATCACAAGCTGAACAAACATTCATTTTGTTCAGCAATCCTGAACAGGATATATTAGGGTGATACCAAATAGGATCTACAAAAGAGGGAATCATATAATTGCCTCACTTGCTCCACCTCATTATGATTATTTCAAATATACTACCTACTCCCACTACCTACACTCCCAACCATCCAGTGTATTTTATGTTCATTATAGCAATGACAATTCTGAGAAATAATGCATTTTATATTTCTAGGAACACAAGACTCATACACAAGTATGAATTATGGATCAATTAGGCATGCATTAAATTCACAGTTTCTGATCCAAAAATGAAACATCCCCTCTTACTATTGGCTGCATCAGAGCACTATTAAGAGATACTGCATGGAAACAGGCCCTTTAACAGACCGTCCAAGCTGACATTCTGAGCATTAGTCTTTACACCACCTTAATCAATTTTATCCTCCCCACTTTGCTCCCACTGTACTGACGTCAGTGGCAAGTACTATTGATTCATCCCTCAACTTTTTAAAGAGAGTCTTGATAAATAGAATGTAGCTGAGACCTTAATGATATACATGACTATAATTATTATTTAACAGCCTCTTGTTTCCTATGAATATAACTTTATGATCCAGGCAGCAACAAATACTGTAATCCACTACAAAGTTATATTTAGTTTTAGGAACAAAGACTTTTAAGAAATATATCCCATTTTACCATGGAACATTGATTTACTATCATTAAGAATTAACAAAGAAATCAGAATAAAAATTCTCCCAGATGGAAGGAGGCTGCAGCTCATTATCTAAAAGGTCGCGAGAGGCAGGAGCCCTCATCACATTTTAAAAGGAATGGAATATGCTCTCGAAGAAAAGTAACTTTCAAGGCTACAGAGTAAATGTTGAAAGGTGTTGAATGTTTTAGGCAAAAAAATCTTTAGTTATCACCTTTTAATTCCTTCTTGGACATGAGGTCAAATTTAATTATTCTCATAAAGCCTTCACAAAGCCTCCGTGAAAAAGGCAAGTATTATAAATCACAAGAGCCTCTCTTTGGAATGCATTTTTAATCAGGGATATGTTGTTCTCAATCTGTTCTTGTGAACACATTGGACATGTGGTGTATCTGCTTTTCCAAAGCATAACAATCACAACTAGTTTTCATAAACTGCTTAATGTGGAAATCTGCATGAAGAAAAGGAAAACAGATTCCAGAAAGCTTGAATAAATTAGAAAACAAAGGAGACACTCAGCAGGTTGGTAATGTGTGTTGAAAGAGAAAAAACTCATTTACATGAACACAAGCTGGTAGTACGGAGTCACTATCCACTGTTGCTGATCTTGGCACATGAAGACCAAGGACACCACTTTAACAGGGACACTGTGGAGGTTGTGGCGCAGCCAACCACAAAGCTGGTACAAGAATTTTTGGAAGCGTATCAGAGTTGACGCCATCTACAAAACCATAAGAGCCAGAGAAACATAACCCAACAGAATTTGAAGGTCAACTGAAGGGGTAGCAACTCAGGACTGCGGCAAGCGAACGGAGGCCAATATAAACATGAGTGCTCCCAGAGAGAAACATAAACCGTGCACTGAGGATGTCACCTCAACTGGTGATGAAACATCTGCAAACTAATTGCCAAACTCAGTGAACATCGCAACAGCAATGAAAAACAAAGACAACACTTGACATCATAAACTAAAAAAAGACTAAATAAGCTCATCAAAAAGGTTGGATCTGTCCTTGGCCATAACCCAGATTCTTTTGAGTTAATGGTGGAGAGGAGGTTACTAAATAAACTGTTAACCATTATGGACAATCTGGCACATCCTCTCCATGATCTATTGAGTAAGCAGCAGGGCACCCTTTCGAGCAGACTCGTTCAACTCCGCTGTCACAAGGACTTTACAGAAATTCTTCCCTACCAAATGCAATAAGCTTATACAACAAGAGAAAATCTGCTGACGCTGGAAATTCCAAGCAACACACACAAAATTCTGGAGGAACTTTGGCAGCATCTATAGAAAAGAGTTTAGTCGACGTTTCAGGCCAAGACCCTACAGCAGGCAGTTCACCTCTGTGCAACAGAAGAACACACATCATTGTACAATACTCTGTTTTATTATTTCATATGTTATTATTTCACATTATTGCACTGGTACATTATTATTGTGTATATTATTATTCTGTACTTTATTATTAGTTAAATCTGCATACTGGTAAGTGTGTTTTTAAATGTCACTGCTGTAACGAAAGAATTTCCCACTTGGGATCAATAAAGTACTTATTATTATTAAGAATGGATATCAGTTCCGACACATACAGAAAATATCAAGTTATCTGAAATCGTTGATTTCATATCATGCCAAAGACTTTAACAAAGCTTTAAGAATAACACCTCAACCGTCTGACAGCGAAGGAGGCCACATTCATATATGTCAGGGTCGAATTGAGATGGAAAATTAAAATGATAGGCAATGAGAAGTTCAGGATCCCCTGGCAGAACTTAATGAAAATGATCTACAATGCAGAGACCCAATCAACAATTGATTTCTTCAACAGAGAAACCACATCATGAATATTGAATATACCTAACTAAAATAGAAGAAATGCAAGTGATTTGCTACTTCACCTGGAAGAACTGTATGGGTTCCTACTTGCTAAGAGGAAATTAGGTAAAAGTGCAGGTCAGGTCATTTGCTAGGACTCTGCCCTATACATTCATCCCTGCCCACCTTCTCTGCAAATTAAAACTAACTTGTTTTCTCCCCTCCAGAGATCTGATGAAGGTTCTTTGACCTGAGACAAAAAATATATCTCTCTTTCCAAAAATGCTGCCTGACAGACCGAGTTTTTCCAGCACATTCTGCTTTTATACAGTACTGTCCAAAAGTCTTAGACATATTATATAGCTAGGGTGCTTAAGACTTTTGCACAGTACTATATTTGTCAATGTGGAGGGAACAAGTTTGTAAATGAGGCCGGAGGAAAGAATGTTGGGAATGGTGAGGGTGGAGTGCCATGGGAGATTTTGGGACAGGTTATAGAGAAGGAGTGTCAGGGGCAGGAGATAGCGTGGGTACAGACACACACACCCTAAGATACCAGGCAAAGTTATTTGATTCCAAACAGCAAGTTTGATTGGTAATTTCAGAATGTTTCTCTGGTCCTTCTGGCTCCCTCCCCTCTCCCTTCTGTTTTACACCAACCATAATTCCCCTCTCCCTGCCCCCATCCCACTTTCAGTCCACAACAGAGACCCATATCATAATCGGGTTTATCGTCACTCACATATGTCATGAAATTTGTTTTATTTTATGGCAGAGTACTGCACAATACACAAAATTAGAACATAAAATGTCTTCTTCATGAAGACCTTACAAATAGACATACGGATGCTGTTGGTTTTCTTCACATTCATTGGAAAACACCAAGTTTGGAGCATTAAAATTGATTATGAGAATTTCCGGCAACATGACACACTGACAGTTCTGCAAAAGGTGCTTTGTTAAAAGATACTGTACAGAAAATGGAAGATTAGATTTTTTTTTTGTTAGATGTAGCTGAAAGCTATGTCTTGGACAAGGAACCAGTTACTCAGTGATAGTACATACACTGTTCCGACAATTTATCCTACCACTGTAACTTCAGTCAGTTGAATGATGCTTTACGTGATGCACTCTTGTAATATCTACAAATACAATCAAGATTGCTGTGCCTTTGACTTTGCAGCTGATGAGTAATGTAGCTACATTAATGGAAATGGCATCAAAGAATGCAAAAGAAACTTCTGTTAAAGGTGCAGTCCACAGTCAGAGAGTAGCACGTGAAGTCCATGTATTATATGTACTGATAAGATCAGATTGGTCCATTACAATGGCCATTAGCTATCAAAGTTCAAAGTAAGTTTATTATCAAAGAACACGTCACCCTGAGATTCATTTTCTTGCGGACATGCTCAATAAATCCAATAACCATAATAGAATCAATGAAAGACTGCACCAACAGGGCAGACAACCAGTGTGCAAACACAGAAAAAAAACAAAGAAATAAAGTAATAAATAAATAAGCAATAAATAAAGATCATGAGATGAAGAGTCCTTGAAAGTGAATCCACAGGTTGAGGAATCAGTTTAGTGATGGACATGTGAAGTTTAGTGAAGTTATTCCCTCTGGTTCAGGAGACTGATGGTTAAGGGGTAATAACTGTTCCTGAACCTAGTGATGTGAGCCAAGGCTCCTGTATCTTCTTCCTGATGGCAGCAGTGAGAAGAGAGCATGAACTGGATGGTGGAGGTCCCTGATGATGGTTGCTGCTTTCCTGCAACAATGTTTCATGTAGATGTGGTCAATGTTGGGGAGAGCTTTGCCCATGATGGACTTGGCCATATCCACTACTTTTTATAGGGTTTTCTGTTCAATGGCATTGGTTTTTTCATACCAGACAGTCAATATTCTCTCCACTACACATCTCAGAAGTTTCTCAGAGTTTTAGATATAATGTCAAATCTTCACAAACTCCTAAGGAAGTTGAGGTTTCTTCGTAATCACACTTACATACTGAGCCCAGGACAGGTTCTCTGAAATAATAACACTGAGGAATTTAAAGTTGCTGATCCTTTCCACTTCTGATCCCCCGATAAGGATTGGCTCATCAACCTTTTGTCCTCCTAAAGTCAATAATTGGTCTTGCTAACATTGAGTGAGAGGTTGCTGTTGTGGTACCACTCAGCCAGATTTTCAATAACCTTCCTATATGCTGATTTGTCACCACCTTTGATTTGGCCAACAACAGTGGTGTCATCAAAAAACTTAAATATAGCATTGGAAATATGACTGTGCTTAGCCACACAGTCATAAGCATAAAGCAAGCAGAGCAGGGTCTAAACACACCTGTGGTACACCTGTGCTGATGAAGATTGTAGACTCTTCTCAGTTTGAAACTGCCAAGAAAGTTAGTTATTAAAAGATCTCATTTTAACAAACTCAATGGTAATTCAAGTAAACAACAGGAAGTTTGGCAATTCATGGGATAATGGAAGAACGGAGTTTGTTCAGTATCTGTGTCGCCAACATTAATGGCATCAAACAGACAGATTTGCAAATAAAGTTGTTGACTGACAAGTAGCACATTGACAAGTGAATGGATTCTGCCACAGACTGTTCAGCAATGAGTCAAGACACTTATTCTTTTAAATTCAGCCAGGGTGCATAGTCTCATTAAAAACATTCGCTGCTGAGGGTTGAGTCATTGGAGCAAATATGGTGCAATTAGCACATAACATATAGCGTGTCTGTCCTCCCATCAGTGCAGCATACCATAGTAGCAGATCATCTTTAATAGGAAAAAATCTGGCTGAGACAACTCAATCTAAAATGACAGATTTTGCTCACCATTACCTGTTCATTGGGAAATGGTGTGAAAAGAATGTTGTGTGACTATACTGGTAGACCTGATGCAAAGTTGGTCTAGGTAGTCTAGAACACAATCAAATTGGGAAGAAATAGGATAGACTAGAACAAAATTAGATTCTTGTGAAAAGTGACCAGAGTGAGTGAGCAAATTCAACTGAGCTGTAGCTGTGTGAAAGCTATTGAAATGCCATGAATCTAGCCATTAGTGTCAAACAATTTTCACAAGTCCTCAATTCAGAATTACGTAAAGTTTTTCATGTAATTGAATCTCTCCTATAACTACAGTAGGTAAAATTGAGTGCTAGCAAAGATAATCAGCAGTATTTGACCATCAACATAAGGCTCTGTTCATATACGTCAGATGGTGTGGCAGACTCAATGGGCTGAATGGTGTAATTCTGCTCTGATGTCTTATGATCTTTATTTTGGCCATTTTCTTAATATACAGAACAATTCCACTAGATATCCACCTGCAGAAATCTTGATGAGGAGAAGATTGAGAATATTCTTCTCCTTTATTCAACTACATTTGACTCCTGGAGTTTAAGCAGAAGAAAGTGAGTCAAAAATATCTCTGCTATACTGTACTAATAAGAAACAAAACAGTTTCAAACAAAACAGTAAGAAAGGGTTGTGCATTTAGCCTCAACTTGGCAATGGAGGAGCCGAGGATAGACATGTTGGAGTAGGAATCAAAATGGCTGGCAACCAGGAGATCTAGATAGCCACAGTGGAGTGTCTAACAAAGTAGTCACCCAGTTTGATGGGGTGTTACCAAACTAGTGGAGGTCACATAGAAAGCACCAGATGCAATAAATAATGCCAGGGGATTTACATGTTAAATACTGCCTTACCTGTGATAGATGTTTAGCACCCTAGATGATGGTGAGGTGGTGTTCGGTCAGATATCCTACCTCTTACAGTTAAAGGGGTTATGGAGAATACCCATATATTTAATCTATAAATTTCTCTCCAGGTTTCAATTGTTCAGAAGCTGAATATAGGACAGGAGTTGCAGTCTGTGATGTTAATTGCTGTACTTTCACTTCCTCTGTCAACTGCTGAATTAGATTATGCTTCAGGTAGTTACAGGAATTAAAGAAACAAAGCTCCTGGCATTATAAAAAGTAGCTTGGAAAACAGAGTTTAAACAAACATTTGATTGTAATAAAGAGAGTCAGGAAATTAAACAGTTCTTTTTATATGTACATATATCATGTGCCAGTTAGAAAGAAAGGAAATTTTCCATGTTTCTGACAATTATGGGTGTAGATGCTATCATCATCTAGATTGAACTCTGATAGAGGTTGAACTCTACTTTGGAACTTCAGGAACAGTAATGTTATTGCAGTCTACAAAGTGGAGTATTTTCATGGACAGCACATTTCAGCTCAAAAGTGAGGGCTGCCAGACTAGGCATAGAAGATTGCCAGGCAGAGAGAGAAAAAAAAACAGACATGTAGTTCAGAAGATTCTTGAGAGCATCTTACTTTTCAACCAGTTCCGAATATTGATGGTTGAAAGGTTCCCCTTGGAGTTTGCAGCTGGAGGCCAACATTACAGCACCATGGACAGCTCCTTTATACAGGGAACATTCCAGAGAACATTAGTGGAAGGGGATTTTGTAGTCAAGGAAGCAGATAAACATTCTTGTGGTTGGAGAAGCATTTCCAAGTGATGTGTTGCCTTTTTGGCACTGTATAGGGGATATAACTGAGAAAATGTAGAAAATAGTGGAGGAGTGTAAACAATAAAAATGTATAGTTCACATCAGTGGCAACGACATTAGTAGAGAAGTAGATGCAGTCTTTCAGGCAATTTTATTAGGAATAGCATTAAGCAGCATGTTAAATAGCAGTGAGATAAATCCAGGAGGAGATGGTGCAATGGGGATGACTTTATATTCCTGAGCAATGAGCACCTGTGCATGTCAGAATGATACACCTCAAAAGATCACAGTCAATTACTTTGCAGGAAGGTTGACTGATGTTGTGGGGGTAATTGTAAATGAATTTAATAGTGCTGGGCACAAGCAGATGTCAATAAAACGGAGAAAAAACATGCAAGAAAGATTGGAAGATATCAAGTCTGTTTCCTATCTGTTTATCTGTTTTCCAAATATTGCAGTTGTATGTACAATACCTCTACCAATTCCTCTTGTGAGGAATACCCACCACTCTCTTTGAGAAAAAAATCACCCTCAGGACCCTTTGAAACTCTTCCCTTTCTCCTTATAATAGTGCACCTTCTGTTTGAGACTCCCCTACCCTAACAAATAAGTCTTAGAGAAGCTGCATTAAACACTGCTTCAGAGAGAGATAGAGAGATGGAGCATTTTGTTTGGTTCTAGGTACCACATTTTAACATATGAAGCCAGTTGACTAAGATAGGATCATGTTTCGCAATCCATCAAAGTTCTTTTTCACCAATTTTTAAGCCTTACAAATCTTCATTAAAGAAAGCTTAAAAAAATAATTTCAACAAATCCATTTTCAACTGCTACCAAAATGCCTTCCAGAGACTGCAGTGGGTGATAAATAGCTGAATTGTAATTATTCCATTAAAAGCCAAGAAATATTCCTCAGACACTGAGGGTCTCCAACATTTAAAGCAAAGTGATTAATAGTTTGCTTATGATACTATCACCAGTTAAAACAATGTGGAGAATCACATTTTCCATCATATTACAAACTTGGAGTTAGTTATTACAGTCAGCCCTCCTTATCCGCGGGTTCCGCATGCGCGAATTCAATCAACCGTGGATTGAGAAAACCCAGAAGTTCTCTCTCCAGCACTTGTTGTTCGAGCATGTACAGGCTTTTTGCCTTGTCATTATTCTATAAACAATGCAATATAACAACTATTTACTTAGCATTTACACTGTATTAGGTATTATAAGTAATCCAGAGGTGATTTAAAAGTATACGGGAGGATGTGCGTAGGTTATCATGGATAGGGATTGAAAAAAATGATAAGTTCTCTGACTAAGTAAGTCGGAACAGGTACATCCAGTATTATTTAGTGTCAGTTAGTCAAACATTTGTCTTAGTATATAGTATATATACCCTTCTATGCATATAAAACACTTAAAAATGTATGTATTTCAATAATTAAACCACTGCATTGCTTAATAATAACCATACCTTTCATTGGGACAGGGCCTTTCTCACTTTGTCCTTTAAAATTGTTCCAATCGTTGACCAACTATAGCCTAACACTTTTCCAGTGACTGAGGGCGTGTCACCTCTTTCCAATCGCTTTATTATTTCCACTTTATTTTCAATCGTGATTATTTGTGAACAGAAACACTGTAGATTCAGAGCTCAGCCAGGTCCTAAGGTCCACCGCACTGAGACAGATTAAATAAGGGACTTGAGCATCCGCGTTTCTTGGTATCCATGAGGGGTCCCGGAACCAGTCCCCCGCAGATAAGGAGGGCCTACTGTGTTCAGTATTTTAATAAAAAAAGGCCTCATATGAAAATAGTTTTAGGGAAAGGAATTGATAAACCTTGGTAATTAATTGTTGGTGGTAAATCAAATGTGTATGTACTACAAAAAAAGCTTCATTGCAATTTTTAACATTAGATGAGAGTTGTGGGATTAGAATTGAATGCAATGGTTCTTTCTGTTAACAATACATTCATGTTTATGTAGTAAATGCAGTGGCAAAAGTCTTTAAATGAGTATAGAAATGATGAATTGCTTCAAAATATTCTCCTAATCAAAGTTATGAAAAACTAAACCGATTACTCAAAAAATATATAGTCAGTGGCCATTTTATTAGGTACTTCCTGTTCCTAATAGAGTGGCCATTGTGTGTATGTGCATGGTCTTCTGATGCTGTAGCCCATCAACTCCTTGAAAATCCCAGGAGATCAGCAGTTTGAAATACTCAAAACACCCTGTAGGGCACCAACAATCAGTCCACGGTCAATTACTTAAATCACATTTTCTCCAACTCTGAAGTTTGGTCTCAACAACAAATTAAACTCTTGACCATGTTTGCATGCTTTTATGCATTGAGTTGCTGCAACATATTTGGCTGATCAGATACTTGCTTTACAAGCAGGTACGGATATGTACCTAATAAAATGGCTACTGAGTGAGTCTAGTTTAAAAATTCATATTCCAATCTTCTGTCAGCTGTTACAACAACAGAGGAAATAGACTGTAACTTCTCCAAACTCTGAAATGTTCTCAACTCCAGCTTGCTTTACTGCCTATAGGATCATAAGCACATGGCTAGAGTTTCTGGCATTAGGAAGATGCTCCATCTAAGGGATTAAAAATGTGCAGCAGGAAAAAGTGACAGCTATGTAAAAATATTGTTCACCTAATAATGCCAGCCTTTATTCATGGGACTGGACACAGTTTTGGACTGTATATGTACCTATTATGCACATGAAATAATTTCCTTCATCAAACTACCAAAGGAAGCTCAAATGGGAAATAAGGTGATACAGTAGGGCTCCTCCCCAAGTTGCTTTTAATCCCATATACTTCCTTTCAAAATTTCAGGAAGGTAAGTGACCATCCACCACCTATGGCCATTCATAGGTGATCTAACAGAGCAGCAAATTTCAACAGCTCAGGCATTTAAATTGCAAGTTCATAGTAAGTTTAATAATTAAAAGAAGGCAGGGTGATGTTAAGATAGCGCTGAACAGCGAATCTTGCATCTTAAGAAACAGCTTTATTTCTATTTTTGATATCTCTCTTTTTCCTTGTCAGGGTATGGGGGGTTCTTTTGAAGACCCTGACCTGGAGTTACACTCTGATTTCAGTTCTTTGCAGGAATGGGGCCCCTCTCAGGGCCTCACAACTGGCCACTTTTTTATTCCCAAGAACACAGCCTGGAAGATGAGTGCGCCTTCAGGGTTCCGGGACTTTGTAGCTCTGGGGACATGCTGATTCTAGGCCGGTGCCTCTGACTGAAGTGTTGCGGGAGAACATGGAGCACTGGGAGCAGCGGGTTAGCTGCCGGGGATTGTGTGCCAAGAGAGTATGCCTTTTTGGGGCCAACTCTCCGGGCTCAGAGCTCAGAAAAAGCAACACAACAGACTTTTAACATCGTAAATCAGTGAGTTGTTTGTTATGGCTCTCCTCTCACTATGAAACGGGGACACCCCTTTTTCCCTTATTGGGGAAAGAGAGCCTACAGTACATTGAATTGTTGGGTGAACAAATAATTTTTGGGGTACTGCAAGTCTGTGTCTTTATCGATGCTATGCTGCATTCTTGAGTGCTCAGTGGAGGGTGATGGTACATTTTTGTAGGTGGGTGGAGGGGTCGTTGCTTTGCTGCTGCTTGTGCGTGGGAGGGGGAGTTGGGGGGCTTTAGGGTTCTAACATTCTGTCATTCATTCTTTGGGGCACTCCTCTGTTTTCATGGAATATCTGGAAAGAAAAAGAATTTCAGGATGTATATTGTATACATTTCTCTGACATTAAATGCACCTAATGAAAATACATGTTACCTTGGGTGACAGAGTAGAGATACATCACTATCAAAAGAGGTGTAAGCCGCTCCTTCCCTCCACTAGCCTGTACCTTCAGCAAGGAGTGCACCTGCTTAGCCCACGCCTCCCCCCCCCAAACAAACTCATGTAAAGCCAAGGGAGCAAGTGGGGATGGTAGTATGAGCAACTGGTGCATATCACAAGTCCTGGTTAAGCAACCACTAATGTTAGGCAGACAGTCGCTAAAGAATATATATAATGGCTGGGGTTACCCATCTTGTAAAGTCATTGTTCAGAGGAAGTCAATAGCAAACCACTTCTGAAGAAAAAAATTGCCAAAAACAATCGTGGTCAGGGAAAATCCATGATCACCTACATCATATGACACGGCACATATTAATGATGATGATATGTCACCAGTTACTGTCCTGAGATTAATTTTCTTGTAGGCATTCACAGAATGTAAGCAAGTGTAACATAGAATTGTAACAGAAAGCAAGTGTAACTTATCAATATTAAGTATTCCAGTGTAACTCACAATAGAATAACAATGCAAAGTTTAACACTGAAGAAAATGAGATTATCCAAGCATTTTTCTAGCCCAAGCAAGCTATTAGTTTTCATTCAAAACTAGCTGTGAACTTGCAAACATACAAACAGAAATATAATCAACAAGACAGGTTTTCTACATACTAGAAGAATATTTAACAAAATTGCAGCAGTAATGCTCAGTTTTGCAAAATAATATAACCCCTCCTGACAAAGGGTCTCAGCCCAAAACATCAACAACGCTTCTCCCTATAGATGCTGCCTGGCCTGCTGTGTTCCACCAGCATTTTGTGTGTGCTGTTTAACCCCTCAAGTCAGATCTTAGATGTAACGCCCAAAGCTATAATTAGCTGTTTCACTCTTATAAAGACCTCAGAAATAATTACTTTAATTATAACTAGGATCTGTAACACTTCAATATTACAGCCATTGATGTAGGAATTAAAGCTATCCAGACATAAATCATGTCCTTCACTGAAATGTAAACAGAGATAGCTCTGTACAATACACAATGGATACAGCAGTGTGCCTTAACCCCATTTTGCCACAAAATGAGATATCAATAACCATATAACAATCACAGCATGGAAACAGGCCATCTCGGCCCTCCTAGTCCGTGACGAACTCTTAATCTCACCTAGTCCCACTTACCCGCATTCAGCCCATAACCCTCCACTCCTTTCCTGTCCATATACCTATCCAATTTTACCTTAAATGACACAACTGAACTGGCCTCTACTACTTCTACAGGAAGCTCATTCCACACAGCTATCACTCTCTGAGTAAAGAAATACCCCCTCATGTTTCCCTTAAACTTCTGCCCCCTAACTCTCAAATCATGGCCTCTCATTTGAATCTCCCCTACTCTCAATGGAAACAGCCTATTCACGTCAACTCTATCTATCCCACTCAAAATTTTAAATACCTCGATCAAATCCCCCCTCAACCTTCTACACTCCAATGAATACAGACCTAACTTGTTCAACCTTTCTCTGTAACTTAAGTGCTGAAACCCAGGTAACATCCTAGTAAATCGTCTCTGCACTCTCTCTAATTTATAGATATCTTTCCTATAATTCGGTGACCAGAACTGTACACAATATTCCAAATTTGGCCTTAACAATGCCTTATATAATTTTAACATTACATCCCAACTTCTGTACTCAGTGCTCTGATTTATAAAGGCCAGCATTCCAAAAGCCTTCTTCACCACCCTATCTACATGAGACTCCACCTTCAGGGAACCATGCACTGTTATTGCTAGATCTCACTGTTCCACTGCATTCCTCAATGCCCTACCATTTACCCTGTATGTTCTATTTGGATTATTCCTGCCAAAATTCCTGCCACTTTTCAGCATTAAACTTCATCTGCCAACATTCAGCCCATTCTTCTAACTGGCATAAATCTCCCTGCAAGCTTTGAAAACCCACCTCATTATCCACAGCACCTCCTACCTTAGTATCATCGGCATACTTACTAATCCAATTTACCACCCCATCATCCAGATCATTTATGATACAAACAACAAACAACATACAAACAACATTGGGCCCAAAACAGATCCCTGAGGCACCCCACTAGTCACCGGCCTTCATCCCGATAAACAATTATCCACCACTACTCTCTGGCATCTCCCATCTAGCCACTGTTGAATCCATTTTATTACTCCAGCATTAATACCTAACGACTGAACCTTCTTAACTAACCTTCCATGTGGAACTTTGTCAAAGGCCTTGCTGAAGTCCATATAGACTACATCCACTGCCTTACCCTCGCCAACATTCCTCGTAACTTCTTCAAAAAAATTCAATAAGGTTTGTCAAACATGACCTTCCACACACAAATCCATGCTGGCTACTCCTAATCAGATCCTATCTATCCAGATAATTATAAATACTATCTCTAAGAATACTTTCCATTAATTTACCCACCACTGATGTCAAACTGACAGGTCTATAATTGCTAGGCTTACTTCTAGAACCCTTTTTAAACAATGGAACCACATGAGCAATACGCCAATCCTCCGGCACAATCCCCATTTCTAATGACATCTGAAAGATCTCCGTCAGAGCTCCTGCTATCTCTACACAAACTTCCCTCAAGATCCTGGGGAATATCCTGTCAGGACCCGCAGATTTATCCATTTTTAAATTTCTTAAAAGCGCCAGTACTTCCACCTCTTTAATTGTCATAGGTTCCATAACTTCCTTACTTGTTTCCCACACCTTGCACAATTACACAATGATGAAATATGTGCTGGATTCACATTGAGAAACACAAATCTGGTTGACTGATATATTTTACAGAAGGAAATCTGCCTTACCAAACAGGTTTCATCTCTGTTAAAACAGACCCACACTGAAGTGATTGGCTCCTAAGTGTCAAACAAACCACCACCTTGGCAAGAAAGACTGTTGGCAATGAATAAATTGAAAATTCTCAACAACTCAATTTTTGAGATAAATGTTCACTGTTTAATGAAAAATTGTGCAAAGGCACCATTAATTTGTCACACCATCTGTCAGGTCAGTAATAAACTATTCTCCCGTTGCTTGGATGAGTGCATTCTAATAAAACTCAAAAAGCACAATGTCATTCTGGACAAAACATCCCACTGAATTAGCATTCCATCCACCAACTAAAACATCATTTCCTCCATCAACAGTCCAACATGGCTGTATTTTGCCTCATTTAAAAAAAAATAACACTGTTATTTCGCTTACTGACAAATCCTCCCAAGCCAGTAAGTTTTGCCACTGAGGAAATACCACCAGGCATGTGTGACCAGCAACATCCTGATCTGGAAAAGTTTTGCCTAGCCTTTGTTATCATGCCTACTCAATGGCATGTTGAGCAAAAGGACTGCTAAGGTTCCAAAAGAGGTTTACTTGTAGAGATTCCAAAAGAGGTTCACCATCATTATACAAAGGAAAATTTAGAATAGATAATAAATGGTGCCCACACCACCAATACTCACATTCAAGAAAAAGAAATTTTAAAGTTTGGAACACATGATGCCATACAATCTGGAATAGATCAAATTTTTCAATGTATTAACAGCTGACAAAGGGTACTGATAGTTCTAGAGCTCTATCTAAACTGAATTCCATTTGTAATTATATCAAAATCTGTGGGGAACAAAGGAGGAATTCTATTTATTTATTTATCTAGTTTGAGATACAGCACAAAAGCAGCCCTTGAGGCCCTTTGAGCCACATCACCCTGCGACTCACCTTTTGAATGCTAGCCTAATCACGAGACTATTTACAATGACCAATTAACCTACTACCTGGTACATTTTTGGATAGTGGGAGGAAACCAAAGCACCCAGAAGCCCACAGTCATGGGGAGAACGTACAAATTCCTTACAGACGGAATTGAACTCTCAACTCTGATAGCATTCCACTGACTGCTATGCTACCATGGCACCCAAACATTTTCAAGTTTGAGAAAAATCTAAATTAGATGCTGGATCATAAAGTCATCGTGTATAATTACTGCATTGTAAAGAATTGCTCGAATTGACTGTTACGTGGATGTGAAAAAAATTGATGTACAAACAATAAATCTGATATAAAAATGATAAACGTTGGAAACTCTCAGAAGGTCAAGCAATATCCTTGGAGACAGAAACAAAGCTACTCTCTTGGATAAAAGATACTGTGCTATAGGAATTAAATCTGAAATCTTCACTGTGTTTCAATACATTGCTGTAACAGGTTTGTTTTCACTTACAAGGTGTCAGCGTAATCTTTTGTTTCATAAATGTGGGTACTGGAAATTTGCAATGCAGATATAGCAAAATCAAAGCACTGAAGCATGAACATGTGAACTTTATATTTCACAAATTCATGAGACAATGACGTACACTATTGTCAGATGTAATAGTATCACAACAATATTGTTAGTGAAGGACTTTGAAAGATGCCTCATTAGGAAACAAGAAACTTCAAAACAGTTTTCAAACCAGATCACTCCATGAACAAAGCTTTAATAATCCATACATCACAATTGAAACCTTAAATTAATTCAAAAATTATTGCTGCATTGACACAATCTTGAACATTTAATTCAAGAACAATTCAAAAGGCATAAGGATTCCCACTTTTAAAGCCACAATTATTCATCAAAAAAGTTCTGCCATGAAGTAATTGTGCATAACTTTCTTCTTTTTTTGTCCCTTTATCCGGGTTAGTCAGAAACCACCCAGGATGTAAATTCGCCTCCAAGCATTAATGCTTGCTGCCAGGGAGCCTTTACAATGTAAATTTCACATTAGAGCAGTAAGATGTGGAGGGCTCAGATGCAGCAGCCTCTCTGGGTCCAAACAATGGTATAAGTGTTCATCCTTCATGTCTTTCCATGATCCCAAGGCACTGCTGGATATATAAACATAGAAAACCTATAGCACAATACAGGCCCTTCAGCCCACAAAGCTGTGTTGAACATGTTCTTCCCTTAGAAATTAGGGTTACCCATAGCCCTTTATTTTTCTAAGCTCCATGTACCTATCCAGGAGTCTCTTAACAGACCCTGTCACATCCGCCTCCACCACTGTCGCCAACAGCCCATTCCACACATTCACCACCCTCTGCGTAAAAGACTTACCCCTAACATCTTTTTCCCAGGGCTGAAATGGTTAGCATGATCGGGCACAGTTTTAAAGTGCTTGGAAGTTGGTACAAAGCCTCAAACTATTCACATGATCAACGCCTCTCATCATCTTGTACATCTATATCAGGTCATCTCTCATCCTCCATCGCTCCAAGGAGAAAAGACCGAGTTCACTCAACCTATTCTCATAAGGCATACTCCCCAATCCAGGCAATATCCTTGTAATCCTTGTAAATCTCCTCTGCACCCTTTCTATGGTTTCCACATCCTTCCCAGAGCGATGCGACCAGAACTGAGAACAGTACTCCAAATGGGGTCCCATAGAGCTGCAACATTAAACTCTTAAACTCACTCCCACGACTAATGAAGGCCAATGCACTATATGCCTTCTTAACCACACAGTCCACCTACGCTGCAACTTTGAGTATCCTATGGACTCAGACCGCAAGATCCCTCTGATCCTCCACACTGCCAAAAGTCTTACCATTAATATTATATTCTGCCATCATATTTGACTTACAAAAATGAACCACCTCACACTTATGAGTTGAATGCCATCTGCTACTGCTCAGCCCAGTTTTGCCTCCTATCAATCTCCCATTGTAACCTCTGACAGCCCTCCACACCATTCACAACACCTCTGACCTTTGTGTCATCAGCAAATTTACTAACCCATCCCTCCACTTCGTCATCCAGGTCATTTATAAAAATCACGAAGAGAAGGGGTCCCAGAACAGATCCCTGAGGCACACCACTGGTCACAGACCTCTATGCAAAATATGACATGTCTACAATGTTACATACCCATGGGTATCTTGTGCCTGTCACATGACCATGATGTAATTGAGGCTCTGCTGGGCATGATGTAATGGTCTTGTGATGGTGCAGTGATGTAATTTTCCCACCAGTGAGAGGTCATGTAATGGTTTTTTCAACAGAGTATAAAAAGAGAACCCCTCCCCGTGACGCGTCAGTTTGTGGCTTAAGTCATCAGTGACTCCATTCTGCTGTGTATTTGATTTTATGACGCAGTTTCATTTTAAAAGTGGAGTTTTAATTTCTACTGCAAGAATTGTTGTGCCGGCTGTTTTGAAAGTCGCTGTCAGTTAAACTCCAGTCAGACAGTGAAGACTTATCAAAACTCAGGAAGCTGAAGGATCGAGGAAAGTTGATGTTGTCGGCCGTAAAACAGGTTCAACCTTATTTAATCTTCGTACAAGGAGTTAGTAACCTGTGTCCAAGATAGCTCCTGCTAAAACAGCAGAAAGAGTTGGATGCAGAGTTTTACCAAGGAAAGGTCAGTGCCTTTAAGCCATTTTAGTTCCTTCATCGTAAATCCTTCAGGCAAGGCGTACTTCATCTGGATCAGCAGTAACGTCACCAAAGAGAATTTATTACTTCAAGGATAGTCTCTCCTAATTGACTGTAATTCATTTTTGGACTTTTTGCAATACTACTTGAAAGAACTGATTTCACATTTCTCGCTTTAAGAACTGTTCAAGCTGCCGTATAGTAGCCGACTTCCGGTTAAGTTAGTCATTTGTTTACTTTTGGGGGTTTTTTAAGTAGTGTTTAATAAATGCTTTATTTGTTATAAAAAAAAACCTGTCTCAATTATATATTCATTGTTGCTGGATCATAACAACAACCACTCTTTGCCTTCTGTGGGCAAGCCAGTTCTGGATTCACAAAGCAATATCCCCTTGGATCCCATGCCTCCTTACTTTCTCAATAAGCCTTGTACGGCGTATCTTATTAAATGCCTTGCTGAAATCCAGATACACTACATCTACTGCTCTACCTTCATCAATGTGTTTAGTCACATCCTCAAAAAATTCAATCAGGATCATAAGGCACAACCTGCCTTTGACAAAGCTATGCTGACTATTCCTAATCATATTACGCCTCTCCAAATGTTCTTAAATCCTGCCTTTCACGATCTTCTCTATCAATTTACCAACCACTGAAGTAAGACTCACTGGTCTATAATTTCCTGGGCTATTTCTACTCCCTTTCTTGAATAAGGGAACAACATCTGCAACCCTCCAATCCTCTGGAACCTCTCCTGTCCCCATTGATGATGCAAAGATCATTGCCAGAGGCTCAGCAATCTCCTCCCTTGCCTCCCACAGTAGCCTGGGGTACATTTTGTCCAGTCCCAGTGACTTATCCAACTTAATGCCTTCTAAAAGCTCCAGCACCTCCTCTTCTTTAATATCTACACACTCAATCTTTTCAGTCTGCTGTAGGTCATCCCTACAATCACCAAGATCCTTTTCCATAGTGAATACTGAAGAAAAGTATTCATTAAGTACCTCTGCTATCTCTGCTGGTTCCATACACACTTTTCCACTGTCACACTTGATTGGTCCTATTCTCTCACATCTTATCCTCTTGCTCTTCACATACTTGTAGAATACCTTGGGGTTTTCCTTAATTCTGTCCACCAAGGCCTTCTCATGGCCCCTTCTGGCTCTCCTAATTTCATCCTTAAGCTCCTTCCTACACCACGTTTCCTGTACCTTACCATCCTTTCCCTGTCTCATTGGAATGAACCTTTGCAGAACTCCACGCAAATATCCCTTGAACAATAGCCACATTTTTTTCCATATGTTTCCCTAAGAAAATCTGTTTCCAATTTATGCTACAGGTTCCTGCCTGATTGCCTCATATTTCCCCTTACTTTAATTAAACGCTTTCCTAACTTGTCTGTTCTTATCCCTCTCCAATGTTATGGTAAAGGAGATAGAATTGTGATCACTATCTCTAAAATGCTCTCCCACTAAGAGATCTGACACCTGACCAGGTTCATTTCCCAATACCAGATCAAATACAGCCTCTCCTCTTGTAGGCTTATGTATTAAGAACACCAAGTACTGCAAGTCTATCCCACTAGTGAGTTGCTCAATAGCAGTAGAGCTGAGCTGGACTTGCTGCGTGCTGTGTTATGGATGGTGTGGCTGATTGCCTTAAACATTTTTGTTGTGATTGCAAGACCTTGTTGCACATTGGTAACATAGGATACAGCGAGTCCAATTCACTGGTTTGTTGGTGAGACCACCAGCAGGGGAGCTGTGTTGCCCTGGTTGGTGCATGGACAAGGTCCTCATGCCTTGAGGTTGCCTGCTGCAGCCACCATGGCAGGAGACACCATCTGACTGTGAGCTGCTGGATTCTGTACCAGGTTGGGTGCTACCCTCCGGTGTTTGCTCGGTGGAAGACAAGCTGGATTACGTTCAAAGCAGCTGCTCCTGGACGAGCTGAAGAACTGCTCTGGCCTTGCAGAAACAAATTACTGCCATATGATTGGCTGATCAGATATTTGCATTAATAAGGTGTATAGTTGAACCTAATAAAGGAGCCACTGAGTGAAGAGCCCTGTAGAGCATTACTCACTAGATATTTTCATCTCATGCCCAACTGTTTCGTAGTGGAAGCTGTTATGAATGCACCACAGCACTGAGGGGCTGAAGGGGCGGGGGAGCCCCTTCCTTTATTGAGAATTGCAAGAGCATTATTGGGTTGGCTCAGAGGACCCAGGAAATGAGAGAGACCTGGCCATTGTCTCCTGGAGACCACGTTTGTGGATTGGGGACTATGCTATGTGCAAGCTCTCGGGCAAAGTGGGCTGGTTGAGAGAGAGATTGCATCATCCCAACCAGATTGACATCTGAGACCCCATGAGGAAATATAAAAGAGGGTCTGGGGGAACAACCCCTTCAGATGCACCAGAAGAAACGCTAACGATCCCGTAGTAGTGGGAAGCCATTTGAAGGAAGCCATGTGCGTTGGATTCCGTGCCTGGAATCCATGGCTGGAATCACGGAAAACGCTTTTAGCTAACAACGGGGAAGCCCGCTCCCCTGATTCAACGGATTTGCTTCATAAAGACCCGGGCAAATTTCTTTTCTCACCAATCTCTCTCTCTCTCTCCAACAAGTGAAAACCCAGCGGTCCCCCCTCCCCCCCCCCCCCCCCCCGAAAGCCAGAAGCCTGCAGGAATTGAGTGACTTTTATATTTCCATCGGACAATATATTATCCGCTAGACAAACGATCAAGCTGTTTCTTATTGATGGTTATTATTAGACCCGCGATTTTAGATTGAGTAGTGACTACGGATATTATCTGAATGTTTGTATTAATCTTATTTTTGTGCCCCTTTCATAAATAAAGACTTTTAAAAATAGTACCATCAGACTTCAACAGACCTCTCTATCTTTGCTGGTAAGTGATCCAGTTACGGGATTTCGTAACAAAGCATAATCAGAGTCAGATTTATTATCACTAGTAAATGTTAGAACACAAAACAGGCCCTTCAGCCCACAATTTTGTGCTGACTATGTAACATACTCTAGAAGCTGCCTAGAATTTCCCTAGTGCATAGCCCTCTATTTTTCTAAGCTCCATGACTTTAAGAGTCTCTTAAAAGACCCTATTGTATCCACCTCTATCTCCTTTCACTGCCAGTGCATTTCACACACCCTCCACTCTCTGTGTGAAAAACTTACCTCTGACATCTCCCTTGTACCTGCGTTCAAGCTCCTTAAAACTATGCTCCCTCATGTTAGCCATTTTAGCCCTGGGGAAAAGCCTCTGACTTTTCCACACGATCAACACCTCTCATCATCTTATTCACCTCGATCAGGCCACCTCTCATCCTCCGTCACTCCAAGGAGAAAATGCCAAGTTCACTCAACCTATCCTCATAAGGTACACTCTCCAATCCAGTCAACATCCTTGTAAATCTCCTCTGCACTCTCTCCATAGCATCCATATTCTTCCTGTAATGATGTGACCAGAACTGAACACAGTACTCCAAGTGGGGTCTAAGGTCTTAGATAGCGGTAACATTACCTCACGGCTCTTGAATTCAGTCCCTCGGTTCCCTCACTTTACACTTTTCTGGGCTGAACTCCATCTGCGACTTCTCAGCCCAGTTCTGCATCCTATCGATATCCCACTGTAACCTCTGACAACCATCCAGACTATCCACAACATCCCCAACTTTTGTATCATCAGTAAGCTTATTAAACCACCATTCCACTTCCTCATCCAAGTCATTTGTAAAAATCACAAAGAAGAGGGGTCACAAAACAGATCCCTGTGGACCACCACTGGTCACTGTCCTCCATGCAGAATACAAACCACAACCAGCCTTTGCCTTCTGTGGTCAAGCCAATTCTGGATCCACAAAGCAAGGTCTCCTTGGATTCCATGCCTCATTACTTTCTGAATGAGCTTCACAAGGGGAACCTTCTCAAATGCCTTACTGTAATGCACATACACTACATCCACTGCTCTACCTTCATCAGAGTACTTTGTTACGTTCTCAAAGAATTCAATGAGGTTTGTAAGGCATGACCTGCCCTTGACAAAGCATGCTGACTATCCCTGTGTTATGAATGCTTTTTCTTTTGTGGCAGTAATACAGTGCAATGTATAAAATATATCATAAATAACAAGAAGAAATATATATTTAAAAAAATAAAATATGCAGTGCAAACAGAGGAAGCAAAAATATTGAGCTAGTGTTATTGGGTTCATTGTCCATTCAGAAATCTAATGGTGGAGGAGAAGAAACTGTTCTGAAAGTGTTGAGTGTGTGTCTTCAAGCTCTTGTACCTCCTCTCTGATAGTAGTATTGAGAAGAGGGCATGTCCTGGGTGATGGGGACCCTGAAAGATGGACACTGCTATTTTGATGAGTTAACTTTTGAAGATGGCCTCGCAGGTGGGGAGGCAAATCTTCTGCAGCTTTTGACAATCTTGTACAGTGGCCCCTCCATAGCAAACGGTGATACAGTCAAAATGCTCTCCATGGTACATGTGTAAATCACTTGTGCATCTAAACTGATCCACACCCACAGTTTTGAATTTTAAGCACATGTCTAGAAGACACCAAACACGAGTGTAAGAAATGGCTATTAAGCTTCAGCATTCCAACAATAAACTAAAGAATGGGTCCAAAGGCAGTCCACAAACTCAGGCAACAAAGATAGACTAGTTCATTATATCAGCCTGAGGTACAACAAATCACATGCAGAATCTTCACTTTCAAAAACTTGCATGGCAAGTTGAAAATTGAATTTCTTTTAATTAACTTGCAGAAATGACACATCAGAATACATTTGGTTCTCACTGCCAATTCTTAATGAAGTGCTAAGGAAGAATGAACAAAGAGTAATCACTTGAAATAAGAAAACACTTTTCATACATTAAGAGCATTTAATAATGCCTTATTTAAGTTTGCTGACGACGCCACTGTTACTGGCCCAAGCAAAGGTGGTGACAAATCAGCATAAAGGAGGAAGGCTGAAAATCTGGCTGACTGGTGCCACAACACCACCTCAATGTCAGCAACACCAAGGAGCAGATTATTGACTTCAGTAGAAGGAAACTGGAGGTCAATGAGTCAGTTCTCATTGGGGGATCAAAGGTGGAGAGGATCAGCATTTTTAAATTCCTCAGTGTTATCAGCACATAAGTACAACATTTTCCTTTGAAGTTTGTGAAGATTCAACATGACATCAAAAGCTTTGACAAACTGCTGTTGTTGTTTGGTGGAGAGAATATTGACTGGTTGCCTCATGGAACCAGAATGGAAACACCAATGCCCTTGAATGGAAAATCCTACTAAAAGTAGTGGATATGGCCCAGTCCATCAAGGGTAAAGCCCTCCCCACCATTGAGCACATCTACACAGAACACTCACAAGAAAGTAGCATCCATCATTAAGGACTCCCAATTACCCAGGCTATGCTCTGTTTTCACTGCTGCCATCAGGAAAAAGGTACAGGAGCTTCAGCAACCACAACACCAAGTTCAGGAACAGTATTATCCCGTAACCATCAGGCTCTTAAACCAGTCACTCAACTTCACTGGCACCATCACTGAACTGTTCTCACAACCTATAGATTCACTTTCAAGGACTCTTCATCTCATGTTCTCAATATTTATTGCTTATTTATTTATTATTTCTTCCATATTTGCACGGTTTATTGTCTTTTGCACAGTAGTTGTTTGACCCTCCCATTAGGTATAGTCTTTCATGATGCTATTATGTTCTTGGATTTACAGAGTATCCCCACAAGAAAACAAATCTAAGGGAAATTTATTAGGGTAATAAATTTACCTTGAACTTTATTATACATATTGGGCATTTCCCTTTCAGTGATTCTCTACGTAGTGGTAGAAAAAAAACATACTGTAGCAGTAAGTTATATTCATTAAATATAATAGAAAATTTTAATTCAAAAGATCATAGCCTTAAAGATAATACTGAAATACATACACTCAAGATGGTGGAGGAACTCAACAGGTCAGGCAGCACCAATGGAGAAAAATAATGAGCTGACATTTCAGGGCGAGACCCTTTATCAATTCTGATGAAAAGACCTAGTCCGAAACATCAGCTCTTTATTCCTCTGCATAGATACTGCCTGACCTGCTGAGTTTCTCCAGCATTTTGTGTGTGTTATTCGGGATTTCCAGCATCTGCAGAATCTCTTCTGAAACTGAAATACATACTGGATACTACTGATGTCTACTATAAGCCCACAGACTCTCACAGCTACCTGGACTATTCCTCTTTCCACCCTGTTACTTGTAAAAAAATATCATCCCCTTCTCTCAATTCCTCCATCTCCGCCGCATCTGCTCTCAGAATGAGGCTTTTTATTCCAGGATGAAGGAGATGTCTTCCTTTTTTAAAGAAAGGGGCTTCCCTTCCTCCACCATCAACTCTGCCCTCAAACGCATCACTCCCATTTCATGCACATCTGCTCTCACCCCATCTTCCCACCACCCCACTAGGGATAGGGTTCCTCTTGTCCTCACCTACCACCCCACCAGCCTCCGTGTCCAACAGATAATTCTCCCTAACTTCCTCATCTCCAAAGAGATCTCACCACCAAGCACACCTTTCCCTTCCCCCACTTCCTGCTTTCTGCAGGGATCACTCCCTACGCGACTCCCTTATCCATTTGTCCCCCCTATCCCTTCCCACCAATCTCCCTCCTGGCACTTATCCTTGTAAGCAGAACAAGTTCTACACCTGCCCTTATACTTCTTCTCTCAACACCATTCAGGGCCCTAGACAGTCCTTCCAGGCCTTCTATATATTGGTGAGACCTGACGCAGACTGGGAAACCGTTTCGTTGAACACCTACCAGAGAAAGCCGGATCTCTCAGTGGCCACATATTTTAATTCCACGTTCCATTCCCATTCCAATATGTCAACCCATCGCCTCCACTACTGTCGAGATGAAGCCACACTCAGGTTAGAGGAACAACATCTTATATTCCATCTGGGTAACCTCCAACCTGATGACATGAACATTGATTTTTCTATTAATGCCCCTCCTCCCCTTCTTACCCCATCCATAATTTTTAATTTTTTTTTCTCTTTCCCTCTCACAATAACTCCTTGCCTGTTCTCCATCTTCCTCTGGTGCTCCCCTCCCCCTTTCTTTCTTCCAAGGCCTTCCGTCCTATGATACTACGCCTTCTCCAGCCTTGTATCCCTTTTGCCAATCAACTTCCCAGCTTCATTCCTCCTCCTCCTCCTGTCTTCTATTATTTCGGGTCTTCCCCTCCCCCTCCCACTTTCAAATTTCTTACTATCTCTTTTTTCCGTTAGTCCTGATGAACGGTCTCGACCCGAAACGTCAACTGTACTTCTTCCTATAGATGCTGCCTGGCCTGCTGCATTCCACCAGCATTTTGTGTGTGTTACATACTGGAAAATACTTTGACAGAGCTATTGATTCAATTAACATCCATGAAAATAGTGGAGGATAGAATTCCAGTCATGAGTACTAAAGATTTACTAATGTTAGAGTATTCTTCAGAAATAAAGTAGGTATGCACACAGGAATGAAAAGGTTAGCTTATATACACTCCAACTACATTCCATGCATCGATCTGCTTTCAGTTCATCAAACTAAATAGGGAAAGATCAAGAAATCTTCAGGGATAGAATTAAGACTCGCTTGAAAAATAGTGAATTGATCAGAAAAAGCCAGCATGGATTTATTAAAGACAAATCTGGCCTAATAGAGTATGTTGAGTAAGCACAAGAGAGGATCAGTGAGTGAAATGGTTGTATATAAATGTCCAAAAGACATTCAATAATGTTACACGTACTTGACTTGTCATCAAGGTAAAAGGGCATGGATTAAAGATACCACAGCAACATGAGTAGGAAACTGGCCAAATAAAAGGAAGTTAGTGCTGAGAAGTTGTTTGTCAGACTAGAGGGAAGTGCACAATAGAATTCCACAGAGGTCATTACTGGAACCTTTCTAATCCTTAACATACATTAATAACTTAGATTGGATACACAGGACACAACTTGCACAGTTAAGGCTGATTTATACTTGTGCGTACAGGCTACGCCGTAAACCTGATTTTCACTTCTGCGTAGGCTCTATGCACCAAAACCAAGTTGGCAGTGGGGTTTCTATGCCACTGTGTTGAGTTTCTTCAAGAGAGACATGGACGAGGAAATGCACTTCAAACATTTTCGCATGTCAGCAGGTAGATTTGATGATTTGTTCATCTATTTCGCATCGGTGTACAAAGATGGCGGAGAAGAAGCAACCAGAATTGCGTAGGAAGAAATGCGATGCTACCAAGCGGACCAATTGCGGTCTGCATCGCTGTGACGTGTGAGTTACCTTTTTGGGGAGGTGCACGTCACCCTATGGCGTAGGGTACGTGGTACTTACGGTGCAGATGCTATGCACAAGTATAAATCAGCCTTTACAGTTATATCAACAATCTTAGGGAAACACAATGTACAGTGAGTAAAATACTAATTAACTTCAGGAAGATGGGGAAAGTCTAGTGGATTGGGCAGATAAGATAGCAGATGAAATTCTATGCTGAGGAATGTGAGATGTTATATTTGGGTAGGAAGATTAATGACAGGCAATGTAAGCTAGATGGCATTACTCTTAAAGGAGTAACACAACAGAGATCGTGGGCTGTGTGAACAGTGTTCAATGAATATGGCTTCAGCTCAACGTTCCTATCTGTTCCACCACAATTCTTGACTCTCCTATAAATCAAAAATTGCATCTCAGTCTTGAATAAATTCAATGACTCATCTTCCGCAAACCTCCAAGATAAAGAATTTAATAGATTAGTTACCCTCAAGGAAGAAATTCCTCCTTCTCTCCATCTTAAATTGGTGATGACTCCCTAATCTGAAACTATGCCCCTAGTTCCAAATTCCTCCATGATGGGAAATATTCTCTCAGCTTCCACCTAGTTGAGTCCCATCAAAGCCTCATCTGTTTCAATATAATCACATTCTTCTAAATTGCAATGAGTATAAGCTTAGCCTGCTTAATCTTTCTTCATAAGTCAACCTATTTGTCCCCACAATCAACTTAGAAATTCTTGATTAAATTGCTTATAAAGCATTTATATCTCTTCTAAAATAAGGAGATCATTCCTGGCATGCAGGTATGGTCTTACCATCACCAATTGGAATTGCCAACACTAGAGCTCTTAGCAGAAATGCAGGAAGAATGTTTCCATTTGCCTTATAAATTACTTGTGCTTGTATTCACATTATAACAAAATCTCTCTGAAAGCTATTTTCACTGAAATAATATTCTGTACTATTGTTCTACCCTCACATCTCCCCACACTACTTTCCATGTGACAATTTTTCCTCCACTTGCTTTACTCAGATTCCTTCCTGGACTCTGCTTCCTTTTCAAGTACGCGGCAAAAGAAAGATAGACAGAGAAGCAAATTTAACTTCAATATAATTGGTCCAGTCACTTCAAATCTAAAGAATGCACATAGCCAAAGTACCACCTCTGAATCTGGTGCACCCTGCCAGTTAGATCTTGCCAACTTGAAAATTGTCTATTTAGAGACACAAGACTGCGCAGACATTAGAAACTGGAGTAGAAGGAACAACTTGCTGGAAAAACTCTACAGATTAGGCAACAACTGTGGGAGAAATGAATAATCAACATTTCAGGTTGAGATTCTTCATCTGAATTGAATGATCTATTTATCCTAACTCTTTTCATGTCAATATATTAGCGCCAAAATGTTATGAGCTAAGCAACTCTTTATGCTGCATCTTTTTGAATGCCATCTGGAAATACAAATCTACAATTTCCCCTCTATTCCACTCTGCTTACTCCACCTGCAAAAGACTCCCATAAATATGTCTTTCATAAAATCATTCTACAGTTATTTTTCAAAATTCATGCCTCTACTTCATTAAATATTCCCCAATGATAGCTGTCAAGCTAATTGTTCAATAGTTCTGACACTTTTTATCTCCCTTCTTTCTTGAAGTGACAATATCCATTGCTGCCAGGCCTCCTGTGTTCCACTAGCTTTTTATAACCATATAACAATTACAGCACGGAAACAGGCCATCTCGACCCTTCTAGTCCGTGCCGAATGCTTACTCTCATCTAGTCCCACTGACCCGCACTCAGCCCATAACCCTCCATTCCTTTCTGTCCATTTACCTATCCAATTTTTTTAAAATGATTATATCGAACCTGCCTTTACCACTTTTACTGGAAGCTCATTCCACACAGCTACCACTCTCTGAGTAAAGAAGTTCCCCTTCCTGTTACCCTTAAACTTTTGCCCCCTAACTCTCAACTCATGCCCTCTTGTTTGAATCTCCCCCTACTCTCAATGGAAAAAGCCTATCCACGTCAACTCTATCTATCCCCCTCATAATTTTAAATACCTCTATCAAGTCCCCCCTCAACCTTCTATGCTCCAAAGAATAAACACCTAACTTGTTCATTCTTTCTCTGTAACTTAGGTGCTGAAACCCAGGTAACATTCTAGTAAATCTTCTCCGTACTCTCTCTATTTTGTTGACACCTTTCCTATAATTCAGTGACCAGAACTGTACAGAATACTCCAAATTTGTCCTTACCAATGCCTTGTACAATTTTAACATTACATCCCAACTCCTATACTCAATGCTCTGATTTATAAAGGCCAGCATAACAAAAGCTTTCTTCACCACCCTATCCACATGAGATTCCACCTTCAGGGAACTATTCAGGGATCTTTTTGTGTGTGTTGCTTATCCATTGTTTACTTTCTATCAGCAGTCCAGTGCTTCAATGCTAATGTTGTATTGTTATGAAGGATGAACAACTCTGATGGGCAGAAGGGTATAGAGTTGCCCATGTTCCCCCCCCCCCCCCGGGAGAATCACAAACTATTACTGTTACCACGCTGCTAATGAGAGAGAAAGAGAGACAAAGGGAAAACATACTGGGACTGGAACATCTGCTACTGATAAACGAGGGGAGAGAGGCTTGTTGTTCCACCATATTATGACTCCTGAAAGACTTATGGCTCCGGAGAGGGCTGTTTACTTGGTACCATTCTGTTCATTAAAATTCCTCAGTGGACTGCTGGAGTGGGCTGGTTTGATGGACTAAGCCATTCAAAATTGATTGATACCTGAGACCCCGTGAGTGGGGATAAAAGTGAGGTCTGGGGAGACACCCCTCAGACACACCAGGAGACACACTATTGAGCACTGCTTGAGTGTTGGAACCCATGAGAAGGTGTGGGGCATCGGAGACCAAACTAAGAATTGGTCAATTTAACTCACTGTGTTATAGCAGGGCCGGTGGGGGCTTGTGTGTGTGTCCACCCTTGCCTGGGTTACGAATCCATCACAGAAGAACGGTCTAGCTGAAGGACAGAGGGGTCATACCTGAATGGCCACAACACATCGACAGATCAAGAACGTAAAGGAAGGTTTGCCTGACTGTAGCTGTCACTGTTTGCTCGCACTCTCTCTCTCCCCAAAGATTAAAGCACAAGAACCAACAACTACCTCAGCACGTATGAACTGAACTGAACTTTATATTCACATATGACAATTCATTATCCCCTAGACATCGATAGAGCTTGTTTATTATTGATTATTATTATACCCACACTTTCACGTTTAGTATTGCTAACGTGTATTATCTATATATTTGCATTGCTGATATTGATTTGTATATTTTACTAATAAACACTGTTTGAAAATAGTACCACCAGACTCCCAACGGATTCTTCTATCTTTGCTGGTCAGACACCCAGTTACGGGGTACATAACAGTATAACATAACTTCAAAAGTCAAAGTGCTCTTTAATTGTTTCTGTTATCTTCCACTTAAGTGATCATTTGATGGATCTTGTTTTTTCCCCTTCCCTCTCCATTTTAAGGTAGTTTGCAAATAGTTCAGACAATGCAAAATGATTCACAACTTTGAATAGGTTGACACTAAGTACATAAGAGATCAGAGTAGACTCGTCAGAGTAGGTTTTACCAACTTTTGAACAAGAACAAAATGAGAGTAAAGCTTCAAGCATGAAAGGTCTGATAATCAGCAAAGGCAGAGTTATCAAACACATTCAGCAGAGACTACTGACCAGCTGACAAGGTAAAGATTGCCGACCATCTAATTCGGCATATTCCCCAGAGACATTAACACATAACACTTTGCACCCTATCCACCAACAGTATAAGTCCCATTCTCAAATTTATCACATAATGTCCCTTAATGTTCCATCCCATTTGACATCTGTTGGTAGCAGGTACATTAGCTTTGTGGGAGAAGCCAGCATATGGTTATAGATGGTTGCCTCTCTGACTGGAGTCCAGTGACTAGTGGCAAGCTGCAGGGATCAGTGCTGGGTTCTTTACTGCTTGTCATCAATATCAATGATCAAAACAAATCAAGTTTAATTATCATTCAAACCATACATAGATACAGCTGATTGAGACAGTATTCCTCTGGATCATGCAGTTTTGGCCACCTTCCTACAGGAAAGATGTAAACAAGTTTGAAAGAATACAGTGAAAATCTCCAAGGATGTTTGTGGGCCTGGAGCACCTGAGCTATAACCATATAACAATTACAGCATGGAAACATGCCATCTCAGCCCTTCTAGTACATGCCTAAAGCTTACTCTCACCCAGTCCCACTGGCCTGCACTCAGCCCATAACCCTCCATTCCTTTCCTGTCCATATACCTATCCAATTTTACTTGTACATTTACCTATCCAATGCCTTGTACAATTTTAACATTACATCCCAACTCCTGTACTCAATGCTTGGATTTATAAAGGCCAGCATACCAAAAGTTTTCTTCACCACCCTATTCACTTGAGATTCCACCTTCAGGGAACTATGCACTATTATTCCTTGATCACTCTGTTCTACTGCATTCTTCAGTGCCCTACCATTTACCATGTATGTCCTATTTGGATTATTCCTACCAAAATGTAGCACCTCACACTTATCAGCATTAAACTCCATCTGCCATCATTCAGCCCACTCTTCTAACTGGCCTAAATCTCCCTGCAAGCTTTGAAAACCTACTTCATTATCCACAACGCCACCTACCTTAGTATCATCTGCATACTTACTAATCCAATTTACCACCCCATCATCCAGATATTAATGTAAATGACAAACAACATTGGACCCAGTACAGATCCCTGGGGCACACCACTAGTCACCGGCCTCCAACCTGACAAACAGTTATCCATCACTACTCTCTGGCATCTCCCATCCAGCCACAGTTGAATCCATCTTACTACTTCAATATTAATACCTAACGATTGAACCTTCCTGACTAATCTTCCATGCAGAACCTTGTCAAAGGCCTTACTGAAGTCCATATAGACAACATATATAAGGAAAGAATGAATAGATTAGGACTGTATTCTTTAAAACATAGAAGATTGGGAGAAGATTTGATGGAGGTATACTAAATTATGAGGGGTACAGATAGGGTAAATGCAAACAAGCTATTTTCACTGAGGTTGGGTAGGACATCAGAGGTCATGGCTTCAGGGTGAAAGGTGAGAAGTTTAAGGGGAACATGAGGGTTAACTTCTTCACTCAGAGGGTTGTGAAAGTGTGGAATGAGCTGCCAGCATACATGGTGCATGCGAGCTCAATTTCAACATTTAAGAGAAGCTTGGATAGGTACATGTACAGCGGGGATATGGAGGGCTATGTTCCCAGTGCAGGTTTATGGGAGTAGGCAGTTCAAGTGGTTTCAGCATAGGCTAGATAGGCTGAAGGACCTGTTTCTGACCTGTACTTCTCTATAAGCAAATTGATTTTTCTAATTCAAAGTCAAGCTGTCTTTCTTAACATCCTCTACGTCACTAACAGATAAACCTTTGTTTTCAAAAGGTTTTCAAACATTTTTAAATTACTTCTTTCAAAAATCAGCATATTTATATAAAAACATGTGGCAAAGAATTTTTAACCCATTTTAATTTTTTTATCTCCAGACACTGAAGGCTGCTTTGACTATTCAATTGCATGGGTCATCACAGTGGACAAAATTTTTCATTTATATAACATATTTCAGAGCCAGCTCATGCAGAATTATTTTAAAAGTTACTGGTAATATGTTTTATTGATCTTGGCTGAATGATTGACAGAGCACCAATGTACTAATCACATGCACTAATTGAGAAACAGAATCTCCATTTTATTCGAAGTTCACAACTCTTCATTTCAAAGTTCAAAGTAAATTTATTATCAAAGTATGTATCTGTAACCCTATATGACCCTGAGATTCTTGTAGGTCTTCACAGTAGAACAAAGAAATAAAATAGAATCAATGGAAAAACTACACACAAAGTCTGACAAGCAACCAATGTGCAAAAGACAAACCGCAAATACAAAAAAAAAACAAGTAAATAAATGAATATGAATGAGAACATGAGCTATAGAGTCCTTGAAAGTGAATCCTTAGGTTGTGAAATCAGTTCAATGTTGAGGGGAGTGAAGTTATCCATGTTGGTTCAGGAGCCTGATGGTTGAAGGATAATAACTGTTCCTGAACCTGGAGGTGAGGGACCTAAAGCTCCTGTATCTCCTTTCTGTTGGCAGCAGGGAGAAGAGAGCATGGCCTGGACCTGGAGGTCCTTGATGATGGATGCTGCTTTCTTGTGGTAATGTTCCTTTCAGATGTGCTCAATGGTAGGGAGGGCTTTTCCTGTGATGGACTGGGTTGTATCCACCACTTCTTGTGGGCTTTTCCGTTTAGTGCCGGAATGTTTGCCCGGATTAAGTACATGAGTCTGATCAGAGTAACGACAACTACACCCAAGCAAAACCATTTAGTTCAACACATTCAATTCAACTCACCTTGTATGAAATGAAGAAATGGCTGGATGCACTGAATGTAATAAGGCTATGAAACCAGTCAACATCACAGCTGTGGTACTGATTCAAGACCTGCATTCTGGAGCTATCTATAACAGTACAGTTACAACATGGGCACTGATCCAAAATTCCAAATTTCTTTTCATAAATTTGCCAAATCCAATGGGAATGATCACATTCAAGATTGGGGGCAGCATGGTACCATAGTAGTTAGCACAACACTTTACTATACCCAGACCTAGATTCAATTCATGCTGCTGTCTGTAAGGAGTTAGTATGTTCTCCCCCATGACTGCATGGGTTTCCTCTGAGTACTCCAGTTTCCTCCCACAGTGCAAAGATGTACAAGTTGGTAGCTAAATTGATCATTGAAATTGTCCCATGATTAGGCTAACACTAAACTGGGGAAATTGCTGGGCAGTGGGGCTCAAAGAGTCAGAACAGCCTATTCTGCATTGTATTTCAATAAATATAAAAAATAAATATAAATAAATTCAAGATTGTTTATTATTTTTCTTCAGTACACGAATGTAAGTGAGAACAAATGGTTGTTACTTTGGAACCAATGGAACATAAAAATACAATAAGCATTAAAAACAATTAAAAATCACAATCATTAACAAATATAAAGCAATCCTATAAAACAATAAAAGATATGATGGGGAAGGACAGATTGGAGTCATACTTTGCATGAGAAAAGATACCAGGGTTGCTGGATGTCAAACTTTTTGCTCCCAAGACATCAATGCAAGATTTATTCATAGCAGTGTCCTAAGCACAACCACATTTGATGGTTCTTTAATGAACGACTAGAAGTTCTACTATTCTAAGCCTCAAAAACAAAATAAATGTAAGAATAAAAAACATAATGAAATCCCCCCCCCCCCCCCCTTGGTAATATAAACCTTGGTAACATACCTTGGTAATATAAAGGGCAAAACTGGTCATAAAAAAATCACAAATCTGGAAAAATCCATTAGAAAAATGTAACGTATTTCACACTGCATGAGTACCTCCACGGAGACATTGGAAACTGAACTTCCTTTTTACAGAGTAACATACACAAAGCGCTAGAGAAACTCAGTAAGTCAGGTAGCATCTATGGAAAGGAATGAGATATTTCAGACCAAAACCCTTCATCAGGACTGGAAGGAAAGGGGGAAGAAGCTAGAATAAGTAGGTGAAGAAAGGGGAAGAGGTACAAGCTAGAAGGTGATAGGTGAAGCCAGGTGAAGGAGAAGGTAGATAGGTGGGGGCAGGGGGGAAATGAAGTGAAGCTGGGAGGTGGAAGGTGGAAAACGAATCTGATAGGAAAGGAAAGTGGTCCATGGGAGAAAGTGGAGGAGGAGGGGACCAGAGAGAGGTGATGGGCAGGTGAGAAGAAAAAAGCTAAGAAGGGAGCCCGACTGAGAGAAGGGGAAGGGTGGAGTGGAATTACCGGAAGTTAGAGAAATCAATGTTGATGCTGTTACATTGGAGACTACCCAGATAAAATGAGGTGTTGCTCCTTATTACAAAGAAAGTGAAGACAATAATTTCTTTTTTAACTATATGAATCATTTGCCAATGTAGAACTCTGTATTCAAGAGTTCTTACCAATAAGGATGTGAAAATTTGTACAGGAAAAGCTAGTGTAATGTTAAACTACAAAAATACTTCATTTACTGCTTGCAGCTCGTCAACCCTTGGCTCACCCAGAGTATTACGTACATGTGTGCATTTGGGGTAGGAGACTAGAACAGGAAGAGTGGGTGTATATTAGTGCTCTAAGTTTAAGGGACTGGAAAGGTCTACACAAAGGAACAAGAAGAAACCCCACTGGAGTTTCATGGTATATGTTCTAATATGTAATTTCTGGCTCACAGGGTAAGTTCGGTAATGCTGGATGGTGTAACGGAGCCTTTGCAGCATGCTTGGGCTTTGAGATGTTTACCATGCAGTGATAATGCTGAAAACAACCCAACAAAACAACACATGTTGGCTGACACATTTTAAATCTGCTGCTCTATATTATGAATTTCATGCTGAATTATGAAGTATTAGGAAATATGGTAAATTAAACTCAAGCAAATATAAGTTATTTCAAATCAGATATGTGGGTGGCCTTTGCTATAAGAAGTGTAGCAATTAAAATCGTAAAGCATTAAGATTAGTGACTAAAATAACTGCATATTAAAACTACATGGAATATTTATTTAAGATGGTTATAAATAAAGATTTACTAGATAGTGTGCATTGACAGTGAAATAACACCAAACTGGTGAATGGAAATACATATCAAATCAAGTAACACCCACAAATGAAATATGCTGATGCTTCAGGCATAGACATTAAACAAACTACTAGGTCCTCTCTGTTTATCTGCTTTCAAGATTCCAAGTCATTACACTGGACAACAAAGATTTTGCTTCCTGAATACTTTTGGGTGTATCTTATTGGTTTTTGCATTCCGATTTAGACTTCTTCACTGCAAATCTTGGCACTGTCAGTGATAAGCATGGTGCAAGGTTTCATCAGGACATAGAGGTCATGGTGAAATGGTATCAGGGAAAATGGAATCCATCAATGCTGGCTGATTATACAAAAATCATCAACAAAACATTTTTAGCCTAATAGAACTATTGCAAAGTGTCAGAACTATTACGCAATTAAACGTATATATTCAATAAAAGTTAATTTCTTGTTTCTCCAAATTCCTATGTGATACAAGTAATCTGAAATTATATTTGTGGTCAGCTTCAAGTGGTCTATCATAAACAAAAATATTCTGAGGAAGCAACACATCCAAAAAAAATTGTCCTGTGTTATTAGTATTTGACTGAATTAATCTTAGCTCAGATTCTCCAGCTCAGTCCTCTATAATTATGCTCTGGCTTTCACACATTATTTTATGTGTTGAATAGTAATCTGTTCAAATTTCCAAGCTTTAAAAAAGTGAAATGGTCTTGGTGCAATAAAGATGAATGACTTAACTTTAAGAAGTGAGGAAATAGAAGTGGTTTATCTGGAGGCAAGAAATAATGCTGTCACTGTGTAAGGGGTACCAAAGTCTATATCTGTAACCACAAAGTAAGATAGGGTGAGAAGAAATAAAAATGATCATATGGATTTCAATCTATATATTAAATGCAAAAATCATATTGACGAAGGCTATACCAGGCTTTTTTTTTGCAATGAGATAAGATCATAAGAACAAAACTAGGTCATTGGGACCATTGAGTCTGTCCCATTATAAAACCTCATCATAAAACTCCATCCCCACATGTATACAGACATAAGCAGAAATCATAGTATCTGAACTTTACAATCAGTGTGAGGGAGAGACAAATGAGTATCCTAAACTTTAAAAAAAAACAGCAGGATGCAAGGGAACAGAAGCAGAATTAGCTAAAATGGCACAATGAACTAAGTGATCAGTTGAGGTAAGACTGCAGATACTCAAGAGGATCTTTCAGAATACACAAAATAAGGACATTCCAACACAGAAGAAAAATTCAAAAAGGGAGGACCTATTATTTGTGGTTAACCAAAAAAGTTAAATATTGGACCAAAAGAAATAGCATACGATTGCACAAAGACAGGTGGGGAAAAAACAGAATACAAAAAATCATTCATAATTAACTAAAGTGGTATAGGGAATGGAAAGTTATAGAGAACAAGATAGGAAGAGATTTATGAAGGTTTAAGACAAAGAGTGATAACAAAATGAGCAGTAATCTACCAAAAAAAGATGTCTGGAGAATTAATCTTGAGAACAATGAAATGACAGAATATTTTGCACGTCTTCTCTCTAAAGGATACAAGTACTATCTCAGAAATGGCTGTAAAATTGGGAATTGGAAGAAAGAAATTAACTATAATCAGTAGAGCAGAGGCACTGAACAAACTGTCATGGCAATGAGCTGATAAGTTTTTTAGTCTTGATGAATCTTATTCTAGAGTGTTATAAATGGCTAGAAAAATAATTGATCTGCAGCAGGTTTTAACTTTCTGAAATTACCAAAAATAGGACATAGATTGGAAAGGGGGTGTTACGCCTGTGCCCCCCCCCCCTTGAGAATTGCAAGATCGCTATTAAGTCAGGTCAGGAGACCCAGGAAATGAGAGAGAGACGTTTGGAATGTCCTGGCCCTCAGCAATACAAAGCCACGGAACAGGTCACTGTCTCTTGGAGACGGAATTGTGTATTGAATACTATGCTTCGTGGAAGCCCTCAGGCAATGTGGGCTGTTTGGGGGATGGCATCATTCCACTCTGATTGACATCTGAGACCCCATGAGTTTGGGATAAAGGAGGGTCTGGGGAACAGCCCCTTGACATGCACCAGGAGAAACGCTAGAAGTCCCGTGACAGCGTTTAATAGCGACAGCCGGTGGAGGGCCCACGTGTGTCCTTTCCCATTGCCCCGGGATTGAGGCCCTACCATGGAAGGCGGCTTAGCTAAGGAAGAGATCAACACCAACGCCATTTCGAAGGATCGACATCATAAAACTGAAACCGAGCAAGTTCTAAACCTCCGTCTCTCTCTCCAACCAAAAGCTGCAGTTTGAATGAACTAAAGTGACTTTTATACTTCCATCAGACAATACATTAACCCCTAGACAACGATAGAGCTATTTCTTATTGATTATTATTATACCCGCGCTTTTAAATTTAGTATTGATGACGTATGTTATCTGTATGTTTGCATTGATATTATTTTTGTGTATTTTTATCAATAAATACTGTTAAAAATAGTACCATCAGACTTCAACGGACCTCTCTATCTCTGCTGGTAAGTGACCCAATTACGGGGTACATAACAATTGGGGTTCTTGTCTCGATATTTGACACCAAATTGGGATGCCAGTGAACCGGGCTTGTAAGTCCAAACTTGGATCTGGTTACGCGGGTAGCCAGATGGGAAACCAGCAAAGATGGACGTGGATGAATCTATAGAAAACTCGACTTTGGAGGCGCGAGAGGCAGCCACCAAATTAGACTTGATAAAAATGGCAAAGGGATTAAACCTCGCAGAGGTGAGGTTGTCAACGAAAAAGTGGGAGGTGCGAAGGGCAATAACTCAGTATTATATTGGGAAGAATGTGTTTGCAGCTGAGGTATTGGAAAATATCCCTGAAAAGGTACCAGCCGGTGGGACGGCTCAGTTAAAGTTGGAGAAATTAAGTTTGGAACATGCAATTAAGTTAAAGCAGCTGGAAGCAGCTGAGAAGGAGAAAGAAAGAGCCAAGAAAGAGAAAGAAAGGGCCGAGAGACAAAGGGAGCATGAGCTCCAGCTAAAGGAGTTAGTGGTGAAAAGGGAGCATGAAATTCAGTTAAAACAGCTGGAAGCAGCTGAAAAGGAGAGAGAGAGAGAGAGAGAGAGAGCCGAGAAGGAGGGGGAGGTAGAGAAACAGAGGAAACATGACTTGGATTTGGAGAAGTTAAGGCAAGAGCGAAGAGATCAAGGGTCAGACCGAGAGGAGCAGTTTATTGTTAGTCGGGAGTTGAGGTTAGTACCTCCGTTCGAGGAGACGGATGTTGATAGTTATTTCGTGCTTTTTGAAAAGGTGGCAGTGAATCAGAAGTGGCCCAAAGAGCAGTGGGTGGCGTTGTTACAAAGTGTGTTAAAAGGGAAGGCACAACGAGCATATACGGCGTTGTCCATGGAGGAGGAAGAGGCAGAGAGTTATGACAAAGTAAAAGCAGCCATTCTCCGGACTTATGAATTAGTACCTGAAGCGTATAGACAAAAGTCCAGAAATTTAAAGAAAGGGTGGAATCAGACGTATACCCAGTTTGCCAATGAGAAGGGTGTGCTCTTGGACCGTTGGTGTACAGCAGAAATAGTGGAAGAGGATTTTTGGCGTCTCAGGGAGTTAATTCTGATTGAGGAATTTAAAGGTTGTGTTTTGGAGGATATCCAGATGTATTTGAATGAGAAGCTGAATAAGTCCATCTCCGAATTTGCTGGGTTCACAGATGAATATGCCCTAACCCACAAGACAAAGTTTTCCTCGAGTAAAGGTTCCCAGAGAGACCATGGGAACGATATAGAAAGCCCGCCGGCTAAAGCAGAGGTCCCGCCTGGAGCTAATGGTAAGATTGAGGGGGCGAGGCAAGACGGCCAGAGATTTCTGGGCTTGACCTGTTTTAATTGTGGAAAGGGGGGACATATTGCATCTCGGTGCTTTGCTCTGAGGAAGGAGACAAGAAAAGGGAAAGCAGCAGTCCCTATTAGATGTGCCATGTGTGGTGAACTACATATACCTGTCTGGACATGCCCCCTGCTGACTGCTCCTGTGGCTCCTCCCACAGACCCCTGTATAAAGGCGATTGAGGCCTGAGCCCGGCCTCTCAGTCTCCAGGATGTAGTATGGTGGTCAACCACTGCTTGTTCCTTCTTCCAGTCAATAAAAACCGATATCTCGCAGTTACGTCTCAGAGTGAGTTATTGATGGTGCATCACCGTGGTAATCAGTAAATCGACAAGAAAGCCCCGGGTAGACAGAGTACGAGAAGGGTCTGAGACTTGTATGTCAAACGGAACCGTGTCTGTGAGGGAGGGAGACACACCAGTTCCAGTACGGATCTGGAGAAACATGGGGGCTGAACTATCATTGATTAGCAGTAAGGTACTGGATTTTGGTCGCAAGACGGGAATGGTAGCTGTGAAAGGAACAGGAAAAGGGACGGAAATGGTGCCCTTGCATAGGATCATTATGGATTGTGAGCTGGTATCCGGACCAGTTGAAATGGGGGTGCGATCAGAATTCCCGAGAACTGACGCGGACGTCCTTCTGGGTAATGATTAGCCGGTGGTAAGGTTTGGTCAGCAATGACGCTGATGAGACAGCCGGTGGAGGCTCTGCACCTAGATTCCAAGATCTATCCCGCATGCGCGATCACTCGCAGCGTGTCGAGAAAGACAGCTGAGAACAAGAGCAGTTTAAATCCGGCCAGCATCGAGTTGGCCGAGACGTTTTTACCGACCCTGTATCACAAGGGTTTAGAGGGTGGTAAAACTAAGAGTAGTAAAGTGAAAGAGAGTAAGGGAGAGGAGGTAGACCTGCCCTTAGCAAGGAGAAAAGTTATAGAGGCAGGACGCAAAGATGAGAAACAGAAAAAGCTGTTGAAAGGTCCAGAGCTGGACATGGATGATCTGTCTGGTTTGGCAGAACTGTTTGAAGAAGTTGAAAATTCTAAAGGTGTTTCCGATAATGAGATGAGGTCCTAAATGAAAAGGGTGCTCTTACCTTGAAGAAGTCTGCTGGGTTGGCAGATGAGGTTGTTTCAGCCCACGGGGGTGAGTTTACTCCAGAAGGGAGTTGCCCAGAGAGTAGCTGGGAGAATCAGGGGAATATAGAATTTGGACCGGGTACGGGTATTGAAAGCCTGGAAGAGGCAAATGTCCCGTTTGAGTGTGTCCAAGATGTGGATGCACGTGGTACTGAACCTAGTAATGGAGCTCAGAAAAAGTCTGAGGTATTTGATTCAGTTGAAAAGGAATGCAGTCCTTGTGGGTAAGATGGACTTGGTTCAGTGAAGAAAGGGTTAACCTTGGTAATAGTGGGAAGTGAGAGTTCCCAGGTGTTTGTGCTCGAAGGTGTGTTAAAAGTTAGTGAGGAGATCAAAGGTGGGGAGATGAATATTATTATTGAATGAAAAGGGAAATATGTAGTTCCCAAATTGAATGAAGAAAATTTAAAGGCTGGACTGATATCAGAAGCAACCACCAGGCTACAGAGACAATGGCTTGGTACCAGAAAGCCTGTGAATCAATTACAGGTTGAGTTGGAAGGTAAAAGGGCCCCACACGCTATTGTTATTCCAGAGTGTCGCGTGAAAAGGCAGAATTTGAAATGCTGTTTGAACAAAGAGTTTAAACTGAAAACCCATAGCCTGAAGGGTCCTGAAGAGAAAACTAGCAACTTGCGTAAAATTAAAGAATTGGGTGGAAATTCAGAAGGTGGTCTAAGTTTGGAACACATTGTTGATAAAATAACTCCTATGGAAGGAGCGGACGAAAGCCTATTTCGCCAGGGTGCACAAGCTCCCCACGTGGGAATTAACCAGAAAAAAGGCGAGGGTTAATGGGGATGCCATTTTTAAATAGCAGAAGCCGGTTTTAAGGGATTTCGACAAAGCATGTGAATAATAAAAGACAACCCCCATGGAAGCCTGCCTGTTAAGTTTGAAAGCAACATAAAGATTAGTATTTGTATGAACTTTTGTAGTATACCCGTAAGCTAAGATCACAACTCTTTAGTTCTTGTTTGCTAAAGAAAAATAAGTCCTAAAAATAGGTGGTTATTAAATTGGAGTCTGATGCTACAAGACTTTAGTAAGGTACAAGATGTTAAGATATTAAAGGAAGTGACAATGTAATCGGTAACCATCTAGATACTGAATTGAATGTATAACTGTATTACTCTGTAGAAAAAAAACTTTTGTATTGTGTTAGATTCTAAAATCCTGTAAGAGCCTGTATTATTTCGTTTTTTCCGATGGTAAAAACTCGTTGAAGAAAGCGGGTGTTACGTCGACAGTGCTTCTCCTATAGATGTTGCTGGCCTGCTGTGTTCCACCAGCATTTTGTGTGTGTTGTTGTTTGAATTTCCAGCATCTGCAGATTTCCTCGTGTTTGAAACATTTCAAGAATTCTTTTTGCAACATAATTGCTCCAAATATTCAGTTTCCTTTTAAATCCAAGAAACTTGTCACTTGAAGTCAAAACATTTTCTCCAGGATCTTGAAAAGACTTGCTCAACTGGTTCATATGACAAAAAATGTCTGTTCAGTAGGCCAGTTTCTGCAGCCATTCTTCATCCTCAAAATATGGCCTCCTGTTTTCATGAAAGTACTCCTGCAATTCAGCTTTCATCTCAAACACTCTGTTGAAAACTCTTCCTCTGTTAAGCCACCAGACTTTTGTATGAGGCAGGAGATTGGAATGCTCTTTGTCCAGGTTTTCAGCTTTTTAAATATTCTCGAGTGAACTGGTCTTAAAGCTACTAAATAACTTGCTTCCTGTGTCCTTTCACTGACTGTGACTTTACTTAAAAAAGCATTAATCAGTTTTTTTTTAAGATTCCAATAGTCGTTTAAAATAATCAGCACTTTTACATGTCATATGGCTATGTCTTGTAGTTCAGTCTTTTCAATTTTGCTGGAGCCATTGCTACAATTGTAAGTTGTTTGCCACAGACTAGGCACAACTTAGATCACCAGTCCATGTAAAATCCATAGGTAACTAGCTTTCATTGTAAAGACGGACATTTTTTGTGTCCATTGTTGCACTAGTGCAGTGAAATGGCTCAGAAGATTGTAATTCATCATCATAACCTTATCAGAATTGTCCAGAGGCCTAGGCCTAGGCCTAGAATCCAACTCTTCCATCTCACACCTCCTCTTCGAAAATCACCACAGTGGAGCATCTTTAGAATGAAAATTTCTCTCCAATTTTCTACAACACTGGTAGTTTGTTCGTTCCTATGTCAGTCAGTGGTGCGCAAGGTGAAATTGGGGGGAGGTAATTCGGGAGGAAGAAGCTGACATCACAGCCTAAGTTGGGCGAGTCCATTCAATGCTCAGAAAAGACACCGCACTCAACAGCCTACTCTCTTCCCCTCCATGCAATACAACGCTCACCAATTATCAACAGCCTCCCCTATTTTGCATCAAAAACTGAGAAAGGACTCAATCAAATAAACACAGTCCAATTGCACATAGCCATATTGGGCTGGATGCTAATGGGGTTGCTTGGTCACTGCAAAGTGCTTGTGTTGCGTGAAGTTCAAAAAAACTATGATTGTTTTAAAATTGCAATCTCTTGTGGAACCCCTAGCAACCTCTCATAGAAACCCAGTTAAGAAACCCTGTAATAGAGGGACAATATGTGAAGAATGATAATTTAAAGTTCTTTAGGATATTAGAAAGAATTAGATTATATTAATGCTTAATATTTATAAAGAAGAAAATGAAATTGCTCATTGAGTATAGGTCATTTCAGCTTGCCTACAACATATAATAATACTAAAGTTCTGCATTGCTCTGTGATTTAGTGTAGCAGTCATTTAGCATTTGGCTTTGAGTGACATCCCAGATGTCATTGAAATATTGCAATCCTCTGGTCTCATTTCTTATTTCAAAATTAGTTTAGGCAAGAGATCTTTGTATGGGCAGTGCAGAGGTGCTTTCTGTTTATCAAAAGCATATTAAGTTTGTGACGAGGAAAGATCTAAATATTAAATGTGCATCAGATTATCTGGTGACTAGATAGAGGTGCATAAGATGCCAAGAAGCATAGATAGAGTGGACAGCCAGAGATTATTCCCCAGAGCTGAAATAGCTGGAGGCAATAATTTAAGGTGATTGAAGGAAGCTATAGGGAATGCTAGAAGCAAGTGTTTTTTTTTACACACACACTAATGCACTTCCAGCAGGTGGCTGTAGAGGCAGATACATTAGGGACATTTATAAGGCTCTTAAATGGGCTGGCAGTTGGTGTAGTGGCATCAGCACTGGAAGTTGAGGTGGATGGTCAAGTCCGGCTGGGTCTCAAACTAGGCAGCCGCAGTATCTGCACAGGAAGAAAGGCCTGGCAATCTACTTCTGTATCTTGCCACAAAAACACTATGGATACCTACATGCCATGAATCGACAGTGACTTGACGGCACTCAACAACCCCCTCAACAAAAAGAGGCACATGGTTGAAAGAAAAATTGATTCTTATGTGTAAAGGAAGGGCTAGATTGATCTTAGAGTAAGCTAAAATGCCCACCTATAACATTGTAGGCCAAATGGCTGGGCTATACTGTTTTATGTTCTAATTATTTGCACTTATTTCTGATTCAGAGGATTGCAGTACAGCAAGCACTGTTTCAAATGATCACTTGAAGAGAGTAATACAGTTCCATTGTGTTCCCATATCCATTAACAAATATTAATTTTTTGCTGTCATTGGATCTAGAAACATAATCTAATATACATTTATTAGCCACTTTATTAGGTACAGGAGCTGAGTGTAATTTATAGATGAAAAGAAATCTGGAAGACCATCCATATAAATTTGCAAATGTCTTTTAAATGCTGCAGTTGTACCTACTTTTATCATCTCATCTGGCAACTTCACCTCCCTCTGTGGCTAATGTTACCTCAGGTCTGTTTTATACTTTTCTCCTCTCAATGTAAACCTACACCCACTAGATATAGACTCATTTACCTGGGGAAAAAGACTGTATTGATCTATCCTCTCTGTGCTCCTCATGATTTTATATGCCTCTATAAGGTCACCCTCTAGGGAAAACAGACCCAGTTTATCTAATCTTTTCTGATAACCCAAGCCCTCCAGTCCATGCAACATTACTGTAATCTTTTGGTACCCTTTCTAGCTTAATTGCATCCTTCCTGGTAACCTAAATTATCCACAAAACTCGAAGTGCAACATAATCAACACACTGCCAGTATTAAATCACATCAGCTATTCCCTTGCCAACTTCCCAGTTGATCGAGATACTGTTGTGGCCTTAGACAACCTTCTTCAGTGACCACTATACCTCTATTTTTGGTGTCGTCTGCCTGTTTACCAAGCATGCCACCTGCAATCCATTTCAAATCATTAATATGCATGACGGAGAATAAGGAACCTGGCATCAATCCCTGAGGCACACCATTAGTTACAGGTCACCCCATTTGAAAAGCAACTCTCCACTCTCATGCTCTACCTACTAACACCAAGCCAATAGTGTACCAAATTGACTTTGTTCTTATATAGTACTGTACCACACTTCAAGCTGGATCTTGCTGAAGCCAACACTTCAAATTAGACTTCCCTCTGCAGATTCAAGGTCATTGAAGACGATGAATTAGAGAAAAATCAAAGATTGAAATAAAACAAGAAAGGAAATACAATCCTTTTTTCTTGTACCTTTCTTGTACAATTGATAAAATTTGGATATCAAAGCAAGTCAAAATCACAATAAAACAAGTGCATGCAAAACTTAGGGGAATATTTATAAAAGGAGATAGATGACAAATCTGAATCAAAGTATCAAAACCTACAGAGGTAAAACAAAATCTTCCACAATACTTGGTTAGTAGATGGATTAGCAGTTAGTGTGACTGCCTCAAACTCCAGGAATCCAGGTCTCAGCCTGCCTTTGGTAACTGCCGGAGTTTAATTTGTATTTTTCTCTGTAGCTACATGGGTTTCTTCCAAAATATGTTGGTAGGTTATCCGAGTACTGCAAGTTAGTGTAGGTAAGTGGCAAAAGATTCAAAGGGGAATAAGGAGGGAACATGGAACTGTTCTCCTGGAAGTTAACATGGATCTGATTAGGTCAATAGCCTCCTACTATGTCATTATGAGTATATGAACACTGGAATCATTCCCATGGAAGAATCCAAGAAATCTGGAGTGGAAATGTAAAATCAATAAGATCTTAACCCTGAAAAGAATACAATTTCCTAAGTACTTTCTTTCTTTTTCCATCTTTTTATTATCATTATTAATAACAACAAAATAAAATTGGTACATGGATAATGGGATTACAAACGTACATATTTCAACTAACTATAAAAGATTACAAAAACAATGATTGCAGTATAAATGAGCATTCCCACATCGTAAAAGATACAATATACAAATTGACAAGGCAATCCTAGGTGTATCATAATATAGAATAAAAAGAAAAAAGAAAAAGGAAAAAAGAAAAAAAATTCATTATGCAAAACCTAATCTAAAAATCTAACAATAGAAGAAAAAAAACAAAAAACAAAAAGAGAAAATAAAAAAAGAGAGAAAAAGAAAAAAAAGGGCTGTTTATAATATCTCACAAAAATACAAATCAGTGTAGTCAGCTCCGATCCTCTAGACATATATGAAAGCAAAACTGGAAAATCAAATAGGCCTGGAACAGGGTCCTATTACATCATATGAAAATATTGAATAAATGGTCTCCATATCTTTTCAAATTTAGTAGAAGTGTCAAATACACCACTTCTAATTTTTTCTAAATTTAAACATAACATAGTTTGAGAAAACCAATGAAATACAGTAGTGTGGTGACCCATTTCCTGGCACATCCGAACCGGCTCACAATTAGCCAGCGTTCCGGCTAAGGGAGATAGCTTACAGGGGTTTGCGAGCACAGAGCTTTGGAGCCTCTGCACCACAGGGGGCAGGTTGAGGGAGGCTTAAAAGTGAGGCTGAGGATTTCGAATAAAGTTTTTCCTTTGACCGCAGTTACCGACTCCGTGTCGTAATTTTAGCGCTGCATGTAGCACACCGCTACAATTGGTGACCCCGACGGTCCAAACGATTTTTGGACCCAAAATGACCGAAGCTGCCTCGGTTCATGCGGTTTCGTTGAAACTGCCGGGTTTCTGGACACAGCGACCAAACCTATGGTTTCAGCAAGCCGAAGCCCAATTCCACGTTCGCCAGATCACCTCAGAAGACACCCGCTACTACTACGTAGTGAGCTCCCTCGACCTGGACACAGCGGCCCAGGTCGCGGAGTTTGTACAGTCGCCCCCGGCAGACGGCAAGTACACGGAATTCAAAGCCCTGCTCCTCAAGACTTTCAGACTCTCACGGCGCGAGTGGGCTGCCTGTTTACTGCACCTGGATGGCTTGGGCGACAGACCTCCTTCGGCTTTAATGAATGAGATGTTGTCTCTGGCTGACGGACACACACCCTGCCTCATGTTTGAGCAGGCATTCCTGGAGCAGCTGCCCGAGGACATACGCCTCCTGCTGTCCGACGCGGATTTCAGTGACCCCCGGAAGGTGGCAGCCCGGGCGGACTTGCTGTGGAACGCCAAAAAGGTGAGCGGGGCGTCCATCGCACAGATCTCCCAGCCACGCTCCCAGCAGCAAACCAGTCCAGGCCCAGCCGCAGAGCCCGCCAACCCCCGGCCCAATGAACACTGGTGCTTCTACCACCAGCGGTGGGGCGCAGAAGCCCGCCGTTGTCGCCCGCCCTGCAAGTTCCCGGGAAACGCCAGGGCCAGCTGCCGCTGATGGCTACGGCGGCTGGCCATCGGGACAGCCTCCTGTATGTGTGGGACAGAGGTCGGGACGCCGGTTTTTTGGTGGACACTGGTGCCCAGATCAGCGTTTTACCTCCGACAAGTTACGACACCCGCAGCAGGGCACCGGGGCCCCCCCGAGGGCCGTGAACGGCAGCACAGTAAGGACCTTTGGCACCCGTCAGGTGCAGCTACAGTTTGGCTCCAGCCAGTTCACGTGGGACTTTACACTGGCCGCCGTAGCCCAACCGCTTCTGGGTGCAGATTTTTTGCGGGCTCACAGCCTACTGGTCGACCTGCCCAGGAAGAGACTGGTACACGCCGAGACCTTTTAGACGTTCTCCCTGGGTGCAGCCCAGTTGCCAGCCCCACACCTCGGCTCCATCACGCTGTCCGACAACGACTTCACCAGGGTCCTGGCGGATTTCCCATCGGTTCTGGCACCACAGTTCACAGTGGCCATGCCCCGACACGGCGTACAGCACCACATCCCGACCCAGGGACCACCCCTCCATGCCCGCGCTCAGCGGCTTCCCCCGGACAACCTCCGACTGGCGAAAGAGGAGTTCCAGAGGATGGAGGAATTGGGGATCATCCGGCGGTCCGACAGCCCATGGGCCTCCCCCCTGCACATGGTGCCCAAAGCGACGGGAGGCTGGAGACCATGTGGCGACTACCACAGGCTGAACGAGGCTACCACACCAGACCGCTACCCTGTGCCGCACATTCAGGACTTTGCAGCAAACCTGCACGGCGCACGGATCTTCTCCAAGGTAGACCTCGTCCGAGGGTACCATCAAATCCCGATGCATCCTGACGACGTCCCCAAAACAGCTCTCATCACCCCATTTGGCCTTTTCGAGTTCCTCCACATGCCGTTCGGTCTGAAGAATGCCGCACAGACATTCCAGAGGTTAATGGACGCGGTGGGACGGGACCTGGACTTCGCGTTCATCTATTTGGACGACATCCTCATAGCCAGCAGCAGTCGTCAGGAGCATCTGTCCCACCTCCGTCAACTCTGCGCCCGACTGAGTGAGTACGGTCTTACAATCAACCCTGCCAAATGCCAGTTCAGACTCGATACCATTGACTTCCTGGGCCACAGGATTACTAAAGACGGGGCAACCCCTCTGCCCGCTAAGGTAGATGCGGTCCGCCACTTCCCCCGACCCACCACGATCAAAGGCCTTCAAGAATTCGTAGGTATGGTCAATTTCTACCACCGCTTCCTCCCTTCAGTTGCCCGGATCATGCGCCCCGTTTGCCCTGATGTCGGGTCCGAGCAAAGACATTACCTGGGACGAGGAGTCCGCCGCCGCTTTCGTTCAAACGAAGGAAGCTTTGGCGAACGCCACAATGTTAGTACATCACAGAATGGACGCCCCTACCGCCCTCACAGTGGACGCATCTAACACGGCAGTCGGTGGGGTGCTGGAGCAACTCATCGCAGGTCGCCGGCAACCCCTGGCGTTTTTCAGCAAACACCAGCGGCCACCTGAGCTCAAGTACAGTGCTTTTGACCGGGAACTGTTGGCGCTCTACCTGGCAATCCGGCATTTCAGGTACGTCCTAGAAGGTCGACCCTTCACCGCGTTCACGGACCACAAACTGCTTACCTTTGCGTTTACGAAAGCGTCCAACCCCTGGTCGTCCTGCAACAGGTCAGTGAATGGGCCAAAACGTGCATGCACTGCCAAACGGCCAAGGTGCAGTGGCACACCAAAGCCCCACCACAGCAGTTCCATCCTGCCCACCGGCGTTTTGACCACATTCATGTGTATATCGTGGGCCCCCTGCCAGTGTCGCGCGGAGCGCGGCACCTCCTGACTATCGTGGACCGGTTCACAAGATGGCCAGAGGCGATCCCGCTCACCAACACCACCTCCGAATCTTGCGCCCGAGCCCTGATCACCACCTAGATATCTCGCTTTGGTGTACCAGCCCACATTACCTCCGACAGAGGCGCCCAGTTCACCTCCAGCCTGTGGTCAGCTATGGCCAGCCTTTTGGGGACTCAGCTGCACCACACCACTGCCTACCACCCACAGTCGAACGGGCTAGTGGAGCGTTTCCACCGTCACCTGAAGTCGGCCCTCATGGCCCACCTGTGAGGGGCCAACCGGGCAGACGAGCTTCCCTGGGTCCTACTCGGCATCCGCACAGCACCCAAGGATGAACTGCACGCCTCGTCGGCCAAGTTGGTATATGGCGCGCCCCTGGTCGTTCCCGGGGAGTTCCTACCAGCGCCGCGGGGCCAAGAGGAAGATCCCGCAGCAGTCCTGGGCAGACTACGCAAGAAGCTCGGTATCTGGCCCCCATACCCACTTCACAGCACGAGCGGAACCCGACCTGCGTACCCAAAGACCTGCAGAACTGTAAGTTTGTGTTTGTACGAAGGGGCGGGCATCGGCCACCGCTGCAGCGGCCATACGAGGGGCCGTTTATGGTGCTCCGTAACAACGGGTCCACGTTCGTGCTGGACGTTGGGGGGAAAGAGGAGGTTTTCACGGTGGACCGACTCAAACCAGCCCATGTGGACCTGGCGCAAATGGTCGAGTTTCCGGCACCTTGGCGCAGAGGCCGACCTCCCAAGCAGGTTCCGGCCCAGACTGTGGACATTGGTGGGTGTATCGCCGGTTCTGGGGGGGGGGGGGGGGTTATGTGGCGACCCATTTCCTGGCACATCCGAACCGGCTCACAATTAGCCAGCTTTCCGGCTAAGGGAGATACCCTACCGGGGTTTGCGAGCACAGAGCTTTGGAACCTCTGCACCACGGGGAGCAGGTTGAGGGAGGCTTAAAAGTGAGGCTGAGGATTTCGAATAAAGTTTTTCCTTCGACTGCAGTTACCGACTCCGTGTTGTAATTTTAGCGCTGCATGTAGCACACCGCTACAGTAGGAGGATTAATTTCCTTCCAATTCAACAAAATAGATCTTATAGCCATTAGTGTAAGAAATGCAATCATTCAACAGGCGGAAGAAGATAAATGAAGTGAGTCCATCATTGGTAAACCAAAAATTGCGGTAATAGGATGGGGTTGTAAATCAATGTTCAGTACCGCAGAGATAATATCAAAAATATCTTTCCAACATTTCATCAAAAGCGGACACGACCAGAACATATGAGTTAATGACGCTATTTCAGATTGACATCTATCACAAATAGGATTTATATAGGAATAAAAATGAGCCAGTTTATCCTTGGACATATGGGCCCTATGTACGACCTTAAACTGTATTAATGAATGTTTGGCACATATAGATAATATATTAACTAATTGAAGAATTCTATCCCAATTCTCAATAGGAATAATAAGGTTAAGCTCTCTTTCCCAATCATTTTTTGCCTTATAAAGGGGCTCTGAATGTATCTTCATAATTATATTATAAAGTTTTGATATAAGCCCTTTCTGAAAGGGGTTTAATTCAAACAAATTCTCCAAAATACCTGAAGACACAAAATTTGGAAAAGTAGGAAGTACAGTATTTAAAAAATTCCTAATCTGTAAATTTCTAAAAAAATGAAATCTAGGCAAATTATATTTATTAGATAATTGCTCAAAAGACATAAAACAATTATCCAAAAATAAATCAGAAAATTGTAGTAATCCCTTAGTCTTCCAAGCCGAATAAGCTTGGTCTATAATTGAAGGGTGGAAAAAACAATTGGATACAATAGGACTATTTAAAACAAACTGAGTCAACCCAAAAAATTTCCGAAATTGAAACCATATGCGTAAAGTATGTTTAACTATCGGGTTGTCAATTCGTTTCGGCAATTTAGAAAGAGCAAAAGGGAGACAAGTCCCCAAAATAGAACCCAGTGCAAAACCTGGTACCAATTTAATTTCCAGGCTCACCCAATGAGGGCTAAAAGATCCATCCCAATCTTTCAACCAACACATCAAATATCTAATATTAAACTGCCCAATAATAAAATCTAAAATTAGGCAATGCTTATCCACCTTCCTTCTTTGCCTTCTGTAAGTATATTTTACCTAGCCTGGGGATTTTATTCTGCCATATATATGAGGAAATTTTTGAATCAACATTAGTAAAAAAAAGATTTCGGAATAAAAATTGGTACCGCTTGAAAAATATATAAGAACTTAGGTAAAATAACCATCTTAATAGTATTAATCCGACCTATCAGAGATAAAGATAATAGTGACCACTTAGTAAACAAGCATTTAATCTGATCAATTAAGGGTACAAAATTAACCTTAAATAAGTCTTCATGGTTTTTTGTGATTTAATCCCCAAGTAAATGAAAGAGTCATTAACTAATTTAAAAGGTAAGTTTCCATAAATTGGGACCTGTCTATTTGAAGGAAACAATTCACTCTTATTAAGATTTAATTTATACCCAGAAAAATCACTAAATTGAGCCAACAATGATAAAACTACAGGAATGGATTTCACAGGATTAGAAATAAATAATAATAAATCATCTGCATACAAAGATAACTTATGAGTATCTGTCCCACGATTAATACCAAGAATATCCTGTGATTCTCTGATAGCAATTGCCAAGGGCTCTAAAGCAATATCAAATAATAGTGGGCTAAGAGGACAGCCTTGTCTAGTGCCCCGAAATAGACGAAAAAAGGGAGATCTTTGATTATTAGTAAACACCGAGGCTACTGGAATATGATAAATCAGTTTAATCCAGGAAATAAATGTCAGACTAAAATTAAACTTCTCCAACACATTAAATAAGTATGGCCATTCAACTCTGTCAAATGCTTTCTCCGCATCTAATGAAATAACACATTCTGAAATATTATGTGAAGGAGTATTGAATATTCAATAACCTCCTAACATTAAAAAAAGAATAACGATTTTTAATAAAACCGGTTTGATCTTCTGAGATAATTTGGGGTAATACCTTCTCCAACCTGGATGCAAGTAACTTGGAAAAGATCTTGGAATCTACATTCAATAAAGATATTGGTCTATAGGATGCACAATCAGTAGGGTCTTTATCTTTCTTCAATATTAAAGAGAGGGAAGCTCTATAAAAAGATCGTGGCAAATTGCCCAATATAATTGCTTCTTCAAAAACCTTATATAACCAAGGAGAGAGAGTAGTGGAAAAACATTTTTAAAATTCTGCTGTATACCCATCCGGACCAGGTGCTTTCCTTGAATTCATGGAGGAAATAACCCCTTTGATTTCTGCATCAGTCATAGGAGTTTCCAATATTGAAAGATCATCTGGTGATAATTTTGGGAAATTCAATTTCCCAAGAAAATCACACATGATACCACAATCCTGAGGAAATTCAGAATGATACAGGGAAGTATAAAAATCTTGAAATGATTTATTTATCTCATCATGGCTAACTGTCAAATCCCCATTTTGCTGACGGATCTTAGTAATTTGACGTTTAACCAAAGCATTCTTCAATTGACTAGCCAGCAGTTTACCCGATTTATCACTATGTATATAAAAATCAGATCTGGACTTCATCAGTTGATTTTCAATCGAAGATGTAAGTAATAAACTATATTCTGTTTGAAGTTCAACCCTTTGCTTGTAAAGCTCCTTACTAGGAGTAATCAAATATTTCTTGTCAATCTCTTTAATTTTATCAACCAATAAAAGAGCTTCCTTCTTTATGCGTTTTCTCAGACCAGCAGAGTAAGAGATAATCTGTCCACGTATATATGCTTTAAGAGTGTTCCAAAGTGTTCCGTAAGAAATATCTTCCGTGGAGTTGGTTGAAAAGAAGAAGTTGATCTGTTCATTCATAAATTTAATAAAGTCCGGATCTTGCAATAAGGTAGAGTCAAATCACCATTGTCTAGCATTAGGAACTGTATCCATAAATTTAATAGAAAGTTTTAATGGAGCATGGTCAGAAATAGCTATAGTATCATAATCACAACCATTTACCGAAGGAATCAAACAAGAGTCAATAAAAAACATCAATTCTCGAATAAGAATGATAAACTTGTGAGAAAAAAGAAAACTCTTTGTCCTTAGGATGCCGAAATCTCCAAATATCAAAAACTCCATTATCAGTCATGAAAGAGTTGATACAAGTGGCCGATTTATTGGGTAAAGTCTGAGTAGATATAGATTTGTCCATCAAAGGATTTAAACAACAATTAAAATCACCACCCATTATCAACTTATATTCATTTAGATTAGGTAAAGAAGTAAATAAGGACTTTAAAAAAAATCAGGGCAATCCACATTTGGAGAATAAACATTAACCATAGCAACCTTTTTATTACAAAGTAAGCCCATAATTAACAAAAATCTACCATTCGGATCCGAAAAGATATCATGTTGGACAAATGCAATAGAGGAGTCAATAAAAATTGAAACTCCCTTTACTTTGGCATTCGAATTCGAATGGTACCATTTACCCTGCCAAAACCTAAAAAAGCGATAATTATCCTCCTTCCTCACATGAGTTTCTTGTACAAAAATAATATGAGCATTAAGTCTTTGGAATACTTTGAAAATCTTCTTTCGTTTAATCGGATGGTTTAAACCATTAGTATTCCAAGACACAAAATTAATGGTCTGAGCCATATTTTTAAAATCAACCCTTTGGTATAAAAAGGGTTAACCAAATTATAAACTCATGCACCCCGAAGAGGAACAAAAATAAAGAGTGGACCCGGAAGTGACGACATCGTGGACATATTTGTAGTTCAAAAACAGCCCGAATGAAAAAACTAAAACAAACTGGTAAAAGAAATGTAGAATTAGAAAAAAGACCACCCCCCCCCCACCCTCTCAAGAGAGAGAAAAAAAACGACAGCCAAAAATAGGCTGGGAAAAGGAAAAAATGCAACTAACTCTACCCCCATATCAGTGGAAGACCACTCCGTACCTAAAGGATATATATAAAAAAATCCACCCAAACTTTAAAAATCATGATCACTATACTAATTTCTTAAATACTAACAGCATTGTCAACTGATCATCTAGACATTTTTTCTCCATTTGTAAAAATTTTAGCTGTCAGATGTTCCTGTACTACAAGACATATTGTTCTAAAAGTAAAACCTTGATTGGTATCTTTACTATATGAGAAATGCTTCTGCAAGCAAGATTTGTGTTTCTAATTTGGTACTAAAATCACCAAAAACAAATCAAAACTTTTGACAAAGCTACTCCTCCAGACTTTTTCTACTTTGAATAATTGCAGTTAGAGAATCTTGATTACAAAATACAGTGAATTCCAGTTAATTAGGCTGTCAGTGAATAAGGAAAGCCGCTAATTTGGGACAGCTCTTAAAGAACAAATACGAATCGTGAAAATTGCCCGGATTGCCTTTGTTTATTTTAGACTCTACGCCGCTTAATTGGGGTAGGAGACGTACAAAATAGGTCCTACCTAGCATCAGCTGTGTGCACTTGTGTGGCCATCAGACACTACACTGTGCTTAGAGCGAACAGTTTTTAAAATAGCAACACTTGCATGTGTTTGTGTTCAAAAAGCAGTGATTTTTGTCATTCATAGATGGTGAGAAATAAGCAGTAAGACAATTCAGAACTGTTTTGCTCACTGTGGATTCAAGCATTCAGACTTGGGAATGCCAGAAGCTGCTGGGAATAAAAATGAAACAATTTCACTACTTCAATAAGTTAGGAACGTCGAAGAATTAAAGTATCAACAATTAACTTGAATGTTACCTTTGGTCCCCACCAGACACTCAGCTCTCACCTGTGGCTCCAAGTTGCTGTTTGTATGTGGCCACATCCTAATATCCTGGTAAACCACTTCAATAGGTGAGTTAAGCCAGGTGAGGGTAGCCGGCAGGTCTCATATCTCAGTGAGATAGCAAAATGCCTTTCCTAGCATGCAAAGTCAGTTCCAGCGGACTGGGTGGATGAAATCTGCTGTGAGATCCAATGGCAAAGAAGGTGGTTCGGAAACGCTCCGTGGAGAGCAAAGAGCATGACAAGACCCAAAAATAATCACCTACCGTAACCAGGAAAGATCCTAGTTTGTGACAACTACCCATTCTACTGGACCTGGACTTCCAAGGTGGAGAGAGTTGAACAGCTTTTCCACTTTAAAAAATCTCTGGCACAGTTTTCCTATCATCGTCAGATATGATAGCAACCACCAGTAGTATTGGTAGTGTTCCAACTTGTTCTGCATTTCGTTTAAATACAGAATTTGTTACTCAGTTAAATGGTAGTTTGTGTTTTTTTATACCTTGTTAACTATTTCTTTGAAATTGACTATTTGGGGGTCGCTGCTTAATTGGGTCAAAATGTTCTGATCTTGATGAATCCTAACTTACAGAAGTCCACTACACTTCCACTCACCGCAAAACGTAATTTAAATGAGCAGCCCAAATAGCATTTTGACCTGTAATGTCAACTGTTTATCCCCTTCTATAGATGTTGCCTGACCCGTTGAGTTCCTTATGCCTTTTGTGTCTGTTGTTCTGAAATTTCAGCATCAGGAAAATCTCTTGTATTTATAGACAAGCCAAAATTTCGGAGTATCAAGCAGTGAAATAGTGAATGAAAGAAAAGGCATCAAATAACAAATCAAATATTGAAAGGAGAAATTTTGCAAGGATAGCAATTTTCTAAGGGTTTATTTCCAAGAAGAGGGAATTAATTAACTATAATGTCCACTATCAAGGACAGTAGTCAGTAATTTACCGGAATATGATCAAATGAGCAAGAAGTTTCGTGGTTGAGGTAAAATCAAAGTGGATGTGAGTGGTGTAATTAGAGAAATAGAAAGTGACATGGTGTCAGGAATAAGGGAACATACACTCAGTGGCCACTTTGTTAGGTACACTTGCTCATTAATGCAAATATCCAATCAGCGGGCAGCAACTCAATGCATGAAAGCACACAGGCATTGTCAAGAGGTTCTGTTGTTGTTCAGACCATACATCAAAATGGGATAAAACTATGATCTAAGTGACTTTGACCATGGAATGATTGTTCGTGCCAGAAAGTATGGTTTGAGTATCTCAGAAACTGCTGACCTCCTGGGATTTTGATGCACAATTGACTCTCGAACTAACAAGGAATGACCATTAGAGGAGAATAGTCAGAAACTCAGCAGGCCAGGCATCATCTATTGAAAAGAGTACAGTCGACCTTCTGGGCTGAGACCTTTCAGCAGGACTGGAGTAAAAAAGATGAGGAGCAGAGTTAAAAGGTGGGGAGAGGGGAGGAAGAATCACAAGGTGATGGGTGAAACCAGGAGGGGGAGGGGTGAAGTAAAGAGCTGAGAAGTTGATTGGTGAAAGATATACAGGGCTGGAGAAGGGGGAATCTAATAGGAGAGGACAGAAGGCTATAGAAGAAAGAAAAGGGGGATGAGCATGAGAGAGGAAAAGGACAGGGAAAGAGATAAAGTGAAAAAGGAAAAGACAATGTAGAATGGTTCCTCCAACCTGAGTGTAGACAGTAGAGGAGGCCATGGATAGACATATTGAAATGGGAAGTATGTAGAATTAAAATGGGATCTCCCAGTGGCCATCCATTTTGATTCCACTTCCCATTCCAATTGTAGGGAGGGTTGGGGAGGGGTTGAGCCACGGTGATTGTGAAGTTATCTGGGCAATGAGTAAAGGGAAGCAGACTTGAAGGGTGACAGCGTGGCAAAAAGAACAAAGACAGGACTTGTAAAATGCAGAGCAGGTAGACAAGAAGAGCATGGTAGTGTAGTGGTGAGTACAACACTTTACAGCACCAACGACCTGGATTCCACTCCCTCTGCAGCTGGTAAGGAGTTTGTACATTCTCCCCGTGGCCTTGTGGGTTTCCTCCACCAGTCCAAAAACATACTGGTTGCTAGGTTAATTAGTCATTGTAAATTGCCCTATGATCAGGGGTTGCTGGGTGACGAGGCTCGAAGGGCCAAAAGGACCTACTCCATGCTGCATCTCAATAAAATAAAATAAAAATAAAGGGAAAAGCAACAAATAAATCACAGAAGAATAAGGGCTGAAATCATGTTAACTGAAATTATAGAATTCAATGTTCACTCCAGGAGGCCGCAAAGAAGACGAGGTACTCATTGTCAAGTTTGCATTGGGTTTATTGTAAGAGTACAGAAGGCCACATACCAATAAAAGAGTAGGAACAAGTTGGAGAATTAAAGTGGAAAACTCAGTCACCATAAAGTGATCATTCAGCTCACATTTGGGTTCTCCAATGTATAAAAATTCTGAATGCTGTATCCAGTATTGGATGAAAGGCAAATGAATTGCTGATTCATTTGGAAACACTTGTTCCCTGGATGGTAGGAAGGGAAATGGTAAAAGGACAAGTCTTTCATTATCTGTTACGTAAGGGCAATTGGAGTGAGAAGGGAAAGAGTGGACCAGAGAGTCACAAAGTGAATGGTCCCTGTGAAATGCAGACTCGGGAAGAGACCGGTAGTAGTAGCTGGTGGTAGGAACTCCTCAAAGGCAGAGAAATTGCACAGAATAATCTGTTGAATACGGAGGCTGGAAGGAGAGGACCAGGTGAATATTAATTTTTGCTCTGACCTGGAACAGAGAGAATGAGATTAAAGGCATAAAAAATGGATGAGATATAGCTAAGGCTTTGTTAATAATTGTAAAAGGGAAACCTGCAGATAGATGCATCCTAACCAGTGAAGATGTTACACTTCAAGGAAGATTTGTGCATATCTTTGATTCTTTTCATTTTCTACCCTGTCATCTCCTCCCACAGCAGACCTTAGAAAAGGGTCACTGTTCTACGAGTTTGATGCCTGACAGCTAATCAAGGTGGCCTGCCCAGTGAAGGCTGCTGATAATGCTAGAGATGTTGACTTGGAAGATGATGCTGGCATTGATTTACTTAATACTCCAGTTTCACTGAAAGGATACTATTTTGAAGAATCTTTGCATCTCCAAATGTTCTCCTCACAACTAAATGAAATAGCAACACATTTAGCAACCATAATCCAGATTATTTGTACAAACTATAAATAACTAAGTTCTTGCATAAAATGTTGTTATACCTCATCAATCAGAATAGTCACCCATTTATACTTAATCTGTTTCCTGTTAGCCTGTTAATCTTTTATCCATACTGTACTAATGCCTTCTACATGATGGTCTTTTAATTTTTTGAAGTTCAAAGTAACATTTATTATCAGAGTACATACATATCACGTACAATCCTGAGATTCTTTTTTTGTGGGCATACTCAGCATATGTATAGAATAATAAGTATTAACAGGATCATTGAAAGAGCAAGTAGAACATAGAAGACAACAAACTGGGCAAATGAAAAATAAATAAATAGCAAAAAATAACAAGAGCATGAAATAAAATAAGGAGTCCTTCAAGTAAGATCTTTGGTTGTGGGAACATCTCAATACATGAGCGCAGTTATCCTCTTTTGTTAAAGAGCCTGATGACTGAGTGAAGTAACGGTTCTTGAATCTGGTGGTGAGAATCCTGAGGCATCTGTATCTTCTACCTGTTTTTCATGTAGATGTGCTCAATGGTTGGGAGGGCTTTACCCATGATGTACTGGACCAAATCCATTACCTTTCGTAGGAATTTCTGTTCAAAGACAGTGGTGTTCCCATATCAGGCATAATGCAGCCAGCTAATGCATTTTCCACTACACATCCATAGAAGTTTTTCAAAGTTTTAAAACAACCTTTGAAGTAGCACCTTACAAAATCTTTTCTACACATCTAATTATAGTAATATCCATTAGTTCTCCATTACCATTGCATAAAAAGCTCCAGTAAATTGGTGAAACATGCCATATTCTTCAAAACAAAACTACCCAATTTATCCTGACTGTTTCCCACTAATGAATAACTTTTGAAATGTAATCATATTTGTAATGCAGTAAAAAATGATAATGTGGGGGGGGGGGGAACTCACTATTTCAAATTGTCTATTTAACCTGAAGCAAACCTAACCATTAGCAGTGGACCTCATCCACCCAGACATTTACAAGATGAAGAGGGCCAAGTGAGCCAACCCTCCACACCTGTGAAGCAGCCTGCTTGAAGGACAAGCCCCAAGGAGTAACTTGACCTTGCAGACATTTAAAAGTTATTGAAATAGATTTAGTTTTAAAAAACTACAAAATAAGTATGCATTAAAATATAAATAATTAAAATAAAGTAAAATATTTCATGCATTTATTTTTACCATAGGGCCAGCAATCCCATTCAATATACTGAAGTCATCTTTTCTTCAAAATTCATCCAAGATCTCGCTTTGGCATGTCAATGCTCTCACAGTAGATTCATTATACACAAACCTGACATGTGCTAAATTTGGGATGGCTATTAGCCAGCAGCTGCAAAGAGAACAGCTAGCTTACAGGTAGCACAAATCAGGCCACTGATAAAACCAAATCACACAGAGAACACAGAACAGCCACTTCAGTCAATTATTTCATGCCCTATCAGTTTCCCTTTAACAAAAAAAATTCTCATTAATCTATCACAGATGGATTTGAAATCAGTAACACATTTTACCCACAATATTACTTGGCACAATTTTCATTTAAATAATTGAAATCTCAGTCAAACCAATATTTACTCACATTTTATAGCTGTCCTAAAGGGAGCATTGAAACATTTTATTGATATTAGCATTGGTTTATTATTGTCACATGAAGTAAGATACAGATAAAAGTTTGTCTTGCATACTGTTTATACAGATCAAGCCATTCTACAGTGCATTGAGCTAGAATAAGGTAATGCAAGAACAATGCAGAATTAAATGTAAAAGCTACAGAGAAAGTGCAATGCAGGTAAACAATAATGTGCAAGATCATAATGACATCGACTCTGAAATCAACAGTCCATCAAAGATTGTGAGGTCATCAGTCCATCTCATCATACAATAGATCTGTTCAAGATCTCCGGGATTGAAGCTGTCCTTGAGTCTGGTGATTTATGCTTTCAGGCTTGTGCATCTTCTGGCTGATGAGAAAGGGGTGAAGAGAGAATTCCAGGATGGCTGGGGTTTTTGACTATGCTGGCTACTTCACTGAGACAGTGAGAAGTATAGACAGAGTCCATAAAGGGGAGGCTGGTTTCTGTGATGTGCTGAGCTGATTCTACAACTCTGCAGTTTCTTGCAGTCGTGAGCAGAGCAGGTACAAGACCAATCCATTATGCATTAGACTGAGTGCTTTCTATGGTGCACCTATAAAAATATTGTCGAGGACAGATGAGGATATGCCAAATTTCATTAGCCTCCTGAGGAAGTAGAAGCATCTGAATAAGGGAGTGAAATTTTAAATGCATATAAATGCAATACTTCATTGAAATGTATACAACATTTTAAAATGATTTTAAAATAAGTCTATTTCAGTTCTCTTTGCTGTCATGGAAATACAGTGCCCATTAAAAGTATTCACCCACACCCCCCCCCCCACCGGGAACTTTTCATGTTCTATTGTTTTACAATATTGAATCACAGTGGACTTAATTTGCCATTTTTGACACTGATCAACAGAAAAGACTCTTTCGTGTCAAAATAAAAACAAATTTCTACAAATTGATCCAAATTTACTACAATTATTAAACACAAATACAGTAATTGATTGCATAATTACTCATCCTCTTCAAATCAGTATTTAGTAGATGCAACTTTGGGAGCAATTATAACCTCGAGTCTCTGTGGATAAATCTCTATCAGCTTTGCACATCAGGACACTGCAATTTTCCCCCCTTTCTTCTTTACAAAACTGCTCAAACTCTGTCAGATTGCATGGGGATTGTGAGTGAAAAGCCCTTTTCAACCCCAGCCACAAATTCTCAATTGAATTGAGGTCTGGACTCTGACTTGGCGACTCCAGGATATTAACTTTGTTGTATTTAAGCCATTGTTTTGTAGCTTTAGCTTTATGCTTGGGGTCATTGCCTTGCTGGAAAACAATTCCTCTCCAAAGTCGTAGTTCTCTTTCAGACTACATCAAGTTTTCCTCCAGGATTTCCCTGTATTTTGCTGCATTCATTTTATCTTCTACCTTCACAAGCCTTCCAGGCCTGCTGCAGTGAAATAAACCCACGGCATAATACAACCAACACCATGCTTCACGGTAGGAATGGTGTGTTTTTAATGATGTGCAATGTTTGCCTTACATCAAGCATAGTGCTTAGTCTGTTAGCCAAAAAGCTCAATTTTGGTTTCATCAGACCATAGAAACTTCTTCCCACTGATTTCAAAGTCTCCCACATGCCTTCTCACAAACTCTAGCCAAGATTTCCTGTGAGTTTCTTTCCAAGTGGCTTTCTCTTTGCTACTCTCCCATAAAACTGCGACTGGTGTAGCACCCAGGCAACAGTTGTCGTAGGCACTGTCCCTCCTACCTCAGCCATTGAAGCTTGAAACTACTCCAGACTTGTCACAGGTCTCTTGGTGGCTTCTATCACTACTCCCTTTCTTGCATGGTCACTCACGTGAGGGCAGCCTGCTCTACGCAGATTTACGACTGTGCAATACTCTTTCCAATTTCTTGATAATTGACTTAACTGTACTCCAAGGGATATTCAGTGACTTGGAAATTTTCTTATATCCATTGCTTGATTTGTGCTTTTCAATAACCTTTCCATGTTGTTGCTTGGAGTGTCCTTTTGTCTGCATGGTGTCATTTTTGCCAGGATACTGACTTACCAGCAGTTGGCCCTTCCACATTCAGGTGTATTTTTACTACAATCTATTGAAGCAACTTGACTGCACACAGGTGATCTCTATTTAATTTATTATGTGTCTTCTAAAACGAATTGGCTGCACTGGTGATGATTTGGTGTGTCATTTTAAAATAGGTAAATACATGTGCAATCAATTATTTTGTGTTTTATATTTGCAATTAATTTACATCACTTTGTCGAGATCTGTTTTCACTTTGATATAAATGAGCCCTTTTCTGTTGATCAGTGTCAAAAAAGCCGAATTAAATCCGCTGTGATTCAATGTTGTAAAACAACAATACATGAAAACTTCCAAGGGAGGTGAAAGCTTTTTATAGGTACTGTATATCTACAGGGAGCTTTAAGAAGAACTAACATTTAATTGTCCTTTATATATAACCATTTTAGATTAATTTCTCCCCTAGGACTGTTAGCACTATAGCCTCAAAAAAATAGGCCAAATTATCTGTGTAGCTCAATATCACAACACAGCTCCTGGCCCCAAGTTATACTTGAGGCTTCAGTTTGTATTTGGTACTTATTAAAACACCATACTTATTACTAAGACTAATAACCTACTACTTATTACAACTGCTCCAACACTGGAGCATCTGGAGATTTTTCATTCTCTATTAATGAACATGTAGTCAGCAATCAATTTTTTTACCAGATTAATGCTTAAAAGCAGCCAATTAAATGGTATGATTAAATGGTATGGTATGGCTTCTTTCCTGAGGCAGTGAGAAGTATAAATGGTAAGTTGGTACATTGGTTTATTATTGTCACCTATATTGATGCAGAGTGAAAAGAAGATCTTGCATATCAATTCATTATGATAGTGCAAAGGTAAAATAATAATAGAAAGCAGAATAAAGTGTTCCAGATGCAGAGAAAGTGCAGTGCAGGTTAACAATAAGGTGCAATGTCATAACAAAGTCACCTCAAAATATTGGAAAAAGCTGCAGAAACATTCAAACTCAGCTAGCTCCATCATGGACACTAGCCTCCCCAGCATTGAGGACACCTTCAAAAGGTGATGCCTCAAATAGCCATACACTCAACTTTTGAGGAATAGCCTCTTCCCCTCTACCATCATATTTCTCAACATACAATGAATCCAGGTACATTACCTCTCTGATATTTTTCTGCTTCTCTTTTTGCACTACTTATTTAATTTAATATATACATTTTTATTGAAATTTATTTTTTTATATTATGCATTGCACTGACCTGCTGCCACAAAACAACAAATTTCATGACACATGCCAACGATATTAAACCTGATTCTGAGGTAGATTGTGAGGTCAAGATCCATCTTTTCATACTAAAGGACTGTTCAATAGTCTTAAACAGCAGGATAGAAACTGTCCATGAAGCTGATGGTATGTGCTATCAGGCTTTTGCATTTTCTGGCTGATGGAAGGGTGAGGTGGAGGGGAAGAAGAGAGCACATCTGGAGTGGATGGGGTCTTTGATTATGTTGACTGCTTTACCAAAGCAGTAAGAAGGGTAAACAGAGTCCAAGAAGAGTGTCCAGTTTCTTGCGGTCAAAGGCAGAGCAGTTGCCATTAGACATGCCTATGTTATGTAGGACGACCATATCAAAAAAAGTATTTGTCTGTTGAGACAATTAAATATATTAAACAGAAGAATGAAGAATACAAGCAAATGTTTCATTAATGAGAGCCTGAATCAGCTTCCAAGGTGTCAACTTGGTCACTTATAATATTAAAGATTAATAAAATGAACACCTTTCCCCAAAGGATGCCCTTTATTAAGAAAATATTAAAATGACTAAACAGTTTTCAACAGTTTTCCCATCTCACACTTTATATCAATGCACTCTAGTTTCAGACTCTTCTACCCTTAAAAACAATGTGACCTTTACCTTTGCCTCTCATGAATTAAATACTTTTAAACTTTCAATGTCAAGCTTCCCATGTTGCAGGCAAAAATGCCCATCCAGTCTCACCTTGTAATTCAGACTCTTCATTCTTGCTAATGTCCTTCTGAATATTTTCTGCACCATTTCTATGAGGCTAATACATCCTTTCTATTTGATGTATCTGACAAGGCAACCAGAAAGTGTGATCTCACCAGGACCTTGTAGAGTTGTAACATAATGTCCCAGCTCTTATACTCATTGCCTTGACCAATGAAGGAAAGCATGTCAAGCATTCTGTACATCACCTTTTCTATCTGTATCACCATGTTCAGGGAACTATAAACATAACCTTTAGGTCTCTCTGCTCTACTACATTCCATAGGGCCCTGCCATTTATTATATATGAATTAGCCTAGTTTAACTTAACAAGATCCATTTGTCCTAGGTAATTTCTAGCTGCCATTGCTTGGCCCACTTTCCCAGTTGTTCTAGATCCTGTTGAAGTCATAGACACCATTCTTCATTTCTCAGTATACTACCAATTTTGAAGTCATTCTCAAATTTACTATAAGAACAAACTCATTCAAATTGTTAATGTAAATAGTCAACAACAGTGGACCCAGAACTGGTCACAGAACTGGTCCAATCTTAAAAAAAAGCAAATCTCCACTATGATTTTCTGATTCCTTTCATCATGTCAATTTTGTATCCAATTGGCTTGGCTCAACCTGGATCCCACATAATCTTACCTTCCAGACCAACCTACCATATGGAACCTTGTCAACAATTCCTTTTATCCCACAGATGTACTTGAACCACTGAGTTTCTCCAGCAGATTGTTTGTTGTTGCAGATTCCAACATCTTGGTCTCAATGTAAATAATGTCTACCGTCCTGCCTCATCAATCTTCTTGGTCATCGCTTCAAAAATCTCAGTCAATTTCTAAAGACACTAATTCACACACACAAAGCCATATTAGCTATCTTTAATCAGTTGGTGCCTTTCTAAATGCAGGCAGATCCTGTCTCTCGGAATCTCCAGTAACTTTCCCAATACTGATATTAAGCTCACTGGTTTGTAGATCCATGGCTAAGTTCTTATTGATTTCCCTACATTTCAACTTACTTTTATTAATTCCTTCAAAGAGTTACTTCATTTTGACTTTGCTTTTAGTCAGTGAACTAACAAAGTCATTTTTGTTGTTTATTGTCATATTGGTAAGTAATTTTCCTCTGTGCCTTATACAGACATAAATCTTGTTCTATAACATACCAATTATATAGGAAAAAGCTCATGTGTTTGGATAACTAGAATTCTTGAACTCAGCACCCATAAAATGCTGGTGGAACACAGCAGGCCAGGCAGCATCTATAAGGAGAAGCACTGTCGAATTTTCGGGCCAAGACCCTTGGTCAGGACTAACTGAAAGGAAAGATACTAAGAGATTTGAAAGTAGTGGGGGGAGGGGGAAATGTGAAATGATAGAAGACTGGAGGGGGTGGAAAAAAGCTAAGAGCTGGAAAGGTGATTGGCAGAAGGGATAAAGAGCTGGAGAAGGGAAAGGATCGTGGGACGGGAGGCCTTGGGAGAAAGGTGGGGGGGAGCGCCAGAGGGAGATGGAGAACAGGCAGCGTGATGGGCAGAGGGAGAGAAAAAACAAAACTGAATATGTCAGGAATGGGGTAAGAAGGGGAGGAGGGGCATTAACGGAAGTTAGAGAAGTCAATGTTCATGCCATCAGGTTGGAAGCTACCCAGCCGGTATATAAGGTGTTGTTCCTCCAACCTGAGTGTGGATTCATCTTGACAGTAGAGGAGGCCATGGATAGACATATCAGAATGGGAATGGGACGAGGAATTAAAATGTGTGGCCACTGGGAGATCCTGTTTTTTCTGGCAGACCGAGCACAGGTGTTCAGTGAAACGGTCTCCCAGTCTGCGTCGGGTCTCACCAATATATAAAAGGCCACACCGGGAGCACCGGACGCAGTATACCACACCAGCCGATTCACAGGTGAAGTGTCACCTCAGCTGGAAGGACTGTCTGGGGCCCTGAATGGTGGTGAGGGAGGAAGTGTAAGGGCAGGTGTAGCACTTGTTCCACTTAGAAGGATAAGTGCCAGGAGGAGATCAGTGGGAAGGGATGGGGGGTACGAGTGGACAAGGGAGTCGCAGAGGGAGCAATCCCTGCGGAAAGCAGAAGGGGGGGGGAGGGAAAGATGGGTTTGGTAGTGGGATCCCATTGGAGGTGGCGGAAGTTACGGAGAATTATACGTTGGACCTGGAGGCTGGTGGGGTGGTAGGTGAGGACAAGGAGAACCCTATCCCGAATGGGGTGGTGGGCGGATGGGGTGAGGGGCAGATGTGCGGGAAATGGGAGAGATGCGTTTGAGAGCAGAGTTGATGGTGGAAGAAGGGAAGCCCCTTTGTTTAAAAAAGGAAGACATCCCTTTCGTCCTGGAATGAAAAGCCTCATCCTGAGAGCAGATGAGGCGGAGGCGGAGGAATTGTGAGAAGGGGATAGGATTTTTGCAAGAGGCAGGGTGGGAAGAGGAATAGTCCAGGTAGCTGTAAGAGTCTGTAGGCTTATAGCAGATATCAGTAGCAAAGCCATCTCCAGAGATGGAGACAGAAAGATCAAGAAAGGGGAGGGAGGTGTCAGAAATAGACCAGGTAAAAGCCTGGCGACACTTCACCTGTGAGTCGGCTGGTGTGGTATACTGCGTCCGGTGCTCCTGGTGTGGCCTTTTATATATTGGTGAGAACCGACGCAGACTGGGAGACTGTTTCGCTGAACACCTACACTCGGTCTGCCAGAGAAAGCAGGATCTCCCAGTGGCCACACATTTTAATTCTACATCCCATTCCCATTCTGATATGTCTGTCCATGGCCTCTTCTACTGTCAAGATGAATCCAAACTCAGGTTGGAGGGACAACAGCTTATATACCAGCTGGGTAGCCTCCAATCTGATGGTATGAACATTGACTTCTCTAAGTTCCGTTAATGCCCCTCCTCCCCTTCATACCCCATCCCTGACATATTTAGTTGTTTTTTTTCCCTCTCTCTCTCTGCCCATCACTCTGCCTGTTCTCCATCTCCCTCCGGTGCTCCCCTCTCTTCTTTCTCCCGAGGCCTCCCATCCCATGATCCTTTCCCTTCTCCAGCTCTGTATCACTTTCGCCAATCACCTTTCCAGCTCTTAGCTTCATCCCACCCCCTCCAGTCTTCTCCTATCATTTCGCATTTCCCCCTGGCCCCACTACTTTCAAATATCTTAGTATCTTTCCTTTCGGTTAGTCCTGATGAAGGGTCTCAGACCAAAACATCGACAGTGCTTCTCCTTATAGATGCTGCCTGGCCTGCTGTGTTTCACCTGCATTTTGTGTGTGTTGTTTGAATTTTCAGCATCTGCAGATTTCCTTGTGTTTGCTCTTGCACTCAGATTGTCTTTGCATTGATTCTCCGTGGTGATTAAACCATAATATGTCTTTTAAAATATCCTCACACGTATTCAAATCTCTTCCATCTCACTCAACAGTCCCATAATCTTCTCCAGCTTTCATGCTCCAATTGTTGAAGTTCCTTCATTTCCTTTGCTCCACTATTAGTGACTTACACTTCATTTACTTTGGTATGAAACTCCAGAACCCTTTCTCAAATTTCTGTACATTGCTATCTGTGTCCTCCATTAAAATTATTAATCTATTGGTTTTAATGTCACTCCATCCCATTGGTAATACCCTCCCTGGAATATTAAAAGGACCATATCAATACAAGTTATCAATTATATTACTTACAATATTATATACCTATTTTCTTCTCATTACATGCAACATTCTATGCCATGGCATTGCTCTCACAAGACCATTGCAAAATATGGGAGCAGAATTAGACCATGTGGCCCATCAATTCTGCCCCACGATTCAATCATGGCTTATTTCTCATTCTCTCAACACCATTCTCCAGCTTCTCTGTGTAACCATTAAAACCCTTATTAAACAAGAACATATTTCTATCTGCCTTAAATACACCCAATGATGACCTCCACAGCCCTCTGTGGCTACTAATTCCACAAATTCACCACCCTCCAGCTGAATAAATTCCTACTCACCTCAGTTCTGAAGAAACATGCCTTTACTGTGAGGTTGTGCCCTCAGATCCTATACTCACCTAGTAAAAGAAACATCCTCACATGTTCACTCTGTCCATGCTCTTTGTTATTCAGTAGGTTTCAATGGGATCTTCCTTCATCCTTCCAAACTCCGTCAAGTACAGGCTAGAGCAGGGGTTCCCAAACTTATTTTATGTTGTGGGCCATACCATTAAGCTAGCAGTCCATGGACCCCAGTGTGGGAACCTGAATAGAGCCATCAAACTCTCCTCATACATTAAGGCTTTCATTCTCTATATCATTCCTGTGAACACTGTCTGGATTCTCTCCAGACCCCGCACATCTTTCCTTAGACACAGGACCCAAAACTGCTTGCAAGATCATGCCAATCATCCATAAACAGGACAAATAAATTAAATAATTTCATGGTAAATTAGACAGATTGAGAGTAAAGTTCCTATTTCCCTTAAAGATATATTAGAAAATAATTTCCTCTATCTCTTGATATCCAGACCAGATCTATTGTACTTTAGCAATGGTCTTTAGTTATTCTTGACAAAAATAAACAGAGACTTGAAAATTCCTGGATTTGCAGCAGAGATCAAAATAGAAAATGCTTATGTAAAGTAACATTATCTCTGACCTAGTGGACCCAATAGTGCAACAATCAGCCAGTCTCGCTTCTGATTCCTGTACATCAGCAGGACAGAATTTCACTCAACATTTTGGTAGCACATAAATGAATTTAGGAAAAAATGTGAACAAACTAATATTCAGTATTCATTACATCCATCAAATATGCAATCCATCCAGAACTGCCACAACACAGATTGCACATTTCCTTCTATATCTTTGCACATTTCCTTCTATATCTGTCATTAACCTTTGTTGTCCACGTGCAGAATCTATGAAGGTGCACAGCATTGAATCATGGCCTGCATGAAATTCTGAATTAATTTGAATCAGTGGACACATCAGAAACATTTAGAACATCTTAGTTACAGAACTATCTAAATACAGGAAAACAGACAGCATCAAAAAATTAGCTAATTTTTGTTACAAATTCAGAAAGATTACGATTGTGAAATATAAGTAAATATAGATTTAAAACATTAAAACATAGCCACAATGTCTCCAGCTTTACATCAATCCATTTATATAAATGTGTATTATGAATTACGGTAAACTAAATCATACATGCAGTAACAATCTGCAAAAAAACTAAGTGACATTTATTACAATAATCTTTTGTGGAAATATACATTTCTCTGATACAATATATTATTTTTCCTACCCTTCCATATTATGAGAGTTGACAGTTGCTTCCTATTTGCAAGTAAATCACTTGAATAACTAAATGGGAGCCAACAAGCCTGTTATATTTTTCCTCCACAGATAGAAGAAACTGTGCTTGTATACATCTTCCTTGTGACCAGAGATCAAAAAATCATGTGGGTAAATGCAAGTGCAAATTATCCAACCAATTTGTGATACAGTTCCATTCGGCTGCATGTGACCTTGATGTATTCTAATACCACAGCAAAATAAAAAAGACATACACAATCTACCAATGAGACTTCAAATAATTATTCCAATTAAGCTCCACTGTTTGCAAAAACAATTTCATAATTAAATTTACTACTGAAAATTAATGTAAGCCTTCACTCAGCACTTGAGTGCAGGTTTTCCGCAAGAAAGCTATATTTATTTGCTCCATAGTTCTTCAGTTTTGAATAAGAAACTATGGTCTGTTTACTTGCCTACCTGCAGCACACGTATAATTAAAACATAAAGAACGTAACAAATAAGAGCAGGAGAAGGCCATCTGGCCCATTGAGCCTGCTCTACCATTCAATAAGATCATGGCTGATCTAGCCATGGATTGTCTCATCTCCACCCACCTGCCTTTTCCCCATAACACTTAATTCCTCTACTATGCAAAAATCTATCCACCCTTGTCTTAAATATATTTACTGAAGTAGCCTCCACTGATTCATTGGGCAGAGAATTCCACAGATTCACCACTTTCTGAGAAAAGCAATTCCTCCTCATCTCCATCTTAAATCTACTCCCCCGAATCTTGAGGCTATATTCCCTAGTTCCTACCGGTGGAAACAACTTTCTGCCTCTATCTTATCTATCCCTTTCATAATTTTATATGATTCTTTAAGATCTCTTAATTCTTCTGAATTCCAGTAGGTACAGTCCCAGGCTACTCAATCTCTTCTCATAGTCTAACCCCCTCATCTCTGGAATCAACCTGGTGAACTCCTCTGTACCTCCTCCAAAGCCAGTGTATCCTTCCTCAAGTAAGGAGACCAGAACAGCACACAGTTCTCCAGGTGCGGCCTCACCAGTACCCTGTACAGTTGCAGCACAACCTCCCTGATCTTAAATTCAATCCCTCTAGCAATAAAGGCCAACATTCCATTTGCCTTCTTGATAGCCTGCTGCATCTGCAAACCAATCTTTTGTGATTCATGTACAAACAACATAAAAGCAACATAAATTCTTCATAATAAATCCACAAACATTTACTCTTCATGAAAGGGCTATACAAGGCACATTAAAGTTGCAGCACTCTATTGAGTTCACTGATTACTACATGATCAATGCCTCAGTCTGCACACTTGCACCTGAATTCCAGTGGAGGGTAATGAATGATTGGTTAAGAGAGGCAAAGTGGAAAGTCCAATTTTGTAAAGAAGATTAAATATGTTTTAAAATATAATGAAGAATAGTTGATTTTGTACAATTAGTGAAACCTACAGAGCTGCACTTACTACAAGTTATTATTTGTACAGTATCATATAAAGATGTCAAAGTATTCACACATATTTTAAAATACATTCTTGAGATATACATGTGTATTTATTATCAGAATGTTTTAAAATAATACTCAATTCATGATGAGGTTTCTTTCTCTGGAAGTAATCATTTGTAAACTGACAATAGGTGGTTTATTTTTATGCAAATATTTCAGATGATGTTTTTAAATCAGATCGATCATGTTTCCAAGTAAAACATACTTGAGCTTAGAAATGTTAATAGTTTCTGTATTTGGTTGTTCAAGTCTGATAATTATTTTTTCAGGTAAAAGTTTCTGAAGATCAAAAAGTGAACAATTATTACAATATGCTATCTGCTCAGAAGCTACAGATAAAAAAAAACACCTTCAAACCGAAGATATCTCAGTGTTCAAATACGTGCAAGCTTGAGATTTTGTACAAAGTATTTACCAATTCAAGATGTGTGGTATTTCTAAATGTTTTCATAATTTACCAGTTATATAAAATTACAGTGGGATTACATCATTCCACCCTCCAACCTATTCTAAGCCAGATCATGTATGATTGAACCAAACTCCAAAGCAGTCTCTTCTACATTCATGAAACCTGACGTACATTGGGGGATCACTTTGTTAAGCACCTTTGCTCCATCCGCAAGAAGCAGGATTTCCCAGTGTCTGACCAATTTTAATTCCAATCTCCATTCGCAATCCGATATGTCTATGGCCTCATCTACTGCCATAATGAAGACACCCTCAGGTTGGAGGACCAAGACTTCACATTCTGTTGGGGTAGCCTTCAACCTGATGGCATGAATATTACTATAAATATCTCAAACTTCCAGTAATTATTCCCAGTCCTCCTTTCCTCTTCTACCATTCCCCGCTCTGGCTTCCCTCTTAACTCATCTCCTCATCTGTCCATCTCCTCCTCCTGGTGCCCCTCTTCCCATGGTCTACTCTCCTCTGCTGTCAGATTCCTCCTCCTTCAGCCTTTAACTTTTCCATCTATCACCTCCCAGCTTCTCACTTCAAACCCCTCCCCCTTTCCCCACTTACCTGGCCGCACCTATCACCTTCCATCTTGTACTACTTCTCCCACCACCAACTTACTCTGGCTTCTCCCCCCTTCCCAAGTGATGACTGTTTATTCCTTTCCACAGATGCCACCTGGTCTGTTGAATTCCTCGGGAAGTATTTCATATGTTGCTCCAATTATCTGCCATTGCTTCATAATCATTTGTTCAACATGAACCTTCTGATTTGCAGAAAATACCAATTGACAGCATCCACTGTCCTGATGCATGAGAATATTCCAGATTTACACATGCTTTTATATAAAAAGACCTTCCATATTTTTCACTCACAAAATGCACACCTATAAATTTAAGTTGGCTCTCTTTGCTCTGCATCAGTCAGGTCTCACGACATTATGGAAAATGTTCCTGAATTTAAGACAGGTAGAATCAAAGTTTTACGTATACCATCTACAGTGTGTCAAAATATAAATTATATATTAGTAAATTGAATATAATAAATCATGCATAGTTTTATTAACATATTTTAAAGCTCAATAAATTAAATACGATTGTGACAATAAGGCAAGATTGTGGTAAAAGCCAAAAATACTTGAACTACAATATTTGATTTAAAATGATTGTCTCATTTCAGTAGTGCCTTAGTTTCTTAAATATATTCAATCCAAATTTCTGGGCCAATCTTAATTTATATCCACTATTTAGATTAAATTCACAATCCAGCAATTCATTCTGTAACAATGGAGTTTCCTATTGTGAACATTACAAAATAACACGCTATTTAAAAAAATCTATAATACCATGTTAAGTGTTTTCAAGACTTCAAAACTGTAAAAAAAACACTACATGGCCATTAAAGGCCATAGCTACCAATAAAAGATTGTAATGTTAATTAAATTTGCAATTGCAATCTACAATCAGCAAATTATAACAACTTCTTGGCAAGCAGAAGAATAAATTATCTCAATTTTCTGCTATATATGTAACATAAACCAAACCAAAATTGGACAGGAATGTAAAAAGTTAGCTCTGGTGCCTTAACTATTCCAAGTCCCACTTCCAGTACTCCTATTTTTGGTCTTCAGATTATTCCATAAACATTTTGCACTGTAAAAAGATAACCTTCTCAATCCAATTTGGCTCCAGTATTCTATATTAAACTTCTTCGTTCTAAACACAAATTAAAACTTCAAAAAAAACTAAAAGTCCAATGTCGAAAGAAGACATACAGGCACTAAAACAAAGGGCGTGAACTCCCATCCAGTCTCACAGTCATCTTCATCAATCATCAAAGCAGAATATAATTTTAGTTGAAATGTATTGTGCATAGCTGCCAGCTTCCTTACCTGTCGTCGTTCTGAAAGGACTGGTCGCCCAGCAGCAAGTCCCTGAACCGGTACCTGGGCGGCAGAGGTGGGACGTCGGTCTCCAGCTCGTTCATCTTCAAGGAGGAGATGTCCAAGATGACCCCGTCGCTGCTCCGGCTCTGCCCGCCACCGACGGCCGAAGGTCTGCGGAGAGAGCAGGGCGAGCGGTGAGCACGCGACACGGGGCAGCGCGAGCTCAGCTCCCAGACCACGGCGCGCGGCACTGCCGCCGGCTCCATCTCAGGGGCCCGCGGAGCGCGCCCGCCCAGTCGCGCGGCCCCGTCGCCGGCCGCGCGCACGGTCCCCGGCACCGCTGTCCCGGGCATCGCGGTGCAGAGTGGCCGCAGCCGGAGGGAGCACATCGGCGCCGGCGGGGGTGGCGGGTGGCGGGTGGCGATCGCTGTCCGCGAGTCGCGGGGCAAGAAGGCGCCGAGTCTCCGAGCGGTGCGCCAGGAGAGTGATCTGAATGCGGCTCGCAGCACCACGCTGCGAGCGACTGATGGCGGGAGAGGTCGAGGGATGCGGGTGAAGGGGAGGGGGAAGAATGCAAGATGGGGAGAGGAGGTGGTGCTGCAGGAATAAGATGAGGTGGGAGATGGAGAGTTGATGGCGTTGGATTGGGGAGGGAGAGAGAGGGTGTGAGTGAAGAGAGAAGGGATGGGGATTAGGGAGAAAGACGTGCTGGGGTCAGAGAGAGGGAGAAATTGGGGATGGAGGGCGTTGAGTGAGGGAGATAGGCTGGGATGGAACAAGACGAGGTAGGAAGAGAGTTGACAGGGTGGCATGAGGGTTAGAGAGAGAGACAGGGTGGCATGAGGGTTAGAGAGAGAGACAGGGTGGCATGAGGGTTAGAGAGAGACAGGGTGGCTTGAGGGTTAGAGAGAGAGAGACAGGGTGGCTTGAGGGTTAGAGAGAGAGAGACAGGGTGGCATGAGGGTTAGAGACAGGCTGGGTGGGTGAGAAAGCAGAAGAGATGGGATGGAGAGGAAGAGGGAGAACGTAGCCAATCTGAAAGTCAGGCTGGGAGGGAATAAGTTGGGAGAACTTTGACTTGTGGGGAGTGTGTAGTGAAGGAATAGGAGCAAAGAATGGTTGAATAATGGGAGTATGGGGGTAGAGAGGTGGCTGCTACCTTTGGAAGGAGTGGAAAAGAGGTAGATTGTGGGTAGTGGGGCAGGGGAGAAAGCATTGGGATGCAGAGAAGACTGGCATATAGAGGCTGAGACAGGAGGGTGAGAAATGTAGGGGGGATATGTGAGGCATGGGGGATTTAGCAGAGGGTGAGCCATTGGAGGTGGATTGAAAGAAGGGCAAACGGCTGGTAGAGGGAGATGGGGTGGGAGTGAAGGTGATGAGATCAAATGGTAAAGAGGCTATTGAGGAGTTGCATGATGATTAGTGTGTGCATTTATGGCTGTGATGGGGAGGGGTTTGTGGCTGGAACAGGCAGTGAGAAAATGGTGTGGGGTGGAAGAGCAAGGAATGGAGAGGAGATGAGGAAGAGAGTGTAAGGAGAAAAGGGTATGAGAGAGTTTTAGAGTAATAATAGGGGAATAGGAAAGAACCACAGTAGAAAGTGGATAAGGGGTAAGTGGAAGGGAGCAGGGTTGTGGAGAAGAATGAAGATTGAGGATAGTAGGTAAGTGAAGGGGGGGTTGATATCAACAAATGATGAGTAGGAAGAAGTTAGGGTGACAACTGGAAAGTAGGAACAGGAATGGTTATGATTTGGTATGATGGGAAAGGGTGTAGAGATAAAGATCAAAGTGATTGCAGAGTAGCAGATGAGTCTGCTGGGTGAGTTAAGATTGATGGATGAAACCGTGATGTGGAGAGAAAGCAAGAAAGGGAATGGAAGACACATAAGCTGGCAATACGATGGTGTTTCTGATTGATTGGATCTCTTCCTCTACAGCTGCTCATCCAGGCTGCTTTAGAATTTAATACCAGTTTCTGCCTCTATCAACTTTCCAGGGAATAAATACCACACTCTCTTCTTCAATCCTCTGATCATTAACTTCAAATATATGCTCCCCTACTCAGGGAATTTAGTCACTCCAAGTCATTCTGGCTGAGGGTTCTCATACACCTCAGTGTCCCTTCCACATCTCAGTTCAGCCAGTCTTCCTTCATAGATAATCTTCGAAATTCAAAGTAAGTTTATTATCAAAGTTTAAACTTCATCCCTGTAGCTCTTACGGAACCTTCTAACACAATTTATCTCATAATGTTGTGACCAGAAGTAAAAGTAGTACTCCAGCTGTGTCCCAGTTAGCGTTGCCTTCACTCATTATGTCTATGTAATGGCCAGGGGGATGCTTCTATTTGCAGGCACAAGTCACAACATTTTAAAATGTGTTTTTATAAAGCAATTGAAGCTTACAACTTTTTACCCTGCAGATATCTAAATTGTCCAGTAATAATACCATGGGCAATAAAAACTCATCTGTTCCAATAAAAGTCTCATTATTTGTAACTGGAAATCATAACTGATTGAAGTATTTTAGCGCAGAGCTATATTACCCAAACAGTCAGAGTTTTATAAGATAAGAAAAATGTTTTTTGCTTACGGCTGAATGACTTTCATAAAAGTTCTTTCATTTTTTACCTAAATGACAGAAGTAAGCAGGCAATTCAAATGTTGAAGTGGCATAAAATTAGAAAAAAAAAATTGACCAATCTTACGATATATATTGACTATGCTTTAAGGTAGATTTAATCAGGAATGGGTCATTTGAAAGTGGGTCATTCATTCTCACCACTGGAAAATATCATTCATATCCTTCTTGGAGTGACTTTTTTCTCTTTGCTATACATTAGTTCAGAATCATTACGCAGAAAGAAGAGATTTATTCCAACGTTCTTGGGCTAGGACATTGAAAGAGCTATCCAAATTGTTCTTTCACCATTGACCCGCAGTTTTATTCTTTACAAATATTTAACCAAATCCATTTTGAAATTTATGATTGAATATGCTTCTAACATCTTCTCAAACACTGCATTCCAGTGAAAAAACTTAATGTTTTGCTTTTTAAGTATAATTGCCAGCTCCGTATTTTATCAATCAGATTTGACTGATTTATTATTTTTTGTAATTTTCAGTCTTAGTATTTGCAGCAAATGGCTTTCAGTATCCACGCAATAGTGAAGAAAATTAAACTGCCTTCTTTCATTTGATGCCCCAGCATTCATGATTTGCATCATTAAATCTTATTGATAGATTTGAACTAATAGCTAATGTCTATTAGTTATAACGCAACATAAATTTCCATAGATGCCAAATCAAGTTCTGTAAAATCACTTCAGTGCTCAGAATTCTCGCCAAGTATTGAAGTTGGGCTGTTCAGACAGGAAAATAACAGTTTAATCACTAATCTATTGTGTTAGCTGCTTACAGCAGGAGTACAAATACAAGTGTGATATACCCCTTTTCTAAAAGCAGCAGGTGCTCACAGTGGGTGGCAGCGACTCACTCCAAAAAACTGTCACTCCTGCATGAAACTGAATAGCATTTTAGCTACTTTAAATGGGGCATTGCAGCCAGGCTGAATTCATTCTCATCCATGGTCCAGATAGAGGAGATGGACTTGTGGACCAATATTCCCCTCCAGTGTTCAGGGATCACTCTTACAAACAATTGGTGATCAAACTTATTACTCCCCTGTCTGAATGGTTTGTCTGGGACATTAAATATTGAGCACTAGAAGAGATTTCCCTGTGACTTTAATGTTTGGGACCACATCTTGGGGTTAGGAAAGAACATTGCAAAATACAGAGGAAATGTGTCAAACTTATCTGTGTATCCAGGCTACCAATCCACTAATGTGGCAGACCTTAACTGAAATGATCCAGTAATTAGCTCAGTTCAGGGCCAGTTAGGAATGTACAATAGATGTTGTTCTCATCAACAACAGCTACGTGCCTTGAGTAAATAAATAATTAAATGTAACGATGTTGCAGTCTAATACTCGGATATGTCACAAGGGAGTCTTTTTTCCAGCGCCCAGCATTGATGCAGTGCAACAGTAGCAGAATAATTGGGCATTGCTGTGCATAGTTCCAAGATTATTTTTGAAAAAAAAACATGATAATTCACTTAGTGGCAAGTCAAAATGGGAAGATAAGAACTACAAGAATAAAGCAGGGACTCAGTATCTATAGTGACACACCTAAAGTATTCCCTCCACGTACAAGACAGCTAGCAGTATGATGGAAGACCAAGGCAACACATACAAAGTGTTGGAGGAACTCAGAAGGTCAGGCAGCATCTATGGAAATGAATAAACAGTCAACGTTTCGAAACTGACATGTGGGGGATAGAGAGAGAGAGACAGGTGGGAGGGAGAGGGCATTTGGGGGATGGAGGGGATTGACTGAGATTGAGAGACAATTTAACTGAGAATGAAGGGGGAAGATGCCAGAATAAAAAGGTCAAGACAGGGGAAAGCTATTAGCTGGAAGGTGATAGGTGAAGCGGGTGCGTGGGAAAGATCAGGGGCTGGAGAAGAAAGAACCTGATAGGAGCGGAAAGTGGACCATAGGAGAAAGGGAAGGAAGAGGGGATCAAGGCCTTTTACCACCCCCCCCCCCCCCCGTTTATTCATTTCCATAGATTCTGCCTGACCTGCTGAGTTCATCCAGCATTTTGTATGTGTTGCTTTGGATTTCCAGCATCTGCAGACTTCCTTGTGTATTTGATGGAGGACATTCACTCTTCTGGATGAATACACCTCCAACAATTCCACCAATGCTCAGGGAACTTGATACTGTCTAGGGCAAAATATCCCATCCACAAGCCTAAGCATTCATTCTAAGCCTAAATATTGTGCCATCTATAAAATTACTCTTTAGTTACAATCTTAGCAAATTCTATATCCACAATCTCTGCATCAAGATGGACCTGACCTTGGAAAAAACAACCTGCCAATGTCCATTGTATGGCTTCCACATAAAAGACAACCTTAACTCAATTGCAGCAAAAAAGGACATTGTATTGCTTAAAGGTGAAGGCACTGGAGATCACCTTGATGTTACTGAATAGCCATACAGGGTCAAGAGACTAAATAGCCTATACCTTTACTATCTGTGTCATTATGCACTCTTGATCCAACTTTATGGACCCCACCTCCCCCCAACTGCTGATGGTTAGGTGCATCAATCAATCTGGTCACTAAATGTAATAATGCACAAAGTCAGGAGAGTAGAGGACAATTTCCCTTAATCTGTGTACGCCTCAAAAGGAGTTATTTAGAGGGGAGTTTTGAAGTAATTAATGCACTCAAGAACAAACTGCACCTCCAGCCAAATTGTTCATATACAATTACAGACAGACAGACTTTATTGATCCCGAGGGAAATTGGGTTTTGTTACAGTTGCACCAACCAATAATAAAGTAGAAATATAGCTAAATAAAACCAGAAATAATTAAATGATAATAAGTAAATTATGCCAAGTGGAAATAAGTCCAGGACCAGGCTATTGGCTCAGGGTGTCTGACACTCTGAGGGAGGAGTTGTAAAGTTTGATGGCCACAGGCAGGAATGACTTCCTATGACGCTCAGTGTTGCATCTCGGTGGAATGAGTCTCTGACTGAATGTACTCCTGTGCCTAACCAGTACATTATGGAGTGGATGGGAGTCATTGTCCAAGATGGCATGCAATTTGGACAGCATCCTCTTTTCAGACCATCATAGAGTCCAGTTTCAGACCATCATAGAGTCCAGTTCCACCCCCACAACATCACTGGCCTTGTGAATGAGTTTGTTGATTTTGTTGATGTCTGAACCCTCAGCCTACTGCCCCAGCACACAACAGAAAACATGATAGCACTGGCCACCACAGACTCATAGAACATCCTCAGCATCGTCCGGCAGATGTTAAAGGACCTCAGTCTCCTCAAGAAATAGAGACGGCTCTGACCCTTCTTGTAGACAGCCTCAGTGTTCTTTGACCAGTCCAGTTTATTGTCAATTCGTATCGCCAGGTACTCATAATCCTCCACCATGTCCACACTGACCCTTTGGATGGAAATAGGGATCACTGGTGCCTTGGCCCTCCTCAGGTCCACCACCAGCTCCTTAGTCTTTTTCACATTAAGCTGCAGATGATTCTGCTCACACCATGTGACAAAGTTTCCCACCATAACTCTGTACTCAGCCTCATCTCCCTTGTTGATGCATCCAACAATGGCAGAGTCATGAGAAAACTTCTGAAGATGGCAAGACTCTGTGCAGTAGTTGAAGTCTGAGGTGTAGATGGTGAAGAGAAAGGGAGACAGGACTGTAATACATTAATATACTATAATGTAGATAATTGCCTAGCTTTATTCAGGTCACATGAAGTAGAACAAATTAAATCCAGCTAATTACAGTCCAACTCTTAATTATCAACAGTGTCATTATAGGAATCATTCACAGAACAATTAAGCAGCACCCACTCTGTAAGCACCTATCCCCAATGCCCAGCTTGTTTTTTGCCAGGACTATTGAGCTGAATTCCAGACTTGACGTCAAGGCAGCATATCTTCGTGTGGCACCAAAACAAAACAGAAAAGTAGATGTCAATGCATTTCCAGGTGGGTTTAGCCTGTGGTTAAAGTATTAGCTTGCACAATGAAAGATGATTGTAATCAATCACTTCAGCCCCAGAACATAGTTGAAGAAGTACCTAAGGTCAGTATCCTACACCCAGCCATTTTCTGCTACTTTCTGAAGAGCCCTCCTTCGTAAGTTATTTATTTATTCAGAAACAGCACAGTCCCTTCCAGCCCTTTGAGCTGCAATCTCTTGATTTAAATCTAGCCTAATAGTGGGTCAATTTATAATGATGAATTAACCTAAAACCCAGTACAGCTTTGGACTGTCAGAGGAAACTGGAGCGCCTGGAGGAAACCCACCTGGTCAAAGGGAAAACATACAAACTCCTGACAGGCTGTGCCAGGAATTGAACCCAGTTTATCTATATTGTAAAGCATTGTCCTAACCACTACGCAATGTGCTGCCTTTCATGACATCAGAACCAGAGGTGTCCACTGATGTGTGAGAATGTTCATTTCCATTGGCGGCTGATCAGAGATTTGATTGATGCATCAGAAATGAAGTTGTTGTTGTTGTCTACATGCTGTAGGATCTTGACAAATTCAGATATGGGCTGTTAAGTGGCAAATAGCATTCTTGCCACCAACTTAACTTGAACACGAGAGAGTTTATACACATCATTATATTAGAACATGGAATAGAACAGGCCCTTCAGCCCATGACCTTGTGCCAAACTTTCAACCTACTTTGACATCAACCTAACCCTTCCCTTCCACAGAGCCTTCCACATGTCTTTCATTCATGTGTCAATCTAACAATCTCTTAAATGTCCCTAATGTATCTGCCTCTGCCACCACTCCATGCACCTATTGCTCAGTAAAAAACGGAACTCTGATATCCCCCTATACTTTCCTCCAAACATCTTAAAGTTATACCCCCTTGTATTAACCATTTCGGCCCTGGGAAAAGTCTCTGGCTGTCCACTCTGTCTATGCCTCATTTTGTACACCTCTGCCAGGTCACCTTGCATCCTCCTTCATTCCAAAGAGAAAAACCCTAACTCACTCAACCTATCCTCATGAGATATGCTCTCTATTCCAAGTAGCATTCTGGAAAATCTCCTGTGCACCCTCTCTTAAGCTTTCACATCCTTCCTTGAATCAGGTGACCAGAACTGAACAGAATACTCCAAGTGTGGTCTAACCAGAGTTTTGTAGAGCTGCAACCTTAACTTGCACTCTTGAACTTATTCCCCCCAACTACTGAAGGCCCTCTTAATGATCCTATCAACTTGCGCTGTAACTCTGAGATCTACTACCACGTCCTCCATCTACTAGCACATTCATTGCTTTGGTTCATCAGTTTGGTTTGTCTCAAAGAATATTGTTCAATAACATTATCAAGATAGTTATTTTCTACATCTGGAAGTTACCACTGACCAGAAATTCAACTGGACTAGCCATAGTAAAAGCAGCTCAAAGGCTAGGTATGCTGCAGTTAGTGACACATCTCTTGGTGCCCCGAGAATCTTTTGACCATCTACAAATAATAAATTAAGTATATGATGATGTGCTTTCCATAGCTCCAACAACACTCAAGAAGCACGTTGAGTCCTGATGGAGGGTCTCAGTGCAAATCATTAACTATTTATTCCTCTCCTGAGATGCTGCCTAACCAGCTGAGTTTCTCCAGCATTCTGCGTGTATTACTCTGTATTTCAAGCATCTGAAGAAATACTCAAGATGTGCCTTTCAGGATAAAACTATATGTTTGTTTAAGACCCAATGCATTGCTGCAAATATTCCCTCTTTTCACCACTGACTCACTTTCCGGATTTCCGATCTCTACATCTAAGTATAGAGCCAGCAATTACATGGGAACACCACCACCTTCAGGTCACACACCATCCTGGAAATACATTCATTGGCCATTTCATTAGGCACACCTGTACACCTGCTCATTCATACAAGTATCTAATCAGCCAATCATGTGCCGGCAACTCAATGCTTAAAAGCATGCAGATATGGTCAAGAGGTTCAAGTGTTGTTCAGACCAGTTATCAGAATGGGGAAGAATGTGATCTAAGTGACTTTGACTGTGGAATGATTATTGGTGACAGATGGGGTCATTTGAGTATCTCAGAAATTGCTGATGAAAATGCCTTGTTAATGAGAGAACTTATAGGAGAATGACCAGACTGGTTCAAGCTGACAGGAAGGAAGAAATAACTCAAATAACTACGCATTACAATATTGGTGAGCAGAAGCATATTTCTGAACACACAACACATTGAACCTTGGACTGGATGGGCTACAGCAGCAGAAGACCACACTGGGTTCCACTTCTATGCGTAACAAAGTGGCCACTGAGTGTCGATTCATGCTTACGCATCATCAAACATGCCCTTTGACCAGATTCATTCATACCAACTAGGATACCTATCTAAGCTTATCAAATTTTTACAGCATTTCGCCCAAACCCCTCTTAAACATTCCTATTGATGTATCTTTGCAAATCTATTTTAAATGTTGTAGTTGAACTTAGCTTTATCACCTCCTCTGGCAGCTTGTTTCACATTCCCACCCCCCTGTGGAAAAAGACTGTTTAGATCTACCTTCTCTGTGTGTCCTCATGATGTTACATGCATCTATAAGGTCACCCCTCAGCCCTCTTTGGTCTAAGAAAACAGTCACACTCTATCTAATCTTTCCTGGTAACTCAAGCCCTCCAGTCCATGTAATATTCCTGAAATCTCTTTTGTACCCACTCCAGCTTAATCTCATCCTTCCAATAACATGGTGACCTAAATTGTACACAATACTTGAAGTGCAATGTAATCAACACACTATCAGTGTTAAATCCCATCAGCCATTCCCTTGCCAACTTTCCCAATTGATCAAGATCCTGTTATAGCCTTAGATAAGCTTCTTCAGTGACCAATATACCACTATTTTTGGTGTGATCTGCCTGTTTACTAATCATGCCACCTATAATCCATTTCATATCAGTAATGTGCATGACAAACAATAAAGAACCTGGCCTCAATCCTATGGCAAACCCCTAGTTTCAGGTCTCTCCATCTGAAAAGCAACCCTCCACTATTGTCTTCTGCCTCCTAACATCAAGCCAATTTTGTAACAAATTGACCTTGCTTTTGTACACTACCACACTTCAAGCTGGATCTTGCTGAAGCAGGACAACCAACACTTCGTACGAGACTTCCTTCTGCAGCCTTCAGTGCCTCCTAACTCATGAGATTCAAGGAAATGATGAATTAATGACAAATCAAAGATTGAAATAAAACAGTTACAGAGAATGGTGCAAAAAATTTAAAAAAAAACATTCAATGAGTGACAGTTCTATGAGCAAAAATGCCTTGTTAGTCAGAAAGGTCAGAGGGGAATGACCAGACTGGTTCAAGCTAACAGGAAGGTGACAGTAACTCAAATAACCACATGTTACCAAAGTGGTGTGCAGAAGAACATCTCTGATTCCACAACACGTCAAACCTTGAAGTGGTTGGGCAGTAGAAAACCATGAACATACAGGAGGTACCTAATGGAGTGGCACTGTGTGTGTGTAACCATTCCTTCATAGTCAATGGGTCTAAATCCTGGATCTCTCAATCCAACAATATTTTGAGGAAATCCTTATCAAAGAATTGCAATGGTTCAAGTAGGCTGTTCATGGACACCTTCCCAAGAGTGATTATAGGAATAGACAACAAATGCTGGCCTTGCCAATGATGATAACAATCCAAAAACTGAACACATTTTCAGTAAACCTCTCACTGACTGGCCGGATGATGATTCTTATCTGTTAAGTGAAGCTGAGTAGGGCTAAGCAAAGTACAGAAAGGAAATAGGTATCAACATAATCATGTCACAAAAGTTGAAATCTTTATCTTTGACAGATTTTATGGCACTGAAGTGACTGTTTGAGAATAGTAAATAGGCAAGTTAAACTTGTACAGAAGTAGTTTAGAGGGCTCATCTACAGAGACTATTTGGGTGGAATTGAGGAATGGGAAAGGTGTAGTAACACTTATAGGGGTGTATTATAGACCAACTAATGGGGAGCGAGAATTGGAGGAGCAAATTTGTAAGGAGATAGCAGATATTTGTAGTAAGCACAAGGTTGTGATTGTGGGAGATTTTAGTTTTCCACACATAGACTGGGAAGCCCATTCTGTAAAAGGGCTGGATGGTTTGGAGTTTGTAAAATGTGTACAGGATAGTTTTTTGCACCGACTAGGGAAGGGGCAGTGTTGGATCTCCTGTTAGGGAATGAGATAGGTCAGGTGATGGACGTATGTGTTGGGGAGCACTTCGGGTCCAGTGATCACAACACCGTTAGTTTCAATATAATTATAGAGAAGGATAGGACTGGACCCAGGGTTGAGATTTTTGATTGGAGAAAGGTTAACTTTGAGGAGATGTAAAAGGACTTAGAAGGAGTGGATTGGGACAATTTGTTTTATGGGAAGGATGTAATAGAGAAATGGAGGTCATTTAAAGGTGAAATTTTGAGGGTACAGAATCTTTATGTTCCTGTTAGGGTGAAAGGAAAGGTTAAAAGTTTGGGAGTGTCATATTTTTCAAGGGATATTGGAAACTTGGTTCGGAAAAAGAGGGAGATCTATAATACGTATAGCAGCATGGAGTAAATGAGGTGCTCGAGGAATATAAAGAATGTAAGAAGAATCTTAAGAAAGACATTAGAAAAACTAAAAGAAGATAAAAGGTTGCTTTGGCAAGTGAGGTGAAAATAAATCCAAAGGGTTTCTACAGTTATATTAATAGCAAAAGGAAAATGAGAGATAAAATTGGTCCCTTAGAGAATCAGAGTGGACAGCTACGTGTGGAGCCGAAAGAGATGGGGGAGATTTTGAACAATTTCTTTTAAATTAGGAACTGATTATAAACAGTCAACATGGATTTGTGTGTGGAAGGTCATGTTTGACAAATCTTATTGAATTTTTTGAAGAGGTTATAAGGAAAGTTGACGAAGGTAAAGACATGGATGTGGTTTATATGGACTTCAGTAAGGCCTTTGACAAGGTTAGTTAGGAAGGTTCAATCGTTAGGTATTAATATTGAAATAGTAAAATAGATTCAACTGTGGCTGGATGGGAGGTGCCAGAGAGTAGTGGTGGATAATGGTTTGTCAGGTTGGAGGCCAGTGACTCGTGGTGTGCCTCAGGGATCTGTATTGGGTCCAATGTTGTTTGGCATATACATTAATGATCTGGATGATGGGGTTCTAAATTGAGTTAATAAGTATGCAGATGATACTAAGGTAGGCGGCGTTGTGGATAATGAAATAGGTTTTCAAAATTTGCAGAGAGATTTAGACCAGTTAGAAGAGTGGGCTGAACGATGGCAGATGGAGTTTAACGCTGATAAGTGTGAGGTGCTACATTTTGGTAGGAATAATCCAAATAGGACATACATGGTAAATGGTAGGGCATTAAAGAATGCAGTAGAACAGAGTGATCTAGGAGTAATGGTGCATAGTTCCCTGAAGGTGGAATCTCATGTGGATAGGGTGGTGAAGAAAGCTTTTGGTATGCTGGCCTTTATAAATCAGATCATTGAGTATAGGAGTTGGGATGTAATGTTAAAATTGTACAAGGCATTGGTAAGGCCGAATTTGGAGTATTGTGTACAGTTCTGGTCACCAAATTATAGGAAAGATATCAACAAAATAGAGAGAGTACAGAGAAGATTTACCAGAATGTTACCTGGGTTTCAGCACCTAAGTTACAGGGAAAGGCTGAACAAGTGAGGTCTTTATTCTTTGGAGCATAGAAGGTTGAGGGGGGACTTGATAGAGGTATTTAAAATAAAGAAAGGGATAGATCGAGTTGACATGGATAGGCTTTTTCCATTGAGAGTAGGGGAGATTCAAACAAGAGGACATGATTTGAGAGCTAGGGGGCAAAAGTTTAAGGGTAACACGAGGGGGAATTTCTTTACTCAGAAAGTGGTAGCTGTGTGGAATGAGCTTCCAGTAGAAGTGGTAGAGGCAGGTTCGGTATTGTCATGTAAAGTAAAATTGGATAGGTATATGGACAGGAAAGGAATGGAGGGTTATGGGCTGACTGCGGGCCAGTGGGACTAGGTGAGAGTAAGCGTTTGGCACAGACTAGAAGAGCCGAGATGGCCTGTATCCATGCTGTAATTGTTATATGGTTATATATAGTTTGTAAAGAAAATAAGACTCTTTAATAGGAAACATAGTGATGCACCATCAATAACTCTCTGAGACGTGAGGCGCGATATCGGCTTTTATTGACTGGAAGAAAGAACAAGCAGCAATTGACCACCATGCTACATCCTGGAGACTGAGAGGCAGGGCTCAGGCCCCAATTGCCTTTATACCGGGGTCTGTGGGAGGAGCAGTCAGCAGGGTATATGTAGTGTCCAGACAGGTATATGTAGTTCACCACACATAGGATAATAGAAAAAGAATTAGTTTCAAATTGCTTTAAACAAATGTGAATGAATGCAAGCACTTAACCCTTTCAAATTATGCAAAAATGTGAGATAATGTAAATGATTCTGGTTCAAGATTCAAAACATGGATTCTGGGGAATATAAATTAATGATATTTTAATTGTATCAAAATAAAGTATTAATTTAACACAGAACAATATATTTATATACTTGTATAAATTCAGAACTACACCAATATTTAGCAACATTGTCACAATGTGCGCTGTCGGAACCCATGGCCATGTCGGATCAAAGGCAGACTCCTATGTAGAGTCAGCAACCAGAGTTTATTCATAAGGATTCCAACAGAACATCGGTGGTTTAACCAAGTGACACCACAAGATATAACATTCTCAAAACTATGACCCTGCAATTAGTGATGATTGGGCATCTGCTTAAATTATACTTGTAACACGGAATCCCTGAGCCCATCTAAATAAAATTAACAGGTTTAAACAGAAAGCACCAGGTGACTGCATTACAAAGAGTAGGTCACTCAAGATTAAAGCACAAGAAATGATTAACAACTCTCATTAAACAACAATTAACTAATTCAGATGGTCTAAAAACTTCAGAGCCAAACATTCACCAGCCCAAAGAGCTCGTTATAAGTTGTATTCTTCTCTTTTTCATTTTGTGTTTGTATTTTTTTCTCATTTACAAAACTTTCCTTTCACCAATAAAAACACAAAATGCTGAATTTTTAACACTGAAATGCCTGGGAATCCGCCAATATGAATTACATAAAGCAAAGAAGAAGTCTGGCTTCTCAACTTATCAACTATTATATCAACTTTCTTCCATGCCTTACACTTCCCTTTCCATTAAAACAATAAACTACTTCATGTCTGAGAGTCTCATTTAATTTAAAGCTAAAACAACTAGGGTGAGAGAAACAAAGGTCAGATTTTTCTCACACTATTAAGCCAACAGTAATGGGTGTCTTCATAGTATTTGTTTGAGAACCACTCAGAAAGAAATGATGCAAAACACAAACACAATATTCAAATACAAAAGGGCTGTGAACTGTGTCGCAACTGAATTGATAAAATATATATACTGCTAGCCATCTGAGAAAAACAGTAAAAACTGCAAATTTGTTTAGCTTCCTGGAGGGAAGTACTCAACAAGTATTTTTTCAAAAAAACAGCACAGAAACATTAGGAGATAAAAGATACAGTGCAGAAACAGACCATTCAGCTCAATTAGAGTTTAAGCTCCCTTTGAACCTCTGCTATCCTTCCCAGTCTCACTATCATTATAATCCTTTGCCATCGTCTCTCTCAGATATAACAAAACCTTCCCTGAGAACATCTGTCAGAACGTCAAAAGAGAGCATCTTTTTGACATAAAACTTAATTAGACTTTGCAGCTTTATCTCCCTCTTTCTACATCACGCTAATTAAAAACCTTCTGTTGTTGTAGAGTGCGTAGAACAATTTCTATATTGGAAGTGAAGAGACTTAGATTTTTGCACTACTGAAGTAGTTATAATCTAACAATTCATAAGTAAATTGTAATAACATAATTTATGTGAAATTGAAATAACAACACACACTATCTATATGCAATTCCTATCTTTCTACTTCCCTATACTATCTTAATAGTTATCAACCCTTTTAGTTATGAATGTTACAAGAATATAATAAATTAATGAGTATTAATGGGTGACAAAAACAAAGCATGATTTCAACTCACAAGAGGCAGAGGTAATGGCGCTATTTCACACAGTGCCATGTAGATATTAGTAATAAGGGAAGATCAATGAAATCAACTTATAAATGTATTCGTTTTATTTATTTATTTATTTATTGAGCTAGAGCACAGAACCGGCCCTTCCAGTGCTCCAAGCCATACCACACAGCAAATCCTCAGTTTAACCCTATCCTAATTATAGGATAATTTACGCAGTAACTCCTGCAATGCTGCTGGCACCAAACTATACCAACTTTTGTCATTCCTTTAGACCTGTCATTAGCATGGGGGGGGGGGGGGGTCCCACTGCATGGGCAACAGACGGATCTCCATATCAACTCTGCCCTGGCTTGCACCATGGAGAGGCCACTCCCGGTGACTACCAGTGGCACATTGCCCATGGCCAACCACAACCGATGGAGGCCACACATTAATTAGTATCTTTTGGGATGGACCATACCCAACGAATCATTTAAGTAAACAGTATCCTGAGGGAAAGCATCCAATAAGTGCCTCTATTCACAGAAGAAATCAGCTGAATAGTTTGCTGTTTTTAATTTCTTTGAATTAATTGCCTCTTTCAGAATGCTGGACATTTTTACAATGAAGGGGAGAAAACTTCCCGGAAATAAATTGTGTATCAGCATAGCCCAAGAACCCAAAGCTTTCTCAGTACCTTCTATGGCCAGGGATGACAGAATGGATACAACAGAAATGCCTATTTGTCCTCATCCTTGGTAGATTATCTATTGTAGATTCTTCATTTGCATGTTTCAAAGCCAGAGTTCCTTTCTGGCCTCATCCAAAGCTTCTAGGGTTCTAGGGTTGGGCATATACTCTGGTGAGCTTTAGTACACTGGTTCCATGATAACGGGAGCAGAACGGGGGTTCATTAATTCTGTTGATGGAGTTGCTGAGACTCTAGACTAGCTCATTCTTTATGACAAAACTCAGTCTGCAAAGACTTTGGGTTTTCCCCTCCAGTTGGTTGGATCCCTGCTTTTCTTTATGCTTCTGAGGTGCTTGAACAACCTAGTCCAAGATTCTCGAGGCAGTGGAAAAATAGCAGTAGTGATGTTCCCATGAAATCCTTCAGGTTCAATGAATGGTTAAGTGAACAAACATCAGTTCCTCTCCCAAGCCCTCATCAGCATTAAAGCCCCAGTCAGCGTCGGATTTCCACACAGAGCAGGTGAACTCAAATCATTTTCTTTCTGACACCAGAGCCTTAAATTCTACTCTGGGCTCTTTCATGGGAAAGGATTACAAGGCAAAGAGAAGATAAGATTCAAAAATGTACTCAAATCCTTCTTGAAATGTATGATTTCCTCTGGGTGCACCGGTTTCTTCACACATTCCAAAGACGTAGTGGTTAGTAGATTAATTGGTCTGTGATTAGATGTGGGTTACTGGCTCATTGGGTCAGAAGGGTCTTTTCAGCACTGTATCTCTAAATAAAAAACTATGTAACATCCCCAATGACTCATAGGAATCTCTGGCTCAGAACACTCAAAATACAAAAGACGTAGACAGTTAGAAGTGATCAGTGACCACAAACAAAAACAATTACATAGGCTTTCCAGTATGTAACTAGAGGACATTTCTGCAGGATGTCAGACAAGGAGTGTAATACAGTAAATCAGAAACCTTGAGTAGCAAAATAAATAGGGAATTGTGGGATTAATGGAAACATCAACAGGATAATCAGATATATAAGCAAGTCTTGTTACATCATAGAGATAGCAACCTATCAAATAACAGTTGAATACTCATCTCTATATAAAATAACAACTTGAGTCTAGATGTCCTACCACAGGACAAAACACTGAGCAGGTAATATCTGGAACATTGTTTGAATTGCAGGAACTTTAACTTCAAGAATGAAGTAGCTACAATAAAAGTTCCAGGTAAGATATATGATAACAAGAACAAAACACAAAGGGATTTATTTCTCATTATAGGAGATAAGACAAGAGGGTTTTTCCAGTCAATATTTTGTGGAAGGATACACAACTATTCATTTGGCAGAGGACTGCTGAAAGGGGGATAAGGTTCTGCATAATTTAAAGGCTACAGTCTTTTCAAATGTACAGTAAAGGAGAGCAAAAAAAACTAAACAAATCAGATTCAGGATAGATTTGGACAAGTGTTTTAAAGAAAGGATATATATAATTGATCATAATTCTAGATCAGTAAGGAGGTAGACGAGTGGTTCTTCTAGCCTAGATATGTTTTCTTTCCTTGGCTTCCCCCCGCTATATCTTCCATAATCAGACTCCCAGCCACAGCTTTGCAATAAATAATTGAGGGTATAGAATTGGCAGATGAATATTGATTGAAAGAGAATTAAGGCATTGAGTTAACGTTTTCTTTTGATGACTCATATTGGAAGCAATAGTTAGACATTCTTTCTTTTTGCTGATTATTATTCTGCAAGCATCTCCAGCAACTTTTATTGCAAGTTAACAGTACTTACATTTTTAGTTTAGGTATTACTCCTTATATGCAGACCAGCATGTTGGTTACTTTGTAATCCAGAGGTTTGGAAAGGGTATTTTAAGTCCCATTGTGTAGCTATGATACTTTAATTCAGTTAATTAAGTAAATCTGGAAATGGGAGAACTGGTACCTTTGACGATATCCCTGAAATCACTAGAGCTCCCAGAGGAAGAAAATCCCCTGTCTTCACTTCATCTGATTTATTTGTAACTCCAGACTCTCTAAAATGTCAGTTGCCCTCTGAAAAACCCTAGCAATCATTTTAGTTGGAACAATAAGAGTCCTTGTATGCAAGGACACACATCCTATGATTAAATAAATCAAACAATACATTCTAATGACATCAGAAAAAAATTTTAAATCAATGTCATCAGAAAAACATAACATTGTAGAAAAGTACATCAGTATCTCAAGACTGACAATACACTGCAAATGTTCAGAATTAAAACAAAATCATGATTATTATTGTTATATCAAGGTGATTTGTACTGTTGTTGAAATGGAATAATTATTCTACCCCAATACTCATTTGTAAGAATAATTTATGGCACTATACTCATTAAAAGAGAAAGGTTACAGCATTCAGAAAAGTCTGAAATTGAAATGCTCTTCTACTCAGCTGATGAGGAAAAGGAGATTGCTACAAAAACTAGGAAAAGCAGGTTTAGAGTAAGCAGGAAGGGGAATAATTCTTTTCACCCAAGGGTGGTTGGAATCTGGAACATTCTTCCTAAGCGGATGGAGAAAAAAAGTCTTCTTACAACATTAAGAAGCATCAGGAGAATCACTTGAATTGCAAAGACACAAAAGGCTATGGATCAAGGGCTGGTAAATGGGATTAGTGAAGATGGGTAATTGATGGTTGGCATGGACATAGTGTTCTGTATGATTCTATTATTAAAAATTACGAAGCAGCTTTATGTCTTCACTGTACAGATGATAGTACTTAAGATGGAAGCCACAATATAATAAATCTACTGGGAAATTTGTGAAAGTTGTTTTCCCCGAAAACTGTTGAAGTTTGAATGTGCTATCATATAGAGTGGTAGAGAGCAGAGAATGAGTACATTTAAAGCAACTGATTTTGCCACAGGCTGTGAGGGAATTAAAAGGATATACAAATAGATTTGAACGAAGTTGGATGGGGTGATAGTGGGATATGCACAAGGAACACAAAGACTAGCAAATACCTATTTGGCTGTATGTATAGTTTCTCTGCTTTGATTTCTATGCATTTCAATGTGGATTACATCTCCCAATTAAGAGTGAATGCTCTATTTAGATTTCTGACTGATTATAGATAACCTGATCTAATTAAATTACTTACAGCCCATTACACTAGCTGGTGTTTAGGGCAGCAATGAAGATCCTCCATCTCTGTCTGTCCTGAGTCACTCAAATGTAGAAGGATTCTTTATTGCTGTTTCTGAAACAATTTTGTTTGATCAGTCAGAGTTGTTAGCCCTGAGCGGAACCCCTGAACTTGGAGGACCAGTGGACCACTCTTAGTCTGGCCTCTACCCTTTGACCCGTTTGGTATGGGTAACCCTACCAAGAGCCATAGCATAAAACATTCCAGCCGGGTCATCGAGGCACACAAACCTCCAAACCATGACAAGGTTGTAGATCTCTTGGAGGGATCTAATTAAAATGAATTACGATTTCCACGTGAAGAATCTTGTAATCACCAAGGGGAAAGAAGTAGATTGTTTAATATTAGTATTCATAAATCCTATGAGAGAAATGTAGATTTATACAGCCATTTACATATGCTCGGTATTCTTATTTGAAACAATAATTATGATTGTACGATGACATGGATATGTAACTGTGCTGAAATGTAATTCTCTTCTATTGTTTTTACTGTGACTATATAATTTCCTTCCGCCTCACCCAACCAAGAGTGAATCTGGGAATCAATAATCTTAATAATCTTGCATTTTTAATGCCATCCTGTGATGTAAATGTCAAGACCAAATTCCATATTTTCGTTCTGACACAGCTTTGTTTAAACAAGAGGGCATTTCCCTTTCAGGAAACAATCTGCTCCAATTCACAATGTAACTACTTGTTTCACAATAAACTATTCATATTAATTGGCAGGGGTTGGAAAAACAAAATATGTTCCATGTTATTTTTCCCTTTCTTTCCCATGTTGTCTTCTGGTTTTTGGCCATGAAGTTCTGTTATCAGTTCCTAAGAAAACATTTCAGTGGAGTTTCTACTGTGCCATTTACATCACCCAGTTTCATCTCATCTACAACCAGTTCTTTCTGTTTTCTCCTTCCACACAACTTCACCCCCACCTTTCCATTTTATCAAAATTATTGTGCATATTCTTGTGACACTCCAGGCCATCTCCCTTAGGTGTCAGGTGTATTTCTGACAACGTGCGTGTCTTATGAGGATAGGCTGAGTGAGCTAGGGCTTTTTCTTTGCAATGAAGGAGGATGAGTGGTAACTTGATAGAGGTGTACAGATGACAAGAGACTTATTTCCCCCAGGGCTGAAATGGCTACTATTAGGAGCATAATTTTAAGGTGATCAGAGGAAAGTAAGTTTTATTTTACACAGAGAATGGTGAGTGTGTGGAACATGCTGCCAGAATTGGTGGTAGAGATAGATACATTAGAGACATTTAAGAGACACTTAGATAAGCACATGGATAATAGAAAAATGGAGGGCTATGTAGGAGGGAAGGGTTTGATTGGTCTTGGAGTAGGTTAAATGTTGGCAAAACATCGTGGGCAGAAGAACCTGTATTGTAAAGTCACGTATTCTATGAACAGGACAGGTGCCCTGCACTTCCCATGATGCTAAAACCTGAACTTATTTCATTATCTTTTATTCGAGTTTATTTGCTTCAGAAAGCGCATCTACTGTGCAGATCCTGACATCTATTACTCGCTTAGTTGCTTTTTTTTAAGTTGGCATCGTAAAAACACTACACTCATACAGAGCAGGACTATATTTTTGCTCATTGCGACTTTGCTGAGTCCCATGGTATTATTTTTGGCATTCCACCAAGGCCACTTCATCCCATTGACTTTGTTTATGTTCGAGATCCTCACTCGTAGTTCTGAAGCAGGAACAAGATGAAAGAATCGAAGAACAAGCCAGCCAATCGGTCGTGACAAATTAGAGTTTTCTGTAGCACTATTGCTGTTATTTTACTTTATTCAATCATGGGAACATTAAAGAAAAAATAAAGGAGCGTGAATAAACTGCTTGGCTCTCAGTTTTTCTCCATTGTTCACCCGGATTACGGCGATCTTCCACCTCAGGGCCGATTTCCTGAACATTCGCCACATCCTCTAAATCCCTTAACGTTCAAAAACCTCCCATGGATTCAATGACTGTCTCTCCGCAGATCTCCAGGTTAGAAAGAATTTTCTCCTAATTCTGAATCCTCATCCACTGTGCACCAGCCAGATGGTCCCTGTAAGAAGCTGCAATAAACTCTCTTCTCATTCTTCCAGACAACACAACCCTAATCTCTCTTTATGTGACAACCCCAGCATGCCCAGAAACAGGGATGTTCGCTGCTTTGGGAGGGAGAGCCTTCTTAGAGAAGGAGACCAAAGCTGAACTCAGCCCTCCAGGCTCAGTCACAGTTAGATGCTGTTTAACTGCAGTGAGATATGTTTTATCAAATTAAGTCAAGACAAGTTTATTGTCACTTAATTACACACATGTATGCCACCAAACGAGATGTTTCTCTGAACCAGGTGGTTAAGCAAAGTAGTACACATAACACACAATAACTTATGAAGGTAAAGATAAAATCCTCAGCTGAATTAAACAAACAAACTGAAGTGCATAGATTAAATATTGTAAGGTACAGAACAGATTAACCAGCGGCCCTTCGACTGCAGTGCCGCAGAGAGTTCAGAAGGCTAATGGCCTGAGGGAGTAATCTGTTTTTTTCCCTCAACCTGCCCGTTCTGATCGGAGTCTCCTGCCTGATGGTAGAAAGTCAAAGAGGATGCTGGATTGCTGTATGGACGAGCGGGATTCCTAATAATACTCAGGGCCCACGCGGCGCTCTTGATAAATATCCCCGATGGGTGACAGGGAGACCCTTATGATCCTCTCTGGCGTTCTCACACCCTCTTGAAGCACTTCCCGTCCGATGCTCGGCTGTTCCCATACCTGAACTCAAAACTTTTCAGAATAAAATACTATTTTATCCACTCGCCTTCCTAATAATTTGTTACACTTGAGTATTACCTCTCACTAACTTGTGCACAAGGACGTGTGTCGCAACATTTGCTTAAAGAAACCACTCAATGGACTAAGAAGTATCAATAGATAAAACGATTATTTCGTCAATCTGAAATTATAGTGCGTCTCAGAACTTGATGGCTACCCAAAGAACCTGGTGGAAGATTTGACGCTTAAAAAGGCAGAAATATTCCTGCCAGTGGGTCGATACCTGACTAGTAGCGTGTCTCGGGTTTGGGACAGAGACTTTGATACGGCCGCTCATGGGACGGTAAGCGGGTGTAAGAGGAACTCTGTCACTGTTAAAACGGAGCGAAATGGGGTGAGCGCAGTTGTTCGGAAAATGGAGGAGAAGCAGCACCAATACTGGAGTGAGAGAACCCCCGTTCTTCGGGTCCCGTCAATAAACGCTCTTTCTGGTTTAGTGACCGGTTACGCTCATAGGCCACCTATGAACATTACGAAAACTGAAGCGATTGTTGTTCCGCTGCGATGAATAAACAACAACAAAAAAAAACTCGATGCAAGAAATGCTGTTTATTATTTAAGAACAAAAGATGTTTCACTAGTCACTGGGATTCCCTTTTGCACTGAGCCGCTCCAAGAGTGCCAAAGTTGATGTACAGATCTGAGGACGAATCGTCGATCTGATTAATTATTCGGTCCCAAAGCGTCTACCCGACCCGCGACGTATTCACACCATTCCCGTTTTGAACGGATTTAGATTAATCTCTTCTTGCTGTCACACCATGGAACTGTCTTTGTTCCAGCTCTCTGATCTCACTTTCTGATTAACTTCACGCCCCCATACTCTGCTCTTAACCCCAAAATAATCCCCGTGGAGCTTCGTCAGTGATTTCGTCATCAGTAAGTCTACCGGTGTTAATTTATGTTAGAGTGGGGATGTCCTGGACTACAATCCCCTTAGAAAAGTTGGTCTTCAAAAAGCCCCCTGTACCGTCCAGCCTCAGCGAACACGGCGAGTTTTCTAAAATAAACATGTTGCATTCATTCACACCCCTGCCGTTTTCAGAACATGCAATAGCTCTCCACGTACATTCAACCGTTCTCCTCCGAGAGTACTTCTGCGGACCCCACGCCTGCCGGAATAAGCAAGGAGAGAACGGCCCCGAGAGGACCTGTACTTCAGCCACGAAACTTACTGTTTTCGTCAAAAGCGGTAGCTAGCTATGGAAACAGCGTCGAGAATTGCCCCGAGCACAGAGAGATTAAACATAACCAAAAGCGTGGGCACACGCGTAGACACAGAGAGTGGGGGAGACACATACACAAAACAGAAGCACCGAGATAGACATCGAGAGAGATGGGGATGGGATGGAGAGGGAGAAAGAGGGGGGAGAGAGGGGGGGGGGAGGGGGAAGAGAGAGAGACATAGAGAGAGTGGGGGGGGGGGGGAGAGAGAGAGAATGAAAAAATACAGAGACAGACATATGCAGTCTAATGAAGGGTCTCGGCCTGAAACATCGACTGTTCACTCATTTCCATAGATGCTGCCTGACCTTCTGAGTCCAACCAGCATTTTGTCTGTGTCACATGGAGAAAGAGACACACAAACACACGAACTGGCATAAAGAAATATACAAAAAAACAGTTACACACACACACACACACACACACACACACACACACACACACACACACACACACACACACACACACACACACACACACACACACACACACACACACACACACACACACACACACACACACACACACACACACACCAGCGAGAACGATTTGGAACAGCAGTGTTCCCGAAAGCGCGACCTGGAACAATAGGGAACAAACCGGCGTTTACTTAGGTGAAATATCTCAAATATAATTTAGTCCCGAGTAGAGAGGGCAAAATTTACAAGTCCTGTAAAGATGGATTTGCCAATTAATGGAATGGATGAGCAGTTTCCATGGAGAAGTGAGAAGAGAGAGAGAGAGAGAGAGAGAGAGAGCAGATCGTATGGACATAAAGCCACACTCGAAGCCTGGAATGAGAGGGGTGTCCGTTTGGGCGATAGTGATTTACCTGGAGGTTTGTTTACTCGACGTCCCATCATCGAAGACAAAGGACCGGTTGGTGTAACACTCGCTGCACATCTTCTCTGCCGCTGCCCTGGGTTCGTGCTTTCTGCTTCCTGCCGTTGGAGTGGCCTCGAGATCGGGGCATCAGAGGAATCGACCCCGGGGAACCGAGTCACGGAGCTCGTCGACTGAGCGAGCGGCTGACTGTCCCCAGTCCGACACAACCTTCATTGCAGTCAAGCCTTCACGCATACAACAGAGGAAGGAGGCGGAGGGGCTCAGTGGGGATCTGGATAGTGGTGAAGTTCCTTCAAGTTTCCCACGTTGAGGAATAGCGAGTGTTTCCGTACGATGGTCACAGATTCGCACCCTCCCACGGAACAGCTCCCCGACTCCAGTTATACCTCCAGAAGAGGTTTCCTGGGGTTGAAATGTCAGTCTCAATCCCTGCACCCCACTCACCTCGAGTGCTTTAGAACTGCTTGTATGAGTTATCCGCGCATGTCACCTGTTGAAGGGGCGGGAGCTGGCTGCAGATAATATTAATGAAAGGTGTCCCTGGCCACAAGCAAATGCAACCAGAGGTCCCAGCTGCATACTAAGAACAAGTACAAATACCCAACACACTTCTGAACGGTTTACAAAACTTGTATTGTGGAAACATCCATAAAGAATTGGATCGATGCCTGCCTGTAAATGTACGTCCGGTAGCGAGGTCTTATTTTGCTTCACTTTAATTAGATGTGGGTATGTGGCCCAGATAGCTAATGGAGAGGAAATCATCGGGTAGGGGAGGGTTTAAATTGCATAGTTTGCTCAGTGTGGCGTGATAATCTGGCGTTACCGAGTGTATGAGCAGTAATCCTGGCACACAGCTCAGGGTTCAGTCCTGGAAATGAAACCAAGAAATAAATGGGTAACTGCTTCCAGATTCAATCACTTCATGATCAGATTTAAGCGTCATTGATTATAAATGCATATCCCATAACGTTCGTTCAAGGCAAACCAGAGGACTGGATACAACAGAACTACAGTGCCCCCTCGTGGCTATAGTCTACAATTACAAGACCGTCACCTTTTTTTAAATCACCATTTTCCATCAGTATATCAGTTTATACTCAGTAAAGCGGTGAACATTAAACGTGAGAGTGGGGAATTAAATTACGTGGAGGAAACAACTATCCACACATGAAGACAAGAAATCCTGCAGGGACTGAAAATCCTGAGCAACACACAAAATGCTGGAGGAACTCAGTGGGTTGGGCATGGAGGGGAGGGGAATAAATTCCTATGGAGGGGAATAAATTCTCCTTTTTCTCTCCTAATCTCTTTTTCCTTCATTCTCTCCTTTTCCATTCCACATTCTGATTACCCTCTCACTCCTTCTTTTCCCCACATCTGCCCATCATCCTTCTTTGGTTCCCCTTCTCTTACCCTTTCTTCCAGAGTACACTATCACCTCCTATCAGATTTCTTCTTCAGCCCTTTACTTCTTCCATCCCTTTTCCCCACACCCCCCAACCCCAACCACCCACCTTCCCCCTCACCTACCAGGTGGAACCTACTTGTATTCCTTGCTCTCCCCCCCCCCTCCCAATGTTTTACTCCGGCTTCTTCCCCCTTCCTTGCCAATCCATTGAAGCATCTCAGTCCGAAATGTTGACCGGTTGTATTCCCCTCTATAGATGCTGCCTGACTTGCTGAGCTCCTGCAGTGATTTATACATTATATATTTTAAAATAATACTTTGATATTTCTTACAGCATAACTGAAAGAACATCCTAGTGGCATGACTCACTCCTTTGAAACTTTTGGTGACGAAACCACCAATGGAACATTGAGGTTCCTTTCATCTCTCATGGACACTGGTTAGGAAGATCAACAGTGGGTAGGTTTGGTGAGTTCAACCTGCAGATTAGGTACCTCAGATCCCCCTATTCCTTTTGTCATTTTGTGTACCAACCCCATGTCTCTTTTCTTGTGAACATACTCCACAAACACAGATCATTAGTACAACCCCACAAGTGCATAGAACATCCTGTATTGAAGATGCTTATTGCAAACGCCACCATATTTTAACTTATTTTCACTTCCTTTGCTTGTTAATGCCATATAGTACTTCTTAGTCACTAATTAAAATGGATCAGGTATCTGGAGGTGCAACCGGCCCCTCCAAATCATTTGCCTCAGTTACAGACTTTTTGCCAAAGTCTTAATGAATACTAAGCAGGATTTGGTGTGAACATGTGACTGTCCAAAGTAAAACTGGGATGAAAGTAGAAGTAAGGTAAATGGGTGTTGAATAATCAGCATGGATTAAGCGTGTGGAAGGATCTGATTCCATTCTGTACACCTCTATTAATCTAATATAAACTTGACATATAGAGATGCATCATTGTGGAGAGCAGTTTTAACTCACAGGTTTGTTTAATGCAGAATTTAATAGCTACACCCTGTGGTGATAAACATCTTCCCTCACTGGCTGCTAGGAGTTTAAATTCTGCTACAGTTTATTGCATAAAATGTCTGCTGCTGGAATATTCTCAAACATACTCAGCTTTCCAGAGCAAAGTTGAAAGTACATTTATTATCAAAGTACACGTATGTCACCATGTACTACCCTGAGATTTGTTTTCTTGTGGCAATCACAGTAGATACAAGAAACACAACAGGAACAATGATAAACCACACCCAACAGGATGAACAACAACCAATCTGCCTAAAGAACAAAAAACTGTGCAATAAGTAAATAAATAGATAGATAGATAGCTAAGTGATAAATATCGAGAACATGATATGAAGAGCCCTTGAAAGTGAGTCCATAGGCTGTGTTTGAGTGATGGGGCAAGTGAAGCTGAGTATAGTTATCCTTTTTTGGTTCAAGGGCTTGATGGCTGAGGGGTAATAACTGTTCCTGATTCTGGTGGTACCGGTTCTGAAGGATGTGTACCTCCTTCCAGATGCAGCAGTGAGAAGAGAGCATGACTGGACGGTGGGGGCGAGTCGTTGATGCTGATTTCCTGCAACTGTTCTCTGTGTGGATGTGCTCAGTGGTGACGGGGCCTTTCCCTGTGATGGACTGGGCTGGGTTGTATCCATACAAGGACATTGATGTTTCATACCTGGTCAATATATTCTCACCTCACATCTATAGAAATTTGTCAGTGTTTTATATGACATGCCAAATCTTCAGAAACCTCAAAAAGGTAGAGGCATTGTCACATTTTCTGTTTGTATTAATCTCCAATGAGCCCAACTTTTCATTGAGCTTTCATTTGATCTACGCATTACACTCAGTGGCCGCCTTATTGGGTACCTGAGGTGATCTTCTGCTGCTGTAGCCCACCCACTTCAAAGTTCAACGTGTTGTGCATTCAGAGATGCTCTTCTGCACACCACTGTCGTAATACACAAAACACAAAAATTCACCTAACACTTCACCTGCGAGTCTGCTGGAGTTGTCTATTACATCCAGTGCGGCCTCCTCTACATTGGCGAGACCCAATGCAGATTGGGGGACCGCTTCGTCGAGCACCTCTGCTCCGTCCATCACAATAGACAGGACCTCCCGGTTGCCACCCACTTCAACTCTGCCTCTCATTCCCATCTAGATATGTCCATACAAGGCCTCCTCTACTGCCATGATGAGACCAAACTCAGGTTGGAGGAGCAACACCTCATCTACCGCCTGGGTAGCCTCCAGCCTGGTGGTATGAACATTGAATTCTCCAATTTCTGGTCATTCCCTCCCCCCTCCCCCTTCCCCTATCCTAGGTCCCTCTCTGCCTTTCTCCCCTTTCAACTTCCTGCTTCTTTATCTCTGCAGTTCTTTCATGCTTATCCCCTCCCCCTCCCCCTTTATCTTTCCTCTGATTGGTTTTCCACCTGGTGCCTCTAGGCCCTACCCCCTCCCCTATCTCTATTACTGGGCTTCGGCCCTCTCTCACCCCCTCCCCATTCCTGATGAAGGGTCTCGGCCTGAAACGTTGGCTACTCTTTTCTCACGGATGCTGCCTGACCTGCTGAGTTCTTCCAGCGTTGTGCACGTATTCACTGTCGTAACACACGGTTATTTGAGTTACCGTCACCTTCCTGTCAGCTTGAACCAGTCTGGCCATTCTCCTCTGGGCTCTCATTAACAAGGCATTTTTGCCCACAGAACTGCCACTCACTGGATCTTTTTCTGTAAACTCTAAAGACTATTGTGCATAAAAATCTCGGGAGGATAGCAGTTTCTGAGATACTCAAACTACCCTGCCTGGTACCAATGATCATTCCACGGTCTAGTTCACTTAGATCCCATTTCTTCCTCATTCTGATGTTTGGTCTGAACAACAACTGAACCTCTTGACCATGTCTGCATGCTTTTATGCACTGAGTTGCTGCCACATGAGTGGTTGATTAGATTTTTGCATTACCGGGCAGGTACACAGGTGGACTGAATAAAGTGACCACTGTGTGTGTTTCCAATAATGGAATAATGATTTCACAATAGGGACTATCTGTGTGGATTTGACATCATAACCTTCATACTCAAAGCTTCAGTGTCAATGTCCTATCAGCTCTGTGCGATTTGTGCATATTCCGTATCATTATCTGTTCCAGTTACATACTGATGTCAAATGGGAAAATTTTGTGCTACTCAAAGGTATAATGACACATTTGGTCACTCTTTTATAATGAAGGACATGTACACCTCTTAGCATTAGAGTGGTATTTATGATATGTGAGAGTGTCACACATTTAAACACTTTGGAGCTGTGTTGTGTTGCATAAGTGGTCAATTGAATGAGTCACCTTTTAAGCCAAATAAGTGACATTTGGCAGGTCTACAAACAACGTTGCAACAATTCTGACTTTGGGCATGATAGTGGGCATATGAATGGTATGCCACAAGACTGGGTGTCAGGGATTTGCATGCAGTGTCCGTGAAATAGGATCTGGGTTTGCACACCATGCCTGTTCTACAGAAGCTTCTCTGGGTCAACGCTTGTATTCAGTTTTATTAACCCAAAGTGAGAACAGAAAAAATCAGAGGTAAGAGGCCTGACTGGTGGAAAATGAAGAACAAATAATCACATTTGTTTTTACTTCGCTCGAACTCTGGGTTGTACAGTAATCACGTGGGACATTTAAGACTTCCATACAGATCTAAAATTGAGTCTCACCAAACTGGCTCCAACTTGCAGTCATGATGTCTCATCATCTCCAATCTGCTGCTCTTCCTGCCTCCAACTTCACAAATTCACCTTGCGACTTATTTGATATCTTGGCACCACAATATGAGACCCAAAAACAGAGACATGAAGTCAGGTGTCAACACAAATACACGTCATATTGCAGGAGTCTATACATCCAAATGCAACATAACGTTGTTAACTTACACAACATCACCTAGAATAGGAAAGCCATCATAACCTTTAAAAAAGAATTATGTAATTATTCCTTCACCTCTGCCTGGTCCCAGTCTTTCCCTATTCAACCGTTGGTCCACTTTGCTTTTGAATATTTAGATTCAAATTTATTTTTTCACGTGTACATCAAAATTACAGTGAAGTGTGAAGTCTGTATTAACAACAAACACACCAAAGGATGTTCCGGGGCACCCCGTAAGTGTTGCCACACATTCCAGCGCCAACGTATTATACCCACAACGTTCGGCAGGACAACACAAGCAACAACAACAGCAAAATAAACACTTTTCCTACCCATGCACCCCTTGCAAAGACAGAGACCTCTGCAGCCCCTGGACAGGCTGCCTGCAGGCCCCCGGTCCTTGACCTCTGACCCTGGTTACCTGAGCCCTGGTGACTCATATGATTACCTTGTAATTACAAGTTATGTGTTTACTTGTGTTACTGTCTTCCCATGGTAATCCTCTCAGAAATGGATATGTCTAAAGAGCCAAAACATTTCTCTAGTTAGTAGAACAAAATTATGGCGATCAACGAAAGATCAAAGAAATGTGTATTTCCCTGGCTGACTTATATTTTAAGCATAGATACACAAATGGTTAAACTTGCAAAGAATATTGCTAATGAACCTACATCGATTGCCCTTTCTGGCAAAGCATTCTAGATCATCACAATTCACTGGATAAAATGAATGTATCCTCTCCTCCTCTTCAGTTGCTTTATCCCACAGTAAATAGAGAATGGGACACAGAGCCCTCTGTGCCAGACTCAATCTTTTGTATTTTGAGCAACAAACAATCCACTGGAGGAGCTCAGCAGGTCAAGTGGCATCTGTGGAATTGTCAATCTTTTGGGTCAAAATCCTGGCCTTGACCCTAAAAGTCAATAATTCCTTTCCTCTCATAGATGCTGCTAGACGTGCTGAGTACCTCCAGCATATTGTCTGCTGCTCCGTTTCCAGCATCTGCAGTCCCTTGGGTCTCCTTTGTATTTTCAGATGGTCACTCAACCAGCAAAGCAATCATGATATCAGACTGGAGAATACATTATTGAACTTGTTATTTAAATTTTAACACCCTTCTCTTTGGCGGAATGGAGATTGATTGAGTTCAGATAATACTAACATGGCATTGTTATAAATTACATTGTAGAATCGTCTGAAATTACAAATGATACTCATAATAATGATAGCTCATCCTGCTATAACATGAACATTTTAAACCCAGAAGGTATATGGATCCCCATGTAAGTTGGTTAAGATTGTTCTTTGCAATGTGTTTATGCAATGATTAAATTAAATCAGTGTACCAGTTCAACCCAGTACTTGGCAAGCTAATTCTGTTAGGATTATGATAATAGATCCTAAAACCCCATCAGAAAGTCAACTAAACCTGTGTTATGCAATACCTCCTACCAAAGTACAAATGTACGTCAATGGAGACCGATGTTTAATGCTGTGCGGTCAGTAACATTAATTGTACAACAATGTTTAAACATTGGTACACTAAAGAAGGAGAAATTAATAGTACAGGAAAATTTTATAAGGATGATTCAAAGAAAATATTGTAAGACCAATCAATTGTGAAACCCAGCTGGGCTTCTCCTCTTGAAAAGGGATGGCTGAAGACTGACCTGCTGTAATACGGTTCTTTAATACACTAAACCTTTTGACGGGGCTGGGCACAGCGTGGATACCCACTTGTTATGAGTGATTATTATGAGTGTTATGAGTTATGAGTATTATTACACAGAAGTGGTTTAGTGCACGCTATATCTTAGTCCTAAATCAGTTTGTGGCCGAAAGGAAAGTCACCCTAGAGACATGAGACTGCAGATGCTGGAATCTGGAGCAACATTCTGAAGGTTGGAGAAACTCAACAGGTCAGGCAGCATCCACAGAGAGAAATGGACAGTCAGTGCTTTAGGTTGAGACCCTCCATCCCAATTCACCTTAGTGCAGCTGATGTTCCTCTGGCATTAGTACACCCATTAACACAATTCCCTTCACTGAAGATTTTGGAAGGAAATCTGCTGCATCACACAGTGCATCACACAGAATTCAGGGAAGAGTTTAAAGGAAATGCAGTTTTGCCCTGTGCGCTGTATCTCCCTGCCACAGGTTTCAGAAGTCTTACATTCAGTCAGATAATTCCCCGCAGTTACACTTCACCGATCGCAACATCTTTTTGTGCAGTCACTGTGTGACCTGTGTGAAGTCATTACTGGCCTGCTGACAGTCAACAGCTTGTAATGGCCCAAGCACACTGGAGCAGAGACCTGACACAGGAAAAATGTCCATATGTTAAAACGGGTGAACAATTTTTTCACCCACTTTTTTGAACGGTTGTGTCTTATTTTTGCAGATTACCAGAGTGGGCACTAACTCAGTATGTACCATACAAGTGAACTCCAAATTGTAGGCAATGGTAGTTTCACCTGCAGGGAAGAGCAAAATTAGAAGCCATTAATGTAAGATTGTCACCAAATGGTGATTTCAGATGAAAATACTTTAACCTCTTAGAGGTGAGAATGTGAGGCTCCTCAGGACTAAGGGTAGCTGTGGCAAATGAGATAATGTGTACATGAAGGAAGTGAACAGATGAGAGTGAAGAGAATTTACGCGACACTGACAGAGTTGGTGAGGAACAAGATGTGAGGTAGAAAAACTAGAAAAGCAGAGTACACTTACAATGGTGAAAGACTGAGAGCTGTTAGCGATAGTACACCAAGGAACCTACATGTCAGTTTACATGAATCAATGAAAGTTAACATGTAGATCAGCATGCAAGTAGGCTTGTAAACATTATATTGGTCTTCAGTACAAGTTAAAAAAGTAAAATTGTCTTGAAGCAATTCTATAGGACCAGAGGAGATTGCTCCAAGAACATTGTATGCTGATCATTCCATAGAGTTAGATCAGCATGGTAGTGTGTGTGTGTAGTGTAGTGTAGTGTAGGCCTCCGTTAGTCTCGCTAGACCATGGATTTGCACCTTGGAAAGTTTCCAGGGCGCAAGCCTGGGCAGGGTTTTTGTTTCAGAAACCTTTCATTCTTGCCTGAACACCGAATGAGAGCAGCTTGATGAGCCTTAATATAGTGATAACTCAACCCAGAATGGGGGTCTGGTTCTCCTGTTTTTTTGGAGGGGCAGGGGGAATATTTGATAATGGAGAATTAAGTCTTAAACCTGCGTAAAATATAGTGAAAAATCACAAATGCACACAGGTTTAGGTGTAACACTCTTCTCCCGACATCTCCACTGGCTTGCTGATGAGACTAGAACAAAAATTGAAGACTATCAAAGATCTGCGTACCATCTGACAATCTCTCATTCTGGCTTATCGGCCTACTTTGTTCTTTGGTAGTGGATGTGCAGGTGCTGTATTTTTTACTACTCGCTGCATGGCACAGCATAGCCGTGTGAGATACCTCAGCCTGTAAATCTCCGCTCCGTGAGCCTTGGGTGAAGCAATTGTTTAAATATTGCACCCAGTTCCACAGCATTAGCTTACAAAACAGACGGGACCAAGTAAAAACATCAGCGGTCTGACTAAACTAGGGGAACTCTGTATTCATCAGGACGTAAAATAGCAGAATTTCCAGTTGCAAAATCAACAGTCCAAAATGTTGTTGACATCATCAAACCATGGTTGAAAGACCAGACAAAAGGGAGAAAAAAAATGACATGATATATGAGCAACACCTGGTGGAGTTCTGTAACAGATGGAGATTTCAACATTGTTTGAATCATTAACGCAACTTACTTTTCTGACAATAAGGTTTTAATACTCAGAAATGAACTGTTGATGATGAGACACAATTTATTATTAACAAAAGAAATTCTGTAGATGCTTGAAATCCACAGCAACACACACACACACTACTGGAAGAACTCAGTTGATCAGGCAGTATCTATGGAAGGGAATAAACAGCCGACGTTTCAGGCTGAGACCCTTTATCAGGACGGTAAGGGTCTCGATCCAAGATGTTTATCCTTTTCCATAGATGCAACCTGACCTGCTGAGCTCCTTCAGCATTTTGTGTGTGTTGCTCACAATTTATTATTGTCACCTGCTGAATAAGCTGTGAGGAATAAAACACATTCAAGCCTACGAGTCAGTTTCTTTATGTTATTGCTAAAAAGCTATAGACTATAATAGAGGTTATTAGGTGCACAAATTACAGTGAACTACCTGTCTGAAGAATTGATGGCAGTCATCTACCCAGACATTAAACTTTGGTCATTCATTCAGATCATGTCACAATTTAATTTATTTAAATCTACAGCTTGGAACAGGCACTTCCAGCCCAATGAGCCACATCAAAGAGCAACCCTATTTAACACTAGCCTAATGACAGGATAATTTACAATGAGCAATTGATCTGATAACTGGTACATCTTTAGACTGCGAGAACTCCCAGAAGTTTCCCACGTGGTCACGGGGAGAATGTACAAACTCCTTACAGCTGGCGCCAGATAAGAACTCCAAACACTGTGGTGCGCTAACCGCTGTGCTACTATGAATCTGACTCAGGTAGTAAGGTAGAGTGTGGGAGTATCTCTCCAGAGGTAGGACCATCCTGATGATCTTCATGCAGTTCATTAGTGTATCTACACTCTGTAGGCACCAGCTTCCTGGTCTTGCAACACCATGGACACAATGTTGCCATTAAACTCCTCAGCTCAGTAGAAACAATGAACCAAAATAAATCCACTCCACTGTCATCCACTTTCTAATATCTCAAATACCTTCCTAACCTGTTGGCTTGTTTGCTCATCTCTTACTGGTGATGTGTGCCCTATCCTGATGTTCTGGCTCTTTCCACTCCTAAAATATACCCACACCAACATCATTTAAAGAATAGTTTTACCTGTCACAAGTCGATACTTTGAAGCACACAGTGAAATGTGTCATTTTGCACCAACAAGGTGCCCACAGGTGTTGACACGCATACCCACAACTCAACCCAAATGCACATCTCCATGCATGTGGTCATGTGGAGAACATACAAACTCCTTACAGACTGTGGTGGGAATTGAACCCTGATTGATGATCGCTGGTGCTGTAAAGCAATTGTGCTAACCGCTAGGCTACCATCTTGCCACCTCTGCACCTCTCATTCATCGAATCTATCTGTATCTTCAGCAACCTCCATTTACATGATGCCTTTGTCATAGCAAAAGAAAGACCCAAGTCAGCTGATGAAGCCATGAGAAGAGATGAAGGAAAGCCACCCAGAGAGAAAAGAAGCATTCTATGACTGACGTATCCTGAACTTACTGGGAAGGAGTCTCATTTCAATGTAAAACCTTCCTGATACATTTTGCTGGGATGTCAGTTGGAGATAGTGTGGCCACCCACAACGCTCCTTACAAATTTGCCAAAAATAATTTTCTCGATGTAATGGACATTTTTAAAAATAACTTTCTCATACCCACAAACTTTAGAGTTCAGTGATTCTGAGACCTGCCTGGCTTGCATCCACAAACGTCTGTTCAGAGCTTCTTTCTAGTGGCTCTTGAAGCCTCTGAAAATCTCAGTGGATTATTTTCATCTGTTCACATTGACCCTATGCCTTCTGTGAGGTCAGAACAGTCAGACCCTGAATGCAGCTGTCTATGAAATTGTAATGGGGAATATAAGAAATATGCTGACAGTTACGTGGTGAAATGTTTTTGCAAATCTGTATGCTCAGAAATTAATTTGGGACTCTTATCTTCTACTAACCTTGCTGCAGCCAGGTCCATCCCAGAACCCAGAACGATTTGGTACATTAACGCAAGAGATTCTGCAGATGCTGGAAATCCAGAGTAACGCATGCAAAATGCTGGAGGAACTCAGCAATATCATGGAGAGGAATAAAGAAACAATGTTTTGGGCTGAGACCAGTCTTGATGAAGGGCCTTAGCCCAAAACATCAACTTTTTATTCCTCTCCATAATTGCTGCCTGACCTACTGAGTTCCTCCAGCATTTAGTGAGTGTTATTTTGGCACATTAAGTTGAGATACATTACCTATAGAACATCCTGCATGTAATCAGTTGAATACAGGGTCGGAACCTTGGATCATCATGCCAGTGAGTTCAGAAAAGTCTCCTGTGAACATCATTGCTGTTCAGAAGCATTAATAGTGAGAATAGGGGTTAAATAACACAAAGCATGGATCCATGGTAGTACTAGATCTTTGAGCTCCATGTACTTCAGAAATAGAGGTCTGGCACATCAGGACAGATATTCCTTAATGGCAAAGCTGACTTTGGTAGCAGGTGCCAGTGTATAATTACTGGAAGGTTCATCCCATTGCATTGGTACAAAGTGGTAGTCATATTCATACCACAGAGCTGTGCCCAAACTTGAAGTACGTTTCATTTGTTATGAAGGGCTTTAGAACTCACACAAGGAGCTACATGAATGTAAGAATTTCTTAACAGTCCTCAAAACAAATCCTTTCAAATTTAAATCTGTTGTGATCAACTGGAAGTTCCTTCTTGACAAAGACATTTTGTTTTAATCTTGATGAGCTATCAAACAGCTTTCAAATTATAGCAATACAATTTCCTTCTCCACTTACACATAAAAGAAGAGCTAACCTCAATTTATCATCTGTGGATACCGTTAACAATTCATTGGAATTGCAGAAGACCATGAGGCCATAATATATAGGAGTAGGATTAGGTCATGTGGCCCATTGAGCTTGGATCATGGCTGATCCAATTTTCCTATCAGCCCCAGTCTCCTGCCTTCTCCCCAAATCCCTTCATGCCCCAACAATTCAAGAATCTATCAACCTCTGCCTTAAATATACATAAAGACTCAGCTTACACGGATGCCTGTGGCAAAGAATTCCACCGATACACCACTCTTTGGCTAAAGAAATCCCTCCTCATCTCTATTCCAAAAGGATGCCCTCTATTCTGAGACTGTGACCTCTGGGCTTAGACTCTCCCACCACAGGAAACATCCTCTCCACATCCACTCTATCAAGATCTTTCACCATTCAATAGATTTCAATGAGATCACCCCTCATTCTTCTGAACTCCAGCAAATACAGGCCCAGAGCCATCAAACATTCTTCATGTGACAAGCCATTCAATCCTGGGATCATTTTCAGGAACCTCCTTTGAACCCTCTCCAGTTTCAGCACGACATTTATAAGATAAGGAGCCCCAAACTGTTCGCAATACTCCAAGCGAAGCCTCACTAGGGCTTTATAAAGTCTCAACATTACATCCTTGCTTTTATATCCTAGTCATCTTGAAATGAATGCTAACATTGCACTTGCTTTCCTCACCACAGACTCAACCTGCAAATTAACCTTTAAGGAGTCCTGAACAAGGACTCCCGAGTCCCTTTGCATCTCTGTTTTTTTTGTATTTTTGCTCCATTTAGAAAATAGTCTATGCTTTCAATTCTTCTACCAAAGTGAATGACCATACACTTCCTGACACTGCATTCCATCTGCCATTTCTTTGCCCATTCTCCTAATCTGTCCAAGTCCTTCTGAAGCCTCTCTACTTCCTTAAAATTAACTGCCCCTCCAAACTACCTTCATATCGTCTGCAAACTTTGCAACAAAGCCATCAATTCCACCATCCAAATCATTGACATATAAGGTAAAAAGAATCAATTCCAAAATAACCCAGCTGGGAAAGGCTCCCTTTATTCCCACTCTTTGAATTCTGCCAATCAGCCACTGCTTTATCCATGCTAGAATCCTTCCTGTAATACCATGGTCTTGTAGCTTGTTAAGCAGCCTCATGTGTGGCACCTTGTCAAAGGCACCCTGAAAATCCAAGTACACAGCATCAAACACAGACAGGAGAATATCTGCAGATGCTGGAAATCCTAGCAAAGTACTGGAGGGACTCAGCAGGCCAGGCAGCATCTAGGAAAAGAGTACAGCTTCAGGCTGAAACCCATCGGCAGGACTGACTCAACATCAAATAATTCTCCATTGTCTACCCTGCTTGTTACTTCTTCAAAGAATTCCAACAGATTTGTCATGCAAGGTTTTTCCTTGACAGATATCCCATCTCTCCTGGAAGTTTCAGGTGTCTCTCACATATTGAGAGAGGGAGAGAGAGAGAAAGGGAGAGGGAGGGAGAGAGGGGGAGAGAGAGAGAGAATGAGAGAATCCTGATTGGTCTCTCTTTGTGCTATCAGTTTTCTCTGTGGGCGGGCTTTACAGTAGACCTCTCTCTCTCTTTCATTGTCCATCGGTTCAGTTTAGTGTCCTGCAGAGCCATGGCAGAGTGTTCCGAAAATAGAAAATATAAAATATAAAACGTACTTCACCCCAGACTACACTAAAGTGTAACCCTGCCCAATAAGGGTCAAAAATAATGACAGTGTTGCTTGCTGCACTGTTCACAATAGTGACTTTTCTATTGCCCATGGTGGGTTAAATGACTGTAAAAGACATGTTGAGGTGAGTTTAACAGTTGTCATTCATTCATTAGCATAGCTAACATTATTTAAATTAGCTGGCTAGCTGCTAAGGAGCTACTCTATTGGTGCTGCCAAATTCTAGTTGTGATGTAGAAAGGGCATTCAGCGTGGTGCGTCACATTAAGACAGAATTAAGAAGTCAGCTGTCTGACAAAACACTTGTGAATCTGATGTCTGGCAAAATTAATAAATTCATTGACACAGACGGCTGTGAGGTTGAGACTTCCGACAAAATGCTCAAATCTGCCGAGCAAGCAGTACAGGGAAAGTTTGCAAAAGAAATAGAAAAGCTATTTGCATTAGCATTGAGACTGCCAACAAAATACTCAACAAGGAATATATATATACATGTGTGTGTAAATAGTTTCAATATGTGAGCAAATAAATTGTTGTGTTCTTTCATAATCAAATGTCCTGTATACATACACCCTTGGAGATCGACCGGGGTTGGGGGATATGGGGTTGCGAGGGATGGTGGTGCTACCTCCCTGAAATGAGTTTTTGCAGGGTGGGATGTCTGATTGAGGAAACCATATGACTATGGCCTACTTTATTATGTGCCTCCAAGTACCCTGAGACCTCATACTTTAATATCGACTCCAACATCTTCCCTACCAGTGAGGTCAGACCAACAGGCCTATAGTTCTGCCTCTCTTCCTTTTTGAAGAGCGTAGTGACATTCGCAATTTTCCAGAAACTAGCAATTCTTGAAAGATCATTACTAATACCTCCAGAATCTCTTCAGCCACCTCTTTCAGAACTCTGGGATGTACATTATTTGGTCCAGGTGACTTCAGATCTTTCAATTTCTGAAGAACCTTTTCTCTAAAAGGTTGGGAAAAGATTATGTTCTGTGAAATGTAAAAAAAACTTTCTCACATTGGTGCCCCTCAGAAAATTAATGCATGGATCTTTGTTTAGACCTCAACTACTCTCAAAATATATTAAAGATTTTGCTGATAATACCATAAACTCTCCACATTTGTTGTGGGTATGTAAACAGTGATCAAAATGCAAAGAGGCTTCAAGGGGATGTAGAAAGCTCAGTGATTAGGAGATACAGCAGATGGAGCACAGCATTGAAAAAATACGCCTCCAACAGTAGTGGATTGTGGGAAATGAACACCACATCATGCTCTACTTATGTTCTTTTCAATTTAAAGAACAGACCATTTATGGGGTGAGTACTAGACACAAAATGCTGGAGGAACTCAGCAGATTAGGCAGCACGGAAAAGAGTAAACAGTCGGCATTTTGGCTGAGACCCTTCATCAGGACTGGGAAAAAAAGGAACTCTCTCATTTTTGGGATAAATAGAGTTTTTTTCCTCTCAGTTGCAGGATAGTGAATCTTTCGATTTCTCAGTCCTACCTGGAGGACTGGACGGCTGTCAGAGGTAAATAAAAACAGAGGTAGCTGGATTTCTGGGAGGAATGGGGCAAGAAGGTGGTGGAGACTGGGCTCAGGGGGTCAAATGGTCCCCTGCTGCTTCTTGGGTTCTCAGTGAAAAATACAGCCGCTGTTTCAGGAAGCTTGGTTCCAAACACCAGAATTCTCCTCCATCGCCACCAACTTGCTAAGAATTCAGACTAGATTCCCCGTTTGAATCTAGTCAGTCTGGGATGCACCCTCGAACACCTATATACAGCACGGTAGCGTAGCGGCGGGCGAATGGCGTCGGTTGGCTATTACAGCGCCAATCCCCGATCGGGGATCTATTCCCTCTGCTGCCCGCAAGGAGCTTCCCCCCATCATGACGTGGGTTTCTTCGCTCATTCCGAGGAGCTGCGGGTAGTGTTACCATCAGTGAAAACACAAAATGCTGCAGAACTCAGCAGGCCAGACAGCATCTATGGGAGGAGGTAGAGACGACGTTTCGGGCCGAAACCCTTCATCAGGAGGGTGATGACGGGTGACCCCAAACAATATCAGTACTCTTCAGAGATTGTCTGCATGGTCGTAGTGGTTGCATAACCAGAACCTGAGATGTGCACCAGCTGCTATACAACCACCTACCAGCTGCTCCCATGGCTTCACATGTCCCTGATTTTTTTGGGGGGGGGGGGGGTAAGCAGGTGCTACAACTTGCCCAAGGGTGACCTGCAGTCTAGTGGAGGGAAGGAGCACCTCACACCTCCTTCGGTAGAGCCGTATCTCGACCCCGCCACCCACACTACTCGACCAGCGGGCGGGGGAGGGGGTCAAAGCTTTTGCCCGGCCGTTCAGCTGAGGCGGGAGTCGGAAGCCGGTCCGAGCTGCCTCCGAGACCCGGTTTTGGTGGAACAACAGCAGCTGCCCGATCCTGGGAGAACAAAGACGGCGGGAAATGGGAACCTCCCACCACCCACCCAAACACAGCTGGCAGCTTGTTGATGAGTTCGGACCACCGCTTACAAAACGAAACCGGTTGATTCTGGCGCCAGGCTTTGCCCCCGCCCTGTCTCTCCGACCTCCAGATCTCCCCGGTTCTGGGGCCGCGGAGCTACCTGCCTCTCTCCTTCCTTACTGGGCGCCTGGGGCTTGCGGGCAGAAGCGAAGGCGGAGGCACTGGTCGCAGAGCAGAGACAATGGTCCCATGGTCGTGGAGGAAACCGTGAACAGAAAGAATGGCGTGGGAACGGGAAGGAGAGCCACACTGATAGGCAAGGGGAACCTCGAGAAGGGCGTTGTGGATAGTGGGCAGGTCACCTCGTCTTCGCAGCTGTAGAGGCGGCCACGGTGAAGACACCTAATGCAGTTTGCCAGGCTGGAAGAGGTGTCTCACCTGGAGGGGTGTCCAGGATAGTGGGCATGGGAGAAAGGAACTACACCTTTGCCAGCTGCAGGGGAATGTGTCAGAGGATGGAGAGTGATGGGCCAGGGGAGTCACTGTGGAAAGGGGGAGAATGTGACTGGTGGTGGGATAACATGGTAGCTGGCAGAAACAGCACGAAAATGGTGGGGTGAAAGGCAGGACCAAGGGAATGTCTTCCGCCTGGGCGGGGCGGGAGAGTGCAGGAAATGCATGTGGGCACCTCATCAACTTTGGCAGAGAGAAAGCCACATTTCTGGAAGGAGGAGGACATTTGAGAAGATGTGGAGACTGAACTCAATGGCATTCATACTCAGTTTTTCAATTTCATGTAACCTTTGTGTTCTCCCCACCCCCCCACCCCGCATATCTACTCGTACACCTAGTTTACTTTGTCTTCATCAATTCCTTCCTGCTCCCCCCTCCTGGTTTCATCTATCATCCCCTCCCATCTTGGTTCTACCCATCACCTATTAGCTTCTATCCCCTCCCTGTCTGTGCAGTTTTTCCTGTTCCATCATCCCTGATGCAGGTTCCTAACTTAAACATCAACTTACAACTTTTTCCTCTGCATATGCTGCTCGACCCACTGAGTCCTTCCTCTTATTGGTTTTATTTTGTTCCGGATTCCAGCACCTGCAGTCTCTCTTATCTTCAAGTGTAAATGGCAGGTAGTCTGATATTAGCGCTCACAGTTACAATTACCTCCTACTATCGACCAGCACTTCAACCCCACTCTGCAGCCATTACTACAAGCCCCCGGGGAACAGAGAACTGAAGTCCAAAGTTCAGAAATACTTCTGCTGCCCTCCCACTCTCCATCAAGAGGATACTCCATCAGATCTTTTGGGAACTGGAATATGTGCTCAGTTTCAGATGTTAAGGTGTTATTCCTTCACTATGTGTGCTCACAACTATAGCCACCAAAACTTTGCCTACTGCCAAAAATCATTTGTAGAAAGAGCTTGAGGCAAGGTCACAGTCTTTTTTTTACTGTAACTTACACAGAATGTCTTACCTGCAAAGTGCCATCTGCCCAGAGGCATTTGTCGTGTAGCCTGTGGTTAAGTTGGCTGGTCCAGGTCAGGTTGAAGTTGTCTTCATTGGCGTGGCTCAGGGATGGGTATGGGGGAAACCTGTGCTTGGCTAGGTCTCCATTCTTTCTTTCCACTAATGCAAGTGCAAATCACTGGCCCAGGCACCTTGGCACTTCACGCAGTTGCCTCCAGAACAATCTCAAGTCAAAACTTGCACACAGTGCAGCTGAGGTGATATCAGCACCATTGTACTTGGGCTGCTGGAGATGGATTGTCCACGTGCGATGTTAGTGAAGCAGCAAGACGACCATGTGGCAGAGTTGTGGAAGTCAAGTGAAAAAAGCGGGCTCAACCAGAATTATTGAGAAGCCTGCTGACATCTCCCCAGGGATGGAAGAGAATCAGATTCAGATTTATTTATCAAATGTACATTGAAGTATACAGTGAAAGGCAAATTTTGTATTAGCAATCAACACACCCAAGGATATGCTGGGGACAGGCCGCGAGTGTCACCACACATTCTAGCATTAACATAGCATGCCCACCACGATCGGCAGAACAACACGGAACATACAGAGTAACAAAACAACAATAGCAAAACAAGCGCCGTTCCTCCCTACCACTCACCCACCCACCCACATTCATGACCTAACCATAGGACAGGTCATCTTCTTCAGCCTTCAGCAGTCTCCTGGATTTGCATACACTGGGACTTTGACTTTGCCCAGTGGACTTGAAGAAATTCACAGACTAAGGGCTTTGTCGATGCTCAGCATACCAGAGGTGTGATGGGTGGTAAGATGAGAAGATGATTGACAACCACCTCCTTGCCAACTGAGTGACCTGCAAGGCTCCTTCAGAAGGGCACTGTAGTATACCTGGAGTAAAAATATAGCCAGACCAATAAGAACGAGAGGCAAGGCTTCCCAAATGATGAATGTCATTACTGATATATTTATAGACTATTTAATGAAACAAATTTAAATGCACTAGATGCTGTGGTGGGATTTGACCTCCTGCTTCCAGATCATTACTCAAATTTCTATCATTAGTCCAGTAACTTAAACACAACACCATCTTGTTCAGTCTGGACATCTGTTGCTGATCACTACACTGGAAGATAAGATTGATGCCTCAGCTGGGAAAATGTAAGGATGAGGGCTTAGATACCTGAACTCCCTGTAACCCAGAGTAGCAATGCAGGCAGCAGTGTCATTTGACTAGATCAGAGCCAAGAGCAAAGGGCTGCAGGCAACAGAAATAGCGCCACTGGACAAACAACATAACCTTGCATCTTGATTAGAAAGGTCATGTTGGCCCAATTGTATGTCCTTAGTACATATTCATCAAACAGGCCAAGAAATAATGTTAGGTAACTGATCATTTCCACGTCTTGCTAAAATTAACAAAAATCATAAGATAATCTTGTTTAGGATTAACTCACCGATACAGTTAGCCAGTCGCTCGCCTTACGTTTAGGACTCAAGTCTGAAAGTCTGGTTAATCCTGTCGGGATATCAAGTGTGAGTTTCACAAGTGTTGCAATATTCCAATTTTAACTTTCAGCTCTCTCCCCTACACTCACAGAGTGGTTTTCTCTATGTCAGTGGACTGCTCTGTATCTCAGACTGGTGCTCTCTCTCTCTCTCTCTCTCCACTGCACGAGCTGGTGCTCTGTCCCTCTCACACACAGACTGTGCTAAGATGGGCTTTTAGATATCTAATATGTTTTTGCTGGGCACTTTGCATTTGTTGTCCTTGTTTTTTTGTAAAACACCTGCTGCATCTGGGTGCAATTAAACCGTTGCCGTATATTTATAATACAAGCTATTATGGATCAGTCACTAAGAGAGAATACCAATCAAGCAAGATATCCTTTGAGTTGAATTTCTACTCAGCTGCCTTTACCCAAAGCAATTCAATAATTTTCAGCAACAAACAACAAAGATCAGCTGCAGCTGTTTCTGTTATGTTGATTGTTTTCAGGCTGTAATTCACTAGTAAATCTTTTATCCATTGATATGGGAACATCATAATTTGTATTTATCGGGTGTCTTTAAAGGAGTACATAAAATAGTTCAAAGCTCATCTTGTTCAGGCATTAAGTCAAGTCTGACTCTTTGTGACCTCATTGACCATGGGGTCCATAGGGTTTTCATGGCAACGTACGGAAGTAGATTGCCAGGTCTCTCTCCCACACAGATACTTATGCTGCCCGGGTTGGGAGCCAACTGGGTTTTAACTCAGTACCATCAGCCTTGAAGTCCAGTGTTGATGCCACTACACTAGCCAGCCCTCAAAGCTCATCACAGGTAGAATATTTTCAAAGGGATTGTGATGCATGAACTCAGGAGGTACAAGAACTGATGACCATAGCCATGGTCAATGGTTGAGGTGTAGTTTGTACACTTTTCATGGAGCGTGTTGTATGATATGGGAAATAATGGTCTTTTCATAACCACGATTGTTCTTGACAAATTTTTCTACATGAGTAGTTTGCCATTGCCTTCTTCTGTGCAGTATCTTTACAAGATGGGTGACCCAGCCATTCAGAGATTGTCTGCTTGGTGTCAGTGGTTGCTTAACCAGGACTTGTGATATGTAACAACTGCTCATATGACCACCTACCCCCATGGCTTCACAAGACTCTGATCAGGGCCTAAGCAGGTGCTACACTTTGCCTAAGGGTAACCTGCAGGTTAGCGAAGGAAAGGAGCACCTTATACCTTCTAGGGTAGATACGTATCTCCATCCTGTCACCCAATTGATCACTATAGGAGACCCAATTCCCAGTATTAAAGGCTAGAGCTGTTTGCTGCAGGAGAAAAGAGCACCTTACATCTTCTTTGGTAGAAACGTACTTCCACCCCACCACTGAGGTTTAGGGGCATCTTAGAAAGGAAGGAGGCAGGGGGAATTGCAGATTTAAGGAGGGTATTTTCTTATAAGGTGGTTGCACCAGTGCTGGAGCAATCAAACATAATGGTGCACAAATTTTCAGATTTGGTATTTCACAGAAGATGCAGGGGTTGTATGGGCTAGTGGACATTGCATAGCTGTTGGAGATTAAAAGAAAATGGAAGAAATTGAAACAATAATTTTGAAACTCAGATCCATTATAGATCAGCAAATACAGATCCGGTGGGTGAACAGGGTGGTAGGAGTGAAAGTTACAATGGTTACTTTCTTCCTACAATCTGCTGATTCAAGGTAAATTTATTATCAAAGTACATATATGTTACCTGAGGTAATTTCTTGTAGATATTTACAGGAAAAATACTATAGAATTAACAAAAAAACTATCCATAAACAAAGACTGAGAAACAACCAATGTGCAAAAGAATACCATCTGTGCAAATAAAAATAATCCGGAGAACATGAACCGCAAAGAGCCCTTGACAGTGGGTTTGTCTGCTGTAGAATCAGTTCACAGTCGTATGATCAAAGTTATCCCCATTGATTCAGAGGCCTGATGGTTGAGGGGTAATAAATGTTCCTGAATCTGGTGGTGTGGGTTCCAAGGCTTCTGTACTTTTTGCCTGATGATAATAGTGAGAAAAGGGCATGGCCTGAATGGTGGGAGTTTTGGATGATGGATCCTGCTTTCTTGTGGCAGTGCTCCATGTAAATGTATTCAAGGGTGGGGAGGGTTTTACCAGTGATAAACTGGACTGTATCCACCATTTTTTGTAGCCTTTTCTATTCCTGGACATTGGTAGTTCAATACCAGGCTGTGATGCGAAGAATGAAGAGACTCTCCACTGTGCATCTATAGAAGTTTAGAGTGGTGACATGACGAATCCCTCAGTCATTCCTTCCTCCCCACTGATCATTCTCCTGCAAGTTTGACAAGTGCTACACCTGCCCCTACACCACTTTCCAGGGACCACAAACAGTCCTTCCAGTTGAGAGAATACTTCACCTGCATGTCTTTTGGTGTCATCTATTGTATTGATCGCTGCTGGTGGGGCCTCCTCCTCATTGGTGAGACCTGGGGGAACCACTTCACCGAGTACCTTCATTCTCCACTGTAGAAGGTAGGATCTCCTAGTAGTGGTTACTCACTTCAACTTAAACTTCCCATTCTAACATATCTGACCCTTGCCTCTAGTGACATGATAAGTCAAACTCAGGGTGGAGAAGCAACATCTCAGTTTCCGTTTGGGTAACCTCCAATCTGATTGCATGAGCATCAAATTCTCAAGCTTCTGGTAACTATTCCACTGTCACCCTGCCTTTTTCCATTCCCCATTCTAGTTGTCTTCTCACTCCTTCTCTTCTGCCATCATCTCCCTCTGGTGCCCCTCCTTCTTCACTTTATTGTGGTCCACTATCCTCCTCCATTAGTTTCCTCCTTCTTCAGCTATTTACCTCTTCCACCTATCACTTCCCAACTTTTCCCTTCATCCTTCCTCCCTCATCCATATACCTACCCTCTCCCCCTCACTGGACTCACCTATCACCTGCCAGTTTATACTTCTTCCCCTTCTTTCCAATCCTGGTGAAGGGTTTCAGCCTGAAACATCAACAGTTAATTCCCTCCATAAACACTGCCTGACCTGTTTAGTTCCTTCAGAATTGTGTTTTACCCCGATTTCTTCCACCTTTCACTCCTCCTGTCTCAACTTTCTATCCATTGTCTTCCCCCATCATCGCTTCTGAATGTAATCCCCCTTACCCATCCCTCTCCTGCTACGCCATTACTTCTAGTCATGGATACGCTAAATCACTGCTGCGAAATTGAACTCTACAACAAAGAGACTGAAGGTAATTTGCTCTTTAATGAGCAATAGATTCACCCACACATAAAGAGCACAAAAAAGATGGGAGGAGATCTCATGAAACTTAAAATTCTTAAAGGGTTTGACATCCAGGATGTTTCATCTGACAGAGTCTAGTACCATGGGGCACATAAGAGATTGGCCACATAGGACTGAGAGGAGACTTTTTTTGCTGAGATTAATGAACATTTGCAATTTTCTATCCTAAATTAAAACCCAGTGTTCTTGGGTATTAAATATCAAAGGATATGAGATAGTGCTGGAAAATTATAATGAGGCAAAAGATCTTAGTGAATGGCAGAGGAAGTTTGGTGAGCAATATAGCTTACTCCTGCTCTGACTAAAGTGCCACGCATGCATATTACAATTGTATTAGTTGGAATCAAATTCCATTTTGCATTAGTTGGAAACTAACTCCTCTTTGAGATTTAATTAAAAGCAAAGAATCTGCTTGTTAATGAATTTCCAAGTTACTGCATCCAAAAGAAATTATTTTTGCATAATGAAATTTGTCTGTAGCTCCAAGCTACACAAACAGATGAATAAGAAACTGGAGAAGTGAATTAAGTAACTCTTAGCACCAGGAAATGTTCGTCAGGATCGTCAATGGCAAGCAGCAGGATGATGGCACAATACTTGTGGCCAAGTAAGAGACAAGAGTCAAAATAACAAAGGTAAAAGAACTAAAAATCTCTGAGTCTTTGGGTGTGGATGGCTTTGATGAGCTGAAATAGGAAAACTTCAAATTCTCCTCTAATATCACAACTTCCAACCTTCCCTCACCATCATTCTGCACCACTACCCTGTTCTTGAAATATTGTTTCCTGGGTGAATTTAGATCTATTCCCCTTTAATAAGCTTTCTCCACTTGACTGTATTGCCCATTTCTTTCAACCTTAGAAGACCATAAAACATAGGAGCACAATTAGGACATTCTGTCCATTGAGTCTGCTCTGCCATTTCATCATGACTGATCCACTTCCCTCTCTGCCCCATTCTCCTGAACTCTCCCTGTAATGTTTCATGTCCTGACTAATCAATAACTTATCAAACCTCCACCTTAAATACATCAAATGAACTGATCTCCATGGCCATCTGTGGCAATGAATTCCACAGATTCCTCCTCATCTCAGTTCCAAATGGACGTCCCTCTATTCTGAATTTGTACCCTCTGGTCCTAGACACTCCCACCATAGGAAACATCCTCTCCTCATTCACTCTATCTAGGTCTTTCAACATTTGATAGGTTTCAATGAGATCCCCCCTCATTCTTCTACATTCCAATGAGAAAAGGCCCAGAACCACCTATTGCACCTCATATGATAACCCTTTCATTCCCAGAATAATTCCTGTTGATTGCTAACACCACTGATATAAAATGTATGGCGCATGGCCAAGTGGTTAAGGTGTTCGTCCAGTGATCTGAAGGTCGTTAGTTCGAGCCTCAGCTGAGGCAGCCTGTTGTGTCCTTGAGCAAGGCACTTAACCACACATCACTCTGCAACACTGCTGTATGGGTCCTAATGTCCTTCCCTTAGACAACATCAGTGGCATGGAGAGGGGAGACTTGCAGCATGGGCAACTGCCAGTCTTCCATACAACCTTGCCCAGGTCTCAGTCATCATTGAAAAATCGATGGACAGCCAGAGAGAGAGGAGAGATATAAAACACACAGGAGGTCAGGCAGCATCAACACAAGGCCTGATGAAGGCTCTCAACCTGAAATGTTGACTGTTTCTTCCCCTCCACAGACGTCGCCCAAATTGCTGACGTCCTCCATCATTTTGTGTGCTGCTCAAGCTCTGATGGAGGGTATCTGATCTTTAATGTGAACCTCACCTCTCTTTGCACAGAAGCTGCCCATTGGAGGAATCTGTATGTTTAACCTGCAGCCCAAATCTGCCATTTACTTGGGGCCTTGCTGGTCCCCTTGGTTACAGCTCAGATCAGGACAGCACATAAAGATCATCTCTTGTACAGAAGTGGTGAACCCTCAGAAAAGTTGGGTTTTTTCAGGCCTTTTATAGAGTACATTTCAAGTGAGAGCTGAAAAATATTCCACTGATGCAAGCCCTCCAGTAAATTATAAGATCTGTGTTACAACAGTTACAAGCAGATTTGAATAACCCACACTTTGTGCAATTTTACCCATTTTCCCTGCAACTGGCTACTCTCATTACAGTCTTGCCCTCTGTCCTGGCTCATCTTGTCTCAGCATCAGTTCAAAGTAAATTTATTATCAAAGTACGTGGTCAGCATGCCACTATATAAGCCCTGATATTAGTTTCCTTTTGGGCATACACAGTAAATCCAAGAAACACAATAGAATCAATGAAAGATCACACCAACAGGACAGACTAATAACCAACATGCAAAGAATGACCAACTGTGCAAATACAAAAGAGAAATAAATAGATAAATATTGATTACATGAGATGAAGGGAACTTGAAAGTGAGCCCATAGGTTGTGGAAACAGTTCAGTGATGGGGTGAGTGAAGTTGAATGAAGTTATCTACACTAGTTCAAGAGCCTGATAGTTGTGGGGCTGTAACTGTTTCTGAACCTGGTGGTGCAAGTCCTGGAGCTCCTGTATTTTCTTCCAGATGGCAGCAATGAGAAGAGAGCATGTCCTGAATGGAAGGGGTCCCTGATGATGGATGCCACTTCCCTGCAACAGTGCTCATTGTAGATGTGCCCAATGGTAGGGAGGGCTTTACCCATGATGGACTAGGCCACATCCACTACTTTTTGTGAGCTTTTCCATTCAAGGACATTGGTGTTTCCATAACAGACTGAGATGCAACTGATCAATATATTCTCCACCACGCATCTATAGAACTTTGTCAACTTTGCTGAATCTTTGCAAACTTCTGAGTAGAGGCACTGCTGTTCTTTCTTCGTAATGGCATTTACATGCTGGGCCCAGGACAGATAATCTGAAATGGTAACATGGAAGAATTTAAAGTTCTGACACTCTCCACCTCTGACCTCTGGTTTCCTTCTCCTGAAGCCAATAATCAGCTTCTTGGTCTTGCCGACAGTGAGTAAGAGGTTGTAGTTGTGACACCACTCAGCTGGATTTTCAATCTCCCTCCTATATGCTAATTCGTCACCACCTTTGTTTTAGCCAATGACACTAGTGTTGTCAACAAACTTAAATATGGCTTTGGAGCTGTGCTTAGCCTCACAGCCATACATATAAAGCAAGCAGAGCTGGGCGCTAAGCACGCAGCCTTGTCGTGCACCTATACTAAAGGTGAACATGGAGGAGATGTTGCCAATCCAGAATGACCGGAGTCTGCAAGTGAGGAATTGAGGATCCAGTTGCACAAGGAGGTATTGAAATCAAGGTCTTTAAGTTTATTGATTAGTCTTGAATGCTGAGTTGTAGTCCATTAGGAGCATCCTGATGTATGCATGCTCACTGTCCAGATGTTCCAGGGTTGAGTGAAATGACAATGAGATGGCATCGACTGTGGACCTGTTGTGATAGTACACAAATTGGAGTGGATTCAAGTCGCTTCTCAAGCAGGAGTTGATGTTCCATCACCAATCGCTCAAGGCACTTTATCACAGTGGATGAGAGTGCTATTGGATGATAGTCATTGAAGTCGGATAGCACAGACACCTGTTTAAAGCTTGCTTGATTACCTCTGACTACCAAAGTGAGGGTTTAAAGATATTAGTGAACACTCCAGCCAGTTGGTCATCACCGGTCTTCAGTACTCAGCCATGTAACCTATCTGGACTGGCTGCTTTTGGTGGGTTCATCCTCCTGAAGGATGCTCTCAGGGGCTGAAATCACAGGGCATATAAGACTGTGGGAGGTTTGTGGAGGTTCCGCTATGTTTTAATGGTCAAAGCGACCACAGAAGGTATTGATCTCATCTGGGAGTGAAGCCCTGTTGCTACCGACAATATGTTGCTTGGTTTCACCTTGTAAGAGGTGAACTCTGTAAACTCTGTCAGAGCTGTCGAGAATCCTTCAGTGTTTCAAGTTTGCTCTGTAACTTGACACTTTGCATATAAGATTGCTTTCCAGAGATCATACCCAGACCTCCTGTATCTTTCTTGGTCTCCAAACCTGAATGCCACTGATTTGACCCTCAGCAGATTGTGGCCGTCCTGCACTTAAGTTGTATTCTAACCTCTGTTTGCTAATCTCCGCTGTAGCCAGCTATGTCCTGTAATCTAAACACTTTGCTGCTCTCAGTTATGACTATTAAGCCACTTCCACTACTGCCTATTTTCCCATCATCCATTTCTAACTCATATGACACTTCAGTTGAACACATTTCAAACTTCCCCAACTCTTAAGATTAATTCTTCGCTGCCTGATTCCCAGCACCTGCTGTTTTCTGGATTTTTCCAGTACCACTGATGGTGTTCCTGCAATACCTTCTGCCAGCAGTAGATGGCACAGCTGCCCAGCTGGCTTTGCTCTGCATACCACCATCTATTGGCCAAGAATGGTTAAACATGAGTAAATTTTTAATTACATCGCAGGCTTCCTTTTCAGAAGAACTTCAAAGTTCAAAGTAAACTTTATGATCAAAGTACAGATCTGTCACCATATACTACTGAGATTCATTTTCTTGCCATTCAAGTTCTTACAGTAAATACAAAGAAACACAATAAAAAGAGGACAAAAGACAAATGGTGCAAAAATACAAAAAGAAATAATGAATAAATAAGCAATACATGTCGACAGCTCAAGTTGTAAAGTCCTAAAAAGTGAGTCCATAAGTTGTGGAATCAGTTCAGAATTGGGGTGAGGGAAGTTATCCACTTTGCTTTGGTTTGGGGGATGGGCGGGTGAGGTATGTGAGATCCATGAAAAGAATTTCAAAGCATAGGATCTGGATATACAACTATAGTGGTGAGCAAAACAAATACCGTTAAAATGTTTGTTTATTGTACACAAACATTTGTATATTATTCTAGTCAATGGACAATGCAGAATTTGAATGTCAGATCTGTGCTTAAGATGTTGTCTGTAATAATTCATGGAAAAACCAGCCTTTTAAAGTAACTTAACCAATTATGACAGAGCAGGGACAATCAAGATGTCAGAACATTAAACAGCGTTATAAAAGTATCGAGCATCTGCAGTCTGCATCTCAAAAGAAGGCTGGCAAATTTTCTGTCTCTGAAGGCCAAATTGTGGACAGTGCTCAGTTTTGGTCGCCTCACTACAGGAAGGATGTGGAGACCATAGAAAGGGTGCAGAGGAGATTTACAAGGATGTTGCTTGGATTGGGGAGCATGCCTTATGAAAACAGGTTGAGTGAACCCAGCCTTTTCTCCTTGGAGTGACGGAGGATGAGAGGTGATCTGATAGAGGTGTATAAGATGATTGGTCGTGTGGATAGTCAGAGGTTTTTCCCCCAGGGCTGAAATGGTTGCCACAAAAGGACACAGGTTTAAGGTACTGGGGTGTAGGTACAGAGGAGATGTCAGGGGCAATTTTTTTTTAAAACAGAGTGGTGAGTGTGTGGAATGGGCTGCCGGCAACGGTGGTGGTGGCAGATACCATAGGGTCTTTTAAGAGACTTTAGAATAGGTACATGGAGCTTAGAAAAATAGAGGGCTATGGGTAAGCCTAGTGATTTCTAAGGTAGGGACATGTTTCCGCACAACTTTGTGGGCCGAAGGGCCTGTACTGTGTTGTAGGTTTTCTATGTTTCTAAATTTAAAATGTGCCAGAGCAACACTGTTCCCTACAAGTTGCTCTGGTTTAACTGAAATGCTCCCACACACGTAACCTTCGTCGCCACGCAGCTGAGTTTAAAAAAAAGTTTATATAATTTTGAAATTTATGTTAATACAAATTTGAAACACCATATAATTGTTAATATAATCCATAAATTTTCTAAATAGTAAATATGTAACCTTTACTTTGAAACATTTTAGAGCTTCAACATATTTACATTGTCAGTGTTTCAAGTTACAACACTGTTTCAAATTGTAACAATATACACAGAATGGAAGTTGGTAGCTCATTGATAATAAACTGTTAGCCCACCGAATGTCAATGCCGTCTAGACAAAACATTTTACTTTTACCATTGTGCCTGTCAGTGGTTTTGACTGACTGACGTAGTTTACTTGTGTTGCAAGTTGTGGTTTGTGTTTATTTGATGTGGGTATTGCCAAAAAATAGTATTTAATGGCAGTGCAGCTTTTAGTCCATGTAAATTTTTTTCTCTGCTCAAAGCAATAGTTATCTTGCACAGCTATAATAAAAATTAGAGGGAACATTACAATCAACTTTTCCTACAGCTGAGTGCATGCTGCTTCTCCCAGTGACACAAACCTGCAGTTTGTGTCAATTGCTCGCCCATTGCTTCTGAACCACTGAACCAATGAACATTAGAATCCGTGACTCCAGACACATCCATGTGGTGTAGTCTTAACCTGTCCTTAATTCAGGGACAATGGTCAGCACTGCCAATTACTTCCACATCCCATTACAGATAAATGAACCTTGAAGATTTTCTTGCCTTGCTCCAAAGGAATTACTGCTTCCCACATGGAGTTTGTTCTATTGTAAAGTTTCTTTCCACTTGCATCTCTGACACCTCCAAGTCCCTCTGCCACTTCAAAGGTTTCCAGTTCTTATCATCACCCAGGACACTGATCCCTCAGCAGGATACTGAGTGCTTTTCAAACAGGAGGTCGCCAAACCCCCTTCACTACCTCCCTGTTGCAGCTGGATAAAGGCTCCTGATGTAGGGTTTCGCCCCAAAATGACAATCCCTTCTTTCCCTAAAGACGCTGTTTGACCAGCTGAGTTCCACCAGTAGATTGTTTGTTACATGCAGTGATCAACCTTTCCTTTATCTTCACTCCCTTGACCTCAAATCTTCCTCTTTACCCAACGTGCCCAAGTATTTCCAGCTTTTTCCCCGTCTGTATAACATCGCAACAGAGTGTTCACATGTAACTTCCAAATGAAAATATCCCACAATTACCAACTCTCATTTAAAAAGTAAAGCAGGAAACAGAGTACAAAGTGGTCAAATGTAAAAATATTTTAATACAGGCACAATCATTTCTGTGATGGAGTCTTGCCAGAGCTGTTCATTTAATTCCAGCTCCAATCATTTTGTGTGCTTTGATAAACTTCAGAATAAACCCACCAAGTTTGTGTTCACTGCATCTTCTACTAGTTCAATGTCCTGATTATGCACAAATCTCTGTGCTACAACTTGCAATATATTGGAAGCTGCTTGTAGATTTAATGCTCCTTCCCATCTTAGTGCATGTGTTGAAAAGATTTAATTATCAAAGGTAGTTACAGGGAGTGTATCGGAGGATTTCTAGCTTGGCTTCCCAAAACAAACAACTGCATCCCTTATGTTCTCCATTTATAAAATATTCTTGCCAATAGGCAACTACACAAGGTACAAAATGTCAGGAAACAGTTGATACAAAATGTCATGAAATCCCATCTTTGTATGTTTCACTTCCTTTTTTTTATGTGTCTGGTACCCAAAATCATCTTTTTTTGCAACAATGACATAAATTACTTGGTTAAAAATTGACAGAAATTGAAATGTAATCTAGCTTTGGTAGGCAAGAATAGGCAGAAAGGTACCTGGAACTAGAGCAAAGCACACATGATCAGACAGCATGGGAAATGCAGTTCTTCTGGGACCAATTGAAAGTTCTCACAGGCCAATTCAGTCAGCTGGAGAATCCTTTGTTATCTGTGTTTGGGCATGAAACCACTTCCAGCAGGGTAGCACATACTGAAAGTGACCAAGCCCATTGAAATGCATTCATGGCAGGATGAGTCCATAGATAAAACTGTACAGTGATTTGTGACTGGCAGTGTCAGAGACAGAGAGAGAGGATGAATACTGATCTAATTGTCCCAATGGTACAGTAGAGGGTGCTCTTTGGAGCTTGGATTAAGGCACACTATGGAGAATACAGGAAGTTTTCTATACATACAGTCCAAAGTACAACTGGAATACCAGTAAAAAGCTGGAGGCACTCGGCCGGTCAGAAAGCATTAATGGAGGAGAATGGAGAGTCGATATTTAGAGCCAAGGCCCCAGATGACGAGCCTTGCTGATATTTCAAGTCAAGATTCCAGATGAAAGGTCAGGCAGCATTAATGACAGGAAGTGGACAGTTAAAGAGACCCTTCATCTAGAGCCTTGACTCAAAATATCGACTGTCCATTTTCCTACACAGATGCTGCCTGACCCACTGAGTTCCTCCAGCTTTTTGGCGTGGCTCCAGATTCTAGTATCTGTAGTTCTTTATGTCTACAGTACAAATGACCTGGTGCATCTCTAAATAAAATTTTAGAAAAACAGGTAAAGACCATAAGACATGGAAGCAGAATTAGGCCATTCAGCCCATCGAGTCTGCTCTGCCATTCCATCATGGCTGATCCAATACATCTGCCATCTCACCATATCATTTGATGCCCTGACTGATCAGGAAACAATCAACTTCTGCCTTAAATATACCCACAGACTTGGCCTCCACCATAGTCTGTGACACAACATTCCATAGATTCACTACTCTCTGGCTAATAAAATTCCTCCTTACCTCTGTTCTAACGGGTCACCCCTCAATTCTGTGTCCTTTAGTTCTTGATACCCCCATCACAGGAAACATCCTCTCCACATCCACCCTATCTAGTCCTTTCAATATTTGGTAGGTTTCAATAAAATTCTCCCACATTCTTCTAATTTCCAGTGAGTACAGGCCCTAAGCTGCCAAATGTTCCTCATATGTTAACCCCTTCAGTCCTGGAATCATCCTCGTGAACCCCCTCTGGACTCTCTCCAATGACAACATATTCCTTTCTGAGACATGGGACCCAAATCTGCTGACAATACTCCAAGTGCAGCCTGACTAGTGTCTTAAAGGGTCAGCAGCATCTCTTTGCTTTGAAATTCTGTTCCCCTTGAAATAAATGCCAACATTGCATTGCCTTCTTTACCGTTAAGCTTCTGGGAGTTTTGCATGAGGATTCCCAAGTCCCGATGTCTGAACCTTCTCCTCCTTTAGATAATAGTCCACACTATTGTTCCTTTTACCAAAATGCAGTATCATACATTTCCCAACATTGCATTCTATCTGCCACTTTTTTTGCCCATTCATCCAATTTGTCTGAGATCAATAAAAGGAGAGAACTAGATACAAAATACAAATGGTACCACAATGAGACAACAAAATCATTACCTATCCAAGTAATAAGAGCAAAAAACAAAAAGACCAACATTTACATCAAAAAGGAAACATTTCACAGGATAGCCAGAATTTAATAAAACTCAAGCAGGTAACATGAGGTCAGTATGGGGCTTCGACCATACTCAAAATTGGGCAAGTTTTTTGAAACGAAAGGGAATGTAGTAACATAAATGCTATGAGGTTTGTTGAAGATAATAAATTAATTCTTTAAGGTTCCTTTTCTGACTTAAAAGGACTGATCTTACTTCTTAAGGATCTGTGCTCTGTCCATTTGAATGTGTACCAAGCAATTCAGGGCTCATTCAAATCCCAAAATAAAAAACCCCTTGAGGTAGGAGAATGGGTTTGGAAGAAATAATAAATAAATCAGCCATGACGACGATGGGCTGAATGGCCTAATTCTGCTCCTATGTCTTATGGTCTTTATTATTACAAAACCAACAAGTGGACATTATTTTCAACACAAGGGCCTCATCAAAACATATGTAGGAATGAGAAAGGTCAGCACAGATAACAACATTTTGAACCCAGTGGACTGGCTTAATGTAAGCTGTCCAGTTGTGACAGAAAACCACCCAGAATAATGAAATCAAAATCTACTTTTTAGATATATTGCATCTGGCTTCCATTTGGATAATGCCATCAGTATTATTTATTAGATTTAATCTGGTCAGTTGAAATTAATTTTCCCACTAGTCTTATGGAGAGTACACTTCCACTGTGAATATTAGAGAAAACTAAAACACAAGTATAAAGCAAAGAGAAAGTTGTATCATTTAACTTAGCCCTGAATCCCTGTAGAATCTCCAAAGTCATTTCTCAATTCACTACAATCCAAAGCCAAAATCCACAGAATATTCAAATGTTATAATGCAACTCAGTGTCTCTTGTACAGAGATCTTTTCCCAATGAAATCTTCAACACCATTGAAGAACAAATCAATTACTTAGGAAACATTATTAGGAATGCAGAATTGGAGGATGAAGCAGCATTAAACAAGTCTTGCCTGAAAGTCCATTCACCATTCTGCAGGTTGGGTTACAGACTAGATAGGGACTGATGCTACCGAACTGATCTGTAGAAGTAGATCATACAGCACTGCAGGTCAAACATCACTTCACCCCTTTAGCTGTGCCAGCTCTCCTTACAAGCCTTCCACAATGATGCTTATGATCCTGTGACCTACCATTCCCTCCAAATATGGCCAACATAGTTTATCGGCTCCAGTTTGCATCGATCCCAGAGCAACTGTGCTTCTAAGCTAAGTATACAGAGTTCAGGAAACGCAGGTGTGACAGAGTACCAGGTACAGGTCACCAGCTGGGATGTGAGAAGACGATGTCATACAGCTTCGCCCACTGAGCAAACACGTCCTTCTCGGTGATGAAGCGATGGTGATTCCCCCTCTTGGCTTTTTCATTCCCAATGAACATCATGCATTCATCTGGACCTTTTGGCTCATAATAATGATAGGGTATTCGCTTGTGTTGAGGCTTCCTGTTTTAAAAAGAAATCGCATTAGTTTTATCAATAGGTAAAACATTTAACTACTTATGTCAATAGAAACAGGATCCAACATTTTCAACTGTTAGGGCATATTCTGGAATTAGGGCATGTGGCAAATATTAACCTCAGCAACCAATCATTAGACCTGAACATGGATTGTAGGTTAAATTTAAAATGCAGCCCTGGACAATAGGTTCCTGGAGCTGTGGACAGCAGGTATCTGAGAAACCAGACAATGCTGATTAATATTCATTTTTGGGTAGCTGGAGTGTGGATGCAAAGAAGATGGTGTGAAAATTATATGTAATTCAAAGGAAGCATTGTAGATGCATTGCAAATATAGAATAGCCCTTTAACCTTTAGCTTATAAAAGGTCATGTAATATTACATCAAAAAGGACTCTTCCTCCAGAAAGGTCACAATATGACACCTACTGCTGGTTTTTGTGTTGAATAAACTAATTCTACATTCACTAGCTTCAGTCTCTGTCTGATGGCTTTGTTCACATTACAACATCAACATTTCTCCGTATTTTTGAACACATCTTTCCATGGGTCAGGGTCTCTTTTATTAAGAGGACATGCACAATTCCAAGAGGAGTGTATTTCGGCTATCATTCTATGGAAAGTGGCACATCCAGGTTTCATTCCCCACACCTTTTTATAAAGGGTTGTACTGGCTGGATCACAGTACAAATTATTTTCCACTCCCCAAGTACAGTAGCTTCAGACCCTTTATTCCTTCAGCTGAGAATATCAGCAAACGCAGACTGAAGAAAGAACATAATCTATCTTACTGGGCACTTCTCTCCCAGTACCGGATATAGGTAGGAAACTTATCTAAAAAACAGTAATCTTGGGTTAGGTCATCACAAGGGCATCTCCACACTGCCAGATGGTGAGGCAAATTTTGTGTTGTTGCTTCCTGAATTTGGTGCTAGTATTGTAGTACTCAAAGCTCAAGTTCAGCTAAAAAACTGAATATGCAGGAAAAACTCAGGAAACTAAGCAGCATCTGTGGAAAGAGAAACTGAGGACAATGTATATTTCGTCGCTTCCCTTTCCACAGATGCTGCTGATCCTATTAAATATTTCCAACATTTCCACTTTTATTTCATATTTCCAGCTTTTACTGTTTTTAAAAAAATTCTCAAGTCCCATTAGCTTTAGTTGTCACATGTACATCAAAACATAGTAAAATTGCTTAGTCTGCATCAAGTCAAATCAGCAAGAATTGTGCTGGTGGTAGCCCACAAGTACAGCCAATATACCAAGCCCACAACTTACAAATTCCAGAATGATGACTATTCACAATTCAGGCATCACACTGTAAGAATGATGACAAGATTTTGGAGAAGATGCACAGAAGATTTGCTTGACTGACACAATGGATGAGGTACCTCTGCTATGTAGTGAGTTTGGAGAAACCAGACCTGATCAGATAGGGGTGTTAAAATCGTAAGATTTTCAGTGGAGTAATCATTCCCCTCCATCTCCATCCAGTGACCAGAAATTCATAGGGTATTTACCAAAGCAAGTGGTAACATTAGTTCAAAAAAAGTTTACATTGTAAGTTATGATCATAAATGCACCAACTGATTAAATTAGCTTCCATACCCTATGACATACAAGCAGGAAAGAATTCTTGGTGGCAAAACAAAATTATTGGGCTGTGGGCAATGAATGACAGAAGTGGGATTAACTGGAAAAAGTTAATAGTTGACGTAAAATGGGTCATATGACAAGAATATATTATTTGTAACTCTTGATTTTAGTTACATTTAAATGTATTAATTTAGTTCTTAATTGCATTCAGAGCAACAAGTAACGTAACTTGAGAATAAGGATTTGAGGTCAATTAGAGGGATGATATCTGAGGATCATTTAACAGAAAGCATTATTGCAGGGGAGAAATGCCAGATACGGCACTTAGTATTTTTCTGCAATTATACATGTCATGTCACTAGGCTACTATTCCACAAAAGGAACAACATGTCGCCTGAAAGTGGATAGGGTTACTTGAGGAGAACAATATCAAAGGATTTTGATTTAAAATTAATAGGGAAGAACCAGTTTGGTAAATACAGTATTTGAAAGAAAATATTAGTCTCCAACATTCACAGCTTAAAAAGAACAAGTGTTAAGGTCACTTTTCACAATATTGAATCTCAGTCCCTCTCCTACTCAATAGGCTAGAAGGTACAGCAGTAGCTGTTGTGATTTTAGTCCCACTTGCTCTCCCCACCCCAGCACGAAGGTGGTGTAGCAGCTCTGATGATGAGCACGTACCTGCAGTGATTGGGAGGAACCATTCCATACACATGGACACTGTCGCAGAGCTCAATAGCAATCACCATGGTGAACCAGCCTGTGCTCAGCCAGGAATGCGATTTCTTTCTTCAAAGTCAAATAAGAAAGAAAATCAAATCCCATTAATAATGGGATCCACAGAACAGAACAGGCCATGCAGCTCAAAGTCTACGCAAGTGCTTACATCCCACACTGACCAAGCTCAGCAACTCAAACCCATTATTCACTGATGAAGCAGTACAAATTCTAGTTACCCAGATCAAGACTTGCAAGAGATATGTGGTAAAGATCCATACAAAGTGTTCCCTAATAAGCCCAATGCCATAGGGATTCAGGGTTAAGCTCAGAAAGAGACAAGAAAATTATTTTAAAAAGAAAATAATTGAAGAAAATGATAATGACTACATGCACAAGGTGCTTTGTTAGGATAACAGCACACCACACGTCGCCATGCATGCATTGTTAAACAAAATGCTATTGTGGCTGCATACAGTGAAGACTCAAATTCCTGCCTGATGAGAAAGATGAGGACTGGTTTTAATTCTCCCTTCTATTGTGCCCTCACACTACTTGGTTACACAATGGAACTGATCTCACACACAATTTAACTCCTCCTCACTCACTATTTTGCAGAAGATAAATCTTTTGTTTGTCACAAGATGTTACTTTGTTGCTTCAGCAGTATTGTTTGGCAAGTCAGCTTGCTTCTGTAAACACAAAGACACCTTATCACTAAACCACTGGGTGATACAGTGACCCCAAGTGACTGCCATTGTAAAAGCAGAGAAACTTTTAGAACATGCAGATCACATTTAATGAATTTCATAACATATGCCAGTGATATTAAACCTGATTCTCAGTTGGCAAAACACACATGTAGGAAGAACACCAGCTGCTGAGACACAATGCACATTAGAAAATGTGTGTGTTCGACAATGAGTAATACATGCACGATGAATTGAGACAGAGTTGGATGAAATTAAAAGGAAGTGCAGGGCAGTTTTGGGAGGGAGGAATCATTAATGGCTGTACAAATTTACAACCACTATCAAATGCTCTGGTCATTAGGCAGCAGAGATTGTCCACACAAACACAAGGAATGGCCACAGGCACAGTGAAACTAGGAACAGAGCATGAGACCTGTAATGGAAAGGTGTAATGAAGGTGTAAAAATTTACAAGAGAAAGATTCATTTCAAAGTGTTGCGTATACATTGTCGTAATACCTGTCTCTCCCAGTTTCCCTCTGAAATAAATCATCAAACTGCTGCATCCTCTTCGGAGCAACGATGTACGTGGAGACATTTGGGAACAACGAGCCGACTTGGTGAATGAGTCTGTAGATGCCGCCTTTTCTGTTCTGCATTTTCTGCGGAGGCCCCCAAAAGATGAAGACCATTTCTTGGCTTCTGTTAAGGAACTCCTGGGGTTTCCTCATCACCCGGAAAACACTGGAGTGTGCGACAACCCGCAGCGTTGTTTTACTCCCGACATCCTTCTCGTATCCAGAGGTAGGTGCATCATTCATACGAATGATGCACTCGGTCTCGTCAATTTCTGACCCAGCCTCACTGCCAAGCAAGTGGCTGGAACTGGTGACAAGTGCACACGACCCACAATGGAGCTTCATTGTCTGAAACAGAGCAACAGGGCATTACTGGTGTCAAAGTGACAATCACTAAATTGGTTGCCTCTCAAGAAGATATCGTGGAGAGGGAAGGTGGATTAACATTTCAATGGGGTGGGGAGAGAAGAGAGAGAAGAAAATGACTTTATTTTAAATTTTCCAATTAAGGGGCTAGGGCTATTTGCTCTGTACTTCTGCTTTTTCCTGGTGATTACATAGCCAATAAAACAGTGGAGAAGTGGGGAAAGTGGGCAAGAGTGGTTCAGAAAGGAAAATGTGTTTAATTATGAAGCTTCAGTGTCAGATGTGGGGACTAAGTTTGATGAACTGGAGATCACTGTAAATTGCCACAGAGTCACCTGAAATAATTCATGCAACACACACACAAACTGCAGGAGGAACTTAGTGGGCCAGACAGCATCTATGGAAAAAGAGTACAGTGAACATTACTCCTTCCCATAGATGCTGCCTGGCCTGCTGAGTTCCTCCAGCATTTTGTGTGTGTTACTTGGATTTCCAGCATCTGCAGGTTTCCTCTTGTTTGTGAAAGAATTCACCTCCTGTTCCAGCCTGTAATCAGCTAGTTAGCTTTAAGATCATACAGAATAGACCAGCTTCTTCAGTGCATCATACCCAACTATCAGCACTATATTCCTTTGCTTCACCTTCACCAACTAGTTCCCCCTGCAAGTATCTACCTACTTCCTTTAGAAGATTACCAATAAATCTGCTTTCACCAGGTCAACAAGGAATACTTTCCAGAATCACAAGTTGCAAATTTATCTTTGCATCCTCCAATGAACAATGAATGAATGAACTATGTAACAGTTTCTTCCCCCAAGCTATCAGACTCCTTAATACCCAGAGCCTGGACTGACACCTTACTGCCTTATTGTCCTGTTTATTATTTATTCTAATGCCTGCACTGTTTTGTGCACTTTACGCAGTCCTGGGTAGGTCTGTAGTCTAGTGCAGTTGTTGTGTGTGTTTTTTTCCTCTGTGTTGTTTTTTTACATAGTTCAGTCTAGTTTTTGTACTGAGTCATGTAACAGCATGGTCCTGAAAAACACTGTCTCATTTTTACTATGTACTGTACCCACAGTTATGGTCGAAATGACAATAAAAGTGACTTGACTTGACTTTTGACTTGAATTCAAGTCCCTTGGCACATTAACCATTGTAAATAGAGTTAATTGATGCATGACAAAGTTTAGTCAACGCTTGGGATTTTTCTCAATAAAATCATTAAGACCTAAGAGCAGAATTAGGCCTTTTGACCCACTGTCTGATCCGCCACTCCACAACCTTTGACACCCTTTCTAATCAAGAAACTATCAAACTCGGTTTTAAATTCATTGTCTCCACAGCCATCTGTGGTAATGAACGCCACAGATTCACCTTACTCTGGCTAAAGAAATTCATCCTAGTCTCTGCTCTACACTGAGTCTGTGCTCTGTGGTCCTAGACTCTCCCACTAATTGAAACATCCACTCCATCTTGGCCTTTCAATATTGGGTAGGTTTCAATGAGATTCTGACTCGTTTTTCTAAATTTCAATGAGTACGAACCCAGAACCATCAAAATTTCCTCATAAATTAACTCTTTCTTTCCTGCAATCATTTTTGTAAATTTCCTCTGGACCCTCTCTGTCGCCAGGCAATCCTTTCTTAGACATGGGGCCCAAAACTGCTCACAATACAATGGTCACATGGTTAGAAAATATCCATTAAGGCAAGGACAAGATGAGGTCTCATCAAAAGCTGACTGGTGAATTCTAGGTACTTTATTCAAAATAAAGATTTCGGCGAAGTTAAATGAGATTAACATTTTCAATTAAAATGATTCCTCTGGTTGAACAGTTGAGCCAGTTACCCAATAAATGATTTCCTTACACATTATAATTCCTCAAAACACCAGTTCATCCTCAGTGTGTTAATTATTTACATAAAAGGTTATAACTCAGTCTCCTAAGCCAGCCCCAGATTGTTCACTTAAAAATTGGCAAACACTCAAGTCTGACCCACATCTTCAGACTCCTGTGTCTTCCTTTGAATTAGCCTAATGTTTTGAAGTTATAAAACATAAAAAAATGAAAGGTGTCCACAGTGCAAAGATGGGATTTGATCTCAAGGACTTTGCACCAATCATTTCACTGACACATTATTAGTCACAGGACAAGATCATAAAGGCTTATTCCTCATTTTGGTTTTTCACCACCTGCCAGAGATGGAAACTTTCTTGTCGATATTTAACCTTTCTAGGAGACTTCATGGATCCTGGAGTCAATCTTGAGGGTGCAGAGGAAAGTCTCTTCCATACTCTGTCAGTATGTCATGTTGATGCATATTGCTTTTAAATGCATCATTTTAGGAGTACAACTATGTCAGGCTGTGGCTCAAGTGGTCTGCAAAACAACACTCCCAGTTTAGTCACCTGCGTTAAGTATACAAAAGTGACTTTGCAATTTCAGCCAAGTGGAGACAGATGTTTTCACTTCCATGTTCAGTGCCTAGACTACAATGCAAACAGCCTTCAGTTCCAAAACACCCAGAGGTTGTTTTCATATAACTGGAAAACTGCATCCTGAACCGGCCCACTCTTCCTGGAATTACATTTAGGTGTTACTTTTTGACCAAGCTGCCTCATGGGACCTTGTCAAAGATTTGCCAAAGTCCATGCAGACCACATCAAGCACACAGCCCTCAACAACACATCTTCCTTCCTAAAAGACAATTCAGTTATGCTAGCAAAATAGCTATCTATATATACACAGAGACATATAATACACACACATACAAAAATCTATACATACATACTAAATGGCCTTGCACTACCTCATTATTACTTTATTTTGAATATTTTTGTAATTTATTGTTTCACTGTACACTGCTGCATGGGAACTGATTTCATGTTATCTAACAATGATAATAAATCTGATTCTGATTAATCTGTGCCTTTATAAAGGAAGGTTTGCACTATGTTAATCACCTAAGTTTAACTAACTGGCCTGCAATTACTTTATATATCCCTTTCTTTTTTAAGGCGCAATATAATTCTAGCAGCTTTTCCATCCACGCATTCTGGTCATGTGACCAGAGAGCTGGTCAAAGCTTTTGCTACCCTAGCAAAAGACATTCAACAATTCTGATGAAGGCTTTCATGTAGGCTGTCAGGTTGGGAGAACATGTTACAGAGTTCCACGCTTATATGTTAATAGATTTCACAGAAATCAAAGAGTGGAGACATTTCCTCACCTTGTTTCCTGAAACTGGAAGATAATCATCTTTTGTAACCCATTTCTTTAAACTTGATGGTGCATGAGTCAAAGCATCATGGACAAAGTGTCCTTTATAATTAATGGAGTTGTTGCCGCTGCTGGAATTATAGATGATCAGGAGAGTGGTCAATACGAAGATCACTAGAGCGATTACAAATCTCTCAGCCTGCAATGAAATCACAAGGAGGAAGTGAGTTTGCAAGATGTACAGGATTCTGGCAACAGACAACAGCTATTCAAATAATGATCTGCCACATTTACTTTGGGGAAAATAAGGATGGTGTCTGCATCAGTTTCAAATTGCCTGATTTTTACTTCTCCTGAGAAATTATAGGTTATGGGACACAAAAGGTTGGGACCAAAATAACAACCTTTACATAGTATTGTATTTCAGTGTTGTATTCTCATTTCAAAAGATCCACATAACGGACAGTCATACAACTATAACACTGCAAATTACTGTCATGTGCACAGAGCATTTATAATCTACATTTACATAGTACCTCCTTGATGCCCCGGAGCAGTGAACAGTACCTGACATTAACTCTCAAAGGAAATGAGTTAATTTACTAGTGGAGAGGTTTAAAGAACATTTTAATGCAGCAGAGAGGAAGACTAAAATTGCTGACTTAAGAGGTTGAAGTCTAAAATTGCTGAAGGCAAGATGATTGCTGGTGGTGAGTTTAAAAAATTGGGTACATTCAGTTATACAGAGATCTCAGGGGGCACTATGACTATAGGAGTTACATAGATGAAAATGGGAGAAGGAAAAGTGATGTATGGACATACTTGAAAACTAGGAAGAGGAAATGCAAAGCAATGATCGTCCAGGAGCCAACACAGATCACTGAGAACATGGACGATGGATATGTTCACATGAATAAATGAAGAGGAATGTGAAACAACATTTTGTTGGCAAGAGAAACCTTGCAATGTTGTTGCTAAAAACTGCAGAGAACGCAGGACGGTTAAGAATAGTATTTCAAGAATATAATAAAACAGAAATTTACAGCACATTACAGGCCCTTTGGCCCACAACGTTGTGCCAACCACGTAACCTATAAATTCCAAGTAATTATAATAATTCCAAATCAAGGGACTTTCATGGAATCTATTTAAAACACTAAGTCAGCATCAGGTGAATCATTGAGGCCAATTCCAGATACCAAAATATTGCAAGTCATGACAGTGACAGAGATAGTTTAAGAGTTGTCCTGGTCTTGGGGATGATTTTTATTTATTATTTATTGACATACAGCATGGAGAAGGCCCCAACTTAATCCTAGCCTAATCACAGGACAATTTACAATGTCCAATTAACATACCAAACAGTATATCTTTTGGGCTGTAGGAGGAAACCCGTGTAATGACGGGGTGAATGTAGAAACTCCTCACAGAAGGTGGTGGGAATTGAACCCAGGTCACCTGTCCTAAATTAGAAACAAAAGAGATTCTGCGGATACTGGAAATTTACAGCAACGCACACACACACACACACACACACAATGCTGGAGGAACTCAGCAAGTCAGACAGCATCTATGGATGGCAGTAAACAGCTGACGTTTCAGGCCAAGACTTTATTCCCCTCCCAGACTCCTCTAGCACTTTGTGTGAGTAGCTAAGCTACAACTTGTTAGGTGTTTAAAATATGAAACATTTAAACAGAGTAAATAAATATAAAATGTGTTCCCATGACTTAAGGATTAACTGCAAGCAGATAAACAGAATACCGTCAAATGAGCAAAATATTAGAATTTCTTCCTTAAAAATGTAATGACTGATTAAGAATTGGATTGCACCGTATGATATTAGAATTAATAGTAGGCCTTTCAAAAGGAAAGCAGGACAATAGTTGGAGAAAAAAATAGGAAGTGTGAGGTAATGTGGGTAACTCAGTTGCTCTTCTGAAACAGCTGGTGCAGATTCAACAGCCAAACTGTCACTGTTATGTGCTATATATTACAATTCCAAACTAGATAAAAGAATGGATTGTGGCTGGTTTATAAAAGTTGCTTTAATTATATGCCCAATAAATACCAAAAGACGTGACAATTGAAATTGAGAAGCAGTAAGCCTTGGAAATACAGACTAGCATTTGTAAAATAGATGAAAGATCCTGAAAACAAAACTCTTGCTGAGTTTTTAAAGCAGTTGCTGTTAAAGACAGTAAACACCTCACCGTATTTTTCATGTCGTTTGAGGCCGTTAGCAGCAGCACTACACCTGTGAACGTTGCATCCTCACCTCAAACATGCCTGGAATAAAAGACAACAAGGTCTAAACTTGCATGATAGAAACTGAAAAAAACATATCTGCTCAACCTTAACTGACTCAAATAATTAGAAACACAAGAACTAAAAGTGCTGGAAACACTCAGCAGGTCAGGTAGCGTCTATAAAAAAGAGAAAGGGTTACCATTTTGAGTTTAATATCCTTCTTTAGAATTGTGAAGTAGAAACTAGGTTGAGTTTAAGTTGTGGCAAGGATGGGGGAAAGAGACCAATGAGACAACAGGTCAAGGTGAGGCCAGGCTGTAAACAATATCTATCGGTCAAAGGGTAAATGGTGGAGAGGGAGAAAAAACCTGGACAAAGGAATTGTTAGATCTGGGGATAATGTTATCCAGAAAGTTCCTCCGAAGTCAACAATGAGGTGCAAATCATAAGGTTAAAGCCATTTTATTAGCTTTCAGAAAGTACAGACATCCAAAAACTATCAAGAGCTCTTCTCTTACTGCAGCAATGGAAGTCCTCCATCTCTGTTGTTCAGAGCTTCCTTCATCACATCAGTAACCTTCCCTCAGTTTTCACTACTGTCAGTCACTAAGTCCCAGGAGAAGACCCAGGAATGCCGTCACACTCAGATGTAGAAGGATTCTTCATTGCTGTTTTTGCAAGAGTTTTGTTTAACTAGTCAGGATTGTTAGCCCTGAGCTGAACCCTTGAACCTGGAGGACCCATGGACTGTACTTAGTCTGACCTCTACCCTTTGACCTGTTTGGCATGGGTGACCCTACCAAGAGCCAAAGCACGAGGCCCTGACTCCAGCCAATGTACTGTAGCACTGCGGGTCATCGAGGCTCACAAGCCTCCAAACCACGACAGGTTGTGGTCCTCTTGGAGGATTAAGAGCTAACCATACCATTCAAAATCTAAACATTTAAATCCACGTTAAATTCCTCTCCTTTCTCCAGCTCTGTATCCCTTTTGCCAATCACCTTTCCAGCTCTCAGCTTCACCCCACCCCTGCCGGTCTTCTCCTATCATTTCGCATTTCCCCCTCCCCCTCCTACTTTCAAATCTCTTACTATCTTTCCTTTCAGTTAGTCCTGACGAAGGGTCTTGGCCCGAAACCTCAACTGTGCTTCTTTCTATAGATGCTGCCTGGCCTGCTGCGTTCCACCAGCATTTTGTGTGTTATTTAAATTCATGTCTTTACTTTAAAAACTGCATTTTGCTTACAGCTACTCCTTTCTGTTGAAGTGAATGGAGTTACATGAACCTGGAGCAGGCTTCCCTAGTGACTGCTTGGAACCTATAGGAAGCTGGCACTGTCACTAGACTGTTAGAATTCCAACATCCAGGCACAGCAGCCAAACATGCTTACAAGGACATCCTAAACGTTTTCTCCAGGCAACCCTTCAGCTACTAGAATCTTGCAGAAAATCCTGTGTGAATATATTTTAAAATGTACTCATTAAAGGTGCAGACTCGAGGGGCCACAGTGCAGACTCGAGGGGCCGAATGGTCTACTTCTGCACCTATTGTCTATAAATACCAAACCATAAAACATTAATGCCCAAGTTACCCTGAGGCTAACTCGCTGTGTTATTCAATTAAAATACTGAGCAAGAGTTAGGTCTTCCCTAAACCCATCTAGGCTAATCTTGAACAAAGAATTACAGGAAGTGCTAGAAATACTTAGCATGTCAGGCAGCTTTTATGGAGAAAGCTACTCAACCAGTATTCAAGATAATGACCATTTGTCTTAAGACAATCCAGAAGTAAACCATGCATTTGGTGGCCAAAAGACAAATACCTGGTTTCTGCTTTAAAAAAAGACTGAACAACAAAACAAACCAAAGAAGAGAGGACTTTTTGAAAGAGGAGAACCTGAATGGAGACAGGAAAAGTATCTATTCCGAATGTGCTACAGTACATTGGCTGGAGTCAGGGCCTCGTGCTTTGGCTCTTGGTAGGGTCACCCATGCCAAACAGGTCAAAGGGTAGAGCTCAGACTAAGTACAGTCCATGGGTCCTCCAGGTTCAAGGGTTCAGCTCAGGGCTAACAATCCTGACTAGTTAAACAAAACTCTTGCAAAAACAGCAATGAAGAATCCTTCTACATCTGAGTGTGACGGCATCTTTTATCTTCGCATTTTCATTCACTTTACAAAAATATATTATTTTGTTTAACATAGAAGCAGAAAGACTTGAATGTTCAATTATACACGTCATCACTCTTTGACGTAACCAGTTGGTACAGATGTTATCCCTCAGTAAGTGTTATGTAGGCAATAGTTCAGGTGGTAAGCCAGTTACCGTGGCTTGCTCTGCCGAACAGTTTTGTAGGCCTTAGACAAATGTGATTTCATGCAAGTGACTCCATGGACACACCATTAAAATTAAGTTGGAGCACCAAAACTTGCAAAAAGACAGTGACTATCTTCCAATAAAAACTATAATCCTCAGCTCAGACTTGCAACTTTACCATGTGCATTGCGATCCAGCAAAGACATTATATATTATCTTGCAAAACAACATGGAAGAGGCAGATTGGATTAGGTAAATGGGAATCATTGATTGGTACAAACAGTGAGCCAGAAGGCCTGCTCCTGTTCTGTACATTCTATGTAACACAAGCTATTTATATAGTTAAGCTGTTGGTATATACTTAATGTACACTCAGTGGCCACTTTATTAGGTATGCCTGCCTGTACATCTGCTCATTAATGCAAATATCTGATCAGCCAATAATATGGCAGCAACTCAATGCATAACCACGTGCAGACATGGTCAAGGGGTCCAGTTGTTGTTCAGACCAAACATCAGAATGGGGAAGAAATGTGACCAATGTGAACTTGATTCTACAATGATGGGGTAGTCTGAATATCTCAGGAACTGCTGATCTCCTAGGGGTTTCATGGACAACAGTGACTAGAGTTAACAAAGAAAAACAAAACAAAAACAATTCAGCCAGTTCTGTGGATGAAAATGCCTTGTTAATGAGCGAGGTCAGAGGAGAATGGCCACACTGGTTCAAAGTGACAGGAAGTGAACAGTAACTCAACTAACCACCCATTATAATAGTGGTGCAAACAGAAGAGCATCTCTAAATATACAATACGATGAACCTTTAAGTGGATGGGCTACAAAAGCAAAAGACCAAAGACATACACTCAGCAGCCACTATCACATACAGAAGATACTGAATAAAGCCTGTCCAATCAGGGTAAGAATATGAACGCACACATACATACAGAGTAGAAAAGAATGCTCATGCTTAACGTGCACTATAAGTATATGGTGGAAGTTGCACTTGACCAGTCTTAAACAAAAAGCTACAGCAAGAAGCTCACGGTGATGGTATCAGAATAAACAACCAAGTGAAAAATCGCTCATCTGCTGCCCAAGCATTGTTGCAAAAACCTGTGACACTTCTGGACCCATGCAGAACCATGCTGTCCTTGCATGCATGTACTGAAAGCATCCCCCGGCATGTTAATCAAGAACCCCCGGCATCCAGGCCATGCTCCCTTCTCACTGCTGCCATTCTCAAGTGTTCAAATACACGTTCACTTTTGCAAAGCCGTGGTTAATACACCTTCACATTCACAGTGACCAAAGACAAGCAGATGTTTCTGAATAACTATTAAGGTTCAATCTGATTGATTAATTAATTAACTGACATAAATAGGCCCTTCAGGCCCTCTGAGCCACACCACCAAGTAACACCCAATTTAACCTTGGCCTAATCACGGGACAATTTACAATCATCAATTCACCTTCCAACCGGTATGTCTTTGGACTGTGGGAGGAAACTAGGGGTTCACAGAGCAAATTTACAAACCTCTACAGGCAGCTGCAGGAATTGAACCTGGATCGCTGGAACAGTGAAGCGTTGTGCTAATCACTTAGCTACTGTGCTGCCCGATATGAATACTCACTGTTGTCAAATGATATCCAACCTGCAGCGACAACATGGAGTTAGCCTTAGGTGGATAATAGTTCACATCCAGGTATAGAATTCCACTAATCACAAGGGAAAGTTGACAGTGGAAAATTATGAAAAGTCATCATGGATATGGGAGACTAAGCACAACGCTGAACATAATGTTGTATCTGCCTTACCCCCAATGTACCCGCATGCCCACCTTGCCCCAGTTTACTAACCTCCAAGTTATTAGGTAAATTTAAATGGAGATTGATAGATTCTTGATCAGGAAGGCATCAAAGGTTATGGGGAGGAAGCAGGAGAATGGGGTTCAGAAGGATAATAAATCAGCCATTTTGGAATGGTGGAGCAGACTCAATGTGTCAAATGGCCTAATTCTGCTGCTATGTCTTATGGTCCTCGCCTACACAAAGGAATCTTACAAATATAAGCTAAACTTTGCCAAGGCAAATATATTTTGTTCACAGGGAAACATGGTCACAGGTGTAGAATATTGCCAACAAAAATAACAGTGCCACATGCTGGACGTTTTCATCCTTTGCAATTTAAAGTGTCCAATTTGTTGGAATGGCCACTGACAGGGGTGTCATTTGTCTAAATCCCACCTCCACATGACCTTGGAATAAAACAAACTGGCGACATACAAAAAGACAATTCGATTTTTTTTAAATATAAAAAAGCTAAATTCTGCTTTGTCATCAGATTTGGCCATGCTGCATTTGGGCACTAGCTGTAGGATCTTAGAAGCTGTGATCCACTCATTTGCAAAGTCAGGAGAGCAGAATTACTACTTCTGTCAAGTAAAATCTTCCACTAATATTGGAATAGATCTGCCCATAAATGGGCAATTCCTGAGTACCACAGTTTTCTCTATTGAGAGCTGACCGAGGGAGATGTTGATCTTAACGTTCTTTTTGTGCAAATGTCCAAAATATGTTTTCCAAACAGTTCAGAAGTGATTTTATTTGCATGTAAAGAGTTAATTTAAACAGAAATTGTGACACCTGATAGCCCAAGTGTGGTGCTTCCGTTGGTACACCCAAGTAAAAGCTAAAACACTGCCTTGTCTCACCATGGGGCTGGTATCTTGTTTCAAAATGGTTGTTGTGATGTGTCTAGTGTGGTAGTGTGGTGGGTAGTGCTCATCGCTCTCACTTTCAGCTTCCACCACTGGCCAGCAGTCTTGTAAAATGGAGAGCTGAACGTGCGAGTCTCTCCCTGCCAGTACACAGCCTCTCCAACAGCAAGCCTCATGTGGTGCCTCCTTGCTGGCAACACACGGAAACTGAACTCCTTGAGGACTCAGGCTGAACGACAGAGGATGGGGAGGAGGTGTGTCCCCTGCCCATGTAGCGTGCAGGCCCACCAGCGGGTGGACACACCCTGGTGGTTGTGAACCAGATCCCCAGCAATGGATAGATAGCCCCACTGCCTGGTGGGCAGCCCCGGGAGAGACAAAGGCTACAGGAGTAAACTCAGACAGCAAATCTGGAGTGGAGCCCCTAAGGCGGCTGGACATCACTGAACATCCTCCCGGCAGCTCCTGCAGCCACGCTGCTGCCAAACGTATTGCTTCACAAGCTTTCGTTTGGACTACGATGGTGAGGCCGGGAGGGGGATCTTGATGACCGGGCATCTCAGGATCTGCATACCTTCTGCCCAGGCTTGTGATGTTGATCATCACCCATTGTCCTTCGAGACAGACAGCTGCCAACCAACCAGTTACAACACTTCCTGGCACAACCTCATGGCTGGGAAGCAGATGCAAGATGATGGAAAAGAAAAAAAATAAATCAGCCCCATACAGCTCAGGAGAAAGCCTAATTTCTTTATAGCACTGGCCTCAATAACTATGTTGGCTCACAGAGCAAATCTACTCCATCACCATGCTCTTTGCAATCTATCCCCAATCCCTCCTCCATATTCTACCACTCATTTACAGTACACTGGGAATAATTTACAGTGACCAATTAACCTGTCAATCTACAGGTTCTTTTTGATGTCGGAGCTCCTCAAGGGAAACCACATGTCTATGGCAGAATGTGCCAACTCCACTCAGTCGGTGGAGCCCAGGTCACTGAAACCGACAGACAGCAGATCTACTAAGTGTGCCTCTATATCGTCGGTATAAGCATTGAAGACTGTGCGTCCTTTACTTCAAGTTTTAAACAAGTCAAAAAAAAACACGCACAGCAGGCTGAACCAGAATCTGAGCCACAATCTTTTACAATCCTGTACTTAATTCCCACTTCCACCCTTCCTCCATCTTCCTTGCAATTTCCTTTTGAAAGTTATTATTCAACATTCAGACTAGTGGCTCCCAACCTGGGGTCCACGGACCCCTCGGTTAACGGTCCATGGCATAGCTGGGAACACAAAGTCTGCAGATGCTGGAAATCCAAAGCAGCACACACACACACAAAAAATGCTGGAGGAACTCAGTGGTCAGGCAGCTTCAATGGAAAAATGGTGAACAGTCGACACTTCAGGCTGAGACCCTTCATCAGGGCTCACAAAGGGTCACGGCCCAGAACGCCAACAGTTTACTCTTTTCCACGGATCCTGCCTGGCCTGCAGAGTTCCTTCAACATTTTGAGAAAGTTGGGAACCCCCATTTCAGACCACGTGTACCAAGCCAGACTAAATTGCTCTGCAAAATAAATTTTTATTGTCACTCCAGCAATGCTCTTAAAACTGATCTCCAATTATTAGCAACAATTATTCACTCCAACAAAAATCTTCACAGTATAATTTAATTTCCATGCAGTATTACTTCAACATTTCTACCATTCTAGACTGAAAATATGAAGACTATGAAGGTAAAGCAGACACTGGAAAAATAAAATTATTTATGTAGCATAAAATATCAGGTCCTGTGAAGAGAATCACTCACAGCTTACATCTTTACTACAGCAACATTACCCTGTTAATAAATTTGCAAATTTCTCCCTGGAATCCAGCACCTCCTTCAGACTTTGCTCCCAACAAAGCAGTTCTGCATTGAACACTTATGATCTATTCAATTCTCAGAGTCAGCTACAGAACTGACTAAAGGTTGTAAAATACAAACAAAATGCAAGTAAATAATTAAAAGGAGCACCTACAAAAGTAAACAGGGACATCCGTAAACAGAGTCATTAAGTTAAAGAAAACTACAGCACAGAAACTGGTCCTTTGTCCCATGCTGGAACCGTGTAAACTGCCTAGCCCCATCGACCTGCCTCGGGACCATACCTCTACCATCCATGCATCTATCCAAACTTTGCTTAAATGTTAAAATTGGGCTCACATGCACCACTTGCGCTGGCCACTCATTTCGATCTTCCATGACCCTCTAAATGAAGTTTCCCCTTATATTCCCCTTAAACACTTCACTTTTCACCCTTAACCCATGATCTTTGGTTGTAGTCCCACCCACCCTCAGTGGAAAAAGCCTGCTTACAGTTATCCTATCTATACCCCTCAATTTTATCTACTCTATCAAATCTCTTCTCAATCTTCCAGGTTATAAGGAATAAAGTCCTAACCTATTCAATCTTTTCTTTTAACTCAGGTCCCCAGACCCGGCGACATCCTTGTAAATTTCCTCTGAACTCTTTCAACCTTACTTACACTTTTCCTGCAGGTAGGTGACCAAAACTCCACAAACGTGTGAGCATGAAGCTGACACATATACACAAGCTCTTCCATTCCTGAGAATGGAAATGGACTGTTATCTAATGGCAAAGAAAGGCCACATATACACTTAAGGGCAGCAATCAATATCCTAAATTATAGTCATTTCCAGTTCAATGCATTCTCTTCTGCAGAAGTGTACGAAAATGAACCAGACCATTCACAGCCTCGACATTACAAAGAATTCAGACAACAGTCTCAGACCATATAATGGAGCCATTAGCATGACTTCTTAATTTCAGCTGTATCATTTCCACCTCTGCCTCGGTTCATTGCTTGCTAAAGCTCTGATCTACAAGATTGTTTTCTGCAGGCGTTACTCTTATCTGCAAGAGGCAGCCTTTGCTTTCCCCTCCAACAACTTAAAATTTTGCCAGCCTCCTCCTATCCTGGACCAGTTTCCAATAAACCATCATGTCAACCTTCAGAGACTCCAAGGAAAACAATGCTTAGTCTAAAACTTTCAAAACTGTTGCCTTTGTTTTCAAAACTAAGGAACTCACCCCTCAGTATCTCCAATCTCCTTCAAGACACCTGGCTTCCTCCATATTTTTTTTTAGTTCATTCAAAAATAAAATGCCTCAGCGTTGGTGGCTATGCCTTCAGCTGCTAAAGCTGGAAGTTCTGGAACGCCTTCACTAAATCCATTTTTTTTGCCATCTCAAGATAAGCCCGTCTTTTTGACCAACATTTTGAATTATCTACTCTGTTTGGGTGGCAGGGCGGAGAGAGGTCGCTGCCAAAGAAATTGTAAGGTGCCCCTTCCCTCCACTAACCTGCAGGTCACCCTTGGGGAAGGTGTAGCACCTGCTTAGCCCCCCGACCAGGGTCATGTAAAGCCACGAGAGCAGGTGCTGGATGGTCGTATGAGCAGCTGGTGCATATCACAATAACTGGTTATGCGACCCCCACCCCCAACACAAAGCAGACAATCTCTGAAGAGTATTCATAATGGCTGGGGTCACCCGTCTTGTAAAGACACTGCCCTGAAGGTGGCAATGGTAAACAACTTCAGTAGAAAAATTTGCCAAGAACAGTCATGGTCAAAGACTGTGATTGCCCATGTCATATGACATGCACATAATGATGATACCGCTTTATATGTGAGCTGGTGTCAAATCTTGGTTTGATTACTCTCCTATGAATTACTTAGAGGAGGCTTACAGAAAGTAGGGTGGGGTACATGGAAGAATCTTGGTTTCAGTCGTACTCCAGTCTCATCCCTCAACTACATCTCCGGTATATTGACAACTGAATTGGTGGTACATCCTGCACTCATAAAAAATTTTAAAATGTCTTTGCAATTCCCATCCTGCTCACACCTTCACATGGTCTATTTTTGACTCTTCTTCCCTGGATCACTCATCTCCCTTACAGGAGGTATGGTAGCCACAGACATCCATTACAAGCCAACATACTCCAAGGGTCTCAGCCCCAACCATTGACTGTACTTTTCCACAGACGCTGCCTGGCCGGTTGAGTTCCTCCAGCATTTTGTGTCTGTTGAACATATTTCAACATTTATTTTGATAGCTTTTATCTCCCGCCCTGCTTACTGTAAAGACCGCATTGCATTCTTGCAAATCTTTTCTTGTTGAACCTGTTCCAATGATGAGGTGGCTCTGAGCAGCTTTCTTTTTCCCTGAATAGTGACTTCCCTTTTACCATAGGTGACAAAGCTGTTGATCACATTTCATTTCTTTCCTGCACTTCCACTCTCAAATCCTCTTTCTGGGCAGAACAAATAAAGAGTTCCCTGGGCTTCTCACCTTCTATCCCAGAGGCAAACGTGTGGAAGGCTCATTTCTGTTCTGCACAGGTCCAGGACTCAAAACCCTCTGAGACATGAAAACAAATCAATCATGTCTTAAATGGGCAGCCCTGATTTTTTAAATGAGTGATCCTTTGTTCAAATTTTCTCGAAAGAGACCCTCCCCTCGCCCGTCCTATCACAACTGCTCAGGGTCTTTTATGTCTAGTCAAGGTACTGCTCGCTCTTCCAGGTTATCAGTCGGGTAAACTTCCAGCTTTCAATGCATATACATCCTTTCTTAAATACTGAAACCAACACAAGACATAGGAATACTTAGGAAAAAGACAGATATCTACAATAAATACAGGCAGCATGGAGTAAATGAGGTGCTCGAGGAATATAAAGAATGTAAAAAGAATCTTAAGAAAGAAATTAGAAAAGCTAAAAGAAGATACGAGGTTGCTTTGGCAAGTTAGGTGAAAATAAATCCAAAGGGTTTCTACAGTTATATTAATAGCAAAAGGATAGTGAGGGATAAAATTGGCCGCTTAGAGAATCAGAGTGGACAGCTATGTGTGGAGCCGAAAGAGATGGGGGAGATTTTGAACAATTTATTTTCTTCGGTATTCACTAAGGAGAAGGATATTGAATTGTGTAAGGTACGGGAAACAAGTAGGGAAGTTATGGAAACTATGTCGATTAAAGAGAACGAAGTACTGGCACTTTTAAGGAATATAAAAGTGGATAAATTTCCAGATCCTGACAGGATATTCCCTAGGACCTTGAGGGAAGTTAGTGTAGAAATAGCAGGGGTTCCGACAAAAATATTTCAAATGTCATTAGAAACGGGGATGGTGCCGGAGGATTGGCGTATTGCCCATGTGGTTCCATTGTTTAAAAAGGGTCCTAAGAGTAAACCTAGCAATTATAGGCCTGTCAGTTTGACGTCAGTGGTGGGTAAATTAATGGAAAGTATTCTTAGAGATGGTATATATAATTATCTGGATAGTCAGGGTCTGATTAGGAACAGTCAAAATGGATTTGTGCGTGGAAGGTCACGTTTGACAAATCTTATTGAATTTTTTGAAGAGGTTACGAGGTAAGTTGACAAGGGTAAAGCAGTGGATGTTGTCTATATGGACTTCAGTAAGGCCTTTGACAAGGTTCTGCACGTAAGGTTAGTTAGGAAGGTTTAATCTTAGGAAGGTTTAGGTATTAATATTGAAGTAGTAAAATGGATTCAACAGTGGTTGCATGGGAGATGCCAGAGAGTAGTGGTGGATAACTGTTTGTCAGGTTGGAGGCCGGTGACTGGTGGTGTGACTCAGGGATCTGTACTGGGTCCAATATTGTTTGTCATATACATTAATGATCTGGATGATGGGGTGGTAAATTGGATTAGTAAGTATGCAGATGATACTAAGGTAGGTGGCATTGTAAATAATGAAGTAGGTTTTCAAAGCTTGCAGAGAGATTTAGGCCAGTTAGAAGAGTGGGCTGAATGATGGCAGATGGAGTTTAATGCTGATAAGTGTGAGGTGCTATATTTTGGTAGGAATGATCCAAATAGGACATACATGGTAAATGGTAGGGCACTGAAGAATGCAGTAGAACAGAGTGATCTAGGAATAATGGTGCATAGTTCCCTGAAGGTGGAATCTCATGTGGATAGGATGGTGAAGAAAACTTTTGGTATGCTGGCCTTTATAAATCAGAGCATTGAGTATAGGAGTTGGGATGTAATGTTAAAATTGTACAAGGTATTGGTAAGGCTAAATTTGGAGTATTGTGTACAGTTCTGGTCAGCAAATTATATGAAAGATGTCAACAAAATAGAGTACAGAGAAGATTTACTAGAATGTTGCCTGGGTTTCAGCACTCAAGTTACAGGGAAAGGTTGAACAAGTTAGGTCTTTATTCCTTGGAGCATAGAAGGTTGAGGGGGGACTCGATAGAGGTATTTAAAATTATGAGGGGGATAGATAGAGTTGATGTGGATAGGCTTTTTCCATTGAGAGTAGGGGGAGATTCAAACAAGAGGACATGAGTCGAGACTTAGGGGGCAAAAGTTTAAGGGTAACACAAGGGGGAATTTCTTTACTCAGGGAGTGGTAGCTGTGTGGAACGAGCTTCCAGTAGAAGTGGTGGAGGCGGGTTCAGTATTGGCATTTAAAGTAAAATTGGATATGTATATGGACTGGAAAGGACTGGAAAGGAATGGAGGGTTATGGGCTGAGTGCGGGTCAGTGGGACTAGGTGAGAGTAAGCGTTCGGCATGGACTAGAAGGGCCAAAATAGACTGTTTCTGTGCTGTAATGGTTATGTGGAATCACAATGTTGGCTCAATAATGCACTTTACAACTGCAGCATAACCTCACGGTTCACTCTTATGTCTCATTTCACTGAAAATAAATAATAATTTGTTAACTTTCCTAATCATTTGTTTTAGCTGTATATCATCCTTTTGCAAACTACAGCTTTACTATCTCTCACCATTTATATCGTATGCTTCTCTTATTTTTCTGTTGTAATAGCAAAATTCCTACGTTATACTCTGCTTCCCAGATCTTTGTTCACTCACCATATTTCTTTGTAGTCAACTTATTCTACTTCAGAACATATTTTCCTACCCAGCTTTGCATCATCAGCATACATGGCAATCATAACTTCAGTCCTTTCATCCAGGTCATTTATATAAAGCAGTGATTCCCAAAATGGGTGATATGGATTTATATTGCTTCAGTATTCACTATGGAAAAGGATCTTGTTGATTGTAGGGATGACTTACAGTGGATTGAAAAGCTTGAGCATATAGACATTAAGAAAGAGAATATGGCAGAGGTTTTGGAAAGCGTCAAGTTGGATAAGTCTCCGGGACTGGACGAGATATACCCCAGGCTACTGTGGGAGGCGAGGGATGAGATTGCTGAGCCTCTAGCAATGATCTTTGCATCATCAATGGGAACGGGAGAGGTTCCGGAGGATTGGAGGGTTGCAGATGTTGCTCCCTTATTCAAGAGAGTAGAGATAGTCCAGGAAATTATAGACCAGTGAGTCTTACTTGGTAAGTTGATGGAAAAGATTTTGAGAGGCAAGATTTATGAGCATTTGGAGAAACATAATATGATTAGGAACAGTCAGCATGGCTTTGTCAAAGGTAGGTTGTGCCTTACGAACCTAATCGAATTTTTTGAGGATGTGACTAAACATGTTGATGAAGGTAGAGCAGTAGATATAGTGTATATGGATTTCAGCAAGGCATTTGATAAGGTACCCCATGCAAAGCTTATTGAGAAAGTAAGGAGGCATGGGATTTAAGGGGACCTTGCTTTGGTGATCTAGAATTGGCTTGCCCACAGAAGGCAAAGAGTGGTTGTAGATCGATCATATTCTGCATGGAGGTCAGTGACCAGTGGTGTGCCTCAGGGATCTGTTCTGGAACTCCTTCTCTTTGTGATTTTTATACATGACCTGGATGAGAAAGTGGAGGGATGGGTTTGTAAATTTGCTGATGACTCAAAGGTTGGGGGTGTTGTGGATAGTGTGGAGGGCTGTCAGAGTTTACAGCGGGACATCAAAAGGATGCAAAACTGGGCTGAGAAGTTGCAGATGGAGTCAACTCAGATAAGTGTGAGGCGGTTCATTTTGTAAGACAAATATGATGGTAGAATATAGTATTAATGGTAAGACTCTTGGCAGTGTGGAGGAATAAAGGAATCTTGGGGTCCGAGTCCATAGGTCACTCAAAGTTGCTGCGCAGGTTGACACTGTGGTTAAGAAGGCATATGGTGCATTGGCCTTCATCAACCATAGGATTGAATTTAGGGGGGGGGGAGGTAATGTTGCAGCAATATAGGACCCTGGTCAGACCCCACTTGGAGTACTGTGCTCATTTCTGGTTGCCTTACTACAGGAAGGATGTGAAAACTATAGAAAGGGTGCAGAGGAAATTTACAAGGATGTTGCCTGGATTGGGGAGCATACCTTATGAGAACAGGATGAGTGAACTCAGTCTTTTCTCCTTGGAGTGGCAGAGGATGAGAGGTGACCTGATAGGGGTATATAAGATGATGAGAGGCATCGATCGTGTGGATAGTCAGAGGCTTTTTCCCAGGATTGTAATGGCTAACACGAGAGGGCACAGTTTTAAGGTGCTTGGAAGTAGGTACAGTGGAGGTGTCAGGGGTAAGTTTGTTTTTTACTCAGAGAGTGGTGAGTGCATGGAATGGACTGCCAGCGACGGTGGCGGAGGTGGATACAACAGGGTCTTTTAAGAGACTTTTGGATAGGTACATGGAGCTTAGAAAAATAGAGGGCTATGGGTGACCTTAGGTAATTTCTAAAGTATATGTTTGGCACAGCATTGTGGGCCAAAGGGACTGTATTGCACTGTAGGTTTTCTTTGTTTCTATCATGTCCCTGTGAGAAGATGGAGTTCCTAAGGGACAATAAAGATCAAGTGGATGGCAAAAGGGGTGCTCATTAGCAAGAGGGGTTAGCTGAGGGATTAAAGGCTTAATTTAAATTAATTACTTACTATAACCATTTGATTCTCAGCGCCTCATAATTGATTACAATGTTTACATAATCACTTCATCTCTTACTAACAGCTTTCTCTTAAGATTTTGCTGAAAGCATGTTATGGTTGTTGAAAAGTGACACTTTGTCAGATCCTGAGAAATCTGGACTGAAGAAATTGTGTCATTTTCAGGCCTGTCCCATGTATTATTGCCGTTCACTACTGTAGTACAGTGTTAGCTAGTATGTGAATTAAGGCATAACATTCAGTGGGGCAATGAAACTGTTCGGGCTGCTTGAACATTTGAAGAGAATACATTCTGATAAAGCAAACAGGAACTTGGTTTATTTTCAGTCACTTTGTGGAAAGATTTAAAAAATGGAAAATACTTCAAAGCATGTCTGCCAGCACTCAACAACAAAACAGTGATGGTTTGCATGCAACATACAACATGCCAGTGCTGACTGCTAAATCTGGAAAGCCCATACAATTGGAGAAGAACTGATTCTGCCAGCATTAAGTTCTGAATACGGTTTTGCACAAATCACCAGACCAAATAATTAAAGTGATGTTGCTCAGTGACAGCTCTTTTCAAAGGTGAGTAGATGGAATGTCTGAGAATGTGGAAGACACATTGCGCAACGTGAGGAAGACAGAACTTGAGCTGCAGTTGGATGAGTCAACTTTGCCAGGCAATGAACTTTTGTTTCTTGGTTATATTCATTCATAAAAGATGAATGAATATTTCAAGCATTATTATTAGCAAGGGGCCTAGAAACAGATGTGAAGGAGGAGTCAATATTTAAGGTTGTTGAGCAATTTTTCCCAAAGAGAAGGACATTCAACTCACCAACATTCTTGCTTGGGCATCAGATGGGGAACCATCAATGACAGGATGCCACCGTGGGGTTACAACTTCTTTGAAAAGTTCTACCCAATACATTTACCATTCACTATGTAATTCAGACAACATCTTGTTGCGCAAAAAAAAACAAAAAACACGGATACTGGCTGCACAAATCATTAAATACCGTTAACACAGCAGTAAATAAAATCAAGCCCCAGAAGGCAAGACACTGCTTATTTGTCAGAGTTATTCACCAAGTTTCAAGAAATCAATCTTCAACTGCAAGAAAATTATGAATCTTAAAGTCTAATCAGTTACCTTGCCATTTCTGTCCAAGTTAACCCTATCTAAGTGCAACATTGGCCTCCGTGACATTTTGCAATTTCCAAGCCTGCCCGACTTGGAAGGAAAAGAAATACCGGATGAGGATCTTTGAGTTATGCCCATGTAAAGACAAGTCAGAGAGATTTCAGTATAATAAAAACCATCCTTCCACACTTGTAATAGGAATTTACAGGAAGGATGAAGAACAACTGATCTTGCTGAAATGACTGAGCTGAGCTAAGGTTAATAAAAAAATCATAAAGACTTTGGTTGCAGAAAGAAATCACTGAATGCTATTCTGCACTGTGGAACAACAACAAAATTTTTTAAAATGCCTTTCCAACATCGCATTTGGTAGGAGTGTAGTTTCAGTGCAATCACCTAACTTTTTTCAAAGCAACGAAACAGACTACAAATTACTGATCATGGAGATCAGAGCCTCCTTCTGAATGAAAATTCAGCCTGATGTTGAGAAGCTGATATCACTACATCCACTTCATTGAAAGATGAAAAAGCAATGTAGTGAAGAGCTGGACTACAAGTGTACACACTTAAAATTGATGAAAATTTGTTTTGACTAATTAAATACTGTATAGAAATAATTTTTAATTGTAGTTTTAAATAGATTTGAATAATTTTTTGCAATTGTTTGATGCTGCTTTAAATTTCCAGTTCTTAGTTTCTTTCACCGTGCACCATAAATCAAAATTATTTATAGTCTTTATGTAATGGCTGGAAAGGAAGATGGGATGGGGTGATGGGGATGTGGTCAAAGAGCCAAGGAGGCAGTAACGCAAAATTTTGGGAACCACTGATATAAACTGCAGAATGTTAAGGTCCAATTGTGAACCAAACTGCCTCCTCTCCATCCCCCCATCACCCTTACAAGATACAAAAACTTTATTGTCAGGGCAGAATGAGACAGCGTTTCCCAGGAGCAGTGCAATCATAACTTAACAAACGCAACACTAAATAATAAACAATAACAATAAATAGTAAAACAATAGTAAAACAGTCAGCTAAAAACAAGTTATAAGTGTCCAGTGCAAGTTAGAACTGTCCAAAACAGAGTCAGGTAGAGCAGCTATGTAGCAGTCTGACTGCCTGTGGGAGGAAGCTGTTTATTAGCCTTGTGGTTTTAGTTTTGATGCTCCTGTAACGTTTACTTGATGGCAGAAGAACAAACAGTTCACAGAGAGGGTGTGAGGGGTCTTTAATGATGTACCGTGTCTTCTAGAGGCATCGTCTCTGAAAGAGGTCTTGGACAGAAGGTAGGGAGACCCCAATAACCTTCTCTGCTCCCCAACCACCCTCTGCAAAGCTTTTTTGTTGGCAGCACTGCAGCTGGAGTACCAGGTTCTGATGCAAAAGGTCAGCACACTCTCAACCACTCCTCTGTAGAATGTAGTTAAGATGTTAGTGGGGAGTGATGCTTAAGCTTCCTCAAAAAGTGCAATCTCTGCTGGGCTGAAAAAGAAGAATATGATCCAAGAAGAGACAATAGAGGATTTTTTTATTTTATTTTAAAACAGAATTAACTTCTAAGGAAACCCATGATGGGCAATCTTTTCGATAAATATAATAAGACCAGAAAGTAATATTCCTTATATTGGGAGCCCAATAGTAAAACCTAAAATTGAGTAGGGCTAATTCATGAGCTTGCTTATTATTCCAAATATAAGACGTTAAAATTGAATCTAAAGAATCAAAGTAGGTCTTAGGAATAAAAATAGGTAAGGCCTGAAAAAGATAAAAATTTAGGAGAATCTTCATTTTAATCGAATTAATTCGGCCAATTAGGGATAAAGAAAGAAGACCATATAGAAAGCATCTCTTTCATATAATTCAACAAGGGGTTTGTGGTGAACTACATATACCTGTCTGGACACGCCCCCTGCTGACTGCTCCTGTGGCTCCTCCCACAGACCCCTGTATAAAGGCGATCGAGGCCTGAGCCCGGCCTCTCAGTCTCCAGGATGTAGTATGGTGGTCACTCACTGCTTGTTCCTTCTTCCAGTCAATAAAAGCCGATATCTCGCCTTTACGTCTCAGAGTGAGTTATTGATGGTGCATCAGGGTTTAAGTTTTCTTTAATTAAATTCTTGAAGTTTTAATAATTGTTACACCTAGATATGTAAATTGACTTGTAACAACTTGGAATGGAAATCTGGCATTTGATGACTTAGGTCATTTAAAGGAAATAGCTCACTTTTATGCAAATTCAGCTTAAATCCTGAAAAAAAAAACTAAACTGGGAAATTAAAGAAAGAACCGAAGGTAAAGAAGTTTCAGTGTTAGAGATAAAAAGTAAAATATCATCAGCGTATAATGAAATTTTATGAGTCATACCTTCCCTTAGTATACCAGAAATGTCCTTAGATTCTCAAAATGCTATTGCTAAGGGTTCTATCGCTAAAGCAAAAAGTAAAGGACTAAGAGGGCAACCTTGTCTAGTTCCCCGCTGTATTTAAAGGGCTTAGAAATTTGAGAGTTAGTAATAACCTGAACGGTAGCAGACAAGTAAATTAATTTAAACCAAAGAATAAAATTAGGCCCAAAATTAAACTTTTCTAAGGTCTTTAAAAAGGTAATTCCACTCAATCCTATCGAAGGCTTTTTCTGCATCTAAGGATAATATACACTCTGATATTTTTTTGGATGGTGAATATATCACATTCAATAACCGACATATATTAAAATGTGAGTAATGATTTTTAATCAATCCTGTCTGGTCATGTGATATAATAGATGGTAAAATATTTTCAAGTCTTCAAGCTAAGATTTTGGATAAGATTTTTGCATCAACTTTTAATAAAGAGATTGGTCTGTATGAAGAACATTCAGCTGGATTTTTTTTTAAGAATAAGAGAAATAAAAGCTTCATAAAAAGATTGAGGGAGATTACCGGATTTAAAGGACTCTGATAAAACAGAGGATAAATAAGGTGTAAGTAACGTAGTGAAAGTTTTATAAATCTCCCCAGGAAAGCCATCAGGTCCTGGGGTCTTACCAGAATGTAAAGCACATATAGCCTCAGCCACTTCTTCATTGGAAATAGGCTGATCTAACTCTGTTAGGCTATCAGCAGACAATGTCAGAATGTTGATATTACTGAAAAAAGCATTCATATAGGTAAAAGTCTTTAAATAATGTTGTTAATTTCAAAATGGTGGAATATCTTAGTACCATTATCTTTAAAAAACTTCGTGATTTGACGATTAACTGTAAAAGATTTTAAGCGATTGGCTAATAAACTACTTGTTCTATCCCCGTGAATGTAAAATTGAGTTTTATTTCTCAACAGCTGTCGTTCAATTGGGTAAGTCAGCAGAAGATTATACTTGGATTGGATTTCAATCGGCTTATTATATATAGTTGGATCTGGAGATAGGGCATACTTTCAATCAAGATCTTTTAATATCGCTGCTAGGTCAGACCTTTCTTTATCAGCTTTTTTCTTTATATAGGTAGAGTAAGAGATAATGTCTCCATGAATATATGCTTTAAAAGTATCCCAAACTATAGTACCAGCAGTATCTCCTTTAAAATTTTCTTTAAAGAAAAAAGTAATATGGTTTTCCAAAAACTTTAGAAAATTTTTATCAGATAACAATGATAAGTTAAAATGCCAACTTCTATTTGGTACAGAGTAAACAGGTAATTTTAAAGCCAGAAGCCCAGGTGCATGATCAATCTCCTTATAATCACAGGATCGTACCAGTGGAAGCAAGTTTCTATCTATAAAAACGTAGTCAATCCCAGAGTACATATGATGAACCTGACAGAAATATGAATATTCCTTTTCTCGGGGGTACAAAAAACGCCACACGTCGAGAATACCACATTGAAATAGAAAAGATTTAAAAAGTAGGACTGATTTATTAGTGACAGGGGTTTTACTTGAAGAGCGCTCTAATATAGGGTTAAGCCAAAAATTTAAATCTCCACCCATCACTAAGGAATACCGATTCAAATCAGGCAGAAAAGAGAAAAGACGTTCAAAGAACAAGGAGTCATCTGTATTTGGAGCGTATACATTCACAAATACAATTAGTTTATTCTCAAGACTACCAGAAACAATAACAAAGCACCCATTTGTATCAGAAATTACATTATGTTGAATAAAGGATACATTCTGATCAAACAGGATAGAGACGCCTCTCATTCTGGATTGAGAGGGTGAGTGAAAATGTATACCCTTCCATCCTTTGAAAAAGCGTGAAATATCATCTTTACGAATATCGGTTTCTTGGAGAAAGATTATACGCGTTTTAAGTTTCCTGATACAAGAGAAAATCTTATTTCGTTTAACAGTGTTATTTAGACTTTTCACATTAAAACTGAGTAGATTAATAAAAGAATCCATCAAGTATCCTTTAGTAATGTATAAAAGGTAATCACAGACATGTAGATAGCGAATAAATAAAACAGTAAAAACCTCCATTTGAAGAACTATCTCCTGCTTCCACATCAGTCACTTTAAGAACCTTGGAACCAACAAAATCAGCAAAGAAGCAAGTCATCCTAATTAAAAACCTCATTGTGATGTTGCTGCTCAGGAACAGAGATAGTAATTTTAAATTCAGTTTAGCAGCGAGAAGCCCGAGTCCAAGGCTACATTTTAAACTTAGCTAAAAGCAAAGGTAACTAAAGCGAACTGGTAAATTAGGGTTATAGATACAGTGGCAGGCATTTAAACAGAGTTTTCAGAATACACACTATAGGTACATTCCAACAAGAAAGTAAAGTTCCAAGGAGAGGACCCAATATCTGTGGTTAGCCAAAATAGTTAAAGATGTATTACGGTTTTCTGTAATTTATGGCTACCTGGAGAAGACAAATCTCAGAGTGATATTCTACATAGATACTTTGGTAATAAAATAAACCTTTGAAACTTTGTAAAAGGAAGGAAAATTGGAGTAGGAGCCGAAGATAGCAAGAAATATAAAACAGAGTTTAAAAAGTATATTGGTAATTAAGGAATTGAGTCTGCAGAATTAACAATAGCAGATGAATAAATATTTTCCATCTGTCGTCAATACAGAGGTAACGAGTCACTCCCAAAAATAGCTATACATGGAAGAGGGAGGAGCTCAGAAAAATTACATTAATCAGAAGCAGTACTGATTGTTGAAACTAATTACAAATTGTTTGAACTGTTGGCTGACAAGTCTCTGGGTTCTGAGGAAATTCCTCCAAGAGCCTTGATAGAAGTGGTGCATGTGGTAATTAATTTGACTTTAATTTTGCAAAATTGTCTCTATTTGGGGATATATCATCAGTTTTGAAACTAGCTAATATAATTTCTTAACATTTGAGAAAGAAAGGAATAACAAGCTAATTAGCTGATATGTGATAGAGAAATATTAGAAGGTATTATTAAAGATGCACTCACTGAACTTGGGAAAAACTCAAGGTGAAGTCAGAATGTTTTTGTGAAAAGGAAAATCATGTTTAACCAATTTTTGAGTTCTTTGACAAAGCAGTATGAACAAGAATAGCCAATGGTCAAGTGATGATCAATGAATTTAAAAACCAGGAGGGCTAGCTGGAAGCAAACTTGGCATAAATGGTCCCTTTGCAGGTTGTTCTCTCTCACTTGGAAAACAAAAACACTTATGCCAGAATCCTGTACATTGATTTCAGTTCAGCGTTCAATACCATCATCCCGCAGAGACTAGTGGAGAAACTATTACTGCTTGGCCTTAACACTGCCATGTGTCGCTGGATTCTTGATTTCTTGACAGAGAGACCAGTCAGTCCATGTTGGCAGGAACATCTCCGACTCCATCACACTGAGCACTGGATCCCCACAAGGCTGTGTGCTCAGCCCACTGCTGTTTACACTGCTAACACATGACTGTGCAGCCAGATTCAAGGAGAACCTGATCATTAAATTTGCTGATGATACCACATCAGCAAAAATGATGAAACAATGTACAGGGAGGAGGTTAAATGCCTAGAGAGCTGGTGCAGTGACAACAACTTGATGCTTAATGTCACCAAATCCAAGGAGATGATCGTCGATTTCAGACTGTCTCAGCCTGAGCACACACCCCTCAGCATCAGTGGCTCCACAGTGGAGAGAGTGGGAAAACACCAAGTTCCTTGGGGTGCAGATCTCGGACAATCTCACCTGGTCCAGGAACACCACTGGGATTGTGAAACAAGCCCAGCAGAGATTTTTTTTATTGTTAAAAAAATTTTTAGGATATTTTTATTCAGAAGAAAAAAAACAAGATTTACAGAGAGCAACACATAGATACATCTCAGCATAACTTACATACATTCATATATTGTGATAAAATTGATCAAAATGTTATAGCATAACACAAAGGGATACCACTCTGTAATCAAAAATTTAAAGATAGGTCATACATCATAAAAGAAATTTTTTATATTAAAAAAATCAACCCCCTACCAACTACCAAAGAAAAAAGCTGATGGATGATAATGGATAATTAGAAAAAAAACATTCGCTTAAGAAGAGATGATAGAAATATACATAAGTCTGTGCACTGATAAACTATATAAATTGGAAAAGTAATTTAGGAAAGGTCCCCAGATATCATAACAAGATTATTTTGAATTTAAGACTGAGCAGCAGATCTTCTCTAAATTTAAATAAGACATAATATCACGTAGCCATTGAAGATGTGTAGGAGGGGTAGACTCCTTCCATTTAAGCAAGATTGATCTTCTTGCTAAAAGAGAGGTAAAAACTAAAACCTGTAGGTTAAGAGTATTTAAAGTTATATCTTCATTTGCAATAATATCAAACAAGGCGGTAAGAGGATTTGGGTCAAATTGGACCCTGAAAAGTTGAGAAGGTATGGAATACTTCCCGCCAAAACTTTTCAATTTTAGGGCAAAACCAAAACATATGAATTAAAGGGGCAACAGCAGAGTTGCATTTATTACAAAGTGGAGAAACGTTCGGATAAAAACTGGACTGCTTCTGTTTAGAAATGTAAGCTCTATGAACCACTTTAAACTGTAGAAGAGAATGACGAGCACAGAAAGATTATTTATTAACACGTTTAAGAATTTATTCCATCTTTCATCAGAAATCTGACAATTTAGGTCATCCTCCCAAGCTTTTTTTATTTTATCTAAAAAGTCTTGTCTAGAATCAATCAACAAGTTAGAGATACCGGTAATTAAACCATTAACAAAAGGTTTTAAATTTAAAAGATCGTCCAGTAAATTTTTATCAGGACCTATAGGAAAAGTAGTTAATTGGGAATGTATGAAATCTCAAATTTGAAGGTATCTGTAAAAATGTGTTTTTGGGAGTGCAAATTTAGTTGACAATTGGTCAAATGAAGCAAGAGATCCTGAGATAAACAGGTCCCAAAAACACTTAATACCTAGTTCATCCCAATCCTTAAAGACTTTGTCAGTCATGGAAGGGATAAAAAAATAATTAAAGAAAATGGGAGATAATGAAAAATTCACTAAACCAAAAAATTTTCTAAATTGAGACCAGATCCTTAAACTTTGCTTAACAATTACATTATCTGTTGTTTTATTTGCTGAAAAAGAGTATGATCCAAGAAGAGAGACAATAGAGGAATTTTTTTTACAGAATTAACTTCTAAGGAGACCCATGATGGGCAATCTTTACGATAAGTATAATAGAACCAAAAAGCAATATTCCTTATATTGGCAGCTGAATAGTAAAACCTAAAATTGGGTAGGGCTAATCCACCCATCTCTTTATTTCTTTGTAGGTAAACTTTACTTAAACGAGCTTGTTTATTATTCCAAATATAAGATGTTAAAATTGAATCTAAAGAATCAAAGTAGGTCTTAGGAATAAAAATAGGTAAGGCCCAAAAAACATAAAATTTGGGAAGAATCTTCATTTTAATTGAATTAATTTGGCCAATTAGGGATAAAGAAAGAGGAGACCATTTAGAAAGTGTCTCTTTTACATAATTCAATAAGGGGTTTAAGTTTTCTTTAAATAAATTCTTGAAGTTTTTAGTAATTGTTACACCTAGATATGTAAATTCACTTGTAACAACTTGGAATGGAAATCTGGCATTTGATGACATAGGTCATTTAAAGGAAATAGCTCACTTTTATGCAAATTCAGCTTATATCCTGAAAAAAAAACTAAACTGGGAATTTAAAGAAAGAACCGAAGGTAAAGAAGTTTCAGTGTTAGAGATAAAAAGTAAAATATCATCAGCGTATAATGAAATTTTATGAGTCATACCTTCCCTTAGTATACCAGAAATGTCCTTAGATTCTCAAAATGCTATTGCTAAGGGTTCTATCGCTAAAGCAAAAGGTAAAGGACTAAGAGGGCAACCTTGTCTAGTTCCCCACTGTAATTTAAAGGGCTTAGAAATTTGAGAGTTAGTAATAACCTGAGTGGTAGGAGACAAGTAAATTAATTTAACCCAACGAATTAGGCCCAAAATTAAACTTTTCCAAGGTCTTAAAAAGATAATTCCACTCAATCCTATCGAAGGCTTTTTCTGCATCTAAGGATAATATACACTCTGATATTTTTTTGGATGGTGAATATATCACATTCAATAACCGACGTATATTAAAATGTGAGTAACGATTTTTAATCAATCCTGTCTGGTCATGTGATATAATAGATGGTAAAATATTTTCAAGTCTTCGAGCTAAGATTTTGGATAAAATTTTTGCATCAACATTTAATAAAGAAATCGGTCTGTATGAAGAACATTCAGCTGGATTTTTATTTTAAGAATAAGAGAAATAAAAGCTTCATAAAAAGATTGAGGGAGTTCACCCGACTTAAAGGACTCTGATAAAACAGAGGATAAATAAGGTGTAAGTAACGTAATGAAAGTTTTATAAAACTCCCCAGGAAAGCCATCTGGTCCTGGGGTCTTACCAGAATGTAAAGCATGTATAGCCTTAGCCACTTCATTGGAAATAGGCTGATCTAACTGTATTAGGCTATCAGCAGACAATGTCGGAATGTTGATATTACTGAAAAAAGCATTCTTATATGTATCGTCTGAAGAATCAGACTGATACAACTTAAAGTAAAAGTCTTTAAATACGTTGTTAATTTCAGAATGGTTGGATATCTTAGTATTATTATCTTTAAAAATTAGAAAGATTTGTGAATCTATTATTAACAGATCCTCATCCTCACTTGGGATGAGGTTTCAAGATACTTGGAGTCGCATATAAAATAGGCCAAAGTCAGTATGGTTTTCCAAAGGGGGAAATCCTACCTGACAAATTTGTTAGAATTCTTTGAGGAAATAACAGACAGGACAGACAAGGGCGAGTCAATGGATGTTGTTTATCTGGATTTTCAGAAGGCCTTTGCCAAGCTGCCACACATGACGCTGCTTAAAAAATTAAGAGCCTATGGTATTAAGCGAATATACTAGAATGGATAGAAGATTGGCTGGCTGGCAGGAGGCAAAGAGTAGGAATAAAGGGGACCTTTTCTAGTGGCTGCCAGAGACTAGTGGTATGCTACAGGGCTCGATATTGGGAGTACTTTACACTATGTCAATGATTTGGATGATGGAATGGATGGCTTTGTGGCCAAGTTTGCAAAGGGTAGGTGGAAGGGCAAGTTGCTTTGAGGAAACAGACTGGAGGAAATGGACAAAAAAAGTGGCAGATGGGATATAATATAGTGAAGTGCATGCACATGTACTTCGGCAGAAGGAATAAAGGTGTGGACTATTTTGTAAATGGGGAGAAAATTCTTAAAACTTGAGGAGAGGGGCTTGGGAGTCCTCGTGCAGGATTCCCTAATGTTTAATTTGCAGGTTGAGTCGGTAGTAAGGAAGGCAAATGCACAGTTAGCAGTCATTTCAAGAGGACTAGAATACAAAAGCAAGGATATAATGCTGACGGTTTATAAGGCATTTGTCAGACGGCACATGGAGTATTGAGCAGTTTGGGCCCATTATCTAAGAAAAGGCCTGTTGACATTGGAGATAGCCCAGAGGAAAGTCATGAAAATGATTCCAGGGATAAAAAGGTTAACACATAAGCATTTGATGGCTGGTGGTGGGGGGGAGAGAATCTCATTTGAAATCTATTGAATATTGAAAGGGCTAGAAAGAGTGGATGTAGAGAGAATGTTTGCTATGGTGGGGGAGTCTAGGACCAGAGGGCACAGTCTCAGAATTGAGAGATGTCCATTTAGAACAGAGATGAGGAAAAGTTCCTTTAGCCAGAGGGCAATGAATCTGTGGAATTCTTTGCCACAGACGGTTATGCAAGCCAAGTTCTTGATTGGACACAGCACCTAAGTTTACAGGGAGAAAAGGATCAGCTACAATTGAATGGTGGAGCAGACTTGATGGACCAAATGGCCTAATTCTGCTCCAATGTTTTATGGTCTACAAGAGCCTCTCCAGTTTCTTCCCTGGCCTCACAGGTCTGGAACTGCATTTGGTCAGGCCCTAGGGATTTGCCCGCTTTAATTTGCTTTCTGTGATGTGCATATGGTCCAAGACCTCACTACCTATCACCCTCATTGCTTTGGCTTTCATGATATTCTCATTAGTAAACACTGAGGAGAAATACACATTAAAATGTTTGGCCAATTCCTATAGCTCTACAAATAGGTGACCCTAATGCCCTTTAAGGGGATCTAGTCTCTGCCTAGTCATCTGTTTACTTCTAACATAACTAGGGATTAACTTTAACCTGGATTGCCAAATCCATCTAATAGCCTCTTTTTTGCCCTCCAGAGTTCCCTCTTACGCCAGTTCTTAAACTGTTTGTTTGTTGACAGACTCATTCATACCCAATTGCCTAAATGTGATGTACACTTCCTTCTTGTTCCCAACCACACCCTTGATACCTTTCATAAGCCAAGGTTTCCTGAACTTTGTACATCTACCTTTCTCCCTAAATGGAACAGGTAGAGTCCCTGGACTCTTGATAACTCTCTTAAAAGCTTCCCACTTTCCAATTGTTCCTTTGCCTTTAAAGAGTCACGCAGTCCGCTCCAGCTAGATCCTGCCTAATGCCCTCAAAGTTGGCCCTGCTTCAGTTTAATTTTAGTACTTTAAAGCCATGAACCTGTTCTACCTCTTACCGTATTTATTTTAAATCCAATAGAATTGTGGTCACTGAACCCAGCATGGCTCATAAATAATACCAAGAGAATAGGCCACTCCATCTTGCCTCACCGTTCAATACGATTATGGTCTCACTGTAAGGTTTCTTACTGCAAGGTGGTTTGAGAGATTTTAAAGCATGAAGTGATGCACTCTCAATGCAAAATTTCATTGAATGACAATTAGCTTGAATATTTTCTACAAATCATTATCTTTCATTAGTTAACAAACATGTTTGTGAACAAGAAAAATTGGGGGGGGGGGCAGGGGAGAGAATGATGCCGAGGCTTGTTGCTCAGAAATCGATGCCCACGGGAGAATTACATTTTACAAGCATAAGCCATTTATTATGGGCTGAACGTGAAAGTTCTTCCTCCCCCTCATTGTTCACACTTTAACTCATTCTTCCCCAAAACCTTAAAAACATTGAACTCGTGTTCAAATTGAAGAGGAAAACAAAACAGTTGGTGACAGATATCTGAAATGAAATCAGAAAATACTGGAAATATTCAGCAAGTCAGGTAGCAGCCCTGGAGAGAAAAAGTGAAATAAACCTATCCGGGGTGAAAACCTAGGAAACAATGGGTGAAGATCCTGAAACAGCAGAGTGCAAAATTCTGAGATAAAGTTCTGATCAAAAGGTCTTGAACCTGAAAGGTTAACTGTTTCTCTTGCTCCATACTTCCCGCTTTGTTGAGTGTATCCACTAATTTGATTTTAAATTAGAAAACAGTGATAAATCGGGGCTGAGGGTGGAGAAGAGGAAAAAAAACTAAGTGACTAAATTGAGAAGGAAGACTAAATGAAGCAAATGGTGGCACCAACCTCACCAGCATTTTCTTTGGAAGCAAGTATTCAGGACCAAGTTAATAACACTGGGAAATAAATAAGGTGAACAAGTAAACCAAAACCAATACCAGTTTCACACCACAACTTAGTCCATATTAACCCCTGAGGGAAAGGACTACAGTTAATTTTCTTTTGCCAACTCGGCTCCCATTTGAGAAGATCGAAATCCCAACTCAGTGCTTGCCCTCCCTTCCAGGCACCGCACAGCACGCCAGAACCGTTCGAGTCTAAACCGCCCATAGCGGCTACTCACCCTGCCGACCATGGCGAGCGAGCGGCTCAGCTCAGCCGCGCTGCGGTGTCGCCGGTCTCCCCCCCCGGCCAACGACTCAGAGAGACTCCCCTGACCCCGGCCGCAGAAGCCGAGTCACGATGCCGCACAGCCGCATTTCCCTCGCTCCCGTGACCGCGCGACGGGGGCGCGCCCGCCTTGGTGCGCGCGCCCGTAATCCTACCTGCTCCCCACCGCACCGCACCGCGACGCCATCTCCGCGAATTTCACCTCAGCCGTCCCGAGCAGAGATGGAATGCAAGAAAGATGTTCATTGAGAGGCGGCGACGATTCCAAAACGCAAGTCCTGGCACGCTGAAATTAAATGAGCATGAGAATTCTCAGCCTGTCAGGCAACATCTGGCAGAGAGAGAGAGAGAAAGTTACCGTTTTAGGCCAGTGAACCGTCTGTATTTTCAGATCTCCAGGATCTGCACTTCATTTCATTTCAACCTCAACAAAATCAAAGAGCTAATTATTGACTATAGGGGTCCATGAGTCAAGTCCTCAATAAAGGGATCGGAGGTGGAGAGATTCGGTGACTACATTCCTTGGCATTATCACAGAGGATCTGCCCTGGGACCACAAAGGAGGCATGACAGCATCTCTACTTTTTCAGAAGTTTGCATAGATTTGGCATGGCATCAAAAACTTTGACCGACTTTTATAGATGCAGAGTGGAGAACATCCTGACTGGTTGCATCAGGGCCTACAAGTGGTGAATACAGCCCAGACCCCGGCAGGTAAAACCCTCCCCATTTGAGCACATCTACAAGGAGCACTATCATTAGAAAGCAACATCCATCATCAAGCACCACATCCAGGCCATGTTTTCTTCTCACTGCTGCCATCGGGAAGGAGGTGCAGGAGCCTCAGGTTTAGAAACAGTTATTGCCCTATAACCATCATACTCCTGACCCAGTGAATACCTTCAGTCATCTCAACTCTGAATTGATTCTACAATGGACTCACTTTCAAAGACTCATGTTCTCTGTGTATTTGTTTATAATTTGCACATTGTCAGCCTTGTGAGTGCCCTTTGATTCTATTGTATTTCTTATTGAGAGAATCAGATGTGGGATTTCCAGAAGACTACCAGCCTCCCCACTGGCCACATCTGTCATGGGGGGGAGCGAGGGAGGAGTGCTGAGAACAGACCCGAGTGCAAGACAGACACTGAAGTACTAGGAACTGGACTAGAGTTAGGGCCAGGACAGGACACAGACCAGGAGCTGGGACAGGAACACAGACTTGGGCTAGGATTTTGGCTAGGAAAGCAGGACCAGAACAAGGAACTGGGAACAAGGAGCCTGGGCATGGACTCCGAGCCAGAGACTGGACAAGGACCTAGAACCTGGGTCTTGACTTGGGCTCAGACCCCAGAACTAGGCAAGGGCATGATGAGGCTACAGGACTGGACATGGCTTGGGTTCTTTGAGGCTTGGCTGCCAGACTAGACATGGAACTCCTGAACAGGACAAGAAACCAAAGCCTTGACTCGATCTTGGGACACCTGAACACAGAGCCTTACTCTTGAGAGAACAGGAGCACAGGGACATGGAACACAGAGCCAGGACCCCTCCTTAGGAACAGGACTTGGGGCCAGGGCTCTACATAGAGTCAGGACCCCTCCTAGGGAGCAGGTCATAGGGCCCAGACTCATACACAGACACAGAGAGACAGCTCCCAACACAAGGTAGCAGCAAATGGCCAGACCTACCTAGCAAAGGCATGGACACAGAGACAGTTCCAAACAACAATAGGCAGTTCCTTATCTAGACACAGCAAGGCTCCAGTCTAACTCCAGCAGTCAAACAATACAGGCAAAGGAACAGTTCAGCAAATGAAGCTGAATCCAGGAGCTATTTATGTAGCCAGCCCAAAATGGGAATCAGGTGCCTCAATTAGAGCACCCAACAGAACAAGGAGAAACGGGAAAACCTGAAATAAGAACTATGGACCAGACCGTGAACCAGAATGCGGATTTCACAGACCGGACCATGACAACACCTGCACCAGGAGCATTGAGATGCTGCTCCTTAGAGACTGTGTTAGGGAACTAGAGCTACAGTTCAATGACCTTTGGTTTGTTAGGGAAAGTGAAGAAGTGATAGATAGGAGCAACAGGGAGGAAGTTACCCCAAGGCTACAGGAGGCAGATAAATAGGTGACTGTCAGGAGAGGGAAGTGGAATGTCAGATAGTGGAGAGCACCCCTGTGGCTGTCACCATCAACAATAAGTACTCCATTTTGAGTACTGTTGGGGGGGAACCTTGGGGAAGCAACAGTGGTCATGCCTCTGACACTGAGTCTGGCCCCGTGGCTCAAAAGGAACTGAAGAGGATGTTAGCAGTAATAGGGGACTCTGTAGTTAAGGGGACAGGGAGGAGATTCTGTGGATGCAAAAAAGAAACATGGATGGTAGTTTGCCTCCCCAGTGCCAGGGTCTTTGATGTTGCTGAATGCTTCCACAACATCCTGAAAAGGGAGGGTGAGCAGCCAGAAGTTGTGATACATATTGGTACAAACGACATAAGTGGAAAAAGAGAGGAGGTCCTGAAAACAGAATACAGGGAATTAGGAAGGAAGCTGAGAAGCAGGAACTCAAAGGTGGTAATCTTGGGATTGCTGCCTGTCCCACGCGACAGTGAGGATGGGAACAGAATAAGGTGGCAGATAAATTCATGGCTGGAGCGGGAGACAGGGATTCAGATTTCTGGATAATTGGAACCTCTTGTGGGGCAGGTGTGACCTGTACAAAAGGGATGGGTTGCTTTTGAATCTGAGGGGGACCAATATTCTTGCAGGCAGGTTTACTAGTGGTTTAAACTAATATGGCGGGGGTATAGGAACCAGAATGATAAAGCTGAGGATGAGCCAGCAGGTTTACAAATAGATGATGGATGTAACATGAATGAAAGGAAGGGCAATCCAATGATTGGGTACGAATGCAGACAGAGCGAAGAGTTAAATTGTACCACAGAGGCACAAATTCAAAAGAGTGAAGAATGTTGGACTGAAGTTGCTGTATTTAAATGTGTGTAGCATTCAGAATAAAGTGGATTAACTCATGGCACAATTAGAGATTGGTTGATGTTGTGGGCATCACTGAGTTGTGGCTGAAAGAAGGCCACAGGGAGCTTAACTTCGAACAATTCACTTTGTATTGAAAGGACAGGCAAGAAGGCATAGGTGGTGGTGTGGCTCTGTTGCTAAGAGATGGAATTACATCTTTAGAAAGAGGTGACATAGGGTCAGAGAACGTTGAGTGTCTGTGGGTGGAGTTAAGAAACTGCAAGGGTAGAAAAAAATCATGGGAATCATATATTGACCACCAAATAGTAGCCAAGATGTGGGGTTGAAATTGCAAAGGGAGCTGGAAAAGGCATGTAAGGTGGGGACTTCAATATGCAAGGGGATTGGGAAAATCAGGTTGGTGTTGGATCACAAGAGAAGGAATTTGTTGAGTACCTATGAGATGGCTTTTTAGAGCAGCTTGTGCTTGAGCCTACTCGGGGAAAGGCTAACTTAGATTGGGTGTTGTGTAATAACCCAGATCTTATTAGGGAGCTTAACATAAAGGAACCCTTAGGAAGCGGTGATCACAATATGATTGGATTCATAGTGCAGTTTGAGGGGGAGAAGCACAAGAAACATGTATCAGAATCGCAATGGAACAAAGGGAATTATACAGGCATGAGAGAGGAGCTTGCCCAGGTGGATTGGAGGAGGATAGTGGCAGGGATGACAGCAGAGAAGAGGTGTGTGAAGTTTCTGGAAATAGTTCACAAGATGCAGGATAGATATGTCCCACGGAGGAAGAAGTTCTCAAATGGCAGGGGTAGGGAACTGTGGCTGACAAGGGAAGTTAAGGACTGCATAAAAGCCAAGGAAAGGGCATATAAGGTAGCAAAAGTGAGTGAGAAGTTGGAAGATTGGGAAGTTTTTAAAATCCAATAAAAAGCAACTAAAAAAGCTACAAGAAGGGAAAAGATGAAATATGAAGGCAAGCTAGTTGATAACATAAAGGAGGATACTAAATATTTTTCAGTTGTATAAAGAATAAAAGAGAGTTGATACTGGACCACTGGAAAATGACGCTGGTGAGGTAGTAATGGGAGTCAAAGAATATGGCAGATGGTGATGAGGCCAAACCCTGTAGACTTGTTTAAAGTTGTAATAGAATGAAAAAATGACTCCATGATAATATAAGTACATATTTTAATGTCACATTGTCTGCAAATACCCAACTTGGTTTACAGATTAGACAAAATCACTAAACAAAGTAATCACTACACCCTTGGCGGTTGATCGGAGGGGGGGGGGATATGGAGTTGCGGGGGGGAGGGGGTGCTACCTCCCTGAAATGAGTTTTTGCATGTCTGGAAACGGTGGAGTGGACTTCATGGGGTAAATGCCCTAATTCATCACCTATGGTCTTATGGTCTAAACCTTGCCACAACTGTTGAGCATTCTTCGTTGATGCGAATTTGGTCCAGAATTGCCACCTCATTGTAGTGACAGGTGATTCATTAGTTGGGGAAACAGACAGGACATTCTGTTGGCGAGTGCCAGATGGTATTTTGCCTCTCAGGTGCCAGGGTCTGGGACATCTGGGGTCAAGTCCTTAGCATTCCTAAGTGGAGGGTTGTGGTCCATGTAGTTATCAATAACATGGGTAGGATGAGTGACGAAGTTCTGCATAGGAAATTAGGTGTTAGTTTATAGGGCAGGACCTCCAGGGTTGTGACCTCAGGATTGCTACCTGTGCCACATGCTAATGAGGCCAGAACTAGGAAAATTACAGTTTAATACGTGACTAAGGAGAGAGGGCAAAATAATTTTGGATTATTGGGCTCTCTTCTAGGGAAGGTGGGACCTGTACAGAAGGGATGGTTTGCACCTGAACTGGAGGGGGACTAATATTCTAGCGCAGGGGTTCCCAACCTGGGGAGCGAGATGGAATTTCAGGGGGTGCGACAAAGAGTGGCTTGTGTTCTTGAGTGACGAGTCACGAGTCATCACTCAGCCAGCTGCCAGTGTGCCTAGGGAAGTGGTAGTATTTTAAAAACAAAATATACTTTATTCAAAAATAACTTTAGGTACAATAAACCATTCAATGACTCTCAGTCCTTTACAAATATTTCCATTACAGTCTTTACATTCCCACACTTTTGCCACCCAGGTGGCACTCTGTTATTCCATATTTACATACAGTGGTTTAGGGGTATACACCCCGCCACCCACCCCTCAACTCCCATGGGAGAAGGACCCTAGCCTGTGGTCCTTCCCCACCGGACCCTTGCGGTGGCTGCACCGAGTTTGAGTGCGTCCCTCAGCACGGACTCCTGCAGCCGAGAATGTGCCAGTCGGCAGCATTCTCCCACGGACATCTCCATGTGCTGGTAGACCATCAAGTTTTGGGCCGACCAAAGAGCGTCTTTCACCGAGTTGATGATCTGCCAGCAGCACCGGATGTTGGTCTCCATGTGTGTCCCCGGGAACAGCCGGTAGATCAGAGAGTCCTCTGTAACACAGCTGCTGGGGATGAACCTCGACACTGTCCCTTCCAACCTCCTCCACACCTTCTCTGCGAACCCACATTGTGCAAAGAGGTGGGTCACTGACTCCTCCTCACTGCAGTCCTCCCGTGGGCAGGGGGGTGTGGAGACAATGTTCCGGGTGTACAGGAGGGATCGGACTGGGAGGGCCCCTCTCACCGCCAGCCAGGCGAGGTCTTGGTGCCTGTTGGTGAGGTCTAGCGATAAGGCATTTTGCCAGATGAACTGGACAGTCTGCTCAGGGAACCACCCCACTGTGTCCATCACGTCCTTCTCCTGCAGGACCTTATGTGCTGACCACTGCCTGATGGCCCTGTGGTCAAAGGCGTTGACCTGAAAGAACTTCTCTACGAAGGACAGGTATGGCGGCAATGACCAGCTGACAGGGGTGTTGCGCGGAAAAGGGGCCAGACCCATCCTTCGTAGCCAGGGCGACAGGTAGAACCTGGGCACGTAGTGGTACTTGGTGCCCACGTACCTGGGATCCACACACAACCTGATGCAGCCACACACGAAGCTGGCCGTCAGGGTGAGGGCGACATTGGGGACGCTTTTGCCCCCATTGTCCAGGGACTTGTGCATGGTGGTCCGTCTGACCCGCTCCATTTTGGATCCCCAGACGAATCTGAAGACAGCTCGGGTGATTTCCGAGCAGAAGGAGTGGGGGACTGGCCACACCTGTGCCAAGTACAGCAGCCCTGAGAGCACCTCACACCTGATGACCAGGTTCTTGCCCGCTATCGATAGGGAGCGGCCTCCCCACAGCCCCAGTTTCTGTTTGACCTTGGCAGTCCGCTCCTGCCAGTTCTTGTTGCACGCCTCGGCCCCTCCGAACCAGATCCCCAACACACTCAGGTGATCAGCCCTGACGGTGAAGGGGATGCTGGATCGGTCGGGCCAGTTGCCGAAGAGCATGGCTTCGCTCTTCGTGCGGTTGACCCTGGCCCCCGACACCTGCTCGAACTGTTCGCAGATGCTGATCTGCCTGCGAACTGACCTCGGATCGGAGCAGAAGATGGTGACGTCGTCCATGTACAGGGAGGTGTTGACTTGGATCCCCCCACTGCCTGGCAGCGTCACCCCTCTTATGCCCTCATCCCTCCTGATGGCTTCGGCAGAGGGTTCTATGCAGCACACGAACAAGACAGGGGAGAGAGGGCAGCCCTGCCTGACTACAGACCTGATGGGGAAGCTGTCTGTTTCCCACCCATTGACTGGACTGCGCTACAGATGTCCGTGTAGAGCAGTTTGGTCCAATTCCGGATTCCCTCCCCAGATCCCATTTTGGAGAGTACATCGCCATGTACGTATGCGATATCCTGTCGAAGGCTTTCTCCTGGTCCAAGCTGACCAGGCAGGTGTCCATCCCTTGTCCTGCACTTAGGCGATGGTGTCCCTCAGCAGCGTGAGGCTGTCTGAGATCTTCCTGCCCGGTACAGCACAGGTTTGGTCCGGATGGATCACCTGCTCCAGTGCAGACTTGACCCTGTTGGCGATAGCCTTGGACAATCGACATTCAGGAGTGAGATGGGCCTCCAATTTCTGATGTCTTCCCTCTCCCCCTTCTGCTTGTAGATGAGGGTGATGATGCCCTTCCTCATGGATTCTGACATGCTGCCTGCCAGGAGCGTAGCGTTGTACACTTCCAGCAGGTCGGGGCCCATCCGGTTCCACAGAGCCGAATACAACTCGACCGGTAAGCCATCGCCTACCCGACTCAACGTTTGTCCTGCTGCCAGAATCAGCGTTGAGGATTCTCACCAGTGTTACCTGGGAGTTACACATCAGAGTTGAGGAGTCTCATCAATGTTAGCTAGAAGGTTACATCTCAGAGTTAAAAATCATCTCATAATTCTTTATACATTCCGAATCAACCATCGAGTAACAACTTCGCGTTAAAACCAAACCCGCAGACAGTAGGTAAATGATTCAATTATAAAATTATAAATAGCCACATTTTGATAAAAAGCAGCTGAAGTCATTCATTCATGTTAGTCTCAATGCAGTAAAGAAGTTTTTGAATTTCAAAGGTTTTTTTTCTCTTAAAAGGTTTTTTTCTTGAATCGTTGATAACTTTGAATTGTGTTAGTTGAGGAGGTATCATGGTTAGCACCGAGGACGTTGAATCATGTGATGGGAGTTCATATCTGCGGAAATCATCGGAAATAGGTGTGTAAATTCAGTAGAGAGTAGCTTAATAAGTCGCGTCGCGTCCCCGTAGCATTTCCACCTGTCGATTTATCTTGGCGTAAGCGCAGATAATATCATAATATAACATCCGAAAGCATATTTCTCGCGATACTTTGCTATAGGCGTGACTGGTTGAGTAAAGTGGTCACCCCTGACTTAGATAGTTTTTCTCATATTAGCCTCTTTACCCTTAACCCTTCATCGTGTCAAAAAGAAGGAAATGAAATGATGACTATGTGTGCTTTGGTTTCACTTGCACAACAGGAAATGATGGCTTGCAAAAACCCCAGTGCATTCTTTGTAGCGTTGTGTTTTCCCATTCAAATCTGAAGCCATCCGAGCTTCAAGAGCACTTCAAGAACAAGCATGGCGGAGCTGAATGATGGTGCTGTGAAGGAAGATTTCTTGTTTTGTAAAGATCTGAAAACAAACACAACTGGAAAGGATATGATGCAGCTGGTGAAAGACTTTTTTGCCAAACATGATTTAGATATCAAAGTCATTGGTTCTGTGTGCACTGACGGGGCACCTGCAATGCTTGGAAATAAATCTGGATTTTCTGCATTGATGAAAAAGGAGATTCCAGACTTGCAAGTCTAGGAATCGCCTGAATCCACAGGGAGACCTGCGGATCGCAGTTAGCAAGAAAGTTCCACGTTTTGACAAAATCATGAATGAGAAGCAGGAGCAAAGAAGTCATTGAATTTTATGTTCACAGTTGGGATTGATTTTACTGTTTACAATTTTTCTGAATAAATTTGAATCTAATTGCTCAATTTATTTTTGTATTTTATGCACTGACTTAAAAGCTTATTTTTTTAAGTTCAATTTGTTCACCCGTAGTGTTGTATGTGGTTCAAAAATTAGAAATTAGACTTCTTCATCTTCAAATGTGATATTACTTTTGTAGGGGGTGTGAACATTAATCAAACATTTCCTAGGGGTGTGTGGCATAGAAAAGATTGGGAACCACTGTCCTAGTGGGAAGGTTTGTTAATGCTGCAAGGTTGAACTAGAGTTGCAGGGGGATGGGAACCAGTGCCAGAACAGTTAGTGGAGTTATTAGTGAAGCCAGCTATTAGTAAGACCTTAAACAAAGTTAGGAATCGAAAGATTGAACAAGGTGTGACTCAGTGTACTGAGCTGTGTATATTTCAAGGCAAGAATTTTTTGTAGGAAAGATGGATGAAGATGAGGTAGTTGGTTTACAAACAGAGGCAATATGCAGTGAGGAGGGGCTGTTGATAGGGCAGAATTGCAGTCAACAGAATGAGTTGCAACGTAAAAAGTGGACAAAACCAAAAAGGTTGAATACAAGGCAGAAGGTGTTATATTTAAATGTATGCAGTATATGGAATAAGGTAGATGAATTTGTAGCACAGTTGCATATTGGCATGTATGATGTTAAAGGCATCACTGAATCATGGCTGAAAGAAGATTGTAACTTGGAACTTAATGTTCAAGGATACACATTGTATTGAAATTTCAGGCAGGAAGACAGAGGGGATGACATTACTTTGTTGGTAAAAAATGAAATTAAATCATGAGAAAGAGGTGACATAGGTTTGGAAGGTGTTGAATCATTGTGGATAGATAAAGGAATTGCAAGGGTAAAAGACCCTGATGGCAGTTGTACACAGATCCCAAACAGGAGGAAAGATGTGGTCTACAAATTACAATGGGAGATAGAAAATGCAAGCCAAAAGGTCAATGTTACAATAGTCATGAGGGATTTCAATATGCAGGTAGATTGGGAAAATCAGGTTGGTGCTGGTTTCCAAGAGGGGAAATTCAGGAATGCCTATGAAATGGCTTTTTAGAGCAGCTCGTGGTTGAGCCCAGTTGAGGGTCAGGTAGTCTGGATTGAATGCTGTGCAATAAACTGGAATTGATCAGGGAGTTAAGGTAAAAGAACCCTTTGGGGGAAGTGATCATAATATGATTGAATTTGAGAAGGAGAAGCTAAAGTCAGATGTATCAGTATTACAGTGGAGTAAAGGGAATTGCAGAGGCATGAGAGAGGAGCTGGCCAGATTGATTGGAAAAGAACACTGGCAGGAATAATGGCAGAACAGCAATGGTTGGAATTTCTGGAAGCAAATTGAAAGCAACAGGATATATACATCCCAAAGAGGAAGAAGTGTTCTAAAAGCAAGATGACACAAATGTAGCTAACAAGAGAAGTCAAAACCAACATAAAAGCATATAATAGAGCATATAAGAGAGGGCATATAATAGAACAAAAATTAGTGGGAAAGTTGAGGATTGGGAAACTTTTAAAAACCAATAGAAGGTGACTAAAAAGTTATTAAGAAGGTAGAAATGGAATATGAAAGAAAGATAGACATTAATATTAAAGAGGATACCAAAAGTTTCTTCAGATATATAAAATGTAAAAGAGAAGCAAGAGTGGATATTGGACCACTGGAAAACGATGCTGGAGAGGTAGTAGTGAGGGATGAAGAACTGGTAGATGAACTGAATAAGTATGTAAAGAGGGTTTCTTCTTTTTGTTAACTAGCAGGAATGCTAATTTACTGATAATGAGAATGGTATTCCTTTGTAAACCAAATGGGGATTAATGTTCTTTCTTCTGAGTCTGTAAGCTTTTGTTGACTGGCTTTTGGGCAGATCGGCGCGAGGGGGTCGAGAGAGAGGACGCAATGCTCTAAGCTGGGCGAGGATCGGACCCCAAAGGGGGGTCCGAGGCCGGGAGATTCTCCGAGGAGGGGGGAGGATGAAGCTAGATGTGCTTGGTTGACCACTCGGAGGGTCCTGAGCTGTTTGGAGAGTCGAGGAGTTCGGAGGGTATCGAATGGTGGCCAGAAGACTTCAGTAATTGAGCTCCAACGGTTGTGCACGAAGTGGTTTGGACTTTGATAAGTTTGGCGCCTTTTCTTTAATTTTCTCTTCATATATACTGTATCGTTATTAATCACTTAGTTATAGTAACCTTTATAAATTGTACTCATTTAATCGCATATGGTGTGCTGTCTGTTTTTGGGCGAGGCGGGGACATCACACAGCATCCACACCAGCTGATTACCCAGTTTGGCGGGGCCGAAGGCTGCTCCCCCTGGACGGGAACGAGCTGAGCGAGCCTGAGGCGACCCAGGGAGTTACATTGTGGGGTGCTCGTCCGGGGTTGATTTCTGTGGAAGCTGTGTGATCACCCTCTTTAAATTGTGTCTGCGGCGAAGAGCTGGTGTGCCTTTGTGGGTGTGCGATTGCTGGTTATCGCGGTGTGTGTGTTGGGTGGGGTGGTTTCTGTTGGCTGACGAAATGGTGGTGGGACCATGGGCTGTCCGTACTGTTTGGAGATTGAGGAGTGACAGGTTGGGATGTTTCAGCAGTGGTGAGCTCCGCCCAGTTATTGGAATAATGTCCAGCCCTAAAGGGGCGGAAGCGTGGGCGGAGCGGACCCCTCAGTTGTTGGGTGAGTGGCAGTGCTTGGCTGAGGAAAAGCGACAGGGACAGGTTGAAAGTTTGAGTAGGCGGGCTGGTGACTTTGTTAGAACTGTCGGGCGCAATTACCTCGAAGTGACCGCTGCCAGTTCTGGGAAAGTGTGGGAAAATGCGTGTGGTTCGACTGGAAGTCAAATGCCGCAGCTGGGGGGCTTATCATATCCGTGGCAGGAGATTGGTGGGAAGTTTTTAGGGTATCCTTTTTTGCCTAGGGGGGCAGATAAATTGCTTGTGGTGCCAAGGGGATCTGTCAAGGGGATCAGTTGTTCCGTTGATTCGAGAGGTGTCGGGAAACTTAGAGGAGGCCCAGTGGGGGAACGGCTTGGGGTCTCTGGGGGAGCACGTTCCCAGCAATGTACCAAGGAACTCCCGAAAGGAGCAGACCCTATTCCTGAAGGCTTAGAGGGGCCATGCGCACAGGTGTTGTTACGGATGGATGGAAGTCAAGTTAAAGCCATCCTCAGCACCGGGGCGCCGGTGAAGTTGCTGTACAGTTTGTTTCATAACCGTTATTGGAAGCATTTACCCTTGACAACATTGAGGACACTGGAGATTCGGGGTACCAGTGTCGGTGATTATCCAGACAACGGTTGTTGGTCATTGAAAATGGAGTTCTTAGAGGCAAATGTGGAGGAGACTGAGGTTCATGAATCGTTAATGCTGATGTGTCCGGACCCTGTTGAGACGGGCAGCGTTTCTGTTCTAGAGAGAACCAATATCCTGTTGGTGCGCTTGGGAGCCTGCCCGGAGGAGGCGGGTGAGCGCTGTTTGGAGGCATTGTCGATGCACCCAGGGTTTCGAGCTGCTTGTGCGGACGTGTGTAGCAGCATTGGGCTGATACCGAATTCAAACAAGAGCCAGTGGTGGTACGGCCTGGGGGAAGTATCTGATGGTGAGACCCTCTTCGTGGACGCTGCGAAATACCACAAGGGAGGGGAGTTGACTGCTGAAGACACCTCGGAGAGAGAGAGGTTGCGGCGACTGGCCCCTACAGCCGTGGAAGACGTAGGCAGCGTGTGTGTGGATTGTATTGCGTTGAAGAGGCGCACTGTCAGTGACCAGAATATGGCCCTGAGGGCCAGAGAGGCGATGGCCTGTCTGAGTGGTGTGAAGTGGTTTAAGGTGCTGGATCTGAGGAGTGGATGTTGCCAGATCCCGATGAGTGGGGCCAACAAGGAGAAGACGGCCGTTATAAGTTCCCTAGGAGTCTTCGGGTCCGAAAAGATGCCACAGGGCATATCTGGAGCCCTTGCAACCTTCCTGCGGGGCAGGTGGAAGACCATAGGGGATGTGGAGGCGTTTGGAGTTTTGGTGTATGTGGATGATCTCTTGGTATTTGGATTTGCCTCAGGAGAATATGAAGTGAGGTCGTTGCAGGAGCAGCTGAGAACTACCGAGTTAAAGTGTTTTCGGGACACGTGCCAGGGCTGGCGAAGGTCGCAGCTCGTGAGAGACTGTCTCTACGGAATCAAGTTTGAAATGAAGATGGAGAGACTGGAGAAAGTGATCTGGAACCATTCGGAAGACTTACAAGTTGGAGAGAATGAAGAAAGTTGTCTGACTGAGGGTAATAGCAAACTGAGAACCCGGAGAGGGGAGTTTGCGGAGGTGAAGAAATTACAGATGAATCTCAGAAGAGAGAAGCGGAAACTTGAAGGGAACCTGAAGATGACCATCGACAGTTCAAATGAAGTGCAAAACCTGAAAGTTGATCTGGAAGAAGTCATGAGGAAGAAAAAGCTGGAGAGAAGTGCAGTGAATACTGAACAGGAGGCTGAAGAGACTGCGGGAGCAGTGCAGGCCACGTGTTTCCGTTTGGAGAAGATCAAACAGCAGCTACCGATCACAGGAATGAGGAAGAATACAGATTCGATGGATGATGTGCTGGATGTGTGGTACATGCTGCCTTTTGCTGACTTTCCCTCGATTGAGGAAGAGACCTTTGGCCCTTCTCCCATTGAGTCAGGTGTAGCGGGGAGGGTTAGCTGTGTGCAGTGTGAGGCATGAGTGAGAGGTTGAGAGAGGAGGTGGTAGTGGGCCCAAGGTATCCCCAGTTGTGTCCGAGCCTGAAGGGTTTAGGTGAGGGGGTACGGAGGTCTCAGAAGGGTTAGGGAACTCCCAGATAGTTGGCCTAAGTAGCGCCTGAAAAACAGGGCGTGAGGTTTACTGTGTGGGGAGGAGATGTCCCTGTTTGTGCTTGGGTTACGGTGTGTTGGCAGGAAAGGTGGCGAGTTATTTAGTAGTCATGAGGACATGACTTTTATTTGGTGGAGGGAGAGTGTAAAGAGGGTTTCTTCTTTTTGTTAACTAGCAGCAATGCTAATTTACTGATAATGAGAATGGTATTCCTTTGTAAACCAAATGGGGATTAATTTTCTTTCTTCTGAGTCTGTAAGCTTTTGTTGACGGGCTTTTGGGCAGATCGGCGCGAGGGGGTCGAGAGAGAGGACGCAATGCTCTAAGCTGGGCGAGGATCGGACCCCAAAGGGGGGTCCGAGGCCGGGAGATTCTCCGAGGAGGGGGGGGGATGAAGCTAGATGTGCTTGGTTGACCACTCGGAGGGTCCTGAGCTGTTTGGAGAGTCGAGGAGTTCGGAGGGTCCTGAGCTGTTTGGAGAGTCGAGGAGTTCGGAGGGTATCGAATGGTGGCCAGAAGACTTCAGTAATTGAGCTCCAACGGTTGTGCACGAAGTGGTTTGGACTTTGATAAGTTTGGCGCCTTTTCTTTAATTTTCTCTTCATATATACTGTATCGTTATTAATCACTTAGTTATAGTAACCTTTATAAATTGTACTCATTTAATCGCATATGGTGTGCTGTCTGTTTTTGGGCGAGGCGGGGACATCACACAGCATCCACACCAGCTGATTACCCAGTTTGGCGGGGCCGAAGGCTGCTCCCCCTAGACGGGAACGAGCTGAGCGAGCCTGAGGCGACCCAGGGAGTTACATTGTGGGGTGCTCGTCCGGGGTTGATTTCTGTGGAAGCTGTGTGATCACCCTCTTTAAATTGTGTCTGCGGCGAAGAGCTGGTGTGCCTTTGTGGGTGTGCGATTGCTGGTTATCGCGGTGTGTGTGTTGGGTGGGGTGGTTTCTGTTGGCTGACGAAATGGTGGTGGGACCATGGGCTGTCCGTACTGTTTGGAGATTGAGGAGTGACAGGTTGGGATGTTTCAGCAGTGGTGAGCTCCGCCCAGTTATTGGAATAATGTCCAGCCCTAAAGGGGCGGAAGCGTGGGCGGAGCGGACCCCTCAGTTGTTGGGTGAGTGGCAGTGCTTGGCTGAGGAAAAGCGACAGGGACAGGTTGAAAGTTTGAGTAGGCGGGCTGGTGACTTTGTTAGAACTGTCGGGCGCAATTACCTCGAAGTGACCGCTGCCAGTTCTGGGAAAGTGTGGGAAAATGCGTGTGGTTCGACTGGAAGTCAAATGCCGCAGCTGGGGGGCTTATCATATCCGTGGCAGGAGATTGGTGGGAAGTTTTTAGGGTATCCTTTTTTGCCTAGGGGGGCAGATAAATTGCTTGTGGTGCCAAGGGGATCTGTCAAGGGGATCAGTTGTTCCGTTGATTCGAGAGGTGTCGGGAAACTTAGAGGAGGCCCAGTGGGGGAACGGCTTGGGGTCTCTGGGGGAGCACGTTCCCAGCAATGTACCAAGGAACTCCCGAAAGGAGCAGACCCTATTCCTGAAGGCTTAGAGGGGCCATGCGCACAGGTGTTGTTACGGATGGATGGAAGTCAAGTTAAAGCCATCCTCAGCACCGGGGCGCCGGTGAAGTTGCTGTACAGTTTGTTTCATAACCGTTATTGGAAGCATTTACCCTTGACAACATTGAGGACACTGGAGATTCGGGGTACCAGTGTCGGTGATTATCCAGACAACGGTTGTTGGTCATTGAAAATGGAGTTCTTAGAGGCAAATGTGGAGGAGACTGAGGTTCATGAATCGTTAATGCTGATGTGTCCGGACCCTGTTGAGACAGGCAGCGTTTCTGTTCTAGAGAGAACCAATATCCTGTTGGTGCGCTTGGGAGCCTGCCCGGAGGAGGCGGGTGAGCGCTGTTTGGAGGCATTGTCGATGCACCCAGGGTTTCGAGCTGCTTGTGCGGACGTGTGTAGCAGCATTGGGCTGATAACGAATTCAAACAAGAGCCAGTGGTGGTACGGCCTGGGGGAAGTATCTGATGGTGAGACCCTCTTCGTGGACGCTGCGAAATACCACAAGGGAGGGGAGTTGACTGCTGAAGACACCTCGGAGAGAGAGAGGTTGCGGCGACTGGCCCCTACAGCCGTGGAAGATGTAGGCAGCGTGTGTATGGATTATATTGCGTTGAAGAGGCGCACTGTCAGTGACCAGAATATGGCCCTGAGGGCCAGAGAGGCGATGGCCTGTCTGAGTGGTGTGAAGTGGTTTAAGGTGCTGGATCTGAGGAGTGGATGTTGCCAGATCCCGATGAGTGGGGCCAACAAGGAGAAGACGGCCGTTATAAGTTCCCTAGGAGTCTTCGGGTCTGAAAAGATGCCACAGGGCATATCTGGAGCCCTTGCAACCTTCCTGCTGGGCAGGTGGAAGACAATAGGGGATGTGGAGGCGTTTGGAGTTTTGGTGTATGTGGATGATCTCTTGGTATTTGGATTTGCCTCAGGAGAATATGAAGTGAGGTCTTTGCAGGAGCAGCTGAGAACTACCGAGTTAAAGTGTTTTCGGGACACGTGCCAGGGCTGGCGAAGGTCGCAGCTCGTGAGAGACTGTCTCTACGGAATCAAGTTTGAAATGAAGACGGAGAGACTGGAGAAAGTGATCTGGAACCATTCGGAAGACTTACAAGTTGGAGAGAATGAAGAAAGTTGTCTGACTGAGGGTAATAGCAAACTGAGAACCCGGAGAGGGGAGTTTGCGGAGGTGAAGAAATTACAGATGAATCTCAGAAGAGAGAAGCGGAAACTTGAAGGGAACCTGAAGATGACCATCGACAGTTCAAATGAAGTGCAAAACCTGAAAGTTGATCTGGAAGAAGTCATGAGGAAGAAAAAGCTGGAGAGAAGTGCAGTGAATACTGAACAGGAGGCTGAAGAGACTGCGGGAGCAGTGCAGGCCACGTGTTTCCGTTTGGAGAAGATCAAACAGCAGCTACCGATCACAGGAATGAGGAAGAATACAGATTCGATGGATGATGTGCTGGATGTGTGGTACATGCTGCCTTTTGCTGACTTTCCCTCGATTGAGGAAGAGACCTTTGGCCCTTCTCCCATTGAGTCAGGTGTAGCGGGGAGGGTTAGCTGTGTGCAGTGTGAGGCATGAGTGAGAGGTTGAGAGAGGAGGTGGTAGTGGGCCCAAGGTATCCCCAGTTGTGTCCGAGCCTGAAGGGTTTAGGTGAGGGGGTACGGAGGTCTCAGAAGGGTTAGGGAACTCCCAGATAGTTGGCCTAAGTAGCGCCTGAAAAACAGGGCGTGAGGTTTACTGTGTGGGGAGGAGATGTCCCTGTTTGTGCTTGGGTTACGGTGTGTTGGCAGGAAAGGTGGCGAGTTATTTAGTAGTCATGAGGACATGACTTTTATTTGGTGGAGGGAGAGTGTAAAGAGGGTTTCTTCTTTTTGTTAACTAGCAGGAATGCTAATTTACTGATAACGAGAATGGTATTCCTTTGTAAACCAAATGGGGATTAATTTTCTTTCTTCTGAGTCTGTAAGCTTTTGTTGACGGGCTTTTGGGCAGATCGGCGCGAGGGGGTCGAGAGAGAGGACGCAATGCTCTAAGCTGGGCGAGGATCGGACCCCAAAGGGGGGTCCGAGGCCGGGAGATTCTCCGAGGAGGGGGGGGGATGAAGCTAGATGTGCTTGGTTGACCACTCGGAGGGTCCTGAGCTGTTTGGAGAGTCGAGGAGTTCGGAGGGTCCTGAGCTGTTTGGAGAGTCGAGGAGTTCGGAGGGTATCGAATGGTGGCCAGAAGACTTCAGTAATTGAGCTCCAACGGTTGTGCACGAAGTGGTTTGGACTTTGATAAGTTTGGCGCCTTTTCTTTAATTTTCTCTTCATATATACTGTATCGTTATTAATCACTTAGTTATAGTAACCTTTATAAATTGTACTCATTTAATCGCATATGGTGTGCTGTCTGTTTTTGGGCGAGGCGGGGACATCACACAGCATCCACACCAGCTGATTACCCAGTTTGGCGGGGCCGAAGGCTGCTCCCCCTAGACGGGAACGAGCTGAGCGAGCCTGAGGCGACCCAGGGAGTTACAAGTATTTTGTTCAGTCTTCACTGCAGAAGACACTAGCAGTATGATGGAAGTTCCAGGTGTCAGGGGTCATGAATTGTGTGAAGTTCCATTGTTAGAGAGAAGGTTCTTGGGAAACTGAAAGGTCTGGACCAGATGGTGTACTCTCCAGGATTCTCAAAGAGGTGGCTGAGGAGATTGGGGAGGCATTTGTAATGATCTCTCAATAATCACTAGATTCTTAAGTGGTTCTGGAAGACTGGAAAATTGTTAATGTCACTCCATTCTTCAAGATGGGAGAGAGGCAGAAGAAAGGAAACAATAGGCCAGTTAGTCTGACCTCAGTGGTTGGGAAGATGTTGGAGTCAATTGTTAAGGATGAGGTTTCAGTTTACTTGGAGTCACATGATAAAATAGGCCATAGTCAGATGGTTTACTCAAGGAAAAATCTTGCCTGACAAATCTGTTGGAATTCTTTGAAGAAACAACAAGCAGAGTTGACAAAGGGGAATCGGTTGATGTTATGTACTTAGATTTTCAGAAGGCCTTTGACAAGGTGCCACACATGAGGCTGCTTAACAAGCTGCAAGCCCATGGTATTACAGGAAGGATTCTAGCATGGATAAAGCAGTGGGCTGATTGGCAGGAGGCAAAGAGTGGGAATAAAGGGAGCCCTTTCTGGTTGGCTGCTGGTGACAAGTGGTGTTCCACAGACGGCTGTGTTGGGACCAATCATTTTTACTTTATATGTCAATGAATTGGATGATGGAATTGATGGCTTCATTGCAAAGTTTGCAGATGGTATGAAGATATTTGGAGAGGCAGATCATTTTGAGGAAGACTTAAACAGATTAGCAGAATGGGTGAAGAAGAGGCAGATGGAATACAGTGTCGGGAAGTGTACGGTCATGCACTTTGGTAGAATAAATGAAAGGGTTGACTATTTTCTAAATGGAGAGAAAATAAAATAAACTGAGATGTAAAGGGACTTGGGAGTCCTTGTGCACGATTCCCTAAAGGTTAATTTGCAGGTGGAGGAAGGCAAATGCGATATTAGCATTCGTGTCAAGAGGACTAGAATATGAAAGCAAGGATGGAATGTTGAGACTTATTAAAGCACTGGTGAGGCTTCACTTGGAGTATTGTGAGCAGGCTTGGCCCCCTTATCTTAGAAAGGATGTGGTGAAACTGGAGAGGGTTCAAAGGAGGTTCACAAAAATGATTCCAGGTGTGAACAACTTGTCATATGAAGAGTGTTAGATAGTTCTGGGCTTGTAATCACTAGAATTCAGATGAATGAGGGGTGACCTCATTGAAACCTATTGAATGGTGAAAGGCCTTGATAGAGTGGATGTGGAGAGGATGTTTCCTATAGTGGAAGAGCCTAAGACCAGAGGACTCAGCCTCAGAATAGAGGGGCGTCCTTTTAGAATAGAAATAAGGAGGGATTTCTTTAGCCAGAGAATGTTGAATCTCTGGAATCCTTTACCACAGGCAGCTGTGGAGGCCAAGTCTTTGTGTATATTTAAGGCAGAGGTTGATAGTTCCTTGGTTAGTCAGGGCATGAAGGGATATGGAGAGAAGCCAGGATGATTGGGGCTGAGAGAAAAATTGGAACAGCCATGATGAACTGAAGGGGTGAGCTCGATTGGACAAATAGCCTAATTCTGCTCCTATTTCTTATGGTCTTATAGTCTTGCGGAGGTCCCTTTCCGGAGATCGGACCTGGACCTCTTGTAACTTGCTCTGTCACCAGACCTGAATGTATCTGATCTAGTCCTCAGCAGACTGTAGATCTCATGATTCATCCAGCACTTCTAGTTCGGGAAAACTCTGAATGATTTTGTGGGAAAACGCATCTACAACTGTTTTAATGAAGTCCCTGACAAACATGTATTCATTCAGATCCACAGATGAGTCCTTGAACGTGGCTCAGACGATTGACTCAAAGCAGTCCTGCAGCTGCACCTCTGCTTTCTGTGACCAATTCTTTATTATCTTCATCTCTGGTGCTTTGCTTTTTAGCCTCTGCCTGTGTGCAGATAGGAGAATGAAAACCGAGTGATCAGATTTACTGAAATGCAACCCGGGCATGGAAAGGTAGGCATTCCTTATCCTAATAGAACAGTGGCCTAGTGTGTTGGGACCTCTGGTGCTACAGGTTATATGCTGATGGTAATTAGGCAGGCTTTTCTTCAAACAAGCCTGGTTGAAATCCCCAACTGTGATTTGAAGTGTGTCGGGATAGACTATTTCTTGTTTGGAGATGACATCATGCAGTATCTCGAGTGCTTGAATATAGTCTGCCACTAGCGGTATGTTACTTACAGCCAGGATTATGGAGAAGAACTCCCTAGCTAATGAGAACGGATGACATTTGACCATTCAGTGTTCAGGTTTGTGGGAACATGAGTTCGACAAAATTGGGAACATCGGAGCACCACTGAGAGTTTATTAGGAAACATACAACTCCACCTTTTGCATTTTCTGAATCAGCAGTTCAGTCCGTCCTGTGAATCAAGAATCCTTCCAGTCTAATTACCATGCTGGCTGTAAGCCACATCGCAGTCAAACATGGAACACAACAATCTTTCATTTTCATCCGATACAGCAATTTCATCTTCAGGTCCTCAGTGTTGTTTTTCAGCAACTGCACGTTTGCCAACAAGATGCTGGGTCGAGGGGGTCTCATTCCTCTGTGTTTCAGCCTGGCTTGAAGTCTGCCCCCTCCCCTCACCCTTCTGCCTCACTTCTGGCCATGGTGATGAACCTGTTTGCTTGAGAGGCCCTGAACCTGTCTGCCAAGTCCTTTCATTGTTAAATCTGTAGATCATTAAGTTGATTTAAAAATGCATTGCTTAAAAGGAAATCATATGCTGCAGATTGCAGTGAGAGGAATTCAAAAGAGGTATATTGAGAAGTATTGTACGTAACCTGCAGAAGTCACTGTGGTTCTTGGGCTGAAAAAGTAGCATGCTTTTTTTTTTAAAAGAGTTCTTGAAATATGCATGAGTAACATCTAGCTTTCTTCTTTTCTGAAATTATGTTTGTTTGTAGGGCTTGATTGTTGTCTGGGTCCTGGGTAGGTCTGTAGTCTAGTTTTTTTTCTGTTTTTTTTTTTACGTAGTTCAGTCTAGTTTTTTGTACTGTGTCATGTAACACCATGGTCCTGAAAAAACATTGTCTCATTTTTACTACGTACTGTACCAGCAGTTATGGTTGAAATGACAATAAAAGTAACTTGACTTGACTTGAGTAGGAATATAGTTTTAATCATAAAGCCCTATAATAATATTCTCCTATGCTTCACTGGCGCATCAGCTGGCAACCTTGCCGTTTCTTTAGTGTTTATCTGTTTTACGAGGCTGAGTTGCTAACTGGACGCTCAACCCTGCACGGATGGAAATCAAGCAAGAAGCCAGCCAGATTCAAGCCCCTAGAATCCTACACATTAGAAACTGACTCCTTGGACCATTTCATCTCTGCCAACCATCAACTACTGCCTATACTAATTCCTTTTTGCTTGTACTTGGTCTATAGCCTTCTCACATGCTTATTTCTCAAATTCTGTGAGAGTTTTTACATCCTCAGGTGATGTGTTCCAGATTGCAACAATCACTTCAATGAAAAAGAACTTCCTCCACTCTCCCGTTTGACATCTTTGCCCATGCCCATCCTATTTGGTTTCAAATGATGCAGCATGAAAATAAATCTCTCACCAGTACAATTGTATCACTAACAGTGCCGACTTAATCCACATTACGTAGGCCATTTTCTTACTGCTATATCATACAGGTCCATAGTAGCTGAGTTCCATCTCCATGAGGTGAGAGCGTTATCCATTGAACTGGAGAGAACATCAAATTCCAGCATGCATTCAAATGACTGAACCCATGAACACTACCTCTCTTTTTGCATTACTTATTTAATTTTTATATATTTCTTATTGTAATTTATAGTTTTAAAAATTATTATGATTTCAATATACTGCAGCTGCAAAACAACACATTTCACAACATGCTGTATGCCAGTGATATTAAACCTGATTCTGATGGGAACTCTGAAATCTAATGTCATTAAAAATATAATATTAGTCCTCTTGAGGCAGTGGCCATGTTTCAGTGCTTTATTTGTAGTTAAAATTGCTTTCTGGTTTTTGAGATAGTTTTTTTTTACACCAGTTTAGTTGAACAAATTCATTAATTGTTCTGAGTTTTGCAGGCTGACATCATTATTTCTGCTGTGAATTCTGAAATGTTATGTAAAAGATTGTGGTGAGTATTATTTATATTACCTACATTTCAGTTTATACCCTTCAAAAATATATCTTGAATTCTTGCTGACCGTGCTCAAATACATGCCAAGAAAACTCGTCACTCCTGGGCCATGCACAAAAATAAAATTCTGGAGGAACTAAGCAAGTCAGGCAACGTATGTGGAGGGAAATCACAATCATCTGACCTGTAGAGTTCTTCTTGTACTTTTTTTGTTTGTGACCTTTCCAGCATCTGCAGTTCTTTTATTTTTCAACAATATTTTTATTGTTTTTTAAATAAAGAGAACATAGTATAAAGGAGAATTGGGTGCATAACAAATGTAGCAAATGTACAATTCTCATTTATGAAAGAGATACTCCCTTAGTGCAAACATTATCACCCCACCCCTCCCAGTCCCCAACTCCAAGCTATCAGTGCACTGGCAAAAAGGATTAAACAGAACCTTTGTCCCCATAGAGCTGCATTGGTATAGAGAAGGTGTATTTTCCTAATACATAGGCTGGTGTATGATAACAAATTTGAGTCTGAAGAGTTTTACTGGAAAATGCTGGAGGTCAGGGATCTATGTACTGAGGAAAGGGAGAGAGAATGGACCTTTAGTCTGGCTGGGAACTTGGAAAATATTCAAGAAAGGGTCCCCACACCTTTTCGAACTTCATGTCTGAATTGAGGATTGAATAGAGGATCTTCTCGAGGTGTAGACTGGACATGATGTCCCTGAGCCACTGAGTGGGGGTGGGCGGGGCAGCATCCCTCCACTTGAGTAAAACTGTGCGCCTGGCCAACAGAGAAGCAAAAGACTGTGTGCGACGTTCAGTTGGACTTAGGTGCATGCCCCCCTCTCCGGAGGTGCCGTAAAGGGCAATCAAAGGGTTAGGTTCCAGATTGTCATTAAGTATTTGGGATAGAGTTTGGAAGACATCTTTCCAGCATGTCCAGTACATATGGATAAGGGAAGCCTTGCCCCGTTTTCATTTGTCGTAACAGGGACTAACATCTGGGTAAATGCAAGATAATTTAGTTTTAGACATACGGTCTCTGTGTACGACCTTGAACTGTAACAGGCAGTGGCGGGCACATAAAGAGGTTGAGTTAACTAATGGAGGACTTCATCCCATACCTCATCTGGCATTGAAGAATTTAAATCTTGCTCCCAGGTAGTTTTAATATTGTCAAGAGAGGCTCGCCTCAAAGCCGCCAGCTTGTTGCAGATAATAGACATTAGACCTTTGCGCATTTCTGCCTCTTGAGCACTCCAAAGATAACTTCTCCATCATAACCCAAGTCTTTAGCCATTGAAACCCGATGGTGCAAATTCCCTTCCTAAACCTTGGTATTTCTGCCTCTCTTTCCTCCTCCAGTAAAGTGGTGGGTATATGTAACAACTTGACAAAGGAGGATGTAGAGGCAGCTGCAACACAATATTGAAAAGAAACACTTGGGCAGATACATGGACAGGAAAGGTTTGGAGCCGGAGTTCACAACTTTTTTATGCCATGGACCAAAGGACCCCAGGCTGGGAACCACTGGTTTAGAGTGATATTGGCTGTGTTTGGTCCATTGGGATCAGCATGGATAGACTTGCTGAAGGGTCATGTTTCTGTATAATTGTGAACTTCAGCATCTATGAAATTGTTCTCAGAATTCAGCTGTAGCTTTAAAAATGGACCTTATCTTTGCATGCTTCCACTAATGTGTTTATAGAGTCTTTGATTTTGTTCCAAGGGAAAAAAAGAATTGTACAGGAGCAGGGCATCTCCAGGTGTATTTTGCAACTTTTGCACTCACCACTGCTGCGAGCTATTCATCCATACTCTTAAGTAACCGATCATTAACCCTGTACTCAGCCTTCTGGTTTGTCCTTCCAAAATGCACCAACTCACACTTACTTGGATTGAATGCCATCTGCCACTTATTTGCCCAACTCTGCAGCCTGTCTATATCCTCTTGTAACCTTCAACAACCTACAGCTCCATCCACAACTTCTCCAATCTTCGTGTCATCCGCAAACTTACTCACCCATCCTTCCGCCTCTTCATTTATAAAAATCACAGAGAGCAGGGGTCCCAGGACGGATCCTTGCGGCACTCCACTAGTCACCGATCTCCAGGCAGAATACTTTCCTTCAACTACTACCCTCTGCTTTCTTCCTGTAAGCCTTTTTTTAATCCAAACAGCCAAGGTTCCACTGATCCCATGCCTCATGACTTTCTGGATGAGTCTCTCATGCAGGACCTTGTCAAATGCCTTGCTAAAATCCATGTAGACCACATCTACCTCCCTACCCTCATCAATTTATTTTGTTACCTTCCCTTCACAAAGCCATGTTGACTGTCCTTGAGTAGACTCTACTTCTCCAAACGCTCATAGATCCTATCCTTAAGAATCCTTTCCAACAGTTTGCAGACCACTGACGTAAGACTCACTGGTCTATAATTCCTTGGATTCTCCTTATTACCTTTTTTAAACAAGGGAACTACATTTACCATTCTCCAATCCTCCGGCACCTCCCCTGCAGCCAAAGAGCATTCAAAGATCATAGCTACTGCTTCAGCGATCTCTTCTCTCACTTCCTACAGCAACCTGGGGTATATCACGTCCATACTAGGTTTAGAATGGCCTCTCTTCTGTTGGCTGGTCCAAACACTGTGTCAGGAATCCTTCTTGAACACACCTGACAAATTCAGCCCCATCTATCCCCCTTGCAGTCAAGAGGTGCCAGTCAATATGAGGGAAGTTGAAATCACCCAAAACTCAACCCTGCACCATTCTGAAATCTGCCTGTTTATCTTCTCCTTGGTGTCCCGAGGGCTGTTTGGGGGATTATAGACTACTCACAGCACAGTGATTGATCCCTTCCTATTTCTGACTTCCACCCACACCAACTCAGTGGACACTCCCTCTGCAGCGTCCTCCCTTTCTATAGCCATGATATTACCCCTAACCAGTAATTCTACTCCCCCCTCCCATCCTATTCCTTTTAAAACACCTAAACCCCTGTACCTGCATCAGCCAATCCTGCCCTTCCTCCAGCCAAGTTTCAGTAACGGCCACAACATCGTAGTTCCACGTACTGATCTTTGCTCTAAGTTCATCCCCATTATTCCTAATATTCCTAGCATTGAAATTTCCTTCATAATGTGGGGCAGGTAGGTCTGTCTCCAATTTTTACATAATCCACCCTAATGTTTTAAACTATCAGAAATAATTTTCTGCTATTTGCTCTTTCAGGTTTCCTTAATATTTTGAAAACTTCAGTCAAATCTCACTTTACGCTAAGTTTCATAGCATACAGTTATACCCAGGAACTTTCTGTGCTTGACTTAGAGCCCCTGGTATTTTATGGTGTTACGTACCTGTGACACATGACAGTGGTGTACTTGTCACGTGACAGGTGTTGAAGCTATACTGGACTTGAGGTAATGGTCTTGTGATGGTGGAGTGACGTCATTTTCCCGCCAGTAGAGGTCATGTGATGGGTTTTTTTTACAGGGTATAAAAGGAGGACCCCTCCCTGTGAGGAGGGGCAGTTCGTGGCTGGATTTGCCATGTGGACTTCATGCCACTGTGTGATTTAATGTTATGATGCAGTTTAGTTGAAAGATGAAGTTTTATCTAATGCCTAAAGTTTAAAAGGTCATTGCTAGTAGTTTCTGTATAATACTGCTAGTTGAGAATCAGTGGAGAGTGAAGATCGGAGTTCGGGAGTTAAAAGATCGAGGGAAATCGATTTCGACAGTGAAACAGGTTCGACCTTGTTTGATCCTCATTCAGAAGGAATTCGTTGACTGTTCTCGTGTTAATCCCTGTGAAATAGCAGAAAGGATTGGGAACAGTTCTGTAAAGGAAAGGTCAGTGCCTTTAAGCTGTTCCATTTGTCAATCTACGTAAATTCTACATGGGAAAAGTTTGATTTGGGAACCGAAGCAACACAACGTGAAAGAGAATTTAAATCGCCTTAAAAAAGTCTCTCCCTTAAATGGACTGTGAGCATTTTGAACTTTTGCAATACTACTTTGAAGAACTGTTTTTGCAACATCGCTTTAAGAACTGTTTAAGCTTCATTGCTTTAAGAACTGTTTAAGATGCCGCACAGCAGCTGATTTCCGGTTACGTGAGTGGTTTGTTTACTTTTGGGGTGTTTGTTTTCAGTTTTTAATAAACGTGTTATTTGTTATAAAAACGCCTGCCTAACTCATGTATTTATTGTTGCTTGAATCCGTAACAATGGGAACTTTTGATGGGAGATGCATATGAGACCTTTCAGGTCATAAGCTGCAGGAAACAATTGTGATATGCACTGCTGCACATCAGCAACACACACTACAACAGAGCCCTGTGGTCTTGACCAGAAAGGTGCTGATCCAGGAACACGCTGTTGGGGGTAGTGACAGAAGCTGACGTGATAGGAGCATTTAAGAGGCTTTTAGATAGGTACATGACTATGTAAGGAAATGGAGGTATAGGGGTCATGTGCAGGCAGAAGGGATTAGTTTAATTTGGCATTGTGTTCAGTACATACATCACAGGCAGAAGAGAACTGCTCTGTGTACTATATTCAAAGTGCAAGTTCTCAGGAAACTTTTTTTTCTGGGAATTTGGAGCCTACATAATTTTAATAGATTACTTGAAACTCTAGATAAAACCCAGAGATTTCCCTGGTGTACTGGGGGATAATACTCTTGTCTCAGACCCTCACAAATGCACAAACACCAGGGCATCTCATTTCACTTGCTCTAATTGAACTGAGGGTTTGGGGGTTGGCTGGTGGCACAGTGAGATCAGCACCAGGTTCGAGAACAGAGGTTCCCAAGTTCGATCCAGTGACAGACTGCTCCTGAGCACGCTCTCCATCCATGCCAGGTTGATATCGAGCTCACAACTTGACCTCATTAAAAAAAACACTGCCGCCTCCAGTTTAAATTTCCACGTGGAATATTGTGGATCAAATTTCAAAATCCAAATTGGTTCAAATACCCAAACCCAAATTGGCGTGAAGTGATGAAAAGCTGCACATGCACCAGAAGGAACCTGGTCAATTCTCCAAAAGTCTTTAATCATCAGAGATATTGCATAACAGTATGCATTTAATATTGATTTCCAATGTAATGCTTATCTCACTAATGACAAGGTTACCCAAAGCTTGTTCTTTTCCAAAGAATTCCAATCCTTTCCTCCTGACACAGTTTATTCTAAAATATTCAAAGGTTCATAAGGTTCATTACCTTTGTCTTATTTAGACCATAAAGACCATAAACCATAAGATGTAGGAGTAGAATTAGGCCATTTAGCTTATCAAGTCTGCTCTGCCATTCAATCATGGCTGATTTATTTTCCCCTTAACTCCTGTTGTGTTCTCGCTCGGGTGTAACGGAACAACGAGCTAAACGCCGAGTTAAACCTTTGTCAATAACAACAGATCACAGTAAGACTAACCGTTTACTGTTCACTCTTCCACATTGACGTATGGTGAAAACTGTTGACAAACCAATACAAGATTTTATACAGCATTTGTTTCCTTCTTGATATTACAATTACATCGTAAATACTTGCAAAAGGAAAACTACAACAACTACATTACATTAAAGTGCAGCATACAGTCAGAATCTACCTACACCATTGACTGCTTTAAATACACTTCAAAGCAAACTATCCGCAACTCTTTAACTAATGAAAACATAAACATTATCGGCCATCGTTACTTTTAACGGGATCGGCGTTAACATTTTAATTCAACATATCAATTATCTCATAACTCACAGCATTGCTTTCACAATGTTTCTGGTGCGTAGAGAGAAAACTTCGCTGCTGCTGTGCTCGCACATGTATCTTCCCTCCCACCTTTCCGTTTTTCCCAAACCGGTATTTTCCCACCGGATGCGGCGAAACCGGATGTGACGTCATCGCATGCCGCCGTGATATCTCACAGACAACTTAAACAATCCTAACTTTAACTAGAATGCTAACGAACGAATTACTAAGTGAAAATATTATAAACTAAATAACTGCCATAAAGGCAACACAACTCCATTTTCCTACCCTCTCCTCAGAAAGGGTTTTTGATGCCCTTTCTAATCAAGAACCTATCTGTTTTAAATATAATCTATGACTTAGCCTCCACAGCCATCTGAAGTGACAAGACTCACAGATTCACTAGCATCTGGCGAAAGGAATTCCCCCTCATCTCTCCATTAAAGGGGCATCCCTCTATTCTGAGGCCGTACGCTCTGGTTCTAGACTCACCCACTATTGGAAACATCCTCTGTACAACCACCCGATCTTGGCTTTTTAATATTTGGTAGCTTTCAATGAGGTCCTCCCTCATTCTTCTAATCTCCAGTGAGTAAAAGCCTGGAGCCCATCAAACCCAACTAATACATTAACCCTTTCATTCCCAGGATCATTCTCATGAACCTCCTCTGAACCCTCTCCAATGCCAGCACATCCTTTCTTAGATATGGGGCCCAAAACTGCTCACAATTCCCCAAATGTGATCTCACCAATGCTTTATAAAGCCTCAATGTTACATCCTTCCACTTCAGGCTGGAGGCTGTTTGCAGCATCTCACCTTCAGCAGGTGTCCCAGGTAGCCCAGGTGAGACATATGAACTGCAGGTTTTGTCAAAATCCTACCCTTAACTCACATTCAAACTAACAAACTGTCCAACAAGCGTAAATGGGTGGGGAACAGGAAAGCAACACACATTAACTAATTCCCTGATAGATTGCTGGCTCCTGCCAATCCCTTGACTACAATTTTACCAAAGGTGTGAGCTATGGAAATAAAATCTCTCCTTATGACCATGAGCAACTAAGTAGGTCTTTAAGCAGCAATATACCTTCAGGAAAATCTATCTTTGAATGTTTAGAAGATTTAAACCCTTATTAGTTTCCAGCCTGTAACTCAGTCCTGAGTACCAATCACGGTTGTGGGGGAAGTACACTAGCATCTTTCGTTGGTAAAAATAAGTCTGTTGCTTCAGCAACCATCTCCTCCCACTCTGTCCAAAGCAATGAAAATTTATCTTGTTAAACTCTGCTACATAATATGATATTTTGCATGATATTCCAGCACAGTAGAGCTAGCGGTCGTACTGCATTACAGCACAGAACTGGCCCCTTCAGTACAGGAGCCTTGAGTCCCACACCACCTGGCTCAGGAACACTTATTACCCTACAACCAACAATCTCCTGAACCAGCATGGAAGTAACCTTCACTTACCTCAACTGTGATCTGATCCCACAACCTACAGACTCACTTTGAAAAACTCTACAACTCATGTTTTCAATATTATTTATTTGCATAATTTACCTCATTTGCCTGTCAATCTTTGTTTATGAATAATTATTCACAAATTCTATTGTATTTATTACCTGCAAATGCAAGCAAGGAAATTAATATTAGGATAGTATATGGTGATGTAAATGTAGTTAGATAAGGGTGTTTAATTTGACTTTGGCCCAACCGTGCTGATCAAGACATATGTCCTGCTGGAAGCAATTGTTTGCACTTGGACCATAATCTTCCAAGTCCTTCCCGTCAACTGTATGCCTAGCAACACAAACAAAATGCTGGAGGAACTCAGCAGGCCAGGTAGCTTCTATGGAAAAGAGTAAACAGTCAATGTTTCAGGGCGAGACCCTTCATCAGGACTGGAATGGAAGGGGAGAAGACAGAGCAAGAAGGTGGGGGTAGGGTCAGGAAGAAGTACAAGGTGACAGGTGATCAGTGAAATCCAGAGAGGGGCAGGAGGTGAAGTAAAGAGCCAGGAAGTTGATTGGTGAAAAAGATAAAGGGCTGGAGAAGGGGGAACTGTTAGGAGAGGATAGAAGATGATGGAAGAAAGGAAAGAGGATGTGCATCAGAGGGAGGTGATGGGCAGGTAAGGAGATAAGGTAAGAGAGGGAAACAAGAATGGAGAATGGCGAAGGGTGGGGAAAATTACCAGAAGTTTGAGAAATTGATGTTCATGCCATCAGGTTGGAATCTACTCAGACAAAATATAAGGTGTTGCTCCTCCAACCTTATTGTGGCAGTAGAGGAGGCCATGGACTGACATGTCGGAATGGGAATGGGAAGAATGGGTACTGTATGTACAATACTTATCCAAATACCTCTTAAATGGTGCAATTGCACACACCTGGATCACTTCCTCCGGCAACTCACTACCCTACTAATTGTGCTGGTTAGGTGCTCACTACCCTACTGACTCCATTGTGAAATTGAGGATCTCAGTACTGGGAGGGTTTAGGCTTTCATATTCCATCTGTTCAGTCTGGAAGGGATTAAAAATTCCACAGTGAACCTTTCATGACTGTTCTAAAGCTACCGCTGCAATTCTTCAAACAGATGGTCTCCTGCTTATATTTGGCCTACTATTCCAAGCAGCCACAATCTGTCTGTATTTCTTGTTAAAGCAGTAGCATTTCTTAACACCGATTCATTTCAAGGTTGAAGAGATACGTTTCACCACATCACAGGAATGTCTACAGTGTATTAGACAATTCTTTCTTTTTAAATCTTTTTATTAATTTTCAAGACAATTCTGACTATATCTGTTATATTCATAAAGGTTCATTTGTTAGAGTCAGGCAGTTGTTCTCTTAACCAGAACATTCTCTTGGTTTCTATGGCAAATTAAACATTGTAGAGCATTAATGCATCTATCTCTTTATTTTGGTCTTATATTGATGAAGAGTCATTGACTAGAAATGTTAACTCTGTTTCTTTCACCCCATACGCTGCCTGACCTGACGAGTAGAACCAGCATTTAATTGTTTTAGAACATAGAATATAGAACAGAACTATTTCTATGTTATGTTGACTATCCTGTTGTACATACTGTTTATTTTAAATTACTATTAATTGCACATTTAGATGGAGACGTAATGTAAAGATTTTTACTCCTCATGTATATGAAGAATGTAAGTAATAGAGTCAATTCTATTCAACAGCAGAGTACTGGCATTTTGGCCCACAGAGTTGTGCTGACATTTTAACCTACTCATAATCTTATCTGTCCCTTGTTCACAGCCCACAACCCTCCATTTTTGTTTCATCCATGCTCCCCCAGTATATCTACCACCTCGCAAGGCTGTGCATTCCAGGCACTACCACTCATCTTAAAAGAATATCATTGTCATTGCTGCCTTGGGAGAAAGGCACTGGCTGTCCACTTTATCTCTACCTATTATAATCTTATATACCTCTATCAGATGTCTTCTCATCCTCATTCATTCCAAAGGGAGAAACACTGGCTTGGCAAACTTTTCTCATAGGGATGTCTCTAATCTGGGCAACATACTGATAAATCTCCTTCTCTAAAGCTTCCATATCCTTCCTATAATGAGGTGAACAGAATGGAACACAATATGGCAAGTGTAGTCTAACCAGAGTTTTATTCAATATTCAAGATTGTTTAATGTCATTTCCAATACACAAATGAAGTGGAGAATGATACATATGTTACTCTGGATCTGTTACGGCACAAGAAGCACACAATAAGATAAAGAGCACAATAATGTCTCTGATGTTTCAGAAAGGACGGGGGGGGGGAAGAGGTGGGGGCATGGCACTGTTGATCAGAGACAGTGTCATGGCCGCAGAAAAGGAAGAAGTCATGGAGTCTCTGTGGATGGAAGTTAGAAACAGGAAGGGGTCAATAACGCTACTGGGTGTTTTTTATTGACCACCCCATAGTAACAGGGATATCAAGGAGCAGATAAGGAGAAAGAATCTGGATAGCTGTAAGAAAAACAGGGTTGTCGTTGTGGGAGATTTTAATTTCCCAAATATTGATTGGCATCTTCCTAGAGCAAGGGGCTTGGATGGGGTGGAATTTGCTAGGTGTGTTCAGGAAGGTTTCCTGACACAATATCTAGATAAGCCTACAAGAGGAGAGGCTGTACTTAATCTGGTATTGGGAAATGAACCTGGTCAGGTGTCAGATCTCTCAGTAGGAGAGCATTTTGAAGGTAGTGATCACAATTCTATCTCCTTTACCATAGCATTGGAGAGGGATAGGAACAGACAAGTTAGGAAAGCATTTAATTGGAGTAAGGGGAAATATGAAGCTATTAGGCAGGAAGTTGGGAGCATAAATTGGGAACAGATGTTCTCAGGGAAATGTATGGCAAAAATGTGGCAAATGTTCAGGGAATATTTGCGTGCCATTCTGCATAGATACGTTCCAATGAGACAGGGAAAGGATGGCAGGGTACAGAAACCATGGTGTACAAAGGATGGTGAAAATCTAGTCAAGAAGAAAAGAAAAGTTTATGAAAGGTTCAAAAAAACTAGGTAATGTTAGAGATCTAGAAGATTATAAGGTTAGCAGGAAGGAGCTTAATGAAGTTAGGATAGCCAGAAGGGGCCATGAGAAGGCCTTGGCGAGCAGGATTAAGGAAAACCCCAAGGCATTCTACAAGTATGTGAAGAGCAAGAGGATGAGATGTGAGAGAATAGGACCAGTCAAGTGTGACAGTGGAGAAGTGTGTATGGAACCGAAGGAAATAGCAGAGGTATTTAATGAATACTTTGCTTCAGTATTCACTACGGAAAAGGATCTTGGGAATTGTAGGAATGACTTACTGTGGATTGAAAAGCTTGAGCTTATAGACATTAAGAAAGAGGATGTGCTGGAACTTTGGAAAGGATCAAGTTGGATAAGTCACCAGGACTGGATGAGATGTACCCCCAGGCTACTGTGGGAGGCGAGGGAAGAGATTGCTAAGCCTCTGGTAATGATCTTTGTGTCATCAATGAGGATAGGAGAGGTTCTGGAGGATTGGAGGGTTGCAAATGTTGTTCCCTTATTCAAGAAAGGGAGTAGAGATATTCCAGGAAATTATAGACCAGTGAGTCTTACTTCAGTGGTTGGTAAGTTGATGGAGAAGATCCTGAAAGGCAGGATTTGTGAATATTTGGAGAGGCATAATATGATTAGGAATAGTCAGCATAGCTTTGTCAAAGGCTATGTCACGTCTTATTAGCCTGAATTTTTTGAGGATGTGACTAAACACATTGATGAAGGTAGAGCAGTAGATGTAGTGAAAATGGATTTCAGCAAGGCATTTGATAAGGTACCCCACACAAGGCTTATTGAGAAAGTAAGGAGGTATGGGATCCAAGGGGACCTTGCTTTGGTGATTCAGAATTGGCTTGCTCACAGAAGGCAAAGAGTAGATGGGTCATATTCTGCATGGAGTTCAGTGACCAGTGGTGTGCCTCAGGAATCTGTTCTGGGACCCCTTCTCTTCTTGATTTTTATAAGTGACCTGGATGAGGAAGTGAAGGGATGGGTTAATAAATTTGCTGATGGCACCAAGGTTGGGGGTGTTGTGGATAGTGTGGAGGGCTGTCAGAGGTTACAGGGGGACATTGATAGGATGCAAAACTGGGCTGAGAAGTGGCAGATAGAGTTCAACCCAGATAAGTGTGAGGTGGTTCATTTTGGTAGGTCAAATATGATGGCAGAATATAGTATTAATGGTAAGACTCTCGGCAGTGTGGAGGATCAGAGGGATCTTGGGGTCCGAGTCCATAGGACACTGAAATCTGCTGCACAGGTTGACTCTGTGGTTAAGAAGGCATTCGGTGCATTGGTCTTCATCAACCGTGGGATTGAGTTTAAGAGCCACAGGTAGTGTTACAGCTATATAGGACCCTGGTTAGACCCCACTTGTAGTATTGCGCTCAGTTCTGGTCACCTTACTACAGGAAGGATGTGGAAACTATAGAAAGGGTGCAGAAGAGATTTACAAGGATGTTGCCTGGATTGGGGAGCATGCCTTATAAGTGTAGGTTGAGTGAACTTGGCCTTTTCTCCTTGGAGCGACGGAGGATGAGAGGTGACCTGATAGAGGTGTATAAGTTGATGAGAGGCATTGATGGTGTGGATAGTCAGAGGCTTATTCCTAGGTCTGTAATGGCTAACATGAGAGGGCAGAGTTTTAAGGTGCAGAAGAGATGTCAGGGGCAAGTTTTTTTTACACAGAAGGTGGTGAGTACGTGGTATTGGCTGCGGGCAACAGTGGTGGAGGTGGATACAATTGGGTTTTTTAAGAGACTCCTGGATAGGTCCATGGAGCTTATAAAAATAGAGGGCTATGGGTAACCCTAGGTAATTTCTACAGTAAGTACATGTTCGGCACAGCTTTGTGGGCCGAAGGGCCTGCATTGTGCTGTAGGTTTTCTATGTTTCTATTACAAAAAACAATAAATATAAATACTGTATATGAGATAGCTTATATACATAGATTGAATGTATGTCCATAAAGTGACATAGGAGTGTCTGAACACAAGGTGACTGACATCTGTACTCTGTAGAAGGGCATGAGTATAGATGTTCACAGTCCAGCTCTCTTCAACCTCTTCAGAATGTTAGAAGCATAGGTGAGCTTTCCTGATTATTTTCGGACCTTGGGAGGTCGTGCAAGATGTGTACTTCTTGGCGTTTGAAACTGCTCACAGTTTCCATTGCTGTGCCGCAGATGTAAAGAGCAGCAACTTTACCTTGGGGCTCTTGATCTCAATTCCCCAACGCATGAAGCCTGTCCTTTAGCCTCACCTCCTGATGTCTCCCTCAAAGTACCAAGTCCCAACCTGGACCATTGCTTCAATCTATTCCTGATATTGTCTCTCACTCCCATGTGTGCTGCAGCACATTCCACATTGCACTGTACTGCCCTCTCTACCTTACATGGGATATCACAGCTTGCTCACTCCCTGACTATACACACAAAAGCTGAATTCAGAGTGATTAAGCGTTCAGGTTTGGCAGCAACATCGGTACCAACTGGTTGCTCAGTAACCAGGACAATAATCTTGTTAGAAACACAACAGACTTTGGATGCTGGACTCAGCATGCTTAAACTACTGGATTGGTAGCCAGAGGCCTGCGTGAATTATCCAGAGGTTCAAGTTCAAATCCCACCACTGCAGATGGAGGACTGAAATTCTGGTAATATAAAAAGCTATCAGTAATGTTGACCATGATACCACTAGATGCTTCATAAACAACTCAGGGTCCACTTGTAAGATACATGATTAGCTAGCATTGTCATCACCAGAGGCCTACCAAGAATAAACACTGGAGATTCTGCAGATGATGGAAATCCAACACACACAAAATGCTGGAGGAACTCAGCAGGTCAGGCGGTACCTATGCAGAGGAATAAAGAATCAACATTTTGGGCTGAGATCCTTCATTTCTGGGTCGGTACAGGAAACCAGTTTCCTTTATCCACTTCTACACATGCTAGGTTACAACCAGAATGTGCCTAGTTTATCATCGTTAACAAGTTACCGAGTAAATTCAAGGCAAACATTTAAATTACAAGGGAGTCAAAAGGTACAGTAAGAGACCAGGAAAGTGGTGTCGTGACTAAGAGTGGATCAGTCCTGATCCTATCGGATTGTGAAGCAGGTGCTGGTTGGCCAAATCCTGCTTCTGATATTTGTTGTTATGGAAGCCACAGTACAAACTCCTCACAGAAGTCATCAACAAAGCAGGAGTTTAGGCCTGAAAGGAATAAGGATGGCAAGGCTTGGGTCCTCTTATTTAACTAATTGCCGTTCGGAAATTAGCTATCTACCTAAATAACTAGACTTTCCGCCAACCCCTTCCCTGGTGTTGGTCAGCCGACTTTGTTACTCCAGCAGATGGATAGAGTGGGCAGCCAGTGCCTTTTTCCAAGGGCAGAAATGGCTAATATAAGAGGACATAATTTTACGATGATTTGAGGAAAGTAGAGAGAGGATGTCGGAGGTAGTTTTCCACAGAGAGACAGGAACCATGCCAAGGGTAATGGTCGAGGTGCATACATTAGGGAGATTTAAGATAAGTATATGGATGAAAGAAAAATGTGGGAGGGAAGGGTTAGATTGATCCTGGAGAAGGGTGACAGGTTGATCCCACATCATGGTACTGTTGTACTGTTCTATATTCTCCTACATTTTTGCTCCAGACAGCAGTGTCTGCCGTCTCCTATGTCTCCAATACAAGCAGAGTTTACTGGGCTAATAGGTACGTCCTGCTCCTTGTCAGCACAAGGGACTGCAGATGCTGGAATCAGGAGCAACATACAAACTCGTTGGTTCAGGCAGCATCTGTGAAGGGAAATGGACAGTCGATATTTCAAGTCCTGTTTATGCTGGTCCTTTTTAAAACTGCCTAAGTGACCAGTGCAACCAAATGAGTGATGGAAGGGGGTTCCTGCCCCTGAATAGGCAGCGCAGAGCAGAATCAAGCAGAGTCATCAAACTCATTGAGGTGGAATGGTAGCCTTAGCTTAACATCATAGTAGTGCAATCACTCGAGCCGAGTGTGATGTTCTCAGTGTTTGCTTTGTATCTCCAAAAACTAATTGAAGGAAAAACATGGGTATTTTACTTCAGTGAGACATTCAAATATGATGTGTGTCATTCACACACTTCATACACATAAGCCATCTTAGCTTTGTTTAGAGTAGGGAAGATGGGTTGTGAAGTCAGATTTACATGGATACCTGGGCATGCTAGGGTGGAGGGAAATGAAATGGTGGATGGCATTGTGGATGTTTTCCTTACAGAGCAGGCAAGTAGGAATTAGAATACCCTTAGGCAGAGCAGAATTGAGAAGTAAGAAAAAAAGGTATAGAGAAGCAATGGCAGGAGGATTGGAAAAATAAATTAAAAGGAAGGCATTTCTTTTCTAGTCACTCACTAGTTAAAAAGGTCTCAGACTTTTACTCTTTAAATTGTAGAGATTTTGTGAAATTAACAAGACTTAGGTTGGGGCATTTTGGGTTAAACTATTACTTAAAAGATAATAGGAAGACATCCAACTGGATTATGTGACTGTGGTAGTCCAGAGACAGTTCAGCATGTTTTGCTGAGTTGTAATCGATATAAAATTGAGAGAAGCATATTGTTCAAGAGGCTGTCTGACTTAAATGTATTTTGTTTTTTTGTTAAATCTTTGTTTGGCCACCAAGAGAACCACCATCTGATTGAAAAGTTTATTATTCTGTTTCTACGAGCGACTAGTGTATACTCAAGAATTTGAGTTTCTTGAAACTCTGTAACTAATTATACATTCTGCAGAGGGCAGTAATATGTCTAGATGCGTCTAAACTGCCAGAAATGGAAGAAGAAGAAGAACCCATAATGAATTATGTACACAAGGAATGTTTAATCAAACAATATATTTACAATATATTACTGAAATATAAAATACACTACACTCTTACCTGCTTAGCTATAAATTCTAACTCAATATAGAATGCAGCTCAACTATATATGCACAGCAGAGTATATAATGCAACTACTGTATACAGATATTCACAGCAGAGTAAACTTTAAATTGTCCCATTCAAACCGAAAGATTTGATCACTGTGGAAGATTTCTTACTCTTGTGGGACATTGTCTTTCCTGACAAGGGAGGTCTCTCTGCTTGATAGGTGAGACTTTTGGCTGTGGAACAATCTCAGGTTCTGTTGCCTCTTCCATGGTGGTTGTAGGAGTTGTTTCTGGGACGGCAGGTAGTGGTTCTGACAACACTGGCCACCTTTCTTATCTAACAATCAACTCTGTCAAGGGCAATGCAGGCCATGCCCGGGGATGCAGGGGCACTGCTCTTGGCATCTTCTGGATGTATTGGCATCCCAAACTGTGTGTGGCAGGCTGCTCAACCTGCTGATCTCTCCCAGGCTACCAGACAAGCTTCAAGTCAACACAGTCATTGTAACCACTCCTCGATGTCCAGGATGTAGCTTCTTACAAACTTCAGCTCTCACCTTGGGTGGTACAACAATTCTCACTCCCCACATAAGGCAACCCCTGTCAAGGGCAAGTTCATCCCAATGCTGGTAAAAATGGGGAAACTGGAATTTCTGCTACACATTCTAATCATTTTGGGTTGCCATCGAGACCTGAGACAGTGTGGTGTCTTTTATGGTTTCTCTTAGGATCATCTCTACTAGACTGAGGAGACTTTTGATTTGTATTAGGGAGAATATGTCAAGAGGAGCATCCTCTTGTGTAAATTTTTCAGGTATGTCCTTTTCCAAGGACAAACGGGGCAATCCATCAGCATTTCCATGATTAGTTGTCCTCTTGAATTTGATCTTGTAATTGTGTCCTCTGAGAAACAGAGCCCATCTCTGCATTCGTGCCACTGCTGTTAGTGGAACACCCTCTGTAGATTGAAAATGGATACTAGTGGTTGATATTCAATAATGAGGGCAAACTCTCTCCCATTCACATACTGGTTGAAAAATTTTACATACCAAACCAGACTCAAAGCCTCTCTGTTAATCTGCACGTGATTTTTCTCTGCAGCGGTAAGGGAACATGATGCAAATGATAGGGTGTGTTTTCTACCATGACTCACAATATGTGACATGACTGCACCTATACGATAAATCAGGGGTGTCAAACTCATTTTAGGTCACGTGCCGGATTGGGCAAAATGCAGCTTCATGCGGGCCGGATCAGTCGGGCGCGTGCGAACGCAGCTTTCATTGCCTCCGTTTTTTTAGCCTGTTCTCATGTGTCTCAGTCTCTGCTATAACTACAAAGTGTTTCACTTCACAAATTCCGTTTCTTATGAAGAAGACTGCTGAGCAAGCATTATTTGTATGATTGGTATTAACTTACAATCATATGCTTCATATCGCCGGGCCATTAATAATTAAAATAATAGATCTATCTAAAATGATCTTGCGGGCCGGATATAATTGTACACCGGGCTGGATATGGCCCGCGGGCCTTGAGTTTGACACCTATGCCAAAAGGTAAGGCATCACAGACAAGCTTCACTGGACAATGTGGATCATAATGTGTGAAAACAGTGTTTGACGTCACCATTTCCTTTGCCTTTTTGAAAGCCACCTCACACCGCTTTGTCCATTGTCATTTCTTCCTGATCTGTAGTAATGCGTTCAAGGGGGTGGAGCACAGTAGCCAGGTTTGGCAGAAACCTGTTATAGTAGTTGACAAATTCTAAAAAACGACTGCAGCTGTGACGTGTTCTTTGGCCTTAGAGCATCCACCACTGCTTGAATTTTCTCAGAACAGTTGTGTAAATCTTGTAAATCAATAGTGTCCTCAATAAGTGATTGGTTGGGGGGACATCACGTGATGACGTAGGATCGAGACGCTGGAACCCAGCTCTCCCGTAAAAAATCAATAAATTAATGTTTAAGTGAAGAAAAGTTAGTCAATACTTTCTAAAAGTTACTTATAAACTACTCCGGATTGTTTCAAGTTATGCCTCACAAACAGAAGATGAAGAAAACTACTACCATGAAGACAACGCAAGTTGGAACAGAATCAAGGCCCACTTCTGCCAAAGAACCGCGAGCTCAGGTACATTTCACCTCCGGTGATACAGAACAGGAAACTGCGGCAACATTGATCAATCCTAAAGAAAAAGACCAACGAGAACTGCGCAAACGTGAAGGAAGGAGCATGCGCAAATAAGAGCAACCAGAACTACAAATCCCAGTTACGACTGAAACCGAAAGTGAAAGTGAATCTGAGGGAGAGTCAGATTCTCTGGAAAAATCAGATGAAGATGGAGGTAAAAGTTTTTCTGGAAATAGAGAAAAGACTTTGATGCAAATAATGCGTAAATTAGGCACATTAAAAGTAATCAAAAGAAAAATGACAAATATGGAGATAATGTTTGATAAAATAACAAAAAGACAGGAAAAAATGGAAAAGAGAATTATAGATTTGGAAACTACAACGGAAGACATGGTTGAAAGAATTAATAAAATGGAAGATGATATTACTGCCTGGACATCAGAAAGAAAACAATTTATGGAAAAAATTGATAAGCTTGAAAATTTTAGTAGACGAAACAATATTAAAATTGTTGGACTTAAAGAAGATATAAAAGGAGAAGATCCAATAAATTTTTTTCAAAAATGGATCCCTGAAAAATTGGAAATGGAAGGAGAAACTCTAATTGAGATTGAAAGGGCTCATAGAGCCTTAAGGTCAAGACCTCAAGCTGATCAAAATCCATGATCAATTTTGATAAAATGCTTAAGATACCAAGATAAAGAAAAGATCCTGAAGGCGGCTGCCCAATGTGCCAAAAAGAGAAATGGGCCATTGATGATAGCAGGGAAAGCAGTTCTTTTTTATCCTGATATAAGTTATAACCTTTTGAAGAGAAAGAAGGAATTTAACCCAGCGATAAGTCTTATGGGAAAAGGCTTATAAATTTCTAATGTGTCACCCAGCAACACTGATAATTTTTTTGGAGGAGGGAAAAAGAAGATTTTTTACCGATTATTGAGAAGCGGAGGAGTTCGCACAAAAACTTCCATTTATTCACTAATTACACATAGAGACTTCCAAGCGTGATGGATTAAAGATGAAGATAGAGACAGTGAACGGAAGTGATGGACATTTAAGGATGATACAGGGGAGAAAAGCAAAATTTCAGAAATACTAATTGACAATAGAAGAACTTCTGGGGTAGTTGTATTGGTAGTGATTGAAATAAATATTGTAGTCTAGGGAATATATTCATTTTTTATGGTATTTACTCTACCTACTAATGTTATTGGTAATACCATCCATTTATCAAGATCTTCTTGAATTTTTTCAATAATGAAGCTGCAATAACATTTCCAACCCAGTCTCTTTTTAATTAGAAATAGAAATAGATCAATTGGAAAAAGAGATTACAAAATTAGAAAAAGAATCTCAAAGAAATATGACAGAAGAAAAACGAAGACAACTTATTAATAAGAAATTACAATATAATACACTCCAGACATATCGAACAGAAAAAGCAGAACTAAACAGAGATATTATGAACTAGGTGAAAGATCACATAAGGTCTTTGCATGGCAGTTAAAAACAGACTAGACTTCTAAAACAATAAATGCAATTCGAACAAGAGTAAATAAAATTACTTATAAACCTTTAGAAATTAATGAAACTTTTAAGAATTTTTATTCTGAATTGTATAAATCAGAATCACAAAATGATAATGTCAAGGCAGAAAGGTTGTTATCACAAATAACTCTTCCAAAATTAAATACGGAAGAACAGAAGGGATTAGATATGCCTTTCACATTGAAAGAGGTCGAAGAAGCCCTAGGATCACTTCAAAGTAATAAATCTCCAGGAGAAGATGGTTTTCCACCTGAATTTTATAAAAAGTTTAAAGATTTATTAATTCCTCCTTTTATGGAGTTAATACATCAAGCGGAAAGAACGCATAAACTTCCAGAATCTTTTTTGACAGCTACTTTAATAGTATTGCCAAAAAAAGATAGAGATCTTTTAAAGCCAGCATCATGTTTATCATCTTTACTAAACACTGATTATAAAATAATAGCAAAAATCTTATCCAACAGATTATCTAAATACTTACCAAAATTAGTACATATGGATCAAACAGGATTTATTAAAAATAGACAATCGGCAGATAATGTAACTCAGTTATTTAGTATAATTCATTTGGCGCAAAAGAGGGAGGAAATGAGTGTGGCCATTGCTTTAGATGCAGAAAAAGCATTTGATAGATTGGAATGGGATTTTTTATTTAAGGTATTGGAAAAATATGGATTAGGAGTATCTTTTATAAAATGGATTAAAACCTTAAATACTAATCCCAAAGCTAAAGTAGTGACAAATGGTCAAATTTCAACACCATTTCAGTTAACAAGGTCAACTTGGCAAGGTTGTCCATTATCACCTGCTTTATTTGTGTTGGCGATAGAACCATTAGCTGAATTAATTAGAAATGACCCAGATATTAAGGGTTTCAGAGTTAATCAGGAAGAATACAAGATTAACTTATTTGCTGATGATGTTCTGCTTTATTTAACAAACCCATTACACTTGTTGCGTAAATTATCCTATAGATTAGAAAAATATGGGAAAATATCAGGTTATAAAATAAATTGGGATAAAAGTGAAATTTTACCTCTTACTAAAGGAGATTATAGTCAATGTCGATTAATAACTCAATTTTGATGGCTGGCAAATGGTATAAAATATTTAGGTATAAGAGTTGATAATGATATAAAGAACTTATATAAATTAAATTACTTACCATTATTGAAAAAAATTCAAGAAGATCTTGATAAATGGATGGTATTACCAATAACATTAGTAGGTAGAGTAAATACCATAAAAATGAATATATTCCCTAGACTACAATATTTATTTCAATCACCACCAATACAACTACCCCAGAAGTTTTTTCAAGAGTTAAACAAATATGTGAGGAAGTTTCTTTGGAAAGGTAAGATGTCAAGAATATCATTGGAAAAATTGACATGGAAATTTGATCTAGGAGGGTTACAACTTCCAAATTTTAAGAATTATTATAAAGCAAATCAACTTAGATTTATTGCATCTTTTTTTGAGAAAGATAGACCGGCATGGATTAGAATAGAACTAGATAAAATAGGAGAAAATACACCAGAAGATTTTATATATAAATGGGAATCTAAATGGATATGGGAAAAGAAAGAATCTCCTATATTAAAACATTTGATTGAATTATGGAATAAGATAAATGTTGATGATGAGACAAAGAAATCTTTATTAGCAAAGAGATCTTTAATTCAAAATAGACTTATTCCTTTTACAATGGATAATCAACTTTTATATAATTGGTTTCAAAAAGGGATTAGATATATAGGAGATTGTTTTGAAGGAGGTATATTAATGTCATTTGATCAATTAAAGAATAAATATAAAGTATCAAACAACACTCTTTTTTGTTACTTCCAACTAAGGGCTTATTTAAGAGAAAAATTAGGTCAAACAATGTTTTTGCCGAAATCTAATGAAATAGAAACTTTAATTCAAAAAGGAAAGATTAAAAAAGTTATTTCTTGTATGTATAACTTGATTCAAGAACAGGCAATTAAACAAGGAGTCCATAAGTCAAGACAAAAATAGGAAACTGACTTGAATATTAAAATTGTAGAAACAGATTGGTCAAGACTATGTCTTGATAGTATGACAAATACAATAAATGTCCGGTTAAGATTAGTGCAATATAATTTTTACATCAATTATATATTACACCACAAAAAATAAATAAATTAAACCCAAATTTATCCGATCAGTGTTTCCGATGTAACCAAGAAATCGGTACTTTTTTACATTCTACTTGGTCTTGTTCTAAAATTCAACCTTTTTGGACAAATTTAAGAGTTTTATTGGAACAAATTATTGGAACACAACTTCCACATAATCCAATATTATTTTTACTAGGCGATATTGAAGGGATAAAACCGAAACCCAAATTGAATAAATATCAGAAAGAATTTATAAAAATTGCACCGGCAGTAGCCAAAAAGGCTATTGCAGTTACTTTGAAATCGGATACATACTTAAGTATAGATTGTTGGAAGAAGGAAATTTATGGCTGTATGAAAAAATTACTTATAATTTAAGAGATAAATATGAAACATTTTTGAAAATTTGGTGCCCTTATTTACAAAAGACAGGATTAAATATATAGGTGCTCCAAAGATGAAATAATTGGTTAATAGGGGAAAGAAATAAATATATATACTAAAGTTACGAACTCCATGGAGCATGTGGGAATCTTCCGATATCCAGGCACCCTTTCTTTTTTTTCTTTCTTTCTTTCTTTTTTTTTTCTATAGGGATGTTAGGGGGGAAGGGTGAAGGGGAGGGGGGAAGGGTATATTTATATTTTTTTCATATATTTTCTTTTATTTCTGTAATTATTTGAAAACACAATAAAAAGTTTTTTAAAAAATAATAAAAAAATGTGATTGGTTGAAAGAATTCACACTTGTCGTGTCGTGCTCTCTCATAATATTTTAATCTTTGTAACATTATGTTGAGATTTTGGAGATGTTTGTTGTCTTCCTCACCGGTAACAATGATGCCCTCCAGGCAACAATGAGTTCCTGGGCAGCCCTGCAGCAACTGGCCCATATCTTTCTGCCAGAGTGCAGATGCTACTCCAATAATAAGCCTATTATAGCAATAAAGCCCTTTGAGAGTGTTTATAGTGAGAAACATTTTAGACTCTTCTACCTCTTCTGAGCTAGGCCTCAGCTAAGTCCACTTTGCTGAAGTGTTTTCCTCCAGAAAGGTTTGCAAAAATATTCTCTATCTTGGGCAGAGGGTATTGATCTGCTTTCGGTACTGGGGTTGATAGTGATCCTAAAATCACTGAAGATCCTAACTGACCCATTCTGCCTGGCTATTAAGATGAGTGGCATTGCCCAGAAGCTCCAAACAACCTTGGAAAGAATTCCTTCATCCTCCATGTAAATTAGCTCACAAACTACTTTGTCACAGATGGTATAATGAACAAGACAGGCTTTGTAAAACTTGATGTGGCATTTTCATCTAACACCACTTTATCATTGATATGTTTGAGTTTCCCAATGCCATCCTTGAACACTGCTGTGTCATCAACCGGTACCTTTCTTATAGACAATAGACAATAGGTGCAGAAATAGACCATTCGGTCCTTCGAGCCTGCACCACCATTCTGAGATCATGGCTGATCATCTACTATCAATACCCAGTTCCTGCCTTGTCCCCATATCCCTTGATTCCCCTATCCATAAGATACCTATCTAGCTCCTTCTGGAAAGCATCCAGAGAATTGGCCTCCACTACCTTCCGAGGCAGTCCATTCCAGACCCCCACAACTCTTTGGGAGAAGAAGTTTTTCCTTAACTCTGTCCTAAATGACCTACCCCTTATTCTCAAACCATGCCCTCTGGTACTGGACTCTCCCAGCATCTGGAACATATTTCCTGCCTCTATCTTGTCCACTCCCTTAATAATCTTATATGTTTCAATCAGATCCCCTCTCAATCTCCTTAATTCCAGCATGTACAAGCCCAGTCTCTCTAACCTCTCTGCGTAAGACAGTCCAGACATCCCAGGAATTAACCTCGTGAATCTACACTGCACTTCCTCTACAGTCAGGATGTCCTTCCTTAACCCTGGAGACCAAAACTGTACACGATACTCCAGGTGTGGTCTCACCAGGGCTCTGTACAAATGCAAGAGGATCTCCTTGCTCTTGTACTCAATTCCCTTTGTAATAAAGGCCAACATTCCATTAGCCTTCTTCACTGCCTGCTGCACTTGCTCATTCACCTTCAGTGACTGATGAACAAGGACTCCTAGATCTCTTTGTATTTCTCCCTTACCTAACTCTACACCGTTCTGATAATAATCTGCCTTCCTGTTCTTACTCCCAAAGTGGATAACCTCACACTTGTTCATATTAAACGTCATCTGCCAAGTATCTGCCCACTCACCCAGCCTATCCAAGTCACCCTGAATTCTCCTAACATCCTCATCATATGTCACACTGCCACCCAGCTTAGTATCATCAACAAATTTGCTGATGTTATTCTCAATCCCTTCATCTAAATCATTGACGTAAATTGTAAACAGCTGTGGTCCCAATACTGAGCCCTGTGGCACCCCACTTAATTTGCTTTCAACTGATTGTCAAATTCATTGCCACAAGCAGCTGTGTAGTCCAAGTCTTTATGAATATTAAAGGCAGAGGTTGATAGATTCTTGATTGGTCAGGGCATTGGAAGGGATACAGGGAGAAGGCGGGAGACTGGGGCTGAGAGGAAAAATGGATCAACCATGATGAAATGGTGGAGAATACTTGATGGGCCAAATGGCCTAATTCTGCTTCTATATCTTAAGGTCTTATGGACTCTTTTGCAGGGAATGTGTTATGCAAATAGTGGATGGATCTCTAATTAAGTTGTAGTTTTCTCAGCCAATCACAGCCCCACATGCTGGGCCTATAATTTTTACCACATACAAACTCAATGTGGCTTGTTGGTTATTGTAATTTCACTGTTCTCCATTATAAGTTCTTAGTTGGATATCTGCAGGATTCAGTTCAGTATCTTTGAAATGCCATTCAAACACATTTTGTGGAATTACTGAAACAGCCCAAATCAATTTTAATAAATTTGCTGTTCACTTCTGCTGCAAGCCCTGATCACTTGTCACTTGTGAGCTTCCACATTATAGGTATCAAGACTACCCAGTCCTGTGTCATTCTCACCATTATCACATTTTTCATCAATAACATGCAGAGCAATGCTCTTCTTGAAACTGCAATTTCACTTTATCTATTTTTTCCTCTACCATGTGCAGCCCATCTGCCCAACATACTTTTTGTGGCACTTTCTGCAAGTTTCACCTTTAAACCTGCATTGGTCTGATGTATGTGAGCCTCTGCCACAACAGGGGCACAATTTGTTTGGTCTGGCAGGTTTCTGTCTAGATGTTGCAATTTTGGGCACTCACACTTTCAACTCAACTGTGCCTTTGTCTGCTGTTTCCATTGATACAGTAATTTCAACTGCTCTTTCTAATGAGTTGTGCTTCAGTTATGAGCTGCTCTTGAATGCTTTCTTGTAAGATTCCACAAACTAAATAGTCTCTCAGTGCACCATTAAACCCATCACTGAACTGATAATGCTTGTAAAATTTCTTTAGTTCAGCTACACAAGCTGTAAAGGATTCCTTTTCCTTATGATTCTACCTATGAAACCTAAAGCATTCTAGGTCAATAATAGTTTCAGTTCTAAATATTACTCCATTACATTCACTATATCAACAAAGCTCATTTTGGCTGATTTTGTTGGAGCAGTTAAACTTGTAACAAACTGTATGCTTTTCAACCTATTTACACTCAGCAACACACACTTCTTTCTATTGGCTTTTCTATTTCCTTTAAAACACTGCTCAATTTGTTCAGTATTCATTATGCAGTTATCTGTTGTGCAATCAAACCCAGTTATTTTTCCAATCTAGCCATTTCTGCTTCTTTAAAACAATGATTACCATCACCCAGTACTCACTGTTTATGAACCCATGAATCTCATCCATTTTTTTGCCTTTTTTTTGAATTTTGACCATCTCTGTCCCCTTGCAAGGAAACACATGTGTTATTTTTAAAACTCAAACATCTCCCTTTTCTCATGAAGAAAAAAAATGCTGCTACATGAGCAAGGCAGCCAACAAACCCAAGTGCAGAACATGAGTGTGGAGGCAGAGTCAGGAGGTGTTCTTGACATAGCAAGTGTGAAAATGGTATCCAGGAGCAATGCTAGACTTAGAACTGGCAGTCCTAAGAACCATGAAACAAAGCTACTCACACCAAAGTCAACCAACAAACTGGTAGTTCCTTGTTGTGATCACAGGGTTTTTATCCTGCATTTGCTGATGGAAAGCAGGTGGGTGTAGTTAGTGGAACCTGGGAATGATTGGAAACTAACAAGGGGATTGAGGCCCAATTCCTGAGGTAAATAGCCAGGTGGGGGATTGCCAGAAGGGACCATGACACATGCAGAGCTTAACTGGTAGGTAGTCATCATGGGCTTGTTTTAAACCTTCCTTGTCACCACTGTTATGTTTTGTATATCCAAAAGTGAATCAAAAGTAAAACACAGGAACCAGGGATGACGTGTCTATTTTGTTTTACTTTATTGAGCTGCTCAAATGTGATGTGGTGGTATAATGATGAATGCCATTCAAGTGCTTCTGACATATAACCCATAATGAATATGTAAAGAAAGAATGCATAATCAAACAACATATATCTACAATATTGCTCAAATATTACTGAAATATTAAGTGCGATACACTCAGGTGCCTGTAGAGGCCATTCTGGGATCCACATATTCTGGTGCAGTAAATGGTGGCTTAGTGGTTGGGTCTTGCAACAGCTAAATGGTGATGTCATCATCTTCCGCCAGCTCCACCACTGAGGTCTTAGTTGGATCACTCTTTGTCTGGAGAGACCCCCCCCCCACACACACACACACACGACCATACTGCCATGGGTAACCCTACCAGGAACCAAGGAATCTCAGGAACTCTCCACCATGACAAGGTGACAATCCTCAGAGAATAGCTCAACACATGACGACACTGTTGCTTGCCTTCCAAACTAACCCGAACAGCACCAGTTCTGGGTTGCATGTTTGTCCTGCATACCTTTCATGAGTATGTTTCACAACTTTTAAGTGGGGCCGTCATTTATTTATGAACATACACTCTAGTTCTAAATGCTCTGGGGAATAAAATGGAGAAGGGTTAAAACCCTACAATGTTAACTGCTCCATCAGCTGAACAACAGCTTGTGGAGCCAGACAATCATCAGAAATTTTTGAGAAACACACACACAAAATGCTGGAGGAACAGGCAGCACCAATGGAAGGAAATAAACAACTGACATTTCACGCCGAAACCCTTCATCAGGAATGGAAAGGAAGGCAGAAGACGCCAAAGTAAGAAGGTGGGGGAGGGCAAGGAGGGCAAGCTGGAAGGTGATAGGTGAAAACTGGTGAGGGGAAATTGTGTGGGTGGGGAAGGGGGATGACGTAAGAAGCCGGAAGGTGTTAGGTGGAAGAAGTGATGGGCTGAGAAGAAGGAATCTGTAAGGACAGTGGATGATGGATGAAAACCAAAGGGAATGGAACCAGTGATGAGCAGGTGAGAAGAAGTTCCTGTTCTCATCAGGTGAGGGTCTCCATGTCTCCACAAAGGTGCTTATTCAATAAAACATTTAGTTACTTGTCTAGCTTGTCTCTCTCACGTCATCAATTATTGCTTGCCAACTCTTCTGTGAAATCTTTAATGTGTTAAAGGCACAGCTAATAAAATTAGTGGCTTGAAAAATTGTATAGATTTATAGTTTACACCTGGAGCAAGAATGCCTCACTGGACACATTAAATTATCTGAAACCTGCATCAGTGGTTCTAATCTGTACCAGTTATGCTGCATATGCATTTATTAACTATAGGCACCAGAGTACAGGCTGTGGGCTCCTGAGATACAAGTCCAAGGAATAAGCTTCCATAGCTGACAACAGGACACCTTATCCAACAAACCCCAAACTTGAATGAACCATTGTCATAAAAGTCAAAGCTCACCAACCTCATGCCAAAGTGACCAATCACTGCAGCCTCCAAAACCCACTGTCCTTCTACGCCTCAGACACCACATCTCATTGATTCAGTCTTTGCATCATCAGCTCCATAGTCACCACATCGCACTGAATCCCAGTCTCCACATCTCACTGACCCTCAGTCTCCACATCTCACTGACCTCCAGACTCCACATCTCACTGACCCCCAGACTCCACATCTCACTGACCCTCAGACTCCACATCTCACTGACCCCCAGTCTCCACATCTCACTGACCCTCAGTCTCCACATCTCACTGACCCCCAGACTCCACATCTCACTGACCCCCAGACTCCACATCTCACTGACCCCCAGACTCCACATCGCACTGACCCCCACTCTCCACATCTCACTGACCCCCAGACTCCACATCTCACTGACCCTCAGTATACACATCGCACTGACCTCCAGACTCCACATCTCACTGACCCTTAGTCTCCACATCTCACTGACCCCCAGTCTTCACATTTCACTGACCCCCAGTCTCCACATCTCACTGACCCTCAGTCGCCACATCTCACTGACCCTCAGACTCCACATCTCACTGACCCCAAAATTCCACATCTCACTGACCCCCAGTCTCCACATCTCACTAAACCCCAGACTCCACATCTCACTGACCCTCAGACTCCACATTGCACTGACCCCCAGTCTCCACATCTCACTGACCCCCAGTCTCCACATCTCACTGACCCTCAGACTCCACATCGCACTGACCCCCAGACTCCACATCGCACTGAGCCCCAGACTCCACATCGCACTGACCCCCAGTCTTCACATCTCACTGACCCCCAGTCTCCACATCTCACTGACCCCCAGTCTTCACATCTCACTGACCCCCAGTCTCCACATCTCACTGACCCCCAGTCTTCACATCTCACTGACCACCAGTCTCCACATCTCACTGACCCTCAGACTCCACATCGCACTGACCCCCAGTCTCCACATCTCACTGACCCCCAGTCTCCACATCTCACTGACCCTCAGACTCCACATCGCACTGACCCCCAGACTCCACATCGCACTGAGCCCCAGACTCCACATCGCACTGACCGCCAGTCTTCACATCTCACTGACCCCCAGTCTCCACATCTCACTGACCACCAGTCTTCACATCTCACTGACCCCCAGTCTCCACATCTCACTGACACCCAGTCTTCACATCTCACTGACCACCAGTCTCCACATCTCACTGACCCCCAGACTCCACATCTCACTGACCCCTAGTCTCCACATCTCACTGACCCCCAGTCTTCACATCTCACTGACCACCAGTCTCCACATCTCACTGACCCCCAGACTCCACATCGCACTGACCCCCAGTCTCCACATCTCACTGACCCCCAGACTCCACATCTCACTGACCCTCAGTCTCCACATCTCACTGACCCCCAGAGTCCACATCGCACTGACCTTCAGACTCAACATCTCACTGATCCTCAGACTCCACGTCTCACTGACCCTCAGTCTCCACGTCTCACTGATCCTCAGACTCATCTCACTGACCCTCAGTCTCCACATCTCACTGACCCCCAGTCTCCACATCGCACTGACCCCCAGACTCCACATCTCACTGACCCCCAGACTCCACATCTCACTGACCCCCCAGTCTCCACATCTCACTGACCCCCAGACTTCACATCTCACTGACCCCTAGTCTTCACATCTCACTGACCCCCAGTCTCCACAACTCACTGACCCCCAGTCTCCACATCGCACTGACCCCCAGACTCCACATCTCACTGACCCCCAGTCTCCACATCTCACTGACCACCAGACTCCACATCGCACTGACCCCCAGACTCCATATCTCACTGACCCTCAGACTCCACATCTCACTGACCCTCAGTCTCCACATCTCACTGACCCCCAGACTCCACATCTCACTGACCCCCAGTCTTCACATCTCACTGACCCCCAGTCTCCACATCTCACTGACCACCAGTCTTCACATCTCACTGACCACCAGTCTCCACTTCTCACTGACCCCCAAACTCCACATCGCACTGACCCCCAGACTCCACATCGCACTGACCCTCAGTCTCCACGTCTCACTGATCCTCAGACTCATCTCACTGACCACCAGTCTCCACATCTCACTGACCACCAGTCTCCACATCTCACTGACCCTCAGACCACATCTCACTGACCCTCAGACTCCACATCTCATTGACCCTCAGTCTCCACATCTCACTGACCCTCAGATTCCACATCTCACAGGCCCACAGATTCCACATCTCACTGACCCCCAGACTCCACATCGCACTGACCCCCAGACTCCACATCTCTCTGACACCCAGTCTCCACATCTCACTGACCCTCAGACTCCACATCTCACTGACCCCCAGTCTCCACATCTCACTGACCACCAGACTCCACATCTCACTGACCCTCAGTCTCCACATCTCACTGGCCCTCAGACTCCACATCTCACTGACCCCCAGACTCCACATCTCACTGACCCCCAGACTTCACATCTCACTGACCCCTAGTCTTCACATCTCACTGACCCCCAGTCTCCACAACTCACTGACCCCCAGTCTCCACATCGCACTGACCCCCAGACTCCACATCTCACTGACCCCCTGTCTTCACATCTCACTGACCCCCAGTCTCCACATCTCACTGACCCCCAGTCTTCACATCTCACTGACCACCAGTCTCCACATCTCACTGACCCCCAGACTCCACATCGCACTGACCCTCAGTCTCCACGTCTCACTGATCCTCAGACTCATCTCACTGACCACCAGTCTCCACATCTCACTGACCACCAGTCTCCACATCTCACTGACCCTCAGACCACATCTCACTGACCCTCAGACTCCACATCTCACTGACCCTCAGTCTCCACATCTCACTGGCCCTCAGACTCCACATCTCACTGACCCCCAGACTCCACATCTCACTGACCCTCAGACTCCACATCTCACTGACCCCCAGTCTCCACATCTCACTGACCCCCAGAGTCCACATCGCACTGACCCTCAGACTCCACATCGCACTGACCCTCAGACTCCACATCGCACTGACCCCCAGACTCCACATCTCACTGACCCCCCAGTCTCCACATCTCACTGACCCCCAGACTTCACATCTCACTGACCCCTAGTCTTCACATCTCACTGACCCCCAAACTCAACATCTCACTGACCCCCAGTCTCCACATCGCACTGACCCCCAGACTCCACATCTCACTGACCCTCAGTCTCCACATCTCACTGACCCCCAGACTCCACATCTCACTGACCCCCAGTCTTCACATCTCACTGACCCCCAGTCTCCACATCTCACTGACCACCAGTCTTCACATCTCACTGACCACCAGTCTCCACATCTCACTGACCCCCAAACTCCACATCGCACTGACCCCCAGACTCCACATCGCACTGACCCTCAGTCTCCACGTCTCACTGATCCTCAGACTCATCTCACTGACCACCAGTCTCCACATCTCACTGACCACCAGTCTCCACATCTCACTGACCCTCAGACCACATCTCACTGACCCTCAGACTCCACATCTCACTGACCCTCAGTCTCCACATCTCACTGACCCTCAGATTCCACATCTCACTGGCCCTCAGACTCCACATCTCACTGACCCCCAGACTCCACATCGCACTGACCCCCAGACTCCACATCTCTCTGACATCCAGTCTCCACATCTCACTGACCACCAGACTCGACATCTCACTGACCCTCAGTCTCCACATCTCACTGACCCTCAGTCTCCACATCTCACTGGCCCTCAGACTCCACATCTCACTGACCCCCAGACTCCACATCTCACTGGCCCTCAGACTCCACATCTCACTGCCCCCAGACTCCACATCTCACTGACCCCCCAGTCTCCACATCTCACTGACCCCCAGACTTCACATCTCACTGACCCCTAGTCTTCACATCTCACTGACCCACAATCTCAACATCTCACTGACCCCCAGTCTCCACATCGCACTGACCCCCAGACTCCACATCTCACTGACCCCCAGTCTTCACATCTCACTGACCCCCAGTCTCCACATCTCACTGACCACCAGACTCCACATCGCACTGACCCCCAGACTCCATATCTCACTGACCCCCAGACTTCACATCTCACTGACCCCTAGTCTTCACATCTCACTGACCCCCAGTCTCCACAACTCACTGACCCCCAGTCTCCACATCGCACTGACCCCCAGACTCCACATCTCACTGACCCCCAGACTCCACATCTCACTGATCCCCAGTCTTCACATCTCACTGACCCCCAGTCTCCACATCTCACTGACCACCAGTCTTCACATCGCACTGACCCCCAGACTCCACATCGCACTGACCCTCAGTCTCCACGTCTCACTGTTCCTCAGACACATCTCACTGACCACCAGTCTCCACATCTCACTGACCACCAGTCTCCACATCTCACTGACCCTCAGACCACATCTCACTGACCCTCAGTCTCCACATCGCACTGAGCCCCAGACTCCACATCTCTCTGACACCCAGTCTCCACATCTCACTGACCACCAGACTCCACATCGCACTGACCCCCAGACTCCATATCTCACTGACCCTCAGACTCCACATCTCACTGACCCTCAGTCTCCACATCTCACTGACCCCCAGACTCCACATCTCACTGACCCCCAGTCTTCACATCTCACTGACCCCCAGTCTCCACATCTCACTGACCACCAGTCCTCCCATCTCACTGACCACCAGTCTCCACTTCTCACTGACCCCCAAACTCCACATCGCACTGACCCCCAGACTCCACATCGCACTGACCCTCAGTCTCCACGTCTCACTGATCCACAGACTCATCTCACTGACCACCAGTCTCCACATCTCACTGACAGACCACATCTCACTGACCCTCAGACTCCACATCTCATTGACCCTCAGTCTCCACATCTCACTGACCCTCAGATTCCACATCTCACAGGCCCACAGACTCCACATCTCACTGACCCCCAGACTCCACATCGCACTGACCCCCAGACTCCACATCGCACTGACCCTCAGTCTCCACGTCTCACTGATCCTCAGACTCATCTCACTGACCACCAGTCTCCACTTCTCACTGACCACCAGTCTCCACATCTCACTGACCCTCAGACCACATCTCACTGACCCTCAGACTCCACATCTCACTGACCCTCAGTCTCCACATCTCACTGACCCTCAGATTCCACATCTCACTGGCCCTCAGACTCCACATCTCACTGACCCCCAGACTCCACATCGCACTGACCCCCAGACTCCACATCTCTCTGACATCCAGTCTCCACATCTCACTGACCACCAGACTCGACATCTCACTGACCCTCAGTCTCCACATCTCACTGACCCTCAGTCTCCACATCTCACTGGCCCTCAGACTCCACATCTCACTGACCCCCAGACTCCACATCTCACTGGCCCTCAGACTCCACATCTCACTGCCCCCAGACTCCACATCTCACTGACCCCCCAGTCTCCACATCTCACTGACCCCCAGACTTCACATCTCACTGACCCCTAGTCTTCACATCTCACTGACCCACAATCTCAACATCTCACTGACCCCCAGTCTCCACATCGCACTGACCCCCAGACTCCACATCTCACTGACCCCCAGACTTCACATCTCACTGACCCCCGGTCTCCACATCTCACTGACCACCAGACTCCACATCGCACTGACCCCCAGACTCCATATCTCACTGACCCTCAGACTCCACATCTCACTGACCCTCAGTCTCCACATCTCACTGACCCCCAGACTCCACATCTCACTGACCCCCAGTCTTCACATCTCACTGACCCCCAGTCTCCACATCTCACTGACCACCAGTCTTCACATCGCACTGACCCCCAGACTCCACATCGCACTGACCCTCAGTCTCCACGTCTCACTGATCCTCAGACACATCTCACTGACCACCAGTCTCCACATCTCACTGACCACCAGTCTCCACATCTCACTGACCCTCAGACCACATCTCACTGACCCTCAGTCTCCACATCGCACTGAGCCCCAGACTCCACATCTCTCTGACACCCAGTCTCCACATCTCACTGACCACCAGACTCCACATCGCACTGACCCCCAGACTCCATATCTCACTGACCCTCAGACTCCACATCTCACTGACCCTCAGTCTCCACATCTCACTGACCCCCAGACTCCACATCTCACTGACCCCCAGTCTTCACATCTCACTGACCCCCAGTCTCCACATCTCACTGACCACCAGTCCTCCCATCTCACTGACCACCAGTCTCCACTTCTCACTGACCCCCAAACTCCACATCGCACTGACCCCCAGACTCCACATCGCACTGACCCTCAGTCTCCACGTCTCACTGATCCTCAGACTCATCTCACTGACCACCAGTCTCCACATCTCACAGACAGACCACATCTCACTGACCCTCAGACTCCACATCTCATTGACCCTCAGTCTCCACATCTCACTGACCCTCAGATTCCACATCTCACAGGCCCACAGACTCCACATCTCACTGACCCCCAGACTCCACATCGCACTGACCCCCAGACTCCACATCTCTCTGACACCCAGTCTCCACATCTCACTGACCCTCAGACTCCACATCTCACTGACCCCCAGTCTCCACATCTCACTGACCACCAGACTCCACATCTCACTGACCCTCAGTCTCCACATCTCACAGGCCCTCCGACTCCACATCTCACTGACCCCCAGACTCCATATCTCACTGACCCCCAGATTTCACATCTCACTGACCCCTAGTCTTCACATCTCACTGACCCCCAGTCTCCACAACTCACTGACCCCCAGTCTCCACATCGCACTGACCCCCAGACTCCACATCTCACTGACCCCCCGTCTTCACATCTCACTGACCCCCAGTCTCCACATCTCACTGACCCCCAGTCTTCACATCTCACTGACAACCAGTCTCCACATCTCACTGACCCCCAGACTCCACATCGCACTGACCCTCAGTCTCCACGTCTCACTGATCCTCAGACTCATCTCACTGACCACCAGTCTCCACATCTCACTGACCACCAGTCTCCACATCTCACTGACCCTCAGACCACATCTCACTGACCCTCAGACTCCACATCTCACTGACCCTCAGTCTCCACATCTCATTGACCCTCAGATTCCACATCTCACTGGCCCTCAGACTCCACATCTCACTGACCCCCAGACTCCACATCGCACTGACCCCCAGACTCCACATCTCTCTGACACCCAGTCTCCACATCTCACTGACCCTCAGACAACACATCTCACTGGCCCTCAGACTCCACATCTCACTGACCCTCAGTCTCCACATCTCACTGACCCTCAGTCTCCACATCTCACTGACCCCCAGACTCCACATCTCACTGACCCTCAGACTCCACATCTCACTGACCCCCAGTCTCCACATCTCACTGACCCCCAGAGTCCACATCGCACTGACCCTCAGACTCCACATCGCACTGACCCTCAGACCCCACATCGCACTGACCCCCAGACTCCACATCTCACTGACCCCCCAGTCTCCACATCTCACTGACCCCCAGACTTCACATCTCACTGACCCCTAGTCTTCACATCTCACTGACCCCCAAACTCAACATCTCACTGACCCCCAGTCTCCACATCGCACTGACCCCCAGACTCCACATCTCACTGACCCTCAGTCTCCAAATCTCATGACCCCCAGACTCCACATATCACTGACCCCCAGTCTTCACATCTCACTGACCCCCAGTATCCACATCGCACTGACCCCCAGACTCCACATCTCACTGACCCTCAGTCTCCACATCTCACTGACCCCCAGACTCCACATCGCACTGACCCCCAGTCTCCACATCTCACTGACCCTCAGTCTCCACATCTCACTGACCCCCAGACTCCACATCTCACTGACTCCCAGTCTTCACATCTCACTGACCCCCAGTCTCCACATCTCACTGACCACCAGTCTTCACATCTCACTGACCACCAGTCTCCACATCTCACTGACCCCCAAACTCCACATCGCACTGACCCCCAGACTCCACATCGCACAGACCCTCAGTCTCCACGTCTCACTGATCCTCAGACTCATCTCACTCACCACCAGTCTCCACATCTCACTGACCACCAGTCTCCACATCTCACTGAGCCTCAGACCACATCACACTGACCCTCAGACTCCACATCTCACTGACCCTCAGTCTCCACATCTCACTGACCCTCAGATTCCACATCTCACTGACCCCCAGTCTCCACATCGCACTGACCCCCAGACTCCACATCTCACTGACCCCCAGACTCCACATCTCACTGACCACCAGTCTCCACTTCTCACTGACCCCCAAACTCCACATCGCACTGACCCCCAGACTCCACATCGCACTGACCCTCAGTCTCCACGTCTCACTGATCCTCAGACTCATCTCACTGACCACCAGTCTCCACATCTCACTGACAGACCACATCTCACTGACCCTCAGACTCCACATCTCATTGACCCTCAGTCTCCACATCTCACTGACCCTCAGATTCCACATCTCACAGGCCAACAGACTCCACATCTCACTGACCCCCAGACTCCACATCGCACTGACCCCCAGACTCCACATCTCTCTGACACCCAGTCTCCACATCTCACTGACCCTCAGACTCCACATCTCACTGACCCCCAGTCTCCACATCTCACTGACCACCAGACTCCACATCTCACTGACCCTCAGTCTCCACATCTCACTGGCCCTCAGACTCCACAACTCACTGACCCCCAGACTCCATATCTCACTGACCCCCAGACTTCACATCTCACTGACCCCTAGTCTTCACATCTCACTGACCCCCAGTCTCCACAACTCACTGACCCCCAGTCTCCACATCGCACTGACCCCCAGACTCCACATCTCACTGACCCCCCGTCTTCACATCTCACTGACCCCCAGTCTCTACATCTCACTGACCCCCAGTCTTCACATCTCACTGACAACCAGTCTCCACATCTCACTGACCCCCAGACTCCACATCGCACTGACCCTCAGTCTCCACGTCTCACTGATCCTCAGACTCAACTCACTGACCACGAGTCTCCACATCTCACTGACCACCAGTCTCCACATCTCACTGACCCTCAGACCGCATCTCACTGACCCTCAGACTCCACATCTCACTGACCCTCAGTCTCCACATCTCATTGACCCTCAGATTCCACATCTCACTGGCCCTCAGACTCCACATCTCACTGACACCCAGAATCCACATCTCACTGACCCCCCAGTCTCCACATCTCACTGACCCCCAGACTTCACATCTCACTGACCCCTAGTCTTCACATCTCACTGACCCCCAAACTCAACATCTCACTGACCCCCAGTCTCCACATCGCACTGACCCCCAGACTCCACATCTCACTGACCCTCAGTCTCCACATCTCACTGACCCCCAGACTCCACATCTCACTGACCCCCAGTCTTCACATCTCACTGACCCCCAGTCTCCACATCGCACTGACCCCCAGACTCCACATCTCACTGACCCTCAGTCTCCACATCTCACTGACCCCCAGAGTCCACATCGAACTGACCCTCAGACTCCACATCGCACTGACCCTCAGACCCCACATCGCACTGACCCCCAGACTCCACATCTCACTGACCCCCCAGTCTCCACATCTCACTGACCCCCAGACTTCACATCTCACTGACCCCTAGTCTTCACATCTCACTGACCCCCAAACTCAACATCTCACTGACCCCCAGTCTCCACATCGCACTGTCCCCCAGACTCCACATCTCACTGACCCTCAGTCTCCACATCTCACTGACCCCCAGACTCCACATCTCACTGACCCCCAGTCTTCACATCTCACTGACCCCCAGTCTCCACATCGCACTGACCCCCAGACTCCACATCTCACTGACCCTCAGTCTCCACATCTCACTGACCCCCAGAGTCCACATCGAACTGACCCTCAGACTCCACATCGCACTGACCCTCAGACCCCACATCGCACTGACCCCCAGACTCCACATCTCACTGACCCCCCAGTCTCCACATCTCACTGACCCCCAGACTCCACATCTCACTGACCCCCAGACTCCACATCTCACTGACCACCAGTCTCCACTTCTCACTGACCCCCAAACTCCACATCGCACTGACCCCCAGACTCCACATCGCACTGACCCTCAGTCTCCACGTCTCACTGATCCTCAGACTCATCTCACTGACCACCAGTCTCCACATCTCACTGACAGACCACATCTCACTGACCCTCAGACTCCACATCTCATTGACCCTCAGTCTCCACATCTCACTGACCCTCAGATTCCACATCTCACAGGCCCACAGACTCCACATCTCACTGACCCCCAGACTCCACATCGCACTGACCCCCAGACTCCACATCTCACTGACCCCCAGTCTCCACATCTCACTGACCACCAGACTCCACATCTCACTGACCCTCAGTCTCCACATCTCACTGGCCCTCAGACTCCACAACTCACTGACCCCCAGACTCCATATCTCACTGACCCCCAGACTTCACATCTCACTGACCCCTAGTCTTCACATCTCACTGACCCCCAGTCTCCACAACTCACTGACCCCCAGTCTCCACATCGCACTGACCCCCAGACTCCACATCTCACTGACCCCCCGTCTTCACATCTCACTGACCCCCAGTCTCCACATCTCACTGACCCCCAGTCTTCACATCTCACTGACAACCAGTCTCCACATCTCACTGACCCCCAGACTCCACATCGCACTGACCCTCAGTCTCCACGTCTCACTGATCCTCAGACTCATCTCACTGACCACCAGTCTCCACATCTCACTGACCACCAGTCTCCACATCTCACTGAACCTCAGACCACATCTCACTGACCCTCAGACTCCACATCTCACTGACCCTCAGTCTCCACATCTCATTGACCCTCAGATTCCACATCTCACTGGCCCTCAGACTCCACATCTCACTGACCCCCAGACTCCACATCGCACTGACCCCCAGACTCCACATCTCTCTGACACCCAGTCTCCACATCTCACTGACCCTCAGACAACACATCTCACTGGCCCTCAGACTCCACATCTCACTGACCCTCAGTCTCCACATCTCACTGACCCTCAGTCTCCACATCCCACTGACCCCCAGACTCCACATCTCACTGACCCCCAGTCTCCACATCGCACTGACCCCCAGACTCCACATCTCACTGACCCTCAGTCTCCACATCTCACTGACCCCCAGAGTCCACATCGAACTGACCCTCAGACTCCACATCGCACTGACCCTCAGACCCCACATCGCACTGACCCCCAGACTCCACATCTCACTGACCCCCCAGTCTCCACATCTCACTGACCCCCAGTCTTCACATCTCACTGACCCCCAGTCTCCACATCGCACTGACCCCCAGACTCCACATCTCACTGACCCTCAGTCTCCACATCTCACTGACCCCCAGAGTCCACATCGAACTGACCCTCAGACTCCACATCGCACTGACCCTCAGACCCCACATCGCACTGACCCCCAGACTCCACATCTCACTGACCCCCCAGTCTCCACATCTCACTGACCCCCAGACTCCACATCTCACTGACCCCCAGACTCCACATCTCACTGACCACCAGTCTCCACTTCTCACTGACCCCCAAACTCCACATCGCACTGACCCCCAGACTCCACATCGCACTGACCCTCAGTCTCCACGTCTCACTGATCCTCAGACTCATCTCACTGACCACCAGTCTCCACATCTCACTGACAGACCACATCTCACTGACCCTCAGACTCCACATCTCATTGACCCTCAGTCTCCACATCTCACTGACCCTCAGATTCCACATCTCACAGGCCCACAGACTCCACATCTCACTGACCCCCAGACTCCACATCGCACTGACCCCCAGACTCCACATCTCTCTGACACCCAGTCTCCACATCTCACTGACCCTCAGACTCCACATCTCACTGACCCCCAGTCTCCACATCTCACTGACCACCAGACTCCACATCTCACTGACCCTCAGTCTCCACATCTCACAGGCCCTCAGACTCCACATCTCACTGACCCCCAGACTCCATATCTCACTGACCCCCAGACTTCACATCTCACTGACCCCTAGTCTTCACATCTCACTGACCCCCAGTCTCCACAACTCACTGACCCCCAGTCTCCACATCGCACTGACCCCCAGACTCCACATCTCACTGACCCCCCGTCTTCACATCTCACTGACCCCCAGTCTCCACATCTCACTGACCCCCAGTCTTCACATCTCACTGACAACCAGTCTCCACATCTCACTGACCCCCAGACTCCACATCGCACTGACCCTCAGTCTCCACGTCTCACTGATCCTCAGACTCATCTCACTGACCACCAGTCTCCACATCTCACTGACCACCAGTCTCCACATCTCACTGACCCTCAGACCACATCTCACTGACCCTCAGACTCCACATCGCACTGACCCTCAGTCTCCACGTCTCACTGACCCTCAGACCCCACATCGCACTGACCCCCAGACTCCACATCTCACTGACCCCCCAGTCTCCACATCTCACTGACCCCCAGACTCCACATCTCACTGACCCCCAGACTCCACATCTCACTGACCACCAGTCTCCACTTCTCACTGACCCCCAAACTCCACATCGCACTGACCCCCAGACTCCACATCGCACTGACCCTCAGTCTCCACGTCTCACTGATCCTCAGACTCATCTCACTGACCACCAGACTCCACATCTCACTGACCCCCAGTCTCCACATCTCACTGACCACCAGACTCCACATCTCACTGACCCTCAGTCTCCACATCTCACTGGCCCTCAGACTCCACAACTCACTGACCCCCAGACTCCATATCTCACTGACCCCCAGACTCCACATCTCACTGACCCCCCGTCTTCACATCTCACTGACCCCCAGTCTCTACATCTCACTGACCCCCAGTCTTCACATCTCACTGACAACCAGTCTCCACATCTCACTGACCCCCAGACTCCACATCGCACTGACCCTCAGTCTCCACGTCTCACTGATCCTCAGACTCAACTCACTGACCACGAGTCTCCACATCTCACTGACCACCAGTCTCCACATCTCACTGACCCTCAGACCGCATCTCACTGACCCTCAGACTCCACATCTCACTGACCCTCAGTCTCCACATCTCATTGACCCTCAGATTCCACATCTCACTGGCCCTCAGACTCCACATCTCACTGACACCCAGAATCCACATCTCACTGACCCCCCAGTCTCCACATCTCACTGACCCCCAGACTTCACATCTCACTGACCCCTAGTCTTCACATCTCACTGACCCCCAAACTCAACATCTCACTGACCCCCAGTCTCCACATCGCACTGACCCCCAGACTCCACATCTCACTGACCCTCAGTCTCCACATCTCACTGACCCCCAGACTCCACATCTCACTGACCCCCAGTCTTCACATCTCACTGACCCCCAGTCTCCACATCGCACTGACCCCCAGACTCCACATCTCACTGACCCTCAGTCTCCACATCTCACTGACCCCCAGAGTCCACATCGAACTGACCCTCAGACTCCACATCGCACTGACCCTCAGACCCCACATCGCACTGACCCCCAGACTCCACATCTCACTGACCCCCCAGTCTCCACATCTCACTGACCCCCAGACTTCACATCTCACTGACCCCTAGTCTTCACATCTCACTGACCCCCAAACTCAACATCTCACTGACCCCCAGTCTCCACATCGCACTGTCCCCCAGACTCCACATCTCACTGACCCTCAGTCTCCACATCTCACTGACCCCCAGACTCCACATCTCACTGACCCCCAGTCTTCACATCTCACTGACCCCCAGTCTCCACATCGCACTGACCCCCAGACTCCACATCTCACTGACCCTCAGTCTCCACATCTCACTGACCCCCAGAGTCCACATCGAACTGACCCTCAGACTCCACATCGCACTGACCCTCAGACCCCACATCGCACTGACCCCCAGACTCCACATCTCACTGACCCCCCAGTCTCCACATCTCACTGACCCCCAGACTCCACATCTCACTGACCCCCAGACTCCACATCTCACTGACCACCAGTCTCCACTTCTCACTGACCCCCAAACTCCACATCGCACTGACCCCCAGACTCCACATCGCACTGACCCTCAGTCTCCACGTCTCACTGATCCTCAGACTCATCTCACTGACCACCAGTCTCCACATCTCACTGACAGACCACATCTCACTGACCCTCAGACTCCACATCTCATTGACCCTCAGTCTCCACATCTCACTGACCCTCAGATTCCACATCTCACAGGCCCACAGACTCCACATCTCACTGACCCCCAGACTCCACATCGCACTGACCCCCAGACTCCACATCTCACTGACCCCCAGTCTCCACATCTCACTGACCACCAGACTCCACATCTCACTGACCCTCAGTCTCCACATCTCACTGGCCCTCAGACTCCACAACTCACTGACCCCCAGACTCCATATCTCACTGACCCCCAGACTTCACATCTCACTGACCCCTAGTCTTCACATCTCACTGACCCCCAGTCTCCACAACTCACTGACCCCCAGTCTCCACATCGCACTGACCCCCAGACTCCACATCTCACTGACCCCCCGTCTTCACATCTCACTGACCCCCAGTCTCCACATCTCACTGACCCCCAGTCTTCACATCTCACTGACAACCAGTCTCCACATCTCACTGACCCCCAGACTCCACATCGCACTGACCCTCAGTCTCCACGTCTCACTGATCCTCAGACTCATCTCACTGACCACCAGTCTCCACATCTCACTGACCACCAGTCTCCACATCTCACTGAACCTCAGACCACATCTCACTGACCCTCAGACTCCACATCTCACTGACCCTCAGTCTCCACATCTCATTGACCCTCAGATTCCACATCTCACTGGCCCTCAGACTCCACATCTCACTGACCCCCAGACTCCACATCGCACTGACCCCCAGACTCCACATCTCTCTGACACCCAGTCTCCACATCTCACTGACCCTCAGACAACACATCTCACTGGCCCTCAGACTCCACATCTCACTGACCCTCAGTCTCCACATCTCACTGACCCTCAGTCTCCACATCTCACTGACCCCCAGACTCCACATCTCACTGACCCCCAGTCTCCACATCGCACTGACCCCCAGACTCCACATCTCACTGACCCTCAGTCTCCACATCTCACTGACCCCCAGAGTCCACATCGAACTGACCCTCAGACTCCACATCGCACTGACCCTCAGACCCCACATCGCACTGACCCCCAGACTCCACATCTCACTGACCCCCCAGTCTCCACATCTCACTGACCCCCAGTCTTCACATCTCACTGACCCCCAGTCTCCACATCGCACTGACCCCCAGACTCCACATCTCACTGACCCTCAGTCTCCACATCTCACTGACCCCCAGAGTCCACATCGAACTGACCCTCAGACTCCACATCGCACTGACCCTCAGACCCCACATCGCACTGACCCCCAGACTCCACATCTCACTGACCCCCCAGTCTCCACATCTCACTGACCCCCAGACTCCACATCTCACTGACCCCCAGACTCCACATCTCACTGACCACCAGTCTCCACTTCTCACTGACCCCCAAACTCCACATCGCACTGACCCCCAGACTCCACATCGCACTGACCCTCAGTCTCCACGTCTCACTGATCCTCAGACTCATCTCACTGACCACCAGTCTCCACATCTCACTGACAGACCACATCTCACTGACCCTCAGACTCCACATCTCATTGACCCTCAGTCTCCACATCTCACTGACCCTCAGATTCCACATCTCACAGGCCCACAGACTCCACATCTCACTGACCCCCAGACTCCACATCGCACTGACCCCCAGACTCCACATCTCTCTGACACCCAGTCTCCACATCTCACTGACCCTCAGACTCCACATCTCACTGACCCCCAGTCTCCACATCTCACTGACCACCAGACTCCACATCTCACTGACCCTCAGTCTCCACATCTCACAGGCCCTCAGACTCCACATCTCACTGACCCCCAGACTCCATATCTCACTGACCCCCAGACTTCACATCTCACTGACCCCTAGTCTTCACATCTCACTGACCCCCAGTCTCCACAACTCACTGACCCCCAGTCTCCACATCGCACTGACCCCCAGACTCCACATCTCACTGACCTCCCGTCTTCACATCTCACTGACCCCCAGTCTCCACATCTCACTGACCCCCAGTCTTCACATCTCACTGACAACCAGTCTCCACATCTCACTGACCCCCAGACTCCACATCGCACTGACCCTCAGTCTCCACGTCTCACTGATCCTCAGACTCATCTCACTGACCACCAGTCTCCACATCTCACTGACCACCAGTCTCCACATCTCACTGACCCTCAGACCACATCTCACTGACCCTCAGACTCCACATCGCACTGACCCTCAGTCTCCACGTCTCACTGACCCTCAGACCCCACATCGCACTGACCCCCAGACTCCACATCTCACTGACCCCCCAGTCTCCACATCTCACTGACCCCCAGACTCCACATCTCACTGACCCCCAGACTCCACATCTCACTGACCACCAGTCTCCACTTCTCACTGACCCCCAAACTCCACATCGCACTGACCCCCAGACTCCACATCGCACTGACCCTCAGTCTCCACGTCTCACTGATCCTCAGACTCATCTCACTGACCACCAGACTCCACATCTCACTGACCCCCAGTCTCCACATCTCACTGACCACCAGACTCCACATCTCACTGACCCTCAGTCTCCACATCTCACTGGCCCTCAGACTCCACAACTCACTGACCCCCAGACTCCATATCTCACTGACCCCCAGACTTCACATCTCACTGACCCCTAGTCTTCACATCTCACTGACCCCCAGTCTCCACAACTCACTGACCCCCAGTCTCCACATCGCACTGACCCCCAGACTCCACATCTCACTGACCCCCCGTCTTCACATCTCACTGACCCCCAGTCTCCACATCTCACTGACCCCCAGTCTTCACATCTCACTGACAACCAGTCTCCACATCTCACTGACCCCCAGACTCCACATCGCACTGACCCTCAGTCTCCACGTCTCACTGATCCTCAGACTCATCTCACTGACCACCAGTCTCCACATCTCACTGACCACCAGTCTCCACATCTCACTGACCCTCAGACCACATCTCACTGACCCTCAGACTCCACATCTCACTGACCCTCAGTCTCCACATCTCATTGACCCTCAGATTCCACATCTCACTGGCCCTCAGACTCCACATCTCACTGACCCCCAGACTCCACATCGCACTGACCCCCAGACTCCACATCTCTCTGACACCCAGTCTCCACATCTCACTGACCCTCAGACAACACATCTCACTGGCCCTCAGACTCCACATCTCACTGACCCTCAGTCTCCACATCTCACTGACCCTCAGTCTCCACATCTCACTGACCCCCAGACTCCACATCTCACTGACCCCCAGTCTCCACATCGCACTGACCCCCAGACTCCACATCTCACTGACCCTCAGTCTCCACATCTCACTGTCCCCCAGAGTCCACATCGAACTGACCCTCAGACTCCACATCGCACTGACCCTCAGACCCCACATCGCACTGACCCCCAGACTCCACATCTCACTGACCCCCCAGTCTCCACATCTCACTGACCCCCAGACTTCACATCTCACTGACCCCTAGTCTTCACATCTCACTGACCCCCAAACTCAACATCTCACTGACCCCCAGTCTCCACATCGCACTGACCCCCAGACTCCACATCTCACTGACCCTCAGTCTCCACATCTCACTGACCCCCAGACTCCACATCTCACTGACCCCCAGTCTTCACATCTCACTGACCCCCAGTCTCCACATCGCACTGACCCCCAGACTCCACATCTCACTGACCCTCAGTCTCCACATCTCACTGACCCCCAGAGTCCACATCGAACTGACCCTCAGACTCCACATCGCACTGACCCTCAGACCCCACATCGCACTGACCCCCAGACTCCACATCTCACTGACCCCCCAGTCTCCACATCTCACTGACCCCCAGACTCCACATCTCACTGACCCCCAGACTCCACATCACACTGACCACCAGTCTCCACTTCTCACTGACCCCCAAACTCCACATCGCACTGACCCCCAGACTCCACATCGCACTGACCCTCAGTCTCCACGTCTCACTGATCCTCAGACTCATCTCACTGACCACCAGTCTCCACATCTCACTGACAGACCACATCTCACTGACCCTCAGACTCCACATCTCATTGACCCTCAGTCTCCACATCTCACTGACCCTCAGATTCCACATCTCACAGGCCCACAGACTCCACATCTCACTGACCCCCAGACTCCACATCGCACTGACCCCCAGACTCCACATCTCTCTGACACCCAGTCTCCACATCTCACTGACCCTCAGACTCCACATCTCACTGACCCCCAGTCTCCACATCTCACTGACCACCAGACTCCACATCTCACTGACCCTCAGACTCCACATCTCACTGGCCCTCAGACTCCACAACTCACTGACCCCCAGACTCCATATCTCACTGACCCCCAGACTTCACATCTCACTGACCCCTAGTCTTCACATCTCACTGACCCCCAGTCTCCACAACTCACTGACCCCCAGTCTCCACATCGCACTGACCCCCAGACTCCACATCTCACTGACCCCCCGTCTTCACATCTCACTGACCCCCAGTCTCCACATCTCACTGACCCCCAGTCTTCACATCTCACTGACAACCAGTCTCCACATCTCACTGACCCCCAGACTCCACATCGCACTGACCCTCAGTCTCCACGTCTCACTGATCCTCAGACTCATCTCACTGACCACCAGTCTCCACATCTCACTGACCACCAGTCTCCACATCTCACTGACCCTCAGACCACATCTCACTGACCCTCAGACTCCACATCTCACTGACCCTCAGTCTCCACATCTCATTGACCCTCAGATTCCACATCTCACTGGCCCTCAGACTCCACATCTCACTGACCCCCAGACTCCACATCGCACTGACCCCCAGACTCCACATCTCTCTGACACCCAGTCTCCACATCTCACTGACCCTCAGACAACACATCTCACTGGCCCTCAGACTCCACATCTCACTGACCCTCAGTCTCCACATCTCACTGACCCTCAGTCTCCACATCTCACTGACCCCCAGACTCCACATCTCACTGACCCTCAGACTCCACATCTCACTGACCCCCAGTCTCCACATCTCACTGACCCCCAGAGTCCACATCGCACTGACCATCAGACTCCACATCGCACTGACCCTCAGACCCCACATCGTACTGACCCCCAGACTCCACATCTCACTGACCCCCCAGTCTCCACATCTCACTGACTCCCAGACTTCACATCTCACTGACCCCTAGTCTTCACATCTCACTGACCCCCAAACTCAACATCTCACTGACCCCCAGTCTCCACATCGCACTGACCCCCAGACTCCACATCTCACTGACCCTCAGTCTCCACATCTCACTGACCCCCAGACTCCACATCTCACTGACCCCCAGTCTTCACATCTCACTGACCCCCAGTCTCCACATCGCACTGACCCCCAGACTCCACATCTCACTGACCCTCAGTCTCCACATCTCACTGACCCCCAGACTCCAATTCGCACTGACCCCCAGACTCCACATCTCACTGACCCTCAGTCTCCACATCTCACTGACCCCCAGACTCCACATCTCACTGACCCCCAGTCTTCACATCTCACTGACCCCCAGTCTCCACATCTCACTGACCACCAGTCTTCACATCTCCCTGACCACCAGTCTCCACATCTCACTGACCCCCAAACTCCACATCGCACTGACCCCCAGACTCCACATCGCACTGACCCTCAGTCTCCACGTCTCACTGATCCTCAGACTCATCACACTCACCACCAGTCTCCACATCTCACTGACCACCAGTCTCCACATCTCACTGAGCCTCAGACCACATCACACTGACCCTCAGACTCCACATCTCACTGACCCTCAGTCTCCACATCTCACTGACCCTCAGATTCCACATCTCACTGACCCCCAGTCTCCACATCGCACTGACCCCCAGACTCCACATCTCACTGACCCCCAGACTCCACATCTCACTGACCACCAGTCTCCACTTCTCACTGACCCCCAAACTCCACATCGCACTGACCCCCAGACTCCACATCGCACTGACCCTCAGTCTCCACGTCTCACTGATCCTCAGACTCATCTCACTGACCACCAGTCTCCACATCTCACTGACCACCAGTCTCCACTTCTCACTGAGCCTCAGACCACATCACACTGACCCTCAGACTCCACATCTCACTGACCCTCAGTCTCCACATCTCACTGACCCTCAGATTCCACATCTCACTGACCCCCAGTCTCCACATCGCACTGACCCCCAGACTCCACATCTCACTGACCCCCAGACTCCACATCTCACTGACCACCAGTCTCCACTTCTCACTGACCCCCAAACTCCACATCGCACTGACCCCCAGACTCCACATCGAACTGACCCTCAGTCTCCACGTCTCACTGATCCTCAGACTCATCTCACTGACCACCAGTCTCCACATCTCACTGACAGACCACATCTCACTGACCCTCAGACTCCACATCTCATTGACCCTCAGTCTCCACATCTCACTGACCCTCAGATTCCACATCTCACAGGCCCACAGACTCCACATCTCACTGACCCCCAGACTCCACATCGCACTGACCCCCAGACTCCACATCTCTCTGACACCCAGTCTCCACATCTCACTGACCCTCAGACTCCACATCTCACTGACCCCCAGTCTCCACATCTCACTGACCACCAGACTCCACATCTCACTGACCCTCAGTCTCCACATCTCACTGGCCCTCAGACTCCACATCTCACTGACCCCCAGACTCCATATCTCACTGACCCCCAGACTTCACATCTCACTGACCCCTAGTCTTCACATCTCACTGACCGCCAGTCTCCACAACTCACTGACCCCCAGTCTCCACATCGCACTGACCCCCAGACTCCACATCTCACTGACCCCCTGTCTTCACATCTCACTGACCCCCAGTCTCCACATCTCACTGACCCCCAGTCTTCACATCTCACTGACAACCAGTCTCCACATCTCACTGACCCCCAGACTCCACATCGCACTGACCCTCAGTCTCCACGTCTCACTGATCCTCAGACTAATCTCACTGACCACCAGTCTCCACATCTCACTGACCACCAGTCTCCACATCTCACTGACCCTCAGACCACATCTCACTGACCCTCAGACTCCACATCTCACTGACCCTCAGTCTCCACATCTCATTGACCCTCAGATTCCACATCTCACTGGCCCTCAGACTCCACATCTCACTGACCCCCAGACTCCACATCGCACTGACCCCCAGACTCCACATCTCTCTGACACCCAGTCTCCACATCTCACTGACCCTCAGACAACACATCTCACTGGCCGTCAGACTCCACATCTCACTGACCCTCAGTCTCCACATCTCACTGACCCTCAGTCTCCACATCTCACTGACCCCCAGACTCCACATCTCACTGACCCTCAGACTCCACATCTCACTGACCCCCAGTCTCCACATCTCACTGACCCCCAGAGTCCACATCGCACTGACCCTCAGACTCCACATCGCACTGACCCTCAGTCTCCACGTCTCACTGATCCTCAGACTCATCACACTCACCACCAGTCTCCACATCTCACTGACCACCAGTCTCCACATCTCACTGAGCCTCAGACCACATCACACTGACCCTCAGACTCCACATCTCACTGACCCTCAGTCTCCACATCTCACTGACCCTCAGATTCCACATCTCACTGACCCCCAGTCTCCACATCGCACTGACCCCAGACTCCACATCTCACTGACCCCCAGACTCCACATCTCACTGACCACCAGTCTCCACTTCTCACTGACCCCCAAACTCCACATCGCACTGACCCCCAGACTCCACATCGCACTGACCCTCAGTCTCCACGTCTCACTGATCCTCAGACTCATCTCACTGACCACCAGTCTCCACATCTCACTGACCACCAGTCTCCACTTCTCACTGAGCCTCAGACCACATCACACTGACCCTCAGACTCCACATCTCACTGACCCTCAGTCTCCACATCTCACTGACCCTCAGATTCCACATCTCACTGACCCCCAGTCTCCACATCGCACTGACCCCCAGACTCCACATCTCACTGACCCCCAGACTCCACATCTCACTGACCACCAGTCTCCACTTCTCACTGACCCCCAAACTCCACATCGCACTGACCCCCAGACTCCACATCGAACTGACCCTCAGTCTCCACGTCTCACTGATCCTCAGACTCATCTCACTGACCACCAGTCTCCACATCTCACTGACAGACCACATCTCACTGACCCTCAGACTCCACATCTCATTGACCCTCAGTCTCCACATCTCACTGACCCTCAGATTCCACATCTCACAGGCCCACAGACTCCACATCTCACTGACCCCCAGACTCCACATCGCACTGACCCCCAGACTCCACATCTCTCTGACACCCAGTCTCCACATCTCACTGACCCTCAGACTCCACATCTCACTGACCCCCAGTCTCCACATCTCACTGACCACCAGACTCCACATCTCACTGACCCTCAGTCTCCACATCTCACTGGCCCTCAGACTCCACATCTCACTGACCCCCAGACTCCATATCTCACTGACCCCCAGACTTCACATCTCACTGACCCCTAGTCTTCACATCTCACTGACCGCCAGTCTCCACAACTCACTGACCCCCAGTCTCCACATCGCACTGACCCCCAGACTCCACATCTCACTGACCCCCTGTCTTCACATCTCACTGACCCCCAGTCTCCACATCTCACTGACCCCCAGTCTTCACATCTCACTGACAACCAGTCTCCACATCTCACTGACCCCCAGACTCCACATCGCACTGACCCTCAGTCTCCACGTCTCACTGATCCTCAGACTAATCTCACTGACCACCAGTCTCCACATCTCACTGACCACCAGTCTCCACATCTCACTGACCCTCAGACCACATCTCACTGACCCTCAGACTCCACATCTCACTGACCCTCAGTCTCCACATCTCATTGACCCTCAGATTCCACATCTCACTGGCCCTCAGACTCCACATCTCACTGACCCCCAGACTCCACATCGCACTGACCCCCAGACTCCACATCTCTCTGACACCCAGTCTCCACATCTCACTGACCCTCAGACAACACATCTCACTGGCCGTCAGACTCCACATCTCACTGACCCTCAGTCTCCACATCTCACTGACCCTCAGTCTCCACATCTCACTGACCCCCAGACTCCACATCTCACTGACCCTCAGACTCCACATCTCACTGACCCCCAGTCTCCACATCTCACTGACCCCCAGAGTCCACATCGCACTGACCCTCAGACTCCACATCGCACTGACCCTCAGACCCCACATCGCACTGACCCCCAGACTCCACATCTCACTGACCCCTAGTCTTCACATCTCACTGACCCCCAAACTCAACATCTCACTGACCCCCAGTCTCCACATCGCACTGACCCCCAGACTCCACATCTCACTGACCCTCAGTCTCCACATCTCACTGACCCCCAGACTCCACATCTCACTGACCCCCAGTCTTCACATCTCACTGACCCCCAGTCTCCACATCGCACTGACCCCCAGACTCCACATCTCACTGACCCTCAGTCTCCACATCTCACTGACCCCCAGACTCCACATCGCACTGACCCCCAGACTCCACATCTCACTGACCCTCAGTCTCCACATCTCACTGACCCCCAGACTCCACATCTCACTGACCCCCAGTCTTCACATCTCACTGACCCCCAGTCTCCACATCTCACTGACCACCAGTCTTCACATCTCACTGACCACCAGTCTCCACATCTCACTGACCCCCAAACTCCACATCGCACTGACCCCCAGACTCCACATCGCACTGACCCTCAGTCTCCACGTCTCACTGATCCTCAGACTCATCTCACTCACCACCAGTCTCCACATCTCACTGACCACCAGTCTCCACATCTCACTGAGCCTCAGACCACATCACACTGACCCTCAGACTCCACAATCTCACTGACCCTCAGTCTCCACATCTCTCACTGTCCCTCAGATTCCACATCTCACTGACCCCCAGTCTCCACATCGCACTGACCCCCAGACTCCACATCTAACTGACCCACAGTCTTCACATCTCACTGACCCCCAGTCTCCACATCTCACTGACCACCAGACTCCACATCGCACTGACCCCCAGACTCCATATCTCACTGACCCTCAGACTCCACATCTCACTGACCCTCAGTCTCCACATCTCACTGACCCCCAGACTCCACATCTCACTGACCCCCAGTCTTCACATCTCACTGACCCCCAGTCTCCACATCTCACTGACCACCAGTCATCAGATCGCACTGACCCCCAGACTCCACATCGCACTGACCCTCAGTCTCCACGTCTCACTGATCCTCAGACACATCTCACTGACCACCAGTCTCCACATCTCACTGCCTGACCACCAGTCTCCACATCTCACTGACCCTCAGAGCACATCTCACTGACCCTCAGACTCCACATCTCACTGACCCTCAGACTCCACATCTCACTGACCCTCAGTCTCCACATCTCACTGACCCCCAGTCTTCACATCTCACTGACGACCAGTCTCCACATCTCACTGACCCTCAGACTCCACATCGCACTGACCCCCAGTCTCCACATCTCACTGACCCCAGTCTCCACATCTCACTGACCCTCAGATTCCACATCGCACTGACCCCCAGACTCCACATCGCACTGAGCCCCAGACTCCACATCGCACTGACCCCCAGTCTTCACATCTCACTGACCCCCAGTCTCCACATCTCACTGACCCCCAGTATTCACAGTCTCACTGACCCCCAGTCTCCACATCTCACTGACCCCCAGACTCCACATCTCACTGACCCCTAGTCTCCACATCTCACTGACCCCCAGTCTTCACATCTCACTGACCACCAGTCTCCACATCTCACTGACCCCCAGACTCCACATCGCACTGACCCCCCAGTCTCCACATCTCACTGACCCCCAGAGTCCACATCGCACTGACCTTCAGACTCAACATCTCACTGATCCTCAGACTCCACGTCTCACTGATCCTCAGACTCATCTCACTGACCCTCAGTCTCCACATCTCACTAACCCCGAGTCTCCAAATCGCACTGACCCCCAGACTCCACATCTCACTGACCCCAGACTCCACATCTCACTGACCCCCAGTCTCCACATCTCACTGACCCCCAGACTTCACATCTCACTGACCCCTAGTCTTCACATCTCACTGACCCCCAGTCTCCACAACTCACTGACCCCCAGTCTCCACATCGCACTGACCCCAGACTCCACATCTCACTGACCCCCAGTCTTCACATCTCACTGACCCCAGTCTCCACATCACACTGACCACCAGACTCCACATCGCACTGACCCCCAGACTCCATATCTCACTGACCCTCAGACTCCACATCTCACTGACCCTCAGTCTCTACATCTCACTGACCCCCAGACTCCACATCTCACTGACCCCCAGTCTTCACATCTCACTGACCCCCAGTCTCCACATCTCACTGACCACCAGTCTTCACATCTCACTGACCACCAGTCTCCACGTCTCACTGATCCTCAGACTCATCTCACTGACCACCAGTCTCCACATCTCACTGACCCTCAGACCACATCTCACTGACCCTCAGACTCCACATCTCATTGACCCTCAGTCTCCACATCTCACTGACCCTCAGATTCCACATCTCTCTGACACCCAGTCTCCACATCGCACTGACCCCCAGACTCCACATCTCTCTGACACCCAGTCTCCACATCTCACTGACCCTCAGACTCCACATCTCACTGACCCCCAGTCTCCACATCTCACTGACCACCAGACTCCACATCTCACTACCCTCAGTCTCCACATCTCACTGGCCCTCAGACTCCACATCTCACTGACCCCAGACTCCACATCTCACTGACCCCCAGACTCCACATCTCACTGACCCCCAGACTTCACATCTCACTGACCCCTAGTCTTCACATCTCACTGACCCCCAGTCTCCACAACTCACTGACCCCCAGTCTCCACATCACACTGACCCCCAGACTCCACATCTCACTGACCCCCCAGTCTCCACATCTCACTGACCCCTAGTCTTCACATCTCACTGACCCCCAGTCTCCACAACTCACTGACCCCCAGTCTCCACATCACACTGACCCCCAGACTCCACATCTCACTGACCCCCAGTCTCCACATCTCACTGACCACCAGACTCCACATCGCACTGACCCCCAGACTCCATATCTAACTGACCCTCAGACTCCACATCTCACTGACCCTCAGTCTCCACATCTCACTGACCCCAGACTCCACATCTCTCTGACCCCCCGTCTTCACATCTCACTGACCCCCAGTCTCCACATCTCACTGACCCCCAGTCTTCACATCTCTCTGACCACCAGTCTCCAAATCTCACTGACCCCCAGTCTCCACATCGCACTGACCCTCAGACCAAATCTCTCTGACCCTCAGACTCCACATCCCACTGACCCTCAGTCTCCACATCTCATTGACCCTCAGATTCCACATCTCACTGGCCCTCAGACTCCACATCTCACTGACCCCCAGACTCCACATCGCACTGACCCCCAGGCTCCACATCTCTCTGACACCCAGTCTCCACATCTCACTGACCCTCAGACAACACATCTCACTGGCCCTCAGATTCCACATCTCACTGACCCCCAGTCTCCACATCGCACTGACCCCCAGACTCCACATCTCACTGACCCCCAGTCTTCACATCTCACTGACCCCCAGTCTCCACATCTCACTGACCACCAGACTCCACATCGCACTGACCCCCAGACTCCATATCTCACTGACCCTCAGACTCCACATCTCACTGACCCTCAGTCTCCACATCTCACTGACCCCCAGACTCAACATCTCACTGACCCCCAGTCTTCACATCTCACTGACCCCCAGTCTCCACATCTCACTGACCACCAGTCATCACATCGCACTGACCCCCAGACTCCACATCGCACTGACCCTCAGTCTCCACGTCTCACTGATCCTCAGACACATCTCACTGACCACCAGTCTCCACATCTCACTGACCACCAGTCTCCACATCTCACTGACCCTCAGACCACATCTCACTGACCCTCAGACTCCACATCTCACTGACCCTCAGACTCCACATCTCACTGACCCTCAGTCTCCACATCTCACTGACCCCCAGTCTTCACATCTCACTGACCACCAGTCTCCACATCTCACTGACCCTCAGACTCCACATCGCACTGACCCCCAGTCTCCACATCTCACTGACCCCCAGTCTCCACATCTCACTGACCCTCAGATTCCACATCGCACTGACCCCCAGACTCCACATCGCACTGAGCCCCAGACTCCACATCGCACTGACCCCCAGTCTTCACATCTCACTGACCCCCAGTCTCCACATCTCACTGACCCCCAGTCTTCACATCTCACTGACCCCCAGTCTCCACATCTCACTGACCCCCAGTCTCCACATCTCACTGACCCCCAGACTCCACATCTCACTGACCCCTAGTCTCCACATCTCACTGACCCCCAGTCTTCACATCTCACTGACCACCAGTCTCCACATCTCACTGACCCCCAGACTCCACATCGCACTGACCCCCAGTCTCCACATCTCACTGACCCCCAGAGTCCACATCGCACTGACCTTCAGACTCAAAATCTCACTGATCCTCAGACTCCACGTCTCACTGATCCTCAGACTCATCTCACTGACCCTCAGTCTCCACATCTCACTAACCCCCAGTCTCCACATCGCACTGACCCCCAGACTCCACATCTCACTGACCCCCAGACTCCACATCTCACTGACCCCCCAGTCTCCACATCTCACTGACCCCCAGACTTCACATCTCACTGACCCCTAGTCTTCACATCTCACTGACCCCCAGTCTCCACAACTCACTGACCCCCAGTCTCCACATCGCACTGACCCCCAGTCTTCACATCTCACTGACCCCCAGTCTCCACATCTCACTGACCACCAGTCATCACATCGCACTGACCCCCAGACTCCACATCACACTGACCCTCAGTCTCCACGTCTCACTGATCCTCAGACACATCTCACTGACCACCAGTCTCCACATCTCACTGACCACCAGTCTCCACATCTCACTGACCCTCAGACCACATCTCACTGACCCTCAGACTCCACATCTCACTGACCCTCAGACTCCACATCTCACTGACCCTCAGTCTCCACATCTCACTGACCCCCAGTCTTCACATCTCACTGACCACCAGTCTCCACATCTCACTGACCCTCAGACTCCACATCGCACTGACCCCCAGTCTCCACATCTCACTGACCCCCAGTCTCCACATCTCACTGACCCTCAGATTCCACATCGCACTGACCCCCAGACTCCACATCGCACTGAGCCCCAGACTCCACATCGCACTGACCCCCAGTCTTCACATCTCACTGACCCCCAGTCTCCACATCTCACTGACCCCCAGTCTTCACATCTCACTGACCCCGAGTCTCCACATCTCACTGACCCCCAGTCTCCACATCTCACTGACCCCCAGACTCCACATCTCACTGACCCCTAGTCTCCACATCTCACTGACCCCCAGTCTTCACATCTCACTGACCACCAGTCTCCACATCTCACTGACCCCCAGACTCCACATCGCACTGACCCCCAGTCTCCACATCTCACTGACCCCCAGAGTCCACATCGCACTGACCTTCAGACTCAAAATCTCACTGATCCTCAGACTCCACGTCTCACTGATCCTCAGACTCATCTCACTGACCCTCAGTCTCCACATCTCACTAACCCCCAGTCTCCACATCTCACTGACCCTCAGACTCCACATCGCACTGACCCCCAGTCTCCACATCTCACTGACCCCCAGTCTCCACATCTCACTGACCCTCAGATTCCACATCGCACTGACCCCCAGACTCCACATCGCACTGAGCCCCAGACTCCACATCGCACTGACCCCCAGTCTTCACATCTCACTGACCCCCAGTCTCAACATCTCACTGACCCCCAGTCTTCACATCTCACTGACCCCGAGTCTCCACATCTCACTGACCCCCAGTCTCCACATCTCACTGACCCCCAGACTCCACATCTCACTGACCCCTAGTCTCCACATCTCACTGACCCCCAGTCTTCACATCTCACTGACCACCAGTCTCCACATCTCACTGACCCCCAGACTCCACATCGCACTGACCCCCAGTCTCCACATCTCACTGACCCCCAGAGTCCACATCGCACTGACCTTCAGACTCAAAATCTCACTGATCCTCAGACTCCACGTCTCACTGATCCTCAGACTCATCTCACTGACCCTCAGTCTCCACATCTCACTAACCCCCAGTCTCCACATCGCACTGACCCCCAGACTCCACATCTCACTGACCCCCAGACTCCACATCTCACTGACCCCCCAGTCTCCACATCTCACTGACCCCCAGTCTCCACATCTCACTGACCCTCAGATTCCACATCGCACTGACCCCCAGACTCCACATCGCACTGAGCCCCAGACTCCACATCGCACTGACCCCCAGTCTTCACATCTCACTGACCCCCAGTCTCCACATCTCACTGACCCCCAGTCTTCACATCTCACTGACCCCGAGTCTCCACATCTCACTGACCCCCAGTCTCCACATCTCACTGACCCCCAGACTCCACATCTCACTGACCCCTAGTCTCCACATCTCACTGACCCCCAGTCTTCACATCTCACTGACCACCAGTCTCCACATCTCACTGACCCCCAGACTCCACATCGCACTGACCCCCAGTCTCCACATCTCACTGACCCCCAGAGTCCACATCGCACTGACCTTCAGACTCAAAATCTCACTGATCCTCAGACTCCACGTCTCACTGATCCTCAGACTCATCTCACTGACCCTCAGTCTCCACATCTCACTAACCCCCAGTCTCCACATCGCACTGACCCCCAGACTCCACATCTCACTGACCCCCAGACTCCACATCTCACTGACCCCCCAGTCTCCACATCTCACTGACCCCCAGACTTCACATCTCACTGACCCCTAGTCTTCACATCTCACTGACCCCCAGTCTCCACAACTCACTGACCCCCAGTCTCCACATCGCACTGACCCCCAGACTCCACATCTCACTGACCCCCAGTCTTCACATCTCACTGACCCCCAGTCTCCACATCTCACTGACCACCAGACTCCACATCGCACTGACCCCCAGACTCCACATCGCACTGACCCCCAGACTCCATATCTAACTGACCCTCAGACTCCACATCTCACTGACCCTCAGTCTCCACATCTCACTGACCCCCAGACTCCACATCTCTCTGACCCCCCGTCTTCACATCTCACTGACCCCCAGTCTCCACATCTCACTGACCCCCAGTCTTCACATCTCTCTGACCACCAGTCTCCAAATCTCACTGACCCCCAGTCTCCACATCGCACTGACCCTCAGACCAAATCTCTCTGACCCTCAGACTCCACATCCCACTGACCCTCAGTCTCCACATCTCATTGACCCTCAGATTCCACATCTCACTGGCCCTCAGACTCCACATCTCACTGACCCCCAGACTCCACATCGCACTGACCCCCAGGCTCCACATCTCTCTGACACCCAGTCTCCACATCTCACTGACCCTCAGACAACACATCTCACTGGCCCTCAGATTCCACATCTCACTGACCCCCAGTCTCCAGATCGCACTGACCCCCAGACTCCACATCTCACTGACCCCCAGTCTTCACATCTCACTGACCCCCAGTCTCCACATCTCACTGACCACCAGACTCCACATCGCACTGACCCCCAGACTCCATATCTCACTGACCCTCAGACTCCACATCTCACTGACCCTCAGTCTCCACATCTCACTGACCCCCAGACTCAACATCTCACTGACCCCCAGTCTTCACATCTCACTGACCCCCAGTCTCCACATCTCACTGACCACCAGTCATCACATCGCACTGACCCCCAGACTCCACATCGCACTGACCCTCAGTCTCCACGTCTCACTGATCCTCAGACACATCTCACTGACCACCAGTCTCCACATCTCACTGACCACCAGTCTCCACATCTCACTGACCCTCAGACCACATCTCACTGACCCTCAGACTCCACATCTCACTGACCCTCAGACTCCACATCTCACTGACCCTCAGTCTCCACATCTCACTGACCCCCAGTCTTCACATCTCACTGACCACCAGTCTCCACATCTCACTGACCCTCAGACTCCACATCGCACTGACCCCCAGTCTCCACATCTCACTGACCCCCAGTCTCCACATCTCACTGACCCTCAGATTCCACATCGCACTGACCCCCAGACTCCACATCGCACTGAGCCCCAGACTCCACATCGCACTGACCCCCAGTCTTCACATCTCACTGACCCCCAGTCTCCACATCTCACTGACCCCCAGTCTTCACATCTCACTGACCCCCAGTCTCCACATCTCACTGACCCCCAGTCTCCACATCTCACTGACCCCCAGACTCCACATCTCACTGACCCCTAGTCTCCACATCTCACTGACCCCCAGTCTTCACATCTCACTGACCACCAGTCTCCACATCTCACTGACCCCCAGACTCCACATCGCACTGACCCCCAGTCTCCACATCTCACTGACCCCCAGAGTCCACATCGCACTGACCTTCAGACTCAAAATCTCACTGATCCTCAGACTCCACGTCTCACTGATCCTCAGACTCATCTCACTGACCCTCAGTCTCCACATCTCACTAACCCCCAGTCTCCACATCGCACTGACCCCCAGACTCCACATCTCACTGACCCCCAGACTCCACATCTCACTGACCCCCCAGTCTCCACATCTCACTGACCCCCAGACTTCACATTTCACTGACCCCTAGTCTTCACATCTCACTGACCCCCAGTCTCCACAACTCACTGACCCCCAGTCTCCACATCGCACTGACCCCCAGTCTTCACATCTCACTGACCCCCAGTCTCCACATCTCACTGACCACCAGTCATCACATCGCACTGACCCCCAGACTCCACATCACACTGACCCTCAGTCTCCACGTCTCACTGATCCTCAGACACATCTCACTGACCACCAGTCTCCACATCTCACTGACCACCAGTCTCCACATCTCACTGACCCACAGACCACATCTCACTGACCCTCAGACTCCACATCTCACTGACCCTCAGACTCCACATCTCACTGACCCTCAGTCTCCACATCTCACTGACCCCCAGTCTTCACATCTCACTGACCACCAGTCTCCACATCTCACTGACCCTCAGACTCCACATCGCACTGACCCCCAGTCTCCACATCTCACTGACCCCCAGTCTCCACATCTCACTGACCCTCAGATTCCACATCGCACTGACCCCCAGACTCCACATCGCACTGAGCCCCAGACTCCACATCGCACTGACCCCCAGTCTTCACATCTCACTGACCCCCAGTCTCCACATCTCACTGACCCCCAGTCTTCACATCTCACTGACCCCGAGTCTCCACATCTCACTGACCCCCAGTCTCCACATCTCACTGACCCCCAGACTCCACATCTCACTGACCCCTAGTCTCCACATCTCACTGACCCCCAGTCTTCACATCTCACTGACCACCAGTCTCCACATCTCACTGACCCCCAGACTCCACATCGCACTGACCCCCAGTCTCCACATCTCACTGACCCCCAGAGTCCACATCGCACTGACCTTCAGACTCAAAATCTCACTGATCCTCAGACTCCACGTCTCACTGATCCTCAGACTCATCTCACTGACCCTCAGTCTCCACATCTCACTAACCCCCAGTCTCCACATCGCACTGACCCCCAGACTCCACATCTCACTGACCCCCAGACTCCACATCTCACTGACCCCCCAGTCTCCACATCTCACTGACCCCCAGACTTCACATCTCACTGACCCCTAGTCTTCACATCTCACTGACCCCCAGTCTCCACAACTCACTGACCCCCAGTCTCCACATCGCACTGACCCCCAGACTCCACATCTCACTGACCCCCAGTCTTCACATCTCACTGACCCCCAGTCTCCACATCTCACTGTCCACCAGACTCCACATCGCACTGACCCCCAGACTCCATATCTCACTGACCCTCAGACTCCACATCTCACTGACCCTCAGTCTCTACATCTCACTGACCCCCAGACTCCACATCTCACTGACCCCCAGTCTTCACATCTCACTGACCCCCAGTCTCCACATCTCACTGACCACCAGTCTTCACATCTCACTGACCACCAGTCTCCACGTCTCACTGATCCTCAGACTCATCTCACTGACCACCAGTCTCCACATCTCACTGACCCTCAGACCACATCTCACTGACCCTCAGACTCCACATCTCATTGACCCTCAGTCTCCACATCTCACTGACCCTCAGATTCCACATCTCTCTGACACCCAGTCTCCACATCGCACTGACCCCCAGACTCCACATCTCTCTGACACCCAGTTTCCACATCTCACTGACCCTCAGACTCCACATCTCACTGAGCCCCAGTCTCCACATCTCACTGACCACCAGACTCCACATCTCACTGACCCTCAGTCTCCACATCTCACTGGCCCTCAGACTCCACATCTCACTGACCCCCAGACTCCACATCTCACTGACCCCCAGACTCCACATCTCACTGACCCCCAGACTTCACATCTCACTGACCCCTAGTCTTCACATCTCACTGACCCCCAGTCTCCACAACTCACTGACCCCCAGTCTCCACATCACACTGACCCCCAGACTCCACATCTCACTGACCCCCAGTCTTCACATCTCACTGACCCCCAGTCTCCACATCTCACTGACCACCAGACTCCACATCGCACTGACCCCCAGACTCCATATCTAACTGACCCTCAGACTCCACATCTCACTGACCCTCAGTCTCCACATCTCACTGACCCCCAGACTCCACATCTCACTGACCCCCCGTCTTCACATCTCACTGACCCCCAGTCTCCACATCTCACTGACCCCCAGTCTTCACATCTCACTGACCACCAGTCTCCAAATCTCACTGACCCCCAGTCTCCACATCGCACTGACCCTCAGTCTCTACGTCTCACTGATACTCAGACTCATCTCACTGACCACCAGTCTCCACATCTCACTGACCACCAGTCTCCACATCTCACTGACCCTCAGACCAAATCTCTCTGACCCTCAGACTCCACATCCCACTGACCCTCAGTCTCCACATCTCATTGACCCTCAGATTCCACATCTCACTGGCCCTCAGACTCCACATCTCACTGACCCCCAGACTCCACATCGCACTGACCCCCAGACTCCACATCTCTCTGACACCCAGTCTCCACATCTCACTGACCCTCAGACAACACATCTCACTGGCCCTCAGACTCCACATCTCACTGACACTCAGACTCCACAACTCACTGACCCCCAGACTCCACATCTCACTGATCCCCAGTCTTCACATCTCACTGACCCCCAGTCTCCACATCTCACTGACCACCAGTCTTCACATCTCACTGACCACCAGTCTCCACATCTCACTGACCCCCAAACTCCACATCGCACTGACCCCCAGACTCCACATCGCACTGACCCTCAGTCTCCACGTCTCACTGATCCTCAGACTCATCTCACTGACCACCAGTCTCCACATCTCACTGATCACCAGTCTCCACATCTCACTGACCCTCAGACCACATCTCACTGACCCTCAGACTCCACATCTCACTGACCCTCAGTCTCCACATCTCACTGACTCTCAGATTCCACATCTCACTGGCCCTCAGACTCCACATCTCACTGACCCCCAGACTCCACATCGCACTGACCCCCAGACTCCACATCTCTCTGACACCCAGTCTCCACATCTCACTGACCACCAGACTCCACATCTCACTGACCCCCAGACTCCACATCGCACTGACCCCCAGTCTCCACATCTCACTGACCCCCAGAGTCCACATCGCACTGACCTTCAGACTCAAAATCTCACTGATCCTCAGACTCCACGTCTCACTGATCCTCAGACTCATCTCACTGACCCTCAGTCTCCACATCTCACTAACCCCCAGTCTCCACATCGCACTGACCCCCAGACTCCACATCTCACTGACCCCCAGACTCCACATCTCACTGACCCCCCAGTCTCCACATCTGACTGACCCCCAGACTTCACATCTCACTGACCCCTAGTCTTCACATCTCACTGACCCCCAGTCTCCACAACTCACTGACCCCCAGTCTCCACATCGCACTGACCCCCAGACTCCACATCTCACTGACCCCCAGACTCCACATCTCACTGACCCTCAGACAACACATCTCACTGGCCCTCAGATTCCACATCTCACTGACCCCCAGTCTCCACATCGCACTGACCCCCAGACTCCACATCTCACTGACCCCCAGTCTTCACATCTCACTGACCCCCAGTCTCCACATCTCACTGACCACCAGACTCAACATCGCACTGACCCCCAGACTCCATATCTCACTGACCCTCAGACTCCACATCTCACTGACCCTCAGTCTCCACATCTCACTGACCCCCAGACTCCACATCTCACTGACCCCCAGTCTTCACATCTCACTGACCCCCAGTCTCCACATCTCACTGACCACCAGTCATCACATCGCACTGACCCCCAGACTCCACATCGCACTGACCCTCAGTCTCCACGTCTCACTGATCCTCAGACACATCTCACTGACCACCAGTCTCCACATCTCACTGACCACCAGTCTCCACATCTCACTGACCCTCAGACCACATCTCACTGACCCTCAGACTCCACATCTCACTGACCCTCAGACTCCACATCTCACTGACCCTCAGTCTCCACATCTCACTGACCCCCAGTCTTCACATCTCACTGACCACCAGTCTCCACATCTCACTGACCCTCAGACTCCACATCGCACTGACCCCCAGTCTCCACATCTCACTGGCCCTCAGACTCCACATCTCACTGACCCCCAGACTCCACATCTCACTGACCCCCAGACTCCACATCTCACTGACCCCCAGACTTCACATCTCACTGACCCCTAGTCTTCACATCTCACTGACCCCCAGTCTCCACAACTCACTGACCCCCAGTCTCCACATCACACTGACCCCCAGACTCCACATCTCACTGACCCCCAGTCTTCACATCTCACTGACCCCCAGTCTCCACATCTCACTGACCACCAGACTCCACATCGCACTGACCCCCAGACTCCATATCTAACTGACCCTCAGACTCCACATCTCACTGACCCTCAGTCTCCACATCTCACTGACCCCCAGACTCCACATCTCACTGACCCCCCGTCTTCACATCTCACTGACCCCCAGTCTCCACATCTCACTGACCCCCAGTCTTCACATCTCACTGACCACCAGTCTCCAAATCTCACTGACCCCCAGTCTCCACATCGCACTGACCCTCAGTCTCTACGTCTCACTGATACTCAGACTCATCTCACTGACCACCAGTCTCCACATCTCACTGACCACCAGTCTCCACATCTCACTGACCCTCAGACCAAATCTCTCTGACCCTCAGACTCCACATCCCACTGACCCTCAGTCTCCACATCTCATTGACCCTCAGATTCCACATCTCACTGGCCCTCAGACTCCACATCTCACTGACCCCCAGACTCCACATCGCACTGACCCCCAGACTCCACATCTCTCTGACACCCAGTCTCCACATCTCACTGACCCTCAGACAACACATCTCACTGGCCCTCAGACTCCACATCTCACTGACACTCAGACTCCACAACTCACTGACCCCCAGACTCCACATCTCACTGATCCCCAGTCTTCACATCTCACTGACCCCCAGTCTCCACATCTCACTGACCACCAGTCTTCACATCTCACTGACCACCAGTCTCCACATCTCACTGACCCCCAAACTCCACATCGCACTGACCCCCAGACTCCACATCGCACTGACCCTCAGTCTCCACGTCTCACTGATCCTCAGACTCATCTCACTGACCACCAGTCTCCACATCTCACTGATCACCAGTCTCCACATCTCACTGACCCTCAGACCACATCTCACTGACCCTCAGACTCCACATCTCACTGACCCTCAGTCTCCACATCTCACTGACTCTCAGATTCCACATCTCACTGGCCCTCAGACTCCACATCTCACTGACCCCCAGACTCCACATCGCACTGACCCCCAGACTCCACATCTCTCTGACACCCAGTCTCCACATCTCACTGACCACCAGACTCCACATCTCACTGACCCCCAGACTCCACATCGCACTGACCCCCAGTCTCCACATCTCACTGACCCCCAGAGTCCACATCGCACTGACCTTCAGACTCAAAATCTCACTGATCCTCAGACTCCACGTCTCACTGATCCTCAGACTCATCTCACTGACCCTCAGTCTCCACATCTCACTAACCCCCAGTCTCCACATCGCACTGACCCCCAGACTCCACATCTCACTGACCCCCAGACTCCACATCTCACTGACCCCCCAGTCTCCACATCTGACTGACCCCCAGACTTCACATCTCACTGACCCCTAGTCTTCACATCTCACTGACCCCCAGTCTCCACAACTCACTGACCCCCAGTCTCCACATCGCACTGACCCCCAGACTCCACATCTCACTGACCCCCAGACTCCACATCTCACTGACCCTCAGACAACACATCTCACTGGCCCTCAGATTCCACATCTCACTGACCCCCAGTCTCCACATCGCACTGACCCCCAGACTCCACATCTCACTGACCCCCAGTCTTCACATCTCACTGACCCCCAGTCTCCACATCTCACTGACCACCAGACTCAACATCGCACTGACCCCCAGACTCCATATCTCACTGACCCTCAGACTCCACATCTCACTGACCCTCAGTCTCCACATCTCACTGACCCCCAGACTCCACATCTCACTGACCCCCAGTCTTCACATCTCACTGACCCCCAGTCTCCACATCTCACTGACCACCAGTCATCACATCGCACTGACCCCCAGACTCCACATCGCACTGACCCTCAGTCTCCACGTCTCACTGATCCTCAGACACATCTCACTGACCACCAGTCTCCACATCTCACTGACCACCAGTCTCCACATCTCACTGACCCTCAGACCACATCTCACTGACCCTCAGACTCCACATCTCACTGACCCTCAGACTCCACATCTCACTGACCCTCAGTCTCCACATCTCACTGACCCCCAGTCTTCACATCTCACTGACCACCAGTCTCCACATCTCACTGACCCTCAGACTCCACATCGCACTGACCCCCAGTCTCCACATCTCACTGACCCCCAGTCTTCACATCTCACTGACCCTCAGATTCCACATCGCACTGACCCCCAGACTCCACCTCGCACTGAGCCCCAGACTCCACATCGCACTGACCCCCAGTCTTCACATCTCACTGACCCCCAGTCTCCACATCTCACTGACCCCCAATCTTCACATCTCACTGACCCCCAGTCTCCACATCTCACTGACCCCCAGTCTCCACATCTCACTGACCCCCAGACTCCACATCTCACTGACCCCTAGTCTCCACATCTCACTGACCCCCAGTCTTCACATCTCACTGACCACCAGTCTCCACATCTCACTGACCCCCAGACTCCACATCGCACTGACCCCCAGTCTCCACATCTCACTGACCCCCAGAGTCCACATCGCACTGACCTTCAGACTCAAAATCTCACTGATCCTCAGACTCCACGTCTCACTGATCCTCAGACTCATCTCACTGACCCTCAGTCTCCACATCTCACTAACCCCCAGTCTCCACATCGCACTGACCCCCAGACTCCACATCTCACTGACCCCCAGACTCCACATCTCACTGACCCCCCAGTCTCCACATCTCACTGACCCCCAGACTTCACATCTCACTGACCCCTAGTATTCACATCTCACTGCCCCCCAGTCTCCACAACTCACTGACCCCCAGTCTCCACATCGCACTGACCCCCAGACTCCACATCTCACTGACCCCCAGTCTTCACATCTCACTGACCCCCAGTCTCCACATCTCACTGTCCACCAGACTCCACATCGCACTGACCCCCAGACTCCATATCTCACTGACCCTCAGACTCCACATCTCACTGACCCTCAGTCTCTACATCTCACTGACCCCCAGACTCCACATCTCACTGACCCCCAGTCTTCACATCTCACTGACCCCCAGTCTCCACATCTCACTGACCACCAGTCTTCACATCTCACTGACCACCAGTCTCCACGTCTCACTGATCCTCAGACTCATCTCACTGACCACCAGTCTCCACATCTCACTGACCCTCAGACCACATCTCACTGACCCTCAGACTCCACATCTCATTGACCCTCAGTCTCCACATCTCACTGACCCTCAGATTCCACATCTCTCTGACACCCAGTCTCCACATCGCACTGACCCCCAGACTCCACATCTCTCTGACACCCAGTCTCCACATCTCACTGACCCTCAGACTCCACATCTCACTGACCCCCAGTCTCCACATCTCACTGACCACCAGACTCCACATCTCACTGACCCTCAGTCTCCACATCTCACTGGCCCTCAGACTCCACATCTCACTGACCCCCAGACTCCACATCTCACTGACCCCCAGACTCCACATCTCACTGACCCCCAGACTTCACATCTCACTGACCCCTAGTCTTCACATCTCACTGACCCCCAGTCTCCACAACTCACTGACCCCCAGTCTCCACATCACACTGACCCCCAGACTCCACATCTCACTGACCCCCAGTCTTCACATCTCACTGACCCCCAGTCTCCACATCTCACTGACCACCAGACTCCACATCGCACTGACCCCCAGACTCCATATCTAACTGACCCTCAGACTCCACATCTCACTGACCCTCAGTCTCCACATCTCACTGACCCCCAGACTCCACATCTCACTGACCCCCCGTCTTCACATCTCACTGACCCCCAGTCTCCACATCTCACTGACCCCCAGTCTTCACATCTCACTGACCACCAGTCTCCAAATCTCACTGACCCCCAGTCTCCACATCGCACTGACCCTCAGTCTCTACGTCTCACTGATACTCAGACTCATCTCACTGACCACCAGTCTCCACATCTCACTGACCACCAGTCTCCACATCTCACTGACCCTCAGACCAAATCTCTCTGACCCTCAGACTCCACATCCCACTGACCCTCAGTCTCCACATCTCATTGACCCTCAGATTCCACATCTCACTGGCCCTCAGACTCCACATCTCACTGACCCCCAGACTCCACATCGCACTGACCCCCAGACTCCACATCTCTCTGACACCCAGTCTCCACATCTCACTGACCCTCAGACAACACATCTCACTGGCCCTCAGACTCCACATCTCACTGACACTCAGACTCCACAACTCACTGACCCCCAGACTCCACATCTCACTGATCCCCAGTCTTCACATCTCACTGACCCCCAGTCTCCACATCTCACTGACCACCAGTCTTCACATCTCACTGACCACCAGTCTCCACATCTCACTGACCCCCAAACTCCACATCGCACTGACCCCCAGACTCCACATCGCACTGACCCTCAGTCTCCACGTCTCACTGATCCTCAGACTCATCTCACTGACCACCAGTCTCCACATCTCACTGATCACCAGTCTCCACATCTCACTGACCCTCAGACCACATCTCACTGACCCTCAGACTCCACATCTCACTGACCCTCAGTCTCCACATCTCACTGACTCTCAGATTCCACATCTCACTGGCCCTCAGACTCCACATCTCACTGACCCCCAGACTCCACATCGCACTGACCCCCAGACTCCACATCTCTCTGACACCCAGTCTCCACATCTCACTGACCACCAGACTCCACATCTCACTGACCCTCAGTCTCCACATCTCACTGACCCTCAGTCTCCACATCTCACTGGCCCTCAGACTCCACATCTCACTGACCCCCAGACTCCACATCTCACTGGCCCTCAGACTCTACATCTCACTGCCCCCAGACTCCACATCTCACTGACCCCCCAGTCTCCACATCTCACTGACCCCCAGACTTCACATCTCACTGACCCCCAGTCTCCACAACTCACTGACCCCCAGTCTCCACATCACACTGACCCCCAGACTCCACATCTCACTGACCCCCAGTCTTCACATCTCACTGACCCCCAGTCTCCACATCTCACTGACCACCAGACTCCACATCGCACTGACCCCCAGACTCCATATCTAACTGACCCTCAGACTCCACATCTCACTGACCCTCAGTCTCCACATCTCACTGACCCCAAGACTCCACATCTCACTGACCCCCCGTCTTCACATCTCACTGACCCCCAGTCTCCACATCTCACTGACCCCCAGTCTTCACATCTCACTGACCACCAGTCTCCACATCTCACTGACCCCCAGACTCCACATCGCACTGACCCTCAGTCTCTACGTCTCACTGATCCTCAGACTCATCTCACTGACCACCAGTCTCCACATCTCACTGACCACCAGTCTCCACATCTCACTGAACCTCAGACCACATCTCTCTGACCCTCAGACTCCACATCCCACTGACCCTCAGTCTCCACATCTCATTGACCCTCAGATTCCACATCTCACTGGCCCTCAGACTCCACATCTCACTGACCCCCAGACTCCACATCGCACTGACCCCCATACTCCACATCTCTCTGACACCCAGTCTCCACATCTCACTGACCCTCAGACTCCACATCTCACTGACCCCCAGTCTCCACATCTCACTGACCACCAGACTCCACATCTCACTGACCCTCAGTCTCCACATCTCACTGGCCCTCAGACTCCACATCTCACTGACCCCCAGACTCCACATCTCACTGACCCCCAGAGTCCACATCTCACTGACCCCCAGACTTCACATCTCTCTGACCCCTAGTCTTCACATCTCACTGACCCCCAGTCTCCACAACTCACTGACCCCCAGTCTCCACATCACACTGACCCCCAGACTCCACATCTCACTGACCCCCAGTCTTCACATCTCACTGACCCCCAGTCTCCACATCTCACTGACCACCAGACTCCACATCGCACTGACCCCCAGACTCCATATCTCACTGACCCTCAGACTCCACATCTCACTGACCTTCAGTCTCCACATCTCACTGACCCCCAGACTCCACATCTCACTGACCCCCCGTCTTCACATCTCACTGACCCCCAGTCTCCACATCTCACTGACCCCCAGTCTTCACATCTCACTGACCACCAGTCTCCACATCTCACTGACCCCCAGACTCCACATCGCACTGACCCCCAGTCTTCACATCTCACTGACCACTAGTCTCCACGTATCACTGATCCTCAGACTCATCTCACTGACCACCAGTCTCCACATCTCACTGACCACCAGTCTCCACATCTCACTGACCCTCAGACCACATCTCACTGACCCTCAGACTCCACATCTCACTGACCCTCAGTCTCCACATCTCATTGACCCTCAGATTCCACATCTCACTGGCCCTCAGACTCCACATCTCACTGACCCCCAGACTCCACATCGCACTGACCCCCAGACTCCACATCTCTCTGACACCCAGTCTCCACATCTCACTGACCCTCAGACAACACATCTCACTGGCCCTCAGACTCCACATCTCACTGACCCCCAGTCTCCACATCTCACTGACCCCCAGACTCCACATCTCACTGACCCTCAGACTCCACATCTCACTGACCCCCAGTCTCCACATCTCACTGACCCCCAGAGTCCACATCGCACTGACCCTCAGACTCCACATCGCACTGACCCTCAGACTGCACATCGCACTGACCCCCAGACTCCACATCTCACTGACCCCCCAGTCTCCACATCTCACTGACCCACAGACTTCACATCTCACTGACCCCTAGTCTTCACATCTCACTGACCCCCAAACTCAACATCTCACTGACCCCCAGTCTCCACATCGCACTGACCCCCAGAATCCACATCTCACTGACCCTCAGTCTCCACATCTCACTGAGCCCCAGACTCCACATCTCACTGACCCCCAGTCTCCACATCTCTCTGACCCCCAGTCTTCACATCTCACTGACCCTCAGACCACATCTCACTGACCCTCAGACTCCACATCTCACTGACCCTCAGTCTCCACATCTCATTGACCCTCAGATTCCACATCTCACTGGCCCTCAGACTCCACATCGCACTGACCACCAGACTCCACATCGCACTGACCCTCAGTCTCCACGTCTCACTGATCCTCAGACTCATCTCACTGACCACCAGTCTCCACATCTCACTGACCACTAGTCTCCACATCTCACTGACCACCAGTCTCCACATCTCACTGACCCCCAAACTCCACATCGCACTGACCCCCAGACTCCACATCTCACTGATCCCCAGTCTTCACATCTCACTGACCCCCAGTCTCCACATCTCACTGACCACCAGTCTTCACATCTCACTGACCACCAGTCTCCACATCTCACTGACCCCCAAACTCCACATCGCACTGACCCCCAGACTCCACATCGCACTGACCCTCAGTCTCCACGTCTCACTGATCCTCAGACTCATCTCACTGAGCACCAGTCTCCACATCTCACTGATCACCAGTCTCCACATCTCACTGACCCTCAGACCACATCTCACTGACCCTCAGACTCCACATCTCACTGACCCTCAGTCTCCACATCTCACTGACTCTCAGATTCCACATCTCACTGGCCCTCAGACTCCACATCTCACTGACCCCCAGACTCCACATCGCACTGACCCCCAGACTCCACATCTCTCTGACACCCAGTCTCCACATCTCACTGACCACCAGACTCCACATCTCACTGACCCTCAGTCTCCACATCTCACTGACCCTCAGTCTCCACATCTCACTGGCCCTCAGACTCCACATCTCACTGACCCCCAGACTCCACATCTCACTGGCCCTCAGACTCTACATCTCACTGCCCCCAGACTCCACATCTCACTGACCCCCCAGTCTCCACATCTCACTGACCCCCAGACTTCACATCTCACTGACCCCCAGTCTCCACAACTCACTGACCCCCAGTCTCCACATCACACTGACCCCCAGACTCCACATCTCACTGACCCCCAGTCTTCACATCTCACTGACCCCCAGTCACCACATCTCACTGACCACCAGACTCCACATCGCACTGACCCCCAGACTCCATATCTAACTGACCCTCAGACTCCACATCTCACTGACCCTCAGTCTCCACATCTCACTGACCCCCAGACTCCACATCTCACTGACCCCCCGTCTTCACATCTCACTGACCCCCAGTCTCCACATCTCACTGACCCCCAGTCTTCACATCTCACTGACCACCAGTCTCCACATCTCACTGACCCCCAGACTCCACATCGCACTGACCCTCAGTCTCTACGTCTCACTGATCCTCAGACTCATCTCACTGACCACCAGTCTCCACATCTCACTGACCACCAGTCTCCACATCTCACTGACCCTCAGACCACATCTCTCTGACCCTCAGACTCCACATCCCACTGACCCTCAGTCTCCACATCTCATTGACCCTCAGATTCCACATCTCACTGGCCCTCAGACTCCACATCTCACTGACCCCCAGACTCCACATCGCACTGACCCCCAGACTCCACATCTCTCTGACACCCAGTCTCCACATCTCACTGACCCTCAGACTCCACATCTCACTGACCCCCAGTCTCCACATCTCACTGACCACCAGACTCCACATCTCACTGACCCTCAGTCTCCACATCTCACTGGCCCTCAGACTCCACATCTCACTGACCCCCAGACTCCACATCTCACTGACCCCCAGAGTCCACATCTCACTGACCCCCAGACTTCACATCTCTCTGACCCCTAGTCTTCACATCTCACTGACCCCCAGTCTCCACAACTCACTGACCCCCAGTCTCCACATCACACTGACCCACAGACTCCACATCTCACTGACCCCCAGTCTTCACATCTCACTGACCCCCAGTCTCCACATCTCACTGACCACCAGACTCCACATCGCACTGACCCCCAGACTCCATATCTCACTGACCCTCAGACTCCACATCTCACTGACCTTCAGTCTACACATCTCACTGACCCCCAGACTCCACATCTCACTGACCCCCCGTCTTCACATCTCACTGACCCCCAGTCTCCACATCTCACTGACCCCCAGTCTTCACATCTCACTGACCACCAGTCTCCACATCTCACTGACCCCCAGACTCCACATCGCACTGACCCCCAGTCTCCACATCTCACTGACCACTAGTCTCCACGTCTCACTGATCCTCAGACTCATCTCACTGACCACCAGTCTCCACATCTCACTGACCACCAGTCTCCACATCTCACTGACCCTCAGACCACATCTCACTGACCCTCAGACTCCACATCTCACTGACCCTCAGTCTCCACATCTCATTGACCCTCAGATTCCACATCTCACTGGCCCTCAGACTCCACATCTCACTGACCCCCAGACTCCACATCGCACTGACCCCCAGACTCCACATCTCTCTGACACCCAGTCTCCACATCTCACTGACCCTCAGACAACACATCTCACTGGCCCTCAGACTCCACATCTCACTGACCCCTAGTCTTCACATCTCACTGACCCCCAAACTCAACATCTCACTGACCCCCAGTCTCCACATCGCACTGACCCCCAGACTCCACATCTCACTGTCCCTCAGTCTCCACATCTCACTGAGCCCCAGACTCCACATCTCACTGACCCCCAGTCTCCACATCTCTCTGACCCCCAGTCTTCACATCTCACTGACCCTCAGACCACATCTCACTGACCCTCAGACTCCACATCTCACTGACCCTCAGTCTCCACATCTCATTGACCCTCAGATTCCACATCTCACTGGCCCTCAGACTCCACATCGCACTGACCCCCAGACTCCACATCGCACTGACCCTCAGTCTCCACGTCTTTCTGATCCTCAGACTCATCTCACTGACCACCAGTCTCCACATCTCACTGACCACTAGTCTCCACATCTCACTGACACTCAGACCACATCTCACTGACCCTCAGACTCCACATCTCACTGACCCTCAGTCTCCACATCTCACTGACCCTCAGATTCCACATCTCACTGGCCCTCAGACTCCACATCTCACTGACCCCCAGACTCCACATCGCACTGACCCCCAGACTCCACATCTCTCTGACACCCTGTCTCCACATCTCACTGACCACCAGACTCCACATCTCACTGACCCTCAGTCTCCACATCTCACTGACCGTCAGTCTCCACATCTCACTGGCCCTCAGACTCCACATCTCACTGACCCCCAGACTCCACATCTCACTGGCCCTCAGCCTCCACATCTCACTGCCCCCAGACTCCACATCTCACTGACCCCCAGTCTCCACATCTCACTGACCCCCAGACTTCACATCTCACTGACCCCTAGTCTTCACATCTCACTGACCCCCAATCTCAACATCTCACTGACCCCCAGTCTCCACATCGCACTGACCCCCAGACTCCACATCTCACTGACCCCCAGTCTTCACATCTCACTGACCCCCAGTCTCCACATCTCACTGACCACCAGTCTCCACATCTCACTGACCCTCAGACCACATCTCACTGACCCTCAGACTCCACATCTCACTGACCCTCAGTCTCCACATCTCACTGACCCTCAGATTCCACATCTCACTGGCCCTCAGACTCCACATCTCACTGACCCCCAGACTCCACATCGCACTGACCCCCAGACTCCACATCTCTCTGACACCCAGTCTCCACATCTCACTGACCACCAGACTCCACATCTCACTGACCCTCAGTCTCCACATCTCACTGACCCTCAGTCTCCACATCTCACTGGCCCTCAGACTCCACATCTCACTGACCCCCAGACTCCACATCTCACTGGCCCTCAGACTCCACATCTCACTGCCCCCAGACTCCACATCTCACTGACCCCCCAGTCTCCACATATCACTGACCCCCAGACTTCACATCTCACTGACCCCTAGTCTTCACATCTCACTGACCCCCAGTCTCCACATCTCACTGACCACCAGACTCCACATCGCACTGACCCCCAGACTCCATATCTCACTGACCCTCAGACTCCACATCTCACTGACCCTCAGTCTCCACATCTCACTGACCCCCAGTCTCCACATCTCACTGACCCCCAGTCTTCACATCTCACTGACCCCCAGTCTCCACATCTCACTGACCACCAGTCTTCACATCGCACTGACCCCCAGACTCCACATCGCACTGACCCTCAGTCTCCACGTCTCACTGATCCTCAGACACATCTCACTGACCACCAGTCTCCACATCTCACTGACCACCAGTCTCCACATCTCACTGACCCTCAGACCACATCTCACTGACCCTCAGACTCCACATCTCACTGACCCTCAGTCACCACATCTCACTGACCCTCAGATTCCACATCTCACTGGCCCTCACAATCCACATCTCACTGACCCCCAGACTCCACATCGCACTGACCCCCAGACTCCACATCTCTCTGACACCCAGTCTCTACATCTCACTGACCCTCAGTCTCCACATCTCACTGGCCCCCAGACTCCACATCTCACTGACCACCAGACTCCACATCTCACTGACCCTCAGACTCCACATCTCACTGACCCCCAGTCTCCACATCTCACTGACCCCCAGAGTCCACATCGCACTGACCCTTAGACTCCACATCGCACTGACCCTCAGACTCCACATCTCACTGACCCCCAGACTCCACATCTCACTGACACCCCAGTCTCCACATCTCACTGACCCCCAGACATCACATCTCACTGATCCCTAGTCTTCACATCTCACTGACCCCCAGTCTCAACATCTCACTGACCCCCAGTCTCCACATCGCACTGACCCCCAGACTCCACATCTCACTGACCCCCAGTCTTCACTTCTCACTGACCCCCAGTCTCCACATCTCAATGACCGCCAGTCTCCACATCTCACTGACCCCCAGAGTCCACATCGCACTGACCCTCAGACTCCACATCTCACTGACACTCAGTCTCCACGTCTCACTGATCCTCAGGCTCATCTCACTGACCCTCAGACTCCACATCTCACTGATCCTCAGACTCATCTCACTGACCCCCAGTCTCCACATCGCACTGACCCCCAGACTCTACATCTCACCGACCCCCAGTCTTCACATCTCACTGACCCCCAGTCTCCACATCTCACTGACCAGCAGACTCCACATCGCACTGACCCCCAGACTCCACATCTCTCTGACACCCAGTCTCCACATCTCACTGACCCTCAGACTCCACATCTCACTGGCCCTCAGACTTCACATCTCACTGACCCTCAGAGTCCACATCTCACTGACCTCCAGTCTCCACATCTCACTGACCCCCAGACTCCACATCTCACTGACCCCCCAGTCTCCACATCTCACTGACCCCCAGACTTCACATCTCACTGACCCCTAGTCTTCACATCTCACTGACCCCCAGTCTCAACATCTCACTGACCCCCAGTCTCCACATCTTACTGACCCTCAGACTCCTCATCTCACTGACCCCAAAATTCCACATCTCACTGACCCCCAGTCTTCACATCGCACTGTCCCTCAGACTCCACATCTCACTGACCCTCAGACTCCACGTCTCACTGACCCTCGGTCTCCATGTCTCACTGATCCTCAGACTCATCTCACTGACCCTCAGCCTCCTCGTCTTACTGACCCTCGGTCTCCATGTAACCATATACCATATAACCATATAACAATCACAGCACGGAAGCAGGCCATCTTGGCCCTAGTCCGTGCCGAACCCTTAATCTCACCTAGTCCCACCTACCCGCACTCAGCCCATAACCCTCCACTCCTTTCCTGTCCATATACCTATCCAATTTTACCTTAAATGACACAACTGAACTGGCCTCTACTACTTCTACAGGAAGCTCATTCCACACAGCTATCACTCTTTGAGTAAAGAAATACCCCCTCGTGTTTCCCTTAAACTTCTGCCCCCTAACTCTCAAATCATGTCCTCTAGTTTGAATCTCCCCTACTCTCAACGGAAACAGCCTGTTCACGTCAACTCTATCTATCCCTCTCAAAATTTTAAATACCTCGATCAAATCCCCCCTCAACCTTCTACGCTCCAATGAATAGAGACCTAACTTGTTCAACCTTTCTCTGTAACTTAATTGCTGAACCCCAGGTAACATCCTAGTAAATCGTCTCTGCACTCTCTCTAATTTATTGATATCTTTCCTATAATTCGGTGACCAGAACTGCACACAATATTCCAAATTTGGCCTTACCAATGCCTTGTACAACTTTAGCATTACATCCCAACTTCTGTACTCAATGCTTTGATTTATAAAGGCCAGCGTTCCAAAAGCCCTCTTCACCACCCTATCTACATGAGACTCCACTTTCAGGGAACTATGCACAGTTATTCCTAGATCTCTCTGTTCCTCTGCATTCCTCAATGCCCTACCATTTACTCTGTATGTTCTATTTGGATTATTCCTGCCAAAATGTAGAACCTCACACTTCTCAGCATTAAACTCCATCTGCCAACGTTCAGCCCATTCTTCTAACCGGCATAAATCTCCCTGCAAGCTTGAAAATCCACCTCATTATCCACAACACCTCCTACCTTAGTATCATCGGCATACTTACTAATCCAATTTACCACCCCATCATCCAGATCATTTATGTATATTACAAACAACATTGGGCCCAAAACAGATCCCTGAGGCACCCCGCTATTCACCAACCTCCATCCCGATAAACAATTATCCACCACTACTGTCTGGCATCTCCCATCTAGCCACTGTTGAATCCATTTTATTACTCCAGCATTAATACCTAACGACTGAACCTTCTTAACTAACCTTCCAACCAGACTCCACGTCTCACTGACCCTCAGTCTCCATGTCTCACTGACCCTCGGTCTCCACATCTCTCTGACCCTCAGTCTCCATGTCTCACTGATCCTCAGACTCATCTCACTGACCCCCAGTCTCCACATCTCACTGACCTCCAGACTCCACATCTCACTGACCTTTAGTCTCCACATCTCACTGACCCCCAGTCTCCACATTTCACTGACCCCCAGTATCCACATCTCACTGACCCTCAGTCTCCACATCTCACTGACCCTCAGACTCCACATCTCACTGACCCCAAAATTCCACATCTCACTGACCCCCAGTCTCCACATCTCACTAAACCCCAGACTCCACATCTCACTGACCCTCAGACTCCACGTCGCACTGACCCCCAGTCTCCACATCTCACTGATCCCCAGTCTCCACATCTCACTAACCCTCAGACTCCACATCGCACTGACCCCCAGACTCCACATCGCACTGACCCCCAGACTCCACATCGCACTGACCCCCAGTCTTCACATCTCACTGACCCCCAGTCTCCACATCTCACTGACCCCCAGTCTTCACACCTCACTGACCCCCAGTCTCCACATCTCACTGACCCCCAGTCTTCACATCTCACTGACTACCAGTCTCCACATCTCACTGACCCCCAGACTCCACATCTCACTGACCCCTAGTCTCCACATCTCACTGACCCCCAGTCTTCACATCTCACTGACCACCAGTCTCCACATCTCACTGACCCCCAGACTCCACATCGCACTGACCCCCAGTATCCACATCTCACTGACCCCCAGAGTCCACATCGCACTGACCTTCAGACTCAACATCTCACTGACCCTCAGTCTCCACGTCTCACTGACCCTCAGTCTCCACGTCTCACTGACCCCCAGAGTCCACATCGCACTGACCCCCAGACTCCACATCTCACTGACCCCCAGACTCCACATCTCACTGACCCCCCAGTCTCCACATCTCACTGACCCCCAGACTCCACATCGCACTGACCCTCAGTCTCCACATCTCACTGACCACCAGTCTCCACATCGCACTGACCCCCAGTCTCCACATCTCACTGATCCTCAGACTCCACATCTCACTGACCCCCAGTCTCCACATCTCACTGACCCCCAGACTTCACATCTCACTGACCCCTAGTCTTCACATCTCACTGACCCCCAGTCTCAACATCTCACTGACCCCCAGACTCCACATCTCACTGACCTTCAGTCTCCACATCTCACTGACCCCTAGTCTCCACCTCACTGACCCCCAGTCTTCATATCTCACTGACCCCCAGTCTCCACATCTCACTGACCACCAGACTCCACATCGCACTGACCCCCAGACTCCATATCTCACTGACCCTCAGACTCCACATCTCACTGACCCTCAGTCTCCACATCACACTGACCCCCAGACTCCACATCGCACTGACCCTCAGTCTCCACGTCTCACTGATCCTCAGACTCATCTCACTGACCACCAGTCTCCACATCTCACTGACCACCAGTCTCCACATCTCACTGACCCTCAGACCGCATCTCACTGACCCTCAGACTCCACATCTCACTGACCCTCAGATTCCACATCTCACTGGCCCTCAGACTCCACATCTCACTGACCCCCAGACTCCACATCGCACTGACCCCCAGACTCCACATCTCTCTGACACCCAGTCTCCACATCTCACTGACCCTCAGACTCCACGTCTCACTGGCCCTCAGACTCCACGTCTCACTGACCCCCAGTCTCCACATCTCACTGACCCCCAGACTCCACATCTCACTGACCTTCAGTCTCCACATCTCACTGACACTCAGTCTCCACATCTCACTGGCCCTCAGACTCCACATCTCACTGACCCCCAGACTCCACATCTCACTGACCCCCAGTCTCCACATCTCACTGACCCCCAGAGTCCACATCTCACTGACCCTCAGACTCCACATCGCACTGACCCTCAGACTCCACATCTCACTGACCCCCAGACTCCACATCTCACTGACCCCCCAGTCTCCACATCTCACTGACCCCCAGACGTCACATCTCACTGACCCCTAGTCTTCACATCTCACTGACCCCCAGTCTCAACATCTCACTGACCCCCAGTCTCCACATCGCACTGACCCCCAGACTCCACATCTCACTGACCCCCAGTCTTCACATCTCACTGACCCCCAGTCTCCACATCTCACTGACCCCCAGACTCCACATTGCACTGACCCCCAGACTCCATATCTCACTGACCCCCAGACTCCACATCTCACTGACCCTCAGTCTCCACATCTCACTGACCCCCAGTCTCCACATCTCACTGACCCCCAGTCTTCACATCTCACTGACCCCCAGTCTCCACATCTCACTGACCACCAGTCTTCACATCTCACTGACCACCAGTCTCCACATCTCACTGACCCCCAAACTCCACATCGCACTGACTCCCAGACTCCACATCGCACTGACCCTCAGTCTCCATGTCTCACTGATCCTCAGACTCATCTCACTGACCCCCAGTCTCCACATCTCACTGACCTCCAGACTCCACATCTCACTGACCCTTAGTCTCCACATCTCACTGACCCCCAGTCTCCACATTTCACTGACCCCCAGTATCCACATCTCACTGACCCTCAGTCTCCACATCTCACTGACCCTCAGACTCCACATCTCACTGACCCCAAAATTCCACATCTCACTGACCCCCAGTCTCCACATCTCACTAAACCCCAGACTCCACATCTCACTGACCCTCAGACTCCTCATTGCACTGACCCCCAGTCTCCACATCTCACTGACCCCCAGTCTCCACATCTCACTGACCCTCAGACTCCACATCGCACTGACCCCCAGACTCCACATCGCACTGACCCCCAGACTCCACATCGCACTGACCCCCAGTCTTCACATCTCACTGACCCCCAGTCTCCACATCTCACTGACCCCCAGTCTTCACACCTCACTGACCCCCAGTCTCCACATCTCACTGACCCCCAGTCTTCACATCTCACTGACCACCAGTCTCCACATCTCACTGACCCTCAGTCTCCACATCTCACTGACCCCTAGTCTCCACATCTCACTGACCCCCAGTCTTCACATCTCACTGACCACCAGTCTCCACATCTCACTGACCTCCAGACTCCACATCTCACTGACCCCCAGTCTCCACATCTCACTGACCCCCAGTCTCCACATCTCACTGACCCCCAGTCTCCACATCTCACTGACCCCCAGTCTCCACATCTCACTGACCCCCAGTCTCCACATTTCACTGACCCCCCAGTCTCCACATTTCACTGACCCCCAGTATCCACATCTCACTGACCCTCAGTCTCCACATCTCACTGACCCTCAGACTCCACATCTCACTGACCCCAAAATTCCACATCTCACTGACCCCCAGTCTCCACATCTCACTATACCCCAGACTCCACATCTCACTGACCCCCAGTCTCCACATCTCTCTGACCCCCAGTCTTCACATCTCACTGACCCTCAGACCACATCTCACTGACCCTCAGACTCCACATCGCACTGACCCCCAGACTCCACATCTCACTGACCCCCAGACTCCACATCGCACTGACCCCCAGACTCCACATCGCACTGACCCCCAGTCTTCACATCTCACTGACCCCCAGTCTCCACATCTCACTGACCCCCAGTCTTCACACCTCACTGACCCCCAGTCTCCACATCTCACTGACCCCCAGTCTTCACATCTCACTGACCACCAGTCTCCACATCTCACTGACCCTCAGTCTCCACATCTCACTGACCCCTAGTCTCCACATCTCACTGGCCCCCAGTCTTCACATCTCACTGACCACCAGTCTCCACATCTCACTGACCCCCAGTCTCAACATCTCACTGACCCCCAGTCTCCACATCTTACTGACCCTCAGACTCCTCATCTCACTGACCCCAAAATTCCACATCTCACTGACCCCCAGTCTTCACATCGCACTGTCCCTCAGACTCCACATCTCACTGACCCTCAGACTCCACGTCTCACTGACCCTCGGTCTCCATGTCTCACTGATCCTCAGACTCATCTCACTGACCCTCAGCCTCCTCGTCTTACTGACCCTCGGTCTCCATGTAACCATATACCATATAACCATATAACAATCACAGCACGGAAGCAGGCCATCTTGGCCCTAGTCCGTGCCGAACCCTTAATCTCACCTAGTCCCACCTACCCGCACTCAGCCCATAACCCTCCACTCCTTTCCTGTCCATATACCTATCCAATTTTACCTTAAATGACACAACTGAACTGGCCTCTACTACTTCTACAGGAAGCTCATTCCACACAGCTATCACTCTTTGAGTAAAGAAATACCCCCTCGTGTTTCCCTTAAACTTCTGCCCCCTAACTCTCAAATCATGTCCTCTAGTTTGAATCTCCCCTACTCTCAACGGAAACAGCCTGTTCACGTCAACTCTATCTATCCCTCTCAAAATTTTAAATACCTCGATCAAATCCCCCCTCAACCTTCTACGCTCCAATGAATAGAGACCTAACTTGTTCAACCTTTCTCTGTAACTTAATTGCTGAACCCCAGGTAACATCCTAGTAAATCGTCTCTGCACTCTCTCTAATTTATTGATATCTTTCCTATAATTCGGTGACCAGAACTGCACACAATATTCCAAATTTGGCCTTACCAATGCCTTGTACAACTTTAGCATTACATCCCAACTTCTGTACTCAATGCTTTGATTTATAAAGGCCAGCGTTCCAAAAGCCCTCTTCACCACCCTATCTACATGAGACTCCACTTTCAGGGAACTATGCACAGTTATTCCTAGATCTCTCTGTTCCTCTGCATTCCTCAATGCCCTACCATTTACTCTGTATGTTCTATTTGGATTATTCCTGCCAAAATGTAGAACCTCACACTTCTCAGCATTAAACTCCATCTGCCAACGTTCAGCCCATTCTTCTAACCGGCATAAATCTCCCTGCAAGCTTGAAAATCCACCTCATTATCCACAACACCTCCTACCTTAGTATCATCGGCATACTTACTAATCCAATTTACCACCCCATCATCCAGATCATTTATGTATATTACAAACAACATTGGGCCCAAAACAGATCCCTGAGGCACCCCGCTATTCACCAACCTCCATCCCGATAAACAATTATCCACCACTACTGTCTGGCATCTCCCATCTAGCCACTGTTGAATCCATTTTATTACTCCAGCATTAATACCTAACGACTGAACCTTCTTAACTAACCTTCCAACCAGACTCCACGTCTCACTGACCCTCAGTCTCCATGTCTCACTGACCCTCGGTCTCCACATCTCTCTGACCCTCAGTCTCCATGTCTCACTGATCCTCAGACTCATCTCACTGACCCCCAGTCTCCACATCTCACTGACCTCCAGACTCCACATCTCACTGACCTTTAGTCTCCACATCTCACTGACCCCCAGTCTCCACATTTCACTGACCCCCAGTATCCACATCTCACTGACCCTCAGTCTCCACATCTCACTGACCCTCAGACTCCACATCTCACTGACCCCAAAATTCCACATCTCACTGACCCCCAGTCTCCACATCTCACTAAACCCCAGACTCCACATCTCACTGACCCTCAGACTCCACGTCGCACTGACCCCCAGTCTCCACATCTCACTGATCCCCAGTCTCCACATCTCACTAACCCTCAGACTCCACATCGCACTGACCCCCAGACTCCACATCGCACTGACCCCCAGACTCCACATCGCACTGACCCCCAGTCTTCACATCTCACTGACCCCCAGTCTCCACATCTCACTGACCCCCAGTCTTCACACCTCACTGACCCCCAGTCTCCACATCTCACTGACCCCCAGTCTTCACATCTCACTGACTACCAGTCTCCACATCTCACTGACCCCCAGACTCCACATCTCACTGACCCCTAGTCTCCACATCTCACTGACCCCCAGTCTTCACATCTCACTGACCACCAGTCTCCACATCTCACTGACCCCCAGACTCCACATCGCACTGACCCCCAGTATCCACATCTCACTGACCCCCAGAGTCCACATCGCACTGACCTTCAGACTCAACATCTCACTGACCCTCAGTCTCCACGTCTCACTGACCCTCAGTCTCCACGTCTCACTGACCCCCAGAGTCCACATCGCACTGACCCCCAGACTCCACATCTCACTGACCCCCAGACTCCACATCTCACTGACCCCCCAGTCTCCACATCTCACTGACCCCCAGACTCCACATCGCACTGACCCTCAGTCTCCACATCTCACTGACCACCAGTCTCCACATCGCACTGACCCCCAGTCTCCACATCTCACTGATCCTCAGACTCCACATCTCACTGACCCCCAGTCTCCACATCTCACTGACCCCCAGACTTCACATCTCACTGACCCCTAGTCTTCACATCTCACTGACCCCCAGTCTCAACATCTCACTGACCCCCAGACTCCACATCTCACTGACCTTCAGTCTCCACATCTCACTGACCCCTAGTCTCCACCTCACTGACCCCCAGTCTTCATATCTCACTGACCCCCAGTCTCCACATCTCACTGACCACCAGACTCCACATCGCACTGACCCCCAGACTCCATATCTCACTGACCCTCAGACTCCACATCTCACTGACCCTCAGTCTCCACATCACACTGACCCCCAGACTCCACATCGCACTGACCCTCAGTCTCCACGTCTCACTGATCCTCAGACTCATCTCACTGACCACCAGTCTCCACATCTCACTGACCACCAGTCTCCACATCTCACTGACCCTCAGACCGCATCTCACTGACCCTCAGACTCCACATCTCACTGACCCTCAGATTCCACATCTCACTGGCCCTCAGACTCCACATCTCACTGACCCCCAGACTCCACATCGCACTGACCCCCAGACTCCACATCTCTCTGACACCCAGTCTCCACATCTCACTGACCCTCAGACTCCACGTCTCACTGGCCCTCAGACTCCACGTCTCACTGACCCCCAGTCTCCACATCTCACTGACCCCCAGACTCCACATCTCACTGACCTTCAGTCTCCACATCTCACTGACACTCAGTCTCCACATCTCACTGGCCCTCAGACTCCACATCTCACTGACCCCCAGACTCCACATCTCACTGACCCCCAGTCTCCACATCTCACTGACCCCCAGAGTCCACATCTCACTGACCCTCAGACTCCACATCGCACTGACCCTCAGACTCCACATCTCACTGACCCCCAGACTCCACATCTCACTGACCCCCCAGTCTCCACATCTCACTGACCCCCAGACGTCACATCTCACTGACCCCTAGTCTTCACATCTCACTGACCCCCAGTCTCAACATCTCACTGACCCCCAGTCTCCACATCGCACTGACCCCCAGACTCCACATCTCACTGACCCCCAGTCTTCACATCTCACTGACCCCCAGTCTCCACATCTCACTGACCCCCAGACTCCACATTGCACTGACCCCCAGACTCCATATCTCACTGACCCCCAGACTCCACATCTCACTGACCCTCAGTCTCCACATCTCACTGACCCCCAGTCTCCACATCTCACTGACCCCCAGTCTTCACATCTCACTGACCCCCAGTCTCCACATCTCACTGACCACCAGTCTTCACATCTCACTGACCACCAGTCTCCACATCTCACTGACCCCCAAACTCCACATCGCACTGACTCCCAGACTCCACATCGCACTGACCCTCAGTCTCCATGTCTCACTGATCCTCAGACTCATCTCACTGACCCCCAGTCTCCACATCTCACTGACCTCCAGACTCCACATCTCACTGACCCTTAGTCTCCACATCTCACTGACCCCCAGTCTCCACATTTCACTGACCCCCAGTATCCACATCTCACTGACCCTCAGTCTCCACATCTCACTGACCCTCAGACTCCACATCTCACTGACCCCAAAATTCCACATCTCACTGACCCCCAGTCTCCACATCTCACTAAACCCCAGACTCCACATCTCACTGACCCTCAGACTCCTCATTGCACTGACCCCCAGTCTCCACATCTCACTGACCCCCAGTCTCCACATCTCACTGACCCTCAGACTCCACATCGCACTGACCCCCAGACTCCACATCGCACTGACCCCCAGACTCCACATCGCACTGACCCCCAGTCTTCACATCTCACTGACCCCCAGTCTCCACATCTCACTGACCCCCAGTCTTCACACCTCACTGACCCCCAGTCTCCACATCTCACTGACCCCCAGTCTTCACATCTCACTGACCACCAGTCTCCACATCTCACTGACCCTCAGTCTCCACATCTCACTGACCCCTAGTCTCCACATCTCACTGACCCCCAGTCTTCACATCTCACTGACCACCAGTCTCCACATCTCACTGACCTCCAGACTCCACATCTCACTGACCCCCAGTCTCCACATCTCACTGACCCCCAGTCTCCACATCTCACTGACCCCCAGTCTCCACATCTCACTGACCCCCAGTCTCCACATCTCACTGACCCCCAGTCTCCACATTTCACTGACCCCCCAGTCTCCACATTTCACTGACCCCCAGTATCCACATCTCACTGACCCTCAGTCTCCACATCTCACTGACCCTCAGACTCCACATCTCACTGACCCCAAAATTCCACATCTCACTGACCCCCAGTCTCCACATCTCACTATACCCCAGACTCCACATCTCACTGACCCCCAGTCTCCACATCTCTCTGACCCCCAGTCTTCACATCTCACTGACCCTCAGACCACATCTCACTGACCCTCAGACTCCACATCGCACTGACCCCCAGACTCCACATCTCACTGACCCCCAGACTCCACATCGCACTGACCCCCAGACTCCACATCGCACTGACCCCCAGTCTTCACATCTCACTGACCCCCAGTCTCCACATCTCACTGACCCCCAGTCTTCACACCTCACTGACCCCCAGTCTCCACATCTCACTGACCCCCAGTCTTCACATCTCACTGACCACCAGTCTCCACATCTCACTGACCCTCAGTCTCCACATCTCACTGACCCCTAGTCTCCACATCTCACTGGCCCCCAGTCTTCACATCTCACTGACCACCAGTCTCCACATCTCACTGACCCCCAGACTCCACATTGCACTGACCCCCAGTCTCCACATCTCACTGACCCCCAGAGTCCACATCGCACTGACCTTCAGACTCAACATCTCACTGATCCTCAGTCTCCACGTCTCACTGACCCCCAGAGTCCACATCGCACTGACCCTCAGACTCCACATCTCACTGACCCACAGTCTCCACGTCTCACTGATCCTCAGACTCATCTCACTGACCCTCAGTCTCCACATCGCACTGACCCCCAGACTCCACATCTCTCTGACACCCAGTCTCCACATCTCACTGACCCTCAGACTCCACATCTCACTGACCCCCAGTCTCCACATCTCACTGGCCCTCAGACTCCACATCTCACTGACCCCCACTGCACATCGCACTGACCCCCAGACTCCACATCGCACTGACCCCCAGTCTTCACATCTCACTGACCCCCAGTCTCCACATCTCACTGACCCCCAGTCTTCACACCTCACTGACCCCCAGTCTCCACATCTCACTGACCCCCAGTCTTCACATCTCACTGACCACCAGTCTCCACATCTCACTGACCCTCAGTCTCCACATCTCACTGACCTCTAGTCTCCACATCTCACTGACCCCCAGTCTTCACATCTCACTGACCACCAGTCTCCACATCTCACTGACCCCCAGACTCCACATTGCACTGACCCCCAGTCTCCACCTCACTGACCCCCAGAGTCCACATCGCACTGACCTTCAGACTCAACATCTCACTGATCCTCAGACTCCACGTCTCACTGACCCTCAGTCTCCACGTCTCACTGACACCCAGAGTCCACATCGCACTGACCCTCAGACTCCACATCTCACTGACCCTCAGACTCCACATCTCACTGATCCTCAGACTCATCTCACTGACCCTCAGTCTCCACATCGCACTGACCCCCAGACTCCACATCTCTCTGACACCCAGTCTCCACATCTCACTGACCTTCAGACTCCACATCTCACTGACCCCCAGTCTCCACATCTCACTGGCCGTCAGACTCCACATCTCACTGACCCCCACTGCACATCGCACTGACCTCCAGACTCCACATCTCTCTGACACCCAGTCTCCACATCTTACAGACCCTCAGACTCCACATCTCACTGGCCCTCAGACTCCACATCTCACTGACCCTCAGACTCCACATCTCACTGACCCCCAGTCTCCACATCTCACTGACCCCCAGAGTCCACATCGCACTGACCCTCAGACTCCACATCGCACTGACCCTCAGACTCCACATCTCACTGACCCCCAGACTCCACATCTCACTGACCCTCAGTCTCCACATCGCACTGACCCCCAGACTCCACATCTCTCTGACACCCAGTCTCCACATCTCACTGACCCTCAGACTCCACATCTCACTGACCCCCAGTCTCCACATCTCACTGGCCCTCAGACTCCACATCTCACTGACCCCCACTGCACATCGCACTGACCCCCAGACTCCACATCGCACTGACCCCCAGTCTTCACATCTCACTGACCCCCAGTCTCCACATCTCACTGACCCCCAGTCTTCACACCTCACTGACCCCCAGTCTCCACATCTCACTGACCCCCAGTCTTCACATCTCACTGACCACCAGTCTCCACATCTCACTGACCCTCAGTCTCCACATCTCACTGACCCCTAGTCTCCACATCTCACTGACCCCCAGTCTTCACATCTCACTGACCACCAGTCTCCACATCTCACTGACCCCCAGACTCCACATTGCACTGACCCCCAGTCTCCACATCTCACTGACCCCCAGAGTCCACATCGCACTGACCTTCAGACTCAACATCTCACTGATCCTCAGACTCCACGTCTCACTGACACTCAGTCTCCACGTCTCACTGACACCCAGAGTCCACATCGCACTGACCCTCAGACTCCACATCTCACTGACCCTCAGACTCCACATCTCACTGACCCCCAGTCTTCACATCTCACTGATCCTCAGACTCATCTCACTGACCCTCAGTCTCCACATCGCACTGACCCCCAGACTCCACATCTCTCTGACACCCAGTCTCCACATCTCACTGACCTTCAGACTCCACATCTCACTGACCCCCAGTCTCCACATCTCACTGGCCGTCAGACTCCACATCTCACTGACCCCCACTGCACATCGCACTGTCCTCCAGACTCCACATCTCTCTGACACCCAGTCTCCACATCTTACTGACCCTCAGACTCCACATCGCACTGACCCTCAGACTCCACATCGCACTGACCCTCAGACTCCACATCTCACTGACCCCCAGACTCCACATCTTACTGACCCCCCAGTCTCCACATCTCACTGACCCACAGACTTCACATCTCACTGACCCCTAGTCTTCACATCTCACTGACCCCCAGTCTCCACATCTCACTGACCCTCAGACTCCACATCTCACTGACCCCCAGTCTTCACATCTCACTGACCACCAGTCTCCACATCTCACTGACCCCCAGAGTCCACATCGCACTGACCTTCAGACTCAACATCTCACTGACCCTCAGTCTCCACGTCTCACTGACCCTCAGTCTCCACGTCTCACTGACCCCCAGAGTCCACATCGCACTGACCCCCAGACTCCACATCTCACTGACCCCCAGACTCCACATCTCACTGACCCCCCAGTCTCCACATCTCACTGACCCCCAGACTCCACATCGCACTGACCCTCAGTCTCCACATCTCACTGACCACCAGTCTCCACATCGCACTGACCCCCAGTCTCCACATCTCACTGATCCTCAGACTCCACATCTCACTGACCCCCAGTCTCCACATCTCACTGACCCCCAGACTTCACATCTCACTGACCCCTAGTCTTCACATCTCACTGACCCCCAGTCTCAACATCTCACTGACCCCCAGACTCCACATCTCACTGACCTTCAGTCTCCACATCTCACTGACCCCTACTCTCCACCTCACTGACCCCCAGTCTTCATATCTCACTGACCCCCAGTCTCCACATCTCACTGACCACCAGACTCCACATCGCACTGACCCCCAGACTCCATATCTCACTGACCCTCAGACTCCACATCTCACTGACCCTCAGTCTCCACATCACACTGACCCCCAGACTCCACATCGCACTGACCCTCAGTCTCCACGTCTCACTGATCCTCAGACTCATCTCACTGACCACCAGTCTCCACATCTCACTGACCACCAGTCTCCACATCTCACTGACCCTCAGACCGCATCTCACTGACCCTCAGACTCCACATCTCACTGACCCTCAGATTCCACATCTCACTGGCCCTCAGACTCCACATCTCACTGACCCCCAGACTCCACATCGCACTGACCCCCAGACTCCACATCTCTCTGACACCCAGTCTCCACATCTCACTGACCCTCAGACTCCACGTCTCACTGGCCCTCAGACTCCACGTCTCACTGACCCCCAGTCTCCACATCTCACTGACCCCCAGACTCCACATCTCACTGACCTTCAGTCTCCACATCTCACTGACACTCAGTCTCCACATCTCACTGGCCCTCAGACTCCACATCTCACTGACCCCCAGACTCCACATCTCACTGACCCCCAGTCTCCACATCTCACTGACCCCCAGAGTCCACATCTCACTGACCCTCAGACTCCACATCGCACTGACCCTCAGACTCCACATCTCACTGACCCCCAGACTCCACATCTCACTGACCCCCCAGTCTCCACATCTCACTGACCCCCAGACTTCACATCTCACTGACCCCTAGTCTTCACATCTCACTGACCCCCAGTCTCAACATCTCACTGACCCCCAGTCTCCACATCGCACTGACACCCAGACTCCACATCTCACTGACCCCCAGTCTTCACATCTCACTGACCCCCAGTCTCCACATCTCACTGACCCCCAGACTCCACATTGCACTGACCCCCAGACTCCATATCTCACTGACCCCCAGACTCCACATCTCACTGACCCTCAGTCTCCACATCTCACTGACCCCCAGTCTCCACATCTCACTGACCCCCAGTCTTCACATCTCACTGACCCCCAGTCTCCACATCTCACTGACCACCAGTCTTCACATCTCACTGACCACCAGTCTCCACATCTCACTGACCCCCAAACTCCACATCGCACTGACCCCCAGACTCCACATCGCACTGACCCTCAGTCTCCACGTCTCACTGATCCTCAGACTCATCTCACTGACCACCAGTCTCCACATCTCACTGACCCTCAGACCACATCTCACTGACCCTCAGACTCCACATCTCACTGACCCCCAGTCTCCACATCTCACTGACCCCCAGAGTCCACATCGCACTGACCCTCAGACTCCACATCTCACTGACCCTCAGTCTCCACGTCTCACTGATCCTCAGACTCATCTCACTGACCCTCAGCCTCCACATCGCACTGACCCCCAGACTCCACATCTCTCTGACACCCAGTCTCCACATCTCACTGACCCTCAGACTCCACATCTCACTGACCCCCAGTCTCCACATCTCACTGGCCCTCAGACTCCACATCTCACTGACCCCCACTGCACATCGCACTGACCTCCAGACTCCACATCTCACTGACCCTCAGACTCCACATCTCACTGACCCCCAGTCTCCACATCTCACTGACCCCCAGAGTCCACATCGCACTGACCCTCAGACTCCACATCGCACTGACCCTCAGACTCAACATCTCACTGACCCCCAGTCTTCACATCTCACTGACCCCCAGTCTCCACATCTTACTGACCCTCAGACTCCACATCTCACTGACCCCAAAATTCCACATCTCACTGACCCCCAGTCTTGACATCGCACTGTCCCTCAGACTCCACATCTCACTGACCCTCAGACTCCACGTCTCACTGACCCTCGGTCTCCACATCTCACTGACCCTCAGACTCCACATCTCACTGACCCCCAGTCTCCACATCTCACTGGCCCTCAGACTCCACATCTCACTGACCCCCACTGCACATCGCACTGACCTCCAGACTCCACATCTCTCTGACACCCAGTCTCCACATCTCACTGACCCTCAGACTCCACATCTCACTGGCCCTCAGACTCCACATCTCACTGACCCTCAGACTCCACATCTCACTGACCCCCAGTCTCCACATCTCACTGACCCCCAGAGTCCACATCGCACTGACCCTCAGACTCCACATCGCACTGACCCTCAGACTCAACATCTCACTGACCCCCAGTCTTCACATCTCACTGACCCCCAGTCTTCACATCTTACTGACCCTCAGACTCCACATCGCACTGACCCCCAGACTCCACATCTCACTGACCCCCAGACTCCACATCTCACTGACCCCCAAATTCCACATCTCACTGACCCCCAGTCTTCACATCGCAGTGTCCCTCAGACTCCACTTCGCACTGTCCCTCAGACTCCACATCTCACTGACCCTCAGACTCCACGTATTACTGACCCTCGGTCTCCATGTAACCATATACCATATAACCATATAACAATCACAGCACGGAAGCAGGCCATCTTGGCCCTCCTAGTCCGTGCCGAACCCTTAATCTCACCTAGTCCCACCTACCCGCACTCAGCCCATAACCCTCCACTCCTTTCCTGTCCATATACCTATCCAATTTTACCTTAAATGACACAACTGAACTGGCCTCTACTACTTCTACAGGAAGCTCATTCCACACAGCTATCACTCTTTGAGTAAAGAAATACCCCCTCGTGTTTCCCTTAAACTTCTGCCCCCTAACTCTCAAATCATGTCCTCTAGTTTGAATCTCCCCTACTCTCAACGGAAACAGCCTGTTCACGTCAACTCTATCTATCCCTCTCAAAATTTTAAATACCTCGATCAAATCCCCCCTCAACCTTCTACGCTCCAATGAATAGAGACCTAACTTGTTCAACCTTTCTCTGTAACTTAATTGCTGAACCCCAGGTAACATCCTAGTAAATCGTCTCTGCACTCTCTCTAATTTATTGATATCTTTCCTATAATTCGGTGACCAGAACTGCACACAATATTCCAAATTTGGCCTTACCAATGCCTTGTACAACTTTAGCATTACATCCCAACTTCTGTACTCAATGCTTTGATTTATAAAGGCCAGCGTTCCAAAAGCCCTCTTCACTACCCTATCTACATGAGACTCCACTTTCAGGGAACTATGCACAGTTATTCCTAGATCTCTCTGTTCCTCTGCATTCCTCAATGCCCTACCATTTACTCTGTATGTTCTATTTGGATTATTCCTGCCAAAATGTAGAACCTCACACTTCTCAGCATTAAACTCCATCTGCCAACGTTCAGCCCATTCTTCTAACCGGCATAAATCTCCCTGCAAGCTTGAAAATCCACCTCATTATCCACAACACCTCCTACCTTAGTATCATCGGCATACTTACTAATCCAATTTACCACCCCATCATCCAGATCATTTATGTATATTACAAACAACATTGGGCCCAAAACAGATCCCTGAGGCACCCCGCTATTCACCGACCTCCATCCCGATAAACAATTATCCACCACTACTGTCTGGCATCTCCCATCTAGCCACTGTTGAATCCATTTTATTACTCCAGCATTAATACCTAACGACTGAACCTTCTTAACTAACCTTCCAACCAGACTCCACCTCTCACTGACCCTCGGTCTCCATGTCTCACTGACCCTCGGTCTCCACATCTCTCTGACCCTCAGTCTCCATGTCTCACTGATCCTCAGACTCATCTCACTGACCCCCAGTCTCCACATCTCACTGACCTCCAGACTCCACATCTCACTGACCCTTAGTCTCCACATCTCACTGACCCCCAGTCTCCACATTTCACTGACCCCCAGTATCCACATCTCACTGACCCTCAGTCTCCACATCTCACTGACCCTCAGACTCCACATCTCACTGACCCCAAAATTCCACATCTCACTGACCCCCAGTCTCCACATCTCACTAAACCCCAGACTCCACATCTCACTGACCCTCAGACTCCTCATTGCACTGACCCCCAGTCTCCACATCTCACTGACCCCCAGTCTCCACATCTCACTGACCCTCAGACTCCACATCGCACTGACCCCCAGACTCCACATCGCACTGACCCCCAGACTCCACATCGCACTGACCCCCAGTCTTCACATCTCACTGACCCCCAGTCTCCACATCTCACTGACCCCCAGTCTTCACACCTCACTGACCCCCAGTCTCCACATCTCACTGACCCCCAGTCTTCACATCTCACTGACCACCAGTCTCCACATCTCACTGACCCTCAGTCTCCACATCTCACTGACCCCTAGTCTCCACATCTCACTGACCCCCAGTCTTCACATCTCACTGACCACCAGTCTCCACATCTCACTGACCTCCAGACTCCACATCTCACTGACCCCCAGTCTCCACATCTCACTGACCCCCAGTCTCCACATCTCACTGACCCCCAGTCTCCACATTTCACTGACCCCCCAGTCTCCACATTTCACTGACCCCCAGTATCCACATCTCACTGACCCTCAGTCTCCACATCTCACTGACCCTCAGACTCCACATCTCACTGACCCCAAAATTCCACATCTCACTGACCCCCAGTCTCCACATCTCACTATACCCCAGACTCCACATCTCACTGACCCCCAGTCTCCACATCTCTCTGACCCCCAGTCTTCACATCTCACTGACCCTCAGACCACATCTCACTGACCCTCAGACTCCACATCGCACTGACCCCCAGACTCCACATCTCACTGACCCCCAGACTCCACATCGCACTGACCCCCAGACTCCACATCGCACTGACCCCCAGTCTTCACATCTCACTGACCCCCAGTCTCCACATCTCACTGACCCCCAGTCTTCACACCTCACTGACCCCCAGTCTCCACATCTCACTGACCCCCAGTCTTCACATCTCACTGACCACCAGTCTCCACATCTCACTGACCCTCAGTCTCCACATCTCACTGACCCCTAGTCTCCACATCTCACTGGCCCCCAGTCTTCACATCTCACTGACCACCAGTCTCCACATCTCACTGACCCCCAGACTCCACATTGCACTGACCCCCAGTCTCCACATCTCACTGACCCCCAGAGTCCACATCGCACTGACCTTCAGACTCAACATCTCACTGATCCTCAGTCTCCACGTCTCACTGACCCCCAGAGTCCACATCGCACTGACCCTCAGACTCCACATCTCACTGACCCACAGTCTCCACGTCTCACTGATCCTCAGACTCATCTCACTGACCCTCAGTCTCCACATCGCACTGACCCCCAGACTCCACATCTCTCTGACACCCAGTCTCCACATCTCACTGACCCTCAGACTCCACATCTCACTGACCCCCAGTCTCCACATCTCACTGGCCCTCAGACTCCACATCTCACTGACCCCCACTGCACATCGCACTGACCCCCAGACTCCACATCGCACTGACCCCCAGTCTTCACATCTCACTGACCCCCAGTCTCCACATCTCACTGACCCCCAGTCTTCACACCTCACTGACCCCCAGTCTCCACATCTCACTGACCCCCAGTCTTCACATCTCACTGACCACCAGTCTCCACATCTCACTGACCCTCAGTCTCCACATCTCACTGACCTCTAGTCTCCACATCTCACTGACCCCCAGTCTTCACATCTCACTGACCACCAGTCTCCACATCTCACTGACCCCCAGACTCCACATTGCACTGACCCCCAGTCTCCACCTCACTGACCCCCAGAGTCCACATCGCACTGACCTTCAGACTCAACATCTCACTGATCCTCAGACTCCACGTCTCACTGACCCTCAGTCTCCACGTCTCACTGACACCCAGAGTCCACATCGCACTGACCCTCAGACTCCACATCTCACTGACCCTCAGACTCCACATCTCACTGATCCTCAGACTCATCTCACTGACCCTCAGTCTCCACATCGCACTGACCCCCAGACTCCACATCTCTCTGACACCCAGTCTCCACATCTCACTGACCTTCAGACTCCACATCTCACTGACCCCCAGTCTCCACATCTCACTGGCCGTCAGACTCCACATCTCACTGACCCCCACTGCACATCGCACTGACCTCCAGACTCCACATCTCTCTGACACCCAGTCTCCACATCTTACTGACCCTCAGACTCCACATCTCACTGGCCCTCAGACTCCACATCTCACTGACCCTCAGACTCCACATCTCACTGACCCCCAGTCTTCACATCTCACTGACCACCAGTCTCCACATCTCACTGACCCTCAGTCTCCACATCTCACTGACCTCTAGTCTCCACATCTCACTGACCCCCAGTCTTCACATCTCACTGACCACCAGTCTCCACATCTCACTGACCCCCAGACTCCACATTGCACTGACCCCCAGTCTCCACCTCACTGACCCCCAGAGTCCACATCGCACTGACCTTCAGACTCAACATCTCACTGATCCTCAGACTCCACGTCTCACTGACCCTCAGTCTCCACGTCTCACTGACACCCAGAGTCCACATCGCACTGACCCTCAGACTCCACATCTCACTGACCCTCAGACTCCACATCTCACTGATCCTCAGACTCATCTCACTGACCCTCAGTCTCCACATCGCACTGACCCCCAGACTCCACATCTCTCTGACACCCAGTCTCCACATCTCACTGACCTTCAGACTCCACATCTCACTGACCCCCAGTCTCCACATCTCACTGGCCGTCAGACTCCACATCTCACTGACCCCCACTGCACATCGCACTGACCTCCAGACTCCACATCTCTCTGACACCCAGTCTCCACATCTTACTGACCCTCAGACTCCACATCTCACTGGCCCTCAGACTCCACATCTCACTGACCCTCAGACTCCACATCTCACTGACCCCCAGTCTCCACATCTCACTGACCCCCAGAGTCCACATCGCACTGACCCTCAGACTCCACATCGCACTGACCCTCAGACTCCACATCTCACTGACCCCCAGACTCCACATCTCACTGACCCTCAGTCTCCACATCGCACTGACCCCCAGACTCCACATCTCTCTGACACCCAGTCTCCACATCTCACTGACCCTCAGACTCCACATCTCACTGACCCCCAGTCTCCACATCTCACTGGCCCTCAGACTCCACATCTCACTGACCCCCACTGCACATCGCACTGACCCCCAGACTCCACATCGCACTGACCCCCAGTCTTCACATCTCACTGACCCCCAGTCTCCACATCTCACTGACCCCCAGTCTTCACACCTCACTGACCCCCAGTCTCCACATCTCACTGACCCCCAGTCTTCACATCTCACTGACCACCAGTCTCCACATCTCACTGACCCTCAGTCTCCACATCTCACTGACCCCTAGTCTCCACATCTCACTGACCCCCAGTCTTCACATCTCACTGACCACCAGTCTCCACATCTCACTGACCCCCAGACTCCACATTGCACTGACCCCCAGTCTCCACATCTCACTGACCCCCAGAGTCCACATCGCACTGACCTTCAGACTCAACATCTCACTGATCCTCAGACTCCACGTCTCACTGACCCTCAGTCTCCACGTCTCACTGACACCCAGAGTCCACATCGCACTGACCCTCAGACTCCACATCTCACTGACCCTCAGACTCCACATCTCACTGACCCCCAGTCTTCACATCTCACTGATCCTCAGACTCATCTCACTGACCCTCAGTCTCCACATCGCACTGACCCCCAGACTCCACATCTCTCTGACACCCAGTCTCCACATCTCACTGACCTTCAGACTCCACATCTCACTGACCCCCAGTCTCCACATCTCACTGGCCGTCAGACTCCACATCTCACTGACCCCCACTGCACATCGCACTGTCCTCCAGACTCCACATCTCTCTGACACCCAGTCTCCACATCTTACTGACCCTCAGACTCCACATCGCACTGACCCTCAGACTCCACATCGCACTGACCCTCAGACTCCACATCTCACTGACCCCCAGACTCCACATCTTACTGACCCCCCAGTCTCCACATCTCACTGACCCACAGACTTCACATCTCACTGACCCCTAGTCTTCACATCTCACTGACCCCCAGTCTCCACATCTCACTGACCCTCAGACTCCACATCTCACTGACCCCCAGTCTTCACATCGCACTGTCCCTCAGACTCCACATCTCACTGACCCTCAGACTCCACGTCTCACTGACCCTCGGTCTCCATGTCTCACTGATCCTCAGACTCATCTCACTGACCCTCAGACTCCACGTCTTACTGACCCTCGGTCTCCATGTAACCTTATACCATATAACCATATAACAATCACAGCACGGAAGCAGGCCATCTTGGCCCTCCTAGTCCGTGCCGAACCCTTAATCTCACCTAGTCCCACCTACCCGCACTCAGCCCATAACCCTCCACTCCTTTCCTGTCCATATACCTATCCAATTTTACCTTAAATGACACAACTGAACTGGCCTCTACTACTTCTACAGGAAGCTCATTCCACACAGCTATCACTCTTTGAGTAAAGAAATACCCCCTCGTGTTTCCCTTAAACTTCTGCCCCCTAACTCTCAAATCATGTCCTCTAGTTTGAATCTCCCCTACTCTCAACGGAAACAGCCTGTTCACGTCAACTCTATCTATCCCTCTCAAAATTTTAAATACCTCGATCAAATCCCCCCTCAACCTTCTACGCTCCAATGAATAGAGACCTAACTTGTTCAACCTTTCTCTGTAACTTAATTGCTGAACCCCAGGTAACATCCTAGTAAATCGTCTCTGCACTCTCTCTAATTTATTGATATCTTTCCTATAATTCGGTGACCAGAACTGCACACAATATTCCAAATTTGGCCTTACCAATGCCTTGTACAACTTTAGCATTACATCCCAACTTCTGTACTCAATGCTTTGATTTATAAAGGCCAGCGTTCCAAAAGCCCTCTTCACTACCCTATCTACATGAGACTCCACTTTCAGGGAACTATGCACAGTTATTCCTAGATCTCTCTGTTCCTCTGCATTCCTCAATGCCCTACCATTTACTCTGTATGTTCTATTTGGATTATTCCTGCCAAAATGTAGAACCTCACACTTCTCAGCATTAAACTCCATCTGCCAACGTTCAGCCCATTCTTCTAACCGGCATAAATCTCCCTGCAAGCTTGAAAATCCACCTCATTATCCACAACACCTCCTACCTTAGTATCATCGGCATACTTACTAATCCAATTTACCACCCCATCATCCAGATCATTTATGTATATTACAAACAACATTGGGCCCAAAACAGATCCCTGAGGCACCCCGCTATTCACCGACCTCCATCCCGATAAACAATTATCCACCACTACTGTCTGGCATCTCCCATCTAGCCACTGTTGAATCCATTTTATTACTCCAGCATTAATACCTAACGACTGAACCTTCTTAACTAACCTTCCAACCAGACTCCACCTCTCACTGACCCTCGGTCTCCATGTCTCACTGACCCTCGGTCTCCACATCTCTCTGACCCTCAGTCTCCATGTCTCACTGATCCTCAGACTCATCTCACTGACCCCCAGTCTCCACATCTCACTGACCTCCAGACTCCACATCTCACTGACCCTTAGTCTCCACATCTCACTGACCCCCAGTCTCCACATTTCACTGACCCCCAGTATCCACATCTCACTGACCCTCAGTCTCCACATCTCACTGACCCTCAGACTCCACATCTCACTGACCCCAAAATTCCACATCTCACTGACCCCCAGTCTCCACATCTCACTAAACCCCAGACTCCACATCTCACTGACCCTCAGACTCCTCATTGCACTGACCCCCAGTCTCCACATCTCACTGACCCCCAGTCTCCACATCTCACTGACCCTCAGACTCCACATCGCACTGACCCCCAGACTCCACATCGCACTGACCCCCAGACTCCACATCGCACTGACCCCCAGTCTTCACATCTCACTGACCCCCAGTCTCCACATCTCACTGACCCCCAGTCTTCACACCTCACTGACCCCCCGTCTCCACATCTCACTGACCCCCAGTCTTCACATCTCACTGACCACCAGTCTCCACATCTCACTGACCCTCAGTCTCCACATCTCACTGACCCCTAGTCTCCACATCTCACTGACCCCCAGTCTTCACATCTCACTGACCACCAGTCTCCACATCTCACTGACCTCCAGACTCCACATCTCACTGACCCCCAGTCTCCACATCTCACTGACCCCCAGTCTCCACATCTCACTGACCCCCAGTCTCCACATTTCACTGACCCCCCAGTCTCCACATTTCACTGACCCCCAGTATCCACATCTCACTGACCCTCAGTCTCCACATCTCACTGACCCTCAGACTCCACATCTCACTGACCCCAAAATTCCACATCTCACTGACCCCCAGTCTCCACATCTCACTATACCCCAGACTCCACATCTCACTGACCCTCAGACTCCACATCGCACTGACCCCCAGTCTCCACATCTCACTGACCCCCAGTCTCCACATCTCACTGACCCTCAGACTCCACATCGCACTGACCCCCAGACTCCACATCGCACTGACCCCCAGACTCCACATCGCACTGACCCCCAGTCTTCACATCTCACTGACCCTCAGTCTCCACGTCTCACTGATCCTCAGACTCATCTCACTGACCCTCAGTCTCCACATCTCACTGACCCTCAGACTCCACATCTCACTGACCCTCAGTCTCCACATCTCACTGACCCTCAGTCTCCACGTCTCACTGTCCCTCAGTCTCCACGTCTCACTGATCCTCAGACTCATCTCACCGAACCCCAGACTCCACATCTCTCTGACCCCCAGTCTCCACATCTCACTGACCACCTGTCTCCACATCTCACTGACCCTCAGACTCCACATCTCACTGACCCTCAGTCTCCACATCTCACTGACCCCTAGTCTCCACATCTCACTGACCCCCAGTCTTCACATCTCACTGACCACCAGTCTCCACATCTCACTGACCTCCAGACTCCACATCTCACTGACCCCCAGTCTCCACATCTCACTGACCCCCAGTCTCCACATCTCACTGACCCCCAGTCTCCACATTTCACTGACCCCCCAGTCTCCACATTTCACTGACCCCCAGTATCCACATCTCACTGACCCTCAGTCTCCACATCTCACTGACCCTCAGACTCCACATCTCACTGACCCCAAAATTCCACATCTCACTGACCCCCAGTCTCCACATCTCACTATACCCCAGACTCCACATCTCACTGACCCTCAGACTCCACATCGCACTGACCCCCAGTCTCCACATCTCACTGACCCCCAGTCTCCACATCTCACTGACCCTCAGACTCCACATCGCACTGACCCCCAGACTCCACATCGCACTGACCCCCAGACTCCACATCGCACTGACCCCCAGTCTTCACATCTCACTGACCCTCAGTCTCCACGTCTCACTGATCCTCAGACTCATCTCACTGACCCTCAGTCTCCACATCTCACTGACCCTCAGACTCCACATCTCACTGACCCTCAGTCTCCACATCTCACTGACCCTCAGTCTCCACGTCTCACTGTCCCTCAGTCTCCACGTCTCACTGATCCTCAGACTCATCTCACCGAACCCCAGACTCCACATCTCTCTGACCCCCCAGTCTCCACATCTCACTGACCACCTGTCTCCACATCTCACTGACCCTCAGACTCCACATCTCACTGACCCTCAGACTCCACATCTCACTGACCCCCAGTCTCCACATCTCACTGACCCTCAGACTCCACATCTCACTGACCCTCAGTCTCCACATCGCACTGACCCTCAGACTCCACGTCTCACTGACCCTCAGACTCCACATCTCACTGACCCTCAGACTCCACATCTCACTGACCCCCAGTCTCCACATCTCACTGACCCTCAGACTCCACATCTCACTGACCCCCAGTCTTCACATCTCACTGACCCTCAGACTCCACGTCTCACTGACCCTCAGTCTCCACGTCTCACTGATCCTCAGACTCATCTCACTGACCCCCAGTCTCCACATCTCGCTGACCGTCAGTCTCCACATCTCACTGACCACCAGTCTCCACATCTCACTGACCCTCAGTCTCCACGTCTCACTGATCCTCAGACTCATCTCACTGACCCCCAGTCTCCACATCTCACTGACCCTCAGACTCCACATCTCACTGACCCTCAGTCTCCACATCTCACTGACCCTCAGACTCCACATCTCACTGACCCTCAGACTCCACATCACACTGACCCCCAGTCTCCACATCTCACTGACCCTCAGACTCCACATCACAATGTCCCTCAGACTCCACATCTCACTGACCCTCAGTCTCCACATCTCACTGACCCTCAGACTCCACATCACAATGTCCCTCAGACTCCACATCTCACTGACCCCCAGTCTCCACATCTCATTGACCCTCAGACTCCACATCTCACTGACCCTCAGTCTCCACATCTCACTGACCCTCAGACTCCACATCTCACTGACCCCCAGTCTCCACTTCTCACTGACCCCCAGTCTCCACATCTCACTGACCCCCAGTCTCCACATCTCACTGACCCCCAGTCTCCACATCTCGCTGACCGTCAGTCTCCACATCTCACTGACCACCAGACTCCACATCTCACTGACCCTCAGACTCCACATCTCACTGACCCTGTCTCCACATCTCACTGACCCCCAGTCTTCACATCACAATGTCCCTCAGACTCCACATCTCACTGACCCCCAGTCTCCACATCTCACTGACCCTCAGACTCCACATCTCACTGACCCTCAGTCTCCACATCTCACTGACCCTCAGACTCCACATCTCACTGACCCTCAGTCTCCACATCTCACTGACCCTCAGACTCCACATCTCACTGACCCTCGGTCTCCACATCACAATGTCCCTCAGACTCCACATCTCACTGAGAGATGCCATCATAATTTGGAAGCAGATTCAGGTGCCTGTTATATACAGAATAAAAGACCACACCAGGGGATGGTGAGGTGACAGCTTTTGTTACTGACCTTGAACACAGATGCTCCCTGTATCGCCACTTTTACGGAGTGGTTTCTCTCTTTTCCAGTATTGGTTCTTCACAGACATTTCAGCAAGGTGGTTACTGGGTTCCAGTTTTGTGATGTCTTCAGCCTTACTGAATAGCTCACTTTACTGAGGACTTCTTACAGATAACAAACCAGGCAGTAAAAAAAATGTATGTGTACACAAAATAAAGATTTGAATGCACAGGTGAGATTGCAATATCAAAAATAAATTTATCAAGAATTATTTCAAAAATATATTAATAGTTATAAATGTTCTCCTGAATGATTTACAATTCACATCCATAGGTTAGTTTTTCTGGATCAATTATTTATTAAGTGATTATTGTGATTCACTACACCTTTTAAAACTTACCTTGACCAATAAAACAATTCCTGGTATTTTATTCAAGATGCAACATAGCCTCCATATTTGGTGGTTAGAAAGCTTTGGGACTCTATTTAACTTCTTCTTGTGTGTTTTTCTAGCTTGCTCTTTTAGTCCTTTATTACTGTCAGATTGCTTTCTTCATCCTTAAGCTTGACATCCTCCAATATATTCCTTTTCTCTGCTGCATTGATTGTGTTGTCTGCTTTTAGATTGCAGGCAGTTTTCACTCACTCCACCTCCCTGCATCATCGGGTGACACTGTAGTGTAGCTGTTAGCACAACGCCTTGCAGTACCAGCAACCTGGGTTCAATTCCTGCCACTGCCTGTAAGGAGCTTGTAAGTTCCTTCCTGTGACCGCGTGGGTTTCCTCCCGGTCATCCAGTTTCCTCACACAGTCCAAAGATGAACTGGTCAGTAGGTTAACTGGTCATCGTAAATTGCCCCGTGATTAGGCTATGATTAAATCAGGGGATTGCTGGGCGGCCTGGTTCGAAGGGCCAGAAGGGCCTATTCTGCTCTGTATCTCAATAAGCCAAAAAAAAACCTTTACTTTTAAACCACAGCTTCATCAAACAATCTTGGGCCTTGGCTTCGGACACAGGAGGAAATAAAAAGGCAGGCATAGATCAGTAGCCTCCACAAAGATACAGCTTTATTTAAATAAAGGAGACTTCGATTACACAGATATGTCATTTTTGTATATGCCACAGGTCACTTTCAAAGCATAAATACATCAGATTTAATTCATTTCACCATGGATATACCCAGATTTCAAATCATATGCCTGTATACCAGATATTTACTTTATTAATATACACCATCACAGTTTCATTTAAACTAAAACTCTACACAAAAGCATGACAGGTTCATTTTGTTTTCTCCCTGAAACACACATGAACACACTGAGGATAGGTATTTGTAACACCTTAACAGAATGGTTCTTACAGAGTGCAAGAGAATTATACAGCAGGAACTCTATTCCCAGATATGTGCAACAGCAAAAATATGCAGACATCAGCGTACGTAATATATATATTTATATTGTTTCATTTCAGAATAGACAGAATGCTGAAGAGATTTGATGCACAGCAAGCTAAAACAGATTAGAGTTTCAAGGAGGGGCACTGGATTCCTATGCCTCAGGGGCTGCCACTTAGTTTACCTAAAAATATGAGGAAGAGAGAAGAAACACAGAGAGAGAGGAAAATAATGAGGCCAGTCACATCCGGTTATGTCAACACAAGGCAAAAATGGAAAATATCTTTCAGAGGATTGCAAAAGTAATGCAGACATTCTGACCATTTCACAATTCTTAAAGATTATTTTGGAAAGATTTTAACGCCCAGGTGGAGGTGAAATTTCTCCACCAAATAATTTTGTGAAACGCCAGTTGAGAGTTTTCCTTTCCTGTGATGATCCCCTCTGGGGAATCAGTTCTGTCATTAAACAGAAGGTTATAATTACCCTGTGTGCAGCCACAAGAAAAGATATTGCATCCCCAACATACCTCCCCAGCCACTCTGCCTGAGCTCGGCTGCTCACCCAACCTCCCATCCAATGCCCCAAGTAGACCGCCTTCCAATGGGAACACCATTAGAGTGCTCCCCATTATCAGATGACCAGTTAGATTTACTGTATATTTAGAAGCTGTCCCGAGACAACACAGAAGAGGAATTGAGCTGAGCTTTTCTGATTTTTTATTTTTGAAAATAAAATCTATTTTGGGCAAAATCAGAGTCCATTTAGTTAAATCAGTTAAAAACATCGAAAAGCAAAACTATAATTAGCCACAAACATGAGAAAATCTGCAGATGCTAGAAATCCTGCTGAGTTCCTCCAGCATTTCGTGTGTGTTGCTTATAATTAGCTATTAAATAACGATGTACCACAATATAAGATTTCACAAAAACAGCGGTGTATTTTTTTGTTGCTGGCCTACATACAAAATGGAATATTAGAAGATTTAGACACATACTTAAAGAGCACTTGTGACTGCAATCTGAATGATTCAAAAGGTAGAGTATTTCTTAGGAGATGGGGGCTCTTAAACATTTAATCTTCACTCAGTTGCTGCACACAGATTATCACTGCTCAGGGGCATAAACTCAAGGAGGTATAAACTATAATGAAAGAAATCATCTCTTTTAACAGGAGTTTTACCACTTGCTTAGTGCAGGTAAATGGCACAAGAAGCAAAGGGGAATTTATGGGCATATAAGAGGGAATAAGTTTAGGGGAATATGAAAATCCAGATGGGATTGCTCCACTGCTTAATGGACTGAATAGCCTCCTCCTCAATCATAAGAAGCAAGTAAGTTAACATCTACGATATGATGTTAAATCACCTTAAATCACCCAGCTGGAATACCCTGTCCTATTTTGGGCACACACTTTTGGAGGGTGCACAGATTCATCAGAATGATAGCAGGTTCAATGAGTAACCTAGACTGTAATTGGGTGACCGGGTGGAGACATGCCTCTAGCCAAGGAGGTACAATGTGCTCCTACCCTCTGCTACCATTGGATAAGGTGTAGCACCTGCTTAGACCCCCAATCAGGGTCACATGAAACCAAGGGAGCAGGTGGTGGATGGTCATATGAGCAGCCGGGGCATATCATAGGTTCTACTTATGCAACCACTGGTGCCAGGCAGACAATCTCTGAAGAGTTTTCATAAAGACACTGCCCAGAAGAAGGCAATGGCAAACCACTTCAATAGAAAAATTTGCCAAGAACAATCCTGATCACAGAAAGACTATGATCACCTACATCATATCACAGCACATAACAGACGAATGAGACCAGTACAGTAAAGTAGGTTTAGGGAGAGGTGCTTAAAATGTGGAAGTTTTAACAAAAGGAAATTGATGCCACCTGCAGGGAATCAGAGAACATTCACCAAAGTATCACCTATAAACTAGGATGTTCTTTTAGCCTGCAAGCCGGGAGTGCAACACTGACAGGGTGGGGGAAGCAGAAAACCTACGAAAGGGAAGTGGACGCAATAATTGATGGGAAAATATGTCAGGGCAATGGGTAAAGAGATTGGGCAAATTAAAGGACGAAGACAACCGTGGTGGCCCAAATGGCATCTAAAAATGCTACTGTATTTTCCAAACATCCACAATTAGAGCATGAACACAGGAACTCTGGTCCCATCACAAATTAGGGGTTGTTTCTAAATTTCCTACCAGCTCCTGAATTTTCCTCTCTCCCAAACCTGGGATATTCTCTAAGGAGATCTAAAAACATTTAAAAACACGGCAAAAACAATGAATTTTTTTTAGAACAGTCTCAGGTATCTTGCAAACAAATACAGAAAATTGGAAAAATTGTTAGAATTGACAAAGTTTGTAAGATTACAAGAAGTTTACTGAGCAAACCATTTCAGAGCAGAGGCATAGAGGCTTGGAATTATGCTGACACAGTAACAGCACCATTATATGAACCACAGTTTATATCACTAAACTTTAGCAGTGACGACCATAAAGGAGGGGTTTGTGACACTTGATAAGACTTTGATTGCAGTGCCCAGATTCTTTACTGTGAACTGTGTGGAAGAGCAGAAGAGAGAGCGAGAGGCCAAGGCAATGAGGATTGTGCACATGTTTCTGAATGAATAGTTTGGAACAAAGATGTAGCACTGCATCTTTATGCAGGCCCCACACTTCGATAAACAGAGTGTCGATGAAGGTGCAAGAAAAAACTACCAGAATGAAACGAGGTATGAGAAGTTTAGGGATTGGAATTGTTCTCCTCAGAGTGAGAATGTGCACAAGATGAGTGTGAGTAATAAAAAATTGCTTCCACACACAGGAGGAATGGTAGTCAGAGAGCACAATCAGAGCATGTATGCCAGTACGATGTGAAATGTGCCTTTTTATGTAGGCCCACCTCAGGCTGATATAAATCTTGCTGAATTTGTTTTAAATGACTCTGTTTATTGTAATGGTTATCAAAAGAGCACTCTTTTCATGGGAATGAGGCTGGTTCAGAGGAGATAGCAGGGATTACATGAAGGAGACAAACCCAGAGGGCTTTAGCCATATTAATCATGGCAGCAATGCACGCTAGATGAGAGGTGTTTAAAACAAACACACTTTGATCTTTCTTTCAGCAAAGCATTGCCACACGTTTTAAAATAAGAAATGAATAAACAAAATTACCTACAAACTTGCATAGCCAGAGTGAATAAAAAACAAATTGAATTTACTTAGCTAAATGAGACTTCGGATCTTGGGCGACTCAGCAGAAAGAAAATGTGGCTTCTTTCATTAAATCTGTGATGTCTTTAACATTGTATGCGCTTTCCATAACACAGTTACAAATTGACAGAATACATGACTAGCTGAGGGATCACATTATAAGTAGACTCTATATCTAAGCTACATAGAAACATAAGGGGTGAGGGGCCCAGCTGAAGCACACTGCAGGCCTTCGGCCTGGTCTGAAGTCTAAGAGGCTTGGCTGAATCAGTCGGATAGTGGCCGGTCAGGTAAGCAAGGTGGGAGATCTCCTGCTGCAAAAAGAAAGCACCACAAGAGGAAATAAAGACACGTATTATCAGTCAACCATCACAGCACACTAAGATTCAGCCAGCATCACACTGCAACGTGAGACTCTCCTGCAGTGGATCATGGAGATAATTAAAAGTGAAACACCGAGGTGCCTTAGCTAAGTAACTTGCACATTCAACTTCCATCAGCTCATTCCCCTTCCTAATAAAGACTCCTCTCTGCTCAAAGTGCTTCAGCCTGGATGACTGTTTCAGAATGTAAGAAAAGGTGAGAGAGGATTCATGATGCATTGTCGTCTACCACAGCCATGTTGACAATCTCTCGACCATTGATTTTAGAAGCTTGGCAACAAAGGAAGAAATGGTGATCACTGCACACCAAATTGGATTGCTATAAAATGCAATAATTTCAGATATTAACTGGGAAATGTCACAGCTTATTGTCCCACATTTAGTTTTCCCACTTGAGCATCTCAGAACATCCCATATTCTGGGCGCGAGACGGAGAATGGCATAGGGTCAGACTGACCCACTTTTAGGGTCTGATTATGATGAATTGAACTCACTGATGAAACAGAGTGGGTGGGTTAGAGAAGCTAAGACTTGGATTGATGGGCCAAGACAGGCCACGTGTTGGTTGGCTGAGAGGAGCAAACAACAGGCAATTGGTTCTCCTTGATGATAAAGTTTTATCTGTTACAGAAGATTCTGTAGGTGTCAGCAACCCTCTTCCAATGGCACCTGGCCAATCTGCTAGCTTGTAAACAAATCTGAGAATATGTTCCAATATCAAACACACCGCATTAAAGGCAAAAAAAAAAAAGCAGCATGTACCCAGCATATGGATAAAATATTCCTTTGGGGTGCTGCTGCTTAATTTAATTAATAGCCTCCATTTCCATGTCCCTTGAGTGACATTTCAATAACAATGAGACTTGTGCCCAAAACCAGGCCAAGATTTCAGATAATTTCTTTTCAATGTAATACCAATCAGAGAGGCTGGGAGGCTGATCCACCTTAGTGAGGATCTTTCCTGAAACTGCAGCCGAATCCTTTTGTGCAGGCTTTGATCCAAGATCTTTAGACCTTAATAATAAATTATTTTAATAATGAAATGAAGATAAAGTTAATACAGCCACAAAGGAGGATGTATGACAGTGTGCGCAGAGGTAGAATCACGGATCAACATGACATGCAATCATTCCGATGGCCCAAGGAAGGAGATCACTGAGGATCTTTCACCTTGCAAGTCTTAATGTCGACTCGCACAGCCACAGCTCAACGCACTGTGTAACAAACTGCTGTTCATTGCAAGGCACTGGGTCTTGGTACATGTGGCAATAATAAACCAATTCCAGTTCCACAGGTGAGAAACATCATCTTTTGTTCACAACTTCACGTGACCTGCCATCGTCAGTATTGGAAAAATTATCCGAGTGACCAGTCACTTGGCTGCTAGGAAATGTCCGCCACTGATCCAAGCTCGCAGCAGCTCCATTGATGCTGGAGACATTGACAGAGACTTGCACAGATTCATTAAACTCAGGCAAAAGCAACAAACATTGTTTTATAAAGGCTTGAGCACAAACCTCCATCAATTAATGGTGGGTCAAGCAGGTGGGGTTCTTAAAAAAAGATGGAGGGGGCAGGGAGTCAGGGGCTGTTGAAGACCTGCAGGGTGTGGTTGGTAGTCATGGGGAGAGGGTGTAAGGCATCAGAGGGACAAAGATCTAGACCCAGAGAACATTAGAAAGACAGTGAGAAGCAAGTCCACAAAACATCTCAGAGGTGTTAGAGGAAGAAGAATTGTTGAGTCAGCAGGAACAGGGGTGAATAGTAAGCATTCCTTTGGTGGGCAACTGATGTCATGGGGGCTGTCAAAGGCAGGCCAGACATTGGAGTAACTGCGGAAGCAAGTAATCCTCTGTTACAAGTTCCTGAATTGATGCTGCAGTTAGGCTCTGCCACGGGATGCACAGTTCAAAGCACTCCCGTACCCACAGTGCACACTTAGCATATACTCTATGGGCTCAGGAGGTGACAAGGACACCAGTCCTGGTGCAGGGTCTTGGCGCAAAATGTTGACAACTCCTTTCCTCCAACAAATGCTGCTCAAACCCCTGAGTTCCTCCAATGGACTGTATGATGGCTGGGACACCATTGCAAGTTATAGCAGCAGATGGAAAGGGGCAAAGTGTGAGGTATCACAGGGTAGAAGTCGCCGGGGACTATGGGAGAGTCCTGTCAGTAGGACACTCAGCCTCCCCTGATGATGATCGTGACAAGACTATATTGTTACCTATGTATGTCCAACCAAACACGTTCTAGAGTTGGACATCAGGCAAGCAATAAGAATGCACCAGAGATGGAGAAAGAGTAAAGAGAGGTAGAGATGGTTGTGTTCAGCACGTGTAAAGAAGTTCACCCTTATGTCCACAGACTATGTTATTAAGAACCAGAATTCCTGTATTCCTATACCCCTGGATAGCCCCCCTGTTCATTTTAGCCAAAGTGAGGCAATCTCTGAAACACAAACACAGGTCAGAGCACAAGAAATAGGAGCAGAATTGGGCTACGTGACTGGTTGAGTCTGATCTGCAAGATAGTTCATGTATTGCTCACTCCCTCTCCCATAATGCGAGTGTGTTTCTGGGAAGAGAATGGAGCGCTATCAGCATCATTTTGAAATAACAAATCCTCACCTCAGATTTGTCATGTGACCTTTAAAGTTAGTGTGATCTCTGGGTTCAGGCTTATTTGCATACTATACTTCTCCCACACGTTACTCAGGTGCACGGCAGCTTTTCAGGGAAGGTGTTAAAAAAGCAGGGCGTGACAGCATGAAGAATTTAGTTTGGGAAATACTTAATTTGTTTCTAAATGACCCATGAGATTAACAGTCACCTTTGGAGTTGCAACATAACTTGCACAATAGCTACTTTCAAATTTGTCATTTCCAGCAGGATGCGCTACGTGCTCTGTGGAAACTTACAACAGAAGCACCCCCTTCCCCCAGACTCGCTTTAGACAGGCACCACGAGCAATGATTTCAGTTCGGGAGCATGAAGTTCATGTCCAGTCATCCACCCAGCAATAAGTTGAGCGAGAGCCAGATTACAACACGACACGCAAAATACACGCATGCATCGTACAGTGGGGGTGGGGGGCACACCGTGATGGGAAATGCAGTCAACACAACACAACAAGTCAAGAAAGTTTCCAGTGAAGTTCTCTTTGCCTTCTATCGTCAGAATTGAAATATAGACTGAGAAAGTGCTTTCGCTCTGAGTCATTCAGTGGATACTGCGTTAGGTGGTGGCTCCTTTATCGTTTTGTTAGACTTGTTTGGACTTTAGAAGCTCCATGTCTTTCCCCTGAACCTGGAATCTCGTTGTGATTCTGAGCTAGTGCTTAGAAGCTGCCTCCCAAACCAGTGGAGCCTTCACAGCCAACTGGCTCTTTGCATTTGTCACTCTGGCTGCAGGTGGGGAGGCTGGTTTTGGTGCTGGCAGTGTGTCTGGGCATGATGACTGTGCAACGTTGTAACACAGTCGATATGCTGCCTGTTTGTTCAACCTCACCGTCAATTCAGAGGTACTACAGACCAGCTGCCTTACAAATCCAGCGGCCTGGGCTCAGGACCGACCTCTGGCGTGAAATTTGCACATTTACCCTCTGACTCTGACATTTACCTCAAAGCATGTGGGTTGGTAGGTTAACTGGCCAAGTACCAGATTTCTGATCGTAAGCTGGGTGTCAAAATTAGACCATAGAACATAACAGTACAGTACAGGCCCTTCAGCCCATGATGTTGTACCCGCCTTATAACCCACTAACCCTTCCCTTTACATAACCTTCCATTTTTCTAAGAGTTTCTTAAATGCCCCTAGTGCTTCTGCCTCCACCACCACCAATTGGTGGGAACGTGGTGAGAAAAAGGTTCCAGGGAATACTACTGGAGGGATGGGGCTGCTCTGTGAGCCACCGTACACCTGATGGGCCAAGAGGCATCCTATTTGGTAAGGGAAAATGGAAATGGAGGAGTAAAGGCTGTAACATGCGCTTCACTGTTTCACACTGCCACACAGGTCAGATGTCCAGCATCCATCTCCAGATTGGTAAGACAGTGTACAACTGTGTATAATTTATTGTTTCTAGGATATACATATTTTCTGTATGATACTATGTGCCTGTAATGCTGCTGGATGCAAGTTTTTCATTGCACCTGTGCAGGTGACAATAAATTTAACTTTGTTTCAGCCGCAGGATGTTTTGGTATTGTCAAGGCTGCTAAGTTACCCTTACAAATCGCTGGCTGTGGACCTCCCTCGCTCACCTGGTGCAGCATCACTCTCCACAGATTCACTGAATGAATCGTGAGTAAATGAATCAGTGGAACTAAAGTAATCGGCAGAGATGGGAATAAGCTCTTACAGGTGAGATAATGGAGCCAAAACCATTTTGGAAGCAGCTTTGTGGAATCAGTGATCTTATCTCATCCTTGACTTTGTCATACATTGTGTTTCTGGTGCAACTATGCACCAGTGGCAGCTAAATGAGAAGACAATTCACCAACTACTTTACGTTACATTCAAAACACTCCAAAAGACTGACACAGTTACCCAGCACTATGAGAATGCCATTGCACTGACAGTGTTCTCTGTAACAATCATTTTTCGTTGGTAGCCATTGGTGTTGGTAAAACTTGAAATCCCTTGAAATCCCAGCATGTGTGTAAGGCCTGCTGGTGGCCAGCCCAGGTAGTGGGGGCATCTGAAAATGAGGGTGGAGGAAAGGATCTGATGGGACTGTCGCTGCACTGCAGTCCCTGACAGGGGAAATGACGGTGGAAGTCCACAGGTAGAAGCTCCTGAGCTACTGAACAGAGAGAATGGAGACAGGGATGTGAGGGGTGGGTGGGGAGAAGATTGGGAGTGAGGGGAGGGAGAGGGAGAGGAAAGGGAGTGGCGGGACTGGGAAATGCAGGAGAGGGAGTGAGATGGGGAGGTGAGGACAGGGAACAAGGGGAGGGCAGTGAGGGGATGGGGAGCGAGAGGAGTGAGAGTGACAGGATGGGTAGTGTGAGGATGTATATTGAGGGGACAGGCATCAAGGGGGCAAGGCATGAGGGGATGGAGAGAGGGGATAGGAGAGAGGGGATGGAGAGAGGGGATAGGAGAGAGGGGATGGGGAGTGAGAGTGAGGGGATGGAGTTTGAGGGAAGGGGCAAGGCATGAGGGGATGGAGAGTGAGAGGATAGGGAGAGAGGGAACAGGGAGTGAAAGGATGGGGAATGAGGGGATGGGGAGTGAGGGGATGGACATTGAGGAAGCAAGGCGTGAGGAGATGGAGAGGGAGAAGTTGGCCAGAGAGGGAGTGAGATGGCCGGCATTGAGAGGGCAGGGAGGGGAGACCAGGTCTCACAACTAAACCCTCAACCTAGTACGGTGCCAAGAAAGCTCAGCGGAGAAACGAAAGGACAGTTGCTACCAATGAAACTGGATTCCGTGACAGAGGACATGAACATGTTTCAAACATCAAAAATCCGGAAGCGTTTCAACAACCTCTACTGTATGTTCTGCACCAATCCCACTGGGATGAGCCTCAACAGCTGGGTGGAAGGAGGGTTTTCAGGCACTGCCTTTATCAGTGAAGAGGAAAGTGGGCACAAAACACGTTTAAGCCAAAGATATTTTCATGACAAGGCGACACAGACCATGACATCCTCTTGTACGTTTGCTCCACTGCCTCCTGATAAAAGCAGTGGCCTCTTTATTGACTAGTCCTATTGCGAGGAAAGGTGAAGTGGGGGACATGCAGCACACAGTGGAGGAAGCAAGGTGAATGAGCAGCAGCACGTACCAGTCGAGGGTTAATGTCCTCAGGGATCACTTATTGTTATTCTGAAAGATAATATCAAATAAAGATGGCAGACAGGCAAGGTCAAAGGTTACAGATCATGAAGACAAAAAGCACATGTGAAGAGCTCTCTCCTGCTGTGGACAATCCTGCATCGCACAAACAAGCTCAAAACAAGGCCCTCACAAACAAAAAGGTACAGGTGCCTAGAGAGGACAGACATTCATTGTCTGGACCAGTGGTATTCACTCACCTTCTGTCAGACTCACAGAAGTGGTCCTGCTCCATGGGTAAAGGGAGAAGTGCTTTCAGTAACAATGCTGGAGAATGCCTCAGCCTGAGGCCTTTTTGTACACTCGGTTGCCCATTTCCAGTCCTGGATGTTTTCTGATTGAAGGCAGAACCATCCATCAGCAAATGGGAATGGAGTAAGTTCAGGACTGGAAGTTCCACACAGGCCCTTTAGTTTCCTAGAAGCCTGTTTGTTTCATCTCTGGAGACAGAGCTCCCCATCCTTCCGGTAGTATTCCCACTTGGAAGGAAGGGGTAGGGATACATTGCCCCAAGCAACAACTCTGACAGTATCTCCCAACCAAAAGCCCCAAGGAAACCCAAATCACAGGAGAAGGGACTATAAGACTCCATCTACCCCACCAGGTTGTGTCACGAATCTCACTGGTCTAGACATTGCTTGCCTTTTAGCTAGTTTTAGTGATGTGTGTCAATGCTTCTTTATATGGCGATGCACATTATGTAGCAAGGCAATTTACAGAACCTGGATGTTTGTCCCCTGTAGGAACCCATACTGGTCCCAGAGCAGTTCAGTCCGGGTCAGCTAGAACCCCTGCCGGTCCCTGCAAAGACAAAAGTTAGGTCGTTACTAACACCGGCCATCTGACAGCTTGCACTCTTTCTCCGCCATTTTCTCCCTCCCCTTTCTCTGGAAGGCCACCATCGATCTCCGGATGTCTGATGCCTTCTGTTCCCATGGTCCCCGCCGGAGATTAACAGCAAGATGTGGTCCAAAACAAACTGAGATGGGGCAGGCTCAGCGACATCTCTCAAAAGGGAAGTGTGCTTAAAGAAACAGAAGGGCGGAGAATGTACAGGAGTGTGGGAGATGAATGGGATTAACAGATAGTATCACCAAAGAACTAGGATAGACATGTTGATGCTAAAGCCCTCTTCTATGCTCCACATTTCTTTGTATTAATCAGTTCCTTAAGTGGAGAGGGCATTGAAATAGACCTTTGGGCCCAACTTGCCCAAACCAAAAGGTGCTCTCCTAAACTAGTCCCAATTGCTTGTGTTTGACCCATGACCCACTAAACCAGGGATTCCCGGCCTCTTTTTTTAATGCCATGGGCCCCTACCATAAACCAGGTTGCAAACCCCTGCTCTCAACGTTTCCTATCCATGCACTTATCCAAATGTATTTTAAATGTTGTTATTATACCTCCCTCAACTGTTTCCCTGGCTGCTCATTTTACAAATACACCACTTTCTGCATGAAGAAGAAGTTGCCCCTCAAGTCCCTTTTAAATCTTTGGTTGTGAAGTCTCAAACCGCCCGGCTCAAGAACAGCTACTTCCCTTCAATATTTGATACTTGAACAAACCTAAACAACCCTAATTACTACCTGAATACAGCAACATTCTAACCACTTTGCACTACCATGGAATTTGATTTTGTTTAGTCTTAGTTCTGTTTAGTTTAGTTTACTTTGATTTTGTTTTTTCAGTCTGGGGTTTTTTCCCCATCTTTTTATTTTCTTGTATCTTGTCTATATGAAGAGTTTGGGAAGTCAATTATATTGGTGTTACCTATAGTTTCTACTCACATGTGTTAATTGCCAACAATGTAATCCCACTCTCTATGTACTATTATGACCACTATGTATTTGTCTTTGAAAAATTCAAAAGATTGAAAAAGAAAGAATTTGATTTCATTATGTTTTGTTCTAATTGCCTTCTCTTTTGTATCATTTTGCAAAATTTGTATTGCTGATTGGTTTTCTCATAAACTCTGCATATCCATTGTGCCTACTGTGCCTTATGCATAAACGTACTTGTGTATATGACATAAACTTGACTTTGTCTACTATAACAATTCCATTTATTTACCTACCTTGTATCCTTTTCCTGTGATTTCTCTACCTGACAAAGATCTAGGGGCTTCCAGCACTGCACTAGTGAGACACTTCTTCCATTTCAACCCTTAGCTCTCCCATTGATCTCACCAGTGGGTACTTGATGACCCTGTGGTGTTGAAAAATGGCATCTGCACCGTGTCCTCTCCATGCACCCTACTCTGCATGTGCCCCAGAGTGTAGACAATTTCTTCCACTGAGGTACGGAGGACTATAGTCCAGAGGCAGGTCAATGGGACTGGACAGTTTAAATGGTTCAGCATAGACTAGATGGGCCAAAGGGCTGTACTTTTCTATGACTTGATGACTTTGAGGTCCCAAGAGATGATTGGACAGCAAACTGACTCACAGCACCAACCAACTCCCCCTGTCCACTGACAGTCTCAGCCTAACAGAGTTTCTCACAGGGCATGTAGGCGAGGGGAGAGGAACACAAAACATTTTTGCAGAGACCAGATTTTAACCTGGCCACTGGGTGGCAGTGTAACAGTGGTGCAGCAGGATTCAGCGTTTAACAATCCAAAAGGAAAACTCAGTAATTCACAGGCATGCAACTGACACGTATTTAACAGTGAGTCCTGATTTATGTGGCAGATAATTAAACACATTGGCCAATAGGCAGTTCAATTGAGGAGTTAAATGGTCATCTTGTACCTGCAAACTCAATTTTCATATTGAGACGTGTCCTGACTACAACAGGTCAGAATATCTGTTTAAAACTGCAGTTAATCAGTGGCCTAGACGAGGCCTGATCTTATTTCATGACTTTTTTGAAAATTTCTCTCACCACAGAGGATGGAAGAGAAAGCTGGAATTCTGATGAGCTGTCAACTTTCCAATTACAACCTCCTACTTATTCTTCTTCCATCAAAAACATCAGGCTCTGTCAACCCTTCAGTGTTTCACTGATCATTGTACTGGGGCAGGCTATTCGGCCCCTCAGCGGTTTCTATCATTCATTTAGAGCAGGAGTCCATGGACCCCTTGCTTAATGATACTGGTCCACAGCATAAAAAAGGTTAGGAACCCCTGAGTTAGAACATTCTGAATAATATCTCTATCTGCCTGGGCTCCCTTTCCCTTCCTGCCAAAGATCACTGTTATGACATTTTTAATTGGCACCCTCTCCAATCCCAGTGCATTTAGCCTTTTTTTCTGGCAGGGGTTGGTTGGTTCTTACCAGCTCTCGTGTCAGAGTTCCTCCTAAATTTTATTTGCCATCTCGGTGACCCTTCGGTATCAAGTCTGAAGAGCTTCTTCCCTTCCTCGGCCAACCCCTCTCTTCAGATGCTCGAAACCAGGTTCACCATCACTGTGCAGCTGTGGTCCCCCTGCCTGAAGAAAAATGAACTGCCTGTATGCGCCATCCTGCCTATAATGTACCTGGTCCTCTCATTTCAGAAAGGATGTAGAAACTTTAGCGAGGGTGTCAAGGAGATTAACCAGGATGCTATCTGGATTAGAGAGGATATGAAAATAGGTTGAGCAAGCTCAGGCTTTTCTCTGGAGCAAAAGAGGACGGGAGGTGACTCGATACAGCTACATAATATGATAAGAGGTATAGATCGGGTGAACAGCTGGAGACGTTTTCTCAGGGTGAAAATACCTCATATGAGAAAGCAATATTTTACGGTGTCTGGAGGAATGTATGGCGGGGATATTACAGGCAAAGGTGTTTTTACACAGAGAGTGGTGGGAGGAGACTTATGAGAACCTTGGGCACATGGATGAAAGAAAATTGTGGGCTATGTGGTAGGAAAAGTTCAGATTGATCAGGTTAAAAGGTCAGCACAACATTGGGGGCCCAGGGGCCTGCACTGTGCTGCAATGTTGTATGTTCCATGAAAGTCACATCTAAGGTTTATTAGATACATTCTTGGCATGTGAAGCTTTTCCTATCAGGAGAACAGAAGTGGCTCATAATCTTAGGAACAGCAAATGGTAAGCTATTTCATGGAAACAAAAAGTCTTAAGAAGATGTGTCAGAGGAGTTGAGGGGCTGAAGAGTCCAGAGCTCAAGATGATGATCTCAAGATAAGTGGCAGGTCATTTAAGATTGAGATATGGGGAAGGCCCATGATGGTAGTAAATCTTTGGAAATCTCTTCCAAGCAGGTAGTGCAATCGTATGAAGCGATGCTGGTGGGTTTTTGGGCATAAGGAGAGTCAGGGGATATGGGGCCATTGATAAGGAATGACGGATCGTGTAAGGAAAATAAAGATAGTAGACATGCAGTGATCTTACTGAAAGGTACATCTGCATAGTGTGGAGATAAAGCCACTAATAGCTATTACTCTTCACCTAAACACCTGATCATGGATCCACAAACCACTACAGATGTTGGAATCTGAAACGATCAAAAAAGGTGGAGGAACTCAGAGAGTCAGGAACTCAGAAATGGGCAGGTGACATTCCATCTTCATCTGAAACTTCGACTGCCTGTGCCAGTAAGCTCTTCCAGCAATTTGTGTTTTGCACCATCTTATTACCTTCATTTCCTTCACTACACTCTTACAACCCTTGCTGCTGGCTGGGCTTGTTGGTCTCTGTCTGGGTTTCTCAGAGTTACGAGAAGCTTGTGTGTATGCATCCTTTTCCACCTCTGGAACACATTCATTACACCAGAGTACCAATGGCCCAGTTAGCAAGTTAGGGCTTCAACCCTACACAAGTATGACTTAAATATCCTTGGTCTCGCACCATTCGTTTGTATTGCCTCTGCTAACCCACCAGTAAGAACCTTTCCTTCCTTCCTTATCCACCATGACTGACATGCTCACCACTACTTTTGGTGTCACCATGCTGGCAACGTATCTCCATGAACAGATTGTTTAGAGGCAAGAGAAGGCAGAACTCAGTGTACATAGTGTGAGGGACAATGAAGGATGACTTGGGCTGAAGGTGACCATGACAACAGAGATGTAAGTGCACAGCAGTGAAAATGGGTATCACAGGGAAACAGTTACATCACATCACCATCACATAGTGGAAACAACTACCCCCCAGAAGGAGTGAGAATTGGACAAAACTTACAGCATACAGCACAGGCGTTCAACATGGCTGTTGACTGATGATGTTTGTTGATCTAGAACCCAAGCTTCCTTCCTCATGCAATGTTCCCTCTAAGGTGTGCACATTTGCGCACACACACATTGTTTGCTTGTAGTGCACAAAGGAATTTAAACAGCACACAAAAGGTTGTCACCCTCTACCCCATTGGCGTGTTGAGTATATTTCACGATCATGTGCAATCCCATTTCCTTTTCCAGTTTCTGAGGCAGAAGGTGTGACAACATGGAGTTTGTGAAGATTAGTTTGCAGATTTTAGAACTCACTTATTTATATGCTTTTATTGAAGAAATTATTCAGTACGCACTGTTGTTGTCACTGGGCAAAAAGATTGCACAGCACAAGATTTTTGTGTACACTGGTCATTAATAATTAGAGGGAACATTGTTCGCGTGTAACCTCAACCACAGCCCAATATTTGTCACTCTGTCGTGTATTTATCCCAGTTTCTCTCAAAAGGGTCAGTACAATCCAGTTCAATATCTCCTCCTTCTGACCACACTGAGTAAAGCGAATTCCTGACCGCGTTCAGCAGGAACAAGGTCTCAGCGGTGGCCACCGAGTTTGGAGATGGGGCGTCAGCCAACATAGTCCTGGTGGGAGTTTCTCTTCTCCACGCCAAAGAGCACCTTCTACCCACCACCAGCTTCCAAACTACTGTCCCACCAATCCATCTCTGTGAAATGAGATACAGCAGACTGGAATTTTTCTAAGCTTTGTGTAAATTCCAGTCATTATTTTCTGCATCGCCACTGATGTATCCTAACAGTTGCCTGTTTTCATATAATGACAGGAACTAAAACTGGGACACTCACCGCCCCCCACCACCACGTCTTAGGAGTTTCTTCCATTATGTTATTGGTCGACATTCCTTTTTTAACTCTTAAGCAAAATCAGAGCTCATGGAATGAAAATGGCATCATGTTCTTTTACACTATAAAACTGTATCCTACCCATTTCCTATCCTGTCTTTACTTTCTGCAAACACAATATAATTAATATTGGGATCAAATGGAATGTACAGAAGGAAGCTGAATGACTTATAGATAGGATGTTGGCCATCTGAATCTGGTGAAATGTAGACAGTTTTTATGAAGGATAGTGGGAGTCAGTTACTAGATAGCATTGCATACAAGAATTTTCGAAGACTTTGTAGACCAAACTCAAGGGTTTTTTGATCAAACTGAAGGTAACCGAAGTAGGGTGGGTCCTGAGAGCCTTACGGCTCAGTCCCATTGCTGCCCTCCTTTCCACGTCACCCAGTCAGCATTGTTACTTTAAAAAGCTCATTGGCTAAATTGGGGAGAAGTCTTCCATTACTGAACTGGGATTGTACACCAACATCCATCACTACTTGGGGAACAATACTGCCCAATATGGATGCTGATATTTCTGGAGGTACACAATGATGTTCAATTTGGGAACATGAAGATTTTTTTGTGGAAGGTGGCGCTGTTTGGAAATATCAAAGTACATTCTTGTGATTGCAGGTGCCCCTCACACCTTTTTTTCTTAGGTTTCAACAATGTTAAGAATCCATTGTCCCATCCACACACCCCACCCTTATGTCCCCCTGCCTTGGCTCATAGAGACCTCTGACTCCTTCTCCCAAACGAGCAGTATCTGCTCCTTCAGATACTGAGGCCCCAGGCTTGGACATTCCATCGTGAAGACTCGTTCTCTCACCCTCAACACTGGGACGTCCTTCGTCCCTTCATTTGTGACAAAGAGTTTCATCCGCTGCTCTAACTTCCATTTAGGTGGTCTCAACAAAGAACTAGATTTATATTCTTCTTTCTGTCAGCCCCCCCTTCTTTGATTTGCCTTGGCCCATGTTGAAAAAAAAATCCATTAATCTGGTGCACTTGAAATTTGTGGTAAAGAGCAAGCCAATTTTCTGGATGCTACTGCTATAAATATTCCAGCACACTTACTTATTTAAGCTGTTAAGACAGTAGAATAATAAATCTTCCAATGAACCCCATAATTTTAAGTGGAACTCCTGCTGCTTCACAGGAGGATGGGAAGCAGAAGCAGGAGGGAGTGTGGAAACCAGGACCCTTATGATGGGATATGTGTACAGAGTTCCCTAAGAGTGAAGGGGAGTGGGGAAACTAGGGTCCCAGTGTGAGTGGGAGAATGGGAACTGAAGTCTTTGCGTGTGTGCTGAGTGTGGGAACTGAGATCCTGGCATGTGTGGGAGTGTGAGGACTTGGGGGTGCGGGGGTCCCAGTATGTCTGGGAGTACGGCAGCTGGTGTCCCAGTATGTGTGGGAGCCTGGCAACTGGGGTCCCAGTGCGTGATGGGGTATGGGAACTGAGCTATCGATGAGTGACAGAGTTTGGCAACTGGAGTACCAGTGTGCGTGGGAGGATGGGAACTGGAGTACCGATGTGTTGTGTGAGTATGGGATCTGGGGTACTGATGTGTGACCGTTTATGGGAACTGGAGTGTACCCATGTGTGATGGAGTATGGGAACTGGGGTCCCAGTGTGTGGGGGAGGTTGGGATTTGGGGTACCCGTGTGTGACAGAGTATAGGAATAGGGTCCTGAAAGGTGAAAGGGATTTAGGAATTAGCACTCAATGAGCCAGGTGCTTAAACATTGGGATTTCCAATCAGAAAGCAGATTATAAGACCTTTTGTGTACTTGCTGACTTTGAGAAGAGTGGGGTGATTTTATTGGATCATGTAGGATTCTGAGTCGGACTAATTGGCTATTTGTCGAGATGATGATTCCCCCAGTGGAAGCATCTGTAACTAGATAAGTCATTGATACTATATATTCTGGGCCATGATGGACTATGTTTTGAAAAATGGTTGAGGACAAGATCAGTCCAAACAGCAACATCTGGTTTAGTAATCTCAATAATCATGGTTTTAAATGAAATTCAATTTTAAAAATACAAGACAAGCCATTTAAAAATATTATACAGGGCTTTATCAGCAAGATAATAAAGAAGTATCCATGGTTATAAGCTGCTTCACCCATCAGTTATACCTGATATCCAGGGAAAGCACTGCAGAGGTGGTGGGGGGGTGGAAAGAAGAGTTCAACCCATGGATCAGGATTGTGAGGCTGCTGGTCAAAGGCCTCAGTGTTTCATTGTGGTTTCGCAGTGAACGGGGCCACACAGGCCAGACTGCTGCTTCCTCCTTCAACAAACCCAGCAATAAGCACACCACTACACCAGAGGACCCTTCAGCTATGCCCTGGGTCAATTTTTTGTTAAATTGACTACTTCAAAAACATTTGAGCAGCTTGCAGGAATAGCTATTTTAAGGAGTCAGCTGGGGATACACCTAAGGGGTGGGGTGGGGGGATGGTAGAGCAAACGTAACGAGTGAACCAGGCAGAGGCAAGTACAGACACACAGACAGAAAAGCAAAGAAAAAGACACTCACTCAGCTAGACTGAGGCAGGCAGGAGATGACAGAGAGAGGAGAAACACAAGTAGGGACACAGATAACTGAACAGGGAAATCGAAATAGGGAGGCAACCATGACAGACAATACAGCAAAAAAAAACCTCGCACAACGAAATGTTCAGACACAGCTTCAGAGGAAGAGATAAGTTCAGGGAACAGAAAAACAAATGGGAAAAAGAGGGAAAGTTTGAAAAGCAAGGGAGTTTACAGGGATAGGGATGAAAACACAAGAGACAGCTAGAACTGAGCTAGATATTTACACCACAGGGAAATCTCACCAATGGATGGAGCTCATGAGAAGGCAAGGTTATATCCAGTTAGCTGGGTAGGTGAGCTGAATGAGCATATCTTGTTCCATTCTTGACTAGAAATTTAGCTCAAAGAAAGAATCCACATGAGAGAAGCATTTCTTAGATTTGACCCTTCCTCAGCTTGGGTGAGATTGGCCACTAAGATGACCTGTATAATTTCTATGAGAAGAGGACCTGTCTATCTGGTTAGCTGGGAGCCAGCAGCAGGTCAAATAGCCTCACATGCAGTAATAAATAAGCGTATTGATTTTTTAAACGTAATTTTCATAGCCCTTTTGAAATGAGAATTGCACAGATTTGCAGACTTCTAAGCACAATTTGCCTAACCAAAATCTAATACCTGACTAAACTAAATGTTTATGGTTCAGTTATAAAATTCTACTATATTATGGTCACTGGACCTTAAAGATACTTTAATTTCAAGATTGTCAATGAATCCTTTTCTCATTACAGAATGTTAAAAGTAAATTCACTTGTTCTTTCATTGGTTTCTTAACACATTTATCCAGAAAACCATCCCTGAAACATTCCTCCACACTATTACCGTTAAGTTGGTATCGCTAGTCTCTTGGGACTATTGCACCCCCCCCCCCCCCCAAGTTATACGCAGCTCTAATTTCCAGATATATACCGTACGTTGCCTGTCCTGCTTGGGAAGTCTATAAACAAACTCCCACCAATATTTTCTGCCTGGTACTCTTCCCAATGCAATCCTAACATGCAATTCTGAGCTAAGATCATTTATCTCCTTTGATCCTGTCTTTTAAGATGAGGATTCACCCAAATCTTCTTTTTATGTTGTCAATTTTGCCTGCTTCTTCTCAGAATTAAGTATCCTGGACTATTTAGACCTCAATCGTGATTGCTTTGCAATATCATCGCTGTAATGCCAATTAAATTTTACTCATTTATTTCTATTTGTGTCATTCATTTACCCATCCTGTTATGAGTTCAGATAAAGAGTGCATGGCTTTATCTTCTTACCATTTTTCCCCCGCTCCAACTCTAACTGGAAATACACTCTTCTACTTTCAGGCGCTTCTTGTTGAAAGAGAATTGATCATGATCCATTTTGCTCCTCTGCACTGTTGCTGTATTTCATGACCCTGTTCCATCCTCCCTACCTTCTGGGTGCTGAGACCATCCCATAACCTCAAAAGATATTGTGAGGACACCCCTCTGATTTACAGGGACTGGAGTTCGTAAAGCACACTGATTGATTGGTAGATCGGCCTGACAATTTATTGCAACTCGGATGATCATGGTCTAGTGGGCAACTCGAATTATTCTATGACCATTGGGTGGAAATGAAATGGGAGATTGCATGGAGAGTTGGTATAAGTGTTTTGTTATAACTCCTAGCTGCTGCTCAGCCCCGTCCCACCCAAATGGGCAGGCCATCATTTCAATAAATACACAGGGGCATCGCCAGGTCAAGATATTGGTGCACTGGTGTTCTGATGACCTAATCTCCTTCTGCTTCATTCTCTAGGCAAGGCACTTTCAGAGAATTCTTACCTGGGGACGCCGGGCGGAGCTCGGTTAGGCCGGGAGGGGACCTGAGGTGGAGCCCCAAATGAGTCGGTCCCAGGTCGAGATGGGATTGGCGGGGCACTGCCAGGTGGTCCTTGAGGAGGTGGTCCAGAGGGAGGTGGTGGACCAGGGGCAGGGCCACGGGACAGAGGCCTGACAGGGGGAACGGCAGGAGCTCTTCTCTGTGGTGTTGGACTTGAGGTCGGAGATCTGGGGGGAGTGCAGAAACCAATGAAAATTATTAATGATTCAATATCACAGAGAGAAAGAGGGTGGATACTGCATAGAAAACACACATCATGGCTGCACTGTGCTGTCTCTTTGCATCAGTTGGGTGAGATTGGGGCAGGATTCATGTTTACCTACCTTCTCCCAGATGGTATTTCCCTGACTCCCAGCCAGGAGTCATCTACAGGTGGTGGGAGAGGGGTGCTAATGGTGCTGGTGTTGATGTCACCAATGATACTCAAGGCTTCCTTTAGCGCATGGTACATCCGTAACATCTCCTCACGCCGCTGCGCCTGCTCAGCAGACTCTTCCATCAGGACATTCTGGTCTGCACAGGAGTAGAGCTGAGCGAGGAGTTCAGAGTGAATGAAATCCTTAGTCTGTCAGGAAAGTGAAGATCAGGGACACCAGTTAGTCCTGCACTGAATTTCAATCCCCTTTACGAATGACAGCTAAACCACCCACCATAAAGTGAACAACCGGGATCACGGTTATGATCACAACCAAGCACTGGCCTGGGCACCAGATCATGTGAGAATTGCAGGATCAAACCTAGTTCCAGGCTCAGACCACAGGCCAAGGTCCAAATCCAAATGTGTTGACTCAAAGATGAATACGATAGCTCAAATCCAGGTCCAGGATCAGGCCTAACCCTCCTTGGACCTTCCCAACCAAGTTAGCCTCTAAGCTTGCCCAGAACACCAACTTCTGATAAAAATAAACGCTTAGGCCAATAGCATTCCCATATGGAGCCAACCAACAGGGAGGAGCTTGGCAACTATGACATAAAACAGCAGCTCTCCAGAACTTCACACACCAAATAGGTCCTTCAATGACAAAAAGTGACTTCATTTCTGAAGATATGACCCTGATCCTAAGGAGATGTTGCAGTAAGGCCTCTGGTTGGAAGGATGAGTGTAAGATTGGATTCTCTCACTTGCCGCACTAGGAATGATTTGTTCAGGAATAGCAGGTGAAACAAAAAAGGTGACAATGATACATAGAGCTCAACAGTCTAAATGCTATTCTCTCCTGGGCAGGGTGGATGGGTGAGGGGTCTTAGTAAGGGTATACTCCTTAAAATACCTAGGAACATTGTTTTAATATAGTTTACCCAAAACTCAAATTTTTCATTATTTACAAATTAGAGACATTCTGGGTTCTCAACTATATACATTTCCTATAAGTTCTGATAAGGACTTATTAGATGTAATTTTTAATTTGAAACCTTTTTATAATGGTTCAATATCCAATATTATGGTATGTTGTTAGGAATGAGAAACGTTCCTATAGGAAAAATTAAAAATTACAGACTTCAATTTCTGAGGAAACTTGGAATGAAATTTTTAAATTGGTTAAAACTTCATCATTATGTGCCCGTCATTCCCTTTTACAATTTAAAGTGGTTCATAGGGCTCACATGTCTAAAGATAAGCTATCTCATTTTTATTCAGATCTATCCCCTTTCTGTGACAGATGTAATAATGGAGAAGCTTCATTAATTCACGTGTTTTGGACATGTCTGAGCCTCGAAAGATACTGGAAGGAAGTACTACAAACTTTCTCAGTACCTTTCAAAGTAAATTTTAAGCCTAACCCTTTGACCGCATTATTTAGTATTGTTGGAGGAAAAGACTTTATTTTGGAGACACCTAATTTGCATATTTTGGCTTTTACTTTTCATATAGCTAGGAGGGCGCTCTTGCTTAAATGGAAAGATTCTGTTCCGCGTACTCATGCTCAATGGTTATGGGATGTTATGTCGTGCTTAAATTAAGAGAAGATCCGATGTTCAGTTTTTGAATCTACCCATGACTTTTGTACATTGTGGGGACCATTTTTGAGTTATTCTCAAAACCTTTGATTTGTTGTAAAAGTACAGATGGTGGCTAATAATATATTTTATTTTATTATAAGGGTACTTTTCCCCCCTTTTTTCATGCTTTTCCTAACAGCTCTGACTTTGGTAATGGGTTTAGATTTTTCTTCTGTATAACAAAATTATTATATTTCAATATTATGATTTAATTTAATTTTTATGATTATAGGGTTTTGTGATTGTAACTGTATTTTTAATACAATGTATTTGGTTCTATTTTATTTTTTCTTTTGACTTACAATATATATCTTCTTGTACTCTGTATTCCTTTATGCAGAAACTAATAAAATATTGAAAGAGAAAATACCTAGGAACATTGTTTTAAACATAATTCAGACATTATCCTCCAAGTCTGTCTCTTTTAAAGTTCAAAAGATAACAACGAAGACAACAATGAAATTAACTCAGGTTATATGCATTTTGACATTAAGAAAGATTTGCATTTACATTCATAAACTCTAGACATCCCATTAGTCTTCTGGCAGCACCTCCCAAACCAGCCCGCTCCTGGATTGGGAAGGACAGCACCTGCATGGGAACATGACCAGTCCCAGTTCTCCCTCTCACACCATCCCAACCAAAAGATACTGTGTCAGTGCTCGGTCAAAATGCAGGAACCACCAAGATCTTCTCAACACTATCCCTGGATGGGTAATAAATGTCTTTCTTTGACAATGGTGCCTGCAACTCAAGAATAAATTTCAGAAAGATTAGTGGCTTCGCCTCTGCTCTCCCAAGTTCTTTCTCACAAACTGGGGCCCCTTCAGACATTTTCTTCAGTAAATGCAAGGAACCAAAACTGGTGCTCACATTGATGATCATGAGATGCATGATTGTCTTGGGCATGAGGTCTCGGATGGTCTTGTTGACAATACCCATGTACGAGTCAACCAGGTTGCGGATGGTCTCCACCTGCCTCTCCAGCTGGGGGTCCATCGAGTGCATGAAATTGTCCCCAGAGCCATTCTCTTCATTCTCGGTTTGCTGCTTATGAAGGGGGAAAAGAAATATTAGGTTGTCGCCACAAATAAACTAAAAATTTCAGTGAATCACTCTGCTCTTTAAAGGCTCCAGGAGAAGGGACATTCTCTCCACTGGAGGCACCGGAGTCTCCTTGTGTAAACAGTTGAACATCCTTTTGGAAAGGAGGCAGTGATCAGAGTCCAGTGTCAATATAACCTTAGAAGAGGTTTTTGACCTTTAGACCTATCTGATGTTACTAAAAAGCAGAGATTTTCTAAGAGACTCTTCCAAGATATGACTTGTTTCCAGGAATGCTATAAACTAAATCATAAACACAACACCAACAGAATATATCCTAAGTGTAGTTAGGCCCTTATAATTATTCACATGGTCCTGGGATACTCACAGAACTTACACATAGTACTGATATTCCCAGAGAATGGTCATGAATGTCAAAGCCTTCGGGAGTAAACCCTGAGAGAAAAATCTGGAGCTGGAGTCCCTTGGGCAGTTCTATGTTGAGTTCAAGGCTAATCGGTAACTGCTGCAACACCGCTGGTGCTAAACTGTATCGGTCTCTGCCATTCCTTTGGGTTCATTGGATGCGTGGAGAGGGGAAGCTTGCTCTCCATATTGCACTGCTCTGGTTTGCGTATCTAGACCGCTAGGATGCAATATCCATGGTTGACCTTGACTGGCGAATGCCTTATCATGGTCACAAATCACTTGCATAGTCCTTAAATCCACTGAAATTCATTGTAATTCCTCAGACCTCTAAATATGCTTACAGCCTCTAGGCACCACCTAAGGATATTTATAGACACCAGTGAGGCTGGATCCCCTACCAGCTAAGACACACTTCCCCTGTCACTCATCTGCCCATCCTGTCCTACCCATATTAAATCTGGCAATATGAAATAACTCCTCATTTAATAATATATGCTTCAAACTAAATTTCTTCTTTAATATTTTTTGAAAATAGAACAGAGAATTCTTTTTGTTGTATTTTCTAGAATTAATTATTTTCATTTATATTAAACCCCACTGTGTGGAGGTTTACCGTGGCTGATCTCACCCAAGCTAAGAAGGGTCAAATATAAGAAACGTTTCTCTCAATATGGATACTTTCTTTGAGCTAAATTTCTAGTCAAGAATGGAACAACAAAGGCTCTTTCATCTCACCTAACCAGCTAATTCCACAGACTGTGTATAACCTTGCCTTCTCATGAACTCCATCTATAATATTTACTCTCTTGAGGGAAAGTAGTGTAAATAGTTTCTAATTCCCAAAGGAAGTGCTGCATAAATTCAGAAATGTTCAACCACCCTCTCCCTGCACAGATTCGGCCTTTGCTCCTCCCAGGCCATTTCCCTTGCATCCCACTCAGCTACTATTGTGCCATATAAAGAATATCATTGAAGTATTAGAAAGGGTAGAAGTTGAGAGTCCATTTCTAAGGCTAAGGAGAACAGAGCAGAGCCTTTGTGTCAAGATGAGGATTATGAAGGAGGTGAAGGGAGATCTTATCATTCAGAGGACTATGATATCTTGGACGTTCAGTTGCTGAGTATATTCTACACCACGATCAACAGATTCTTGGAAACCAGTCTAAGGTTTGGAAGTCACTGAAGGAATACCTTCATTCATTTTCACCAGAGCACAAGAAACCCGGGGAAGGCCCCAGGGAATGAATAGTATTTCTTTCACAATTGCCAGCTCCAGCGTGATTTAATTCCTAGAGGGACCATCAAACCACTTTGCTCCCTCACTCATACCATTAGTCAGCTGACAGATTCATCTTCACAGTGCTCCTGTTCCCCACAGCTGATTGGAAAGCAAGCACAACTTTTTCTTAACCATTGGATGATTACTGGCTGTCAATCAATCAAAATGTCCCCACCCTCCAATTGCCTACACTTGTGATATGATTTCAGGGATTCATAGTTAATTTCTAGTCATCTCCAGGATGTTCCTAAAGCATTAGCAATCCTTTCATTGTGTAGACTCTGGTAATTGTGCATTCCAAGTTCTGAGGAAGTGAATGTTTCATCTCAGAAACAGCCAGATTTACACAATTTATTCTCCAAGCCACCTCACAGTTTTTATGACATTGTTCTTAATCACCAACCAAAGTTTCCTGTTATTAAATGCATCAGTTTCCAATATTGAGTCACAACTAGTTGGAAAAACATGTTGATATTCAGTGTCCCATCTTTGTAAATGAAGGGGGGGTGTGGTATTGGAGTGAGGCAGTAATGTCTACATGGGTGGCCCCTCCAACTCTGGGACAGGAAAGGAGGACTGCTTCTCACAGCAGTACAGATGTTACCACAGAGAGCAATCTCAGCTTGGAGTGCACATCACCAGTCTTGTCCAATGCTTGCCACACAGCACATGTACCTAGACGGGAATCTTATCTGGATTTTTGGAAATAATAACTGGATTATAGGCACTACTATCAGATATGTGATCATAATAGTCATGCTTATAGCAAATATGCTTGTGATCTTAATAAGACAGTAGGATTCTTTTTTTAAACCAGTGTGAATAGTTTACCTTTTTGACTATTGAATGGAAGCAGATGATTGTTAAATAAAATATGCATTACCTCACCTAAGTGAGATGTATTTACTCTAAAATGGTGAGAAGCAATTCAAATAATGTGTCCACAGCCACGGATTTGACAAGCCAATACGTTCTGGTGCACACAATCCTCTACCACGAAGACAATGGTGAAGAACACATCATAAACAGAGCATGCACTGTATTAACCACTGGGCATGCAACTCACACTGACTTCAGACAGGGAAGCACGGCAACCATATCAAGGACACAGGCAAATAACAAAATTAGTTCTAGGTCATGCAAATCAAATACAGACAGGCACAACCAGAGGTAGAGCAAAAGAAATAAGCAGTAACTCTGAAATCAGAGAGAAGGAAACTGTTTCAGAAAGGAGGGTAAGAGAGATAAACCAACTTACATTTTCCTTATCCTGGTCATAGGTGATGCAAATTAAACCAATTAAAGGAGGAAGAAAATTCATTTATTCAATTAATCACCCGTTTAGCAACAAGGAGCAAGTAGAAAAGAACAAATGAATGGACAAGCAGAGCAGTGTCAGAGGCATTCTATGCACAGCAGACCCATCAATGAAACAGGACACAGGAAGTAATCACTGCAACAGGGTCAGCTTTTACAGGTTTTATTTTAAGTTCAGAATTCCAGCACCTCAAAGTACAAAATAAATTAATGATTGAAGTCACCATATACTATCCTGTGATTTATTTGCATGAACTTTATTCCTCCTGTATTTTCTATTCTAAAGGGCTGTGATCAATGTTGCTGGCACTTCTAATCCAAAGCAACACATACGCACACACACACAATTTTGGAGAATCTGAACAGGTCAGGCAGCAGCTATGGAAAAGAGTAAACAGTCGTCATTTCTGGCCAAGATCCTTTTTCAAGTCAAGTCAAGTGACTTTTTATTGTCATTTTGACCATAACTGCTGGTACAGTACATAGTAAAAATGAGACAATGTTTTTTCAGGACCATGGTGTTACATGACACAGTACAAAAACTAGACTGAACTACGTAAAATCAACACAGAAAAAAAAACTACACTGGACTACAGACCTACCCAGGACTGCATAAAGTGCACAAAACAGTGCAGGCATTACAATAAATAATAAACAGGACAATAGGGCAGTAAGATGTCAGTCCAGGCTCTGGGTATTCAGGACTGAGAAGGAAGGGAGAAGATCTGTTGTGATATGGTCCCTCCTCTTTTTCTGGTCTAAAACGAGAAAATCTGCAGATGCTGGAAATCTGAGCAACACACACAAAATGCTGGAGGAACTTGGCAGGTCAGGCAGCATCTATGGAAAAGAGTACATTCAACATTTTGGCCCCATAGATGCTGCCTGACCTGCTGAGTTACTCTAGCATTTTCTGTGTGTTGCTTTTTCTGGTCTAGCCTGTTCTGCAAAGCCACAACTGCCATGTTAGGCCAAGAGGCTGTGGAAATCTTCACTGCCCCAAGTGTAACCCTGCCCTCACTATACCAACAATCGTTCATGACGGAGGCAGGAGCCCTGGATGGGTTTTCTGCTTCTCTGCTATAACCAGTGCTGGAGTAGGCTCTGAGAGAAAGAAGGTAGCTCTGATTCAGAAATCCCCACTCTCTTTCTGTATACAACATAAATTGCTTTAATTTTGCAATTGCTGATGACACCGCTGGGCATTTGGGAAATTCGGTCAATGATACTGGTCAAGCATCTTCAGTTGGCTTCAGTAAACATTTACTCTGTAAATTACAACAGCTAGAGCTCCTCAATGGAAGATTGTCAGTATACCCCAGTGTGGAATCAAACCAGAAGTGTGTCACAGAAAGGAAGGCGTGCTGAAATTCAGTGAAGTTGCAGTGTGAGCTGCAGATCTCCCTTTAAATGAGAATATCCACATCACAACGGAGAATCTCAAGAATTTCGTTTCTTGCCACAGGAATTCTGTTGGCTGACTTGGGATGTCTATCCTGATTTGTGATTCTTTGAGCTCACTGTGGCTGGGAAATGAAGCAATCCTTCTCTCTGTCACTCAGTCTCTCTCTCTCTCTCTTATACACATAGAATCAAAGAGGCATACAGCAATACAGCACAAATACAGGTTCTTCGGCCCACTGGGCCCATGCTGTCCACAGTGCCGACCCAGCTAGTCCCAACTTCCTGCATTTGGCCAAGCTCCACCACTCCATGTATCCACCTAAGTGCTTCAAAATGATACCAGTGTAACTGCCTTAGCCTCTTCCTCTAACGGCTCAATCATTTACTCTTTACCCTCTCTGTGAAGAAGTTGCCCTTCATGTCCCTTTTCCACTCTCACCCTAAACTAACCTATGCTCCTCCCTGTGTTTGAATTTCCCTAACTCTTCTCTGGACACAGATTTCTATCACTCTATCTGTCCATCTCTCTTTCTCCCTCTCCTCTCTCCCACGACCCCAAAGCAATCAGTGATCATGCACACAGGTACCACACAGCATCTTTCACTCTTTTAGTGTCTTCCAGTTCTGATGAAGAATCGCAGGTCTGAATCATGAATTCTGTTTTTCTTTTCACAGATGCTGCCTGGCCTGCTGAGTATTTCCATCATTTTCCGTTCTTATTTTGACTTCAGATTTCCAGAATCTCCTACATTTTTCTTTGGGTACAGTAATATTCGAATCAGAGCAAAGTTCCCTCTGGAAAATCGCCCCGCCCCTATCCACCTTTCCCCTCCCCTACCCAATCTCCACTCCCACCATCACTACTCACCAGCCACAACTGCCTGTTTGTATTCCATTTCCCATCACCAGTTAGCTCTATGACTTCTCTCTCTCTGACGAAGGTTGCCAAATCTCTGGCATAATTAGGAATTTTATTGTGAACTTGAAACTAGAAGGGCGGATCTGCAGTGCTCGTTTCACTGAGGCGCAGAATAAAGCCCTTCATCCCATTCCATTACAAAGAATCTAGATTTGAATATGAATCAGTCTTATGACCTACTGCAAACCTCCTTCCCCACCCCACAGCTCCTCGAGACCAGGGCTGAACCTCCGCCAGCAGTGTTGGTGTGATATGTACAGTCGGCCCTCCTAATCCGCGAATTCCACACGCGCAAATTCAACCAACAGTGAATCACAGAAACCCGGAAGTGCTCTTCCAGCACTTGTTGTTCGAGCATGTACAGACTTTCTTTTCTTGTCATTATTCCCTAAACAATGCAGTATAACAACCATTTTACACAGCATTTACATTGTATTAAGTATTATAAGTAAGCTAGAGATGATTGAAAGTGTACAGGAGGATGTGCGTAGGTTATCGTGGATCAGGATTTTTAAAAATCGGAAGTTCTCTCAATAAGTAAGTCGGAAAAGGAACAGCCGGTATTATTTAGCATCAGTTAGTCAAACGTTTGTCTTAGTATATAGTATATATTTTACCTTTCTATGCATATAAAACACTTAAGAATATATGTTTCAGTGCCGGGCTCGGGTTCCCGAGTTCGATCTAGTGACAGATCGCTATCGAGTGCGCTCTCCACCATGCCGTGTTGATGTGGAGGATCAAAAACACAAAACCCCATAATTAAACCACTGCATTGCTTAGTAATAATTATAGCTTTCATCGGGCAGAGCCTTTCTCACTCCACACACAAAATGCTGGTGGAACACAGCAGGCCAGGCAGCATCTATAGGAAGAAGCACTGTCGACGTTTTGGGCCGAGACCCTTCGTCAGGACTAACTGAAAGGAAAGATAGTAAGAGATTTGAAAGTAGTGGGGGGAGGGGGAAATGTGAAATGATAGGAGAAGACTGGAGGGGGTGGGATGAAGCTAAGAGCTGGAAAGGTGATTGGCAAAAGTGATACAGAGCTGGAGAAGGGAAAGGATCGTGGGACGGGAGGCCTCAGGAGAAAGGTGGGGGGGGGGCACCAGAGGGAGATGGAGAACAGGCAGAATGATGGACAGAGAGAGAGAGGGAAAAAACAAACAACTAAATATGTCAGGGATGGGGTAAGAAGGGGAGGAGGGGCATTAACGGAAGTTAGAGAAGTCAATGTTCATGCCATCAGGTTGGAGGCTACCCAGCCGGTATATAAGGTGTTTTTCCTCCAACCTGAGTGTGGCTTCATCTTGACAGTAGAGGAGGCCATGGATAGACATATCAAAATGGGAATGGGATGTGGAATTAAAATGTGTGGCCACTGGGAGGTAACTGCTTTCTCTGGCGGACCGAGCGTAGGTGCTCAGTGAAATGGTCTCCCAGTCTGCGTCAGGTCTCACCAATATATAAAAGGCCACACCAGGATCACCGGACGCAGTATACCACACCAGCCAACTCACAGGTGAAGTGTCGCCTCACCTGGAAGGACTGTCTGGGGCCCTGAATGGTGGTGAGGGAGGAAGTGTAAGGGCAGATGTAGCACTTGTTCCACTTACAAGGATAAGTGCCAGGAGGGAGATTGGTGGGAAGGGATGGGGGGAGGAACGAGTGGACAAGGGAGTCGCGTAGGGAGTGATCCCTGTGCAAAGCAGAAAGAGGGGGGAGGGAAAGATGTGCTTGGTAGTGGGATCCCATTGGAGGTGGCGGAAGTTACGGAGAAACATACAATGGACCTGGAGGCTGGTGGGGTGGTAGGTGAGGACAAGGGGAACCCTATTCCAAGTGGGGTGGTGGGTGGATGGGATGAGGGCAGATGTGCAGGAAATGGGAGAGATGCGTTTGAGAGCAGAGTTGATGGTGGAAGAAGGGAAGCTCCTTTGTTTAAAAAAGGAAGACATCTCCTTCGTTCTGGAATGTAAAGCCTCATCCTGAGAGCAGATGCGGTGGAGACGGAAGAATTGTGAGAAGGGGATAGCATTTTTGCAAGAGACAGGTCCCATCCTGTCTCTTGCACTCACAGCTACCTGGACTATTCCTCTTCCCACCCTGTCTTAACCAGGATACTATTGAATGTCAGAGCAGGTTTAATATAGCAACTCCAGCTTCTTTTCCTTCTGTTTAACAACAGCTTGCAGCTATAGAGCACCTTTCATAGAACACACAACTGCCATGATGTTGTGTCGACCTTTAAACCTACTCCAAGATCAGTCCAATCCTTCTGTCTTAAATAGACCTCCATTTTCCTTTCATCCGTGTGCCTTGCTAAGGGTATCTTAAATGTCCACAATGGATCATCTTCTGCCATCACCCCTGCATGCATTGCATGTACTTCCCACTCTCTATGTTAAAACTCGATCTCTGTCATCCCTCCCTATACCTTCCTCTAAGTCCTTAAAAAGATGTCCTCTGGTATCAGCCTTTTCCAACCCGAGAAAAGGTACTGGCTGTCCACTCCATCCATGCCTCTTATCACCTCTATCAAGCCTCCTTTCATCCTCCTCCCGAGCGGCAAAAGCAATAGGACTACATTCAGACAAACCGACTGGGAACATCGACTATCTATCTCCTCTGCCTAAGCTGCTGAGTTTCTCCAGCACTTTGTGTGTGTAATAATCAGACGAGATCTGATACTGAACCATGTAAGGAGATGTTCAGAAAGGAGAGGTAAGGTCATGGTTAGATGGATGGATAAAGAAATAGGAAAGATAAATGGAGATATACAAAGTTCAAAATAAATGTACTATCAAAGTACATATATATCACCATATACAGCCCTGAGATTCATTTCCTTCTTGTGGGCATACTCAATAAATCTATAGAACAATAATCATACCAGGATCAATGAAAGACTGCTCAACTAAGACATTCAACCAGAATGCAGAAGACAACAAATCTTGCAAATACAAAAAGAAGAAACAATAATAAATAATCAAGTAATAAATATTGAGAACATGAGATGAGACATTGAAAGTGAGTCCATAGGTTGTAGGAACAGTCAATGATGGGGGAGGTGAAGTGGAATGAAGTTATCCCCTTTGGTTCAAGAGCTTTATGGTTGAGGGGTAGTAACTGTTCCTGAACTTGGTGATGTGAGTCCTGAGGCTCACAGAAAGAGAAAGACATTGGGAGTGGGAATTCTAGAGAAATGCTAGGCACCTGTGGTCATGACCACCACCACTAGTGATGTAATTAAAACCAAGGAAGTGTATTGATGCAACATTGAGGAGCAGGGACATCCCAAACAGTTACTAAATGAAAGAATCCAATGTTCTCTTGCAATGCACACCATGGCTTCAGATTTCCAGCATAATTTGAGGGCCCTTATCTGCCACACATGGGCAAGTTCTATTTTTGGGTTCTGGGAAGGGCATCTGGAGAAATAATGGCAACGTGTTACTTACTAGGTAATAGGTTTCTGGCAGAAAACTTTAACGAGAGGAATATCCTCTGAATATATTCCCTACCATGTGGACGGACAGGTACTGTAAGCTGGATAACATGTCGAACTTCAGGCTTTAGGCAAGTTCAACGCAATTTGGTGCTTAAATTATTAGTTTCTGACTCTTAAGGAATGCCGGCATGGCCACATTTCTCGGTTTCTCCACTTCAGTGGCTGTCTTACATCTCCAGGGACTAGGGTTCAATTCTGACCTTAGGTGCTGTCCTTGCGGTTTGTCTGTCCCCCCACGACTACATGGCTTTCCCCAGGTCTGCTGTTAAGCTAATTACTTATTGTAAACCACCACTTAGTTGAAGGTTAATGCCTAAAAAAGGGTTAAATTATTTTAATGGACATCTGCGTGAGAGATACAAAGAAATAAGAAGAGGATGAATGGGATTGCTCTGCTAGGAGCTGGCATGGACGTGATGGGCCAAATGACCGCATGCAATATTGTACTGTATGAGAAGTCTTTTGTGGGCACTTCGAGTCAAAGAGGATTCAGAGGTGGCCGTGCAGCATCTAACTGGATTCACAAATAGGTCAAACGGGTTTGGGTGGCAGATTCCATACTGTGTCTTGCATCTTTCACAGTCTTTACCCTGAACAGGGCAATAATTGTAAAAGCGAGCAAAAAAAAAAATTCCATCGGTCAGGCAGCATCCATGGAGGGAAATGGACTGCTAATCTTTTGGGTAGAGACCCTGTATCTCTCTAGATGACCAGAAACTTTGATTGTTTTGGAGTCCAAATGAACAGTCTCGATCTGAAATATCAACTGATCATCTTCCGTTTTGCAGTTTTGAGCTTTGGTCCAGATTCCAGCATCTGCAGTCTCCACTGCCATTATGATATAAGAACATAATTAAGATCCAAATTATGTTGCCTGTAAGGAGTTCTCCATGTGACCTCGTGGGTTTCCTCCGGGTGCTCCGGCTTCCTCCCACATTTCAAAGATGTACCAGTTGGTAGGTTACTTGGTGATGTAAATTGTCCTGTGATTGGGTTGGGGTTAAATGGGGGGACTGCTGGACAGCACGGCTCGAAGGGCTGGAAGAGCCTATGCTGCGCTGTTTTGCAATAAATAAATAGACAGACAAAGAGTGCAAGAAAGGACAGTAGGAAAAACCTTGAAACGTGGATAAAGGTACAGAGAGCTATCATGTCAGGAAAAGAAAAAGGAGAAGGAAATGACATAAAGATAAAAAGACAAAAGGGAAAGAACAAAAGAATGTGAAGTTAGGAGAAAAGAAAAAAACTGGAAAGAAAGAGAGAGAGCGGAGAATAAGGAAGAGCAGTTAACATTTTGGAAAGGACTTCTTATTGACAGTAACTAGCAGGTCCCACCCTGTCACACTCCCTCAGAGGCAGGCAACTCAGAAATGAGTCTCCAGCATTTTATGTTTACGTTCAATGTAAAGTGTTTATGTGTTTTATTGTTTGTATGTCTCTGTGTTTTGCTTTAAAAGAAAATAAAATAACAGTGACCTCAGCCCCTTTCCATGGTTGTTTACTAGATGCTGCTGTGCTGTAGTGAAGTAGTGATGTTGACCAGATGGAAGCAATGGAAAGAATGACAGAGTTTCCTATTGTACAGAGTCCCAGGCAAAAACATTCAGCACAGGGACCCTGCCAGATTCCAATCAGCAGCATAATCTAACATTAAGAGAAGGGAAGGTCAGTGGGAAGGTGGGAGAAGGGGAGGTAAGATGTGAAGTGGAGGGAGGTCCTGACATACAAATACCTCCACATAAATTTTTGGGCAGAGGTTGCATGTCTGACTAATGCTGAATAATTTCCCTGTTGAGTGGGGCCTGCCTTCACTCTGGACACTTTGGCAGTGGTCCCAAGGTGTGAGGATTTTTGAACACTCTCTTAACACAGTAACAAGTTAGATGCTGGAACAGACCACTCCACCACCCACCCACCCCAACTCTCTCTGCCAACAAATGACTTGCCAATCTATAAGCACATCAATAATTATTAAGTATTAACAAAATGGCTCTGTAATCCTAAAATGCAGGCTTTCCTTACCTCCTGAAGCCCCTCCTTTCTGATTATAACTAAACACTTCAGATAATAACATGATTAAGAAGCGCACATTTCTATTTTGCCCTTTATTTCCTCATGCTGACTCAAAGAGCTTGCCACCTAATGAGGTACTTGAGAGCCAATGAGGAATGTGACAGCTAATTTGTGCACAGCAAGCTCCCACAAGCAACAATGAGACACTGACCGGGTGATCGGGGTTCAATGCAACATAGGGAACAACGTCCCCCTGTGGAAGAATCTCCAGCACGGAAGGGCACCTTTGGGCTCGCTGAATCTACAATGGACCTGATCCTACTTCCAAAGACTCCAAGTCTTGAGCGATTCCCAGTACATATTAATGTGATGACAGTTTGTGCCTCCCAACCCTGTCAGGCAGTAGGTTCCAGACGTTCTCTCCCCCTTGGACAGGAAAAATCCCCACCCAATCCTTCTACTAACTAACATAAATCATGCCCCTCAGTCACTGACCTCTCTGCCGAGGATTCCTACTATTCACTCTACGTGGGCAATTGTACTGATATTGAAAGAGGGCCAAAATTATTATTTGTATATTTTATTATTTATTATTATATTAATTATTGTATTATAATAATTACATTATAAAATGATTATAAAATATTAGCCAAATTGCCTCATATATAAAATAATACCATAGCAACCTTTACATCTACACAAGACAGGACCAGGCTTCAATAGCCTTTTGACATACAAGGCCTATAAGGCTCTGCAAGAAGATTTTGGCACTAACTCCCATGGTATTGATGAGAGCTTGAATTATGATTTCGGGTCTCTGAAGTGGGGACTTGAGCCTACGACAGCCTGAGAGAGATGCAAGACTTGTATCCACAAGACTTAGCAACTGCTCTGCACATGACTGGAAGAAACTGCAGAGAGTTGTGGACGCAGCTCAGCACTTCACAGAAACCAGCCTCCCCTCTATGGACTCCCTTTGTACTACTCGCTGCCTCAGTAAAACAGCTAACATAATCAAACACCCCAGCCACCCCAGGTATTCTCTCTGCCACACCCTCCCCTCAGGCAGAAGTTATAAAAGACTGAAAACATGAACCACCAGACTCAATGTCAGGTTTTACCTCACTACTGTCAGACCGCTTATACAGTAAGATGCACTCCTGGCCTCACAATCCACCAGGTTATGATCTTGCACTTTATCATTTACCTGTGCAGCATTTTTTCAGTAGCCTTTGCACTTTATTCTACATTGTTATTGTTTTACCTTGTTCTAGCTTAATACACTGTGTAATGATTTGATCTGTACGAAGACTATGCAAGAGAAGCTTTTCACTGTATCTTGGTATCGTAAGAATCAGAATCAGGTTTATTATCACCGGCATGTGTCATGAAATATGTTAATTTAGCAGCAGCAGTTCAATGCAATAGATAATCTAGCAGAGAAAGAAAAAAATAATAAATAAAATAAAACATAACAATAAATAAACAAGTAAATCAATTAGACATATTGAATAGATTATTAAAAAATGTGCAAAAACAGAAATACTGTATATTAAAAAGGTGAGATAGTGTCCAAAGCTTCAAAGTCCATTCAGGAATCGGATGACAGAGGGGAAGAAGCTGTTCCTGAATCGCTGAGTGTGTGTCTTCAGGCTTCTGTACCTCCTCCCTGATGGTAAATGTGAGAAAAGGGCATGCCCTGGGGGCTAGAGGTCTTTAATAATGGACGCTGCCTTTCTGAGACACACTCCCTAAAGGTGTCCTGGGTACTTTGTAGGCTAGTACCCAAGATGGAGCTGACTAGATTTACAACCTTCTGCAGCTTCTTTCGGTCCTGTGCAATAGCCCCTCCATACCAGACAGTGATGCAGCCTGTCAGAATGCTCTCCATGGTACAACTATAATAGATTTTGAGTGTATTTGTTGACATGCCAAATCGCTTCAAACTCATCAATGTATTGGGACCAGGTTAGATCCTCAGAGATCTTGACACCCAGGAACTTGAAGCTGCTCACTCTCTCCACTTCTGATCCCTCTATAAGGATTGGTATGTGTTCCTTCATCTTGCCCTTCCTGAAGTCCACAATCAGCTCTTTCGCCTTACTGATGTTGTGCCAGGTTGTTGCTGTGGCATCATTCCACTAGTTGGCATATCTCACTCCTGTACACCTTCTTGACACCAGCTGAGATTCTACCCACAATGGCTGTACTATGAGCAAATTTATAGATGGTATTTGAGCTATGCCTAGCCATACAGTCATTTGTATATAGACAGTAGAGCAGTGGGCTAAGCACACACCCCTGAGGTGCGCCAGTGTTGATCGTCAGTGAGGAGGATATGTTGTCACCAATCCGCACAGATTGCGGTCTTCCAGTTAGGAAGTCGAGGATCCAATTACAGAGGGAGGTACAGAGGCCCAGGTTCTACAACTTCTCAATCAGAATTGTGGGAATGATGGTATTAAATGCTGAGCTATAGTCAATGAACAGCATCCTGACGCAAGGGTTTGTGTTGCCTAGGTGGTCTAAAGCCGTTTGAAGAGCCATGGAGATTGCGTCTGCCATTGATCTATTGTGGTGATAGGCAAATTGCAATGGGTCCAGTTCCTTGCTGAGGCAGGAGTTCAGTCTAGTCATGACCAACCTCTCAAAGCAATTCATCACTGTCGATGTGAGTGCTACTGGGCGATAGCCGTTTAGGAAGCCCATACTATTCTTCTATGGCACTGTTATAATTGACCATAAGACCATAAGACATAGGAGCAGAATTAGGCCATCTGGCCCATTGAGTCAGCTCGTCATTCATTCATGGCTGATCCTTTTTTCTATCTCCTCCTCAACCCCAGTTCCTGGCCTTCTCCCAGTAACCTTTGATGCCATGTCCAATCAAGAACCTATCAAACTCTGCCTTAAATACACCCAACGACCTGGCCTCCACAGCTGCATGTGGCAACAAATTCCACAAATTCACCACCCTTTGGCTGAAGAAATGTCTCCGCATCTCTGTTCTGAAAGGGTGCCCCTCTATCCTGAGGCTGTGCCCTCTTGTCCTTAACTCTCCCACAGATTATCCACATCTTTCCACATCTACTCTGTCTAGGCCTTTGAAAGGTTTCAATGAGGTCACCCCTCACCCTTTTGAATTCCTGCGAGTACAGACCCAGAGCCATCAAATGTTCCTCATGTGATAACCCTGTGACAATAATAAACCAATACAAAACAATATTGAGCTATGACTAACCCATAAACCAGGGGTTCCCAACCTGGGGTCCATGGACCCCTCAGTTAATGGTAGGGGTCCATAACATAAAAATGGTTGGGAACTCCTGCCTGAACCTAAGGAAGAATGCATTCTGTTCTTTCTTTTTCCTTCATGAACTTTCTTTCTCTATAAAGTTTCTCATTGGCTCTTTCTGCTCTTTTTGATTAAATGGACTAGTTGGAGGCAAGATGATGAGTAGGGTGGTGAAGGGTCTGGGCCCAAAACATCGACTCTTTATTCCTCTCCATAGATTCTGTCTGACCTGTTAAGTTCCACACCAGCATTTTGTGTGTGTTACTCTGGATTTCCCGCATCTGCAGAATCTCTGATGTTTTCATAAGTAAGGTATTGTGTCAAGCCAATTGCCATCCCTCCTCTAAGCCTGCCGTTAGAAGTTGGTGCAGGGAGTACTCACCTATGCTTCAGGTCCCAGAGGTGTACAGAGTTAAAACAAGCAGAATCCTGTAATCGACCCCAATCTCAGTCCCTGCTTCCCCCTTCCACCACTAACCCAACGTAAATATGAACCAGATGTTACATCAGCAGAACTTCATGACTGGTCAGGTGGATGGGATTTTGAAATAATCTGCTGACTTAATGGACCACTTGAGTTAGGTACCACATTATTCCACAGTTAAACATGTTCTTCAGGGAAAGGGAGACAAAAAAGATGGGGACGTTAAATAATCCATCAGAGCTCAGAGTTCCCTCCCAGCTGTCCGGACACGGGGTGATCAGTGTTGCCACCAGCTGGTGATGCAATCACACTACTTTAGACCATAGGACCAGAAGATGCTGGAGCAGAATGAGGTTATTTAACTCATCGAGCCTGCTCCACTATTTTATCATGGCTGATTTATTTTCCCTCTCAACCCCATTCTCCTGCTTTCTCCCTGTAACCTTTGATCTCCTAACTCATCAAGAACCGTGTAAATATGTGCAATAACTTACCCTCCACAGCCATCTGTGGTAATGAGTTCCATAGATTCACCAATCTCTGACTAAAGAAATTCCTCCTCATCTCTGTTCTACAGGGATGTCCTTGTATTCTATGTTTCCTAGCCCTAGACTCTCCCACTATTGAAAATGTCCTCTCCACATCCACCCTATCTATGCTTTTCAATATTTGATAGTTTTCAGTGAGGTTCCCCTCTCACCCTTCTAACTCCAGTGAGTGCAGGCCCAAGGCCAAAAACACTCCTCGTCCATTAAAGCTGTTCATTCATGGAATCAGTCCTGTGAACCTGCTCTGGACCCTCTCCAATGCCAGCACATCCTTTCTTAGACATGGGGCCCAAAACAGATCACAATACTCCAAGTGTGTCTGACAAATGTTTATAGAGTCTCAGCATTACATCCTTGCTTTTATATTCCAGTCCTCTCAAAATGAATGTTATCATTGCATTTGCTTTTCTTGCTAATGACTCAGCCTTCAAATTTACCTTGAGGAAATCCTACACCAGGATCCTAAGATCCTTTGAACCTCTGATTTCTGAATTCGCTCCGCATTTAGATAGTAGTCTATGCCTTTATTTCTTCTACTAACATGCAAGACCAAACACTTCCCTTCACTGTATTTCATCTACCACTTCCTTGTCCATTCTCCTAATATGTCCAAGTCCTTCTGCAGGCTTCCTACTTCCTCAAAACTGCCGACCCCTCCTCTTATCTTTGCATCATCTGCAAATATGGCCACAGAGCTATGAATTCCATCATCCAAATCATTGACAAATAACATCACAAGTAGCGGATCCAACACTGACCCCTACAGAACACCATTAGTCTCCGGTAACCAGCCAGAAAATTCCCCCTTGATTCCCACCAGGCAGAGAAGCAAGTTCATCTGAGCTCTGTACAGTTCATTGTTTCAACTAAAGGCAGCAGCATCTCTCCACTGCACTGGATAACGTGTTAGCAGTGGGAGAAGGTCCAGTTCACAGAAACAGGTAACTCCCTAAAATTAGAACAACATTTTATTTCAAGCCCTGCAGACCTCTAGAAACAACTTTAATGACAGCAGCTTAGAAGTTCCATTAGGAAAATATTATTTGTGGCTGTTTTCTGTGTGTAAATATTTTTAAATGTTGGCACTTATCCCACCTGGCACTTCTTGTCGTGATTCACCATTGTGTGGACGAAATTTCCTTGCTGTAATTGAACCATGCAACGATGTCATCAACATACCTGTTGCGTGTTTCAGACTTCCCAAACATGAAATGGGACTAAAAGCTTACAACTTGCACCCTTCACCGTTCACTCACAGTTAGAACATAGGACATAGAACAGCACAGGCCATTTGGCCCACGGTGCTGTGCTGACCTACAATCAGTGGCCACTCCTGCTCATTAACGGAAATATCTAATCTGCCAATCATGTAGCAGCAAGTCGATGCATAAAAGCATGCAGGCACTGTCAACAGGTGCAGTGGTTGCTCAGACTGAACACCAGAATGGGGGAGAAATGTGATCTAAGTGACTTCGACCGTGGAACAATTGTTGGCGCCGGACGGGGTGGTTTGAGTATCTCAGCAACTGCTGATCTCCTGGGATTTTCATGCACAACAGTCTCTGGAGCTTACAGAGATTGGTGCGAGAATGAGGAACACCCAGTTCCATGGGCAAAACTACCTTGTGAGTGAGAGAGGCCAGAGAAAAATGGCCAGACAGGTTCAAATTGACAGGAAGGCAACCGCATCCCAAATAACCATGTGTTACAACAGCACCCCCGAACACTCAACCAGTCGAAACTTGAAGTGGATGGGCTACGGGAGCAGAAGATCACAAATGTACACTCAGTGGCCATTTTATTGGGTAATGGAGTGGAAACCAGTGTGGTCTTCTGCTGCGGTAGCCCAACTACCTCCTCAGGACATTCAAGAACATCACTGTTAACATGTTCCCCCACTCTCAAATGTCCTGGGGTCACCATTAGCTGTAAATCCAACAGGCGTGTCAGCATAAGTACCATGGTTCTGAAAACAGGACAGAGGCTAGGCATTCTGGACCCCAAAACTCAGTGTCTGCCTGGAGTGTAAGGTAGGTAATACCCTCCACTTGCCTGGATACCTTCAATAACTTGACCCAATCCAGCCCTCTTGGTTTTCACCACGCATTCTTCCCTGCATGAATAATGAACAGTGACCGCAGGGTGTGGGATCTAGAAAATATACAGGAATCACCCATGTACCTGACTCTGACAGCACCTTCTGAACTCATGACCTTGGTCACCAAGGGAGACAAGAGGCAGAGCCTCATGGGAACAATATTGTCCACAGGTACGGGAGGTACATCATCCTAACTTCTTGTTCCTGCCTCATTGCTGCGTCTAAATCCAGAACTACCCCTCCAACAACCTTAAGGGAGCACTTTCACCAGCAGATCAGGAAGGTGATCCAGAACCATCTTCTCAGGACCAATTACAAATTTCCTTACAACATAAAAGGAGTTCATTTGGCCCATTGAGTGTGTGCCAGCTTTCAGAGTAGTCCCACCAATCCTATTCCCCACCTTATTTCTCAGTAATCCATTCATTTTCACGCTCAGCATTTATTAAGGGACAGAAAATGTTAGCCCCACCAGCATCCCACAAAGTGAAAAAAATATACCAGGTCCTATTTCTAGTAAGCTGGAGAAACCACAAAAGTAATTCCTTAAAGTGAGGCAGTTCTAGTTCCAGCTTAGCAATTATTTTGGTGAATTCGAAATTGGCGTCAGGGCAAAACACAGAACCCATTCATGTAAGAAATGAGTGAAACCTATTTTCTTGTCAATGGCTTTTTAAGGAGACTCTGACATGCTTAGATCTATTTTATTAAGACTGATAATAAAACACATGTAGACACATAAAGATATATGTAACATTGTAAGAATATAAAAAACTTGCATTTGCAAATATATACTTAAAGACACATAAGTGCATGCAAATGTACAACAAATATGTTTTGCCTGCACATTATATCTAACGTATGTATTTTGCACATATGAAAAAGACATGCAAGCACATGCACACGGGTGCACACGTATGTGTATCTCAGGATACATACCCCGACTCTTTCAGGATAGACACCAGCTCGAAGGAATGAAGCCTTCCAACTATCCACCTCCTCCTGGGTTTCACAAGCCAGCTCCAGCTGCCGGTAATCCTTGTAAACATTTCTGTCAGAAAGAAAAGGAGTGGATGGAAAAGCTTCAAATTGGGAAGACTGCGAGTAGTAAACTAAAACGCTATTACGAGCATGGAGGTGTGTGTGTGTGTGTGGGGTGGGGGGGTTGGCTTGCTGTCTGTGATCACTGAGGGAGATGCGGCTCATTAATGGTATGGAGGGGCCACTGCACAGGATCAGAAAAAGCTGCAGGAAGTTGTAAACTCAGCCAGCTCCATCATGGGTACTAGCCACCCCAGCATCCAGGACACCTTCAAAAGGCGGCATCTGTCGTCAATGACCCCCATCAGTGAGGAGCTGCTCTCTTCTCATTGTTACCATCAAGGAGGACGTACAGGAGCCTGAAGATGCACACTCAGTGTTTCAGGAACTGCTTCTCCCCCTCTGCCATCAGATTTCTGAATGGACAATGAACCCATGGATGCTCTCTTACTGCATGACTTATTTAATTTCATTTTCTTTTTTATATATACTTATTGTAATTTATAGCTTTTATTATCATGTATTGCAATGCACTGTTGTCACAAAACAACAAATTTCACAGCATATGCCATTGATATTAAACCTGATTCTGGTGTCAAGTGAGGAACTCAGAATGCGCACCTGGGCAGAAGAGTTAAAGGAAAATGATGTCGATCAGAAAACCAGGTTGGTCTTGTAAATAGAGGGCAAAACCAAGACTCCTTTCAAACCAACTCAAGTCCACCTAAGCAACACCCCAAGCATCCTGGAGCTGTGCTAATATCTAAATTCTAGATTAGATTAGCTTTGTTTGTTAAATGCACATCGGAACATCGACGTACACAGTGAAATGCATCGTTTGTGTTTTTATTTGCTACGCACTGCGGGCAGCCCGCAAGCATCACCATGCTTCCTGTGCCAACATAGCAAGACCACAACTGAGTAACCCAAACCCAGATTTGCTTCTGGAATACGAGAGGAAACTGGAGCAGCCAGAGGAAGCTGATGTGGTCTCGGGGAAGAATGTACAACGTCTTTATAGACAGCAGCAGGAATTGAACCCTGACCTTCTGATTGCTGTCACTGACTGCTGCCTAAGGCAGGGCCAAAGGATAGGAGAGGTGAATAGAAAGGCCTCAACATCTCAGCTACTTCTCTCATAAATTATTAAAGCGATATCTGGTAGAAATAGAAATACATTAACAGTGGCAATGGAACAAAATACTTTGGAAAGCTATTATGTTATCAAGACCCACATTATGTGGCTTAGGGATGGCTGTGAAGGGCTTGGAAAGGCGATAGACTGGATAAGGTATGTTGTTTAAACTACTATTAAGGTGTAGGTGGTACCAGCAAGACGAGTATTTATTGTCCATTGCTAATCGTCCTTGACTGAGAGGCTTCAGAGTTTGCCCCAGAGGACAATTACAGTCATATAGCTGTAACTTTACATCATAAATCACATCTAGATCATAAATACAATTGTAGATCATTGGTCAAAAAGGAAAGGACTGCGAGGATGTATTTAATAGAGATACCTAGACAGTGAGTTAAACCAAGTAACAGTGGCAAAGAAATCAAAGACTTCGGAAGTTTGGAAAGATGTTGGAGTCGAGGAGGCATAATTGTTTTAACACAACCTTTAAGTTGGAGGTTTTGAACTTTAATATCAATTCATCATCACCATTATTGAAACTACTTTTTTCAAATTCCAAAGTAATGCCTTTGAATTCCCCAGCGCCGATAATGAGATTTGAATTTCATCATTTGGTCTTTGGAGGACTGATCAGTATTTTAACCACTATGTTTCGAGAACTGTTAGCTCTGCTCTCATAGTTCTTGATAATTAGGAATCTGATTAAGCTCCAGGCTTTGGCTTGGATCCATCAAACCGTTCTTTCTTTCATAATGTACAGAGTTAACTTATGTATGTCAAAATTACCCCTTCCTCTGATGGAAGGGATTTGCAACATGCCTAAAAAGTACTTGACAACTTTCCAGGAGGGAGATTATTAGGTGAGCTAAAAATGGTGGAGTTTCTGGGCAAAAAATGGTTGCAGCTAAGCTGTTGTCTGATTGAAATAAAGCAGTTGGTAGAAGAGAGAGATCAGGAATGGACCTCTTCAGTCCTGTTGCCCGATTCAAACTCACAGGTAATATATCTCAATGACACTCTCCTCTTCTCATCCCATATCCCTTAATCAAAGATCAAGGATCAAGTTTATTCACCGTATAAATTTACATACATTGGGAAATTGCTGTGGTGTCTTGGCATTACATGCAACAAAACGTTCCACAATTATGCAGAATAAACAATTATATAAAAATTGAGTTAGAAGTACAGATATAGCATAAAATCCACATTAATACATAAAATCATCATGTATTTACAATGTAAGCAGCATTATAAAAAGTGGTTAAAGTGTTTACGGTGCAGTGACTGAGGTAGTAGGTGGGGAGAGAGGTGAGGGGCTAACTATCTATCCATTTGACTTGATCAGATTAATTGCTCGGTGGAAGAAACTTTTAAGATGGTGTGATGTTCTTAAGGTCAAATAGCAGGAAGAGTTAAGCCATAAGGCTTCACGTAACAAGGTCAGACAATCTTCCAACCCAGCAACTCCAAGAAGTTGAGTCAGGGTAGAAGAGTTAGGAAGTGTTGGTAGTGCCCTGGCACTAGTACTGGAACTGCTTTCTTTTCCTTCTTCGGCCGTCCCTTGGAATCAAGGAAGTGTTGCTTCCACTCTGCCTGTGTGGCAACCGATGAGGTCGATGTGGCAACCAGGTGGGGCAGGAGGTGGCTGAGAGGGTCAAGAGAATAGGACATTTGTGAAATGGCATGCACCTCTTGACACCCAAAGGGGCTTCTGTGAGCTCCTGAGCTTTTTAGCGTCATCCTAAATCAGAATTGGGTTTAGTATCACTGACATACAGTATGTTGTGAAACGTGTTGTTTTGTGGCTGCAGCACAGTGCAATACACAGAAACTATAAATTACAATAACTATATATTTAAAATTAAACTAAATACGTAGTGCAAAAATAGAGTGAAAATAGTGAGGTAGTGTTCATGGGTTGGTTCAGAGTCTGATGGCAGAGGGGAAGAAGCTGTTCCTAAAACATTGAGTGTGTGTTCAGGCTCCTGTACCTCCTCTCTGGCGGTAGCAATAAGAAGTGAGAATGTCCTGCCTTCTACTGACTATTTTATTTCAGTTTAACTGCCACCCACTTTTTGCCCAGAATCTCCACCTTTTTGAGCTCAACTAACATCTTCTCATGTGGAAAGTTGTCAAACTTAGTAGGCATGTTGCAAATCCCTTCCTCCTATCAGATGAAAGGGTCCTTTTGACGTACGTAAGTGAACACTTTGTACATAATGAAATACTGCTTCAATTTCACTGATCTTAAGTTAGGGATTCCCAGGAATTGTCAAAACATGACATTTCCTTCAAGGAGGTTTTATGCACCTCCTTGAATCTCTACCTCAATCCACTCTTCTTGTGATACAGCTTGGAACAGAGTGCCTGATTCGGCAGTCTGGTGCCAAGCAGGCGAATGACAAGGCCTGCATTGTGGAGCCGACTAGGTGAAATCAAGCTCTCAGTGTTGGGGACATTGACCTGGTGAACACTCTGACAGTAGTTAATTTATCCTGCCAGAGAATTTGGGATGCTTCATGGAGATAATGTCGTTTACCTCTCTCCAGTGCCTTCAGGTGCCTGCTCAAGGTAGTCCAAGTCTTGGTAGCTTTCCAGAGATCAGAGATTACTGTAACCTAATATACCATGTGTTTTGTCTTCAAATACCCTTTCTCTCAAATTGTCAGATCCCACACTGGCACACTGAAGGCAGTGGTGAGTGTCACCATTAATGTCTGCCTTTGTTGAATGTTCATTCCACTGTTCCTCCCAAGCTGCATGGGTGCACAGCCACGCAGTAACTCAAATACTTCCACGCACATAGCCTTTGTTGCCACACAAATGGAGCTAGACACAACTAGTAAAAGATTATGAAATGTTAAAGATTTTCTTTGTTATATTGTATTTCTTTATATCCTTCAATTAATAAATAAAATCAGGAGTATGTGATTGTTCAGTTTTCTTTCTAAATATTCATAGTATGCATAATTACAAAAAAAAACACAATTGAAGTGCCACGCACTTCTCAGGCTGCATACAAATTTCCTGTCCAGAGCAACGGTTGGTCAGTGCAGCTGTAAAAAAACTACAGGGAACATTGGCTTTCACCATGAACATTTATTGTCAGTGAGGCTGGGTGGAAGCTTATTCACACTTAACCCATGCGAGTCACTTGACGTCCGAGCTGACACAGCGCAATTATAGGTTCTGAATCCAAATCAAATGGTTACTACCAAAACCAGCAGAGTGATTGTAACAGATTTATCATTAACCTGTTTCCAAATTGGGATTTTTCACCATTAGTAATATGGTAGGAGGCTCCAAGATATTGCAGTGCTGTTAGCTTCAACATAAAGGTTAACGTGGGAATAACACAAAAAAACCACATTCAAGACATCTTGCAACATCTACATTCTTAAGGAGTGATAGGAGGTTTTCAACCTTAAACAGTGACCATCTTGTCAAGATCTTTCATTTGCAATCGGTAATATTAAAAATGACGCCAGCGTTACTACAAGTAAAAATTAATTCCCAAATATAAAATGGCAATTAAGCAGAATTGCTTATTATGAAGGATATTAATAAGGTTGGAAGAGTGCAGAGAAGGTTTACAAGGATGCTGCCGGGACTTGAGAAACTGAGTTACAGAGAAAGGTTCAATAGATTAGGACTTTATTCCCTGGAGCGTAGGAGCATGAGGGGAGATTTGATAGATGTGTATAAAATTATGTTGGGTATAGATAGAGAGAATGCAAACAGGCTTTTTCCACTGAGGCTAGGGGAGAAAAAAGACAGAGGACATGGGTTAAGGTTGAAAAGGAAAAAGTTTAAAGGGAACATTAGGGTGGGAGGCTTCTTCACACAGAGAGTGGTGGGAGTGTGGAATGAGCTGCCAGATGAAGTGGTGAACGCAGGCTCACTTATAACATTTAAGAAAAACTTGTACAGATACATAGATGAGAGGGGTATGGAGGGATATGGGCCAGGTGCAGGTCAGTGGGACTAGGCTGAAAAAAGGTTCGGCACAGCCAAGAAGGACCAAAAGGCCTGTTTCTGTGCTGTAATGTTCTATGGTTCTATGAGTGGGTTTATCTGTGAGACAATTGTTCCCTGTTTTGGATGGAACACCTTTTCTTTACTCATACCCTCCTACCCTTCCCTATCATACAAGTAACTTTGATCAGACAGAGCAACATGAAGATAGACTCACCTCTGTTCTGTGTTGAAGAGAGCAAATATGTGCTTGCTGGACATAAACCCTTTCTCTATGTCGCGCAGCTTCAGATTATCGAGAGGCAACATGTATTTCTTCTCTTTCTCCTGCAAGACAGTAATGTTGAGCAATAAGACATCTTTCCCTGTGCTCCCAGGATGGAGAGGGTTGAAGAAGTAATATCTTGTTCTAATGGCACACACAAATCATGAACATCAAACTCTTGCTCATTATCCTTATAACATTACAACAAACATTTTATAGAAAGCCTACAGGTCAGCTTTTTAGAGCAGTTTGTGGTCAAGTCCACGAGGGGAAAGACAGTTCTGGAATGGGTGTTGTGTAATGGGTGTTGTGAATTATATTTGTTTAAGGAGCTTAAGGTAGAGGAACCCTTAGGAGGCAGTGATCAGAATATGATAGAATTCATCCTGCAGTTTGAGAGGGAGAAGCTGAAGTCAGATGTATCAGTATTACTGAGGAGTTACAGAGGTGTGAACAAGAGCTGGTCAAAGTTGTTTGGAAGGGGACACCAAGGGAGGATGAGGCAACCAAAGGAAAAAAAGGAAGTCAAAGACAGCATAAAAGCAAAAGAGAGGGCATATATCAAAAAATACTAGGAAGTTAGAGGATTAGGAAGCTTTTAAATACTAACAGAAAGCAACTAGAAAAACAATAAGGAGAGAAAAGATGGAGGTATGCTGGCCAAAAATATCAAAGAGAATACCAGAAGTTTTTTTGGAAATATGAAGAGTAAAAGAGAGATGAGAGTGTATATTGGAGTGCTGGAAAAAGACTTAGAGAAGTAGTGATGGGGGAAAAAGAAATAGCAAATGAACTTAATAAGCACTTGGCGTCAGTCTTTGCTGTGAAAGGCACTATCGGTATGCCAGAAATTCAAGTAACTCAAGGGGCAGAAGTAAGTGTTGTTGCTTTTACTAAGGAGAAAGTGCTTGGGAACTGAAAAGTCTGAAGGTAGATAAGTCAACTTAACCAGATGGACTGCACCACAGGGTTCTGAAGTAGCTAGCTGAAAAGGTTGTGGAGGTATTAGTAATAATCTTTCAAAAATCACTAGATTTTTGAATGGTTCCAGAGGACTGGACATTTGCAAATGTCGCTCCATTGTTTAAGAAGTGAGGGAGGCAGAAGGAAGGAAATTATAGACCAGTTAGCCTGACTTCAGTGGTTGGACGGATATTAGGGTCCATTATTAAGGATGAGGTTTTGGGATATTAGGAGGCACATGATAAAGTAGGTCAAAGTCAACATGGTTTTCTTAAGGGGAAACTTGCCTGACAAATCTATTGGAATTCTTTGAGGAAATAACAGACAGGATAGACAAAGGGCAGTCAGTGGATGTTGTTCACTTGGATTTTCAGAAGGCCTTTGATAAGGTGCCACACATGAGGCTGCCTAACAAGATAAAAGCCCATGATGTTACAAGAAAGATACTAGCATGGTAGAAGATTGGCTGATAGGTGAGGTAGCGATAAGTAAGTGAGAAGAGGTGAAAGCTGAGAGTGGGGAATAGAGGAAGGGGCGGGGGAATGTTTTTTGAAGAACATTAATAAGGGCTGGGGCTATACATCCTGTAAAGACACTGCCGGAATAGGCAATATCAAACTACTTCTGTAGAAAAATTTGCCAATACATTCATGGGCATGGACCATGATTGCCCACATCATTCGACACAGCACATAATGATGATGATGATGATCTATGAAAAGATGTGCTGGCATTGGGGTGGGTCCAGGGGAAGTTCATGAGAATGATCCCAGGAATGAAAGGGTTAATGTATGAGGAGTGTTCATTCGCCCTGGGCCTGTATTCACTGAAGTTTAGAAGAATGAGAGGGGAATCTCATTGAAACCTAGCAAATATTGAAAGGCCTAGACAGAGCAGATGTTGAGAGGATGCTTCTTGTAGAGGGTGAGCCTAGAATCAGAAAATACAGCCTCAGAACAGAGATAAGAAGGAATTTCTTTAGACAAAAACCTGTGGAATTCATTGCATTGACAGCTGTGGAACCCAAGTCATCAAGTATATTTAAAGTAGAGTTTGAAAGGTTCTTGGTTAGTCAGGTGTTGAAGGGTACAGGGAGAAAGCAGGAGAATGGGGCTGAGTGGTCTAGTCTTGCTCCTACGTCTTATGGTCTTATAAAGACTCAATAAACCAAACTTAAGTAGAGGGCAGGATTCTGAGGGAAGGTTAACATTTATAATTTATTTCGTTATAAGCCTAAATATGAAGCCAAAACCCAAACTGTAAGACATCCCTACGTTTATAGCAATTAGGAAATGAAGGGCAGTGAATGCCTCCCACATCTTCAAACTCCTCAGAGCCAGTAAACATCTGAGATGTCTAGTCCCTGAGGAAACAAGGCATTTCACAGCATGATCACAGGATCTTCAGCCCAACTCATCCATGTTGACCAAGTCATCAGCCTAAACTTGTCCCATTTGTCAGTGCTCGGTCCATATCCCTTTAAACCCTACCTGTCTAAGCATCGTTTAAATGCTGTAATTATGGTCACCTCTCCTTGAAGGCTTCAGGAGAACTCGTACCACCCACACCCCTCTTTACTTTGGCTGCACAGACTGAAAACTGCAGTTTCAAACTCCTGGAAGTGCACATCATAACAAACTCTCAATCCCAGAACACATTCTATACCATCAAGAAAGCTCAGCAACGCCTCTACTTTCTACGGAGACTTTGCACATTCATTCCGACGGCACTCTACGGATGCCCAGTAAAGAACTTCCTAACAAGATGCATCACTGCTTGGTGCAGAAGGCTCTGCAATGGGTAGTCAAACTTTCCCATGCATCACTGGCACCAGCCTACTAACTCTCAAGGGCATACAAACAGAAAGATGCCAGAAATGGACTAGAAACATCATGAAGGATCCCACCCACCCTGTGCATGGGCTGTTTGTCCCACTCCCAACAGGGAGAAGGCTATGCAGCATCTGCACCAGGACAACCAGATTCAAAACCAGTTACTTTCCCCAAGCAGTTAGGCTGATCAACACCTCCACCTACTAACTCCATCACTACCTTATTATTTCCTGTCAGTTCCCTTATGTACAGCCCAGCATCAGTTTACAGATGGACAATCAATATGCATTTATATTTACTGTATGTTTATTATTATTGTGTTCTTTATAGGTTGTGTTTTCTGTGCTGCATCAGATTCTGAGAAACAATTTCTTTCTCTTTACACTTATGTATAGGAAATGACATTGAACAACTTGAATCTCTACAATTTCCTTTGGCAGTTTGCTCTGTATACCTATCATTCTCTGTGTGAAAGTTGACCTTCAGGTACCCTTTAAATCTTTTCCCTCTCACCTTAAAATTATACACTCTGGTTTTAGACTCCCCTACCCGGTGAAAAACACTTTGACCATTCTACACCTTCCTGAATTTATAAACAGTGTAGACAAGAAAGCCCTAGTCCATCCATCCTCTCTACAAGCCAGGCTCTTTTGTCTTGGTAACATTCTCCTGAATCTCTCCTGCACCCTTTCATGAAATCCTTTCTAGCTGTGCATTGCTGGTAATTCTGAGGCAGGAGTGAGAGTTAGCTTGTGCACAGAGAGCTTCCACAAACAACAGTGAAACCTTGCAGCAGCATTTGTTGAGAAAAATAACTAGAATGGGCACTGGGTATAAAACCATATTGTGTTGCAATGGTTAAGTTTCTGAACCAGTAGCCAGAGCTCAGGATGATTGACCCAGAAAGAGGAGTTTAAATCCCACCGTGGCAGCTGTTTAATTTAAATTTAAGTAATTAAGTATGTCTCAAATCTAAAAAAACATAACTTGTCTCACTAATGGTCAACACAAACTACTGGAAGCAGGTCAGTCCAAACCATTCCAACCAACTGTAGCCACAGGCCTAACAGAAGGGTCTCGACCCAAAACGTTGACTGCTTCTTTCAATGGATGCTGCCCAACCTGCTTTCATCCAGCTGTTTTGTACGTCTTGATTTGACCACAGCATCTGCAGTGCACTCTGTGATCACACTCTAGATCAGTACATTACAGCTCTTTGGATGGATAGTTCTGCAACGTGGCTATCACATCCTTGACAGGAGGACTCTGGGGTGATTTTGTCATGGACAGACGAATAGACGGAGTGTAAGCAGTATAATACTGTTCTTAAAGATCCAGGTTAGCTGCTTAAAGCCATGGGATCAGCCTTGCACCAGAGTGGCTGCTCAGACAAGGTGGCCACTGAGGTCTGCAGCACCCATAATTCATAGCAGCAGAGAAAGACCCTACCTGTGGCATGAGGTGCACTGCATTCTGGGAGATCAGACGCACATCCCACTAACTGCCTTACTAGAAAAGTTTCAACTCTGCATCATACTAAACATCTTTTCTTTTAAAAGTAGTTATTCTGGTGGAAAATGGTCAATGCTCCTGACAATCATGCTGTGCTTTTCTATGCAAATGGCTGACATGCTTAGCAAGTGGTATCACTGGCGTGCCCCTCAATGCATGATGCCACAGCACCAAATAAGAACATTTGCTCATCCCACACAGGCCCTACGTGTTTAATTTAAAAAGATAGATGTCCTGGTGCTATCAGGTAGCAGAGGGAGTTCTACCGCTCCCATAAAGGAAATCAGACATACTTCATAACATTAACTGGTACCCTTGAGGCAGCAGAGCTAAATGAGATTTCTCTTTGAGCTAGCAGAACAGATGCTAGAATAATAAATCTTGAATCAGTCCATTTCTCAGCTGTAATTCAGATTTTTAAGGCCAACATGGCAGGTAGAGAGCACATGCAATATATCTTAAAGCTGACCACATTGGCTTTGAACAGGAGATTAGGAATGTTACCAAATGGTAACAAACACCCGCAGATACATAGAACCACAGAACATTAAAGCACAGAAACAGGCCCTTCAGCCCTTCTTGGCTGTGCTGAACCAGTTTTCTGCCTAGTCCCACTGACCTGCACCTGGACCTTATCCCTCCCATACCCCTCTCATCCATGTACCTGTCCAAGTTTTTCTTAAATGTTAAAAGTGACCCCGCATTTACCACTTCATCTGGCAGTTCATTCCACACTTCCACCACTCTCTGTGTGAAGAAGACCCCCCCCCCCACAATGTTCCCTTTAAACGTTTCCCCCTTCACCTTTAACCCATGTCCTCTGGTTTTTTTCTCTGCAAGCCTCAGTGGAAAAAACCTGCTTGTATTCGCTCTATCTATACCCATCATAATTTTATATACCTCTATCAAATCTTCCCTCATTCTTTTACACTCCAGGCAATAAAGTCCTAAACTATTCAACCTTTCTCTGTAACTCAGTTTCTCAAGTCCCGGCAACATCCTTGTAAACCTTCGCTGCACTCTTTCAAACTTATTAATATCCTTCCGGTTGTATCATGGCCTGGAACAGCAACTCCAATGCACAAGAATGCAAGAGGCCACAGAAAGTAGTGGAGACAGCCCAATACGTCAGGGACAAAGCCCTCCCCATTACAGGCCATTACAAGCCCTCCCCATTACGGGCCATCAGATAGAGCCCTCCCCACCATAGAATACATCAACACGCTGCGTCATCATAGGAAAGCAGCACCCAACATCAGGGATCCCCATCACCCAGGCCACACTCTCCTCACCGTTGCCATCAGGAAGAAGGTACAGGAGCCTCAGAACTCACACCACTAGGCTGAGGGACAGTTGTCACTCCTCAACCATCAGGCTCTTGAACCAAAGGGGATAACTTCACTCAACTTCATTTGCCCCACAACCTCTAGACTCGTTTTCAAGGGCTCTTCATCTCATACTCTTGAGATTTATTGTTTATGTATTTATTATTATTATTTCTTTCTTTTTTGTATTTGCACAGTTTATTATCTTTTGCACGTTGGTTGGTGCAGTCTTTCATTGATTGTATTATGGTTATTATTCTTCTATGGATTTATTGAGTATGCCCACAAGAAAATAATCTCAGGGTTGTACATGGTGACATATATATACTTCGATAATAAATTTACTTTAAACTTGAATTAATGCATTGATGCAGAAGGATTGATGCATTTTTGATCAACTCTCAACTTGAAGAAAAAGATGACTTCCAATTAAAATCTTCAACTTATCCTCAGAGAGAGGGTGTCATTGGCAAAGTGGCATTTAAGTCCAATTCCTGTTGTTCTTAGAAAATGATTACCCAGTTTGATACAAGTGAGTTACTTACAAAGTGTGGGGCTAGAGTTATAGATAGACCAGGCTGGGTAGAAACTGCAGATTCTCTACATGAGATTAGTAAATTAGCTCTAATTTCACATCTGTTCTACAGCTGATACCATTACTTCCTGATTCTCTTTTGACTGAATTCAGAGCTTTAAGTTGTTGCGGGAAATTGGCTCTCACATGCTCTGGTTTAAAAATCCAAATGGGTAGATCACTACTCCCCACACAACCATTATACTATTAAACCCATTTAGCTGCATGATCCTACTCTGCAGTAGAAAAGGCCAGTGGCATTCAAGGCCTTGTTTAGGAGTTAGTCATTCTAGAGAAGTCCAGCACAAATGACTCTCATCAGGTGAATTATCAGCCACTTTAGGGTGGGGAATACTCTCACTTTCGAGATAGAAGGTTATGGTTCAAACCTCACTCCGGGGGTCTGGACACATAGAACTGAAGTATTGGACTGAATAGAGATCAGACCATGGCTCCACAGTGACCATTAATCACTTATTTACACTAATCCTACCTTCACCTCATTTTACTTACTTCCCTCGCTCTCACCAACTCCTCCCAGGCTCTGCCACAGACCTATACGCTATGGGTAATTTACAAGGCCAATTAATCTACCACGTATCTTTGGGGTGTTGGAGGAAATGGGAAGAAACTGATACAACCACAGGGAGAATGTGCAGACTCCACACTTATAGTACCTGAGGTCAGCATTGAATCCTGGTCTCTGGCACTCTGAGCTGGTGATTTTATTCGTTGCTCCATTTTGTCACCTATTTGAAGATATATCTTTAAAACGAGGCTTGGGTGGATGGAGAGGCTCCCGTGACCTTATTTTGAATTGGAAAGCAGTTATATTCTGACCTCTCCCCTGTTTCACCTGCAACCATTAGCTCTAGCCTGTAATACTGGGAAATGGAACTCCTGTAGTGGTCTTTTGGGTGGTGGGGTGGAGGTACATCTCTACCAAGGGAGGTGTGAGGTGCTCCTTCTCTCCGCTAGCCTGCAGGTCACCCTTGGGCAAGGTGTAGCACCTGCTAATCCTCTGAATCAGGGTCACGTGAAGCCTTGGGAGCAGCTGGTACATGTCACAAGTCCTGGTTATGCGACCACTGACGCCAGGAAGACTGTCTCTGAAGACAGTCCTACTGATAATGGCTGGGATCACCCATCTTGTAAAGACACTGTCCAGAAGGAGGCAATGGCAAACCACTTCTGTAGAAAATTATCCAAAAGCAATCATGGTCATGGAAAGACCATGATCACCCACATCAGATGACATGGCATATAACGAATGAAGGATAATGGCCTGTACACTTCCCACTGCCTGCACTGTGAGACTTTGTGAGGTTGTGAAAGGCACAGTCTCACCCTTAATCCTCTCTGAAGAAGCAATAAAGCCCACACAGATATGTCCTGCTGCCAAGTCAGTGCACTCTTAGCTGCAGGGATGCAAAAGTTTAAAATTTCCTCTTGTCTAGCCAAGCAGCACACCCTCCGCAGACACTGTGACCAACAGAATACCGCTCACAGTAACAGAAACATGAATTATAGCGTTGGCCGCAGCCAGGCTCTCTCTCCTATAACAAATACCCTACAAGTCACTGCTTTTTTCTAACATTACATTCTGCTGAAGTTTAGTCTGAGGGGGTGAAACAGCTCTTAAATGACACTGAGAATCCCAATTTCTTTCAAAGAGACTGCTTAATATTAGTAACATCTGGAGTTAATAATCCAACTTACTGAACTGTCTGCCCTGTTTCATTATCAGAACTGCTGATCCCGCTCAAACAAAATATATCCAGCTGCACTATTTTAAGCATAGCAATTAAATAAACCAGTTCAGAGCTTTTCTTCCCCCCCCCCCCCACAAATCTGCATTTCTCCCAGTTTATTCAGACTGCACTGTAAGGGGGCCTCATTGCGGCAACCACCAGCAGGCCCTTGACAGTTTGGGTTTCCACGGCAACACCGCCAGCCAGGAGGAAATCATAGTGGAGCCCTTGGGAGAATGGAAGATTGATTGATGGCAGGTATAACCTGAAGTTCCTCCAGGCTGTCAGTGATCCCACATGGTTCCATTTACAGCAGGAACGCAGGTTTTGGAAAACTGATAGTGAAGCTGCTTTTCAGAGGGCCACTGCTCTTACACTTCCATCTTAACCTCAGAAATAACACAAGAGGCCTGTTGCCCCTACTCCAGCCTACCAGGTCGATAACCCTCCACACTCCATCCAAAAATCCACCCACCTCTGCTCCGAGTAGACTCGGCAACCAAGCAGCTAAAGGCGCGCAGGGGTTCAGATTTCCAAGTGGGAGAGTCTAAAACCAGAGGGCACAGGCTCAGAATAGAGGGACATCCCTGTACAACAGAGATGAGGAGGAATTTCTTGAGCCAGAGGGTGGTGAATCTACGGAATTCATTGCCACAGATGGCTGTGGAGGCCAAGTTACTGGATATTTTTAAAGCTGATGTTGGTAGGGTCTTGATGAGTAAGAGTGTCAAATGTTCTGGGGGAAGGCAGGAGAATGGGGTTGAGAGGGAGAATAAGTCAGCCATGATCGGATGATGCAGGGCTGAATGGTCTAATTCTGCCCCTATGTCTTAAGACCTACAAATGAAGGAAGTTCTCCCCATCTCAGTGATCAACTTTGGGCTGTTGTCACCGGGTTTCAACTCTCCAGCTGTAGGACCAAGCCTCTCAGCAGCAACCCCACTGACCCCAAATTCTGCTGCTATCGTCTTCAATCCTTCGTAGTGCCAGCACGCCCAGTGTCTTTGGAAAGGCCACCTGGCCCCTCTGGCCTATTCTGCCGATTATTGGGTGGAGCTTGACCTGTTTGTGAGACACAGTGAGGGGATGCAGGGTGAGCGGCCAGAGGCACTGCAGGGCTCATTCTACCACTGGCATTCACGGTTTACGTAAGTAGCTACCATTATTGATGAAAAGAACAAGAAATTACAATTCCATAACTCAAGCTCAAAATGTCTGCTTTAAACCAGGGACTAAATAACCTCTATCAATTGTATTCCAATTATTACCAGCTCTTACATCTCTGCCTTAGCACTAGATTACACAATGTTTTGACTTCCTTTGGATATTGTGCCACGATACTGCTTTGGGAATGCAAGTCCATTGATCCATTCTGTCCACCTCCTTTCAGGATCCTCACTGTGACCCCATAACAATAATCCTTGGTCAAAATGAGTTAATCAGTCTGTTCTTCCACGACTCTCTGTTCAACCGTCTCCTTCTGATAACCTGCCCCAGCCTTCTTAAACTATTGAAATGGGCCAGACCAATGTTCTTGTTTGTTGTTGTGGTCACCTTGTGGTCTGCCATGGAAGTTGCCAGTCTAGGGTCTCATTGTAGCCCACCCATACTTACACTCAGCCGATTATAAGGATCCTGAGGAGAGGGGGTCCATTTCTTCAGGACCCTTATTGTCAGCCAGGACTGTTTGCTCCACCAGCTTGGTCATAGTCCAGAGATGAAGGCATTATGCATTCTGTTGTTCGTCATACTGTCCGCACTGCCAACAGGCAGGCTACCCCCACACAAAAATACCATTTCTCACACGGGTCCCTGGCAGATTCTGTGCCAATTAGCATGAAATACGGACTCTTAGGCTGAAAGGCAAACAGGATGGCTGCGATGGGAAATAAGAAGGCAGGGCAAAGACACAACTTGTCCCCACAGGAAGGGCACCTAACAATGCTTTTCTAAGTTCACGTCAAGCACTTCTGCTGGGCTGCCATTTATTACCCATCCTTAACTGGCCTTGAGAAGATGGGGTGAGCCCTGCATTCCTCTGCTGAAGAGACTCATCCAGTGCCGGTCCAGGTTACAGATTGGTAAAAGAGGCATGCCCAGTCATACAAATCAGAAAGAGGCCCGTCAGCCCAGCAAATCCACACTGATGATGGTACATCCAATTTTACACGAATGAGAAAATCTGCAGATGCTGGAAATCCGAGCAACACACACAAAATGCTGGAGGAACTCAGCTGGACAGGCAGCTTCTGTGGAAAAGTGTAGTTAACATTTCAGGCTGAGGCCCTTCAGCAGGAGTGTTCCTGTTTTATTCCCTTCAGATTCCCATTGAATCCTCAGAAATCCTACCACTCAGCTGCTTAACCCAGGGGCAACTTAAAGAGCTTAGTTAACCTATAATCCACACAGCTTTAGGATGTGGATGGAAAGGGGGCACTCAAGGAAACCAGGTGGAGACAGGGACAATGCACAAACTACACACAGACAACAGCAGACTGAAGCCAGAGCCGGGAGTGCTGCTGGGTTACATCCTCATCGTTACTTGGAGAGGTATCTCCGGGGCAAGGAGGCAAAGGGGGTGAGGGATTGCCAAATTATGTGAGGCTGTTCAGCTAAGAAGTAGGGGCTGGTAAAGATCCAAGTTAATGACAAAAGGGAGCTCATGGGAGATTGGAGGTTGGAGACAGACCCAAACTGTATTTCTCCAGGCATTACTTGGTCTAACTGTCTCTGCTGGTTCCAGACAGCCTTCCCCTCACACTTTACCCCTCTGACTCCCACCTCTCTCACATCCCCCTCACACCCTGCCTCTCACACACCCTTCATGATCTCCCTCTCACACCTACCCTCTCTCATGCACACCCCTCATAACCTCCCTCTCACACCTTCCAGATATCACTCAGATCCCTGCCAACCGACACTTCCTCTCATTCAAGAAACATTTTATTTTAACATTTTCTCACTTATTTTCAACATCCTGTACATCCCCATCCTTCCCTTTCTGCATAACAATAGACAATAGGTGCAGGAGTAGGCCATTCAGCCCTTCGAGCCAGCACCGCCATTCAATGTGATCATGGCTGATCATCCACAATCAGTACCCCGTTCCTGCCTTCTCCCCATATCCCTTCACTCCACTATCTTTAAGAGCTCTATCTAACTCTTTCTTGAAAGCATCCAGAGAATTGGCCTCCGCTGCCTTCTGAGGCAGAGCATTCCATAGATCCACAACTCTCTGGGTGAAAAAGTTTTTGCTCAACTCCTTTCTAAGTGGCCTACCCCTTATTCTTAAACTGTGGCCTCTGGACCTGGACTCCCCCAACATCAGGAACATGTTTCCTGTCTCTAGCGTGTCCAAACCCTTAATAATTAATAATATGTTTCAATCAGATCCCCTCTCATCCTTCTAAATTCCAGTGTATACAAGCCCAGTCGCTCCAATCTTTCAACATATGACAGTCCCACCATCCTTCTCTAGCTGCTATACTCTTCCCTAACTCCGTATTTACACAAACCTCTATCTCCTTCCCTATCTCTTCAAGCTCCCCTGGTAACTCCAGTAACCCCTCTACTTCTATTAACTCCTCCAGTAGCATCTTCAGGCACTAAACTTCTCACCACTTCTGCGTCCTGCAAACTTACACCCTCATTATAACACTCAGTATCTGCCCCTCTTCCCATTTCTGTAACCTCCTGCAACCTCTATACGCCCTTCTCTTTCTGCAACCACCTCCAGCCTCTATCAGCTGTTTCCTATCTCTGTAAACTCGTTCAATCAAGGCCACCACAGTAGCATAGCAGTGGACACGATGCTACTGCAGATCAGAACATTCCAGAGTTCAATTTCAGCGCAGCCTGCAAGGAATTTGTACATTCTCCCTGTGAACGCATGGCTTTCCAAAGCTGTACCAGTTAGTAGGCTAATTGATTATCGTAAATTGTCCTGTAATTAGCTAGTGTTGAATAGATAGGCTCCTGGGCAGTGCAGCTCGTTGGGTTGGAAGGGCCTGTATCTCTAAATAAATGAAAAATAAATAGAACTATTTAACCATTTCCATCTTTATCCCCTCCACCCTTCCCTGTATTCAAACAAGAGGACATGAGTTGAGAGTTAGGGGGCAAAAGTTTAAGGGTAACGCGAGGGGGAATTTCTTTACTCAGAGAGTGGTAGCTGTGTGGAACGGGCTTCCAGTAGAAGTGGTAGAGGCAGGTTCGGTATTGTCATTTAAAGTAAATTTGGATAGGTATATGGACAGGAAAGGAATGGAGGGTTATGGGCTGAGTGTGGGTCAGTGGGACTAGGTGAGAGTAAGCGTTCGGCACGGACTAGAAGGGCCGAGATGGCCTGTTTCCATGCTGTAATTGTTATATGTTTATATGGTTATATTCTCCAAGTTCTGGACCTCTCCTGACCTCAGTCACCTGCTTCTAGCCTCTGAGGTGGCTGTACACCACCAGCACTGGTCTCATGAGCACTTCCAATGTTAACTGCTCCTCCAATGGCAAGGTCAAAGCTCATGGACTCTCTCCACCTCACTTCCTGCTCTTAAGAAACCTACCTCTTCCACAATGCCTCACCATCCTTTGCCTGGCTCAACGTCAAATTTTGTTTGGCAATGTCTTGAATTAAAGTTGTACAATATGTTTGCATGAAAATTGTTGGTGCTATTGCACTGGGGTAGCAGCCTGGACTGCTGACCTTGGGATTTGAGCTTATGATCTTTGACTCCAAGGAACAGATGCTGATGAACAACATAGGATAGATTCCCCCTTCTCCAGCCCTTTATCTCATTCATCGATCAACTTCCCTGCTCTTTACTTCACCCCTCCCCCTCCCCGTTTCATCTATCACCTCTCACCTATCACCTTGTACTTCTTCCTCCCCTCCCTCCACCTTCTTACCCTGACTTCTCCCTTTCCAGTCCTGATGAACGTCAACTGTGTACACTTTTCCACAGATGCTAAGATCCTCCACCATTTTGTGTGCGTTGCTTTCAATTTCCAGCATCTTCGTGTTTGGGATACTTGTGTTTTACTGAACCTCGAGGGGACTGCATTCTCAGAGGCTTCCCTCCACCCCTCAAAATGAAAACTCATAAAGCAAGAGCATGAAGTGGACACAATGCCAATCAATAGGCTACCTGCTTTTCCATCGATCCAGCTCAAGGCCTGGACAACGTGGAGGGATGCAGACCACTGTACTTAACCCAGTAGTTCAAGGTTCTCCAATGCCAGGAGTTGTCTAATGAAAGAGGAGACTTACTCCTCATCAGCCTCAGAACCACCCATCAGAAATGCAAGGCACCTCAAGGAAGAACAAACTGTGCCAACTAAAGCAAACACTGGGAGTCAGTCAGTGATAATGTGAAAGAAGGAGAAAGGGCAATAGTGTAGAAAGGGGAAAGGAAATATAGTGTATTTAGTATTTCTGTAATATTTGAGTACTATTGTAAATACGTTGTTTGATGAAGCATTTTTTGTTTGCTTACATAATTCATGACAGGTCATATGTAAAAAGTATGTGAATGGCACACGTCATTATGCCACCACATCACATGTGAGTGCCTCACTAAAGAAAAACTAAGCACACCAGTATCTCCAGCTCCCATGTTTTTCTTTCGATTAGTTTCAAAACATAACAGAACGTTCATAAATTTTGTTTCCCCAGCTGCAACAACAAGATACCCCCCACAAGTAGGAAAGGATCAGCAGCTTTTGGGAATTTTCTTTTGATATCTCGTGCTCAGGATACATATTTACCCCGCCTGACCACACTTTGGGCTTCGAACAGGCACCACAAACAGCAAGCAGGACAAATTACACCAATGGACTGAGGAACTCTTATTTTAAAAATCCCTGCACATGAGAATGTTTTACAGAACTCTGCACGTGGTCCTTCCCTGGTGGCTCGATTTCCTCTGTCTGTAACCTCAGCAAAAGCTGACTTTGACATAAACTGATGCTGAAGTGCTACTTCTGGGGCCCCCTGGAGATTTATGAAAGTGGTATTGGTTCTCCCCCCACCCCACCCCCAATTCAGGAAACGAAAGAACTGAAGTTGTAAAGGAAACGTCTTGTATGGAAATTCTTTCACTTTCTTCCTCAGACTGGTGGGAACGTATACACGGCAGCCAAGTTGCAAGAGCAAGCTGTCCAATCTGGGTCAGAAGTTCATGTCTGTTCCTCAGCCAGCCTCACTGATGTTATTCCTAAATCCCACGTTAAACATCAGCTCCTCGGCTGCACTTATTCAGAGCCATAAAAACACAGAATTTCGGAGAGGGAATAGACAGAAAAAGAACGTTAGAGTAAGAGAAAGAGAGGCAGTGAAAGGAAGAAAGTCACACATTACTTTCATGCAATGTTAATTTAATTAATTAAGAAATGTTTGAATTTGACTTACATTGGTTCAATATTTTTACCACTATAACTAGCAGTAAACCAAGTGAAAAGGAAACTGTGCAATATTTTATGAAATATGCAAACCGGTTTCCTGTGGGATTTTTTTTCACAAAACTTATGTTCTTCCATACATGTCGTCAAGTTAAGCTGGTTTGCCATTTACGGTCCTTTGTGGGAATTGTCATTCAGGGGAAGAAAAGTGTATCATGACTGCATGATTCTAAAGTCTGGGTGAACGCCCTCCTCGTTCTGTGTTTAGACTGAGCATAAGCTCAGGAAAGAGATCCTCCTTAAAGGAGAAAGAGAAAAGTGCAAAGAAACACTGAGATAAGGTCAGGACTAACGATAAGTAAAAAATACAGTTCCTTTCCTTATTCCACCTTGATTTCTTCAAAAACTCCTCTGACACTAATGTAGCACAGTGGTGTCAGACACTTTAAGGTGACAGGGTGAAGGTTAGAGGGGTGGTGGTGGGAGGTATGTATATGAGTTCAAGATGAGATGAATGACAGACCAAAATGGGAATAAACAAAGAAAAGGAGAACATAGCACAAAAAGCAAAAGGGATTAAAGATCACTTTCGCAGGCGGAGGTTGGAAACACAGGCGAGGTGGGCAATTTTTGAATCGGAACAGCCTGCAGAGAATAAACACTGAGCTGAACTGTACTGAAAAATACCTTTTGATTGTGTGTTTTACATTCTGTGTTTACACTCATTTTTTGTTGCTGTCGCTCGATCTTTTTGCGCATGGGGGAGGGGGGGTTTAATGTTTGACGATTTTCTTTGAACGGGTTGGTTCCATGGTTCTGTGAATTTCAGGGTTGTATACGGTATACACACTTTGATAACAAAAGTACCTCGAATCCTGAATGCTAGAATCTTAATATCCACAGTGCAGGCATTCAATCAGTTTGTCCAACGTGCCACCTCTCCCCACTCTGCAAATCCACCCCCAATGCTGCCTCCAGGAGGTAGAGCAGCAGAGTTTAAAAGAGAATGGGCAAAAAGAAATAGAAAGAATAAGAGATGGAGCAAGGTGCTTTCTGCACACTTTCAAAGACCAGTCATTATTGAAAGGTAAAATGAAACACAGCCCATGATTACTGTGCATAGGCATACTACCTGGGTCACTCACAGGAGCTTTACACTCCCTAGCTCATTTGTGCAATTAAATGCTGTTAAATGGCTTCAGGAATACGCAGTGGTCTTTTGGCACATTTCTTCTGATGCTAAATATCTTCAAAAGTACATCTCTGCTTAGAAAGGGCTGGGAAAAAGAGGGCAGTGCTCCATTTTCCTATGCGGTCTCTCTCAAATTCTAACAGGCTTATTTTCAAACAATTCCAGGATCCTATCTCTATTGTATTATTTATCTATCTATCTAATTTGTTAGTTAGAGATACAGCATGAAATAAGTCCTTCTGGCCCTCTCAGCCACATCACCTGCAAACCCCGATTTAACCCTAGCCTAATCACAGTACAATTTACAATAGCCAATGAACCTACTAACCTGTATGTCTTTGGACTGTAGGAGAAAACAGGAGCACTGGTATCCTCTCCCTAGCCCCATCTGTTGACCCTTGCCAGACTCTGAGTATCAATCCTGAAATTACTGTTCAACACTTTGGACATCTGTCACAGTGCAACCCTAGACAGGTTTAAATTCCTGCCTGTGCCCATACAACAGATCTTCAGCAAAAGTGGCAATGAAAGAATAAAGCCCTGAGTTCTGACAAAGGCTCTTTGATTTGAAATGTTAACTCTCATTCTCTTCCCAGAGACGCAGCCTGCCCTTATGTGTATTACTAGCATATCCTCTATTTATATTAGATTTCCAGCATCTGAAGTTTCCCTGATTTTCAATTAAAGTCTCGTTTTGGTTTCTTTTCTTTCCTTATATCTCAAAGGCATGCAGATTTGATGCCAGACCTGTATTCACTGTTTTGGTATTAACATTTTCTATGACCCAGCCATCTCCATCCATGTATCTTTCTTCTACACTCCAGAATCTCCAGCTCTTATGCTCCATATTTCCAGTTCTTGGTCATTGCTGAGGCTTCAACTACTTAAGGTCTAAGCTTTGTAAAACACTTTCTAAACCTCATTTCATGATTCATCCTGGGTTTCAGCACCTAAGTTACAGAGAAAGGTTGAACAAGTTAGGTCTTTATTCTTTGGAACGTAGAAGGGTGAGGGGGGACTTGATATAAGTATTTAAAATTATGAGGGGGATAGATAGAGTTGATGTGGATAGGCTTTTTCCATTGAGAGTAGGGGAGATTCAATCAAGAGAACATGAGTTGAGAGAAGGGGCAAAAGTTTAGAGGTAACAAGAGGGGGAACTTCTTTACTCAGAGAGTGGTAGCTGTGTGGAACGAGCTTCCAGTAGAAGTGGTAGAGGCAGGTTCAATATTGTCATTTAAAAATAATGGATAGGTATATGGACAGGAAAGGAATGGAGGGTTATGGGCTGAGTGCGGGTCAGTGGGATTGGGTGAGAGTAAGCATTCGGCATGGACTAGAAAGGCCGAGATGGCCTGTTTCTGTGCTGTAATTTTTATATGGTTATGGTTATATCTTAAAATTCTCAGTTGGAGTATCCTCTTCCACCACTTATCCTACCAGCTCCTTACCTGGTTTGGTGTCAAATTATGCTTGATAACTGTTCTTGTGTATGAGCTTGGGATGGTTTACCCCACATTATGGGTTTTCTAATGAAGGTAAGTTGTTGTTAAAAGTTTAAAAAACAGTGGATTGCTCACACTATCAGAGAAGGAGCGTTCCCTGGAGTTCTGTCCAATTCTAATCGCTTAAGTATGTTGCCTGGATTGGAGAGCATGCCTTATGAGAATAGTTTGAGTGAATTTGACCATTTCTGCTTGGAGCGACAGAGGCTGACAGGTAACCTGATAGAGGTGTGGAAGACGATGAGAAGCATTGATTATGTGGATAACCAGAGGCTTTTTTTTCCCAGGGCTGAAATAGCTAACACGGAAGCCATAGTTTTAAGATGCTTGGAAGTAGGTACGAGGGTGATGTCAAAGGTAGGTTTTTTACACAGAGTGGTGGGTGCATGGAATGCACTGCCAGCAATGGTGGTAGAGGTGGATACAATAGGGTCTTTTAGGAGACTCTTAGATAGGTACATGGAGCTTAGAAAAATAGAGGGCTATGCGGTAGGGTAACTCTCGGCAGTTTCTAGTGTAGGTTACATGGTCGGCACAACATTGTGGGCCAAAGGGCCTGTAATATTTTGTAGGTTTCTGTGTTTCTATAATTCTTAAGCAGTGTTACTATAAACAGAAATTAAACTAGAACATATACTCAATGGTCAATTAATTAGGTACACCTATACACCTGCTCATTAATGAAAATGTCTAATCAGCCAATCATGTGATAGCAACTCATATCTGCATAAAAGCACACAGATATGGTCAAGAAGTTCAGTTGTTGTTCAGACCAAACATCAGAATGGTGAAAAACTTCCATTGTGGCTTCCTGTATATCGGTGAGATCTGACGTAGATTGGGAGACTTCTTCAACAAGCACCATCACTCTGTCCACCACTAAAAACAGAACTTCCCAGAGGCCACTGATCTCAATTCTACTTCCCATTCTCATCTCAACATGTCAGTCCATGGCTTCCTCTAATGCCAGGATGAGGCCACACTCAGGATGGAGGAACAACACCTTATATTCCATCCACGTAGCCTCCAGCATAAAGACACAAACATCGATTTCTCAAACTTCTGCTTATTGCCCCCCTCCTCTCCTTCACCATTCCCCATTCCGGTTTCTTTCTCACACCTTCTCTTCTTACCTGTCCACCACCCCTCTCAGGTGCTCTCCCCTTTCCCTTTCATCCATGGTCTTCTGTCCTCTCCTATCAGATTCTCCCTTCTCCAGCTCTTTATTTCCTTCACAAATCAACTTCCCAGCTCTTTACTTCACCCCTCCTCCTCTCCTGATTTCACCGATCACCTGCCACCTTGTACTTCTTCCTCCCTCCCTCCCCCACCTTCTTACTCTGACTTCTCCCCTTCCGTTCCAGTCCTGATGAAGAGTCTCAGCCCAAATCACTGAATTTACTCTCTTCCATATAATACCTCGCTTGCTGAATTCCTCCAGTCTCTTGTGTGTGTTGCTTTGGATTTCTAACATCTGCAGGTATTGACGTATTTAAGAAATGTGACCTAAGTGACTTTGACCATGGAATGATCATTGGTGCCAGATGGGGTGGCTAGATTTACTCAGAAACTGCTGATCTCCTGAGATTTTCATGCACAACTGTCTCTAAAGTTTAAGAGAATGGAGCAAAAAAACAAAAAAAATCCAAGAGAAAATCTGCAGATGCTGGAAATCTGAGCAACACACACAAAATGCTGGAGGAGCTCAGCAGGCCAGGCAGCATTGATGGAAAAGAATATAGTTGGCGCTTCAGGCCGAAACTCTTCAGCAGGACTGGAGAAAAAAAGCTGAGTAGTAGATTTAAAAGTTGGGGGGAGGGCAGAGAGAAACATCAAGTGATGGGTGAAACTTGGAGGGGGAGGGATGAAGCAAAGAGCTAGGAAGTTGATTGTAAAAGAGGCAGAAGGCCATGGGAGAAAGAAAAAATGTGTGTGGGGGGGGGGAGCACCAGAGGGAGGTGATGGGCGGGCAAGGAGATAATGTGAGAGAGGGTCAAGGGGATGGGAAATGGTGAAGGGGGTTAGGAAGTTTGAGAAATCGAGGTTTCTGCCATCAGGTTGGAGGGTACCCAAACGGAATATAATGTGTTGTTCCTCCAACCTAACTGTGGCCTTATCCCGACAGTGGGGGAGGCCATGGATAGGCATATCAGAATGGGAATGCGAAGTGGAATTAAAAACTGGGAGATCCCGCTTGTCCTGGTGGATGGAGCGTAGATGCTTGGTGAAGCAGTCTCCCAATCTACGTCAGGTCTCACCGATATACAGGAGCCCACACTATACAAACACAGTAAATGACCCCAACAGACCCACAGGTGAAGTGTCGCCTCACCCGGAAGGACTGTTTAGGGACCTAAATGGTCGTGAGGGAGGAGGTGTCGGGGCAGATGTAGCATTTGCTCTGCTTGCAAAGGTAAGTGCCAGGAGAGATATCAGTGGGGAGGGACGAATGTACAAGGGAGTTGCGTAGGGAGCAATCCCTCTGGAAAGCAGAAAGTGGGGGGGGATGCGGAAGATGCACTTGGTGGCGGGATCCCATTGGAGATGTCAGAAGTTTCAGAGAATTTTGTGGTGGACGCAGAGGTGGTGGTAAAAGAGGAACCTTATCCCTGGTAGGATGATGGGAGGATGGAGTGAGAGCAGATGTGCGTGAAATGGAAGAGATGCGGTTGAGGGCAGCGTTGATGGTGGAGGAAGGGAAGCCCCTTTCTTTGAAAAAGGAGGACATCTCCTTTGTTCTAGAATGAAACATCCTTACCTGAGAGCAGACGTGGCAGAGACAGAGGAATTGAGAGAAGGGGATGGCTTTTTTACAAGTAGCAGGGTGGGATGAGGTGTAGTCCAGGTAGCTGTGAGAGTCCATGGGTTTGTAATAGACATCGCTGGATAAGTTGTCTCCAGAGAAAGAGAAATTGAGAAAGAGAATGTCGGAAATGGACCAGCTAAATTTGAGGGCAGGGTGGAAGTTGGAGGCAAAGTAGATGAAATCGACGAGTTCAGTGCGGGTGCAGGAAGCAGCACCAATGCCATCATCGATGTAGCATGGGAAAAGTGTGGGACAGTCATGAGTGTAAGCTGTTCCACGTGGCCGGTAGGCACAACTGGGACCTGTGTGAGTGCCTGTGGCTACCCCTTTAGCTTGTAGGAAGTGGGAGGGGCTAAAGGAGAAATTATTCAGAGTGAGGACAAGTTCCACTAGGTGGAGGAGAATGGTGGTGGAGGGGAACTGGTCAGGTTTGGTGTCCAAGAAAAATGGAGAGTTTTGAGGTCTTCCTGATGAGGGATGGAGGTGTACAGAGACTGGACATCCGTAGTGAAAATAAGATGATGGGGTCCAGGGAACTTGAAATCCTTGAAAAGACTAAGAGTGTGTGAGGTGTCATGGATAGAGGTAGGAGGGAACTGTACTGGGGGGAGGGGGATAAAACAGAGTTGAGGTATGCCAACGGGGCAGGAACAAGCAAAACATCCATCAAGCAGCAGGTTTGTGAGTGAAAACACCTCGTTAATGAGAGGTCAGAGGAGAATGGCCAGACTGGTTCAGGCTAACAGGAAGGTGACAGCAACTCAAATAACAATGTGTTACAACAGTGGTGTGCAGAAGAGCACCTCTGAAAACACAGCAAGTCGAACGTTAAAGTGGATGTGCTACAGCAGCAGAAGACCACACACAGGAGTTACCTAATAATGTGTCTGCTGAGTGTAAATAGAGAGAAAGTCAGGCAACTCTTGAGGAGAGAGAATCAAATTTAATTATGTCAGGTTGAGGATGAATCATCAGATATCACAATTAAAGGTAACTGAATTGAAATTTAACTTTGTTCCTCTCTCCATGCATGCTGCTTGATCTGTTAAGTATTTAGCACATTTTCTACTTTACTTTCTATTTTAGCCACAATGGATAGAAAAGTAAGGAAGGTACCCTCTCTTCATTCAACATCTTATCCAAAAGATAACCAATCCAACAAAGAATTTGAAAGAGAGTGCAGACGCTGGAAAATGGAGCAACAAGCAGTCTGGAGAGAAGCCCCAGTGGGTTGGGCAGCATGAATCCTGATTCAGAGTTTCAACATTAAATGTCAACAATTCTTTTCCTCCTATCAATGCAGCTCGACCCGCTGAGGTCCTCCAGCAGGTATATCCAAAATAGTGATTCTTCAGGCCTGTCACAATGTACTGTTGATTCTAGGTTTAGTGAAGCTTGATGTCGTAAACCTTATAATTCAGAAGCAATAAGATCCTTCTCTTTCTCTCCCTCTCTCCTTTCTCTCTCACACACACACACACGCAAAATTCTTCATAATATCTACTCTGTGGTCACTTTATTAGGTAAACCTGCTAGTTAATGCAAATATCTAATCAGTCAATTACGTGGCAGCAACTCAATGCATAAAAGCCTGCAGACATGGTCAAGAGGTTCAGTTGTTGTTCAGAGCAAACATCAGAATGGGGAAGAAATGTGACTTTGACCATGGAATGGTGGCTGGTGCTGAATGGGTGGTTTTCAGTATCTCAGAAACTGCTGATCTCCTGTGATCTTCATGTACAATTGTCCCCAGAGTTTAGAGAATGGTGTAAAAATCAAAAAGAATCCAGTGGGCAGCAGTTCTGCGGGTGAAAAGGCCTTATTAATGAGAGCCAGACTGGTTCAAGCTGACATGAAGGTGACAGTAAATCAAATAATCATGTGTTACAACAGTGGTGTGCAGAAGAGCATCTCTGAATGCACAACACTTCAAACTTTGAAATGGATGGGCTACTGCAGCAAAAGATCATACCAGGTTCCACTCCAGCATCTAATAAAGTGGCCACTGAGTGTATGGCACTTTACTGGCCTTAAATCCACTATTAACAGCTGTTTATAAATAAACCGCACTTTGCAAACATATTGAGCATGGCGGAGGGACTGGATAAGGTTGATAAGTCACTTTGGATTTTGACCGTGGAATGATTATTGGTGCCAGACAGGGTGGTCTGAGTATCTGAGAAACTGCCGATCTCCTGGGATTTTCACACACAGAGAACTCTTGAGTTTACAGAGAATGGTGCATGAAACAAAAAAATACATCCAGTGACCGGTGGGTTCTGGGGGTTGAAAACACCTTGTTAGGAGAGGCCAGACTGGTTCGAACTGACAGGAAGGCGACAGTAACTCAAATAAGGCCACGCTACAACAGTAGTGTGCATCCCTGCACAACACGTTGAACTTTGAAGTGGATGGGTTATGGCAGAAGAGTGCACCTGGTTCCACTCCTTCCTGTACCTAATGAAGTGGCCACTGAACATACATCTTGAGCAACATTTTTCTAGATTCCAAAAACTACCTATCACTTGAAGCATGGCTCTGCACCAGCCAATGTAGTAACTTACTTCAGATTTTAAAAAATCGAAGGCAGAATTCCCGATTTTCCGCTGCTTTAGCCAGAGGCATATTACATGCTCCAGTTAGCCAGGCTCGTGACTGTCTGCTTTCTGGAGTTGTTCCCGATGATTGGAAGCAGATTAACCCACCTCCTCCTCTGCTCCCAACCATATAACCAGCTCTATGTACCCAGGGTAACAATGACCATGAACAGTCTATATAGCCACAGACAGAGACAAAGAATTGCTCAAAAACTTTGATTGATTCCAACTGTTGGACAAATTTCACCATCATGTAAAGGAAATGAGATTGAGAAAGAGATAAAAATTAACCTGAAAACAAAAGACTTTTCATTCTTTGGGTAAGGCAAATTATTTATGATCTTGAACCAGAATGGTAGAGAGTGCTGACTTTGATGGAGCTATTCTTGTCAAATTTGTCACTAGGAACATGCACAAGTGGTGGATGCGGGTTCGATTTCAACATTTATGAGAGATTTGGATAGTTACATAGATGGGAGGGGTATGGAGGGATATGGTCCAGGAGCAAGTCCATAGGACTAGTCTGAATAATAGTTTGTCACAGACTAGAGGGACTGAAGGGCCTGTTTCTATGCTGTAGTGTTCTACAACTCTAAGGCCTGTAACAATGCATATTTTGCACAACTATGCAGACGGAGTAGACTGTGGCTGACTTGGGGAGTGGGGGGTAAAGATGGAAACACAGATAATAAAGAACAAAGCATTAAGAGGGGAAAAAGAAAAAAAGTGATAAAAAATAAAACGGAGATAAAAGAGGAATATGTCTTTAAGATCTATAGTCGGAATATGTCCCCATTAGTTTTCATCAATGGACTGCTGAGACTGTGTAACATCAGTCTGGATCAAATTTGAAACGAGGGTAGTTGACCACAGGGCCAGTGACCGCAGGAAATCAGACAACACAGGCGCGGCCAGGGCTTGAAGAGACTCTCACCTCATGAGAAGGTGCGCACACTGAATGGGACAAATCTGTAAAGCCATGCATTTTAAGTACAATTTGCTGCCTGATTTAACTTCTATCTAAACTTCTATCTAGTTTTACAGATAAAAGGACGATTAACAGTTAATCCCAGAAAGTGAGGAGTGTAGGGGTTTTTGACTGTGGTTGTGGATGGAAAGCCTGATTACAAAGAGGATTCCAGTATCAGATCCAATGAGCTCAGTTTAAACACAGCTGAAATCTGTATTATTGAAAGAGTTAAATATTCTCTTGGGTTAATATTACATTCCGCCCAATCTCATTTCCATAACATAATGATAAAGCTTGACCAGCAATATACACTGCACATGACCATCAGGTCAAATTTTGGAATGAATGCAGTCGATTTTTATTTAATTAGTTTGTACACAGAATGATGAAACTCTATATTGCGATCGGTTAGTGGAGCAAATTCTTTCCATTGCTTGAGAGAAATTAAGTTTCTTTATTTTCGTTTTCTTCCCTCTCCCTGTGTAGCCGCAAGCAGTGGGGAATTACGGCTGGATAATATTCTTTATTGAGTCTGCAGGATAGGCAGTAAAGGAACAACCCTTATGGGTGATCAGAAAACATATGGAACCTTTTCAAACACAGAGAGTGCCAAAAAAAATTTAACATTCCACAGTTTCTATATCCACAGTTTTTGGAACTCCAATCCCCATGGGATGACCTTTCCCTTATACGGCTTCTGCACCTTCACCTTTAACCCTTTTACCACCAGTCAGCGCCTCCCCCAGCTCTCTTTCTTCCTCTCTCTCTCTCTCGTCCTCACCAGCGTCCCCCCAGACCGCCCGCTTCCCCCACCCCACCCCCCCATCATAGATCACTTGAAACTGCCACGTCAATCCTTGCAGAAGTGAAGGAAACGAGGGAAGAGCTGGTGCTACAGAGAGAACAGTTGTCTGCGCTATTAAAGCTTGCTGGGAGACCCAGAAAGTCTAGCCTGTGTGGGAAAAAAAAGACTACAACCCTGCTCAGTCTCCCCAGTGTTCAGACTACCTGTTCAGGTCGATGCTATTGTACAGTAGTCTGCACATTGGTTAGACTGTGCGTGGAAAAATCTTCGAACTTCTTTTACACATCGGCCGAGGAACTCCGACAGTCTTTATTCTGACCCAAACTCGCTTCAGTCAGAAAGCCTGATCTCCGTGGAGACTGCCTTTCATTTCCCGTGTGCTGTTAGCGGCACCCAGGTAAAGCAGTAGCTTTTGATTCCTTTATATAACTGGACAGCCTTCTTCCGAAAGTGCCTTTGCTTCCTCATCATGGACCGTGCACCTAGCCTCAACTTATGGTTTCTGTTATTTGTCACGCATATGCTTCCTACCCCTGGCTCTGCATGCTTTCTCACAAAATATTTAATATCATTCTGTCTCTCACTTGAAAAGGTTATTCCTCACAATGGTACCTCTGCCACTGTTCAGTATCAAAAAGTAATTACAGTCAGGGAGCGCCCTTAGCATGTTCTGATATACTGCTGTGTGCGTAACATTCAATGGTTTAATGTAAGTGTTGTACATCTTGAATAAAACAAAATAAATCATCTGATTAATGCATCTCAGCCATTGTCTGTATTCTTCAATATTTAACACAGGACAATTATTTTTAAGTGCTTTGATGTTGTTCTGAATATAGCATCATTCAGTTCAGCTTGAATGAATTAAGCATAAAGTCATATCTGGGAAATGTTTCTCTGCAAGATAATGACTTGTTAAGCTGTTAGAAATGCCAAGCAAAATTATGACTTTAGCTCTGAGTCAGCCATGACAGTCCTGTAGTTGTATAGTCCAATGTCAACTGTCAATAGGCAAAGAATAGTCACCTGAGGGAATGTGTTTCAGTGAGGGGAATTAACTATTATCCATGGAAATGTACTATAGTGCTAGTCGGCGCCCTTAGGAAAGGAGGCAGTTGGAGGATGAGGGAAAGTGGAGGCGGGGGCCCTGAAGTTGGGGGAGGGGAACCGACTCCGGGGAGGAAACGTGCACTTGCACTTGCCGTCTAACAACGCACAGCTTCCCACTCCGATGCTCGGGTCCTTGCACCAGCTCTGCCGCTTCTCAAGCACTTTCAAGGGGATTATTTGCCACTCATAGGGTTTTTCCTTGGGTACTTCAAGCCTGCGTGATCAGAGTCTTCGCAGGAAGAGTGCATTTCATTAAGGAATAACTGCGGGGGGGGGGGGAATGAAGTCAAAAATACAAATAAAAACTAATTCAACTGGTTTTAGCGCTCAAGTGACAGATAACCTTTGAACCTATATCCAACGTCCCCTATCTGGGCTGTCAAGCCATTGGTATTTCCTTTATTTTGCTATTAGAATTATAATTCCACTCAACTCAAATCCAAAATCTAAGAGAAAAGGAGATCTGGATATAATCCCCAATAACCACTGTGGAGCTCAATGCTGTCTTTAATTTGTCATCCTTTCATCCTTATTGTGAAGCAGATGATACTAATGTAAACCAGATTGTGCTATTGCAATGCTTTAAAATGGCCGCTCCTCAACACGCAGTGCTCCAAGCAGGAGGATTTCAGCCAGCTTCTAACTTACACAATTTGAAACTCTTCTCTGTTTTCACTTTTTTGTTAAAAAAAAAGCAGAGCAGAATACTTCTTTCAAGTCAAAAAGAACCTCCAAGTTGCACATACTGACAGGGCCGACATGTTTAACTAAAAGCACCACCTCATAAAATCTGCTGACGTTTATTTGTGCTTCTGCGGTTCCCTTGCACAGTCGCGACTTAAGTTGAAAGCAGCTTAAATTAAACTTCTGGTGGTATTAACCCAAGACCATGCACTTCTTCTTAGCTTGAGATAAAATGCACTTTGGACTGAATACCACTTAGGATTTGTTAGAACTCTTTGTCTCCTTTTCATCTTGAAAATGAATATTTGACAGAAATTAACTTTAGTTTTAAAAGTAATATTTGTATTCCACCCTGCACACACAGTGCCCCCCCCATGCCCAAGATATATTTCCCTTCAGCGTTCGTCCCTCACTTTATTCTGAACTCCATTTTATTCCTAGATAGAAGGGGCTCCTTTACTGGCGGCTTCCTACATCAGTTTGTAAATGGGCCACACTGGACCAAGAATTGGTTCCCAATCAGAGCCGTCCATTGTGGTGTCCTGGGGACTCCAGGAAAGAAAGATTAATCTCATGGACAGCCAAGGTAACACATTGCAGATTTTCTCAAGTTTGTGTTCTCACAGTCACTATTTTGTGCAACTGAGCAGAGAAATATCCAAGGAGCATTATAAGATGAAGCATTTTTCCCACTTCATACTATTGCAGAATTGTTCCTGTATGCAAAGAGGCTGTTCAGTCCTTTAATTCCTTGTCTTGCAATGTTGACAGCACCTTCTCCCCTGCTCTATCCACACAGACATACAGATGATCCTCTCTCATCTCCATTTCCCTTCTGAAGGAGGCACAAGTGACTGCAGATGCCAGAATCTGGAGCACAAACAATCTGCTGGAGGAAATCAATGGATCATGCAGCATCCATGTGGGGTGAGATGTTCTCAGCCACTTGAGTCGAAATCTTGCATTAATCTTGATGCAAGCTTTCAACACAAAGCATTGGCAATCCCTTTCTCCCCACAGACGCTGCTCGGCTTGCTGAGCTTCTCCAGCAGATTGTTTGCTACTCCTGTTTGACTGATCCTTCTTTCACCCTGACAGCCAGGGAGTTGTAGATCATAACTAACTTCTGCATAAATTGAGATTTTCCTCGATCCTTACTCATCTCCTCAACAAAATTTGGAAACAGTATCCTGGGATGCTTGAACCCTTTGCTGATGGGAACACCATCCCATGACTGATCCCCATCAGTCAAGGCCTTGAACACGTTAGTATGTAGTTATTTCTAAGAGCTAGTACCCAGGAGCCCCGAGTGACTCACTTTCCGTCAAGGTGCCACTCCTGTCTTTCATTTCAGCTCTCTTGCTTCCGTAAGAATCTTAGTTCAGATCAGGAATGAAAAGAAAGCAAACCGAAGGCCCAGCAAACTCAACCCAGAAGCATGATAACCACACCAACCTACTACCTAATTTGATAGTGCCTGTTAAAATAAACAAATAAAAACATCCAATCATTGGAAATTAATATTTCAGATTATTGTTACAACCAACTACTGTACTGTTCTGTGAATCCTCAAAATACCAGAACCAGATGACAAAAAGGTCAGAGCATAGAAGTTTATCTTCCACTGCTGCCATGTTCAATCCCTGTCCGATGTGGCACTACTTCAGTGTATTTTAGGGGGCCTTTGTATTTAGGAAAGGCTTTTGCAATGACCCTGAATGACAGTTATCAAAGAATGGTTTTGAAAAATAACTGCCATAGATAGATGTTTTTATTTAAATAGAAGGATCCAAGAGTGAATGTAGGTGTGACACTCTATTTTACTGCCTGTTGCTTACTGTGTGGTGTGATTTTTACAAATGTCACGGTACACAGCAGAATGTATGAGCCTGAAGCTTAGCAATGGGAATTCCAATCACACACTTACAAGATAAAGTTTAATGTAATTTTACAGATAATTCTTTTTTTTATTTTGAACACTGCTCTCAATCTATCCTTGATTAAGATCTTCCAGTTTAGAACTTCTGATTATAAAGTCAGGAACACAAAAAATAATTTCAAGCAAACAGCAAGTGCTAATTTATTCTTGAATTTGCCATCAGCAAATGCCAATTAAAATTTTCCTCAGTTTTAGTGCAGCACACTCAGGGAGGGCCAAGTCAACCTTTGCAAGAAATACTCACTTCCCTGCCAGATCTTCCCCTTCTGTCACCCACATTTCCTCTCTCCCCTTTGAGATGCCATGCTCCCCAGCCCAACCTATCCCTATCCCTCTGCCTTTACCTCGCCTGCCCTCTTGACAGAGTTTACCTTTGCTGGAGGCCTTTGGAGAAAGGTTTCTGGATTGAAAGGCCCTAGTCTTTACAAAGCAACAGTACTCATTACCACTGACTTCCTGTGGCATTAAAACTGCAAATATACAATTATAAAAGGTTCCAGATAAAGACTTAATAAAATGCTCAGGTGTTATCGAGTAGTATGGCATGTTTGTTCAATTGGTGAATCCATTGGAGTACCATTCAATTGTATGACACTACCCCTGCCCTTGTCAGCATGGTCAACTCCTGGCCAATGCTGACCCCCACTCAGTCCAAGCACTGAAGCAAATTGCAGTGTGCACAACTACCAGCTAGCTGAAGGCAAATCTTTACATAGGTGAAATTCAACTTAGATAGGGCAAGCACTATCTGCTGCAAAAGGCAGGATCTTCCAGGTGCTATCCACTTCAATTCAACCTCCCATTCCCACCCTTACATGTCTGTCCATGGTCCCTTCCACAAAGAGAACAAACTCACATTGAAGGAGCAACACCTCATATTCCATTTGGGCAGCCTCCAACCTGATAGCATGTATGTCAAATTCTCCAGCTTCTGGTAATTTCTCCTCCCTCCCCCCCCACCAACCTCTCATTTTCCATTCCCCACTCTTCTCACCCCTTCTCTTCTCCTCACCTGCTCATCCCATCCCTCTGGTTCCCCTCTTTCTTCCCTTACTTTCATGGTTCGCTGACTTCTCCTGTCCGATTCCTTTTCCTTCAGTCCTTTACCTCTTCCACCTATCACCACTCAGCTTCCTACTTTATCACCCCTTCCTCCACCCACCCACCCTTCCCCTCACCTGGTCTCACCTTCACTTACATGCATGTACTCCTTCCCCTCCCCTCACCTTCTTAATCTGGCTTTTGTCCCCTTCCTTTCCAGTGCTAATTAAGGGTCTCAGCTGGAAACACCAACTGTTTATTCCTCTTCATAGATGCAGCCTGACCTGCTGAAGTCCTCCAGTATTTTGTGTGAGTTGCTTGAGATTTCCAGCATCTTGCGTTCATGGAATGCCTCTGTGTAGCCAGCATAGCCACAAACTTGGGAGAGTCTGGATCAGGCCAGTGGTTAATGTTCATTTCCAAGTACGATAATGCTGGCATTGGGGCCATCGACTGGAACACCTGCAGTGCTTGAGGGGGACTGAGAGTGTATAGGTGTTCTGAGCACACATTCAGCACAGCTAATGCTATCCAAGGACAATAAGACAAAAGTTTTCAGAACCAGTCCACTGGCCTTGACTCAGGACAACACAGGACACTGAATTATGAGGGGTTGATTTCAAAACTCAACTCCTTCCATCTCTGGGTCAGACTATGTCCACAGGACTGTCCAGAAATATCTCAGGATGCTGCCTTATTGCTGTCCTTGGTCGTAGCTTGGTTAATGGTGAAACAGATGCCGTCAGCACCTCAAGGTGTGTATGGATGGAACACAAAACAAAGCTTTTCACCATATCTCAGTACACGTGGAAATAAAATGTTTACCCATTAGGGTCTTTGGATTGAAGATGAGGACTATCAGAAAAGGCTCCTGGTCACTGAAGAGACTGAAGAGAGAAGGGTGGGGTGTTGGTGAGGGTCTTATGTCTTTGAAGGCAGCAATGAGCTTATTGGTGATTGAAGCACGCAATATCAATGGGAGCAAAGCAGATAAGGGATCCAGATCCTCTAGTGTTTACACATCAATAATAAGAGGCACAGGAGGAGGTGATTCAACCATTGAACAGGACTTGGTGTGTGATCCTGTAGGTCAGAACTCTTCAACCGCACATCAAATATGATGAGAGTTCCTGCCTTTCGTACTTTTCACACACTGAGCTCCCACCAACCTCTGGATGAACCATTCTGTTCCAATCCCCATCCAGCTGGTTACCAATTACTTTCCACCCATGCCTCCTGCTTTCGGAGCTCATCGAGAATGGAAATAAACTTTCCTAATTTATCAAGGCCAATCAATCATTTATAATCCCCAATGAAATCTTACCCCAGTTCCCTCTTTTCCAAAGAAAACAAACCCTGGCTTATCCAGTGCTTTCCTCAAGCTAAAATTTTCCAATCCTGGCAACATCTCTTCTCCAATATAATCACTCCTCTCTGGTAATGTAGTGACTATCATGCTCCCTTTATGAATCAATATCACTAATATATACCACAAACAGCAACAGACCAAATGTTGAGATCAGGAGGTAACAGCCTTCCAATCATAGAAAAATCCTTCAATTATTACTCTTTGTTTCCTGCCCACAAGACAATCTTGGTTCTAATTTGCCCTCTTCCGAGGGCTTTTACACTTTTGGCCAGTATGCTACACATGGACTATGTTAAGTGTGTTGTCCTTATTGCCTAGCCAAACACTAAATTAGTTAGCCTCATGATTACTCACTTTGTTCTTCCCTCTCATTGTAGCAACAGTGCACCAGAATTCTTCCACTAGAGGAGTCAGGGAGGTAAGGAAAATTGTGCTGCATTTCCATAGATTCCTCCTTTCCATAGCCGAGGCAAATTTCACTTTTTGGCTATATATCTACAGAAGATACAATCCTCAGTAACACGAGGAAAGCTGAAGATGCTGGAAATCCAAAGCAACACACACAAAATGGTGGAGGGTACTGATGAAGGGTCACAGCCCGAATCATCGACTGTTCATTTTTTCCCATAGATGCTGGCTGGTCAGCTGAGTTCCTCTAGCATTTTGTGTATAATCCTCAGTTATTCTTTTATTAAGTTTATCTCATACAATATTGCACAGAATTCCTCTTCAAATATAGCATCAGTATCACCTGCCTTCTTTGTGGGGAGCCATGATGTATTTATTAAGAAACTCCCCAACATCCTTCTTTTAGAACCCCAACAGCAGTTGCTCAATCTTTAGTTGTTCTCATGTTTTTCAGGTAATTATAGTACACCCCACAAGCCTCATTAACAATATTATAAATTCTATATCACAGTGGTAATTGTTTCTTCAAACACCATTACCAATATCCTCCTTTTTTTATATCTCTTTAAAAGTAGAGGCTGATAGGATCTTGGTTAGTAAGGGCGCCAAATGCTGTGGGGAGAAGGCAGGAGAATGGGATTGATAGGGAAAATAAATCAGCCATGATTAAGTGGCGAAGCAGATTTGATAGGTCAAATAGCCCAATTCTGGCCCTACGTCTTATTGTCTGTGGCTGCAGCCCATTGGAATGTCCATGGCCTTGACCTTCAATGAAAACATGTACTTAGCTCCAACTGATCTAAGTACCTTGAAACCAGGAACATTTCAGCCCTGGTTTAAGCCGTACTTCAGCAATCATTCAGAAATTTTACCACATCCTTGCTTGCACTACAATATGTCTGGGATGGAAGTTCAACATGGACTCAATACCAGAAGATGGAAGACCAGCCAGAAACCTAATGAGAATCTTTGCTAGGTCACCATTTTCTCTGTAGATACCTGTAATTACAAAGAGAATATTGGTATAGATCTTTTGCTCCCTTCCACGTACCCCTTCCCCCAACCACACCTGTCACCAACATGCCTCCAAGCTATTCAGGATCCTTTAGCAGCCTGTAGTCAAATACTTCCATTATAAAACTAGATCACATTTCCCACTGTAAAAGCTGAAAGTTAATCAGCTGGAGCTGACTGCATTGCCTGCAATGAAGGTCAAAACCACGAACATTAAGCAGGCACAGACATTGAAGGTCAAAGGCACGGACATTAAGCAGGCACAGACAGTGAAGGTCAAAGGCACGGACATTAAGCAGGCACGGACAATGAAGGTCAAAACCACGGACAATGAAGGTCAAAGCCATGGACATTGAAGGTCAAAGGCACGGACAATGAAGGTCAAAGCCATGGACAATGAAGGTCAAAGCCACGGACATTGAAGGTCAAAGCCATGGACAATGAAGGTCAAAGCCACGGACATTAAGCAGGCATGGACAATGAAGGTCAAAGCCACAGGCAATGAAGGTCAAAACCACGGACATTGAAGGTCAAAGCCACGGACATTAAGCAGGCATGGACAATGAAGGTCAAAGCCACGGACATTGAAGGTCAAAGCCATGGACATTGAAGGTCAAAGCCACGGACATTAAGCAGGTATGGACAATGAAGGTCAAAGCCACAGACAATGAAGGTCAAAGCCATGGACAATGAAGGTCAAAGCCACGGACATTGAAGGTCAAAGCCATGGACAATGAAGGTCAAAGCCACGGACATTAAGCAGGCATGGACAATGAAGGTCAAAGCCACAGACAATGAAGGTCAAAGCCACGGACATTGAAGGTCAAAGCCATGGACAATGAAGGTCAAAGCCACGGACAATGAAGGTCAAAGCCACGGACATTAAGCAGGCATGAACAATGAAGGTCAAAGCCACAGACATTGAAGGTCAAAGCCACGGACATTGAAGGTCAAAGCCACGGACATTAAGCAGGCATGGACAATGAAGGTCAAAGCCACGGACATTGAAGGTCAAAGCCACGGACATTGAAGGTCAAAGCCACGGACAATGAAGGTCAAAGCCACGGACATTGAAGGTCAAAGCCACGGACATTGAAGGTCAAAGCCACGGACAATGAAGGTCAAAGCCACGGACAATGAAGGTCAAAGCCATGGACAATGAAGGTCAAAGCCACGGACATTGAAGGTCAAAGCCATGGACAATGAAGGTCAAAGCCACGGACATTAAGCAGGCACGGACATTGAAGGTCAAAGCCACGGACATTAAGCAGGCATGGACAATGAAGGTCAAAGCCACGGACAATGAAGGTCAAAGCCATGGACAATGAAGGTCAAAGCCATGGACATTGAAGGTCAAAGCCACGGACAATGAAGGTCAAAGCCACGGACATTGAAGGTCAAAGCCACGGACATTAAGCAGGTATGGACAATGAAGGTCAAAGCCATGGACATTGAAGGTCAAAGCCACGGACATTGAAGGTCAAAGCCACGGACACTGAAGGTCAAAGCCACGGACCATAAGACATGGCAGTGGAATTAGGCCATTAGGCCCTTCAAGTCTGCTCCACCATTTAATCATGACTGATTTAATCAACCCCATTCTTCTGCCTTCTCCCCATAACCTTTGACACCCTGACTAATCAACAACCTACCAACCTCCACTTTGAGTATACCAGTGACTCGGAGAATGAAATGAACTGTGTACAGGTAGAAGAATTTACTAACTCTCTTCATTTTATTCATATGAGAAGATCAGAAATAGCACATATTTTCACCACTCTACTCATTTGAGATCTGAGATCCTCAATTCCACGTTTTTGTTAAAAAAGATCTTTGCAGTCAAGAGACGCAAGGTCCCCTCCCCACACCCTTTCCCCCTCAGCTGGAGCTCATTTGCTGCTTCCACTCTCCTGTCAGTCCATTAAGCCATCCTGGTGATCAAAACAAGTGTGCAAGTACGACTGCTGACCAGATGTCAGGCATTCTGCTTAACCCATTAAATGCCATCTTGCAGCTTGCTTAATCAGATGGGAAACATCGCCAGAACCACCTCCAAGCCAGGTCAGAAGGTCACATCCCCCTCCAGAGACTTTGAGCAAATAACCAAGGCTGATGATCCAGTGCAGTAGAGTCATAGAGCTCCACAGACCAGAAACAGGCCCTGTGGCCCATCTGGTTGATTACTCTGCCTAGTCCCACCGACCTGCACCAGGACCTCAGCCCTCCCTTCCAAGTGCCTGTCCAAATTTCCCTTCAAATGCTGCAATCAAACCCACATTCACCACTTCCACTGGCGGCTCGTTCCACACCCTCACCAGCCTCTAAGTCTCAGTCCAGCTCAGTGGAAAGCGCCTGTTTGTACGTACCCAATCCATATCCCTCATAATTTTGTATACTCCTTTCATTTTCCTATGCTCTGGTGAATAAAGCCCTAACTTATTCAACCTTTCCCTACAACTCCAGTCCTCAAGTCCCAGAAACAAGCTAGTAATTTTTTCTGCACTCTTTCAATAGTACTGATGTCTTTCTTAGCAAGTGCATCTTTGTAAGGTGAGATTATCAGGTAGCCATGCAGCAGACATGGAAGAGCTGGTGGAGCTGCTGCTCACAGCCCTAGTGACCTGGCTTCAATTCTGACCTGCGGGTCTCTCGGTGTGGAGTTTGACCCTGTCCCTGTGACTGTGCGGGTTTCCTCCAGATGCTCTGGTTTCCTCCCACATCCGTGCTGACTGATTACCACAGACTGGCTGGTGAATTGGTCGCTCCACTGTAGACTGTAGAACTTGTTGAAGACGATGTGGACCCTATTATCTTAGGATTGGTGAGCATTTCTTATGACGAAAGTCTGAGCGAGCTAGGATTTTTCTCCTTGGAGAGAAGGAGGATGAGAGGTGGCAACAGGATGATAAGATCGAGTGGGCAGCCAAAGACTTTTTACCCCAGGGCGGAAAATTGCTAATACAAGGGGGCATACTTTAAGGTCATTAGAGGAAAGTATTGGGGGGGGGAGAGATGTCAGTCAGGTGGTGGTGCAGTGGCATCCGCACCAGGCTTTGAGGTAGGTGGTCCTGGGTTCAAATTCCGCTGGCTCCGTGCATGCCTTCCATTTGCGCTGGGTTTGGCATCCAGCTAGCAACACGGCCTCATAAAAAAACAGACAAGTGCTAAAGAAACTGCATGGTTGCTGCCCAGTGTGCCACAGAGCAGAGAGGAACAACAGCACGTGGTACGTCGGGGTAAGTTTTTTTAAAACACAGAGCGTGGTGGGCGCATGGAATGAGCTGCCAGGGGAGGTGATTCATTAGGGACATTTAAGCGACTCTGGCACATGGATGAAAGAGAAATGGAGAGCTATGTGGAGGGAAGACTGGATTCATCTCAGGGTAGGTTAAAAGGTCGGCTCAACATGGTGGGCTGAACAGCCTCTAGTGTGCTGTAATGTTCTCATGAGCAAGCGTGGAAGAATCAAGAGGAAGCTGATGTTTATGTGGAATTCGTGTTAGTGGGCACAGACCAAAAAGGACGCAGAGGCCTCAGCATAATGCCAGAAAGAAGGAAGGGGGCAGGTAGGGCAGAGATAGTTCAGAGAGATAAAGATGAGTCAGAGAGTTAGAGGAGTCAGAGAGATAGAGGGTGGTGTGAGAGAGAAAAGTAGAGGCACAGAGAGAGAAAGAGAGACTTTCATGACCTTCAGACATCCCAAATTGATCTTAAGCTAATGAAGTGAGAGGGCACGGTAGCAGTTAGCGTAATTCCATTACAGTGCAAGCAGCTTGGGTTCAATTGCCGCCACTGTCTGTAAGGAGGTTGCACGTTCTCCCTGTGACTGTGGGGCTTCCTCTGGGTGCTCTGGTTTCCTCCCACAGTCCAAAGACCCAAGGTTACCAGATTAATTAGTCACATGGGTACAACTGGGCGACGTGTGCTTGTTGGGCCAGGAGGGCCTGTCACTGTACAGCATTTCTAAATAAAATGAAACACGTGCTTGCAGAAAGGCTTTACCTCTGCAGGCTGGAAGGCCTGCTTCCATGTTACAAGGTACTGCTTCAGAGATGAGCAGGGAAGCTCACTCCCCCTCACTTGAACAGATGACGCAGGCTTTATTATGTGAGGTGGCATGCTGTGAACACATTGTCTGCTCTACTTCCTAAAATATAACTGCAACCACCTTTCCACAAATCCCAATGGGTGCACGGCATTTGGGAAAATTATGAAAGCTGCTAAGCAGACACAGGCTTATTTTTCCTTTCTAAATGACCGGCTGGTGTACTGCTAAGTCCACTGCTTCCATTCTGGTCTCTGCCCTGACGGACCACAATTTAGTCTGAACTCAACTGGGACAGGAGAGGAAACGACAGCAGGAGCTCTCTCTCCTGGTTAGTGTCTCGGGAGTTTTACTGCATTGCTTTTGTTTTAACCAGCCAGGAGCTTTACAAGATAAAGGTTAGCATTATTTGTCATATGTGCATCAAAACAAACAGTGAAATGTGCCATTGCATCAATAACACAGCGTGAAGATGTGCTGGAGACGACCCACAAGTTTCACCAAGCTTCTTGTACCATCGTAGCATGTCCACAACTTACCAACTCTAACCCACACAGTCACAGGGAGAACATGCAAGCTCCTTAAAGACTGTGCTGGGTATTTGAAAACTGACCTTCCAACTGCTGGTGCTGTAAGGTGTTAACTAGTTGCTATGCTACCAGGTTGCCCCCTCCCCACACGGGCAAACCCACAGCCATGCCGAAGAATCACACACAAAACGACAAACGCTTGCGTATCATCTTTAATACAATAAAAGATGCAACTATCAAGACAAAATGTGGCACCGTACTAGGTGAGGTGGTAGTAGGATGGAACATTGGTGAGAGAGGTCAGGTTGAAGACTGACTTACAGAAGGAGGAGGTGAGGTGGCATTAAGGCAGAACATTGGTGAGAGAGGTCAGATTCAAGGTTATCTTACAGGAGAGAGGTTTGGGGTGGCACTGAAGAGCTTGGGGCTCAAGTGAAAAACACATGTGGAGGGGTGGAAATGGAACCTGCACAAAATATCAGGGTTAGAGATGAGACTGCAGAGAAATCCCATTTGGTGGGGAACTTTCCCAACTAGGATGGAGGGCATATGTTCTCTCTGTGGAGGCTACCCTCTGGCCCAGTCTCAGGTAGTTTAGCTGCAGCTGGAATCTTTGGGCACCGGATGTACCCAGAGGCAACCGGTGTTCAAGTTCAAGGTCAAATTTATTGTCATTCAACCATACACATATATACTGCCAAACAAAGCAATGTTCCTCCAGACCAAGGTGCAGAATACAATACATATAACTCACACAAAACACATAGAGTAATTTCACCACAACTAATAAAATATATTGTGTCCATCTGCAATGCACAATAGGGCCAAGAGGCTTACAAGGAGACAATGTTGTGCAAAGAGAGGGACCAATAGTCTTAGTCAATGCAACCAGATGAGAGCTAAACTGCAGGCTCAGCCAATTAGCTGGCAGAGAAGCCAGTGGGCTGACGGATGCCATGAAGCTAGTGTGGCAAGGAACAGTAGATATGGAAGGAAAGAGATCAAGAGGGAACGTTCAGAGAGAGGTCCCACGTGGTTTCTCAGGTGACAGGGTTTATTTTTTAACCAAAACCTTTACACATGTGTTTTTCAAACTGCCAATGCATTGTGACAAATGATGAGTCACTGTTAGTGCACAAAGTTAACTCGACAGCCTAACCACAAATGACAAGGCTGGTAAATGTCAGTGGAAAACAACTCCAATGTGTTCTTTTATTTTAATGACTATGTCTCCCCTCACCCCCCTCTTTGGATCCATACTATTGCACATCCAATCTTCTGAATACTCGCCTCAGCAAAATCATAGGTTGGACTCTAGTTTCCACGTTGAATTAGCTGATGTCAGCACAGATGCATGCATGAACAGAAGTCCCTTAGTTATGGTGGCGATGTAGTGTTGGCGGGCTTGGTGAGCATCAAAGGAGTTTTTTGTTTAAAAAGATCATAAGTTATTGGAGCAGAATTAGGCCCTTTGGCCCATTAAGTCTGCTCCACCATTTCATCATGGCTGATCCATTACTCTCCTCAGCCCCAATATCCTGCCTTGCTCCCATATCCCTTCATGCCCTGGCCAATCAAGAATCTATCAAACTCTTCCTTAAAGATACATAAAGACTTGGCCTCCACAGCCGCCTGTGGAAATTGTTCAGTGTTTCCTTCGACTTCACGGAGATAATGGCACGCCAGCCTGAGTGGGCAGATGATCGTCACCTATTCTGGAAGCAGACCAGAAACTGAAGAATTTAAAGGTAGTCATGTGGGTGTTGGACATCAGCTGATTCTTTCTGTGAGGAGAGAGGTCATTATATTACCCAATGTTGCCCTTCGCAAGAAGTCAGAGTAAACCAAATATTGTAGTTATTTTCTTTCCTAACAGTTTCATGTTTGATTTATTAAAGGACTCCAGTTACTTAACTGAAGGGGAGAGAGATATTGGCAAGGAAGGAAGCTGATTGACGAATATTGTGCAGTGATAATGTTCGCAAGCTTTTCTAGGAACTTACTGAGAACTGGGAATGTTCATAAGGATTTCATTATTCCCGCCCCTCCACCTCTGACCTTCCACACCATCAACACTGGCTTTCCTTGCCTCCCCCCCCCACCACTCCCCTTTTCCTAGATTTTTAAGAATCAGCAAGTGGGAGTATTGAAAGAAAGTCAGCTCCAAGTGATGCCTGTAAGATTAATGTTTCATTCCAGGGGTCTCCAAGACAAAGCTGGAGGGTCGGCAACTGCAGACTGTGTGTGCAGAGGAAAGAGAAATAATGAGGGGCATGTGTCTGGAAAGCAGAGAAGAAAGTGGGGGTGGGATGAAAAGGAAGTTGTTTGACATTGCTTCAGAAAGTCAGAATCTGCTTTGAGCTTCATATTCCAAATAGTTCTCACACACACACACTCACTCTCTCACACACACTCTCACACACACATACACTCTCTCTCACACACACTCACTCTCACACACACACACACATACACATGCACGCACGCACACACACACACACACACACACACACACACACACACACACACACACACACACACACACACACACACACACGCACTCTCTCTCATTTAACACACTTTGAAGACAACTTGCAATTGATTACCCAAGAATCAAGCGGGCATTGTGGGTCAGAAGTCCATTATAGAAGCTGCCTAATTACCCTTTTTTGCCGGTTCAAAGTTAAAATAAACAGGCGGTTTCTATAATGGGAGTCAAGCCACAGAGCTGGTGTTACATTCCAACTTCCCAGAATTTCTCTTTTTCATTCCCTGTCTCCATCGTTCCTCGTCTGTCTCTATCCCTGTTTCTATTTATTCTCTGTTATTATGCTAAGGTCTCTTAGTTTCTTCCATTTCGCTCCTTCCTCCTTTCCTTTAACAAAATAAAAATTGGTCTCTTCCTCTAAATTTCAGTCCTGGTTCTCACTCTGTGTGTTCAGGGAGAGAAATGGAGGTGGTGAAGTGTGTGTGTGTGTGTGTGTGTGTGTGTGTGTGTGTGTGTGTGTGTGTGTGTGTGTGTGTGTGTGTGTGTGTGTGTGTGTGTGTGTGTGTGTGTGTGTGTGTGTGTGTGTGTGTGTGTGTGTGTGTGACCCTTTGAGAAACAGTGCAATACCCAATCTCCGCCACAGTGCTTGTGACTCAGTCCCTGATTGAGTGTCCCTGCTGATGTTAACACAGAACCATGTGGGCCCACAACATCTGGATCCATTACTGGCTCAGTGGTGACTTCCTGCAGATGGAGAACTATTTCATAGATCAACAGAATGAGGCAAACAACGGACATGCTAAAGACTACAATTATAGACAAGAAAGCACATTCTTTTTCATTAACCCTCCAATTGCCAACATCTGGTACTCTTTAAACCACACAGTATGCCCTATTGTGAAGCAGGGTTACTAAGTACTGAGATTATAATTTCTAACACATTTGTACTGGTGTCTGATGAGAGAGGGAGAGAGGGAGAGAGAAAGAGAGAGAGAGAGAGAGGGGGAGAGAGAGAGAGGGGGGAGAGAGAGAGGGGGAGGGGGGGGAGAGAGAGAGGGGGAGGGGGGGAGAGAGAGAGAGAGAGAGAGTGGGGGGGAGAGAGAGAGAGGGGGGAGAGAGAGAGGGGGAGGGGGGGGAGAGAGAGAGGGGGAGGGGGGGGAGAGAGAGAGAGAGAGAGAGTGGGGGGGGAGAGAGAGAGAGAGAGAGAGAACCAACCCAGAATGATTCCACTGTATTAAGTGGGACCTTATTTTGTGACTTTAGGGTCAAAACTGATATGAAGTGGTCTAATAAAATTATAAAAAACAAAGGTTTAATTTACTTAAAAACTACAGATGCAGAAACTTCTTGTGGCTTTATGCTTCTCTGTGACGTATATAAACCATGGACACACACACACACACATTGGATGTCTAAGGAGCAGCTTCCCAGACACAAGCTCCACAATCAGCCATTCTCCTTTGCCTATTGAGCATCAAATCACTTTTAAATGCACCACAAAAGTCTGTTGAGCCCAAATGTACAACATAACCGAGGAGTGAAGATCGTGAATGCCTGTGTATCTGTGTGTGAAGTATATTAAAATCGACTCACTTCTCACTAACAGAATGCATCTGGATGCAAGTTATTTCCCCTACATTGATTCCCACACCATTGTGAGCAGATGTGGAGGGAGGATGAAGTTGGGTGGATGGATCTTGGGCATTTTCCAGACAGTCCCCTACAGAGAAGGGGGACAGCCTCATTCCTGGGGCTCAGGCAGATTGCTCTCCAAAGAGGCTCAGGTAGTGCTCTGGCAGACTATCCCTAGTGACTGTCTACTCAAAATGCATAGTACAGGTGAAGTCATTTCAGAGACAGGGTTAAAGGGAATGAAATTGACACTGGATCCATTAAAAGCACTGGAATTCAAAATGGGGGAGCCTGCTGGTAAAACTCCACAACACCCTCACCTTCCACCTCGGTCCTAACCTTAAGTGTGGCAGTGTTCAATTTTACAAAATTAATTTTTAAAATATGCCTCGAAAAAGTTAGATCAATGTTGTCATCATCAACCAGTTAACATTTGGAAGATCATTTAAGTTGAACAGTAGAGAAATGTAACAGTCCAACAGAGCTTAATCATTCCACAATTGTAAAACACAGAGTAGGATTTGAACTCATAACTTTGCAATTCAGAGGCTAGCTTAGAAAAGTTGTGCTAGTTTTTAGTGCCTGGAGCGGCTATTTCAGAATGGCATCTGCACAGAGAGCTGTGGTCCTGTAAACAATAGGATTCATGCAGCTTCCAAAGGAAAAGGTGAACAAAACTCAAGCCTGCCACCCACGGTTGGTCCTTTTCAGAGAGGCTTTGTCACAATACCTGTTCCCTTCACCAGCTCCGTTGCCATGATCACCATTGGTCACCCAACACATCAAACATCATCATAGCCTATCTTCAAACAACAATCAGCAAACAAATATTATCTGTCAGTCAACACACACAAAATGCTGGAGGAAATCAGCAGAGTAGGCAGCATCTGCAGATTTTTTCTTGTTTATCTGTCAGTCAAATGGCCTTTCATCCATGCCCTATAATTTCTATAACAGTAAACATTGATTGCAAATTTGGATTTCTAAAAATAAAACTCTTTTCTTTTCTCCTGCAGTTTGGTCCTGGAGATTTCCTATAGTAATCAAAATCTTGCAGATTCTGGGATACTGCAACTCTAAATGTGCAAAGATAATTAAGAATATTCCCTTGCTTTAAGGTTTTGCCCAAGGAGGTGGACAATGAACAGGATGATATCATTTACAGGAGTGTACACCCCCATCCACCCAAACACACACACACACACACACACACACACTTCAGAATCAAGTTCAATATCACTGACATACGTATGTCATAACATTTATTGGTTTATAGCAACAGTGTATTGCAGTACATAAAAAGACTATAAATTACAATAAGATATATATAAAAATAAATTCAATAATAGTTCAAAAAGAGCAATATTAGTGAGGTAATGTGTTGATGAGTTGGTCTATTGTCCATTCAGAAATCGGATGGCGGACAGGGAGGTGTAGCTGTTCCTAAGATGTTGAGTGTATGTCTTCAGGCTTCTGTACCTCCTCTCTGATGGTAGTAATAAGAAGACAGCATGTCCTGGGCCTATATTTCCAACACACACACAAACTTTTACATGCCAACACCTACATGGACAAATGTCAACACACTTACTCATACACCCACAGATGCACACTCACTCTCACATGCCCCCCCCCCCCACATGCAATCTGCCATACACACGTGCGGGCACACACAAATCTACACACTGTATTGTCATGTACAAAACCACTAAGAAAAACACACAAACTGCACACGCACATACAAAAGCACAGCAACATCCCATCACACAACTCACACTGCATTCTTTTCATTAGAAAACAGATCCTCCAACAGCAAAAACATCAGATACTAGCTCCAGGTGGAAATGCGCTTGGCACAATCTGGCCGATTTTATTTCTTGGCCCTGAAGCAGTGCTGCAGTGATGCGGCAGCCAACCGCCGGTGTTTCAGATTCCCGACTTTTTTTTTAACCATACCTAGAGTCCTACCAAGATGCTGCGTAAAGCACTCCCTCCACCCACCTATCATCCCTCCCAACCCATCCCCACACAATCTAACTGCAGCAATGCTTGAAAACACATTTGCACATTGGGGTGGTTTTTGTGTTAGTAGGCAGCCTCAAATGGGCCTATATTTCACACTCAGTGAAATTTTGGGGATAAAGCCCTTTGGCAAATATCAGAGGAAGAATCACCAAATAATATCCTTTATTGAAGGCAGGCAACTTAGTAGATACGTACAGCACAGTCCATCACAGGAAAAGCCCTCCCCAGCATTGAGCACTTCTACAAGGAGCACTGCCCCAACGAAGCAAAACCATCAAGGATCCCCACCATCCAGGCCATGTTATCTTCTCACTTCTGCCATCAAGAAGGTACAGGAGCCTGACGTCCCACACTAATAGGCTCGGGAACAGTTCTTACCCTTCACCCATCGGGCTCCTGAACCAGCACAGAGAACTTCACTCTCCTCAAAACTGAACTCATGGATAAAACTATGGATGCTCTCACGCTTTTAGTTTTTTTTTGTAACTGCACAGTTTGTCTTCTTTAGCACATTGACTGTTTGCCAGTTTTAGTTTGTGAGTAGTTTTTCATTGATTCTATTGCATTTCTATGGTCTACTGTGAATAACTACGAGAACATAAATATCAGGGCTGTATATTGTGACATATACGTACTTTAATGATAAATTTACTTTGAACTACATTTAACAGGATTAACTGGCAGGGTGATGTATTAATAGTCTCTATTGATCAAACATTCAGTTGTTAAAGATACACAAACTCATATCAAGGAGATGTGAATAAGGTGGATTGCACCTCAGCCTGTCGAACTTCCAGACAGGTACTAATTTTAAGAAAGAAACAAAGAAAAGGGAGAAGGAGCAGACATTCCTATAGCACCTTTCTTGAGCTCAGGAAGTTCCAAACAGATTTTGAGATACTTCAGATGTGCAGTTACTGTTGTGAATGTAGAAAACATTTGTGGACGGCACAAACAACTGGCCATTTTCTGATTACTCTTTGGTGACCTCGGTTGAGAAGTAAACACTGGCTGGGTCTCCCAGGGGAACTCCTCAACTTACCGTGCAACCAAGTGACATCTAGAGAGGAAGAACAGGTGAGGTGGAGTTATGGCTCGTGTTCAGCTTGTCGCTTGGCAAGGCTTACTCATCTCTGTGTTGAACTGAGGCTGTGGCCCACAACTGACAGGCTCCTGGATTGGCTGTGACTGGCTTCACGGCTGAGGTCTCACTTTTGTGAACTTCAGTTCTGAATGTTATTTGCTTACTTTTATTGTTTGCACAATTCGCTTTTTTCCTGCACACTGGGTGTCTGACTATCTTCTTTTAACAGTTGTTTTGTGGCTGCCTTAAGCAGACAAATCTGAAGGTGGTATATTAGACAATAGACAATAGGTGCAGAAGTAGACCATTCGGCCCCTCAAGTCTGCACCACCATTCTGAGATCATGGCTGATCATTCACTATCAAGACCCAGTCCCTGCCTTGTCCCCATATCTCAAACTTCGAAATAAATGTACTTTGAATGTTGGCATGAGTTTCCACTGCTCTGCAACAGATTGTTAGGAGTCTTTTCATGAAGGAGCTATAGCCATGACTTTTTGGAGAAGTCATTTCCTGGCAAATGGAATTTAGTGCAGATAGATGTGATGTGATGCTTTGAGAGCACAGTTTTAAGAAGGTTGAGACATACACCATGCATGGTGGGGTGTGAGAGAGAATTGAGGAACAAATGAGATCGATCTTTGTAAATACCATGGCAGAATGCATATGTGATTAAAGCCTTCAGTCTATGCACAGAATACAGAACTTTATTAAACTCTGTTCAGACTTTGGCTGGAGTACCAAATGCAGTTCTGGCCACCACAGTAGATGCAATGACGCTGCGCCCCAAACAGAAAAGACCTAACTCCCTCGATCTATCCTCAAGAGACCTGCTCTCCAATCCAGAGATTTTATATTTTATAGCCAGTTACAAAATTCAGACATTGACCTGACAGACGCAAATGACAGTCACACCACTGAAATTTCAGGATGTTAGTTTGGATGAAGTGTTTCACTTATGAGAAGGGGATGAATAGGCTAGGTTCGTTCTCTTTGGAGGCAAAAAGGTAACGCGGGAATATAATCAAGGTAAGGTTACAAAAGAGGTCGACTACAGGAAACCTTTCCTATAGAAGAGGCAGATAAAACCAGAGGATATATGTTTAGGATAAGATGAGCCAAATTGGAGGATATGTAAAGGGACTTTCACCCAAAGAGTGATAAATACCTGGAACGCACTCCTCAGAGGGGTTGAAGCTGGCTTGTGAACAGTATTTAAATGTCCAAACGAGCTCCTGAATTACTTAGGCAAAGAGGGCTTTGGACCAGGAGCTGGGAGATGGTTCTGTCAAATCAGGGCTGGGGCTGCTGTTTGCTTTGCTGTCAGTAAAATCTTCATGACTGACTTCACATGATCTGACTAAGCGGGGCAACAATGAAGGAGGGTATCATGGGCGCACTACTGAGACATTAGGAGTTTCACCCACAAACTGGAGGAGGAATTCCAAAAATCATAGATACATTGGGGTAGACCTTTCTTTCTATCAGGACACGGGATGGGGTAGGCTACTGCCCTAACCCCTTGTATTAGTAATTTCCATACTGGGGCAAAAAAAGTCTCTGGCCGTCCACTTGATCTATGTCTCTCATCATCTTGTGCAGCTCTGTCAAGTCACCTCTCATCCTCCTTTGCCCCAAACAGAAAAGCCCTAACTCCCTCAACCTACCCTCAAGACACAGGCTCTCTAATCCAGAGCTTAGGTAAGCCATGAGCATCTCAATATATTATATAGCCAATTACAAAATTCAGACATTGACCTAATAAACACAAGTGACATTCACGCCACTGAAGTTTCAGGCAATGACCATCTCCAATAACAGTGCAACCACTCACCTTTAAAATTCAATGGTTTATCACTGCCAAACACAGCAACACTAACTCCTTGGGGCCACCAGTGACCAGAAACATGAGTGGACCAGCCACATTATGACTGTGGCTATAAGATCAGGTCAGAGGCTGTTACTCTGCTGTATGTGATTCACTTCCAGACACTCTGAACCCTTTTCACCATCTCCAGGCACAAACCAGGAGTGCAGAGGCTTAAAGTCCACTGGCATGGACGAGTGCAGCTCTAATCTACAGAGAAACATGGGAAATGTGGGCAGTCATGGGCTTTGGTAAAGAGAAATCCAGAGTTAAGGAAAATTATGGAAACTGGCATCTTAAGAGAGATGAGGGATCATTTAGTATGAAGGAAAGTATTGCAGGAAGCAGGGTGGCAGCTAATGTAATCAATGTGCATCTGTGGCAGTCCCTGGATTTGTCTATTTTCACTATTACCAGCAGGCAGGAGGCCTTAGGCCCCACACTACTAGGCTCAGGAACAAACTTCACGCTCGTGAACCAGCATAGTTAACTTTACTCACCACATCTCTGAACTGTTTCCACAACCTACTGGCGCACTTTCAAGAACTCTTTACAACTCATGTTCTCAGTATTTTTTTTTTAATTTGCTTGACTTGTCTTCTTTCACACATGGGTTGTTTTGGACAGTCCTTGTTTATGTATAGTCTTTCATAATTCTATTGTATTCCTGTAAACGCTTGCAAGAAAACGCATCTCAAGGCAGTATATGATAACATATACATAGTTGGATAATAAATTTGACTTTGATTTTGACTCTGGAAAGAGTAATCAATCTTCCTCTGTAATGGAGAGGAAGGTCAAGAGATGGAGTGGAATGCGGAAAAGTGAGATGAAGACCGGGGTGAAGGAGAGTATGTCCTCGCGAAATCACATCAGGCGCCTGGCAACCAGGACTGAACCTCCCAACTAGATGAAATGTGGCATTCTGTCAATGAGATAATTGTTAAAATATGTGTACATAGTTCAACAATGGTATTGGTAACCAGTAGATGGAGCAAGAGATATCCATAGGCTTCATTTGATATTTAGACTGAGAAATTATGTCTTCTGAAGATAATCCAGGGGCATCAAGGGTGGGTTGCAACCAAAAAGCCATTGAAGGGGTAGTAATTCATGAACATAAGAAAATCTGCAGATACTGGAAATGCAAAGCAACACACACAAAATGCTGGAGGAACTCAGCAGGTCAGGCAGCGTCCATGGAAAAGAGTAAACAGTCAATGACTCAGACTGAGCCATCTCTTCCGGACTGAGAAGGAAGGGGGGAGATGCCTGAATATCAAGGTGGGGAGGGGGTAGGGGAAAGAGGCTGGCTGGAAAGTGACATGTGAAGCCAGGTGGGTGGGGAAAGGTTAAGGGCAGAGGCAGAAAGAATCTGACAGGAGACGAGAGCGGACAAAAGGAGAAAAGGAAGGAGGAGGGGACCCGGGAGCAGTAATAGACAAGTGAGAAGAAGTGAAAGGTCAGAGTGGGGAATAGAGGAAGTGGGAGGGAAATCTGTTCACCGGAAGGAGAAATCAATAGTTATCCCATCAGGTTGGGGGGGGGGGGTAGAGTTCTAGCAGATTATATTTTAATCAATGGCATAAGCAAAAGTAAATGTCCTTTTCATCGTTATTGATGTGGTGAATCTCTCTCTCTCTCTCTCTCTCTCTCTCTCTCTCTCTCGCTCCCTCCCTCTCCCTCTCTGCTACAGGAACCTGAACACATGAGAGGATTGGGGTGCATTTGGCCCACGGTCACTGGCTGAACTGTCTGGCAACTCTGGCTGGATATGCTGGTTTGACAATACTGCTCTGATTCCCACCATTGTCCTTCCTTCTAATCTCTGCCTCACTGCCTGGGCTTTTCCAGGAGCTTAAAGCTGTTCACTAAAGAAGAGGCAAACTCACTTCAGGGTATAATAGCAAAACAACTGCTGCACTAACTTTGCAAATTCAATACTAACCTTCACTACGTGGCCAATTTATTACGTACTTATAAAGTGACGATTGAGTATATGTTCATGGTCTTCTGCTGCTATAGCCCATCCACTTCACGGTTTGACATGCTGTGTGTTAAGACATGCTCTTCTGAACACCACTGGTATAATGCATGGTTATTTGACTTACTGTCAAATTCCTGTCAGCTTTAACCAGTCTGGCCATTCTCCTCAGACCTCTCTCAATAACAAGGCATTTTTGCCCACAGAACTGCTGCTCACTGGATGTTTTTTTTTGTTTTTCATACCATTCTCTGTAAACTCTAGAGATTGTTCTGCATGAAAATCCCTGGAGGTCAGCAGTTTCCAAGATACTCAAACCACCCTGTCTGGCACCAACAATCATTCCACCATCAGTCACTTAGATTACATTTCATCTCCATTCTGATTTTGGTTCTGAACAACAACTGAACCTCGTGACCACATCTGCATGCTTTAATGCATTGAGTTGCTGCGACATGATTGGCTGATTAGATATTTGCATTAATGAGAGGGTGTACCTGATAAAGTGGTTACTGAGTGTTTGTACTAAGAGTTTAGTAACTGCCTAAGGCCTGACATTCACTGGACTGGTATAACTTCCCAAAAATGCACTTTTTCGGAATTCGTCTGTTAACTGAAGAACTTTTGAGGAAATGAAATCCAACCTGAAACGAACTTCATTTCCAGCAAATGTTCTGAAACATTTATCTGCATTAAGTCTCAGCCAAGATCTCAGTGACCAAACAATGTTTTAGTCATGGGACCAGCAATCCAGGACATTGTTTGCCCAGTGGGACATTGGCCATTGCCCCTGGAAAACAAGAATGGCTAGCCAAAGTCAGATAATTAGAACCTGAATATTTTAGATGGTGCACAAGCCAAACTCTAGATGCTAAGGAAAGTTGCTGGCGGAGCTCAACTCAGGCCACACCTTTAATAAAGGATTAAACCATTCTCAAGTTCCAAATGCCTGACTCAAAATTTAGTCTTCATTTTCAGTTGGCTTCTTGCCAGTATATTCTGCCTTCCTCCTAGTTTACATTTTCCCTCAAATATCGACAGCTGTATTATCAAAGAAATTCTATAGTTATGAGGCTTGGGTGGAAAAGTGGATTTGGGGCTTGTGAGTAGTCATGATTTTATGAAAGGGCCAAGAAGGCTTAAGGTGTTGCATGATATACTCCAGGGCTAATTCTTATTCTCTTATGTTCGGAGTGAATTTTAACTGCTGTCCTCATTTCCGCTGTAATATGTCATCTATAGTAATGGTTGGGTACATTCTGAGTTGTTTTAAGTCTATTCTGTTTCCTGAAGTTTATTTTGCAACCAGATGCTCTCTCTCTCTCTCTGTTGTTGTTGCTATATTTACTCTGGAAAGTTTCAGTATTCTGGCCTTTTGGAGGAAACTATCTTGACACCCTAAGCTTGGGGTTGGTCTGAATTACTGGCTATTTTCCTGTAACTTAATAAGAGCTTTTCGCTGATGAAGCACTGAAACTTAGATGGCACGGCTGAATCTGAATAACGTACATGAGGTGAAATCCCTCTTAGCTTGAGTTAGTATATATTGAGACATATTGTGTTGTGTCATACAGCAGGAGATGGTGCTTGAGGGAGCAAATAAAGACACCCCAATCCTGCTGGAGTTCCAGTCAAGCACACAGTCTAAAGAAGAGGGAAGAGTTCACACTACATTTCTGGCTGTCTGTGTCAGAAGAAGAAGAAAGAAAAGGTGCTGTTGTACGAATTGGTCTTAAGAGCGAATTGCACCTTGGCATAAAGCCAAGCAACCCGATTCTGGGGAACGCAATGTATTCATCATAAGTATACTACACACTGCCTAGAAATGAACAGTTGCCTATCACCAGAGCTGCAGAAATCTTCTGTAATGGTATTAGAATGATTAGTGGATAACCACAGTTTCTCAAAGTTAATGAAATTGACCGCCAGAGATGGGATTATTTATGGTATGCAGGAAAGAGACAGAATTGGTCCAGTTCTGTAGAGCTGTTCAAAACCAACCTGAAAATGTTGGATGGCCAAGCATAAGGAGGAACATACAATGGCATGAGAGGTAGAAAGAAGAACAGAAAAGTAGAGTAATGATGTTACAGGTTTTGTGAATGGAAGGTGACTACATGGTGCATGGGAGACACCATTATTGTCAGCTTGAACTACTGGTGTTTTCCCAGTAACTTGGACAAACTGAGATGCCAACAAGTCCTGACCTCTGATTCTGCAACACTTCTTGCTGCTTCTGTTCTGCTGCGCTTTATAACACTGACTAATCAGAGGAGCTGGTCTTCAGATTTGTAGACATCCAGCTGAGAGAAAAGCTTGCTCACACTGGGTAGCAAAGCCATTTTGCCATAACACCACAACAACGTCTATGGATTCCTGGCAGGATGCAAGCAGCATTCCATAAGACCATAAGATATAGGAGAAAAATCAGACTAAGACAACTGTACTGCTCCAAAGAGCGCTATATGAGGTCATTCTTACCCTCGGCCATTAGGCTCTATAGTGAGTCAACCTATTGCCAAGGAAGTGATGACCCCTCCTGTTGGACTGTTTGAGGTAACTTATTTTTTATTCTTACCTCCCTTCTAATATTTGTACATCTGTGCACTTGCAATGCTACTGTGACACTGTAATTTCCTTTGGGATCAATAAAGTGTCTATCTAAACCTAGCCTAATCATGGGAAAATTTACAATGACCAATTAACCCACGAACCGGTGTATGCTTTTGGACTGTGGAAGGAAACTGGAGCACCAGGAGGAAACCCACGCAGACACGGGGAGAAGGAAGAAACTCCTCATAGGCAGCTGTGGGAAATTAACCCAGGGGGCAAGTTTACACAGGCAGACTCCATTCCAAATGTGACATTTATAATAGAGAAAAGGGGAGTCAGCATTGTCTCCAAAACATGATCACAGGAAATAAGATTTAGCAGACAAGCAGTGAACCCAAGAACAATTGTTATCGTTAGACAGTGCTCTTATTAATAATGTAAGATTCCACAACTATAGAGAGATGGACAAAAGGGCATTTATTAATAGCAGGATGGTATAGGATAGAAAGCATTGTTAATCACGTTTCTTTTTCCAGCATATGCCCTCTGACCTTTCCTCCCTGGTGGAGAGTTCAGCAAAGCTTCCCGATCACCTCACCATAAAGTTTAAGTGAGGTCTGAACAAGTGCCTATATTTACTCAGCCCTTCCAGTTACTTCCACACACTTGTCTCCTTACCTGTATAAAAGTAGATGTACAATGCCAGCCAATTACACTGGAATGCCTTTGGTTGGTCTCTTGCCTCAGCCAAAGGTTATCCTGGTTTGACAAACTACTCAACTTCAAATTGGTGGAGAATGCACGATATAAAATACCTATGACTAAGTTCTCTGGTGAAGAGTCATTTGAAGATTTCTCTCCAGAATAAAATTTGTGCCCCTGCTTTTGTAATCCCTTCCATTAGGAACTTTCTCCTACAGTATGTTCCTCCCCGACATGAATGGGGGAATGTTGGATCAACCCATCTCTACAATAAGCCACTGTTATCAATGTAACTCCTCATTTCCTCATGAAGTATGAAGTTCCAGATAATCTCTGAGTTGTCATCGAAGGCCATGTCCACCCTTGAGAGTTTTCTAGGTTGCCCCGTCAGGTGTGAGTGTAGGCAGGAGAACAATGGGCTAGACATAATAAGCCTCTATCAAATAGTGTGTCATATGTCAGTAACAACTGTAAAATAGGTGCCAGCAAATTGGCTAAAAGAAACTGGCTTTCATTTGTATCTCAATTATTTTTTCCTCTTAATACTCCATAAAAGCATAAATCCTTACAATCACTCTTCTTCTAGTCCCCACTCTGACCTTTTACCTCTTCTCACCTGACTATTACTTCCTCTTAGATCCTCTCCTCCTTCCCTTTCTCCTATGGTCCACTCTCCTCTCCTCTCAGATTCCTTCCTCTTTTGCCCTTGACTTCTGCCACCTACCAGGCTTCACCTATCACCTATCTCCTTCCGCTCCCCCCACCTTTTTATTCTGGCATCTTCTCCCTTCCTTCTCAGTCCTGAAGAAGAGCCTTGGCGCAAAACGTCAGCAATCTATTCACTTCCAAAGATGATGCTTAACCTGCTGAGTTCCATCAGCATTCTGTGTGTGTGTTCCAGCACCTGCAGACTTTCTCATGTTTATGAATCCCTACAACTACTCGACATCCTGCACTGAGTTCTCAATTCTAGAAAAAGTCTAAAAGAAATGTGACCGGTTGATCTGCTTTCCATTCTGAGCTTCAGTTCTTCACACCTACTGCCTACGTTGACTGTGGTGCCTCTGAAATTCCTCTCCTTATCTTTCCAACTTTCAACCAGACTATTGGCAGCTAAACTTGCTACATCGCATGTCGTTCTTTACCCACTGATTTCAAAGCCCTAACACTTACTTCAGTCCTTCCCACCATCTTTTAAAGTGGCATCAATATTTTTTCCAACCTCTCCTACTCATTCCCGCCTTGGTGGGTTCTTCCTCAATGAACCTTTGCTCACCACCCAAAGAAAAAGAGCAATTTTGCATTCCTGGCATTGGTAAAGCAAACGATGAACTGACCTCATCATCCTTGTACCAGGATAGATTCTCAGCCGTAAGCACGAACCAGTACTCCTTGGATCCTCCTTTCATGATGCCAATATTATTGATGGTCAGCCACCCTTTCCTGATCACCTGAAACAAACACAAGCAAAAATAAATGCAGAAGAAACATACTCGGAACTCAGCGCTCCCAGTTAACGCACAGGTTGGATTCACGTACATCTTCTTTTGCAGATCTAAATGTGTTACAGCAAAGTTATATGGAAATCATTACAGTATTTTCTACATGTCGGAAAACAGAGAGATTATTAAGAGGTTAGAATCCATTATTTCGATGCCAAGATCAATCATGAGAGTGGAGCTCCAGCAAAAACCAGCACTTTCAATTGTTCCCAGATTAACGTCTCCCCCTCAAACATACATTGTGCGCCATATTGCGAAGTGGAATATGAGCCCAATGGAGAGGTGGGGGAATTAGAAAGTAGCTCCCCAGATTCTACGTCCCACTTAACTTTCTGTTGTTGGATGCTAACAAAAATGTACATCGGTATGTTTACTTTTTATGCTGGAAATGTACCAGTTATTGCAGTGCACTTTTCCACCAGGAGAGTACTTTGCAATGGACCCACAATAGCAGGGAGGGCAGAGAATGGTTCACAAAAAAGGAAGAGAAATTGTTCTTTAAAGGAGCAGTCATCAAGCTCACATCAATAGGAGACAGAATTCCAAAAATCCATATGGAACACAGCAAAACCGGCCATATGAATTGAATATTGGATCAGAATGTGCAACAGAAGAATAGAGGCCTCCTAACCCCCACAATTCCCACCAGTCCCACCAAACAAGAGCCCCACTCTTTATTCCACTGCCATTTCCAGTGGGAGTCAAAGAGCCTCATCCGGAAGCCACAGATTATAGTCTTTGTCAAGATAATGAACCCATTCCTCCATTTCTGTCCTTGTTTAAAACTGAATTTTGGCTCAACCTTCAGAAAACAACAAAACCACTCTGCATGGAGACACAAGGCATCAAGGGGGTCAGATTCATGAAATACAGAAGCTAAAACAGAAGAAAAACCCAGCAGCATGCAACAGAAGGAAGGGGTGAGAGCCAGAGACTAACAGCTCAAGCTACGTAACTAAACACAGAGTTATGGTCAAGCGGATGTACATCTGGGTTCTGTCAGGGACAGATGCGACAACAGTGCTGAGACACACCAACTCTTCTTTAAAGGTATGAGCAGGGTCAATCAAAAGTGGGCTTCTGTGATTTGGTTATTATGTGCTTCAGATGCTTCTCCCTCACAAGCATCACCAAACTGCACTCAATTATTTTTATTCCCTGCAAACAGCCTGGCAACATGCAGCAATCAAACTAGCGTTACTGTACGATACAGAGTGGAGTAAAGGAGAAAACCAGTGAGATTACTGCTTAACTTCACTCAGTGAAATGCATCAGTACTGATAAACTCACTACTAATGGACTAGCCAGTTTAATCTTCCACCATCTCCTAGATTAACTTCCAACCTCAGATTAACACCTTGGAGATTGTAAAAGTGGAGGATGAGTCAGCGAGAGAGAGAGGGGGGTAGGTGGCTGAAGACGGTGTTTTACTCTGGGACTTATTCATCAACATCCAATTAGTTTTCCCACCTCCTGTTTAAGAAATTGTTCAGTTTATGTTTTTGACAGGTATCAATCGTGTGGATAGTCCGAAGCTTTTCCTCAGGGCTGAAATGGCTAGCATGAGAGGGCATAGTTTTAAGATGCTTGGAAGTAGGTACAGGGGAGATGTCAGGGGTAAGTTTTTTACGCAGAGAGTGGTGAGTGCTGCCAGCAACTGTGGTGGAGGCGGAAACAATAGGGTCTTTTAAGAGACTCCTGGATGGCTACATGGAGCTTAGAAAAATAGAGGGTGATGGGTAAAGCCCAGGTAGTTCTAAGGTAGGGACGTGTTCGGCACAGCTTTGTGGGTCGAAGGGCCTGTATTGTGCTGTATGTTTTTCTATGTTTCTATATGTGATGGTACCATCAAGGAATTGACCAAAAACATCTCCATCCAAACATCTTTCAAGCACTTGGGAAGTGATGGAAGCCACTCCTCTAGTCCAATCTGTCCAACCATTCAACAGAATGAGGATCGATAAATGGAGGGCTATGTGGGAGGGAAGGGTTAAATTGATCTTAGAGTAGGTTAAAAGGTTGGCTAACATTGTGGGATGAATGGCCTTTACTATGCTATAATGCTCTGTGCTGTATGTATATCAGAGCTGGTCAGTGTCTAACCTCCATGCTTGCTCCCTATTACCCTTCCTTAAACAAAATATTGAATTTTGAAAACTTCAGAGGACTCCCACCAACCTCAACATTTACTTGAGTATCCATCTGCCAGTCCTTCCCAACTTCAATCCAGAATGGCCCCACTCCCTCAGAAGAGGGATTAATTCCTCTTTATTGAGGCCAACATATTCCACCATCGCTTCAAAAATCATCATTACATCTGCTTCAGCCTTCTAAATCCAAAGCAAAATTTGCAGGAACTCTTCACATAACTTAACCCTTGAAAGCCTGATGTATTTAAATAACAGTGAACATGCTATACAAACCATAATTTATTCCTAACATTCTATTTGACCTGGAGATCTGGTCAATTGCATAAATCCTTGGGAATTCCCAATCAAACCCAAAATATTCCCATGTATGTCGATGGCTCACCTCAAATTTGAACAGCCCAACTCACCCAGATGTAGCTCCAACACTTAACCTGCATTGTCACGGCAACGATATACTCACCATAATTTCATCCTTCATAGAGTAACCATAGCAGATGTAAAGAAGCCAAGCAGAGAAGTGGCAAGGGGAAGAAGGTTCAATAAAGAAAGGAAGAATATAAAATGAGCCTGATTATTACACCAGTAAAATGGATGGCATTTGCTTACAGAACAATCCACTAACAGCAGAAACTAAGTATTGGTGGTCTCAACTCATTCAAGCGCACAGTCGTCGTGATTTAAGCCTGCAAAATAGCAGGTATTTAAGACCGGTGGAAACTTGGAAACTTTTGGAAGCTAGGCCACAAATATAGGTTAGTGCTCATTAAAATAAAATGGGCGATCTGAAATTACATTCAAAAAGTTTTGAACTTGAAGGAGATGCAGAACTTCAAAAGACTTCACTTGAAATTCTGGTCAAGATTTAACAACATTTCAATCATTTAATATGGTTGCTTTTAATTTGTCAGCTTTTTTGCCTTTGCATTATTTTTTTCTTTCAAATGTCTTTCTTGAATGAGCTTCATTATCACAAACGTTACCTGGATGAGGAAAAAAAATGAAAGTCGCAATAAAAGCAACAAAAGAATTAAAGACTAGCGCAGTTGAACAAAAGTCTTAAAGGGGAAGGAAGCTGAAGAAATTGTCCAAGTCTTCATCCAAGATCTGGTGGCAGGAGCAAACTCTGTTCACCCAGTCCTTAGTGAACTTTAGTGAACATGATGTTCATGATCCAGCAAGTGAAGCAGTTCTGGATGTTCTGCCTGGTGGGCAGTGTAGATTTTTGTCGATGGACTCTCCCAGCTGATCAAATTCACGCTGCAAGAATGGAACTTCCCTTTCACACTGAAGGGCCACTTGCAGCCCAGCCAATGACAGCAGGGCAGTGAGAGCACGTGCGAAAGACAGGCAGCACTGTAGCAAGCTCAAGCAGCCAATAAGGAGGAATCTGGGTTCACATGACCTTTGCACTCATTATTGCCTACAAGAAGAAAAGTTCAAAAAAAAAACCCTGGGATCATTTTGGTCCAGTGTGGAATGGAGCCAGTGTGGACCAGGGCAGACCCAATGTTCAGCTTCAACCTGCAACTGGCTTCAGTACCTTCTGAGCTAGAGAATAGGAAAATCAGCCAGGCTTTTCCTTCCAGTGGGCTTCCAGGGAGGGAGGAAGGGAGAAATATAGAGGAGGGGAGAGATCATGAGAGAAGGAAGAGATGGGAAAGGGGTGAAAGAGTGGTGGTAATAAAGACAGAGAGATATTTCCTATTTTTTTATAACAGAGAAGGGGGCATTTGGTCCATCAACAACACTAGCTCTCAAAGCAATTCCATTTCATCTCACATGTCCACCAGCTAGCCATAGGGCTAGTTTACGTTGTCAATTTATCTATCAACCAATACATCTTTGGGATGTGAGAGAAAACAAGAATATCCTGGTGGGGGGGGGGGGGTGGGTGGAGTTGGTCACAGGGTCAGGATCTTACCCAGGCCTCTGAAACTTGGAGGCAGCTGTACAAAGTGAACAGCAGAGTGCCATCACTCACGGGGTGGTGGGATAAAGTGCAAGAGAGGGATAAAGACAGAGAAACAGCAAAAGAGGGAAAGGGGCAAGAAAGTGGAGTGTAAGACAGGGAAAGGATGAGAGAACAAAGGCTAACTGAGGATTGAAAAGCAGAAAGGCTAACAGACAGCTAATAAGAAGGGCAGTTAGAGAAAGGATTTGAGGGACAGAGGGGCAAAGAGGAGCAAAAATTTCACAAACTTTTTAAATAACATCATTAAATCTGTCTCAACCTTTTAATTTAATAGCAATGGAAACTCCTTTAATAATTTAACCCTTGCAGGCCTCATGCAGTGGACATCCTATGTATGTGGGAGGGGGAGAGGTGGATGGGTGTATGTGAAGGGGAGAAGTGGAAGGGGGAGGGGAGATGGAGGTGGAGAGGGAGTGGGGAGAGAGAGGGAGAGAGAGAGTGAGAGTGAGAGAGAGAAGAGTGAGTGAGTGAGTGAGTGAGAGAGGAGGGAGGGAGAATGAGAGGGGGGAAAGAGAGAGAGTGAGAGTGAGAAAGAGGGAGAGAGAAAATGAGTGAGAGTGAGAGAGAGAAGAGGGAGTGAGAGAGAGTCAGAAAGGAGAGTGAGAGAGAGAAAGAAAGAGAGTGAGAGTGTGTGAGAGAGAGAGAGTGAGAGACAGAGAGACAGACACTGTAGTCGACAGAATTGTAGATCAGTGAGATGTAGAAGGGTCTTCATGGGATATGCTCTGCCATCGTTCAGTGTTCATCTCAAACACTGAGGGCCAGGTGTGTTATACACGGATGATTTTATCTCTCACCCCCACTGCCTTTCCCAATGGGACCTGGAATAAAAACGGAGAATGGGTTGCCAGAGTTGGTACTGTGACGGTTGGAATGTTATCCAGGCAGAGACTGTGCAACGTATGTCAGGATATGCTGCAACAACAAACCGCCAGGACCATCCCCACCTTCATCCCCAGACTACCAAGCCTCAGATTCTTTGTGGCTCCATTCAGCACTGGGGTGAAATGATTCCCCTTTTTAACAACGTGTTAAACCCACGTTATGTTATGGCCTACACACGAACTCCTTGACCTGCCCCACTTCAGGCCCCCAGTAACGGCTGGGAGTCCAGCAGCGGTCCTTTGGTGGCATGCTTGCACTCGGATTCAATCTGTGCCACCCAAAAGCCGCGCTTCCGCCTCCAAGCGTTCTGAGCAGCCCAATGATAACCGCGTTCATCAGTCGCTCCCAAGTAGCCTGTGGATACCTGGTTTCCTGCAGCCTTCTTCTTGCTCAGCTGACAGCTCCTTGGCTGTGCACTGTGAATGAGATAGAAAACATCTTCAGCACAAGAACCTACAGCAGTAAGTAATTTCTCGCAAAAAGAATGAACAACAGAGAAATTCTCTGAATATTCATGTGACCTGTTTAGCTTTGCAAGGGTCACACCTCAAATGAGCGGCTACCTTTAAATACAGCTGACTGAGTCCATGCAAGCAATTCCTCCACTCCACTAGGGGAGCTGTTCACGGTGTGAGGACACAAAGACACACACACACACACACACACACACACACACACACACACACACACACACACACACACACACACACACACACACACACACACACACACACACACACACACACCCTCAGTTCAGTCTGTGCGGGTGGGTTATGTGGGTCACCTGCAACCTCTTCACCTATGAGCAGCATCATTTTTCAGTCTAATTTTGTCCTAACCTAAACATCATCACAAGCACCAGAGTGACAGCCAATAGGGTGGTGATGTGTCAGGGCAAACAATTCAACAAATAGTCTGTTGCGATTTGATTAGAGGTGCAGTCTATTCAGAGGGAAAAAACACATGAGGTGCTAAGTAATTTATTTAGAAAGATGCAGCTGGGGGGGGGGGGAGAATCGTTATATTTATATGACGTGCATACGATCAAACTCTGTTACTGACAGGAATATGTTCATAAGGCTGGATTAACAGGAAAGTTACCCGATCAAACCTGGCAGCAGGATTGTAACACATGCAGCCTCCAACTTTTGACATATGCATACCCAAATGCACAGGATATCTTGCTCATAAACACACCCATACAAACATACACACACTGTCTCACATATACACTCTCATTGGCATACACACATACACACACTAACTGACATACATGCACTCAACTATGTTTGTAAGCACACATGCACCTGGAAAGTTGCATACCCATAACTGGAGTTAAATTCAGCAGCTGAAACTGCATTTTAAATAGTGCCCGCATACAGAGGAAGGAGTCACAAACTGAGGGGGGTGTTGAATGCAGTGATGCTCAAGACATTTAACTATCCAGTTGAATTGCCAAGGCAGTGGAAGCAATCAACTTAGTGTTGGAAAACGGGAGTAGTGGATTAGTATAGATGGGTCCATGATGCTTAGCACGGACATAGTGGGCCCAAGGCTCTGTTTCCATGCTACGTAACTCTCTGATTCCATGACCCCAAGAGGTATCGTGGATGCCGAAATCATGAACAACACACAAAGATGTTGAGGGGACTCAGCAGGTCAGGCAGCATCTATGGAGGAGAATAAACAGTTATGTTCCTGGCTGATGGTTCCTGATGCAGGCTTGCAGCCTGAAATGTTGACTGCTTATTCCCCTCCATAGATGCTGCCTGATTTGATGGGTTTCTGCAGCCTGATTCCAGGAGCCAAACTACTGCTGAAAGGTCCTGAGGCTTGTGGAAACCCTGCAACCAGTGATGGGGGAATGGAATCAGTTATGCTGGTCTGGATCAGGGGTGGAAGCAGCCACCCTTTTGAGTCACCTGACCATGACATCACACTGGAAGCCACATTCCACCCATTAGCTCAATAGGGAAGGCTCAGGCAAATCACGGTCACCTAATTGGTTGCAGTCTATGCTGCTGATGTTCTAATGGGTTACTTACTTGGCAAAGCCAATGAAATCCTCATGGTTTGTGTTCATGTAGGACAGCTCAATGTCTATCAGCAGCATGACCTGCAGGACAAGAAGAATAGTTACCGAATAGACTCCCAACAGAAAGGCTACAGAGACATCGTGGTGCTGGGGTCACAGGTCACTAATTAAAGCACATATATCACAAAACCTGTTGCAGGCTGATTTCCCCAGAAACAACTGAACCCCAGCTAGAGCAACTGCTGAGTCCAAACCAAGATGGGAGATTTTCAACTTGCGCTAAACTGGGACCCAGAGCAACAAGCTGGCCAAATGCAGAGAGTTATTAGGCCTGGTACAGGGAGCGATGGGGCAGCTATGAGTGTCTGGTCAGTCAGCATTTGCTGCCCTTTTACTGATAATCCAGTTCACAACTCAATTCCACCCGGCTGGAACTTTAAGATAGATGCCAAAAATATCAGAAGGAAGATTAAGGGAACATATTTTCCAAATGGAAAGTTACTCTGATCTGAAATGCACAGCCTGAAAGGGTGGTGGAAGCAGATTTAATACAGAATAAGTGAAAGGATATGATTTAATAATGTTGAGGCTTTATAAGACACTGGTGGGGCCTCACTTGGAGTATTGTGAGAAGTTTTGGGCCCCTTATCTAAGAAAGGATGTGCTGACATTGGAGAGAGTTCAGAGGTTCATGAAAATGATTCCAGGGTTGAAAGGCTTGTCATTTGAGGGGTGACCTCATTGAAACTTAACAAATATTGAAAGGCCTCGATAGAATAGATTTAGAGAGGATGGTTCCTATCGTAGGAGAGCCTAAAATCAGAGGATATAGCCTCAGAACAGACGGGTGTCCTTTTAGAATGGAGATGAGGAAGAATTTTTTCAGCCCCAAAGTGGTGAATCTCTGGAATTCCTTGCCACAGGTGGCTGTGGAGACCAAGTCAGAGGCTGATAGATCCTTGACTAGTCGGAACATGAAGGGATGCGGGCAGGTGGCAGGGAAATGGATCAACCATAATAAAATGGCAGAGCAGACTCGATGGGCCAAATGGCCTAATTCTGCTCCTATATCTTATGGTCTTCTGGTACTTGGAAAACAAACGTTTGAAGGCTTGTGAGGAAAGAACAAGGACATAGGACTATTTGAAGACTCTTTCAGAGGGTCCAGCATAAGCACAATGGGCCAAGTCACCTCATACAGTGTTGAATTGTTTTTAATCTAATCACCCACCTTACTTAATACAGCAAAGTAATGAGAACTGACAGTGGCTATTCCGCAGTCCATACCTGCTCTTTTGTCCTGCCTTCTCGGTCTCGGATGTGAGTGGTCACGATCCGATCCATTTCTTCCCGCAAGTGCGGATATTGGCCCAGCTGTAACAAAGAATCGAGTGGACAGGTGGAAAACGGCTCAGGGTATTTCCCCACCCCACTAACACACAACATCTAAAAGAGCACATTGCGGTACATTACTGTGAGAAGCCAGCGAGTACCCTTAGTCAGGTTGAATTCAGCCAAGACTCCACTGACCCCATCAGACATACTTTGGGCTTGCAGGAGGACAGAGACAGCCAATTCATACTTCATGCAAGAACTCAATTTGTGCTGCTTTATGGAAGCTACTTGGAGAATGGATAAATCTACAGAGTTTGCTGTTTCAGTCAACCAGGAAAAGTTTGGAGCTCAGTGAATCAACAAACATATACATTATTAATCGTCCCTCTTATCAACCTCAGTCCTTTGCAATGCAAGAAGTGACTGCAGGAGGGCATTTCTTAACCCAGGAAGATGGGGGTACGGAGTGGAGGGGGATTGCCTGATGAAGTACTTGGGATGGTGGGACAAGAGTCAATGTCACTGGGTCAAGGACCTCAGTGAGCCCCGTTCTTTAAGTGAAGATGCACAGTAGGATGGGTCCTCTCCGTCCTCGTCCTCTACAGCCATTTTTCCAGCAGCCAACACCCATGACGCTGGGGAACAAGGTGAGGTGAGCTGAGGGTATTGTACAGGTTGCTTGCATAGGACCTTAGCTGCAGAATGGGCAAGAGGGTTAGCAGCACTGCAGGCTGAAGGGCCTGTTCCTATGTTGTACTGTTTTTTTGTTTTAACACAGCTGGGTAATTGAAGCAGTAAAGAGAAAGAAGAACTATTTATGTTTTGTTTTTTTTGAAGAGGTTCACATTCTTTGGCCAGGCTGCCCAGAAGGTCAAACAAACCTCATTTACTTTGTTTTTATCAACCCTATCTAGGGATTGATTTGTCTGCACCAATACAGTATTGTACAGCAATATGCACTCCCAGGGTTCTCTGTGGGTCATTTCTCCAATACAAACATACACATACACGCACAAACCCACACACACACATTGTATCAGCATGCAAGCAGGCAGCCATTTAAGCTCCAGAGTATAATGGAGCAGGAATAAACAGGAGACAAACAGGTTAGTACACAAGGTGGAAGAATAGCAGCACACAGATTTTAACAAAGGCAATGTTGGCCTCAGATGAGATTTTAGTTTGGTCCTATCTCCATAAACAGAGTCTGTTTTCATGCCTGCCTCGCCATTTGGAACTCAATGAGATAAATGAGGCTACAGAATGAAGGAGTTCCCTTCCTTTGCATTCAGGGGGTGAGGGGTGAGCAGGTAAACAGCAAAGCTGGGCTCCTCTACACTGCCCCAAGCTGATAACTGCTGGATTTCTCAGCACACCCATCAGGTCGTTTACTAGATGCCAATTGGACTGGAGTTGCTCACACCCACCCCCAAACTGTTTCTGCAGTTCCAAAACCAGATAAAAACTGTAGTCAGAAGGCGTGCACCATATGCACAGCACACAGTCTCTCAAAAACACACACACTCTTTCTCTCTCTCACTCTCTCCTGTCCAAATGTTAAGCCTCTTCAGTTCTCTCGCTCATGCATTGGAATCTGTTCTGATCTCTTACCAAGGACTTTCAGAGTGGACAGAATCCAGAAATCCAGAAGGCTGAGACCTTCTGCTAGGAGAGACATTCTCCATAATGGGTTTCATTCTGCTCAAGTGAGGAAGAAGATTATTTCCTCTTCTACAGGGCAAGATCCCAAATGAAATATAAAAATCTTTTTTCCCACTTCTACAAATATATAGTCTAAAATTAGTAACTCTGAACAGTGTTAATACCTTGAGATTAATGCTTTGAGGTTAAACACCAACTTTTAGTGAAACGATTGTTATATGTGATAGATTATTGTGGAACACAATCTCAAAAATTAATCAAGGACAAACACTTTCATTTGGCTACCCTTTGCTGGCACTTAAATAGAGCGATTAGAACAGTTAAAACAAAGAAATTGCCGTCTCACCGAAATAATTTTGTCAGGTTACAGTTTACCAGCTGCCCAGTGAAAATTATTTTCTGCCCTTCTGTCATTAAATTAACTGCATTAATACAGTGGATTTCGCTTGATCCATTAATCGGGGCAGCTGTTTAGTTGAACGAACAAAACATATTTGAGAGAAAGCTGGGATTCTCTTCATTTATTTGGGACATTATGCCTTTTAATTGAGACAGGAGACTGTCGCTAATCTGTTTTTAAATTGTGTCAGTCAATCAGGAGCAGTATTAGGCCACTCGGCCCATCGTGTCTGCTCCACCATTCCATCATGGCTGATACATTATGCCTCTCAACCCCATTCTCCTGCCTTCTCCCCATAGCTTCTGTTGTCCTGACTAATCAAGAATATATCAACCTCCACCTTAAATCTATTCAATGACTTGGCCTGCACGGCTGCCTGCTCCAGTTAATTCCACAGATTCACTACACTCTGGTTAAAGAAATTCCTCCACATCTCTATTCTAGATAGATGTCCCTCTATACTGAGACTGTGCCCTCTGGTACTAGACTTCCACACTACAGGAAATATCTATCCCTCATCCACTTTGCCTAGGCCGGGGGTCGGCAACCCGCGGCTCCGGAGCCACATGTGCCTCTTTTACGTCTATGCTGCGGCTCCCTGTTGCTTTGGGAAATAATTGGTTGTGGCGACCCTTTTCCTGGCACATCCAAACCGGCTCACAATTAGATAGCCTACGGGGGTTTGCGAGCACAGAGCTTTGGAGCCTCTGCGCCATGGGGGGGCAGGTTGAGGGAGGCTTAAAAGTGAGGCTGAGGATTTCGAATAAAGTTTTTTCCTTCGACGGCGGTTACCGACTCCGTGTCGTAATTTTAGCGCTGCGTGTAGCACACCGCTACATGGTCAGTATTTAATTAAAATGTATTTTATGTTAGTTTGTTAGTTTTTGAAATGTAAATCTAAATTTGAAGATTATGGTGATCTTGTACAATCTAAATAAGACGTTGTGGCGACCCATTTCCTGACACATCCGAACCGGCTCACAATTAGCCAGCGTTCAGGCTAAGGGAGATAGCCTACGGGGGTTTGTGAGTACGTGTCTTTTGCAGCATCCGCGCCCATGGGGGGGCGGGTTGAGGGAGGCTTAAAAGCAAGGCTGTTTAGTTCGAATAAAGCTATCTTTGACTGCAGTTTACTGACTGCGTGTAGCACACCGCTACAACGTGTTTTTATCGCTGGCTGTCCAGAGGGGAGGTGCTGAAACGCTTTGTCGCGTGTCTGGAAGAAGTGAAAACTTTCCTGGGCAGCAAAGGGCTCAACTTTCCTGAGCTGGAACAGCCAGAGTGGCTGGAAAAGCTACACTTCATGGTAGACATGACAGCGCACCTGAACACGCTGAACACAGCTCTTCAACGGGGTAAGGACGTACAGCCCTGCACATGTTGGAGGATGTTTTGGCATTCGAGCGCAAGTTGACGTTGCTTGCCAGAGATTTACAGAAAGGCACATTGTCTCACTTCCACAATTTGAGAGAGTTCAAACAAGGTCACGACATGATAAATTCGGAGTATTTACATTCTGCAATCATCGCAATGCAAACATCGTTTGGGAAACGCTTCTGTGAGTTCAGAGAGGAAAAAAAGCACATTATCTTTCCCGGTCACTCCCCTAAGCATCGATCCATCCCTACTGAATACGACTGCATTGTCAGGTGTGAGTCAACCTGAACAAGTGTGATAAATACTTTAATTGCCTATTACTTTACGTATATTCATATGTTTTCATTGTTCAGTGAAATAGTCCTTTTATTTTTCAGGTTGACAGCTGGCTGACGTTATTTTTGGTTTGCTGATGGCGGCAAATTTAAGTTTGGCGTTTTTCATAAATACAAGAAGAACTCAAATAGACATTGAGTATTTTACTTAAAAGTAACCTTCAACCCAACCTCTTTTTTTCGGAGTTCAAAATGTTTTTGTTGCATGCAGAAATGTAATTTCGTTTTCTCTGCAGGAGTTCATCAATTTCATAAATGCAACACATTGTAGTTTGTTTATACATAGCATAAAGGCAAAACAAAACGTTGTATGCAGTGTTATTTCATTTTAAATGTCAAACGGGTTTTGCGGCTCCCAGTGTTTTCTTTTCTGTGGGAAACGGGTCCAAGTGGCTCTTTCAGTGGTAAAGGTTGCTGACCCCTGGCCTAGGCCTTTCAATATTCAATAGGTTTCAATGAGATTCCCGCTCATTCTTCTAAACTCAAAGCCATCAAGTGCTCCACATAACTAATCATTTCATTCCTGGGATCTTTCTCATGAGCCTCCTCTGAACCCTATCCAATGGCACCACACCTTTTCTTAGATAAGGGGCCCAAAACTGTTCACAATACTCCAAGCATGGACCTTATAAAGCCTCAGAACTATATCCTTGATCTTATAATCTAGTCCTCTTGAAATGAATGCTGTCATTGCATTTGTCTTCCTTACCTCCTACTCAACCTGCAAATTAGGGAATCCTGCATGAAGACTCCCAGTCACTTGCACCTCAGATTTTTGAACTTTCTCCCTGTTTAGAAAATAGTCAATGCCTTTATTCTTTCTACCAAAGAGCATGACCATACACTTCTCTACATTATGTTCCACCTGTCACTTCTTTACCCAGTCTCCTAATCTGTCTAGGTCATTCTACAGACTCCCTGATTCTTCAAAACTACCTGCCCTCTTCACCTATCTTCGTATCATCCACAAACTTGGCCACAAAGCCAGCAACTCGGTCATCCAAATCATTGACATATGATGTGAGAAAAGCAGTCCCAACACCGACCCTGCAGAACAGCATTGGTCACCGGCAACCAAAAAAGGCCCCCTTTATTCCCAATCTTTGCCTCCTGCCAGTCAGCCAATCTTCTATCCATTCTAGTATCTTTCCTGTAATAATACGGTCTCTTATCTTGTTAAGCGTGTGTGTCACCTTGCCAAAGGTCTTCTAAAAATCCAAGACAAAACATCAACCGATTCTCCTTTGTCTATCCTACTAGTTATTTCCTCAAAGAACTCCAACAGATTTGTCAGGCAAGATTTCCCCTCAAGGAAACCAAGATGACTTTATCATGTGTCTCCAAATATCCCGAAACCTCATCATTAACAAAAGACTCCCAACATCTTCTCACCCACTGAAGTCAGGCTAGCTGCCCTATAATATCCTCTCTTCTGCCTCTCTCCATTCTTAAACAGTGGAGCGACATTTGCAATTTTCCAATCCTCCAGAACCATCCCAGAATCTAGTGATTCTTGACAGATCATTGCTAGTATGATTCCACAATCCCTTCAGCTACCTTTTTTAAAATCCTGGGTGCAGTCCATCTGGCCCAGGTGACTTCTCTACCTTCAAACATTTCAGCTTTCCAAATACCTTCTCCTTAGTAACAGCAACAACACTCTCTTCTACTCTCCGACACTCTCAAATTTCTGGTATCCTGCCAGTGTCTTCCACGGAGAAGACTGATGCGAAATACTAATTAAATTTATTCGGTATTTCTTTGTTCCCCATTGCTACTTCTCCAGCATTATTTTCCAGTGCTCTGATATCCGCTCTTGCTTCTCTTTTACTCTTGATACAGTATATCTGAAAAATTTCTGGTTTCCACTTTTACATTATTGGCTAGCTTACCTTCATATTTCATCTAATGGTATTATTAGTTGCCTTCTGTTGGATTTTAATAGCTTCCCAATTCTCCAACTTCCCACTGATTTTTTCTATACTACAGTACATGCCTTATTTTGTTTTTATGGTGCCTTTGACTTCTTTTGTCAGCCACGGTTGTGTCATCCTCACTTTAAAATACTTCATCTTTGGGATCATCTCTCCTGTGCCTTCTGAATTGCCCCCAGAAACTCTAGCCATTGATGTTCTGCTGTCACCCCTGCTAGTGTTCCCTTCATTCCAATCAACTTTAGCCAGCTGCTGTCTCATGCCTCTCCAATTCACTTTACTCCACTGTAATACTGATAACCTGACTTTAACTTCTCCCTCTCAAACTGCTGGGTTAATTCTATCATATCATGTTCACGTGCATTTGTGTGGCCATTAGACACTACATTGTGCTTAGAGTGAACTGTTTTTAAATAGCATCAGTTGTGTGTGTTTCTGTTCAAAAAGCAGAGATTGTTGTCATTGATATGGGTGAAAAATAAGCAGTAAGACAATTCAGAACCGTTTTGCTCACTGCAGTTTCTAGCATTCAGGTTTGAGAGATGTCAAAAACAGCCAGGAGTGAAAATAAAATTAATTCACCATTTCAACAAGTTAGAAACTACGAAGAATTTAAAGGTATCAACAATGTTATTGAATGTTATAATGAAAATAAAGATTTGGAGGATACAATCATTGAAAGCATTGCATGAAGGCAGTCCATTATCTGTATCGATTGTGTTAATTTACAATGAATCAAAAGAACACCACTGTGTACACAGGATGAATTTCTCCATTGATAACTATTAGGAACTAATAAATAGTTTTATAGTACTGGAGTGGCACTGACAGTGTTCTAATTCATTCTGTATTTCATTTAAATATATAATTTGTTATAAGTTAGATGTTATTTTATTTCTTTATATCTTTTAGCTATTTTCTTGAAACTTAGTTTCTAGAGCAGGGCTCGGCAACCTTTTTGCCTCTGTGGGCCAGATCACGTATTAATGAGCGGATGGTGGGCCAGATAAATGCCAAAAAAACTTGAAATATGGGAATTATCCATTTGAATAGATCTAGTTATGTTTTGCCTCAAATTAATGAATAACGCATGCTAGAAAAACAATTGTGCTTAAGGTTGCCTGCCCCTGCTCTAGAGTTTACAGAGAATGATACAAAAAACAGAAAATCCAGTGAGCAGCCATCCTGTGAGACAAATTGCCTTGTTCATGAGTGAGGCCAGACTGACTCGAGCTTTCCTTGATGGACTCTTGCCTGCTATTGCTTGCATGGTGGGTGGTGGAGAATGGAGTTGATGCTTTTACTGAAGCAAGTGGTGGGGAGGGTTGATGCTTTTTTTGCTGCTTGTGTGTGGAAGAGGGGTGCTTTGAAGTTCTAACATTTTCTGTCATACACTCTTTGGGGTTTTTCTTCTGTTTCGTGGATGCCTGTGAGGAGTAAGAATTTCAGGTTGTATACTGTATAAATCCTCTGATATTAAATTGAACCATCGAAGCACTGACAGGACGGTAACAGTAACCGTGTGTTACAAGAGAGGTTTGTAGAAGAGCGTCTCTGAGCAACACATCGAACCTTGAAGATCAGGAACGTATACTCAGTGGCCACTTTATTAGGTGCAGGAAGTGCCCAATAAAGTGGCCTTCGAGTGTCTATTTCCAACATGGAAAACCACTGAAAGCCATGGTAAATCACTCATATTGAAACAAAAGGAAATGCGTTGCACTCTCATCTTCTACCACCAACAATCTGTTGAGAAAAGCTCAACTCCTCTCCAGATTTATCCCACCGTACCCTCCTAAGCCCTAGAGTTATATTTAATTTGGAATGAGACTGTCCAGCAGAACACCACAGCACAGACACCCTGGGCCCACCATGCAGAAAGAAAACTGCACTTACTATTTGTCAACTGCAATGAAAAAGTCTGAAGGTTATTATTTCCTTTCCAAAGCTGTTAGAGCCCTTCACTACAAAGCAGAGATAAAACCTCAGTCTCTTTGTTCTCCTTAGAACTGCAGCAGAACAAGATGGTTAAACACCCCAGGTGTCAATTTATCTGTACAGCAAGGTCACAAGGATAGGACCCTGTCGATTACTGTGTATACTAGTTTAAAGTGCTTTTTTTCTCAGAAGATGTTCCCTCTGAGGCCACATTGATAACATACAATGACCTTTCTAAGTGATACTAATGGATCTCAAGTTCCTCATTAGAGCAAAAGTGCTGCTAATGAATTGGACCCAAAATTAGATCTATTAATAAAACGCAGAGCAGAGCAGCAGGTGGGAACATAACGGGTATTCAGCCCCTATTCTGTCAGCTGATTGCATTGTTCTTAATTTATACGTTGCTCTATTTCCCCGCCTCAGCCCCAGCACCATGCCTAAAAATTGCAGAATTGACACTCATAACTGGTCGTAGGTCTCCTCGCCCACTTACAGCATAGTACAGGCCCTTCGGCCCATGTTATTGCACCAACCTTTTAACCTATTCCAAAATCTATCTATCCCTTCCCTCCCACATAGCCATCCTTTTCGCTTTCATCCATATCCCTATGTAAAAGTTTCTTAAATCTCAATAATGTATCTACCTCTATCGCCATTCCAGGTACTTACCACTCTCTGTTTGAAAAAACCCTACCTGAAATCCCCCCTATACTTTCATCCAATCACGATGAAATTATGCCATCTCATATTAGCCATTATCACCCTGAGGAAAAGACATTGGCTGTCCATTCCATCTGATCACCTTATACACCTCTATCAAGTCAGAGAGAAGTACAGCACAGACACAAGCCCTTCAGCCCATCTAGTCCATGCCAAAACCATTGAAACTGCCTACTCCCATTGACCTGCACCGGGGCCATTACTCTCCATACCTCTACCATCCATGTACCTATCCAAACTTCTCAAACGTTGAAATCCAGCTCACATGCACAACTTGTGCTGGCAATTTATTCCACACTCTCGCATCCATCTGAGTGAAGAGGTTTCACCTCATGTTCCTCTTAAACTTTTCACCTTTCACCCTTATCCTGTGACCTCTGGTTGGATCTCAAGTCACTTCTTATCCTCCTTTGCTCCAAACAGAAAAGTCCGAAACACTGACTGTACTCTTTTCCATAGATGCCGCCTGGCCTACTGAGTTCCTCCAGCATTTTGCATGTGTTGCTTTGGATTTACAGCATCTGCAGATTTTCTGTTGTTTGTGTTAGCAATAGCTCATTCAACCTTTCCTCACAAGACATCATAGGGGCAGACATTCAGATTACCTCTGCCCAATGTGATTTCACGATGCCAGAACCTCACGGTTCTACCCCTTGCAAATGAATTAACTTGGATAAAATGGCTTTATATCTACTCTAACAAATCTTTTAGTCATCTTGGATTCTTTAATCTACCATGACAAAGAAAATGCGTGATTCAAGATTCAAATCCAATTATTATCAAAGAATGTAGAAATTATGCAACCTTGAGATTTACTTGCTCACAGGTAGCCACAAAGCAAGAAACCCAAAAGAATCCAATTAAAGAAAAAAATAATAAAAATAAAAATAAAAGACTAATCCTCGAAGCACAAGAGAAAAAATAAATAAAAATCATGCAGACAACAGCATTTTTGACATTTTTCTCAGAATTTAACTCATCTAACTACACATTCCACTGTAAGTCTGTGATGGGAAAAATACTAGAGATATTTGGGTTCAATGATTCTAGAACATAGAACATAGAAATCTACAGCACATTACAGGCTCTTCGGCCCAAAATGTTGTACCAACCATGTAACCTACTCCAGAATCTGCCTAAAATTTCCCTAGTGCATAGCCCTCTATTTTTCTAAGCTCTAAGATTCTGGTATACCTTATGTTAGCAAAACCTACACTCCCTTCCAAGATGGGATCTGGAATTGAAGCTGTTTGGGAAGCTGGACAGCATGAGACTGGTACTGATTGACAGTCAAAGTGGAACGGAGATACGGTGAGAAGGAACGCTGGGAGAATGAGAGTTTGCACTGAGCTGATGGGGGAGGGGTCAGGAGCTCATGCAGGGGACATAATGGGAGGAATTGTGAGAGGTGACAACATTAAAGTATGTGATTGACCCAATGGATCGGAATCCCCATTCAGTGCTACACCAAGGAATGGGCAAGTTGTGAAGTTTTTTCCAAGTTTTGCCACAACACTCCAAGAAGGGGTCAGCACCAGGATTCCCTGGGGTATAGGCATGACTCATCCCGTGAGTGTCTGGTCAAACTTCCACAATTACACAAACCTGCCCTGAAAAGGTCAATGTCACATGACACTTCAGAAATAAATGTGAAGAACCAGACATAAGCATGGAATTAATATTTCCCAATTCTTAATGCAGGCTCACTCTCTGTTATTTCATTCAATCATTTGCAGTCCTTATTGAATGGCTAGCTATGCTTTCCAGGGCCATGTTTTAGAGAGCATTTAGAGTCAATTGTGCTTGTGGGACTGGAGTCACACCAAGGCCAGACCAGGTGAAAATGGCAGAATTCCTTCCTTAATAAATTAATTGAGTTTTACAACAATTCAGAAGTTTACCATTACTTAGACTAACCGAGCTCCAAATTCCAGAATATTAACTGAACTTAGATTCCACAGTTGCCTTGGTGGGATTTGAACTCAAACATCTGGATTGTTAACCCATACCTACGAGTTACTAAACTTAACTACTACACCAAGCTGTGGCATCAATGCAGTATCCTGCTTGATCATTGTAAATGTGTTTAATTTTAATGGAAGTTCAGGGGGCCACTCTGCATCTAGCTGATCCCCACCAGTAGAGAAGGAGGACTTCTGGTTGTAAGAGATTGGATAGGCTTGGTTTATTTTCCCTGGAGTTACAGGGGCTGAGAGGTGACATGAAGCAGACATATAAAATTATGTGAGGCATAGATTGGATAAATAGTCAGTCTGTTTCCCATGGTCTGGGTGTCTGCAAATAGAGAGAGTAGGTTTAAAGAGACAGTGCAAAGGTTCAAAAGGGATTAGGTCATGAGATCAGAGGCGAGAGCCAATTTTGCTCGTTCTCTGCGATCTCCACTCCTCTCTCCAGGACACGAAGCCTTTCACTATTCTGTTGCTGGATCAATTTAAATGCCACATCAGACAGACGGAGAAGGCAGGGTGTCAGTCAGGACGAGAGCAGATTTCGCTTGATCTCTGTAATGGTCATCTCCATGGCACTGAGGCTATGAAGACTGCCCCGATTGCTGTGCTCTGTGCCCGCTAACATGATGAACTGATAAGTGATGCTTTGGGCCTGCTCCAGGCTGCTCTGGGGTTCAGATCTAAGGATTCAATTTTGGTTCAGAATGTTGTTGTTCATTTCAATTGTTTGCATGATTTGTGTTTTATTTTCTTTCTCATGGGTATCGAGCATTGGTCTTTTAAATTCTCTTTTTTTTTCCCTTTTAATTGGGTTCTTTCAGATTTCTTGCTTTGTGGCTACCTGTGAGCCAGCAAATCTCAAGATTGTGTAAGTTATACATTCCTTGATAATAAATGTACTTGAACCTTGAAAAACAAGGCTGTTACTTTAAAAGTTGGTGATCAAATTAAAATGCTGACAGACAAGAGAAGCAAGAGATCAGGAAAATGGAAAAATAATGGAGTAAAGTAATATCAGAGAGGAAGAGAACACAGAAATAAAGGAAAGTGTAAAACAAATAATTAAAAAGATGGAAAACTGAGAAGAATTTTACTCAGTAGTGGATCGTTAACAAGGAAAAGGACAGGCCTTTACTCACTAGAGTTTAAAAGGGAATCTCATTGAAAAGTAAAAAGTTCTGAGGCAGACTGCAAATGCTGGAGGAACTTAGTAGGTTGAGCAGCATCTGTGAGAGGAAAGGAATTGTCAATGTATTAGTTAGAAACTGTGCATCAGGGCTGGAAGTTAAATGTCATGAATGGCTGCCCGGATTGGAATTAAAACTGGCTAATTAATACTTATAGTGATGTCTTGAGAAGGTGGAAGTCCTTGATAAGGACTATTATCATCCAAGTCATGCCCTCTTCTCATTAATACCATGAGGGAGGAGGTATTGGAGCCTGAAGACACACACTCAACATATAAGAACAACGTCTTCCCTTCTGCCATCAGATTTCTGAATGGTCCATGAATCCATTAATACAACCTCACTATTTTGCTCTCTCTTGCTCTATCTAATCATTTAAAAAAATTATTCTTATTGTAATTTATGGTATTTTTACATATTGCACACAACACATAAAAGTGCTGCGCAGAACAACCAATTGCACAACATACGTCAGTAATAATAAACCTGATTCTGATGACAATGGAGATCAGAAAATATCAAAGAGAATAAAAAGCCAAAAATCGGGATTTCACCAACTTTTAAACAAGTGCTGCATATAATGCTAACACCTAGTCAAAACTCTTCAAAAAAATTGTGAAATTGTTACATCAGTCTGCACACAGAAACATGGTGAAGTAGAACCTATGCATTTGCTAGCAGAGGCTGTATGCAGAGCCTACCTTTGCTGCATCAGAGATGCACTGTCTGCGAGGAAGCTTGCCAGAGCTTCAAGGGCTCTTCCCTATGATGACCACACCCCAGCTACGGAAAAGGTTAGCAAAGAGATAAAGGAAAGCACAGAGGAGGCTCACAGTGCTCCTCAATGCACATGTTGGCAGTACTCCTGAGAGCAGTACCTCGGCTCAGAGCTGAATTGTGTAAACAGACCACGTTCGGGTGAAGGGAGCGCCGCTGAATCACTTTCTTCATGAAGTAAGGCCGGCCAACACAGTGTGCAGGATGTCAAAGTCACGCTGCCAACCCACGAACCGCCACCTCATTTCCAAACACTGCCTTAAATGCTCAAGTTTCTTATGTTAGTGGAAGAAACACGTGCTGTTCAACCCAGGTGGTCGTTCATGCCCCAGTAAAAGTCAAGTGCATTGGTGCATACAGAAATGCTCGGGCTAACTTCCAAGTGGGTTCAGTCTCACCCAGAAGTGATCACTGGTGTAGGCAGCCTGGGGTAAGAGCATCTTATTATGCCATTGGCAGACAAAATGAAGCCCGCTAGTCTTCCAGCTAGAACGTTTGCATTTCAAGAAAGGAACATTTTTATTGCTGTTGTTGAGACATGAGGAACCTTTAAATAATCGTTTGAGATGATGCAATCTCAAGGTAAGCACAGGCAGCCACACCTCATTTTCCAAGTTGCATTGTGGTCTTCTAGATTCGACATCAAGTTCAACACTTCCACCTCAGGGACGTTTTCTGCACTTTATCCCTATTCCCGATTTCCTTTGGGGATTTCAGATGATTGGTGTGCTAACTGTTCACTAAACCCCAGCTGGGGTTCCTGTCGTTCTCCCAAGATCACCTTCTTTCACCTTGCGCAACAATGCTTGCTTACTCTTCAGCTTCCCAGCCCTTCACCTCATCAAAGACGTCACTGATGGCCTCTTCCTGCCTCGCACAACACCTCCACCCTCTGACTCTTTATTGTATAATCATTTCACCTCCAACTTCTACCAGGTCATCAATCTGAAATGCTAACTATTCTCTCTCTCCACAGATGCTGCCTGACCCATTGAGTAAATGCAGCACTGTTTTTCAATCAGATTTCAAACAGCTTCAGTGAGTCCTGAAGAAGGGTCTCAGCCCGAAATGGTAACTGTTTACTTCTGTAGAGGCTGCCTGACCTGCTGAGTTCCTCAAGCACTCTGTGTGTGTGTTGCTTTGGATTTCCAGCATCTGCAGATTTTCTCTGTTTATTATCTTCAGTACTTTGTTTTTGTATTTCTGAAGATTTTAATTAATCTCTCCAATTAAAAAAAAATTAGGACATCTCAGACAAATAATGTGTAACCAATTATTTATTGCTAAGGCAAGTAATAAACTATCCATGACACAATTAGCAGAAGAAAATTGAGTGTGAAAGGAGTCTGAAAGAAAAACAATTGCATTTGGTTCCACTAACTGATTAAAAATCATTCATTAGATGCGGAGAAAGCATTTGATAGAGTTGAATGGCCTTACTTATTTAATGTGTTGGAGAAGTTTAATTTTAGTCCGATATTTATATCATGGATTAAATTGATTTATCATACTCCAGTAGCCTCAGTGGTTACCAATAATCAAAGATCTCCCTTTTTTCGCCTATTTCGGGGCACAAGACAGGGATGTCCTCTTAGTCCATTACTATTTAACATTGCCTTAGAACCTTTGGCAATTGCCATCAGACAATCACAGGATATTTTGGGTATTAATCGTGGGACAGATATTCATAAGTTATCTTTGTATGCAGATGATTTATTACTATTCATTTCTAACCCGGAGAAATCCATTCCAGCAGTTTTATCATTATTGGCTCAATTTAGTGAGGTTTCTGGGTATAAGTTAAATCTTAATAAAAGTGAATTGTTTCCATTAAATAAACGGGTCCCAATTTATGGAAATTTACCCTTTAAATTAGTTAATGACTCTTTTACTTATTTAGGGATCAAAATCACAAAGAACCATAAAGATTTGTTTGGATTTAATTTTTTACCCTTAATTGATCAGATTAAAGGTTTGTTTACTAAGTGGTCACCTTTGTCTCTATCTCTAATAGGCAGGATTAATGCTATTAAGATGGTTATTTTACCTAAGTTTTTATATATTTTTCAAGCGATACCAATTTTTATCCCGAAATCTTTTTTTACTAATGTTGACTCTAAAATTTCTTCATATATATGGCAGTATAAAAATCCCAGGTTAGGTAAAACATATTTACAGAAGACAAAAAAGGAAGGCGGGTTAGCATTACCTAATTTCAGATTTTACTATTGGGCAGTGAATATTAGATATTTGTTATGCTGGTTGAAAGATGGGGGTGGATCTTCTGGCCCTTGTTGGGTGAGTTTAGAAACTAAATCGGTATCAGCTTATGCTTTGGGTTCTATTTTAGGGACTTCTCTCCCTTTTGCTCTTTCTAAATTGCCGAAACGAATTGACAACCCGATAGTTAAACATACATTGCGTATATGGTTTCAATTTCGGAGATTTTTTGGGTTGACTCAATTCGTTTTAAATAGTCCTATTGTATCTAATTGTTTTTTTCACCCTTCCATTATAGATCAAGCTTATTCAGCTTGGAAAACTAAGGGATTACTAAGATTTTCTGATTTATTTTTAGATAATTGTTTCATGTCTTTTGAACAATTATCCAACAGATATAACTTGCCGAGATTTCATTTTTTTAGATATTTACAGATTAGACATTTTTTAAGTTCTGTACTCTCTACGTTTCCAAATTTTGTGCCTTCAGATACTTTGGAGAGTTTATTTGAATTAGACCCTTTTCAAAAAGGGCTTATTTCAAAACTTTATAATATAATTATGAAGATACGTTCAGAGCCCCTTTATAAGACTAAACAGGATTGGGAAAGAGAGCTTAGTTTTAGTATTTCTAGTGAGAATTGGGACAGAATTCTTCAATTAGTTAATACATCATCGTTATGTGCCAAACATTCACTAATACAATTTAAGGTTGTACATAGGGCCCATATGTCCAAGGATAAATTAGCTCATTTTTACTCTCATATAAGTCCTATTTGTGATAGATGTCATTCTGAAATTGCGTCTTTAACTCACATGTTTTGGTCGTGTTCATTTTTGGAGAAATATTGGAAAGATATTTTTGAGATTATTTCTGCGGTTTTGAATATTGATTTACAACCTCATCCTATTACCGCAATTTTTGGTTTACCAATGTTAGATTCACAGCATTTATCTTCTTCAGCCCGTCGAATGATTGCATTTCTAACTCTGATGGCTAGAAGATCTATATTGTTGAATTGGAAAGAAATTGATCCTCCCACTGTATTTAATTGGTTCTCTCAAACTATGTTATGTTTAAATTTAGAAAAAATTAGAAGTGGTACTTTTGAGACTTCTATTAAATTTGAAAAGTTATAGAGACCATTTATTCAACATTTTCATATGATGTAATATGACCCTGTGCCAAGTACATTTGATTTCCTAGCTTTTAGCTTATGTATTTTGAGAGGACCGGAAGTGACGGCATTGATGAATACTTATTTTTGTGAGATATTATAAACAGCCCACTTTTTTATTCTCCTTCTCTTTTGTTTGTTTTTCTTTCTTTTATATTACTTATTAGTTATAGTTATTAGATTAGATTAGTTAGTTTTGCATTATATAATTTTTTTTTGTTTTTTTTTCTTTCTTTTTTCTGTTTTTTTTATATTATACATTATGAAATATTTAGATTTACTATGTCCATACATATATCTTATGGCTTATGTCTTGGTAAACTCATTTATATTGTAACTATTATGTATGTTTTTTTTATATGTAATGGAATGTGTATGTTGGTAATTTCTTTATCAATATATCATCTGTATTCTGTCCATATTACTAATATTAATAAAAAGATTTAGAAAGAAAGAAAGAAAGCAAAAATCAAAGGAAAGGAAATAACAATGTTGTCATTAGGAACAAAAACTATTCTACTTGTCTTTGAGTATAGAATTGGAAGTCTTTGCATCCACTCCCACGGTAGGAACAGCAACAGTTTGAACTGTCCTGTGACAGAAACTGCCTTGAATGATTGGGAAAACTCCCAGCACTGAACTCAAGCAAGCATAGACTAGGGCTCCACACGACTTGAATGCTCAGCCAACCATAGGAAGGCCGCACACTGAACCCTGAGTGGATGTAGTTCACATCTCTGAGGAAAATGAAGAACTGGATTACAATCTAATTTAAAATGCTTACAAATCATTGGCTGTTAACACCCTTCACAGCTGGTGTTTTGACATTCTATGAGAGTTGAAGGTTTCACAAGAGTGCAAAGTTACTACTATTGATAAACTATTAGGATCCAGACCCACGTCACCTGATGTTCGGCAGGAACAACACTCAACTGTGCACCGATGATGTCACCCCGACTGGTGATGTAACATTTGCGATCCAACCACAAGGCTCGACGAACAACCCTACAAATGAGCAGCCAACTGGAGCTAACAATCTTCTCATTCATTGGAATGTCCTTCAGAGGCCTCATGTCACAGATCAGTCAGAGTAACAAGGAGAAAATTTAATTCGGGTCTTGTGTGGACTTTATAAATTTATAAATCCAATGAATTGCCTCACAGGAGAGATATCCTCCACAGTGGAGATACCCTCTCTGACTGCATCAATCCACTTCAACATTTCCCACACTCTATACTCTGTTCTGGAGAACAAGCACTGTAATGTAAAAATCAAAAACCTGCAGACACTGGACATCTGAACTTACTGAAGAAATGTGAAACATTAACTCTGCTGTCCTTTCTGCCCTCACTGTATGACTTACCCACATCAACCAAACTCTCTGCATAGACTTTTATTCCAGCCAAAGTTTTCTCTCATAATATGGCCCCACTCTGTCAAGCACCTCAGCCACCAGAGCTAAAACTGACCTAAAACCTCCTCCCTCACTACCATTCAGGGCCCCAAACAGTCCTTCCAGGCGAGGTGACATTTCACCTGTGAGTCTGTTGGGTGTACAGTATCCGGTGTTTCTGGCGTGGCCTCATGTATATCAGTGAGACCCAACATAGATCGGGAGACCGTTACACTGCATCCACCAGAAAAAGCAGGATCTCCTGGTGGCCACCCATTTCAATTCTACTTCCCATTCTGACACCGCAGACCATGACCACCTCTACTGCCGCAACGAGGCCATACTCAGATTGGAGGAGCAACACTTTATATTCCATCTGGATAGCCTCAAACCTGATGGCATGAACATCGATTTCTCTAACTTCAGGTAAATGCCCTCCTTTCACCATTCCCCATTCCGGTCTCCCTCTCTCAAATTATCTCATTACCGACCCATCACCTCCCTCTGGTGTTCCCCTCCCCTTTCTCTTTCTTCCATGGCCTTTTGTCCTCTCTTATCAGATTCCCCCTTCTCCAGCCCTTTATCTCTTTCACCAACTGACCTTCCAGCTCTTTACTTCACTCCTCCCACTCTCCAGGTTTCACCTATCACCTACTACCTTGTACTTCTTCCTCCCCTCTCCCCCCACCCACCCTATTACTCTGACTTCTCATCTCTTTTTTTCCAGTCCTGATGAAGGGTCTTGGACCGAAACATTGACTGTTTACTCTTTTCCATAGATACTACATGGCCTGCTGAGATCCTCCAGCACTTTATGTGTATTACTATAATTGAATATTTGGGTAACAAGAAAATATTCTCTCTTTTCTTCTGAAAGTAATGGGCATAAGGTGAAGAAGTCAAGAAGTGGAGAACAAAAGGCCTTCAGAAACTTTAACAAATTTCCATTTGCAAAAGACATGAGATATCAAAGGTCAATTCTTGGCAAAATTTCACAGTTTCCATTTATCACAGCCCTGTTAGTTCTGATAATTTAGTTTCTATACAAAAATGTAACAAATGTCTGATGATTCAGGAAGAATAAACTGGGAAATTTCATACTTCATAGACTGTTAACCTCTGCCAATGTTCTGAAATCAATCTAGAGCCTCATCTTGTTAACATATCCCAAAGTCAACCCAGTTTCCAATGCAACAGCTGACGTTCTTTTGAGTAGCAAACTGAAATTGGAAGCTCATGCTCTACATGTATCTTAGTCAGCATTGCCTTAGAATGAAAAAGGCATCAGTTTAATTTTGAGTTAAATAAATTAATGTAGCAAAGGCAGGGTTCAAAGAAAGGGTTTGACCTTTTACCTTTTCAGTACACTTTCTGATGGTGCCAGTGAGTTCGCTCACCACCATATCTACGCACTTCAAACATGGTTCCTTCAGCTTTTGGATCTGCTTTTTCACTATAGCCTCAAAAGCAAGGTCAGGGGTGAAGAGCCCAGTTCTGCATTGCATCATGGGAGGAAAATGACAACAAGGGTTGAGGGCAAGGAAAGAAGGTGGGGAATAGCAGGGAGTGGGGATGAAAACATGGGGAGGACATAAAGCAAAAGGAAGAGTAAGACCTTGGTTACCTTTAAGGCTTTCAAACTGAAGGTGAGGATGGGGTGGTGTGGGAGAAGGGGTGGGAGAGAGCGCAAGTTACATCTGACAAACAAGTATTCAATACATTGAGCATTGTATGGATGATATCTTTAGGGTCCTTAAGCTGTCTACAGAGAGATAATACAGCTTTAAGAGCTAATTTATAGAAGCCAGAAATCCAATCAGTCATAACAAAAGCACAAGAAACAGTTCTCAATAATACTGAGTAAGTTAGTTTGCTTTGGACTTTGACAGGTGGAGAGAGCATTTTGAGAACCAGCTGGTCAATTTTTGCTCCAAAATGGCACATGTGTGATCAAAAGCCAGGTCAGTGACAACAGTTGCTGCATTATTTCTATCTGTACTATCAGTGTTTGATGGTGAGCAACTCCTACAAATCAGTGCCCTGATTGGTTAAAGATAGGGGAAACTGCTCCCAGTACTTAGCTCCCTCTCTTTCTTACATCTGAACAAAATCAGCTTGTTTCTCCCCACCTGGATTGTAAATCTGACAATTCAGTTATGTGTTGCTAGAAGTTATGTGAATATTGCAGATATTAATTCAAACAAGGACCAGTCTTCAGTTTTTACTGTAAATTGCAAGCAGTAACCCAAAGTTAAAAACTTATTGACTAGGAGATATGGTTTGCAAAATTGTGATCATGAGTTGCATGCATATGAATGAGCCGAACGTTAAGGCACTGGGGTTGTGTTAGTTGGCCTGCATCAAACCAGGCAATATGGGCTAAGTTACGTACCATTCTGACTTGATTTCAAGTTGGCAGACCTAAGTGATGTTGATGCATGGTCACAAACTAGGAAATTGATAGTTTTTGTGTACTCAGGATATTTGTGTACAGTCCTGACAACATTAATTTTGGGTGTGTGGCTCTCTGTCTTCAGAAGCTTTTAGACAATTTGTGTGGATTACTTGGTGACAAGCTTGTTTGAGCATTCAGAGATGTCTGCCACTGTTGGTATGTAATTCAAAGGAAGCATTGTCAACTCAAAATATTGAAGTGAACAATGTCATTGTAACTATTGAAGTTGTAATGAATCACCTACTGTTACCTTTGATTCTAAGGGTATAAAAATATGATGTTCTTTTGAGCTTCTATCAAGAGTGTCTCTATGAGAATACCTGCTTGTTGTGCTGAATAAACACTTCTATATCACCAGCTCCAGTGTCTCTCTGGTGACCTCGATGGCATTCACATTTGGGGGCTCATCTGGGATATATTCATGAACAATTGTGTGGCCAGTGACTTAAGCAATTTAAGGGGGTGAGTATTTTCAAGAGTAGCACCCACACTTAGATCTGCTAATATCCATGACCACTGAATCACAAAGTTTAAAAGGACACAGCAGTGAGCTGAACTGGTAGATATAAAAGTGTGGGTTATGTAAGCATGTGTATTTGTGTAAAGGACCAGCTATGAGGCAGTTTTGGATAACTTAGAGAAACAGGGCCACTAGTTTCAAAAGGTGGCTACTGACCATTCAGGATTCCAGAAGGGTCTGTGTATATTTGTTCGGGAGACTGTATAATAGTATACTCCTTTGTGAGTGTGTTAATATCTCTTAAGATTAAATTTGAAACTCTGGAGTAACAGACTTTTATAAAAAAGGTATATTCCCTAATAATTATCATAAACTTCAGTCAATTACGTCTAAAACTGATATTAGATGTCTACTTTGGAATTTGGACTCTACACCTCACTCTCCTTTAAGAGTTTGACTACTGGGATGAAAATGTTGCCTTTGGTTAAGAGGGTTGGGCCTATACCCTTTGGAGTCTAGAAGAATGAGGGGATTGATGTTAAGGATGTTGAGATGTTTCCCCTTTGGGGCTATCTAGGATTAGGAGGCACAGTTTCAGAACCCATTTAAGGAGTTGAGGGAGACTCTCAAAAGACTGTGACTTCTTATAATTCTCGACTCCAGAGAAAAATGGGAGAATGAAGAATTTTAGGGACAGGCAGGAAAGTGAAGGTAAAATCAAACTGATATGACTGACTTGTGAAGGAGACCATTGCTCCTATTACTAATGTTTTTATGTTCCCATTAACATCTGTCTTGGACAGGCTTTTGGTCATCTAATCCAAACTGCAGCAGTTAACCCAGTCCTGTTTCAGAGTTTGCTTAGTCTTACTATACCTCCTAGGATGGTCATTTATATATCAACAGATGCCATGCAAGCACAGGGTGTTGTGTACTCTCAGTCAATGAAAGAGTCTTTCAATGTCTACAATTAAGATTGGACTTTATTTGATTCATTCTTAATCAGGACCCTCAAAATACATGATTTCATACCTCTTGGCTCACCCATTTCTTTGAATAATTATTACAGGGGCAACACAAAAAGGTAGATGCTGAGTCACCTTCCCCGAGTTGGACAGGTGCACAGGAGGTGGTACAGCTCACAGATCTGCTGCCTCACAGTGCCACAGACTCAGGTTCAATTTGCACACTTACTTTGTGAGCACCTGAGATGTCTGAGTTGGTGGGCAACTGTAAGTTGCCCCTGTGTGGCAATAATGAAAAGTTGAAGTATAGAATCTTGGTGTAATTAATGAAAATTAAAAATTAAGTGAATGTAAGGTTAGTGTGAATGATTTGCTGATGGTTGGCATAGACTTAATAGTCCAAATGGCCTGTTTCTATGCTGTGTGGGTCTATAATCCAGTGATTTTAATATTAATGAAGAGTTAAAAATTGGAGGGGCCTTATGGTCTTCCGTCTAAAATCCAGAAGTTTCTATTGTCCACATGCTCTGAAACCTTATCCACTTCCCCACTCTTCATACTCTGATGCTTGGAGCTTCACTTAGAGAAGCTGCGACACAGGTTTCCTTTATCGTCTGACTAAATGTGCTTGAAGAAACAACAAGAGGTACACCTGGAACTACCCAAAGTATCCAACGGGGCTGGGACAGAAGCACATGTGCTATTTGTCAAAACAACACAGGGTGTGCTGACTGGCTGTATAATGGCCTAGTATGGGAACAGCAATGGCTCTGAATGGAAAATCCTACAAAAGGTAGGAGATTTGGCCAGTACATCACAGGTAAGACTCTCCCAACTATTGAGCACATTGACGTGAAACATTGACATAGAAAGGCAGCATCCATCATCAAAGACCCTCATCACCCAGGCCATGTTCTTTTCTCACTGCTGCCATCAGGTAGAAGGTGCAGGTGCCTCAGGATTTACATCACCTGGTTCAAGAACAGTTACTACCCCTCAACCATCAGGCTCTTGAACAAAAGGGATAACTACACTCATTTAAGGATTCTTATATTGCTATTTCATGCTAATATTTATTGCTATTTATTTATATCTGTGTTGGCATAGATTGTTTAGAGTTAACAGTTCCTGATGTTTACAGTTTACAGTTACTGTTCTATAGATTTGCTAAGTATGCCCACAGAAAAGAATCTCAAGGTTCTATGGTGAATGTATGTACTCTGATAATAAATTCTACTTTGAACTTTTTGACAGAGGGGCTGACGGGGAGGCCATTTCTAGTGGTAGGAGCATATAGTAGATCATTACAAAAAGAAATAAGAAGAATAATGAGCAAGGAACTGTAAAATAAAATGACAAATTAAACGTGTGAATAAAGGACTGGTGAAAGCAGATTAAATAACATCTTTCAAAAGGCTATTGGAATAAAATAAATTCCAGGAATCAGGGTCTGCCTGCGTGTGCATTACTTTCTGTTCCAGTTGTGCTGCTGTTGTATTCCAGTGAATTAAGGTTCCAGAGGTGATGGAGCATTGGTTATCTGCTACACCATTGTCCTCTCATTCTTTAGTTTGAACTGTCAGCCCTCTGCTCCACTAAATCTGTAACTGTTTTCATCCATAACCTATCAAGAATGCACATTCAATATGTCTCAGAGGGGCAACAATTTGTACTTGGATCCCCTAGGAATAAAGAACTACCTGAACTCAACTCAAACTGAACGTTGGGAATTAGGTTAGGTCAAGATGGGGAAGGGGGGACATATTGGTGGTGGGTTGGTCCCACTGTGCATACCACAGCATAATCCCAGTTGGAGGGCCACAGGACCTGTTGACCGTATTGACAAAACCACCCTATTAGGCAAATAAAGATCTGTGACGCCTGAATTCTCCATTAGTCAGGGATAAAAATGACCATTAAATACTTGTTTGTCTGGTGCCAGCATTCATCTCCCCTAGTGAATACCAGGAAACCACCACACTTACAGGGGAAGTGACGTGCCATCTTAAGCCCAAAATTAGCATCAGCTGAAAACAAGAGTCAATTGAAAGATTCCTGAAAGAGATTTTTGGCTCAATAATGTACAAAGGCCATCCACCTGCTTTTCCACCAGCCAGCCTGATTTTAAATCTGGAAATCCAAAAGAATTAGAGCATCCTGATGCCTTCTCTGTCCTTTTTCTCCCACTTGATGTGCAAGGCATTTGCTCCAACGGCTTTTGGCAGAACACTAACGACCAGAACTCAAGCCATGCTTCCACACGGCCTAGCCTGTTTCTTCTCTCCAGGGCTTGGACCTTCCAGAGTTAGCTACTTCCAATCTGAGGCCTACTTTAGGCTTCTGCTTGCCCCACTTCATTCCTGTGTCCTACTGTCATCACATCAAGGAAAGCATGCCATGTCATTTCCAGCTGATACAGTCGGGCATAAACAGCTGTTTACAAGTGTTTGGGCTTAGTGTGCAGTAACATGGCCAACTGGCCTCATTTGGGGAAAAAAAATGGAGACAACGAAACCTATGAGGGGTTTCTTAAGATGCGATTGTAAATTTGATTTGCACTTCTCAATGAGGTGAAATTCTGTTTTCTAATCTCTTCTCTCAGTTTTCTCCCTTGCAAGCTCTGCAGTAATCCTCAGGAACTCTACATTCTCTTATTTCAAATGCATTCCAGATTTTCTTAGTTCTGTCTCTGATTGATGAGCTTTCATCTGCCCCAGTACCCATCTTCGTAAACATTTCCTTCCCATCCTTGTAACTTGCCTACTGCCCGTTACACGGCGGTCATTTAGGGCAGCAATGAAGGTCCTCCAACAGTGTCTGTCCATATTGTCACACACAGGTGAAGAAGGATTCTTTATTGCTGTTTCCGTAACAATTTTCTTTTTGGACAAGTCAGGGTTGTTAGCTGTCAGCTGAACCCCCAAACCTGAAGAATCAGCCATCCTCATAAATTTCCTCTTAAATCTAACCCATCCCATCCCCTTTGGCTCTGTGTCAATTTTTTGCACCCACAATTCCCTAAAGCAATTTGGAAAGTTGCTCTAAAAGGCAAGTTGTTATTGTAAAAGAAAGCAGTTAATGGAACAAGTTAGGAAAGCATTGTGCTCAGGCATCTGCGTTTCACAGTCACTTTCAGCTCCATTTTAAAGCAGTCAATATTAACACGATCCTTCATGTCAAGTAGGCATTTTGACATGAAGGATATTATTTCATCTGAAAACTGTTACGAATATTAACTAAGCCAGATGTGCTGTGTGTGAACATGCAGGCGAAATAGTAGCATGTGCCTGCAGCCAGGTTACACTCGCTCGCTAAGCCCAAACACCCAAAGGCCATCCCATAGGCAACTCTCTGAAGATCCAAGAGCAGGCAGCAAGTTTCCAGGACTCCATGACAGCAAATTACCTTCTTGGTACACTGCCTAACCGTACTGATTAACTCATTGATAACCATGTCCACACATTTGAGGCAGGGCTCTTTGATCTTCAAGATCTGCTTTTTCACAATCGTTTCAAATGCCATGTCGGGAGTGAAAAGCCCCGTTCTATCAAAGTGAGGAAAAACGGCAAAATATTGAACATCAAACACGCTTAATATTTAAGAAGAAAAGTACAATGTTAGAAAAATAATGCGACCAGCCTGGACAACAATTCTCAATAGATCTAACCCAATTTGAAGCTCCACCTTTCTCTTGTTTGCCAGCACATCAAGATGAGAGTTAACTAATGGTAACTTGTGCCAGCACCCTATAACTTTCAGTATAGATTATGTGAGATAGCTACTGAGTTGAATGCTGACTGTCACATTGCATACTAGCCTTATCTTCACCTCTAACCCAACCAAATCTTAACTTTCCTTGACAATGTTTCTTTCTGTTGCCTGTTGTAAGATGGCCAATTAGTGTTCATTTTCTTTTAATATATAATTCTGAACTCTAACCATAGCTGAACTCTGCCATAGTCCCAAACCCAACTGCAAAAGGAGGAGGGTTAGCCATGGGGCTAGCAACCCCATCTTGTAAAAACCTAGTGCTACAGAAACGTCAACAGAGGCTCCAAAAACCTCATCCTTGGGAAAGGAAGGATCTTTAAAGGTGGGCTACACCTGGGGACAACATGAAAGAGTGGCCCAAGATAGAGGACTCTGTGAGCCGCTGTCAGCACCCTATGCCCTGGTAGGGGTGGTGGGCTTACGAAGAAGAAGAAGAATGGTAACTGGGAGGCGCTGATTCCCAACTGATTTCATGTAAAGCCAGAAAGACACCGAGCTCTTCACTCTGGGCTAGAATGAAATCCACACTTAATAGGTGAAAGGTTAATATGCTAACTTACCAATAAAATGTTCTCTTCAACAAGTTAAATAAAACAATAAACCAATTTACTTACAACATTTAGAATCAGAATCTCATAGGAATGGATACACGTGTTTCAAACAAATATCTATTTGGCAGTTGTAGTTGCAAGTCTGAATATCCAATATCTCCAGTGAAAATATTGATTGAGGGATTTTTTGTGTGGCTACCTTACCTGGAACAGACTGATTGAACCGCTCCTTCAGCATTAGTCAGAGACAAGGTAATGAAGCAATTGTGACATTAAGATCATTTGCATAGTACAGCAGAACTGAAACCCTACTATAGGACAGATTAAATTAAATAAATTAAACAAATCATTTAAGATAAACTAATTGTCCTTTGAATTCTATGTAAGTTATTCAATTTAAAATAAATGGAACATCCCAATGTTTTCTTAAAATTTAATATCTTATTTTTCAGTTTGTCCTAATAGAACAGCTGACAGTGTTGGAAGCATCCTCAGAAACTCTTAAATTCCTGGAGTAATACGTATTGTGATTAAATCCCTGAAAACAAATTTTCAAGGGCAAATTATATTAAAGACAATGGTGAGCCACTTCTAAAATTAAACTAGGCTGACCTGCTGAGTATTTCTTGTTTTATTTCAAGTTTGCAGCATCTGCGGTCTCCTATCTTTGACTCCTGTTCAGTTTACATCTTGGAGACAAAGGAATACCAGGTTCTTGGTCTACCCCTCAGGAGTAGAGATGAGTGGACAACTTCACTTTCCTCAACACTGAACTGATTCCACAACCTATAGGTTCACTTTCAGCAACTCTACTACTCAGGTTCTCAATATTATTTATTTAATATTCAGTTGTTATTATTATTTGTTTAATTTGCATTAGCACAGTTTGTCTTCTTTTGCACATTGTCAGTCTTTATGTATAGTTTTTCATTGATCCTATAGAATTTCTTTGTTCGACTGTGAATGACCACAAGAAAATGAATCTCAGCCTAGTATATGGTGACATATACGCACTTTGATAATAATTTTACTTTAAACTTTATGAACAGTCCTCTCCAACTTTTTTTTTTAACAACTGGCATTTAGATGGACAGCCTCACAAACCTGGGTCTGTCTGCCTCACTGAGCTACAGTAAAAGGTACTGAATTATTTTAATTGGGGAATATCTCCAAGCCTCAGTATGTAGCAGTATTCTTCTAGTTGGCCTGAAAGCTCCAGCATTGATTTCCAGTGCTCATGCATTAAATGAAAACTATTTCCTCACTGTGCTAGATCTTATGGGAAACTCACACTTAAAACAACATTCATAAATGCAACACATAATGATGTACTGGGAACATCTGTAAGCGGAAGCTTCACCTCACAAGACAGTCACAAGCATAATCTCTGCCCAGCCTGACTGCGATGAAAGACATAATAATTCTGTGGACTCCATTCATTGCCAGCCATTGGGCTGAGGCAGCATTCTCAGAAAATCACACTGTGATGATGTGAATGGATGAGAGAGGCAAATAGAGATGGGGAAGGTATGAAGGGATAGTACAGAGAAAGAGAGGGGTATAGGAAGACAGAAGGAGGCAAAGAGAATAGATGGATTGGGGAAGGCAAAGGCCAAAAGAAAAGGCGGCAACAGGAAGAAAAAAGAGAGAGAATTTGGAGAAGTGAGAGGGCAAAAAAGGGGTAGAAAAACAGGGAAGCCAGAGGCAGGGAATGCTGAGAGGGAGTAGGATAACAGGGAGAGAGAGAGAGAGAGAGAAACAGAGAAAAATAATGCAGAGAGATGGAAGCAAAGGTGGGGAAAGGGGAATCATTAGGAAAGAGAGAGAAAAGCTGAGACGGAATAAAAATAATGGAAGAAGTAAAGAAAAACTAAACAGTTTACAGAAACAAAGTGAGAAAAAGCGAGAAAAAGGGAAAAAGTCTAAACCACATGACCAGTGATTTCCCACAAGGATTATCAATCCTTATTCCATGGATCAGGTGGAGTCTTTCCAGAATAGAAAGCTGGATTCCACCTTGGAAAACAGTCACCACTGCCTGGAGCAGTTTTTGACAGGAGGCATTTTTTAAAGTTGAACTAAAGTAATCGTTCAGTGGGAATGCTACCAAGGGAGTCAGGACTGAGAGCTGCAGACACACACTGCTTGGCAGTAATGATTATTTCAGCTTTCCAACTCAATAAAAAAAGTGACTTTTATTTTGAAGAGTATTATTAATGGAACAGAGCTCAGTCTCCAGCTGTGGGCGGCTGCGGTGCAGAACCTAATGAAGCAGAATTTCTGATCAGCTCTGAAATGGCTGCTTGCAGAGTTACTTCAGTGTTGTGTGCCAAGCAAAATAGATCATGATGTGGGGGAATTAGCAATCCCATCACTGTGGGAACCTCACATCACCCCCTTATTGTACACAAAAAGAGTAATACATTAAAGTTGAGCTTCACTTCAAACACATCTTATGAGGAGATTGATTCCATCACACCTCAAGGTCGCACCTCAAATGTCAACAGCAGCATCTGCAGCCTCACATCTGTCCCACTAGGTGGAGTATGTAGCCACAGATACCCAACACAGCAGCATAATCACAGGCCATTCAGTTCACCTGGTCTATGCAGGTGCTTAACATCTTCCTTCATCTTTGTCTAAACTCCATCATACAAAATTAGTTTTGACCTGACAAGTAACTCAAGGCATGGTGCAGTCTCCTATCTCACTCTGTGTCAAACAGCTCCAGCAGAGGCGTTCTCCCCAGCTGTATCTACTTAATGTTGGAGTTTGTCTTCTGTCCTACACCATGACATCTATTTTGTACCTCTGGCCAGCAGGAACTGGGCTGGCGTTACCCCAAGCACTTAGTGTGCATTCGTAATCCCAAGGGGAAGATTAATTAATTAATTCAGACTGAATTAATCCGATTCAAAATCATAGAAATTAAAGATGGGAGGCCAGATTTGTTTCTCTCTCAGACAGTTAGATCCTTTTCCCACTCTTCACAATATATCCGCTCCACTCATTCAGCCCACAGATTAAGATATAAAGCCATTGGATCCCTTCAATTGAGACTCACTGCAGTAGGAAAGAGCAGTACAACAAAAACAGGCTCTTCATCCCAGTGTTGTGCTGAAATAATTAAACTAGTAACTAATGCCTAACTTAACAGACACTATCTGCCTACATGAAGTCCATAACCCTCCATTGTCTGCCTATACCTTCATATGCCTATCTTGTTAGGCAGGTGCATTGTTTAACTTTGATTCCATTGAAATATTCTCCTGGACTGGATGGATGCCTTATCCAAAAATACCTTCAAATGTCCTACATATTGACACAGGAAACTTATACAATTCTCATAAAATTTTATTTGCTTAATGAACTACTTCACTTTAAACAAAATAAAGGTCATTGTCTTTTAAACTGGTTTGGTGTAATGAAAAAGATGAGTACTTAGTTCTCGCAATCTTATCACTTAAACTATAGGCAATTTTTTAAATGGTTTGGTCAGAATCCAATTAATTGTTCCCAATCACGAGTTTTAAATTCCATCGTCATATAAGGTTGTCATACTCTTCTCCAAAGTGGGAAAGGAGATTGTTGAAAAAAATCACTTCAAGGTTTCCTCTGTCCTCAATTGCACCACATGGACACAGCGAGGAGGCTATGTCTCTGTCATAATGAAAGATTGTCAGGAAGGGTCCAGAGCACCAGGAGTTTCAACAGGACCCTTCTGTCAAACTATCATTTTACAAGATTAAAGAAAAGTCCAAGATGAATACCCCTTTCCTTTAGTTAGAGTCACGGACACCTTTTCGAAGAGAAAGGCAAGAGTGATAAAATACATAGTCAAAAATAGATGACAGTCTTGAAGTTTTATGGATACATGCCTGATTCCATGGATATTCTTGATGGCGTAACTAATCTCTCGTCGCAGTTCCTTCTCATCAAACTCCATCTGAAACAGAGAATAACACAGGCACTTTAACCTGGCAGAAAGTAACAATCCCGTCTCCAACTATAACTGTTACCTCCCCATTGGTGTTGAACAGAGAGAATGAGAGAGAGGAGAACAACTCAAATACCAAAGAGAATCTCCAAGACCATTCCTCATTGGTCAGTACCACTTCCCCATCACATTGGAGCCAGACTCACAAACACAAGAGATTCTACAGAAGATGGAAATCCAGAGCAGTACACACACAATACTGGAAGAACACAGCAGGTCAGGCAGCATCTATGGAAATTAATAAGCAGTTGACATTTTGGGACAAAACTATTCATCAGGATTGAAACCAGAGTAAGAAGGTGGGGGGAGGGGAAGGAGTACAAGGTAGAAGTGACAGGTGAAGCCAGGTGGGTGGGGGAGGAGGAGTGAAGTTAGAAGCAGGGAGGTGATAGGTGGAAAAGGTAAAGGGTTGGAGAAGACAGAATCTGACAGAGGAGGAGAGAGAACCATGGGAGAAAGGAAAGGTGGAGGAGCACTGGGGGGAGGTGATAGGTTAGTGAGGAGCAGAGGGGAGCCAGAGTGGCCAATTGAAGAAAAATGAAGAGGGAGGGGGAAAACTACCAGAGGTTCAAGGAATTGATGCTCACGCCATCAGGTTGGAGGCTACTGAGATGGAATATGAGATCTTGCTGCTCGAACCTGAGAATGGCCTCATCATGGAGGTAGAGGAGGCCGTGACCGACATGTCAGAATAGGAATAGGAATTGGAATTAAAATGTTTGGCCACCAGAAAATCTTGCTTTTAACAGATGGATCAAAATTGCTCAACACAGCTGTCCCCCCAGTCTACCTAGAGTCTCACCAGTGTGGAGGAGGCAGCTTCAGGAGACAAGTGCCCCTTCTTTCTGCACACATGGGGAGTGGCATAAAATAGGGTGCAAGAGCAGAGATGCCAATAACTGACTCCACGCAACTGGATTGTCACTGAACCAAAATTTGTGACACCAATGGCTGAAAACAAACGAGTAGATAGTTGATTAATTGTGTAGTCCACAACCAGCTGATGAAGCCTAGTGTTTGTTCCCCATCACCAAAGATCAGATAGGATTGAGAAGCAGCCAGAGAGGTGGTATTTAACAATGCACCTACAATGAGATCCAAAATTAATTCAAATTATATTTGAGTTCAACCAGACTTGGAAAAGTGGAGGATGGTCTGCAAAAGAGCTGAGTATGCTGGTCTAAGTGGACCCTATAATTACACGTTCATTTACAGTGGGTGGAAACATGTTCATTTCTACAATTATGCTACTAGCAGTCTTCAGGGTGGAGAATTACAGGAAATGTTCAGACAATTGTTTTGAGGACCAGTATTCTGGACCTTTCTCTGTATGAACTATGAAGTTATATAACTGGGACACAGTAAACTTAAACTAATTTCATCTGATATTTCGACAACTGGAGGCATCTGTTCCACCTGCGCAGGCCTCGACGCTGGTACAAGGCTCTGCATTGGTGTTTTGTATTCCTGAACCAATAAGTCTGGCAGTGACTGTACGCAGAGTACAGACACGACTGGTGAGCAGATGACTAAAATAGACCCAGGAACAAAATTACTCATTCCACTTGCAGCATCTGAAGAATTAATGATTATCAGCACACCCTTTGCTGGATCAAAGCCAGTGCGGTTGTTCCAGCTCCAACTGGTGGTCCGTGTCCAAGTTGCAGCCCCCCCTAATGTACATCTCACCAGAGAAGGAGTGACATCTCTGCTCCACCAGTAGAAGGGACAACCCTGCAGGGTCCACAACAGTTACCCCACCTCAGTGACACGGGAAAGCAGCAGGGGCTCCGTTTGAAATTAGTGAGAGCCAAACTGCTACAGATCAAACAGCTCCAAGGGAAGCCACATCTCTAGTTACCTTGACAAGCTCAAAGGGGAACCTCTCGTGGAAGATTCGGTTTATCCTCGCCCCTCCCGACAGCTCGTAGGTGTCAATTTGATCCCCTGATCCTTCGATGCGTTTCTCAAAATCTACAGCAAATTGCTGAACCATCCTGTCAAAAGAACAAGAAGCTTCAAGTCATGCATCGAATATCTCTCTGTCTGTTTTAAATGCCAGCCTGGCTCTGTCGACATCCTTTAAAACCTTTGGCTATTGATTGCACTTTGAAAACTTTAAGTTTCACAGCCTCTTGAGAGGCCCGGGTGGGATCGTGAGAGAAAATAACTGCTGGAACGCAGTGATTTGAGCAGCAGAGGAAGTTAGATATGGCCCTTGTGGCTAAAGGGATCAGGGGGTATGGAGAGAAAGCAGGTACAGGGTTCTGATTTGGATGATCAGCCATGATCATACTGAATGGCGGTGCAGGCTCGAAGGGCCGAATGGCCTACCCCAGCACCTATTTTCTATGTTTCTATCTTAGCAGGAGAGAAATGGTCAATATGTAAGATCCCTTTTTCAACACCAGATACTGGAAATCTTGAGCAATGCACATTAAGTGCTGGAGGAACTCAGCAGATCAGGCAGAACCTATGGAGAATATTTACAGAAGATGACCCCGTAGCCTTGCAGGTAAAGTATTGCTTCACCTGGAAGGACAGGTGTCAGCTTGAGCAGACTGGGGTTTTTTTACCCCAAACTCCAGCATTTTCAGCCTCTTGTGTCTGGCACGGACAGATGCTCTCCCATTTCCCTCATAAATTGCCTCACCACCATTGAGCATATCTACAAGCAGCGCTGCCCCAAAAAATCGACATCCATGATCAAGGACCCCCACCATTTGGGATATGCTCTCTGCTCGCTGCTGCCATTGGAAAGGAAGTACAGGAGCCTCACGTTCTATACCACCAGGTTCAGGTACAGTTATTACCCCTCAACCATTAGGATCCTGAACAGTATGGATAACTTCACTCATCACAACACTGAATTGATTCCACAACCTATGGACTTAATTTCAAGAACTCTACAAGTCATGTTCTCAGTAATTATCTTTCTATGCATTTAAGTACTTGTTTGGGTTTGTTTGTTTTCTTTTGCATATTGGTATAGTTTTGTGTTTATAGTTTTGATCTATTGTATGCCTTTGTTCTACTGTGAATGCCTGGAAGGAAACAAAGCTCATGGTGACATAAAAACACTTTGAGGTTTACTTTGAACTTTCTTCTCTGCAGACCTCTCATTGAAACATGCAAAAAACTGAGTCAGCCTTCAGTCACTGATACAAAAATGTGTAGCAACAGTGGGAAAAGCTGTTTATTTAAGACAGGAGTCTAACCTTCCCTGAATGATAACAGATGGAAAGCACCTTAATGCAGGAAAATATCCCCTTGTGGCGACCCACTTTCTGTCCAAGCGAATCGACTCACAAATAGCCAGCACACGGGGAGAAACTTTGGTAATGCACCTCTGATGTCATTTCCGCCCGGAGAGGGTGGGCACTAGGGATTAAATGCCAGTGCCGCAAAGTTTGAATAAACTAGTCTCGAAACGACTTATTGACTGCGTGTCGTTATTTCAGCGCTGTGTGTAGCTCATCACTACATTGGTGACCCCGATGGTCCAAAAGGGATTTGGACCAAAGAGGACTGACTCTTCATCTGTTCACGCAGTTTCGGCTAATACTGCCAACTTTCTGGACGCTGTGACCACGCGTGTGGTTTAGCCAAGCAGAAGCCCAGTTCCAGATTCAACAGATATCTTCTGATTCCACGTGTTACTACCACGTGGTGAGTGCCCTTGACCAGCAGACGGGCGGCCAGGTTGCGGATTTCATACAATCACCCCCGGAAGAAGGCAAATATGAAGCATTCAAAGCTCTGCTCATTGGGACCTTTGGCCTCTCACGGCGTGAGCAAGGTGCTCACCTGCTTCACCTGGACAGTTTGGGAGACAGACTGCTGTCTACATTGATGGATGAGATGCTGTCCCTGGCTGACGGACACAAGCCCTGCCTTATGTTCGAGCAAGTGTTCCTAGAGCAACTGCCTGAGGACATACATCTGCTGCTGGCCGACGCAGATTTCAGCGACCCCCAGAAGGTGGCGGCCCGGGCAGATGTGCCGTGGAAAGCCAAGAAGGAGAGCGTGACGTCCGTCCATCCGTCAGATTACCAGGCCACGCGCCCAACAGCAGGCCAGGCCAGGCCCAGCAGGGGAGCGCACGCAACACAGAGGCAGGAGTGAGGAGGTCAGTGAACAGTGGTGTTTCTACCACCAGCGGTGGGGCACAAAATCCTGCCGTTGTCACCCGCCCTGCAAGGGCCAGCTGCCGCTAATGACTATGGCGACTGGCCATCAGGACAGCCTCTTGTACGTCTGGGACAAACAGTCGGGACGCCGTTTCTTGATCAACACCGAAGCGGAGATCAGCATCTTGCCCCCGACGGGGTACGACACCTGCAACAGGAAGCCAGGACCCACCCTGAGGGCCGCAAATGGCAGCATGATACGGACCTACGACACCCACACAGTGCAGCTGCAGTTCAGCGCCAGCTAGTTCACGTGGGACTTCACACTGGCCGCCGTGGCCCAACCACTCCTGGGGTCGGACTACTTGTGAGCTCACAGCCTGCTGGTCGACTTGCAAGGGAAAAGACTGGTACATGCCGAGACTTTCTTGACGTTCTCCCTGGGTGAAGCCAAGTTGCCGGCCCCACGCCTGGACTCCATCGCGCTATCGGACAATGAATTCACCAGAATCCTGGCGGACTTTCCATCAATTCTGGCACCACAGTTCACAGCAGCCATGCCCAGACACGGGGTTCAGCACCTCATTGCGACCCAGGGACCACCCCTCCACGCTTCTGCATGAAGGCTCCCCCCGGAAAAGCTCCGCCTGGCGAAGGAGGAGTTCAAGAGGATGGAGGAATTGGGGATCGTACGGAGGTCTGACAGCCCATGGGCCTCCCCCCTGCACATGGTGCCCAAAGCAGCTGGGGGTTGGAGACCATGCAGCGACTACCGCAGACTGAACGAGGCTACAACCCCAGACCGCTACCCCGTGCCACACATACAGGACTTTGCAGCCAACCTGCATGGAGCAAGAATCCTTTCCAAAGTCGACCTCATCTGGGGATACCATCAAATCCTGGTGCACCCTGAAGACATCCCCAAAACAGCACTCATCACCCCGTTCGGCCTGTTCGAGTTCCTCTGAATGCCGTTCGGCCTGAAGAATGCCACACAGACGTTCCAGTGGCTAATGGATGTGGTGGGACGCGACCTGTACTTTGCGTTCATCTATTTGGATGACATCCTCATAGCCAGCAGCAGTCATCAGGAGCATCTGTCCCACCTCCACCAGCTCTACTCCCGCCTGAGTGAATTCGGCCTCACGATCAACCCGGCCAAATGCCAGTTCAGTCTCGATACCATTGACTTCCTGGACCATAGGATTACCAAAGATGGGGCAACACCTCTGCCCGCCAAGGTAGACGCGATCCGCCACTTTGCCCGGCCCAATACAGTCAAAGGCCTGCAGGAGTTTGTTGGTATGGTGAACTTCTACCACCGTTTCCTCCCCTCAGCAGCCCGTATCATGCGCCCTTTGTACACCCTGATGTTGGGTAAAGGACATTACTTGGGACGAGGAGGCCGCGGCCACTTTCGTTAAAGCCAAAGAAGCCTTGGCAGATGCCGCAATGCTGGTGCACCCCAGAACAGACGTTCCGACCGCCCTCACGGTGGACACATCCGACACAGCAGTCGGTGGGGTGCTGGAGCAGCTCATCGAGGGGCGCTGGCAACCCCTGGCATTCTTCAGCAAGCACCTACGACCACCCAAACTCAAGTACAGTGCTTTTGACCGGGAGCTGTTGGCACTGTATCTGGCAATCTGGCATTTCAGGTACTTCTTGGAAAGCAGGCCGTGCACCGCGTTCATGGACCACAAATCGTTGACCTTCGCATTCACGAAGGTGTCCGATCCCTGGTCGGCTCACCAGCAGCGACATCTGTCCGACATCTCCGAATACACGATGGACATCCAGCATGTGTTGGGGAAGGACAACGTTGTGGCGGACGCACTCTCCAGACCAGCTGTCCAGGCCCTGTCCCTGGGGGTGGACTATGCAGCACTGGCAGAGGCGCAGCAGGCAGATGATGAGATGCCCAGCTACAGGACCACAGTCTCGGGTTTGCAGCTGCAGGACTTTCTCGTAGGCCCAGGTGAGAGGACCCTCCTGTGTGACGTGGCTACCGGCCAACCTCGCCCCATCGTCCCGGCAGCCTGGAGGCGGCGAGTTTTCGACTCCATACATGGTTTGGTGCACCCATCTATCAGGACAACCATCCGGCTGGTCTCCAGCAAGTTCGCATGGCATGGACTTCGCAAGCAGGTCAGTGAATGGGCCAGAACGTGCGCGCAGTGCCAAACAGCCAAGGTGCAGCGGCACACTAAAGCCCCGCTGCAGCAGTTCGAACCCACCCACCGGAGGTTCGACCACATTCATGTGGATATCGTGGGCCCCCTACCAGTGTCCTGAGGAGCGCAGTACCTCCTAACTATGGTAGACCGGTTCACGAGGTGGCCAGAGGCGGTCCCGCTCACCAACACATCTGCCGATTCCTGCGCCCGAGCACTGATTGCAACCTGGGTAGCACGCTTCGGGGTACCGGCCCACATTACCTCCGACAGAGGCGCCCAGTTCACCTTCAGCCTGTGGTTGGCTGTGGCCAGCCTGTTGGGAACGCAGCTACATCACACTACAGCCTACCACCCACGGTCGAACGGACTAGTGGAGCGTTTCCACCGTCACTTGAAGTCGGCTCTCATGGCCTGCCTGAGAGGACCTCACTGGGTGGACGAGCTTCCCTAGGTCCTGCTTGGAATTCGCACAGCGCCCAAAGAGGATCTGCACGCCTCATTGGCTGAGTTGGTGTACTGCGCACTCCTGGCCGTCCCAGGAGAGTTCATACCAGCCCCAAGGGGGCAAGAGGAAGAACCTGCAGCAATCCTGGACAGACTATGTGAAAGGCTCGGCAACCTGGCCCCCGTACCGACTTCACAGCACGGACGGACCCTGACCCATGTATCCAAAGACCTGCAGAACTGTAAGTTTGTGTTTGTACAAAGGGGCGGACACCGGGCACCGCGACAGCGGCCGTACGAGGGGCCGTTCAAGGTGATCAACAACAATGGGTCCACGTACGTTCTGGACATTGGGGGGAAAGAGGAGGTTTTCACGGTGGACCAACTCAAACCAGCCCATGTGGACTTGGCGCAGCCGGTCGAGGTTCAGGCACTGCGGCGCAGAGGCAGACCTCCCAAACACAGGCTGATCCAGACTGTGGATATTGGAGGGTGTATCGCCAGTTCTCGGGGGGGGGGGAGTTATGTGGCGACCCACTTTCTGAGCAGGCGAACTGGCTCACAAATAGCCAGCGCACGGGGGGAGACTTTGGTAATGCACCTCTGATGTCATTTCCGCCCGGAGAGGGCGGGCACTAGGGGTTAAATGCCAGCGCCGCAAAGTTTGAATAAACTCCTCTCGAAACGGCTTACCGACTGCGTGTCGTTATTTCAGCGCTGTGTGTAACACATCGCTACACCCTGATAATACAACAGACATCGACAAGGATCTGTAATGACTTTGCAAACCCACAGGAATGAAAAAAGAACAGTCTGTTTGCAACTATTGACACATTGAGTCTTTAAGCTACTGGTGTAAATGGAATGTCTGCTGAGATGTTACATTGCTGAGAAAGAGGCACACCAGTGACTCTCCTGAACTGTAAGGTCAGGTAATAAACCTACACAGACATGGAAGAACAACATGATTAAGGTAATGCCACAGCGCATTACTCATGGGAGAGAACACTGAGAAAAGAAATTAAAAGATTCAATTAATTAAGTTTTAAAGATGCCTTTAGAGGAAGGGAGAATTGAACAGATTTAGTCAGGGAACTCCAGAGCCAAGAGTTCAACAAAAATCCCAAACTTGATCACCCTATTTAGTCAACACACACAAAATGCTGGTGGAACACAGTAGGCCAGGCAGCATCTGTAGGAAGAAGCACCGTTGACGTTTCTGGCCGAGACCCTTCGTCTCGTCTCGGCCCAAAATGTTGACAGTGCTTCTCCCTATAGATGCTGCCTGGCCTGCCGCGTTCCACCAGCATTTTGTGTGTGTTGTTTGAATTTCCAGCATCTGCAGATTTCCTCGTGTTCACCCTATTTAGTTTTGGGTGAAAGAGTGGCTGATGCTCAAGACTAGAGTCAGATGAAAGTGGAGATCTTGTAGGGTTGGATGGCTGAATAGGGATTGGTGGGGCCATTGATAGGAGGTTGACTGAAAAAGGAAAAGGCTAAGGGGAAGTTTTTGGAGTGAATCGCTGGTGTTAGCAGTAGTGTGGTGTGTGAGCAATACTTACTGGAGCAGTGCTTTGGTTTTCCTGGAAGGATCATCGGGACGGAAGTTCTTGTATTCGTCCACCTCTTTCTCAATGGACAGCAGCTGGCTCTGCAGCTTGTTGCGAAGGGCAGGCAGTGTATCCCTGATGTGGTTCGTCAATTGCTGTTGAAGGGAGAGTGATACAGAGAAGTGATGGGAGCACAGTCAACGTCTGTGCTAAGGTCACAGACCAGTCTACATCTGTGCTAAGGTCACAGACCGGTCTACATCTGTGCTAAGGTCACAGACCGGTCTACATCTGTGCTAAGGTCACAGACAGGTCAACATCTGTGCTAAGGTCACAGACCGGTCTACATCTGTGCTAAGGTCACAGACAGGTCAACATCTGTGCTAAGGTCACAGACCGGTCTACATCTGTGCTAAAATCTCAGGCCGGTCTACATCTGTGCTAAGGTCACAGACCGGTCTACATCTGTGCTAAGGTCACAGACTGGTCTACATCTGTGCTAAAATCTCAGACCGGTCTACATCTGTGCTAAGGTCACAGACCGGCCTACATCTGTGCTAAGGTCACAGACCGATCTACATCTGTGCTAAGGTCACAGACCGGTCTACATCTGTGCTAAAATCTCAGACCGGTCTACATCTGTGCTAAGGTCACAGACCGATCTACATCTGTGCTAAGGTCACAGACCGATCTACATCTGTGCTGTCACAGACAGGTCTACATCTGTGCTAAAATCTCAGACCGGTCTACATCTGTGCTAAGGTCACAGACAGGTCTACATCTGTGCTAAGGTCACAGACCGGCCTACATCTGTGCTAAGGTCACAGTCCGGTCTACATCTGTGCTAAGGTCACAGACAGGTCTACATCTGTGCTAAGGTCACAGACCGGCCTACATCTGTGCTAAGGTCACAGACCGGTCTACATCTGTGCTAAGGTCACAGTCCGGTCTACATCTGTGCTAAGGTCACAGATAGGCCTTCTGATCCATAATCCTCTAAGTTAGGCTCCATTCATTCCTCAGACTCCCAAGCCTGGCCACCTCTTATTTTCTCCTGCCTCAATTAAGAATTTATAAATAAAATTGGTCTAGAGAAAACAATCTTTCATTATTCCCCTTTCACCTTTCTCTCTAGTGTTGCATGCACCATTGTGTAAAAGCTAACTCATTCCCTGAGATTCCAGTACAACCTCGGAGTGCCTACAAACCCATAGTCCTCCTCTGTGTCTGGAAGAGCTCCAGGGGTTTCTGCCATCTGCGGAGGAAGCCAAGAGGGCATTACCTGATTGAGGACCTTCTGGAGGTAAGGTGTCCCCATGCGGTCTGCCATGTGCCGGTAGGCCGGATGTGAAAGGAAGAATTTTCTCTCAGCTGCCAAAGCAGTTTGGATGTCCTTTCTCCCATCAATGTCCTTCTGGCTTCTGTTCACCACCCCGATGTAACCTAAAGGAAAGGATAGAAGGAGTGATGTCAGGGTCTGGCCTGTTTTGGCCCACCACACTGCAGGTGAGAGAGTGTGGTCACTCAACTCTGGCAGCCTTTCACTGACCAGGCCCTGGGCTTGGTTTCTAGTTCCTGCCTCAGACTCCGGAGGATCCAGGGTTGAATTCTGCTCCAGACCCCCAGCAAGTGGAGCAGGAAGCTCTGGCTAAGGATTCTACCCTGTCAACTGTAGGGAATCTCCACTTTGTGGGGTGGGTCTCCTAACCACCATACCACATCCACCCCTTCCCGGAGTACAATCAGCCATTGACCGGATGGCATTAAGGTGAGTACATGGAGAGTGATTACATGTCAACGTTGCATAGTTCTCCAAGATTCCAAGGACATGAACCCCCACCCCCGGTCTTTCAGACAGAAGGGAGGGAACAGGGACAATTAAAGCAACACACACAAAATGCTGGTGGAACACAGCATGCCAGGCAGCATCTATAGGGAGAAGCGTTGTCGACGTTTCGGGCTGAGACCCGTCGTCAGGACTCAATTCGTCAGGGACAGCTGTTGGATGTTTGCCCATGAGTTCCACAAGGGATTTTCACTGATATTTCCCTAGGTGGCCAGGGCAGAAACAAAGAGGAGAGGCACACTGTATTAACCGCAGCATCCCACCCTATTCCAAGGGTTATCTCTAAAGCAGAATCAGTGCCGATTCTCCTGTATCCTATTGACGAGCAAGCCTCCCATTCTCATCCTGCTAGGCTCCATGTGATTCCCCTGGGGTTTTCATGTTTCTATCTCAGTCCCTTTGGACTTCTGTCCCAAGTGACCACCTCGCTCCATTGGAGAAGGTGGCAGCGTGCAGGAGCTCACCGTGGACCTGAGCAAGGGACTGAGGTGAAGGCTCCACCCAGGATAGCTACATTCCACAGAAAGTCAAATGCCTGAGAAGTCAGACCTTGACACCACACCTCAAACGGGCCTGCTGACTGACTTCCACCTCGAACTTTCACCCCAGCAGTCAGCAGACCAGCTCAGCCATGGGGGCCTCCATTTCCCACAGTGCTCCCACCCTGCACTTCATGGTGACGAGCCTCCAGTTGGTGGCCAGACTCTCACGTTAATCATGGATTTCAAGAGAACATAGCAAGCTAATCTCAGCTGGCATCCCAGTGGAGCACGAGTGTGGTGGACCGTTGTCTTTGGATGAGATGTTAGAGCTAATCCTAGGCTGCTCTATCCCGATGACACATAACGTCCCCCAAGGAGAGTTATCCCTGGAAGAAGAGAATTATCTCTGGCATGGCTGAAACAAATTACTGGCCCTGCTGTCTACATTGTAACCATGCTTCATCAGCTGTCGTGGACCGTGGGAAGTCCTGAAAAAAAATGCAAGCCTTTCTTTCCTTCAGAAGCCATTTGGGTCAATGTTTACTTGCAGGGAGCTTGGGGGGGTTTCAGCAGAGAGTTGCCTGTTCTGTGGAAGAGTACACAGCTACGGCAAGTGAAAAGAGCAACATGCTGGTGTAGCAGTGCCAGTGCCCCGGGATCAATTCACGTCACTGTCTATAAACAGTTCGAATGTCCTCCCTGTGACTGTCCGGGTTCCCTCCAGGGGCTCCAGTTTCCTCCACCTTCCCAAACATACAGGTTAGTAGTTAATTGGTCAATGGCGCTATTGTGCTTGGCAGGCTCAGTAGGCCAGAAGGGCCTGTTACTGTACTGAACCTCTAAATAAATAGGTAGAGACAAGAGTCAGAACAACACATTCCAGGAGCCCATAAAGCATCGACGTGACAGATTGCCATGAACAGTTCTTTTTGATTTGGGCCAAGAGAAATGACAGGCGGGCTAGAGAGACAGAAAGAATTAAAACAAGAAACGAGAAGCAGCTAAGGGGAAGATGACAGCAGAAGGTAAGGAGGAGAGGCTGGAAACAGCAAACTTGCCCTCGGGCCTGGGTTAATATATCTCCATGAGTTCACACGGCATTATGCTGACAAAGGAGGTTTAAACCAGAAGGCAATAGAGTGGTGTTTACCTCGTCTCAAGGGTAAGAGCTTGTTCTCCAGGATGTCACGGGCATCTGTTCCTTCATCCATTAAGTCCAGCTTTGTGATGACACCGATTGTGCGTAGGCCTAGGCATGGACAAAAGAGATGTCAGTCCAAAGGCATGTCCCAGGCTCACGCCTGCCATGTAGAACTGCTTAGGTTATAAAACCATAAAACATAAGAGCCAATTTAGGCCCATTGTGGTGAACTACATATACCTGTCTGGACACGCCCCCTGCTGACTGCTCCTGTGGCTCCTCCCACAGACCCCTGTATAAAGGCGATTGGAGGCCTGAGCCCGGCCCCTCAGTCTCCAGGATGTAGTATGGTGGTCAACTACTGCTTGTTCTTTCTTCCAGTCAATAAAAGCCAATATCTCGCCTTCACGTCTCAGAGTGAGTTATTGATGGTGCATCACCCATCATGATCTGATCCGCCACTCAATCATGGCTAACTTGTTTTCCCTCTCAATCCCATTCACCTACCTTCTCTCCGTAACCTCAGGCACCCTTGCTAATTACAGAACTATCAACATCCACTTTAAATAACCCCAATGACTTAGCCTCCACAGCACTCTGTGGCAATTAATTCCACAGATTCACCACCCTCCAACTGATGAACTTTCTCCTCATCTCTGTTCTAAAGGAACGCAAATCTATTCTGAAGCTGTGCCCTCTGGTCTTCGGCTCTCCCATTTGCCTGGCCAGGCCCCACACAGTGAGGGCTGTGGAATATCTCACCAGCCTTCACTATACACAAAACCGTTACTTCTTACCCCCCACAATGGCTCCCCCCAACAACCCTGCACCACTGCAGCCCAGTGCCTGGAAGGCGATGGAAGGATGGATTTGTTTCCCCTTTGTGTCTCATAACCTAAGAGCATAAGATACCATAGCAAAATTAGGCCATTTGGCCCATCGTCTGCTCTGGTATTTCATCATGGCTGATCCAATACTCCTCTCAGCACCAATCTGCTGCTTTCTCTCCTTATCCCTTCAGGCCCTGACCAAATAAGAATCCATCAACCTCTGCCTTACATATACATAAAAACTTGGACTTGACAGCTGCCTGTGGCAAAGAATTCCACAGATTCACCACTCTCTGGCTAAAGAAACTCCTCCTCATCTCCATTCTAAAAGTACACCTCTCTACCCTGAGTCTATGTCTGAAACTATCCTCTCCACATTCACTTTATCAAGGCCTTACACCATTCAATAGATTTCAATGAGGTCACACCTCATCCTTTTGAATTCTAGTGAATATAGGCCCGGAGCCATCAAACGCTCTTCATATGACAAGCCATTCAATCCTGGAATCATTTTCATGAACTTCCTTTGAACCCTCTCCAGTTTCAGCACATCCTTTCTCAGATAAGGAGCTCAAACCTGCTCACAATACTCCAAGTGAGGCCTCACCAGTGCTTTATAAGGTTTCAACATTGTATCCTTGCTTTTATATTCTAGTCCTCTTGACACGAATGCTAACATCACATTTGCCTTCCTCAACCTGCAAATTAACCTTTAGGGAATCGTGCACAAGGACTCCCAAGTCCGCCTACACCTCAGTTTTTGTATTTTCTCTCCATTTAGAAAATAGTCTACCCTTTCATTCCTTCTACCGAAATGCATGACCACACACTTCCCGAAACTGTATTCCATCTGCCATTTCTTTGCTCATTCTCCTAATCTGTCTAAGTCCTTCTGTAACCTCTCTACTTCCTTAAAATTACCTGCCCCTCTACCTATCTCCATATCGTCTGCAAATTTTGCAACAAGGCCATCAATTCCATCATCTAAATCATTGACGTAAAACATAAAAAGAATCAGTCCCAACACAGACCCGTTTGGGACACCACTAGTTACCGGCAGCCAGCAGAAAATGCTCCCTTTATTCCCACTCTTTGCCTCCTGCCAATCAGCCACTGCTTTATCCATGCTAGAGTCTTTCCTGTAATACCATCGGCTTGTAGCTTGTTAACCAGCCTCATGTGTGGCACCTTGTCAAAGGCCTTCTGAAAATCCGAGGACAAAACAACAGCTGATTCTCCTTTATCTATCCTGCTCGTTATTTCATCAAAGAATTCCAACAGATTTGTCAGACAAGATTTTCCCTTGAGAAAACCATGCTGACTACAGCCTATTTTGTGCCTCCAAGTACCCTGAAACTTCATCTTTTGCAATCAAGTCCAGCATCCACCCCCCCCCACAACTACTGAGGTCAGACTTAGCCCACAGTTTCCTTTCCTCTGCCTCCCTCTCTTCTTGAAGAGTGCAGTGGCATTTTCCAATCTTCCAGAACTATTCCAGAAACTAGTGATTCTTGTAAGATCTTTACTGATGCCTCCATGATCCCTCAGCCACCTCTTTCAGAACCCTGGGGTGTATCACCTGGACCAGGTGACTTACCTACCTTCAGACCTTTCAGTTTCCCAAGAACCTTCTCTCTAGTTATGTTAACTTCACACAGTTTGCGAACCCTGACACCTGAAACTTCTGACAGTCTTCCACAGTGAAGACTGATGCAAAATATTTATTCAGTTCATCTGCCATTTCACCCCCCCCCCCCCATTACTATCTCTCCAGCTTCATTTTCCAGTGGTCTGATATCCACTTTCTCCTCTCCCTTACATTTTATATACCTGAAGAAACTTTTGGTATCTTCTTTCATATTATTAGCTAGCTTACTTTTGTATTCCATCTTTACCATCTTGATGACTTTTTAGTTGCCTTCTGTTAGGTATTAAAAGCTTCCCAATCCTCTAACTTTTCACTAATATTTGCTCTATTATATGCCCTCTCTTTAGCTTTTATGTTGGCTTTGACTTCTCTTGTTAGCCACGGATCTGTCATCTTTCCTTCAGAATACTTCTTCCTCTTTGGGATGTATATATCCTGTGCCTTCTGAATTGCTTCCAGAAATTCCAGCCATTGTTGATCTGCCATCATCCCCACCAGTGTTCTTTTCCAATCAATTTTGGCCAACCCCTCTTTCATGCCTCTGTAATTTTCTTTACTCCACTGTAACACAGATAATCTGACTTTAGTGTCTCCTTTTCAAATTTTAGGTTGAATTCGATCATATTATGATCACTTCCCTAAGGATTATTTTACCTTAGGTCCTTAATCAATTCCGGTTCATTGCACAACACCCAATCCAAAATAGCTGATCTCCTAGTGGGCTCAACCACGAGCTGCTCTAAAAAGCCGTCTCATAGGCATTCTGGAAATTCCCCTTCCTGGAATCCAGCACCAAACTGATTATCCCCACATATTGAAATCCCCCATGACTATTGTAATGTTGCCCTTTTGGCATGTATTTTCTAACTCCCATTGTAATTTGTAGGGAACATCCTTACTATTGTTTGGGGGTCTGTGTACAACTCTCATCAGGGTCTTTTTACCCTTGCAGTTTGTTAGGGCTATCCACAATAATCCAATATCTTCAGACCCTATGTCACCTCTTTCTAAAGACTTGACTTCATTTTCTACCAGCAGAGCAAAGCAGCCCCCTCTGCCTTCCTGCCTGTCCTTTCAATACAATGTGTATCCTTGGACATTAATCTCCCAGCTGCAATCTGTTTTCAGCCATGATTCAGGGATGCCCACAACATCATACCTGCCAATCTGTACTGCAAGTATAACTCCCAGTCCTTAGCAGCAACATGATGAGGCAAGACCTGGGGTCCAAATAACCCGTTTGTGGAGCCTATTTCTCTATGTATCAAATCAAAATGATAGACGAGTACCTTGTGGATCAACTTCTTTGGCTATCTTCAGGGCATCAGAGTTGGCTAGGTCAGAGTTGGCAGGGGACACTGCCAGAATCAGACAGTTTTCCTTGGTAACGAACTGCATGAGCATGTCTCTGATCTGGAACTCGATGTCCAGGGGCTGGTCACCCACAGCAATCTTGGTCATCCCAGGGAGGTCAATCAGTGTCAGGTTAAGGACTGAAAAAAGAGAAGAAAAAGTTTAGACCTCAACAGTGACTTGCACTTTCCACCCAAGCAAATTGGTTCAAACTTGACCACACTTCACTGAAACATTAACAACATAAAATATGTACGAGATTACATCGATTAGAACCACTGGAAAATGTCGCTGGAATAAAAGAGTTCAGTCACAAAGAAATCTTGAAGAGTAGAAATGCAGAGCACATCGGACAGATCACATCCATTTCTTTCCCATATCACTGAGAGAAGGGTCTCCACACCTACCATTTGGTGAGTAGACCCTCAGGTTGATTGGAATGGGTGATATCCCCTTGTTGCTGCCTGTCACCCGATCTGTCTCCTGCTCGATTTCCTGCCGCACTTCATCAAAGTCTGTGAACTTCTTCCCTTTGCAATGCAAGAACTCTGCATGCTCTAGAGATTTAAACACAAACACAATGACGCAAATTTGAACAGTCTGAAGAGGTTAGACAACCTTGACCAGGTTTGGTATCTTCTAGTTCATTCACTTCCACTCTGGTTTGACCATCTTTTCCTCCACAGATTTAATTCTCATTGACAGTCTGTGAGAAACCCAACATTATTGCCCCTCCCTATCTGGCATGAAGTCAATAGGGCTTCCACATCAACCACGTTGCTATAGTTTGGGGTCTCAGCTAAGCCAGATTGGAGAAGGGCAGTAGAAATACTTCCCTGTAGGATAATAGTGAAGTTATTCATCTGGTCTGCGGTCAACATCATTGTCACTAACTTTCTATTGCAGGCTTAGTTAAGTAACTCAACTTAAATTCCTTCATTCGGTGTTGGGATTTGACCACTGTCTAACAGGCCTACAAGCCTGAAGGCCAACATGATCTCACCCAATGCCCATCCTTCCAGCCTACATATGTAGAATGTTACCAGGGTATTGCCAATGAGTGCAACAGAGGAGGGGGAGGAGATTAGCATCACACCCAGGTTCAATTCCATGCTTTGCTGGATTTAAAATACTGCATTAATGTGAAGTGCTTTTGATCCTGCCCTCAGATAACTGGTGCAGGGGAAGGTTAGAGGACTCAGCAGTCCATTTTCCACTCTCCACAGAAGGGCTGAAGAACTTTTCCTTTTGGAGTTCCGGCAGGAATTCACGTAAACTCCACAGAGGTTATTTCACTTAACTTCACTTGCCCCATCATTAAAGTGTTCCCACTGCCAGAATCAGACAGTTTTCCTTGGTAACGAACTGCTCTTATCGGGAACTCAATGTCTAGAACTCACTCTCAAAGACTCTTCATCTTATGTTCTCAATATTTATTGCTTATTTATTTATTATCAATATTAATATTTCCATTTTTTTGTATTTGCATAGCTTGTCTTTTTCACACTGGTCGATCGGCTCCTGGGTGGTCCTTCATTGATTCTATTATGATTATTATTCCATGGATTTATTGAGTATGCACACAAAAAGAAAATGAATCTCAGAGTTGTATATGGTGACATATCCGTACTTTGATAATAAATTTTCTTTTAACCTCTGACTTTGAACTTTGATTATTTTCACAATGTCTAAATTAATTGAACCTTTAAGTTTTGGATTTTATAAGATCCCAGAATATACAAACAACTGATGTATATTTTTAAACATAATTTTACACGTGATGTTTCAGGAAGAGGTTGAACAGGTTGGAACTTTTCACTTTGGTAAACAGAAAGCTAAGGAGCAAACTGAAGAGTTTGGTGGCTCAGAGAAGAAGTTTCTGCCCAGCAGAATGGTCCTTAACCATCAGCCATAAAGTATATACATCCAACAAAGAACCCAGAGGATTTTCCACTGAGAGAGGTTCAGAATATTGATGTTGACACCGGGGAAGATTTGAGGTGACTAGTTTTGGTGAAGTTGTGGCAGCTGATAAGCACATGAGTGGGGAAAGGGAAACCTGGAAAGTAAAGGAGCACCAAACAGACATGCCAACCTAGATAAATGGGCCGAGTGGTCAGGTTTCATAAATTCCATGTGTGGCTTAAATAAGACCGTGGTCTTAGGCCGTAAGAGCTTCACAAATAGAATCAAATGGCATATTTAATCACACACACACATACATCATATATATAAAAACAAGACTGAGTTGATTTTGTGTTGCATTTCCTCGATGTTCACAATGTTTCCAGTAGCAAATGACCCAGCTCACCCACATCTGTGTTGCTGTGGGTTGGGAGCACCTTGGCCTTGTGTGAACCGCACAGGAGGGAACCAAGGGGTCAGCAGAATGAGTGAGTAGCAACACCCTGAGGCCAACTTTCCTGCAACTCACATCTCCACCACCAAGGTAACCAAGGGGAGCTGGGCCAGGCAAAAGCACCACCAATACCCTCCCAATGTAGAGATATGTCACCAGTTCATTGTGACCAAAAAAAACATAAGGCTGAGGAGCAGAATCAGGCCATTTGGCCCATCAAGTCTGCTCCACCATTCCATCAAAACTGATTTATTATCCATCTCAATTCCATTTTTTCCCTTCTCCCCTTGACACCCTTACCAAACAAGAACCTATCAAACTCACTTTAAATATACTCAAAGACTTGCCTCCACAGCCGTCTGTGGCAATGGATTTCACAGATTCACCACCCTCTAGCAAAGGAAATTCATTCTCACCTGTTCTAAAGGAATGTCCTTCCTTTTGAGGCTAATACTCTCCTAGACTCTCCCACTTTTTTGAAACATCCTCTCCACGTCCATTCTACCTAGGCCTTTCAATATTTGGTAGGCTTCAATGAAACCCTCCCTCATTCTTCTAAATGCCAGTGAATACATGCCCAGAGCTATCAAATGCTCCTCACACTTTAACATATTCATCCCCAGAATATTTCTTGTAAACCTCCTCTGGACCCTCTCCAATGCCCCATATCATACACTCTTAGATATGGGGCCCTAAACTGCTCATCCTACTCCAAATGCAGCCTGAGCAATGCTTGAAACAGCCTCAGTATTACATCTTAATATTTATATTCCAGTCTTCGAAAAGAATGCTAGCATTGCATTTGCCTTCCTTACTACTGATTCAACCTGAAAGTTTACCTTTAGGGAATCCTACACTGGGACTCCCAAGACCCTTTGCTTTTCTGAATTTCTGCTCTTAACCTAAGTAACTGGATGTTATCCTGAAACTCTACCCAACAACACCCTTCAACACAAAGTCTGCCATGACTCAAGGCAATCAGGGCAAAAAATTTTCGCCATAAACACAAGCAATTCTGCAGATGCTGGAAATCCAGACTAACACACACAAGATGCTAGAGGAACTCAGCAGGTCAGACAACATCTCTGGAGACAAACAAACAGTTGACGTTTTGAACCGAGGCCATTCATCAGTACTATTTCCAACAGGAAGAAATGTTAGTCCCTTCAGAAACATTCCGATCACATAATATATTTGATAGGAGTTGGAAAGAATTGCAAATAAAGAACCTCAGAGAGTTCATTGCGTTTTTATTTCTGGAATCTATCCTGGAGTTCTGCTTCGGCTTCTCTCCAGAACTGATTAACGGTTCAGGCTCTGATGAGTTGTCATTTTGAATTTTCCACATGCTTTCTTGCCAGACCATGGCTTCCTGGGTATTAGAAGATGGAAAATTGTGAGTTGGAGGGCTCCCAAGTGGAAAATCCCAACCCTCATATCCCTGGGAATTCAATACTAGGCTTCCAAGCAAAACAATGGAGAAATGAATATGCCTGTCCTCTGTCAGTAGGAGAAACCACATTGAGGCTTCTGTTCATTATGGTGCCGAGGAGCTCCCTTGGTTAGAAAGATACAGTCATAGAATTCTGTATGATGGCCCAGCTTAAAAATGTTTCAGAATTTACCCATTACATCTTGTTTAAATTAAATTTTTATTGAAATATTTCTTGAGAGCTGAGGCTTGGAGATGAAAGAGGTGATCCTGTGAATTAATGAGAATGGCATATATCAACAACTTGGTTGGTAACTGGGGGCAGCCTATCATTAGAAGGGGAGACTTTGAATGAAAGCAAAATTGAAACCAAATCCAAACAGACATAGCTCTGTCTAAACAAACCTGACTCCAGTCCAGTCAACATGGTTCAGTCCTGACTCAACCCAGCTCTCCCCATACATGGCATAGTTCTTGATGTTGGAGGAAACTTCATTTATTTATTTAGCAATACAGTGTGAATAGGTCCTTCTGCCCCTTCGAGCCATGTTGTCCCAGCAACACCAACAAACCCAATTAATCCTAATGTAATCACTGGACAATTTATAACGTACCTGGTAAGTCTTTGGACTGTGGGAGGAAACTGGGGGATTTGGAGAAAACCCACACCTTTCACGGGAAGAACATACAGAGACTCCTTACCAAACGGCACTAGAATTGAACTCTGGAGCACCCCGAGCTGTAAGCATTACACTAGCCATATTGTTACTGTGGTGGCTGAATAATTTTGGGATGCATTGATACACAGAAGACCATGTTGAAAACATAGGGCTGAGATGACATAACAATTTACCTATTTGCAGAGTACTGAGCTACTCTGATCTGATTGGGAAGCTAGGCTCGGAGGAACAGTGATCATGGCTGTCACAAAGACAAGCCAACCTTTGACCCTAATTTCCCATGCAAGATGATACTATTGACTTTTACCATTATGGCACCCGACAGATCTCTAGCTCACAGTGAGGAGGTCCATAATGCTGGGAAAAAAAGCAGGCAGTGTCTAATCAAATTTCTAGTTCTTGGCAGCTCTGTCCTAAAAAATCCATAACTAACCCCAATGTTCATGACTCTCAGTTCTAGCCACAGGCAGCAACCTGATGAATCAACTCTCTCTCTGCCTTTTACTCCAATCACCACTGACCAATATCTTACTCTTAAGTTCTGTCCCCATTTCTGGAGTCAAAAGTTGTTGGATTTCTTTTAAAAGCATTATTTTCCTGCCTTTAGCGGATTCAGTATATACTGTTTGGTATGGAGGGACCACTGCAATAGACCAGAAAAAGCTGTAGACAGATGTAAGCTCAGCCAGCTCCAGCATGGGCACTAGCCTCCCCAGCAAAAGGCAATGCCTCAAAAATGCAACATCTATCATGAAGGACCCCCATCACGCGGGTCATGCCTCTTCTCATTGCCACCTTCAAGGAGGAGGTACAGGAGCCTGAAGACACACACTCAACATTTCAGGATCAGCTTTTTCCCCTCCGCCATCAGATTACCAAATGGACAATGAACCAATATTGTCTACCCCACTAATTTTTCTTTTGTCTCTCTTTTTGCATTACTTACCTAACTTCATTTATATATACAGTATATACATATATTCCTTATTGTAATTTATAGTTTTTGTATGGTGTATTGCAATGTACTGCTGCCACAAAACAACATATGCCAGTGTTAATAAACTTGATTCTGATTGCAATTCCAACCATGGCTTCCACTTCACTTTACACTCTCATTTCTCAGTTAGTTCTTTCCTCCCATGCAGCATCTCAGGCTTATCCCTTTATAATCCACCTCTTTGGCTAAGATCTTGGTCAGCAGTTTCATGCCTCCTCCCTGGTAGCAGTCTAACTGTCAAATTGGAAAGACAATGAGTTCAAGAACAAGTTCTGCATAAAGCTGACTCTGCCATGGCAGGACGGAGGAAGTCATAAGATCAAGCAAGTCTGCAGATGCTGGAAACCCAGAGCAACACTCACACACTCACACACACACACACACACACACACACACACACACACACACTCGCACACACACTCACACACACACACACTCACACACACACACAGACACACACACACACACACACACACATACAGACAGCACACACACACACACACTCACACACACACACACAGATACACACACACACACACACACTCACACACACACACACACACACACACACACACACACACATACAGACACACACACACACAGACACACACACTCACACACACACACACAGACACACACACTCACACACACACACATACAGACAGCACGCACACACACACTCACTCACAGACAGACAGACAGACACACACACTCACACTCACTCACACACACCCACACTGACACACACACTCACACTCACACACACACTCACACACAAATTCATGCAATACAGATGCTGGAGTCACTGGGTCAGGCAGCATCTATGGAAAGGAATAAAAAAACATTAATGTTTCAGTCCTGAAGGAGTTTGTTGTTTTGCTATTCCTTGCTTGGCGGGTAGTGGGGGGTGGGGGGGGGGGGCTGATGCTTTTTGCTGAGGCAGGTTGGGAGGGGGAGGAGGGAGGGTTAATGCTTTCCTACTGCGTGTGTGCCAAAAGGAGGGGCTTTGGGGTTCTGACGTTTTCCTGTCATTCATTCTTTGGGGCTTTTCCTTTGATTTGAGGATATCTGTGGAGAGTAAGAATTTCAGGTTGTATACTGTACACATTCTCTGATATTTAATGGAACCAGTGAACAAACCTCAATGTTTCAGTCCTGTCGACGGGTCTTAGCCCAAAACACTTATTCCTCTTGATAGGACTGAGGAAGTGTTGCAGTGTCAGAGGCGCTGTCTTTTGGAAGAGGCAGTAAAGAGAGGCTCTGCCTACTCCCTGAGGAAGATAAAAAGACCTCCATCCTGATCGATATTTTTCTCTCAATCTATTTTCTCTAGAGGAGGGGTTTCCCAGCTTTGTGAAGACATGGACCAATACCATTAAGCAAGGGGTCTCTGAACCAGGTTGGGAATCTCCACTCCAGTGAATTATTTAGTCATTATCTCTATTGTTTGTGAAATCTTTATATATGCTACAAATGCAACATTTCAACAAATACCGCTATTCATACAAGTCTCTTTGGTTAGTCAAGTGCTTTGAGACCTCCTGTGGTTACGAAAGAATCAAGAGTCCAGATTCAAGTTTATTTGTCACGTGTACATTGAAACATAGAGTGAAATATGTCATTTGTATTAACAACCAACCCAACTGTGTGCCAGGGGCAGCCCACAAGTGTTGCCACACATTCCATCGCCAACATAGCATGCCCACAATGTTTGTCAGACAACACAGAACACAATAAACAACAAAATGATAACACCCACACGCACAGGCAGTCCTTAAACCCAGGACAGGCCTCCAACCTCCAGTAGACATCGACTAGGGCATCGACCTTCCCAGCGGATTTGCAGAGATTCACGGACTCGGCACCAGTCAACGGGCCTCGACTTCCGACTTGACCCTCGGGCCTCATTTCTCAGCATCAATCCCAGGTCACACCAATCATCGAATGCTAAACCTTGAACTCCAGACCCCGAACACCAGGCCTCTAATTTTAGTCTCACTGAGTCACAAACCCAGGAGGTCGTTGGAAGTCATTTCACCAGCCCGCATGGAAATTGGACTCAGGAACCCACTGGCCTTGGGTGCCCTTGTCCACTCACTGCCAGTCTGACATCCAACATCCCATGTCCGCATTGCTGGTTTTCAAACATGGAGTGGGGATTCAGCCTCTGTCCTGAACTCTAATTCCCCTACATCCCTCTGCATAAATACTAACCTGATCCTAACTCCACCTTCTGTCCCCAAAACCGTCCTCATGAATCTAGAAAACATTTAAAAACTAAACAATTAGAAAACAACTAAATCTGAGCTGCAACTCAGTGGAGGTCAAAGGACACTCAAAGGGAAGTTTCATATAAATGCAAGCTGTACTTTGGATCGATGGCTATTCCTTTGCCTGATGATGCAACCATGAATTCCTAAGTCATTATACCATGGGCACCATCTAAAACGCAAGCTGTGATTAAACAGTGTCTGCCTCCCTTTGTCCATTCAGCTAAATCTACGTCTATCTGAACTCAACTACTACTCTTGCCACTTACTAGACTCTCTCTGTCTTAGGCAAATTTCAAGATTTTGCCACGCCTGCCCATGTTCAACATGACAGAGAGAGGACATAACACACAATGGAGTGCACTTCATCCAGCTCCACGTCCGGTCTGAGGAATATCTGCTTTGCTTCACTCAGTCACCCACAGGATCCGTGCACCTGTTGGCTCCTCACAAGCCAACTTTCTGCTAAGCCAAGGGAAATGGACAAGGGGCAAAGCAGACAATAGTTCAGGCCAGTTAAATACCAGTTTAGCGTAAATAGCCCATGAGGGATCCTGCCCCCACCATGGTGTCCAGGATACGTCTCACAATTTCAGAAACAACCAGATTCCACACTCAGAAAAGAACAAGCATGAGATCAGAACAAGATTATAACAATTTTCCATCTGATTATTTATTTATGAAGAACAGGGATTTAAAAAAAAGGTACTTAACTGATGTCCATTCAACAATGGCTATGACATATATGGAACATCGCTGTTTCTAAATTGAACTAGGTGCTTCGAGGCTGACTGCAATCTGAATGTTTCTTTCAGTTGAATGAATCTCGCAAATTGCCATGGCGTTTGAATAATTGTATCTGCCACTCTATTCCTCAAACCTGGACTTCAAGTTACTTCTCACCAGCAGGTCGATCTATTCAAGCAAGACTGAAAAAACTTTTTCTCTAAACTCTGGAGTTTCAATCAGTAACACACAAGAAAATGGATACACTGACTATAAGCTATAGGAGCAGAAATATGCCGTTCAGCCCATCGAGTCTGTTCCCCCATTTGGCTGACTTACCACCTCTCTCAACCCCATTTCCTGCCTTTTCCTTTGACACTCTCACTATCCAAGAATCTACGTGCAAAATCTCACGCAACACGCAGATGCTGGAGGAATTCTGCAGGCCAGGCAGCATCTATGGAGGAAAACAGTCAGCTGACATCTTGGGCAAGCTCCTTCAACTGGACTGAAGGACAGAGGGGAGACAGCCAGTATAAAAAGATGAAAGTTCAGAGTGGAGCTCGACAAGTAAAAACACAAGAGGCTGCAGACACTGGAATCTGAAGCAAGACACAGTCTCCTGGAGGATATCAGCAGGTCGAGCAACTTCTGTAGAAGGAAAGGAATTGTTGACATTTTCTGTCAAAGATTTGTGTCAGTCCTGATTTGCTGAGGGAATGGGTAAGGTAAGAATGGTAGCCATGCTGAAATGTACAAAGGAATGGTGTGTGTGTGTGAGTGTGTGTGTGTGTGTGTGTGTGTGTGTGTGTGTGTGTGTGTGTGTGTGTGTGTGTGTGTGTGTGTGAGAGTGTGTGAGTGTGTGTGTGAGTGTGTGTGTGTGTGAGTGTGTGTGTGTGTGTGAGAGTGTGTGTGTGTGTGAGAGTGTGTGAGTGTGTGTGTGTGAGTGTGTGTGTGAGAGTGTGTGAGTGTGTGTGTGTGTGTGTGTGAGTGTGTGTGTGTGTGAGAGTGTGTGAGTGTGTGTGTGTGAGAATGTGTGAGTGTGTGTGTGAGAGAGTGTGTGAGTGTGTGTGTGAGTGTGTGTGTGTGTGAGAGTGTGTGAGTGTGTGAGTGTGTGTGTGTGTGAGAGTGTGTGAGTGTGTGTGTGTGTGTGAGAGTGTGTGTGTGTGTGTGTGTGTGTGTGTGAGAGTGTGTGAGTGTGTGTGTGAGTGTGTGTGTGTGTGAGTGTGTGTGTGTGTGTGAGAGTGTGTGTGTGTGTGAGAGTGTGTGAGTGTGTGTGTGTGAGTGTGTGTGTGAGTGTGTGTGTGTGTGTGTGAGTGTGTGTGTGAGTGTGTGTGTGAGTGTGTGTGTGTGTGAGTGTGTGTGTGTGAGTGTGTGTGTGTGTGTGTGAGTGTGAGTGTGAGTGTGTGTGTGTGTGAGTGTGTGTGAGTGTGTGTGTGTGTGTGTGAGTGTGTGTGTGTGTGTGAGTGTGTGTGTGTGTGTGAGTGTGTGTGTGTGTATGAGTGGGTGTGTGTGTGTGTGTGAGTGTGTGTGTGTGTGTGTGTGAGTGTGTGTGTGTGTGTGTGAGTGTGTGTGTGAGTGTGTGTGTGTATGAGTGGGTGTGTGTGTGTGTGTGAGTGTGTGAGTGTGTGTGTGTGTATGAGTGTGTGTGTGTGTGTGAGAGAGAGAGAGAGAGAGAGAAATTGATTCACAATTAGTAGCAGAGTTCCACATGTTAACAGCTCTCCAGTGGGTCTTGTACCACTAGCCAGGGGACAGGTGATGCTCACACACTTTCAGTGAACAACCTAGGGTATTGGCTTCTGGTGAGGAGTGAATCCAAGGACACACATTGCTCTCTTGGTTGGCCACTAGAAGTTCCAAAAGCTGTTGTAAAAGTGTACAGTAGTTCTCCCTGGTGGCCTGTCCCATAATGACCTGACAATAAGCCAATTCCTTGGTCACTGTGACATGGATCCGGGAGCTTGCTGTGTACAGATTTGTTGCTATGAACATTAGAACAGTGACTGCACTTGGAATTTTTATTATTAGCTATCCAGTTGTAAATGGTACTGCCATTAAGTGCAGGGGTCTCAGCATAATGCTCTCTTCCCATCCCAGAAGTATAGAGACCATTGGTGCTGAGACTATAGAAGCAGTATTAGTAATAGTTAGAGATCCAGAGGCATAGTCCTAAATCCCACCACAGCAGAGGAGCAATTAAAATCCAACTAACTGCACCTCCCGTTTCTACCTCCTACCTAAGATCCACAAACCTGCTTCTCCAGGTAGACCCATTGTTTCTGCTTGTTCCTGCCCCACTGAACCCATATCTGCATACCTCGACTCTGTTTTATCCCCCTGGTTCAGTCCCTTCTCACCTACATCTGTGCCACCTCACACTCTGGATCTTTTCAATGATTTCAAGTTCCCTGGGCCCCATCATCTTATTTCTACTGAGGATGTCCAGTCCCTATACCAGGAAGGCCTCAAAGTTCTCTGTTTCTTTCTGGACACCAGACCCAACCCGTTCCCCTCCACCACCACTCTCCTTCGTCTAGTGGAACTTGTCCTCACTCTAAATAATTTCTCCTTTGGCTCCTCCCACTTCATTCATACACAAGGTGTAGCCATGGGCACTCGCATGGGTCCCAGCTCTACCTGCCTGTTTGTTGGCTATGTGGAACAGTCTATACACTGGTATCACTCCCCCACTTGTCCTAAGCTACGTCGATGACTGCATTGCTGCTGCATGGGGCACCCATGAAGAGCTCATCAATTTTGCCTCCAACTTCCACCCTGCCCTCATATTTACCTGGTCCATTTCGGACACCTCCCTCCCTTTTTTTCAATCTCTGTCTCTATCTCTGAAGACAGCTTATCTACTGATTTCTATTATAAACCCATGGACTCTCACAGCTACCTGGACTAGACCTCTTCCCACCCTGTTACTTGTAATATTGCCATTCCCTTCTCTCAATTCCTCCATCTCTGCCTCATCTGCTCTCAGGGCGAGGCTTTTCATTCTCGAATAAAGCAGCTGTCCTCCTTTTTTAAAGGAAGGGGCTTCCCTTCCTCCATATCCCTTCATGCCCTGACTAATCAAGAATCTATCAATCTCTGCCTTAAATAGCTGTCTGTGGCAAGTAAATCCACAGATTCACCATTCTCTGGCTAAAGAAATTCCTCCTCATCTCTGTTCTAAAAGAACGTCCCTCTATTCTGAGGCTGTGACACACTCATCATCGGAAACATCCTCTCTGCATCCACTCTGTCAAGACCTTTCACAATTCAATAGGTGTCAATTAGCTCATCTCTCATTCTGATTTCCAGTGAATACAGGTCCAGAGCCATCAAATGCTCTTCATATGACGAGCCATTCAATCCTGGAATCATTTTCCTGAACCTCTATGAACCCTCTCCAGTTTCAGCACATCTAAGATAAGGGGCTCACAATACTACAAGTGTGTACCAGTGCTTTATAAACATTACATCCTTGCTTTTATATTCTAGTCCTCTTGAAATGAATGCCAACATCACATTTGCCTTCCTCACCACGACTCAACCTGCAAATTAACCTTTAGGGAATCCTGCACAAGGTCTCACAAGATCCTTTGCTCCTCAATTTTTTGTACTTTCACTCCATTTTTAGAAAGTAGTCAACCTTTTCATTTCTTCTACCAACGTGTATGACCATACACTTCCCAACACAGAATTCCATCTGCTACTTTTTTGCCTATTCTCTTAATCTGTCTAAATTCTTCTGCAGCCTCCCTGCTCCCTCAAAACTACCAGCTCCTCTACCTATTTTCCTGTCATCTGCAAACTTTGGAAAAAAGCTATCAATTCCATCATTCAAATCATTGACATATAACGTGAAGAGTACAGACCCCTTTTGGACATCGCTAGTCACTGACAACCAACCAGAAAAGGATCCCTTTATTCCCTCCTGCCGATCAGCCACTGCTTTATCCATGCTAGGATCTTTCCTGTAATACCATGGGCTCATAGCTTGATAAGCAGCCGTATGTATGACACCTTGTGCAAGTCCTTCTGAAAATCCAAGTACACAACATCAACAGATACTCTTTTGTCTATCCTGCTTGTTATTTCTTTGAAGAATTCCAATAAATTTGTCAGGCAAAATTTTCCCTTGAGGAAACCAAGCTGGATACTTTATCACTTGCCTCCAAATACCCCGAAACCTCATCCTTAACAATGGACTCTAACACCTTCCCAACCACTGAGGTCAGACTAACTGGCCTTTAATTTCCTTTCTTCTGCCTCTCTCCCATCTTGAAAGTAGAGTGACATTTGGAACCTTCCAATCCCCTTGAACCATTCGAGAATCCAGTGATTCCGGAAAGATCACCACCAATGCCACCACAATCTCCGCAGCCACTTCCCCCAGAACCAGGGCTGCACACCATCCGGTCCATGTGACCTGCCCACCCTCAGACTCATCAGTCTCCCAAGAACCCATTCACACACTTCATGACCCCCATCCACCCCACCCGTCCCCCACTAGCGCCTCTCCAGCACCAGCAGCCTGACGTCCACTCCTACCACTCCTCCACACTCCATGCATCTGAAGAATCTTCTGGCATCCTCGCTAACATCACTGGCTAGCTTACTCCTGCACTCCATCCCCATCCTCCCAGTGACCTTCCCAGCTTCCTTCTGCCAGTTTCGAAAAGCATCCCAATCCTCCAACCTCCCACTAATCTCCGCTCTATCATATGCCCTCTCCCCGACCCCAAGTTGGCCTGGAACTCTCTTGTCAGCCACAGTGGTGTCATCCTGCCCCTTCCTCCCTGGTATGTACTATATATATCCTGTGCCTTCTGAACCACCCCCAGAAATTCCAGCCACCGCTGTCCCCATCAGCGGCCCCTCCAATCAATTCCAACCAACCCCTCTCCCACTGCCCCCACCCCACCGCAACACTGACACACCTGACCCCTGCCTCCCCCTCCCAAATTCCAGGTGCACCCAATCACACCACTGCTCGCCCTTGCTGCTAAGATAACTCTTTTGCCACGCGGGAAGCCGGAAGAAAATTGCCTTGTTGCAGACCTCGTTATGAAGTTGGTGAAATGTCAGCTATCGCTTATAAAAGATAGAGCTGGTATAATTAACCTTGGAACTGGCAACATGGCTCTGGAATTAGAATCGGCTACAGTGCTTGCTCCATCCTCCCCAGATGTCTTCCCATTCAGGAGGAGAAAATCACTGCTTTCTTCAGGACCTGGTGTCGCCTTAGTTATCCAAATCAATTACACAAAAAGACCCACCATCTGACAGACAGCAACACCACCCCCCTCCCCTCCAAGTACTGATCAATCGGCAGAGCTAAATGGTGGAGAGTATTCAGGAAGGAGGCTTCCAGAGGCCCACGTTGAATGGCCCGGGGGACAGCTGTGCTGGGAGACAGAGAGCCCAGTTCTCCTCCAGACTGGGAAGCACAAAAGGGTAGTGTCTTCACACTGGATAAGGCCTCTCTGTTGTGTGTCTCCACGGCTAGTGTTTCTGCTGTGCTGGCAGCCTTATCACAGCTTTCCTGCACTGAATGGGCAAGGGGATGTGTGGCTGCTTCTCGTTCGTAATAATTTCATATTTGTTCACTGTTGTCATTAACAAAGCTCCATGCTAGTCAGTCAGACATCAGCCTTAGCATAATATATCCTTAGCATAGCAAAATGTCCCAAGGGCCTTCGCAGAAATGTTATCGGATGATTCATGAATTTACAATAAATCCGAGATCTAATGAGAAATGAAGACATTACTGTGGAGAAGAAATTCACCTGTATGAGGAGAAGATCACGACTCGCTGTGTACACGGCTGGGAGTCTGTGTGCATAAACTACCCCAAAATGACTTCCACTGAATTAAATGGGACCTTATTTGTGACTTTAGAGCCAAAATGGATATAAAGCAATTTGATAAAACCATACACACAACTACAAAAAGGTTTAATTTACTTTAAAACTGCAGATGCAGAAACATCCTGTTGGTTTAGTGGTTCTCTGTGACGTACAGAGGTTTTATGCTTAAACCATGGACGCATGCGCCCCCACACACACACACACACACACACACACACACACACACACACACACACACACACACACACACACACACACGTCTAAGGAGCGGCGTCTCAAGACACACAAGGTCCACAATCAGCCATTCCCCTTTGCCTGTTGGGCACTAAATTACTTTAAATGCCTGTGGAGCCCAACTCTACAACACCATGTAGGAGTAAAGAATATGAATGTGTGCTTTGTTTGGAAAACAGTTCCACCTCTACCCAGGAAAGAACATTCTCTGCTTAGCAACGCTTTGCATTCCCTATGTGTTCTGAGGGTGATGTCCAAGCTGCAAACGCAAGCAGGGTCAGAGTTCATTGCCCTAGTCTGCTGCCTGGGGAATGCCTGAGTGATTTCGCTTCAGAGGGTAGTGAGGAGTTGGTGCTGGTTTGGACTGGCTTGTTGGTCTGGAGGAGCGGGCAGTGATTGGGGATGAAGAGCACCTCTCGTGCCCACAGAGACCTTCCCTCATCTCCAGCAGGCCCACCAAGGCCCCCAGTCCCCCTCTAATGCTGTGGGGGTGGGGGGGCAGAAATGTGGGTGATAAAGCCCCTTGTGTACAGGGGTTAGGTTACAATGCACACCGCTATACACACACCTGGCTCACTGCATGCGTTAGCTCACTAACACGCAAAGGATCCACACAAAATCTGCTGGAAGAACTCAGGGGGTCAAGCAGCATCGACAGGGAGGAAAGATCGAGCATTCCCTTCCTGCCCCTGGTGTTGCTCAGCACACTGAGTTCTGCAGCTTCCGCAGTCTCCTGGCTCAGAAAAGAAAGGATCACTGAGCAGTGTGGCACAGATTCCTTTATTCAGGACGTATTTGACATGGAATCCCCCCTGAAGCTCCACAGTGCCTGTCAGAGCGAGCAGAACAGGGGCATCAGAGCAACTGCAGCCGCACCGAAGCCGGCCTGCAGGACAGACAACTGACAAAACTGAAACTCAGTTGATCAGCCATACCCAAGTGGCTCAGTCGGGTTCCTGCAGTTTGCTTGGAAATGCACTTGACGAGGTGCAGGCTCAGCATCTGTTTCTGGCACACCGAATAACTCCTTTCACTTTGTCCCACTCCTATTTCTCTGCTAATTTCAGTCTTAAACTGCCCCTACACTCTGGACATCCCTCCCTAACTCATCTGCTCAACACCACTCTTTTTCACCTTCTTTAAGAAGCCACTTAAAGTCTGTCTTTTCAATATCACTGTTTCCTTCTGTCAATTTTTGTTTTGACATCCCTCTTGCAAAGAGTGAAGGGATGTTTTTTATATATTAAAGGTTTAAATATTGCATCTCTCCTCTCATTCTACTGAATGATTATCGACCTCTACATTCATTTGATTTCTCTCCTCTTAGGCCTGACCTGTTGAGTTCCCATTCAGTATGTTATTTTGCAAAGTTCTTTGACGTAACAGTCTCAGAAACAGACTTACATCTTTGCCAGATTTAAATGTTGCAGCACGTTGGACTAAATGATCAGCAGAGCAGCTCACATGCAATTCCATCTCTGAGCTAGGGGGATCGCAGCAGGCCAGGCAGCATCTATGGAGAAGAGTGAACAGTCCACGCTTCAGGCTGAAACCGATGGCCCGAAACATCGACCGTACTCTTTTCCACAGACGCTGCCTGGCCTGCCGAGTTCCTCCAGCATTTTGTGTGTGTTGCTCGGATTTCCAGCATCTGCAGATTTTCTCTTCCTTGTGATTGGTTACGAGAAAGGTCTTTTGGCAGTCCCACCGCAAAATGCAGTATTCTGGCTGGCATCAGCTAAAGATCGACAGAGCCTTGTTTAGCCAGAGTGCTCTCAAGAGTCATTGAGGGATATAGTACAGAAACAGGCCATTCAGCCCACTGTGTCATGCCAACAATCAAATACCCATTTCTACAGGTATCCCATGTTAACTAATTTTATTCCCTCCACATTCCCATCAAATGCCTTACAGACTAGGGATAATTTATACTGGCTAATTAACCTGCCAATTTGCACCCTTCTGAACGGATGTGAGAGGAAATTGCCCTTGTGACTCATTTTGGCTTATTCAGAGAGCCACTGCTGTTGCTGACTCCCAAACGCCCTCTGAAATGGATCTGCAAGCAGCCTACTTGTGCAAAACACAAGTTTGCACAAAACATTTTCAAAACATTGAAACAGAAAAGAAGAATCTACCCCTGAGAAGGTCCTGACATACCAAGCTATCAGCTGTCACAGTAATGGCACAGCGGCCCAGTCAATTTCTCAAAGGTTCCCTCACAACTCACGCTGAGACTGGTTAAGCAACATGGAGTAATTAAGCAAGAGCCGGACATGGTTGTTCACACTGAAACATACCTTACGGGCATCACACTTAACAGGATGGCAGTTTGCTCCACTGCGAGGACACACTCACCACAGGAGTTCTCAGCATCATCTCCAGCCCCTATCTGTCTCAGGATCAGGGGTCAAACACTGGGAAGGAATCTACTATCCACCCTTAGCCGATGAATCAGGGCTCCTCGACACTGAGGACCCCTTGGAAGAAGCACTGAATATGCTCATGGGTCAACATCCACTCATTCAGGAGATACGTCTTAGTAGCACCACCACAAGTCAACCTAGTGGGGGTCAGAAAGTCCGAGTCCCGTGAGTGAGCCAACATCAGGGATAAAGGTATTTGACTTTGACCTCACCAATCTGTCTGTGCTAGACACAACTGTCTATGACAGCGTTGGTGACCGCCACACAAAGCCCAGACTTCACAGCGTCACGTTGTGTGCACTCAGCTTAAGTGGAGAGACTCGGAACAGATCTTGCAGTTCAAATCTGGACTTCCTCGAGGCTCTGCGGACAATCAGCAGAGCACCACAGACCACAACCTCCAGGATATCCCTGGCCCTTTCACTATAATCAGACCAGAGGGTCCGGTGTGGATCATTGAGGAGTGCAGAAGTGACAGCACGGGGGTGGGAACACTGCAGTGTAGTGGTTAGTGCACTGCTTGACTGTCCACTGTGGCTGGACACAGAAGGCTGTGGAGGCCAAGTAACTGTGTACATTTAAAGTGAAGTTGATAGGTTCTTGATTAGTCAAGGCATCAAAGGTTACGGGGAGAAGGTTGATTGGGATAATATATCAGCCACGATGGAATGGCGATGCAGAATGGCCTAATTCAGCTCCTATGTATTATTTTCATTCCCACTGCTGTCTGTAAAGAGTTTGTACGTTCTCCCCATGACCTTGTGGATTTCCTCCAGGTGCCCCAGTTACCTCCCCTGTTCCAAATACGCAGGGGTTTGGATTAAATTTTGGCCGCGCTAATGTTGGTGCTGGAAGCGTGGCAACACTTGCAGCTCATCCTCGGACTGTGCTGGTGAAACAACACATTTCACTCTATGTTTCCATGTGCAGTACATATTATAAATAAAGCTCATAATTAACCTTTAAAAGTGAGGAGCCAGTCCATTGAAGATGTAATAGAGGACCACAGGTACACACTACAGAAGCAGTACATGATAGACAGAGCCAAGCATTTCACAGCTTCAGGTCAGGGCTCTGCAGCGCTGTCACATTTTGTCATGAACGGTGAATGGGAACTGGAGGAGGAGGTTCCAAGCACATCCCAGTCCTCACCAATGATGAGATGTGATTGCAGAGACAAGTCTGAAGCACTTACAACCTGGATCAACCTCCTTCCTTCTACACAAAATGCTGGAGGAACTCAGCAGGCCAGGCAGCATCTATGGGAAAGAGTACCGTCGACATTTCAGGCTGACAACCTTCACCAGCACTGGGAATGTCGATTGTACTCTTCTCCATTGATGCTGCCTGGCCTGCTGAGTTCCTCCAGCATTTTGTGTGTGTTGCTTGGGTTTCCAGCATCTGTGGACTTCCTCTTGTTTCCTTCCTGTCTACTCTCAGTCCTCAGCAGAGAGATGGAAAGCGTTGTCAACACTGCCATAAAGCAGAACTTACTCTCTAATGGGAATAAACTTCCCTGATCCCAAGTTTAGGCTTGGCCAGGACCCCACTGCTCCAGGTCTCATCACACCCTTGATCCAAGCATAAACTGAAAACCCATATTCCAGAGCTGAGGTGAGAAGGTCTGCTCTTGACACCATGCTTACAATCGACCAAGTGAGCCATCAAGGAGCCCTGATAAATCTGAAGTGAAAAGATGTCCAGGGGAACTACTCCAGTGGCTGGGGTCATGCTGTGCACTTGGGCAGGTAGTTGTAGTTGGAGGTCAATTATCCCAGAACAGGAAGATCACTGCAGGAGTTTCAGTCCAACCATTTTTAGCTCCTTCATCAATGACCTTTCTTCCATCGCAAATCTAGGCCTCACACAATCAGGACAGGAGAATTTCTAAGTCCATAAGACACAGGCTCAGAATTAGGCCACTTGGCTATCGAGTCTGCTCTGCCATTTCATCACAGCTGATGCATTTCCCTTCCAATGCCATTCACCTGCCTTCTCGCCGTAACATTTCACACCCTGACTAGTCAACAACCTATCAACCTCTACCTTAAATATGCCCAAGAACCTGGCCTCTAAAGCCATTTGTGGCAATGAATTCCACAGATTCACCACCCTCTAGCTAAATTAACTCTTCCTCATCTCCATTCTAAATGGACGTCCTCCCATTCAGAGGCTGTGTCCTAGACTACCCGACTATAGGAAACATCCTCTCCAAAACCACTCTCGTCAGACCTTTTAATATTCAGTAGGTTTCAATGAGGCCCCCCCCCACCCCACCATCTTTCTTCTAAATTGGAGCAAATAATCAAGAACAAAGAAATCTAATAGTAATTCAACAAACATTTTGATTCATGCTTCACCAAAAGGATGCAAATCACTTCCCAGAAATGCAAAGAATCCAACAAACTAATAAAAAGCAGGAATAGGAAGAAATTAGGGTTAGGAACAAAATATTGCCAGAGAAATCAATGGATCTGAGAGCCCTGAAATGCCCAGAGTCTGATAGCCCTGCAGTCTAGAGTTATAAGAGTGGATGCATTGGCTGCTGTTTTCAGAAATCTTACAGATTATAGAACAGTTCTTGCAAAATGGAGGGCAGCAATGGTCATCTAGCTAGTTGAAAAAGGAGTGGGGGGGGGGGGGAACAGGAAACCGGTGACTAGTTAGCCAAACAGCAGCAAGGAAATTGCAAGTGCCTATTACAAATGATGAAATAAAGAGGCACCTGGAAAATAACAACAGGATTAGCCAAAGTCAAAATAGATTTTGCAAAAGGAAATTGTGTAGAACAAATCTTCTGGAGTTCAGTCAGGAGGAAATAAGGGATTAGTGCACAAAACTAAGCAGTTGGGGGCAGTATACAGACATGGACTGAAAATAATTTGAAGGATAGGAAACAACAGGAATACACAGAGTGGCAGCAGGGGATCAGTAGGATACGGTCAAGATGAGCTTTTGGTCCAAGCTGTTCACAACAAGGCCACTTCTGTAGCTAGAGGAGAGGAACCTGGTGTGGTCTTCGGTTTCTGTAACTGACCCACTTCAAGGTTTGGCGTATTGTGCATTCAACAATGCTTTTCTGCATGCCACTGCTATAATGTGTGGTTATTTGAGTTACTGTCATTTTCCTGTCAGCTTGAACCAGTCTGGCCTTTTCCCTGTGACCTCTCTCATTAACAAGGCATTTTTGTCCACAGGGTTGCTATCACTGGATGTTTTTCTATCTTTCGCATCGTCCTCCTTAAACACTAGAGACTGTTGTGCGTGAAAATCCCAGGAGATCAGCAGTTTCTGAGATACTCAAACTACCCCATCTGGCATCAACAAATTCCCACATTTAAAGTCACTTAGATCACATTTCCTCCCCATTCTGATGTTAGGCCTCCCTCAACAACAAGTGAACCTCTTGACCTTGTCTGCGTGCTTTAATGCATTCAGTTGCTGCCACATGATTGGCTGATAAGATATTTGCATTAACGAGCAGGTGTATCTAATAAAGTGGCCACTGAAAGTATATCAGTGAATTGGATGAGAGAATGTGCAATAATTCTTGAGGTTGCTGGTGGCAACTGATTGGGATCACAAGTTGTGAGGATGCAGAGAGGCTTTGGGACAATGTAAACAAGCTAAGTGATTTGGCTGATTTATGGTAGATTGGTAACTGTGGAGGCATCCACTTCACTAGGACCATCACAATGCAGTGCCTTCCTTAAATGGGGAGAGATTGGGGATCACTGGTGTAGAAAGGGATTTGAATATACTCAAGTACCAAGCCAAGTGTCAAATGTAGACCTTTTCAAGAGAGCATCTTTTTGTTTCTGATGCTTCATGTCTCTGCATTTTATTTAATATGCTATCTTTTAACATCGTTACCATTTAACCTGTGATGAGGGAATCCAGTGGGACACTGTGGGCAGAAGAGAGAATGAAGCAAGGAGAGAGTTATCACTGCCCATGAGCCAAAGCTTCCTACCTGTTGGTGCGTTGATCAGCTGAAGAACGAGTGGTCTCCGAGTGACGATGCCAGATCCACGAGGAAGGAAGTCCCTGAAATCAAAAAATGGACACAAATAAATATTGATTCCTACAGGAGGCCACAGATAGCAAGAAAAATCAGCCATATCATTCCAGACCGGACAATGGTTTGAGACTATTAACCAACCAGAAGGGGAAAGGACGTTTAAAGTATGAGATCCTTTGCTTTGATTTCCACAGGAAATTTTATCAAATAGGAAAAAATCAAAATAACTGATTTTGCCAGCAGTAAAGGAAGTCTGAGTATGGTTTTGGATAAATCACCAAACCAAATAATTGAAGCGATTCCGCTCAGCGACAACTCTGTTCAAATAGTTGAAATGTCTGAGAATGTGGAAGATACACTCTGTGCAACATTCTTAAGACAACAGAATTTGGTCTGTAGTCTGAACAACAATGGAACCTTGACCGTGTCTGCATGCTTTTAGGCAGTGAGTTGCTGCCACACGATTGGCTGATTAGCTATTTACATTAACAAACAGGTGTACAGGTGTAGCTAAACTGTGGCCACTGAGTGTATGATTGGTTCCTGTCTGGGTTGTGGAAGCTTGCTAATTAGTCTGGAGAAGCTCTTAGATGAAACGGCAATGTGGTACTGTGGGTATTCAATTTGTTCAGCTTCTCACCCAAGAGGTTACAAACACAGACAGACTCTGCACTGGCAATCAGAATGTGAGAAGGGGTCTTATCCAGAGAAATTGAAAATGGGTGGAGTTAAGAGTACAGCAAGTCCAGTGACAGGCAAAGAGAAGATTATGCAAATTGTAAGCCAAACACAAGCTGGGGGTCTCAGAGCTGCAGGAAATATTTAGTACCCGTTTGGAAGAGATGGAACAGAACAAGAAGATTCTGGTAAAATTTAATGTCAGGCAACATCCATGGAAAGGGAAACAGTCAACTTTTCCAGGTCTGTGAACTGTTGTCCAGATCCACCCCACTAAGCCAACAAGATTACAGAGATAGGGAACATGCACAAAATGCAGGAGGATATCAGCAGGCTGGGCAGCATCTATGGAAGAAAGGCATAGTCAATGTTTTGGGGCCATCTCATCCAGCATTTTGTGTGTGTCACTTGGATTTCCAGCATTTGCTGATTTTCTCTTGTTTAAGATTAGAAAGGTCATGTCATAGAACAATAACAAAAGCTACTTTGGAACGAGAAAAGGCCACATCAGCTAAACTGCCAGTGGCTCACACAGGCTAATCAATGCCCCATTCAACAACACTGTTGTAATAATGCAGAGCTATTTTAACCTAATGCTTTCAGTTCTTGAAAATTACCTGCAAGCAACTCCCAAGAATCAGTGGCTTCATTGTTGATTTAAAGAATCTGACAGAGTAACTTTGGAATGCTGTTGGAACGCACATTTTAAGATTGATATGCATATGGCCTTGCCAACGAGCAGACTCGGGCTCCTCACAGAACTGGAATTCACATTTGGAATGGCTTGTGAGATTACTACTGCAATGGAAGAGACATCAAAGAATCATTGTGGTGCAGGAGACAGATGTGTCAGTTGTTAGTGTACAAATGGTGGCACCATCTTCATCGGGCCTTCGTCACTGATGTCAAGCATTAACCCCATTTCCCTCACTGCACAAGCTGCCTGACTTGCAGAGCGGTTTCAATATTTTCAGTTTTGGGTTCAGATTTCTAGCATCTGCTGTTTTTATTTTGCTTTTCAAAAATGTTGTCCTGAAAGAAAAAATTAAGTCTGTGCTCTTTGACTAACCAAGGTATTAAGCCAAGTGATGAAATCTCCAGAAATGCCAGCTCAGGCTGAGAGTATTCAAACTCCTCATCCAATTGCCACATCGCCACCCTCACGCTGCTTGTCACACAGAGCAATGGCGGGAGGGAGGAATAGGGCTTGTTTTGCTGTCGTTACTTTCTTCCTTGTTGTGTTCTTTGTTCTTCTGCTGGGCATGGCTGGCGTCAGAATGTGTGGTGACACTCACAGTCTGCCCCCAGCACATCCTTAGGTCGTGCTGGTTGTTCACACAAATGATGCCATTCACTGCACGTATGATTTTTGCACACCAACTGACTGATCTTTGACAATTTGTCAGAGCAAATTTTCTGACCAACATGTTATAATTTTTTTATTTTCCAAAGAATATGGCAGGGAGGAGCTGGATTAAGAACTGGCACTGTGCTTTTTCTCTCTACCCAGACTTGACTCTGTACGTTCTAACAATGCCTAGATAGATTTCAATGACCAATGTCTTCAGGTAAGTAGAAACACAGAAAACCTACAGCACAATACAGGCCCTTCAGCACATAATGCTGTGCCAAACATGGTCCTACCTTAGAAATTACGTAGGGTTACCCATAGCCCACTATTTTTCTAAGCTCCATGTACCTATCCAACAGCCTCTTGAAAGACCCTATTGTGTCCGCCTCCACCACCGTCACCGCCAGCCCGTTCCACGCATTCACCATTCTCTGCATAAAAAACTTACCCCTGACATCTCCTCTGTACCTACTTCCAAGCATCTTAAAACTGTGCCCTCCTGTTTTAGCCATTTCATCTCTGGGAAAAAGGCTCTGACTAACCACATGATCAATGCCTCTCATTACCTCATACACCTCTATCAGGTCACCTCTCATCCTCCGTCGCTCCAAGGAGAAAAGGCCGGGTTCACTCAACCTATTCTCATAAGGCATGCTCCCCAATCCAGGCAACATCCTTGTAAATCTCCTCTGCAACCTTTCTATAGTTTCCATATCCTTCCTATAGTGAGGTGACCAGAACTGAGCACAGTACTCCAAGTGGGGTCTGACCAGGGTCCTATATAGGTGTAACACTGCCTCCAGGAGGTAAATGCCGAGGAACAGGAAGTCCTGTGCAGACCATAATACATAGGAGCAGAATTAGGCCATTCAGTCCATCCAGTCTGCTCTGCCATTCCATCATGGCTGATTTATTTTCCCTCTCAACCCCATTCTCCTGCCTTCTGTGTGTAAGCTTCAAAGTCTTTACTAGTCCAGAACCTACTGTATCAACCTCTGCTTTAAATATACCCAATTACTTGGCCTGTACAGCATCTGTGGCAACAAATTCCACAGATTCCTCCTCATCTCTGTTATAAATGGATGTTCTTCTATCCTGAGCCTGTGCCCTCCAGTCCAAGACTCCCCATTATTGGAAACGTCCTCTCCATGTCCACTCTATCAGGCCTTTCAATATTTAGTAAATTTCAGTGAGAGACTGCCCCTTCCCCTCCTCTATTTTTCTAAATTCCAGTTAGTACAGGGCCAGATCCATCAAACACTTCTGGTACATTAACCCTTTCATTCCTGGGATAATTCTTATAAACCTCCCCTGGACCATCTCCAATACCAGCATATCCTGCCTTAGATATAGGGCCTAAATTGCTCACAGTCAGCCATTGTGCTGTATAGAGAGTTTATTTTGTTGTGATGGATCCTCAGACTCACCAGTCCAATGAGTTAAACAGTTGGAACTAACACATAATCTCTGCACGTGCAAGTTCAGGAGCTTTGTGTGTAAGATTATTAACCCCATGCTGAATGTGGGTTATCCAAATCGCAACAGAGAAGTCCAAGACTATCCAGGTTAATCACTATCATTCAGGTACATGTGATTGGTTGATGCTATTTCACCAGGCAGAAAGGGAACCAATGTCACGCACCCATTCTCTATCACCATAGCAACAGATGACAAGATCCAGCTACAGGCCTCTGGGTTGGTTAGCAATATAGCAGGGGCCCTGCCTTTAAAGCTCTAACAAGGGACGATATTACATCACACATTGTAACAACAGCTGCCAAAACTAATTTGCAGAAATAGTTTAATTGCAAAGACTCGTGACTAGCAATAGCCCAGGAGAAAAGATTCCAGGGTTTACTCATCTCCCTGTCATAAACCAACATTCAAACTGGCATCTTATTCCAGCAAATCAACCCATGCTTCTGGTGGTTCTGGCAACCAGAGCTAGCAGGCAACTCAACCAGGCATATCCCACCCCCGTTCCCAGACATCGGGCAATCTTGTCCACCAGCCCTACCCCTAGATTGGCTGAGCTGCCGCAGGAACGCAGCATCCACCATCGAAGACCCCCACCATCCAGGCCGTGTCCTCTTCTCACTACTACCATCGGGCAGGAGGTACAGGAGCCTAAGGTCCCACATCACTGGGTTCAGGAACCTCTTGAATCACCATGGAAAATTCCAATCACTACTCCGAACTGACTGCAACCTAGAACTCACTTTCAAGGACCCTGTACACCTCATTCTCAGTTATTATTTTTTATTTACACAGTCTGTCTTCTTTTACACATCGGTTATTTAGTTAGTCTTGATCTGTTTACATATAACTTTTCTTAAAATTGTATTGCATTTCTCTCTGCTGTAAATGTTTGCCAGAGTTTGAATCTCATTATACTATGTACTGTATGTCTTTTGATGATACATGCACTTTGAACTTTGAGCCTGAGTGCTCGTTTTACTCCCTCCAGGAACATTCACATTATTAAAAGGCCTACAACCTGAGGGAATGAACATCGATTTATTTTTAAACTTCTGGTAATTTCTCCCCCTCCTCCTTTTCTCCTTTTTCCATTCTGGCTCCCCTTTTACCCTTTTCTTCTCCTCACCTGCCCATCATTTCCCTCTAGTGCCCCTCGTCCTACCCTTTCTCCCATGGTCCACTCTCCTTTCCTATTGATTCTTTCTTCTTCAGACTTTACATTTCTCCCTATCTCCTCCCGGCTTCTCACAACCCCTCTCCTGGTTTCACCAATCACCAGCAACTTGTACTTGTCCCCTCCATCCCCCCACCTTCACATTCTGGCTTCTTCCCCCTTCCTTTCCAATCCCGATGAAAGGCCTCAGCCTGAAATGTTACCTCTTCATTTCTTTCCATAGCTGTCGCCTAACTTGCTGTGTTCATCCAGTATTTTGTGTTTTAGTCTAGATTTCACGGTAGTATAGCAGTTAGCACAATACTACTACAGCTCGATGACCAGAGTTCAGAGTTCAAAGTTCAGTCCCAGCATCCTATGTAAAGAGTCTGCATGCCACCCCCCTTATGGAACATGGGGGTTTCCTCCAGGTGCTCTGGTTTCCTCCCACAGTCCAAAGACGTACCAGCGAGCAGCTTAATTGGTCATTGTAAATTATCCTGTGATTAGGTTAGGATTAAATTGGGAGTTGTCGGGGTTGCTATGCGGTGCAGCTCAAAGGACCAGAGGGGCCTATTCGCACTGCATCTCTAAATAAATAAATAATTTCCAGCAGCTGCAGAATCTCTTGTGTTTATTATTAAAGGCCTGCTGTCCTTGTGCACCAATGCCAGACAGGCACAGCCTGTAAGAGCTGCTGTTGATGGCTCCAGTGACCCACCTTCAACACCGCCCAGCTGGGGGTTGTACATACCTCCTACGACACAGGAGATTGCCAGCTGCTCCGACTCCCTCCCACATACCAATGGTGTGTGGGCTGACAGGTCACTGTAACTCGACCCCAGCGTGAGCAGTAGAATCCATGGAGGAATTGGTGGGAACGTGGGGGGAATAAAATGAAATTAACGCATAATTCATGAACATGAGAACTTAATCAGGAGAATTCGAATGCTTCAGCACTCCCAGATGAAGAGATTTCCCCATCACCTTTTCTTTGCCCTGAATGTGATTGAGGCAGGTACAAGCACAACAATAAAGAGACACTTGGATAGGTACATGGAGTGGAGGGGCTTAGACAGTTATGGGCTGAATGCAGGCAACTGGGGTAGGCAGGGTGGATGAACTAGTTGGGCAGAAAGGCCTGTTTCTGTGCTACACTACTCAATAACCCTATGACTGACTGACTGACCCCTTATTGTGAGATTGTGTGACCCAATTCTATTTATCTCAGCCAACAGAAACACCAACACAGTGACTACTTTATACCCCCCTGAGAATTTTAACAATTTTCAATGACATCACCTTTCAGTCTTTAATAGTCGAGACTGCATTGGCCTAGTCTGCTCAACCTCTCATCAATGGACAATCACATATTCCGAGAAACCTCTGTTACACCCTCTTTCACAAATTCGTCCTCCCTTGGTAGCCAGCCAGAACCATACACAATATTCCAGATGTTATCTCGCTGTGGGTTTATATAATTGGAGCAAGATGTCTATACTCTTGCTCTCAAATCATTTCACAATGGAGGCATTCATAGCATTTGTCTTTCTAACTTTTTTGCTGAACTTGCAATTTAACTTGCATGATTCATGTAAACTGATACCTAGGCAACACCTTTCAATCTCATACCATTTGAAAAAATACTCAGCCTTTCTATCTTTTTTCCTGCCAATGTAGATGACATAACATTTTTCTATATTATCTTTCTATCTGCCACGTCCATATACATGCAGCTAGCTATCTGATTCCCCGTCCCTCTGCATCCTCCTCACAGTCAACTCTTCTAGCATAATGCCATCAGCCTATGTACCTATGTACTGGATCTCACTATCCAAACCACTGCTACTGGTGAAACAGCTGGGCCCAGCACCAACCCTGCAGTAATCCACTGCTTCATAGGCTCCACACCCATGTTACTTGTCTTCATCTTCTTAGGCAAGAGTGGAGGATGACTTGCTTCCTCTCTGGTTTTCTGGGTTCCAAAGTAACTAACAAAAAGAGGGAGGTGAAAGCTCTTCCAGAAATGGTGCAGGAGGGCATTTTGTGAGCCTGTGTGCTATTGACCATAAGGTATAGGAGCAGAATTAGGCCATTTGGCCCATCAGTTCTGTTCCACCATTTCATCATGGCTGATTCATGTTCCCTCTCAACCCCAATCTCACACCCGCGCCCCGTATCCCTTCATGCTCTGACTTATCAAGAACCTATCAAGCTCTGCCTTTAATATACCCACTGACTTGGCCTCCGCAGCCACCTGTGGCAATAAATTCCACAAATTCACCACTCTCCGGCTAAAGAAATTCATCATCTCTATTCTAAAAGGGTGCCCTTCCATTCTGAGGCTGTGTCCTCTGGTCTTAGACTTCACCACAATCGGGAACATCCTTCCCACATCCACTGTATTGAGGGCTTTCAACATTCGACAGGTTTCAGTGAGGTCACCCCTCATTCTTCTGTATTGCAGAATACAGTGTGTTCTTTCAGTCATTTACACTGGTTTCTGATGAATGGACGCACTATTCTCAATGTCATCTGCAGTGTTCCTCCGCTCTGGGGAGACATGGTCCAGTTGTCACATTTTCTTAAGGAGGCTTTGAGCACCTTGTTGAATCTTTATTGTATTTAGAGATATTGTACGGTAACAGTCTCTTCTGGCCTAATGAGCCCAATCACACTCGTGTGACCAATTAACCTGCTAACCCATACGTCATCGGAATGTGGGAGGAAACCGGGTCTGCTTCCTAATCTTTCTCTGTGATAAACCTCAGAGTAAAGCAACCATTTCAGGAATATTTCACACAAGCAACATGACTGGCCTAAAGGAGCCAACCGAGCTTAACAAGGGTGTCAGCGCTGGGGATGTTTGGCCAAGTAGAGGGCACTGATGTTGCTTTTGCTAACTCAGGCCCTGGGTAATGGATAGATTCCATGGTTACAATTATCCCCAGGTTGATTTTGTCTACAAGCCAGAAAATATCTAAAATTACTTGATACGGTTAACATACCTCGACTGTATTGTAATGAATGGCACATTACAATGCTGTAGAGGTATGAATAAATTCTTCCCGTTCATGCAACACACGTTGCTTGTGTATCCAGCATCTGCAGATTTTCTCTTGTTTGTGATTTGATTTCTTCTCATCCATGGCAGAGTTTGTCATCTAAACAGCTATAACTGACACTTGTATCCACCCGGCTGGAAGCCCGAGAAGAATTTATTCTTCAAATATGCCAGGAAAGCACTACATTCCTTTTTCTGTAGAGACACATTTACCATATCAAGGCTGAACACACAGGACTTACGAAAGATCAGCTACTGAAGAGAGAGAGGGGAAACTAGTTGTCCTATAATATTGTTAAATTCAAAAGTCTGACATACTATGTACTAATAAAATACATACATATATCAAACTTCTGAATTTAATAATATTATGGGAACTCATTTGTATGCTTAGGTGCATATGAGTTGGGTGAGGACAGCTAGTTCCAGTGAGTTTAAAGTAGGAGTTCCCTCAGCTAATGGTAGGGATCCATGGCATAAGGTAGATGGAGCTCGTCAGCCTGGGAAAGCAGTCCACCTAAGAGAGGGAATACTCTGATTTCAAACCTCCACTGCCTTGCAGCCATTCCCACTCTCAGGAAAGGCTTCGGGAGTAAACCCTGAGGACAAATCCGGAGCTGGAGTCCCTAAGGCACTCTTTTTTTTTCTTTTTTTTTATTAGTTTTTCAAAACATTTTACAAATTAAAAACCCCAAATCCCAATGAGGAACATTAAAACAGTGCAAAATTAAGCATACAATAACAATATGCTACAAAGGCAGAGAATTTAGCAAAAAAAAAGCACCTGAATTAAAGACAAGTAAGCTTAGTGTCCTCCCGAAGCCCCACAACACAAGAAAAAAAACAACAGCAACTCCAGACCAACCACAACACAATATAGAGAGTATAAGTCAGGACAGCCAAACTCCCAGACTGTGAATACACTCAGGAACAGAGGGTAATAATGCCTTCTACCAGAAAAAAAAGGAGCTGAAAGCAAGGGACCGAAAAGAAAAAAAAATCCTAGTCAAGAGGAAGGATATGAAAGTACTCGATAAAAGGTCCCCAGACCTTATGGAACTTTAGATCCGAATTGAGAACTGAATAATGAATTTTTTCGAGGTCCAGACAGGCCATGATGTCGTTAAGCCATTGAGCATGAGTGGGCGGGGCAACATCTCTCCATCTGAGGAGGATCAAGCGTCTAGCCAGGAGAGGGGCAAAGGATAATATTCGGCATTTGGTCGGACCCAGACATAAATCTGTCTCGCCCCAAAAACCGAACAGAGCAATTAAGGGGTTTGGTTCTAGGTGCTGATTCAGAATACACGATAACGTAGTGAAGACATCTTTCCAGAATTTCTCCAAGCTAGGACAGAACCAGTACATATGGATGAGAGAGGCCACGCCCCTCTTGCATTTATCACTAAGTGGACTAATGCTAGGGTAGAATCGAGATAGTTTAGATTTAGACAAATGGGCTCTATGAACAATCTTAAACTGTAAAAGGCAGTGGCGAGCACAAAGAGAGGTTGAGTTAACCGATTTGAGAACTGAATCCCAGCTCTCCTCAGATAAGGAGATATTTAAATCCTGCTCCCAGGCCATTTTGATTTTATCCATGGGGGCCCGTCGTAAGGCTGCTAGTTTATCTCGGATGATTGATATTAAGCCTTTGCCTAGTGGATTCATGGAAAGAAATAGGTCCATAGCATTTTTCGCAGGCATTTCAGGAAAGTTAGGAATTAAAGGAGCAATAAAGTGTCGGATTTGGAGATATCTGAAAAAATGAGCATTGGGCAGATTGAACTTAACAGAGAGCTGCTGAAAAGAAGCGAAGCGATTATCAATGAAAAGATCTTCAAAATGTCCAATGCCCTTCCTATACCAAACTTGGAATGCTGAATCATATGTAGTAGGTAAAAAAAGGTGATTATGAGCAATAGGGCTGGAAAAGGAAAACCCCTGGAAACCATAGCATTTCCTGATCTGAGCCCATATACGCAAAGTGTGTCTAACAAGAGGATTAGCTATTAATCTGGGCAGACTACTAGGGAGTGCAGAGCCAAGAAGTGCAGAGATAGATAATTCTTTAGTGGAGCTCAGCTCCATCGCCACCCAGTTAGGGCACTCGGGTTGGCCGTGGAAGAAAGACCAGAAGGTAGCACAACGTATATTAGCTGCCCAATAATATAAACGAAAGTTAGGTAAAGCCATGCCACCCTCTTTTTTAGATTTTTGGAGATGGATTTTATTAATTCTAGCGCGCTTATTCTGCCACAGATATGACAAAATAATAGAGTCTAAGGAATCAAAAAAAGATTTAGGAATAAAAATTGGGATAGATTGAAATAGGTATAAAAATTTGGGGAGAACATACATTTTAACAACATTAATACGACCTACCAAAGACATAGATAGAGGTGACCATTGTACCAGACTCTGTTTTATAGCATATGAAAGATTGGCAAAGTTTTCACGAAAGAGATCTTTAAACTTCCTTGTGACTGTAATTCCAAGATAAGTAAATTGATTATGGACTACTTTAAAAGGGAGATCATGAAATGTTAGTTCTTGTGCTTCTTTATTAATTGGGAGAAGTTCACTCTTATGTAAATTAAGTTTATAGCCAGAGATCTGGCTAAACTGGTCAAGAAGTGAAAACATTAGAGGTAAGGATGTAGACGGATTTGAAAGAAAGAGTAATAAGTCATCAGCATAGAGAGAAACTTTATGCCCTAAGGCACTCTGACATTGCCTTCAACCTCATTCTGGCAATTCCTGTGATGACACCGGTGCCAAGCTATATCGGCCCTTACCCTTCCCTTGGACAACATCAGTGGCGTGGCGAGGGGAGACTTGCTGCATGGGCAACTGCCGGTCTCCCATACAACCCTGCCCAGGCCTGCGCCCTCAAAACCATTCCAGGTGCAAATCCATGGTCTCGTGAGACTAACGGATGCCACCTCCATGGCATAAAAAGGTTGGGAACCCCTGGTTTAAAGGATTTTTGCAGAGATAGTGTGGGTGGTATTTTCCCTGACACATTGAGGTGTCTGTTGTAAGTAGTATGGAAGTTTGAAGAAGAACAGTGATCACTGCTACCTGGCAAACCACGGTCTTAATCTGAATCTTCAGACACCCTTTCCCCCAATCATTCCAAGCCTGTGTTGGCATATTGAAGGTAATGATGAATTTAATCATGGACATTTGCTTCACTGAGAGGGGCTCCAAGGTGTGGGAAGTGGTTTCCCAGTTTATTGGCAAAGGGGATAGCACTCCATATTACCCTTAAATAAGCTGATTTACTGACACCCCTCTTACTGTCATTTCTCAGTCTACAACCAGCTCATAGCCTCTGCTTTCATAGTCTGCTTAATTCAGATTTAAGAATATGGTCCCAGATTAGACTATACGACTTTTAATCTTGATGTAAAATTCTATCATGTGATTGCTGTACCCTAACAGCTTTTTAATGCCAGCTCATCAATTAACTTTTTTCATTACATATTTCATATAATACCAAATCTAAAATAACCTGCAGCAGTTCTTCATCATATACTGACCTAGATAATTCTTCTATCAAGAATTATTTTCATCCTTTTAGCACTCATTTGGTTTGCCAGTCTTTATAGAGTCATGGAAAAGTACAACATGAAAACAGGCCCTTCAGCCCATCTAGTCCATGCTGAACCACTTAAATTACCCACTCCTGTCGACCTGCAATGGGATCATAGCCGTCCATATCCCTACCATCCATGTACCTATCTAAACTTCACTTAAAACACTGAAATCAAGCTTACATACACCATTTGTGCTGGCAGTTCATTCCACACTCACACTACCCTCTGAGTGAAGAAGTTTCCCCTCATGTTCCCCTAAATTTTTCACTCTTCACCTCCAGTTGCAGACCCACCACTCAGTGGAAAAATCCTGTTTGTATTTTCCCTGTCTATACTCCTCACAATCTGTGTACTTCTATCAATTCTCCTCTCAATCTTCTACATTCCAAGAAATGAAGTTCTAACCTATTCAATCTTCCCTTATAAGTCAGGTCCTCCAGTCCTGGCAACATCCTTGTCAATTTCTTTTGTACTCTTTCAACCTTATTTACATCTTTCCTGTAGGTAGATGACCAAAACTACACACAATACTCCAAATTAGGCCCCATCAATGTCACCAGTTTTATACAGATTAAAATCCTAGTGTATTGTGCTGATTTAAGCTGCCGCAGTAGATATCATGGCCTTCGTTACAATTGCTGTTTGAGGCCACTGTTGCAGTCCTGAAGAAAGGTCTCAGACTGAAATGTCAACGGTTGGATCAGTTTCATGGATGCTGCTTGATCTGCTAAGTTCCTCCAACATTTTTGCGTGTTGCTTTGGATTTCCAGCATCTGCACATTTTCTTTGTGCCCACTTTTGCATTCTACCCCTTGTTGTTTCATAGCTCCACCCAGGCTGATACTGCTCGATTTTCTGAGCTCAACTCCTTCACACTCGCATCAGAGCAACCTCACCTCCTTTTACATTTCAACATCTCTTGCCAAAATTAATTCCCATCTTTGGCCACTTTGCAACTGCATCTCCATAATGGCCACGAGAGGGAATTAGTTGGTTTCTGTTGGTGTCATTAATTCAGCTACTTTGCTAAATATATTATATCCATTCAGATAGGCAGCCTTTAGCTTCTCTTTGTATCAGAAAGTACACTCTTGCACCTGTAGGCAGTCACCCTTCCTGACTGTCTCCAGTGATCCATTCCCCATTTTGCCACCCTGTGTTATCACTTTCTCATTAACTCTCAACATTCAAAAAAAGAGAAAAATTAGCTTAATTTGTCACATGTACATCAAAACATACAGTGAAATGTGTCATTTTGTGTCAATGACCATCATGGTCTGAGGATTGTGGTGGGGGGCATCACAGCTCCAGTGCCAACATAGCACGCCCACAACTCACTAATCCTAACCATATGTCTTTGGAATGCGGGAGGGAACCTGAGCGCTTGGAAGAGACCCACATGGTCATGGGGAAAACGTGCAAACTCCTTACAGACAGCAGAAGGAACTGAATCCAGATTGGGTGATCTCTGATGCTGTCCACTTCACGGCGTAATACCCAACTAAAGCCCTAGTTATTTAAATCAATGGCTCCATTATTTTCTTCAAACCCTGTCAGTTCTATAAGGGAAGCCAAACAAATGCCTACACAAGCCCAGTTAATGCATTCACACCAGGAAGCAAGTTTTCAGCAAAACAGAGTGGGGAACCATCCTTTGAAAATGAAACAGCAGCAAAGAGACAAAAAGACCCAGAACACCATTCAGTCCAACCCAAGCAATCCACCCCTGGAGATCTACTTCATAAATCCAAACTCACATGAATTATCTTGATTTTGTTTCAGCTATGACTCTAAATATTCTCCAGTTATCTGTTTGCAGATTTGCACTGTGGCTTTAGGAAGCTGCAGTAACTTCACAACTCGTCTGATGGCGCTGCTGAGCTACTCAGGTTATTTCCAGCCTCGACAGAAATCTGCTTTTCTTGCATCTTTCCCCTGCTCCCCGTCCTCATATTTTTTCCAAGATTGTACTAAAATTGCCAAAGAAACAAAGCAGGAGCCCATGTGCATGAATATAGGTACCAGATTCTGTTGAATAAACTCCACAACATGTGGGTTTGAGCATCTGCAAACTGATTTATCATTTAAGAACACAAGAAATAGGAGCAGGAATAGGCCTGTCAAGCCTGCTCCACCATTCAATAAGATCATGGCTGATCTGACCATTGATTCATCTCCACCCACCTGCCTTTTCTCCTACTTAATTCCACTACTGTGCAAAAATCTAGCTATCTTGTCTTAAATATATTTACTGAGGTAGACCCCACTGCTTCATTGGCCAGAGAATTCCACAGATTCACAACCCTCTGGGAAAAGTAGTTCCTCTTCATCTCCATCCTAAATTGCCTCCCCTGAATCTTGAGGCTATGTTCCCTGGTTTTAGTCTTACCTACCAGTGGAAACACCTTTCCTGCCTCTATCTTATCTATCCCTTTCATGATTTTATATGTTTTAGAATATCTCCTCTCATTCTTCTGAATTTCAGTGAGTACAGTCCCAGGCGACTCAATCTCTCCTCATAGTTTAACCCCCTCATCTCTGGAATCAACCTGGTGAACTCCTCTGTACCTCCTCCAAAGCCAGTGTATCCTTCCTCAAGTAAGGAGACCAGAACAGCACACAGTTCTCCAGGTGCGGCCTCACCAGTACCCTGTACAGTTGCAGCACAACCTCCCTGATCTTAAGTTCAATCCCTCCAGTAATGAAGACCAACATTCCATTTGCCTTCTTGATAGCCTGCTTCACCTGCAAACCAACCTTTTGTAATTCATGCACAGACACTCCCAAGTCCTTCTGCACAGCAGCATGCTGCAATCTTTTACCATTTAAATAATAATCTGTGGATGACTTCACATTTACCAACATTGTACTCCATCTGTCAAGCCCTTGCCCATTCACTTGACCATCTATATCTCTCTGCAGACTCTCCATATCCTCTGCACTATTTGCTTTTCCACTCAATTTAATGTCATCAGCAAACTTAGATACACTGCACTCGGTCCCCTCTTCTCAGCTCTCTTCGGCATGCTAGATGTGCCCTCCACCGTGAAGACCAACACAAAATAGTCATTCAAAGCCTCGGCCATTTCCTCATTACCCAATATCAATTCCCCATTCTCGTCCTCCAAGGGACCTATGTTTAGTTTGGCCACCCTTTTCTGCTCTATGTAATTATAAAAACTTTTACGATCCGTTTTTATATTTTGTGCTAATTTATTTTCATAATCTATCTTCCCTTTCTTAATTGCTCGCTTGGTGGTTCTTTGTTGGCTTATAAACTTTTCCCAGTCTTCCAGTTTCCCGTTTGTTACCACACTGCTAGCCATTCCTTCAGCTGACTGGAACATCTGGAAGTCTTTTTATAAACTCTTACATCTCTCTTCCTTTATTTTCAGTGGGGGGAGAGATAAGGAGCCAGTCATTCCAAACGGAGGTTCATGGAAATTTCTTCTCATGGAGAGTGGTGAATCTCACGAGTTTTCTGCCCTCAGAGTTGTGGAGGATAAATCATTAGAAATATCGAAAGTTTGAAAAATTGGAGGATTTAGGGCTACGGGGCACAGAGGAGGAGTTGAGGCCAGGAGTAGATCAGCTGTGATCATATTGAGAGACAGGAGCAGCTAGAGGGGCCAAGTGGCCTATTCCTGCTCCTATTTCCTTGCATTCTAGACAACAAAGCAAAGCTAACCTTAATAATTTGGTTGTTCCCATGAAATGAACCAGGCATCGTGGCTGTAATCTGCTCCTTAACAGCCTGCAACACACAGAAAATGCTGGTGGAACGCAGCAGGCCAGGCAGCATCTATAGGAAGAAGCAAGTGGACAGTGTTTCTCCCTATAGATGATGCCTGGTCTACTGCATTCCTCCAGCATTTTGTGTGTGTTGCTTGAGTTTCCGGCATCTGCAGATTTCCTCATGTTTCCTTAACAGTCTGTCCAGTTTTAGGAAATTAATTTGGTCAAATTTACACCAGCACTTTTCATAATGATGTGCCCCATCATTTATGCTAGAATGCACAATTCACTGCAAGTCTTAAGTTGGGCATTGTATCCCATATATCACCAAACATCACCCACTTCGTGAAGGCTTCAATTCCTGTGCCAGTTCCCCATTGTCCTCAATTCCCTGATATGTAAAAAGTGTATTTACTTCCTGTGTGAGTACCCCAATAATGACCCAAAGGTGAGCATTCAACTGCACCTCCACCTCATTAAAACTGCCTATTTTCAGTTCTGTAACCTCAGCCAGTGCCAGCCCCTGCCTCTGCTCATTTACAGCAAAAAGGCCTCATGCATACAATTAGACCTTGCTTCTGACAACTTCTCTCATTCATCCTCTATGTCATGACATCTTCAAAACAGAGCCACCCACGTCCCAACTTGCACCTTGGGGACAAGATTACTTAATTCTAACTACTCAATACTTGAATTTTAACATTCTTACTCTCATATTCAAATCTCTCCATCTTTAATTTTCTGCAGCCCCACATCACTCAGATCTTTTGCTCCTCCATTTTTGTTTGGATTCACATCCTGCAATTTAATTGTTCCTCCATAGAGAGCTTCCCCAAACCCCACTCGCTGTTTCCCATGTCCCGAAATCCTCATTGTTTCAGATCTCCTTAAAGCCTACCAGTCTGGTCAGAATGTTGGCCAATCAGCCTACAATCTCTTTATGTGGCTCAGCATTAAACTATCCTCATGTAACGTGGAAGCAGGTTGGTGGGTTTGGTGACTGAGACAGAAGACACAGATTACAAATAAGGATGTTAATCGTTTATCTACAAACAGTAAAAGATTCGGCCAGACGGCTAAGACACCCAAGTTACACAAACTACAAAATGAAATATTGAACTAACAAATACTTGGCTAAGAGTGCACTCAGGCCTTCTGAGTCTGGAGCGTACTTTCCCAGTGGTCGTGACCTCAGTGTGAAGCGCGCCCTGGGAACAAGAAGAGAGGGCAATCCTCTCGCATGTGCTATTGTCATGCCCAGGAGGTGCCTGGAACCAAGCACCAGTGCCATGGCACACAAGGCAACCAATGGGAAAGAGCTGCTGCATCCTTCAAACAGACCAATTGATGACCAGCATGATGGAAGCAGCTTTTGACCAACAAGTAAACTAACCCCCACATAACACACCTGTAAGGTACTTCCCTTGTCAAAAGATGTGAATGTTGATGCTGACACCTGCCTCGCTTCAAGTACTCCCTGCTAACATAATAGTGCAGAAATGACTTATGAGCAGACACTATTTCTTTCTTTTTCAATATTTTTATTGATTTCTTACAAAAAAAATACAGAGTACAGGAGGATGTATATCATATATCTATTACAATATATGTGAATCAAAGTTTCATTACCCCATATTCATGTAAATTAAATTGAGTCATTATATTGAAAAGTAATAATTTTATGATTACACAAAAAAAATCTATACACACTACCGAGAAAAGCTGTTTGGTAAAGAAAGAAAAAGGAAAAAAAATCCTTATCATATAGTAAAACATATTATTAGCCAATATCTGTACTTGATAACAAATCAAAGATTTTGAAAGTAATTCAAAAAAAGGTCCCCACAATGTTAGAAAGTCTTGTCTTGATTCAGAAATTGAACAATGAACCTTCTCTAAATTTCAGCATGGCATATCATCGCTCAGCCATTGAGCATGAGTAAACGGAGCAACATCCTGCCACCTAAGCAACAATGCCCTCTCAGCTATAAGAGAAATCAAAGCCAAAATGTGCAAATCAGGTGTCGCCAAGATAATATCTTTTCCTCCAACAATACCGAATAAGGGTTTGGTTTAAGATTTACGTTAAAAAGCACAGAAAAAGTTTGAAATACTTCTGGACATGCCTGAGCCTTGAAAATTACTGGAAGCAAACACTATTTAATAAATTTATTTGTAGATTCATCAAATTATTTTTAACAGATTTTAAGCTGAAAGACAAATATGACAGTTACATGTGATGAATGAAACAACATTTGATATTTCCAATTGGGTAGCCACAGTGAAATTTCTAGTTCTATAATCTTTTGCCATCTGCCATCAAACTTTATCCAGTGTTTAGCATAGAATTCCCTCCCCCCACCAAACTGAATCTCTTATTCAAATTCACTTGGCACAAAATGACTGAACTCTCAGACATAGTTTCCAACGCAAAAGCAAAACTCTCCTCATCTTTATAAGATATCTAGGTGGTTGTCTTCTACAGTTCAGACTCTTGAAGGCAGAGTGTTTATTAGGCAGACGGCAGATTAGTTTGGAGTCCATGAGGAGCTAGGTCAGTATTATTCATATTATTAGAGATACAACAGGCCCTTCTGTCCAAACGAGCCCGCACTGCCCAATTACACCCTTGTGACCAATTAACCTACTAACCTATAAATCTTTGGAATGTGGGAGGAAACTGGAACAACCAGAGGAAACACACGAGGTCACAGGGAAAATGTATACACTCCTTACAGACTGAGATGGAACTGAACCCGGGCTGCTGACACTGTTATTAGCAATACACTAACTGTTACACAACTGTGCCACTCCAAATATGCTCAGGATATACCCCAAATTGTCACTCCCTTAACTACTACCTTACTGTTTCAGAAGAACTGTCCTGGACACAGAATGCAAGAGCAATTATGAAGAAAGCACAGTAGCGCCTCTACTTCCTTAAAAGCTTGTGGAAGTTAGGCATGACATCTAAGACTTTTGCAGATTCTATAGATGTGTGGTGGAGAGTGTATTGACTGGCTGAATCACATCCTGATATGGAAACACCAATGCTTTTCAACAGTAAATCCTACAAAAGGTATTGGATTTGGCCCAGTACATCACAGGTAAAGCCCTCCAACCTTTGAGCACATCTACATGAAACGCTGTCGTAGGGAAGCAGCATTTATCATCAGAGATCCCCTCCACCAAAATCAGGGTCCCTTCTCACTGCTGCCATCAGGCAGAAGGTACAAGAGACACAGGGTCAAGAGCAGTTACTACCCTTCAACCATCAGGCTCTTAAATAAAAGGAGATAACTACACTCATTTGCCCCATCATTGAAATATTCCCACAATCAAGGCCTCTTTATCTCATGCTCTCATTATTTATTGCTACTTATTCATATTTGTATTTCCTCAATTTGTTGTCTTCTGCACTCTGGTTGATCTTTCATTGATCCTGATACAGTCACTATTCTATATATTTGCTGAGTATACCCGCAAGAAAATGAATCTCAGGGTTGTACGTGATGACATGTATGTACTATGATAATCAAATTTACTTTAAATGTAATATCTAATGGCAAGCTGGATGTTTGAGCAGATGAACAATGCTGTAGTGTTTGACTTCATTGGTTGTCACTTCCCAAGAAGTTAAAAGGTAGGTGACAGACAAACCTCAAAGGAGTTTTTCCATTTATGCAACAAGCAAGGATAAATCTTGATCTGTAAATTATTTAGCCGCTTAGAAGTGGTTTGAGAATAATCAACAGTCACAGTTCATGATGAAAGAAATATCAGCCTCCCGGCAGTGAAGCAGCTAATAGAGGTCGGAGTTTGGAGTTCAATTCCGACGTTATCTGTAAGGAATTCGTACCTCCTCCCCATGAATGTGTGGGTTTCCTCCAGGTGCTCTGGTTTCCTCCCACAGCCCAAAGGCATACCAATCAGTAGGTTAGTCAGCCATTGTGAATTGTCCTGTGATTAGGCTAGGATTAAATCAGTGGGTTGCTGGTGGCACGGCCTGAAGGGCCAAAAAGGTCTTTTCCACACTGCATCTCTAAATAAATTTAAAATAATCTCAATACTCATCATTGGCATTATGATCTAACAACTGCATACAAGATGTGAATTAATAGGGAAGTGTTTATGCGCTATGGTCACTTATGTACACTTCACATTTGATTATGGAGTGGAACAGATGAGAGTACTGCATTGGCTCTGGTCCCGGATTAGCAGTTCCATCAGGTTAATTCTTCCTGTAGTAGATGAGGGAAGCTAACTCTACGTAAAGCTATTCATTAACGCCTTTGCGTTAGCAAAATAACGATGACCTGATTGTTATGAAGATTGTACCATGTCTTGGGCTGTCAACCAGGAAAGACTGTGACACCCTGGGTGCGAGAGAGAAACAGCGAGGTCTATCAGTCTCTTATGTGCCCTCACAGAATGCTGGGAAACACTCTGAAATGCAGTCACTGAGATGAAGCAAACCTGGTAGTGATGTCAATTACGGAATATTGGAAAACATGCTGGAAAGAATTCCCATTTGTTTCCAAAAGCCTTGGCATAAAGTGTTTTACAAGTACATTAGCGGGTATTTTGGGCCTTATTTAATTTCTTTTGCAGAATTTCTTTTACAGTGCAGAATTGTCTCAGTACCAAAGTCTGCTGAGATTCTGGTGACCAAAAGTCTCCAGAGTGCAATTTGAACCCACAACTTAACGACTGAAGAGGCACAAGTGGTAGCTTCAATCTGGTTGTGCCTGGTTGAAACTTACACTTAACAATACTTAATTCTCACACTTGATAAAACTTTGTGCCTTCCATTACACTAGGAAGTTCCTTAAAAAGCTCCTGAAGGCCATTCAGGACAGGTAACGAGAACAAGCAATGGGTGGTGGAGCGGAGATAGGTCTCTACCAAAGGAGTTGTAAGGTGTTCCTTCCCTCTGCTAGCTTGCGGGTCACCCTTGGGAATAAGTAGCACCTGCTAAGCCCTCCGATCAGGGTCACGTGAAGCCCAGGGAACAGGTGGTGGTTGGTCATACGAGCAACTGGTGCATCTCAAAAGTCCTGGTTATGCGACCACTGGCACCAAGCAGACAATCTCTGAAGAGTTTTGATAATGGCTGGGGTCATCCATCTTGTAAAGACACTGCCCAGAAGGCAATAGCAAACCACTTCCATAGAAAAATTTACCAAGGACAATCATAGTCATGGAAAAACCATGATCGTCCATGTCATGTAACAAGGCACACAACAAATGAACAAATGAGAACAGGCTTGCCAAGGAAATATACATGGTGTGGAGATTCTAGAATCCCCATGGTAGGGGAGCCTAGGACAAGAGGGTACAACTTCAGGATTGAAGGGCATTCTTTTGGAACTGAGTTGTGGAGAAATCACTTTAGTCAGAGGGTGGTAAATCTGTGGAAATGGTTGCCACGAGCAGCTGTGGAGGCCAAGTCATTGGGTGTATTTAAGGCAGAGATACATAGGTTCTTGATTAGCCAGGGCATTAACAGATATGGGGTGAAAGCAGGGGAGTAGGGATGACTGGAAGAATTGGATCAGCCCTTGATTGAATGGCGGAACAGACTTGATGGGCCAAATGGCCTACTTCTGCTCCTATATTGTATGGTCTTATGGAGATCCACTGAACCGAGTTCTGGAAAATACCAGTTTTTTTCTGGTACTTGCTGCTGGCTTATAGTCAGATCAAAGTGAAGTTGAACCCTCCAGTTTAGGCCTCGATGCAGTTTTCTGGGATCTGCCATCTTTAGAATGCTTTCAGTGTGCTAGGTCCAGCAGTTTAATTCTGAAGTCTGAAGTGTGTTGTGATTACTGAAGTCAGTGGTCTGTGCACTGGAATAAATTTAGCACCCCCCACCACCACAGAAACTGGATGATTTCAATTCATGTAATTAAATAAATCTAGATTTTTTTAAGATAATTTCACTGGCATGAACACAAGTGATTCTGCAGATGCTGGAAATCCAGAGCAACATACGCAAAACAGCAGAGGAACTCAGAAGGTCAGGTGGCATCTATAAAAAGGGATAAGCAGTCGACATTTTGGGAAGGGTTTTGGCCCAAGACGTCAGCTGTTTATTTCTCTCCATAGATACTGCATGTCCTGCTGAGTTTCTCTGGCATTTTGTGTGTGTCACGCACTAGCACTGCTGACTTACTTACTGACTATTACACCACTGGCATTTAAGGCAGCAATGAAGGTCCTCCATCTCTGTCTGTCCATACAGTTATACACAGATATAAAAGGATATATACACAGATACAATTTTTTTTTTTGATTAGTCAGGGTTGTTGGCCCTGAGTTGAGCCCCCGAACCAGGAGGACCAGTGGACCTCTATCCTGTTTGGCATGGGTGACCCTAACATGAGCCAAAGCATAAAGCCCAGAGTCCAGCCAACATATTGTAGCACTCTGGGTCACTGAGGCACGCGAACCTCCAAACCCTATGACCAGGTCGCAGCCCTCTAGGAGGTGCAGTAGTACGAAACTGGTTTATCGTGCCCTTCAGGGGAAGAAATCTGACATCCTCATTGGGCCTCACCCCTGTCCTGCAGGAAAGATTGTTATCTGCCTCCTCAGTTCAAGGGATCAATAAGAAATATTGACACTATGGTGTCTACATCCCGAGAAAGATTGAACAAAGTGGGTAGGTTCAGCTTATTAATAGTGCTTGGTTAATAGGGAACAGGTGTCTCAGTGTGCACAGCCCCAGAGACTGGGGGTTTGGGTTTCCGTCTCCCTTCTGATACAAGTACAGATTTCTAGGTGGGCACGCAGAGGGAGATGCCATCTCTCAGATGAAGTTAATTTAGGGGTCCATCTGCTCTCCCCAGTGAAGCATTGAAAATCCCAGCACTTCAAAAAAGCATTAGCCATTCTATCTCTCTATCAGCATCAATAAGAATTAGATTACCTAGTCATTATCATATTGATTAGAGAGAGAGAGAGATTAGCTTTATTGGCCATATGTACAATGAGATGTGTTATTTGCTTCAAGTCAAATTGATTGGACGTTGTCACAGAGAAACTGGGGATTCCTACAACAGCAGCTGTATTCAAATGTACAAGACTGAAAAAAAGCTGAATTCATTGTCTTCTGAACAAACAGACGTGTCCAAAGGGACAAGGAAACATGAACCAGCAGCATCGTCTCAGGAACACAGCATCTGATAAGTAGAATTCACATGAAAAATATAAATTAAACATATATTAGTGAAAACATGATTGGAACAAAATCGAAGTCTGCTTTAGTGCAAATTATTCAGAAGTGATCATAGCTGTGAAGGATAACTGACCATAACACTGTATGTAATCACCACCTTGATGCTCAATGTCTACAGTACTGGAATCTCCTCTGGGAGGTGGGAAAGAGCAAAGGACAACAACATGTGTAATCTGAGGTCAGGATGCAGTGAAGTTACCATGGCACACTGAAACCCCCTAATTGTGGGAGCACCTGCAGCCCAAGGCTACACATAGCAACACTTGGCCCACACCGTTCAGATATGGGCTAATGAGTGACAAGTTTCACTGCAAGTTAATTGCACAGTCAGAAGGGCTCTGGTTAATTGTGATGGGCTAATATGTGGTCAACACTTTTTTTTAATCACAAGAGTGCCAGGCTATGAGCATTCCCAACGAGAAAATCATCTGAACACTGGTAATACGTCAACAAATCTCCCCACAAGAACATCTCGAGATTACAGCCGACTACAAGCTCAATCCAAAAGCCACATAAATATTGTGCGTACTAGAGCACATCAAGGGCTAGTGAATCTGTGGTGAATGACTCACCTCTTTTCACTCCTCAAAACCTACAATTACAAGCTAGGAGTGTGATGGAATATTCTCCACTTGCCTGGAAGACTGTAGCAGCAACAACTCTCAAGGAGACTATACTATCCAGCAGAAATCAGCCCATTTAATGGAAAAACCTTCAACCATCCCTGATTATTCACTCCCTCCATTATTAGCACATTGGTATAATACACCATGGTTACTCAAGATTTTTACCCCTCGTGTATATGAAGAATGTAAGTAATACATGGAGCATGTGGGGATCTTCCGATATCCAGGCATTCTTTTGTTCTTTTTTCTTCTTTTTCTTTTTCTTTTCTTCTATAGGGATGTTAGGGGGGAGGGGTTAAGGGGAGGGGGGAAGGGTAGATAATTTTTTTCTCTTTCTGTAATCATTTGAAAACTCAATAAAAAAAACAATTTTTTTTTAAAAAGAATAAAGTCAATTCAGTTCAATTTCCATAGATGCTGCCTGCCCTGCTGTTTGGGTGTGTTGCTGTGAATAGCCAGTTGATATCTTCTTCCCAGGGTCAAAATGCCTCATACTAGAGGTCATGCATTTAAGGTGAGGAGGGAAGTTCAAAGGGTATGAGCAGGGCAAGTTGTTTTTTTTAAAATAACACAGAGTAGTAGATATCTAGAATGCGCTGTCAGGGATAGTGAGGGAGGCAACTACAGTGGAGGCAGCACAGGCACGTGAATGGAGGGATATGACATTGTATAAGCACAAATAACTAGTTTAGATTGGCAGCTAATTACTAGTTTAATTAGTTCAGCATAACATTGTGGGCAGAAGGACTCCTTTCTCAGCAGTTTTTGTTTTTCTGTTCCTACCCCTTGAATATCTAGGCTGAGTAACAGAAAATGCTGGAAATACTCAGCAGGCCAAGCAGCATCTGTGGAGGGGGAATCATACAGTGCTAAGGTTGCAGACTGATGAACATTCAACAGAGGCAGAGTGGGAGTATTCAGTGCAGGTCAATAAAACAGAATGGGACAGAAAAGAACACGAAGAAAAACATAACACAGTTAACTAGAACGGCACCCTCCAGAGAGGAGACGACAAAATACAAGGAACTGAAAAAGGCACGCCGAATAAGATGAAAGACTAATCAAAATGGGAGAAGCTTTCCATAAACAGAACCTGACTTGCAGCTCAGCTTCACACTGAGAGCTCACGTACATTGGAGACACTGGGTAAACTGACACCTAGGACTGTGGATGGTATATTGCAGCAAGGAGACCTTCATCTTCACAACATCCTGCAGCATCTTCTCTCTTCCACAGTGTGGGGGGGGGGGAGGGCGATACAGGGGATAATTATAAATAAAATCGAGATAATTCAATCCATATCAACATTTGCTGTGTCCTCAGAGACAGAAGAGAACCAGACAAGCAGGAAAGATGTTCAAGGGTAAATCGCCTGCAGTAAAACCATCTGCTTGAGACTGTAATCGTGTATGCTCAGCATCAGGCTCTGATGCATAGCCACTCACCTGAAATAATGGTTCTGTTTCTCTCTCGGTGTAAACTCCCGAAACAAAAATAAATCAGAAAATGCTGGAAACACTCAGTAAGTCAGACAGCATCCACAGAGAAGGAAATAGTTATTGTTTCAGGTGAGCAATCCTTCATCGGAGCTTGTCCCACATTTATTCACAACATAGAAAGAGGCCACTTTTAAAGCCCATCAAACCCATAATGACAAGAGATTTGACAGATGCTGGAAATTCAGAGCAACAAATACAAATTGTTGGAGAAACTCAGCAGGTCGGGCAGCATCTATGGTAGGGAATAAAGAGCAAATGTTGGATCAAAACAATGTGAACACCTTACTAATTTCCTCTGTAACTTATCCACTGTACATTTCCATCAACTTCCTGATGCACTATCAATAACTCTGAGACGTGGGTTAAGGTAGGTTTTTATTGGCTGGAAGAAAACACAAGCAGCAAGTGACCATCACACTACATCCTGGAGACTGAGGAAGGGTCTGTGGCTCCAATCGCCTTTATACCGGGGTCTGTGGGAGGAGCCACAGGAGCAGTCAACGGGGTGGGGGGGGGGGGGCGTGTCCAGACAGGTATATGTAGTTCACCACACTTCCCAAATTCCACAAGCCACTGACACTTCAGTGGTAAATGAACTGACGTACCCACCCATTTTTGGGATGTGGAAGGAAATCAGAGTACATTGGCCAATTCTAACCAAACCAATTGCTGCTGCTACTTGTATGGCACGTCCTTCTGGCTCTAATAGTGACTGCTCCAAAAGTCAAAAGGTATGTATTCAATTCTTTATTAGCAATTAGCAAACATACAATCTTGAAGCGATGAAATTCAAGCATGACTAAGCGTAATTGCGCAGTCAACAAAAGATATGACACCCATCAGCCCCCAGCTCCAAACCTCCCAAAACAAAGCACGTAGGGAACTAATCCCCTTTGCTTATATCACACCCCGCACATGTGACTGGTTACCATAAAAAACGTGCAGCACAGAATACAATGCAGATGGAGAGCAGATGCATGACCCCCACACAGAGTATACAGGTGAAACTCTCGTCATCAAGAGGAGAACAAACAACCTTCAGAGAACAGGATCGATCCCATGCTTGAGACATCGATTCTACTAGCTGTGCCAATCCACTGCGTTTCCAGGACAACACAGCAGGAGGCATCTGTGGTGAACTATGTGCCTGTCTGGACATGCCCCCAGCTGACTGCTCCTGTGGCTCCTCCCACAGGCCCCGGTATAAAGGCGATCTGAGGCCTGACACTCGGCCTCAGTCTCCAGGTCATAGTATGATGGACACTCACTCCTGGTTCCTTCTTCCAGTCAATAAAATTGATGCACCATCAATAACTCACACTGAGACGTAAGGCGAGATCTGCGTAATGGGGGACCCATTGGGCGTAATAGGAAAAAAAACCCAGGCACCGTCTGAGGGCCTTGAGAGTGGTGGGAAGAGGGAGTTCTAACAGGGGGCGCATACGTTCGGGATCAGGGCCAATAACCTCGTTTTCCACGACATACCCAAGTATAGCAAGGCAGGTGGTTCCAAACACACACTTGTCCCTGTTATAAGTAAGGTTCAGAGCTGCGGCCACTTGGAGAAATCGTTGGAGGTTGGCGTCGTGATCTGGCCTGTCGTGACCACAGATGGTGATGTTATCCAGATAGGCAAATGTGGCCTGCAGTTGGTACTGGTCCACCATCCGGTCCATTTCCCTCTGGAAGACAGAGACACCATTCGTGACACCGAAAGGGACGCGCAGGAAGTGATAGAGCCTGCCGCCCGCCTCGAAGGCGGTGTAGGGGCGGTCCTCTGGGCAGATGGGGAGCTGGTGATAAGTGGATTTCAGATCTATTGTCGAGTACACCTTGTACTGAGCAATCTGGTTGACCATATCCGCGATGCGGGGTAGGGGGTACGCGTCAAGCTGCGTGAACCTATTGATGGTTTGACTATAGTCCACCACCATCCTATTTTTTTGCCCAGTCCGAACAACAACCACCTGGGCCCTCCAAGGGCTTGAGCTTGGCTCAATGATCCCCTCCCTGAGCAGCTGCTGCACCTCCGACTGAATGAAGGCCCTGTCCCCCGCGCTGTACCTCCTGCTTTTAGTTGCCACAGGCTTACAGTCAGGGGTCAGGTTGGCCAACAGTGGTGGGGGAGGGACCTTGAGAGTGGAGAGGCTGCAAGTGGTATCGGTAGCACTGCTGTCGGCCTGGTTCTGGATGGGATGTGTGTGCCCGTGTGTGTGTGTAGTCAGCAGCGGGGTATGTGAAGAAGTCCCACAAAACTGAGGATTCCTGACAGTGAGTGGTGGGAGGGGCCCGTCGTATGCCATAGTCACACTTTCAAGATGGCTCTGGAAGTCCAGCCCCAATAGCACAGGTGCGCACAGATTAGGCATGACCAGCAGCTCAAAGTTCCGATATTCTGTGCCTTGCACCACCAATGTCTCTACACAACCCGCCCGGATGTCTGTGGACTGCGACCCAGAAGCCAAATGGAACCTCCGACTTACCGGCCGCGTTGCGAGTCCGCAGCGTTGCACTGTGTCCGGGTGAATAAAACTCCCAGTGCTGCCCATGTCAAACAGGCATCTAGTCCTGTGCCCCTCCACCCGGATGTCCATCATGGACCTTGCAAGCTGGTGTGGGGCGCTTTGGTCGAGGGTTACAGTGGCCAGAGTTGAATCGCCGTTGGGGTACCCGGTCAGCATCGGAGGGTCGGGGGCGGGGCATGCTGACGCCGACAAAGATGGCCACCCACATCCGGGCATGCAAGATGGCGGCCCCCACGTTTCACCCGCAGCGCTGCACTCCGCTCGAGGTTGAGACTTACAGACCTTGGCGAAGTGGCCCCGCTTTCCGCAGCTGGAGCAGGTTGCTTCTCGCGCTGGACAGCGTTGTTGAGGGTGTTTTTTATGGCCGCAGAAATAACACACGGGCTTCTGACGGGCCACCGCCGTGGTCAGGGTTGGGGAGCTCGTGGAATCGCGACTGGCAGCAGTGTTGGCGAATTCGCTCCCGGGAGCTGGCGGTGGCGGGGTCTGAGGTGTCCACGGAACCAGCGGGGAATCGCACGACTGGACAGCGTCAGCATTATGCAAAGCAGCTTCTAGAGCGTTGGCCGTCTCTATCGCCGAGCGTAAGGTAAGGTTAGCATTTTCCAGCAGTCGCTGGCGCATGTACACTGACCTCAGTCCCGTCACAAAGGCGTCTCCCACCAGCAGCTCCGCATGCTGTTCTGCTGTGAGCGTCTTGCTGGTCAAGTCTACCTCGTTTCCCCTCTCTGCTGAGGCCCGCGCGACCTTCAGCTGCATTAAAGAGGACATTGCCAAAGCTACGATGCATGCCGTGGACGAGACCGCTCCCTTCCAAGTGGAGTGTGATGCCTCCGATTTTGCTCTGGCTGCTACCCTCAATCAGGAAGGCAGACCAGTAGCATTCTTTTCTCGCACCCTCCAAGGCTCCAAAATTCGGCACTCCGCGGTGGAGAAAGAAGCCCAGGCCATAGTGGCGGCTGTTAGGCACTGGAGGCACTATCTTGCTGGCAAAAGGTTCACCTTGCTGACCGACCAGCGCTCGGTTGCGTTCCTGTTCAGCAACCAACAGCGGGGCAAAATCAAAAATGGTAAGATTTTGCGGTGGAGAATAGAACTCTCCACCTATACCTATGATATCCTGTACCGGCCTGGCAGACTCAATGAGCCCCCTGATGCCCTATCCCGGGGAACATGTGCTAGCACACAGCTCGACCAGCTGTACACCCTTCATGCACAACTTTGCCATCCGGGGGTCACCCAATTTTACCATTTTGTGAAAGCTCGGAACCTGCCATACTCCCTGGAGGACATCAGGACGATGACCAGGGACTGCCAAATTTGCGCTGAGTGCAAACCGCACTTCTACCGTCCTGACACGGCACAACTTGTCAAGGCCACCCGCCCTTTTGAACGACTGAGTGTTGACTTTAAGGGCCCCCTTCCCTCCACTGACCGCAATGTCTATTTTCTCAGTGTTATCGACGAGTACTCACGGTTCCCCTTTGCCATCCCCTGCCCCGACACCACTGCCACGTCCGTCATAAACGCCCTGCGCCAGCTCTTCACTCTGTTCGGGTATCCCTGCTATATCCACAGCGATAGAGGGTCCTCCTTTATGAGTGAGGAGCTGCGCCAGTACTTGCTAGCTAGGGGCATTGCTACCAGTCGGACCACGAGTTATAATCCCCGGGGTAATGGCCAGGTGGAGCGGGAGAATGCCACAGTGTGGAAGGCCACACTTTTAGCCCTTAAGTCAAAAGGGTTGCCGGTCTCTCGATGGCAGGAGGTCCTCCCTGAGGCACTGCACTCTATCCGCTCTCTGTTATGTACGTCCACCAATGCCACCCCTCATGAATGCCTATTCTCTTTTCCCAGGAAGTCTGTCACTGGGACCTCCCTACCAGTTTGGCTGACGTCCCCAGGGCCAGTGCTGCTCCGGAAACATGTGAGGAGCAATAAATACTCCCCGCTGGTAGAGAGGGTTCACCTTCTACATGCGAACCCCCAGTATGCCTACGTGGTCTTACCTGATGGGCAGGAGGACATGGTCTCCATCCACGACCTGGCACCCGCAGGTGCAGCAGACCACTACCCTAAAGGCTCTCTGGTAACTATGAACCCTGCACCAGAGGTGACACCGTACTCACCAGGCCCTACACAGACTCCTCACGACACTTGTATACCGGGCGTTTCGTACGCATTTATACCAGGCGCCTCGCACATGCGTGAGGGATCACCGGCGCCTAGTGGGCAGGAACAAGTGCAACCTCCGTCCCCTGTGCAATCACCAATGTCGTCGGCATCCATGCGATCACAGCCGGTGCTACGTAGATCGCAGCGACAGATTCGACCACCTGACAGACTCGACTTGTAAGAAACTTCGCCACATGGGGACTCTTTCAAACAAAGGGGGGGTGAACGTGGTGAACTATGTGCCTGTCTGGACACGCCCCCTGCTGACTGCTCCTGCTGACTGACTCCTCCCACAGGCCCCTGTATAAAGGCGATCTGAGGCCTGATGCTCAGCCTCAGTCTCCAGGTCATAGTATGATGGACACTCACTCCTGGTTCCTTCTTCCAGTCAATAAAAGCTGATATCTCGCCTTACGTCTCAGTGTGAGTTATTGATGGTGCATCAGCATCATGGGTCAGTCTCTAGACTTGCTCCAGCATCTTTCAGCTCAAAAAAACATTTCTCCAGGCAGCCAAAGCACATGTGGGCAGGAGAAAGGAGAAGCCCCCGAAGCAAGAATCAGGAATAGGGAAATGAACGAGAAGGAAGAGTAAATCTCAGCAAAATAGCACCTGGCAGAGGGAGGACTGAGGTTAATAAGAAAGGATGGTCTGAGAGAGGGGAGGGCCGAGTGATGAGAGAGGATGGTCTGAGAGAGGGGAGGACCGAGTGATGAGAGAGGATGGTCTGAGAGAGGGGAGGACCGAGTGATGAGAGAGGATGGTCTGAGAGAGGGGAGGACCGAGTGATGAGAGAGGATGGTCTGAGAGAGGGGAGGGCCAAGTGAGAGAGGTTGGTCTGAGAGAGGGGAGGGCCGAGTTATGAGAGAGGATGGTCTGAGAGAGGGGAGGGCCGAGTGATGAGAGAGGATGGTCTGAGAGAGGGGAGGGCCAAGTGAGAGAGGTTGGTCTGAGAGAGGGGAGGGCCGAGTTATGAGAGAGGATGGTCTGAGAGAGGGGAGGGCCGAGTGATGAGAGAGGATGGTCTGAGAGAGGGGAGGGCCGAGTGATGAGAGAGGATGGTCTGAGAGAGGGGAGGGCCGAGTGATGAGAGAGGATGGTCTGAGAGAGGGGAGGGCCGAGTGATGAGAGAGGATGGTCTGAGAGAGGGGAGGGCCGAGTGATGAGAGAGGATGGTCTGAGAGAGGGGAGGGCCGAGTGATGAGAGAGGATGGTCTGAGAGAGGGGAGGGCCGAGTGAGAGAGGATGGTCTGAGAGAGGAGAGGACCGAGTGATGAGAGAGGATGGTCTGAGAGAGGGGAGGGTCGAGTGATGAGAGAGGGGAGAGACGAGTGATGAGAGAGGGGAGGACCGAGTGATGAGAGAGGATGGTCTGAGAGAGGGGAGGGCCAAGTGAGAGAGGATGGTCTGAGAGAGGGGAGGGCCGAGTGATGAGAGAGGATGGTCTGAGAGAGGGGAGGGCCGAGTGATGAGAGAGGATGGTCTGAGAGAGGGGAGGGCCGAGTGATGAGAGAGGATGGTCTGAGAGAGGGGAGGGCCGAGTGATGAGAGAGGATGGTCTGAGAGAGGGGAGGGCCGAGTGATGAGAGAGGATGGTCTGAGAGAGGGGAGGGCCGAGTGATGAGAGAGGATGGTCTGAGAGAGGGGAGGGCCGAGTGATGAGAGAGGATGGTCTGAGAGAGGGGAGGGCCGAGTGATGAGAGAGGATGGTCTGAGAGAGGGGAGGGCCGAGTGATGAGAGAGGATGGTCTGAGAGAGGGGAGGGCCGAGTGATGAGAGAGGGGAGGGCCGAGTGATGAGAGAGGATGGTCTGAGAGAGGGGAGGGCCGAGTGATGAGAGAGGGGAGGGCCGAGTGATGAGAGAGGATGGTCTGAGAGAGGGGAGGACCGAGTGATGAGAGAGGATGGTCTGAGAGAGGGGAGGGCCGAGTGATGAGAGAGGATGGTCTGAGAGAGGGGAGGGCCGAGTGATGAGAGAGGGGAGGGCCGAGTGATGAGAGAGGATGGTCTGAGAGAGGGGAGGGCCGAGTGATGAGAGAGGGGAGGGCCGAGTGATGAGAGAGGATGGTCTGAGAGAGGGGAGGACCGAGTGATGAGAGAGGATGGTCTGAGAGAGGGGAGGGCCGAGTGATGAGAGAGGTTGGTCTGAGAGAGGGGAGGGCCGAGTGATGAGAGAGGATGGTCTGAGAGAGGGGAGGGCCGAGTGATGAGAGAGGATGGTCTGAGAGAGGGGAGGGCCGAGTGATGAGAGAGGATGGTCTGAGAGAGGGGAGGGCCGAGTGATGAGAGAGGATGGTCTGAGAGAGGGGAGGGCCGAGTGATGAGAGAGGATGGTCTGAGAGAGGGGAGGGCCGAGTGATGAGAGAGGATGGTCTGAGAGAGGGGAGGGCCGAGTGATGAGAGAGGATGGTCTGAGAGAGGGGAGGGCCGAGTGATGAGAGAGGATGGTCTGAGAGAGGGGAGGGCCGAGTGATGAGAGAGGATGGTCTGAGAGAGGGGAGGGCCGAGTGATGAGAGAGGATGGTCTGAGAGAGGGGAGGGCCGAGTGATGAGAGAGGATGGTCTGAGAGAGGGGAGGGCCGAGTGATGAGAGAGGATGGTCTGAGAGAGGGGAGGGCCGAGTGATGAGAGAGGGGAGGGCCGAGTGATGAGAGAGGATGGTCTGAGAGAGGGGAGGGCCGAGTGATGAGAGAGGGGAGGGCCGAGTGATGAGAGAGGATGGTCTGAGAGAGGGGAGGACCGAGTGATGAGAGAGGATGGTCTGAGAGAGGGGAGGGCCGAGTGATGAGAGAGGTTGGTCTGAGAGAGGGGAGGGCCGAGTGATGAGAGAGGATGGTCTGAGAGAGGGGAGGGCCGAGTGAGAGAAAGGATGGTCTGAGAGAGGGGAGGGCCGAGTGATGACAGAGGATGGTTTGAGAGAGGGGAGGGCCGAGTGACAGAAAGGACGGTCTGAGAGAGGGGAGGGCCGAGTGATGAGAGAGGATGGTCTGAGAGAGGGGAGGGCCGAGTGACAGAAAGGACGGTCTGAGAGAGGGGAGGGCCGAGTGACAGAAAGGATGGTCTGAGAGAGGGGAGGGCCAAGTGATGAGAGAGGACGGTCTGAGAGAGGGGAGGGCCGAGTGAGAGAAAGGACAGTCTGAGAGAGGGGAGGGCCGAGTGATGAGAGAGGACGGTCTGAGAGAGGGGAGGGACGAGTGATGAGAGAGGGGAGGACCGAGTGATGAGAGAGGACGGTCTGAGAGAGGGGAGGGCCGAGTGATGAGAGAGGATGGTCTGAGAGAGGGGAGGGCCGAGTGACAGAAAGGACGGTCTGAGAGAGGGGAGGGCCGAGTGACAGAAAGGATGGTCTGAGAGAGGGGAGGGCCAAGTGATGAGAGAGGACGGTCTGAGAGAGGGGAGGGCCGAGTGAGAGAAAGGACGGTCTGAGAGAGGGGAGGGCCGAGTGATGAGAGAGGACGGTCTGAGAGAGGGGAGGGCCGAGTGAGAGAAAGGATGGTCTGAGAGAGGGGAGGGCCGAGTGAGAGAAAGGATGGTCTGAGAGAGGGGAGGGCCGAGTGAGAGAAAGGATGGTCTGAGAGAGGGGAGGGCCAAGTGATGAGAGAGGACGGTCTGAGAGAGGGGAGGGCCGAGTGAGAGAAAGGGAGTATAAGGAACTGAAAGAGCCAGGGCAAAAATAAGAGGAAGAGAGAAAAAGAAAAAGGTAATTTTTTAATTTTACATTCATAATTATCTCTATGAAATTTTCCAAATTGAAGAAAACAGATTCTGCAGCTGCATTGCTTACTGCCAGCTCTGACCTAGGTATTGGGAATTAACAGGCAGAGAAGGTCACCGGGCATCACTGACACCGAACCATTCCCTCACTCACTTCCTTCTGTGGAGGCCGAGGAAAGGGCTGAGGAGCTGGAAATGCATTCTGGAAGGCAATCCAGGGTGCTTATTGCCCAGGGCAGGCACAAAGGGCTGAGGAGCTGCAGGTTCCTGTCACACCTACCCAGACGGCAGCTTCCTGCTCCGCAGCACTCTCCGGTTCAGTGAGGGAAGGTCAGGGTCCACTGCCACTCTGCCTCAGAGTGCTTCCATGTCAGACAATTACAACACTAGGGCAGCAGTAGCCTTGAGTGTAGTTTAGATGAACGCTGCCTGTGCAAGCTCTTCACAAAGGCCAGTTAGGTGATGGGACTGGAGACCATCCATTCTGAATTCAGTAGGACCTGGGGTGACAAACACTCCCCCAGCAGATTCAATGTCCGGCAGCAGAAAGACCCTGGACTGAGGTCCTTCTCCAGAGCGGACAGCCCCTCCACCTGTACCGTACAGGACACCTGCCGGATTGGGCACCTGGCTTTAAATCTCTGCAGGTTTGAACTCTACAGACTTCTACACAGGAAGCATTGAGATTTTCTCCTTCTCAAAGGTCCCAGCTGCAGGGCCTGGCCATCATCAGTGTGGAAATGAGGGAGAAGATCAGAAACACACAGTCAGACATCCAGAGCGACAGGAAATGACACAGAGAAGTGGCGGTCAAACGATGCTCCGTCCTTGCAACCTAATTTCTAGGCCGGAGCCTCTGTCCAATCTCATCCCAACAGCCACGTGTCCTTCCTGGGTTCTTCTCTCGTGGTTCCACCTTTCCCAATCTTTGTGTATCAGTCATATGATGGACCCCAGTGGCCTATGTCCTCAATGGGGTCAAATGAAAAATGTTCAAGGTAGACAAAACCACCAACCTCAGCAATTCCAAGCCATCTGGGATAATAATGGCCACCCACACCAATATCTCAGGGCACCCGGTGAGGGGGTCTGGGGAAGGGGCATCGCACACAGAGGGAGACAAAATTAGATTTGCCACCTTCAATGGCAAATGTACCTTCTAAAAGGGACTGAAGTATTTTTTACTTCAGTAAATGAAAGTATAAAATTACGACTCAAGTGATTAAAGTCAGATTCCTGTTCATAATTTATTGAAAGGCCTTGCCAAACAAGAAGAAAAAAACCCAACAAATTTTAGTTGAGACTTGATAACCTCCAAATGTAGGTTTAAAAACAAAACAAGGAAAATGAATCAGCTGTTTCTTCAGCAACTCGATAGACAACAGGATGTTGCAGGCCGCCAGCTTTGCACATCCTGTTAATAAATGACCTTCCTTAGTAACCTGTCGAATGGAACAAGGAGCCCCAGTACTGCCTCAGGAGAAATTCTCTAAGGGGATATTAAAAGCAACCAACAGGTGTGATTGCACCACTGGGAGGGATGGTAGTGTTTGACAATTATAGCTGGGGCACAAGGGATATAGAAACCTACTATCCTATATTGCCCTCTTTCATTCACAGGGTTTGGATGTCACTGACAATACACTCCTACAAGAGGACCACAATCTTGTCACGGTTTGAAAGCTTGTGTGCCTTAAGTCAGAAGGCATAGGATCCAGGGAAGTTTAACCAGGTGGATTCAGAATTGGCTTGCCTGCAAAAAGCAGAGGGTTGTGGTGGAGGAAGTACATTCAGATTGGAGGGTTGTGACTTGTGGTGTCCCACAAGGATCGGTTCTGGGACCTCTACTTTTTGTGCTTTTCATTAACGACCTGGATGTGGGGGTGGAAGGGTGGGTTGGCAAGTTTGGAAAAGGTACAGAGGAGATTTACCAGGATGCTGCCTGCTTTAGAGAGTATGCATTATGATCAGAGATTAAGGGAGCTAGGGCTTTACTCTCTGGAGAGAAGGAGGATGAGAAGAGACATGATAGAGGTGTACAAGATATTAAGAGGAATAGACAGAGTGGACAGCCAGTGCCTCTTCCCCAGGGCACCACTGCTCAATACGAGAGGACATGGCTTTAAGGTAAGGGGTGGAAAGTTCAAGGCGGACACTAGAGGGAAGTTTTTTACTCAGAGAGTGGTTGGTACGTGGAATGCACTGCCTGAGTCAGTGGTGGAGGCAGATACACTAGTGAAATTTAAGAGACTACTAGACAGGTATATGGAGGAATTTAAGGTGGGGGGTTATATGGGAGGCAGGGTTTGAGGGTCAGCACAACATTGTGGGCCAAAGGGCCTGTACTGTGCTGTACTGTTCTACGTAATGACCCGCAGAGCTATGTTGGCTGGAGTCAGGGCTTTATGTTTTGCCTCTTGGTAGGGTCACCCATGCCAAACAGGTCAAAGGGTAGAGACTCAGCAGTCCACCGCTCTAGATTCAGGGGTTCAGCTTAGGGCTAACAACCCTGGCTGATAAAACAAATCTGATGCAGCACCTGCCACAACTGTGAGCGATGGTATTCCTGAGTCTCCACCTGGAACTTGCATGACTGACAGGAGTGAAAACTGACACGATAACGGGAGCCCTGAACACCACCCGAGATGGAGGACCTTCACTGCTGTCCCAAACGTCAGCTTCATGACAGGCAGGAGGTGAGAAAACACCACAGGAATGAGGAGCCGTTGAGAAGTCAACCACATTGCTGTATCATCATCTAGGCATGAGAGTTATACAACCAGATGAAGGATGAATCATCTGGGATTTTATAACAAATCACTCATTGCTGCTAATGAACCTATCCAATTTTTAAATTCATGCAATTATTTGATTTCAAGTTTCCCAACTGCTGTGGTGGGATTCACTCATGCCTCATGTTTACTGGCTTGGATACTAGTCTGGTAAATTAGCTACTTCCATAGCATATTTATAATCAGATTAGTACAGGATAGAGGGCTGTTGTGGCTGTGCTGCTTCTTCAAAGGAAGTCTCTAAAGTTAGTCCCACTCCCTGCTCCACTTCTGTAAATATTTTTTCCTAAGCATATACCCAACACACTTTCAAAAGTGAACTTGCTCACACCATCCAATCAACCAGTGAATTCCAGATCATAATATATTGCATTTATTAAAAAATCTCTATAGTTCTTTTCCATATTATATTAAGGCAAGGACCCTTTGCTTAACAAATCACCCTCGAAATCAAAATTTCTCAAAAATCAAAACTTCTTCACCAAAGGGGATTCGCCTATTTTTGAGTTCAGTGTGAACAACCAACATAAAATGAATCAATTAAATTTAGATAGTTGTTATCCAATTGAGTGCAGTGTTATAAGCTTGAAGCAGCAACACTTCCTTCAAGTCCGAGTTCCTGGGTGTCAACATCTCTGAAGATCTATCCTGGGCCAAACATATGGATGCAATTACGAAGAAGGCACACACTGGCTATATGTCATTAGTGGTTTGAGGAGGTCTGGTACGTCACAAAAGGCTGTAGCAAATTCTTACTGATGTACAAAGAGAACATTCTAACTGGTTGCATCATCACCCGGTATGGACGTGCCAACGCACAGGATCAGAGAAAGCTGAGATGGTTGTAAGCTCAGCCATTGGCCTTCCCACCATTGAGAACATCTTCAAAAGGCAATGCCTCAAAAAGGTGGCATCTGCCATTAAGAACTCCCACCACCCTAGACATGCCCTCTTCTCATTCCTGTCATCAGAGATGAGGTTATAGGAATCTGAAGGCACAAAAATCGGTGTTTTAGGAACAGCATCTTTCCCTCCAGCATCTGATTTTGAATGGACATTGAACACCATCTCACTACTTTTGCTCTCCCTTTGCACTATGTATCATATTGTAAGTTATGGTATAATTTGTGTATTGCACTGTACTGCTGCAAATCAACAAATTTCACCACATAAATCTGTGATAATTAACCTGATTCTGATACCTCAGACCATGCAGCATTGGGGCCTGGTCTGCCCCACGAATGCTAAAGCAGGACAAGCGAATAGAATCAATCGTCAGGAAATACCTCCCACCTTCAATTGGTTAAAGATTGTTTAATGTCGTTTCCAGCACACAGGTATAAAGGAAAATGAAATAATTGTAACTCCAGATCCAACGCAGCACAAAAAAAGCACAATAAAGGTAAAGAACACAATTATTTTAAAAAACAGTAAGTATAAATACACAGAACAGCTTATATACATAGATTAAGTAACACACACAAAATGCTGGTGGAACGCAGCAGGCAAGGCAGCATCTATAGGGAGAAGTAGAGTCGACGTTTCAGGCTGAGACCCTTCGTCAGGACTAACTGAAAGAGATAGTAAGAGATTTGAAAGTAGGAGGGGAGATCCAAAATGATAGGAGAAGACAGGAGGGGGAGGGATGAAGCTAACAGCTGGTAGTTGATTGGCAAAAGGGATTGGCAAAGCATCAATAAAGACACAGACTGGCAGTACTCCAAAGACTACTCCTTCACCTGGTAATTCAGCATACCACAGGCTCTCTCTCTCTCCCTAATAAGGGAAAAAGTGGTGTCTCCATTTCACAGTGAGAGGGAGACTTAACAAACACTCGCTGATTTACGATGTTAGAAGCCTGTTGCGTCGGTCTCTGCCCAAAGAACTTGGGCCTCTGGGCACACAGACAGAGATCTTCCGTCTCCCATGACACACCGATTTCCTGCAGAGGCACCGACCTCAAGTCGGCCTGAAATCCCGAAACCCAGAAGGCAAGCTGATCCTCTAGGCCTCATGTTACTGATTTTTTTGTGCATGGGTGGTCTTTGTCCTCTCGATGCCCAAGATAAGGTTTCAACTGCGTGCTTTGAGAGCTGTTCCGGCTCCAGGGAGCACACCTCTGCATTCAGCCAGGGCTTCTGGTTAGGCCGTGAGATAACCATTCTTGAGTTACCAACATTGTCTACACACTTACAGATTTACCCGATGACTGACGAGGCATTTTCCTTGAGGGCTGTGTCTTCTCTGTTTCTAGTGGCCTCCTTCAACATCTGCTCAAAACAGTGCTGGAGCATAGAGATCACCTCCTTACACCACACAGTAATGGTCCTCTTGATTGGTTTCTCCATTTTCAGCAGTGGCCAGTATGCTGGAATTGACTTTATAGATTTGTGGTCAGAGAGGCCAAGATGAGATCTGGGATTCTTTTGTAAGTACAGCATTTATTTATATAAACATGGTTCACTCTGTTTGTTCTCTTAGTAGCCATGGTGACGTGTTGGTGGAATTTGGGTAAAATGTCCCACAGGTTAACATGAGTGAAGTCTCCTGCAATTATGAAGAGACCATCTAGGTACTTGTCTTATAGAGACCCGGTGATACTGTGAAGCTCTCCCAGTGCATCCTTGGCGTCAGCGCTTGGGCAGATGAAGACATTGGTGATGAACACAACAGTAAACTCCCTGAGCAAGTAATGTGGCATTTAATTGTAAGATGGTCAATTGTCCCAAAACAGTTTCTGCTAACTACAGATGAGTTTGTACACCCAATTTTGTCAATGTACAAATTAAAATTTGTGATTAATAAGGAAGTCAATCCCTGGTGGCCAGTTTTATGAGGAGGAGGAGTGTGAAATGACAAACTTTGAGCTGGAAACTGAAACACTGCCCAGCGTTAAACAAGACCCCAGGTATTCAGCCTAGTGTCTCGGAAATGAAACCTTCACGCTTCTTAATCAGTGTTAGAACACCTAAGCACAGAAGCAGGCCCCTGAGCCAACTTAGTCTGTGCTGAACTATTACTCTGCAAGTCCCAATAGACCTGCACCTGGATCATAGTCTTCCCATCCAGGTACTTATCCAAACATTTCAAATGTGCATCCATCACTTCCAGAGGCAACTCATTCCACACTCTCACCACACTAGAGTCAATCTGATCTTCTTTGTGTCCTTTCACACTTAACCCATGACCTTTAGTTCTAGTTTCACCCAGTCTCAGTGGGAAAGGCCTGCTTGCATTTATTCCATCCATTCCTCTCATATTTCTCTTTCTGCAACAAACCTTCTGCAGGGGGATCGCTGTGGGTCCAGCAGCGTCTGTGGTGGGAAAGGAATCGTTGACATTTTGTACCGAAACCCTGCACACTGGATGTTTCCACCTGAAACATCAACAATTCCTTTCCTGCCACAGAAGCTGCTCGACCGTCTGAGTTCCCCCAGGTAACTGTTGCTCCAGACTCCAGTACCTGCATTCTCTTCTGTGTTTCATCCCGTTCCAGCCCAACTCGAGGAATCACAAACACAATTTACCAAAGTTCCTGCTTTGCTTGGGCCACGGTCGCGGTGGTGACTGTGAAGGGTCACCAGCACCAGAGTAACAGCAACCACAGGAAACCTGAGCGTGTTTTTGTTAAGAGCAAAGAGTCGTGTGTGGCCAGAGCAGGAGAACTGCGATTTGTCTAATGTGCTGAGTGCAGGTCGTAAGCAGAGCTCTGAGGATTTCAATATAGGGCCATCTTTAATTCCCTTGGACTGCTACCTGGAGTCACTCACATATACAAAGGACAGGCTCACATGCTCCTCCCACACACACACACGATTAGCTTTGTCACATGTATATTGATATAATCCAAACATACAGTGAAATGCATCATTTGTGTCAAATCAAATCAACAAGAATTATGCTAGACAGCCCATAAATGTCACCACACTTCCAGTGCCAACACAACATATCCACAACTCACTGACCTTAACCTGTACGTCTTTGGAATGTGGAAGGAAACTGGAGCACTGAGAGGAAATCCACATGGTCACGGCGAGTACGTACAAACTCCTTACAGACATTGGCGGGAATTAAGCTACAGTTGGTGATCATTGCTGCTGTAATAGTGTTAAGCTAGCTGCTATGCTATCATGCCACACATGTACACAAACACACAATAGACACACAAACCATAGATAAATGTTCAACACACACACACACACACACACACACACACACACACACACACACGCACACACACGCACACACACACTCTCTCTCTCTCTCTCAAAAACAGATGAAAGTGGATAAAGTCCACACCCTTGCTGCACTGCCACGGCGATATCTTAAGGACATCACTGGTTATCAAGCTCTGGGATGATCATAAGTCACACATGGTAACATATTATTTTTTTAAATTCAGAGATACTGTAGTAATAGGCCCAATTACGCACATGACACAATAAACTGTACATCTTTGGAAAGTGGGAGGAAACCGGAGCACCACCCTGCACATGGTAAGAACCTACAAACCATTACAGACAGTGACGGGAATTAAACCTGGATCTATGGCACTGTAATAGCATTATGCTAACAGCTACACTACCTTGCCACCCCTAAATAACACACTCTATATTTTTTTTGTGTTGCGTATCTCAGTCAGTTGCCGCTTTTTAAATCAGCACAAGCAGGACTAATGGGATTAAGGGATTGAAGCCGGTGCCCTCGGGAGTTGGTGATCTTTCAATGACACGGTGCACTCTCTGGGTCATTATGTACTTCAGCAATTACACCATTTTTCAGTTTATATCAATGAATGAGCACAAGTGTTAGTCTGGGCTGCAATTTGGTGAATCGATGACCCCAGTCTTCATGGGTAGCCCCATAAACTCACATCAGAGCAGTAAACAAGTACCACACTAAACTAGGAATTATATACACTGTTATCCATGAGCAGGTCCGATTCACGTCAGGAGGACTCCAGCCTCACTGAAATCAGGAATGCCGACCTCAACTACTTCAACAAGGTCCCAGTGCTCAGCAAGCAGCGAGGTCAGGTTCCCAATATTGACCACTGTCCCCTGACCCCCACAGAGAGTCACACAGCATGGAAATGGGTTGGTCAGCCCAACTCCTCCATGTCGATCATGTTGCCCAGCAAGCCAGTCTCATCTGCTTACATTTAGCCTATAGCCCTTTAGCTCTCTCCCAAACATACCTTGTTGGCTCTTAAATTTCACTATTGTCTCTTCTTCAGCCAACAATTCTGGCAGCTCTTTCCAAATACCCACTACCTACTGAGTGAAGAAACTGTCCTTTTAAAATCTTCAACTTCCGATCTTCAACCTGTGCTCTCTTGTTTATAACACCTCCTTTCACCCTGCCAATGCCCCTCATGATCTTATGTAGCTCTATCAGGTCTTTCCCTCTTTCTGAGAAAATTCTGTTGTGGTTGTCAGGCCTGTGCAAAGAAACAAATACGTAATGTTTTCCACCATCAAACAGTTCAACTGTTCTCACTGTTTGGGCCATAAACTGTACAACTGTTGGGATACTGGGACAGGGTAAAGCCAAAATGATTGGTTGGCTAAGAGGAGGAGACAGATGGTTCGAGAATCTGACTAGTTTGCAAAGCAAGTTACAGAAGTGGAAATGTAACCATCAACCTCTCCCATCCAAGTTAGAGTACCTATCATGTAGTGTGCTAGTTGGTTCCTGATAAACACATGAGCTTGAAACATGAGGGGCACAGATAGGGTTAATGCAATAAGGCTTCTTCCCCTGAAGTTGAGTGCAATTAGAACTAGAGGTCATAGGTTAAGAGTGAAAGGTGAAATATTTCTGGAGAATCTGAGGGGGGCAAGTGTGGAACGAGCTGCCGGGGATGTGGTGGATAGGGGCTCAATTGCAACATTTAAGAGAAGTTTGCATAAGTACATGGGCGCGATGGATAATGAAGGCTGTGGTAAAGGTGCAGTTTGATGGGATTAAGCAGAATAGTTCGGTATGGACTAGATAGGCTGAAGGGCTAATATTTGGTCTGCAGTGCTCTATGACTTCATGACTGATGTCCCAAATGGATCCTGGCTAGGCATCTCGTAATGTCCATGGGGATGGGTAGCTATGGAGGAGAGCCAGTGGATTGGAGAAAGAGCAGAGCTCTTGAAAGCAGGAGTTTGGAGCAGTTATTCATCCCACTGGTCACATGAATTACTATTTCCACCTATAAGCGCTGTTTCAGTACAAGCGGTTTATGCAGGAAAACTGCAAATTACTGGGCTATCTTTCTATCCTCTAATGAAGGCTTCCTGTTGTAAAGGTTGAAAGAGAGCTAATTGTAAGGAGGAAGGAAGGAAAGGGATTGGGTCCACGGCATTCTAAGGGGGAGGGCAGGGTGTGCAACCAGAAATCTTGGTACATATTGGGACCATGACAGAGGTAGGCAGATTGAGGAGATCCTGAAGAGGGAATTTAGGGAGCTAGGTAGAAAGCTGAAAGGCAGGACTCCAAGGTAGTAATCTCCGGATTGCAGCCTGTGTCACATGCCAGTGAGGGTAAGAACAGGGTGATTTGGTAGAAGAACGTGTGGCTGATGAAGTGGTGAAGGGGGCAGGGTTTCAGATTTCTTGATCACTGGGATCCCTTCTGGGGAAGGTCTGACTTGTCCAAAAGGGGCATGTTACACTTGAACCCAGGGTGAACACTATCCTTGTGGGCAGGTTTGCTAGTACTGTTTGGGAGGGTTTAAACTAATTTGGCATAGGAGTGGGATAGGGCTGAGGATGGGGCAGTTGGTATATAAGCAGAGGCAGCGTGGATTGAGAATGTTAGAAAGACCAGGCAGATGATAGGGCAAGATTGCAGTCAGTGGGATGAGTTGCAGTGTAACAGTGGAACAAAATCGAAAAGGGTGACAAATACTGAACTGAAGGTGTTATATTTGAATACGTGCAAAATCCGAAATAAGGTTCATGACCTTGTAGAGCAGTTATAGATTGGCAGGTATGATGCTGTGGGCATCTCCGTGTCATGGCTGAAACTAGATTATAGCTGGGAGCTAAACATCCATGGATATACTTTGCATGGAAAGGACAGGCAGGTAGGCAAAGGGGGTGGGCTGGCTCTGTTGATAAAAAATTAAATCAAATCCTTAGAAAGAGGTGACACAGGATTGAAAGATGTAGAATTGTTGTAAGGAACTGCAGTGTAAAAGGACCCTGATGCGATTTATATACAGGCCTCTGGACAGTAGCCAGGATGTGGGCTACAAAGTACAATGGAAGATAGAAAATGGATGTCAAAAGGGCAATGGGAGATTTCAATAGGCAGGTAGATTAGGAAAATCACGTTGGTGCTGCTTTTAGATCCCAAGAAAAAGAATTTGTAGAATGCCTATGAGAATGCTTTTTAGAGCAGCTTGTGGTTGAGCTCACAAAAGGAAAGACAATTCTAGACTAGGTGCTATACAATGAACCAGATTTGATTAAGGTAAAGGAGCCCTTATGAGGCAGCGATCATAATATGATAGAATTCACCCTACAATTTGAGAGTGAGAAGCAAAAGTCAAATTGTGGTGAACTACATATACCTGTCTGGACACGCCCCCTGCTGACTGCTCCTGTGGCTCCTCCCACAGACCCCTGTATAAAGACAATCGAGGCCTGAGCCCGGCCTCTCAGTCTCCAGGATGTAGTATGGTGGTCACTCACTGCTTGTTCCTTCTTCCAGTCAATAAAAGCTGATATCTCGCCTTGACATCTCAGAGTGAGTTATTGATGGTGCATCACAAATATATCAGTATCACAGTGGAGTAAAGGGAATTATAGAGGCACGAGAGAGCTGCTGGCCAAAGTTGATTGAAAGGAGATGCTAGCAGGGATGATGGCAAAGCAACAATGGCCGGAGTTTCTGGGGTTAATAAAAAGGTGCTAGGTAGATACATCACAAAGAAGTATTGTGAGAAATGGAGGATGCGCAATTGTGGCAGAATATGGAAGTCAAAGACAGCAAAAAAGCAAAGAGAGGATGTATAATAGAGCAAAGATTAGTGGGAAGCTAGAGGATTGGGAAGCTTTTAAAAATCCACAGAAGACTACGAAACACCCATAAGGAGGGAAAAGGTGTAATATGAAAGTAAGCTAGCCAATAATATCAAAGTGGATAACTCATGCGTTTCTTTTCAGATATAAAGAATAAAAGAGAGGCAAGAGTAGATATCAGACCACTGGTAAATGATGATGGAGAGGTAGCAACAGGGAAGAAGGAAATAGCAGACAAACTGAACAAGTATTTTGCATCAGACTTCACTGTGGAAGACACTAGCAGTATGCCGGAAGTTTGAGAGTGTTTGGGAGCAAAAGTGAGTACAGTTGTTTTGGCTTGGGAAAAAGTGCTTGGGAAACTGAAAGATCTTTAGATAGACAAGTCTTTTGGACCAGATGGACTACACCCCAGGGTTCTGAAAAAGGTAGCTGAAGAGATTGTAGAGGCATTGGTAATTAACTTTCAAGAATCACTAGATTCTGGCATGGTTCCAGGGGTCTAGAAGATTGCAAATGCCACGCCACTCTTCAAGGGAGGGAGGCAGTAGAAAGGATATTATAGGCCAGTTAACCTGACCTCAGTGGCTGGAAAGATGCTGGAGTTGATTGTAAAATATAAAGCTTCAGGGTACTTGGAGGCACAAAACAGGCCAAAGTCAGCATGGTTTCCTCAAGGGAAAATCTTGCCTGACAAATCTTCTGGAATTTTTTGAGGATATAAAGCAGGATAGACAAAGGAGAATCAGTGAATGTTGTTTACTTGGATTTTCAGAAGGCCTTTGACAAGGTGCTGCACAGGAGGCTGCTTAACAAGTTAAGAGCTCATGGTACTACAGAGAAGATACTAGCATAGATAAAGCATTGGCTGATGGGCAGGAGGGAAAGAGTGGGAATAAAGGGAGCCTTTTCTAGTTGGCTGCTGGTAACCAGTCAGGTTCCACAGGGGTCTGTGTTAGGACTGCTTCTTTTCACATTGTATATTGATAATTTAGTATACGGAATTAATGGCTTTGTGGCCAAGTTTGCATATGATAGGTGAAGTGACAAGTTGTGTTGAGAAGCAGGGAGGCTGCAGAAGGACCTAGACAAACTGGGAGATTGGGCCAAGAAGTAGCAAATGGAACACAGTGCTGGAAAGTGTATGGTCATGCACCTTGGTCGAAAGAATAAAAGTATAGAATTTTTTCTAAATGGGGAAAAATTGGAGGTGCAAAGTGAGTTGAAGTCCCCATGCTAGATTCCCTGAATGTTAACTTACAGGTTGAGTCAGTGGTGAGAAGGGCAAATACAGTGTTAACATTCATTTCAAGAGAGCTGGAATATAAAAACAAGGATGCAAAACTGAGGACTTATAAAGCACTGGTGAGGTCTCATTTGGTGTATTGTGGGCTCCTTATCTAAGAAAGGATGTGCTGACGTTGGAGAAGGTTCAGAGCACGTTCATGAAAATTAATCCAGGAATGAAAGGCTAATAACATTTGATGGCCCTGAGCCAATATTCGCTGAAAATTAGAATAATTAGTGGAAGAGGAGGGAATATCATTAAAACCTTTTGAATATTGAAAGGCCTAGATAGAGTGGACGTGGCGAGGATGTTTCCTATAGTGGGGAGGTCTAAGACCAGAGGGCGCAACCTCAGAACAGAGGGTTACAATGGGGATGAGAACAAATTGCTGGTCTAAACCCTGGAATTGCTTACCAATTAGCACCATTTCCCACAACTATTAGAATCAGGCTTAATGTCACTGACATATGTCATGAAATGTGTTGTTTTACAGCAGCAGCATGTTGCAATACATAACTACAAATTACAGTAAGTATATATTTTTTAAAGGAAAATTAAATTAATAAGTAGTGCAAAAAGAGAGGGAAAATCACTGAGGTAGAGTTCATGGGTTCATTGTCTATTCAGGAATCTGATCGTAGAGTGGAAGAAGCTGTTCCTGAAACATTGAGTGTGTGTCTTCAGGCTCCTGTACCTCCTCTTTGGTGGTAGCAATGAGAAGAGGGCATGTCTTGGGTGAAGGAGAAAGGAGCTTCAAGAAGACGGTCACCACCACATTCTCGAGTGAAATAAGGAAAGGCATTGCCAATGAAGCCAAGGCAACAGAAAATTAACAGAAGCTTTGAATTCATTCCTTAAACTCTCCAATCTCTCCCTTACTATAAGATGCGCCAAAACTCCATTTCGAAAGTGTATAATAAGGGATATTGAAGAGCTGAACATAGAAGATTGTATGACCAAAATACATTCTTTTACCAGATTCTGCAGCTCAGTTGTGAATCATTGACTCAAATGAAAGTCGACCAGTTGGCAGCTCAGTCTCTGACCACATGCTAGGACTGATACCGAGAGATGCACAAATATTCAATTATTGAACCAAAAATATCCGACCACAGCTCAGAATCAAGTTTGACATCACTCTCGAAGCCATCTGGTACATTCTGCTGCATTGAATGAGAGCTCTTCTGGGCGGTTCTGTCTATCAGCATTGCAGCAAAATATAAACTTCAAATCTGAACGTAAAGAATTTCGATAATATTGGGGAAGGCACATACTAAATTCAAACCCTTTGGTAATAAATCCCACACTGTGTGTCCATCTTGATTACCACTGAACAAAGTTGATTTATGTTTGTGCTCATCCCTAAGGTAGTTTGCCTTTGATTGCTGTTAACCAGATGCATTTTTTCTCTACCACCAAGAGTTAATGTGAAAAGTAACTGAGAGGCAGATGGACAGTCCCCCGAACCACTCGGAAAGCAGGCTGGTAGACAGCTGGCCCTTGCTGTAAGCTGGTTTACTTAAACAGCTCACAGATGGAGGGGGAGGGGAAGAGAGACACCCACACACAGGATTATAGATATACAGACAGCAAAGCAAGGGTTATCACAGCATGGAATACAGTAGCACAAAGATAAAAGCAGAGGAAAAGCAAGGGAATTGAAATCTTGGTGGTTTAAATCTTAATTTGGTTTTGAAGCTTCTCTGCACCTTGCTCTGGGATTTAAGTATTAGAAATAAGAGAGGCACCAATTGAAGACCATTGGCCAAAGGGAGTGTAAAACTAAAAGTTCTGCTGAGATAGTGAACAGTAAAGGTCTCAAATGCACAGTCAGACAGTGCAGGGAATAGGTTTTAACTTCCAACAAAGGAAACAGGGCAAGTATGTGAAGAAAAATAAGGAATGTTGGATGGATTATATGAAATGAACAGGAGGAAGAGGGGCAGATGGTCTTTTTAGAAAGTGGTCAGAAGCTTAATGGGTGGAACAGTCTCCTTCCAAGCTGTCTGGTTCAATGAAGGGGCCTGGGGATCTGCTTATACATGACAACATGGATTCTTATCTCCAGGCGAATACTGGGAAGACAAACTGGAGTGGACAGACTCTTTGGCCCATTTCTGTTTCATAACATTCATGTTTTAACAGATTCTCTAAAGTAGATCTTTCATTTATGCTATTTCCAATGAACTTTACTGTAACCAAAGGCATCTGTGGAGAATTTGGATTCTCCCAAAACGCTCAATCATTTGACTCATCACTATCTTCCGAAGAGCAGCACAGCAATAACTGCCAGCGACCCTACACAGACTAACATTACAATAAACCCTTCTGTCAAGATTCAGAGCTCCACATTGATATTACCTATGCTCCCAAGCACTCCCAAGACACTGCGCCATTCAATACAGAAACAAAACAGTCGAGAATTTCCCAGAAGGCCACGGAGAAATTATAATTAGCCTGAATGAATGGCTTCGCACTGGGTCACAGGTGGAGCCTACCTAGTGACAGCCTGTCTCTGTGCACAACCCTGCAGAAAACTAGTCAAAACTAAAAGAATATGGATCATTACAGAGAGTGGTTTCAGTCTAACATTGAGGTCCAGGTGACTGAAGAACTTGAATCTCCCAGTCACTTTTAAACAGACCTTTAAAGAGGTTACAGCCCAATATTCAAATTTTGGCATGTACAATTGAGACCATCTTGGAGATGAGCCAAATTGTTCTCATTTCTTTGTCAGAAAAGAAATGTCATTAAGTCATTCTCTCAATGAAAATACCCCATGGTCAACTGGGTGATCAACTTCAGGACATCCTCAAAGTTCCAAGTACATTTATTATCAAAGTACACACACGTTATACAAGCTTGAGACTCACCTCCTCACAGGCAGCCACCAAACAAATAAACCCAATAGAATCCATTGAAATAAATGAATTCCGTCAAACACCCAATGTGCGGAGAGGAAAAAGAAACAAATCATGCAAATAATAAAAGTAAGCAAGTAGCACTCCGAACCGAAGTTCACAAAAGTATGATAGTTGCCAGCCACAGACTCAGCTCAGTGCAGAGATGAGTAAACCTCGCAGAGTGGCAAACTGAAGTTTAATGCAGAAACAAAATAATCCTCATGAAGCAGTAAGCTGAACCGGTCTGTCCCTTGCCTCTGGCCCTGACACCCTGGCATTTTATATCTGGCCCAGTACTTAAATCAGTCAACAGCGGGCCATTCCTCGCTCTCAGACCCAGGCCCTGCCGCTTCGATTCAGTGTGTACCTGACCTTTGCAATTCAGTGATTAAAATTGTTCTAAAAATCACAGTGCTATTATAACTAAGGGACAGTGGTAACTTAAGCGAAGCAAGACTACATGAGCAGAGACAGAAGATACTGCTGATGCTGGAATCTACAGCAACAGCCAACCTGCTTGAGGGACACAGCGAGTCAATCAGCATATGTGAGGGGAAGGAAATGTCAGCATTTCGAGATGGAACCCTCCATCATGACTGATGAAGGAAATTATTCAATGGACTTCCTTCTGGACAAGAGACAAAGTCAGTGATCATTGAATCTACAGCAAGCTTCACCCAGAAGCACATGTGGCTCTAACTCGGATCTAAGGATCTTGGCAAAACCTTTTTGATCTCCTTCCCATCTCCAGATCAGTCGATGCCTGTACCCTATTGTTAAAAGTTATTAAAAACTACACACAAAAACCGATAAACAACCGATGTACAAAGGACAAATTGTGCAAATAAATAACAAAAATGAGATAGAGCAAAGTAAAACATTGTTATTGCTTTACCTTGTTCCATCTCACTGAACTGTGTAATGACTTGATCTGGATGAACGGTATGCAAGACGAGATTTTTACTGTATCACAGGACAAGTAACAATAACAAACCAATTCTAATTCTAGTTTCCACCATCAGCTTCCAGAGACAATGAAACACGGGTAATCAACATGGCCTCACCAGTAGAGTCAACATCCAAGGAAAAAAGCAGCAAGGCCTTAGGCAAGCAAAGCCATTTGTGGCAGAACGTGTCACCTATTTAAAAAGTAAAAAGCAGGAAGAAAGTTATGCTGAAACAATGGCTGGGCTGGAGAGTTATGCCATGCTTTAGGAAGAACATCAAGAAGGCCATTGGGACAGTCAAGAAGCTCAACATACTACAGGACATAGCAAGCCTCAACAATTCACTGGTAATAGCAGTAGTCCACTCTGCAGCAAATCTCTAAGAATCCCTAGACCTCACCTTCCTAACCCACATCTACATCTAGAGAAGGCCAAGGCAGCAAAGGCATTGTGGATAACCACATCTCAAGAGCCGCATTCTCAAAGGCAATGAGCGACAGGCAATTAAGTGCTGGATCAGCCTGTGAAGGTCACATCTCTTGAATGAATGTAAACTAAAACTTAATGAAATGATGCCAGGGGCTAGGGACATGGTAAGACTAGCAAAAAATGGGCTTACATCACTCAATTAGGGAAGGTTAAGAGAAATGTAATAAGGAGGTTCAAAATTACTGAGACTGCTGATAAAAGTAGAACATGTTATAACCACCAAGAGAGATAACAATGAGCAATATATTGATTGGGTCGCACTGGTGCAAGTTACTTCTGTGCTGAAATTGCAGTTGTTTGTGTTGAGCTCAGATGGATATCAGTGGCCGATGTGCATGCTGCTCCCCTTTTTATTGTCTAGAATCAAAATATATCAGAGGCTTAGGTCACCGGCGGGACAGCTGTTAACCGGCGGAGAAATAAAATAATTCGCATGAGAGGAAAGAGGGAGGGAATTTGTGACATTAATAAGTAGGATCTGAAAAGGGTAGTGAAATTGTAAGTTTCAAAATGAAATCTGCAAAGGAAATTTTGCGGGGTGACTTGGAAAGAACAACCGGACTGGTTTTTCAAAGTGGTGGCAGAGGAACTTTGGGTCAGTACGATTCCATAATTCATACCCAGTCACCGACCAAGTTAAATAAGGGAAGACATATCCCAATCTTGAAATACGCAGGGCTGCGTTTATGTTTGCTTTTCTACAAGTTCTGACACCAATGCATTCTTTCATCTGCAGGGATTTCTGTCAGGTGTGTCGTACTTTTCTAGCACATCTTAGCTGGTTATTGCCACCCAGCAGAGACCAGACGACCCAATCTGAGCCTGGTTAAAAACATCTTATTAACACCAAACGCATAATTTGGTTTAGAAATACAAGTTCATGCATCCCCAATCAGTACCCTAGAGGAGAAGATCTTTTCTCCTCTCTCTATTGGCACTGGACGATGGATATTTGTAATTGTTATGTTTCAATTAGCATTCCTTCTGCTCAAAAACAGCCAAAACTCATCTCTCTTAAGATCAATGCATTCTTTTCCGAAATTGGCCAATTAAATTCAAATAAATCAACTCTCCCATGGAGATTATTTGATCGAGACAGATAAATAGCAGCACATACTTAGCTCCTTTCAGCTCTCAAAGTTATGAAGAATTATAGGTTTCTTGAACTGAGCAGGCAATGTTAGAGTCTGTCCGAGTATGCTCCATGATTTCAGTGAGAAACTAAACAAGTAGGCTTTTTCTATCAATATCTAGATGCGTTTTTTATATTCTTAACACTCTCTGCCATATATTCAGATGTTTCTACAATATTGTTTAAACCAAAATTCATTCATAGCAAAGAATTTTTGGGTCAGTTTTTCCTTAGTCAGTTTCTTAAGATTTGACATTAGATTGTAGACTGCTACCATTAGAATCTTAACTAGGCTGTACCCATGATATATGTAACATGGTTCCTTAAGGTTGCTATAGCTGGGGGTGGTAATGGGGACAAGTTCCCAATACCTATTAAATGCTCCCAATGGCGTGCAACTCAAGTAGCCTCTGACAACCAGGTCTAGCTCCTGACCTTAAAGCATGGCTTTGTTACTAAGCCTGGCAGAACTGTTTCTACTCAGGAGAAGGGGCAAAGGCTGGTTATTGGTGCCTTAAAATTATTTGCTTCAGGCACTTGGGGCTCATCAGCCGTGGCTGGCAGCTTATCGAGGAGAAGGAAAACTCTGATCTCAAACTTCCGCTGCCTTGTGGCTACACCCACTTATAGGAAAGGCTTAAGAGTAAACCCCGAGGGAAAAATCCGGAGCCACAGTGCTACATTGACTTCAACGCTGACTGGAAACTCCTGCAACGCTGCTGGTACTAAACTGTATCAGTCTCTGCCGTTCCTTTGCATTCATCAGATGTGTGGAGAAGGGGAGCTTGCTACATGGGCAACAGCTTGGTCTGTGTGTGTGTGTGTGTGTGTGTGTATTATATATATAGTCGACCCTCCTTATCCGCGGGGGATTGGTTCTGGGACCCCCCAAAAAACACGGATCTCAAGTCCTTTATATAAAATAGCATAGTATTTGCATACAACCTACTCACATCCTCCCGTATACTTTAAATCATCTCTAGATTACTTTTAATACCTAATACAATGTAAATAGTTGTTATACTGTATTGTTTAGGGAATTATGACAAGAAAAAAGTCTGTACATGTTCATCGTAGCTCCTCTGGGAACGTTGATACCACCTCAGCATCAGCCGATCCCAATTCTCCCATGATCTTTAAGTTCTTGAGGCTGTAGCGCTTTACGTAGCCAGCCAGCAATCACTTACTAGGTTCAAACTCCTTCCTCTCACTCACAACACAAGTAGCGAACGAACGAGATGCGAGGCGAACAATGCTCAAATAAATTACAGTACTTATAATACCTAATACAATGGAAATGCTATGTAAACAGTTGCTACGCTGTATTGTTTAGGGAATAAGGACACCTTGGAGGAGGTTCAATGATACTGAAGTCAGGATCTGTGGAGGTTGAGGGCTAAGGACCACTTCGGCAAGTGACATGCCACTTTTCAAAAGATCTAAGTTTCCTACTTTCTCGATGAGGGATAGCACTTTATGCCCCTTCTTAGCCTTTGAGGAATTGCTTTTAAGTAATCTAGTATCTCTAGATTACTTTTAAGACCTAACACAATGTAAATGCTATGTAAATAGTTGTTATACTGTATTGTTTAGGGAATAATGACAATAATAATGTCTGTATATGTTCAGTACAGATGCAACCATCATCTACATACCACACACACACACACACCACACACACACATTTTTTGTTTGTCTTTGTGCCATTTTCTAAGCTCTAGAAGCTGTTATGCATGAAAATTCCAGGAGATCAGCAGTTTCTGCGATGTTCAAATCACCCCATCTGGCACCAACAATCAAAGTCACTTAGATCACATTTCTGAACAACAACCGAACCTCTTGACCACGCCTGCATGCTTTAATGTGTTAAGTTGCTGCCACTTGATTAGCTAATCAGACGTTTGTGTTAACAAGGTGTATCTAATAAAGTGGCCAATGGGTGTCCATCAAGAAGTATGGCAAAACAATGAAGGCCGTCATGTCCTTATGTACAGTTTCACCCCAATTTCAGCTTCTCTCTCCTCAAGTCAGGCCTCATGCTATAAGACACTTGGCACCAAATCCAAGCAGCAGGAATCCTTGCCAGCCAGACAGGGACACACAGCAACTCCAGTCAACTTTGCTGCCAATGCATGTCACATGGCTGTTTAAGGGGATAGTATCAGGTACAGTAAATCTAGTGATTTTCATACCCATCCCTCTCGCTCAGCGGCAAAGACTGAACTTTACTGCAATGCAGCAGAGGAAAGAGTGCGAAGTTGTCAAGACAATCATGACTTTAACTACCAGCAGTTCAAGACAGAAGAGAACAGAAAGAAATTAGTAAAAATGAAACATTCAGCAAAAACAGAAGGGGCTGGTCGTCTGAAATTAATAAATTCAGTATCAAGTCCCAAGAGTTACAATGTGGCCAGATGGAAGATGAGATGCTGCTCCTCAAATCTACATTTAGCTTTGTTGGAACAATGTAGAAGACTACTGGTGTGTGTTTAATATTGCAATAATATTGTAAATATATTGTTTGATTAAATATTCTTTGTTGTTTACATACTACATTGTGGGTTATATACTTTCTTAGCCTCCGTTGGTCGGAGTCGATCACGGATGCCGCATCCTAGCTGTCTAGACACGCAAGCCAGGTCAATATGATATGGAAAACAAGCTGCTGGCCTTGTAGCAAGCTCCCTTCTCCACACACCTGATAAACACAAAGGAATTGCAGAGTCCAGTATAGTTTGGCACCAGCGGTTTCACAGGAGCTGCTAGTTAGTGTTGAACTCAATGTCGGACTGCCTTAGAGACTCCAGCTCTGGATTTTTCCCCCTCAGGGTTTACTCCCAAAGCCTTCAAGGCAGCAAAGGTTTGAACCAATTTCTAGATGAGCTGCCAACCACGGCTGATGAGCCCCATCTGTCCAAAGCGACTGGTTTTAAGGCACCAGCAGCCTTTGCTCCTTCTCCTGTCAGTAGAAACAGTTCCACTGGGCTTAGTAGCTAAGCCTCACATGACGGCCAGGAGCTGGACTTGGTTGTCGGAAACTATTTGAGATGTACACCATTGGGAGCATTTAATAGGTAGTGGGAGCTTATCCCCACTACTACCCCCTGCTATAACAACCTTAAGGAAACAGGTTATACATAAAAGTATGTAAATGGCATACATCATCACGCCACGTGTTATGTGTGTGTCTCGCTTAAAGTAGAAATTAATGTACACAAGTTATTGCCCAGCTCCTTTATTTTCTCTTACGATTGCTTTTTGTTTTGGAGTTACAAAACATAACAGCGATGGCGAGTTAGTGCCCCGATGGGAGATAGTTCTCTGCTCCTCAAATCTACATTTAGTCTCATTGGAAAAATGTAGGAGACGATAGACACACAGAATGGAGGATCAATGTGAAGAGGAACTAAAAGTCAGGGTTGTTCTTATGGACTGACAAGCATCCAATTGGCATTTGGTTTCTCCACTGTAGAGACATCGTCATTGGCACTGTCAGCAGTGGACTACAGTGGAAGTGGAAGTGACCATTGATTGGAGTGTCAGAAACAAGTTCTGATTCCTGGGGCACTGACACCAGTCCCAAGGAAGCTCTTCCACTGAGGTAGGCATCACCTGAACAAATCAGGCTCCAATTCTCTGGTGATTTGCACTATCAGGATAGTAGAAAGGATTAGAAACTACTTGGAGGGAAGCCTTAAATGTTGGCAAGTCTGTCACGTCAAAAAGAAATGAGAGAACAGTGGTTAGTGAAAGGAAAGCAAAGTGTAACAGGTCAGGGAGGAAAGTATAAACAAACGTGGGTGCAGAAAGTAACCCCAAAGTAAAAAGTGCAACAATCAAAACTTTAGGCTCTCTATGTGAATCCACTTGCCATTTGTAACTTGGCTGGAGCTGACAGCACAACTAGTTACATACAACATGGTCTAATAGCTATTACAGAGATGCTGCTGCATCGGGAACAGGAAAGGGAATTCAATATTCCACGTTTTCATGATACATGGCATATCTTTGTTAATCAGAAAAGATAAAGGCATGATACTTAGTAGTAACATAGATACAGTGGACAATGATGTGGGATTGTCAGAGCAGAAATAACGAATAGCAGAGAAAAGACAATGGTGGGGTTGGGTGTCAAGATACATCTTGTCAACAGGACAAGGCATAAATGGGGCACTATCAAAGATATACAGGCAGTAAACTATGATTATCCAGAGTGATCTCAATCTGTAAACTGACTGGACTAATCAAACTCTCAGGTGGCAGGGTGGAGATTAATCTCGACCTTTCTTTCCCTCTGCTAGCCTGCAGGTCGCCCTTGGGCTTAGACCCCCACCCCACCCCCGATCAGGTGAAGCCTTGGGAGCAGGTGGTGGATGGTCGTATGAGCAGTGGGTGCATATCATAAGACCTGGTTATCAACCACTGACGCCAAGCAGACGATCTCTGACCAGTATTGATAATTGTTGGGGTCACCCTTCACCCTTGTAAAGACACTACCCAGAAGGCTATGGCAAACCATTTCTGGAGAAAAAATTTCCAAGAACAATCATGGTCATGAGACCATGATCACCTACATCATATGACACAGCACATAATGACGATCTCAGACTGTAAGTTGATTGGACTAATCAAACTCACAAAGACTATGGAAAAACAATTTGTGAACTGTGTCAAGGATTGCTTCTGTAAGTTGCAGAACTAATGAGGGAACAGGTTATTTTAGATTTTGTCATGCATAATACTGTAAGATGTGGTTAAGCATCCTCTGGGGAGTAATGATCACAAAAGGGCACGAGTCCAGGTATAGTTTAAGGGTGAACATCGTGGGTCCATAACCAACATTGTCAAATTGAGGACAATTACAATGGTATGACAGTGGGTTTATCTAGAATGGACTGGATAACGAGGATATTTAAATAACTGGTTCATAACACTCAGCAAGAATTTACTCATGTTGAAAAGAAGGATTTGAGGAGAAATCCATGGTTGACAAATGAGGTCAAGGAAAGTGTAAATCAAAATTAAAAGCATATAAAAATGGCAGGGGTCAGATGTTGAGTAGAGGACTGGGAATCTTACAAGAACCAGCTGCGAGACACTTGAAGTTAATTAGGAAGTAAAAACTGACAGAGAGGAAAATGGCAAGTAAAATCAAAACAAACAGCAAGGGCATCCATGAATATAAAAGGAAAAGAGGTGTAGCCAAGGCAAGTGGGGATCCCTAGAGGGCAAGACTAGGAAATTAATAACAGATGTTCAAATCAATACTTCTGCATTTTGAGGACAAAAACTGTGATGAACTTGTTCGAAATAATATTGATGAATTTGTAATGGTTTCCATCACAAAGGACAAGGTATTAGAAAAACTATTAGGACTGAAAACAGACAAGTGGCCAGGTCCCAGTTACCTGTGCCCAAGGATTTTAAAAGCAGTAGCTGCAGAGATAATGAAGCCATTAGTTGAAGTCTCACAAAACACATCTGAGTTCCAGTACCGGAAAAGAGCAAACTTGATTCTATTGCTCAAGAAAGGAGGAAGACAAGGCGGCAGGTAACTATAGGCCTGCTAGCTTAATACCTGCTGCCGGCAGCAGCCAAGTCTATAAACAAGGAGGAAATGGGTGGGCATTTTGGGAAGCCCAATGTAATCAAACCAAGTCAATATGGTTTAATGAAGGTAAATTATCTTCATTTGCTACAGTTCTTCAAGGATGCAACAAGAAGAGTCGATAGAGGGGACTTGTGGATGTACTGTAATTAGATTTCCAGAAGGTACTTGACAAACTGCCACAATATAAGAGCATATGCTATTGAGGGAAGTATGTCAGTGTAGATCGAAGATCAGATAGTACATAGAAGACACAAAGTCAGAATAAATAGGTCATTTTCAGACTGGATGGTTGTACCTAATGGAATTCCTCAAAGTTCAGTTCCTAACCCTCAGTTATTTACTATGTATATTAATGACTGAGAGGAGGGAACAGGGTGTTTGGTAACAAAATTTATCAGTAACATGAAAATAGCTGCAAGACCACGTTGTGATGAGGACACTTGGACTCCAACAGGAATTGACGGGTTGAGAGGAAACTTGGCAAAGGAAGTTTAGTTTTGGAAAGGGTGATATCATGTAAGAGGAAGCCAAATATGAAATATTAACTAAATGGAGAAAGGCTTCAATGAGCAAAATATTGATGGATGTACATAATGAATATTTATGTATGAATCATGAAAAGATAGCAGGCAAGTGAAGCAAAGAGGTTAGGAAGGCAAATGCATTTTGGCCTTTATTACATTGGTGTTTTGAAATAAGCAAGTATTGTTAAGATTGCACAGGGTACTGAGGAGGTCTGGGGTACTGTACATAGTTTTGGTCCCCTTATCTGAAAAAGTTAATAAACAGGCATTGGTGGTAGTCAGAAGAGATTCACAAGGGTAATCTGTGGGATGAGAGAGTTGTTTTACCCTGAGGGGACTTGACAGGGTGAGTGTTCCCATTAGACAAAGAATCTCATATGAGGAGACATGGTTGCAACATTGGCAGGAAGGCAATGAAACTGGGATACGCAGGAACTGCTGGTGTTTTCAGGTCAAGTTTTCCACTGTATCTTGGTACCTCAAGGATCAACCTTATTTGCCATAAACATTTACATGTGCTAGGAATTTGTTATGGTGTATTGGAGTGACACGCTGCATAAAACATCATTCAACAATTATAAAGAATTAAAAAATGCCTAAGAAATAAAGTTAGTGGTTAAAGTACAGATATGGAATAAAATGTGTCTAAATGCCAGCATTTATTACAATGGAAGGAGCATCATATAAAGTGGTTTAAAGCATTTACAGTGCAATGCAGTGACTGGGGTAACAGAGAACTATGCAACAATAATAAACCAAGAGCAATATTAATTATTTGCCCTGGAGGGTGTGGAAGCATGTAGGAATTTAAAAAGGAGATGGAGAACATTTTAAAAGATAGTGGAATTTTGGGCTATCAGGAGCACGAGGGGAGATCAGGGCTGGAACAGATCACATTAAATGGCAGAACAGGCAAGGCCAAACTGCTAACTCATTCTTCTATCTTCTCACATTCTTATACAGTTGGAAGGACAGGGAAGGAAATAGAAGAGATCAAAGAGCAGGAGCTGCATCTCCAAGGATCGTAAAGAGAGGTGGAGGCAGAGGGAGAAAGGCTTCGAGTCATTTTGGGCCCAGAATTCACTAAGGTGCGGATGTTGGTGGTTGAAGCCACAGAGTTACGGACAGGTAGATAGATGAAAGAGCATGTAAAAACACAATGAGGAGTAGAAAGGGAGGAGAGGTAGGGACAGAGGAGAGTAATGGTGTGGTCTCTATAATGGAGACCAAATGCGGATTGGGCCGCTATTTTGCAGGCCAGTTCCATTCAGGCTGCAGGAGTTCTGAAATTACCGGTCACTCCAGTGGTCCAGAGTAACAGACACAAAATGCTGGAGGAACTCAGCAAGTCAGGCAGCATCTATGGAGAGGAATAAACGGTTGATGTTTCAGGCCGAGACCCTTCATCACCCCGTTCTGAACTATCTGACAGTTGTCTCCAGCACAGATTTGAGGGTGAGGGTCTCAATTCACCTGCCCTGCATTTTCTGTTGCTCTTTCTAGTTGACCAAGTTGTTTTTAGTACCAGCCAAGGGAAGAATGTTGACCAAGAGAGAACGGGCCCTCCGGCCAATCCTACTGGAACCAGCGCAGAGAGAGTCTTCCCTGAACAAAAGAGAGTTGAGGCCCAGCTTTGGACGCACTTGTCAGCGTACAAGGTTATCTCGCTGACCACAGGCAGCATTTGACCCTGTTCTAAAAGCACCTTTGCTGGTTTAACTGAGACAAGGCGAGCCTTACGGACCAGATTGATGCAGGCACAACAGTCGCACTGACTGAGCTTACAGTAACTGCAGCAGATCACATTGTCATTGAAGCAGCACTTGGGAATGCAGCAAACCTGATGTCATTCCACTCAACAAATCAACTCAGCAATGCTTATCATCTGCACTCGACACTTCCTTCCCCCAAATTAAAATATTTTATCTCAACTAAAAACAAAACATCCATGCACTTCCTTCAATTCTTCATTCCTTCCCCACTTCAAGTAACATCCATTCATTGCTCTTTGTGTTTGATCTTTAAAATGAGTTTACTTTGAACTTTGTGAGCAACATTCAGACATTTTGTTGGTCCGTCCACACAATTAAGATGCAAGATTGTTTATCATCATTCTTCAGTACACAAGTGTAAGGGAGAACAAAATGACTTATTCTGGATCCAAAGCAGCATTTTAAAAAAACACAATAAGCACAAATAACTCAATTACAAAACATAGTATGCATAAATATACAAGATTAGCTCATATACATTATGTAAACTGACACTAGGCACAGCAGTATCTATACACAAGGTAAATCTGACAGGAAAAATAAAGTAGTGGTGATCAATAGCTTTTAGGCCAAGATTTTTAATTTTCCAGCAGAGGAGAAAAATATTGAAATATTAAGTGTGAAGGAGAACAAAATAATTGTTACTCTGGATCTGACGCAGCACAAGAAGAATACAATAAACATAAAGAACTCAATTTAAAACACACAACAAATATAAATACATAAAATTAGCTTCTATGCATAGACTAATGGTGTGTACATAAGGTAACTCTGACAGGAAATAACAGGTAGTGCTGGTCAAAGAACATTTTAAGGCCAAGATTCCTAATTGTCTAGTTTCTGAGAAAAATTATTAAAATATTAAATAATATTATTTATATTAACAGAGAAAAAGGAGGGAGAGAAAAGATTTAAAAGGAACACGAGGAGTAACATTTTCATGTAAAGGGTGGTATGTGCATAGAATAAGCTGCCAGAGGAATTTTTAAGGGCGGACGCAATATTGACATTTAAAAGACGTTTGGACAGGTACCTGGATAGGAAAGGTTTAGAAGGATATGGGTCATGCGGGCAAATGAGAGAAGGTTAAAGAGGCATCTTAGTTGGCAAGGACAAGATGGGCTGAAGGGGCTGTTCCCATGCTGTATTACTTTATGGCTTTTAAAAAAAAAAGTCACAGGAACTCATGTTGCCAAAGCAATTCTAAGAATGCAATTTTTGATCACGGCAACTTCGACTCACGTAGCTGAGAATGATGCAACTGCTGTGACAATCCTTACCACCTCTCAGCCAACTAACTAATCATTAGCCAGTGTGAAGTGGGTTGGGAAGATCTACTCCACCTGTCATGGAAGGCAGGACTGAACCACAGTTGGCTCTCAACACCAGCAGGAGAAACAGAGCTCGGGCAATAGACTCAGTGGACAATTTATTGGGTATGCCCTACACCTCAAGTGGTCCACTGTGTGAGTATGCCCAAGGTCTTCTGCCGCTGTAGCTCATCCACTTCAGGGCTTGACATGCTATGCATTCAGAGATGCTCCTCTGCACACCAGTGTTGCATTGCATGGTTATTTGAGCTACTGTCACCTTCCTGTCAGCTTGAACCAATCTGGCCATTCTCCTCTGACCTCTCATTAATAAGGCATTTTGCCAGCAGAACTTCTGCTCACTGGCTGTTTTCTTTTAATTTCTCGCACCATTCTCTGTAAATTCTAGAGAAAGTTGTACGTGAAAATCCCAGGAGATTAATGATTTCTGAGATGCGCAAACCACCCCAAGCAGCACCAACAATCATTCAAAGTCACTTAGATCACATTTCTTCCTCATTCTGAAGTTTGGTCTGAACAACAACTGAACCTCTTGACCATGACTGCATGCTTTAATGCACTGAGTTACAGACACACGATTGTTTCATGCATTACTGATTAGATATTTGCATTATTAGGTACAGTTTCACACCTGCTTTTGAAAGTGGTAATAACTCCCACGTGCATCTGTTGCAGGAACAAACAGAAACCCAACATCAATAGCAGGAGTCGTCCAGCATCTCCTCAAGTCTACACCCAGTTGTCCCGTCAATCACCTCCTGTCCCACCAGTGACAGGTTCTGCAGCACCTGCCTGGGGCTCATCAGCCACCCCAGAAACAACAGGACGCGGTGGAAGCGAGTCTAGAATGTTCCTGAGCAACTGACATGGCATAGAAACTGGACGAGTAAATCCAGTGAGCCTGGAGTTAATCGGGGGGATAATGTATTCACAAAAACTTCATGCCATCTTAAAAGTTTCATCCCTCCCAGGCAGTTAATCTGATCAGCCATTCTAATTACCTTCTCTATTACCCCAGTCACAGCAAACACTTCAAATTACTTTTTATAATTCTGTTAACATCGTAAAAGCATACTGTATTTATGCACATTTTATTCCATATCAGTACTTCAAACTTTATTTTATAATTCTTTATAAAACAGTATTTGAAAGCTGTTTTTCTATAGCATGGTGCACCAACACACTATGGCAAATTCCTAAAAGATGTAAATATATACAGTGAGTGATGTTGATCCTTGATTTCACTATGAAGTACTTAAAAACAACTTTACAAAAGATGTAGAAATGCTAGATTTTACAATCAATTAACGTGACGCTGACGTTTGACCATTCTTATCCAGTCCAACTTGTACTGAGCTCAAGCCTCAGGCTTTGTAGCAACCTAGCAAGTTGTTTAGTTCAAAGCCACCAACATATTTTCAGGGCCACTAGATATACAATAAATGCAGGTCTCGTCAGTGATAGCCACATCACGAGAAGGAATTTTTAAAAAGGAGGACAAGTCCATGCCAAAAGTGAGCTGCGTTAATTCCCACCCCACTGCTTTGAGGCTATTTTGCTGCAGGTCACCATTTCAATAGCATTTAAGCAGCTTGCTTTGAATTTAAGGATAACATCTTTAGCCTCTTTGTCCCTCCAGAAATAATGCAGTTATATGCAACCTTTGTTTGACAAAAACATGGAAAGGTTAAACAGAAATAAATTGGCATGTCATTAAAAATGATAGATATGTATCTAACTATATTGAGGAACCACAAGTAATTGTTCACCATGACGGGTAATAATGGGATCATTGTGTCAGTTCCAGTTGACTGGAGCACATGTTCCTCATTTTGTTCCATCTTCTGTCCATCCTCCATCCAAACAACAACTCAAGCTCGAGAATTATCTATCTCTACTTCACTTTAATTACAGGTTAACACCTTCTTCAGCACAGTACTGATTTTGGGCCATTTGTGTTGTAAGGGACCCAGAACATCGACAGTTCATTTCTCCTCTGAATCAGAATATCACTGGCACATGTCGTGAAATTTGTTGTTTTGCAACAACATTACAGTGCAATACATAAACTATAAATTGCAAATATGTGCCTTGTCGTGTGACGTGGGCGATCGTGGTCTTGAGCTTGATCATCCTTGGCCAATTTTCCTATAGGAAGTGGTTTGCCATTGCCTTCTTCTGGGCAGTGTCTTTACAAGACGGGTGACCCCACACATTATCAATAATCTTCAGAGATTGTCTGCCTGGTGTCAATGGTTGCATAACCAGGACTTGCGATGTGCACAAGCTACTCATACAACCATCCAGTAGCTGCTCACATGGCTTCATCTGGCCCTGATCCGGGGGTGGGGGGGGGGGGTTCTAAACAGGAGCTGCACCTTGCCTAAGAGTGGACCTGCAGGCTAGCACAGAGCAGAGTGCGTTACATTTCCTTACACCTCCACCCCACCACCCTTAAATTACAGTAAGAAATATTTAAAAATTAATTAAACTAGAGCAAAAAGAGAGCGAAAGTCAGCCTGAATTGAGTTATTTCAGTGTTGTGCACATTTCTCCAGATTCTAGCATTGACCAACTCTTGTATCTCTATGGTATATTTCCCTTATGGCCTTCAATGCATACAGCAGTGTATGCAAGGAAAATCATAAAGGAAACATACTGTTCTAATGCAATTCTACAAACATCAGGCTTAAAAGACATCATTATATGGTAAAATAAACACTAGATCATCTTCTCCAGATACTGAAGCTTAATTTCAGATATTCCCTTCTTTCAAAAGCCAGCATAGGATTTTTTTTATATAAAAGGATCTATTTAAGTATTTAGCAACCTGGATAATTGTCACAAAACGTGCAGCAAGCGGTACTGACTCCTGAATGGTTTACTCCTGAACAGATTACACGGCAAAAGTCACATTTGAACCTTCAAGTATATTCAAGCTGGAAGAGGTTTTGAACTGCGGGAGAATAAAATATTATATGAGCGAGGCATGAAGGTGGAGTTAAGGTCAACGGCCACTTCACCCAGGCTCTCACCAAATGGAGAACAGCTCCAAGTGACCACAAGACCTCCACCTATCACAATCTCTAATCCGGTCTCCTAAAATTACCGTTCAAGAATAGGCAATATTCTACACAACACTATTAAGTCACCATAAAGCCTACTCCTCTCAGAATCTGGTCTCCTAAAATTATTGTACAAGACTATACAATATTCTGTAACTCAACCCATCACATCAAGAGAGGTGGTGACACAGCCAGTACTCTTCATTGCTGAATCATTTGGTATCATGGGAATCAATCAATATGGGGCCATTGCAAAACAGCACTTCTGAGTTAAAGCAGTGGGGGGGTCAGACATGAGGAATCAAATGGCTTAACCCTGCTTCTAGTTTAAAATAGAGTCCTCGATATACTCAGGGGCAGGGGTGAAACCTCTTCTCTAACCTACCTTTCCTTGTCCAGAGCACCAAACTATTTTGCAGTACTGACGTTCACTTTTACACAATAATAACTTGGAGGCAGATATTGAAAGATCATTCCTAGCAATAATGATTCCACTGATGACTGAATGCTGTTAGATAATTACAGACAGAACGTTCAGCAGTCTAAAATGAATCTAATACATTCCATGTGAAACAAAAACCTTTTTATCCAAATACAATTCAAAAAAAGTCACAAATTAAAGTACAAGGGGTGATTGATAAGTTTGTGGCCTAAGGTAGAAGGAGTCAATTTTAGAAAACCTAGCACATTTATTTTTCAACATAGTCCCCTCCTACATTTACACACTTAGTCCAGCAGCCGTGGAGCATACGGATCTTGGATCTCCAGAAAGTGTCATCAGTTAATAACTCATCAGGAGCGATAGATAAATTCACAGCCTAAGGTAGGAGATGAGTTATTAACTTCAAACTTTTTGCATAATCACTCAAAGAGTTGAACTGCATGTCCATGTAACAAGAGCTGTATAACTCATCTCCTTCTATGGTAGGCCACAAACTTATCAATCACCCATCTGTGGACACTTTCTGGAGGTCCAAGATCAGTATGCTCCATGACCACTGGACTAAGTGTGTAAATGTAGGAGGGGACTATGTCGAAAAATAAATGTGCCAGGTTTTCTAATATTGACTCCTTCTACCTTAGGCCACAAACTTATCAATCACCCCTCGTAGTAATTTCTTTAACTAAAAAAGAAAATATTGTCTTAGTGTCATTTGTTACAGCCAATGTTGACAACAGGAAAACTGTTTTATTAGATAGGGGAGTCTTAGATAGGCAGATGGATGAAAGAAAAATGGAGGGCTATATGGGAGTGAAGGATTAGCTTGATCTTGGCATAGGTTAAAAGGTCAGCATAATGTCATGACCTGTACTGTTCTATATTCTTCTGGTTCCTTTCTTTTGCCCAGTACGCCATTGGTGTTTAAGGCAGCGATGAAGATGCTCCATCTCTGGTACTGTTCATGGCTTCTTTCATGATGTCAGTAGCTTCCCCTCGGTTTACTGTCAGTCATGCAAGTCCTGGGTGGAGACACAGGAATCCTGACGCTCCCAGATGCAGAAGGAATCTTCATTGCTGCTTCGTAACAGCTTTGACCAATCAGCGTTATTAGACCTGAACTGAACCCCCGACTCTGGAGGACCAGTGGACCACTCTTAGTTTGGCCTCTACCCTTTGACCTGTTTGGCATGGGTGACCCTCCCAGGAGCTAAAGCCCTGACTCCAGCCAACCCACTTCTCCGGGTCAATGCGATGCGCAGGCCTCCAAACCCCATGACAAGGTTGTGGTCCTCTTGGAGGGCTCTATGTTCTGATGATCATTAGTCAGGCAGGAGAAAGGGGGAGATGAACAAAGAGTCTCAACATGATAAAGTGGCCCAGGGTGCCTGAACAATTTTTATTTTTTTTAAAACATACATACATCTGCTCATTTTGTTTGTTCTAAAGGCTGGGTCTTCAGTTTGTTTTAATTATAATCAGTGACCATATGTCATCATGCTGTTCACACATTTATTACCCTTTAGTGTAAATACGGTCAATATCTTAGCAGACCTTTTCCCTTTTCTGCTAACTGCATCACATGGCCCCTCCACTGCAACCTATTTGAATCTGTTTCATAACTACAGACAAGCCATTCATTATCTCAATGTCGGTAAGCCCATGGGGTCAAGGGGAGATGCAGAATCAAACAGAGCAGACTACCAATAGGCCCCTGTATTTAGAGGGTCTCCTCACCATTCTGGTTTCCAATTTCAATCCAATTGCTTAAATCTCCAACCAGATGCTTAGAGGCAAGACCAGAGAGCTTTGGTGGTCATTGTCCTGGTCAGCCTGTTCTGACTTCAGTTTCATCATTGCAGAGGTACACAGAGACATAAATGGGAGATTTATGAAAAGGAATCTGAACCACAGAGCATTATAGTTCTCAGGCTAAAACCCAGGCTATGCCAGCCAAACATGAGCTTAAGAAATTAAGAAGTTAGTCCTGACAAAGGGTCTTGGCCTGAAACGTTGACAGTGCTTGTTCCTATAGATGCTGCCTGGCCTGCCGCGTTCCACCAGCATTTTGTGTGTGTAGCTTAAGAAAAGTCTCACTCTCTCCAGCAGGTCACGTCTAAATGGCACTGTGCACAATCTCATCTCCACAAGAATGTGAATAAACACATTAACAATAAAATGAAGGAATCAGAGAGACCACAATAGATCCTGACCAACTAATATCAGTCAAAAATACTAAAGTCCACCAGTGTTGTTCACTTCTCCCCACGGTTTGGATGGAAGACTCCTGCCACCAATCCTGCCACAGAGACTTTAAATGCAAGATTCAGCCTAACATGCTCAGTGCATTGCTGAGGGAATACGCAATGCAAACGAGAAATTGGGGTTCTGCCTGAACTTGCAGGAGAACCTTGAAGAAAAACAAAAATTCTTGTTTTGTATTCAAATATTTACCCTACAAACCAATATGACCAAAAATTGTTCCTGGGAATGTGGCATTGATTTAAAGCAAAGAAACCATTCTAAAAACAAAGCGGCAGCAGTGTTTTCTTCCTAAAGATAAAAAATAAAAATAAATTACCATAGGCATTGCTCACCACTTCATGGATTATGGTTGGGGATTCCTTTAAGGCATTTTATGACTTCAGGGAAATATGGACAGCTGAAATCATGGAGTGTCTCTAAACTTATAACATTGCACACTTTGGCTAGGTTGCATATATAGATATGCAACAACTAATGCAATCTTGAGACATTAGAAGTAAACAATGCAATAGATTTATGATCATAATTGCACAGTTGCTGCCTTTTTCTCCAGCTAAACCATTTTCCAAGCAAGCACCACTGCAGCATGGTTACAGACCTGCAGACAAATTTCAAAAGAAGCATAATCCTCACACCTCAAATTTCCATGTCTACCATATCCCCTGACACCATCAAAGAATGCCATTTGGTCCCTTAGCCCTAAACCAGCTCATGGGTCAATCCCATGCCCCAATTAATTTGCCTGTAACCACTTCTCCCCACAGTCCTGTCAATTCACACAAGGTTCTACCATGCACCTATATATTAGGAGCAATTTGCAGTGGCCAATTTAACCAAACAACCCGCACATTTTTGGGATTTTGGAGAGACACCCATGCAGTCACAGGAAGTGTATGCAGGCAGCCCACAGACTGCACTGGAGGTCAACATTGGACCCATGTCATTGGCACTGACAGATGCACCTCTCCACCACCAAGTTGAACTCAATAGTTTGCATTTCCAACAGAGCTGCTTATCCAGTGCTTTAAGGACCTTTTGCTCTAGGTCAATTCATTAGCTGGTTTTAAATTTAAGGGCAACTCCTTCAGCCTGTCAAACAAAGTAGATGCACGTCAGGCATGATTTCTTGTTTAACAAAACATGAAAAGGTCAAAGAGAAATAAAGTGGCACTTCAATAAAACTGATGAATATATATTGAACTATGTTGAGGAACCACACTGCAAAACAAGCTTTTGTTCACCATGAAGGGTAATAATGGAAATATTGCCTCAGTTCTGAAGGAACTAGATTACATCTTCTACATTTTGTTCCACCTTTTGCCCATCCTCCAACTCATCAGAAACCCAAGCTCTGGGATTCCTATTTCCTGTCTCCAACAAGCTTTAACTACTTGGGCGAATGTTTTCTTTGGCACAGTTCGTGACTTTGGTCTGCTCATGTTCTAATGAAGCAGCTTGTGATATTTTCTGAGATAAAAGATATTCTGTAAGTGGATATTGTGGATGCAAGTTTCTCACATTGAGAAATTACACTTCCGTCATTCCCTGCAACCCACCCATTGATTATTTTTCCTGCATGATTGCTTCAACTGTATACTGCTTCATACTGGGTACAACTGTGGCAGGTTTTCAGTCATGTGTGGTGCAAAGGTCTTGGACACCATGCTTATATATATGTGTCTAAGACTTTTGCACAGAACTGTAGTAATTTTATGTATTGCACTGTACAGCTACCACAGAAAAACAAACTTCATGACATATGTCAGTGACAATAAACCTTGATTCTCTATTGTGAACTGAGAATGTTAAGGGGACAGGGAGAGGGGAATCACAGTTCGGAAAAGGGGGAGGGAGAGGGGAGGGAGAGGGGAGGGAGAGGGGAGGGAGAGGGGAGGGAGAGGGGAGGGAGAGGGGAGGGAGAGGGGAGGGAGAGGGGAGGGAGAGGGGAGGGAGAGGGGAGGGAGAGGGGAGGGAGAGGGGAGGGAGAGGGGAGGGAGAGGGGAGCACCAGAGACATTCTGTAATGATCAATAAACCAATTGTTTGTAATCAAATTACCTTGCCTGGTGTCTCAGGGCTGGGCATGTCTGCACCCATGTCATCCCCCCCACCCCGGCACTCCTTGCCACCTGTCCCACATTCCTCCCGTGGAGCTCCGCCCTCACCGTTCCCAACATCCTTTGCTTCTGCCAAATTTGCAAACTCGCTCTCCGCTCCACATAGACAGATACAGTAATGCACAAAATTCTTAAGCATCCTGGCTATCTACATGTGCCCAAGACTTCTGCACCTGGCTGCTTCAGTTATAGTGCAAGACCATGCAATATTATACAACCCTGTCCATCTCAGGCAGAGCTGTGACCGTTCAGTCTCTGGGTATATCCATGACAGATGGATCTTTCGGCATTATGGGAATCATGTCAATGTGGTGTTGGTGCAGGGAGCATTCGCCAATACTTCTCTGAGTGAGGGACAGCCCAAAAGCCAAACTGCTTAAAGAGAACAGCAAGAAAAAAAGTCAGAGACGGGGGTGAAATCTCTAGAGCCTACTTTTCGTTGTCCACAGAACTAAACCACTTTGCAGTATTGACATTCACCCTTGCACCAGAATAACTTGGAGGCAGAGCCTGGAGAAGCACACTGAGGAATAATGAATGATTCTACTGTTGATTGGACGCTGTTGGACTATCACAGACAGAATTAGATTCAGTCTAAACTGAGTCTAATGTATTCATGTCAAACAAAAACCTCCCTGTCCAAACTTAATTATAAGTGAAAGTGCAGATTTAACTAAAAGAGAAAATATTGTCTTATCGTTGCTTATTACAGGCAACGCGGATGAAAGGAAACGGTTTTGTTAGCAAAAGAGGAATGGGGATACCACTTACTTCCAGAACCATGTAGGCCTAGGAGCAGAACTGGCCATTTGCTCTTTGAGTGGCAGAGCAGAGTCAATTGTGGTTGATCTTCTTTTCTCAACTGTGCCACCTTCTCAACTTTTTCCACCTTCTCCAAGAAGCTCTTAACCTCCCCACCCCCCAACCAATCAAGAACCTGTCATTCTCTCTCTCTCAAATACACCCAGTGACTTGGCCGGCACAGCCCTTTGTGGAAACATTCCACAGACTGACCAGAATGTGGCTGAAGAAATCCCTCCTCATCTCCATTCTAAAGGGACATCCCTTTATTCTGAGGCTCGGACCCATGGATCCTAAACTCTCCCACTATCAGAAACAATCTCTCTAAGTTCACACCGTTCAGGCCTTTCAGCGTTTCAGTAAGATTCCACCCCGCCCCCATCCTTCTGAACTCCATCCAGCACAGGACCTGCATTTACTTAATACTAGAAAAGTGGGCCACTTCAAAACAACCATTTAAGTAATTTTTAAAGCAGAGTCACCGCTGTGTCGAAAGGCCAGGCCAGCCAGATTGTACAAACTGCCCCAACGAGAGGTCAGATAATCGTGCTCTTCGCGGGATAAATGTCGAGCAGGCCGCTCTCAGCCAACAGGGTACCAGAGCATCAGTCATCCCGGATGGAGACGACGTTTGTCCTCTCACTTGAAAGACCTTTGCAGAATACCCAAAATAATTTACCTGAAACACGAGCCATAATCTTGTGCTCCGGTCTCCAGAGCAGAGCAGTTCGACCGGGGTTCAGGAAGTGCTTTGACCTTCGTTTGACCATTGTCATGTGTCCAGCAGCCTCAGAGGCTGCTAGTGGAAGCGGATAATGAGTATTCTGGAGGAGCGATCAGAAAGGAGTTGCACTGGCGCTCCCGTGAAAACTGGGAGCTGCACGTGAGTTATGAAATGTTCTTGATTTCACATTGAGGCATTTGGCATCCCCCGATGTAAAGCGGTGCGATTCCATAACATCTCGTCACCGTGCTCCTGTTCTACTCCATGTTGCCACGGTGACAAGGTCTGGGATGTAGATTTTATTTTTAACGTGAATGTGTTTGCAGTCTCGCCTACTGCAGGCGATGATTTCGGTCGTGTGGGGGGTGGGGGGTGGGGGGGGTGGGGGGGGAGCAGGGGAAGAAATACTACAAATAATCAACCAAAGCCCAGAAATTGCTTTCAACCCTCCAAAAGAGAATAAAAAAGTATTTCCACGTACGGTTAAAGATACCGCGCTGACCTGAACCGCCACCGGAAAAAAGAGCCGAACACTTCAGAGATTGGAAATGTAGGTATAGAAGCGGGTGATTTGGAGTCTAATTCCCTTTCTAAAGGTCACACACACTCACTCCTCCCACGCACAATAACACAGGCTCAGGCTCCAGTGGATGCACCGTTAAATGCAGAGAAACTGGGTGAGTGTTGGTGCATTAACAGATCCGCAACAGCTTACACGCGAACCTGCCCGATGCTGAAGCGATTCGTGCACCGGCTGCCTTACCAGTGGGTAAGATACCTCAGCCTCAACAGACTGGGGAGAATTATACTACTTTAGCTGGAGTCAATTGCTGCATCAACGAATTTGGTGCATTTGAAAGCCACAGGCATCCCGTATAGGCTGTGCGTGAATTAAAAACAATATATACCTCTTCATTTACAACTTCCAGTATCTTTAGAATATTTTGCAAAGCAGCGCACTATATCAAATCTGTTGAATTTTACAACAAGGATTCTCAATAATTGATTGGAGGGGTTAAGTCCGCTATTTGCCCAATTTATCGACACATAAAAAGGCGAGAATTCGGATGCGTTTGCAATGATGAAACGGACCCGTTGATTTTTTTTATGCATTCTTACAGATTTGCTGCTTCAGCGATTCAGGACGCTATTTTTTAATCCTTATTAATAAATGGAAAATGCACGTAATGGACTTACTTTCCGACGAAATTTTCCAGCACGGAGCTTTTCCCGGCGCTTTGCCCTCCGACCACCCCGATCTGGGGTAGGTCCAGATTGGCATTCTGTCCAATCTGAGCGAAAGCATCCTGCATCCGATTGACCAGAGGGATCAGCTCCTCCATCCCACGGTTTCCCATCTTTAATCGTTTTCCGGCAAGGCGAGCTGACCAGCTCAAGACCCCGGCGAATTAATTCTAATCGATGCAATGAACAGATGACAGCGAACCTCGTCCGGTTTGCAGGACGAGGCCTACATTGAGGAAAGGGAGGGAGAGGGCAGTGCGGGAGAAGGCTGAGCCCGGAGCTGCTCCGCTCCGGCTCCCGTTCCACCGGGTGATTTAAAGCGAAAACCCAGCGCGCTCACTGCGCAGGCGAGTGGTGCGCTGCGCACGCCGGGAAATGTAGTCCGTTCCTCCTTACGTCGTGTGGTGGGCGATCAGGACGCACTACAACTCCCAGGGGGCATCACGCGCATCCCTGCCGCTCTCATCTCCCGATTTTGCCATCCAGATCATAAAAGCCTGCAGTTTGCCTCGGGTTGCCCTTGCTCCCGGTCAGTGCCCACCATTTACCATCTGCCTAGCTGTTATCTTTGCATCTGACTTGCTCAAAAGAAGCAAATTTGAATAAACACTAGTCTTAATTAGAAAAAACTAGAAGGGGTCCCTTCCCATCACAGATGGTGCATTAGCGCAGCTGCTGCAGTGCAGACTGGAAGTTGTAGTCATCCGTTGCCTGATTCGTCCTGTAAATACCAGATAACGAGTCTAATCAGTGCGATCGCCATGAGTTTAAATAGACAGAGCGATGGTCCTTTAGAAAAGGGCATGATCACCATTAGTTCTTGGGTGATGCGCTGACACGGTGAACAAGGATAGGGGACATCTTCCTTCATCTACTGGGTCAACAAGCCCAATCGCTAGTTCATATTTCCCCTGTCCTTTGGCTTTATTTTTAAAGCAACCATTACAAGCTTTATGAATGACTGTCACGCTGTGTTATACTGAATTAACGCGCTTTTTATATTTTGTACGTCTTTCGTGCTGGAATTTCTTTCCAATCTCTCACCAGTTGTAGAAGACAATTCGGCATGCATCTTCGCCGGAACGTCAATGGGTTTTTCTATTTAATGAAGTTTGTGGTCATTTTAGTACTGTGAATTTTTTTTTTTACATTTTAACACATCCCACCAAAAATGTTATGATAGAGCAGTGTGGCCTGCATAATAAAAAGGGAACTCAGTCTACCGGAGGTTAGAAATAATCTTCACACTCAATCCCAGTTGTCTAATATTTACACATTCAGATAAGAACTAACATGTGGCTTGAAAGTCTTACTGAAGTTCAAGAACAAAACATCCAGGTCTTGCATACAGGAAGAGAAAATATACAGCAAGATCGGAATCACTTAGCGTTTCAGGCCTCGTCAACAAGCACAGGGCTTGCCTCGGCAACACACACACACACACACACACACACACACACACTCACTCACTCTCACACACACACACACACACACACACACACTCACTCACTCACTCACTCACACACACACACACACTCACTCACTCACACACACACACACACTCACTCACACACACACACACTCACACTCACACACACACACTCACTCACTCACACACACTTACTCACTCACACACTCACTCACTCACTCACTCACTCACTCACTCACTCTGCTGGAGGAACGCAGCAGGCCAGGCAGCATCTATGGAAATAAGTGCAGTCGACGTTGCAGAAGGATCTCGGCCGGCCGAAGCATCGACTGTACCCTTTTCCATTGATGTCCTGCTGAGGTCCTCCAGCATTTTAAGTGTGTTGATTGGACTTCCAGCATCTGCGGATTTTCTCTTGTTTACAGAAAAGCCCAACTGCCCCAGATCCTTTACCACCGTTAGTAAAATGCGATTGTACAACTTCACGGGAGGAGGTGCAGGCGGTTAAAGATGCTAGAAACACAAGGAGTTCAATCAAATAAATCTTGTAATCAAAACAAGATCCAAATTTTTTTAAAAAACGAAGCCTGCAAAAGTTTAGTTGGATTTTCAATTCGAACGGAATTCAAAGTTTTCAGAATTACCAGACTCCAGAGTGCCTGAAGGTGTGATTTTGCTTGAATTGCTTCTCACATGACTCATTGGATGATTTTTGTCTTTATAACATTGTAATAAATCCAGTTTTAATAGCATACCACGGGGTAAGCATGCTCGAGTGTCATGTAACACCCCGGTCTGTGATGAAGCAACAGCGGGCTAACGGAGAGCCCCGATTATTTTTATATTCTGGTTCGCTCGGGATTGGGATTGGTTTATTATTGTCACAGGTACTGAGGCGGAGTAAAAAAAAACTTTGTTATTCATGCCACCATGCAGAGCATTTCGTCACATCAGTACACCCAGGTAGTGCGAGGGAAACGCAGAACTGAACGGCAGTGGTACAATTGCAGAGGAGGCATAGTGGGTATCAGGCAGGTCAATATTCCAGGGACTAGTCAACAGTCTTATAACGGGGGCGGGGGAGGGTTGAAGCTGTTCCTGAATCTGGTCGTACAAGCTTTCAGGCGATTGTACCTGGTGCCTGACGGCGTTGGGGGGGGGGGGGCGGGGGGAGGGGGGTAAGAGGGTGAGAGGGGTCTTTGATTGTGTTGGCTGCTTTACCCCGTCCGTATGAAGTACAGACAGTTAAAATGTAGACAGTGAGAAATGTAGAAGCCGAGTTTGCTGCAGACAGAATTTTATTCTCCGGGTTAATACACGTCTAACCCCAACGCGCCTGAAACTTTGGAGTCTCTCTACCTCATGGGCCATTCTTTAGTCACGCGAGGAAAGTAGAAGATTGAAGGACTCTAAATGGATGTTTAGTTGTTCTCAAACAAGAGAAAATCTGCAGATGCTGGAAGTCCAAGCATTACACACAAAATACTGGAGGAGCTCAGCAGACCAGGCAGCATCTGTGGAAAATAAAGTACAGTCGCTTCGGGCCGAGACCCATCAAAGTCCGCTGAGTTTCTCCGGCATTTTGTGTGTGTTGTTTAGTTGTTTTTCTGCCTTTGCTTCTCAGGGACCTGGCTTCTCGTTACATTGCTGGGATGAATTGACTCAATTCATGTGAACAGATTTCACTCCACTGCATAAAGCACCCCCTAATTTGGCACTGATAGTTGAAAGAGAAATGAATGAAGAAAACAGTAAGTAGAAATTACAACTAAATTGCCTGGAGCGATTTCACACAGACAATGGTGGGGGGGGGGGGAGAGTGATCAATTTAACTGGGTGGGGGAACAGCTGATTTTCAGGAACCAGGAAGCTGCGTCAGTAGATCTAAATATGACAAAACAAACAGCAAAGCTCTAACATCCAGGCTGAAGGATAGTATTGCCAAAGCAGCACACCCCTTTAGGTCTCACATGAAGCAAAGATACAAGTTAGTCCTGGGGTAGGAGCTCGGCCAGTGTCGGTGGTCTTCCAGGACTGAAATTTGAGGGAGAATGGGGTAAGATTTCCACCGTAATTAGTACGACAGGAGAGTATCGATGGGACCTACATAAACAAATATATAATTTTTTAAAAACACACTTCACCGGTTATTCATGGCAGCATAACTCCACCAGTTATCACAAACTTAAAACTTATGGGGAAAACAGCATCAGCATGAAGTGCTTGATTTGGCTGTGCACCGCAGGGGTGTGTACTGAGCCCAATCCTTTACACTCCTGTCACCCTCGACTGTGCCCATGCCTGTGTGAATTTGCAAATTACACCACAGTGATTGGATTGATTACAAATAACGTAGGAGAGGAGGTGCGGAAACTGAATGGTGCCACAACCATACCCTTTCACGCAACATTGAATAAAACCAAAGAAATGATGATCTATTTCAGGAAATCAAAAAGGTGTGAGCAAGCTCAACAGCTCGTAAATGCTGAAGCAGTGGGAAGGGTCTCCTACTTTAAATTCTTCGGAGGAGACAATGAAGAGGATCTCTCTTGGACTACCGACACCTCCTTGAAGGCTCAGCAGCGCCTATACTATTTTAGGAGTTTAAAAAGAGCACATCTGCCCCCAAAGCTGCTGGTAAACTTTTATCGATGTGCAACTGGGAGCATACCGATCCACTGCAGGACACTAGCTGCAACAAGGTCGACCAAGCACCTCTTCAGCAAGTGATCAGGACTGCACGGAACATCAATGGGACACAGGTATGGAAACCATCTGCAAATCAGGATTATAGCAGCCTCGCAAACTCGTGACGGGCTCAGCCCACCTGTTGACTCACCTCCCATCCGGCAAGACTGAAAAACCGAAACAAAAACAGCTTTTTCCCCCAGGGCTGTCGTGCGACTGAGCAATATCTCATTTTAGAGTTGTTTGTTTTTTTTTAAATTCAGTTGTAATTTAGATGTCTCTCTAAATAACTCAAACGTTATTTTAAATTGCGTCATTGTGGTTTAGTAATTGAATTGCCGGTACTGTATGCTGTTCGGCTCTGAATGGAGTAGGGTTGCAATCCCGTTGTTCTCAGCAATGACAATACAGCTCACACTATCTAACTAACTAAACATTTGCTCTACCTAACAGGGTCTGTTGTTGTTTTTCTGTATGAAGAATTTACCTGCAAAGCTCAGTGAAAACCTAATAGGTGAATATGGAAAGTAACTGAAGCCTGTAAGGTATTTTTTTCACTTGAGTAGAACTCTTGTGAAATCTCCCATCCCCAGAGACTAAATAAATGCGGCAGTCTGTACGAATACGGATGTAATATGTAACAATCCTTTAAAAACTACAAAAGCAAGATTCGTGTGAGTGAAACTTAAGCAGTTCTCTTTAGTGCCCCCTGCAGGATACTCCCAGTGCTCCCCCAGTGAAATCTGAAAAACCGCTGAAGTGACAGCGTCTCTCACCTTAAACTAACTCATTCAAAGACTTAATTAGAAATAAGTTACTAGATTTGAAGTCATTGTCTGAAAGTGATGGCTGCCCTGATGTGGACTTTTGCCTGAAGATGCAATTTGGCCACCTCCGGAGACAGCTGGCATTCGGATCTTCTTGCTACTAACATCAAGCAGCGGGTACAGCAGCTTTAGGTCCCACATCACCAGGTTCAGGAACAGTTATTACACTACAACCATCCAGCTTCTGAGCCCCCATGCATAATTTCACTTACCTCAACACTGAACTGATTCCACAACCCAAGGACTCACGCTCAAGGACTCTCCAATTTACGTTGTCAGTATTATTTATTGACTTCTTAATTTATTATTTTCACATTTTGTTCTTTTTTGCATATTGTATGTTTGTCAGTCATAAGCTCTGTTGTACTTAATTATTTTCCTGTAAATTTTCTCATAGTAGTACTGGTGACAGATATGGTTTTTTTCATTAATTTTCATTGCAACACCAACAAATTACATTCAACAAAACCAGTTGCTGATTACATTTTGACTGTTTAACCCAGCCACCCCCAACCCTCATCCCCACCCCTCTCCCCTCCACCAACTAACTGTGCATACACAGACAGAGCATTCCTATTTTAACAGAAGATCTTTTAAGTTAGATATCAAATTTGTCCACATTAAGATTGTGTTTGGTCGTACATCATTTACTGTTGCTGATGATAATTCCAGGTAAGAAATGTCCAAAAACTCCGAAGCCAGTGAGTACTTGAAATATCATGAGGAGGTTTCCAACACTAGACTACAATCTTCTTAGCCACAGTCAGGCCTGCCAGCCAGATTTTGCGTGTTTTTTCCCTAAGGGAAAGGTTGGAGTCATCAAGATGTACATCGGATTCTATTGGTATTTGTACCCCTGTTAATTCTGTAAGAGTACTGATAACCTTCCCTCACAAACCCAAAACCCCTGGACATTTGCATTCAACATGTATAGAAGAGCCAATGGTTCTGTGGGGGCAAAATGACCAATATGGGTCAGGAACCAGTCCCATTTGATGTCTAATGCTTGGTGTTAGATATGCTCTATGACAAAATTTTAAGTGAATATACTGATGATTTGGGTTTTTCAAAGCTCTGGCAGCATTATCCCAAATCGCATTCCAGTGTAAGCCTTGTCCCAATGCAGATATGTTCCCATCCCAGGGTTTCATTCATGATGTGAGCATATATTTCTGGGAGTTTAATTTATCATAGATATATGACACTATCTGTCCTGGAGCACTCTGTATCCAACTTAAAATGGGATGGTCCTATAAATCTGACCCCCAGGGAACCCCATAGGCTTTACAAGCTGATCTTTGACATATATCTGATTTGATAATAAATTTACCTTCATCTTTGAAGTAAACTGCCAATGGTTTGGCTCAGACCCTCCTCAGCCCTGATGAAGGGCCTCAGCCTGTAACATCAGCTGTCCATTTCCCTCTATAGATTCTGCCCGACCTTCCGATTTCCTCCCGAATTTTAGACCATGAGATATGGGCCATTTGGCCTATGGAGCCTGCTCCACTATTTCATCATGGTTTCATTTTTCCCCTCAGACTCAATCTCCTGCCTTTTCCCCTTCCACAATGTGGGTGTTGTTCAAGATTTCCAGCTCCTGCAGAATCTCTCATGTCTACACTGCTTGTGGTGATGACGCTCCCACAGAGGTAATGGATGCAGCACACGCAACATGCTGGAGGAGCCCAGCAGGCCGAATACTGCCTGGCCTGCTGAGTTCCTCCAGCATTCTGTGTGTGTTGCTCAGACTTCCAGCATCTGCAGACTTTCTCTTGTTTGTGAAGGTAATGGATGCAGTGTGTTTGAAGGAATGAGGAACAGTGTCCAACATGAGAAGAGGTGTGATTGGGGGGGGGGGGGGATTGGAAAGGATGGTATCCCCTCACTTTGACTGCTCTTGAACTTCTTGGCACACGGGAGGTAGAGGGAGGTTCGACCCAGCTGACCGTGACCAGAACTTCTGTGGCAAATTCCAAATCAGAACTGAAATGGTGATTATGGACATCAGTAAATAAATGCAGACAAATCCTTGTGCAAGGTCTTTCAGAATGAAGAAGGAAAAGAGAAAACGATGAAGTTTGAAGGTGAGAGTTACAACATAAGGAGCATGTGATGTTAAATGAACCGTACTGCAGTATGTCTGGTTGTATCATTTAACACTGAGTATAACAGGACCTGATCGTGTGTCAGCTCGTAGGCTTGGTTTTCATGAAAGGTAGCTGAGCCTTTGGTCAACACCTACATCAGGAGATGAATTAATATTTAAAGAGATACAGTCTTCATTAACAAGTACTCACTGGCCTTATCCTTGTCTCTTCGTGAGGCAGCTACTTTGATTGAAACATCCTCAGGTCCCCGCAAAGCCATCAACTACCTGTGTCAGACGTCCACGTGCAGAGTTAAGGCATGTTATCCAGGGCAGATGGAAAAGGAGCTACAGTATCCTGGTTGAAATATTAACTCGGGTCCATTATGATAAAGGATTTCCTCCAAACGTTCTCTTGTGCACAGGACTCTGAAGTGATTCCAAACCGAATCTTCCAAGCCAGTGGCAACATTCCATAAGATCATAAAATATAGATTAGAATTAGACAATTGGCCATCGAGTATTCTCCGGTATTTAATTATGATGATTTTTAACCCCCCATTCTCCTGCTCGTTTCCTAAAACCCTTAACCCCCTTACCAGTCAAAAACCTTGTGAATCTCTGCCTTAAGTACACCCAGTGATTTGACCTTCACAGCCCTCTGAGCCAACAAATTCAGCATCTTCCGGATGAAAGAATTTCTCATCTCAGTTTTAAAAGGACACCCCTTCACTCTGAGGCTATGATCTTGGATCCTGGACTCTCCTACTAATGGAAGCATCCTCTCCATGCCCACTCTATCTGGGCCTTTCAGTATCTGAGCCACAGCTGGTTATTAATTGCTGGAGCAACTCAACGAGTTTAAATGACGTTTGCAAGCTGCAATCTCATCTAATCAACAATGAAACATGGAGACAATACAGGGAGCATTTTTGCTTCTGTGTCCACTTTGAGTCAGAATCGGGTTTAATATCGCTGGCATATGTCATGATCTGTTTTTGTTTTGCAGCAGCAGTACAGTGCAATACATTTTTTTAAAACTATAAATTACCGTAATAAATATATGTTACAAATTAAATCAAGTAAGTAGTGCAAAAATAGTTCATGGGTCCATTCAGAAATGTGATGGTGGAGGGGAAGAAGTTGTCCCAAAAATGATGAGTGTGTGTCTTCAGGCTCCTGTATTTCCTCTTTGATGATAGCAGTGAGAAGAGGGTGATAGGGGTCCTTAATGCAGAGTCATAACCCTTCTTAAAGTGGGTATTTATCATCAGTTATTGATGGGGATATGGGTAATAAGAAACAGAGACAACCAGAAACTGGAAAATAAATAAATAGATGGAAAAATCATCAAGGTTAAAAACTCATTCATATTTTCCTTATAATATCAACAATTACATAAGGAAAAATGTCAGTGGAAACACTCTTCAGTCAGAAAGCTGTGTGATATAATTCAGGCTGTCACTTACTCCTTTGACATCATTGGCTGTATGTTATCGTGTGTCTGCTGTCTGTGTCATTGAACATGTCCAGGGACGTGGTTCATTGCTGCTGAGGGTTCGGACGGGTGCAACAAATTGCCTGCTCCCACTGACAGTATCGATTCCCATTCAGTGCACAGCACCTGAGACTGATGCAGCCACGCTAACATCCGTCGCGTCCAAAGCATCTTTCCCATCACAAAACGGACACCTGAGGACGAAGTGAGCATCTGCATTGATCCAGACTTCTTGTTTATAAAACAGGGGAAGCCAATTTCAACTCAATGAAAATGTATGCTGGAAATTGGCTTACTGTTAAAAGGAGTATTATACTGTGCAATTAGAAAGAAATATTGCAAATGAACTCTATTATTCTCCCTCTACAGAGTTAGATTAACATTCTGGATTTTAGCCCTTCAGAATTAATCAAGGATACATTGCCTCAGTGGCCACTTTATTAGGTACACCAATGCACCAGCTCTTTAATGCAAATGTCTAATCAGCTAATCATGTAGCAGCAACCCAATGCATAAAAGCATGTAAATATGGTCAAGAAGTTCAGTTAAACATTAAAATGGGGAAGGAATGTGACCTAAGTGACTTTGACCATAGAATAATAGTTGGTGCCAGATGGGGTGGTCTGTGTATCTCAAAAACTGCTGATCTTCTTGGATTTTCATGCATAAATTTGTCTAGAGTTTACAGAGAATGGTGTGAAAAACAAAAAAAGACATCCAGTGAGTGGCAGTTCTGTGAGCAAAACACTTTGTTAATGAGAGGGGTCAGAGGAGAATGGCCAGACTGGTTGAAGCTGACAGGAAGGTGACAGAAACCCAGATAACCATCTGTTACAACAGTGGTGTGCAGAAGAGCACCTCTGAGCATACAACATGTTGAACTGGGTGGGCTACAGCAGCAGAAGACCATAAACATGCAAGCAGTGGCCTCTTTATTCAAGTTCAAGATTATTGTCATCCAGTTGGGTTGGCACCCGTCTGTCTCAAATGACAATGAGTGAGATGATCATCATTACAAGCCTGGGCAGGGTATGAAGATCCTGAGATGTCTAGTGGTCACAATCCCCCCTCTCCGTCACACTGGTGTAGTCCAAACGAAAACTTATGAAGCAATACGTTTGGCAGCAGCGTGGCTGCAGGAGCTGCCGGGAGGATGTTCAGTGATGTCCAGCCGCCTTAGGGGCTCCACTCCAGATTTGCTGTCTGAGTTTACTCCTGTAGCCTTTGTCTCTCCCGGGGCTGCCCACAAGGCAGTGGGGCTATCTATCCATTGCTGGGGATCTGGTTCACAACCACCAGGGTGTGTCCACCCGCTGGTGGGCCTGCAAGCTACATGGGCAGGGGACACACCTCCTCCCCATCCTCTGTCGTCCTCAAGGAGTTCAGTTTCCGTGTGTTGCCAGCAAGGAGGCACCACATGAGGCTTGCTGTTGGAGAGGCTGTGTACTGGCAGGGAGAGACTCGCACGTTCAGCTCTCCATTTTACAAGACTGCTGGCCAGTGGTGGAAGCTGAAAGTGAGAGCGATGAGCACTACCCACCACACTACCACACTAGACACATCACAACAACCATCTTGACACCATTGTCACCTGACTGTACAACCAAATGAAACAACCCGAATCAAGGTGCGCCCATGATACATATACCACAAACAGCACATCAGCCAAAACATTACCATAAATAAATTAGTAAAATATAATTCAAAATTCACTTAGTGCACAGCGCAGGTAATCAGTAAACAGTGCACTGGACAGTAAACAGCTCGCTATCCTCGAGATGAGAGGTTGCAGTTATTCATTTGTCTCAGAGCCTGAGAGAAGAATCTGTTGTCTAGAATGGCAGTCATAGTCCTGATGTTCCTGTACTTCCTTCTTGACAGTAGTGGCTCAAAGTGATTGAGGGATGAGTGGTAGGGGTCCTCAACAAAGCTTCGGGACCTGCAATGTTCTGGTAAGTGTCACAGGTAGGGGAGGAGGGAGACCCTGGTGATCCACTCAGTAGTTTTCACTATCCTCTGGAGGGTCTTGTGGTCCGATGCCTTGCCGTTTCTGTACCACACAATGATGCAGCCAGACAGGACCCTCTCGATGGTGCTCCTCTAGAAAGTCATTAGAATATGAGTGGTGCCTCAATCTCCTCAGGAAGTGTAGACACTGCTGTGTCTTCTTGACTGAAGAGAAGGTCTTTGTGGGTTCAGGTAGGATCATCTGTTATGTGCGCTCCAAGGAACATTGTGCTCTTCACTCTCCAAGGCCGAGCCATTGATGTGCAGTGGAAAGTGTCCTTCAGAAGTCCACAATCATCTTGTGCCTTGTCCACATTGAGTCTCGGGTGGTTGTTCTCTCACCAATTGATTAGCCTCTCTACCTCCCCTGTGAATGCCAGCTGATCATTGTTGCTGATGAGGCCAGTCTCTGTAGTATCGTCGGTGAATTTGATGCACTTTGAGCAGAGTCTGGCAGTGCAGTCGTGAGTCAGCAGCGGACTGAGCCCACAACTGTGGGGGGGGGGGCACCAGTGCTCAGCATGATGGAGCTCGAGACGTTGCCGCCAACTCAGACCGACTGGGGTCTCTCCGGGAAGATGGCATTACAGAGATGGGTGCTGAGTCCCATTGCCCATCGAGGTCCGTGGACCCACCAGCCTCAGAGGGGTGATCATGTTAAGCATCAAGGTGAAGTCGATGAGGCAACGTTTTCTAGGTGGGACAGGATGGCGCTGAGAGCCAAGGCAATGGTATAATCAGTGGACCCCTTTGAGCAGTAGGCCAACTGGAAGGTGTGATTTTACACAATCTATTCCCAGCCATTCAAACCACCACTTCATGATCAGTGCCACTGGGTGGTAATTGTTGAGGACAGTTACCCTCCCTCTGTTGAGGGTACAGGCGGTACCTAACAAAGTGGCCACAGAGCGCACGTAACATCTTACAACTCTCCTTTGCTCCATGATTGATGACTGATTTATATTCCATGTTCCCAGTTCAGATTTCCAATATTTTTCTGCTTATTCTTCACCATCCCTAACAATTTGCTTGTTGGTTTGATACAATTATCCTGGTAAGCTCTGAACATAGAATGCTACAAATTGCTTACGGTTCGTACAATCGGCAATAGTTGAGGCAATTGATTTAGCAATGGGCGGGGGTAGAGTATTGCTGTTCACAAAGGAAAAACTCATTCTTTAGCACATAAGTATTCTGAAAATCTATTAGTTTCACATCTGACAAAGGAGATCAATAGAAACATCATCGAAGGCTTTTGGAGGCCAACAGAATAACAGCAAAAGCTCAGCCTCAGAGACAGGTAATGCAGTTACATTTCAACAAAACCTTTCGTAAATCTCCAAAACACTGAAGCTCCCAGGAACCTCGGGCTTATCAAGAAATTGTTACTTTGGAATTAAAGGCAATGCTACTTTAAATGGTTAATTAATGGCAGATCACATCAGTGGTACACTAGGTTTCAGAGCAAGACCAGCCAGGGATACCCTTAACCAGTAATGCCTACAGTCTGGAATCAGTCCAGTGCCCCCCGGCCCTGGATTTTGATTTAAATTTCAACAGGCTGATGATACAAGAGTTCTGATTCTGTCTGTATTCTGACTTAGCTTTGGTATCACCTCCATCTGATTTGATATAAACATTTGTTACCCCCCCCCCAAAAAAAATTAAAATAGAATCCACTTTACTTCCTATTGGTAGTCCAGATTATATTTGGTTTGGGAGATCTGATTATGGTGGATAGAGATAAAGGAACAGTTAAAAAAAATCTGCCTGCAAGGCCATTAACCTGGTGGAGTAAAGTAACTCACCACGGTGCCTTTGAATGTGCAGCGTTCTTGGGCAGGACATTGATAATTGATGGAGTAATCTTCAGTTTAGCGGTTCCTGTCTTCTTTGACTGCCAGTAAAATGTCACAAAGGAATGATGATAATAGGGCAGGTGGGGCTCGTCAGCCTTGCTCAGCAGCCCACCTAAGAAAAGGAAAACTCTGATTTTAAACCTCCGCTGCCTTGTGGCCGTACCCACCGATGGGAAAGGCTTCGGGAGTAAATGCCGAGGAAGAAATCCGGAGCCGGGGTCCCTCAGGCAGTTTGATGTTGTTTACAACTTCACTCTGGCAACCTCTGCGATGACTCTGGTGCCAAGCTCTATCGGCCCTTGCCCTTCCCTCGGACTACATCAGTGACATTGAGAGAGGGAACCCACTGCATGGGGAACAACTGGTTCTTCAAATCTTCCCTGGGATCGACGGCTGCCTACTACCTAATAGGCTAGATAACCTGGCTCCCACCGAGGACACTAACAACCCCACATAAAATAGAACCTGTTGTGTTACTGACACTCCCTTTCCTGAGAATCAGTCACACCCTTCACCAACATCTGTCTCACTTTCATTAGGACTGATCGAGCTGGACTTTTCAGAGACTGCACTTCACCGTTTGACCTGGTACCTACTGGATAAGATTAAATAATATACTAAAGTTATCAAGAAGTGTGATTCAAAGTGCTATTCTTGCTATCATACAGTATGGCCAAGTGAAATAGGAACTGATATGAAAGGAGAGGGGAGTACCGAATTAAAAGTATTATATATGAATGCACGAAGTATAAGGAATAAAGTAGATGAGCTTGATCCTCAGTTGGAAATTGGCAAGTACAATGTTCTGGGAATAACTGAGACATGGCTTCAAGTGGACAGGGCCTGGGAAATGAATATTCAAGGATATACATCTTATTGAAAGGACAGACTGACTGGCAGAGGAGGTGGGGTGGTTCTGTTGGTGAGGAATGATATTCAGTCCCTTGCGAGGGGGGGGGGACTTAGAATCTGGGGATGTAGAGACAGTATGGATAGAACTGAGAAATTCTAAGGGTAGAAAGACCCTAATGGGAGTTATCTACAGGCCCCCAAACAGCAGTCTGGATGTAGGTTGTAAGTTGAATGAAGAGTTAAAATTGGCATGTCGCAAAGGTAATGATACAATTGTCATGAAGGATTTCAACATGCAGGTAGACTGGGAGAATCAGAATGGTACTGGACCCCAAGAAAGGGAGTTTGTGGAGTGCCTCCGAGATGGATTCTTAGAACAGCTTGTACTGGAGCCTCCCAGGGAGAAGGCAATTCTAGATTTAGTGTTGTGCAATGAACTGGATTTGATCAGGGACCTTGAGGTAAAGGAACCATTAAGAGGTAATGACCATAATATGATATGTTTTAACCTACAATTTGAGAAGGAGAAGGGAAAATCGGATGTGTCAGTATTACAGTTGAACAAAGGGAACTATGGAGCTATGAGGGAGGAGCTGGCCAAAGTTCAATGGAACAATACCCTAGCAGGGAAGACAGTGGAACAAAAATGGCAGGTATTCCTGGGAATAATGCAGAAGGTGCAGAATCAGTTCATTCCAAAGAGGAAGAAAGATCCTAAGGGGAGTAAGGGGCAGCCGTGGCTGACGAGGGAAGTAAAGGGCAGCATAAAAATAAAAGCAAAGAAGTATAACATAGCAAAGATGAGTGGGAAACCGGAGGACTGGGAAGCTTTTAAAGAGCAACAGAAGATAACAAAAAAGGCAATACGCCAAGAAAAAATGAGGTACGAAGGTAAACTAACCAAGAATATAGAGGAGGATAGTAAAAGCTTCTTTAGGTATGTGAATAGCAAAAAAATAGTTAAGACCAAAATTGGGCCATTGAAGACAGAAACGGGTGAATTTATTACGGGGAACAAGGAAATGGCAGATGAGTTAAACAGGTACTTTGGATCTGTCTTCACTAGGGAAGACACAAACAATCTCCCAGATGTAATAGAGGCCAAAGGAACTAGGGTAAAGGATGAACTGAAGGAAATTTATATTAGGCAAGAAACAGTGTTGGATAGACTGTTGAGTCTGAAGGCTGATAAGTCCCCGGGACCTGATGGTCTGCATCCCAGGGTACTTAAAGAGATGGCTCTAGAAATCGTGGATGCATTGGTAATCATTTTCCAATGTTCTATAGATTCAGGAACAGTTACTGCTGATTGGAGGGTGGCTAATGTTGTCCCACTTTTCAAGAAAGGAGGGAGAGAGAAAACAGGGAATTATAGACCGGTTAGCCTGACGTCAGTGGTGGGAAAGATGCTGGAGTCAATTATAAAAGAGGAAATTACAACACATTTGGATAGCAGTAGAAGGATCAGTCCGAGTCAGCATGGATTTATGAAAGGAAAATCATGCTTGACTAACCTTCTGGAGTTTTTTGAGGATGTAACTATGAAAATGGACAAGGGAGAGCCAGTGGATGTCGTGTACCTGGACTTCCAAAAAGTGAATGCTATTATACACTGAGTTGCTGCCACACGATTGACTGATTAGATGTTTGCATTTATGAAGTGGCCACTGAGTATGCATAAACAAAGACTGATGAAACAGTGTGCATAAAAAGACAAACTGCAAATAAAAATAATACCAAGAAGATATGCATATTTAACAACTGATCTGAGTGCAGCCTGTTCCCACGGACATGAGTGTTGAGCTGAGCAAATAATCTGATTTCTCTACATTTTTACTTGGAGATTATTATTGGCCAGGATGACGGTGAACAGAATTAGAATCAGTGTTATTAATACCATCTTGTAAGACTTGTTGCTTGGCAACAGCAGCATAATGATGCACTTTGGAAGGTCAAAATTGAAGGCCGAGTTCAGTTTTAATGGCAGGTTTCTTAGCGGTGTGGTGGATCAGCTTGAGGTCCACATCTGTAGACCCCTCAGAGTTGCCACACAAGTTGTTAGGGTGGATAAGAAGGCGTACTGTGTGTTGGCCTTCATTAGTCGTGGGATTGCTTTGAAGAGCTGTGAGGAAATGTTGCAACTCCAAAAAGCTCTAGTTGGACCATGCTTGGAGCATTGTGTTCCGTTCTGGTCATCTCCTTAGAGGAAGGGGGTGGAAGGTTTGGAGAGGAAGCAGAGGAGATTTACCAGGCTGCTGCCTAGATTAGAGAGCACATCATGTGAGGAGAGGTGGAGCGAGTTAGGCCTTTTCTCTCTTTGGAGCGAAGGAGGGTGAGGGGTGACTTGATAGAGGTGTATAGGTTGATAAAGAGCATAGATTGAGAGGGCAGCCAGAGATTTTTTTCCCAGGGCGGAAATGGTTAATATGAGGAGACTTATTTTAAGATAATTGGAGGAAAGTATAGCAGGGATATCAGAGGTAGGTTTTTTTTTATTAAAACCACATCGAGTGCATGGAACACCCTGCCAGGCGTGGTGGGAGAGGCAGGAACATACATTAGGGAGATTTGAAACTCTTAGATACACACCTGGATGAAAGATAAATGGATGGTTATGTAGGAGGGAAGGGTTAAATTGATCTTGGAGTAGGATAAAAGAGCAGCACAACATTGGGGCCTGAAGGGCCTGCACTAGACTGTGCTGTTCTATGTTCTAACGCAAAGACATGGAAACTACTTTAAGTATCAAAATAAACAAGAAGTGCCAGATAAAAGAATAACGAGGTGTGTTTAACTCCCACCATTTTCCCAGTAGTACTTTGATGTGTTTCACTTCCCTCTGACCCACTGCCACGCCCAACAGCTCATGGGAGCCAAGAGGGAGATGTTTTCATTACCCTGATCAAGTGCACCTCCTGGATGTGTCCCTAACGTCCTCGTGACATTGGTTTGACTCCCCATAGGAGGCTCAGAGACCAGGAGGGCAGAGGTGAGAACTTCTGTGGTTTTGCAAAAACATTTCCAACCCTACTAGAGACACAAAAGATTCTAGGTGTTCAATTATGGGAAGAAAATAAAAGCCCCAATCTTTCTATTTCAGGTTGTTTCCCAGTCACACGATGAAGGTGTGGCCTGGTTGATATTAAAGAAATTTGTTCACGATTCCCTGAAGTAACCATTTGATCTTCAGTTAGCCTAACATTATTACAGTGCCTTGGACCGTGGTTTAATCCTACCACTGTCTGTGCTGCCAATTGAAAATTGGCTGGCTGACAGGAAACAAAAAATAGCGATTAATGGGTCCCTTTCGGAATGGCAAGCTGTGACCAGTGGGGTACCGCAAGGTTTGGTGCTGGGACTGCAGCTGTTTACAATATACATTAATGATTTAGATGAAGGGATTGAAAGTAACATTAGCAAATTTACTGATGACACAAAGCTGGGTGGCAGTGTGAAATCTCAGGAGGATGTTATGAGAATGCAGGGTGACTTGGACAGGTTGGGTGAGTGGCAGATGCAGTTTAATGTGGATAAATGTGAGGTTATCCATTTTGGTGGAAAGAACAGGAAGGCAGATTACTATCTAAATGGAGTCAAGTTAGGAAAAGGGGAAGTACAACAAGATCTAGGTGTTCTTGTACATCAGTCAATGAAAGCAAGCATGCAGGTACAGCAGGCAGTGAAGAAAGCTAATGGCATGCTGGCTTTTATAACAAGAGGAATTGAGTATAGGAGTAAAGAGGTCCTTCTGCAGCTGTACAGGCCCTGGTGAGACCACACCTGGAGTATTGTGTGCAGTTTTGGTCTCCAAATTTGAGGAAGGACATTCTTGCTATTGAGGGAGTGCAGTGTAGGTTCACGAGGTTAATTCCCAGAATGGCGGGACTGTCATATGTTGAAAGATTGGAATGACTGGGCTTGTATACATTGGAATTTAGAAGGATGAGAGGGGATCTGATTGAAACATATAAGATTATTAAGGGATTGGACACGTTGGAAGCAGGAAGCATGTTCCTGCTGATGGGTGAGTCCAGAACTAGAGGCCACAGTTTAAGAATAAGGGGTAGGCCATTTAGAACAGAGATGCAGAAAAACTTTTTCACCCAGAGAGTGGTGGATACGTGGAATGCTCTGCCCTAGAAGGCAGTGGAGGCCAAGTCTCTGGATGCATTCAAGAGAGAGTTAGATAGAGCTTTTATAGATAGCGGGGTCAAGGGATATGGGGAGAGGGCAGGAACGGGGTACTGATTGTGTATGATCAGCCATGATCACAGTGAATGGCAGTGCTGGCTAGAAGGGCCGAATGGCCTACTCCTGCACCTACTGTCTTTTGTCTTGCCTAGACCTAAATCTTATACTGCAGATAGATAGATACTATATTGATCCCAAAGGAAATTAGTGTCACAGGAGTATTACAAGTGCTCGGATATACAAGTACTAGAAGAGAAGTAAAAGGAATAAAAAGTAAGTTACCTCAAACAGTCTAACAGGAGGGGGTTAACATTTCCCTGGCTTTTGGTTAACTCACTATAGAGCCTAATGGCCGAGGGTAAGAATGACTCCATATTGTGCTCTTTGGAGCAGCACAGTTGTCTTAGTCTATTACTAAAAGTGCTCCTCTGTTCAGCCAAGGTGGCATGCAGAGGGTGAGAAACATTGTTCAGCATTGGCAGGATTTTCCAGAGGGTCCTTTGTTCTACCACTGCCTCCAGTGTGTCCACTTGACTCCTATAATGAGCCAGCCTTTCTCCCTAGTTTATTGAGCCTGTTGATGTTGATGCTATTGCCCCAACACACCACCGCATAGAAGATTGTACTGGCAACAACAGACTGGTAGAATGTGAAGGAGAGGCCCGCATACTGCAAAGGACCTCAGTCTCCTCAGGAAGTAGAGGCGATTCTAGCCCTTCTTGGCCTCTGTGTTGGTGCTCCACTCAAGTCTGTCATCCAAGTGCATCCATGGGTACTTGTAGGTCCTCACCACATCCTCTTTCCCCCAGCAATGAGGGTTGTATGGTATTGAAGGCACTTGAGAAATCAAAAAAGCATGATTGTCACAGTGCTGCCCCGCTTGTCCAAACGGGAGTAGGCTCTGTTCAGCAGCATTTGATCGCAATGTGCTCCTAAATTCTAGATTAATCTTGCTGTGCAAAACTAATAATCTTATTTGCCAGAAAAAAATAAAGTGACCACACTTCAGAAGCAATTAGCTGGAAAATAGTAAGGGATATCCTGAGACGTTGAATATCTAAACTGCTTAATTATTTCTAATGTCATTTAGTACATATAGTGTTGTGGTTAGCACAACGCTTTAACAGGCATCCTGGGTTCAATTCCTGTCACTGCCTGTGAGGATTTTGCAGTTCACCCCGTGACCGTGACTGGCTTGAGAGGCTAAGTGGCCTCGCCTTGCTCTGATCATCAGAATTGCTCACGCTTACCCTGTTTGAACCATCCCTTCAAAAAGGAAGGAAAGTGAATGGGCGAGTTACACAGCCAGCCAGGTAGAAGGGAGGCACTTGAACTCGAACACTTTCTGGTTGCCCTGATATTGAAACAAGTGTTTGAGCTGAATGGATGAGTTGGAGGAAGTGGAATTTGGTACTGAAATTTATGACTATGAATGGATGGGAGAGAAGGATTCCTCTGTTCAGGGAGACTATCGAATGTTAAATGTACTCGGTGGGGGGACTGGGAGAGAAGGATTCCTCTGTTCAGGGAGACTATCGAATGTTAAAGGTACTCGGTGGGGGGACTCGGCTGGTTGCCCTGATATTGAAACAAGTGTTTGAGCTGAATGGATGAGTTGGAGGAAGTGGAATTTGGTACTGAAGTTTATGACAGTTGGCTGAAAAATAAAGAAATTATCAGAAAGGGCTCTTAGAATATGGGGAGTCTTGAAGTTAGCTGAAATATAAATTTAATATGTGAACTTTGAATAGAATAGTTAATATTTATACAATTTTCAAAGTAGTGTTGGGACAGTTATGAATATACTAAAATGGTTATTAAAAAGCTTTGAAATTATAGCACTGATATGCAACACTGCAAGTGGTCTTGAATGGGTTATTACTGAGAATGATAAAGGAAAAAGGATCAACTTTATTTGCCATATACATGTATTAGGGATTTGTTGTGGTGTGTTGGTCAGGGCGTGACAAGCAACAGAGATCAATTTCATAAGAGAATAAAGTATTATATAAAAATAAACTTAGAGGTTAAAGATCGACAAGGAATGTGTATAAATATATAAATACCAGCATGTTTTTACAATGATTGGATTAGAAAAATAAAGGCAAGAGAATATTCAAGCAACACACACAAAATGCTGGTGGAATGCAGCAGGCCAGGCAGCATCTATAAGGAGAAGCACGGTCGATGTTTTGGACTGAGACCCTTCATCAGGACTAACTGAAAGAAAAGATAGTAAGAGATTTGAAAGTAGGAGGGGGAGGGGAAAATCTGAAATAATAGGAGAAGACAGGAGGCGGAAGGATGAAGCTAAGAGGTGGAAAGGTGATTGGCAAAAGGGATACACAGCTGGAGAAGGGAAAGGATCATGGGATGGGAGGCCTAGGGAGAAAGAAAGGGGGAGGGGAGCACCAGAGGGAGGTGGTGAGCAGACAAGGACTGATTGTGAGAGGGAAAGAGAAAAAAGAGAAAGAGAGAAAAAAGGGAAAAGTAAACAAATAAATAAGGGATGGGGTAAGAAGGGGAGGAAGGGCATTAACGGAAGTTAGAGAAACCAATGTTCATGCCATCAGTTTGGAGGCTACCCGGACATAATATATTCATCTTATTTTCTTTGTGACATTGCTGCATTAATCATCTGCCTGAATTGAAAGCAGTCTCTGAAAATGGTGTTTTTAGTGGGGTCACAGTATTTCATAAGCTGGCGGATGCTGGGAACTGAAGGATGGAACAAAGAATGTGATCCAGTGACAGACACACCTGCTGGCAAGGCAAATGCAGCAGATGTTACTGGAGTAGTTATGGAATTAATTGCAACAGGTACAAAGATATGTCCAAAACACAATGAGAGATCATTGGCTTGATACTACCTCTGTTTCTCTCCCTCCCTGAAGCTGTGAGGCAGCAGATCCATTATTTGTGCCTCGATGCAGACTTTTGATATTTTCTTTTTCAGGTGTGCAGTAGTTCAGTTCCAACCTTGCATTGTTTGAAATGTTATTTATCAACCCTAGTTATAGTTGGACAAGAGAAATAACAGAGGATGCCGGGACGTCAGGGTATAAGCACAAATCCTTCTTTGATAGAGAAGCAAAAGAAGAAACTTAGCAAATCTGGGTCTGAGTCCACTCATTCAGCAGTTTGAAAGGGGAGAGAAATGTCAGAATTTTAAAGACTTGGATAGGTTGATAGAACTGAAGAAGTTTCTTCGTTCAACATGTCACCTGATCTAATGGCTCTCAGTCTGTTATTTATCTTTGAGGATCTCTCAAATTAATGTATGAAATCAAAAAGTATATTTCACACTAAAGGTTGACAGGCGGTTTTGTAGCACGTTGACAATACAGGTGGAAATGTGTGGCATTTATACATGCAAGTTTCTGCAAGGTGAACAGAGGCAAGATTTGAGCAACTTACCTCAGATACTGCAATTATGGAAAAGTTCAACTACAGGACTTGCAGTTTAGGTTTATCATTCATTGTCAAAGGCAACCTAAACCACCTTCAAAGGGAGGCGACGTAACGATTCTTCAAAAACAGCGCACAAGAACAAGACTGTACAACTATGGCAAAGCAAGCAAATGGACTGTGGCAGGAAATTTAACTGTTTTCCAGCTCATTCATTTACATTTAGATTTGTTAATAGATATTGATTGCATTGTTGATTACATTTTGACCATTTTCTAAGAAATTATTTAATCAGCCAAAGCTTCAGGCCATGCCATCTGATCTTTTTGATTGCTCTCACACTTGTTTTAATTCATTAATTTGTCTTGGGTAGCATGATAGCACCGTGGTTAGCACAACGCTTTATAGAGCTAGTTGTAAAAAAAAAATCGACCAGGGTTCAATTCCCACCACTGTCTGTATGGACTTTGTAAATTCTCCTTGTGACCCTGGGGGTTTCCTCCCACATTCCAAAAGACAGATGGGTCAGATTAGAAAGTTGTAGGCATGCTATGTTAGTGCTGCAAGCATGCTGACACTTGCATACTACCCCTAGCATATCCTCAGATGTATTGTTCATTGACGCAAACGATATAGCTCACTGTACGTTTCAATGAACACGTGGCAGAAAAAGCCAATCTTTAATCCTCCTTTAATTACCTTCAAGGTATTCAAAAAGCTCCTACTTTTCAGTTTTATGCCCTTCTCAATATATCATGTTGTAATCAACAGATGTTATGGTATTGTTTTTCCTGTTTGTGACGTGCAATACTTTTCCTGCGAAACAGTAGTTTATTGTAGCAACCTCAAAGGTGCACAGCTGATTTCAGATACCAATGCAGCCTGGATATCAGACCTGAGACTTGTCTTCATTTGATTGCAGAACCACTGGAGGAGCCTCAAGCAAGGATATTTACCAGCATATAAATTACTATACTGTGTTCATCATTAAACCAAATTTAGTGTACCACCCACAGGAATCAAAATCTAATCAAAATTATGAGATGACAAAGTGGCGAGTTCAATTTATTGAATCAATTTATTTATACAAGAAAGTCTAACAGGATCACATCAGTATTATAATGCAGACAATTTTTTCCATGTGTTTCTCTTCATTCTTTAAAATGTATTCTTCATCCCCAAATAAATACAATATACTGAAATCATATCCCCTGCTTCCTTTTAATTAGATTCAAGTTATGGATATACATCACGAGCAACAGGTTAAATTGCTGCCCTTCTCTTCTTCGCAATGAATTTACAAAATGTTACACAAGTACACTATTTACAAAATTATTTGTACCTTGCAATGCAAGGCTCTATATCAATCTTTGTCTTTAATCATTTTTACACAGTATGGCAACTCTGAACGTAACGATGTTCCAGAAACAAGTTGAGTCTTGTGGCCTTTTGCTTCTTTCTTTCCCACACCCCCTCACTTTGCAACAATGTGCAACAGTACGCCAAAGGCAACCTTTCCCAACCTCCATTGGGAATATAAACCGAGAAAACAACAGTACACCACCGATACATCTACTGTTGCGCTCCAAGGGGCATTTCCATTTAAAAATAAGGGACTCTGCTTTGAAAAATGTTAATTACTAATAAATTAGTTAGAAAATAAAGTGTCAGATTTGACTTAAGGAAAACTTCCATAACTGAGGAGGATTTCATCCAATATTCCTAATTCTCAAGATGCTCAAAATTTAGCCACTGGTCTGATCATCATTAAACCAAATTCAATATAGTACACAGAAGAGCCCATCTATCCATCACTGGATCGGAATTACACTTTCACACGAAGTAGAAAACCGACAAAGCCTGGGGATTGCATAGACAACTGCAGAACTGGTGATGACATTTTATACCAAGGACCAATGCAGAGGTGGCCCCCACAAGTCTCTGTCTGTTGGAATACTTCCGATTGACAATATCTTCACCGAAGTTACTTCTAAACCATGCATTTAAATTGGCACACAATCCCTATTCACCGTCAAATCACGTTTAGCGAAATAATTTTCCAAATACAAACATTAAAGAGAATGTACTTTTAAAAAAATTCTATGTTTTACATCCTTCAGTAATGTTAAACCCTCCTAGAAAGACACAACCAGATGCATAATTCTTCATCACCTGCCCATATATAGGTAACTAACCATGGCACATTACATTCTAGTCACTTACAGTCACACTTCACAATCTGAACCACATACAGATACAGTAACTAATCACTTTGCCACTCTGCTTGCATATAGAGAACCAGTTGCACCACCACTGTTCAAGTGCTTCCATTCTACTAATACTTAAGTAACTGAGAGTGAAATGGAAAGCTCAAGGAACAGACAGCGACTCTTTAAAATACTGAAAAATTAAAAGAACTGTCAGGCAGTAAGAAATCTTTCCTTGGGAAATGAAAGAATCTCCTCTATTGAGATCGGAACTCCCAGCTGCTCAGGAGTTTGAAGAATTGCTTGTTTTATTGATTTGTTTATGGGGGCACATTCCATTTCAATTATATATAAAAGCTTTCATACAACTACTGAAGCTTAGTGTGCGCCTGATATTTTCCCCTCATTTATATTATATTCACTAATCTACACCTCATTAAAACCACAGCAATTAAATAAATCGACAGGGTTAATATTTTTCTCACATATGATGCAGAATTCAGTCATGCTGGAAGAAGACCAAATGTTGGCAAGTCAAGGGATGGGCTCGGAGTTTAAAAAAAAGGATAGCAGCAAATATTTCACCTGCTCAAACAGAAGCCCCAGTTAACAAACAGCAATGGCTGTTGAGGTATCTGGCAATTGGTACTAACTACATGGCTGAAGTGAACACATTTCTCCTTTCAAAGCAAAAGATGCTTTTGCATGAACACTCCACATTGTGTTGGTATTGATTTAGTGTTGTGTTCCAAAGTAAAGGAAAATTATCTATACACACTGCTAGCTGTACATTCTCCTCAGCTGGCTGCGCTCAATCAGGCACTTTTGTGACAACCATGTGTGAATTTAGATGTTCCTTTCTCAAACTGCAGCAAAAATGGAAATTGCTTTGTAATTTCTCTTTGCGGTACTCTCAGACTTATAGATCATCCAGGATGTACAGTGAAATGGAAAACAGGCATCAGCTCTTCTGAAAAGGATTGTTATTGATCTCTACCTCTCCTCTATACCTGCTTTAGAAATGCATTTGTTTCCCCCAATTATGATGCTCCCTCCTCCCATCTAGTGGTTCAGTAGGTGATAGCAAACCTCTGGAACCTCATCAGTTGTTGCATTCTTCAAGTACGAGACTGGGGCTATGACAGTCAAAAGGCAATATGACTGAGGCTAAGCCAATGATCACTTTGTTAGACAACCTTATAGCCGCACACTCCGAAACCGATCAGCAGAGACTGAACATTCTTTACTCCCTCCTCTCCCCCCTCTCGAGTGAGGTGCAAGGAGGTATGTGCAGCAACTCTGGTGGAGTCTCCAGCTGATGCCAGCAAAAGCCAAGATCAAACTTGGCAGCCTCTGGTCTGGATGGGTTTCATTCCACACATATGGCAATGTCTTTACCTGCTAATCACTGGGATAGTCCTACAAAATGCATTTGTAAAGTAAAAAGTACTTATTTTTTTCAGCAGCTTAAAAAAATAAACTTTTTTTTTCTAAATTCTTAATATATAAAATGGCCAGACAAACCTGTTTCAGATTTATTACATTATCACAATTCCCTATTGCTTTCTGGTTGTAACAAGAAATGCACTGAGTTTCCAAAGAACTTTGATGATACAATATTAGTCTACAATTGCAAACAGATCAAATGGCTACTGACTGGGACAACCCTACCAATCTTAATTGAGAATTACAAGAACTTGTATCTTTGAAAAATGGAAAAGGGAATTATTGGGGGTTGGATTTTTAAATTTTGAAATCTGAATGATTATTTTTGTAGGGTCTCATAGCAACTATTTACCGAAATTCATGAACTCAGTATAGAGCTACAGTAATCTTTCTAATGTACCATTAAAATAAAACATGCGAGATTAACACTGTTGCTTTATAGAACCGCAGCCTCTGGTCTCATTTCTCGCATTCTTCCTCATTATCCCTCTTAAATTTAAATCTCTACCAATTTACAAATCTCTCCCACAAAATCAAAAGCATCTCTAGACAATTACAATTTTCACTTCACCATTTTCATCAGGCCTGTAAAAGAAGGGAATACTGGTGGAATAATTCAGGGCTGAGCTCTGCCTGGCTTGCGGGTTCTGGATTTCTTCGAGAAGTTGCATGATCTGTTTTGCAGTGTGGTCCTCGGAGGGCAAGTTCTCTTTAGGAACAGGGGTTGTGCTGAATGGATGGGTCTTCAGTGAAACTGCTGGAGATTCTGTGTCATCTGCCAAGCTAATATCTTGTAGTTCTGGAGAAAAAAAGCAAATAAATTCAAGTCTTTTTTTGTGTCATCATAGCTTTTTAAGTCTAGTGTTCTAGAAATGTTGAGGGAAGTAAGTATTTGCAGGAATACAATTCACAAATATGCAAGAGTGACATTTAGTTCAACTTGCATCAAAGCAAACATTTACACTGAATGATTTCTTCATTACTCATCTGTTAGTACGATTATATGGTACCCTCTACTGAGGACAAGACTTCTTAAAATCTGCACCTTCCTAGAGTGTTATACCATTCACGGCCAAGAGGTGAGCAACCCTTGCATAGATTCCTTTCAGCATCACCCTGACCAAGCAGTACAGGAGCTTGAAGAGCTCACTATAATCCAACCTCCGTTCCCTGCAGCCTCATACCTCACCACCCACCTTATTCTTCAAAGGGTTACAGCTGATTCCTCAATGTTTCAGCCAAACTTTTCAATGTTCAACTTTGTTATATGAATACCACCTACCCCTGAAAGGAACACACATAACAACTGAGACAAAAATCTTAAATTATTATGATTAGGACACTTAAACGGATTATTATGGAACATTGTTTTTTAATGCTAATTGTGTCCTTTCTTGCAAGAATTGCAGTAAGTTTATGTTTGTATTTTTTCTTGTGAATGTTGCAAAGCAATTGTGCTAACTACTATGCTACCATATCCCCTCTGTGACCACTACTTTGTATATGAACAATAAACTTGACTTTGGCAAAACAAGAGCTGCAAAATGTTGCTAAAGCCATTGCATAGTTATTATCAGAGTAAATCTTAAAATACGAATCATCTGAAAATGAACTAGGCACTGGAAAGGACAACAGTAAAATGCCATGTCGACCCTGTAAAATCCCTCTCACCAACATTGGGGAGCTTATGCCATAAATGAGAGCCATCTCAGACAACACATTCCAAATCCACATGCTCTGCTAGTTAGGGTTGCAAAAAATATTACTCATTTGGAGGCTTCTCTCCAAACCAAACACCAGTCTGAGCTGGAAATCACAACTACTTCAGTCACTCAGTCAAGATCCTGGAACTCTCTCCCCAACAGCACTATAGGGATCTCCACACTTAAAGGACTGCAACAATTCAAGGTGGCACCTGCTCAATGGTAGTTATGGATGGGCAATTAAATTTTCCATGACTTAGCCTGCAAAGCCAACATTACTTGAAAGAATGTAAATAAAAACAGTGGAGCAAAGAACTCACGGCAAAATCTGACCTGGTCGGGGATAAATGTAGCTAAAGAAGGAATGCCGAACGTGTACAAGACAAGCCACAGCTACATAAGTTTTTAAATGTATCAGATTCCAAAAATCATTAAATGACCACATCACTCTATACCTTTACACCTGTAAGGTTATGGGGAAGTTAGGAGCGTTCAATTTAACCAGTACTCAGAGTCAACCCTTGTGGATTGCAAGATCTTCCCCCGTCTAATATTTCAAAACTGATTGCAAAATAGAAGCTTTTTGCAGTACAGGGATGGTCACTCAGGAGCAAAGGGGAAACTGTACAAAAGTATGAAATTTACAATCCCAACGTGTCCTCTTACAAGTGGTACCAAGTGTAGCATTAGTACTCTGTGGTGGGAAGAGGGTAATATGTTCACTGCAAGGCTCAATGGTCTTAAGGGATAAGCTGGATAGCTGTCCCTGACAGTCCAGACTAAAGTGGATGAAAAGTTTACCAGAAGCAAATTGAGACTGTTACACTGCCTATATATTCACCCCCCTTGGAAGTTTTCATGTTTCATTGTTTTACAACATTGACTCAAAAAAGTCTTTTTTTCTGTAGATCAATGTCAAAAAAGCCAAATTAAATCCACTGTGATACAAATTGAAAACTGTCTCTATAAAGTGATCTGAATTAATTACAAAAATAAAACACAAAATAATTGATTGCATAAGTATTCACCGCCCTTTAACATGACACATCAAATCATCACCGGTGCAGCAGTTGGTTTTAGAAGTCACATATTTAGTTAAATGGAGATTAACTGGTGTGCGGTGAAGGTGTTTCAATTGATTGTAGTAAAAATACACCTGTATCTGGAAGGTCCAACTGCTGGTGAGTCAGTATCCTGGCAAAAACACCACCATGATGACAAAAGAACACTCCAAACAACTACTCCACAAAAAGATTATTGAAAAGCATAAGTCAGGAGATGGATACAAGAAAAATTCCAAGTCACTGAATATCCCCTGGAGTGCAGTTAAGTCAATCGTCAAAAAATGGAAAGAATATGGCACAGTTGTAAATCTGCATAGATCAAGCCATCTTCAAAAACCGAGTGACCGTGCAAGAAGGGGACTAGTGAGGAAGGTCACCAAGAGACCATGACAACTTTGGGGGAGCTACAAGCTTCAGTGGAGAGATGTGCGAAGTTGTGATAGATCGATCTACACAGAGTCAAGGCTGTAATTGCTGCCAAATGTGCATCTACTAAGAATGAATTGGGTGAAATTGTAATGGGAAACAGAGAAATGGCAGAAGAATTTAATGAGTATTTTAGATCTGTTTTCACTAAGGAAGACACAAGCAATCTCCCAAATGTATGGATGGGCCAAGGACATAGGGTAACAGAGGAAATGAAACAGATTAACATTTGGAAGGAAACGGTGATGAGAAGACTGATGGGACTGAAGGATGACAAATCCCCAGGTCCAGATGGTCTGCACCCTAGGGTACTAAAGGAGGTGGCCCGGGAAATTGCGGATGCATTGGTAATCATTTTCCAATGTTCCTTAGATTCAGGATCAGTTCCTGAGGATTGGAGAATGGCTAATGTTATCCCACTTTTTAAGAAAGGAGGGAGGGAGAAAACAGAACTTTCGACCTGACATCGATGGTGGGAAAGATGCTAGAGTCCATTATTAAGGATGAAATAGTGGCATATCTAGATAGCAGTGATAGGATTGGGCCGAGCCAGCATGGATTTACCAAGGGTAAATCATGCTTGACTAATCTGTTGGAGCTTTTCGAGGATGTAACCAGGAAGTTAGACAGGGGAGATCCAGTGGATGTAGTGTACCTCGATTTTCAGAAGGCATTTGATAAGGTCCCACATAGAAGATTGGTGGGTAAAATCAAAGCTCAGGGCATCGGGGGGAAGGCATTGACATGGATAGAAAACTGGTTGGCAGATAGAAAGCAAAGGGTAGCGGTGAATGAGTGTTTCTCGGAATGGCAGGTGGTGACTAGTGGGTTGCCACAGGGCTCGGTATTGGGACCATAGCTGTTTACAATTTACGTCAACGATTTGGATGAAGGCACAGAAAATAACATCAGCAAATTTGCTGATGATACTAAGCTGGGTGGCAGTGTGACATGTGATAAGGATGTTAGGAGAATTCAGGGTGACTTGGATAGGCTGGGTGAGTGGGCAGATACTTGGCAGATGACATTTAATGTGAATAAGTGTGAGGTTATCCACTTTGGGAGTAAGAATTATTATCTGAACGGTGTAGAGTTAGGTAAGGGAGAAATACAAAGGGATCTAGGAGTCCTTGTTCATTAGTCACTGAAAGTGAATGAGCAAGTGCAGCAGGCAGTGAAGAAGATTAATGGAATGTTGACCTTTATTACAAAGGGAATTGAGTACAAGAGCAAGGAAATCCTCTTGTATTTGTACAGAAACCACACCTGGAGTATTGTGTACAGTTTTGGTCTCCAGGGTTAATGAAGGGCATCCTGGCTGCAGAGGAAGTGCAGCGTAGATTCACGAGGTTAATTCCTGGGATGTCTGGACTGTCTTACGCAGAAAGGTTAGAGAGACTGGGCTTGTACACGCTGGAATTAAGGAGATTGAGAGGGGAACTGATTGAAACATATAAGATTATTAAGGGATTGGACAAGATAGAGGCAGGAAATATGTTCCAGATGCTGGGAGAGTCCAGTACCAGAGGGCATGGTTTGAGAATAAGGGGTTGGTCATTTAGGACAGAGTTAAGGAAAAACTTCTTCTCCCAGAGAGTTGTGGGTGTCTGGAATGGACTGCCTCGGAAGGTAGTAGAAGCCAATTCTCTGGCTGCTTTCAAGAAGGAGCTAGATAGGTATCTTATGGATAGGGGAATCTAAGGGATATGGGGTCAAGGCAGGAACCGGGTATTGATAGGAATTGATCAGCCATGATCTCAGAATGGCAGTGCAAGCTCGAAGGGCCGAATGGTCTACTTCTGCACCTATTGTCTATTGTCTAAATACTGACTTGAAGGGAGCAAATACTTCTGAAATGAATTATTTTCTGTTTTACATTTGTAATTAATTTAGATTACTTTGTAGAGATCTGCTTTCACTTTGACACACAAGTCTTTTTCCGTTGATCAGTATCAAAAAAAAGCCAAATTAAATCCACTGTGATTCAATGCTGTAAAGCAATAAAACATGAAAACTTCAAGGGGGGTGGTGGATATTTTGATAGGCATTGTACACCACTACTGTTGTCATTTGGGTGAGCTGGAGAGAGCCAGGATACAATTTCTCAAACTTAAACATCCATGCTTATTAGTGACTGGTGGTAACCAAGCCAAAAGCATGATAAAACACAGGTTAGCATCATGCGAATGGGATTTGTTTAACCCTACATTTTTAGGGGTGTGCATTGACAAAGTCCCAGGAGTTTTGCAGTAAAACCATCACAGACCTTCTGTACGTGTGGACGTTAACTCCAATCCATCACCCAGTAAATCCTGCTGCAGTGATTCATCTTCCAGTGGGTGCGTTGACAGTTTTGAGGAATTGATGTATTTATTGTACCATTCGTTCCTTTCTCCCACCAGCCTCAACACCAGCTGTTGTAATTCTGCCAGCTTCATCTGAAAATACACAGGCTTGATTTTAAAACAGTACATATTACAATATCTTGTGCATAAATTAAGGTCATCTGTCTGAATCAACATTAAACAACTCCAATTTTATTATTAGAAAAATGGCTCTATTACATCATTCTGAGATCTGAACTATTTTTACTTCTCTTATGAATGTAACTACTCTCAATTTAAACAATTTAGTAATAACTATTCTGAAATGGTTCGAGATATAATTTAAAGTATGAATTAATTGTCTGTAGAGATCCAAAATTAGAATTTTCTTTGGCCAGTTTTCTCACACTAAAAGTAGGGACAACTTAAGGACTAATTAAGAAGTCACACGGAGAAAAAAAATATTCACACATGCACATCATTTTATCTAAACTTCAGGTATTGCTTTGATTTATTTGTTCTTCACCCACATTCCAACAGCAGTTTCCCTAATGCTTCTTATGGTCTTATGACCATAGTCCAATAATGTGGACTAAACACCCACATGAACTAAACTGAATCACTGCATAATAGGCCTCAGAACCATTTGAAACAAATGGCTGCTAAACCAGAGTTTGTTTCTATGCAGCCTTGGCCATTTCTGCTTGCTACTTTCAAGACCAATGAGACCAAAAATAAATCTTTCCTCACAACAGCTGAATTGGCGTTTTACCAACATGAAACTTGGATGGTTCAGGGGCAGGAAGAGTGCCAGGCTTTAGATGCTTCAGAAAGGACAGGGAGGGGGGAAAAAGAGGTGGGGGCGTGGCACCACTGATAAGAGATAGTGTCACGGCTGCAGAAAAGGAGGAAGTCATAGAGGGATTGTCTACTGAGTCTCTGTGGGTGGAAGTTAGAAACAGGAAGGGGTCAATAACTCTACTGGGTGTTTTTTTTATATATAGACCACCCAACAGTAACAGGGACATTGAGGAGCTGATAGGGAGACAAATTCTGGAAAGGTGTAATAATAACAGGGTTGTCATGGTGGGAGATTTTAATTTCCCAAATATTGATTGGCATCTCCCTAGAGCAAGGGGTTTGGATGGGGTGGAGTTTGTTAGGTGTTTTCAGGAAGGTTTCCTGACACAATATCTAGATAAGCCTACAAGAGCAGAGGTTGTACTTGATCTGGTATTGGGTAATGAACTTGGTTAGGTGTCAGGCTCTCAGTGAGAGAGCATTTTGGAGATAGTGATAATAATTCTATCTCCTTTACCATAGCATTGGAGAGGGATAGGAACAGACAAGTTAGGAAAGTGTTTAATTGGAGTAAGGGGGAAATATGAAGCTATCAGGCAGGAACTTGGAAGCATAAATTGGGAACAGATGTACAGAAGAAATTTTGGCAAACATTCAGGGGATATATGTGTGGCATTCTGCATAGGTATATTCCAATGAGACAGGGAAAGGATGGTAGGGTACAGGAACCATGGCGTACAAAGGTTTTTGAAACTCCAGTCAAGAAGAAAAGCTTACGAAAAGTTCAAAAAACTAGGTAATAATAGGGATCTAGAAGATTATAAGGCTAGCAGGAAGGAGCTTAAGAATGAAATTAGGAGAGGCCATTGAGAAGGCCTTGGTGAGCAGGAATAAGTAAAATCCCAAGGCATTCTACAAGTATGTGAAGAGCAAGAGGATAAGACGTGAGAGAATAGGACCAATCAGGTGTGACAGTGGAAAAGTGTGTATGGAACCGGAGGAAATAGCAGAGGTACTTAATAAATACCTTGCTTCAGCATTCACTAAGGAAAAGGATCTTGGCAATTTAGAGGTTTATAAGATAATGAGAGGCATTGATTGTATGGATAGTCAGGGGTTTCCTCCCAGGGTTGAAATGGCTAACACAAGAGGGCATAGTTTTAAGATGCTTGGAAGTAGGTACAGAGGAGATGTCAGGGGTAAACCGTTGTTGTTGCTTTACGCAAAGAGTGGCGAGTGCCTGGAATGGGCTGCCGGCGACGGTGGTGGAGGCAGATATGATAAGAGACTCCTGGAAAGGTACATGGAGCTTAGAAAAAAAAAGAGGGCTATGGGTAACCTTAGGTGATTTCTAAAGTAAGTACGTGTTAAAGTAAGTAAGCATTGTGGGCCAAAGGGCCTGTATTGTGCTGCAGGTTTTCTATGTTTCTATGGTATTTCCGAGCCACAAGTGGCACAATATTAAGCCAGCATCTCTAAAAAGGCAAATCATACCCACAAGACATTCTGCAGATGCTGGAAATTTTGAGCAACGTACACAAAATGCTGGAGGAACTCAGCATGTCAGACAGCATCTATGGTGGGGAATACATAGATGACATTTTGTGCTGAGACCCTTAAGCAGGACTGGTTAAATCCTGATGAAGAGTGTCGGTCCAAAATGTCAACTGTTTATTCCCCTCTGTAGATGCTGCCTGACTTGAGGAGTACATCCATCATTTTGTATGCATTCCTCCAAAGTGGAAGCTCTCTACCCTCATGTATGGGCAGCCAGGATGAAAGTGAAAGAGAAGTTCAGATAAATTCTGGAACAATTAAGCTTGTCTGTACCTCAACCCAGTAAATCATCTGGCTTTTAAATTAGTGTGGTAATCAAGGGGAGAAAGGGCTTAAAATCTTAGGAAGTGTCAAAGAAGCTTTAACATACAGCTCACAGAGAGAAAAAAAAACTAGCAATCTTAACAGACCAAGGTCAGAACACCAATTGATTTTGCAATTTTTCTTTTTTAAAAGGTCCTTCAGGAAGCTTCCGCCACATCAATCTCCAACTTCATTAGCTTTAAAATTAGTTAAAATTAGAACGTGTAGCCCTGACAATTTGTTCTTGTCAATACAAACCTCAGCATGACTGTGATTGCAACCACATATTACCAACTGAAATGTGAACTCCATCTCACTTAGCATAACTCAGTAAGCCAAGTTATTCTACATGGTTCATGTTACTGAGACACAAAGACATTCACCTCGCTCCTTCAAAATACCGTGCTCAATATTTCCATTCACCTCTTTACCATTGCTACTTAATCAAAAATCTCAAAAGTAATCAGTTAAAATAGATGTCAAAGATATCACAGTTAATATAGCTCAAAATGCATCAATTGTACTTAAAGGAGTGGCCAAATCAACTACCATGCATTAACAGAATTAACATTAACATCAGTAACATTAAATGTATACTGACAGCATACATTTATCATTCTAGGAACTACAGATACCTTCATTTCTTCCTTATCCTGAGCCAACCTGCTGATGTACTCTTCCTTTTCTGTGTGCCTCTGTTTAAGAATGGCTCTCTGACTCTGGTAAAGTGCAATGTACTCGCCTAAGAACACAATTAAATGCAAGTCAGAATCAATAAGTAAATTCTATACAAATCAACAGTTACTTCCAAAAGGTGTGGATGAGGAGGGGAAGAAAAAAAATTTTAAATGTGCGTAGTTCTAGAGAAAGGCAAAGGAGTAGTCCTAATTTGATAGAGCTGATATAAGCACATAATTGAATAGGCATGTTCTGTACTGTTCTTGAAAAACTGTAATCTTGTATATATTGATAAAGTGGACCATTTAAAATTTAGTAAGATGTTGAATCCCAATAAGGCAGCAGCAAATCTGGTCTTGTAACCCACTGATCACCCCCAATGAGTGTGGGTGGCATGGGCAGCACCAAGCACCAGGATTTGCAGAGTAAGTGGGCACAGTAAGAGCAAGTGGGCATAGGGAGAGGGGGCAGATAATTGACAGAAGAGTGAGAGGGAGTGTGCAAGACACTATGGTAAAAGATGAGCAGCATTAGAATGAAAGAAAACAAGCATACATGATAAGACATTTGTTTACATTAATAAAACATAAAACCTGTTCAGTTGAGACACACTTCAAAATGACAACTACAAATACAAATTACTGATACAGCCCTTGAAAAGGCCCAAATATTTTCATCTTCCTTACTCAACTGAAAATGTGTGATGTTATAATTATAGTGGATTAGTTATGCTATAACTACAAAATTAGCCAAATGTAAGTGGATGAGGTACTTCATAAACTGCCCATAATTACACAGCAGTACAAATAATTTGAAAATCTACATCAACTATATCTAAATAAACTCTGTACTTCCTGATATGTAATATCCAAAATTTAAGAAATGCATTCAAATCCTTTTAACTGCTACAGTGATACCTTACTAGATATCTTGACAAAAACTTTAAAATGAATTTTATTACAAAGAAATGACCAAAAATAATTTCAATTGCAATATCCCTTATTGGCTAGTGAGAGATATTCAAAACATGCAGTGGAGACAATTGGAATACTTTCACTTGAAATTAGATACCTATAGTATCAGTTTCCCCGGACAACTGCACACAGCGATGTTCCAACTCCTCTACTCGTTCCTTCAGATCTACCTTCTCCTGCATCAGTGCTGTGAATCGACCCTATTGAAATGAAAATGCAGTGATATTAACATACATAATCAAAACAAGAAGCCCGCTATTCTTTTGATGCTTTCAGAAACACAAAGTGCTCTGATGGGTTACTCCAGGGTGCTAAGCTCATCATTTCCCTTCACAGACACTGACAGACTGTCACTCCCTTTAAGTTAAAAATCACTTTTGTATTCATATCACTTCATGACTTGTCTCATGATTTCTGCAGCCGCTACCTTATCTCCAATCCCAAGATCTCGATGCTCTTGCAATTCTATCCTCTTATCTTCACTCCTTCATTTGGTTCTGTACCTTTTCTGGGCTCTTAAAATATTAATTTTCTACAAAAACAAGCCATCCACCTTTTTTGTCTTTAGTGAAGCAGAGACTAGCAGCGGCTGGCTGGACTGAATGGCACGTTTTTCTCCTGTAAATTTGATGCCAGTCATATTCCTCCAGCTGTTTGTTTTGTTTGCTTCAGAATCCAGCATCCACAGACCCTTGTTTCCTGTAACACTGTTATAGGACCGGCCATTGAGGTACGGCAAAAAAAGGAAAAATAAAGTATACATTCACTAACCTGCAGCTGGTCCATGGCAGCTTTCAAAGCCTCATGTAGTTCTGCTGGCACTGTGTCTCCATCGCTTACTGCTTCTGTAGCTCCTGAAAGGGCAATTAAAATCTACTTAAATATCTTCCAGCAAGATTGACAGGCAAGTTTAATCCTAGTTTCACGAAAAGCTTTGCAGAATTACAGAAAGGCTATAACACAGGAGTCTATATATCCGGACTGGGCCCGAGAGCAATTCAGCCAGTCCCAGTTCCTCGACACTTTATCACTTCTTTCCAAGTACTTATCCAGTCCTACACTGAACTCTGGGAGCAGGATGACTGCATGATTTAGTTTTATAGCACAAATATGAAAAGCTTACTAAAAGCTTTTTCCTTGCAACCCTTTCAAGCTTTTCTTCATGTCCCCTTGAAGGCTATTACCCAGTTTGCTTCCATTACTCCTTTGGGTGGCATACTGATCTCCTCATTCCCTCGGATTTTCTGTTTTCTGTAGTATAGACATATAACGTACGTCGGATGGCCATGATGGGATGATGTCTTTTACTGCATGCCATGCTGCGAAGTTTGTGCAAAAAAAAGGCCATTCATTTCAGTGGGTAGCACCAAGTTTCTAGCTTTATTGGAGTTCATCTCAGGCTACATTCACAAAGTCCTGCTGAAGGGTCTCAGCCTGAGATGTCGACTGTACTCTTTTCCATAGATGCTGCCTGGCCTGCTGAGTTCCTCCAGCATTTTGTGTGTGTTGTTTGGATTTCCAGCATCTGCAGATTCTCTTATTTGTTTTTACATTCATAAAGATACCATTTGGTACTCTCACCTTATTTTGCCCAAATACTGACACTACTTTTACACATCACTCATTTAGCTTAAATCTCAAAAATCCAAGGGATCATAAACTGAATTTGTGTTTTTTTTTAGTAAATCTGCTTTCTCCCATTATCATATGCATTACAAATACAGAATGGGCTTAGAACATGTTTACTTCCTAACATGACCAATGAATATGGTGATACAAGTTGTGCTGCTTCCATTGGGAAGGAGGTTTAAAATATTATCTGCAATGTTTAAGTGCCTATATTGTCAGCATTAATATTTTTAAACATTAATCAGAATCTGGTTTAAATTTGCTGTCTTTGTGGTAGCAGTACAATGCAATACGCAATAGAAAAAACTATGATTTACGGTAAGTATACAGATTTTTAATAGTTAAATAAGTAGTGCAAACACAGAAATAAAAAGTAGTGAGGTAGTGTTCAAGGGGTCAATGTCCATTCAGAAATCAAATGGCAGAGGGGAAGAAGCTGTTCCTCAAATGTTCAATGTGTGCCTTCAGGCTTCTCTATATCCTTCCTGATGAGAAGAGGGCATGTCCTGGGTGATGAGACTCCTTAATGATGGACGCCACCTTTTTAAGGCATTGCTCCTTGAAGATGTCCTGGATACTATGGAGGTTAGTGCTCATGACTGCAGCTTATTTCAATCTTGTGCAGTACCTTCCCCACCTTATACCACCCCCACCCCACATACCAAACTGTGATGCAGCCAGTTAAGATGCTCTCCATTGTACATCTGAAGAAATGTGCGAGCTTCTTCGGTGACAAACCAAATCTCCTCAAACTCCTAATGAAATATAGCCACTGTCGTACTTTCTTTGTAATTGCATCAATATGTCGCATTCAAGTCAGATGCAAGTAAAGCAGTTATAAATTACATTGTCATTAAGATCTCTGGGCAAAACAAAAAATCATTCTGCTTTTTAACAATGGAATCTGTATTTGTGTTCTTCTAGGCCCACTGCCTGCAACTCGGTTTCTCCAAGCTACTGAAACTCTCAACTTTACTACTGGCAACATTTTCTAAACTGTAGAGTTTTGTATGATCGTGAATCCTCTCCTAGACCTTTAACGGCCAGAGCAACAGCAGCATAAGCAGTAAATGGCAGAGGACTTGCCCAGGAAATTTTAAAGACAACGGTTAAGACCTCTATTTTTTGGGACACATAAAAAGGAATGAAACAGGTTAGAGGGAAGCTGCACAGGACAGAGGGAATAATTAGTATGAATGATAGATTATGTGAATTAAAACCTGGGCAGTGGATTCACAATTTTTTTCCTATTATTGTGTATTGCATTGTTTTAGAAGCTTCCTGGCCTGCTCAGTTGCTTCAGCATTTTGTGTGTATTACTATAGAGTCAAAAACAATTTAGCAATACTAAATAGATGTGCAATTTTTTTGCTGCACCGAGGAAACTAATTAATATCTGCAGTGATCATCTGGGCACAGAGACAACAAGACCTTTCAGATCAGTGTCATGCAACTGCTGTAAAATATAATTCACAATGCTTGGCTTATTCATTAAAAGTATCATGTTCACATGACAGGGTACATACGTATTTATGAAGGATTTTTGCAGCATTATCGCTTTTTGAATTACTCTCACTTTCAACTGATGCTGCAAATTCCTTGGCTGTGGGTGGTTCTATCGTCATCATAGTTCATCACTACATTACAATGCTGTCAGCTGTTTTGTTTAAATTTAATATTAATCAAATTTCCCCAAGCTTAATTCCTTAGTCTTCCAAAACAATCTGGACAGATAATCATCTGAGACTGATTCCTTTCCATTTGGCACTCTTCTGTTTAATTTTCATCTTCATTATTGGAATTGTAAAGATAAAGGAACTTTGTAATTCTATTACACTCAGACCCCACATAGCGCTGATTTGTTACAACGTGGTTATTCAATTCTTTATTGAAATTTTTTTAAATGACAAAAATTCATTCTAAACAACACTTAAAACTACTCAATTACAGTAAACATTCAATCAGCCAACAAGAGTGCTTTACAGATGTCTGAGCCACTCACAGCCAATTACGTATTAGTTCACACTCTGCCTCCCCCACATACGTAAAAGTTCTTGCTCCCTCACACCAATTTATTTCATTTTTTGAAAATTGGCCTGCAACTTTTAGTGAGGGTAGTACATCTACAATTTGAATTGAATTGAATTCATTTCTTACATCTTTCACATACACAAGGAGTAAAAAATCTTTACACTACATCTCCATCTAAATGTGCAATTTATAGCAATTTGTAATAAATAGCACGTAAATCAGGACAGTCAATATAGCACAGAAATAGAATTGCATCAGCGTGAATTAATCAGTCTGATGGCCTGGTGGAAGAAGCTGTCCCGGAGCTTGTTGGTCCTGTCTTTAACGCTGAGGTACCGTTTCCCAGATGGTAGCAGCTGGAATAGTTTGTGGTTGGGGTGACTTGGTGTCCAATGATCCTTCAGGCTCTTTTTACGCACCTGTCTCTGTAAATTTCCTGAAAAGTGGGAAGTTCACATCTACAGATGCGCTGGGCTGTCTGCACCTCACTCTGCAGAGTCCTGCAATTGAGGGAATTACAGTTCCCATACCAGACAGTGATGCAGCCAGTCAGAATGCTTTCAGTTGTGCCCCTGTAGAAAGTCCTTAGGATATGGGGACTCATGCCAAACTTCTTCAACCGTCTGAGGTGAAAGAGGCGCTGTTGCACTTTTTTCACCACACAGCCTGTACGTACAGAGCACGTGAGACACTTGCTAATGTGTATGCCGAGGAACTTAAAGCTGTTCACCCTCTCAACCCCAGATTCATTGAAGTTGTAGGGGTTAGCCTGTCTCCATTCCTCCTGTAGTCCACAACCAACCCCTTTGTTTTTGCAACGTTGAGGGAGGGGTTGTCTTCTTGACACCACTGAGTCAGGGTGATGACTTCCTCTCTGTAGGCTGCCTCATTATTATTTGAAATTAGGCCAATCAGTGTAGTGTCATCAGCAAATTTAATTAGCAGATTGGAGCTGTGGGTGGCGACACAGTCATGGGTATACAGAGAGTAAAGGAGGGGGCTTAGGATACGGCCTTGAGGGGCACCTGTGTTGAGGGTCAGAGGGACAGAGGTGAGGGAGCCTACTCTTACCACTTGCCGGCAATCTGACAGGAAGTCCAGGATCCAGCTGCACAAGGCAGGGTGAAGGCCGAGGTCTCTGAGCTTCTTGTCAAGCCTGGAGGGAATTATAGTGTTGAATGCAGAACAGTAGTCCAAGAAAAGCAAAGCATCCTTCTTCTCCAGATATGTAAGGATGGTGTGTAAAGCTGTGGCTATTGCGTCGCCTGTCGATCGGTTGTGTTGGTAGACGAATTGTAGGGAGTCCAGTGTGGGGGGTAGCATGCTGCAGATGTAGTCCTTGACCAGCTTCTCAAAGCATTTGCTTATTATTGAGGTGACTGAGACAGGACACTAGTCATTCAGACACATTACCTTGGTCCTTTTAGGTACAGGACCAATGGTGGATGTTTTGAAGCAGGAGGGCACTTTACACTGCGAGAGGAAGAGATCAGATGTACCACGCACATCCCGAGTAGCTGTCCTGGGATGCCGCCCGGTCCCGCAGCCTTGTTGGAAACACATGTCCACTCCTCTATGGCTGTGAAACTACAAGCGTTATGATGTTTGGAAACTGGTGAGTGTCAGATTGATGTTGGCACCTCTTTGAAATTGGCTACTTCCATGATCAGAAGAATTATAAAACACGCAGACAAGCTTAAAGCTTCTGCAACGACGACCTCAAAGCTATCATCAACGAAGGTGACTCGTTCAAGGAGCCACTTGCTTAGAAAATAGACTAAATATATGGGTGGTTGACCAAACACATGCCCCTAAACCAGCTGATAATAACAGAAAAGGCAAGAAGCATCTTCAATCATATTCAAGAAGACACGTCGGCAACATTCACAGCCAGCAGAGGTGGGCATGATAGATTTATATAGTGCAGTAATCTCCATAGCATACATAACACTGATGAAATGGCTAGTGCAGACAGCAAGCAGCCCAGGATTTTCTTGTAATACTGAAGGCAATAGTTAAAAAGGGCGGTTATTCTCCCGAGCTTGTCTTCAACGTGGATGAAACGGGTCCATTTTGGAAAAGAATGTCTTCTTGTACTTTCATCTCCCGAAAATAGAAACCTACATCTGGGTTCAAGGCTGCAAAGGACTGCGTAATCACAAAATTCCTCAGCACTAGCATCACCACAAACACACAAATTATTGATCAGTTCATTGATAATGACTCTGTCTGGGAGTGAAGTAACAAGCAAAGAGAAGTGTTTTTGACATGATTTCCTGCTACATGAGAGGAAGTTTAAGAAAAGGCAGTCAAATCTTGACGCCTAATTGAAGAAGGCAGTGAAATCAGGGGAGGACCCACAGCCTGGTCGCTCCTCTAAGATGTAACCACCACCATCTTCCCTCTGCTGCTGCTGCTGCGATGTGTGGCTGCTCCACTGATGTACAGTTTAGGCCTATTTGCATGTTTGTTACTCCACGATTACTGTGTATACATAAAATAATATATCATGTATTTCAGGTTTTTTAAAATCAGGTAAACATGTCTGTTTACAATGCGCTCCACCTCTGAGGAACACATCCTCAGTGTTAAGTGGGGTCTGAGTAAGTACTCAAGCACAGAAAGCATCAATATAACAGGGTTAAGTTAACTAAACATTGACAATATTAATGCAGCAGAGTTTTGATAAAAATAATAAAGTGGCTACCTCTGGACTCGTTGTGCTTGTGTGTTAGGGCAGACATTTGTTGCAACAGAATCTGGTGCTGCTGCTTCTGATCTAAGAACTGTAGAGTTAGTTGATCTCTTTCTTTCTGCAGTTGGCTTAGTGCCGACTTCAGGAAATCAACCTGAACAATGAATGGAGAGAAAAGGCTTTCAAACAAAGAACAAACACAAGAATATGCAAGACACCATGACACTGGTGACAGCCACCTGGTCTCTCAGCAACAGGCTATTATATGAAAACAGAAAGGACATTGGACTCAAAATAACAGATTCATTGTACTTCATCATCACATTAGTTATAGATGTAATAACTGGTCAGGATTAAGGAAAGTCTTAATGACAAAAATAATAATATTTCCTTCCATTTTACTGAGTATATCAACCAAGATGGGCTCACCAGTAAATATGGATTTGTTGCTGCACAGTCACAATTCAAATCGTGTCCATTCCAAAACCATCTGAGTAACACAATGCACCAGGATGTGGACAGCTTCAACAAAATCTATCTACGATGACAACCTACGAGAGTTCGTGCTCTGACAGCGCAATGTACTTTCCCCATTTTCTTAGATTCCAACATACATTATCTGTTGCTCTTGGAAATCCATGGTTTTAAGAACCAAGAAAGAGCAATTGCATCCAATCAGAACAACCCTTTTGGACAAATTAACTTTATCTAAATTCCTGCTCTTCACTTTTTAAAATCTAGAAATGTGTTAAATCTCCATTCTACCCATAACTACTCATCCTTCCTGGCACAGCTAGTAAAAACAGGAAAAACACATCCAGGCTGGTACATGCATATTAAATAAGCCTGCTTAAAAACAAACATCATTGTTTCCTGAAATAATTCAATCACACACTAATTTTTATGTTTGGTTACGAAAATGCAAAAAAAAGTAATAACTTATCCTATTCCTTCAGAGCAACAAACTTCTTTTTTCTTTTTCAGTTTGAATCTACTAATGTGTGTATTCATCATTCATATTTCTTAGGACATAGGATATCACTTAACTAATTGGTAATGACATCTCTCAGAGAAATCCCATTTCCCCCCCTTTCTATACCAACCCTGTTTTCCTCTCACCATCCTCCTCAACCTACTCTCTTGCCAACCACCTACACTACAGGCAATCTACCGGAACCAACCAGCACATTTTTTGGCACTTATAAGAACACTAAAGCGTACGGAGAAAGAATACAAAAACTTCACCACACTAACTCCCATCAATAAATTTCTGAACACTCAGGGATTACAGTGATATGCTTTAAAGGGAGTTAAAGGGCATGTGTATACAAGTTCAATTTTACTGAATGGTAAAACAGACTCAATGGGCTGAATGGCCTACTCACATTACTACTTCTTACGTTCCTCAGGCCCTAAAGATAACCTTACCATTTCTTCTTTACTTTCTAATTCTTCAGGTATTGTAATGTGGGGTTTCTGGATTCTATCTGGTAGAATCCCATCACTTTCCACTCCATCACCTAGTGGCAGAAAGTTAAATATTTATGTCAGTAGGAACCCTTGGAAATCCGGCAATGTTTAATTGTTTTAAAAACTTCTGTAAGAGTGTTTTGCAGCCACAATATTTAGAGCACTGATGCACAGTCCACGAGTCTATTTACTTCATACTCGGAAAATGGGACTACCGCCTTTTTTCCCTGAATCCAAAAGGAACAGAAACCACTTGTCCCAATTCCTGAAAAGGGCCTGCAGGCCTCAAATAGCACAGGTATACATCTCAGTGTCATTAATTCCAACACCTGCATTTGCAAATTTTTATTAAATACAACTTAACACATTGTTTCCTCAGAATAGAGTTTTAATGAAGCATTAAACATTCATGATATTAAGAGTCACAGTCGGAGCTCATCTCTAAAAACAAATTTTATACTAGAATTAACTTGTAGACATCGCCACCTACCTGAGCATTATTACACTGCAGCCAGAGTCACATTTCCTGGTAATCCCATACAGTATTATAATCTTTGTTGTTACAAAATATAATGATGTTGAAGAGTTGACAGTTCTCTGAGGGGTTTAAAGTATTCTGGGATTTGACTTGTAAGCTAGATTCTGTTTTTATTCATGTAGTGAGATACAGAGAAGAACAGGCCTTACAGTCCTTCAAGCCACGATGCCCAGCAATCCCGATTTCATCTACAAACCGGTACATCTTTGAACTGTGGGAGGAAACCCGTGCATCTGGAGAATGGACAGACTCCCCGCAGGCAGCGACAGGAATTGAACCTGGGTCACCTGTACTGCTAAGCTCTGTGCTAACCATAATGCTACTGAAGTTCCAAAACAATCAAAGTTAATTACAGGTCAGGAGAATGTATTCAAAAATGATTAAGAATATGGATTTCATTACAATAGGCAGAATGAAATTTGGAGAAAAGGAGGGAAAAGCCCACTACTGGACATATTTACATATAGATTAGGAGCAGGAATAGACCATTTGACCCCTTAAGACTGCAGAGCTATTAGCAACAACTTGGCTAGTTTGAATGCATCCTCAAAACTGTATTCTTGTCTATCAACTGCAACCTTTTATCCCTTTGCTTTTAATACATCCACTTGGCCATGGACAGCCCCCCAAGAGGGTAGGGCACGGGGCTAGCAATCCCATCCTGTAAAAACCCAGTGCTATAGAAATGCTAACAGAGGCTGCAAAGGGTTCATCCTTGGGAGAAGGATACACCAAGATGAGGAGCTACACCTGGAGACTGGCCCAGAACTGAGAACTCTGGCTGTTACTGTCGATGGCCTATGTCCCAGTAGGGGTGATGGGGTTTATGTTGTAATATATCAATTTAATTATGATTTAAAATATTGTGTTTCCACCACTGTTCCAAAGATTCATGGTTCTGAGTCAAAGGTTCACTTCATCTAAATTAAATGGGTAAATCATTAAGCTGTGAAGTCTTGTCCCAGATTCATCCAATAAAACATCCTCTCCTCAACAAACCTATAAGGTTCCCCAATGAGGTCTCAGTAATATCATATTAAATATACTGTTACTCCATTATTTTTGTATTCATTCCCTCTTGCTTTATGTGAGAATATTGTGAGCTTTTCTAATTATTTGCACTACCTTCTTGCACACTGGCCTTTTGTGAATCACACACTGGGGATCCAAGATTCTGCTGTATTTCCAGGCTCTACAATCTTTATTTAATATATATTTTTAAAATTCCTGCCAAAATGGACAATTTCACAGTTTTTTCCCCATATAGTGGACAGCAAGGAAGGCTATCATGGGTTGCAGAGGGATCGGGATCAGCTGGAAAAATGGGCCGAAAATTGGCAGATGGAATTTAATGCAGAAGGGGAGGACCAAACAGGGTCGGTCTTACACAGTGAGTGGTCGGGCACTGAGGAATGTGGTAGAACAAAGGGATCTGGGAATGAAGGTCTATAATTCAGTGAAAGTAGCATCACAAGGAGATAGAGTTGCAAAGAAAGCTTTTGGCATATTGGCCTTCACAACTCAAAGAATTGAGTGTAGATGGGATATTGAAGACATTGAGGCCTAATTTATAGTATTGTGTGCAATTTTGGCAATCTATCTACAGGAAAGACGTAAATAAGAAAATTTACAAGGATGTTGCCAGGTCTGGAGGACCTGAGTTATAAGGAAAGAATGAATAAGTTATGACTTTAAATTCCTATAATGTAAAAGGTTGAGAGGAGCTTCAAAAAGGTATACAAAATTATCAAGGGTATAGACAGGTTAAATGCAAGCAGGCTTTTTCCACTGAGGTAGGGTGGGACTATAACCGGGGTCATGGGATAAGGCTGAAAGGTGAAAGTTTAAGGTGAACATGAGGGGAAACTTCTTCGTTCAGAGGGTCACGAGAGTGTGAAACGAACTGCCAGCAGAAGTGGCGTGTGTGACCTCGATTTCAGTATTTAAGAGAAACTTTGATAGGTTCATGGATGGTAGGGATATTGAGTGCAGGTCGATGGGAGTAAGCAGTTTAAATGATTTTGGCATGGACTAGATGGGCCAAAGAACCCATCTCTGTGCTGTATTTTTCTATGACCCAATAAACTCTATATTAGATGCCACTTGCCAGATCACTGTCTCACTTAACCGAACTCTGTCCCTTTGTGGTCTCATGTCTCAGTGCAACTTATTTGATATCATAATCAAATGTACAAACCATATCTTCAAAGCTTTCATTGTAAGAACGTTTGGCCTCAGCTATAATCACTATTATATGCCACTAAATACATTTTGCCAACCAAAAGTCCCATTGGTTGGTGATTTGCTGAATATGCAGCTTAATGTTTCAGAATAAAATGAACGAGAAACAATGCTTTAAAATAAAGCTTAAAACAAAGCCTTCCAGACCTTCAACTCTAAGCTGTGGACTGATCTCATTTAGCTCTGCTGTCAATGTGCTGATCTGTGCCTTTAGTTCTTCATTTTCCTTGTTCAATTTTTCCAATTGCTCCTGTGGAAGGACAAGTTATTGTGAGTCTCTATGAACAAGCATTCTGAATGCATTTTTGCATTACTTCTTTGGAATTCCAGCAGGTAGAAATATACGGTCTATCACAATCTTTTGGCACCAGTTATATATGTCAATCCATAGCCTCCTCTTGTGCCACAATGAGACCATCCTCAGGGTGGAGGAGCAATACCTTATATTGTCTGAGTAACCTTCAACCTGATGGCATAAACATCAATAATCTCTCCAACTTCCATTATTTCTTCCCCCCACTCCATCTTCCCTCTTCTCCATTTTCTCTTTCCAGTAAAAATAAAACTTCTCTTCCCCTTGCCTTCTTCTATTCCCCACTCTGGGCTCATTTGTCTTCTCACCTGCATATCATCTCCCCCTGGATCCCCTCCTCCTTCTCTTTCTCCTATGGTCCACTCTCCTCTCCTATCAGATTCCTTCCTCTCCATCCCTTTACCTTTCCTATCCACCCAGCTTCACTTACCACCTTCTAGCCATCCACCTTCACCTCTCCTCACCATTTTATTCTGGCGCCTTCCCCCTTCCTTTCCAGTCCTGGATACTCAGTTTCTTTAGCATTTCATATGTGTTGAGTTAAATATGATGGTGTTTTTAGTTTAAATTGATTACTTCAAGAAAGGATAACTTGGACTGATTCAATCTTTCTTTCAAATCTTTTTCTATCTTGAATGGTCACACATTTTACCATGATTACTCTTCGTACAAATATAATGACATCATTAAAAGGCCACAGGTCCGTTGGCAGGTTGCCTCTCCCTTGGTGGCGGCAGCAACTCAAAAACTGGCAGCTTTGAGGGTACATTTCATATAAACCACTGTGATAAAATGTTAAGTTCAGTAAAGCTAGCAAGGAAGGGCCAACCCTTCTAAATCAATAACTGGTAAGTCATGGCAATCGGGCACTCCTGCAGGGTCAGGTTCCCAGTAGCAAATTGAGAAAATGGAAATTCATCTAGATGTGTTCAAAACTGGAAGAAAAGCAGGGTTTCCACAAAGGAAATACTAATCTCACCTTTGCTATCATCAGGTCCTTCTGGTGCAGTTCAATGTGGACTTTCCCCTGCACTTCATCATGTTGTAGTCGGTCCATGAGATGTGTCTGCAGCAGGTTCTGTTTTTGCAGCTCCTCTCGCTCAGCTACCAGCTGCTGGTAGGCTGCCGTGTACTGTTGTAGATGAGTGTAGAACTGATCCCTCTGAACCAGCAAGGCCTGAGCTTCCTGTGATTTCAGTTCAAGCTGTGGAAACACAAGTGGCACAAGAGCCTCAGCTGAACTAGTTACTGATCTTTAATGCATCTCTCCTGGAGGACGTCTGTCAGTATAGACAAGCCTGCTAAACTACAGGTGACAACAAGAGGGCAGAAGGAGAATTGTTATATACCATATGTGATAAATTTATACAATAGGCAAGACTGGTATGATGATGCTATGGGAAATGATGCCTTGTTTGGTTTGATTTGTAAATAGTGGTATCTGCATCATTCACTGATGACAAATGGCAATACAGAATTCAGCAATTCATGTTATCCTAATTAGAGAACAAAAACAAGAATGGTAATTATCATTGTTCAGAAAAATTATAATACACTTCTTTGAAATTCTGGAATTTTCATCCATTTTCTTACAAGTGCCTTGTTTTCCCCTACAATATTCTATGTTCCATGTGCCATTTTATTGCATATCTATCAGTGGACAAGATTTTTTTTCTCATCCTAAATGTAGTATCTCCACCTACTTGAACATGTATTTCTTTTAAGGATGAAAAACCTGGAAGCATGTTGTTTTGCACCTTCCATTCAAAGAAAATTTGATCAACCTGATTTGATCCTAATGATATATTTCATTAGCTGCTTAGGAAATTTGATATGTCAAAGGCATTCGCAAATTTCTTCAGATCTACCATGGAGAGCATTCGAACTGGCTGTATCACCGTCTGGTATGGGGGGCGGGGGTGGGGTAGTGACTACTGCAGAGGATTGAAATAAGCTGCAGAGAGAGAGATGATGAGAATTAATCTAAGGGAATTGGGGGTGCAGGAATTCACATTAAAAGGGTTGCTGAGCATGGGTGAGAGCACAGGTTAGGGTATTTTCAGCTTTCTTAAGGGTTACACGGGTTTTTTATAGGATATGATGGATAAACAAGAATAGGGTACTAGGATGTCTAAAGATGGATAAAGTGTAGGTTAGGGTATGCGTGTGTGCGATTGGGTGAAGGGATTTAGAATGTGAGTCGATTGTACTCTGGAGCAGAAGCACTAAGCCAGGTACCAACCGCCATAAAACAAGACAGAGAGCGAGAGAGAGAGAGAGAGAGATTTGTAAACTTAGCTACATCATGGGCACTAGCTTCTGTAGTATCCAGGACATCTTCGAGGAGCAATGTCTCAAAAAGCCTCATCTACCATTAAGGACCACCATCACCCAGGGTATGCCTCGTTCTCATTGCCACCATCAGGAAGGAGGTTCAGAAGCTGAAGGCACACTATTCAGAAATAGTTCTTCCCCTCTGCCATCTGATTTCAGAATGGGCACAGAACACATGAATACTACCTCACTACTTTTTTTATTTCTACATTTGCACTACCAATTTCTCAAGCATCTATCAAGCTGATAAATATAAATACAGTACCATGGCTACAGAGAATTAACTCAACCCAGCCAACAGTGTAAATTAACAGCATGTTCTACTTTCGCAGCAAATGTTCACGTTGCCCAAAATAACATGCTCCATTTGTTAACCATCGAAGGAAATTATCCTTTTCAAGAAATGAGCTTAGCCACCCTACCATGCTTTTAGACACATTCATACGCCTTGATCAGTTGAAGGATGCCTATTCTATTGGAACAATCAGTTTCAGGTCAGCTTGAGTCAGATTCCACTAGGCTCAGTGGGTGAGTTTAACAGCGAGCAGAGGCTGTGTTATATCAAGACTTGGCCAGGGAAAACAAAAAGGACTTGACCTGGGAGTGAAATGTGATTTCAGGTGTATGCTTCATCTTAGAGAGCAACATCTGCCCAGGCAGTGTGCAGCAAACAACCCCTAAGGTCAGAGAGCCTGCTCCCTGAAACCGAGTTAAAGTTTGTACAGTGGGGGAGTGAGGTGGAGACAGTTTTGGTAAACAAGGAACTTTACCTGGGTTTTGGGAGCCCTTTTTAGGTGAAAATGCTATAAAGATTGACATATTCTTCCAACACCTCCCCAGGTCGGTTGAGCTACGAACAAACTGTCAGGACTTGCACTAAATCCAGAATCAGACAGGCCCAAATTGAGCTGTATTTTTATACATGAGAAGACAATATTCCTAGGTACAAAAATGAACATGTCAGAGAAAGGTGTATGACTCAGGAATAAAGCATCCACAGGGCACGATGTAACGTAGAAGGCATGTTTCCTGATCTTAAAGTTCATTTTGGCATTAGTGATTCCTTAAATAAAAGTGCGATCAGTTTGAAAACCACTGTACAGTAACATTAAGTATTCTGGTATTCACACTTTGGATGAAATCAATACCTTTTCTTTCAAATCAGCCACATCTTCCTGCAACTCTCCAATTCTCCGAGCCACCTCCTTCTTTACATGCTGCTCTGACTGTAATGCGCTGGCAAGTTCCATATTCTCATTGGTCTGTAGGAGGTAAGATTGCAAATAGATTAAACACAAGTCTGGCAGTGTTTCAAAAGGCTTCTTCCATACCTCCATGGAAAGTGCTGCAAAAATAGTATGATCGTTATTTTCATAATTTTACTGTTATAGTCAAATAATTGCATAGAAATGGTCAAAACATGGAAAATGAAAAGGGGTTTTTAAATAGCATCACACTCACTGCTGGCAGTCAGAAAGCCCAATGACTCAAAGCCAATAACATGCAAATGTTAGTAGTATCAAGAATAGTTTGGAGTAAAAAACCTTCTGAACTAGGTTTTGCCAAAAGCCAGCAACTGAACAGTAAAGGAAAACAAAGAAAAACAGATGCCATAAATCATAAAAATAGAAATGTTGGAAGAACTCGAACAGTTAAGCAACATCTGTGGAAAGACAAATCAGTTAATGTTTCAGGTCAAAGGCCCTTCCTCAGAACTGAGAGGAAGAGTGATGGAGTTTGTTTTCAAAACAGAGCTGAGGGAGAGAAGTGAGGTGCAAGACGAAAGACCGTATGGAGATTAGCTGAGAGATCAGGTGACAATAAGCACAAGTACTGATCATGGGCAAGGCATTTTAAAGAAAAGGTGAAAAAGGGACATAAGCGTAATGATGTGAATTGAAAGAGGAGTTTACTGGAAAATTCAATATTCAATCCAGATGGTTACAAAGTACCTACAGTCCTGTGCAGAAGTCTTAAGCACATATATATATATATATATATATATATATATAGCAAGGGTGCCCAAGACCTTTGCACAGTACCGTATTTGTCAACGTGGAGTAGAGTGCAAGTTTGTAAATCTTGCGGGAACAAAGGATGGTGGGAATAACAAGAGTAGAATGGCGCAGAAGGGGCATGGCACAGGTGGCAGAGGAGGAGTGCCAGGGGTGGGGGGGTGGCGCAGGAGCAGACACACCCAACCCTGAGACACCAGGCAAGGTCATTTGATTCCAAACAATTGGTTTATTGATCATTACAGAATGTCTCTCTGTGCTCTCCGCTCCCTTCCCCTTTCCACACTCAGTCCACAATAGAGACCTAATCAGAATCAGGTTTATCACATAATTCTGCGTAAACTCACAAACGTGGAAGTAGTCCAGTGCAATACATAAAACTATTACAGTCCTGTACAAAAGTCTTAGGCTCCCTAGCTATAGATATGTGCATAAGACTTTTGTAGAGTACTGTTATTGGAAGATCTTGTTTTCCTAGTTAATTTTGGGCTTTACTACTTTAGTGGACGACAGAGAGACAGTTGGAATTGGAGTGCCACCAAGGATCACCCCTCTACATTTCACTTCTTCCCTTTCTCCACTCTGCAATCTAACACCTCTCTCCACTCTTTCCCAGTTCTTCCCCAACCCAAAACACGAACTGGTCTTGTTTTCCATACAGCCTATTTGACAGGCTAGGTTCTTTCAGCATTTGTTTTGTGAATAGTGGAAAGATATTAGAAGACACTGGAACAAGTAAGAGAGAAGTGGCAATGGTTGTTATCACACTCGAAGTTATATATTTTTGCTCAAGGGATTCCTGATTCAGTAAGAAACAAGATAATAACCATCTAGGACAAAAGAAACACAAGAAATAATAGTAGAGCAAAAGGTGAACATATTATCCCAAAATTTGACAATAATTTCAATTTTGGACAGAGGTAACAGAAGGTACAATGATGGAAGCCGTGACAACAGCACTCTGCAGAATGGCTAAATGATCACTCTAGATACAATAAAGAATAGCTTATGCTCAAGGTTTCCACCAATGCTGCTCTGAAAGAAATATACAGTGGAAAGATTCATCTACTAACCAAGAAAGATGGTTTTAGCACAGTCTGTTGTGGCAATTTGAATGTACAAGAACTGGACTCAGTCCAATATATAACAGGCAAATCTATCTCCATCACTGGTAGCTTCTACAGGTTCCTAAATGTCCAGAGATCCCCATCATCCTGGAATGCCACCTTCCTGCAGATACATCAGGCAAGAGGTAGGGAAGCCTGAAGTCCCACACCACCAGGTTTGAGAACAGCTACTAGTTCTTGAACTAATTGCACAACTCTAACCACTATTACCACTAATCACTTTGTAGCTAATGGACTTGTTCTGATTGTGCTCTTTCTTGTAAAACTTGTGTATAATTTATCTTTGTTTTTCTTGTGAATGTTGCTTATATAATGCTATGAACCTCTGATGCTGCAGCAAGTAAGTTTTTCAATGCATTTATGCATATGACAATAAACTCAACTACATTGACTACAAAGGCTTCATGAATGGGAAGTCATAAGATACAAATGATTTTAACTGGAAAATTCTGAACAAGTGATCCCTGAAATTGCTCAATCTTTTAAAAACAGCATGGTTAATCTGATGATATCTTTCTTGTTATCTATGGTAAAGATATCAATATGATTGAAAGAGTGCAGTGAAAATTTACAAGGATGTTGCAGGACTTGAGGATGAGTTATAGGGAAAGGTTGAATAGGTGATGGTTTTATTCCCTACTGTGTGAAAGAGAGTAAGGAGAGATTTGAAAGGGGTATACACATTTATGAGGAGCATAGATATGGTAATTGTAAGTAAGCTTTTTCCTATGAGGTTGCGAGACACTAGAAATAGAGGTCATGGGTTAAGGGTGAAATGGTCAAGAGGAACATAAAGGGAAATTTCTTCACTCAGAGTGGAGAGAGTGTGGAACAAGCTGCCTGCAGGGGTGGTTGGTGCAGGTTCTATTTCAACATTTAAGAGAAATTCGTATCAGTACATCGATGGGAGGGGTATGGAAGGCTGTGAACAGGAGCAGGTTGAAGAGACTAGGCAGATAAATATTTCTTCATGGACTAGATAGCCAAAGGGCTTGTTTCTGTGGTGTAGTGCTCTGGGACTATTATTGCAGCCCTACTTTCCTATCCTGTTGCTTCGGCCCTTGGTTCCCCTCAGATCAAAAAAAATCATCAGTTTCAGCATGAACAAACAAAATTAACTGGTCAGCAATTACTCAGATCCAACTCCTTCCATAAAACAAAGATGAACATATAAAATTTTAGTTTCAGATTTGCACAGATACAAAATCACAGTAACTGCATACCAATCACACCCTAAAATGTATGGTAAATTTTCAGGATTACAAGCACAAAATCACAATGTGCCTATCAGTTAAAAAACAGGATTTTTAACAATAAGCAATCGTAGAATACATACAAGTTTGACAAATCCGTTTTGAAGCTCTGCTAGCTGTTCCTTGAGATCACGGTTCTGTGTCAGCGCCCTGCTTATCGTAGCTTTGTCACTCTGCATACTTTCCAGCAATTGCTTCCGGTCCACGGAATCATCATTGTAGCGCTCCACTGTTCGCTCCAGTTCCTGCAGTTTCTCTTCCTGCTCTTGGTTCAAACGACTCAGCTGCTCATTGTCACAAACCTAAAGAGGCCAACAGCACTGAGGTCAGTAGCAAACTCCTGGAGGTGTGAGGCAGCAGTACTAACTACTTTACCACCCTAACTGTACCTTTACATGTCTAATGAAGTTGGCTAATTCACTGTAAAACACATTGTGCAGGAAGTTCCATTTCCAGAAAATATTACAGAAATGCACCAGTCTATTTGCGTCAATCTAGGACTGATGCATATCATTGATCTGAAAACATTTTAACTCCGCTTCTCACTGTAAAGATGCTGTCTGACCTGCTGAGCATTTCCAGAAATGTTTCCTTCCAAAATTCAATTAACATTGTCAGAAATGACCAAACTATTATTAATCAAAATCATATTTCTCTTGTCAATAGGAACTTTTTAAAGCAGTCACACAATCCACAATTATAGATCAAATGTTTCCCACCGTAGTCACTGGAATTTAACAGGTATCCTATCATCCTATTTTTTTAATTAGGAGTGTTTTGTGCAGTTTTCCCTATGTCGATTGACAGAGATCATTCTATTATTTAGGGTAGCTACAATGACTTTCACTCCTTCCTTTAAATACTTGGATCAAAACCAGGATCTGTCAATCTCTTATGCATTCATTTTCCACTATTAGTTTTGAAGCGCCATTGATTTTCTATTATTTTATCCACTGAAGGTTTGCAGAGTGGTTTGCGCTGTGAACATTCTGTTACCTCCCCTCTCTCATTGAGCAGAAGATTAAAAACATCTGAAAGCACATACTGCCAGGCTCAAGGACAGCTTCTATCCCACTGCTATCAGACTCTTAAACAGATCTCTTGTGTGATAAGATGAACTCCTAGCCTTAATATACCACATTATGGTCTTGGATATCATTTACCTGCACTGCATGCTTTCGGTAGCTTTTATATTTTATTCTGCATTGTTATTGTTTTACCTATTCTAGCTCAGTGCATTGTGTAATGATTTGAACTATATAAATATTATGTAAGGCAAGCTTTTTACTGTATCTTGGTAATGTCACAATAATAAACCAATATTCAATACTATTTTTATCACATTTAAATCACCCTAAAATCTTAGTAGCTATTTTATGCTTCCCTCCTTTCAACTCATTCTGAACTCAGTTATTTACTATGAGACTGCTAATCAAATCAGGCCACTCCTCTACTAATTTTAAGGTGTTCTGCTCCAGTCCCAATTCAGAGACATGCTGTTGCAGAAAACTAATTTAACTGGATTCCAGAAAATCAGCACACTTTTGATATGAGTGAGTCTGCTTATTACAATCAATAAGGATGTTGAAACTTCTCACTAGAACCATTCACTACTACAAGAGACTATTCTCCCACATTACAGATGCTTATATGCAACATCTAGTAATGTGAGTAGATTTTTAAATCCATTGTATTTCCATTTAACCCTCATTAAATCAGCACTCCATCATTTTCCATGCCTTGCCAGCAGTCATAACCTGTATTTACATAGCTTTGAAGGCATCCCTCAACAACCTTTCAAGTTGAATTTGTACCTAATATTCATTTCATTTGCTTGACACAATTATAGCGCCAGCAACCCAGGTTAAACTCTACCAGTTTGTGAGGAGCTTGTTCATCCTCCCATGACTCTGGGTTTCCTCCCACATTCCAGACTTATGGGTTAGTAAGTTAATCAGTCATATGGGCATACTTGGGGAACACAGCCTCATTGGGTCGAGAGGACCTGTTACCATAATGTGCAATGTGTGAAATTAACTCTTACCTGTGCCTGGTATTGAGTGTACAACTCCTCTTTCTCTTGCTGAAGCTGTTTGATGCTCTCTTCCAGTAATCTCTCTTGCTCTGTGGGGCCTCTGGGTTGTGCAGTGGTCAGGCTTTCCCTGACCTCACAAGGTATTTCTAAACAACACAAGGCAATCAGCATTAAGACATTTGCACTTCATTTACATTACAAAAAAAAAGGTTCCATGGTTTACATTATCAAGTTCACTTTCAATTACAAAATTTTGGGATTTTTAATCAGTGGTTGAAGTCATAGACTTCAAGGCTCTAATTCACCAAAGTAACCATAGCAGCTCTCTAAATTCAGGGGGACCCACTTCTCACATCCTTAACTTCTCTTTTTCATACATTTTCACAATTTCCTTTTAAAAAGCTGCTTTAGATTTTGTTTCCTTATCTATTTTACAAACTTTTCTGTAGAAAAATTTGCCAAGAACAACCATGGTCAAGACCATGATGCCCCACATCATACAACATGGTACATAATGATGCTGATAATCCATTTTGCAGGATGGCATCCCATGTCTGTTCATCAAGCTGAAAGAACAGCTAACATATGTGAAGCAACTAATATTGTTAGAGACGAAAACACGAGGAAATCTGCAGATGCTGGAAATTCAAGCAACGCACACAAAATGCTGGTGGAATGCAGCAGGCCAGGCAGCATCTATAGGAAGGAGCAGAGTCGATGTTTCGGGCCAAGACCCTTCATCAGGAATAAATCAAAGAAGAGATAGTAAGAGATTTGAAAGTGGGAGGGGGAGGGAGAGATCCAAAATGATAGAAGACAGGAGGGGGAGGGATGAAGCTGAGCTGGAAAGTTGATTGGCAAAAGGGATACACAGCTGGAGAAGGGAAAGGATCATGGGATGGGAGGCCTAGGGAGAAAGAAAGAGGGAGGGAAGCACCAGAGGGAGATGGAGAACAGGTAAGGAGTGATTGTGAGAGAGACAGAGAGAGAAAAAAGGAGGGGGGGGGAAGGGAGAGAGAGGGGGGAGGGACGGAGGGATGGATAAATAAATAAGTAAGGGATGGGGTAAGAAGGGGAGGAGGGCATTAACGGAAGTTAGCAGAAATCAATGTTCATGCCATCAGGTTGGAGGCTACCTATACGGAATATAAAGTGTTGTTCCTTCAACCTGAATGTGGCTTCATCTTGACAATAGAGGAGGCCGTGGATAGACATATTAGAATGGGAATGGGATGTGGAATTAAGATGTGTGGACACTGGGAGATCCTGCTTTCTCTGATGGACAGAGCACAGCTGTTCAGCGAAACAGTCTCCCAGTCTGCGTTGGGTCTGAGGGAGGAAGTGTAAAGGCAGGTGTAGCACTTGTTCCGCTGTTATTATTAGAGACTAGAATTAGAATCCAGTAGCAAAGTTTTAGCTACCTGTTCAAATAGCTCTTTATATGGATCAGTAGATGCTTATTTGATAAAGGTCCTGTGAAGTACCTCAGGACATTAAACTGAGAGTTGTCTTGTTGCTAAGGTACAATTCTATTAGAACATATGAGCTATTTTACGGTGGTGTGCACAACCAGCCAATAAACCATTTACAATCTCAATTAGGTTTCACAGCCATGCATCCATCTGGCAGGTGAGAACCTGGGCTTGTTAGTTTTCTCAGTTGATGCTAGCTTACCAGAGATCAATTTATTCAGCTGAATCAAGACCCAAATAACTGAATACTCACTCATTAACCTTAGCTTACTACAAGGAGAGCACCTTTGATTTAAATGACCCCAATGGCACTGTAGTGAAAGCTTTGGTCCAGAGCTTGATCTTTATTTGCAGTGCTATCTGTGGTTACTCTCACTTTTTCCTAGTACCCACCAGGGTTTCAGCCAGGTGCTACAGTTTTCTCCTTCTTCCCAGACATGTGCATTACTTAGTCAGCTACTGCAAGTTTCCCCAGCTGTAGGTAAGTACAGGACATACAGTAATGCTGCACCATGTCAAATGGTTACAGTAATACTTTACAGCTGCTGCAATTGGAAGATCGGGGGTCCAGTTCCCACTGCTGTCCGTAAGAAGTTTGTATGTTCTCACCATGTTTTCTCCGGGCGCTCCATTTTCTTCCCGATGAAGTGGCGGAGCAGACTAAATGGCTGAATGGCCGAATTCTAATCCTATATCTTATGTATGGGTTAAGATTAGTAAGTTGTGGACATGCTATGTTGGCACTGGAAGAAGAGTAACACGTATGAGCTGCCACCAGCACATCCTCGGACTGTATTGGTTGTTAACACAAACGACACATTTCACCGTATGTTCCGATGTACATGTGACAATCTTTAACCTTTGTCTTTAAATGGCAAAAGAATCAAAGGGAAATTGACAGGCACTTGAGACAAAATAAGTTGTGGAGCTAAGGGAGACAAGGCCAGAATGCAACTCAAGGCATCACTGATGGCAGTCACCATGGATCAAATCAGCTGAATGGCTTCACTTTGAATTTATAAGTAAATATTAGACGATATGGTTAAGAGTACCAAGATCCATTTCAGTTCATCCCAAGGTATCTCAAGGTCAGAAACTCAAGAATACAAGCTACACGAACAACAAATAAATGAACTGTACTGCCATACATTAAGAACATCTCAGAATGACAGTAAGACTACTTCAGCAGCACATCACAGTTACTCACAAACTAACTGCTACTTTGAGAAGGAACCTTTCAGAAATCAAAGAGCAACAAAGCGTGACTGATACAGTAAATGTTATCTACAACATCCAGTGCAGTGACTGCAACAAGTCCTACATTGGTCAAACAGGAAGAAAACTATCGACCAAGATACACGAGCATCAGCTAGTGAATAGAAGGCATAACCCATTCTCACTAGTATCAGGTCATGAAGATGGAGCAGGACACCATTTCAACTGGACGACAGCCAGAGTCTTGACTCAAGCAAGAACAAGAAAAGTACAAGAATTTCTCGAAGCGTGGTCCTCTACAGAAGGATCCTTCAACAAACACATTGACATAGATCGGTATATGAATCCTTACTAAAAGAGAAACAACGACGTCTATAATCAACGAATTGCCAGTAATCTCGGGATCTGGACAGTGAAGCAAGCACTTCCAATGGATCTCCTTCAAAGCTAGCCAATCAGAGTTTTCTAATGCGAAACTGCCCACAGCCAACCAGATCACAACATCTAATCAATAGCCACTGAGACCCCAGAGGAGTATATAAGCCGCCATTTTGAAGAGACAACACCCTCAACTGCACAGATGGCTTCTTGATTGGAGCCAAAGTGTCTGCAAGCATTCTACCAAGCTCTTTGATCAACCAAACTTCCAAATCTATTTCAGTGAATTAACCCAAATCCGAACCTTGGGAATCGGAATTCCAAGTATACATCATAATCACAAAACAGATCCCATTTTAAATGAGAATTGGTGGAAGATAACAGGACTTATTTTAACCAAAGGAACACCAAGTTAGAAAAGACCTTAAACAGTTATTATTGGCCGCTGAAGGAATTCAGACGTTTATGCCCAGCACAATACCAATGGAAAATTAACGAACAGAAAATCTTGTTGATTTTCTACTGAGTTCCCCCCAGCATTTTGTGTGTATTATATTCATTTCACTATATACAATATGATTTATATTGGCACATCTACACTCAGAAGACACTCTATTAGATATACCTGTACCTCTGCTCATTAACATAAATTTCTAATCAACCGCAATAACCATACAACAGTGCTGTGCAAATGAGCACCTTTAAATGCACAACACATCAAACCTTGAAGTGGATGGGCTACGGCAGAAGACGACTATGACCATACACTCAGTGGCCACTTTATTAGCTGCAAATGGCCACCAAGTGTATGGAAATGTCAGCAGGTTGGCATCTTTTGTGTTAGGTAGAAACTATTAATGTTTCAAGTCAATAAACCTCTCATTTGTTTATTCTTCTGAGTATTTCCAGCACTTTGTTTTCATTTCAGCTTTCTAGCAGCTGTAATGCTTTAAAATGCTGACAAACTATTGAATTACCTGATCTACTCTTGAGGTCAGCCAATGATGCCTCCAGGTCTTGTATTTGCTCAAGATTTTGCTTCTTTTCCTCTGAAAGTGCATTTACCTGCAAAGACAAAATGATCAATGGTTCTATGGAGATGGAAGAAATTACTAAACCAATGCGCATTCACAGAGTGGAGATTTTTTGCTGAGGTGAACATGGCAAATTGTACAAGCACTTCATGATTATCTGTCTTCAGAAATTGAGCATTTTCATATACACTCTGCATATGAAAATATGTAAATCACAAAATACAACTCCAAACAAAAATTAATTTAAAATAAAATGGAGAGATTGGAAACACTGAGGTAAAGCAACACCCACACAATTTTTAAAACATACAAAGCAATATTTCAATATCCTGTAGTTAAAGCAAGAAATTATAGCTGTGTTTATTATTTTCACTGGTTATCCTACATATAGATTCTGGGTCATTTCCCTGCTGGCTTATATACCCAAGTATATTAGGTCAATAACCCATCATCAGAACGTGCCAACATCTTCTATTTTTATTTCAGCTCACTACCTGTAATAGTTTGCTCATTTATTACAAGGATCTGTACAAAAGGAGTTTGGCAGACATGTTGTTTTGTGATTTATTTTTCAGAGTGAAGGTGGAGAGAGCCAAGAGGGTTGAGGACCACCAATCTCTGTTGCATTGTTCCTGCAACTTTTCAATAACAGCCAGTGTCTCAAAGAAAAATGCCATCGACAGGGAAAGCAAATGGCTACCTCCACAGCATGGCCCCTAGCCTCCAGCAGCAGGATTGTAAATGGTCATTTGCTATGTCTAGCTTGTGCAGTCCTGTGCAAAACATTGGGGAGCCCCCACAGCCTTATCCAAAGAATGTCCAGACAAGATCATCTACAAAAAGCCAGAGCGGAAGAGGAAGCAAATTTAAAATAAACATGAAATTTGCATGAAGAAGAATGCAATGCCTGATCAGTCAATGACTAAACATTCAATGAAAACTTTTAAAAAGTGAAGCACTATATATTTTGGAAAATATAATGGGCTAGAGGGAAGCAGCACTGAAAATTATAAAGTGAACAGCTCTTTCAAAAAACCTACAAAAGAATAATGCAGCAAATAACCAATATGTGCTGCAAGATTTTGTGACATCTTGCATAACCCAAACCTATCTGCACCAAAAAAGGTGAAAAGGACACCATCCCATCTCACCAGCAGCGATCCAAAAGAAACAATCCTTAATAATTGGATTTCAAACATATAATGTGTTCACTTTCAATATTCAACCATATCTTGTTTTCAATAACTATAATATTTAGTCATTGTGTGTGAATTGAAGCAACATATTCACTACAAACTTAGTTCTTACTGTTACCACTAACTTGTGCTGCAAGTTGCTGAATTTTCTCTTGCCAGAAACTGCCCTCCTCCTGAAGCTTCTGAGCGTACTGATCTCTTTCAGCAAGTAGTAGTCGTAATGATTCTGACACCTGTAAAATGACAAGTGTAATTTCAAAATGCAGCACATTTTGTGCAAAGTATTTTCCTCTGTTAAGAGCTCTTTCTCATATTAAGACAAACAGCTTAAGTTGGAAGGATTTTAAATTTAAAATTGCATTCTTCAATATATCAGAACCACATGAATTTAAAAAGGCATTACAATGTTAATAGGCAAACGACTCTTGATACTTAGCCTAAAGATTCAGCCATCCATCAACCTAACAGAAAGGCTGTAGTTTATTGTAATTTCAATGATAATTTTACTTATGACCAATTGCAAAATAACAAATAATTGGACTGATAGCGCCACAATTGTTCTCAACAGTTTCTGCTCAAGCTGCTTCCCCCCACCCTGCTGCCATACTTCCAGCTACTGTGGCACAAATTATTGCAACCCTTCTTCCTCATTCTCTGCAAGAGGAAGATTCCACAAGACCAACAAGAGCTCTTCTCATGCTCCTCAGTTAGTTTCCTGGCAGCCAGGCTAGAAAACAACTAAATATTATTAACATAGAGGTCAAGATTTCCCGTGTCATGTACAAAGGATTGAAATCCAACTAAGCAATTTTCAATCATGTAATCCTTACTTGCATCAACTGTGCTTCTAAATTAGTTTTTTCTTGAAGAACCAGGTGCAGTTGCTGATTAACATCTGGCAGCCCTGACTGGCTTGAGAACTGAAAGGGAAAAAAAAACAAAAATACTCAGAAACTTCCATCCACATAATACATTCAACATAAATTCTCAAATGACACTAAATTATTATATTCAAAATAAGATTTCACAGTGAGAAAGCTCTGAGTGATAGAACAACAATTCATTTAGGTCAGTGAGAAAACACTTGTGCTGCAATCTAACACAGAATGGGAAAAAAAATCACTCAATGGCAGATCCAGCAAAACAGTGCTCCAAATCATGTACCCAAGGTTACCTCACACACACTGTTTGCTAGACCAGTGTACAACAATCATTATTATTTGTAAAACCAATGAAAAGTTATCAATGATAAATTAATTTTTTTCTCAGCGTACTAAGTGTACACAAATGAAACTATGAATAAGCCCTGTCAGCATTGAGCAAGGAGTAGCATTGGCCCAAACAATAACTGCTGAAATACTGCAGTACGTTTCAAAAATCTTGCAACTGCTTTACACGATCCGTATCAATCTGGTAAGAGACTGTTTTTATTCCCCTTAGGGTTTCTCTCTCTTTCTCTCTTCCCCCCTCTTCTAAGTGTCTTAAGCCCTTCATACTTGAATCTACAGTATAAGCCAATAACTGAATCACCTAGACACAGAGGACAATATTGAAATAGAAGCTGTCCCACCTGTTCAACCATCAGCTCAGCCATTTCCAATTTCTTGTGCAAATCTTCAATGTTGTGTTTCATTGTGTCATTTTCTGATACCCTGGACCGCAATTGTTCTGAGAGCTCAGAGTTCTGTTGTTTTACTTCTTCACTCAGTTTACTGAAAATTTAATATAAATTTGTTATTTGTTAATCAATGAATTGGTGGCTTAAATGTTGTATAACTAACATTTGTTTGAAACTCACTTTAGTCTGTATACTTCTTGTTTAAGATTCTCTCGCTCTTTTTCAAGCTCTTTGCTCATCTGTAAAGAAGCGGTTTAACGTAAGCAAATTTTATTTGCTTAAATTGAAAATTGGACTGTCCGATAAAGAGTGGCCTGGGCACTTACTTTGTCAGACAGTTTCTGCTGGGATGAGATGGAGGACAGTGTTCGTTCCAGCTCTGCCACTCTCTGCCGTGATGACTGCAACTTGTTATTTAGATCTTCCACTTCACCTAGGAAAAAGAAAAATAGAATTCAGATACTGCTGGGAAAGACCATTTCTTTTACTCAGACAAGCCTCCAGATAGATGTTGCTGGAACAAATTACAGGAGATATGTTTTTTTAAGTGAGGCTTTTCATGACCTCAGATTCTTTATAGTCAATGAACAGCCTTTTGAAGGGTGTGGTTGTTACATGGATAAATTTGGCATGAACCCATAAAGAGTATTGAGAAAAATCACAAATCAAGGATCGGCTTAGAATTTACTTGCTTGAAAAATAATAATGGAGCATTCCTTTAGTATGTTGAACTATCAATGTAGAACAATGTCTCATTATACTAAGAACATAAAAGATAAAAGCCGAAGCCATTCAACTCCTCATACCTGCCCCATTATTCAGTAAGTTCAGTGTGATTGGCCTTTACTAATCTCACAACCTCTGACTTCTTTTGTTTCTAAAAACCTTCCAATTTACTGTGGTGCCTCATCCAATGCAGCAGCAGTTTAGTTCTGGTGTTCCACTTGGTCACATAAGTTTAAATGTAAGCTCCCATTTTGATTTTCCAGCAAGAGGACTTCAGCAGACTAAAGCAATGACTGTGGGTTCACAACAAAATATGAAGTGCTTTCAATTATTCATATTAGCAGCTTTAAAAAAGTTCTGAATACATACAAGTTCAGGATGTCACGAAACAGTTTATAACAGACAAGGTCATCTTGTAAGGCAGTTGGACTGCAGGAAGCATAGCAGCCAAAATGTACACACAAATTAACCTCAAACCACAATTTGACAATGGTCACATCATCTACTTCAGTGGCACTGTTGAACAATGAATTCACTGAAACATTTACTTAACCATGTTGCTCTGAAAGCATCACAAGGCCAAAAGCAAAAGGCCATATAGTCAGCTCCAGAACTGACCAGTAGAGATACCTCAAGGGTTTGCCCATCAATAATAGTTAGGCACCAGTGATGTAGAAGCGGTTGAGAAGAATATTAGATTAGAGTAATGTGACAATATGCAGAGAAAATAGTAAGTTTGCAGAACAAGCTTGTAAACTAGTTTTGATAGGCAGAATAAAGTGGGCATATTTGCACATTATTATCAGTCAGAATACAGTATCCACCACACACATGAATAACTAAATTTGGTGATATAGGTTAATAATACAACAAAGGCAACCAAAATTCTGGGGTTCATTTACAATAAGCTAGGATTGAATAGCAGTACAGTAGTGCTAAATTCTATAGAATCTTTGGCTCTACTTTTGAGTATAGTTCTGGTTTACATTTTACACACAACACAAATGCATTTAAGGCGATGCTAGATAAGCACACAAAGGGTAAATAAAAAGGAGGTCCCATTAGAAAAGGAGAAGTGGAAATAGGTTCCTGTTGCCTGGGAAAGTGAAATAGGTGTGTGCTCCAACTTATGAGTCTTAAGACCAAAAAGAACCTGTTGGAGGAACTCTATGGAGGCAAAGGGATAGCTGATGTTTCAAGTTGAGACTTTGCATCACAAATCAACCCGAATAGTTAACTACACAGGTAGTCCCTGACCCAGTGTTCTTCCAACAGCTTGTTTTTTGTTTAGATCCAGTGAAGGACTGACAATGAGATTCCCAGTCAGATTAGTATGGAGTTACAGGGGAACTAGCAAGTGGCATTATACCCATGTATTTGGTGCCTTCATTCTTCTTGGTGGTCGATGTCACAGGTTTCAGAGTTACACTGGACTGGCCTGGGCAAGTAACTGTGTGGAGTTTTGTGGGTGGTATGTAGTACAGGCACTGTACATCAGCAGAGGAGGGGATAATGTATATGGTAGTTTTGCAGTGTCATTCAAGCCATCTACCTTGTCCTCTATGGTATTCAATTCTTTGAGAGCTGTTAGTGTTGTAGTCATCCAGGCATGCTCCCAACTTGTGCCTTGTACATGTAGAGAAGCCTCAAGGTACCAGGAGATGAGTCAGTGGAAATCCAGATAGTCACAGGGAAACATGCATATGCCACACAGAAAGCACTGGAGGCCATTCAAACAATATCTTTGGCCCTGCAGCTCTGGTAACTGGGCCAGTATACTACCCACAACGAGCTCTGGAGCCAAGAGGTTCTGATGAAACCTTAATTGAATATAGGCAAGCACATCACTGGTTTTACAGCACTATTGATGATAGCTTCTGTCAGTGTCAAATAAAGACAGAAGCAAGAAAGCAAAGACTTTTTTTTAATAACTCAAAAGACTTTACCTGATTTAAGCCTTGCTGCCTGCTGTGTGTGAACCAAAGCTGTCTGCAGCTCCGATTTCTCAGACACTAAAATTCCAATGGTCTGGATGTGAACCTAGAAATAATATTAAATGATTTAATTTTCTCAATGATTCAGTTCCGTAATCAACAATTATAATTAACTTTTTTTATTGGATGTGGGGAACAGGGACAACAGCAGCATTTATCATTCACCTTCAAGTTCTCCTGTTCTGAGAACATAATTATGGGTCAACTACATTGGTGTGTCTGAGGCTGATTTCCATCCCTGAAGTATATTAGTGAATCAAAACTGATTCTACAATAATATAGTGAACATATAGTTTCTATAAGTAGAACTGCTATATTTTTTTTTAAATTCAAGTTTCATTGAATAGCTTAAGCTCCACAAACTTACTCAACATTTTACACTTGAAGTCACAATATATAGTTCATTGGCTACTTATCTTGGACAAATACTTCTATTTCTACTGGTTGAAATGCTTATATTCATCTGGAAATGCACAAAATGTTGGAGGAGCTCAGGAGGTCAGTCAGCATCTATGGAGGGAAGTGAACAGTCGACATTTCAGGCGTGACCTTTCATCAGGACTGGAAAGGAAGGAGACAGAAGCCTGAATAAAGTGGTGGGGGAAGGGGGAGGAGTACAAGCTGGCAAGCGATAGGTGAATCCAAGTGAAGGAGAAGCTCAACAGGGAAGCTCAAGTAGGAAGAAGGCTTAAAGAACTTTAAATATAGCCAAATAATGTGAAATACAATTATACAGTTTTAGAACAGTTTTATATTTAAAAAAAATTAAGACTAATCTGTTTCCCTCCATTTAGGAAATTTTGAGAGGCTCAATAAACAGTTAATAAATATTTTTGTAAAAGTCTGTCACACATATCAGTTGGAAGTTGCCCATTCATCAGCTGGTTGAGACAAAGAGCAACCAAATTCAACATACTTACATACTAGGAAATAATTAGTTCAAATAATTAATGGCCAAAGATGTTTTTAGCTCAGGCACTAAAATCTGGATTACGACACCAGGTTATAGAAGTAGGAGTGAAAAGAGAAAGGAGGGTAAACTGGACCAAGATTCTTCTTTTGAACAAATAAGATGAATTTGAAGAATAAAATCTCACCCGTCCTGAAATGCTTTTAGCAAATTATTTTAAAGTACGGTCACTTCTGTAATATTGGAATGCTCCACAAAGTAGGTCCCATAAACAGCAATAATCAAGGGAATGGGGGTTGTTAAAAGTTTCAAGGGTAAAACATTGACGGATAAGGATAACATAACATAAGGTATTTTTCCCATAGTACCGCAAAGGCTGTTTTTGGAACAGCACTTGAACCCACTTTGGATTCAGAGGCAGCAGTGATAACAACTGAACCAAAATAGTCACTTGAACTACTATGAGACACTCACAAAACCTCAACTTCACCAGGCAGTACCTGCTTTCAAGGAGTGAGAACGGGAGGAAAAACTTGCAGCCAGATAAACTTACTTGTAGCTGCTCTCTCATTGACACCTGTTCCTTAAAATACTTCTGTTCAGAATCTTTCTTTTCCTAAGGAAACAGAAAGACATACAGTATTTAACAATGTCACATGATGCAAAACAAACTTCCAAGTATAATGAAAATAGGTTGCAAATCTGATTCACGTAACATCTCATGTGCTGAGCTAGCAACAAGACTTTCAGGTAGAAAACAAAGAAAACCAGATATTTATTTATTTAGCGATACATTGCAGAGTAGGCTCTTCTGGTCCTTCAAGCTGCATCACCCCAGCAATGCCTAACAACTCCAATTTAACCCGAACCTAATCATAAGATAATTTACAATGACCAATTTACCTGTGTCTTTGGACTGAGGAAGGAAACCTGAGTCCCTGGGGAAACCCATGCAGTCCGTGGGGAGGTCAGACAGAGACTCCTTACAGACGGAGCTGGAATTGAACTCTGAACGCCAACACCGAGCTGTAATAGCATCTCGCTAACCGCTATGCGACTATGGCACCCATTGCAGGGTTCCAAGAGTGATCAAATAGTTTTGCTATAAATCATTGAAATAACATCTTACTGCCCAATTTATAAACTGAATGATAAGATGATCACTAACTTTTCTCAGATGATCTGAAATAGGAAATATTTAGATTTTGTCTTCAGTACACTGTGAACAATTTTCTTCAAGGGAAGGAACTTCAGAAGTCCAGGTGTAATTTGTAGAAGAGCCCACTGGAGGGCAGTCAGGAACTGAAATCGTGACCGATTCCATGACCACTCAGCTACAGCATACCAATTTCCCCAGTGATCTTTTCAGCACTGCACTACCACTTCACCAATTTATTCATTTGCTACTGATTTTAAAGCCTAGAAGACATCACCAGCAAAAATTCTAAAATATCTGGGGCACTTCTTTTAGGTTTTTCAAAAGGGCACGTTTCCCAATATTTCATCGTTAGCAATGATTACATCCTCTGTTTAAGATTTTGGTAAAGTGGCAACAACAAAAAAAATGTTCTTAGAATATCTTGTTCATCAGCTTTAACAAATGTGGGTGAAACTCAGTGCCATATTACATCATAAACCCATAAAAGATAGGACTGGAATTCGGCCACTCAGCCCACTGAATCGCCTCCGCCATTCTACCATGGCTGATTTATTATCCTTCTCAACTCCAATCTCCTGCCTTCTCTCTGCATCCTTTGACTCCCTTACTAATCAAATACCAATCAACTTCCACTTTAAATATACCCTATAACTTGGCCTCAACAGCCATTTGTGGCAATGAAGAATTGTGGAATTCTCTCTCTGGCTAAAGAAATTCCTCCACATCTCTATTCTAAAGGGACATCCTTACACTCTGAGGTTGTGCCTCTAGTCCTAGACACCCTACTATAAGAAACATTTTCCCCACGCCCTCTCTATCCTGGCCAACTTTAAATTCTTGAGGCATCAATAACAATTATGAAAACTGAAATTCTTTTGTTGTTTTATGTCATTCAATACTTTCTGGACAGAGTTTACAAGTTGGGCAGGTACTGTTGTTTATTCACAACCAGAAGTATGCTTCAGCAGAATTAAGCTGGTAGACTGTCCTGAATTTCACAGCAATGGGGTGCAAGGTTGACGGATGCAGAGATTTATAAAAGTGATATAAATTTCAATTTTTCTAACTGAACTACTGCTCTGGAAATAGTCAAATGAAAATTGATTGAAAACTCTGCCAAAGTGAAAGAACAGTGATACAAACAAAAACCACAATTAACAAGTTGGTTTAAGCTTGCAAGTGAAAGAGCGACATTTTGTTTCCTAAAAGACCAAGACACTGAATCAGGAACTTATCCTGTCAGAAGCGCAAACTATAGTCTTCCTTGGTTTCAGGAAAAAATTCCCACTTCATGAAGAATGTAATCTAGCTTTCCAATTGTTAGGACCTTACCAAGAAGCGTACCTTGAGCCTTATTACTGAAGCACCAATCTCTTTAGAGATCAAAATCATCTTAGCTAATGGAAGATATGGGGAAAAGACAGGAGGTAGGGACAGGAGGAAAGAATCATCATAGACAGCTTAGTTACTAGAGGCATTGGTTAATCAATCCTATGTCTGTTCATCCTTAGGTCAAATTGATTGGAGGCCAGACAGACAGAGGAACATCTATCAAATAATCACAACAGAGAGAAAAAAATACATTGGGAAAGATGCTGGGGGTAAATCACCTGCAGTCCTCCCAATATTAATGCTTGAAAAGGAAAACTTAGAGCATCAATACTGGCATTTTACCTTCTCCAGCTGACCACTAAGCTCTTTGTTGTGTTGTTTCTGTTAGGAGAGAAAAAATGTGAAAGCTGCAGTGAACTATCAAGTCACGAATTTCTTAGCATTTTACTCCTGCGCTCCAAGGAAAACTTGGAGAAATGCAGCAGTTGCCAAAACTCAACCATAAGAAATAATGCACCAAAATATTCTAAATGGAGTAGACATATTTATTAATGTAAAATCGATAAATCACACTGAAATAGTTCATCAGACTTATTAGTTGGCAATATAAATTTCAAAATTGTTCTGTGCATGCGCTCGCACACACACACAAACATACACTCACACCATATGAATGACAAGTCAAATTTCTGTGCAATTTCTATACACAGCAGAGCTAAATTTGGATTGCAGGGAAAAATGTAGTCACACACCTACAAACTAACAGATTTCCCACAGTATTTCTAACTATGAGAAGGAAGATACACAGGGACCCTGGTTAAATTTTCTCCTGTTAGGAACCCTAAGGAACATCATTTTAACCACGTGGTTTAACTAGTAGATCACTTGATTGGATTAATGACAAAGCTCGAGCTTACTTCCTTCTGCTGAGCCAAAACTAATCCAGGATCAAGCATGAATAGACTCTGGGTTTCAGTATACAATTTCATTTTAATTGTTAATGTTTAATTTTTTTCCTCTTCCACACTGAGCCTCAAACACCAAATAGAAGAGTATCTTATACAAAGAAGATCATGCAAATGCTTCCATTCCCCTTGATCTGTGTAGCCCATTGTCTTCTTATCCTGAATCCTTATTTTCCTCTAGTTTTTATCTCTTCCCCCTGCACCTCTCCTTCATCAATTTGAAGTCACTAGTCCACAAATCTATTTTCAGTCTACTCTTCTTGAACATTAAGCTATTGGACACATTCAGGTAAAAGATGACCATTAAGGCGCAGCCACTTTCAGGATCAGTTTCCGTTCAAGGCTGGCAATTGATCTATTGTTCAAGCAATCATGCAATATACAACAATCATGCATTTTCAAATCAATCATAAAATATTCCATGCAGCTATAGTGGAATGAAAGTAAAGTTATATGACATTGAGAAGTTGATTAGTTAACATACCAAACCAAAAATCAGGCTGCATTTCCTGGATGATTGTAATTTGATTTCAATACAAAACCCAAACATTGATTAAAAATTAACAAAATAAAGATTACAAGCTTAAGGGTCAACTCTGTCAGCAGAGCTGCTCATAGAAAGTTGGCACTCTATTGTAGTTTAAAGAGGAAGGTGTAGATTGAGATTCACTGTGCAAGCACATCCCTGCCCCATTCCCACTAATAACAGCTGAACAGCTAAATATAAATTTATCCAAACTGTGCATGTCCAAGAATGTTCAACAACAAGGAGCAGTGAAGTTATCCCTCTGGATTGGCCTCTCAATCAAGCACAGAACCGAGAGTTTACATGCAAAATGCAGTTTGTGAACTTATGTCTAAACTAGCAAATATCCTACACAAAACGTCCAAAGGGCTTTGGGACATCAGAGATTATGAAAGCCACCAGTTAAGAATGTATTTTTCCCCTCTCTGCATTACATGACATGAAAATGTAAGACCAGCCCCACCCTTGGATCAAGTCTAACCACTTACTAATATTACACTTCACCTGTACAAAACTTACTGAGCACCAAAGTTAAGGAAGCTTAATGAATGCCTCTGGATATACACTCTAATAGGAAAGTTACCACACAGTGGGACAGAATTTCATTTTGAAATGATAAAATTCAAGAGCAAAGGTAGGAATAATTTTTATCAATTTTGAAAATATTCTTAAAAGGTAGACACTTTGTCTTATTAATTCAAAATTGTTAACTCTATTCTAGTAGCATATATTTTATTCTACCTAGCAAGTCCCTTTATTTACTGCATTGTGTCAGGAGAAAATCAGTACATGGGTCTGCAGAATTTTCACAGGTCTTATTTTTCTGCCTCATCTTCAACAATTTATTTTTAACAAAAAAAATGGGGATCATAGTTTATTTTGATCATTTTTTAAAATATTAGAATAGGACCATCTCCCTGTTAGCATTGTTTTCAATTTCTATGAATGACTGGCATATTTTAACTAAGAGAGAACAGATTTTCACTCTACAAGAACTTTGTATGATGGACTTCCTTTTTTTTTGAAATAGCTGTTGATCTACACATTATAGATGGCATGACAGAAATGTGTTTATTTAACAAGTGATGCAAACATTGATGCACTAGGGTGAGAACAAATGAATTCAAGTAGAACAGCAATATTGCCCTAGTTGGAGCTGATGTGAACTACATAACCAAATACAATGAAATCCTATAGACCGGGGGTCGGCAACCTGCGGCTCCCGAGCCATTTGTGGCTCTTTCACCTCTGTGCTGCGGCTCCCTGTGGCTTTGGGAAATAATTGGTCAGTATTTAATTAAAATGTATTTTATGTTAGTTTGTTAGCTTTTGAAATGTAATTCTAAATTTGAAGATTATGGTGATCTTGTACAATCTAAGTGTGGCTGGCACATCCGAAACGGCTCACAATTAGCCAGCATTCCGGCTAAGGGAGATAGCCTACGGGGGTTTGTGAGTACGCGTCTTTTGCAGCATCTGCGTCCATGGGGGCTGGGTTGAGGGAGGCTTAAAAGCAAGGCTGTTTAGTTCGAATAAAGCTATCTTTGACTGCAGTTTACTGACACCGCTACAACGTGTTTTTATCGCTGGCTGTCCAGACGGAAGGTGCTGAAACGCTTTGTCGCGTGTCTGGAAGAAGTGAAAACTTTCCTGGGCAGCAAAGGGCTCACCTTTCCTGAGCTGGAACAGCCAGAGTGGCTGGAAAAGCTACACTTCATGGTAGACATGACAGCGCACCTGAACACGCTGAACACAGCTCTTCAGGGGAAAGGACGCACAGCCCTGCACATGTTGGAGGATGTTTTGGCATTCGAGCGCAAGTTGACGTTGCTTGCCAGAGATTTACAGAAAGGCACTTTGTCTCACTTCCCCAATTTGAGAGAGTTCAAACAAGGTCACGACATGATAATTTCGGAGTATTTACATTCTGCAATCATCGCAATGCAAACATCGTTTGGGAAACGCTTCTGTGAGTTCAGAGAGGAAAAAAACACATTATCCTTCCCGGTCACTCCCTTAAGCATCGATCCTTCCCTACTGAATACGACTGCATTGGCAGGTGTGAGTCAACCTGATCTTGAGATGGAACTGGCCGACATAGCCGACAAAGACATATGGGTGTCCAAGTTTAGACGCTTGACAGCAGACCTTGAAGATGTTGCCCGTCAGAAGGCCGTTCTTGCTCAGAAACACAAATGGAGTGATATTGAAAACCTTCCAAAACCGGACAAACTTGTGTTCGAAACATGGAATGCTATGCCCGACATTTATGTAAACATTAAAAAGTATGCGCTTTGAGTCCTGTCGATCTTTGGATCCACATATGTAAGTGAGCAGGTGTTCTCCAACATGAACTTTATTAAAAACAAACATCGCGCACGCCTCACAGATGACAGCTTGCGATCCTGTGTAAAGATGAAGGTGACGTCATACAGCCCTGATGTGCAGACACTCTGCGCTGAGGTCCAGGAGCAGAAATCCCATTAACCAAGTATGATAAATATTTTAATTGCCTATTATTTTATGTATATTCATATTTTTTCATTGTTCAGTGAAATAGTCCTTTTATTTTTCAGGCTGACAGCTGGCTGATGTTATTTTTGGTTTGCTGCTGGCGGAAAATTTAAGTTCGGCGTTTTTCATAAATACAAGAAGGACTCAAATAGACATTGAGTATTTTACTTAAAAGTAACTTTCAACCCAATGTCTTTTTTTCGGAGTTCAAAATGTTTTTGTTGCATGCAGAAATGTAATTTCGTTTTCTCTGCAGGAGTTCATCAATTTCATAAATGCAACACATTATAGTTTGTTTATACATAGCATAAAGGCAAAAAAAAACGTTGTATGCAGTGTTATTTCATTTTAAATGTCAAACGGGTTTTGCGGCTCCCAGTGTTTTCTTTTCTGTGGGAAACGGGTCCAAGTGGCTCTTTCAGTGGTAAAGGTTGCTGACCCCTGCTATAGACGAACTGATGTGTCCTGTCCCCTTTGCTTCTCTCAGAGTAACTGCTTTCATTCACTGCAGATAATTCACACATTCCTTAAAGCTTTGCATTGGACTCTGAATTTAAATTCTGTACTTGAACTTACTGCATTGTGCAAAAGCACAAACTTTGAAACAAATTTAGATAATTGTGCAATACAAATAATCTTGCACAATTTAATGATTTAAAAAAAATTCAGACCAGTGAGCCTGCATTGCCCAATTACACTCATGAACTGATTAACCCATGTCTTTGTAATGTGGGAGGAAACCGAAGCACCCAAACGAAAGCTACACAGTCACAGGGAGACTCTTTACAGAGAGCAGATGAAATTGAACACTGGCCGCTGGGATTGTAATAGCTTTATGCTAAGTGCTGTACTACCGTACTACCACCCAAACATCATTTACTGGTGATTATGAAATGCCATGCCTTGGTTACATCAGGTTACAATGTCAAATGAAAAACCTGGAATCAGAGTTAAACTTGATCTTATTTTTTCATGTGATAAACATCAGAATCTGGGTTACAGATATTCTCTGGTCTTTCAAAACGACATTTCCAAGAAACAAGATTATTCCTTGTGCACCCCATTCTTCAGAAAATATATAATTTGTTTGTACCTTTGAAGATATTTACTTTTGGAGAAACAACATTTCTTTTTTGGTTATTAGATGACCAAAGTTGCAGGGAATCGCAGTTTCTATTCCAAAGGAAAATTCCTCCATTCCACATGATATTTTGCTCAAGCAATTCCATGCTGGGAAAGGGAATTAAGAACATAAAACAAGAATTCTAGCACCAAAGCAATTCACTGATGAGTTGTGCACCCTTCTAAGCACAACACATTTTGTAGGGCTTAGGAAATGGAAAAGAAAACGTCAGTCCAAATTAACAATTGTGTTTGTTCAGGATCTGGCCTGGTCTGGCCAGATTGGAATTAGATGTTTCCCTAGTTTGATGTAGAATGCACTGGGAATAAGTGAGGAGCTCTAATTTGAAAGTATATTGACACCAAATTACAGGAACAGTCCTGACATTTACAAAAGGTCAAGAGTAAAATACAGTTTTCAAATCATTCCTCCTCACAGCTGAGAATCAATCTGGTGATTTAAGGTTTGATTAAATCCAAACAACAAATTTTATGCTTTGTCTGTATGCACATTGGGAGACTGCTCAAGTGAAAATTAATAGCTAGAAATAAGGCCAACAGTCTGAAAATGGATGCATGAGTCATCGAAGCCACACTTAAGGAAAGAAGATCCATGTAACAAAGATTTATTCTAGATCTAATTATGCATTGAGACTTTTCTGTGGAGCAGCCTTGTCAAGAGTTGAATCCTTGATTTTAAGGGACTGCACCAGAAGAAGATTTTTTTTTATTAATTCCTATGCAAATCTGTTTTTTTTTTCATTTGCTGTAACGTTGGGCAATAACAGCAGCTATAAAGAATGAACCGGCTGTTGAGCAAAAGGGAGGAGAGGGCCAAAACACATCTATCATATAATGTTTCTTCTTTTACACCTTGTCCCTGCTTAAGTTTGAAAATCTATTAGTATATTGATGTCATCTAACAATGTTCAAAACTCTTGTCAAGGCTGGAAGGACACACTATTTTGCCAGTGGATTTGGAAGATTTTGCAGAGAGTGGATTGATGGTATCATTTTCATTCTTTGAGATGGCTGCCATAACTAGTCCACATAGATGCACAAAGGAAAGCAGAAATCAAGAGATCACAAACTTTGCCCAAGAGATCACAAATTTTGTGCCATTTTGAAGATCTTGATCTTCATTTTGTTCTTCAGATGGCCAAAGGCTTTTCTGGTACAAAGATCAGGAACAATTAATATCATCATTGATATCTACCTTCAATACAGAGTTCATCGACTTGCTGATTCATACCTACCTGACATCTGACAGGGGACTCAAGATGGACACTAACTTCCACCAGCATCCAGATTTGAGAAGGCAACTCCATAATTTCTCTTGACTGATAGTAGACTGTTTTTGTGAAGTCATAAATAGCCACGTGTGGCAATAGTTGTACCTCTCCATGCATTTCTCTTGGAGTCGAAATGTGATGAAAACTACATCCATTGACCATCTGGATGGAATGGAATCTACATTGTGACTTGGGAAGCAGCTCTTTCACTACAAGGAGTAACAGTCCTATGCTGTGGTGACTACAACTATGGCAGACTACAGGGAACACACCCAAAATGCTGGAGGATCTCAAAAATTGTTGGATTTCCAGCATCTGCAGATTTTCTTTTGGTTGTGAGCAGTCCGCAGGGAATCTCCTTGTAGTACCACAATTGGGTTTATCACCCTTCTTCAATGGGGCCATGATTATCCCTTTACAAATCATCCCATATAACAAATCTGGGAGGCAAGGGTGTGAACTTCTGAATAATGTTCATCCAGCAATAGAACTTCAGCAGGTGTACTATTTGCTCCTGTGACTTGGTTGTCTTTCACTTGGTATGTGGCTTTTCAACTCCTTGTCAGTAAGAGTGGCTGCAAATGGACTAGACAGTCTATTGTAGAATAGAAACATAGAAAACCTACAGCACAATACAGGCCCTTCGTCCCACAAAGCTGTGCCGAACATGTCCTTACCTTAGAACTACCTAGGCTTACCCATAGCCCTCTAATTTTCTGAGCTCCATGTACTTATCCAGGAGTCTCTTCAAAGACCCTATCATTTCTGACTCCACCGCCACCACTGGCAGCCCATTCCACAGATTCACCACTTTCTGAGTAAAAAAACATAACCCTGAGATCTCCTCTGTACCTACTTCCAAGCATCTTAAAAATACGTCCTCTCATGCTAGCCATTTCAGCCCTGGTAAAAAGACTCTATCCATATGATAATATACAGCTCTATCAGGTCACCTCTCATCCTCTGTCGTTCCAAGGAGAAAAGGCCGAGTTCACTCAACCTATTCTCATAAGATTGGGGCATGCTCCCCAATCCAGGCAACATTCTTATAAATCTCCTCTGCACCCTTTCTACGGTTTCCACGTCCTTCCTGTAGTGAGGTGACCAGAACTGAGCACAGTACTCCAAGTGGGATCTGACCAGGGTCCTATATAGCTGCAACGTTACCTCTCGGCTCTTAAAACTCAATCCCATGGTTGATGAAGGCCAATGCACCGTATGCTTTCTTAACCACAGAGTCAACCTACATAGCAGCTTTGAGTGTCTTATGGACTCGGTCCTCAAGATCCCCCTGATCCTCCACAGTGCCAACAGTCTTACCATTAATGCTATATTCTACCAACATATTTGACCTACCAAAATGAACCACTTCACACTTATCTGGGTTTAACTCCATCTGCCACTTCTCAGCCCAGTTTTGCATCCTATCAATGTCCACCTGTAACCTCTGACAGCCCTCCACACTATCCACAACACCCTCAAACTTTGTGTCATCAGCAAAATTACAAACCCATCCCTCCACTTCCTCATCCAGGTCATTTATAAAAATCAAGAGTAAGGGTCCAGATGAAGTTGAGGACACTGGCACAGCAGAGGAGTTCCTTAAAATGTTCCTTCCAGCAGGCACTAATTGCCTCTTTCCTTGAAACATTGAAATGCCTGTAATGTGTGAAGCTATCTCTTATGTTGACTGTGATTACAAATACATGAATGGACCTGCTTATTGCAGTGTAGGCTTTAGAAGTTACGCACAATTTGTGTCAAGACTCCCAAAATATTCTGACGTGTAAAGTTTATTCAAAATAAAAGCCGGTGGCTCAGTGATTGCCATAAAACAGGTTGCTATTAATAGCAATGTGGCATTTCATTCTGACAATATTTCAGATTGGAATGCATGCTCCTTTCAAGAACAAACTGCAGTGACTATGATGATGAAAAACATCATCTGGAAACCATCACTTGGTAACAATACCTTCAGCCTTGCAGACAATCTGGTAAATAGGTCATGCAACACACCCTCAGAATAGAAAATGTAGATGCAAGAGGGGGAGCCCCAACCAAAAAGGGTAAAAAAAAAAATGACCAAATGAAAACAGGGACTTGTCTTGTACAATGCAGACAAAAAAGACTCAAGCATTCATCCATAAGAAACCCTTGTTGCTGTGCACTTATGGAACTTGTGATAAACATTCATGAAAGAATATATATTACATGTTATGATTAAAGTTCACTAATGTCCCTCTTAATACTACATAGAATATGGAGAAATTGTTAATATTTACAATGCAAGAGCAGGGCTGCTTTCCAGCCTTGACACATTTAGTTTGGTGATAACTGATCAACTTCTTTTACCATGCTGTTTAAATTAAATAGGCAGGAAAGCACAGAGATACCTATATATCATCAAATGCTGCTTCAACAAACTCTACATTCCCTTACCAATTCCTCTATCTTTGCACATAATTCTTTATTTGATAAATTGCTGGAGTCAAGGGCTACAGTCAGCTCTTGGTTTCGTGTCTGTGTGCACATGCAGATTCAGAGAGTGGAGGAACAAAAACATGAAAAGAAGATAAATTAATAAAAGTGAACAGTTATTGTTGGTTTCTACCAGCGCATGCTTAAAAGGCAAATGAAACTGCACCAGTCCATCTCTGTGGTTTTCTTTATTTTGCCATCCAAAAAATGTTTTGATCTGTTCAGTGCTTTCAGCTTAAAGGATCTTAAGTCTAGTGTTACCCCTGTTCAGCATTCAGTCACCTTTATTTAATTAATATATTTTTTTGTCTGAAAATGACCAGAAATATCTGCTGATTCAAATTAAGCAATTTTGAACACAACTAGGATTCAATTCATTCAATTTAAAAAGACAATTCTAACTTTCTTAAATTAAGGGCTGATTATATGAAGAAGCATCTACTAACCAATCCGCCCATTCAATATACCTGGATTTTGTCTGCTGATGAACTATCAGACTACATGTGCTTCAAAAACAAAAGAATGGCAACGAAGCATCACTGACACAAAATGATAATTCTTCTCTCCCTACAGATTTTGCCTGATGGGCCTAGTATATCAAGCAGATTTTCCCCGTTTTCAATTACTAATAATATGTGCTGTTATTTTTGCACAGTGCACAATGAAAGGTTATAGCTATCACTGGATAGACATTTCAAAACAGTGTTAGCAAGTTTTTTCTTTATTCAAATGTATATTTGGCATTTGCAACACTTTTAACTTGAGGTTGAAATCTATCAGCATCAACATTTGTACAGATCTGCTCACTTTTTTGAAAGTCATTAATTCCTCATTAAGATATTCTTTTCACTATACCAGATTAGAAGCAATGATTGGGGGACCACTTTGTCAAGCACCTCTGCTCCACTCGTCACCAGGGAAACATTCCAGTGGCCAAACATTTTAATCCCCATTCTCATGGATTTCCAGCATCTGAAGACTATCTTGATTTTAGTTCTCATTACCATTCCCATTCTGACATGCCAGTCCATGGCCTCCTCTTGGTAAAGCAAAATCTCCCACCACCCTCTCCCACTCTTCCCCCTCTGACCTCTCACCTCCTTCTGGGTTCCGTCCTCCTTCCCTTTCTCCTATGCTCCACTCTCTCCTCCTATAAGATTCCTTCTTCTTCAGTCATTGACCTTTCTCACTCACTTAGTTTCACTTATCACCTTCTAACTAGCCTGCTTCCCCTCCCCCTCACCTTTCTATTCTGCCATCTTCCCCCTTTCTTCTCAGTCCTGATGAAGGATCTCGGCCCAAAAAGTTGACTGTTTATTCATTTTCATAGATGATGTCTGACCTGCTGAGTTCCTCCAGCATTTTGTGTGTCGCTGAAGATGCCTACACTTTTGGGTTTAAATCCAATACAGATGGTTGATGCAGCTGCCCAAATGTCCAGCATTTTAACTAAATTACAGAGATGGAAATGACGGCCAACTATTGGAATGGGAAAATATCTCTGAAGTGTTACAATGAAGCTTTTCAATAGCTATTAAACCTATATTAGTTTTGTCAGTAGTTAATAGCCATGAAAACCAATATTAAAATTGGTCCTTATAATGCAACTGTGCATTATTTAACTCAAAAAGTAATTTGAAACTGAATAACTATCTTGATTGTAAATATCCACAGAAATTTTGCTTAAGAATTCTTAAGATAACTAGGGAACTAAAAAAAAAAGAGGAAAGTAAAGGTATCAGATCTTGAAAATATGAAGGGAGCATAATAATCAAAGCCCATTTTTTGAATAGAATTAATTGCCAAAACACTGTGGTGCCAAATGGTGCACCAATACAAAAATAGATTTCTCTGATCCCTGCAGTAGAAATGCTCCCCACTTCAAAACTAATAGAAAAAATAAAATCGAATTGACGTGCAAATACAATGGATTTCAGTATTTTTAGAAAACATACGAATCTCCTTTTAGAAAGTAATCTGAACATAAAATAATGAACTCAATGGGAAAATCTTTCATTTCATAGAGCTACAATAATTTTGTGAACAGCCACAACTGTTCTGAGACACATTAAGTCACCTGACACAAATTAGTTTTGCAAGACTCTGGTGGTGCATGCTTTAATCTTGATGGACATGGCCCCAGTTTCATTTACTTTGTCATTAGCTACAAGCCACAATCATATAGAGATCACTTTATCCATTTGCAATCATATTCACTAAAACTTATACAGAGTTGTGCAGAGATATTTTGAAATCAGAGGAAACTCGCTTTCAATCTGCTGATAAAAATAATCAATTATTGATGAAGGCAAAAACAACACTGCCAGTGATTACTGCACTTCAAGTTGCAGATTGGGACAATTGTTGCTGACAAGCTGATAAGAGGGAGACCATATGTCTTCTGAACAAGCTCAAGAGTCACACATGAATAACAGCTAGCATTTCTGTTGCAAGTAGTCCAAAATGCATTACTTTAGTAGGAATAACAAGAATGACTAGTATCGAGACCTGTGCAGAATTAGAGGTCCCTAGACTATAAATAAAATTTTGCATAAAAAATATATTTGAGAGGAACCTATCAGCTTGTGCAAGAAGTCATATAACTCAAGCTTGTGCACTACTGGAAAAGTAGGATGAGTATGTTTTTTAGCCCAACCTGACTATTCAGCTGCTCAGTGAAATTAATGGGGATCTGTGACCTAATACTGTACCAGATTTTTCTCAAGCATCCGGTTAACAAAAATCTATTAAACTCAAGGCAAATTTAATAATTAACAGAGCTGAATTGCCATTTATGAAAGAGGAATCCAAATGTCTACTCTGTAGTTCCCTAATTTCTATTTTAAGATTTTTCAAAATTATTCTCCCAATCCAGACACCTGGTGAAAATAGTTTCTAATGACCTTATCTGCATTGCTTAATATCTTGCAAATCTTGATCAATCCATCACTTCTAAATTTCAGAAAATGCAACTCTTAGGATGTGTAATCACTCCATACAAATTAAACCTCAGATGTAAGCAAGACTCTGAGAAACCTACACTCTCTCTCTCTCTCTTTAACCACTCTCTTTAGCTACTTAATAACTTTGACGCCCTAAGTTACTCAGCACATCCCAGCTCTTGTCTGAGCTGTGCAGCTATAAAAAAAAATTCTCACTTCCCTTTTAAACCCAAAATTCTAACAGCACTTTTAAAATTATTTCCTGTATCTATCATGGCATTATTTCCTGTAGCATTTCACATTAAACCACCTTGAAACTCTGCTGCTTCTAGGTATCAGCATTCAGAAAGTACTCTATTAAATTCTAAAACTAACCTCAGCCTCTGCTGCAAATCCCTAAGCGTATGCTGTCTTGCCATACTGTCTCGACGTAATAAAAAATGTTAAGGTGATTACCATTCCGTCAGAATCCTACCAACCTGAAGCTTTCACAAGGATCTAATCTTAGCAAAACCAGGTCATCTTCCCCCTGAAATTACTCTCCACACACAAGCTGGAAAAGTTCAGAATTCAAAGAATCTGTAAAATCACACTGAGAAAAATTAAAAGCCCCTCAGAAATGAACGTCATTGCTAAAAGTGAACAAACTGTTCTGAATTTAACATTTTTTTGTGCATTAAAACTTTACAGTTAAGAACCCCCTTCCATCACCCTACCTCCAGTTCTTTCGAGCTGATGGTACAGGCTCCGCTTTCACCATTCACGTAAGTAGTCTAGGGAGTGGAGAATGAGAAGGTAAATTAAAATGTTCTATGTAAGTATCCAAAACAAAATCAAATCAAATGTACATTTAAATTGCAATACCACTTGTATATTTAATCCTAGTCAAAGATTTTACCAGCTGCTTCAGCGTCACATGATTCTCTTCAAAACTTGGGAAAGGAGGAGGAGATTATGTGCCAATCCAACTGAGAAATTCAGGTGGCATATTGGAAATTACAGACAAATTCATATGAACACCCTAATGCTTTTGTTTTATAATCATTTTTTTAAATCTTATATACAAATAAAAGTAGGACATCCTGTATTGATTGATACGTTACACAGGCTCAGTGGTTTTCTTAAAAATTCAGAGGTAGGGCAATCCAGACTTCACGAGCCCTGACTTGGAAATGTATTACAAACTTGCATAGGTTAATGCATCATTGTTCCAAAGTTTTCCAACTTCCACATAGTAAATCAATACCAATATGACTAGAGGGAGAGTAGTTCAGTACCTTCGAGTTATATGAACTATGACAAGCACTATAGTTCTTAGACCCAGCCTTAATAAATTACAAGCAGCAGTTTATTCTGGTTTGTTACTTCACACAGTGACTAACAGTCAATTATGAAATTTAAAGCTGTATTAATTAAAAGCCAATTAATTCCATATTTTGAAGGCATTGGGCTTTCACTTATTTCAGAACAGAAAAGTAGCATAAGGTATACTTGAAGACAGGTTTATTGGCAGTTCAGGGATATGAGAAGTTTCAAAAGAGAACCATGAATGGTAGCTTTTGGGTGGGAAAAGCTTTTGCAATAGACACACAAATATATAAAAGTGGAAAAGTTAGATTCTAGGGATAGAAGATGAGATGAATCCAGTAGCCAATCCCTTTTCTTACTGATCTCAGGAACATTAAAGTTGGAAACCACTTTTTTAAAAAACTTTTTATAAGATTTGCACTTTTTAACAAACTCGTATTTTTCACACTCACTGGCAGAAAGCAGTTACTTTCAATTTATCACCTTTCTCATTTTTCTTTGGCTAATTATTAGCACATTACCCACATGATGTAATTGTTTTAATTATGTAGCCTATTAACTAATTCATTTCTATCTGAGGAATTTTCCTCATCTTATTATAAAAGTGATAAGAAACGCCATCTTCATTCCTTTGTCTTACACCTCTTAGCATCATTTCTCATCATTTCTTCAGTTTGCTTAGTATTTGCATGTTTGTTTATACTCCGAAATAAACTAAAATTTTGGTATTAAGATGGCTCATCATTCCTGACTCCCCTAAGAATCGGAAAATAAATGGCAATCCAACAGTAGGAATAAATTTTTGATTGGATTACACGCAATGCTCAATAAAATTTGAACAGAATAATGAAAAGAAGAAAGGTGAGTTTTCATACTTAATACAATTGGATTTGATTAAAATACAAAATTCAGCCCAATGGAGACAGCCTCACCTGAGTCACCAAGCCATTTAACTGAGCAGATAATTGTCGAAGGCTTTCTGTAGAGGAGACACCCCTAAAAAGTCATAAAACAAATGTGTCTGTAAAAATTGACTCTTAATCCTCAACAGTTCAGCAAATTTATCTTGAGAACTCAAGATGTGATGGTCACAGGGTGAACACGTAATGATGACATTTGGTCTGCTAACCAATCTCAGCACTCCTCAATCAGAAAAAGCTTATGAAAAATAACAATAAGACTGGATTTCTGGTCCATATCATAAATTCTGCTCCAAAGTGTTTTTTTTTCTGTGAATTGAACATGATTGGGCTATTTGTGGAATGTGTCCAGCTATGAAATAGCTGTTAGAAGTTATAGTCATGGGCAAGAAGAGAAGGTGTTAATTTAATTAAAGAAGCAAGGGAAAACAGCATCCATGAACCATGCATAAAGAAGGAAGCTTTGTTATTCAACTGGCAGGACAGGAGAGGATAAAGTTGCTTCTGCACTGCACATATTTTTATGTAGTCATAGCCAAAGGGTGGTAGGGGGACGAGCTCCCACTGCTAAACAAATGCTCTTCATGGCGTGCATCTCAAACAGCCTCTGACAACCAAGTCCAACTCCTGGCCTTCACATGTGGCATAGTTCTTATGCCCAGCGGAGCTGTTCTCACTGACAGGAGAAGGGGCAAAGGCGGGCCACTGGCTCCTTAAAACCAGTTGCTCTGGGCAGATGGGGCTCGTTAACTACGGATGGTAGCTCATCTAGGAGAGGGAAAACTCCAATTTCAAACCTCAACTGCCTTACCGTTATACCTGCTCATGGGAAAGGCTTTGGGAGAAAAGTCCGGAGTCAGAGTCCCGAAGGCGGCTGACTGCTGTACCCAGCACCGGCACGGCAACTCCTACAATGCTGCTGGCACCAAACTGTACCAACTTCCGTCGTTCCTTTGGACCTGTCGTCAGCATGGAGAGGGGGATCCCACTGCATGGGCAACAGACGGATCTCCATATCAGCTCTGCCCTGGCTTGCGCCCTGGAGAGGCCACTCCCGGTGACTACCAGAGGCGCAGTGCCCATGGTTGACCATGACTGATGGAGGCCAGAAATTTTAATTCTAACTGCCAGTGAGCAACATCATCACTGTCCTTATTTACCAAAATGAGGTACAGATTCTGATACAGAAAGAAGGAAATCAAATTACCTTAAAATTACACCAAACATTCAATTAGTCTGCTTAAATTGCCATCAATGCTGCACCTTTAATGCAAATTACACTGTTTAATTCAAGCAACACATACAAAATGCTGGTGAAACGCAGCAGGCCAGGCAGCATCTATAGGAAGGAGTAGAGTTGACGTTTCGGGCCAAGACCCTTCGTCGTGAGTCCTGATGAAGAGTTTCAGCCCGAAACATTGACTCTACTTCTTCCTATAGATGCTGCCTGGCCTGCTGTGTTCCACCAGCACTTTGTATATGTTGCTTGAATTTCCAGCATCTGCAGATTTCCTCGTGTTTGTTTAATTCAATATTGTTTCAGATAAAACATGTCATCATGCTGTTGCACTGTATGTTCCCCCGCCCCACCCAGTTCAATCAGGTATGTTCGTATATCCACTGCTTTTTACTGACAGTCTAGTGAAAGGAGAACTACCATCCGATTGTGAGGGACTGTTTAGTGAAACATCAAGGATGCTCCTACCTGCCTTCTTCACTTTGGTCTTCATCTCCAGTTGAATGTAACATCTACAGACAAAGATTTGTTTTAGCTTACAAAAACTTTGTGGCTAAATAACCGGAGCTAGTAAGCACAAAAAAAATGCATAGGAGACCTCAATTTCAGTTCTGTTCTTTCAAGGAGCTGGCCAAGTCTACATCAGTGAATACAAGAGCACCACCCAAGTTTCATTCTTTATCTGTCTCTTTCTGCCAAAAGCAGGTCAGTGATTTAATTGAATCTGCAAGGAAAATACACTCAAGCAGCTTGGCATATAGTGTGAATAAGATAATAGCACTGCAGTTCGAGAATTATCACCGCAGCAACAAAACAGCTATGTAACTAACCAGTGACAAAGAACCTGCTAGAATTAAGTAAAATAAGAATCTATATCAAAAGGGCTCTCAAGTCAATCTTATTAAACACACTACCCTTCTTCCACATGGAGGACTAATTTAACAAATGTTTAAATTTGCACATGGTTGCACTAAACAGTTACAATTTTGAGTTAACTAACATGCTTTTAAAGTTGAAAGTCACACTACAAAATGCAAACTACTATGAAAAATGTGCATGTTCATTTAAAAAGGCAGAAAGCAGACCTGGGAGAATGTTTCATTCTGTATTGCATGTGGTGTTACAATTGTTGTATTTGGCAAGCTGCTGTTGGAGGTATTGATTCGAGCAATTGTAGCTTCGTTAACCTTCTGCTCACTGCCAAGTTTATCAATGTCGTTCTCTAAGCAAGCCTGTTAAAATAAAACAGTTGTTAAAAGCAGGGAAGCCATATACACACCCTCTCAAAATTGGCCTACTGTGATAAAAAGTATCAAAAGACATCACTGCATGAACAGTACAAAAGTTTAATACACAATTTTATATCATCCAAAGTTATTGCCTCACAACCAGCTGACAAGACAGACAAGATAAAGCTTTAAAAACTATATTCATGACTAAACCAGTGACAACTCACACACACAAAAGGTATGACTCGAATCAAAAAGTCAGTATTGCATATGAATTGCAAGTTACTTTAAGCTATATTTAGTCACTTCAAAAGAAGCAGAGATGTGAGTATTAGTATGCAAAATAGAGGACCATAACCCAGAGTTGAATTATTGATTTTAAACAGTCACAGTACTCAGGCACATGATTGCTTGGTAAATAATGAAGCAACAGGCAATAATTTTCATAAAAGGTGGCTGATGAAGAGAGGAGTATAAAAAGACCATTAACAGTAGAGAATTTGTCCATATATAAAGACAACTTGACTCAGATGCAAAATTCAGCTTGTAAATTCTGTGAAATAAAACTATATTTGATGTTGCCACAGTTGGTATATTCTGTTCACGACAATGAGCAAGAAGTGTGTGCCCAGATAGGGTATAGAAAAGGTGTGTTACAATTGGTGCAGAGTTAGAATGGAGAAGTTGGTTGGTTTGTTCGAGTCATGAAGCTTGAAAAACACTTGATTGTACAAATAGGGAAAACTGTCATCAACTCTGAGGATCTATCCTGGGTTCAACAAATCGAAGCAGTTACAAAGAAGGCATGATAGTGGCTACATTTCATTAAGAGTTTGAGAAGATTTGGTTAGTCACTAGACACTTCCAGTTTTTAGATGTACAGTGGAAAGCATTCTAACTGGCTGCATCACCATCTGGTATTGGGGGGGGGGGGGGTGTGGGGGCACTGCACAGGATCGAAATAAGCTGCAGAAAGTTGTAAACTCAGTCAGCTTCACCATGGGCACCAATCTCCTCAGCATCCAGGACATGTTTGAGGAGAAAAGGGTCAGAAAGGCAGCATCCATCATCTGGGATGTGACATGTCTTCATTGTTACCATTGGGAAGGAAGTACAGAAGCTGAAGGCACACACTCACTGACACAGGAATAGCTTCTTCCCCTCTGCCAAACCATTTCTGAATGGATGTGGAACCCATGAGCACTACTTCTTCTTGATTTTTCTCTTTTTGTACTAATTTAATATAATGTTTTTAATATATACTTCTTACCTTACTTTACATTTTTTATTATGTATTGCAATATACTCCAGCTGCAGCACAACAAATTTCATAACATATTCCAGTGATAATTAAACCCGATTCTGACTAGAGAATGGCTCAGAACAGGGAAATCAAATTTAAAGTTTTTGGCAAAAGGGAAAGGGAAAATACTTTGTAGGATTATGGGAAAGAGATAGGAAAGAGTTAAATGGAATTGCTATTATCATGCAGACTCAATAACACAAATGCCCCCCTCTCTTTATTAAAAGAGATACAGCACAGAACAGAACAGACCCTTCTGACCCAATGAGCTATGCCACTCAGCAATCCTTTTTAACCCATGCCTAGTCAGAGGACAATTTACATTGACCAATTATCCTATCAAGTGATATATCTTTAGACTGTGGAAGGGAACTACAGAACCCAGAAGAAATATACACAGTCCTGGAGAGAACATACAAACTCCCAACAGACAGTACCAGAATTGAACTCAGAACTCCGACATCCCGAGCTGTAATACTGTCGCACTAACTGCTGTGGCACCATGGCACCCTTGTGCCATAACAAGAACATGGTTTTAAATTGATGGATTTACAGCCAAAATATTTACTGGAATCATTGCTTTATTATTTACTTATTATTTTCATTATCCCAGATAAAGAAAAAGGTTCATGGGGCCATCTGGAATCAGAGATATCAAATATCTTCAATGTGATTATCTTCGATTGTAACTAGCATTTATCCAGCATACTCTTAAATGACAATTTCAAGAAACATTATGCTGATAGCATAATGGAGATGAGAAACCTCCAGAATTACAAATGACAGGGAAATTAATGTCCTACTACTGCTTGCAAAGTTATTTCAAAATTTTAATCTACCAAATAATCTTGGAATATTATTTAAGGAAGGGTTTCTGTGGTCCTGGTAACTTTGTAAAACTACCATACTGAAGCATTTATTGAATGTGTATATGGATTTCAAGTTAACAGGTTTCTGACCTTGTTAGCCCACATATTCAGGTATTGAAGAAAAATTCTGACAATTTAACAATGGGTGTCCATTACACTAGATCATACTCAAGGGTATAGCACATCAATGGAATTTTAAGCTTGAATTAAGTAACATGATTAGGGCCATTCAACTCTCAAATAAATTCAGGTCATTTTCTCTTTATATCAGTAATTTGAGCCAGTAATAGAAAGTCACAAATACAAAGATTACATGAATTAAAACCAGTATCAAATTATTTTTTGAACTGAAAACAATGCCAGATTTTAGTATGTTACAGACTCCAAGATATGATGTGACCAAAGTAGCATTCTATTAGATCATAAGATATATGAACAGAATTAGGCCATGGGGCTCATTGAGTCTGTTGTGCCATTCTATCATGGCTGATTTAGTATCCCTTTAAACCCACTCTTCTGCCATATCCCCATAACCTCTGGCATTGTTACCAATCAAGAATCTATCAACCTCCTCTTTAAATATACCCAAAGACGGCCTCCACAACCGTCAGTGGCAATGAATTCTGGATTCACTGCCCTCTGGCTAAAGAAATTCCTCATCTCTGTTCTAAAAGAATGTCCCTCTATTCTGAGACTGTGCCCTCTGCTCCTGGACTCCTCCACTATAGGAATCATCTCTCCACATCCACTATCTTTCAATATTCAATAGATTTCAACGTGAATTCCCTCTGCCTCATTCTTGTAAACCCCAGCACGTATAGGCTCAGCGCCATCCAACAATCCTCATTCATTAACCCTTTCATTCCTGGAACTGTTGTCATGAACCTCCTCTAGACCCTATCCAATGGCAGCACATCTTTTCTTAGATAAGCATAAAAGTGCTCACAATATTCTAAGTGCAGTCTAACCAATGCCTTATAAAATCTCAGCATTACGTCCTTTTATGTTGCAATTCTCATGAAATGAACACTAACATTGCATTTGCCTTCCGTACCATGAACTCAACTTGCCAGTTTACCTTTAAGGAATCCTACAGGAGGACTCCCAAAACCCTTTGCATCTCTGAATTTTCTTCCTGTTGAGAAAACAATCTACACCTTTATTCCTTCTACTAAGTGCATGCCCATACACTTCCCGACACTGTATTCCATCTGACACTTCTTGCCTATTCTCCTAATTGAAGTTCTTCTTGCAGCCTCCCTACTCCCTCATCACCACCTGTCTTCATATCGCCCACAAAGGCATCAATTCCAAAACCAAATATACAACGTGAAAAGCAGTCCCAACACAGACCTCTGAACACCACTTGTCACCAGCAGCTTACCAGAAAAGCCCCCTTTATTGCCATTCTTTGCTTCATGCCAGTCAGCCAATCTGCTATCCGACTCTTCTTTCTAAAAATCCTCGACAATCCCTACTTTCTTCTTAATGACCCTTGTAATAAGTGTGGCATTTCCACTTCATTTAAATGACAGGAACAGTATCGAAACAGGCAATAGCCCCACGCCCTGCAGTGATTTTTATTAACAGGAAGCAGTAGACCACAAGTAAGCCTGTTCCACCACATAACTGCATGAGAGAGTCATTTCAGCCCATTGATTTACAGAGCAATAGTATTTCCCAATCATTTTCACCGTGTAGCTTTCCCCTCAGACATTCCTATCAACTATCCCCAGACTTTGCCTGTCGCCTACATGCCACAGGCAATTCACAGTGACCAATTCTGGGGTGTAGAAAGAAAGCAGAACATCCAGTAAAACCCCACACAGACTGTACCCAAGACCAGGACTATACCAAAAGATACTGATGAAATTTGTTAATTTCAGAAAATACGAGTTCATCTCCAGAAAATATGGAATTATGTTTTACCACTCCGAAGAGAAAATGTTTCAGCTTGAACAAAGACAGGAAGAAATAAACATCTTAGTGCCATTTGGCATGTGCCAAACTATTCACACCACAGTACTAAACACAGAATGTCAGCAGGGCTTCCACTGCTACAGTCCATCAATGAACCATATTAGCACTGATACACTTTGACCAAGACTATGCTCGGGTATCAGTAACTCCATTAATCCAACGCCTTGGAACTTGGGTACTGCTGGACTTGTAGAGTTTCCAGAATATTTATTCTATCAATACCACAACACATCTTTTACATATTATAATTACAATATTTGTAATGCAGTAATGCAGCAAAGAATGGTCCATACCTAATAAAGGCTACTTAATACTATAATATGCTCACTGAGGCAATTGCACCCCTCAATTAATAACAGCATCTATGTACAGTACTAAGTTTCAATTGGTTTGCCTCAGACTGTTAAAACAAGTAGGAACATGCAATCACACAGGATGCTGACTACAACTACGCAACCAAGTGAACCTCACAAATACAAGTATATGGTCTTCGTTTTTTGGATTGGACCAGAATAGAATCAGTTTCTGAGCAAACCAGATGTCAAACTATCAGAATTTCTGAATAACTGGATAACTAATTACCAGCTTTACTATACTATACACCTGATTATCAGTTTTAAGTACAAGGATGAACCCATTATCAGAAATATCAGAGATGTCTGGATCATTGGGACCTCTTTATGGGCAGGAGTGACCCATACAAAAAAGACTTGTTGCACTTGAATCTCAGGGGGAACCAATATCCTGGCAGGGAGGTTTGCTAAGGATATTGGGGAGAGTTTAAACTAGGATTGCTGGGGGGTGGGAACCAAACTGAAGAGACGGAGGAAGAGGCGTTGACTCACAAATAGAGAAAGCTTGGAGACAGTGCAAGAGGGAGGATAGGCAGGTGATAGGGAAGGAATGCCCTCAGATCGATGGTTTGAGATGTGTCTATTTTAATGCAAGGAGTATTATGAACAAAGTGGATGAGCTTAGAGCGTGGATTCGTACTTGGAGCTATGGTGTTGTGGCCATTACAAAGACTTGGATGGCTCAGAGGCAGGAATGGTTACTTCAAGGACCAGGCTTTTAGATGTTTCAGAAAGGACAGGGAGGGAGACAAAAGAGGTGGGGGTGGGGCACTGTTGATCAGAGATAGTGTCACAGCTGCAGAAAAGGAGGAAGTCATGGAGAGATTGTCTACAGAATCTCTGTGGGTGGAGGTTATGAACAGGAAGGGGTCAATAACTCAATTGGGTGTTTTTTATAGACCACCCAATAGTAACAGGGACATCAAGGAGCAGAAAGGGAGACAGATTCTGGAAAGGTTTGATAATAACAGATAGAAAGCAAAGGGTAGCAGTGAATGGGTGTTTCTCAGACTGGCTGGAGGTGACTAGTGGGGTACCACAGGGCTCTGTATTGGGACCACAGCTCTTTACGATTTATGTCAATGATTTAGATGAGGGCATTGAAAACTATATCAGCAAGTTTGCTGACGATACTGGGTGGCAGTGTGACATGCGAAGAGGACGTTAGGAGAATACAGGGAGACTTGGATAGGCTGAGTGAGTGGGCAGATACTTGGCAGATGTCATTCAATGTGAATAAATGTGAAGTTATCCACTTTGGAAGCTGGAACAAGAGGGCAGAGTATTGTCTGAACGGTGTCGAGTTAGGTAAGGGAGAAATGCAAAGAGACCTAGGAGTCCTAGTTCACCAGTCAATGAAGGTGAATGAGCAAGTGCAACAGGCAGTGAAGAGGGCAAATGGAATGTTGGCCTTTGTTACAAGGGGAATTGAATACAAGAGCAAGGATGTTCTTTTGCATTTGTACAGGGCCCTGGTGAGACCACACCTGGAATATTGTGTACAGTTTTGGTCTCCAGGTTTAAGGAAGGACATTCTGGCAATTGAGGAAGTGCAGCGTAGATTCACTAGGTTGATTCCTGGGATGGCAGGGCTGTCTTACGCAGAGAGATTGGAGAGATTGGGCTTGTACACGTTGGAATTGAGGAGATTGAGAGGGGATCTGATTGAAACGTTTAAGATAATTAAAGGATTTGATAGGATTGAGGCAGGAAATATGTTCCAGATGTTGGGAGAGTCCAGTACCAGAGGGCATGGATTGAGAATAAGAGGTCAGTTATTTAAAACAGAGTTGAGGAAGAGCTTCTTCTCCCAGAGAGTTGTGCAGGTGTGGAATGCACTGCCTCGGAAGACGGTGGAGGCCAATTCTCCGGATGCTTTCAAGAAGGAGCTGGATAGATATCTGATGGATAGGGGAATCAAGGGATATGGGGACAAGGCAGGGACTGGGTATTGATAGTGAATGATCAGCCATGATCTCAGAATGGCGGTGCAGACTCGAGGGGCCGAATGGTCTACTTCTGCACCTATTGTCTATAACAGAGTTGTCGTGGTGGGAGATTTTAATTTCCCAAATATCGATTGGTATGTCCCTATAGCGAGGGGTTTAGATGGGGTGGAGTTTGTTAGGTGTGTTCAAGAAAGTTTCTTGACACAATATGTAGATAAGCCTACAAGAGCAGAGGCTGTACTTGATCTGGTGTTGGGAAATTAACTTGGTCAGGTGTCACATCTTACAGTGGGAGAACATTTTGGAGGTAGTGATCATAATTCTATCTCCTTTACCATAGCATTGGAGAGGGATAGGAACAGACAAGTTAGGAAAGTGCTTAATTGGAGTAAGTGGAAATACGAAGCTATCAGGCAGGAACTTGGAAGCGTAAGTTAGGAACAGATGTTCTCAGGGAAATGTACAGAAGAAATGTGGCAAACATTCAGGGGGATTTGCATGAAGTTCTGCATAGGTACATTCCAATGAGACAGGAAAAAGATGGTAGGGTACAGGAACTGTGGTGTTCAAAGGCTGTTGTAAATCTAATCAAGAAGAAAAGAACGGCTTACGAAAGGTTCAAAAAAATTAGGTGATGATAGAGATCTAGAAGATTATAAGACTAGCAGGAAGGAGCTTAAGAAAGAAGTCAGGAGAGCCAGAGGGGACCATGAGAAGGCCTTGACAGACAGGATTAAGGAAAACCCTAAGACATTCTACAGGTATGTGAAGAGTAAGAGGATAAGACGTGAGAGAATAGGACCAATCAAGTGTGGCAGTGGAAAAGTGTGTATGGAACCTGAGGAGTTAGCAGAGGTACTTAATGAGTACTTTGCTTCAGTATTCACTACAGAAAAGGATCTTGGCGATTGTAGGGATGACTTACAGCAGACTGAAAAGCTTGAGCATGTAGATATTGAGAAAGAGGATGTGCTGGAGCTTTTGGAAAGCATCGTTGGATAAGTCACTGGGACTGGACAAGATGTACCCCAGGCTACTATAGGAAGTGATGGAGCAGATTGCTGAGCCTCTGGCAATGATCTTTGCTTTATCAATGGGGACGGGAGAGGTTCTGGAGGATTGGAAGGTTGCGGATGTTGTTCCACTATTGAAGAAAGGGAGTAGAGATAGCCCGAAAAATTATAGACAAGTGAGTCTTACTTCAATGTTTGGTAAGTTGATGAAAAAGATCTTGAGAGGCAGGATTTATTAAAATTTGGAGAGGCATAATATGATTAGGAATAGTCAGCATGGCTTTGTGAAAGGCAGGTCGCGCCTTACGTGCCTGACTGAATTTTCAGCGGATGTGACGAAACACATTCATGAAGGTAGAGCAGTAGATGTCGTGTATATGGATTTCAGCAAGGCATTTGACAAGGTACTACATACAAGGCTTATTGAGAAAGTAAGGAGGCATGGGATCCAAGGGGACATTACTTTGTCGATCCAGATCTGATTTGCCCACAGAAGGCAAAGTGTGGTTGTAGACGGCTCATATTCTGTATGGAGGTTGGTCACTAGTGGAGTGCCTCAGGGATCTGTTCTGGGACCCCCTACTCTTCGTGATTTTTATAAATGACCTGGATGAGGAAGTGGAGGGTTGGGTTAGTAAATCTGATGATGACACAAAGGTCAGAGGTGTTGTGGATAATGTGAAGGGCTGTCAGAGGTTACAATGGGATGCAAAACTGGGCTAAGAAGTGGCAGAGGGAGTTCAACCCAGGTAAGTGTGAGGTGGTCAAACATGATGGCAGAATATAGTATTAATGGTAAGACTCTTGGCAGTGTGGAGGATCAGAGGGATCTTGGGGTCCGAGTCCATAGGACACTCAAAGCTGCTGTGCAGGTTGACTCTATGGTTAAGGAGGCATACGGAGCATCAGCCTTCATCAATTGTGGGATTGAGTTTAAGAGAAGAGAAGTAATGTTGCAGCTATCTCAGACTTTGGTCAGACCCCACTTGGAGTACTGTGCTCAGTTCTGGTTGCCTCACTACAGGAAGGATGTAGAAACCATAGAAAGGGTGCAGAGGAGATTTACAAGGATGTTGCCTGGATTGGGGAGCATGCTATATGAGAATAGATTGAGTGAACTTGACCTTTTTTTCCTTGGAGCAACAGAGGATGAGAGGTGATCTGATAGGGGTGTACAAGATGATGAGAAGCATTGATCATATGGATAGTCAGAGGCTTTTTCCCAGGGTTGAAATGGCTAGCACGGGAGGGCACAGTTTTAAGGTGCTTGGAAGTAGGTACAGAAGAAATGTCAGGGGTAAGTTTTTTTATGCAGAGAGTGGCGAGTGCATGAAGTGGGCTGCTGGTGACGGTGGTGGAGGTGGATACGATAGGGTCTTTTAAGAAACTCCTGGACAGGTACATGGAGCTCAGAAAAAGAGGGCTATGGGTAACCCTAGGTAATTTCTAAGGTAAGGACAGTTTTGGCACAGCTTTGTGGGCCTAATGGCCTGTATTATGCTGTAGGTTTTCTAGGTTTCTACATGCCACCAGTATCACTGACATGAGAAATTCTGCAGATACCGGAAATCCAAAACAACACACACAAAATGCTGGTGGAACTCAGCAGGTCAGGCAGCATCTACAGATACAGACAGTCAATGTTGCGGTCCGAGACCCTTCTTCAGGACTGGAAACAAAGGGGAAAGATGCCAGAAAAGAAAAGGGGAAGGGGGATGGCCAGGAGGTGATCGGTGAACCCAGGGGGGTAGAAAAGGTAAAGGGCTGGAGAGGAAAGAATCTGTTAGGAGGAAAGTGGACCACAGGAGAAAGGGAAGGAGGACGGGACCCAAGGGGAGGTGAAAGGTAGATGAAAAGATGCCAGAGTGGGAATAAATGAAGAGGGGAAGGGAAGGGATATTTTTTAAACCAGAAGAGAAATTAATATTCACACCATTAGGTTGGAAGCTACCCAGAGGAAATACAAGGTATCACTCCTCCACCCTGAGGGTGGCCTCATTGTGGCACAAGAGGCCACAGCATTAGTTTCATGCCATTTTTTTGCAAGGACAACAGTTTTAGGCTTTCCATGCACCAGAAATTGGCTTAAACTGCTTGCTCATTAATTCTTGGTATTTGAATATCAAACAGTATAATTGAAAAGCTACTTGGTCATGGTTTTCACGAAAGAACAGTCAAAGCAGATTCAAATATTTTCAGTGAGGAACTTTAAAATAATATTTGTATGTCTATATAAAAATATCAAGTCAGAGTTTATCCTCAAGTATCCTCCCATCCTTCATCGACCTATCTACATGGATCTCCATTCCCTTCACCATTTGTTCATCTACCTTCCCTTTGAATGTGTTTTTAAATTTTGTCTTAACTACTCCAGATGGCCAGGCAATCTGCATTCTGCCCATTTTCTTCAGAATTCCTCACTTGATTTCTTAGTGATAACTTTAGGTTTTGAATTTGCTCTTCTTTCCAATCAAAAGCATTGTACCCATCAAAATCCTTCTACCTTTGTCTTCAAAAAGCAAAGATCCAAACGGTTCAGCCGTTCCTGGTCAAATAGCACAAGTTAAACCTTAGTTCCCTTTTAAATCCAATCATGCATAGACTATAATTCTGGTTGATTCCAGCAAACATTTGACTAGTCACTTTCTCTTTATCTGTGTGCTACAAATTCCATCACCAAATCAGCTCATTGTTTTCTTTGCAACAATCTTAGTTTTGTATCTTCGGACATCTCCCCTAATGCCTCCTCTATCACTAACATTGTCTTTCAAACCCTCAGCGGCATAGCAATCTTCCATTCAGTCCACTATAGCACAGCAACTTCCTCATCCACAACTAGCTGATGACTCCAGTCTCCTGTTCCACCTCTTGTTCGTCTCATTATTTATGATGCAATCCTCAGCCATTTAGATACTTTGTAGTGAAACTTTAAGATACACCCTCACCACCATACTAACAACTAACCTCAGAAAATATATTTTTTTCTTCCTTCTATATTATCCTCAACTAACTGACATTGCCCAAACTCTACAAGCTCAGTCCTTTGTGTGATTCTAGAAGAATCTCAAATTGAAGTGTATATTTACAGGTAAAATACACACTACATTCACAAAATGACCATTGCCCTTCAAATTATATTTCTTGAGAATGCTGTATTTTCTCAGTATCTAAATACAACTCCTAAGTTCAATTGACTGCTTCAAATTGCCACTTGCTAAATGTTATTAGCCGGATGTCAGCACAGATTCTCTGCAAAGTACATTCTATTCAATCACACCCTTAGTTTTATTGACTTAGTGGTTTCAAGTAATTGGCTAGCTTTTACAAACAGTACTGAAAGCAACTCCCAATTTCAATGCCATTACTTGGACTGTTTTAGTTTCTGTTCTAATGCAAGAGCTGTTCAATTCAAAGTTTTACGTTAAGTGTCACCACTTCAATATTTCAAGTTTGTCCACCACTAAAATCAATCCACTGATGATGTTCCTAGCCTTTGTCCTTCACTCTGTCCTGTCTCACCTAGAAAATTATGCCTCATATGCCAGGATGGTTTTCATTTACTTCAGCTCAGCGTTTAACATGATCATCCATCAGAGGCTGGAAGATACACCATCCTCATTGGGACTCAACAGCCCTCTCTGTAATTGGATTTTGGACTTCTTGTTGGAAAACCCCAGATGGCAGCAGTATCTCAAGCCCCATCACTGGTAACCCTAGGGTTGTGCTCAGCCTGCTGCTGACTCATGACTGTGTTACAGAGCCAGCTCAAACCACATCATCAAGCTCGCTGACGATACTACATTTGTTGGCCTTGTGAGCAACAATGATGAGTAGGTATACAGAAAGGAGGCAGAGAGGCTAATCAAATGGTGCGGGAACAACAACCTGAGTCTCAATGTGGACAACTCAAAGAGGAGATTGTGGATTTCAGGAAGACACCAATCTCCACTCCGCATCACTCTTCACTCTCACGGCTCTGCCGTAACAGTGAAGAGCACAAAGTTCCTTGGTGTGCACCTAATGGACAATCTAATCTGGACCCACACCACTTCTGCATTCTGCACTTCTTCTCTCAGGCTGTGGGATTAATGGTGGCAAGGTATTCATCGATGCCTCGTGAGTTGTGAGCTGCTTATTGTACTGTGTACTGTTTATCTGCCCTGTATTTTGAATTATATTTTATTTATTATGGTAATATTTTGGTTTGTGTGCTCTGTGTGATGTATGTGTTGTGGGTGTACCATATCTGGAGAAACGTTGTTTTATTTGATTGTATACATATACAGCCAGATGACAATAAACTTGAATATGACTTTGCAAACATGATAGAAATGAAAATGGACCCTTTACTTATTTAAGGCCTAATATGAGAAGATCCCTAGAAGTCAAGAAAGTGGGAGCTGCGCTGTCATACCCTTTTCTCCAAATACTGAAAAAAGCTGCTATACATTTACAATATTGCAATTTTTAAATCAAGACAAAGAAAAACAGAATTGCTTGTATCCACAGAAGCACTTCTGGAAAGCTATTCAATTAAAAAACAGCTCAAATACCACAAATTTTCTCCTTTAATTTTTATTTAATTCAAATTCACTGCTACATGGTTGCCTTATCAAACTTTAAAATAAACTGCCAGATCACATCTGTCAATGGTTGGAGTTCTTCAAGTCTATCTAATTTTGCCTCACAACTGAATATCCTCATCCTTACAATTTTAGCAAACAGCCAATATTTTCTTCTTTAGATTGCTGTCAAATTTATTCGACTGTGCTTCTGTGCAGCACTTTGGGAATTCTTATCCATTAAAGGTCCTTTGTACATAAAAGTTGTTATTCTGCCATTGTTAGAACTTTTATGCATAACAATGCACCATATTGCATTTCTAAGTAATTAAAATCAACTGAGCAGTAAAGTATGACAGAAGACAATTTAATTGCAAGTAAACATTGAAGCAGATAAAAGCTATGAAAATAAATATATTTTTACTCGACAATAATACAATCCTGTCACAGCCAAAATTCAAGTAAGCATTTAAGAAAATGTATGTAATGAGATTCCTTAGTGCTGTGATGCCTTTTGACTGAGTGATAATATTTTCATCTCCTTTTAAATAGGAGATGTTGCAAACCAAATATTCATATTGACACCGAGATTCACTGAAGATTTAAAATACATTTTACAGAGCTAACAATAAAAGAATCCTATGCTGCCCACTTCCCAATCAGAACTAACTTTGGAAAAAATGGCCACAAGGCAGAACTGTTACAATTCAGAATCAGGTGAAGGAAATATAGGGAGGTTACCAGGAAGCTTCAGATACAAGGAACCCTGAAGATATGCCAAGCATCTTTTCAGTTCTAGATGCCTGAATAGACAAAGAATTCAGGCTAAATCATATAAAGGAATAGTAAGCTTCTTCTGAATGCATGCAAATCACTAACTCTTATGGAACATGCACAGACTGGACATGCTGAATGGCATCCAGAACTAGTTGACTACGAATCATGCATAGGATCTTGATGCTTCCTTTGAAATTCACAGTGACTTTGCATATTCAGGACACACCAATAAAGCAAAGCAAATACAATGCAAGCAAGAGCAAAATCAGCTCCTAAACAAAGAGAGATAATTGAAATTAAGACTGTTTGATAAAGCTGCAGTCATAATAATCACAATGGAAATAGTCTTGGTCCTAAACCCATCCCTTCAATCCTTTCCCTTGGCAACAATGCATGCATGAAAGTCAGCAAGCCAGCCACAGAAACAAGTTACATCCAGAGCTACCTCACCTTTAGCCTGTCCAATGAAGGCAGAGAAACCCCATTGGACTTATTGCAGTCTGCAACCAACGCCTTCAGAATGTTCTGCAGGGGCATCTGAACAGTAGTAAAGAGACAGGGATAACTCAGAGAAAGAGAGGAAGAATTGACAGTGTGTCCAGCAAACAAAACTAATTAAACTTATAAAGACAAAGTCTACAATCTTACATTCTTGGAATCCCATGGTAAAAACCATCACTCTTATGTAAAGACAACCAAAATTAATACTTATTGTAAGTAGGCACCATTAACTCTACATATGCTGTGTGATCAGGATTATCAGCAAACTTCTAAAATAAGTTCAAATTTTGCAAATGTTATAATTTCCAACTAGAAAATTCACATCATACTTCAGTTGCCCATGGTTTCTAGTCTAGAATTTTCCACAGGTTTAAAGACAAACGAAAGGAAACTAAAATAGTATAAAGTAAATGAGAACATTGGGCTTCTACAAGTTCTCCTCAAAAAGAACTTCTTTGTTTCTTTCCCTTTCAGTGAATAACTAACAATTGGAAAATCACTTTCATTTACTGATCTATTTTCTCACATAGTTTTTAATCTACAAAGCATTCCCAAAATAGTACTTTTAAAAAAATAACACCACAAGCTCAGAAACCTCTGTAAATGCAGTATTTAAAGAAAACAGTATTAGCTGCAGCAATAACTGTGAAATGGAAGATATAATATTTTCAACATAGGAAAGCTCTTATTTGAGAGACAAAAGCAAAGTTCATCACATACCTAATTAAACTTCAAAACGGGATTAACTGAGGAAATAGAAAGCTTGTTTACCTCCATGCAAACTGCATGAGAAAGTTTGTGCATTCCTTCTTACTTAATTTTGCATAAGAGAGAAATTACAATGCATATCATATTTATATTGAGTTAAATACTTATGTAATTAGTTTTGCTACAATAAGTGTATGGGACACTGGAAAAATGTTGAATTTCCTCTTGGGGATGAATAAAGTATCTATCTATCTATCAATGACAATTACAAACAATAAATTGGCAGAGAAAATAAATGATTTGTTTCCATCTTCATAAAAAGACAGAAAAACTTATCAGAAATACCCCAGAACAAATGTGTGTAATAAGAATGAAAAATTATACAAATTAGTATTGGATAATAGTACTGGAGAAGGTGGCAAGACAACATCAATAAGTCCCAAGGACCCAGTGATCTGCATCTCTGAATTTTAAATAGTGGATACACTAGAAATATCTTCCAAAATCCTGCAGATTACAGGTCTGCAAATATAACCCCACTAATGTGAAAGTAAAGTAAACAGAACTTACAACCTGTTAGTCCAACATAAGAGGTAGAGAAAATGCTGGAATCTACAGTAGCACCAAGCAAATTGTAAAAGGATTGAGTAGAGGTGGCTTGGATTTATGAAAGGGACTTCGTATTTGCCTAAATTGCTAGAGTTCTTTGAGTATGTTCTGCTACTAGAATGCAGAAGTCCTATAAGTTTTTGATAAGAATTTACACAGAAGGCTGGGAGATGGGGGTGGGGCAGCAATTTACTGGTATGCATTGAGAACTAGTTAACAGATGGAAACATAGTGGAAATAAACTGATCTTTTTTTCAGATTGTCCTGCTTTGATTAGTTGTATATCATAAGAACTGATGTCTGGGTCCCAGCTAAATACAAACTAAATGGTCCGAATGTCGTACTTCCAAGTTCGTCAGATGGGACTATAAGTAGGTAGAAGATATAAAAGAGACTTCAAAGAGATAGGTTAGCTAGTGAAAACATGGCAAATACAATCTAGAAAAACGAAATTATTCACTTCGGGGCACAGAGTATTTTTCAAGACAGTGAAAGACTAAGAAATGTCAATGTCCAAAGGGACCTGCTAAGACTACCACTCCTTTGCGTCACATTGCTGGAACCCTATGCAGATAGAAGTCCGTTTCATTGGAAAGTCCGATGGCAGGGGAGCTGCATGGCCTCAGCTGTTGCACGATCAGGTCCTCATACCTCCGCACTGCCTGCTGCAGCCACCTAGGGGAGGCAGCACTGGAGAATTTGTGGGAGAAAGAGTCACAGTGGAAGCACTGGAGTCTATGCTGAGTTCTGGGCTGCTCCTCTCTTTGGCGCTGCGCTCCAGTGTTCAATCAGTGGAAGACAAGCTGGACTGCATTTGCCTGCAGCTGAATTAGCACATAATGAAGAACTGGCGTTTGCTTGTTCTTGTAGAAATGTGGCTCCAGAACAACATCCCATGCATCATCAATCTTCAGGCTATGCCACTCAGGGATCTGGGCAAATATCATTATTTGTGACTGTATATGCCACCCTAACCATTTGTGCCTTCGTAACTAAATATGCTATTTCCTTTATGTGAGTTTATGTACAGTTTTTTTGTACCTTGCTCCCAGAAGAACTCTGTTTCATTTAGCTGTACACATGCGTATGGTTGAAAGGCAATTAAGCTTGAAATTGAGGTAAACATTCAAATATAATGTAGATCTCAAAAATCCTACTGCAAAAACTGGACTTCAGCTGAATAAAAGGCCTTCATTAATCAAGAATGCTTCATGCCTATTACCCAAAGAATGCTTACAAATTTGCAAGATAAAAAGCACTTTTCAACTATAACCCAAGCACAGTATTTCAATTCTATTCAAGCCTCTTCTGGTCTATCCTCCTCGGTTACAGCCATTCATAAAATGATATTTTCCACCACTGACCACAACTGAAATCTATTTGAAAATTAGGGAAAGAATAATGTTGCATGCTAAACTGACATCTCAAGAATTTGGCACCAGGTTAGTGTTAATCACATATTTGCTCTTAATCTTAAAGGGAGAACACTGTATTTCAAAAAGCAAAATTTGAGAAGTAGGGAAATAGGATAAAGCAATGTAATAAACTACCAGCTAATAATCTTACTCCAATTTGTTTGCTATTACAACTAAAGATGAAAGTGAGAATATCTTTGAGGAGAGAACAATTAAGAATAGAAAATTGCATTCCCAAGGAAAATAATGACAAATGAAGGTATCTTGGCATTATCTGTAGCAGTTTCAGAAGAATTATTAAAGTGGATATTTGTTGAAGAACAAATGGGAAATAATTTAACCCAATTGAACAGCTCAGATTAATGCTCACAATTTTTTTCTTAAAAATATCTAAACTGCAAAAGCAAAAACAGTTAAACTAGAAGTGTAACCATGTTTATTACAATTGTTAAAAAAAGTTGAAAAACATCTACCTCACAAATGAAAAGAATGCAATTCAGAATAGATACTTCAAATAATTTGCATTCCTTCTATCAGATGTACAGAATGGATATCTAAAAGCCTTTGCCAATGATTACCCATATCCTAAAAGTGAACATAATAGTCAAAGTAACTATAGCAACTTTATATTTTAATGCAATTGGTCTGAGTAAAACATTCTTTCATGTGGAGGGAAAGGGAATACATAGAAAAGCTGATGCAGGTGCATCAGAGAACAACTGCACAGCTAGAACTTCGTCCATACATTAAATGTAACGTGAATGCCAGCAAGAAAATGAATCTCATGGTAGTATTTGGTTACATGTATGTACTCTGAAAATGAATTTACTTTAATTGTGAAACCTACAGGAACTTACCTCACATTCTTGGTCATTCTCTGCGAGAGTTGTTGTTGTTTCAGTTCCATCATCTTTAGTTCTTCTCTTCTTCCTGGCTCCTGGAGCTGGTGGAGTCTTCTTCTGCTGGAATTCCTTCAACTTTAGAAAAGAGAAACATTATTTAATATATTAAAATAGCTTAGCTTTCAAAATGATTAGGTTTACGTCTGGATATCACAGATGCATACATCAGGAGGCTCTTTATTGACAACAGCACAGCATTCAATATTATCATCCCCTCAAAACTAATCAATAAGCTTCACAACGTTGGCCTCAATATCTCCTAGTGTAAATGGATCCTTGATTTCCTCACTTGCAGACCTCAGTTAGCTTGGTTTAGCAACATTTCCTCCACAATCTCCATCAGCACAGGTGCAACACAAGGCTGTGAACTTAACCCCATACTTTGCTCGCTTTACATTTATGACTGTGTGGCTAAGCACAACTCCAAAACCATTTTCAAGTTTGCTGACGACATCACTGTTGTAGGCCGAATCAAAGGTGGTGGCGAGTCAGCACATAGGAAGAAGATTGAAAATCTGGCTGAGTGCTGCCACAACAACAACCTCTTACTCAATGTCAGCATGACCAAGGAGCTGATTATTGACTTCAGGAGGAGGAAACCAGAGGTCCACGAGCCAGTCCTCATTGGGCATCAGAAGTAGAGAGTAAACAATTTTAAATTCCTCAGTGTTATCGACCTGTCCTGGGCCCAGCGCATAATTGCAATTACAAAGAGAGCACAGCAGCACTTCTGCTTCCTCAGGAGTTTGTGAAGATCCGCATGTCATCTAAATCTTTAACAAATTTCTACAGATATGTAGTGGAGTGCACATTGACTGGCTGTGTCACTGAGTAGTATGGAAAAAAACTATGTCTATGACCAGAAAATCCTACAAAATCTAGTGGATATGGCCTAGTCCATCACAGGTAAAGCCCGCCCCACCACTGAGCACATCCATATGAAGTGTTGTCGCAGGAAAGCAGCAATCACCATCAGGGACACCTACCTCCCAGGTCATGCTCTCTTCTCATGCTGCCATCAGGAAGAAAAGTACAGGATTGTTTACTTCAGACTTTCCTATGTTATTTTTCAGCAGGAGAGCTAACCATGGAGAGAACCAGCAAGGTCAATGTTTGATAACGTCTGTTTCACATTCTGTCTGATCTGCTGAGTAGTTCTCACTTTTTCTGTAATTGTTACAATAATAACAGACTTTTCCCAATATTAAACTAAATTGTTAAATATCCCTGGTAAAACTACTTCAGTTTCTTTCAGGATTAACCGTATTATCACAAGAATGTGGTAAATATTAGCGATAACTCTGCTGTCATTCATATTGTGTTGCTAAAATCTCACTGCTAATACTGGAATTTGACTGCCATTACTCCCATTGCCTTCTCCTGAACTCTATTATTACAGCTTCTGCCACTTTCATCTGCTCTCAGTAGCCTGCAAATGAAAGAAGGATGTATCAAGGCTTAGGGATCACTGAGACAAACATTGAGTTTTAATTTTGTTTGAATTTGAACAATTTTTCCTCTTATATACACAAAATTCTGCATAACCTGATGCCTAATTAATGCAGTGTTTCTAACATAAAAAGTTGAAGATTGTCCTGATTCAAACATGGATGTTATTCTGAAGAAAGGTATAGTGTGAACATTTGGGTATATACAGTGCCTTGTAAAAGTATTCTTCCCCAAATCCTTAGTTCATATAAATGAGTATTAAAAGCAAGGATTTTGATCAATTTAACTGAGAATTTTTATTGGTGAATCACATGCTCCTTTTTTTCCCACAGTAGAGCCCAAAAAACAGGGAAAATTGTAAAGCCAGAAAAACTAAGTATTCAAAAACTGACATGTGTGCAGTTCAAAAGTATCATTCCCTCCTATGCTCAGTTGAACCATCTCATAGCTATTACAGCAGTAGTCTTTTGGATAAGTTTTACGTAATGTGATGGAGCAAGATCTGACCATTTTTCGTTGCAAAATTGCTCAAGCTGTGCCAGGTTACTTGGGAAGCAGCGATGGACAGCAATTTTGAGGCCTTGCCAGAGAAGTTTGTTTGAGCTAAGGTCAGGTCTCTGACTGGACCTTGCAAGGACATTTGAAGCCACCCCATGGTTGCTCTGCCAGTGTGCTTTAGGTCATTATCCTGCTGAAAGATGAACTTCCTCTCCAGTTTAAGCTTTCTGGCAGAGGCGAGCAGGTTTTTATCCAGGATCTCTCTGTATTTAGCAGTATTCATCTTCCCATTAATCCTGACCAGATCAACAGTCCCTGCTGCTGAAAAGCATCCCCACTGCGTGATGCTATCTCCACCATACATTACAGTAGGAATGGTGTTAACTGGCTGACACGCAGCATTAGATTTATGCTACACATATTGCTTAGTGTTGAGACCAAAAAGTGACACTTAAGTCTCACCCGACCACAAGACACTCTTCCACATCTTTACAGTATCTTCTAACAGACACTTTTGCAAAGTCTTTATGGGTAAGACTACGTTTTACTTAAGCCAGGGACTTTTCCTTGCCATTCTCCCGTTAATACCCTTTTTGTGCAAGGCCTTAGAGGTAGTGGAGCCATGAACTTCATCTCCAGTTGCAGCCACTGGCTTCTGCAGCTCCCTCAGAGTGACTGTTGGTGTCACAGTAGCTTCTCTAACAAGTGCCATTATTTTCTGGTGACTAAGTTTAGAGGGTGGCCTGACCTTAGCAGTGTGACCACAGTTTCATATTTTTTCCACTGAGCTCTGAGGTACGTCTTGTACCCTTCTCCAGATTTGTGCTTCTCTGCGATCATTTCCCTGACTTGTCTTGAACGCTCTTTTGTCTTCATTTTGGTTTGGTTGGGCTGTTAAAAATCTACCATACTGTTGGACCTTACAGAGAGAGGGGGTATTTATTCATATGAATTCATTGAAAACAGGTGAGCCTCCAATTTTCTACATCAACAAATCAGGTGAGTTGGTAAGGCAATAAACAGTATTGTGCCTGAGGAAAATTAGTAATTATTAAGGGAATGAATACTTTTCAAGCTTCACAATTTTGGTTTTTAGTTTTCAGTAAATTGTTCACAGGTTTTAGAATTTTTCTTTTGATTTGACAAAATGAGACTGTAAAATGTGAAAATGGTTTGGGGGCTGAATACTTTTTCAAGGCTCTGCAAATAGTCCAACTTCATCAATGCAATACCGAAGACCCGATATATGTAAAATTCGTAACAGCTACATTGTCATGGTTACAAATGGCTAGTCAGGTCGCTTTTAAAGTAGTGAAGTACAAGTAATCATAACCCCGGATTTCAGCCCCTCTGTAAGTGTGCCTGAGTACTTCCTGATACAGAGAATTTACTTATTTAGAGATGCAGCACAATAACAGTCCTTCCAGCACAATGATCCTGTGCCACCCAACTACATGCATACGACCTACTAACATATTAACCCAAACATCTTTGGAGCACGGGAGGAAACCGGAGCAAGACCCATGTGGTCATGGGAAGAACATACACACTTCTTACAGACAGCAATGGGAACGGAACCCAGGTCACTGGCATGGTAAAGTATTACGACAAAGTATTACAGGGTAGTAGTGTCGGTGCACAGCATGGCTATATAATATGGTCATACTGTGCCATATTATAATTACCTTCCCTTTCTACACCACGCTGTACTGCAAGTACAAGCAATTAACATCAAGATGCTGCTGCCAGGTGCTTGAGGCAGCACCACTATACACCTTTGTTGACAAGAGTATATTAGTCAGCTGTTCAAATTAACTATCCTATTTCCAGCTTAAACAGTCAATTTATACACAACTTTTGATAATGATGGTCAAAGTACTACAATAATTACTGTAAAAGTAAATGCTATTGAATAAAATGAACAATCGCAGGATACAGCCATCCAGGCAACATCTCTAATATTCCAGTCATTCAATGCCTAAGTAAAAGCCTAAGAACCAAGTCAAAGAACAGATGCACCTTCTTGGCAGGAACATGACTGACAGTATCTCAGAACTGTTCTTTCCAGAACTGACTGCATATCCTTGTATCAGTCAGTGAAACTAAAGTTAAAACCAATAGCATTCCCAATCAAATTACATGCACATAAGCAAGAAGAACTGTTGATTACCAGGCATGCCAACAATGGCAAACCAAAAGTAGAAAACTATAAGCATTTCATTCTATATTAAACTAAATGCACTTATAACAGAATGCCCTATTATGTTTCAGCCTTACAGCCAATGAATCACTTTAGAAGTGTTTGAACTTCCACTTTATGCACTAAAGTGGCAGTTAAATGGCAGGAAGTAGATAATAACCAATTAAACATTTATTTGATGTTGTTGGTCGGAGGGTCCACATCGTACAATACAATGGGAGAAGCCTAGTGTCCCATGTTCTTAATTGCAATCTTTTACATCCATCTGAGAAAGAAGGCAGGCACTTCATTTTAAATAAGTATCTTGTCCAAGTGAAAGTGCTTTTGGCAGTCTAAGATTTTTTCTGCTCAGTATCAATCAGGATTAAGTGCTAAACATTGGTAGAAATGAGAAGAACTTTAGACCTCCAGGCTCCAGGACAAAGTGTTATTATGAAGCCAAGGTTAACATCCAATGTAATTAATTGCCTGGTTCTACACAATAGAGAACGATAATCAAAAAACAACAAAAGGTGACAAATGTTGGGAAATATTATCATCCCATTAGCTTCCAGTGAAATGTGCATTTCTATAATTTAGCAGCTAAGGCTGCTAGTCAGCAAGATGAAAACAATATCTCTACACATCTGCTCAATCACTCTGCGCTGTGACTGATGTAATATAGAAACCTCAAATTTCACATCATCGGTAATACAATAGTGCACCTATTCTGAGTGATTACTTGTAACTAATTAGCAGTAATATGGAGAAAAATTCACAAAATACATGTCAAATGTTGCTAGATCGATGGGTTGAAGAAAAGCCCACAGAAAGCCAATATAACAATATGGAAAAGTTTATTCATAAGCACAGAGTAATAGGGACATTCAACACAATGGCTGGAAAAACAAAAAAATGGCAAGCGATCACATTCTAAACAAAAACTGAAATAATTAGGAGTGTGGTTATTCCAATATTAGAATATACCTACACTCCACATGTAGCTATAATATCCATGACTCTTCACAGGCAGACATAATCATTTATGCTCACTTTGCAATAACCCTTACGTGATTAGTACTCTTCAACTAGACCAGTATTTATGCCAACCTATGAAGCAGGATATTTAAAGTAACAACAAATATCAGAATCACTAACAAAACTTCTTAACCAGAGAATTAACTGAGTTAGAATCAAACACAGCAACTCTTCTTGTAGCAGTACAATTTTAGTTAAAAAAAGTAATATGCATAAAAATTCTCAACAATTAAGTAATGTCCATATTTCACTGGCCTAATTCCAATGTTTTAATTTATACAAGGATGCGTGTAGAACTCACCCTCCGGAAGTATTATCCATTTCAATCACATTGGTCATGTAGTTACTGGAACAAGCTCCAGGAACTTAACAAAAAGCCCTAAGACTTGCCTGATTTTATGCAGTAATTCATATAATAAGTTGATAAACTGGTGAGAAACTGATAAAAATAAACCATCAGACCCTCCAGCATACAAGATCACCCACGGCAATAGTATTCAATTGTCATTTGATGCAATTACAACCATTAATTCATTCCTTACAGAGAGCCTCAGCTGCCACCCTTGCTACCAAGAAACCCCACTGCCTCCTTTATTCTTACCACCCCTACCTACCACCCACTTTGGGAACCATTGACCTCGATACAGTGGATGTGGAGATGATATTTCCTACAGTGGGGGAGACTAGGACCAGAACACACAGCTCAGAATAGAAGAATGTCCATTTAGAACAGAGATGAGGAGGATAATGAATCTGTGGAATTCTTTGCCAGGACAGCTGTGGAGACCTGTCAATGAGGCAGAGTTTGGCAGGTTCCTGATTAGTCAGGGCGTCAGAGATTGTGGGGAGAAAGCAGGAGAATACAGCTGAGAGGGATAACATCACCCATGAAAGACAGAATGGTCTTAGTCTGCATCTTGTGGTCTAATCACACTTAATGTGCTCTACAATTTGAGCACACAATTATCCAATAACGACCGATAGTTGCAAAGCAAGTAACAACCAACACCTTCAAATGCACACATCCAAACTTAAATATTCAAGTCTATAACCTTTCAAAGAAACACACGAAAATAGTCTGAGGAAGACAACAGATCCCTCAAGCCTACTAAAGCTGATCACAGGCCACCATATTCCCCTGGCAGTTATATCAACTCCAACGCAGTAACCCAACACCCTGACGCGATGCTCATTTGCCTGACAGTCAGTTACAGGAAATAAGCTCCATTCTCCTCTCTCCCCAATACGCTGTCAGAGATCTACATACAGCTTCTCTCTTCGCCAGATCACCATTCCACTTATACTGAGCAAGTGAGGGGTCGAATGAAGGTTTTGCACCATTCCCTCAATTGACTTCATACATAAAGTTCCGTCTCAGTACGACTTTTGCACATCCTTTCCCCAAAATATTCAACTTCTTCATCAAACGGCCTTCTACTTTTTATGGATTAATTCTTACCCAGAAGTACAATGTTCGACTCTTTGCAAATAAAAATATGTATCGGTTGCACAGTGGAAAGCTAAACTCTATTAAAATCAAGGGATGAATAACTCCTAGAATTTAACTCCTTCTGTGACTCTCAAGTTCAATCATGAACTGAGGTCGAAACATAATTAATGTCTGCAAGAGTGCCCGGTGGAAAGATGCACCTGCTCGGCCAGCAGCTGAAATTTGCACCAGGCTTCTCTTCTCTTTTGCTCATCAGTGAATAGTTATTTCCTCCCTCCAGGAACAGGAGCTCGCAGCTCCCCACTTCCCGATCCGTGTAGCTCGCCTGACAGCCACGGTCTCCGCCCAGGCATGATTAGTATTCCTCAGCAAATATGTCAGCAGGCCGCAGGATCCCCGGACTCGCCTGATTCCCTCCCTTGCGATCTGACGCGACGGCAGGAGCGGGCCAGGCGTCCGGGCGATGGGGACGTGGTTACACGGATCGCCGGGGCTGGGGGGGAGGGGACGGTGGCAAGGAGGAGGCGAGTTGGGGATTAACTTGGCCCCGGACACGGGAGCGAGGTCCCTCCTTCTGCAGAAGAGGAGGATAGCGACGTTGCCATTTTGGATCTTCCCTCCCCTCCCGGACTCCCTCGCTCTCACCTTCTTCTTAGCGGCCGCCAGCTTGGCCTGTCGGCTCCCGTCGGCCATGGTGTCAAAGCCGCACACGTCACCAGTCCACCAGCTGACCGCTCCTCCTGTATCCCGGCCTGCATATCGCCAGCTCCGTGACGCCAGCTCTCGTCATGACGTAATACCGAAAGAGGCGGGGGAAGGGACGTCAACCAGGTAGAGTCAGCGGACGCCATGGAAACAGCTGCCAACTACAGTACAACAAGGCGCTGATGAGGTTCAATGAGGGATTAGAGAAATGTTTTTAGAGCGTGTGGTAGAAAGCTGAGGACATCACAGAAACCAGCCTCCTTTCCTTGGACTTCGCACTTCCTTGGTAAAGCAGCCAGTATAATCAAAGCAGTCTCCCACCCTGGATATTCTTGCTTCTCCCTCCTCCAGCTGGGCAAAAGATACCTTAAAACACCTACCATCGGGCTTAAGGACAACTGTTTAAAAAAACTTGCAAACTGTCCCTAAAAGTTAAAAGTAAAAATTTTATCCAAGTGCATGTGTGTCATCATATAGACCCATCATCTTGCAAGCATGTTCAATAAATCCATAATAGAATAATAGCAGGAGCAATGAAAGATCGCACCAACTTGGGTGTTCAACCTGTGTGCAAAAGACCACTGTACAAATACAAATAGGAAGAATAATAATGAGATGTCGAGTCCATTGATTGTGAGAACGTTTCAGTGACAGGGCAAGTGAAGTTGAGTGAAGTTATTCTCTTTGATTAAAGAGCCTGATGGTTGAGGGATAATAATTGTTCCTGAACCTGGTGGTGTGAGTCCTGAGGCTCCTCTATGTTCTTTCTGACAGCAGTGGTGAGAAAAAGAGCATGACCTGAGTGGTGGAGGGTCCCTGATGATAGATGCTGCTTTCCTGTGACAACACTTCATGTAGGTGTGCTCAATGATGGGGCGGGCTTTACCTGTGATGGACTGGGCCATATCCACTACTTTTTGTAGGATATTCTATTGAAAGGCATTGATGGTTCCAAACAAGCTGTGATGCAGCCAATCAATATACTCTCCACTACACATCTACAGGAGTTTGTCAAAGTTTTAGATGTCATGCTGAATTTTTGCAAACTCCTAAGGAAGTAGAGGCACTGCCGTGCTTTCTTCATAATTGCCTTTATGTGCTAGACCCAAGTTAGGTCCTCTGAAATAATAACATAGAAACCCTACAGCATACTACAGGCCCTTCAGCCCACAAAGTTGTGCCGAACATGTCCCTACCTTAGAAATTACTAGGCTTACCCATAGCCCTCTATTTTACTAAGCTCCATGTACCTGTCCAAAAGTCTCTAAAAAGACCCTATCGTATCCACCTCCACCACCGTTGCTGGCAGCCCATTCCACGCACTCACCACTGTCTGTGTAAAAAACTTACCCCTGACATCTCCTCGGTACCTACTCCCCAGCACCTTAAACCTGTGTTCTCTTGCAGCAACCATTTCAGCCCTGGGAAAAAGCCTCTGACTATCCACACAATCAATGCCTCTCATCATCTTACACACCTCTATCAGGTCACCTCTCATCCTCCATTGCTCCAAGGAGAAAAAGCCGAGTTCACTCAGCCTATTCTCATAAGGCATGCCCCCCAATCCAGGCAACATCCTTGTAAATCTCCTCTGCACCCTTTCTATGGCTTCCATATCCTTCCTGTAGTGAGGTAACCAGAACTGAGCACAGTACTCCAAGTGGGGTCTGACCAGGGTCCTATATAGCTGCAACATTACCTCTTGGCTCCTAAATTCAGTTCTATGATTGATGAAGGCCAATACACCATACACCTTCTTAAACAGAAGAGTCAACCTGTACGGCTGCTTTGAGCGTCCTATGGACTCGGACCCCAAGATCCCTCTGATCCTCCACACTGCCAAGAGTCTTACCATTAATACTATATTCTGCCATCATATTTGACATGAGGAATTTATAGTTGCTAACCCTTTTCAACTCTGATCTGCCAATGAGGACTGACTAATGGATCTTTGGCTTCCTTCTGAAGTCAATAATCAGCTCCTTGGTCTTGCTGACATTGAGTAAGAGGTTTTTTTTAAAATTTTTTTATTGAATTTTCAAATGATTACAGAAAGAAAGGGAAAAAAAATTATCAACCCTTCCCCCTAACATATCCCTAAAGAAAGAAAGAAAGAAAGAATGAATGAATGAATGAATGCCTGGATATCCGAAGATCCCCACATGCTCCACGGAGTTCATAATAGCTTTAGTATACATATTTATTTATTTCCCCAAATAACCAATAATTTTATCTTCGGAGCACCTATATATTTAATCCTGTCTTTTGTAAATAAGGGCGCCAAATTTTCAGAAATGTTTCATATTTATCTCTTAAATTATAAGTAATTTTTTCAAGTGGAATACAGTTGAAAATTTTGTTCTTCCAACGATATATACTTAAGTATGAATCTGATTTCCAAGTAACTGCAGTAGCCTTTTTGGCTACTGCCAATGCAATTTTTATGAATTCTTTCTGATATTTATTCAATTTGGGTTTTGGTTTTATCCCTTCAATATCACCTAATAATAATAATATTGGGTTATGTGGAAGTTATGTTCCAATAATTTGTTCCAGTAAAACTCTTAAATTTGTCCAAAAAGATTGAATTTTAGAACAAGACCAAGTAGAATGTAAAAAAGTACCAATTTCTTGATTACATTGGAAACATTGATCAGATAAATTTGGGTTTAATTTATTTATTTTTGTGGTGTAATATATAATTGATGTAAAAAATTATATTGCACTAATCTTAACCGGACATTTGTTGTTTTTGTCATACTGTCAAGACATAGTTTTGACCAACTTGTTTCTTCAATTTTAATATTCAAGTCAGTTTCCCATTTTTGTCTTGACTTATGAATTCCTTGTTTAATTGCCCGTTTTTGAATCAAACTATACATACAAGAAATAATTTTTTTAATTTTTCCTTTTTGAATTAAAGTTTCTATTTCATTAGGTTTTGGCAATAACATTGTTTGACCCAATTTATCTCTTAAATAAGCCCTTAATTGGAAATAACAAAAAAGAGTGTTGTTTGATATTTTATATTTATTCTTTATTTGATCAAATGACATTAATATACCTCCTTCAAAACAATCTCCTATATATCTAATCCCTTTTTGAAACCAGTTGTATAAAAGTTGATTATCCATTGTAAAAGGAATAAGTTTATTTTGAATTAAAGACCTCTTTGCTAGTAAAGATTTCCTTATCTCATCATCAACATTTATTTTATTCCATAGATCAATCAAATGTTTTAATATAGGAGATTCTTTCTTTTCCCATATCCATTTAGATTCCCATTTATATATAAAATCTCTGGTGTATTTTCTCCTATTTTATCTAGTTCTATTCTAATCCATGCCGGCTTATCTTTATCAAAAAAAGATGCAATAAATCTAAGTTGATTTGCTTTACAATAATTCTTAAAGTTTGGAAGTTGTAACCCTCCTAGATCAAATTTCCATGTCAATTTTTCCAACAATATTCTTGACATCTTACCTTTCCAAAGGAACTTCCTCACATATTTACTTAACTCTTGAAAAAACTTCTGGGGTAGTTGTATTGGTAGTGTTTGGAATAAGTATCGTAATCTAGGGAATATATTCATTTTTATGGCATTTACTCTGCCTACTAATGTTATTGGTAATATCATTCATTTATCAAGATCTTCTTGAATTTTTTTCAATAATGCTAAATAATTTAATTTATATAGGTTGTTTATATCATTATCAACTCTTATACCTAAATATTTTATACCATTTATCGGCCATCTAAATTGAGTTATTAATCGACATTGACTATAATATCCTTTAGTAAGAGGTAGAATTTCACTTTTATCCCAATTTATTTTGTAGCCTGATATTTTCCCATATTCTTCCAATCTAGAAGACATTGAGTTGATGTGAGGGCACCACTCAGCCAGATTTTCAACCTTCCTTCTCTATTCTGATTTGTACCACCTTTGATTTGGCTGATGACAGTGGTGTCAGCTGCCAATTTGAATATGCAATGCAGCTGTGCTTAGCCACACTGTCATAAGTGTAAAGTGAGCAGAGCCGGGGGCTAAGTGCCCAACCTTGTGATGAATCTGTGTTGACAGAGATTGTGGAGGAGATGTTGTTGCCAATCCAAAATGACCAGGGTCTGCAAGTGAGGAAATCAAGGATCCTGTACAAGGGTGAATTGATGCCAAGGTCTTGAAGCTGATTGATTAGTTTTGAGGGGATGATGGAATTGAATGCCGAGCTATAGTCAATAAAGAGTGTCCTGAAATATGTATCTTTGCTGTCCAGATGTTCCAGGATTGACAGAAGAGCCAATGAGATGGCATCTGCTGTGGACCCGTTGCTTCGGTAGGCAAATTGGAGCAGATCCAAGTCGCTTCTTGGGTAGGAGTTCCATCACCAACCTCTCAAAACACTTCTTCACTGTGGATCTAAGTGCTACTGAAATGCTACATGGATGAGAGGTGCATGGAGGGATATGGACCAGGTGCAGGTCAGTGGGACTAGGTAGAAAAATGGTTCAGCACAGCCAAGAAGGGCCAAAAAGCCTGTTTCTGTGCTGTAATGTTCTATGGTTCTATAATAGACATTGAGGCAGGTTGCTGTGTACAAGTGAAGACTGCCAAAATGAGAGGTTTGACTTCAGTGAATGTTCCAGTCAATTAATCAACACAAGTCTTCAGTATTTAGCCAGGTACCCGGACTGAGCCGTGTGCTTTTTGTGTGTTCACTGTCCTGCTCGTACATCATCTTCAAAGACTGAAAGGTGAACTTTCAACCTCACAATCGACCTAGCTGTGGCCTTGAATCTTGCTGTCTGCCCGCACTGCACCTTCACTGTATCTGCAACACTTTGTTCTGCAGTCCTTTGCTCTTTCCCCTTATCCCGCCTCAATGTACTAATATAACGAAATGATCTGAAAGGTTGACATGCAAAACAAAGTTTTCCACTGTGCCTCAGTACATGTGACAATAATAAGCCCATTTGCCACTTTACAATGGAGTAAAAAGGATTCACAAAAGACTGCAGATGCTGGAATCTGGAGTGACACACAGAACGCTGGAGGAATTCAACAAGTCAGGTAGCATCTGTGAAGGGAAAGTAGTTGAAGTGAATAGCAGAAAAAAATTAAGGGTGAATCACTTAAGGAGGAAATAAATGAAGAGACATGTTGATGCGAAATCAAAAACTATAGATGTTGGAAATCTGCAATAATTACAGAAATACGTAAGTGTTGAAAACAACAGGTCAAGCAGCATCTGGGGAGGGAGAAACAGAATTAAGGCCAGGACAGAAGACACTGCAGTTGCTGGAATTTGGAACAATGATCAGAATGTTCAAAGAACTCAGCCTCTAGTAGGTCAAACAGCATCTGTAGAGGCAAAGGGTGTAGATAGATGTTTTCGGTTGATACCCTGTATTTAGTCAGGAGTTATAGAGACCACGGTTGTATGAAGTGCTTTGACCTGAAATGTTAACTGTTTCTCTTTGCATAGATGCTGTCTGGCCTTTGGGACATCACCAGCATTTTCCATGTGCATATTCTAAATGGTTAAGAAAGATGCCAGAGATTTATGTTAAGTGTAAGCACCAGTATGAACCAATGGAATGAAGACTGTTAAATGTTTTTTTCGTTTTCAGTCCAAATAATCTGGGTAGTCGATCACTGGTGTCTCATAAGAAACAGTGCATGCTTGACTTGTTTTTGCATCTACTCTTTGATCATGCAGAGCGTTTCCTTTTGGTTTGGATTTTCAACAACATTATATCTGGTCTTTTATGTTTAAGAAGAAAGTGGTTGCAGCAGTTAAGCAGAGCTGCTAATCGCATAATAATTAAGCAGAGGCAACCCATTATTGTCCAGTTGTATAGAAACGCCACCCCATATTGTACATACAAACACATTATTTTCCTGAATTAATCCACAGGTTTTGCCATCATTACTATATTTGACAGTGTTTATTGTGTTTGTTATATGAGGAAGTTGATGTATTGTTTCTAAATTGACCCTTGTTAGTACCCTTCCTGGCTTCTCAGAATCAGAATATCTTTAATGCCAGTATGTGAAACATACCAGAATTGATTGTGGTTCGGTGTTAAGCATAAAACACAGGACAATACCATAACAGCCAACACAATAGCAACCAATAATATACAAGACAAAAGTACAAACAGCATGAGCAATCAACAATTAGCAGAATGGTCACATGCATAAACGTCAATAATAAAACTTTAAAAACTGTGAACATATTGTATGAACAGATTAAACAATTATCAACAGAACAAGGAGAGTAGGAAATATCATTTAACAGATGTTGTGCAGGGACAGTTGGGGTATTACACCTGAGTAAGTTTTGTTGAGGAGCTGGCTAGCTACAGGAAAGAAGCTTCGGGGATGACATGTAGTCCTGGTGGCACTGTCTTGTAGTGTCTCCCTGATGACAATTTGGTGAATAGGTGACTATTTGGGTGAGTGGAGTCAGCCATAAGCTTTTTAGCTCTTTTCTTTGCTCTAGCGATGAACAAGTTTTCTAATGTCAGTAGTTGACAGCCAATGATTTTCTCTGGACCACTTGCTGCAACCTGGATTTGCAGAGGGGGAGTTTTTTAGTTTAGTTTCAACTAATATTCTAAATTTCCCTTTCCATTCCTTTACATTTTTCTGTAAGTTTTCATTATGAATACATTTTCTTAACTTACACTTTTTGTCTACTGTTTCTTTATGCATGTAATTTTATTCACATGTCTCTGTGACCAGAAGTGCTTGGGTCCTTTGGTTTATCTTCAATTTTATTATCAAATATACTTTGTTCAGAATAAGAAATATTACAAAAATAAACTGTCCACTGCCTTTTCATTCTTAACTTCATAGTTATGTTCTGTTACATTCCATAAAACTAATATGACTGTTGCTGCTCATGTGACCCCCTCGGGTGATACAACACCACAAAAATTAAGGGGTTCCTTACCCAACCCAGCCTCTTCCTCTCCAGTAGAAGAACCCTACAATGTGGTCCTTCCTCACCGAGCTCTTGCAGTGGCTGTACCAAGCTTCAGTGCGTCCCTCAACGCATTCACCCGTGAAATGGAATGTGCCGGTCAGCATCGTTCCTCGGCGGACATCTCAATGCGCTGCTTTGACTGTGATGTCTTCTGACCTAATTCTGCTGTTTAGCGTTTTATTATCTTGGAGTTTCTGACTGCTGCTCCAATCTTTTAGATGTGTTGCCTATCAAGCTGATAGTATCCACATATGCATTTTACTTCATTATTTGCTATAACACCATTTATATTATATTCTCCTGTAGTTGGTTTACCTTATTTCTGAGTATATCAAACCACTCAAAGGAAACCAGAGACTTGGACTCGTATAGTGCTTATTAATGTCCAATTAAATTCTTTTCAAGTGATTTTTAAATGCAGTTGCAGAAATCTGAAACATTTCTTAGTGTAATATTTATGTCAATTATTGGAAAGCTATGTGACATCATGTCAGCAGGACTGCAAGACTTCATTAGAGGATGACATTTTACAATTTTTCAATAATGAGACCGTTACGTTTCTATAGACCGATCATTTTGTCAGTGTAATTATAGCTAATCTGTGTCTGCACTCCACTTACTAATCTTAGTTTCATATTCATTAACATTCTGGGCATGTAAAAATCTATCACTCAGAGTCTTAGAAAATCCTCTGAATCAGATCCTTTTGTTATTTGATGGGGAAAATTTCACATTTCTACCACCCTTGGAAAAAGCGTTCCCTAGCTAATTCTGAATTTAAAAGTCAAAGTTGTGCTTATTGACACATGCACAAGTACATGTATGCATAGGTTTAATGAAAATCTTTCTTGGAGCAGCATCACAGGCACATAGCATCGTATAAGCAGCATTCAAAGGAAAACATAAATTATACAAAATTTTTACAAGATCCCACTGATCTGCACCTGGAAGTTTTGGATAGAGAAAGATTGGACTGGATACAGATAGGAAAGTGTGACAGACAGTAAGACTTGAGTTGGAACAGATTGAAGAGATCTGTTTTTAAAATGCCAACTATTCAAAGGGTATAATAAAAATTGTTTATGAATAATATCTATATCATTGGCCAAATCCAAGTGCACATATCAAGAGCTAATACTAAGCAGATTAATACTGTTATGTTTACTGCAGGATCATCAATATTAAGGTAGGATTACAACTTTTTAACAATTTAAAAATAGCATATAGTATAACAACTCCTCAAATGCAGCCAGCACTTTTTTGTTTTCATTTTAAGCATTCAGTATGTTTTATCTCCAATATCTCAAACAATTAGTCACTTTGTTTTAACTTTTTCCAATAGATGATTAATCCTTTTCCAAATAACATCTTCCATTGACAAATCATCACATTTTATTTACACCCTCTGACCAGTGGGGGGCTCTTCAATCCCAAAACTGACAGGAGGATTATTATCAGTGCTATCCCCATTGACAGTTGCTGTTCGAAGAGTAGGTGCAAGAATTCCTAATATGATGATACAAATACAAAACACATGAATGTTTAAAAATGGTAACTGAGTGCATCAGTGTGTCCTGCTTCAGTTACCCCCTATCATCCCCCAAACAAGCTTCAGCTGAGGAAGTACACTTGGCATTCATCCCCAGTGCATAAAGCTGTCTGAGATCAATTAATAATAAAGATAACATGTGGATACAAACAAAGAGGAAGTGGAAGTTAATAAACAGGTCAGCTCCAGAAAAGGCAGTTAGAAATACTTGGAAGGTTTTCATTAGAGAAGGCACAACACTCTGGAGCCATATCCTTTTACAGGCTTTTCTTATATCCACAAATGCTGCTGCTTTAAATTTCCTCCTGTACTTCAGGCAGGAGTTACAGGATCCTTAGGTCCCATACCATCAGGTCCAGGAACAGTTATTACACTGCACACAAAAGGCTCCTGAGCTTCACTCACCTCAACGGTGAATTGTCTCCACAACCTATAGACTCACTTTCAAGGATCCAGCCACTCATGTTCTCAGTATTATTTATTTACTCTTTTTATTATTTGCACATTGGTTGTTTGTCAGTTTTTGGTTATATATATTTTTCACAAGTTCTAATGTATCTCTTTATCTTTCTGCAAATGCCTACAAGAAAATGAATCTGAAAGTGGTGTGTGTTGACATATACGTCCCTTGAAAATAAATTTACTTTGATCTTTGAACATCTACCTTTGTGATGGTATTGCGTTTACTGACCACAAAGTTCTAAACTCAAATGAAGACTTTAAGCCCTATCAGACATAATTAGCCACAAGTACTTTCACTAAAGGGAGATTCTACTGTAACCACCCAATCTTCAAAGACTAATTAACTTCCCTGGTAATGTTCCACGCCAAGCTTAGCTGCCAATGCCAAACATTCATGTATCAGATGTTGATTAAGTGCTATTCTGCACATGGTTTAGGGGAGAAAGGGCTATCATTATAGAATAGACGAGGTCCCAATTTGCCCTTGCCATTTGTTCTCCAATCTTATAAACTGTTAATAAACCCTGGCTTGTGACAATTTTACTCAATGCAGTACCAAGTCCTTCAGGTACATCTCCCCCATCCATTTGTTTGCGAATCTACACATATATCTGATATGGATTTCCACGCTCATGTGGAGGTGGTATTGAGGCTCTGGGAGATAACATTATTAAGAATTGCTGAACATGTTGGGAGAATGACTGGCCCAGAAGTCCTGTAAACTCCCGGCATTTTGAAGAAGCTACTTCAGAATTCCTTCAGCATTAGCTGGAGGTGTGCACGTCCTGCCTGCAAACTCTGAATAGTCAAAGGCCTAAAAACTTGATGGGAAGTTTGCACTGGGGAAGCTCCCTGCACAGGAATCTGACCTTGTATTTTTTTTTACTGCCTATAGTCAAACTTTTTAGAACTTTTAGTACATGTCTCAAGCATCTATTCTCCAGGCTTCATCAGTACCTCTAGAGTTTACTGGTGTGGGTGCTACCTTATGTTTGCCTTTCAGGGATATATGATATCCCCACACATTGGAATTAAGCTAAGGGGCTATCGGGTTAAATCACGTAAGCAGGTGGCCTCCACCCATGTCTTGGTTTCTATCTAAAAAGGGGTCAATTTGTTGTTGCCAGGCACAAATATTTGCTATATTGTTGGCATCTGGGTACAAAATGTAATGGTCCAAGTTCAGCAGATCATACAGCAGGGTTTGGTCCGAGCAATCTGTGTCCTACTCTATGTTCTATCCCTGCATCACTCCAGTCCCTAACTTGAAGAATAGAATATCAATCATGTTCAATTTGAGGAGCAGTTGGGATATTATCCCATATTTCTGCTATATTATTAACACATTCATAATATCAACCATCATTTGTCTGTGCAATTGATAGAAACCAGGATGTTGCCCACTTTATAATACCAGATTAGATCAGATTAGATTTAACTTTATTGTCATTGTCCCGAGTACAGATACAAAGCCAATGAAATGCAATTAGCATCTAACCAGAAGTGCAAAAGAATAATGTTATTTACAAAATAACTGCGAATAAAAAGTGCTACAGCATACAGATATATAAGTACTGAGACAGTACAATATGGGTGCAATACTGCTCAGCGCTGTATGTGAGGTTCAGCAGGGTCACAGCCTCAGGGAAGAAGCTCTTCCTAAGCCTGCTGGTGTGGGAGTGGAGGCTCCTGAAGCACCTACCGGATGGGAGGGGAGCAAAAAGTCCATGGTTAGGGGGAAGATGCATCTTTAATAATGCTTTTCGCCCTGCCCAGGCAGCGTTTATGATAAATGTTCTCAATGGTGGGCAATTGGGTGCTGATAATCCGATGGGCAGTTTTCACCACCCGTTGGAGTGCATTGCAGTCCGATATAGGACAATTGCCATACCACACTAGGTGGGGTGCTGTAGCACTTGCTAAGAGCTCTATAAGTTGGACTACTATTAAATAGTAATTCTTACTAAAATAATACTTTGGTATAAAGTGACCACATTGGCTGCCAACTGTGATGGCATTGGGTTTGTTGACCATGAATTTCAAATTCAAAAGAAGACTTTAAGCTTTAGCAGATATAAATAGCCATGAGTGCTCTCACAAAATGGAGATTAAACTGTTTAGCTGCCAATACCCACTATTTGAGCGGTGGGTCCTCTCTCCTTATGAAGAAGATACTTTCAGATAACAGAGTAGTTTAAAACACAGTTCATTTATTTTCTGTAATACACACTTAAATCCAAATGACATTCTTAAAACATATTTAAAACTCACCGAGAATCTCTATCTTAAACATTTCCCAAAGACAAACTGTTTACAATGCACTAATCATTTCTCAAACATAAAGGATTAAGGATTTTCACAACACAGGTACAATCCCTATAAACTAAAAAGACATTCCAAAGATGCAGACAAGCAAGTTGTAAGTCGCAAAAACCAAAGATGGAGGAATGGATTCTAGTTCTTCCGAGCTTCTTGATGTTACTTATCCCATTCCCAATAAGCCTGACTGTTGTCTACAAATTATGCCCTTCCAGCCACTTGAGTGACTTCAGAAGGATGATGTTTCCTCAGACATCCTTTAAACACAAACACTCTAAAAGCATTTCGGGGGACATAAATCTAAGCTAGTTACCATTAATGCTGTCAAGCTAACTTCTGAATACATAAAACTCTTCCAACCATAAACACATCACTTACTGATAAGCCAAAATATATTATCCATCTGGTTCTGCAAGCTACTTTGAACTAAGCAGCTTAATAGTCAGCTTGTCTATTTGAAACAACCCATTGTTTTATAGTCTACTTTTAAGTAGTAATAAAGCAGGTCCAATGATTCTTTACAGACAGAACTGCATTGTCAAAATATAGAGCCTATTTGCAAAGCTGTTCTATATAGTGTTTTGTATTCACATTTTTTTGTAATTTATTTTTTTATTGAAGTTCATCATCAAACATTTCCATAAGATGTGTTTCAGACATTGTACCGAGATATCATATAATTATACATATCACAAATCTCCACAAAGTATTTATCTAAAGTACACACTTATAGAAAAGAGTGGAGAGAAAAAACAAGCAAAAGGGAAGAACTATGTACAAGTAGGGAGTGATCTTTTGTTTTTACAATAGATTCATTGATTTGTGAGAATAATTTCAGGCCTATGAGGCATTATTTAGTTAAACCATTTTTCCCAGTATGAATCAAATTGTTCCAAATTGGATAAAATTCTCTAACGTTTGATTGGATTTAATAGCCCATTGACATTAAAAGAAATGAATTTTACCTTGTCCTTAGCCATCTGTATGTATCTGTCAATGTACCATTGAAATTAGAATAAAACTTAATCGATCTACTCCCTGAACAAATACGAACCAAGAAACACAGATAATAACAAAAATGGCAACGAACGTGTGATTCCAAGGCTGAGGTCACTAGTAGATGACCCTGCGTTGAGCTAGAGGAAATGTCTAGCTGTGGGGGATAACCCCTCCTACTTGTGTGAGTTGAGGGCCTCCATTGCAGTATTCATAAAAGTCAGTGAACAAATCCATTACATAGAAAAGATTTCCCTGTGTACTCCTCCTATATATATATATATTTATATATATATATATATATATTCTCATTTTGGTGGGGAAAAAGGAGTAAGTGAGCGAATAAAGAATAACAACTAAGTAATATAAAATCCACATTATAATAAGTATTTCTCGAGATAGGTATATCACCATGTACTTTTGCTTTCATTTAGCTTCTCAACATTTTTAAAGTTAGCTAAACCTTATGGCTCTTCTGAAGGGGGTGAGGACCGTCTTTGGGAAACTCCTGGTCTCTTCCTGATATATTTCACTCGGCCTCCTCCCGTCCCCTGCCTTCTCGATTCTCCCACTATTTCCCAAGCGGAGCGGAACAGTTCCTCAGTCAGGCTTTCCCTCATTTTGGTGACACTGACGGGCAACCCTCTGGCCTTCATGTCTGTAGTCGCCTCTTCCACCGTCTGGTACAACTGTGTCCCGTTGTCATAAAACACTCGAAGTTTAGCAGGGTACGGAGTTTGAAATCTAATCTTATTTTGCTTTAGTACTCGCTTTACTTCAGAGTCTTTGTGTTTCTACAGGACCACGGGGGGGGGGGGGTAATCTTGGTTCAAATATATTAATTTATCATCGAAAAACACTCTCTTCTCACCCCAGGCCCTTTGTAGAATCTGCGTCTTGGTGCTGTACCGAAGGAATTTAACTATTATAGAGCGTGGTTTTCTGTCCTGGGCAGGTTTTGGAACCAGTCCTCTCGATTTCCAGCTCCATAGTTGAGGGAAGATCCAGCGCGTTCTCGACAAACTCCGTCGTAGACGAGCCCTCCGCTCCTTCGGGAACGTTGTAGATTCTGGTATTTTTCTGCCGTGATCTTCTCTCCAGATCAAGCAGTTGACGTTCTTGGTGATGTATTATTTTTATTGTCTTGCTCAGTATCCGTTCCACATTTTGAACTTCTCGATTCGAGTCTCTGCCACCGCTATTTTTTGATTAACACTGGTGAGCTCTGCCTTAATATCCTGGAGCTGCTGCTTTATTTCTTTCTAGACCTCCATTATCTCTTTCAGGATTTCAAACATATTCGCCGCTTCAACTGAACGAGGCCCGGCGGCCACCTCGCTAGCACGACACTGCGGAGCTTGCGTCCGAGAGGCGTGCATTCACATTTTTACAACTGAAGACTGACTTGCGTTTACAACCAGAAGTTAAACAAAGCAATATAGTTGAAAGTTTATTTACAACTGTTTGTGACCTTTCAAATGACAGCTGCTGTTCAGAAAGCAAGCTTAGCAAACATGAGATAGAAGCAAATATCTCATATCTTTCCTTTGGACACGACCTTTTTTTATTTTATTCATAAAAGCTGTTTAGTTTTACTTTTATGAGACCTTTACTCTCCCCTTGTTAATGACAAATATCTTTCCCTTGTATTGTTACTTAGTTAGAAATGATTATTTAGAATTCCATTGGAACATATTTAAAACTTTCTTCACTGTTCAAGTTGGACATTTTCCTGCTGTACATCTGATTTTCAGACATTTTAATTTTTATGATGGGATTTTCATTCTGTGCTGATTCAATCACTAATAAGATTCACATTTGAATTGGGTTTGTCTGCATTGTTATAGGATATATATTTTCAGAAAATCAATATAAACTAATTAAGTATTGCAGTCTTTTCCAAACAACTAAAGCATGAGGTCATTTTCTTTGTAAATGCCCATCCAGTTTGGCAGACTTTTAACTCTGAGGATCATTAGCTACTGTCAAGTTCCATTGTTGTCATAACTAAAAGAGGTCATTGGTAGCGATCAGGGCCAATTTCACAGTTTACTGCAGAGGGATGGACAGAACCAATCTGAGCTTTTCTTTCAGTCATCTAATACAGTTTAATATAATCTAATAAAGCAGAACAGGGGTTCCCAACCTTTTCTATGCCATGGACCAATACCTTTAATCAAGGGGTCAGTGAACACCAGGTTGTCATTGTCCGCGCTTTGGAGGATAAAAATTCAAAGTTCAAAATAAATTTATTATCAAAGTACATATATGTCAGCAGGATTTAAATATCTCCTTATCTGAGGAGAGCTGGGATTCAGTTCTCAAATCGGTTAACTCAACCTCTCTTTGTGCTCGCCACTGCCTTTTACAGTTTAAGATTGTTCATAGAGCCCATTTGTCTAAATCTAAACTATCACGATTCTACCCTAGTGTTAGTCCGCTCTGTGATAAATGCAAGAGGGGCGTGGCCTCTCTCATCCATATGTACTGGTTCTGTCCTAGCTTGGAGAAATTCTGGAAAGATGTCTTCACTACGTTATCGTGTATTCTGAATCAGCACCTAGAACCAAACCCCTTAATTGCTCTGTTCGGTTTTTGGGGCGAGACAGATTTATGTCTGGGTCCGACCAAATGCCGAATATTATCCTTTGCCCCTCTCCTGGCTAGACGCTTGATCCTCCTCAGATGGAGAGATGTTGCCCCGCCCACTCATGCTCAATGGCTTAACGACATCATGGCCTGTTTGGACCTCGAAAAAATTCATTATTCAGTTCTCAATTTGGATCTAAAGTTCCATAAGGTCTGGGGACCTTTTATCAAGTACTTTCATATCCTTCCTCTTGACTAGGGTTTTTTTTTCTTTTCAGTCCCTTGCTTTCAGCTCCCTTTTTTTCTGGTAGAAGGCATTATTACCCTCTGTTCCTGAGTGTATTCACAGTCTGGGAGTTTGGCTGTCCTGACTTATACTCTCTATATTGTGTTGTGGTTGGTCTGGAGTTGCTGTTGTTTTTTCTTGTGTTGTGGGGCTTGGGGAGGACACTAAGCTTACTTGTCTTTAATTCAGGTGCTTTTTTTTTGCTAAATTCTCTTCCTTTGTAGTATATTGTTATTGTATGTTTAATTTTGCACTGTTTTAATGTTCCTCATTGGGATTTGGGGTTTTTAATTTGTAAAATGTTTTGAAAAACTATTAAAATTTTTTTTTTAAAAAGTACACATATGTCACCAAATACAACCCTGAGATTTATTTTTTGCAGACACACTTGGTGAATATATAATAGAATAAAAACCATAATAGAATCAATGAAAGACTGCACCAATTTGGGCAACTAGTGTGCAAAAATTCAAACTGTGCACATACAAAAAAAGAAAGAAATAATAATCAGAATCAGGTTTAATAACACTGGCATGTATTGTGAAATTTGTTAACTTAACAGCAGCAGTTCAATGCAACACATAATACAGAAAAAAGTATGCAAGACAATTATAGCAAAAATATATATATGTATGTATATTAAATACTAAAATTAAAAATAGTGCAAAATCAGAAGCAGTAGCAGTGATCCAATCACAAACAAGAGAAAATCTGCAGATGCTGGAAATCCAAGCAACACACACTAAATGCTGGAGGAACTTATCAGGCCAGGCAGCATCTATGGAAAAGAGTACAGTCAATGTTTCAGGCTAAGAACCTAAGGCAGGACACAGTAAAAGTGAGGTAGTGTACATGGGTTCAATGTCCATTTAGGAATCGGATGGCAGGGGGAAAGAAACTGTTCATGAATCACGGAGTGTGCACCTTCAGGTTTATATACCTCCTTCCTGATGGTGCCAATGAGAAGAGGGGGTGTCCTAGTGGATGGGGGATCTTAATGATGGATGACGCCTTTCTGAGCAAACGATCTGCGTAGATGTCTTGGATACTATGGAGGCTAATAAATTAACAAGCAATAAATATCTAGAACACGAGATGAAGAATCCTCGAAAGTGAGTCGAGAGGATCATCTGACTATATACATACACCTCCACATGGGATTTTGGTTTGGAGGGAAGATCATCAGTTCGGATCATTGATTCTGTTTCTTTTGCCATTGATGTTGCTCGACCTGCTGTGTTATTATTTCGGAGATCCAGCAGGCTATTTTTTTTTTATTCACCAATTTTCCAGAATACAGCACTGCACACATTCCACCAAACACAGACCAGTTCACATAGAAAATTACTGTTGCAACAGCATATCACCGGTAGACTTGAACTAATTTACTTCCCATTTTGTGATAGTCACTGAACAATTTTCACTTGGCAAATACTTTATAAATAATTAATATGTGATATTTATATAAAAATCAATCTTGTTCTAGCATGTGCAGATGATTTATTCATTGCTGTTAATAATTATGCAGCAATGGTCTCCAGCACCACAGCTGAGAAAGGTCAGCGACAGCAGATACAAATAATATTATGTGATTGGTGATATTATGGAAATTTTTATGTTTTAGGACTTATTTGACAATTTCTTTGTTACTTTTTGCTTATAGTACTGTTTTAACTTTGGGACAGAATTTCCATAAGTGTGAGACATCTCGTGATATCCCAACTGGCCACGTTGACAAATGAGTGAACGTCTAACTATAAGAAAGTCTTATAAGAACTATAAGAAACTACACAACTACACAACCCATCTTCATCCCAATCTTATTCAGAGGCAAGAACATACAAATCTAACCTGGACTCTCCAGTGAATTACTCCGGGAACAGTGTTAGAATCAGAAAGTCATAGAACACAACAGCAAAGAAACAGGCTATTTAGCTCATCTAATTTGTGCTGAACTATTAACCTGTCTAGTCCCATTAATCTGCCCCATACCAGAGCCCTCCATACCCTTCCCATCCATGTACCTATTCAAATTTCTCTTAAATGTTGAAATCGGACCTGCGTCCACCATTTCTACTGGCAGCTCAATCCACACTTTCCGAAACCTCTAAGCGAAAAAGGTCCCCCCTCCTGTTCCCTTTAAACATTTCACCCTTCACCCTTAACCCATGACCACCAGTTCTAGTCTCACACAACCTCAGTGGAAAAATGCATGCTTGCACTTACCCCAAAAATAACCCTCATGATTTTGCAAACCTCTATCAAATCTATCATGGCCGTTATTCCATCATTGGCCATTTGATGTCTCACTTATCAGCAATAAACTGTGGCACAGAACATTGCTGGTAAGGAACAAGAGGATATTCATAATAGCAATGCTGTTGATAGGAGTTCTGAATGAGGAAGCTCTGCTTCATCTTTTAATCCCTTTTGCTTCCCCCAATGTGGGCATGCTACGTTGACACTGGAAGTATGGTGACACTTGCAGGCTGCCCTCAGCACATCCTCAGACAGTACAGGTCATTGACACAAACGAGACATTTCACTATATGATTTGATGTACATGTGACAAGTAAAGTTCAAAGGTACAATTTAATGTCAGAGAAACATATACAATATACACCCTGAAATGCTTTTTCTTCACAACCATCCATGAAAACAGAGGAGTGCCCCAAAGAATGAACAACAGATAAATGATAGACCCCAAAGTCCCGTCCTGAGCGCAAGCAGCAGTGAGCGACAATCCCCCTTCCCCCACCGTAAAAAAAAACGCATCGGCACCACCACTGTGTCACAGGTTCTCTCTCTCCCTAATAAGGAAGAAAGAGGTGTCTCCATTTTCCCAGCAAGTGGGGACACATAATGTTAAAAGTCCTCCATGTCGCTTTTTTCGAGCTCTGTACCCAAAAAACTGAGCACACAACTGCAGATGATCCGACTCCCCCGATGACACTCCGTCATGACACTGACCCTCGATCCGCCCGTCTCCAGAGCCCCGAAATCCCAGGCTTCCAAATCCAAGCCGGACTCTTAGGCTGAGCCTTTGGCGTGCCGAACAACAAAGGCCGGCTGTGAAATCCTGTGAGCGGGTCCCATTCCCAGAAAGTTAACCTGTACCTTTATCATTGACAAAGACGACAAACAACAACAGGCCCAGCATACCACTAGTCACAAGCTCCAGTTAGAGGTAACCATCTACTACCACTCTCTGGCTAGGAGTCATAGATTCACAGAACACTACAGCACAGGACCTGGGCCCTTCAGCCCACATTGACCATGCCAAAACATTAATCTGCCAAGTCCTATCAGTGTGCACCCTTCCCTTGTGAGGCCACTGAGCCAAACTCAGTGACAATGACCTTATTTCGAAGAAAGCAAGGTGAAGTCTCACCAGTAGAGGCCAGTTACAGTAATCATTAATACTTGCTGGATATGCAGACTTGCTAGATGCAGATTTACTACACCTCTGTCATATCAATTACTACAGATCTATTTAATTAGCTTCCCTTTTCTTCAGCAGGTCCACAAACTTAAGGATAATTTGATTCTTCTCCAATCTTGTCAGTTCTGCAGTGGCTTACAAGGCCAATGTAGGAACTATAGATGCCCAGAAATAGGTAGGAAGTTGCTGGAGGGACAAATGGGTGAGTAGTTTGTGAGATAATACGTTCCTTTTGCTGCTTATGTGGGGATTCAACATGCGTGGTCTTAAAGTTCTTAATACCACCCATCCTTCTATTCATGCACCACCTCCACTTTGAGTGGTGCAAGGCCAGAGGATCTTCTTCTTCAAGGAAGATTTGAGCACATCCTTCAGTCCCCCTGATAACTCCTCCCATGCCAGCCCTTAGAACAGAGGGCCTATTTCAGAAGTTTGATGTTGGGCAAGCAAATAAGTGGGGCTACCCAATGTAGTAGCCAACTGAGAGTTACTAGGGCCTTGGTGATGGTGGTATTGGTGTGGGGGAGGATGATCCTTCCAGAGAGTTTAGGGGATTTTGCAGAAGTAACATTGGTGTTATTCTTTCAGTGTCTTGAGGTACCTTCTATAGCTAGTATAAAACTCAGAAACAAAGTGAAGGCAGGAATCAGTACAGCCAGGTAGACCATGGTCTGGTCAAAGGCCTTGGTCTTCAAGTTCCTATAAGCTAGTTGGGATTGTGGAGCAGCCTTCTCAAATTCCACTGCACACATTGACTGTTAAAAACCTTGTGGTAAACTGCAATCATGAATAATGGCATAGATTATATGCATATCTTTCTTTTCTGATCATGTTTATGGATTTTTCTCAAATACTATCAAGAGGGGGCAAGGGATTAAAGGCAGCCAATGCAGAGTGCCCATGTACTTATGCCTTCTCACTAACAGAGGCACTGCCCATTGTAATGTCAGGGTGTGGTTTTGGATCAGTAGAATGGTCTTCACCGAGCTGAACAAACCTGCTGCATTTTTCATGGATGACTCCCATTTCCTCACCTTCTCATCCTCTCCCTAAATCCGTTTTCCCTATAAATCAGCTCTTTAGCCTTTTTATATTTCCTGGTCATTAGTTCTCATTAACCACCTGTGCTGAACTACAGATACCTGTCTGGACACGCCCCCTGCTGACTGCTCCTGTGGCTCCTCCCACAGACCCCTGTATAAAGGCGATTGAGGCCTGAGCCCGGCCTCTCAGTCTCCGGGATGTAGTATGGTGGTCACTCACTGTTTGTTCCTTCTTCCAGTCAATAAAAGCCGATATCTCGCCTTACGTCTCAAAGTGAGTTATTGATGGTGCATCACCACCTTCCAATATTCAGCCAGGATTTGGATGAAATCTCTTTATTTCGAATGTGTATCTCTTGGTGTTGTGATTACAGTGAACAAATTAGAATAGAAAAGTTTTGTTGGCAGGATTGTCGATCTCAGAAAAGTTCAATGACGTCTTCCCTTTTGTTATAGTGTAAATTTCTATTATTAGGATAGTTGCAGATAAAATTCATAGCAATCTGAAATAATGACAAAACAATCTAATGACCTTGAATTAGTAAAGTCATAAAAAGGGCCACTCGACCAATTGTATACATGCCATCTCTCTACCACAACTCTCTGGTTGCATCCTTGTCCCCTCCACTATCACCCTCCAAATTTTCAACTGATACAAAAATGTAACCTAAGACTTGAAATACAATTCTTTCCCTCAGAGATCAGATTTTAATAATTTATTGAAAGGTTTTCTCTGGCAACTACATAACTGTAATACAAGAGCTATTTCACTACATTCTCTTGTGACTTGCATTATGAATGCTAAGAAGTTATACTTGCATTTATATCATGTCCTAATGTAGAAGAACAAGTCAGAAGCCATCATGCTGATTGGTACAGCCAGTTTAGCTGACTTCTGCCAAGCAACAGTAAATATTTTGTTGCACACAGCATAATATATGGATAGAAAAAAATAAACTTTAGTTTGGCAGTAATTATATTTATTTTTTGATTGTGAAGAGGGATTCAGCAAGATAAAATAGGGTAAGAGCAAGCTCATGAATACTTAAATAGGTACAGAAAGTTGAATAATTATAACTTACTGTAATCTTTGCAATTCTCTACCAGCTCAGCTTTGAGGCACAGCATGTGTATGGCAAGCTAAAACTGCAGCCATTTTGCTGTAGTCGCAAACCATCAGGAGCAATGGGATAAATTCACAGCTAATTAGAAGTACTGGCACAGCAGAAATGTTGATTAGCTCATGACGCTGCAAATTGAGACATACCAAAAGGCAAGGTGGACTTCGACTTAGATATGAAGTATTACATAGGAGCCCAAGTGTGAACTGCATGCCCATTGTTTCTAGTAATAGAGTTAATCTTTCAGTCTGCTGAATTAAGCTAAGTTAGAGTATTGCCTGCCATTTCACTGTTATAATTTCATAAAGTAAAGCTGTCGATGGAGAGGATTCCTCATTCCAAACTATTTCATTTAACACCCATTAATAAAGGCACGCACTCCTTTCTGATTTCTCTCTTCCCTCTTGTTCGTTCTTCAGTTCTCAAGCAGCAGTGCCTTTCCTTGCTTTCCAAAATAAATTAACATCTATTTCCAATTTTCCTAAAATGGTGAAAACATAACATTTCAATATCATATTGAAAAATATCCTCACTGTTGTCATGTGGACGAAGTCACCGAAGAGTAATGTGTACTGGTAGCTTTGAAGAATTCTCTTTATTCGACAAAATGAGACAGAGCAGGCATCATATTGAGATCCTTTTCAGAGGAAAATGGCCTGCCTGACCCAACAATACACTACATGACAAGATCAGAGGACAATTCCATACCTACAATAATTGCTTTGAACTACACATCTCCCTCTTCGCACCCACATGACAGACACCTAACTGACACCCAGATAACAAATTTAATCACCATTGTCTGATATTGCAGTTAACAGCGGTGTCTCTCAATTAATGGTGGTTCACGGTCTTAGGAACCCACTGTTCAGAGCTGCATTTTAGATTTAATCCACAGTTTATATTCAAATCTGAAGACTGGCAGCTGAAGACAGTTGCTGAAGTTATTTGCTATATGAATTAACCCCCTAAAATGCTCTAACACTCACATTTTGTTATTATTGCAATACAAAAGAATACCATTAAGTCCATCAAATATACAGTGTGTTGACTCCCAACAGATCGGTGCCATATGTCCTATTACTTACTTCCTGAAACCCCGCAAATTATTTTCTCCCATATGGCCATCAGCTTCCCTTTTATCCTTTGTCACTTAACTACCTTATAAATAATTTACAAAAAACAATTAACTATCAATGTGCCTTTGAATGTGGGAGGAAACTGGAACGCGGAAATGCCACGCAAGAGCAAGACCAAGAGCTGCAGCTGTAAATTTGTAATTTTACTGCACGCCGTGAGATTATTTCAAACTGAATTTGTCTGAATACTCGTTCTCTTACCTTGAATCACAGCATCTAAACAAATTATCTATGCTGGAATTACAAGCTATAACATCATTCAGACTGATTGTGGAAAATCTAGTCTCTATCTTCCAATCCTCCTATGGTTGTAAATTTATGCACCTGGAAGCTCATACATTCTTTTGCTTCATGAATCATGTGTCAATATTTTAAAGAATGAAAACTACACAGGTAGTGCAGTTTATAAAATACAGTCCAACCATCTTTGCATATGTGCAGACATCTTTACTTTCAACTGGTCAGCAACTGCCAGCAGGCTGGATGGAGAACGATGTGTCTCCCAGTGGAGGTAAATTGTAGGGGACTCACATCCCTTTCCTTAGCCAGAGCCTTCAGCAATTTGGGTGTCGAGGGAGAGAGGAAGAGGAGCGCCATCTGCAGTACCACCGATGCGGCAGAGAGGGCCTCGAGGTGGCTGTGGCTCAAAAGCGGGGAGCCATGGAGCCATAAGTAGCTAGCCATCTGGACACAAGCTGTGGTCTGATCAGCCCCAGCTGGGTCACCTTGAGGAGGATATATGATGTTGAAAGACCCGAAACACCCGATGATTGCAGGAACATCACTGAAGATGTGTCCAGAGACATCAGTAGATGTATGTACACAGTATCTTAGCTACAGTTGGTAACCCATGTAGTCATAGTTGTTGTTGCTTAATTTTTACTGATTTTCTCACTCGGACATTTTGGGTCTTGTATCTTGCCATGTTCTTAAAACCTTCCAGTGTATTGAGAGCCGCTTTCAGATTCAGGTAGATTTTCAATAACGTAATCTGGCGTGATTCAAGGAAGCTGTTTGGTAATGGCATTCAGATGTTGAGTCACTTTATCAACCAACAGCAACTTTGAGGAAGCTTGTCTCAAGAACCGTTAATGATGACCAACAAAAGGAATGTGGTGTACAGAATCACCCATGGAGCGTGCAAAAAGAACTAACATATACTGGTGGTACAGAGACATGATTCACGGTCGCTGATCTCGGTACATGAAGACTGAGGAGGACACCACTTTAACTGGGTCCACTTTAGCAGAGGTTTTGGTGCAGGACAACATGAGGCAGGTACGAGAATCTTCAGAAGTGTGGTTCTGTTCTGATAACTCTGTAAATAAACATCAAAATTAACATCATCTACGAACTCCTAAAAGACAAAGAAACGCGAGCCAATGGAATTCAAAGGTCAGCTGAAGGGGTAGCCAATCAGGATCGAGGCAAGCGAACGGAGGGCTATATAAATACAAGGCACCCTAGAGAGAAACACCAACAACTGCGCATTGAGTATATCACCTTGACTGGTAATGAAACATCTGCAAACTAATTGCCAAGCTCAGCGAACACCGTAATATCGAAGCTTATGTCCTGTAACAATCCAATCTTTGAAAGTTATACACTATGAGATCAAAGTTATATTTTATGGGATGAAAGACGTAATGTAACAGACGTATAGCATAATAGTTAATTACAGAAAAATATCTTTTATACTCTCTGTCAGAGCCATTTTCTGTCTGTTTTTTTTGTGGCATGTTTTTTATGGTAATATGCCACAAGTTGGGGCGTGGTATGTTGTTTTCTCAGTTTAGTTTAGACTAATTGAGAGGAGGTAAACCACAGGGTAATATATTTTTGTTTACCACTAATTTAGTTTCTACCACTTACTAAGCTAGTTCAAATGTTTAGTTACATTAATAGGAATGTTAATTTTTTGCCAGGGCCTCAGTGACCACTTTTTTTTCCAAGTGGTTGTCTTGGAGGAAAGATTCTGTGAGTGGTCCCCCACATCCTTCTCAAAAGGCAAATGTTTTTTTTTACGAGGCTGAGTTACGAGCTCGACACTCAACCCGGTACAGATGGGAGTGGCCTGACTGGGCTTGAACTCGGAAACCTTCACTCCGGAGTCCGGTGCTGATGTCACTGTGCCACCAGCCAGCCCTAGGAATGCTATTCGACTGCTTAAATACCTACAGAACACTAATTCTGATATGGCTTAAATATGCTAACTAGATCACTAATTGGAATGGTTAAAATCACTATTAGTCTGCTAATTAGAACACTATATTAATAATTTAGTTTTATTAATTTTTCATTGCTACAAGATAATTTGTCTTTGCTAGTTTCTTAATAAAGGATCAAATGTACCTTTTTCGACTTTGGAACTTCATTACTTGGAAGCGCATCATACTATGTCAATCACCTGGCTTAGTCTCTCAACAGTTTTGGCTTGTTCGAAAGTAACCTCTGCATATTGCCAACAAAAAAAAAGCATTTATACTAAATTAACACCAGTATTCTGCAAAGGAATGCCTTGGACCCGTTGGCGAAATTGGAATCGCAACACCGAGAACAACGCACCGGAAAACCAAGCAGCTTGTGGTTGGATTATCTGCGACATTCTGTTGATTCAAGCTGTGTGTTTGTGGTTTGCACACAGGTTTGAATGGTCAGTTCTGTCCATCCGTTGGGGACCACTGCTCAATCATGTGGTGTTTGCCTAAGGGTCAGTTGCTTTGTTTTACTGAAGCGGTGAAATTTTCAGGTTGCCAACATTTGAATTGAAGACTGTTTGTCTGGTCTGGTTTAACCACTGTGGATGTGTGGGCAGTTTGTTTGATGACTACGATTATTGAATTGAATATCGCTGTTGTTTTGTGGGAACAAAGGGTTAATTGTGAATTGCACAATTAAAGGAAGTATGGAATTGATGCCAATGACCCTGCACTTGGGGCTTGCAAGAGAGAAATTAAAGCTGAAACTAAGGAAAATCTAAAGTCTTCAAAAGAAGTATGAAACAAATGCGAACAAAATTAAAGGTTTAATAACATTAATTGATGATCTTATTAAAACTAAAGAAAATGCTTTACAAGTGCAATCTCTTCGTGAGGAATTGATGCATCTCTGAAGTTGTTGTTAAGCAGCATCACATGCTAACCTCATTACTTCGCAAGCTCAAACAGGAAAGAAAAAATAGATGTTTTTGAAGCACTGATGGCTATAGTAGTGCATTCAGAGGGCATGTGAATCAATGGTTAAACCAAACTTGTTTCATTGAGGTTCATATTGCTGCAACAAGTGAATATAATACAATGTTTCCCACATTCCAAGGTATGTTTTGACTATGTATATAGCAGAGAACACACAAAATGATGTGAAACTGATTGACAGTGTTTCTTCTGTCAGTATTCAAAGTTCTGTTGCAGGAAGAAAACCTTCATATCTAATATCTCCTTGGCATGCATTAGGAAGAGACAACTTAAGTTGGAGGTAGAAATTGCTGCACATATGGCTAAGGAATGTACTAAGGTCTTAGTGTAACTAGTGTTAAAAGTGTTTCAGCAGGACAGTCCTGTGGTGCGAATTCTTATATTAAAAAGGCACAAAGAGGTTACCAGGACCTTGGCTTTGAACTTGTATGAGCTTTGGCGATGGCAGTTCAAGGCAGACTTCCTTGAAGGCAGTCAGGATGAACAACCTGCCTCGACAAGAGAAGATGACAAGTTCATGGAGCTGGTTACAAATTCTGCAAAACTGATGGATGGTCACAACCAGATTAGTTTACATTCGAGAAAGAAAGAGGTGAACATGTCAACTAATAGTAAGATTACTGTACAGCGTACTCTACATCTAAGGAAGAGGTCTAAGAAGGATTTCACACTGATTGCACAGTTTTCATGAAGGACGTCATCTCCAGAAGTTATGCCGGAAGAGTGCCAGCAGGGGATCTGGAATGCAGTTTTGGGAAAGTTTGGTATATTCCATATCATGGTGTTTATCACCCCAGAAAAGGGAAACTTTGTGTTGTGTTTGACTGTGGAGCAACTTTTCAGGCAATATTACTTAATGCTCTGATTTTACAGGGGCTAGATCTTACTAGCTCACTGATTGGAGCAAACACCAGATTTAGAAAGGAAACAGTGGTGATCATGGTGATCAAGGGAGATATTGAAACAGTGTTTCATCAGTTTAAAGTACCAGTGGAAGATGTTACAATGGTCTGATGTTACGATCTTCTGCATCGCTTCTCCGAGCCCCCCGAGTGGAGGACCGACAGGGAGACGCAGAACAGCTGAGGTTTCTCTGGTGGTTTGATGGTGACCTCAGCCAAGATATGGTGGACTTCAGAATGGTGGTACATCTCTTTGGAGCCACTTCCTCACCGAGCTGTGCCAATTCCACTCGTAGGAAATGCACAGAAGTCAAGGAAGAGCAGTTCGACTGTGAGACGGTAAATGAGTTTTGCATTGCTTCTATGTAGATTACTGTCTTGTGCCTTTGTAATCTGAGAAAGAAGTGGTGTCTCGCTAACACGACCTTGCGTCCACTTAAGCAAGAGGTAGCTTTCGACTCACATAGTGGATAAGCAACAGACATAGTGTACTAGCTGTGATGCTAGAACAGCAAGGAGCAAAGGACTTGAAGGATTTGGATTTGGATCAAGACATACCTTCAATGAAGACAGTACTACACGTGCAATGGTACATTCAGTCTGATACTTTCAAGTTTAAGATCACAATCCAAGATAGACCACTCACTAGAAGGGGGATCCTCTCCACATTTAGTTTCATCTCTGATCCTTCAGGAACCTCAAGTCTGGTGGTGCTATCTGCTAAGAATATCCTACAAGATCTATGTAAGGAAAGGCTTGGCTGGGATGACACTGTACCAACATCAGTTGCTCATTAATGTACAAGGGGGCCAGAAGAACTCTCTCAGTTGGAAGACTTCAAGGTTGTTAGATGTTTGAAACTCCTAGATTTTGGAGATGACACTGCTGCACAGATACACCACTTTACAGAAGCAAGCAAAGATGGCTATGGAGCAATGGCCTACCTATTGTTGCTCAAGGCACTCTCCACTGCACAGTGTGTTTATCATGGGAAAATCTAAGGCAACTTCTTTGAAGTCAGTTTCTATCCGTCGTATGGAATTCACTGCTGCTATGGTGGCAAGCTATATGGACACATTGTGGAGGAAGGAGTTGCACATGCAGTGTAAGGACTCAGCGTTTGGGATTGATTGTACTTCTGTGCTGAAGCATACCAAGAATGAAACTTTCAGGTTCCAAACCTTTGTGGCAAACAGTTTCAGAAATTCTTAAGATCTCACAAGCATCTTCTTCGTTTTAGATTCCTTTGTTATGCACTTCGATGCTTTATAGCAAGATGAGGACAAGTTCATGAACTGTGCCCTGGTAAAGCGAGAGACTTTGTTAGAACTAAGCATGAACTGCAAGAAGCCATTGAGAAGGGGAATCATTCGCGGATCAGAGATGTCCTTCTTAAGAAAGGAATTAAGGGAATTTTTAAAACCCCAGCTGGTTCACTTCATAGAGGAGCATGGGAGAGATTGATCAGGTCTGTGTGAAAGGTCCTCAATTCTAACATAAAGGTACAGAAGCTTGATTCAGAGGGTTTCCACACAATCCTTTATGAAGTAGAGGTTATTATCAATCCTCATCTAATTACTAAGGCATCCTCCGATCCCAATGATTTGGAAGCACCAATACCCAACTATCTGTTGCTTCTGAAGACAGCACCATCCTTACTACCATGAGAGTTCCAAAACAAAGACAGTTATGCTCATCATAGGTGGAAACAATCCAATGCATGTCAGACTTGTTTTGGAAATAGTGGGTCAAGGAATAATTACTATATTTACAGGAACATCAGAAATGGTCAGGTATAAAACACAATTCCCCCCAGGAGACATTGTGCTTATAGTTCAAATGGTTCAATTTAATATCAGAGAATGTATACAGTATACAACCTGAAATTCTGACTCTTCACAGAAACATCCACAAAACAAAAATCCCCAAAGAATGGAAGATAGTAACATCAGAAACCCACAGCCCCCCTCACCCCTCCCACCCACAAACAGCAGCAGAAGCATTGACTCTACCCCCTTCCCCTTTCCCCACTTGCACCAGCAGAAACATTGACCCCACCCACCCCTGCTCACCATCAAGCAACAGCAAAAGCCCCCAAAGAGACCTTGATCTAGAGCCCATAACCTAGCACTTTGGTGTCTCAGACAAGCTCTCTCTTACCAGAGAAGGAGAGTAAGATGGCTCCTGCAACAATGAGGGTGGAGACCAGCAGCTTGCTGTTTCAATGTTACAATCTGCTACATCATTTCTCCGAGCCCCCCAAGTTGAGGACCGACAGGATCTCACAAGAGAGCGAGAGAGAACGGGAAAGAAAATAAACAAGAACAGAGGCCTTCTTCTGACAACAGCACATACCACCTCCTATCCCGATGTTTCAGTCTCTAATGGCGCTTCAGTCAGCAAAATTGGTGAGGAATTGGGTCATCTATGAGGCTGCTCCCCAAAGGTGCACATCTTCCAGACTGCTCCTGGAGATGTAGAAATGGCAGGCCGCACACCCGGGTCTGAAAGCCCACTGCTTATGGAGAACTGTAGGTTGAGCTGTAGTAGTAGATCACGGACTATGACGGAACCGCTGCCACCTTGAAAAGAAAAGAAAGGCATAAGAAAAAGAAGCTGTTTTGAAGACGAACTGGAAGAATTGCCTGGATCTACAAAAACCTCTGGCGCCATTTCTCCTAGCTCTTCCCGCCTGCATTGTTAACGACACAGTGCCTCGAAACTCATGGATTGTGGGAAGAATCATTCAAGTATTTTCAGACAGTAGAGGATGTGTGTGGCAGGTGCACATCAAGACAAAGATCAGCTGTATGGGCAGGCCTATAACCAAGAACTGTCTTCTGCAGGAGACAGAGGTTTTGAGGAGCTACAGCTCTAGAAATTTCATGACTTCGACTTGTCTTACTGACTTCACAGAGTGGTAGTAAAGTTCACTCTGTACCGGGTTAAGTGCTGGTAACCTCTGGCCTAGATGATTGTTACATGACTTGACTGGCAGAAGAAAGAAAAGAAAGGACAGTTGTATAAATGTTAAGATGTTTGTCCTTGAAGAAGTACATAGTTGTAAATATTATGGTTTAATGATTAAGGGGCTGGAATGTAGGAACCATACATCTATTTTCTGTTTGTACTGTACTTTGTGGCACATTTATTATGTTATTCTGTCATGTGGGTTGGGGCGTGGTAGAAGCAAATGAGTATAGTTACGTATTCTTGTTTTCTTTGTTAGTTTAGCTTAGTCTCGTTGAGAGGGGCTAAGCCATGGGGTGATATTTTTGGTTGACTGCTAATTTAGTTCGACCACTTACTATGCCAAGTAGAATGCTTAATTACGTTAATTGGAATGTTATTACACTGCTTAAATATGTATTGAACACCAATTCTGATATTACTTAAATACACTAACTAGATCGCTAATTGAAATGCTTAATATTGCTATTAGACAGCTAATTGGACCGCTATATTGCTACTTTAGTTTCGTTAGTTTTTCACCACAAGATCGTTCATCTTTTCTAGCTTCATAATAAAGGATGACACATACCTTTTTCAACTTTGGAATTTTGCTATTTGGAAGTGCATCATAGAGTGTCGATCTCCTGGTCTAGTTTCTCAATGGTTTTGGTTTGTCTTTAATTAACCACTACATTCTCATCAATGTATTAAATGCTAAAACAATCATTTCCTTGGTGGGTTTGGTTAGCATTACTAACGGCATCATGTTGCACAGCACTTGATTCATTGTTCAGCATCCTGGCTTGAATTTAATACCTTTCTTCCTCTGTCTAAGCTCACGATATAATGGAAGCTTGTGAAAAGAAGAAAGAAACACAGGTATAACATTTGTAATCAAACTCAAGATTAAGAAGGTAGTGATCTTTAAAGATAGTGTTTAAAATATAATTAGCAATGTTGTCTGATCCTCCATTTTTTAAAGAATCTTTCCCCGTGCCTTGCTGTTCTGGTGGATCCAATTGTTAACCCACCTTTGAAACCCTACATCCAGGAGTAACTTGTAGCCCTGTTTGTTTGGATTTGGAGTGATCACCTACACAAAACCAGACACATCAAAAAATGTACAAGTAACTCCTGAAGACACTGTTGTAGTTTAGGAAACATGGTTTTCTGTTGTGAATATATTCACAAATTGTGAATTCCATGGCCTTTGAGCTGTTTTGAATGTATAGTGATTTCTATATCATAATACCATAAGACTTGCAAGCAGAATTAGGCTATGTGGCCCATCTTGTCTGCTCTGCCATTCAATCATGCCTGATTTATCATCCCTCTGAAAACCCATTCTCCTGCCTTCTCCCTGTAACCTTTGACACGCTTACCAATCAAGAATCTATCACCCTTTGAATATACCCAATGACTTGGTCTTTACAGCTGTTCCACAGATTCACCACCCCCCCGGCTAAGGTGAAGCTATTGGGTAAATGTTGATGTGACAAAGCTTTCCTACATTCTGTTCTTTACATGAATAAACTTTGATGTAAATGGAAATTCCTGTTTAACTGACTTGGGTTCTGATAGCTGATGCCTACAGGATGCTTTTGATCTAAGCACTTGAATGAAATCTTTGCTCAACACTCAACAATTCAACACTCATCAGCAGAATGTGTATCTCATGTATTTCGAAGAATACATTTCAATTTATCATGTTGCTCTGAGCTGTGTATAAATTGTCTGCCGTGTACTCTAAATTACAATAATAAATACACAACAATGAAGTATCTTGTTGACTGTAAAGCTGTTCGTGACATTCTGAACAGGTGACATTTGTTTAGGAAATTCAAATATTCCTTTCATTACACTGGAGCTTTTGGGTCCAAGTTGAGCCAACCCAAAGGTTTTTTTTCCCCAACACAATACTCCTACAGTACAATTATTAATTAGAGCAAAGTATCTTTTATCCTCTCCTTTGGTTTCCCACAAAATTAATTTTGGGTAGCTTACAACCCATTGATATGAACTGGTTAGCTTACAGTTCAATGGTATGAACATGGAATTTTCCAATTAGGGGTAACCCACATCTGCATTCTTCTCCCATACACACGCACCTATCCATTTTTAGTCTTTTTTAGTTGCCTTCTATTGATTTTTGAAAGCTTCCCAATCCTCTAACTTCCCATTAATTTTTGTTCTATTATATGCCCTCTCTTTACTCACTAAAGATTACCGCATTCTCAAAATTGTTGCAACAGGTTAACTAAAAGCCACTCATTCAGGAAAAATGCGGTCCTTAATTATCATTGTTCCTTTAAACCGGTTCCTCTTAAACAATGACTAATATTTGTACCCAAAGTCAGTAACAAACTACCTTCACATTATGAGTCATTAAGCATTGAATAATTAGCGAAGGAGGGAAAAATAGAGAGCCAATAAATATTATGATTCCTCACACATCTTCCCATGTTTGGCTACTGAGCAGTTATATCGACGTATTAGAATGATAGTGTTAAACAGCCGAGAAACTGGCTCTTTGAGTCATCATGTCCATGCTGGTCATTTGGTATCTCTCTACAGTAAATGAAACCCATTCTCCAGCACTCAGTCCACTGCCTCCTATGCTTTCCAAGTTTCATCTAAACACTTCTTTGATTGTTGTGAGAACACTTGCCTTCTCCATCCCCTCAAGCAGTGGGTTCTAGATTTCAACCACTCCCTGAGCGAAAATATTCTTCTTGGAATTCCTTCTAGGTCCCCACCTCTTATCCTAAATATATGCCCTTTGCTAAAAGACATCTCTGCTAAAGGTACAAGTTTCTCAATATATAACTTACAGTATGTCCCTTATCCTCATAATTTTGTGTGCACAAATAATTACTCCCTCAGATGCCTCCACTCCAAAGGAAAGCTCAGCTTATCCCTCATTCCTCATTGATGATATGTCCCATCCCAGGCAACAATCCGGAAAATATCCTCTGCACCTGTCCAATGAAATCTTATCCTTCCAATACTGTGGCAACCAGAACTGCACACTCTGGAGCAGGGGAGGCCGATCTTTTTTTGCCATGGATCCATACCATTAAGCAAGGAGTCTGTGGACCCACAGCTCCAGAGAGTTATTTTCATTTGAACAAAGGATATGGGGGCGGGGTGGTATTTAAAAAGGGACATTATAAGCAAAGTGCTGGAGGAATTCAACATGCCAGGCAGCATCTGTAGAAAAGAGTACAGTTGATGTTTTGGGCTGAGATCTTTCATCAGGAACGTCGACTGTACACTTTTCCATAGATACTGCCTGGCCTGCTGAGTTCCTCCAGCATCTTGTGTGTGATGCTTGGATTTCCAGTAACTGCAGATTTTCTCTTGTCTGTGTTACAAAATTATGAGCAGGCTGACAGGATGAACAATGAAGACCTATTTCCCAGAGTCGAGAGATTAGTAACCAGGGGAAAAACAATTAAGATAATTGGTAGAAGATTAGAAAGCAAGAAATTATTTTCACTAATTGTCTAGAGTTACTAACTGAAAAGGTGCTCATTACTTTTAAGTGGTACATGAATAAGGATATAAACGACCATAAACTATTAGACTACAGACCAAGGGCTTGGCTGTTTTGCTCAGCCTAAAAACAATGATCTGCATTGCTACTGTTTGTACTATGTTTCAATGATTGTAACAGAAAGTTCATGCAACTAAAGAATGAAAGCACTTACAATATCCCATTATCTCTTATAAGCTTGAGATAGCCTAAGACATTTCAAAACTTGAAATATAGAAACTGTCATAATACAAAAATCACAGCACATTAAAGAATAAACTATATTCACATTGATCTATTGAGTGATCGTGAGCAGTATGTCATTTCTACTTTAAATTAAATCTTTTGAATAACTTACTCTGTGTAAATATTTCAAATCAATACTCTAGCTAAGTGTAGAAAAGAATTATTGCATTGATCCATTTTTGATTCGGAACTATTTTGCTCCAGATTATGCAATGAACAGCAATGAACTTTGAGCAAACTTAGTGCATGATGTGGATTCTTACAGAGAAATGCTGGCATAGCAAATAACATGCCAAAAAACAGAAACTGAAATTAATTTCTTTTTAAGACATCAATAAATTGTTTTACTGTAGAGCAATCTCCAACTGCATCACACTGTTTTCTTTAGTTGTATGAAGTCTCTACAATGCTCACCTACAGTCAGCATCTACAGGCCCTGGAACAATAACAACTATGAAATATTTTGAGGATTAACTGGAAGGACAGACACACTAAGACCAGCGTAGTAGAGGAGATGAACAGGAACAGCATCTCCACTATGATAAAGCAACACAAGTCAGATGGATAGGCCATGTCATCCAGATTCTTAACTCAAATCTCCTCAAACAGATCCTTTACTCCAGCTGAAGGAAGGTCAGCGAGCCCCTGGTTGGCAAAGGAAATGCTTCAAAGATAACATCAAAATCTGCCTGAAGACGTTCAGCATCACATTTAAAAACTGGGAAGACATTGCACTCAATAGGTACACCTGGAGGAAATCTGTTGAAGACAGAGCCACTCTATATGACAGTGACCTCCACCACACTGTCGAGAACAAGTGGCAGCTGTGAAAGGAGAGACTGAAGAATCAAAAGACCCGACCACTAACCACAGCCACCACCTAATCTTGCCCACCCTGCACCAGAATACGTGGGTCCCAGATCAGTCTCTACAGCCAGCTGAGGACCCACCAACAGACAATTCCTCAGGAGAACATCATCCTCAGTTGAAGTGACTGCATCATTATAATGTCCCCGAGGCCCCCGACAGAAAGAAAAATACATCCCATGTACAAATTCTTTTAAACATTATTCAGTTTAAGTGGGATGAGACAGGCTAAATGCACAACTTTACTAAACTTTTCAAATCTTTTGTTAGAGTTGAATTCTTTTGTCAAGTTGTGAATCCATACGTGCTTAAGCTCTCTCAATTGCTTTGCAGTTGTTTGAAGCCCAAAACTGCAAACATTCACTAACTTTATAAATCGCTTGTTTTAAGTTGTAAGAATAATAGTTCAAACAGAACTTCAACTTGCTCTCATTTTGATGATCATTTTCATTCTAATATTTTCCACCATTTATTCTTCCTGGACTTGAGCTGCTTACCTGTTCTGTAAGTTTGGTTTGTACTCAAGTCAGTGGGTAAAAGTGGTCAAAAATGCCCAGATCACTTTTAAAATTTCTTTGAAACAAAGCAAATGCTACAAGTAAAATAATGTAAACTCAAATACTACACGAGGTATTACAAGGAACTATCAAGTCATCTATATGATGTAAGATTCTACAATGCACAAATATTCCACGGTACATCTGTGGAAGTTTGCGAGTGTTTTAGGTAACAAACTAAATCTCCTCAAACTCCTAATGAAATCTAGCCGCTGTCTTACCTTCTTAATAGCCGCATCAATATGTTGGGACCAGATTAATGTTTTTAATGAGAATAATCATGGAAAGTATGGAGTAAGTTCTAAAATGCCAAGCAGCTCCACAAGTCTCCTCAGCTTCTCAATACAATCATGGCTGAGCCTGTAGGTCATGCAAGCCCCTTTCCCTGTTCGACAACCAAATCCTGACTTCCCAAATGATCCAAGATCTCCCATTCTGCTTCCTTGAATGTACTCACTGATTGAGCGTTATTAGGTGGGCGCCATGGTATAGCTCCGAGCGTCAGAGTTTGGAGTTCGATCCCGGCGTCCTCCGTGTGTACATTCTCCCCATGGAATGCTCGGGTTTCCTCCCACAGTCCGAAGAAGTACCAATTATTTACTGAGCTACAGCCTGGATCAGGGCCTTCCGGCCCTTTAATCCCTGTCATCCCAGTTTAACCTTAGCCCAATCACTGGACAATTTACAATGACCAATTAGCCTATCAACTGGTCTCAGGACTGTGGGAGGAAACCCACATGGCCACGGTGAGAATGTACAAACTCCTTACAGACAGCAGCGTAACTGGTTATTGTAAATTGTCTCGTGATTAGGTGAGGGAGCAAGGGCTAAATGGTGCAGCTGGAAGGGCTGTATCTTTAGATAAATAAGTAAATAAATTCTTTGCTCTGTAGAGAATTACAACTTTTACTAATCTCTCTATTCAGATATTAATCTCAATAGCTGATCCTTCATTCTGAGACCATGAGCCCTGGTCCTAAGAAATCATAATTTTAAAAAATGAAAGAAGCAGGCCTCATCATCTGGTCTCTTAGGTAGGCCTAAAAAATGAGCCCTCACATGTAAAAGGCACCTCATAAAGATTTTAACATGCACACGTTAACTACTCAAAAGCAGAATTAAATGAGAATTCTGTCAAAGTTATCAAGTCAAGATTATCCGCAAAGTGAGATAACAGCTAACCAAAAGAAGATAACTAAATTATTAGGGAACAATTCTTCCTTTAGAAGATTTAATTCTGTACCGTTAAAGCAGAATCATGTATTAAATTCTTATTTCCAAGCGACCGAATTTAACAGCAAAAGCGGACTTCAGCAAACAATTCCACCGAAGTCCTGGGTTGCCCGGCGCATGCGCAGTGAAGCCCCCCGCCGCACGGACCGGGCAGAGCGCGCTACCCTATTCGTCAGCGCGCCTGTCAATCAAGCGCGTACGAGCAGAGGGAAAAGGGTCAAGCGACCGGCGCAGGGCGCTTGGTGCGAGTAAGTGCTGTGCCGTGGGGTGGCTGCAAATCCGGCGTTCCTGGGACTATGTTTTTCATTCCGAATCTAGTTTTTTCCTTCCTGAAACGAAGCGAGATAAGGCGATATCGTGAGGGAGGACGAAAAGTTTAGTTTTAGCGATGGAAGATGTGCCGGGGTGGCTCTCTTTCGAGAAATGGGTGTCCTGCCGGCTTGGTGCAATTGTAGTTTGCCTGGATGGCTGCCGAGAAGGGCAAGCCTTTATTTCTGCGATCGTGGCCCCATTTCACTCTGACATCGGGCAGCTCTTTTTGTGCAGTTGCATTTTGAGGTTTCTTCCCCGTTTCCTTTCTCGCCCTTCACCTTGTGCTTCTGTCTCTTAGCTCCGACGCGGCTGACGATGTGGAGATTAGCAACATGCACGGTTCTGCTCTTCGTGCAGCGTCTGGTGGCCAGGATGCCCTGGACGCTGGTAGCAGTCACCACCTGCGCGTTTTACCTTGCATCGGGAGGTCACAAATTCGTGGAAGTCTTCTTGAAGACCATACGCCGAGACGTACGGTAAGTAACGCAGGATTTCACATTCATCCAGCTTCCCTCCCAGCTACTGCCACCCCGCTTTCTTTGTGTAGCCGCGATCCGATTGTAGCTGTCCTTGGCGAAGCGAAGGAGACCGTTCTAGTTCGCCCTTCGCTTGAACTGCTTGTTTAATGGGTTTATGCTGAGAGGCAGCTTAACTCTTACTGTTACAATGCGGTCATATTACCTCGGGTGCCAAAGACCTATTATAATGTACCAGCGACGAATGAATCAGGAAGTAAGCGGCCTGGCGAGAGACTACTGATTAACAAAAAAAAGGGGTTAGTTGGCTTAAAAAAAAGTTCAAGGCAAATTTATTGGCAAAGTACATATGTGTCACCATATAAAACCTTGAGATCAATTTTGTTGCGGACACTCAAAATAAATATAGAGAAACACAGTAGACTCAATGAAAGCTTGCACACCAAGGTAAAAGATATGGAATTGTGCAAATACAAAGGACAAACAAAATAATAATAATGAATAACTAAATAAAAATATTGAGACCATGGTTTGTAGAGTCCTTGAAAGTGAGCCCATTGGTTTGGGAATCCCTTCAGTGTTCAGGTTATCCAGTCTGGTTCGGGAGTTTTATGGGTGAGGGGTAATAACTGTTCCTGAACCTGGTGGTGTAGGACCCAAGGCTCCTGTACCTCCTTTCTGATGGCAGCAGCAAGAAGAGAGTGTGGCCTGGGTGGTCGGGGTCCCTGATGGATGCTGCTTTCCTGCTGTAGTGCTTTGTGTAGATGTGCTCAGTGGTGAGGAGAGTTTTACCTGTGATGGACATTACTTATCTGAATCCCAAAGACAATATTTCATTACCTTTATTCTGCCCTTCAGTATTTTGCTCGCTGTTCGTTGTTGAATTAAGCAAGGGAGAGAGGTGTGTGTTACTCTTAACTATCCAGTGACCAAGTGAAATGCAATTATTCAAAGAAAAGTTTTCATTTATACCAGCCCTTCAGCAACCTCACATAAACCACAAGACCTTAAGACAAAGGAGCAGGTCGGCCATTCGGCCCATCGAGTCTGCTCCGCCATTTCATCATGAGCTGATCCAATCTCCCCTTTAGTCCCGTTCCCCAGCCTTCTCGCCATAACCTTTGATGCCCTGACTACATAGATACCTCTCAAACTCTGCCTTAAATACACCCAATGACTTGGCCTCCACTGCCGCCCGTTGCAACAAATTCCATAGATTCACCACCCTCTGGCTAAAAAATTTTTTCGCATCTCTGTTCTGAATGGGCGCCCTTCAATCCTCAAGCCATGACCTGTCGTACTAGACTCCCCCACCATGGGAAACAACTTTGCCACATCCACTCTGTCCATGCCCTTCAGCATTCAAAATGTTTCTATGAGGTGCCCCCTCATTCTTCTAAACTCCAAGAAGTACAGTCCGAGAGCGGTCAAACGTTCCTCATATGTTAACCCTCTCATTCCCGGAATCACTCTAGTGAATCTTCTCTGAACCAATGTAAGCACATCCTTTCTTAAACAAGGAGTCCAAAACTGCACACAGTATTCCAAGTGAGGTCTTACCAGTGCCTTATAGAGCCTCAACATCACACCCCTGCTCCTATACATAGATCCAGTGTATTTCAGAGTCAAGAAGTATTTTAAAAGTTTTCACTGTTACAGAATTCCCAAGGGGTAGCAAAGTGATAGGAACTGGATAAGTTGGTGGGGATTGGCTTGGGTGAAAGTTTGATTCCTTGCTCTCAGAAGAGTTCTGAGATCTTTTGCAGTCACTTGAGAAGAGAACTACAGGGTTTTAACGCTACCCCTGAAAAATGGATCTCAGCAGCCCATTGGTACTTGAATTTGTTTGCGCTCAGTTCTCATCAGCAGGAGCCTACAAGCTTCTTTGGAGGAAAGTGCTCCAATGAATCATTGCTGAGTAGAGCTTGCGTTTGGGGCATGTCTATCCCTGTTGAAGGTTCCATTCCATCAATAGAAATCTGCAGAAGTATTGAAGGGGGTTGCGAGTAGCAGTGTGTGATATTTCAGCTGGTGTCAATCCAGAAACACTGTTTTGTTTGGCTGTATTCCTGTATGGTTGAATTACAATTCAACTTGAACTTGAAGGAGGCAGATAAGCTTTGTGCAAAAAATTGTAGGTATTGGGGCTTGCCATCTCTATTTTGCACATTATAAATTAATGGATTATATGAGACTGTAGCGGTGTGCTACACGCAGCGCTAAAATTACGACACGGAGTCGGTAACTGCAGTCGAAGGAAAAAACTTTATTCGAAATCTTCAGCCTCACTTTTAAGCCTCCCTCAACCTGCCCCCCATGGCGCAGAGGCTCCAAAGCTCTCTGCTCGCAAACCCCCGTAGGCTATCTAATTGTGAGCCGGTTTGGATGTGCCAGGAAATGGGTCGCCACATAACCCCCCCCCCCCCAGAACCGGCGATACACCCCCCAATGTCCACAGTCTGGGCCAGAACCTGCTTGGGAGGTCGGCCTCTGCGCCGAGGTGCCGGAAACTCGGCCGGTTGCGCCAGGTCCACATGGGCCGGTTTGAGGCGGTCCACCGTGAAAACCTCCTCTTTCCCCCCAACGTCCAGCACGAACGTGGACCCATTGTTCCGGAGCACCATAAACAGCCCCTCGTATGGCCGCTGCAGCAGTGGCCGATGCCCGCCCCTTCATACAAACACAAACTTACAGTTCTGTAGGTCTTTGGGTACGCAGGTCGGGTGCCGCCCGTGCTGTGAAGTGGGTATGGGGGCCAGGTTACCGAGCTTCTCGCATAGTCTGCCCAGGACTGCTGCGGGATCTTCCTCTTGCCCCCTTGGGGCTGGTAGGAACTCCCCGGGGACGACCAGGGGCGCGCCGTATACCAACTCGGCCGACGAGGCGTGCAGGTCGTCCTTGGGCGCTGTGCGGATGCCGAGTAGGACCCAGGGAAGCTCGTCCGCCCAGTTGGCTCCTCGCAGGCGGGCCATGAGGGCCGACTTCAGGTGACGGTGGAAACGCTCCACTAGCCCGTTCGACTGTGGGTGGTAGGCAGTGGTGTGGTGCGGCTGAGTCCCCAAAAGGCTGGCCATAGCTGACCACAGGCTGGAGGTGAACTGGGCGCCTCTGTCGGAGGTAATGTGGGCTGGTACACCAAAGCGAGATATCCAGGTGGCGATCAGGGCTCGGGCGCAAGATTCGGAGGTGCTGTCGGTGAGCGGGACCGCCTCTGGCCATCTTGTGAACCGGTCCACAATAGTCAGGAGGTGCCGCGATCCACGCAACACTGGCAGGGCGCCCACAATATCCACGTGAATGTGGTCGAAACGCCGGTGGGCAGGATGGAACTGCTGCGGTGGGGCTTTGGTGTGCCGCTGCACCTTGGCCGTTTGGCAGTGCATGCACGTTTTGGCCCATTCACTGACCTGTTTGCGGAGTCCGTGCCAAACGAACCTGCTGGAAACCATCCGGACAATTGTCCGGATGGAGGGATGCGCCAAGTTATGAAAGGAGTCGAAAACGCGGCGCCGCCAGGCTGTCGGGACGACGGGATGGGGCTGGCCGGTGGCGACGTCACAGAGTAGGGTCCTCTCACCCGGGCCCACGGGGAGGTCCTGGAGCTGCAAACCGGAGACTGTGGTTCTGTAACTCGGAATCTCCTCATCCGCCTGCTGCGCCTCTGCCAGTGCCTCAAAGTCTACCCCTTGGGAAAGGGCATGAACGGTAGGGTGAGAGAGCGCATCCGCCACGACATCGTCCTTACCCAAGACGTGCCGGACATCCGTCATGTATTCAGAGATGTAGGACAGGTGGCGTTGCTGGCGGGACGACCAGGGGTCGGACGCTTTCGTAAACGCAAAGGTTAGCGGTTTGTGGTCCGTGAACGCGGTGAAGGGCCGACCTTCTAGGAAGTACCTGAAATGCCGGATTGCCAGGTAGAGCGCCAACAGTTCCCAGTCGAAAGCACTGTATTTGAGCTCGGGTGGTCGCAGGTGTTTGCTGAAAAACGCCAGGGGTTGCCAGCGACCTGCGATGAGTTGCTCCAGCACCCCACCGACTGCCGTGTTTGATGCGTCCACTGTGAGGGCGGTAGGGGCGTCCATTCTGGGATGTACTAGCATCGCGGCGTTCGCCAAAGCTTCCTTCGTTTGAACGAAAGCGGTGGCGGACTCCTCGTCCCAGGTAATGTCCTTGCTCGGACCCGACATCAGGGCGAACAGGGGGCGCATGATCCGGGCAGCTGAAGGGAGGAAGCAGCGGTAGAAATTGACCATACCTACGAATTCCTGAAGGCCTTTGATCGTGGTGGGTCGAGGAAAGAGGCGGACCGCAGCTACCTTAGCGGGCAGAGGGGTTGCCCCGTCTTTAGTAATCCTGTGGCCCAGGAAGTCAATGGTATCGAGTCCGAACTGGCATTTGGCGGGGTTGATTGTAAGACCGTACTCACTCAGTCGGGCGCAGAGTTGACGGAGGTGGGACAGATGCTCCTGATGACTGCTGCTGGCTATGAGGATGTCATCCAAATAGATGAACGCGAAATCCAGGTCCCGTCCCACCGCATCCATTAACCGCTGGAACGTCTGTGCGGCATTCTTCAGGCTGAACGGCATGCGGAGGAACTCGAAAAGGCCAAATGGGGTGATGAGAGCCGTTTTGGGGACGTCGTCAGGATGCATCGGGATTTGATGGTACCCTCAGACAAGGTCTACCTTGGAGAAGATCCGTGCGCCGTGCAGGTTTGCTGCAAAGTCCTGAATGTGCGGCACAGGGTAGCGGTCCAGTGTGGTAGCCTCGTTCAGCCTGCGGTAGTCGCCGCACGGTCTCCAGCCCCCTGATGCTTTGGGCACCATGTGCAGGGGGGAGGCCCATGGGCTGTCGGACCGCCGGATGATCCCCAATTCCTCCATCCTCTGGAACTCCTCCTTCGCCAGTCGGAGCTTGTCCGGGGGAAGCCGCCGAGCGCGGGCGTGGAGGGGTGGTCCCTAGGTCGGGATGTGGTGCTGTATGCCATGCCTGGGCATGGCCGCTGTGAACTGCGGTGCCAGAACCGATGGGAAATCCGCCAGGACCTGGTGAAGTCGTTGTCGGACAGCGTGATGGAGCCGAGGTGAGGGGCTGGCAACTGGGCTGCACCCAGGGAGAACGTCTGAAAGGTCTCGGCGTGGACCAGTCTCTTCCTGGGCAGGTCGACCAGTAGGCTGTGAGCCCGCAAAAAATCCGCACCCAGAAGCAGTTGGGCTACGGCGGCCAGTGTAAAGTCCCAAGTGAACTGGCTGGAGCCGAACTGTAGCTGCACCTGACGGGTGCCATAGGTCCTTACTGTGCTGCCATTCACGGCCCTCAGGGGGGGACCCGGTGCCCTGCTGCGGGTGTGGTAACTCGTCAGGGGTAAAACGCTGATCTCAGCCCCAGTATCGACCAAAAACCGGCGTCCCGACCTTCTATCCCACACATACAGGAGGCTATCCCGATGGCCAGCCGCCGTAGCCATCAGCGGCGGCTGGCCCTGGCATTTCCCGGGAACTTGCAGGGCGGGCGACAACGGCGGGCTTCTGCGCCCCACCGCTGGTGGTAGAAGCACCAGTGTTCATTGGGCCGGGGGTTGGCGGGCTCTGCGGCTGGGCCTGGACTGGTTTGCTGCCGGGAGCGTGGCTGGGAGATCTGTACGATCTGTGCTCACCTTTTTGGCGTTCCACAGCAAGTCCGCCCGGGCTGCCACCTTCCGGGGGTCACTGAAATCCACGTCGGACAGCAGCAGGCGTATGTCCTCGGGCAGCTGCTCAGGAATGCCTGCTCAAACATGAGGCAGGGTGTGTGTTCGTCGGCGAGAGACAACATCTCATTCATTAAAGCCGATGGAGGTCTGTCGCCCAAGCCATCCAGGTGCAGTAAATGGGCAGCCCGCTCGCACCGTGAGAGTCCGAAAGTCCTGAGGAGCAGGGCTTTGAATTCTGTGTACTTGCCGACTGCCGGGGGCAACTGTACGAACTCCGCGACCTGGGCCGCTGTGTCCTGGTCAAGGGAGCTCACCACGTAGTAGTAGCGGGAGTCTTCTGAGGTGATCTGGCGAACGTGGAATTGGGCTTCAGCTTGCTGGAACCATAGGTTCGGGCGCTGTGTCCAGAAACCCGGCAGTTTCAACGAAACCGCATGAACAGAGGCGGCGTCGGTCATTTCTGGTCCAAAAATCGTTTGGACTGTCGGGGTCACCAATTGTAGCGGTGTGCTACATGCAGCGCTAAAATTACGACACGGAGTCGGTAACTGCAGTCGAAGGAAAAAACTTTATTCGAAATCTTCAGCCTCACTTTTAAGCCTCCCTCAACCTGCCCCCCATGGCGCAGAGGCTCCAAAGCTCTGTGCTCGCAAACCCCCGTAGGCTATCTAATTGTGAGTCGGTTCGGATGTGCCAGGAAATGGGTCGCCACAAGACCTTATTTTTAACTGTAGTTGAATTGTGTTGGGCTGGAAAGATAGGATATGATCCAAAATCCCTTAGGCTGACTTCCTCCGTTACTCACAGGCGGTAAGTCTGGCTGCCAGACCTGCCCCTGTCATTTTATTGTGAATTTATGATTTTATTTTGCACGTTACGGAAGGAGACCTTAGCAGCCCTGGTGGGGCCTGATGAACCCACTTCTTCAGAGACCCACTGAAGGACAGGTTTTGATTTAATAAGTTTGTTCACAAAATTGAGCTTTTACACATTCAAACTCGTGTTTCCTTATTGGGACATGACTGCAACTTCTGTGGTTCTCAGGCTACTCAGTTAAAATTGCATCTGGGTCTCTGTCCTGTGATGAGTTGGCAATTAAAATGTATTTGGGCAAGTGTCCTTGTTGTCTGCTCAGTTGAGAAGACTGAAGTTGGGATATCTTCCTGTGTTGTTCAGGAAGTGTCAGGCTCATTTTCCAGCACCGCTGATGCACCATCAATAACTCACACTGAGACATAGGCGAGATATCGGCTTTTATTGACTGGAAGAAGGAACCAGGAGTGAGTGTCTATCATACAAGGTCTTGGAGACTGAGGCCGAGCGTCAGGCCGCAGATCTCCTTTATACAGGGGCCTGTGGGAGGAGCCACAGGAGCAGTCAGCAGGGGGCGTGTCCCGACAGGCACATAGTTCACCATAACCGCCCCTACTTTTTATTCCTGTAATATCCAGAAACCTGATCAAACACCTTGACAACAGCCTTCACATCCCACCTAGGCAGAGCATTCCAAAGATTGTCCATCTCAAAATGAGGAGCTTTGTCTTCCTCTTCAATTTTAAATGGTCTGGCAATTGTTCCTGATTCTGACCCTTCAGATGTTGGGTGGGGGGGGGGGGAAGAATATCTACTTTTTGAACTTTGGAAGAAATTTGTAACTTTCAATGGGATGACTTCTCATTCTTCTAAGTGGAGAGTGCAAACCTCTTTACTCAGTCCCACCACCTATAGCGAACTTGCTCTCCCAAGAATGAGTCTGTCTTGCGTTCCCCCTGTGCATGTACTTATTGGGGGTATCAAGCCACCACTGAACACAGTGCTGCCAGCGCAGTCTTGCCAAGACCCTCCGCTAGGCTAACAGTTCACTGAGCTTCCCCTGAAGTAGTGGGGTCAGAATTGCTACCCTCTAATCTGCAGGCACCATTCCAGCACTGAGTGGTGATGATGCATCTGTTAACTGTGTAACCAACTCTTTCAAAACTGGGAGACAGGATATCAGGTCCATGAGTTTTCAGCCTGTAACTTCTCTGGTTCTGTTTTTTTCTTAAACTATTTTATTTCAATTTCTGTAGAGCCTTGATTCTGTTATTTCTGGCAGGAAGTTTGTGGCTTCATCTATGAAGACAGGTGCAATACATTTGTTTATTTTATTTGCCATTTCCTTATTCCCAAGTAAAATTTCTCCAGTTTCCCTCTGTGAGAAACCCACATTTGACCTCTCAAGTATTTTCCTTTTTACAGTTAGTTTTCTATTTCTTGCCAGTGTGCTCTTATATTCTAACCCCCTTTTATTAATTTCTGGTTTCCAAAATAATTTCCCAATCTCCCATTGCTAGGCATTTCCTGCCTGCTTTAATGTAGATTTGCTGACAAACACCAGATAACCCTCTCTTCCCAGCTTTATTTTCCTTTCTTTAGATTTTGGAATGAACTCCATTACATTCATATTCTGTTCAAAACTCTAGTGATCACTGTTCCATAACGGCTACAAGAGGATTATTAATTAACCCTGTCTCATTACTATCATATTAAATACTTACTATGTTGTGGATCCTAGAAAATATATTTTGTACTGAATTTGGCCTCAAGTATTTTAAGGATAACATTTATATTCTGCTGTTGTATTCAATGGAAAATATCCAGGTTTCAATACACAACACATCTTTAATTCTGAACTTTCATCAGTCATTTACATTCAGTGGCTACTCTATTAGGTGCCTCCTATCCCAAAAGAAAAAAGTGGCCTCTTAGTGTGTGTCCAGGGTCTTCTGCTGCTGTAGCCCATCCACTTCAAGGTTTGACATGTTGTGTACACATAGTGCTCTTGTACACAGCAACGTTGCAATGTGCGGTCGTTTGAGTTACTATTGCCTTCCTGTCAGCTTGAACCAGTCTGTCCACTCTCCACTGACCTTTCTCGTTAACAAGGTGTTTTCACCCACAGAACTGCTGCTCACACCATTCTCTGTAAACTCTAGAGACTGTGTGGAAAATCCCAAGCGATCGGCAATTTCTGACATGCTCAAACCACCCCGTCAGACATCGCAGTCATTTCAAGGTCAAAGTCACTTGGATCACATTTCTTTTGGGCTGAACAACTGAACTTCTTGACCATATTTGCACGTGTTTATGCGTCGAGTTGCTGTTGTGTAATTGGCTAATTAGGTCTTTACATTAATGAGCAGGGGTACCTAATAAAGTGGCTCCCCGAGTGTTTTTCCATGTATATTGTAGGAAGCAAGTTTCATTTCAGAACTTTATCATTCACTGCTCTTTTATTCATTGTGAGATTATGTGCAGGGGATTGACTCCTGCTGCAGTGTGGTTCTAAACATACCAACGTTGATCTGTTTTCCTGTGCAACTGGTAACTTTTCCTTGTATGAATCCATGTGGAGTAGCAGGAGGGAATTTTAACACTGAGGATGGAAAGGGAACAGTGGAACCTTGCCTGCTGTCTGCTGATGTCTTGGTTTTCATTGTGGTGGAGGACAGTAATCGGAGCAATGACGAAGTTCTCCATATCTGAAATACTGGCTTTATTCTCTACCTATGATGCCACAAGCAATTGAGTTTTGAGATGACCAAGAAACTGTTTGGCCAGAACATTAACTTCGACTGGAGTATTAATTAATTAATTGATTTAATAAATAACTTGATTGATTGAGATACAACCCAGAGTAGGGCTTTCTGGCCCGACAAGCTACGCTGCTCAGCAGTTTCTGATTTAACCCCTGTCTAATCACGGGACAATTTACAATGACCAATTAGCCTGCCAATGATATGCCTTTGGACTGTGGGAGGTAAGCAGAGCACCCTGTGGACTCTCGCGCAGTCACGGGTGGAATGTACAAACTCCTTACAGCCAGTGGCAGGAATTGAACCGGGGTCTTTGGTAATGTAAGCTGTTGTGCTAACCTCTATGCTGCTGTACCGCCCCGTGGCAGAGGTGGTTACCTAGTTGGTCTTCATTCCACCACAATGTTCTTTCCACTGAAGATAGGTTGCCATTTTTAAAATGATTTTGTCTTGGAATGGACTTGCCTGTAGGTGACCAGTGTAGACTTTTTAAAATTTGGCTCCCCAATTATCTAAATATGTACTGATATTTTTCTTGAATATGTTGATTGACTGAGTCTGGACATCTCTTTTAGGGTAGAGAATTCTGAAAACTCACTACTCCTTGGGCAAAGAAATTTAATCTTTGTCATGAACACCTATTCACTTACTTTGAATCTGTAACCTGTGCGTCTGAACATACATTTACCCTGAGGTCAATCAGATGACCTTTTGCACTTCTAAACTCAAGAATATTCCCAGTGTGTCTCATCTCTCCTCACATGACAAAACCCTCTATCCCAGTGATCCATCGGGAAAATAGGGTTTATATGTTTACTGTGTTCGGGGAACTTGAAAACTTCAGGAACAGAAAGTGAATTACATCAGACAAACAACATCTCTCAATTCCAGCTCGTGTTAATTGCTGCAGGCTGGAGATAAATTTCTCGGGTAGAGAATGTCTTCGTCCAGTCTGGGTTATTGGATTTGATGTCCGTGCACTGAAACATGAAGTGTATGTGAATTTGTATGCTTTGTTGGGCTACATGGAGATTTGTGCCATGTTAATTAAGCGCCATTAATTTCAGCTCCAGTTTCAGAGGTGGCATCACACTGTCGTTGGCAAATTCCCCACCGTCCATGCTTTTAGCATTGACAGGCTCATCCCTGTAGAGCTGAGCTCATCCAAAACTCTGCTGCCTCTGTCTTAACATGCACAGTCTTCAGTGTAGGACAAGGAAGCAGGGGAAGGCGAGTCAGCCCTTCCGGTTTGCTCTGTCATTTGATGGGATCACGGCCCTTCTTCCAAATTCAGTATATCTTCCTGCTTTCCCCCCACGCACCGTCAGCCAAAGGAATGAATGTGTTAGATGTTTTTTTTTGCCTCAGCTGTTTCCCTGTTGGAGCGTTCCACAGGTTTACCAGTCTGGATGAAGAAATCAATCCCATAATCACTGATCAGTGTTGTCTTCTACTCCTTGGGCATCCCATTTTAGAAAATGCTTTGCTGCATTCAAGTCATTCTGTAGTCTTGTCCCTCCTCATCCCTTTAACCTTCTTGATTTCTATAATCCTTAAACTCTGCAGTAATCGAATTCTTCATCCCTCCCAATTTCTTCTTTCCATTGTTGGTTTGCTGCTTTCATCCACCTGGGCTCAGGGATTTGGAATTTTCTCCAATTTCTTCCTCTCGGGAGCTGCCAGACCTTGCCTCTCTCTTGTTCATGAACTCCTGATGTCTACTTTGGGCTGATAGTCAGCATTTAAATGAAAACATATTGTTATGAAATACTTAGGATTATGGAGCTGAGTTATTGTTGAATTTTCCTCCCATTGAATATTTCATATTAGTTGTGAGGTTTCTTTTTGCCGCCTTTCCAGGGTGACAGTTCCAGAAGAACGCACCTGTTTTTTCTTCCTGGTTGCAAACTGTATGAAGAGGACAGAATCCACCAACATTCTGATGAAAGAACCTGAAATCATTCAAATATTCTGAATGTGGCAAGCTCATGCCACGTTTTGTACTTTTACACGTATGAAGGTCAAAGAAGTCTTTGACAGAACATTTAGCCTGATCCTGTTCTCATCCCCATGAGCTTAATTTTCAGCAGGGGCTTCCAGATTTTAAAAAAAGGTGGATGGAAATCATAAAACCTAGAAGAGTACAGCACAGTACAGCCATTTGGCCCACAATGTTGTGCTGAATCAGCTAAACAGCAAATCAAAAATACCCAAACACTAATCCCTCTTACCTACACCATGTCCATATTCCTCCATCCTCCTCACATCCATGTGCCAATCTAAATCTCTTAAAATCCTTTAATGTATTTACTTCTACCACCCTACCAGGCAACACATTTCAGGTGTTGTGTCTGTGCACAACTACATATATGTTAACTAAAAGCACGCACGCAGCAGATGGCTTTAACTGGTGTGTTTACATTGCAACGAGAGAGAGAGCAATATTCATGCATAGACAATACACTTCCCTTTAGATGAATACAACATAAAACTGTATATGTACAAAACATTCAATTTCCCTTTCATAAACCCTTATTCCAAGTAAACATGCTTTCACAATAACAGTCCATAACTAACCTCACAGTTCTAAAGGCTCAGTCTTTTGCATGGCTTGCTGTTTCTTTCTGACTAACTCCTCTGGACCAGTGGAGTGGCATCAGGTTTGGTGGGTGTCTTGTCCAAGACAACATTCTCAGTTGCCAGTGTCACGTTGCTGTCAGTGCCATTATCATTAAGAGGCAAGTCCGGTGACTGTAATGTGCCCGTCTTATTGGATGCAATTGACTCACGTGTGTTCTTGGGTTGAGCATCCAGTACCTGGTCCACATGATGTCTCCATGTCTGATCTCCAACATCCACTGTGTACATCAGTGGTCCACTTCTTGTAGCTGTCCCATCAAGTGTCCACTTGTCTTCTAAGTAATCGCGTGCTAGGATTTTCTGTCCAACCTCAAAGTTCCTTGCTGCTTCACTTGGCAACTGGCAGAACTGTTCATTCTGCACTCCCCTTCGTAGATCTGATTTCAGGAGGTCTGACAAAATGGCTCCAATGCCATAAGGAGACGTCGAAAGCCAGTCTGATGGGCAGAGATGGGTCATACTGGGTGAGCAGTTCATCTTTGAATGCTCTTTGACGTCTTTCTGACTATTCCCACTTTGCTCCTGTCTGTAACAGTGCTTCCAATGGCTTTGGAAGAAACCAGTGGTAATAGTTAACAAGGGCCAAGTATGACCTGGGTTGTGGAAAGTTTTCTGGTTTGGGTGCCTGTAGCACTGCTTCAGTCATTTCTTTGTGACTTATGTTAGCCAGGCTTGTCAATGGCACGTCCACAATATGAGATGTCATACTTGAAAATCTCTCATTTCTCTGCTCATTTCTTTGCTCATAGACCACACTCTCAGCCTGGTGAGCACCTTACCAAGGTTTTGGAGGTGCACTTCATCATTTTTGCCAGTCACATTGATGTCATCAAAGTCACATTGTGTTCCTGGGATATCTTGGAGATCTTGGTCCATTGCTCTTTGCCAAATTGCTGGAGCTGGTGCAACACCAAAGGCGAGACACTTGTGAGTGTTGATTGTGAGGAATTTCCTGCTTGACTCCTCAATCTCCATTTGCAGATAGGGTTGTGACAAGTCAATCTTTAGAAACCTCTCCCTGCCTGCCAAGGATGCAAAACTGTCTTCTATTTGTGGCAGGAGATATTACACGGCACACAGCGTCAGGTTGTTGCTCACCTTGAAATCCCCACATATGCAAATGGCTCTGGCCTTCCCCATCTTGAACACCGGGACAATGGGCATGGCCCAGTCACTCCACTCAACCTTGGAGGCAATTCCAGACACCTCCAAGTTCTGCTGTTCAGGATCCATTTTAAGATGAGGTACATAAGGCACTGGACACGCTCTATGGAATCTGGGTGTTGCTGTTTCATCCAGTTCAATTCTGGCCTTCTTGCCTCTGAGTTTTCCGATCCCCTTCTCAAACACCTTCTTATTAGCATCAAGCAGGTGTGCCAGTCTCCGGTTAGTGCTACCACTTGAGCTGTCATTGTCGCTGATGTCTCACAGTGTGCTTTGAGTGCCCGTCGAGTTGAATTTTTCTCAACCATTTACATCTGAAAAGTGCTGTCCCTCCACTTTTAAATACATAAAGCTCTAACTGTTATGTTTGACCTCCATACATCACATTCACTTTCAGCTTGCCTTTGGAGGAACACCTTTTCACCTGTGTAGGTCTTTAGTAACTCTGGGCTCTTCTCTAATAGTATCTTCGAAAGCAGACTGTTGTAGTCAGCCTCTGAAATTATAGACAAAGCTGACCATGTGTCCAGTTCCATTTTCGGTTTTACACCACACTTATATTGTGATCCCTATTATTAATACTACTTCATTAATATTATGCAGTTCTAGGCATGACAGTTCACCATTGTCAGACTCTTTGTTGTCTGATTCTGTTTTACGTTCAATAACTTTATGCATTTGCTTAGTTTTGTGTTTGAGGCTTTTCACTCAGTTGTGCTTTTTGTCGGCCTCACACACACTCTCTCTGTGACCTTGTCTGTGATCCTTCCTGCAGAGTTTTTCTTTGAACCAACAGTCATTTGCATCATGGGAGCATTTGTCACATCAATAACATTTTTGGGTTTTTTTGCATCATTCAGGGACATCTTCTTCATTTCACATTTTAACTTCCTTTTCTGTAGTTCTGTTACATCCTTTGCTGCAGTCTGTAACGATATTGCAATGATCCCTGCCCATTTCTAAGGTTAGGTCTCTTTCTGTCAGTAGCCTTGTTTGAGTGCTTTGACTATGTATGCCATGTGAAAGCCAGTCCCTTAATGCATCAGAAAATCCATCTCTAAAGTCACAGTACTAAGGAAGTTTGCACAGTTCTGCAATGTATTCAGAAATGCTTTCATCTTTGGACTGGTTCCGCTTGTGAAATCGAAATCTCTCGGCTATTATCAGTGGTTTCGGGCAAAAGTGACTTTGTAAAATTGTAGCAATTTCGGTGAAGGTCTTGCTTGTGGCTTTTCAGGAGTTATTAAGTTGTGTAAGAGACTGATGTTCTTGGGCCCATTTAGCTGAGAAGTGTAGGGGCTTCCTCTTGCTCCTCCACATTGTTCACAATAAAAAGCTGTATAGGACTTTGAGACTTCATTAGGAGCTATCAATTTCGGCAACATCCCGGCTGAGGTTATCGACACGTCATTTTCACTTCAGTGCGGCTTTCACTATTACTCACACATTTGTTGGTGATGGCCTGCTCTGTACTGTTTAACTCTCGCTGTTTTGACCTGTAACTGCTGGTGCAGTTGGTGATATTTTCTGACATTCAGGTTTGTACTCATCACCAATTCATTGTGTTTGTGCATTTATATAAAGTAAAGGCTTGCACACCGGAGATGTCTTTAACTGGTGTATTCACATTGCAACAAGAGAGAGAGAAATCAAGTGCGCAGACAACATCCCCTTTGAACCTACCTCCTCTCACCTGTCAGATATCCCATATTCCACCACCACAGAACACTTCTTTTGCATTCACATTTGTAAAAGTACAAAACTTGCTATGTGCTTGACTATGTCTGTATTATATTCATAGTTCTGAATGATTTCATCATAATTCTGGTGGACTATTTCCTCCTTTGGACTTTTGTAAGGAGGAATTTTAACCATATTTTCTCATTTGAGGTCAGCACCAAATAAAAAACATGATTTTTTTTTATGTGTACAACTGGATATTGTGGTTTAATCGAAAGGGAGAAAAACAGGCCAGGGCTAGTGTAGGAGCAGGAATTAATTAATCATCTCTTTCGATCAACTGTGAGATCGAGAGAAAACTGGTCTCTCCAGTATCATGATTAGATGGGTAAGCTTAACCCAGTCTTTTTCTTAGTATGGCTCACTACGTTAACTTCTTGTCTCTATATATAAATAGATTAAATTCAAATATGTCTGACCAATGTTTTCGACGTAATCAAGAAATTGGTACTTTTTTACACTCTACTTGGTCTTGTTTTAAAACACACACATATATATATATATATATACATATACACACACACACACACATACACACACACACATATATGTATGTGTATATATATACACACACATATATACATGTGTATATATAACTACATTACGTTCACTTTACGTCAACTCGCTGTTATGAAAGACCGACATTAGTTACCTGTTTTCACTGTTACGAAAAAGGCAGTGCACGCCGAGCCGACAAGCCCCTCCCCTGGAACTCCATTCTAGCCGGCATTGCTTAAACACATGCCTGTGAGCATTTGCGCTTTATGTCGATTTATTTTGTGCATCCATTAGCTAGATGAATTCTAAGGTATCGGAAAAGCCAAAAAGAGCACGTAAGGGTGTTAGACTTAGCGTAAAACTAGACATCATGAAGTGTTTCGATTGTGGTGAACAAAGTAAGGATATAGTGAGTTGGGCTAAGGGTTTGTGGAAGTTGATGAAGATGATGTTGAAGAGGTTTTGACATCCCATGACCAAGAACTAAGAGATGAAGAGCTGATGAAGAGGAAAGGATAACAATTGAAGCCAAACGCAGTAGCAAACAGCCCGAAAGTGAAGACGTCCAGGAACTGAATGTGAAGCAATTGCATGAGATTTTCGCTGCGATTGACAACGCTGCAATGATTGCAGAAAAGTACGACTTGAATTTTGAAAGGGTACGTAGATTTAGGGCAGGTTTGCAGGATGGTTTGAGTGCTTACAAAGAACTGTATGATAGAAAAATGCATGAGGCTAAGCAGTCAAGCATACTGTTGCATTTCAAGCCTTCCACATCAGCCACAGCAGACGAACCTTGACCTTTGACATTGAGGCACGCAGACATAGGAGAAGGTGACCTGCCTGCCCTGATGGAAACAGGCGACGATGAGATGACACCCCAGTCTCCTCTACCTCCCACCAGCCCCAACCTCCGACGACTCAGCCTAACACACCATCATCAGTGTGCTCACTGTCTTCCCGATTCTGGTAAGTGAAACTACACTGGGCGTACATTATTTCTACTTTATATAGGCTGTGTGTTTTTATGTTATTTGGTAGCTTCATAGTTTAAAGGTTACTGGAAGGAGTGCTTCCGCCGGAGCCCTTGCGCCGCGTGCTTCCGCCGGAGCCCTTGCGCCGCGTGCTTCCGCCGGAGCCCTTGCGCCGCGTGCTTCCGCCGGGAGCCCTTGCGCCGCGTGCTTCCGTCGGGAGTGCTGCTGAGAGCGCTTACATGAAATTTTCGCTGTGGTGGACAGTGCTACAATAATTGTGGAAAAGTATTCCTACATTATATAGGCTGTGTATTTTTCAGATCGTTCCTGCTTTCACTATATGCTACTGTTATTTTAGGTTTTATGTGCTATTTGGCATGATTTGGTAGGTTATTTCTTGGGTCTGCGAATGCTCACAAATTTTTCCTATAAATAAATGGTAATTGCTTCTTCACTTTATGACAGTCCGGCTTACGAACCATTTCATAGGAACGCTGTACCTTCGAATAGCGGGGGAAACCTGTAGTGTATTTATATTGAGATTCATTCATTTAGATTTTCCAAATCTTAATTTCTTTCAATTTTGTACAGTAAAGGTGGCCAGCATTCCATGTTTGCAAATGACTATTAAATTGATGTTCTGCCTTTTGGTGTAAATTGCTGTGTGAACAACTTTGCAGAGATAACTATCTCGGAGTCACACCCAGAATGTGCTAGGATTTAAATACATTAAACTAACACAGATATAGTATAAAGGCCCTCAAACAATGCCACATTGTTATTTACTTGAATGGCTAGGACTAAATTGTTCAATTGAAAACACTGGGGACAATTTTGAAATCAACCTGTGGTAAAAATGTGAGCTTTGACCAGCAAAGCAAAGACTTTTGTGGCTGCCTTGTGGGCAGGCAGTGGCCTGGATTACTAGAGGACCCCTGGTTAGTCCCCTGTGGCCTGGAGCAATGTTCTGCATTGAAATCAGAAATGGGTATGTTTTAGATTGAGGTGCGGGGAAATATCCTGTGATTCTATGTGTTACATAACAATTTACATTAAACTTGTACTTGCTAATCTACAATTATAGTGATTAGCTGGAGGAAGTGGAATAGTAGCATTCTTTACAATAATCTGAATAAAATAGGCTAGAAACTCTTGGCTGGCCTGGCAGCATCTGTAGAAAGATAAAAAAGTTAAAATTCTGGGTGAATGAACTACTTGTCAAAACTGGGCACTTGTATTGGAATCAGAAAGCGGCGGTCAGGGTAGAAAATGAGCTAACACTATGGGTGTGTTTTAAACGAAGCGTAAGGCAAGGTTCTGTTGGCTCACTGCATTTGTTCGACCTCTACGGAGAATGGATTTTTTGGGAATGCGACCATCAGGAGACAGGTATTCCAGTCGGAGACCGGAAGGTGGAAAACATCAGCTACGCGGACGACACCACGTTGTTAGCTGACAGCGAAAGCAAACTGCAAATTATGCTGAATAAAGTAAATGAGAAAAGCCTTGACTACGGGCTTAAAATAAGAAAACAAAATCGATGGTGGTAAGCAAAACAAACACTAAAGACTCATTCACGATGGTATCGTTACAAGTGAATGGACAGGACATTGAACAGGACAGGTGTGAAAGTTTGAATATCTTGGCAGTTGTCTGACAGATGATGGGACATGTGAAGTTGAGATCAGAAGGAGAATAGGTATGGCTAAGACCCAGTTCATGAAGCTAAAAGATCTACTACGCAATTGAAAGGCAGACATCGAAAGTAGAATCCGCTTCCTCGAGTGCTACGTATGGTCAGTACAGAGGTGTGGATCAGAAACATGTCATCCTTCTTCAGGGTCCATGAAATGAATTAATACTTTTGAAACGTGGTGCTATCGACAAATGTTGAAGATCAACTGGGTAGAGAAGGTTTCAAATGAGAGGGTTTGTCCATAGTTGATAGACCACGGACACTGCTGGAGAAGATTATAAAGTTAAATGTTGCTTATTGTGGACACGTTATATGGAGAGATGACATCTTGTCGGACTTGCTATATGGAAAGGTGGAGGGGAAGAAAGGAAGAGGAAGGCAAAGAACAACGTGGCTGGATAACATCAAGGATTGGACCAAGCTGGACAAGACTAGGGATGTTGTGGACAAGTGTCGGGACAGAGCGGCGTGGAGGGAAATCATCCACCATCTGGAAATTCCAGATGTGACCTAATGATGACGACAACGGGCAAAAACATGAGAAGGTCAGGGAGGGATGGGTCCCCTCCTTCTTACCTTTCTCCTATGGTCCATTCTTCTCTATCAAATTTCTCCTTCTCCAGCCTTTGACCTTTCCCACCCACCTGGCTTTACCTTTCACCTCTTTACCACCCTCCCCACCTTTTTTTTTTATTCTGGCATCTTTCCCCTTCTCAGTCCTGAAGAAGTGTCTCAGTCTGAAATGTCCACTATCTATTCATTTCCATAGATGCTGCCTGGCCTTCTGAGTTCCCTCGGTATTTTGTGTGTGTTGCTCTGGATTTTCAGCATCTGCAGACTGCTTCACGTTTTTGGATTGATATTCCTGATCAGGAAAATTCTCGCACTATAGACATCTTACAACTTGTGGAGAAGCGCAAAGCTTAAGATATAGTCACCAAATAATTGTCTCAGAATAAACAACTTAACAACTGATAATGGCAATGCTCATTTTAGGTCAGACAATACCCATGGGGAGAGGAACAATTAATGTTTCAGATCACTGACTTTTTTTTTCTTTAAAATGTAGAAGTTGCTACCACAAAGTGATGTTGAAATGAAAAATGTGGAAGTAGTTAAAAGGAAACTGGATGGGAGTTTCAGAGAGAAATGAGGAGAAAATTGTGCTGTAAAAAGTTAAATTTGGAAGACTGAGATGATTTAGAAAGAGCAATTGACTTATTCAACTAGGCTGCATCTATGACATTATCCAATTTTTGTGTAATTCTCTTTTATTTATTAAATTTTTATTTATAAAATTACGAAGGATAAATGTAATGAAAAAAATAAGAAAAAGAAAAATAATATTGATCCTCCCCCCCCCCTCCCCTTAACCCTCCCCCCCTTAATCCTTATCTAAAGAAAGGATAAAAAAGAAAGAAAGAAAGAAAGAAGAGTAAGATTGCCTGGATATCGGAGGATCCCCACATGCTCCGTGGAGTTCAAAATAATTTTAATATTTATTTTTACTTTCCCCAATTACTTTATAATTTTATCTTCAAAGGACCTATATATTTAATCCCATCTTTTGTAGGTATGGGAGCCAAATTTTCAAAAATATATCATATTCATTTCTTAGATTATATGTAATTTTTTCAAGTGGAATGCAACTATATATTTCATTATTCCAACTATCCATAGTTAAATATAAATCAGATTTCCAAGTAACTGTGATAACTTTTTTAGCTACTGCCAATGCAATTTTTATAATTTTTTTCTGATACTTATTCAATTTAAGTTTCAGTATTGTCCCTTCAATATCTCCTAATAAGAATAACATTGGACTATGTGGGAGTTGTACTCCAGTAATTTGTTCCAATAAAAGTCGTAAGCTTATCCAAAATGGTTGAATTTTAAAACAAGACCAAGTAGAGTGTAAAAAAGTACCAATTTCTTGATTACATCGAAAACATTGGTCAGACATATTTGAATTTAATCTATTTATTTTCTGTGGTGTTATATATAATGTAAAAAATTATATTGTATTAATCTGAGTTGAACATTTATTGTATTTATCATACTATCAGAACATAATCTTGACCAACTTTTTCTATCAATTTTAACATTCAAATCAGATTCCCTGTGTTGCATTTATGGCATTTATTTAATTTATAATATTTTCACTTTAGTAATTAGTTTGTTAGCATTTTTCTAGTTAAAGTTAGGATTGTTTAAAGTAAATTCGTTGTCTGTGATATATCACAGCATGCAATGACGTCACATCCGGTTTCGCCGCGTCTTGTAGGGAAAATACCGGTTTGGAGAAACGGGAAGGAGGGGGCTCACATGTGCAGGATCAGCGTGAGAAAAGTTGTCTTTCTACGCACTAGAAACATAGTGAAGCAACGCCTTTTCACCATATGTTAGAGGAAGAGTGAACAGTAAACAGTTAATCTTACCGCGATCCTGTTTTCATTGACTACGGTTTACCCCGGTGTTTAGTTTGGCATTCTCTTACACCCGAGCGAGAACACTAAATTCCCATTTTTGTCTTGATTTATGAGTTCCAAATTCAATTGTCTGTTTTTGAATCAAATTGTACATACAAGATTTAAATTTTTAAATTTTTCCTTTTTGAATTAGTATTTCTATTTCACTAGGTTTTGGCATCAACATTGTTTGACCCAGCTTTTCTCGTAAATAAGCCTTTAATTGAAAATAACAGAAAAGAGTGTTGTTTGATATTTTATATTTATTTTTTAATTGATCAAACGACATCAATATACCTCCTTCAAAACAATCACCTATATACTTAATCCCCTTTTGGAACCAGTTATGTAAAAGTTTATTATCCATTGTAAAAGGAATAAGCCTATTTTGAATTAAAGTTCTTTTTGCTAATAAAGATTTCTTTATCTCATCGTCCATATTTACCTTATTCCATAAATCAATCAAGTGTCTTAATATAGGAGATTCTTTTTTTTTCCCGTATCCATTTGGATTCCTATTTATATATAAAATCTTCTGGTATGTTTTCTCCTATCTTATCTTATTCTATTCTAATCCATGCCGGGTTTTTTTCATCAAAAAAAGACGCAATAAATCTAAGTTAATTTGCTTTATAATAATTCTTAAAATTTGAAAGTTGTAACCCTCCTAAATCAAATTTACACGTCAGTTTTTCCAATGATATTCTTGACATCTTTCCTTTCCAAAGGAATTTCCTTACATATTTATTCAGTTCTTGAAAAAACTTCTGAGGTAATTGTATTGGTAAAGTTTGAAATAAATATTGCAATCTAGGAAATATATTCATTTTTACAGCATTAACTCTACCTATTAATGTTATTGGTACCATTATCCATTTATAAAGATCCTCTTTTATTTTTTTAATAATGGCAAATAATTTTGTTTATATAAATTTTTTACATCATTATCAACTCTAATACCTAAATATTTTATCCCATTTATTGACCACCGAAATTGAGTTACTAATCGACATTGATTATAATTTCCTTTAGTAAGGGGTAAAATTTCACTTCTATCCCAATTTACTTTATACCCTGATACTTTCCCATATTCTTCCAATCTAAAAGATAATCTTTGCAAAGATTGCAATGGGTTTGTTAAATAAATCAAAACATCATCAGCAAATAAATTAATCTTATATTCTTGATTAACTCTAAAGCCCCCAGTGTCTGAATCTGTTCTAATTAATTCAGCTAATGGTTCTATTGTCAATACAAATAAAGCAGGTGATAATAGTCAGCCTTGTCTAGTTGACCTCGTTAAGCAAAATGGTGTTGAAATCTGAGCATTTGTAACTACTTTAGCTTGAGGATTAGCATTTAAAGTTTTAATCCATTGTATAAAAGATTTTTCCTAACTCATATTTTTCCAATACCTTAAATAAAAAATCCCATTCCAATCTATCAAATGCTTTTTCTGCATCCAAAGCAACTGCCACACTCATTTCCTCTCTTTTTTGTGCCAAATGAATTATACTAAGTAACGAATTATCCATTGATTGTCTGTTTTTAATAAAACCTGTTTGATCCATATGTATTAATTTTGGTAAATATTTAGATATTCTATTAGATAAAATTTTTGCTATTTTATAATCTGTATTCAACAAAGAAATAGGTCTATATGATGTTGGTTTTAAAGGATCTCTATCCTTTTTTGGCAATACAGTTATGATCGCTGTTAAAAAAGATTGTGGGAGTTTATGCATTCTTTCCACTTGATATATTAATTCCATAAAAGGAGGAATTAATAAATCTTTAAATTTTTTATATAAAATTCAGGAGGAAAACCATCTTCTCTTGGGGATTTATTACTCTGAAGTGATCCTAAAGCTTCTTCAACCTCTTTTAATGTAAAGGGCATATCTAATCCTTTCTGTTCTTCCATATTTAATTTTGGAAGGGTTATTTGTGATAAAAATGTATCTATCTCAGCAATCTTATTTTGTGATTCTGATTGATATAGTTCAATATAAAAAATTTTTAAAGTTTCATTAATTTCTAAAGGTTTATAAGTAACCTTATTTACACTTGTTCTAATTGCATTTATTGTTTTAGAAGCCTGTTCTGTTTTCAACTGCCAAGCAAGAATCTTATGTGATTGTACACGTGAAACTCGCAGCCATCGATCAGGAGCTCCTCCAGCTCCCCAGCAAAAAAAAAAGAAAGAAAATATATTAGTGAAGAAAAAAAAAAGAAAATAATTAATGTCTCTACTCCCAATTAATACTCCTCGACTATTTTCCTTATAAATGTCCGTCAAGTCCAACCTTATTTCAGTCTTCATCATTAGTCTACTTCATTTCTATAATTCTTTAGTCCTCATCGTGGACATCAAGTAATTCTTGTACAAATTTCACCGCTTTCCAGTAATCAACAAAAAATCTTCTTTCTTCGTTATCCAGGAAAATTATGAATTTTGCTGGGTAGCTCAATAAAAATTTAAAGCCCTTTTCCCATAAAGATTTTTTCACCGGATTAAATTCCTTCCGCCTCTTCAGAAGATCATAACTTATGTCTGGATTTAAAAAAACCTCTTTTCCCTTCTATTATCAATGGCCCATTTCTCTTTTTAGCACCTTGAGTAGCTGCCTTCAAGACCATTTCTTTATCTTGATACCTTAAGCATTTTATCAAAATTGATCTTGGATTTTGATCTTGCTGAGGTCTTGGTCTTAAAGCTCTGTGTGCTCTTTCAATTTCAATTACTTGGCTTCCTTCTTTCATTTCCAAAATTTTTGGAATCCATTCTTGAAAGAATTTTATTGGATTTTCTCCCTCTGTACCTTCCATAAGACCAACAATTTTAATATTATTTTGTCTACTAGAGTTTTCAAGCGCATCTATTTTTTCCAACATCCGTTTTCTTTTTATTGTCCAGACAAGATTATTGTCTTCAATCTTATCTATTCTTTCAGTGTTTTCTTCCATTTGTACTTCCATCTCTTTAACTTTATTATCCATCTTCTTTTGTTTTTCCACCACATTATCGAGTGTATTCTGCATCCTTCTTATATCTGTTCTTACAGCTTTTAATTCATTCATCATATATATCAGGATATCTCTTATGTCTCCTTTAATCTCTTTCTTCTTTTCCTCTTCTTCATCCTCTGTATTTCCCAAAGAGTCTGATTCCACTTCCGATTCACTTCCAGCCATAGTTGGGATTTGTAGTTTTGTTAATATCTGTTCATGCATACTTGTTTCTTCGCGCATGCATTGCTCTTGCCGTTTCTTCTTAGAGACCGCCGACATTGCTGCAACTTCCTGTCCCGCATCATCAGAAGTGCCATGCACTTCTCCGGGAGGAGATCCAACTTGAGTCCGAGGCTTCGCCGATATGGTTAGGCCTTTTTCCCCGCCAATTTGCGCAGTCTTCAAAGAAGTAGCTTTCTTCTGTTTCGGTTTAGGAGCCATATCCAAAAATAATCCTGAGTTACTTATAAATAGTTTCTAGTAGGTATTTATTAATTCTTCTTCATTTAAACCCTATTTCTTTACTTTTTATGAGGGAGCTGGATTCCCAACGTCTCGACCCTACTCCCCACCCCACCCCCGTGTAATTCTCTTTAAAAAATATAACAAAGCATGTATAAAACATAAACGAGAGATTATGGAAATCTGAAATTAAAAAAAAGACAAAATGCTGAAACCTGCTTCATGAAAAGGTTTTCAACCTGAAGTCTTAACTGTTTCTCTTTCTGTAGAGCAGAGGTTCCCAACCTTTTTCATGCCATGGACCTTAACCATTTACCCCAGATTGGGAACCCCTGCTACAGACACTACTTGACCGGTTAAGTATTTCCAGCATTTTCTGTTTTTAATGTAGTACATTTAGTTCAAAATGTGCGCAGGCTGCTGCACAGTGAAACATGCATCACAGCAGAGTGGTGGAAATGAGGGGCTGGTGTTGAAATCATGAAGAAGCAAAGAGGTAGAATTTAGCAGGTTCCATAGGAAAAACAGTAAAATATTCTACAATGAAGGAAGGTAAAGGGATAGAGCTTAAGAGATTGAAACTGAGGGGTTGAATGGATGATGGGATGGTGAGACTGGAGAAATCTGCTGCAGGAATGTGAGATTGTGTCTATACTGAACTGCACGGTAGCATAGTGGTTAGCACAATGCTTTACGGTATCTGCGACACAGGTTCAATTCCAGCCACTGCCTGTAAGGAGTTTATACGTCCTCCCGTTACCACATGGGTTTCCTCCAGGTGCTCTGGTTTCTTCCCATAGTCAAAAGATGTACCGGTTGGTAGGTTAATTGGTCTTGTAAATTGTCACATGATTAGGTTAGCATTCAATTGGGGGATTGTTGAATGGTGTGACTCAAAAGGCCTACTCTCCACTGTATCTCAATCAATCAATAAAACTTATTTAATTCTCTCTCACTCTCGTGCAAATGGGCCTGTGGATCAGTGCAAGAGGGTGCTGTTGACTACTGGGAACCTTTGGCTCGTCACTCCTCGAAGTGGAGAGGGAGCATTTGGGCTGGTAGTGACAAACCAGAGACCGTGCACAGGGCACATGGAAACCCTTGGTGGCTGTCAGAAAGAGGGTCACAACCTGGCCTAAATATGGAAGGATTGTCCTCGTCAACCTCCTCAGAACCCAGAGTGGAACTATGTCATTCTTATCCCGCAAGACTGCCCAAGAGGGAGAAAAATGGGTGCTGAGGTGATGTGGGAGGGAGAATTGTGCTGTTTCCTTTTAGAGAAATTGAAATAATAAGGGAAAGGAGAGATTTGGAGTCATCCTGAATTCTGTAGTGCAGACCAAAACTGTTTGGTTCGTGTTGCCAGGAGATGTGGACAAAGGCTTACTAAAACCATATGTGGCCGCCAGCAGGAGTGGAAGTGAGTGGTTGCACGGATACATTTAATGGCCGGTTTGAAACTTAGGGCTGGGTAAACAGCTGTTTAGCACTAAGTGACTGTATAAAACAGCTTGTGGCCAGATGACTCTTAAAGTATCACAAAAAGAAATGATCGGGGTTCACATCTGATATTAAGGTTTGAACATATTAGGGTGAAAGTCATTCAGCAGTATAATTCATAAGTATAAATTCAGTTCACAGCTATTTCAAATAGATTAACATATTGTAGATAGGTTTCCGGCTTAAAGGTGATGAATTTAAAGAAGAGAGGGGGGAAGATAAATTAGCCATGATTGAATGGCAGCGGAAACTCAGTGGGTAATTCTGCTCTTGTGTCTCATGGTCTTATAAAAATTCAGGTGTAATTTCACGCAAAGTTTGGATTTCTGTCCTTGGAGCACAGAAAATTGCGAAGAATTTTGATTAAAGATGAACAACATCATAATTGGTTTGAGTGGGATGGCTTTTGCTATTAGAAAGTGACTCTAGGTTGAGCTGGAAGGACATGTTGAAAATTCCAGCCAATAGATACAAGGGTGATGATGAGGATGAATGTTGCTGGTTACGACCTGGAACTTGCAGATTCAAGCAGAACTTTGGGAGTTGGAGTGACATTTGAGCACAAATTTGTGAAAAGGATGGGACTAAAAGGATTACAAGGAACTGGCATAGATTTGGCGCATTGAATTGCCGCCTTTTGTACCAAACAAAAATGTTATTGATTTGGTATATAGAGGGTTAGTAGACTAACTCAGCCCATTTACAACTAACTTGCACAAATTATAGTTGGACGCTTTCCCCTATTATTGAATGAAATGGGATTGTGGTGTCTCCAACCAGAATAGCAAACTACACGAGGTTACCAAATTGTGAAGTGAAATCCCTTTGGCCAATCATGTCCTTGACAGGAAAAAAAATTCTCTGGATTTAAAAATAAACCTTAGGCAGCCTGAAATGGTAGGTGGGGACTGGTTATGTTCTGCTGTCTCATCAGGTTAAATTCAGGTTTATTTATCACATGCACATTGAAATGAATAATTTGTGTTAACAACCCAAGGATGTGCTGGAGGTCAGCCCAGAAATGTCAGCACACATTCCAGTCCCAACATCATGTTCAGCAGAATGCAGGAAGCAACAGCACGACAGAAGCAAAACAATAATCGTAAAACAAGCCCCTTTCTTCTCTCTGTGTCTGTCTCTCTAACTCTCCCACCACCAACCCTCCAGACATCAGGCCTCCAACTTGTAGGCCCAGGGCTTCTGCCATCAGGTATTGAATTGTGGTCTCACTGACTCCGGTCTTCAACATTTGGTATTGAACACAGGACTTGCCGATGATGGGACCCCAAACTCCATTCTCGCTGATTCACCAGCCCTCTGATCCTGGGAGCTGCCAGCCTCCAGACCCGCCCATCTCAGGGTGTTAAGGTGGGGGTAAGGTGTGAGTGTCACCAACCCTAGTCTTCACTGCTTGTCATTTACTGCACTTGCCAAACTGATATCCACCCGTGGGGAGCGCTGGCCTACACCTGCAAGGTACAGTTCAGCCTGGACTCTGGCCTGACCTCGAGCTCCCCTACGTCCCTGTCCCTAAACCCTAACCTAATATGACCCTGCCCTGCCCCAAAAACCATCCCTTTTAAAAAAAAATGGCATGAAGTCAGAGCCACAACCTCGACAGACATCTCAGCATTTCACCGCTTTCTTCTCTGTATCTTGTTTTCTTCAGTGTTGCCTCCCCCTCTGTTAATCCCAAAGATCTCACTGCATCTGGGTGTGACTGACCGTGACTACTCAGAAAGAAAGAAATACTATGCTGCAGGAAATGCAGCAAGCTCTCTCAAGCGGCAAAGGAGGAAATAATCAGATCATTGTCTATTTTAAGTACTGGTCAGGAGATAAATGTTGAGCTAGACATGAGTGCGGTGGGGGAGTGTGGAGGTGGTGAGATTGCCTGTCTGTACTTGCTGATGGGACACCAGTACAAGTGCTAAAACTATTCTCACCGCTCCACCCTGCGAAAGTGCTGGAGGGACAGAGGCAGCTACTAATGCCCTTCTTTGTTTTTGCCTCCCTATCTCAGTGCTGCTGGTGTCCTCCTCAAAGTGAAGCTCAATGTGAAGCGGAATTTGAAATTGAACAACACAGTCCCAAAAATCTTCCAAGAAGTTGCTCAGAGGCATCCGGAAAAGACGGCGCTCATCTTCGAAGGGACTGGCGTTGCTTGGAGTTTCCGGGAGCTGGACGAGTACTCAAACAGAGTGGCCAACTTTTTCTCTGAGCGCGGCTGCCGCCCCGGTGATGTGGTGGCCCTTTTCATGGAGAGCAGGAATGAGTACGTGGGACTGTGGCTGGGCTTGGCCAAAGTTGGAGTCGAGGCAGCGCTGATAAACTTCAATTTGCGACTGGACGCCCTGACCCACTGCGTCACCATCTCCAAGGCCAAAGCCATTATATTCGGCAGCGAACTGAATGGTGGTAAGTTCAAAGTGAAGGCATCAGTGGCCACACATTTTATTTCCACATCCCATTCCCATTCCAATATGTCTATCCATGGCCTCCTCTACTGTCAAGATGAAGCCGCACTCAGGTTGGAGGAACAACATTTTATTTTCCGTCTGGGTAGCCTCCATCCTGATGGCATGAACATTGAACTCTCTAACTTCCGTTAATACCCCTCCTCCCCTTCTTACCCCATCCCTTATTTATTTATTCTCTCCCCCTCTCCTCCCCCTCTCCCCCTCTCCCCCTCTCCCCCTCTCCCCCTCTCCCCCTCTCCCCCTCTCCCCCTCTCCCCCTCTCCCCCTCTCCCCCTCTCCCCCTCTCCCCCTCTCCCCCTCTCCCCCTCTCCCCCTCTCCCCCTCTCCCCCTTCTCCCAATCACTCCTTGCCTGCACTCCATCTCCCTCTGGTGCTCCCCTCCCCCTTCTCCCTAGGTTTCCCGTCCCAGGATCCTCTCCCTTCTCCAGCTGTGTATCCCTTTTTCCAATCAACTTTCCAGCTCTTAACTTCATCCCTCCCCCTCCTGTCTTCTATCATTTCGGATCTCCCCATCCTACTTTCAAATCTCTTACTATCTCTTCTTTCAGTTAGTCCTGACAAAGGGTCTCGACCCAAAACGTCGACTGTGCTTCTCCCTATAGATGCCACCTGGCCTGCTGTGTTCCACCAGCATTTTGTGTATGTTGCTTGAATTTCCAGCATCTGCCGATTTCCTCGTGTGCATTAGTGACCAGGCAGGACCAAAGGGGGCAAACAAGTGACTTCAGAATTTAAAAAAAAGACTAAAGCACATTTTCATTCCAAATCAACCAGATCCGAATCCCCCAAAGCATCTTAAAGGGAACTGTTTTACCATTTTATAGTGTTCGATTTACAGAGAATGTAGTACTTTCTTTTGAATTATTATCTTTTATAATGTAGGGAACACAGATACAACTTAGAACACACTAGGGTCTTTACAATAACAATCTATTTTCAGTGATATCTAGATAAATGCTCTCTGGACCATGAGAACTTTTTGTTTTGAAGCAGGTCGATGTAAAGGATTCTGTGGTACCAAGAGAACAAACAGACTTTAAAGTTTGCCCTAAAGGACACTGGCCATGAAAGTGCAGCACTGCCTCACTCAGTCTTGCATTGGATTGTGTGGCTGGAATGTATGCCCAGGTCTGCAGCGGGGTTTGAACTTGCAATGTCGTGCCTTGGAGGCAACCTCCTGCTCTTCATCACACTTCCCTTTCAAAGAATTTGTCTGAGCTGCTTTTGAAAGATGATGCAGTATTGAATCTGTTTCCTTTTTTCTTTTGGAGTGTGCAGAGTTTAAAAACAATGCATTTCCCCTTCCCCTTGCCAGGCCCCACACCCCTCCCTGGTGCTCTGATTGAGCGAAGGCAAACTTGCAACGTACAAAAGGAACAAAAGTGGCACACTGTCCAGAATGATCGCAGGCAAGGCCGAGGATTTAGTTTTATGTGACCTTAAATGAGTTTAAAGAAATCCAAGTAGCTGCTTTTCTATTTAGTTGTGAGTTATTTACTAAATTAGTGGCAGGGGAAAAATGTCCATTTCCATCTGTGGCGTTTGTGATGGTCAGTGGGAATGGAAGTCACTTTATTTATTCAGGTTTACATCAGTTATCAGTGTACCATGACTGACTTGCTGCCTGTTCGCCGCTGGTGTTTTGGGCAGCAGTGAGGGTCCTCCATCTCTGGCAGGGTTCAGGGCTTCCTTCATCATGTCAGTAGCTTCCTCTCGGTTTACTGTCAGTCACACAAGTCCCAGGTGGAGACTCAGGAATACCGTCGCACTCACATGTAGAAAGGTTCTTCATTGCCGTTTCCGTTACAATTTTGTTCTTACCAGTCAGGGTTGTTAGCCCTGAGCTGAACCCCCAAACCTAGAGGACCGGTAGCCCACACTCTTAGTCTGATATCTACCCTTTGATCTGTTTGATGTGCGTGATCCTACCAGGAGCCAAAACATAAAGCCCTGACTCTGGGCAACATAGCTGTCCAAGTCACTGAGGCACGCAAGCCTCCAAACTCTATGGCAAAGTTGCGATCCTCTTGGAGGAGTGTGCCATGACGCTGGAATTAATTAAAATTTTTAAAATTTAGAGATACAGGACCGTAACAGACCCTTCTGGCCCAGCAAGTCCAGGCTGCGTAATTGCACCCATGTGACCAATTAACCGCCGTCTTTGGAATGTGGGAGAGAACAGGAGCCCTCAGAGGAAATGCACGTGGTCATGGGGCGAACGTACAAATTCCTTACAGCGGCGGTCACTAGCACGAGTGGTATGCTAACCATTACATAGCATGCTGTCCCTACTGCTACTGTTTTACCCTGCGGTGTTTCAGATCATTCTTGTGTGGTTTCAGGGCAGATTCCTGGGAAATACTTGAAGCAGGAGGAAATGATGAGAGTTTAATTTATTAAAAATAATCTGCAGTACTTTGGAACTCAACGTGGGCTTATCGGCCTCTCGTTGCTGTGACATAGAAAAAAATAGCAGCCAGTGATACCAAATTATAGGAAAGATGTCAACAAAATAGAGAGAGTACAGAGGAGCTTTACTAGAATGTTACCTGGATTTCAGCACCTAAGTTACAGGGAAAGGTTGAACAAGTTAGGTCTTTATTCTTTGGAGCGTAGAAGGTTGAGGAGGGATTTGATAGAGGTATTTAAAATTATGACGGAGATAGATAGAGTTGATGTGGATAGGCTTTTTCCATTGAGAGTAGGGGAGATTCAAACAAAAGGACATAAGAGTTAGGGGGCAAAAGTTTAGGGGTAACACAAGAGAAAACTTCTTTACTCAGAGAGTGGTAGCTGTGTAGGAAGAGCTTCCAGTAGAAGTGGTAGAAACGGGTTTGGTATTGTCATTTAAAGCAAAATTGGATAGGTATATGGACAGGAAAGGAATAGAGCGTTATGGGCTGAGTGCAGGTCGGTGAGACTAGGTGAGAGTAAGTGTTCGGCATGGACTACAAGGGCTGAGGTGGCCTGTTTCTGTGCTGTAATTGTTATATGGTGATAGAGCCTTCATCAGACTTGGCTCAGCTGATGGCTGTCCTGCTTCTGAGATGTCTCCTCCGGGGACCTGAGCATAAGTTCCAGTCCGTAGGGAGTGCCGTGCTGTTAGGGATTCTCTTTTGGGATTAGACCAGCAGCAGACTTTCCTGCCTTTGAAAGTGGAGAGTAAAGAAATTCCCCCAGTAGCTGTTGGAAAAGGTATTGCTTAACCAACTCGAGTTATAAGGAGTGTTTGTTGTAACATATGTCTTTCTAGGACTTTGTCACACCTCCCACATTGTATCAGCAATTGGATTTGAGGTGCCTCAAGTTGTGAAAGACATTCAGTGGTTAAGCAGAGACTTATCTATTGACAACAGAATTATTATCTGAGCTTTTTTGCATACCAGTGAGTTCATTTTTTTTAACCTTCTCCACGCAACCTTGCCTGCTTTTTAACCCTTCCCTTGCCTGCATGACCTCCCATAGTGAAGGAACCCAGATGAATTCTTAAAGCTATTATCAGGTTGCATTGAGCAGAATAGTATATAAAGCGGAAATTGGAAATTAGAAGTGAAAGTGCCAGAAATACTCAGTAGATCAGTCAGAATTTGTGAGGTGGGGTGACTAGGAACATCACTCTCCACAGAAGCTCCCCGATCAGCTATGTATTTCCAGCATTTATGGTTTTGATTTTATTATGATTGCCAGCAGCATAAAAACCAGATTTAGGCCTTGAATTGACGTACAGGCGAACCAAAACACCCTGCTGGTATGTAACTCTGAACGTGTGCCACTTTTACCCCCAGGAGAAGAATTTAGTGTTAATCTAAGCAGCTGAACATTGAAAGGAATCCCATGCAAGGCTTTGAGTGAAAACTGTGACTGAAAGTGGGACACGAGGATAATTCGCAGTTGTGGTCACACAAGGCCTAGCAGTTACCAGTGAGGCCTTTTGGTTATCTGGGAAATGTCAACAGTGGGGAAACAACAACAGATCACAATCTTTATCCCAACCTGCTTGACCCCCACCCACCCATTTCATCCTGTTCTACCTTACAACTGGCAGGAGATTTAAGTTCAAAGTAAAATTTATTATCAGAGTACATACACGTCACCACATACAATGCTGAGATTCTTCTTCTGTGGGCATACTGAGCAAATCTGTAGAACATTAACTAAACAGGATCAATGGACAACAAACGCAGATATAAATAAATAGCAATAAATAATGAGCAGGAAATAACAAGAAGAAGAGTCCTTAATGAGTGTATTTATCCCCTTGTGTTATCTGACTGTGGTGGGTCTCATCAGCAAGAACGACGAGTCATCTTACAGAGAGGAGGTGCAGCGGCTAACGGACTGGTGCAGAGCCAACAACCTGTCTCTTAATGTGAACAAAACAAAAGAGATGGTTGTTGACTTCAGGAGGGCACGGAGCGACCACTCCCCGCTGAACATCGACAGCTCCTCAGTAGAGATCGTTAAGAGCACCAAATTTCTTGGTGTTCACCTGGCGGAGTATCTCACCTGGTCTCTCTACACCAGCTCCATAGCAAAGAAAGCCCAACAGCATCTCTACTTTCTGTGAAAGCTGAGGAAAGTCCATCTCCCACCCCCCATCATCACATTCTCCAGGGGTCATATTGAGAGCATCCCAAGCAGCTGCATCACTGCCTGGTTCGGAAATTGCACCATCTCGGATCGCAAGACCCTGCAACGGATAGTGAGGTCAGCTGAGAAGATCATTGGGGTCTCTCTTCCTGCCATCATGGACATTTACTCTACACGCTGCATCCACAATGTAAACAGCATTATGAAGGACCCCACACACCCCACATACAAACTCTTCTCCCTCCTGCTATCTGGGAAAAGGCACCGGAGCATTTGGGCTCTCACGACCAGACTATATAACAGTTTCTTCCCCCAAGCTATCAGACTCCTCAGTACCCAGAGCCTGGACTGACACCAACTTACTGCCTATTGTCTTGTTTATTATTTATTGTAATGCCTGCACTGTTTTGTGCACTTTATGCAGTCCTGGGTAGGTCTGTAGTCTAGTGTAGTTTTTTACGTAGTTCAGTCTAGTTTTTGTACTGTATCATGTAACACCACGGTCCTGAAAAACTTTGTCTCGTTTTTACTGTGTACTGTACCAGCAGTTATGGTCAAAATGACAATGAAAATGACTTGACTTGAAGAGCCTGGTCGTTGAGGGGTAGTAACTGCTCTTGAACCTGGTGGTGCAAATCCTGAGGCTCTTGTACCTTCTACTTGATGGCACTAGCTAGAAAAGAGCTTGGCCTAGGTGGTGAGGATCTTTGAAGGTTGCTGCTTTTCTGTGATAACGTTTCATGTAGATGTGCTCAGTAGTTGGGAGGGTTTTACCCGTGATGTACTGGGCCAAATCCACTACTTTTATAGGATTTTCTACTCAAAGATATTGGTGTTTCCATACCAGGCCGTAATGTAACTCTGGACTACCTCTTTCGTCCAATCAATTTCTTTTAATGGCCTACTAGAGCCTAAGTGCAACCATACATCCTGCATCCAGGATGTCGTGTAGAGTGCATTGGACATGGCACCATGAGATAAGAGGATTGTTCTATTTAAGTTTGCATTTGATGTTTCAATGCACTTATCAGGCTAATATTACAGAGGGTTAAACTTGCATCATGATTGTAGCTCCAGGGGAGTAACTGTTCTGCCAATACACAAGAACTGTCGCGGGTGAAGGACACAATCTGTAAATGAGAAGTTCCCAGGCAGTTTTGCTCTTGGTGAGGTACTTTCACACAAGGATTCCACCTTCATTGCTCCAGGTGTACACGCAGTCGAATTGCAAACCCATTCCCGGTAGCCCATTTAATCATTAAATTTTCTAATGCTGTTGGCAGAAAAGTGAAGTTGTTGATTTTTCTTTTGAAAACGTCAAATCACATTTGTGCTGGTTGTGGTGCTGTTTGACCACCTTGCTTTTTGTTGTGGCACTTACTTCGCCCACGGTTGTGATGGACAGTAAATGCAAACCTGGTGAACTGAACACTACACAGCAACCACATTGAGTAAATCTTTTGGCTCTGAGTCATGAATTCCCACCCCAGAGACTTGAGTACAAAAAGTGGATTAGTGGCTGCAATATCACCATTTCAAAGCCATGTAAAGCACATTAAAACAATCTGGGATTATGAAAGACCTTCAGATTTGGGTTTAACGGCAACTGGGTAGAAGGAGATGAGTGATACAGCTCTCGTTACATGCACATGCAGGACAACTGTTTGAGTGATTATGCAGAAAGTTTGAAGTTAATAACTCATCTACCTTAGGTCACAGACTTATCAATCACCCCTGCTGTGGACACTTTCTGGAGGTCGAAGATCCGTATGCTCCACGACCGCTGGACTAAGTGTGTAAATGTAGGAGGGGACTATGTTGAAAAATAAATGTGCTAGGCTTACTAAAATTGACTCCTTCGACCTTAGGCAACAAACTTATCAATCACCCCTCGTAATTGATGTATTCAAGATCATGAATAGTTTTGTGGCGAGTAAAGAGAGACTGTTTCCAGTGGCAGAAAGGTGGAAAACTGGGCACATTGCTCGAGGCGGCACGAGCAACTTAAGACAGATTGTTGCAATGTGGAATGCTTTTTGGAAGTATGAAGGAAAACAAATCATCGGGAAACCCAGCGGCACTGTAGCGCAACAGTATAACAGCTCGGGGCGTTCCAGGGTTCGGAATTCATTTCCGGCACCATCTGTGAGGAGCTTGTACATTCTTCCCGTGACTGTGTGGACTTCCTGTCAGTCCAAAGACATACATGTCAGTAGGTTAATGAGTCGTTGCAAATTATCCTGTGATTAGCTGGTGTTAAATATGTGGTTGCTGGGTGGTGTGGCTTGTTGGGCTGGAAGGGTCTGTTCCTAGGTGATGCTCGTCCTTTGCTCACATATTTGAGTCCCACAGCATGACATAAAATAACATTTTGGTATTTGCTGTGTAATATCCTCTGTTGTGCAGCATATTACAATAGGAGGAAATAGCAGGATGCATGTGTAGAACCAGTCTTAGTCGAAGAGCAGCTGGGGGGAATGGCTAAACAGCAACACCCACAAAAACGCTGGAGGAACTCTGCAGATCAGGCAGCATCCAAGGAGAGAATAAGCAGTCACCATATCGGGCTGAAGGGTCTCGGCCCGAAGCATCTGCTGTTTATTCCCCTTCATAGATGCTGCCTGACCTGCTGAGTTCTTTCAGCATTTTGTGTGCATTGCTCTGGATTTCCAGAATTTGCAGAATCCCTTGTGTTTCCAGTTAAGTAGAGGTTTTCCCAGTGAAGATTGGAAATGCCAACTTTGGGAAGGGGCTTAGGAGGATAGAATTTTAGTAGCTAGCAGCTCTGATTAATGAGGTGATGAATGATCATAAGCAGGGTCAGGATCATTGCTGGGATTGGGTGAACTGAGAGAGCAAAGGGCTTGAAATCCCAGAATGTGGAAGTGATAAGCCAGGGACATGGAGATTTTGTAAGGTTCAGCATATCTGGGTCTTTAGAATTTTGTTTATATGAAAGGGTTTTGCTAACGTCCTTTGCTACAGGACATCTCCTCTCTGTTGCTCATGACGTTCTTGAGCAAAGTCGGATTTTGGCGCACAAGCAGAAAGAATTATAGACCAAAAATTCATTTGAATCGTGTGATAAAAATCAAGACTTTTTTTTCCTAATTGGGATCATACAATTGGAATGTGGAATAAACTCTCCACTCTCAATAAAGTTGACCTGCTCCACGCTCTATAATCCCCCATTTATTAGGTAAATTCGCTCTGACCCTCAACAGCCAGGTAAATCATTCCTAGTTCAGTTATAATTCCAGGCTGGATCTGTGCTTAATGCTGTTGTGTTTCAGCTGGTGGTTTGAGGTGATGTGGGTTATTCCCTCTATGGTGTAATTCAAAATTGCAATGATACAATTTATGCCATGAGCACCTGAGAGAAGGGAACAAATGGAATCTTGAGTTTTCAGTCAGTAGAGGTCCTGCTTTAATCCACAACCTAGGAGATGATGCTTCTCAGAAATGCACACTTTAACTTCACTACACTGTGAATAAGCTATCTATTACATTACTGGCAGAATCAACAAATATGTTTTCATATTTCCACAAAATATGCAAACCCAACCAGCTACGACCTCCTGTTATTTTAATACTCTCAATGAACTGGGCTCAGATCAGGATTTGGACATACTTGTTACAACACCGATAACTTGTAAAGGCACATTATTATAGTGCAGCATTGGACTATATTTCACAGAAATCTAACTAGATTTTTAAAAAAAAATACCAGGGCACCTTGGGGCGTTTGACCAAAAGTTTGTTTCTGGAGTAGCATTTGAGAGGAAAGGGAAGCAGTGAGGCTTAAAGATTTGAAAGGAAATGCTGGAATTTAGGCGAGCCACTAGTGGTGGGGTGAAGGGAAGGGACCGGGCAGTCGGCCAGGGTTGATGAAATGCAGAGATTTATAAGCTTTGGACTGAGGTAGGGGAGAGGGCAAAAGGTCAGAAATTTAAGATGTTGATCATTTAGGTGAGTCGTCAATGAACATGAGTGGGAATGACACCCTAAATAATTTAGAATCTGAGTGTGAATCGAGAATCAAACTCTTTCATGTGAGCAAGTGAATGCTTGTGATTTACGGTGTTACCTGTCTGCCTGTAACATACTAAAATGATGGCCACACTCTTTGATAGCTCAGTCTGACAGCTCTCAAACAAGATTTGTCCATTTGCACTATTGTCGCTTGTTTGGGTGGGTGAACAGGCTGAGGTGACTCCCTAACAGCTGAATTGTACTTGACATTTCCTTCCTGGTTTGGAGCAGTTTCTTTGCTCTCTCATTATGACTTGCAAACAGCAGTTCAGTTCAGTTCTCCTCTGGGGCCATCCTGCCCCTGTTATGGTTTTTCTTTCTGTATTGTTTGGCTGATTTAATTGTTGTCACATCCTCTTTCTACCTCTGAATGGTTGATGTTGTGTATTTAATATTTAAGTTATATTTTGGGGGGGGGGGTGTGTGTCTGACCCCCACCCCCCAACCAATGGTGGCTTCATGTTCAAATATACTTAGAACTGATGCCTCCATCATCAGGGCCGACCGTGGAATTTGCATCCCAGCTGTCTGGATCTGCAGTGAAATATGGAGAGTAGCCATTGCCCATGTTACTGGCTCCCCCTCGCCATGTATCTGATGAACCAAAAGGAATGGCACAGATGGTCAGTGTTGGACTTAACGTAGGACAGCCTTGGGGCTCCAGCTCCAGATCTTTTCTCCTTGGGGTTTACTCCCGAAGCTTTCCCCGCCAGGCAGCGTTAGTTTGAGATCAGTTTTCCTTCTCCTACATGAGCTGCCAAGCCCCATCTGCCCGAAGTGACTGGTTTTAAGGTGCCAGTAACCCGCCTTTGCTCCTTCTCCTGTCAGTAGAAACGGTCCTGAAGATCTTAGTAGCAAAGCCACACTTGAAGACCAGGAGCTGGACTTGGTTAACCATCAGAGGCTATTTGAGTCACACGCCATTGGGAGCTTAACCCCACTACCACTTCTGGCTATAACAACCTTAAGGAACCATAAAGAATATATATATTCTTGTTTGTTTAAATAACGTTAAATAATTCATTACAGGTTCTATATAAAAATAGGTTAATTGCATAGGTCATCACGCTACAATGGGATACGTTCGCACTTCTCTATAAACTCGAAGTTAGACTTGCACTTCGAACTCCCGTGTCTTCCTTTGAATTAATTTAATGTTTTGAAATTACAAAGCATAACAGTTGGGATCTACCTTAACGGTTGACTGTCTATGCCTATGGAAACCTGAGCAAAGGGCTTTAGTGAGCGGAGAGAACATGTACAGAGAAGAGCAGCTAAAATGAGAAGGGAGTTGGGAGATGAAACCAACAAGTGGAGGCATTTTTACACTGTCAGAAATAGATGTTGCTAGGAGGACCACTTCAGAGGATATTTAAAAGTCCACTTCATTTCTGTGGGTATCCAGTTACAAAGGGAGCAGGATTCATTCACTAAAGAACATTAGTGTACCTAATTGGGTTTTTATGGCAATACACTATCTTTGTTGTCACCAGAATTGTGGAAGGCTTTTTAATTCTCCTAGTCGGATGGCCTTTCATTGATTCTGTTATAGTTACTATTATATAGATTTGTTGAGTATGCCCACAAGAAATGTATCTCAGGGTTGTATATGATGACATACATGTACTTTGATAATAACATTTACTTTTGAGTTTCGAACTTTAATTCCTGGTTTAACAACTTTACCAAATTTAAATTCCCCCAGCTAGTGAGATTTGCTTGGAAATTAGTTTGTCTCTGTATCTAGATATTAGTCAAGTAACTTAGCCACGAGGTTATTGAACAGTGAGACGGTTTACAAGTTACTGTTCATGGGCCCCGTTATCAGAATGAGTTGTCTTTAATCTAAGAGGGGTCAATTACTTTACTGAAAGAGCAGTAGCTTCAGTTTGAAACACTGGGAAGTTTTTCAGAGAACCATACAGGAACTACACTTTGGAGAGCGTAATTTTTGTAGTTGAGATATAAAACTGAAGCCCTGGCTAACCCTCTAGATCCCAAGTGCTCTCCTCTGTAGAAGACAGGAGATGCTTCAAAAGTTCTGGTCACTATTTATTCCACAATCAACATAACTTTAAAGTAAAATTGTCAGGTTATCATGTGATAAGCATAGCATCTTGTTGTGAGCAAGTTGATTTGCAGCATGGTAGTACAGTGGTTAGCACAATGCTTTACAGTCCAGTGACCTGGGTTCAATTCCCACAACTGCCTGTAAGGAGTTTATGAGTGAGTTTCCTCCTGGTGCACCGGTTTCCTCCCTCAGTCCAAAGACATACAGGTTGGTAGGTTAATTGGTCATTGTAATTGTCCCATGATTAGGCTGGGATTAAATCTGGGGGTTACTGGGAGGGGCTGGAATGGCCTATTCTGTGCGCATCTGAATGAATAAAATTTTATATTACAGCATTAGCTACATTTAGTTCTAATTCTGCTTCAGAATGTTCTTATTAAAAAGTATAGTGTTTGAACTAAAGTAGAAAAGAAGGAACTTCTTACATTAATGTTAGGAAATGAGTCAAATTTTAATCTTGCATAATAAATAAAATGTAATAATAAAGGAAATTTGAGTTCTGATTTTTGGCATAGTGATAGAGTACTGCGCAGAAGTTTTACGCACATGTATATAGCTAGGGTGCTTAAGACTTTGACACAGTTCTGCACTTGTTAATGTGTAGTGGAGAGCAAGTTTGTATATCTATTGGGAGCAAAGGATGTTGAAAATGGCGAAGGTGGCGCACCGGGGAGGGGTATGAGGCAGGTGGCAGAGAAGGAGTGCCAGGGGTGGGGGGGTGGTGCAGATGCAGATACACCCAGCCCTGAGACACCAGGCAGGATCATTTGATTCCAAACTGTTGGTTTATTGATCATTATAGAATGTCTCTCTGGTACTTCCTACTCCCTCCCCTCTCCCTTCCCCTTTTCCCAACCATGATTCCCCTCTTCCTGCCCCCTTCCAACTCTCAGTCCACAATAGGGACCCATACCAGGATCAGGCTTATCAACAACCTCTCCTCACTGCACATTGCCTCTGTTTGTAAACCAACCACCTCATCTTCAGCACTATCATCTACCTTTCCTATGATACTTCCTGCACTGATGTGACTCGGTGGCTCTGTAATGTGTCCTCTGTATTTCAGGGAAAACTGAAAATCTAAAGTAATAAATATATTAGCATCTGAAAACTTGTGCTTGCATTTTGTGTTCCATGTGACCGGTGCAGTCTTCGGCTGAGTGTTGTCGATTAATGTAGAAAGGGTGACATTGGATAAGCATACATGCTGCCTAATCTTTTTTGCTGTCAATTGAAAGATAAATCATCTGAAGTGGACGTAACTAACCTTGGCATGCCGTGGTTGAATCTGGTGCCTCTGACTCTGGTGAAATCGCTGCTTGCTGCTCTGGTTGTCCGGTCTGGTTTTGAGAGGGAGTTTTCATTTCAAACCCTCTGGTACTCATGTTGTTGAGACATTGTCTCTTTTGGGTGTTTATCACGTTACAAAGTTCAAGCATTTAATTGAAGGTTTGATGTGTGGGCTGGGCCAAGATGCCCTAATTAAAGCTTTGTTTGCATAAACTCTCTATGCAGGGTGTAATCTGCCTGAGGAATTTCAAATTAGAAATTGGAGGTCAAATTGCAGGCTACCTCAACCTCATCTGTGCACACAGTATTTTTGCCGTTCTGTTTCTTTGTCTGGTATTCTGCTGAGTGCAGGTTTAGGGACTGGAAGCTTTTCTTTGGGTGGAATATTTTTAGAGGGTAGAACCAAAGGACTTCACAGGAGTGAAACAACCTGCTTTATTCAATCCACTGCCAAAAGATGCTAATCACAGTTGTTTCGTGCAGGGTGCAATTCTTCCAGTGTACTTCTAGGCCTTTCCCCCTGCAAATCCCAGATACTCCGAGCAGTCTCCAATAGACATGTCTACTGTTCATTGCATGACTCACAAAGGGAATTTTATTTTCCTGATCCAATTTACTAAATCCTCTCAATTTTGAGTATTTCAGTTAGACTACTAAATATGTGCCTATTGATATATTCTGCGCACCAGCAGAATTGATGCATATGGGGTCTGGCTAAGAAAATGGGATCAAAGGGGTCTTATTGAATGGTGGAGCACACATTTTACCTGCCCTTTCTAATTTTTTAGCATTTTTATATTGGCTATTTATGGCAAAGAGTGGGAATAAAGGGAGTCTTTTCTGGTTGGCTGCTGGTGAACGGCGGTGTTCTGCATTGGGACTGTTTCTTTTTACGTCATATGTTAGTAATTTGGATGACAGAATTATTATTACTTATTATTACTTTATAGTCACCAAACAATTGATACTAGAGCATACAATCATCACAGCGATATTTGATTCTGTGCTTCGCGCTCCCTGGAGTACAAATCGATAGTAAATATAATAAAAATTTAAATTATACATCATGAATAGAAAAGGGAAAGTAAGGTAGTGCAAAAAAAACCGAGAGACAGGTCTGGATATTTGGAAGGTACGGCCCAGATCCGGGCCAGGATCCGTTCAGCAGTCTTATCACAGTTGGAAAGAAGCTGTTCCCAAATCTGGCCGTACGAGTCTTCAAGCTCCTGAACCTTCTCCCGGAAGGAAGAAGAACAAAAAGTGCGTTGGCTGGGCGACCGGTGTCCTTGATTATCCTGGCAGCACTGCTCCGACAGCATGTGGTGTAAAGTGAGTGCAAGGATGGAAGAATTGATGGCTTCATCACCAAGTTTGTGGATGATACGAAGATAGGCGGAGGGGCAGGTAGTTTTGAGGAAGTAGAGAGGCTACAGCAGGACTTCGACAAATTAAGAGAATGAGCAAAGAAATGGCAGATGGAATACAGTGTTAGGAAGTGTATGATCATGCACTTTGGAAGTAGAAATGAAAACGTAGAGTATTATCTAAATGAAGAGAAAATTCAAAAATCTGATATACAATGGGACTTGGGAGTCCTTGTGGATGGTTCCCTAATAGTTAATTTGCAGGTCGAGTCGGTGTTGAGGAAGAGAAATGCAATCTTAGCATTCATTTTGAAAAGACTAGAATATAAAAGCAAGGATGTAATGTTGAAGCTTTATAAAGCACTGGTGAGGCCCCACGGGGAGTATTATGAGCAGTTTTGGGCCCCTTATCTAAGAAAGGATGTGCTGATATTGGAGAGGGTTCAAAGGATGTTCATGAAAATGATCTGGGATTTCAAGTCTTCTCACACGAGTAGCGTTTGATCGCGCTGGGCCTGTGTTCGCTGGAGTTTGGAAGAATAAGAGGTGATCTCATTGAAACCTATTGAATGTTGAAAGGCTTTGATGGAGTGGTTGGGGAGAGGAAGTTTCCTATGGAGGGAGAGTAAGACCAGAGGACACACCCTCAGAATAGAGAGACTCTCTTCTAAAATGGAGATGAGGAGGAATTCCTTTAGCCAGAGGGTGGTGAATCTGTGAAACTAGTTGCCACAGGCAGCTGTGGAGGCCAAGTCATTGGGTGTATTTAAGGCAGAGGTCGATAGATTCTTGATGAGTCAGAACATGAATGGATAAGGGGAGAAGACAGGAGATTGGGGCTGAGAGGGAAAATGGATCAGCATGATGAAATGGCATAGACTCAATGGGCCAAGTGACCTAACTCTGCTTCTGTATCTTGTGGTCTAATTTTGGCAGTTTTTATTACTGTCTAGGGCAGCACCTTCATTTGTGGCTCTCATTGGAAGCAGGCTATCTGTGATTCTTTACTCTTTGCAGTGTATGTAGCGAAATCTGATGAAGGCTGTAAAGGCTGCTTGTGAAACCCAGCAGAGTTCTTCTGGCCATCAGAAAAAAACTGCCTGTTTAATGTCAGATGCATTCTCCCAGTGTTAACATGTCTTCAGTTGTATCTCATTGCAGGGAAGGGGCTAAGTTACTGGACAAATATCCAGAGCTCTGGACTTCTGACCTAAAGATAACAGTTTGAAGCTCACCATGGCAGCTGTGGGATTTAGGTTTATTTTAAGATCCGACAATGTTAAGCAAAACTATTCAGTTGACATAATTGCCTTTTAACTCAGCCTGTATCGACGTTCAACCTTGAATATATTCAGTGATTTCTAATTCCAAAGTTCTCTGGGATGGAGAATTCCTAAGGATTTCAACACTCTGAGAAAAGAAAATCCTCTTTTGTCTGAAATGGGTGATGCCTTGTTCTGATACTGTGCCCTTTGCCTTTTCAATTAATATGATGAACTGATAAATCAGGCTTTGAGCCTACTCAAGGCCACTCTGGGTTTCAGATGTGAGGACTCAATTTGGTTCAGAATGTTGTTGTTCACTTGAATTGTTTGCATGACTTGCATTTTTTTCTCTTTCTCTTGTGCATCGGGTCTTGGTCTTTTTTTCTTTAGTTGGGTTCTTTCAGGTTTCTTGATTTGTAAACAAACAGATCTCAAGGTTGTATAATTTTATACATTCTTTAATAATAAATGTGCTTTGAACCTTTTGAATTTTAGTTCTAGATACCCCCACCAGGTGAAAAGCCCTCTCAGTATCCACCCTGTCAATGCCCTCTGGACCCTGTAACTTTTCATAAGATTGCACCTCATTTTTTTCCAGGCCCCGAAGAGTAAATGGTCGTCGATGATGTTTCCACATATCATTTGCCACAAGAGTATGTAGAGAACAGTGAGAGGCAGAGTGTGAGGAGAGAAGGAATTCTCAACTGTCTTACAGCCATTCCTTTTATCGACTCTGGAAAGAATTTTGACTGCAATTCAAAACATTTTTAAATATTCTGTTTGCTTAATAACCTCACCTCCTCCAGGAACTGGAATGTTGGCTCCCAGCCGTCCAATCCCACAGTAAGATGGCTGATATATCAATTCTTTTCTTGTTTGCTGTTTATTGAAGATAAAACACATTATAATGAATCCGAGAAACTGATAAAACAAGGTAATATACAGTACCTTCACTTCCTAAAAGCTTATCTTTTGCAAGAAGATCTATTGCCATTACCTGGGTTAGTGTAAATATTTTTACTGTTCTACGTTGCTGTGGAGTGCCCGACATGCTTTACCACACTAAGGACATTGTTTAACAATGCAAGTGGTAGCTGATGAAAGATGCAGGAATGTGTTTCTCCACTTCAAGTATAGAACATGCAAGTGGTTTCAATCATCACAGTTACATGCAGATCAACATTCCATTATAGTATCTGACACCCTCCGACTCTGCTGCCTTACGTGTCACTTTGAGATGCATGAACAGCTCTCCTGCCTTCCAAGCAAGGGTATGAGTGGCTTCAAGTCTTACTCCGAAGGCTTGGGCTTGTAATCCAGATTTATGACATTGATTGCTGCCCTGGTTGAGGTGCCAGTTTTTGAAAACAGCATTAAACTGAGGTACCTTATGCCCTCAAGCATGACTCTAAATAATCGCACACTAATCTGGAGTGAAAAGGGGAGTTTATTCTTCGGTGACCTGAGCTGTATTTTTAGTTCTGGACTAATTTTGACACTCAACTAATGGGTGCTGTAATCCTCACTGCAATGTGTATGGTAGCTTGCCATGCACAAACTAACACCTTTTTTTCCATCAGAATGTCAAAAGAGACTAGAATCCGGGGGGGGGGGGGGGGGGGAAATACATAATACTTGGAGCTCAGTAAGCCAAGGAGCATCTATGGGGTGCAAAAGGTTTTGAATCGAGACTCTACATCAGGACCCTGAAGCAGTAGTCCTGGTGTATGGTCTCAGCCCAAATTGTTAATGTTTTCCTTCAGTCTCAACGGATACAGCTTCCGAGTTCTCACAATGTTTTTTTTATTCCTATTTCTGTTGGTCTGTTTCAAAGATATTTCAGTGATGATATCCAAGATTAGGAAGCACTAAAGAGATGAATTTATGATTTTGCTTCAGGTATTGCCTATCAGTTGTTATTCAGAGTGGAATTCAAACAGCCAAAGGAGCTGCTTTGCCAGTTCACGTCTAGGAGTGAGATGCTTGTAGAGACTATGGATCGGAAGGAGGATGGGTGCCATTGAAATTATGACTATTGTTTTTGAACAGCCTTGCAGGAGATCCACCAGACCCTGGGGAAATCCATGCAGTTGTATTGCTCTGGAGAATGGAACTTCAGCGAGATGCTCCCAGGCACTGTAAACCTCGACCAATTTCTAGAAGCCTCACCGTCCGATCCTCCTGTGCCTCTCCCAAACCGAGGATTTACAGGTACAAACGTGCTAAATATGAAAGGCAGCGAGGTCTGCTGGGTCACCGGTCAACCTCACACATGCAGTAATTTGGAATCCTTGTGTATCACACTATACACTCCAACCATTATCACTTCCCAATAAAGTATCCCTTTGATTTTCAATTAGAACTTCAGTTCAGTTTAAAATACTGTGAATTCTAGATCTCACCATCCTGAATTCCAAGTTTTAATAGGTTTCAACAGGTACGTTTAATGTCGGACAAATGTATATAATATACATCCTGAAATTCTTTTTCTTCGCAATTGTCCGCAAAACAGAGGAGTGCCCCAAAGAATGAGTGACAGTTAAACCCCAGAGACCACCCAGCTCCTCCCTCCCACACACAAGCTGCAGCAGCGACCCCCCCCCCCCCACAGCAAAAACATCAACAACCCCACCGAGGCCTCAAGCGAGCAGCAAAGCATCAGTAAAGACACAGACTTGCAGTAACCCAAAAACTACTCGTTCAACCAGTAATTCGACATTCCACAGGCTCTCTCTCCCTAATAAGGGAAAAAGAGTTGTCCCTGAGTGAGAGGGGAGACGTAACCAACGAACCATTTGTGTGAAGTGGTCTGTCCCGCTAGGAACATGTATAACCCTCACTGGCTTGATATCAGCAAATTGCAATGACTCAGGGTACAGTCCTCGATTCTCCAGGCAAAGAACCATACCCAAATTTGCAACCTCACACCAGCCTTGTAGTGTATGGAGTGTCCAGGGAGGGATAACGCCCCTGGTGAAGGGGCTTGTCGCAATCATTCAGGTGCAGCCCCCTTCCCTTTGGTCTTCTACCAGACACTCGGCTTGCTCATACAGCTACATCAGACAGTGGCCAAACTTTTACGTGGGGGGTGGGGTGTGTGAGTGTAGCCGGCGGCCCTCATATCCCATGAGATAGGAACATGCCTGTCCCCATGTGTGAAGTCAGCTCTGGTGGACTGCCATGCCTAACCAATCTTATAGAGTTCTTTGAGGGAGTTACCAGGAAAGTGGACGAAGGCAAGGCAGTGGATGTTGTCTACATGGACTTTAGCAAAGCATTTGACAAGGCCCCGCATGGGAGGCTGGTCAGAAAGGTTCAGTCACTTGACATTCAGGATGAGGTAGTCAATTGGATTAGACATTGGCTTTGAGGGTGAAGCCAGAGAGTGGTAGTGGAGGGTTGCCTCTCTGACTGGAGGCCTGTAACTAGTGGTGTGCCGCAGGAATCAGCGCTGGGTCCTTTGTCATCTGTATCAATGATCTGGATGATAATGTAGTTAACTGGATTAGGAAATTTGCAGATGACACCAAGATTGGGGGGTGTAGTGGACAGTGAGGAAGGTTATCATGGCTTGCTGAGGGATCTGCATCAGTTGGAAGAAAGGGCTGAAAAATGGGAGATGGAATTTAATGCAGACAATTATGAGGTTTTGCACTTTGGTAGGAGGTCTTACACAGTGAATTGTGGGGCACTAACGAGTGTGGTAGAACAAAAGGATATAGGAATACAGGTCCATAATTAGTTTAAAACAACATCACAGGTCGATGGGGTCATAATGAAAGCTCTTGGTACATCGGCCTTCATAAATCAATGTATTGCACACAGGAGGTGATTGTACACTCTAGTATCAATTGTTTGGTGACAAAGTGAAGTAAAGAGATGGGATAACAACACACACAAAATGCTGGTAGAACACAGCAGGCTAGGCAGCATCTATAGGGAGAAGCACTGTCGACGTTTCAGGCCTGATGAAGAGTCTCGGCCCGAAACGTCAACAGCGCTTCTCCCTATAGATGCTGCCTGGCCTGCTGTGTTTCACCAGCATTTTGTGTGTGTTGTTGTTTGAATTTCCAGCATCTGCAGATTTTCTCGTGTTTGCTCTTTAAAGAGATGGGATATTATGTTGAAGTTGTATAAGACATTGGTGAGGCCTAATTTGGAGTACTGTGTCACCTACCTACAGGAAAGGTGTAAACAAGGTTGAAAGAGTGCAGAGAAAATTTACAAGAATGTTGCTGAGCCTGGAGGGCCTGAGTTACAAGGAAATATTGAATGGGTTAGGACTGTATTCTTTAGAACATAGAAGATTGAAAGATTTGATGGAGGTATGCAAAATTATGAGGAGTATAGATAGGGTAAATGTGAGCAGGCTTTTTCCACTGAGGTTGGGTGGGACAGCTACCAGTGGTCATGGGCTAAAGGTGAAAGGTGAAAAGTTTAAGGGGAACAGGAGGGGAAACTTCTTCACTCAGATGGTTGTGAGAGTGAAATGAGCTGCCAGCACAAGTGGTCCATGCAAGCTGAATTTCAAGGTTTAAGAAGTTTGGATAAGTACATGGATGGTAGGGGTATGGAGGGCTATGGTGCTGGTGCAGGTCGATGGGATGGTTTTGGCATTGACTAGACAGGCAGAAGGGCCTTTTTTCTGTGCTGGTACTGCTCTATGACTCTATATGATGGCCAACCAATCATAGGAATTTCCTGTTCTCTCTAACCTAATGGAGCAAACTGTCACTTAAGACAAACAATTGGTTTTCACATTATTATCAGAGAAGCTAACTATTCCTCTCCATACAAATGTGTACTGCTTTGTTGCAGATCGACTGTTTTACATTTATACTTCAGGAACGACAGGGATGCCGAAGGCAGCCATAGTTGTCCACAGCAGGTAAGGATCCGTGTGTCGTGAATGTCAAAAACCACTGAACACACCTTTTGGCATTTGACTCGCTCAATCTAACACCCCAATCACAACCAAACATCATTAATTCTTTGACCCTTGTGTTTAAAAATGTGAGAGGTCTGTTTTAAAATACAACACAGTGTTATCATTTCAGATTTAATGTTGAAGTTGTGTTTTCAGTAAGAGGCTTAACCAGAGCCTCATCTGCCCTCCTAGGTGGCCATAATAAAGGAAGTTTCATTCAATTGAAGTTATCCTCAACTAGCTTCACTAGAAAACTGAGCAGCTGGGAGTTTTCATCTTTACTATACTTCAGAGCTTGTAGTACGCCTATCAGCTTCTGCATGTCTCCATATTAGCACAGTCACCACACCTCTGAAGCACTTCATTGCTTTTTATTGAGGTACACGTTCAAAATGGCCAAAACTTTGCAGTAGAAATCCAATATTGCAGAATCTGCAACACACAAAACATTGCCATCGTGTCCAGGCCTGATGCATGACCGCAGTAGCAAGTGATGTTCTGGTGTTCAAGTTTTGCAGCTGATTGCAAACAAAGTCAAAGGAAGTTAAGTACATGCAGTGGTGCCCTCCACTGTAAGTGCAGTGTATCATTTGCTTGTCGAGCAATTCTCGCAGAAGGATCCTTGTCGAAACGCTCGGTTTACCTTCTGGAGATACAAGCTTGCAGGATAGCCTGTCCCATCCTTGGTTGTGGTCATTTTGAGATGACGTTTATCTGGTTAAATGGATGCTTGGAACACACAGGCTCAGCTGACTTCCAGTCTGCACTGTGTTCACTGCCCACCTTGTCTGTCTTGAGTTTGGGAGGGGAAATTCACAAAGATCTCAGCCAGGGTAGCAGGTATGACTATCCATTTTATTGGGCTCCTGTGCAACAATTGAATCTGTTGCTCTGTTGGCTATGGGTCAGCCACCAACGGATTGTTGGAGACCAGAAAAATTATGCCTAGACCAGGATCGACCTGTCGCAGGAGCGGGGACTCTGCATTCTCCAGTTAATTATTTGCGGTTCAGATTTCCTTTCCGATTGTGCTGCCTTTTCACTGCTTGTTGCTCTGGCTCTCTGACAGGGAGAACAGATGATCGAAGCTGAGTCACTGTCAGCTGTCCATGTTTTCTCTCCCACACCCCACCTCTCTGGATACTGCGCCAGACTCTCAACGGGAGGCACCTTCTCTGCTGAGAGAAGTCTGTTGCTGACGAGTCAGTGGAGGGCCCTAAATGTGGGCACATGGAGAGGTTTGACAAACTCTGTTCTTTATGGCTTGCTGAAATAGTCTGCTACCTGTTGACTCGAAGATCACTGCCAGTTCCCACCTGCTGTCTTCTCACGTTGGGATCTGATGATAACAGCACTCTTTATTTGAATACTACCTTTAACATAATGAAACCTCTCAAGGCTTTTCAAAGGAATATCAATTATCAAGTGATACAACACAGAACCAAGTTGGCAACGCACCCATTTTCATACCAATGCTACATGAAGCCATTTTTATTCTTCTACGTCTCCCAGAATGTACACCAAGGGCAATTTACAATGGAGTATTAACCCACCAGCCCACATGTATTTGGGAAATGGAGGAAACCGAAGCACGTGGTCACAGAGAATGTGAAAACGCCACACAGACAGCACCGGACTCCAAGCTGCATGCAGAGATATGAGGGCCGATGACAAATAGCTTCCTCGAAACACTGCATTGCAGGGTGTGTATTAAAGGAGTGAAAAAAAAAGTGGAAAGGCTCGGAGAGTGAAGTCCAGAGGTTTGGCCTTAGCAGCTGTTGGTCATGAATAAATGGCAGAGTGGTTCATTTTAGGTTTGAGAAGAAGGCAGAATTGGGGAGAGACATTTTAGAAGATGGTAGGAGATTATCCTCACTATCATATGATATCTTAGCGTAGTGGGTAGTGGTTCCATATGTCTCTACTACAGGGCGTGACAGCCCTGCCTTATACGAGTCCCGGGCTCAGCTGGCTCCAGCTGGTGGTACCCGCTATGTGCCCGTATCCAGGGTTACTGATCCCACTGCCTCGTGGGTATCTTCGGGAGAAGAGAAGGCTAACAAGTAAACTGTACACGTCCGGATAACCTACCTCCCGGCAGCTCCTGCAGCCAAGCTGATGCCAAATGGATTGTTTCGCATTCCTTTGGACCACATCCGAGCGGCAGCCCAGGATCTCCATATTCATCGCCCAAGTCTGCACCCCAAAAGGCACATCCATTGTCTATTTAGACAGACAGAGCCATTAATTAATATGATATCTAAGTAAACGTTGAACCCATGAACACTACCTCACTACTCTTTTATTTCTGTTTTTTGGACTACTTATTTTAACTTAACTATTTAATTAATGTGTGTATGTATATATTTGTGCGTGTGTGTGTGTATATGTGTGTGTATATATAATTATACACTAATTCTCTGTACTTATCATGTATTTCATTGTACTGCTGCCATAAAGTTAGCGAATTTCATGACATGCCGGTGATAATTAAACCTGGTTCTGATTATAAAGACTATAAGACATGGGAGCAGAATGAAGCCATTCAGCCTATCGAGTCTGCTGCACCATTCTATCATGGCTTATTTATTATCCCCCTCAACCCCCTTCTCCCTGATACCCTTACTAATCAAGAACCCATCAACCTCTGCTTTAAATAAACCCAATGACTTGTCCACCACAGCCACCTGTGGCTATAAATCCCACAGATTCCCCACCCTCTGGGTAAAGAAATTTCTTCTCGTTTGATCTAAAGGGACATTCTTGTATTCTGAAGCTGTGCCCTCTGGTCCTAGGCTTCACCACTGGAAGAAACATCCACTCTATTTAGGCCTTTCAGCATTCAGTTGGAAGGAATGGGGCTAAGGAGGGATTTGTAAAAGAATGTGTGCAAAATTTAGAAATCAGGGTGTTGGTTGAGTGTTGTAGGCAAGTACGTGTGTGATGAGTGAATAGGATTGAGAGTCGGGACAGGTGCAGCAGAGTTTTGGAAGATCCTAGATTCTTAAAGCAAACGAGGGAAGTTCTGCTGAATGCCATTGGCAAATGACAAAGGCACAAGAGAGGTTTTCATCAGCAGACGAGCTTGGGCAAGGATGGAGCAAAGCAATGGTATGGTGGTGGGTCTCGGTGATTTATAAGTGTCTGAAGCTTGTTTAAGCTATAAGTGTGACGTTGTTTGTGAACAGAGTAAAGGGCTGAACTGATGGTGAAGGAGCACTGTTTTCCTTAATACATTGTATATTATGAGCTGAAGTTGCCCAGGTTTTGTTAATGGGATTGGGGGTTTCTACCATATACTTGTTTGCACGGTATTTGGAATTGGTGAAAAGGGAGGGAGTAGAAGAAGTATAGAACAGTATAACACAGAAATTAGCCATTCAGTGCATAGTGTCCTCACTGACCATGATGCCAAATTAAACTGAACCCATCTGCCTGCATGTGGTCCACATCCCTCCATTCCCTAGTCTGTTGGTGTGCCTTAATATCTTTGAAACATTACTGTTATATCTGCCTCAACCACCTCCCTGGTAGTCTGCTCACATGCTCTCTATAAATAAAATAGAACTTGCCTTGCAAGTCTCCTTTAAATTCCAACAACTATCCCCCCCCCACACCCACCTTAAAGATGAGTCGTCAGATATTTGACACATCCACCCTGCGGGAAAGGGCTCAGACTGCCTACCCTATCTCTGTCTTTCTGTCAGGCTGCCCTTCAGCCTCTGAAGCCTGAAGCTCCAGAGAAAGCAAACCAGCAGGGAGTATTAAACACGGCTCGTGTTATGGAAGTAGATACGCTTAGCCTTTAAACTGCTGAGGTGGATGTATTGGTACTTTAAATGAGAGGCAAGCTCATGGGCTGCCACATATTGTGCAGGGATGCTCAAAGTATAAAGCAGAGGCTTCATAGGCACAACAGGCTCCATAGCCTCGGGAATATTGAGGTGCTGGGAGGGGAGAAGCTGTGTCCTTTTTTCTTTCCAGCTGTGGAAACAGCTGGCAAGTGATGTAATTCCCAGCGAACAACTGCACAAGATTGAGGTTGCCACTCCCACAATACCATTTGCCTTTTTTTTAAAGTTTATGGAGCCTGATGTCAAACATGTTTCCATAAAGCAGCCAATTTCTGCACAACAACCTTCCACAATTTTTCATTTTTTTTTAGTGTGTGAGGAGGGGGATTTGTGGGTTGATGTACCTGTTCTGTTATTGTTTTCATTTTTTGTGCAGGCGAGGGGGGATTTGGGGGGGCGATAGTCATGCTGCCATTCTTTACTTAGTTTCGTGGTTATCTGGAGAAGAATTTCAGAGTTGTATATCTTGATGATAAATGAACATTTGAACAACGCTGTCTCAGTCTTGGAACGAAGGCTTAGCATAGATGATGGGCTCAGGTTTTCTCCTTTAACATGCTGCCAAAGCTGATGCCTCATCTCACGGGCTCTTGGTCATTCCATCACCCTGGCCTGGCTTGACCTGGTTATCGTGACCAACCCCGGCGCACCAGGAATAATTCTGAAAGCTCTTGCTTTGGAGAAGTTGAGTGATGTGTGGAAACCTTTCTTTTCCCAGATATTACCGGATGGCAGCTTTGGTCTACTACGGTTATCAGATGCGCACTGATGACATTGTCTATGACTGTTTGCCTCTCTATCACTCTGCAGGTAATCTGACTGGGAGCTGTGGGCTGGGTGGGTGGGAAGGGAAGCAGCAAGTGGCATAATGTAGATGCTGAGCCATTCACCATTTTCTAAGCACAGGAGTCCCACTGTCACTTTCTCTTCTATGCTACCTTCATGTTGAGGACAGACATCACTTTCTCATTTTCAAAACTTTTGCAAGTAAATACATCATGACACTTGGATTGATTCGTTCAGTGAATGTTTTTATTTCCCTTTTGTCTTATTCTTTGAGGCTTCTCCCCCATTTCTCCAGAAGGTCTTTCACTTTTGATTATTTATTGAGATACAATGTGCAATAGATCCTCCTGGTTCTTCAAGCCATGCTGTGCAGCAATCCCCGATTTAAACCTAACTTATAGTTGTACCATGGAGAGCATTCTGACAGGCTGCATCACTGTCTGGCATGGAGGGGCTGTTGCACAGGACCGAAAGAAGCTGCAGGGGGTTGTAAATTTAGTCGGCTCCATCTTGGGTACTAGCCTACAAAGTACCTAGTATATCTTTCAGGAACGATGTCTCAGAAAGGCAGCGTCTATTATTAAAGACCTCCAGCAGCCAGGGCATGCCCTTTTCTCACTGTTATCATCAGGTAGGAGATACAGAAGCCTGAAGACACACACTCAGCAATTCAGGAACAGTTTCTTCCCCTCTGCCATCTGCAATTCCTGAATGGATATTGAAGCTTTGGACACTACCTCACTTTTTTTAATATACAGTATTTCTGATTTTGCACATTTTAAAAAAATTATTCAATATGCATCATTGATTTACTTGTTTATTAATTATTATTTTTCTCCTGCTAAATTATGTATTGCATTGAACTGCTGCTGCTAAGTTAACAAATTTCACGTCACATGCTGATGATAATAAACCTGATTCTGATTCTGACCTAACCACGAGACAATTTACAATGCCCAAATAACCTGCCAACTGGTACATTTTGGATTGTGGGAGGAAACGGAAGGAAACCCATGTGGTTGTGGGGAGAACATACAAACTCACAGTAGCATAGTGGTTAGCACATACTTTGCAGTACAGGCGACTGGGGTTCAATTCGCAGTGCAGCCTATAAGGAATTAGTACGTTCTCCCCACGACGGCATGGGTTTCCTCCAGGTGCTCCGGTTTCCTGCTACAATCCGAAGACGTACAGGGTGTTAGGTTAATTGGTCATTGTGAATTGTCCCGTAATTAGGCTCAGATTAAGCCAGGAGAGTGCTGGGCAGAGTGGCTCAAAGGCCAGAAAGGGCTCTCTTCAACTCAGTAAACAAACAAGTAAAATTGTTCAGGAGATTTGGAAGGCCAGTATTTAGTTGCACTGTCACCACACACTGCTTGAGCAGTTGGCAATAGTCCATGTGGTGATGGTAGAATTGGTTTAGGAATTCCAGGATGGTCATCACAGTGACAATGAAGCAATGGTGACAGCTGTCCTGATTAGTTAGCAATTCATCTGGATGGTTGTGTCCAGTGCAATTAGATATTTTCCAAGAGGAATTTCTAGTTGAGTTAACTGAACTATCACATAATGTCCTTGTGTTATTCCACTGAATACTCTCAGATTAGAGGATTGAATTTCCTGTCTTTTATTGTTCTGTGCCACTACTGAGAAAAGCCAACATGACCGAAAATCGCTTGCTCTCCCGGACTACCCTAGAGTCTCTCATAATACTAAATTGTTCTCCAGGATACAGCTAACAATAACGTGTCACAGGGCCAATGCAATAAGCTTCACTCGAGGTTTATTGCTTTCTGAAATGCTAGAGTCTAATGTAAGTTCTTTGGAAATGGTAAAAATCCGTTAAGGGATGAAAATAGAAAACATGTTTTAGGTCAGAATTAACATTGCTTTATGGAAGAGAAATAGCATTAGCAAGTGTATTAGAGTTATTGGAGATGTCACTGACAGGATATAAAGGAGCTATTGGGGATTGTTCAGTGTGTTAGCTTCTAAAATGCATTTGATGTGTTACTACACAAGAGATGTGTTTGTGGGGTTGGTTAACAGATGAAACTGTACACCTGGAATAAACTGGTCATGTTCATGTTAGCAAGCTGTAACGTGTGAGATGCCTCAAGTATCAGGATGACACTTTCGATATTTACAATCTGCTTAATGTCTTGGACTGGGTGAAATGTTTCCAGGTATATTTAATATGAAAGCTGGTGAGGAAAGTAAATTGCCAGGAGAACACTTGTCTGCAGAAAATTAAAGAGACTAGACAGGGAGATTAGTTTTATTTGACATTTGTACATCGAAACATGCAGTGAAATATGTTGTTTGCATGAAAAAGGGTTATGGACAGGTTAAGTGAGTAGCTAGACAGGAAGTAATTTAAGTATTAAAAGGACGTTGAGGTGGGAAGAAGAGAGAAACAGTATTCTTTATGTGGTGTTGTATAACCAAATGAAGTTCAGTCGGTGACCTTGCACAAGTCAAATTGAAACGTCGACTGTTTACTCTTTTCCATAGATGCTGCCTGGCCTGCTGAGTTCTTCCAGCGTTTTGGGGGTGTGTGTGTGTGTTGCTAAATCTGGTCAGACACACTCAGAGTCCTGCAGACAGGTCTCCTTACCTCAAGGAAGGATGTATTTGGAGGCAGTGCAAAATGTTGACCAGATTAATTCCTGTGATGAGAGAGTTGATTTGTGGGAATTGTTGTTCCATGTGAATAGGCTCCATCTATTCAGGGATTTAAATGAATGATTAGTGATCTTGGTGAAAGATCTCTGGCTAAATGTTGCAAGTGTTTACCTCAGGAGGGAATAGAAATGGCATCTCAGGTTAAAGGATTAGTGAGATTGAGATGAGATTTCTTTCCCCCTGTAAGTTGTAAATTGTTGGAGATTTCTGCTCTGAGAACTCTAGATACCAAGTTGTGAAGTATTTTTGGTCCAGTGGATATCAGAACTTCTGAGGAGTAGAGTTTTTGAAGAGTGTGAAAAGGTTGAGGCCAAGGTCATAGCAGCTAAGATGTTAATTGAATGGTTGAGAACACTCAAGGAGCTTTGCAACCCAATCTTGCCCCTGTTTCATGTGCTCTTCTGAAAAGACTATTTGAGTAAGAGTCAAAGAATTGTGTAGCACAGAAACTCCTCTCAGTTCATTGAGTCTGCTTCAACCATTTAGACCATAAGACGTAGCAGCAGAGTGGGTCAACTTGCTCCATCAAGTCTGCTCTGCCATTCGAACATAGCTGATCCCTTTTTTTCTCCCCCCTCCTTGGCCGCACTCCCTAGCCTTCTCCCCGTAAACTTTGATGCTAAGTCCAATCAAGAACTTATCTATCTCTGCCTTAAATATATCCAACAACCTGGCCTCCACTGCTGCTTGCAGTAACAAATTCCACAAATTCACCACCCTCTGGCTAAAGAAATCTCTCCACATCCTTTTTAAATGGGCATCTCTCTTAAACACCCACTTAAACTAATCCAATGCTAACTCCATTCCATTCAACCCCAGATCCTGCCTCTTCCATATGTTGGGGACAATTTAAAATCAATTAGCATCATTATTTCTTTTTGTGTTTGCAGTTTGTCTTTTGCACACTGGTTGAACGTCCAAGTTGATGTGGTCTTTCATTGATACATTTATGATTATTATTCTATTAAGGATTTATTGAGTATGCCCACAAGAAAATGAAACTCAGGGTTGTATATGGTGACATGTATGTACTTGGATAATAAATTTACTTTGAACTTTGAACACCTTGAGGATGTGGGAGGAGACAGAACATCCAGAAGCCAAGGCTCTCACAGGAAGAATGTGCAGATTTCAGGATTCATATTTATTTACTGCATGTACATGGAAACACACGGTGAAATGCATCATTTGCGTTATCTACCAACCCAAGTGTGTGATGGGAGCAAGTGTCACTCCACATTTTGATGCCAACATAGCATGCCCAAAATGCTCAGCAGAACCACACAGAACATAACTAGCAATAAAAGCACAACAGCAAAACAGGCCCTATTCCTCCCTCCTTCCCTTCCTCCCACGCACATACGCAGTCCTCCAAACCCAGGACAGGCCTACTTCAGCTTCCAGCAGACCCACATTTGCAGGCTTTGGGCTTTTGACTTTCCCAGCAGACGTGCAGGGATTCGCAGGCTTGGGCTCTGGCAGTTGGCCTTGACTTCCGGGCTTCCAGTCGACTTTCAGGACTCAATCCTTGATGTCGAGCCCAGGACCTTGTGGTCACCAAACACTCGGCCTCGAACTCGGGTGTCACTGATACACAAACCCATCGGACCTTGCTCCTCCTGCCCGTGTGGAACTCCAGCTGCATAATCCATTGATCACTCACTGACCTGGTGGGAGTGGGCACCAACACTTGTCCACACTGGTCTACCAGACCGACATCCGACCACAGGAGTCCCATGTTGCTGGCCTTCAAGTGCAGATCAAAGGCTTAGACTTCGGCCTGACCTCTGATTCATCCCTAAACCCTAACCTGGCCCCAAACTCCACTTTTTGTCTGCTATAAACCTTAAAAAAAAAACGCAAACACAACTACTGTTTGTCAGGGGCGTGCCCTCAACGGAGACCGCAGCTCAATGCCAGCTTATTTCATCATGTAGCACTAGAGGTCAGGATCGAACCCGGCTTGCTGGGGTGTGAGGTAATTGTTTTACTAATTGTGCCACCCAGTAATGACGGCCTGAAATCATCCCGTCAAGCAGACAAGTTTGCTTATATTCCAGCTGGCTGTGGGAAGATTGGCACCAAGAGAATGGGTCAAATTGGAGCTACAGAGGATTGGGGAAAGCATTGGGGAAGTTGGAGGGAGCGAGGAGCTGGGGGTACGGGAAGGGTAAAGTGCCCGTCGCGATGCTTCAACCATTACGAGCATAAGCCACCTTAATACACCAGCTGGTCTTTACCTCTGCGTCCATTTAGTACGTTAGTACCCCAGACTACCTTCCCAGAATTCTATCCAACCCCACACATGTTGATCACTCTCACTAAACTCTACAACAGTTGGCTTGCATATCATTAATTCAAATGTTTCTTTTTCCTCTTCCCCAAGGGAATATTGTGGGAATAGGGCAATGCCTTTTACATGGACTGACTGTTGTTATCAAGAGAAAATTCTCTGCCTCTCGCTTCTGGGATGACTGCATTAAGTACAGGTGCACGGTGAGTCAGTCGAGGAATCAATTTGTTTGGAACTTGTTACCTTCTCATTTGCAAGTGACCTCAGAAGCAGCAAGTACCATCGAAATCCCGGAGAATGCAAGTCTAGTTCGTTCCTGTAATCTTTCTATCTAATCTGGAGAACTGGCTTCAAAAACTGACTCGCAGGAATTCTCTGTGGGTGAGGGAGAATAGCAGTTTCTTAGAGACTCTCTTCTAAGTACCAACTTCATTTTGGAGAATCCCCTGTGGATATTGACCCTCCTAGATGCCCTTTGCCTATAAGCATGTATAAGCCAGTACAAAATTCTGTTATGTCCGTCAGCCATGTGAATCCCACTTGTGATTTATCATATTCCCTGAATCATAAAACACAAGTTGGCTCTTGGTACTGTACATCAATTCCTGCCAACATAGTTCTGAAATTGGTTGCTTCTGTATAATTTTTAAAAAAAACTTCAGTAGTGTGTTTTTTTTTCCAATTCCTGACTCTTTCAGTTTTACCCAAATCCTGAGGATGTGCTGCACGCTTTCTTCCGTAGATTGTCCAGTATATCGGGGAGATTTGCCGCTATCTCCTGAGCCAGCCCCAGCGCAGTGTGGAGAAGGAGCACTGCGTCCGCATGGCCCTGGGAAACGGCTTGCGGCCGTCCATCTGGGAGGACTTCACTTCCCGCTTCCAGATCCCGCAGATCGCCGAGTTCTACGGAGCCACGGAATGCAACTGCAGCCTGGGGAACTTCGACAGCAAGGTACTGCAGGCAATTGGCACCATGCCGGCTGCGTTAGTGGTTGCAGAACAAGTGCCCACTTTGTACGTGTGAGAACGCAGACACAGCTGAATCATTTGATCAGACTGCAATGCCCCGATTCCTTGCTCCACCCCACCATCCTTCCAGAGGGTTTTGCAGCACAAGAAAAGACCGTCTTGTCTAAATCCGCTGTATTTGTTGACATAGCAACGTTTACGAAATGCTAGAGGAACTCAGCAAGTCAGGCAGCATTTATGGAAAAGAGTCAAGTGTCAATCTTTCAGGTCGAGACCCTTCACCAGTTTCTCCAGCATTTTGTGTGTGTTGCTTTGGATTTTCAGCATCTGCAGATTTTCTCATGTTTGTTATTCTTTGATATATTCAAAACCGATTTCATTTATCTCATTTTTCTCAGCCCGGTTCTGTATTGTTTCCTTGCCTCAAATTTCCTTCGAACTTTGCATTAACTGTGACAAAGCCTTTTGGGCTCTTGAACAGAAAACTGTTCCTCCTTGCTCTCCCTTTTCCCTGATGATTTAAACCAATGATTCCCCCGTTGCCACTGACTTTCCAACTAGAACAAGCAGTCTTTCTCCTGCTTACTAATTCACACATCCACTGCGCTCTTGCCAGAGGAAATAGTGCCAGAGTTTCTAATCTCTCTCTGTATCATTTCACTCCTCAACCAGTACCATTTGGTTATTATTTTACTCTTTGTAAGAGCTTATTCCATGCCTTTTGTCTTAAATGTTAAGCCTTTAATCTTTTCCAATGACATCTTTCTCTGATGACATTGATTTCTCTAACTTATGGTAATTTCTCCCCCTCGCCTTTTCTCTTTTTTCCCATTCCTCATTGTGTTCTCTTTCCCTCACTTGCCCGTCACCCCACTCTGCTCCTCTTCACATGATCCACTCTCCTCTCCTGTCAGACTCCTCAGTCTCTTACCTTTTCCACCTACCACATTTCCCTCCGCCCCTTCACCTTGTAACTTGTACTCCTTCCCCTCCCTCCACCTTCTTATTCTAACGTCTTCCCACTTCTGATGAAGGGTCTCAGCCCGAAATACCAGCAGTTTATTCCTCTCCATAAACACTGCCTGATTTCAAAGTTCAAAGTAAATTTATTATCAAAGTACATACGTCACCATATACACCTGTCAGATTTATTTTCTTGCAGTCATACAGAGCAAATCCAATAAGCATATTAGAAACAATGAAAGATCAAACCAACCAGACATACAGCCATTGTGCAAGAGACGACAAGCTGCAGGTACAAAAGAGGGGAAAATAAATCAATAAATATCAAGAGCATAAGATGAAGAGTTCTTGAAAGTGAGTCCATAGATTGTGGGAACAGTTCAACTGAAGTTGAGTGAAGTTATCTCCTTTGGTTCAAGAACCTGATGGTTGAGGGGTAAATAACTAACTGTTCCTGAACCTATTGGTGTGAATCCTGAGGCTCCTTTATCTTCCTGATGGCAGCAACAAGAAGAGAACATGACCTGGGTGGTCAGGATCCCTGATGATGGATGCTGATTTCCTGCGACAACACTTTGTGTAGATGTGCTCAGTGGTGGAGAAGGCTTTACCCAAAGTGGTCTGGTCCGTATCCATTACTTTTTGTAGCATTTTCTGTTCGAGAGCATTGGTGTGTCCATACCAGGTTGTGATGCAACCAGTCAATATGCTCTCCATGACACACCTATAGAAGTGTGCCGAAGATGTAGATGCCGTGCTGAATGTCCTCAGACCTAGGAAGTAGAAGCGCTGCCGTGCTTTCTTTGTGATTGCACTTGTGTGCTGAGCTCCTTCAGCATCTTGTTTGTGCTATATGTTTCTCACTGTTGCAGTTCTGCATAAAGAAATACCGATGTCACTGAACTTCCCACAGCTTTCCAAGTGGACCTTCACTAATGTGTTGCAATTGTTAAGGTTTTTCCAGTATCAGATCCCTTTGAGAATTCTTGTGTTTCTCCAACTTCAGTCTCTTGTGTGTTAACCATTGTTTTCTCCGTAACGGCAGCTGTACTCTCGACAACACAGACTCTTAGTTTCCCCCTCAAACCTCTCCACTTTCCACTCGGTTTAAATCTATGTTTTGATGAAGCACATGGTCACCTGAGCAGATCTGTCTGCATCTAGCCAGTGTTAATCTGCGATGTTCACATGGCATCGAAGGTGTTATTTACGCTGTTGATTAATCTCTTGAGCAGGTGCCTGGAACGCTTCATTGCACCAAGCAAATGAATCCTGTTGCATACTTCAAGCATGCAACCCTGGCCAACTCTGGTCTAGTTTTCTAGTGACTTGCAGGGGATAGGATATTGCAGCAAAGCGATCAGGCGCTATACAACAGTGTGAATGTTTCTAATGCTGATGCCACCTGAAAACAGTTGTTAAACAGCACAAGATAATTCCTTGTAATCGCAGATCACTGGGAAAGTTGTCCTTTGATTTGTGTGCAGTAGAGTAAATTGTCTGAAATTTATAAGACCGTAAGACATAAGAGCAGAATTAGGCCATTCAGCCCATCAAGTCTGCTCTGCCATTCCATCATGGCTGATTTATTATCCCTCTCAACCCCATTCTCCTGCATGCTCCTCATAATCTTTTGCACCCTTACTAATCAAGAACCTATCAACCTCTGCTTTTAATATACCCAAAGACTTGGCCCCCACAACTATCTGTGGCACTGAATTCCACACTTTCACCACCCTCTGGCTAAAGAGTGGTAGCTTTGGTGTGCTGCTGGAGCTTAGTGAGCTTGTTAGAATTAAGTGTATATTTGGGAACTCTTGCAATCTCGGAATGCGGTCTAATGTTAATTCATTTGATTTTCCCTCACAGACTGGTGCCTGTGGATTTAATAGCCGCATTCTGCCATTCATCTACCCGATCCGTTTGGTTAAAGTAGACGAGGAAACAATGGAGCTGATTCGAGATTCCAATGGTGTCTGCATCCCCTGTCAACCAGGTATCCTCATGACCTCTGGTAACCTAGCAACAACCCAAGTCAAAATATTCAATCCTCTTTGCATTTAAAAAGGAAAGTTACCCCTAAATGTCATTAGCTGTCAGCAAGTAGAATAAAAGTTAGAGATCAGTTTCCAACTCATTGTCCAGGGACTCTCGGGGAAGCCACAGAATTGTGTGTGCATGCACGCCATTTTTCCCTCTTGCATTTTAAACACTGCAGGGATTTAGCTGTTACGTGTTGTCTGTTTTCTCTTGCCCAGGTGAGCCAGGCCAGCTGGTAGGCCGTATTGTGCAGAGTGACCCCCTGCGGAGGTTTGATGGATATGTAAACGATTTGGCAACGTCCAAAAAGATTGCCCGTGATGTGTTCAAGAAAGGAGACATGGCCTATCTCTCTGGTAAGGAGTGGTTGGAACTGGATGACTTTGGATCTCCAGGAACAGCACGGCAGCGAAAGATGACATACAGCAAGTTGCCATTTGGTACTTTGCTGTTCTATCAACGTTTACTCATCACCAGAGGCATGCCAATCAAACAAACAAAATGCGGCACTCAGGAAAAGGAAAGTGTTTTTAAATAAAACATTACCTTTTTCATTTTCAGGGGCTAAATCAAGCCAAGCCTAAATCCAGTTCAAGATCTGTAGCACACTGAAGAAAGCTATACTGATAAGTTCACGGAATGTCAAGTGGTTCATAAAACAAAGAAATGGTAGTCCTCCATTTCCAGCACACTACTTCTTGGCTTCCAGAGATTTTATTGCTTTATAGCAATAGCAATCTTTAGAGTAAAGTCACATGTTAGCCACATCTCACAAACAGCAATGTCCAGATGGTCTGTTTGCATGGTATGAAGATAAATATTGTCAGGATACTAAGTTGTGGCCCTCTGCTTTAGAGCAATCAACTGCTTTTGGAATCTTTTAATATCTGCCTGAGGTGCAGACTAGGCCTCAATTAAACAGCTCCACCAGAAGGTGGCGCTTTTGACAGTACTACACTTCCTCAGGAGTGGGATATCACCATGGCTACAGTAAAACTTACGGATTTAAGCAATTCCATGACCTCGTTACTCTGGAGAGGATCACCCAATGAGCCACAGCTGGAATCTCTATCAGTAGGGACAAGGGCTTGGGCCTGCAGCCTGCTCTATTTCACTGCTGTCTAACAGACTGTTCTAATTTAAAAAATGTGCGAGTGATGAGGATCTGGTTGTTGGCTGTGCAGAGAGAATGGAAAATATTCCATTTTCATTTGTATCAGTCTGAATTTGCATGCCGACTGCATGTCTTTTTAAACCAGAAATTGTATGTTGTGTGTAAACCCCTAATTTGTGAGCAAGATTCTGCTGTGTCCTCTCTCATGGGCTGCAGGTCCAAGATCTGGGAGGTTACTGATCACATCCTGCAACTGCAACAAGTACTCCAAGGTACTGACTCATCATATAAACATGGAAACAGGCCATTCAGCCCATCTTGTCTCTGTTGTTTCTTACCTCCATTTAGGATCGTAGTTGCAACCAAAGTAACTGCCTTGTTCCCATATGCCTTCATCTACCTATTCAGTCTAATGTTGATGCTTTCTTCTTCCATTACTAACCTCAGATGGAAATGTCCATATCTCTTGCCCTTTATTCTAAATCTTTTTCATTTAACCTCTGTAGTGGATACTGAATGAGATGAAGATTAAGCACATTTAGTTAATGGGTTAATCTGTAACTCACCAGTAGGGGCATAGCGTCATACAGCAGAAAAACAGGCCATCTGGCCCACCTCAACCATGTTGACCGAGATGTCTGTCCATGCTACACCCATTTGACCCATGTCCCTCTAAAACTTTCCTATCCACATAACTCCCCAAATGTCTTTTAAATTCCGTAATTGTACCTGCCTCAACCCTTCCCCTGGCACCTCGGTTTTAAATGACTGAAGCGCGGAATGGCTTCCTCCTGGATTGTAGAGACTGCTGTCAGAGTGGGTCCTCAAGTTGTGGTGGTGGACGCCTGGCCAGCATTTGTAGGCCAATCTATCTCCAGCTGGACTACCTTGTAACACAGGGGTCACGTACAGGAGAAGATCGAACACCAGGCACATTTTCCATCCATCGCCACACTAATATCTGAACAAGTAATTTCAACAAGCTTGAACGGATTAGTACAACAAAGCCAATGTTGTTTTTTTTTAACTGAGAGGATCTTTGATTCCAGGCTCTCGTCTGCTTGGCCGTGGACTTCACTGTGCTTTTCTTCATGTTTTTTTTTGTATTCCTTGTTTGTGAAAGACTTGGATCCCACAGGGAATCAGTTCATGCTTACCTAGCCCATTAGAACAATCTGCTGGTCTACCACAGAATAATATTTGCTGTGCGCTTTTCAGCTTGTACCCATGGCCCCCCCCCCCCCATTGTGAACTGCCAGAGTGGTACAGTCTCCTCTGATCTGGTCCCAACTCTTTCAAAAAGCAATCCATGCACCCTTCCCTTTCAATTTTTTGCAAGTATTATCCCCTTTGCTTTGGAAAACCACAACTGAGCCTGTTTCCACCACCATACCTGCCTGTGTATTTCTAACTCTATAACCATTGAGAGGAATTTCGTATGAATGTAGCTCGGAGCAATGTTCTCATCTATCCCCTGCTGTGAGTAGGTGACGTCCTGGTGATGGATGACTACGGCTACATGTATTTCCGGGACCGCACGGGGGACACTTTCCGTTGGAAAGGGGAGAATGTGTCGACCACAGAGGTTGAGGGAATTCTCAGTCGCTATCTCAGCATGGCCGATGTTGTTGTCTATGGAGTGGAGGTACCAGGTAAGTGACCATCAGCACTGGACCTGGGTTGGTCTCATAAGAATGGTTCTTTCTTTTTAAAGTTCTTAATTCAGCTGGAATACACTGTTCCAGGTTTCCGATGGCAAGCCCCCTCACTGTCAGGTTTGCCAGGATTGGGGGCGTTTGACCCATAGAGTCTGCCCCGCCATTTCCCCCTCAGCAACCAATCTCCTGCCTTCACCCCGTACCCTTCCATGCTCTAACAAATCAGCAATCTATCAACGTCTGCCTGAAATATGCCCGCTGACCTGGCCTCCAAAGCCGCCTGTGCCAACAAATTCACCACCCTCCAGCTAAAGAAATTCCTCCTTATCTCTGTTTTAAGTGGACAGCCTCCATGGTGGTTTCCCTGCTTGGTGGTACCCATAGGTTTCTGGTGAGGCCTTTTGCAAATGACACTGAAAGGGTATTTAGACCGTGTGCTTGGTGAGATGATGTGGGACACCTGGAGCTTGCATGACATTGCCTATTCTTGTTACAAATAGGAGAGAGAAGATCAAGATGGAGCTATTAGATTCACTAAAAACTTCTGAGAGCAGAGCTGATGGTGGTTGTCCATACTCACTTTAAAAACCCATGTGGTCCCAACAACCAGATTGGTTTAAACACACCGGGATGCCTCTGGGATCAACTCCGGTCTGTGCCGACACTAACAGTGGCCCTGGTGTCTTGAGTTGCAGATGGAGTGAATTTGCTCTGTGCATCCATGTTCAGAAACACAGCCAGAGACAATGGAAGATCGAGGGGATGGGAGCTGGTTGGAGAGAAGAGGCCGTGCATGGATCTGCAGAGTGCTGCTTAGACAGACTTGCTGTTGCATTCCATGCAAAAAGTTATTCTAAGCAGCTTCACAATCCCTTTAAGTAGGTGGACCACGATTTGAATCTGATAAGGAGGAAGAGGGTGCCTTTCCACCTCTCCCCAATGCCTCCTCCGCAGGCAGGACAAGTGCTATATCTGCCCCTACAACACCACTCTCACCACCATACAGGGCCCCAAACAGTCCTTCCAGCTGAGGCAACACATCACCTGTGAGCCTATCAGCATCATCTGCTGTATCCATTGCTCCTGGCGTGGCTTCATCTAATCGTGGTGAGAATCAGAGTAGATTGTGGGACTGCTTCATCAAATACCTCTGCTCTGTCCAATGCAAAAGGCTGGATTTCCTGGTGGCAGCCCAGTTCAGTTCAACTTCCCATTCCCATTCCAACATGTAGGTCCATGGCCTTCTCTACTTCTGCGATGAATCTAGACTTGGAATATGAGGTGTTGCTCCTCCAACCTTTCTGGGAAGCTTCCAACCTGATGGCATGAACGTCAATGTCTCCTCCTCCCCCTCTCTATTCATCCCACATTCTGGCTCCCTCTTACCCCTTCTCACCTACCCATCACCTTCATCTGGTGTCCACTGTCCTCTCCTATCAGATTCCTCCATCTGCCTTTTATCTTGTCCACCTATCCATTCCCAGCTTCATACTTCATCCTTCCTTTCCCCATCATCCCCCTCAACTGGCCTCACCGATCACCTGTCAGCTTGTACTCCTCCCTTGTCCCCCACCCCCCCCCCCCCCACCCTTATTCTGGACTCTTCATTTCCAGTCCTGATGAAGGGTTTCAGTCTGAATTGTTAACGGTGCAATCCTCTGCATGGATGCTGCCTGGCCTGCTGAGTCCTTCCAGCACTTTGTGCATTCCCCCTCCCCCCCCTTGCTCTGCTGTCCATTTTATGGATTGGACAAATTACACAAGCTGTCATTGTTTCTTTTGATGGGTGGCTCGGAATGTGGTGATGACATTAATCATGAACAAAATGAGAAGTCTTATGCAATAGGAAAACTGCCAGGGGTAGTGCTCTGCAAGAAGACTAGGGCATTGTTGAAGAATGTGCTGGGTAGGTGGCTGAAGGATGATGGGATGACCGTGGGTTCAAGGAATCTGAGCAACTGCTTTTGTGGCAGAATAACACTACAATGGATGAGTTGTGCAAGTCGCTTGTGTGTATCTGCAGCTATAACAGCACAGACCGCGTTCCCAGTCTGTTCCGAGTGTGAGAGGTGGAGCTCGCTGTCCTCAGCTCAGAGACGAGTCTATCGTCATCTGAACAGGTGCAATGCGAAGCTCATTTGCAGCAGCGTCACAACATCAGGGACACATTAAGCAAGAAAAACATAATTAGTTTAATTTATGAAAAGGTATGAGAAGGAACCCGATGAGAACAAAAACATCTTTTGCAGTACAACAGACAGAATAACCATGAAGTCCCACAGTGAAGCTCTTGGTCATTCTGCCTCAATAGGATTCGCATAGCACAGAAACAGGTCATTCAGCCCAACTCATTCATGCTGACTCTATGCCCAGCAAGCTAGCCCCCTCTACTGCATTTGACCCATAGTTCTTTAGCCCTCTCACATCCATTTGCTTATCTAGATGGCTTTTGAATATTGCTGTAGTGCCCACCACAACCACGGTTTCTGGCAGCTCATTCTAAAAATAGCCCCAGCCGTTGCTGCCCCTTGATGTCTCTCTGATCTTAAACATGTGCTGTCTTGATTTTAGCTCCCCCTCCTTTGACTTCATATATTAAAGGCAATAAGACTGACAATTTAGGAATGAGGCACCTCAAACAGCTCTGAATTAAATGACATGATAGTCTATGCTGGGGTGACAGGGTGATGTGTCTCTACCAAAGGGGGTGTAAGGCGCCCTTCTGCTGGCCTGCAGATCACCCTTGGACAAGGTGTAGCGCCCCTCCCCTCACATGAGGCCGTGGAAGCAGGTAGCGGATGGTTGTATGAACAGCTGCTTCCGAATGGGGAGGGAATTTGATCTAAGTAGCTTTGACTGTGGGATGATTGTTGATGACAGACGGATGGTTTGAGTATCCCAGAAACCTCAGACCTCCTGCAATTTTTCACCCATCTCTAGCGTTTATAGAGAATGGTCCAAAAAAAAAAACACTGGGCAGCAGCAGTTCTGCAGGTGGAAAACTAAGAGGTCAGAGGAGAATGGCCAGACTGGTTCAAGATGACAGGAAGGCGACAGTAACTCAGATAACCATGTGTGCAGAAGAGCATCCCTTGAGCGTACAACATGCCAAACCTTGTAGTGGATGGGCTAACAGCAGCAGAAAATCACAGTCATACACTCAGTGGCCATTGAGCATATAGTTGAAGAAACAGAAGGGTGAAGTGAGTGGATAGTTTAACTACTGATTATTCCCTTCCCCTCGATCGACCTTGTGATCTTTAGTTGCGAGATATACAGGAGTAGAATCGCACCAACTGCAGATAACCTGACTACTCTGGGATGCTCAGATGTTGCTGTGGTTTTAGCTTTCTTCTCTTTTCTTCCCAACCCCTTTGATTAGGTGCAGAAGGCAGAGCTGGGATGGCGGCCATAGCAGACTCCAGTGGCTGGGTAGACTTGGAGAAGTTCTACACGGATCTTGAGGTGGCTTTGCCACCATACGCACGGCCTGTGTTCCTGAGGTTGCTGCCAGTAGTGAGCAAGACAGGTACGTGGTGGTCCGAACTCGGCCGGAAATTTGGGAATATTTTGGAAGAGCGCTGCTCCTGCCAAGAAGCCGTAGTGTTTACCTTGTGTTTAATGAGATGGAAAGCAACTTACTTCCTTCGTTGATGTTGACCAGTGCAACACTGACACAAAAATCCCTCCCCATCCCTGAAGAGGGATTTCTTTTGTGTCCAGCTGAGCAGAAGAGCAGATGGGGGCTGAGCTTAACACCTCCTCTGAAGGTCAGCAAGTGTGAACCCATGATTGTGACTGCAGAGTGGGGGTTGAGCTGTGGCAGGGTTTGAATGCCATAACCTCCTACGAAGTTAAATTTTGTGACATGAGGACAGCAGAGCTTCGCTTCCAGATGAATCAATGCTTTCTGTGCTTGCTTTGATCACCAGAACAGGGAGGAACCATCACTCACCCCCATGTCTCCTGATAATCCTTTGGTCTCAGTATCTGAAGGTGACGTACGGGCTGCCTTCAAGAGCAAGGAAAGCATCCGGTCCGGATGGAGTGCCTGGCCGAATACTGAAGTGCTCCGGGAGTGTGCTGCCCACCTGCTTAAAGCAGGCTTCAATCATATCGGTGCCCAAGAAGAGCACGGTAACCTGATTCAATGATTATCGCTCCACGGCACTTACATCCACAGTGGTGAAGTGTTTTGAGAGGCTGCTGTTGAAGCATATCAGCTCCTGTCTGACTGGTGTCTTGGATCTGCACCAATTTTCCTACCAAAGCTACAGGTCTACAGCAGATGCTATCTCGTTGGCTCTCCGCACAACCCTGGAACATCTGGACAGCAAAGATGCATACAACAGGATTGTCTTCATCAATTACAGCTCGGCATTTAACACCATCAACCTCTCAAAATTAATCAGTGAACTCCAGGACCTCGGCATCAATACCCCATTGTGCAATTGGATCCTGAATTTCCTCACTTGTAGACCCCATTCAGTTCAGATTGGTGTAGCATCTCCTCCACAACCTCCATCAGCAGGGATGTGTGCTTAGCCCCTGCTCTACTCACTTTACATACGAGTCTGTGGCTAACTACAGCTCCAACATCATATACAAGTTTCCTGATGACGCCACTGTTGGGGGCTATATCAAAGATGGTGATGAATCAGTGTACAGGAGGGAGATTGAAAATTTGGCTGAGTGGTGTAATCACCTCTCACTCAATATCAATAAGACCAAGGAACTAATTGTTGACTTCAGGAGAGAGAAACCAGGGCTGCCTGACCCAGTGTAAGGATCAGTAACTTTACATTTCTGGGTGTCACTATCTCAGAGGACCAGTACTGGACCCAACATATAAATATAATTGGGAAGAAAGCACGGATGAGCCTCTACTTCCTCAGGAGTCTGCGGAGATTCGGCATGTCATCAGAAACCTTGGCAAACGTCTGTGGATGTGTGGTGGAAAGTGTGCTGACTGGCTGCATTACGGCTTGCCATGGATACACCAATGCCTCGGAGGGGAAATTCCTGCAAAAGTTAGTGGATTTGGCCCAGTACATAATGAGTAAACGCCCTCCCAACCATTGAGCACATCTACATGAAATGTTGCTGTAGAAAAGCAGGATCCATCATCAAATATCATCACCGCTGCCATCGGGTAGAATGTACGAGAGCCTCAGGACTCGTACCACCAGGTTCAAGAACAGTTACTACCCCTCAACCATCAAGCTCTTGAACAAAAGGGGTTAACTACCCTCATCTGAGGACTCAGTTCTACTGTTATTTCATGCTTGTTATTTATTGCTGTTTATTTATTATCTGCATTTGCATAGTTCCTGATGTTTTAGTTTACAGATCTTGTTTACAGTTACTATTCTTTAGATTTACTAAGTATACCCGCAGGAAAGGAATCCCAGGGTTGTATGTAGTGACATAAGACATTGGAGCAGAATTAGGCCATTTGGTCCATCGAGTCTGCTCTGCCAGTCAATCATGGCTGGTCCTTTTTTTTAATCTCCCCCGAGCCCCAATCCCTGACTTTCTCCCCGTAACCTTTGAACCTTTGATGCCATGTCCAATTGAGAACCCATCAAGCTCTGCCTTCAGTACACTTCATGACCTGGCCTCCACAGCTGCCTGTGGTAATAAATTCCACAAATTCACCACGCTCTGACTCAGAGGTGATGGGGCTGCCCCCAGTGAGCCACAGCAAACACTTATCAACCACTATTTTTGACACTGACCCTTTTCTTTATTTTCACATTCGTAGGGACGTACAAGTTCCAGAAAACGGAGATGAGAAAGGAGGGTTTTGACCCAAGAGTTATTAAGGACAGACTTTACCTCCTGGATCAAAGACTACAAAAATATGTTCCATTGGACGAAGAGCTCTTCAGCAAGATCCAATCAGGGAAAATGAAGCTGTGATTTTAAAATAATATCTATGAATTTATTGTTACCTCATCTTTGCTCTTGTCAGTAGCCATAACAAGCAAAAGGGATAATTCATTCCACTTCTGTTACTTGACCGGACTTGCATGTATAGGATGTTGACAAAAACTTTGGTTATTTTTTCTTTATCTAAGTTTATTACAGATTTACTAGTAATTTATGAAGAGATTATTACAATTTTGCACAAGAAAAAAATTATAATTAATTTTTATTGTCTGTACTGTTTTGGGTCTTATTTTTTTAATTGGGACTCAGTTTTCTATTTGTTTGTTCCTTCAGGACTTGCAAAACATCCTCATGTGTTATGAGAATGGAATTAAACAGGATTCAACAAGGAACAGATCTTTTTCAAAACGTCTCCTCAAAGAATCGCTCAGTCTTGATCCTTTATCTCCTTTGCTCTCTCTTCTAAATTGTCGTTATTGCCTCCTTCTCAAAGAGTTCTCCCTAGATTTGCCCCTGGTACGAGAGGTTGCCCCAGAGGAGGTTTACATGTTAGAGATACAGCATGGTAACAGGCGATGGAAGACCGCGCCACCCAATTACACCCATGTGACCAATTAACCTACTAACCCGTGCATCTTTGGAGTGTGGAAGGAAACCAGAGCACCTGGAGGAAACCCACGCAGTCATGGTGAAAACTACAAACTCCTTATGGACAGCAGCGGAATTGAACCCAGGTCACTAGCACAGTAATAGTGTTATTCCAACCGCTATTCTACCATGACACCATAGATAACCGTAAGCCATAGGAGCAGAATTAGGCCATTCAGCCCATTGAATCTGCTTTGCCATTCCATCATGGCTGATCCTGGATCCCACTGAACTGAGTAACCTGCCTTCTCGTCATATCCTTTGATGCCCTGACTGATTAGGAAACCATCAACTTCCACCTTAGATATACCTATAAGCGTGGCCTTCACCGCAGTCTGTGACACAACATTCCACAGATCCACTACTCTCTGGCTAAAAGAATTCTTCCTTACCTCTGTTCTAAAAGCTCACCCCTCAATTTTGAGGCCGTGCCCTCTTATTCTGGATCATCCTCTTCACATCAACCCTATTTAGTCCTTTCAATATTCAGTAGGTTTCAATAAGATACCCCCGCATTCTTCTAAATTTCCAAAGCAGCCAAATGCTCCTCTTATGTTAACCCCTTCATTCCCAGAATAATTCGTGAACCTGCTCTGGACTCTCCAATGACAACAAATCCTTTCAGAGATATTGGACCCAAAACTGTTGACAATACTCCCAAGTGCAGCCTGACTAGTGTCTTATAAAGCCTCAATATTATCTCCTTGCTTTTATATTCTGTTTGCCTCGAAATAAATGACAACATTGCTTTTGCCTTCTTTACCACAGACTCAACCTGTAAATTAACCTTCTGGGAGTCTTGCACGAGGACTCCTAAGTCCTTCTGCACCTCTGATGTTTGAATCTTCTCCCCATTTAGATAATAGTCCGCACTATTGTTCCTTTTTACCAAAATGCATTATCATACATTTCCCAACACTGTATTCCATCTGTCACTTTTTAGCCCATTCTTCCAATTTGTCTAAGTCCTGCAGCAATCACATTGCTTCCTCAGCACTACCTACCCCTCCATCTGTCTTCATATCATTCACAAACTTTGCCACAAAGCCATCAATTCCATTATCTAAATCATTGACAAACAATGTGAAAAGCAGTGGTCCCAATACTGACCCCAGAGGAACACCACTAGTCACTGGCAGCCAACAAGAAAGAGCCCCTTTTATTCCCACTCACTGCCTCCTGCTTGTCAGCCATTCCTCTATCCATGCCAGTGCTTTCCTGTAACACCAAAGGATTTTATCTTAATAAGCAGCTTCATGTGTGGCACCTTATAAAATGGCTTATGAAAATCTAAGTAAATGAGACTTCCTCGAAGAACTAACAGATTTGTCAGGCAAGATTTCTCTTCACAGAAACCGTGCTGACTTTGACTTATTTTATCATTAGTCTCCAAATACCCTGAAACCTCATCCTTAATGACACTTTCCCAGCCACTGAGGTTAGGCTAACTGGCCTACAATCTCCCTTAAAGAGTTGAGTGACATTTTCAATCTTCCAGTCCTCTGGGACCGTGCCACAATGAAGTAATACTTGAAAGATCATGACCAATGCAGCTGTTACCTCTTCAGCACCTTCTCTCAGGACTCTGAGATGTAGTCCATCTGGTCCAGAGGACTTAATCACCTGAAGATCTTTGAGTGTTCCTAGCACTTTTTCCTTTGTAATAGCAATAGTACGCACTCCTGCTCCCTGACACTCGCAGACCTCCAGCACACTGCTACTGTGTTCCACAGTGATGACTGATGAAAAGTACCCATTAAATTCATCTTCCATTTCTTTGTCCCCCAATACTACCTCACCAGCATCCTTTTCCAGTGGTACAATCAACTCCCACCTCCTTTTTACTCCTTATATAACTGAAAATCTTTTAGTGTCCAGCTTTACATGATTGGTTAGTTTGCCCTCATATTTTATCTTTTCACTTATAGCTCTTTGTAGTTGACTTTTTTTTTTGGATTTTAAAAGCTTCCTAATCACCCAACTTCACACTCACTTTTGTTACCTTGTATGCCCTTTCCTTGGCTTTTATGCAGTCCTTAACTTCCCTTGTCAGCCACGGTTGCCTACTCCTGACATTTGAGAACTTCTTCCTCCGTGGGACATATCTATACTGCATCTTGTGAACTATTTCCAGAAACTTCACACACCTCTTCTCTGCTGTCATCCCTGCCACTATCCTCCTCCAATCCACCTGGGCAAGCTCCTCTCTCATGCCTGTATAATTCCCTTTGTTCCATTGCGATTCTGATACATGTTTCTTGTGCTTCTCCCTCTCAAATGAATTTATGAATCACTATGAATTCAATCATATAATGATCACTGCTTCCTAAGAGTTCCTTTACATTAAGCTCCCTATTAAGATCAGAACACCCAATCTAAGATAGCCTTTCCCGAGTAGGCTCAAGCACAGGCTGCTCCGAAAGGTAATTCAGCAAACTCCCTCTCTTGCCATCCAACACCAACCTGATTTTCCCAATCCCCTTGCACATTGAAATATCCCATTACAATTGTGACATTACATGCCTTTTCCAGCTCCCTTTGCAATCTCAACCCCACATCTTGGATACTATTTGGAGGCCTGTATATGGTTCCCATAATGATTATTTTTACCCTTGCAGTTTCTTAACTCCACCCACAATGATCCAACATTCTCTGGCCCTATGTCACTTCTTTCTAAAGATGTAATTCCATCTCCTACCAACAGAGCCACACCACCACTTATTGGCTTTATGCCTGTCCTTTCAATATAAATATATTCTTTGATGTTAAGCTCCCAACTATGGTCTTATCGACCAGTCTGTAATTGTACCACAAGTTCATCCACCTTATTTCAAGTGGTACACACATTTAAATACAGCACCTTCAGTTCCGCATTTTTCACCCTTTTAAATTTTCCTCTGTGGTACAATTTAACTCTTTGTCTACATTTGTACCCTATCATTGGCTTGTCCTTTCTTACATGTTACATCCATCATCTACTAGTAAACCTGCTGGCTCATCCTCTGCTCTATCATACTGGTTCCTGTTGCCATCCCCCTGCCATTTTAGTTTAAACCATTCCCATCCTCCTTGGATTTAAGTGCAACCCGTTCCTTTTGTACAGGTCACACCTGCCCCTGAAGGGGTTTCAATTATCTAGAAATCTGAATCCTTGCCCCTGCTCCAATTCTTCAGCCATGCATTTCTCTGCCACTTCATTCTATTCCTATCCTCACTGTCGTGTGGCACAGGCAGCAATCCCAAGATTACTACCCTTGAGGTCCTTCATAACTCCCTGTATTTTGTTTTCAGGACGGTGGTCCCAATATGTACCACAACTTCTGGCTGCTTCCTCTCCCTTTTCAGAATACTGTGGACCCTGGCACCTGAGAGGCAAACTACCATATGTGTTTCCTTTTTGCGTCCACAGAATCGCTTATCTCCCCTTGACTATACAGAGTCCCCTTTTACGGCTGCCATCCTCTTCAGCTCCCTACCCTTCTGAGCCCCAGGGCCAGACCCAAAGCAAGAGGCCTGGCCACTGTTGTTTCCCCCAGGTAGGTTGCCCCCGACAGTACAAGAAAGTGGAGTACTTATTGTTGAAGGGGTGCTCTCCCTTACATGATCTTCTGACAGTCACCCATTTATCTGTCTCCTGTAACGTTGAGATGACTACCTCCGTGTAGGTCCTGTGTTTCACCTCTTCACTTTCCCTAACAAGTGGAGGGTCACTGAGCTGCAGCAGTTCCTGACAAGGTCTGTAAGGAGCATCATCTTGTTACACTTGGTGCAGATGTCACCCTCGGGCAGGCTGGAATTACCCCGGAAGTCCCATATCTGACACCCAGAACAGAACATAGATGGGGCTGTGTTCTCTGCTGTTTAGAAGGCCGAGAGGTAATCTCATTGAAATTGACATAATTCATAGAGGGATTGATGGAGTAGATTCCGAAAGGTGGCAGGTTTCAACTGACTGGTGCTCAGCCTCAGAGTAGATACTCATCCTTTCAGGTGTATGTTGAAGAGTTTTACAAGGAGAATTGAGAAATCATCTTCATACACTGAAGTCGCATCTATAAATTTTTGGACAAGGAGGAATCTGGAGGTAAGGCAGGAACATGGATCTGAGGAGCAAGTTCAGCCTTGATCTTATTGAAAGATGCAATTGGCACAACTACCCATATGACCTGCTATTTCCGTTTCTTTTGAGCAATTGTTGTTCTCCCAACATCTGTCCCAAACAATTCCTGTTTGGAGGAGGTAACAAACAGGGCAGGGAGGTGGGGGGGGGGGGGGCCTTTAGAAGATCACTCAGACCACCATTTCACTCTTGCTGCCCTGCCAGTGAACTGCAATTGAGACGTGTGAAAGCACTTCCTCCTTCCATTCAATCTTCCCGAGCCTTACAGCTCTGGCGCTCTATCCCTCCCTCCTGCATGATCTGTATTTATCCTTGTCCATCCTTTTAATTTAGCTTGGCCCTGTACTTTGGACTCTGATGTTCGAGGTTTCCTGGTGTAAGTGGCATTTTGATGGGAGTTGCTGCAAGATCGAGGGAACGGGTTGAGGCACACGAGAGTGTGAATGGAACGAGAATATCAACTTGGGCAAAGGTGAGAACATTGGTTGAAACCAACTTGTCTTGTGCCCCTTTATTCAACCTTCGGCATGAAATACCCATTCACCTCTCACTCACCCAGGGTCTGTCACTGATGAAGCAAATCCACCTGAATCTGGAATCACCAGGAGTTTGGACAGAGACTGGGTTGGGGGTGGGGGGGGGGGTGTTATTGGAGAAGTGTCTGGTGACATAGTGATCACTAGTGTGGTTGTCTGTGAAAAAAAATCTGCAGATTGCATCTTCAGTGAGAGGGAACAAACTTCTGAATCTCCAGCGTCATCTGAATTACTTTCTCCTGCTTTAAGATTGCCCACTGCCTATGTGCAAGTACAGGTCAGGGGCAGGAATAGGCCTCGCCTTCCAGAGCCTCCTCTGCGATTTGATGAGATCACAGCTACCGGTAATATAACTGCAGCCACATCTCCCAATTCCCACCTCCCCTGCTTGCCTTTCATCACTTGCTTAGCAATAATCTGTCTATCTGTGTCTTAATAACAGTCACTGTACAGCCTCCACAACTCTTTCAGGCAAAGGATTCCAAAGACACAGTCAAGTCAAGTCGCTTTTTATTGTCATTTCAACCATAACTGCTGGTACAGTACATAGTAAAAACAAAACAACTTTCCTCCAGGACCAAGATGCTACATGAAACAACACAAAACTACACTAGACCATGTGAAACAACACAGAACTACATTAGACTTCAGACCTACGGGACTACATAAAGTGCACAAAACAGTGCAAGACAGTACAATAATTAATAAACTATAGGCACAACAGTAAAGGGCAAATTACAATACAATATAATAAATTATGTAAATGTTTTAGCAAGAATTGAGAAAGAAATTAGCAAAGATCGCAAAGGGAGTGGAGTGGTGTTCAGTTGAGTGTGTGTGTGTGTAAGTTGGTGTCAGACTAGACTCTGGGAATTGAGGAGCCCAGGAGCAGAATTAGGGAGATTTGACCCATCAGGTTCACTCGGCCATTTCATCATGGCTGATCCATTTTCCCTCTCAGTCCCAATCTCCTACTTTCTCCCCATATTGCTTCATGCCCTGACTATCAACCTCTGCCTTAAATACACCCAATGACCTGGCCTCCACAGCCACCTGTGGCAGCGATTTCCATAGATTCACAACTCTGAGGAAAAACAAGCTGCCACAATCCTCAAATGGTCACCCGCTTACTTTTAAATAATACCGTCGAGTTCTACATTTTCCCAAAAGAGGAAACACCCTGGTCACATCTGCAGAATTTGCTATTCTAGTTGTGTTTCCTCTCACTGTGAGTAAGCAGTGTAACCCAGATAAAGCCCATCATCAATGCAAAATTATGTCAATATTTATCTGTCAGTGAGATCGGGGAAAGAAATGAATGAATGAACATCCTGATGGTGCCTATAAAAAGTATTCTCCTTCCCCCCCCCCCCACCCCAGAAATTTTCATGTTTTATTGTTTTACAACATAAAACAGTGGATTTAATTTGGTTTTTTTGACAATAAAACATGAAAACTTTTGGGGGGGGGGGTGTTTGAATACTTAGAGATTTTTAGTGCTATGAGATACTGTAGATATTTTCACACAGTAATGGGTGAGGGAGTAATGTGGGGCTATTCAAAACCACAAGCCAGAAATAAATCCAAGGAATTTGACAAGGTTCCACATGGTAGGCTTATTCAGACAGTGAGAAGGCATGGGATCCAGGGAAGTTTGGCCAGGTGGATTCAGAATTGGCTTGTCTGCAAAAGGCAGAGGGTTGTGGTGGAGGGAGTACATTCAGATTGGAGGGTTGTGACTAGTGGTGTCCCACAAGGCTCTGTTCTGGGACCTCTACTTTTTGTGCTTTTCATTAACGACCTGGATGTGGGGGTAGAAGGGTGGGTTGGCAAGTTTTCAGATGACACAAAGGTTGGTGGTGTTGTAGATAGTGTAGAGGATTGTCAAAGATTGCAGAGAGACATTGATAGGATGCAGAAGTGGGCTGAGAAGTGGCAGATGGAGTTCAACCCGGAGAAGTATGAGGTGGTACACTTTGGAAGGACAAACTCCAAGGCAGAGTATAAAGTAAATGGCAGGATACTTGGTAGCGTGGAGGAGCAGAGGGAACTGGGGGTACATGTTCACAGATCTCTGAAAGTTGCCTCACAGGTAGATAGGGTAGTTAAGAAAGCTTATGGGGTGTTAGCTTTCATAAGTCAAGGGATAGAGTTTAAGAGACGCGACGTAATGATGCAGCTCTATAAAACTCTAGTTAGGCCACACTTGGAGTACTGTGTCCAGTTCTGGTCATCTCACCATAGGAAGGATGTGGAAGCATTGGAAAGGGTACAGAGGAGATTTACCAGGATGCTGCCTGGTTTAGAGAATATGGATTATGATCAGAGATTAAGGGAGCTAGGGCTTTACTCTTTGGAGAGAAGAAGGATGAGAGGAGACATGATAGAGGTGTACAAGGTATTAAGAGAAATAGACAGAGTGGACAGCCAGTGCCTCTTCCCCAGGGCGCCACTGCTCAGTACAAGAGGACATGGCTTTAAGGTAAGGGGAGGGAAGTTCAAGGGGGATATTAGAGGAAGGTTTTTCACTCAGAGAGTGGTTGGTGCAGGGAATGCACTGCCTGAGTCAGTGGTGGAGGCAGATACACTAGTGAAATTTAGGAGAGTACTAGACAGGTATATGGAGGAATTTAAGGTAGGGGGGGGGTTATATAGGAGGCAGGGTTTGACGGTTGGCACAATATCATGGGCTGAAGGGCCTGTAACGTACTGTACTATTCTATGTTCTATGAATTTGGGAGAGGTGTCCAGATTGAGAATGATTCAGATCACATTCTGGAGGGGTTGGGCAGTGGAGGTTGTTCGGATATTCAGATCACATTCTGTGGAATAAGGTAGGAATAGACTATTGTGCTGAAGGTCAGTTACAAAGAGATGAGAGAAGTCTTGTGTGGAGCAGGAACGTAGGCATATACTTGTGTCTGGCTGGCGTAAAAATCAGTGTGAAGAAGATAATAACAGTGGGAACTGTCATTCATTCCAATCTCATAGCTCCAGTCTTTAAACATGAAACCTAGAGCAGAGGCTAAGATTTCTGTTGTCTGACCAAAAGGAAAACGTTGCTTGCACATTGACCACTGAAGAGTTGCTGCTGCACCAGATCAGTTGCCTGCTAGTTCCTGAACATTCAAATGAAACCCAGGTGTGCCTTACTGATCAATGTCCCATTCTGGTCCTGCAACTGTAGTAAAACAGGCACAGGTATGCTGGGCTGGATGCCCTTGATCAACATGTCATTCTAATCCCATAACCTTCTGGCTGGAGAATAAGCAAGTGGAAAATTGAGGTGAAAACGCTGGACGGTGTGGTTTGTTGAGTGCCACACCTGAAGACGAAAGTTTCCTCTATCTCAGCTGGCTATAAGGGTTAAAGGGAATTACAGAATTAAAGTTTACAGAATATTTTATTATCAAAGTAAAGATATGTCACCATATGCAGCACTGAACTTTATTTTCTTGTGGGCATGCTCAATAAATCTAAAGAATTATAACCATAGCAGAATCAATGAAAGACCAGAAATGGAATTATATAAATGGCATTCACAAGAAAAATGAACACATACACATTTCTTATAAGAAGACACAATTAAAACAAAAGTCAATTTTAATTCAAAGTACATATTCATAGTGTTGTTAAACTGTAGTGATTAGGATTTTGCTGGTTGGTTCAATAATTGAGTGGTTGGAGGGAAATAACTGTTCTTGAACCTGCTAGAATGGGACTTGGGCTTTTGTACCTCTTGACCGATGGTAGCTGTGGAAAGTTGGCATGGCCCACATGGTGGAGGCCTTGGGTGACTGACGTTGCCTTCTGCAGATAGGGTGGGGAGGGATGAACCCGTGATGTTGCAGGCAGAGTCCTCTAGAGACCACAGCTTCATAAGTTCTTGCATATCAGCCAGAGCATGATGTAGCCAGTTAGGATACTTTCAACTGTACGTCTGTAGAAGTTTGTGCGAGTGTTTGATGATAAGATGAACCTCCTTAACCTCCCATGAATGTAAAGGCGCTAAAGTACTTTCCTTATTATTGTGTCTATGTGTTAGAAGTTACAACAGTTGTGGTTAACCATCTATTGGGTAAGCTACAGACACAAGTCTTGCTCCCAGAGGTTAAACTAGTGCACCAGAAATCCAGAGCGAAACTAATACTCCAGTACATGAATCTAAATTATAAATACTATTAGTCAGGTACACTCAGTAGCCACTTCATTAAGTACATCCTCACATCTGCAGCTATCTAATCAGCCAATCATATGATAGCAATCAATTCATAAAAGCATACAGTCATGGTCAAGAGGTTCATTTGTTGTCAGATCAAACATCAGAGTGGGGAAAAAATTTGATTTAAGTGACTTTGACTGCTGTATGATTATTGGTGCCAGATGGGGTGGTTTGAGTATCTCAGAAACTGCTGATCCCCTGGGATTTTCATGCACAACAGTCTCTAAATTACAGAGTATAGTGCAAAAGAACAAAAAAAAGCATCCAGTGAGCGGCAGTTCTGTAGGTGAAAATGCCTTGTTAATGAGAGGAGTCAGAGAAGACTGACTGGACTGGTTCAAGCTGACAGTAAGTCAAATACCCATGCGTTTCAACAGTGGTGTACAGAAGAGCATCTCTGAATGCACAACACGTCTGACATGGATGGACTGAAGCAGCAGCAGACCACACCAGGTTCCACTCCTGTACCTAATAAAGTAGCCACAGAGTGTAGATGTAGAATTGGAAGTTTAATACAGGTGATGGAACAGAAGAGGATGCAGAGGGTCGTAAACTTAGCCAAGTCCATCATGGGCACAACCCTCCCCACAATCGAGGACTCTTCAGGAGCTGGTGTCTCCAGAAACCAGCATCCATCGTTAAGGATATTTTAGGAATAGTTTTTCCTTACCTGCCTTTCTGAGCGGTCCATGAACTCCTGAACACGACCTCACTATTCCTCCTTTGCACTATTGCACTTCTTATTTACTTACTATACCTTATCTAGTATTTTTTATGTATTACACTGTACTGCTGCCACAATTTCACAACATATATTAGTGATAGTAAGCCTGATTCTGACCATGAAACAGGACTCAGATGAATTAAAACTGTTTTGTTGATGTACCATAAAGAAAAATTCTCCTTTCACCCTGCCCTCAAATTTGCCTGGTCCATTTCTGACAACTCCCTCCCCTTTCTTGATCTTTCTGTCTCCATCTCTGGAGACGGCTTATCTACTGGTATCTACTATAAGCCTACAGACTCGCACAGCTACCTGGACTATTCCCCTTCCCACCCTGTCTCTTGCAAAAATGCTATCCCCTTCTCACAATTCCTCCGTCTCCGCCGCATCTGCTCTCAGGATGAGGCTTTTCATTCCAGGACGAAGGAGATGTCTTCCTTTTTTTAAACAAAGGGGCTTCCCTTCCTCCACCATCAATTCTGTTCTCAAATGCATCTCTCCCATTTCCCATATATCTGCCCTCACCCCATCTGCCCACTACCCCACTCGGGATAGGGTGCCCCTTGTCCTCACCTACCACCTCACCAGCCTCTGGGTCCAATGTATAATTCTCCATAACTTCCGCCACCTCCAATGGGATTCCACTACCAAGCACATCTTTCCATCCCCCCCATTCTGCTTTCCGCAGGGATCGCTCCCTATGCAACTCCCTTGTCCACTCGTTCCCCCCATCCCTTCCCACCGATCTCTCTCCTGGCACTTATCCTTCTAAGCAGAACAAGTGCTACACCTGCCCTTACACTTCCTCCCTCACCACCATTCAGGGCCCCAGACAGTCCTTCCAGGTGAGGCGACACTTCACCTGTGAGTCGGCTGGTGTGGTATACTGCGTCTGGTGATCCCGGTGTGGCCTTTTATATATTGGTGAGACCCGACGCAGACTAGGAGACCGTTTCGCTGAACACCTATGCTCTGTCCGCCAGAGAAAGCAGGATCTCCCAGTGGCCACACATTTTAATTCCACGTCCCATTCCCACTCTACTGTCAAGATGAAGCCACACTCAGGTTGGAGGAACAACACCTTATATACCGGCTGGGTAGCCTCCAACCTGATAGCATGAACATTGACTTCTTTAACTTATGTTAATGCCTCTCCTCCCCTTCTTACCCCATCCCTGACATATTTAGTTTCTTTTTTTCTCTCTCTTTCTGCCCATCACTCTGCCTGTTCTCCATCTCCCTCTGGTGCTCCCCTCCCCCTTTCTTTCTCCTTAGGCCTCCCATCCCATGATCCTTTCTCTTCTCCAGCTCTGTATCCCTTTTGCCAATCACCTTTCTGGCTCTCAGCTTCACCCCACCCTCTCCGGTCTTCGCCTATCATTTCACATTTCCCCCTCCCCCCACTTTCAAATCTCTTAATATCTTTCCTTTCACTTAGTCCTGATGAAGGGTCTCGGCCCGAAACATGGACAATGCTTCTCCCTATAGATGCTGCCTGGCCTGCTGCATTCCCCCAGCATTTTGTGCGTGTTTGAATTTCCAGTATCTGCAGATTTCCTCATGTTTGACTCCTCCCTTTACCCAGTTTGTGTGGTTAACACTCAGCTGCCTTCATGATGGTCAAACAAGCTAGTTTAGTTCATTACAGAATTGTAGAATTGTCATAGAATTGAAGGGAATTGTATGGTACAGTAATATTTTCCTTGTAACAATCCCTCGTCTCCTTTCTAGCAGTAGGAATAGTATCCTAAAGACCTAAACTCAACAATTAACAGTTTTTCCCTTCACCATCAGATTTCTGAATGTCCCACGAACCCATGAAGACTACCTGTTTTTTTTTGTACTTTCATTTAATTTTGTAATTTGTAGTCATTTTACGGAGCTGCAAAGCAACAAACTTCATTAAGTCATTCATTGATAATGAATCTGATTCTGATATATTTTGCCCTATATTTTAAATCTGTGTCCATTGGTCCTTTTGAACCATGTGCTCATGGGAGCAACATGTCTCTGATCTGTGACCTTGATCTGTACTCTATGCATCCTTAGCCTAAAAAAAGGAATTATTCTCATTCATGTCTTGAAGACCTCTATCTCAAACTTTTTTGTTCTCCTAAAGAGACTATCCCCACATTCTCCTTTTTCACTCCACTGATATCTCATCCCTCATCCTTCTGTATAAATCTTTAACCTTCTTTTCGAACACCTTGACATCCTTCCTAAGGATGGGTGTTTGGTCTCAATTCAAGTGCAATACTTTGAGACTATTGGAGATGAGTAACAAATGCTGGCTGAGGCACCACTGTTCCAATCCTGTCCAGCAAGAGTATGGGATGAGGAGCAGTCTAACAGAAAACAGCTGGATTATCTGGAGGAACTCCGCAAGTCGGGCACCAATCCTGAAGAGGCGTTTTGGCCTGTGTTTATGAGGCAACATCTACAGTTGACTCTTAGCCATTAGTCCTCAGTCCAGTCCTGATGAAGTGCCTTTGCCTGAAACTTTGACTGCTTATTCCCTTCCATAGATTCTGCCTGACTTGCTGAAGAAGCTGTTTAGTTCATTATAGAATTGTAGAATTGTCACAGAGTTGAAGGGGATTGCATGGCCTAGTAAAATTTTCTTCACAATCCCTCCTCCAGCATTTTGTTTGTGTTGCTCAAGATTTCCAGCATCTGCAAGAATCCCTTGTGTTTCCCTGTTACCTCCTTGCATTACTCGGATCAGCCACTGGGTGTCACTGTGTCACATGGAACAGTTACTCCCTTCTTTCCCCAGTCCCTTGGGATCAGGGATGGCCGGTTTTGTGGGTTCTAACATTGCAGTGGGGCCACAGTGGGACCTCTCTCCTCATCTCCGATTCAGCCACAGGGTGAGGGGTGAGGCATGTGGGGATATACAGGTAGGTCATTTGTGAGATGGTACAGTATCTTCCTTTTATTGCTTATGTGTGATCCTAACAAATAAATTTACTTCTCAGCGATACCCTAAACCTCCTTCTCCATCTTGAGTGGTAATAGGTCATGGATCCCAGGTGATCAATGGGGGATAATTCTTTTCTATCCAGAGGCTTTGAGAATGCAATTGAACTTTTCTCTGTGTCCGCCTGGGGTAATCCCTTGTCATGACAGGGTTCAGCGCAGGCCACATCATTTGGTATCCAGCATGGAAACAATGTGGTCTGCCCAGTGGGGAATGTTGGGAGAGGACACTGACATTGGACTGTCTTTATTACCGGGGTTTGCGCTAGTGTTGGACGCAGACTGAGTGTGTCTGAGCATCAGGGACAATCTAAATGTGTGTGTGAGTGGCTGGATGAGATTCGACGGGTATCCTGGTCTGACATTGGCTGTTCACAAAGGTGGTTTCATGGTGCACAGCTTGCATAGCACAGGCAGTCAGCGTTCAATTCCTGCTGCTCTCCGTAAGCAAGTCTGTATGTTCTCCCCTCATTCGTGTGGGCTTCCTCTAGGTACTCCCACTTCCTGTAACATTCCAAAGACTGTTAGTGAGGGTGAGCAGGTTGTGGGCATCCTATGTTGGCGCCTGAAACAAAGCGATGCCTGCGGGCTCCCCCAGCACATCCTCCGACTGTGATGCAAACAACGCATTTCCTTATTGATTTCAATGATCAGATTTTGGGAAAGGATCCTGAAACACAGTCTCATTTCCTCTCACACAAAATATCATTTGACCATCACAGGAGACAGTTTGGCCCACTGAGTCTCTGCTGCTCCCAGGATCTCCTGTTATTCTATGAACTGGTGGCTCCTCCTCCAGGCACAACCTGTCCCTCACTGTGAGGGTGATGGTGACCTGAGACCCAGGAAGAGATACTAAAATTGAACAGCCACTTGGTGGAGCACATTGCTTGGGGGAAAAGTATTTCTAGCTACACAAGCATCTCAGAAAATTTACGAACAAAACGCCAGCCCAGAAACATCATTATATTTCTCGAGATTATTTTGCTTGATGAAGGAAACAGTGACCTTAAATGTAATTAAAAACCACAGTAGATATGGTGCTGCCTCCCACACCCAAAGAGAAAGCCTCCTTTTTGTTGGTTTCAAGAAGACTCATGATTGACCAGTGACTAAATGGATTCTGGTGAATCGGAAGCAGAATCAATTTATTTTCACTGACATTCACTCGGCGTGCCTCCCATACCTAATAAAGTGGCCAGTGAGTGGTCTTCTGCTCCTGTAGCCTGTCCACTTCAAGGTCTGATGTGTTGTGTGTTCAGAGACACCCTTCTGCCCACCGCTCTTGCAACACGTGGATATTTGAGTCACACGTCAGCTTGAACCGGTCTGGATATTCTCTGCTGACGTCCCTCAATAACAAGGCATTTTTGACTACAGAGCTGCCGCTCACTGGATTTTTTTGCATCATTCTCAGTAAACTTGAGAGTGGGGGTTCCCAGCCTGAGGTCCACAGACCCCTTGGTTAATGGTAGGGGTCCATGGCATAAAAATATTGGGAACCTCTACTCTAGGCACTGTTGTGCTTTAAAATGCCAGGAGAACAGCAGTTTCTAAGATATTCAAACTGCTCGCCTGGCACCAACAAACACTTTGCTGCCAAAGTCACTTGGATTACATTTCTTCCCTGTTCTGATGTTTGGTCTGAACGACAACTGAACCTCCTGATTCTGTCCGAATGACTTTATGCATTGACTTGCTGCCAGATGGTTGAATATTTGCATTCATGAGCAGGTGTAGCTAATAAAATGGCCGCTGAGTGTATGTCCTGAAATTTGTTGTTTTGCAGCAGCAGTACACTGAACCAATTCCACAACCTGCAGTTTCGTGTTTAATATTTGAGTAATGTTGCAAATATTTTGTTTGATTAAGCATTCTTGCTTGTTTACATAATTCATTATGGATTATATGTCGAAGTGTGTGAATGGCATACGTCATTAGGCCAGCACGTCATATGCGTGCGCCTCGCTTGAAGTAGAAATGAAAGTAAGATGTGCATCTCCTGGCTTCTTGGTTTCATGTTTTGGAGTTACCACAAGACATAATAGTGGCAACGACGAAGTTTTAAATGAACCCGAGATGACCTTTTGAAGCGCAGCAAGTTGTTCGAGTTTAAAAAAAAGTGTAGCAAGGAATGTTTGAGTAAAAAAATTTAGCATAGCTCAGTTGAGTTAAAACGAAGGCAGAAAATGGACAAATTCATGGGTTCATAAACAGTGAGTACCCAGTCATAATAATCATAAATTTAAAAAAGCAGAGATGGCTGGCTACATCGAAAAGATAGACACATTTGATTGCAGAAAGGATAACCGGCTATTGTATACTGAGCAAATTGAACAGGTTTTTTTTAAGCAAATGAAGTAGCCAATGAAAAGCAAGTACCAGTTTTGCTGAGTGCATTAGATTTAAAATCATACTGTTTGCTTAGAAGTTTAACTGCTTTAACAAAACCAGCTGTAATGAGCTTTGTGAACATTGTGAAAATAATGCATGAACATTTAGAATCAAAACCATTATTGATTACAGAATGCTTTAGGTTTCATAAGTGGAATCAAATGTCACCAGGTTCAGAAATGGCCCAAATGCAGAGCAAGAGAGACTGAAGCTGGTCAATAGATCACAGACCTTAATGTGAACAATGCTAAAGGGAAAAAGAAACCAATAGACGCTAGGACAAACTGGGCCTTTGACTAAAACTTTCAAATGGAAAACCAAGCCTACACACTGCGGCTGAAAAGAACAACTAAGAATAAAACGAACACCGCTAGTCCTCCGAGTCAGCTGATGCGACAGTCCAATTTCTCTTGCAAGGCGGAATGCGGAGAGCGAAGCGTAGCTATGTCCACGTCTCGACAAATACTACGATGGAATGAATGGAGTTAAATACTATCATAACGAAGTAATAATTAGCTGACATGGGCATATTCACGAGCGCAATTGCCGAATTCGTGGTTGTGACATCAAAAGGAAGGGGGGTCGATTTCAGTGTACTTGGCCGAATTGTCTGAGCATTGTCAATTTAGTGATGGGCTTAATGAAGCACTGTGAGATTGTTTAATTTGTGGAATTTAACAAGAAAATATTCAAACACATTTCTGAACATGACTCGCATGACTCGCATGAAATGCATGACTCGCATTTAAATACAGTTTAAATTGCTGTATCAATTGAAACAGCAAACAGATGCAATTGAATTGCAGTTGGGAATGAAAGTCAGTGTGACCAAAATTGCAATGTCTAAACAGAAACGTGCCTGACTGAACATCTTGTGTTGCCATTGTGGCAGAGGCTCACATACACCAGACCAATGCAGGTTTAAAGGCAAAACTTGCAGAAAATACAACAAAGTAGAGGACATACAAAGAGCATTTTGAACAGACATAAATGGACTGCGCAGGGGAGGTAAAAAGTCAAGTTGCAGTTTCAGAAAGAACACTAATCTGCATACTGTTGTTGAAAAATCTGATAGTGTTGAGAGTGACACGGGACTGTGCAGCCTTGGGATTTACAATGTGAAACTAACAGTTGGCAATCGGTATGGCTCACACCAGAAGTGAATGGCAAATTAATTAAAATGGAATTAGACACTGGCTCAGCTGTTTCATTCATTCCACAAAATGAGTTTGAATGGCATTTTGAAAGATACTGAACTGAAGCCTGCAGATAACCAACTAAGAACTTACACTGGAGAACAGATAACTCCTGTGTGAATGACATTTGTAACAGTGAAATACAACAGCCAATAAACCACCTTGTATATGGTAAAAATAGGAGGCCCAGTGTTGTGGGGCTGTGATTGGCTGAGACAACTACAACTTCATTGGAGATCAATCTAAAATTTGATGCCACATCCTCTGCATTAGAGTCAATTGCAAGCAAATTAAGAAAGGTACTGGATGATGCCACATCAGCATTCAAGGATGGCATTGGAAAGCTTAAACGTATCAAGGGTAAAATAGTGCTAAATGAAAATGCCACACCCAAATTTTGCAAAGTTCATCCTGTTCCTTATACCAACCATGACAAAGTGGCCAGTGAGCTCGGTCGCATGGAGGGTGAAGGGATGCTTTCCGAGGTTGAGTGGAGCCCGCGGGCAACACCAGCGGCCCCAGCAGCCAAGAAGAAGGGGTCTGTCAGGATCTGTGTTGATTTTAAAGTCACCATCAGCCCAGTATGAAAAATAGATCAATACCCCCTGCCCAGGATAGAGGATAAATTTGCAAATCTTTCCAGATGAAGGCACTTCAGCAAAGTGGACTTCGCTGAGGCCTACCAATAAATGAAAATGAAAGCAGAGAACTAAAATGTTTCTCACCATAAACACTCACAAAAGCCTTAGACCATAAGACCATAAAACACAGGAGCAGAATTAGGCCATTTGACCCTTTGAGTTGGCTCTACCATTCAATCATGGCTGATCCCTTCCCCTCCTCCTCAGCCCCACTCCCTGTAACCTTTGATGCTGTGTCCAATCAAGCTCTTCCTTAAATACACCCAACAACCTGGCCTCCACAGCTGCCTGTGGTAACAGATTCCACAAGCTCACCACCCTCTGGCTAAAGAAATTTCTCCGTATCTCTGTTTTAAATGGACACCCCTCTATCCTGAGGATGTACCCTCATGTGGTAACCCTTTCATTCCTGGAATCATCCTTATGAACCGCCTCTGAACCCTCTCCAATGCCAGCACATCTTTTCTTAGACGAGGAGCCCAAAACTGTTCACAATACTGAAGATGAGGCCTCACCAGTGCCTTATAAAGCCTCAGCATCAAATCCCTGCTCTTGTATTCTAGACCTCTTGAAATGCAAGTTAACTTTTAGGGTGTTCTGCACAAAGACTCCCAAGTCCCTTTGCATCTCAGATTTTTGGATTTTCTCCCCGTTTAGAAAATAGTCCGCACATTTATTTCTACTACCAAAGTGAATGACCATGCATTTTTCAACATTGTATTTCATTTGCCACTTTTTTGCTCATTATATTTCCTCAACACTACCTGCCCTTCCACCTATCTTTATATCTACATCATAAAAAGGAGCAGTCCCAACATTGACCCCTGCAGAACAGGATCCTTTTAGTCTCACTTGCTGCCTCCTACCAATCAGCCAATGCTCTAACCATGCCAGGAACTTTCCTGTAATACCATGGACTCTTAACTTGGTAAGCAGCCTCATGTGTGGCACCTTGTCAAAGGCCTTCTGAAAGTCCAAATATATAACATCCACTACATCCCCTTTATCTATCCTGCTTGTAATCTCCTCAAAGAATTCCAACAGGTTTGTCAGGGAAGATTTTCCCTTGAGGAAACCATGCTGACTTTGTCCTATCTTGTCCTGTGTCACCAAGTACTTCATCACCTCATCCTTAACAATTGACTCCAACATCCTCCCAACCACTGAAGTCAGGCTAACTGGTCTATAGTTTCCTTTCTGCTGGTTTCCTCCTTTCTTAAAGAATAGAGTGACGTTTGCACCATGCCAGAATCCAATAATTTTTGAAAGATCGTTACTAATGGCTCCACAAATTCTACTGCAACCTCTTTCGGAACCCTAAAATGCAGTTCTTCTGGTCTGGGTGACTTGTGTACCCTTAGATCTTGCGGCACCTTCTCCCCTGAAATAGTAGCTGCACTCATTTTTCTTCCCTCACACCCTTCAACATCTGGCACACTGCAGATGTGCTAGTGAAGACTGATGCAAAATGCTCATTTAGTTCATCTGCCATCTCCTTGTCCCTGTTCTTATTTCTCCAGCCTCATTTTCTAGCAGTCCTATATCCACGCTCAAATCTCTTTTCTTTTTTACATACTTGAGAAAGCTTTTACTCTCCACTTTGATATTGTTTGCTAGCTTGCTTTCATGTTTCATCTTCTCCCTCCTAATGATTCTTTTAGTTGCTCTCTATAAAGCTTTTAAAAGCTTCCCAATCCTCTATCTTCCCACCATTTTGTGCTTTGTTGTATGCCCTCACTTTTGCTTTTACATTACCTTTGACTTCCCTTGTTGGCCTCAGTTATACTGTTTTGCTATTTGAGTATTTCTTCATTTTTGGAATACATATGTCCTGCACCTTCCTCATTTTTACCAGAAATGCATGCCATTGCTGCTCTTCTGTCATCCCTGCCAGCAGCTCCTTCCAATTTACTTTGATCAACTCCTCTCTCATACCACTGAAATCTCCCTTACTCCTCTGAAATACTGCTATGGCAGACTTTACTTTTTCCCTATCAAATTTCAAGTTGAACTCAATCATATTGTGATCACTGCCTCCTAAGGGTTCTTTTACCTTAAGCTCCCTGATCACCTCCGGTTTATTACTTAACATCCAATCCAATATAGCCGATCCCTAATAGACTCAATGACAAACTGCTCTAAAAGGCCATCTCGTGGGCATTCAACAAACTTTTTCACTATAATAGGCTTAGTTTTGGAGTAGCATCTGCATCTGTTAACTGACAGAAAGCTATGGACCAGGTGCAGCAAGCCAGGAACTCAGTGTTACTTGGATGACATCACTGTTACCAGTTAGGATGACAAGGAACATCTCCAAAATCTCAAGACAGTGTTAAAAACATTAGAAGATTATGGGCTTAGTGCACAAGTGTGAATTCTTTAAACCAAGTATTACTTAGTGTGGCCACACCACTGACGCGCAAGAATTACACAAGTGTTCTGAGAAAATTCAAGCAGTGGTGGATACCCCAAGGCCAAAGGACAGGTCATAGTTGCGGTCTTTCTTTGTATTTGTCTATTACTATAACACTTCCCTGCCGAACCCAGCTACTGTGCTCCCTTCCTTGAACATAAGAAATAGGAGCAGGAGCAGGCCATCTGGCCCATCGAGTCTGCTCTGTCAGTCAATAAGACCATGGCTAATTTGGCCATGGGCTCATCTCCACCTACCTGCCTGAGATGAACTCATTACTACAGATTGGGAAGAAATGGCAATGCAACAAAACTGTGTGGGGTAGCTTTCCAAAAGGTAAAGGAGATGGTGACGTCAAACGTTTTCACACATTATGATCCATATCGTCCAGGGAAGCTTGTTTGTGATGCCTTGCTTTATGGTATATGTGCAGTCATGTCACAGGTTATGGGTGATGGAAGAGAACACACCATATCCTTTGCATCATGTTCCCTTACTGCTGCAGAGAAAAATTATGCACAGATCGACAGAAAGGCTTTGAGTCTGGTTTCAGGTGTAAAATGTTTCAACCAGCACTTGTATGGGAGACAGTTTACCCTCATTATTGATCATCAGACACCAGTGTCCATTTTCAATCCACAGAAGGGTGTTCCACTAACAGCAACAGCATGAATACACAGATGGGCTCGGTTTCTCAGAGGACACAATTACAAGGTCGAATTCAAGAGGACAATTAATCATGGGAATGCTGATGGATTGTCCCATTTACCCTTGGAAAAGGGAAATACCGGAAAAATTTACAAAAGAGAGCACTCCCCTGGATGTATCAAGCAGCTTGTCATAAATTGTTCGGAAAGCCAACACACACAGAAGATGCCAAAAGCATCTTTGAGGTGTCCAGAACTGTCAAAACCACTTCCTGCAGTTCCAGAGCCAACTCGTACAGCCTTCATGAAGGAGGCCCAAGAACCTGAAATTGTTTCACAACCACAAGTCTCACCTGCCAAGCAGAGTGACCTCCCCTGTCAGGAAAGATGTTATCCCACATGAGTAAGAAATGCTGCACAGTAATTGGATCTTTAGGTCTGAATGGAACTATATAAATTTTACTGTGTTACATATTTGAGTTAGATGCACTCTATATTGAGTTGGAGTTTACAGCTAAGTGAGGAGGAGTATATTGTGTATTTAATATTTGAGTAATATTGAAAAGACATTGTTTGATTAAGCATTCTTTATTACTTATATAATTAATTATGGATTAAAAGTAAAAGTACATGAAAATCATTACAGCACCATGTCCTACATGTGCACCCACTTAAAGTAAGAATGAATCTATGACGCTTATCTCTCAAATCCTTGCTTTTATTTTTATTATGGATAAGGTGTTGGTAAGTATTTCATTCTCCAGCAATGATAATTGATAACTCCAACCAACCAAAAGTAATAACAGAAATATTAAATGAAAAATAAACACGAGATTCTGCAGACGCTGGAAATCCAAAGCAACACACACAAAATACCGGAGGAACTCAGCAGGTCAGGCAGCATCGATGAAAAAGAATGGAAGTCAACATTTTGGACCCATCATCGGGACTGGAAAAGAAGGGGGGAGAAGCCAGAATAAGGAGGTAGGAGGAGGTGAAGGAGTACGAGTTAGAAGGTGATAGGTGAAACCAGGCGGGTGGAAAGGTATGAAGTGAGAAGCCAAGATGCACTAGATGGAAGGACTAAAGGGCTGGAGAAGAAGGAATCTGATAGGAGAGGAAAGTGGACCATTAGAGAAAGAGGAGGAGGTGATGGGCAGGTGAGAAGAGAAGAATTAAGAGGGGAGTCAGTGTGGGGAATGGAAGAAGATGGGGGGGGGAGGAAAGGGAAAAATACCAGACGTTAGAGAAATCAGTGTTCGTGTCAACAAGTTAGGGGGTACCCAGACAAGATATGAGGTGTTGATCTTCCAACCTGCGAATGGCCTCGGCATGGCTGTAGAGGAGGCCACAACCCAGCATATCAGAATGGCTGTGGGATTGGAATTGAAATGCTTGGCCATCGGGTAGTCCTGCTTGTTGTGGATGGAGCAAAGGTGCTCGTCAAAGTGGTCCTCCAATCTACATTGGGTCTCATCGATGCAGAAGAGGTAAATCGGAAGCACCGATACTAAATTCAACCAAGTTATCAATCAGCATTAACAATCGAGGCCTACTTATACTGAAGCCTTGACATCATTTTTATTCATTGAAATTCATTTTTGGGTATCATTAATTTGTCATTTCTCACCTTAGTACAGTGGCTGCTGACCCATTACTGTGCTTTCATTAAGACTGAGACTTTTCCCTGGGCTCCTGCCAGTGGAAACAACGTTCTTGCCTCCTTCCTAATCTATCCCTTTCATCATTTTATATGTTTCTATAAGGTCCCCTCTCGTTCTTTTGCGTTCCAGTGAGTATAGTCTCAGGTAAGTCGATCTCTCCTCACAGGCTAACCCCCTCATTTCTGGAATCAACCTGATGAACCTTCTCCTTGACACTCTGAACAAAACAGGACACTCTAACCTGATGGCACAAATATCGATTTCTCCTCCTGGTAACCACCCCCCCCCCCGCACCCCCACCTCCCGGCTTCCTCTATTTTGCATTTTGACCTTGTACCTCTTCACGCCTGCCTATCACTTCCCCCTTGGTCCCCTCCTCCTTCCCTTTCTCCTATAGCTCACACTCCTCTCCTATCAGATTCCTTCTTCTCCAGCACTTGACCTTTCTCACCCACCTGGCTTCACCTATCATCTGCCAGCTAGCCTCTGCCCCCTCCCCCCTACCATTTTATTCTGGCATTATCCTCCTTCCTTCTCAGTCCTGAGGAAGGATCTCGGCCCAAAGTGTCGACTGTTTATTAATTTCCATAGATGCTGCCTGGCCTGCTGAGTTCCTTCGGCATTTTGTATGTGTTGCTCTGGATTTCCAGCATCCGCCGACTCTACACTATTATTCCTGGAGAAGGAAATGGAGCCTGTCACTGTGGGCTACACTGGAAGACTACACCGGGGCAGCAAGGTAGTGTGGCAGTAGCGTAAAACTATTATAGCTGTGGTGAACTATGTGCCTGTCGGGACACGCCCCTGCTGACTGCTCCTGTGGCTCCTCCCACAGGCCCCTGTATAAAGGAGACCTGCGGCCTGAAGTTCGGCCTCAGTCTCCAGGACCTTGTATGATAGACACTCACTCCTGGTTCCTTCTTCCAGTCAATAAAAGCCGATATCTCGCCTACGTCTCAGTGTGAGTTATTGATGGTGCATCAATTTTATTGACTGGAAGTTTTAAAACATGGAACCCGTTTTGCATCCGGACCGGTTGGATTTGGACCCTCAAGACCCTGACGCAGCTCTCGCTTTTGAACACTGGCTTGCATGCTTCCAATCGTACTTGGCGGAGCTTCGTGCGACTGAACCCGCCGTTATGCACAGAATCCTACTCTCGAGGGTCTCCTCCAAAGTTTACTCCTTTATCCGGGACCTGCCGACCTACGAAGGGGCACTGGACGCCCTCAAACGACAGTACCTGCGGCCAGTGAACACCGTCTACGCAAGACATCGCTTAGCTACCCGGCAACAGCGGCCTGGCGAATCGTGCGCTGAGTTTCTCCGAGCACTACAGACACTCGTCCGAGCTTGCGACTGCAAGACGCTCACGGCAGAACAGCATGCGGAGCTGCTGGTGCGAGACGCCTTTGTGACGGGACTGAGGTCAGTGTACATGCGCCAGCGACTGCTGGAGAACTCGGATCTTACCTTAAGCTCGGCGATAGAGAAGGCCAACGCTCTAGAAGCTGCGCGGCATAACGCCGACGCTGTCCAGTCGCGCGATTCCCCGCCGGTTTCGTGGACGCCTCAGACCCCGCCACCGCCGGCTCCCGGGAGCGAATTCGCCAACGCCGCCGCCAGTCGCCATTCCACGAGCTCCCCGACCCAGACCACGGCTGTGGCCCGTAAGCAACTCGTGCTTTGTTATTTCTGTGGCCAAAAGAAACATCCTCGACAACGCTGTCCAGCGCGAGAAGCGACCTGCTCCAGCTGCGGAAAGCGGGGCCACTTCGCCAAGGTCTGTAAGTCTCAACCTCGAGCGGAGTGCAGCGCTGCGGGTGAAACGTGGGGGCCGCCATCTTGCATGCCGGGATGTGGGCGGCCATCTTTGTCGACGTCAGCACGCCCCGCCCCCGATCCTCGGATGCTGACCGGGTACCCCGGATGTGAGCGGCCATCTTTGTCGGCGTCAGCATGCCCCGCCCCCGACCCTCCGATGCTGACCGGGTACCCCGACGGCGATCCAACTCTGGCCACTGTGACTCTCGACCAAAGCGCCCCACACCAGCTTGCAAGATCCATGATGGACATCCAGGTGCAGGGGCATTGGACTGGATGCCTGTTTGACACGGGCAGCACTGGGAGTTTTATTCACCCGGACACAGTGCAACGCTGCGGACTTGCAACGCGGCCGGTCAGTCGGAGGTTCCATTTGGCCTCTGGGTCGCAGTCCGCAGACATCCGGGCGGGTTGTGTAGCGACTTTGGTGGTGCAAGGCACAGTATATCGGGACTTTGAACTGCTGGTCATGCCTAATCTGTGTGCACCTGTGCTATTGGGGCTGGACTTCCAGAGCCATCTCGAAAGTGTGACTATGGTATACGACGGGCCCCTCCCACCACTCACTGTCAGAATCCTCAGTTTTGTGGGACTTCTTCACATACCCCGCTGCTGACTACACACACACACGGGCACACACATCCCATCCAGAACCAGGCCGACAGCAGTGCTACCGATACCACTTGCAGCCTCTCCACTCTCAAGGTCCCTCCCCCACCGCTGTTCGCCAACCTGACCCCCGACTGTAAACCTGTGGCAACCAAAAGCAGGAGGTACAGCGCGGGGGACCGGGCCTTCATTCAGTCGGAGGTGCAGCGGCTGCTCAGGGAGGGGATCATTGCGCCGAGCACAAGCCCTTGGAGGGCCCAGGTGGTTGTTGTTCGGACTGGGCAGAAAAATAGGATGGTGGTGGACTATAGTCAAACCATCAATAGGTTTACGCAGCTTGACGCATACCCCCTACCCCGCATCGCGGATATGGTCAACCAGATTGCTCAGTATAAGGTGTACTCGACAATAGATCTGAAATCCGCTTATCACCAGCTCCCCATCTGCCCAGAGGACCGCCCCTACACCGCCTTCGAGGCGGGCGGCCGGCTCTATCACTTCCTGCGCGTCCCTTTCGGTGTCACGAATGGTGTCTCTGTCTTCCAGAGGGAAATGGACCGGATGGTGGACCAGTACCAACTGCAGGCCACATTTCCCTATCTGGATAACATCACCATCTGTGGTCATGACAGGCCAGATCACGACGCCAACCTCCAACGGTTTCTCCAAGTGGCCGCAGCTCTGAACCTTACTTATAACAGGGACAAGTGTGTTTTTGGTACCACCCGCCTTGCTATACTTGGGTATGTCGTGGAAAACGGGGTTATTGGGCCTGATCCCGAACGTATGCGCCCCCTGTTAGAGCTCCCTCTTCCCACCACTCTCAAGGCCCTCAGACGGTGCCTGGGGTTTTTTTCCTATTACGCCCAATGGGTCCCCCATTACGCAGACAAGGCTCGCCCCCTGGTCAAGTCTACCTCGTTTCCCCTCTCTGCTGAGGCCTGCGCGGCCTTCAACTGCATTAAAGCGGACATTGCCAAAGCTACGATGCATGCAGTGGACGAGACCGCTCCCTTCCAAGTGGAGTGTGATGCCTCCGATTTCGCTCTGGCTGCTACCCTTAATCAGGAAGGCAGACCAGTAGCATTCTTTTCTCGCACCCTCCAAGGCTCTGAAATTCGGCACTCCGCGGTGGAGAAAGAAGCCCAGGCCATAGTGGCGGCTGTTAGGCACTGGAGGCACTATCTTGCTGGCAAAAGATTCACTGTGCTGACCGACCAGCGCTCGGTTGCGTTCCTGTTCAGCAACCAACAGCGGGGCAAGATCAAAAATGATAAGCTTTTGCGGTGGAGGATAGAACTCTCCACCTACACCTATGATATCCTGTACTGGCCTGGCAGACTCAATGAGCCCCCTGATGCCCTATCCCGGGGAACATGTGCTAGCACACAGCTCGACCAGCTGTACGCCCTTCATGCACAACTTTGCCATCCGGGGGTCACCCGATTTTACCATTTTGTGAAAGCTCGGAACCTGCCGTACTCAGGACGATGACCAGGGACTGCCAAATTTGTGCCGAGTGCAAACCGCACTTCTACTGTCCTGACACGGCACAACTTGTCAAGGCCACCCGCCCTTTTGAACGCCTGAGTGTTGACTTTAAGGGCCCCCTTCCCTCCACTGACCGCAATGTCTATTTTCTCAGTGTTATTGACGAGTTCTCACGGTTCCCCTTTGCCATCCCCTGCCCCGACACCACTGCCACGTCCGTCATAAAAGCCCTGCGCCAGCTCTTCACTCTGTTCGGGTATCCCTGCTATATCCACAGTGATAGAGGGTCCTCCTTTATGAGTGAGGAGCTGCGCCAGTACTTGCTAGCTAGGGGCATTGCTACCAGTCGGACCACGAGTTATAATCCCCGGGGTAATGGCCAGGTAGAGCGGGAGAATGCCACAGTGTGGAAGGCCACACTTTTAGCCCTCAAGTCCAAAGGGTTGCCGGTCTCTCGATGGCAGGAGGTCCTCCCTGAGGCACTGCACTCTATCCGCTCTCTGTTATGTACGTCCACCAATGCCACCCCTCACGAACGCCTATTCTCTTTTCCCAGGAAGTCTGTCACTGGGACCACCCTACCAGTTTGGCTGACGTCCCCGGGGCCAGTGCTGCTCCGGAAACATGTGAGGAGCAATAAATACTCCCCGCTGGTGGAGAGGGTTCACCTTCTCCATGCGAACCCCCAGTATGTTTACGTGGTCTTACCTGATGGGCGGGAGGACACGGTCTCCATCCGCGACCTGGCACCCGCAGGTGCAGCAGACCACTACCCTGAAGGCTCTCCGGTAACTGTGAACCCTGCACCAGAGGTGACACCGTACTCACCAGGCCCTACACAGACTCCTCACGACACTTGTATACCGGGCGTTTCGTACGCATTTATACCAGGCGCCTCGCACATGCATGAGGGATCACCGGCGCCTAGTGGGCAAGAACACGCGCAACCCCCGTCCCCTGTGCAATCGCCAATGTTGCCGGCACCTATGCGGTCACAGCCGGTGCTACGTAGATCGCAGCGACAGATTCGACTGCCTGATCGGCTTGACTTGTAAGAACCTTCGCTACATGAGGACTTTTTCAAACGAAGGGGGGGTGAATGTGGTGAACTATGTGCCTGTCGGGACACGCCCCTGCTGACTGCTCCTGTGGCTCCTCCCACAGGCCCCTGTATAAAGGAGACCTGCGGCCTGAAGTTCGGCCTCAGTCTCCAGGACCTTGTATGATAGACACTCACTCCTGGTTCCTTCTTCCAGTCAATAAAAGCCGATATCTCGCCTACGTCTCAGTGTGAGTTATTGATGGTGCATCAATAGCACCAGTGACCCGGGTTCAATTCCCGTTGCTGTCTGTAAAGAGTTTGTACGTCCTCCCTGTGATGGTGTGGGTTTCCTCCAGGTGCTCCGGTTTCCTCCCACAGTCCAAAAACGTACTGGTTAGTAGGTTAATTGGTCACATGGGTGTAACTGGGCTCTTTGGGCCAGAAGGGCCTGTTAGCGCGCTATATCTCTGCCCTCGCACTGTGTTCATTGATGGGACTTGGCAGGTGATTTCAAGTTAATTTCACTCACTGGCATCAAATGAAGATCTACAATTTAAAACACTGGCACTGCCTGACTAAACTCTCCCCATAGGCATTCGCAAAATGAGACAGAGACAGCTGAGATACTGAGACCTGTGTCAGTGGTCCGATCACTCATGTTTGTATCAGGCCGTTGCTTTCTCAATGACACTCTCAGGCGTTCTTCTCTAGACTTCTATCTCCATCTTGTTGAGTAGAATGGCTGGAACGGAACGTCTGCTTAGCACTAACAGCCGAAGAAGAACTTCCATCCTGTGGACTGTGGACAGCTCCCCCTCAACGGTCATGTCCTGGTACAAAACCCAAATTCCAAAGGTGAAGAGGTTGCCCGCTTCTCTCCTGCCAGGACCTCCTGGCTTGGTTTTTCAGAACATGTAGAACCATTCCAGTATCTGTCAGTCAGAACAAGAAGGCAGCAATTCTTTGGCAGTAGTGGCATTGCTACCTTGGTGACATGGACAACTTCCATCGTAAGCTGCCAATGCAAAACTGGAGGAAAATCAATCAAAATAAACTTGAGAAGAAGTTCAACATCCACCAAGACGAGCCAGTTGGCATTTTACTTTTCTGTTTTGCAGCCATTTAATTATTTCCTCACTGGCTCACTTTAATATTTTAAAAAAATGTTTTCATTTTATACGCCAGTGACCCAATTCTGTGAAAATTCCAGCCTGTGAGTCTTGGCGATACTTTTACAGTTTGGGATTCAGACCTTCCCTCTCGGGATGACAAGGTTTTTTTTTCCCAAATGTGGTTTTGTGCTGCACAGACAGGGCAAGCTTCTATGCTGAGTGATCTGATCTCAGCAGGAGCAGAGCGGTGACCACGAGAGTGAGGTGGCATTAGACACTATATGCCCTTCAGGGTGGAGAATGTGGAAGAAGGCAATCTGGCCCATTGAGTCCACTGCAGGAGCAGTGCAGCTATTCCCACTCCCTTCCCTCACTCCAAAGTACCTCAACTTTTCAGACACCTACCCAGCTCCCTTTCCAACATTACAATTGCCCCTTGCTCCCGCCCCCCACTGCAAACAATGCACTCCACACCCTGCAAACTTGATAAGTGAAAAAAATTATCTCGCGCCACTCGTATTTTTTCTAGTCAACCATTTTCATTCTGTGTTGCCTAATTCTTGACCCCTTCGGCAATGTGAACAACTTCTCCCTGTCCACCCCATCTATACCCTTCATGATTTAAAATATCCATGTCAGGATCAGGAACAGCTACTTTCTTACTAATATCAGAACCTTGTACAGACCTGCACAACCCTAATCCTGCTTCAGTAATGGCCACTTCTTGAACTGCCATGGAGATGTCTGTGATTGTATCTCCCTCTTTGCTGTAAGATCTTGTTTTTGCACAGTTTATTTTTCTCTCTCTCTCTGTGATGAATATACAATGTGTATGTCTGCGCCTACAAGCCTCTAGTGAAACTGCATGCAAATTTTTATGCCAAATCTGTACTTCAGCATCCTCACACCTAGAACGATAAACTCGATTTGACTTGACTTGATAAGTTTCCCAATGAGTGCAAAAACACCTACAAATATACACAAAATTGTTTTACATTACTCTGCCTGATTGCTAAAAGCACAGTTGTATTACCCGTAGGGATTGTGTGAATGAATATCTAACCTCCCCTTTAGACTCAGGCACTAAGTTTATGTGGTGTATGTGGAGATACCAATACCACATTGGCATCTTGGTCTTTCATTAATTCTATTCTGTTTAGAACACTGAACATAGAAATCTACAGCACATTACAGGCCCTGCGGTCCACAATGTTGTGCCAACCATGTAACCTACTCTAGGAGCTGCCTAGAATTTCCCTACTGCATAATCCTTTATTTTTCTAAGCACCGTTTACTTATATAAGAGTCTCTTAAAAGACCTTATTGTATCTGCCTCCACCACAGTCACTGGCAGTGCATTCCACACACCTGCCACTCTCTGAGTGAAAAACTTACCTCTGACAACCCCCTTGTACCTACTTCCAAGCACCTTAAAACTATGGCGCCTTGTGTTAGTCATTTCAGCCCTGAGTTTAAGAGCTGAGAGGTAATGGTGCAGCTAGATAGGACCCTGGTCAGACCCCACTTGGAGTACTGTGCTCAGTTCTGGTTGCCTCACTACAGGAAGGATGTGGAAACCATAGAGAGGGTGCAGAGGAGATTTACAAGAATGTTGCCTGGATTGGGGAGAATGCCTTAAGAGAATAGGTTGAGTGAACTCGGCCTTTTCTCCTTGGAGCGATGGAGGATGAGAGGTGACCTGATAGAGGTGTACAAGATAATGAGAGGCATTGATCATGTGGATAGTCAGGGGCTTTTCCCCAGGGCTGAATTGGTTAGCATGAGAGAGCACAGTTTTAAGGGCTTGGAAGTAGGTACAGAGGATATGTCAGGGGCGAGTTTTTTTTATGCAGAGAATGGTGAGTGCACGGAATGGGCTGTCAGAGGTGGTGGAGGCGGAAATGATAGGGTGCTTTAAGAGACTCCTGGATGGCTACATGGAACTTAGAAAAATAGCAGGCTATGGGTAAAGCCTAGGTAGTTCTAAGTTAGGGACATGTTCAGCACAGCTTTGTGGGCCAAAGGGCTGTAGGTTTTCTATGTTTCTGTGAAAAAGCCTCTGGCTATCCACACGATCAATGCCTCCCACCATATTGATGCAATCGCGAAGAAGGTGCGCCAGCAGCTGTACTTCATTAGGAGTTTGAGGAGATTTGGTAAGTCACCAGAGACTCTAGATGTACAACGGGGAGCATTCTCTTCAGTTGCATCACTGTCTGGTACAGAGGCTCCAATACAGAGGATCACTCAAGGCTGCAGAGGGTTGTAGGCTCTGCCAGCCTCATCACGGACACAAGCCTCCCCACCATTAAGCTCATGTTCCCAAGAGGGGGCCACTATCACCATCCAGGACATGCCCTCTTCTCTTAGAGAGGAGATACAGGAGCTTGAAGCCACACACTCAATCTTTAAGGAACAGCTTCTTCCCCTCTGCCATTGGGTATCTGAAAGGTCCATGAACGCTATCTCACTATTCCTCCTTTGCACCCTTTATTTGTTTATTTTTCAGTAACTTATGGAAATTTATTGGGCCTGCACTGTACTGATGCCACAACACAACAACTGTCATGACTGAAGTCAGTGGTGATACACCTGATTCTGTTCTGAATGGGTTGATGGACCGAACATTCTGAATCTATGCTGCACAATGCTATGGCTGTAGGATTCAGACAGAAGAGCCAAGCTCTGACTGCACAGCCGTGTGAAACACTGCTCATCATTGTACTTAAAGGCAACTAATCCACTGGCTGGCTATTATACTTGATTTCCCCTATGATACATTACTATTTACATAAGCTGTCTATTCTTTGTAATTAATAATTAAACTCTTAATTACAGTTGTCTTGATATTCTCAGTGATGGAAAATTAATAACAAACTAAAATTATTTGTGAAGTAATAGAGAACAGGACTGATTGAAAAACACTGAGCATAAGCCAGTGCTGATCTCATCTTTGATGATAAAGGAGCCTTGTTAAAGAGTCAGTTTTTGGCTTGTTGGTGGGGGGTGGGAACCAGGGATCAGACTACAGTTAAAAGTAAACTGTAGTAGGAACTCAGTGGATCAGGCAGCATCTGTGGAGGTCAAGGAATGGTTACTGTTTCAGGTCAATTCCCTAGATCAGGACTGAGAAAGTAGGGGGAGGGGTGAGATATGGGCTGGTAATTGATAGATGGAACCAGGTGACGTGCATGGTGATCAGAGAAGGGAAAAGCAAATTACACGGGAGAAGGATAGGTGTGGATGGATAGGTGTGTGGGTGATGAGCAGATGGAGCCACATGAAGAGTGGTAAATGTTCTGCATGGATGGAGCAAGAGTGACAACGGAATAGTACCATTAAATGTTTCTACCGAGTCATGTTAGTAAAGGTTCACGCTAGGCAACTGACAGTGCAGGAGTGACGAACCGAGCCCGCGGAGACAAAAAGCACGCGCACTCAAAAAGAGGGCCCACGTGAAGGAAGACCAATCCATTCGCCACGATTATGGGGGAAACAGAGAAGGCTACCAAAGGGCAAGAGAACCCAGGAGGATTAGTGGGAGTGAGAGTGGACCACACATCATAGCACTGGACTGTAGGCTGCCTGGATGGAATAAGAAGAGCTGTTCAGTGCTGAGATAAAGGAGAGAAGTAATGAAACTCACCAGAGTGATTCTCATCCCCACAATGGAACAAAACCGTTAGGGAGTAGCAACATAGAAGATAGAGCAGTACAGGCCCTTCAGCAATGATATTGTGCTGACCCTTTAACCTTCTCAATGATCAATCTAACCCTTCCCTCCTTCATAGCCCTTCTTTTTTCTATCATCCACGTACCTATTTAAAAATCTCTTAAATGACCCTAATGTATCTGTCTCTACCACCACCCCAAGCAGCGTGTTCCACACACCCAATAGTCTCTGTGTAAAAACCTACCCCTGACATGCCCCTGTACTTTCTTCCCAGCACCATAAAGTTATGCCCCTTTGCATTAGCCCCTTCCACCCTGGGTAAAAAGTCTCTGGCTGTCCACTCAAGCAACGCCTCTTATATCTCATGTAGGCCTCCGTTAGTCTCGATAGACCATGGATTTGCGCCTTGGAAAGTTTCCAGGGCGCAAGCCTGGGCAAGGTTTTTTATGGAAGACCAACAGTTGCCCAGGCTGCAAGTCTCCCCTCTCCACACCACCGATGTTGTCCAAGGGAAGGGCATTAGGACCCATACAGCTTGGCACCGGTGTCATCGCAGAGCAATGTGTGGTTAAGTGCCTTGCTCAAAGACACTCACACAGCCTTAACCAAGACTCGAACTAGTGACCTTCAGATAACTAGACGAACACCTTAACCACTTGGCCATGCACCAACAATTGTATTATCTCATACAGCTAAATTATTAAAATTTGTTCTGAACCCATGCAGATGACAGGCAGGCACAGCTCAGAACATGTATTCATTTCATTGATAACTACATTACTCTATATTCTCCAAAGTTGTAACACCACTATAACACGATGCAAAAAGTATCTGTCAAAGTAGCATGATTAATTATGGAAATTGTTACAATTGCATTCCACTGCAAAAAGGATTCATTTTCACATGCTTTGCATTGAATAAAACACAATCTCATAAACTAAGTTCCAAATAGTGTCACCAGAGGGCAGTGTTTTTAATAAAAGTTTGCAATGAACCATCTTTATCGCAGTTAGTGTTTCTGTAACAGCCTCTGTTATGCTCACAGATAAAGAACAATAAATATTTGGACAACTGTAGTGTGTTGTGTTGAAAATAAAATTTCCAATATTAAGATGATTATAAGTATTGGCAGGGTACAAATTTTGAGCTTAAAGTCAATGGTAACTTTCTCAACAGAGGCTATTCAGAGTTTTGCGCAGAGAGGGTTTGAAGGATAGTGAGTAGAGTGGGTGGATAGAGTTAAGATACAGATTAAATTTGATCTAATTAGCAAAAAGTTTCAAGAAGCAGAAATACTATGTCTTCCTCCACTGATGGTACTGGATCTCTGAGAAAATGTATTTTGACTGACAAAACCCAATGTGTCTGGCTTACTATAATACCAAGCTTCCAGTCACTTCATCTCATTCAATGTTGAACAGTAGGATACAGGAATAGACCCTTTGGCCTATAATTTCTGTGCCAAACATGATGCAGAACTGAACTAAATCTCACTGAGAGTAAACTGAAAATTTACAAGGATATTTCTGGGACATACAGACCTAGGCTATAGGGAAAGATTGAATAGATTGGGACTTTATTCCCTGGAGTGTAGGAGAATGAGAGGAGATTTGAGAGAGGTATACAATACAACTACTGGTCTTTCATAAAAACACAACACACACACACACACACACACACACACACACACACACACACACACACCCCACACACACACACACACACACACACACACACACACACACACACACACACACACACACACACACACACACACACACACACACACACACACACACACACACACACACACACACTTACTTTCCAGCACATCAAACCAGAATGAGAATCTGGGGTGGATCCTTGCCTACCAGAAGCAGAACTAATTTGGAATTGTTGGAGTGAGGTTGATCACAGTCTGTCTGGCTGCCAGTTTGTCAGTGAGAGTTTGATCCTCTCAGGAAATCGGAATTTTGGTTGAGTGATTGCTGTTGGGCGATCTGTTCCTTGGCGGTTATCGGCTGAGCTGGGAGGTCGGATGTACTTTTACCCATGGGATGTACACTAAACAGAGGTATGAAACCAAAGTTGAAGCTTAAATTTACAGACAAGTATGCCCATCTCCCCGGAGACTCGGCCTTCAATTCCAGCAGCAGACACCATGCCAGGAACAACCAATAAAGATGACAACATCCCAGTGAATCAGAATACAAATAAAAGAATGAAAACTGCCAGCACTAAGATGACTCAGATAACCAGAACTCTGAATAGCAGCCAATGCATTCCACTGGTGTATCATCAGAGATTAGAGAGATGAACTTCGCCACGTCCCATTTGCCAGACAGCAATTGCTAAACGCTGTCAGTCCTTGTCTCACCTTTGGACGTCAGAACGTCAAGGACAAGCATGGGGTCATGACTGGAACCATAAGACAAGAAGGCAACTCCTCCAGCATTTTGCCTTTTCCATGTCTCTTTCTACATTTCTACCAAGCCTTCTGAGTAATTCTCATGGCTCCCAGAGTCATAACTCCAGGTCCCCACAACCCAGAGGGAGCTACACTGTTGGATGTGATGTCTCACCTGTTCAGCAGTTAAACCAAGGGTCTGTTTATTCTCTTAGGTAGATGATAGCACTGCACTATTTTGAAGAATACCAAGTTCTCACTGATGTCTTGACAAATGACTATCCCTCAGTTGTACCTAAGAAAAGGTAATGAGGGGGTGACCTCATTGAAACCTATCGGATATTGAAGGGCCTCGATAGAGTGAATGTGAAGAGCATGCTTCCTATGGTGGGCGAATCTAAGACCAGATGACGTGGCTTCAGAATAGAGGGTCTTCCTTTTAGAGTGGAGATGAGAAGGAATTTCTTTAGCCAGAGAGTGGTGAACCTGTGGAATTTGTTGCCACAGGCAGCTGTGGAGGCCAAGTCATTGGTATATTTAAGGCAGAGATTGATAGATTCTTGATAAGTCAGAGCATGAAGGGGTAGGGGGAGAAGACAGGAGAGTGGGGCTGTGAGGGAAATGGATCAGTCATGATGAAATGGCAGAGCAAACTCGATGGGCCAAATAGCCTAATTCTGCTTCTATATCTTATGGTTTTATAGTAATCTGGCCATTTGTCACTCTTCCTTTTTGGAACCTTGCTGTGTACCAATTGTCTGCTAAATTTCTACTTTACAAGATTTATAAAGCACTTTTAGGGCATCCTGAAAACCCCTTACTAAAAAAGTAGTACTTGTATTTAAAAATATTTTTTTTCTCTTTCCAAGACTGTCCTGTCCCACCCCTACATCAAACTTTGCTGGCTCAAGTCATGAGCTTCATACACCAGGATGTTGTTGGATTTATAGGCCATGGCTCTGTTCTAGATGCAGAACCATGAGGACAGACAAGGCTCTGAGTTACTCAAGAATAACGGACTCTTTGGACTACGGAGGGAAATAATCCTCTCGTTTCCCGGGACTTCTTGCTCCTCAATAAATCCGCTGCGCACAAGAGCCAGGGAAAATGGTTAAGAATTTGATTTGAGTCTGATGAATTTCATGGCTGAATAGCCTAGAGGTAATTAACAGGTACTGCATTGGGAACGATCACCAGGGCAAGGTAAGGAGATGTAACTACCAGTCAGCAGGGAGCCAGCTGCCCAACAAAGAACAAAAGATAAGATTAGCTTTATTTATCATGTGTACATCCAAACATATGGTGAAATGTGTCGTTTGTGACAAATTAAGTCAGTGAGGATTGTGTTGGGCAGCCTGCAAGTGTTGTCACGCCTCCTGTGCCAACATAGCATGCCCACAACTTACTAACCCTAACCGTCCATCTTTGGACTGTGGGAGGAAACTGGAGCACCCAGAGGAAACCCACACAGTCCCAGGGAGAAGGTACAAAATCCCTACAGACAGCGTCCAGAATCGACTGGCACTGTACATCGTGGCGCTAACCACTATGCTACGCCCTGGACACCGTTCTACCCAGGCACACTGAAAGAGTTCAAGATCCCTCTGAGTGTGGAAATCAAGCAAGAGGAATTATAGAGTGGGAGGGGAAAAAGCAGCAATGGTCTCCCCTTATCCTCTGTATAAAATGCTGCAGTTATTGGTGGTCAAATGATGATTTCAGAACTGAGATCCATAGAACTTTACTTGGTAAGTATATCAAGGTAAATTCCACCTATAGTGGGATCCAAAACAGGATGTCATAAATAGGTAGTCAGTGATCTGAAATTCAGGGGAAAGCTCTAACCTACAGAATGGTTAGAATGTGGAACTCACTTGTAAATGGATGGGTAAGGCAAAACATCGGATGTTTCTCAGGGAAAACCATGTAAGTTCATAAGGAACGTAGTGAGCTGGGATGTGGTCGAGGAAGGATCTTGCAGATCTGTAAACATTTTCATACAGATTTCAGACTTAAAATCGTAAGCAGTGTTGATCTACATAGTGATACAGCAAGCTTGAGGGACTGAACTTCCAACTTCCCAATGCTCCTGAGAGAGGAAAGGAAATGGCAGGAGTATTCTCAGCTGAATCCACTGCAAAGTGAATTGCTAACTGGTTATGACATCGGCATAGCATGTCATACTTGTGCAGTTGATTTTTTTTGGCCATTAACTGAATGGAACTGCTTGATCACACAGCACTGTTCATGTGCAATTTCACGCATTCAAAACTTTTTCTCTCTCTCTCTCTCTCTCTCTCTCTCTCTCTCTCTCTCTCTCTCTCTCTCTCTCCCCCCCCCCTCCCTCCCTCCCTCCCTCTCTCCCTCTCTCCCTCTCTCTCTCCCTCTCTCTCCTCTACCAGACAAAAGAAAGCCAATTCACTGAGTACCACAGTCTTACAATTCTTCAGCACAAATGTCAGTAAATGGAGTTCAGCGAAGGATTTTCAGGAAGTCCAAGGGGTTATCTACTTTGTATCCATCTGTAAGCAGGCACTGACCTTAGCAAGTTAGTAATCATGATTCTGAGAGGCTTCCATTTTTATAGGGTGGCAACAATGGTATCAATATTTTAGAATAATTGTGGGACTATACCTGGACTTGCAGGGCCATGCGGGGGTGGGGGGGGGTGCAACATAAATGGTGCATGTCAAAATCAGTTGCACAAATATAGCATGATGTGCTGCTCTAGGGGGTATGGAGAAAATGGGCAGACATACTGTAGGTGGAAATCCAAATTTACAATTTACAGAATCACTGCTCAGTTTTTAAAAAGTCAAAAACTATTTTGTTTAATCAATAAAGGCACCTTAAGATCTTAAATCTTTCACTTTAGTTCAGTGATCATACTGGGTCAAGAATAACTCATGATAAGGAAAACAAAAAAGTTAAATTTATATGAAAACTTTTGCAAACTCAGAACATTCCACATTTCACATTAAGTACTTCTAAAAGTGTTTTTCGCTCATGTCTAGCTGTGGGACTTTGGTGTTTGCATGTTGGCCACAAGCAGTGGGCCGTACAGGAGCACCAAGGTCCCACAGCTGGATGTGAGGTAAATGACCAGACACGGGGCCTCTCCAGAGTTCAGTTCCCCCAGAACTATTTGAAACCTGTAAAATTTGCAAGTTGGAAATGTAGCTATCCAGTAAAATACTGAAATATATGCTGGCCAAAGGCAATACAGTTAAAGCAGAGCATTAAACTCAACCATTCATATTTCTGTGCAAGATGCAATGATGTTGCCACAAACCAAGTTTCCACATAGATGAAGATATCTGCAACCCTACAGCAGCCAGCAAGTCCACCTGAACAGTGTCCCAAATTCTCTTTATGCCTTTGGGCTGTATGTAAGCTGGGTGCTCATAACCTTTGGTCTGTTTCTGCAAGCGTTAATTGGGAGATCAAATCACAAATATGCTGAAATCTGCAGATGCTGGAAATCCAAGCAACACACACAAAATGCTGGAGGAACAGGTCTTGCCGAAGGGTCTCGGGCCGAATCGTCGACTGTACTTTTCTCCATAGATGCTGCCTGACCTTCTGAGTTCCTCCAGCATTTTGTGTGATTAATTGGGTGATATCCATTTTCCCGCATACGAAGAGAGCTTCCAAGCTTATGCTGATGAAGTACAATGGGATTGTAGGTTTGCGTAAATAAAATTGCAGCGGTGTTTTAAGTTTAAGGGAAACTGTAACAACCAAACACAGAACATAAAGCGCAGCAAAAAAACATCATCACATCAGACCAGCCTCTTCAAGTGAGCCCCAATTCAATATTGGTGGTTGTGAATTATCCATGAGTTTCCACCCCTTATGTTACCCTACACAGGCCCACCCCCCCCCCCAAAATTCACCAAAACCGGCATTGTGAAAGCCCGCCCGGAGCTGAGACAAGCCGCCCAGCTCGGGTCCTACTTCCAAAGGGTGGAGGAAGAGCAGCTGCCTCTGACTCATCCAGAGGTGTGTTGACGCGCTCATGGTCCTGCTGTGATGCTAGTGGCATGGTAGCAGAATTACCCTACATGGTCCCTACACTTCCCTGAGAGGGCTGGAAGGATGCTGGTTTTTTACTGCCTCCAGGAGGATCTCATTAACCCATTACCCTCAATCGAGAGTTTAGGTTTTAGGAATGGAGCTTATTCTATGACTAGGGTGCACCTATGTTTAGGTGCTAATCTTGACAGGTATATGGGTAGGAAATGCATGGGCCAAACAAAAACAAATGGGATTATCTTAGATGGGCATCTTGGTTGGTATGCACCAGATGGGCCAAAGGGCCTGTTTCTGTGCCACGTGACTCTATGTTATTCAAGGTATACAGAGGAGGAGATGTGGAGAATTTCTCTAGATTGTAAATTGCTGTGATCCTGAATGCACTGCTGCTCAAAGTGGAGAAAACCCATAATCTTCAAAAGGTAATTGAAAACAATCATTTGTAAGTGGACAAATTGCAAGGTCACGGGGAAGGAACAATGGACTAATTCGACAGCTCTTTCAAAAAAACAATACTGGCCCAAAGACTTTTTAACGTACTGTCCTTATTCTATAAATCTACGTATTTCACTCTCTCATGTCACATATAGAGTCCACCAGATGTTTCAATCAATGGACCTTGTAAGTGGGGGTGGGTGAGGACTGGGCTGGGGTGGCACCTACTCAGATAAACGCTGAAGGCAAATATATCTCCTCTTTCAATGTCCATTTGCAGGCATTCAATGTCCATTTGTACTGTCAAAAGCCTTACACTTATGTATATTAAAGACTGCTATATTAAGAAGAAAAAGCATAACTCACAGTGTGAACTGTTATAAGCAGTAAGACAGGATGGTAAAATAAGGGAAAGCTTGTAGACTAAGACTTTTACCCAGATGAAAGAGACTAGTTGGAATTTCATGGCAAATATATTTTAGACAATTACTTAATGCTTTTGGAAAGAGTCAGACGCAAGTTTCTAATGAATATATGCAGCGTAGTTATATTTATTCACATTTTTACAAACATCATCCTTCCCAGCCTATGAGAACGCCACTTTTTAAAAGATGCCCGGGTTAAGTGGTTTACTTTTGAGGCCTTTGTTTGACTGGTTTGCTTTAATTAAAAATACAATTCATTGTGAACACAAGGGCTCCCAGCAAGCCGCTTCCTGCATTTCCAAGGGCTCGTCGGTGTCATTCGGAGTTCTAAGGCTTCCTCTAATCCTTTATTTTTATTCAGTTTAACCTGTGCAAAGCGGCAAGGTCAGATTGGCCCATTGCATGCTTCACTATCAATTAGCACATGAACAGGGAGACTGCAAATGGCCCCTGCAGCCCTGACAGAAGCCAATGATACACAGGATCTGCAATTCAAATCTTTCCTGGGACATTTTAAAGAGACAGTGCCCCTGTTTGTCAGGGATTATGGTCAGGATCAACAAAAGGGGTGGAAAAAACATTTTTCCCACAGAGTCTGATGAAAATAATTCCCAACTTTCACCTCTTTAATCTAGAGCATCAAGTGTAAAAATAGCAAACAAGCAAATTGGTTGTGAGTATGACATTTACTTGTATGTTCCAGTGGTAATGGTAAACACCAGAAAATGGTTTTACATGTTTCGTTGAGTCTAAGTGTCTTCATCTGTCTTCGTGTTCGGCTCCCGTACTTGGGCTGACATTGGCACTGAGCTTGATCCCACCAAAATTCAAACAACGGATAGAGACAGGATTAAGGAATCCTCTCTACCTCCTACTCAGCAATGAGGCAACAATGAAGTAGCTGTAAACACCAAGTACACTGCAGATGCTGTGGTCAAATCAACACGTACAAGCAAGCTGGATGAACTCCTCAGGTCGGGCAGCATCCGTTGAAATGAGCAGTCAACGTTTCAGGCCGTGACGGAGGGTCTCAGCCCGAAACATTGACTGCTCATTTCAACGGATACTGCCTGATCTGTTGAGTTCCTCAATGAAGTAGCTGTGCTTCCTCTACCAGGGATTTTATAATATGGCACATAGGAACATAAGTGGACCTCTCACCTCTTTGAGTTCTGCCATCCAACTCATTGGCCAGTATTGTTTTTCCTCTGCTGATCTTGGCTCGGAGTCACTTAGAAACCAAAAAAAATCTACAAAGCTCAGTTTAGAGATTTTCAGTTGCTTCCCCGCACCCCTACCCATTTTTACCATCCTTTGTGCTGTATCGCCTTCTTACTTATCAGAGTATTTACACTACATACGTAGCCCCCCAGTATAATGCAACTGGTGGTTTTCATATTGATTTGATAACCAGCCACTAACCCTTATTCAGGATATGGACAGGGATCGATTTGACTTTGACAACTCCCCCTTTTCTTAAGCCGTATTTATTCTTGTGCAGAATGGGACCATCTTGCTCTTCGAGCCATGCCACCCAGAATTCCCCAAATTTAATCCGAGCCTAATCACGGGACAATTTACAGTGAGCAATTAACCTGCCAGCTGGTATGTCTTCGGACTGTGGGAAGAAAGCGGAGCACCTGGAGGAAGCCCAGGGAGAACATATAAATTCAATAGTGGGAAATGAACTCGGCTCACCTGTACTGTAAAGCGTTGTGTTAATCACTATACCTGCTTGACACCCCATGAAAAACCATGCATGGCAGAGTGGAGATACATCTCTACCAAAAGAGGTGTAAGGCGCTCCTTCCCTGCAGGTCACCATTGGACGAGGTGCAACACCTACTTAGCCCCCTGATCAGGGTCACGTGAAGCCATGGGAGCAGGTGGTAGATGGCTGTATGAGCAGCCGGTGCACATCTCAAGCCCTGGCTCCACTGACACCAGGTAGACAATCTCTGGAGAGTATTGATAAAGGCTGGGGTCACCCACTTACCCACTTGTAAGGACACTGCCCAGAAGAAGGCAATGGCAAACCACTGCTGTAGAAACATTTGCCAAAGACAATCATGATCAAGATCATTATCGCCTCCATTATATGACATGGCACATAATGAAAAACTGACATTTAAAATCTGTCATTTTGATAACATACAAACGGTGAGACTGTAGTCTAAAAGCTGCTACAGCATCAAGGGCAAATTTCTCACTTAATTCTCTTCCTGGCCTTTAACGGGGAAAAAAATGGCTAAAACGTAGATCTGGGATTGCAGAACCATAATTCCTTGAAGGAGTTGTCACAGGTACAAGGGTTTGTAAAGAGAACTTCTGGCACATTGCCCTTCATAAATCAGAGCAGCGTGTACAGAAGTTGGCATGAAATGTGGAAGCTGCGCACGATGTTGGTGAGCTGAATTTGGAGTATTGCATGCAGTTCTGGTCATCCACATACAGAAAGGTATCAATAAAATTGAAGGAGTGCTGAGACAATTTACGAGGATGTTGCTGGGGCTTGAGGACCTGAGTTATGGAGAAAGTTTGAGTGAGAGGAGATCTTATAGAGGTTTAAAGAATTATGAGGCTCCTCCCCCTGAAGCTGTGTGAGACTAGAACTAGAGGTGATGGGTTTAGGGTGAAAGGTGAAGTATTTAAGGGGATCTTCATCGCTCAGCGGGTGGTGTGAGTGTGGAACGAGCTGCCAGCAGAAGTGATGAATGCAGGTTCAATTGCAACAATAACGAGATGTTTGGATAGATACATAGATGAGAGGGGTATGGAGTAGACAAGTGCAGGTAGACTGGAGTTAGCAGATAAACAAGTCAGCCCAGGTTAATGGGCCAAAGGACCTGTTTCTGTGTTGTAGTGCTCCATGACTCTGAATTTAATTCATAGATGATATTTTACATAATTATCTGTAAATATGGAATAAAACCACCCACCTGGTTTCACCTATCACCTTCTAGCTATCCTCCTTCCCCTCTCCCCCTTTTTAATTCTGGTGTCTCCCCCCCACCTTCTTTTCCAGTCCTGAAGAAGGGTCTCGGCCTGAAATGTCAACTGTTTATTCATTTTCATAAATGCTGCCTGAACTGCTGAGTTCCTCCACAAATTTTTGTGTACATTACTCTGGATTTGCAACATCTACAGAATTTCCTGTGTTTTTATTTATTATTATTATCATCAATTTTTGTTTTTTGCACTTTTTCTTCTTTTGTACATTGGTGGTTTGTCAGCCTTGTGTGTAGTTTTTCATTGATTCTATAGTATTTCTTTGTTTTACTGTGAATGCCTGCAAGAAAATGAATCTCAGAGTATTAATGATGACATATAGGTACTTCGATAATAAATTTACTTTAAACTTTGAATGGGGTGAAATGGTGACTTGAAGGGGTGAAAGGCTTTCTCCTGCTTACATTACTGTTGTAGGTTTTCCAGTGACTTCCCGTGCTCTGAGAGTGTCATGGAATTGTTTTCCACTGATAACCTTTCAGCATGAAGGCGCTTGGACAGAGTGACTGGTATCGAGGTGAGCTGCCCTCTGCAGCTGACCCGGTGTAATTAGGGGCACGGTCCTGGGATGCTGGTCTGGGAGAGGAAGCTGATGTGATTTCACTTATCCTCAAATTGGATTTGGTAGATTTTAAGTTGGTGATGTCAAACGTTCCCTCTAATTTCGTTTTAACACTGCACAGACCAACAATTGGCCTGAGCAGGAATTTTTTACACGGCTTGAATACAGGGCAGCACTTCAAATGTTTTGTTTTGTGATATGCATACTATGAATTTTGATAATGAAAACTGGAAAACCACATACTGTACTTTTGATTTTATTTATTAATTAAAGGATACAATGAAATACAGTACAACAAAGAAAATCTTTTCACATTTCATAAACATTTTCTCGTCTGTCTTTATTCCAGCTGAGCAGCAACGATGGCTATGTGCGTGGGAGCATTTCAGTTACTGTGTGACCGTGCACCCAGGCATCTTAGAGGGAACAGTGGCGTTGCCTATCTTGTGCTTTGAGGTGCCGAGCACTGAGGCTAAATGGATAGTGTCATAGGGTCATAAAGAACTACAGCACAGAAATGGTCCTTCAGCCAATCTAGTTCATGCTGAACTATAATTCTGCCTAGTCCTATCAATCTGCATGTGGGCCATAGCCATCCCATCCACGTACTAATCCAAACTTCTCTCAAATATTCAAAATGAACCTGCATCTGCCACCTGCTCTGGCAGTTCATTCCACACTTGCATTGTTCTCTAGGTGAAGAAGTTCCCCCTTGGATTTCCCTTAAGTATTTCACCTTTCACCCTTAACCTATGACCTCTAGTTCTAGTCTCACCCCACCTCAGTGGAAAAAGCCTGTATACATTTACCCTATCTATCCCATACCAAATCCTGCACACTCTACGCTCCAGGGAATAAAGTCCTAACCTACTTCGCCTTATAACTCAGGTCCTCAATCCCTGACAACAACCTTGTCAATATTCTCTGTACTCCTTCAATTATATTGAAATCTTTCATATAGGTAGGAGACCAGAGATGCATACAATACTCTAAGTTTGGCCTTGCCAACATTGTATGCAACTTAAACATAATATCCCAACCCCTGCACTCAGTGCTTCGATTTATGAAGACCGAAGTGCCAAAAGCTCTCTTTACAAACCGACACAACATTCAGTGAATTATGGATCAGCATTCTGAGATCCCTCTGTACTGCTGCTCTCCTTACTGCCCTCCCATTCACTGTGCAAGTCCTCCCAAAGTGCAATACCTCACGCTTGTCTGCACTAAAACCCATCTGCCCCTTTCCAGCCCATTTCTCGAGCTGCTCAAGATCCCACTGCAAGCTTTGGTAGCCTTCCTCGCTGTCCACTCAACCCCCAATTCTGGTGTCATTGGCAAATTTGCCGATCCAGTTTACCACATTATCATCCAGATGTTTGATATACATGACAAACAACAACGGACCCAGAACCATTCCTGTGCCACATCACTAGTCACAGGTCTCCGGTCAGAGAGGAAACTATCTACTCCCCTGAAGCCAATGTTGAATCTAATTTACTACCTCATCCTGAATACCAAGCAATTGAATCTTCCTGACCAGTCTCCCATGCAGGGCTTTGTAAAGGGCCTTGCTGAAGTCCATGTAAACAACATCCACTGCCTTTCCTTCAACAACTTTCCTGGTACCCTCCTCCAAAGATGCTAGAACATTGGTTAGACATGACCAAACAGAGGCACCTGGGAGCATGAGTACGCAGTTGACTGAATGTGGCCACACAAATAGACAGGATGTGAAGAAGACCTTTAACATGCTGGCCTTCATCAGTCAAGATATCGAGTAGGAACATTATATTGCAGGTATATAAGTCATTGATGAGGACAAATTTATATATTCATTTCAAGAGGAGCAGAATGTAAAAGACAAGGATGTAATGCTGAGGATTTATATGGCATTGGTCAGACTGCACTTGGAGTATTGTGAGCCGTTTTGGGATGCTTATCTAAGAAAGGGTACCGGCATTGAAGAGGTCCAGAGGAAGTTCACAAGAAAGATCTTGGGAATGAGCAGGTTGATGTATGAGGAGCATTTGGGGACTTTGGCCAGTTCTCTGGAGTTCAGAAGAATGAAGGGAGATCTCATTGAAACCTATGAAAGACCTAGATAGAATGGAAGTGAAGAGGATGTTTCCTATAGTGGGGGAATCTAGGACCAGAGAACAGAGATGAGGAATTTCTTTAGTCAGAGGATGGTCAGTCTGTGGAATTCACTGCTACAGTTGGCTGTGGAGGCCAAATCATTGGGTAAATTTAAGGTGGGGTTGATAGGTTCTTGATTACTAAGGGTGTCAAAGATTATGGGAAGAAGGCAGGAGAACGGAGTTGAGAGAGATAATAAATTGGCCATGATGGAATGACAGAGCAGACTTGATGGGCTGAATGGACTAATTCTGCTCCTATGCCTTATGATCTTACGGTTCAGGCAGTATTGAGCTGGAAAGGATGCAGAACTTATTTATGAGGATGCTGCTTGGATTAGAATGCCTGAGTTATAGGAAGCAGTTGGCCATGTCAGAGTTTTATTCCCTAGTGAGCAGAAAAGTGAGTTATGACATAGGTGGATGGTCAGTGTCTTTTCTGCAGAGCTGAGAGTCCAGATACAAGAGGAGACAGATTTAGAAGAGACCTGAGAGGTAACTTCTTTACAGAGAGGGTAGTGATTACCTGGAGTGAGCTGCCAGAAGAAGTGGCTGAAGCAGGTACAACTGCAACATTTAAGAGGCATTTGGATAGGTACATGAAAAGGAGGGGCTTGAATGGTTATGAGCTGAATGCGGGCAACTGGAATCAGCAGGGAGGATGCTGTCATTGGCATGGACCAGTTGGGTCCAAAAGCCTGTATCTATGCTGTTTTATTCTCCAGCCACCCCTTTACTCTTAATATAGCTAAAGAACCACTTGGGATTTTCCTTAATGGTACCTGCCAGATCCGTCTCATACCCTTTCTTTGCCTTTAGAATATTCTTAATCTTTTAAGTGATCTCACTTTTAAGGACTGTTTATCTCATGTTCTTGTTATTTATTGCTATTTCTTTATATTTGCATTTGCACAGTTTGTTGTCTTCTGCACTCTGGTTGATCTCTCACTGACTCTGTTATAGTTACTACTCTATAGATTTGCTGAATATGTCCATAAGAAAACAAATCTCAAGGTTGCATATAGTGACCTGTATGTACTTTGATAATAAAATTAACTTTAAACTTTTATGGTCATCAAGGGATTCACTTGACCCCAATCTACATTTCTTTTTCCTGACCAGAGCCTCAATATCTCTCATCAATCAAGGTACCTTAAACTTGCCAGGTTTATCCTTAACAGGAACATGCTGTTCCTAGACATTTGACATCACACAATCTCATACGAATATTAATACATTAGTATTCATCCTAGACTGCTTTATCTGCAGGAAAAGCACATTCAAATTGAGGTGCAGCATTTTAGTAAGAAAGATGAAGTGTTACCTCACTAGACTCCATGTCCGACACAAATTCTCCATAACTTCTGCCATCTCCAATGGGATCCCACCACCAAGCACATCTTTCCCTTACCCACCCCCAACTTTCTGTTTTCAAAAGGAATTGCTCTCCATGCAACTCTCTTCCCTCTCCACTGATCTCCCTCCTGGTACTTATCCTCGTAAGTGGAACAAGTGTCCCTACACCTCCTCCCTCACTACCATTCGGGGCCCCAAAGAGTCCTTCCAGCTGAAGTGATACTTCACCTGTGAGCCCGTTGGGGTCATCCACTGTATCCGGTGCTCCCAGTGTGGCCTCCTGTATATCGGTGAGGAGGCCCAACGTAGATTGGGAGACCACATCGCTGAGCACCTATGCCCTGTTCGCCAGAACAAAGCAGGATCTCTCGGGAGAAACCCGTTCCAATTCTTCTTCCCATTCCCATACCAAGGTATCAGTCAATGGCCTCCTCTACTACTCTGATGAGGACACACTCAGATTGAAGGAACAACACCTTATATTCTGCCTGGATAGCCTCCAACCTGGGGACATGAATATCGATTTCTCTAACTTCTGGAAATTGCCCTCCTCCTCCCTCTCCTTCACCTTTCCCTATTCCTGTTTCCCTCTCTCACCTATCTCCTTGCCTGCCTATCACCTCCCTCTGGTGCTCTTCACTTTCTTCTATGATCTTCTACCCTCTCCTATCAGATTCCCCCCCTCTCCAGCCCTTTATTTTTTTCACCTATCAACCTCCCAGCTTATGGATTGTAAGAAATGCAAGAGAACATGGGAGAGAGAAATCAGGAAGGCTAAAAGAAGGCATGAGGTTGCCCAAGACAGGGTGAAGGAGAGTCCTAAGGCATCCTACTGATATGTTAAGAGCAAATGGATTGCTAGGGACAAAATTGATCCCCTGGAATATCAGAATGGTAATCCATGTGTGGAACCAAAAGAGATGGGGGAGATCTTAAATGCACTTTTTTTATCTGTATTCACTCGGGAAACGGACACAGTGTCTATAGAAGTGAGGCAAAGCGGCATCAACTTTATGGGACCTAGACAGATTACAGAGGAGGTGATAACTGTCCTGAAGCAAATTAGGGCCTGACAAGGTGCTCCCTTGGACCCTGTGGTGTCAAGTGTAAAAATTGCCTGGGCCCTAACAGAGATATTTAAATCATCCTTAGCAACAGGAGAGGTAGCAGAGGATTGGAAGTTAGCCGATGCCATTCTGCTGTTTAAGAAACACTCTAAAGGTAAACCAGAAAATTGTAGACCAGTGAGCCTGACATCAGTAGTGGGAAAGTTATTGGATGTATAAGTATCTGGATAGCCATGGATTGATTAATGATAGTCAGTGTGGCTTCAAGCATGGTAGGTCATGTCTAACCAATCTTCTCAAGTTTTTTGAGGAAGTTACCAGGAAAGCTGATGAAGTCAAGGCAGTAGGTGTTGTCTACATGGACTTCAGCAAGGCCCTTTACAAAGCCCTGCATGGGAGACTGGTCAGGAAGATTCAATTGCTTGGTTTTCAGGATGAGGCAGTAAATTGGCTTTGTTGGAGAAGACAGAGAGTGGTTGCCTCTCTGACTGGAGGCCCGTGATGAGTGGAGTGCTGCAGGGATTGGTGCTGTGTTTGTTGTTGTCATCTATATCAATGATCTGGATGATAATGTGGTAAACTGGATCAGCAAATTTGCAGATGACACCAAGAGTGGGGGTGTAGTGGACAGTGAGGAAGGCTATCACGGCTTGCAGAGGGATCTGTACCAGCTAAAGAAATGTGCTGAAAAATGGCAGATGGAATTTAATGCAGATAAGTGCGAGGTTTTGCATTTTAGTATGGCCAACTACTGTGAGTCTTACACAGTGAATGGTAGGGCACTGAAATGGGATGTTATGTTAAAATTATGAGGGCTAAAGATAGGGTAAATGAAAACAGCCTTTTTCCACTGACATTGGATAGGATGACAACCACAGGTCATGGCTTAAGGGTAAAAGGTGAAAAGTTTAAGAGGAGCATTTTGGGGAAACTTTTTCACTCAGAGGGTTGTGAGAGTGTGGAATGAGTTGACAGCGTAGGTGGTGCATGTGAGCTCAATTTCAACGTTTAAGAGAAGTTTGGATAGGTACATGGATGGTAGGGGTACAGAGAGCTACGGTCTCGGTGCAGGTCAATGGGAGTAGGCAGTATAAATTGTGTGGCGTGGACTAGATGGGCTGAAGGGCCTGTTTCTGAGTGGTACTTTTCTATGACTCTAAGCCAGAAGTTCTTAAGATCTATTAACTGTCCTTTGGTCCACAGAAAACCTGTGCCAAGCAGGGGTCTACAACTTTAGCTAAAACAGTCCCATGTGTAGAGTCATTTGCTGAAGCGGAGTGTCACACGTCATGTCCCGTAAGTCCAGATCATGCTGCCTTTGGTGGCCTATAGCAAGAGTCTGTCGCTCTCTGCCTTATAATCAGTGGGCGATGCTGGCAGCACACTAACTTGAGCACCCGTGTCTCACAGGAAGCTTCGCCTTGAAAGTGTGTCCTTCATTAACAACAGATGAAACCCATGGTGCTCACAGACTTCCAACGTCCCGATGCACTGACACTGTTAAAGCAGCACGGCGTTTGTGGTAAAGGCATGGATCCAGCTCTGTCTGGTCTGGAGCCACGGATGTGAGTCTGTTGACAGTGCTTACTGAGATATGGAAAAGAGGAGGAACGATGTACCTCTGCCAGGCTGAGTATAGACTATTGGTCATTTTAGCAAGCTCTCCTTAGTCCTTCATGGATATATTAGTGAGGACTAGGTGAACTTGATCAGGCATTTGTTGCATAAAGAGTTCTTTAAAAATAAAACAAGGATGGTGATTGCCCAGAAGAGATAGTATGTGGCCATTAGTTCTGAAGGCCTAGCATCACCCAGGCCAGGTGAGGAGAGCAAATGTTTGGTGCACTCAGACTCACCGACAGTTCAAAAATCGGCAGTAGTTGAGTTTTCAGTGACATGTTTATCACGTGCAGGCAGGTCTACTAGTAGATTCACCACTCTGGTTGCAGCGGAACTACTTTGTGATGCTACGCCTCAGTAATATCTGAAATTGTCCACAGTGATTTCTTACAGCACGAACTGGGCTTCTGCCTGTGCAAACCCCGTGGTAGCATGCTGCTCCCAAACCTCCGGCAGCTTCAAAGCCACTGTGTTGGTTGACATGCCGTTCAGTAACTCTGGAATCGTCCCTGAGCGTTAGGGTCACCAGTGTAGGATTTTGCGAATAAAACACGGCAGAATCATTTCATATGCTTAATAAAAGCCGCAACCCTTTTGGTTTATGAACATTGACTTCATCACCTCAGACACCGTCTCTTAAAGTGAACACACAACTCAGTGATAGTGTTTGTGAATTATGTAGAACAGTTTCTATTATAAACAGTATGTGTCATCTGTCACCCATTGCATTACCCTATAGTGGCAAGGCTGGACTACACAGTTTGCTGTGGAATGGAGTCAAGGGTGCGCAAGTCAGGGACTAATAAGGTAAAGGGAACACTTTCATCATGGGAAGAGAAATACTCTCCTGACACAGTGATTGTTGCTGTCTACAGTGAGGTATTCAAGCATCTACACATCTCCCCCTGTGACATAAGACAAAGGTGACAGACCCGAAAACCCACCATCATGACCCCAAAAAAGGGCTGAGTAGCTATGGTTGGATTTTGCAGTGTGTCTAAAGCTCAAAGAGCTGGGGCCCCACCTAGATGACTGCCAAGAACCCCAAGGGCAGGAAGGCAGTCAGGGTTCATAACAGGGAAGGTTTTAGCGACTCCTGGACAGTGAGTCTGCCAAACATCAGTAATATACTCGCCGCACCCTATGCAGCTGACCACCTGCTCTTGAGAGGCTTCTGCCCACATCACTAATGAAGGGTCTCGGCCCGTAACATCAACCGTTTATTCATTTCCGTAGGTACTACCTGACAGGCTGAGCTCCCCCAGCAATTTGTATTCGTTTCCAGCACCACTTCCGGGTTGCAGTACATCAACTTCCGGGTTCATGGGAGCAGCATGGCGGCGCCCATCGGTGTCCATCTGGAGTTCAGGTTTGTTTCCGGGCGTAAAGTTAGAAGCTTTCTGTGTGTCGGGCTTTCTCTCTCTCTCCTGCCCTTCCCGATGTTGTCTGGGTTTCGGATGCGGGTGTCGGGGTCTCCGACCGGTCAAGGGGTGGGATGGGCGGGCCGGGAGTGGGGTTTCTCATTGGGATCAGAATCGTGGCCGGTCCGGTTTGTAGTTGTTGCTTTAGATTTGATATTTCGCTCAGCGTGATTGTACGGTTCGAATGTAGAGCAAGGCTGAGGTCAGCGACTGGTCGCTATTCTGACCACGAAGTGCTGAACACTTACCTGTAGACTTTTAGTTTGGTCTCGGTGCCGGGGCGAGAGATGCTGAGAGCAGGTTGTGAACTGGTTTCTACGATGATAAAAAGCAGGGACAGAGTTACTAGTTATTATCATGACCGTGCAAACCTAAGATATAAATGCCTTGAAAATTAGCTTTTTACATCACAGTACCTAACAAATATGAGTTAACATAAACTTTAATCAACATGAATTATACTTAACTTACATGATTAAATAAATATTATGTCATTAGTGAAGGGAAGTATAGTCTGAGGTAGTGTTAGGGGTTTTCAGATTGGTTCAAGAACCTGACAGCATTGAGGAAGAAGCTGTTGTTGATCCTTGATGTCTGGATCTTCAGTCTTCTGTACCTCCTGGCTGATGGGAGCAGTGAGAAGAAACAATGGCTTGGATGTTGGGGGTCCTCAATGTTGGATGAATATGATGCTATGGTAAACATAAAAGTATATTTTGTGTCAGGTTGTCGTGATGTGCTGTTGATATGCAATCACTGTTTTTAAGTAGTATGGCAAGCTCTCAAAGCCAAAATTTTAAGGGTCATCTATTTTAGTGATGTTGATTTAAGTAACAAGGGGTTGTAAGTACAGGGGTTGATTCCACTGTTCTTCAAAATAGCGGCATTGGATATTTTAGTATACTAGTGAGAGGCATTTTGTTCCCAGTATTAAAACTCACGCTGGCCAGTGGTGTAGTGGCCTCAGTACTGGACTTCGAGGCGAATGGTCCTGGGTTCAAATCTAGCCAGCTCCTTCCGCACTTTCCATCCATGCTGGGTTGACTAGCGACTTAGTCTTGTATAATGCTCAGAAAATGGCAAGATGTTGCCCAATATACAAGGCACAGAAAGATATATAGATAATATATGAAAACTCATCCAAAAGGTAACAATCTTGGCAATGTAGCGACTACACTATTAGATTCTTACACTGCGGTCTCTGGAGTGGGCCTTGAATATGCAACTTTCTACTGCAACTGAGCCATGGTTGGCACTCGTCAGTGGTATTGACAAACTGTTCTACGTCAATGCTGCACTGCAAAACTGTGCTCAAATATCTGTTTTACATATGTGATATTACTGTCAAACTATTTAATAAGTTTATTACAGTCAAGTCAACTTTTATTGTCATCTTGACCATAACTGCTGGTACAGTGCATAGTAAAAATAAGACAACGTTTTTCAGGACCGTGGTTTACATGACACAGTACAAAAAACTAGACCGAACTACGTAATAAAAAAATACAACACAGAGAAAGCTACGCTAGTCTACAGACCTACACTGGACTGCAGAAAGTGCACAAAAAAAGTGCAGGCATTACAATAAATAGTAAACAGGACAGTAGGGCAAGGTGTCAGTCCAGGCTTCGGGTATTGAGGAGTCTGATAGCTTGGGGGAAGAAACTGTTACATAGTCTGGTTGTGAGAGCCCGAATGCTTCGGAGCCTTTTCCCAGACGGCAGGAGGGAGAAGAGATTGTATGAGGGGTGCATGGGGTCCTTCATAATGCTGTTTCCTTTGCGGATGCAGCGTGTAGTGTAAATGTCTGTGATGGCAGGAAGAGAGACCCTGATGATCTTCTCAGCTGACCTCACTATCCGTTGCAGGGTCTTGCGATCCGAGATGGTTCAATTTCTGAACCAGGCAGTGATACAGCTGCTCAGGATGCTCTCAATACAACCCCTGCAGAATGTGATGAGGATGGGGGGGGGGGGGTGAGAGATGGACTTCCCTCAGCCTTCACAAAAAGTAGAGATGCTGCTGGGCTTTCTTTGCTATGGAGTATATAAATTACTAGGATGAAAACATAAATGGAAAGGTTAGTAAATTTATAGAGAATGTGATGATTGCGGGTGTTCTGGAGAGCGTAGAAGACTGCCAAAGGATAGACTGGGCTATAGATCAGTTGCAAATATGGACAGAGAAATGGCAGTTGGGGTTTAACTCGCCCACATGTGAAGTGATGCACTTTGGAAGATCAAATGTAAAAGAAGAGAACACTTATATCCTTTTACATTTGACTTCATGGCAAGATTCTTAGTGGTGAAGTGCAGAGGGATCTCAGGGTCTGAGTCATAGCTTGAAAGTGGCTACACAGGTAGACAAGGTGGTTCAGAAGGGCTAATGGTATACTTGCCTTTATTAGCTGAAGAACTGAGTTCAAGAATCAGGAAGTTATGTTGCAGCTTTATTAAACTTTAGTTAGGTCGCATCTGGAGAACTGGTTGCTGCATTATAGGAAGGATTCAAGACTATTTATTGCCATTCGTCAATACACAAGCGGAAAGAAGAGCAAAATAATTCTTACTCTGACTGTGGTGTAGCATCAAAAAACACAATGAATATAAATACACAAGATTAAGTTGTATACAACGACTGATTGTATAGTGTGCACGTAAAGAGAGGCTGTTACAGGAGTATCTGAACATAAGATGATTCTGTCAGGAAATGATAAAGTGGTGCTGTTGGGGTAAGATGGGTTAATGGATGGAGATGTTGATCATTTTTGACTCTGGTGGTCCTGTTGTGTGTGTTGCATAGTCTCTTCACTGATGGGAGTGGACCAAGCAAACCCATGAGCAGGGTGGGTGGGATCCTTCATAGTATTGCCGGCTTTTTGCCAGCACCTTTTGAGTAAAGTTTGTGCCCTTGATGGTGGGTAGGCTGGTACAGCGAAGGCTTTGGGGAAAGCACAAAAGAGGTTTACCAGGATGCTCCCTGGATCAGAGGCCATGTACTGTGACGAGAGGGTGGACAAACTTGTGTTTTTTTTCTCTGGAGCCGCGGAGGCTGAGGGGAGACCTGATAGAGGTTTTTAAGAGGGATTATGAGAGGCACAGATACAATAAACATCCACTGTCTCCCAGGGCCTGAACTTTAAAATGTCTAAAACCAAAGGACGTGCATTTAATGTGGGGCAGGGGAAATTATAGAATTAGAATTTTATTTCTTACATCCATCACAGAACATGAGGGGCTAAAAATCTTTATGTTGCGTCTCTGTCGCAGTGTACAAGCAATAAGGAAGGGAAATGTGGGAGGGTATTGCCCAGACACTAAGATTGTGTACATAATTGTTTGTGTATACGTATGACCAGTCAGATACATTGTACAGTCAGATAGGCAATCAGATCAATGTGTATTGATCAATCTCATGGGCTGGGGAAAGAAGCTGTCACAGAGCCTGTTGGACCTGACCGTAATGCTGTGATATCGTTTGCCAGACAGAAGCAGCTGGAACAGTTTGTGGTTGGGGTGGCTGGAGTCCCCGATGGTCCTCTGGGCCCTTTTTACGCACCTGCTGCTGAATAGAGGAGAGTTCACGCCTGCAGATGTGCACCACTCTTTGCAGTGCCCTGGGTGGTTCACGTACCAGGCAGTGATGTAGCCAGTCAGGATGCTTTTGCTGGTGCACTTGTTGAAAGCCCTGAGGATTTGGGGACTCACGCCAAACTTCCTCAGCCGCCTGAGGTGAAAGAGGCGCTGCTATTTTCACATAGAGTGGTGGGTGTCTGGAATGTGCTGCCTGGGGTGATGGAGGAGACAGATGCAGTAGAGGCAGTCGGTAGGCTCTTAGGCAGGCACATGAATGTACAGGAAATGGAAGGATATGGACATTATGAGGGATTAATTTAATTTGATTAACAATTAAAACGTACAAAAAAGCTGGATGAACTCAGCAGGTTGGGCAGCATCCATTGAAAGAAGCAGTCAACGTTTCAGGTCGAGACCCTTCGTCAGGACTAAAGAAGGAGGGTGCAGGGGCCTTATAAAGAAGGTGGGTTGAGGGTGGAAAACCAATCAGAGGAAAGATCAAGGGGTGGGGGAGGGGAAGCAAGGAGGGGATAGGCAGGAGAGGTGAAGAAGGAATCTAAGGGGAAAGCACTATGGGTAGTAGAAGGCAGAGTCATGGGAGGTGATAGGCAGCTAGAAGAGGAGACAGAGTAAAGGTGGGATGGGGGAAGGGAGAGGGAGGGAATTACCGGAAGTTGGAGAATTCGATGTTCATACCAAGAGGCTGGAGACTACCCTCCTTCTTTAGTCCTGACGAAGGGTCTCGACCCGAAACGTTGACTGCTTCTTTCAACAGATGCTGCCCAACCTGCTGAGTCTTGATTTGACCACAGCATCTGCAGTTTACCTTGTGATTAACAATTAGTTTGGCACAACAATATAGGATGAAGGGCCTGTCGAGTGCTGTAATGTTCTACGTTCTATTCTATTGCTGGATCTTTCTGCTCCAGTCAGCTCTCTACTGCTCCATTTGCTGGTGTATGTTCCCGCTCCTCTTGATTTAGTAGTGATTCCTCAGTGAAGTTCAGAGAGTGAGGCTTGAAAAGCAAGTACTGGAAAAAAAACAGAATGACATAATTATAGTTCTAAATAGCAGCCGTGCTGCATCGTTCTAAGATGAACTTCAGGAAAGTGTTTACTATGACCCACAAAACAGAGCTCTGTACGTGTGGTATTGGTGCAGTCCGTCTCGACTGAGTCTTTCAGGCCCTAAACTAATTCCCACAACAGCCCGAGGAGGGAGCAAACATTTTGTGCATGAGCAAGAAGAACAAAATACAACTGTGTGAACTCAGCATGACTACAGATGGTCTCCATATCCAAATTGCTCAATGGTGGATGCCAGAGGCATGGAGGTGTAATTGATGTTTAGTTTTTAAAAAAGCTATGTATTTCAAAAGGCTGATAGAAAGAAAAAAAAGCAATCCTTAAGGATACTATATCAAATCTATCCCGTTTTAGATAAAATTAAATATCCTAAGTTTGCTTTTGGTGAACAAAATTACCTGCCCTCGAATATGGATGCTCTTTTACCCACAAGGCAACTGGATTTAACTGAGCGTCTCAGAACTAACATTGTCAAATAATTGCAGCAGGAATTTGAAAGCAGATCAGTGGAGTTGAGATTTAGTTTAGCTGTGAGCCAGTAAATGGCAGAACAAGTTAGGAATAGAAAGGATTGTAGATTCAATGTCATTATGGCCACAAGCACGAGATTCTGCAGATGCAACACACACTAAATGCTGGTGGAGGAACTCAGTAGGCCAGGCAGCATCTATGGAGAGGAATAAAGAGTTGCTGTTTCAGGCTGAGACCCAGCGTCAAGAACGTTGACTGTTCATTCATTTCCAAAGACGCTGGGTGCTTCCAGTAGTTCGTGTTTGTAGAGATATCATCATAATTTTGGCCTTGCTATGGAAAGCTGAAATGCTGGTGGCATTGCCTAGAGCTGCAGAAGTTACAGGGCTAGAACAGAAGGATTGTGACACATTATTAAGACCATTCTCTTCTCAAGTGGGATTGTGTGATTTGACACTAGGTATTAAAAAGGTTCTTCAATACCCCAGTGCTGCTGAATCCTTATCCTCAAAGACACCGTGAAGTAACTGATTTTCTCAGACATGTAATGACTTTTATTTAATTAACTCATTTATTCTTCTGATTAATTGCAGAGGTGGTGCTGAGCTGCTCTTCAATGGGGTGAAAGAGCAGGACGTCATATTGCCGACCCAATCAATGCCATGTGAGTCTTAGATACTATTTACTAATATCGCATCCTCTTGCAAAACAACCAAAGTAAATACAGGCAATTGTTTTGTACCTTCGTGGGAGTAGGGGGCCACGAGAACTGCTGGGCGCAAGAGCACAAATGTGGAGAAGAGTTCATTAAGAGAAAATTGACTTATGCATCAAAATGATCCTTTACCAATGATGAACTGGACTTTGTGCCTTTTCTTTTTCTCCTGCCAAGTGATCTCCTGGCAGGGATGAAATTTCAGCACCAATCCCAACAGGACAAAACAATCTGGGAAATCCTGAGCCCTTCAGGTACCTGAAACAAATCCAGTCAGGTCGTGCCGTTTTCAGTTAAACAATTCCTGCTTTGTGTAGCACTGTCTTGTTGCATCAAGGTTAGAGTCAGATCTATTATTACTGACATATGTTGTGAAATCTGTTGCTTTGTGGCAGCAGTACAGTGCACTACATAAAATGTAAAATACAGTATATAGAACCACAGAACACTACAGTTCAGGAAACAAGCCATTCGGCCCATCTAGTTTGTGCCAAAACTTTATTCCGCTAGTCAAATTGACCTGCACGCACCATAACCCTCCAGACCTCTCCCATCCATGTATCTATCCAATTTATTCTTAAAACTTAAGAGTGAGTCCGCATTTACATCAGATGGCAGCTCATTCCACACTCCCACCACTCTCTGAGTGAAGTTTCATATATAAGGAATTAAATAATCAGTGCAAAAATACAGGTGTTCCCCATTTTTCGAACGTTCGCTCCACGACACCTCGCTGTTAAGAATGACCTACTTTATAGTTACCTTTTCTCACCTACAGAAGCTGTTTTCACTGTTGCGATAGAAGGTAATGCACGAGAAAAGGCAGCGCGCGCTGAGCAGCCAAGCTCCTCCCCCAGAACTACATTCTAGCTGCCATTGCTTAAACACGTGCCTGTGAGCATCTGTGCTTTATGTCAATTTATTTTGTGCATCCGTTAGCAAGATAAGTTCTAAGGTATTTGGAAAGCCTAAAAGAGTTCGTAAGGGTGTTACATCTAGTGTAAAACTAGACATAATGAAGCGTTTCGATCGTGGTGAACGAAGTAAGGTCTAAGTGAGTTTGGCTTGTGGAAGTTGATGAAGATGATGTTGAAGAGGTTTTGACATCCCATGACCAAGAACTGACAGATGAAGAGATGATGAAGAGGAAAGGATAACAGTCGAAACCGAACGCAGTAGCGAATGGCCTGAAAATGAAGACGTCCAGGAACTGAATGTGAAGCAATTGCGTGAGATTTTCACTGCGATTGACAATGCTGCAAAGATTGCAGAAAAGTATGACTTCAATGTTGAAAGGGTACATAGGTTTAGGGCATATTTGCAGGATGGTTTGAGTGCTTACAAAGAACTGTATGATAGAAAAGTGCATGAGGCTAAGCAGTCAAGCATACTGTCATTTTTCAAGCCTTCCACATCAGCCACAGCAGGCAACGAACCTCGACCTTCGAGATCAAGGCAGGCAGACATAGAAGAAGGTGACCTGTCTGCCCTGATGGAAGCAGACGACAATGAGATGACACCCCAGTCTCCTCTGCCTCCCACCAGCCCAACCTCCAGTGACTCAGCCTAACACACCATCATCAGTGTGCTCACTGTCTTCCCGATTCCAGTAAGTGAAACTACACTGGGCATACATTATTTCTACTTTATAAAGGCTGTGTATTTTTACGTGTTATTTGGTATGATTTGGCAGCTTCATAGCTTAAAGGTTACTGGAGAGAGTGCATCTGCCAAGAGCGTTTGCGTGAAATTTTTGCTACGGTTGACAGTGCTGCAATGATCGCAGAAAAGTATTTCTACTTTATATAGTCTGTGTATTTATCAGATCATTCCTGCTTTTACTATATGTTACTGTTATTTTAGGTTTTATGTGTTATTTGGCATGATTTGGTAGGTTATTTTTTGGGTCTGCAAACGCTCACAAATTTTTCCCATATTAGTACATGGTAATTGCTTCTTCACTTTACGACATTCCGGCTTACAAACCGTTTCATAGGGGTGCTCTACCTGCGGATAGCGGGGGAAACCTGTATTGAGGTTCATTGACCATTCAGAAATCTGATCATGGAGCTGTTCCTAAAATTCTTCACTCTGATGGTAGCAGCGAGAAGAGGGTCCTGGGTAGAGGAGGTCCTTAATCATGGATGCTGCCTTTCTGAGGCATCGCCTTTCGAAAGTGCCTTCAGTGGTGAGGAGGCTAATGAACATGTTGGAGCTGGTTGAGTTTACAACATTCTGCAGCTTCTTATGGTTCTGAGCAGTAGCCCCTCCATACCAGACGGTGATGCAACCAGTTGGAATGTTCTCTGTGATACATCAGGAGAGATTTGCGAGAGTCTTTGGTCCAACTCCCTCTTGAAGCCAGAGTGGTGACTTTGCTTACTAAGCTGGTAACAAAATCCAAAGTGGAATAACCGGTGGATCTGTTGCCTATGACCCAGGTTCAGTACTGGCTTCTGGTGCTGTCTGTGTGCAGTTTGCCTGCTGTCCCTGTGACTGTGTGGACTTGCGGCAGGAATCTTGCTTCCTTCTAAAGATGAATAAGTGAGAAAGGGAATCTGGGGAGAGTTGTCGGAAAACTACAAGTTGAGTATCCTGTTTCTGAAATGCTTGGGCTGGAAGTGTTTTGGATTCTGGATTTTTTTCAGATTTTGGAATATATAATGAGATAGTTTGGGATCATCACTATCATTTCTGACTCGGAATTTATTTGCTACCAGTAAGCAGTTTTTGTCTTACACTTGTTCCTCACAGATGATTACATACCATTAATGTAATGAAAATATAGTGTGTGCAGGGTAGCAAAAGCAGCACAGCAGCATCGGGAGAATCAGCTAAACAGCAACAGACAATGGCAGGCTTTCAGGCTCCATCTACCATGCTGTGTTTTGATTAAATGGTTACGGTACACTGTGTTTGTATTTTACCTTTTTTTTTGTTTTGTGTGAGGTATGCAAACAGTCAGCATTGTAGGCTTGTTCTGGTGTTAGATTTTCATCAGTGATGCTTTAAAACTTTAATGCCATTATTTTTTTAAATTTATTCATTTACGGGATGTGGGTGTTGCCAGCATCACCAGCATTTATTGCCCATCCCTAGTTGCCCTTGAGAAGGTGGTGATGAGCTGCCTGCTTGAACTGCTACAGTCCCTGAGGTGCAGGTACACCCACAGTACTGGTAGAGAGGGAATTCCAAATGATTTTGACCCAGCGACAATGAAGGAATAGCGATATGTTTCCAAGGCAGGGCAGTGAGTGACTGGGAGGGGAATTTCCCAGGAATCTGCTGTTCTTGTCCTTCTAGGTGGTAGTGGTCATGGGTCTGGAAGCTACTGCCTTACATAAGGTATAAAAACATTCAGCATTGTAGACTACTGCTAGAATAGCAGATTCTTAAAAAAATTAATATCATGCCTTTTTAAATTTCTGCAACCACCCTGATGAATATTTACCATTACCTTCAATTTTCCAGTTCATTGTGATAGATCTTTAGTTGTTTTATGATCAGCGTATCGTTAAGCGGCAAATATTTACTCCAACGCTGTCAATGCACGATCGAGATCTTCATTTTTCGCTTAATTTTTTAAAAGAGTTTTCTTAACTTCTTTTCATTACATATGTGAAGTTGCTTCTCAAAAGTGTCTGTGGTGTGCAGAAAGCTGCGCACCACCTGGAACCTTCCCAGCACCTTGTGGAATTTTCCAGTTGTGACATCATGTCAGCACTCAAAAAGAATTCGGATTTCGGAGGTTTTCGGATTAAAGGGTACACATTTGTAAATGGGTGTAGTTTGGTTGGCATGTTCTTGATGGGCCGACAAGCCCGCTTCTATCCTGTATGATTTTGTGATTGAAATCCAAAGGTTCCATTCTCTCTGAGAAAAGAAGAACCCCCTAATATCAGGCCTGTTAGTATTCATTTTATGCCATCTCATAGCTATTTGGTGGAATTTGCTTGTTCAAATTGACTGGATTCTCTTCTAGCGTATTTTATTGGCTACAAAGCACGTCGGGAAGCCTCAAGGTAAAATGTAACCTCTCTCACCATGTCTTGATCTCTCATTCTCTCGCCATTCAGTAATGTTGAAGTGCAGTTGCCATGAAGCTATTTATGTGAGGTAAATTTAGCTCCAGGACATTACAATCCTACATACATTGAAGGATCAAATTTATCTGCCATATATATTTACATGTATAAGGAGTTTGCTGCGGTGTATTGTGACTTGCAACTACAGTCAATAACACTCAACCGTTATAAAGAAAGAATTATAAAAAATTAAGTTAAGAGGTTAAAGTATGAATATGGAATAAAATGGCATGAAGTTTTTGTTTTAATAGCCCTATAGTGCTTTCCAGAGGAAGGCTTTTGGAAAAGGCATTTTGCAGGGTGGTTAGTGTCTGCAAAGATTTTTTTTCTGCCCACTTCTTTGTCCTGGACACACACAAGTTCTGTCGTGATACCAGACTGCAGCCAGTGGCCTTTCTGCTGACTCTGTTCAGAAGTGAATTTTTCAGCACAGATCACTGATAGAACAACTCCCGTGCCTGCCTTCCCTGGCACTACCCCGCGTATTGTCAGATTCAGGCCGTTGAGTTTCAAATCTTGCCACAGTGACATTTGAACTCCTGACTCTATCACTCTGGTCCACAGCCAATGTGTACTAAGAGTTCACAGCAGTCAGCCTATGTACTCTGGTGCCACAAGCCCCTGAAGCTTGACTTTGTATTCACGCAACCGTTGTCCCCTGTAGAGTCCAAGTGTGTGAAAGTGTAACAATTTGACACTCCCGAGATAATCTTTGATTTGTTTCCCCCTTCCCCCAGCTTCCCAACAAGTTGTGCTCTATTTCATGTTATGAATGGGCATCTTATGATCCCATTGTTGAGGTATTCTGAGATGTATGTGTTTTTTTGGTTTACTTGATTGGTCTTAATCCTGGATCAAATTCAAATATAGTTTTTTTAAAGTTGCTCCACCATAGAAACTCATCACTCACCTCCCTTTGCTCCACCACCCCAATTCAAAATCAGGTTATTTGTTATGTCTTGCAAAGGTTAGTGTGGCTGCCATCTAAAATTTACACTGCCTTTCTCTTTTATCCACTAACCTTTCAGTGTGGATTCCACTTTCCCTCCCACAGTTCAGGTAAGATACGGGCGAATGCTTGTTCCAGTGCTGGGCAACCATGGCATTCTTCCAACAGTGCAGCCTTGAACTCTGACAACTGGCCTGCTGAGGAGCTCTCAGTGCTGTCATCGGAGGGAAAAAGAGTGGAAGAAAAGGACTCTGCCCCACCACAGCTTTCAATGGCCCAGGATTTTCAATTGAAACACTACACTCTAGCCACTTTATTAGGTACCACCTCTATGTTATAAGTAGCCTCTGAATGTATATTCACAATCTTCTGCTATAGCCATCCGCTTCAAGCTTCAACGTGTTGTGCATTCAGAGTTGTTCTCCACACCACTGTTGTAGCGCGTGGTTATTTCAGTTACTGTCACCTTCCCGCCAGCTTGAACCAGTCTGGCCGTTCTCCTTTGACCTCTCTTATTAACAAAGGCTTCTTGCCCACAGAACTGCTGCTCACTGGAATTTTTATTTTTTGTTTCCTTGGAAACTCTAGATGTAAAAGTCCCAGGAGATCAACAGTTTCTGAGGTCTCAGATCACCCCATCTGGCACCAACAATCATTCCACAGTCAAAGTCACTTCGATCACATTTCTTCCCCATTCTGATGTTTGATCTGAACTCCTGACCATGTCTGCTTGCTTTTATGCATTGAGTTGCTGTCACACGATTGTCTGATTAAATGTTTTCGTTAATGAGCAGGTATTGAATAAAGTGGCTGTTGAGTGCATAGCTGGAATGTTGGGCCAATGGAAAATGCCTTAATGTTCCAAATGAGCGAGAACAGCAAAGGATCCTTTAGAAGACTAGTTCATAGCTTTCTCCTCCATGGTGTAGCAGGGTTAGCTACTGAAGCATAGGGTCTGTGTTGTTCCGATCATTGTGATCATGCTATGTTAGCTAGGGAATGTGTGGTGACACTTGCAGGCTACTCCTTGGGTGTGTTGGTTGTTAATGTAACTGACACATTTCACTGTATGTTTCAATGTACGTATGATAATCTGAAGATTGAGGATTACCAAGAATGATTCCCAAGTGATAAATTTTGTAGTCAACTTTTGTCAAGTATGAAGAATGGGCCCAGATAGCAATCAGCAGCTATGGGGCCAAAATCCTGCAAAGAGAGTCACCTGATTGAGGAATGACTGGAGAAAACGGTTTTATGTTTGCAAAAAGTGAAGCCAATAGATTAGCAAAAGAATTTGGCAAGAACTTAGACTTTTAACAGCCAGTAACAAAACACAGAATGTTCTCCATGTGCTGTGAATGCTTATGGTTTTCTGAGGCACATCAAGGATTGTGATAGTACCATGTGTTTCCAAGATACAGATGCCACAGTAAAACCTTGCAGGAGCATAAGCAGTGGATTCTGCTTAATCGGGCCATCGGTTAATCAGAGCAGCCGCTTATTTGGGACAACTCTTCAAAAACAAAAACTAATAGGGAAAATTGTCAGGATTCCCTTTGTTTATTTGGGATACCGTGCCGCTTAATTGGGGCAGGAGACCGTTGCCGAGTAGGTTCTAACTACTGTCAGTCACATGCACTTGCATGGCCGATTAACGCTGTACTTTGCTTAGAGCGAACAGTTTTTACATAGTATCAATTGTGTGTGTTTGTGTTCAGAAAGTAGCAATTTTTGTCACTGATAGTTGGTGAGAAATAAGCAGTAAGACAATTCTGAACTGTTGTGCTTACTTTGGTTTCAAGCATTCAGCCTTGCAAATACCAGAACTGGCTGGGAGTGAAAATGAAACCATTTCACTACCGAAGCAAGTTAGGAACTAGGAAGAATTTGAAGGTATCGATAGTTATCTTGAATGTTGCAATGAAGATGAAGATTTGGAGGATCCAATCGTTGATAGCATTGTAGGAGGACAGTCCATTATCTGCACCAGGTGTCTGTGCTGATTTTGTTCATTGTGTACTCTGGATGAACTCCATTGATAACTAATAGGAGCTAATACACAGTTTATAGTACTATAATGCTACTAGTAGTGTTCTAATTTGTTCTGTATTTGATTTAAATACATAATTTCTTACTCAGTTAAATGGTCGTTTGTCTTTTTTTTAATACCTTTTTAACTATTTCCATGAAGCTTCAGCTAATTGAGGCAGCCATTTAATTGAGCCAAAATGTATGGATCCTGATGTGCCCCAATTAACCGGAATCCACTGTTCTGAAAAATGATACTTAGTCAATGAAGAGCTATCTAGCCCAGATGATAAAAGATGTTGGCAAAAGTTTGAAAGAATGTTAAAAGGAACGAGATACTGGGCATTGATAGAAAGTGACGAGACTCCATTTGGTACTTCAATAATTTAGTACTGTTTGTTTTAACTATTATTTACAATCTAAAAACTTAAATCAGCTTACTTCATGTCTTTGGAATGGACTGAAGTGATATGAACTTGGCTAAGTTGGTGATGTATTACTTTGGATGAAAAGTTGGGATTATCTTAAAAGACATAATATGTATTTTCCTGTATATTTAAAAATGGCATGAAAACACTTACATATGATTAAAATATTTGATCAGAATAATTATTACCTTTGGCGTAAAAGAGCTATGTAAAAATCATAAGTTGCCCATTTTCTGTAATGAAATTTAGAGACAAAATCTTCCCAGGCCCTCACTGTTGGAAGCATTAAAACATGGTTCCGTTTGCCTGCGCGTCCTCCTTCGTATCCTGGGTATTATTTACCTTTCAACCAAGATCTAGAAATAGGATTGTTCGATCAAGTCTCATTGTTGTTAGGGGGACTCTGCTGAGTGCAAATTGTTTCAGTGGTTCCTGGCTGCACTTCAAAGCATGGTGATCTTCTTCAATATTGCATCTTCAGAAACCTGGCGAGCCATGTAAAGTTACGGATTTATGAATACTCCTATTTAAGATGCTCCTTTCAGTAAATTGACTTTTGGTTTGCTAATATTTATCTTCTAGATCTCTGTATCATACAGGGTAGATCGACAGCTTTGAAGAGATCATTATTCAAATCCATGTGGAAAATTATTCACTGTGACCAATATTTCAGACAATGATCAAAATTTTGGTTTAAGTGTGAAGCCAGTGATTGGTTAACACTAATTTAGGGTTACTGTTTTTATTGGGTAAGTTCTGTAAAGCAAGTTGTGAGGAGTGAAACGAGAGCCTTGCTATCCAAAAATGCTGCAGTGTGGGTTAGAAACAAGTGAAGAAATTTGGCATTGATGGCAGGATGCACTGTAATTCAAAGCAGCTGCCAGGTTGGAGAAGGTTTGCATCTCCAGCTGTTTTGTAAATTAGATTCAAATATTGATTTATCTTGCCTTCAAAATGTACAGTATATGCATATTGAACTGACTGATTTAACCAGCATTCATCCATCCTTCTGCTCCCAACCCACATCATCCCTCCCTATGGAAATGTTTGCCTGCAATTTGGGTTTGACAGCAGAGTTTTAATATTTATCTGCAAGTTAGAAATGTGTTCAACGTTGTTCTGCTTAAAGGAAGCACTCTAGAAAGACAGATCATGGAAGATAAGGTATATTCAAGACAAGTTTTTGTAGATTGGCTGTGGTTTTATTTCCCTAGTTTGGTGCCCTTGAGCAAAATCAATTCATCCAGATCCAGAAGACGAGCAAGAACAACTAAGCTATATTTTGATGTTCTATTCCTACTGCAGGCAAGTAATAGACTTTTACTTTCTCACAGAATGATACATCACAAAAGGTGGTTCAATCTATTGTGTCTGCGCCAGCTGATTGAAATACATTAATTCTGACTTCTGACCTGCTCCCCATAGCCATGCAAAAAATAACAGAATATCTGCTCATTATTCTATCTCTGGGAGGTTGCTCTGTGTAAATTGGCTGTTGTGTCTTTAGTGTTACGCCAATGAATAAAAGACTGACGTAATTTATATGCATCTGTTCTCCAGCTATTGAAATTTTTCTGAAGAGAATATTTTATTTGGAAGGACCCTTATGTATTCTCCTAATGTAGAAAATTACAGAACAACTTCAGAAAATTCCAACAGATCCATCTTACATGAATCCATGCTGACTTTTCCCAATTCAATTACTATTTTCCAAAAGCTGCGTTAATGGTAAAAATCCAACATTTTCCTGACTACTACATCTTGCTAACTGTTCAAAAGTTCCATATTTTTTTCTGTCCCTCCCTCTTTAAATCATGGTGGATCCTTTCAACAGCTTCCAACTGGGAGAGGTTGCTGTATTTTTGATTTGGTCTGCATCATTTACCAATGAAACAGACTGAGTGATCATTGAAAACCGTGGTGCATAGGTTGATGTATTTTCACCCAGAAGGATTGAGAAGATGAGATCAATGAAGATACTAAAAGTAGATTTTCTTTTGAAAATTGTGCAATTGAGTTCTTTGGCAAATTGGCACAGAAGAGGGTTTTAGGTCTGTGGCGATCACATTGAATAACTGAGCAGGCTTGAGGGCACAGATGACCTGCTTCTTATGTTCTTCATCGTGACTGCTGAAGAAATTGTCTTTGCAGTACTTTTGAGTGTTTGTTGTGAGCCCAGACATGCGTCAGTCGACGTTGCCTCCAACTCGTTAAAAAAATGCACTTTATTGGCTGCCATTTTCTTTGGTGATTCTTGAGAATACGAAAGCTATTATATCAGTGCATGCCTTCCTATGCCTGCCCATACTCAGTCCCCAACAGGCTTCCTCACCTGCCCACAACCCAGCCTGTGCATTAGTACGGCCTGCCATATCCCTCTCGCTGAAATCCACTGCTGGAAACTGATCATTACCTGATAAATAATTAAAAGTTAAATGGTGGATTTTCCAACAGTGTATTTCACTGGCTTAGAGCTATAAAGTACTGAAGGATATCAAAGAGGGTCAAAGCAAACTGGCTATGGAAAGTCAAGAGAGTAAAAACATCTGAAGCTGATGTTGAACAGGGATCCACCTCATTGAATGTAAAGTGCATTGAGACGTGAAATACATTTTCAATACAAGCAGAATCATAAATTCTAAATCATAAATCAATTCGGCTGCAGATATGTGGAAAGGAAAATATTAGCAGAAGTTAATGTGGGTTGCTTACACACTGAGAAGAAGAAATTATATTGGGGAATAAGGGAATGGTAGAGTAATTAAGCATATTCATGGAAGATGACATGGAAAACCAGCTTGGAAATAGTGGAGGACAACCAGTAAGAGAAGAGGTGAAAGAACGTGGAATTAATGACAATGACTATTGGAGAATTCAGTGGGATCGAAAGCTGCTAGATCCCCTTGACCCGATGACCTGCCTCTCAGTGGTTTGAAGCTGGTAGCTCTGGAGATGGGAGATACAGTCATCTTTGAAATTTCCTTACATTCTAAAATAGATCCTGCAGGTTGAAAGATAACAAATGTAACTCCACTATTTAAGAGAGAGAACAAGGAACTTTTGAACATTTGGCCTGAAAATAGTAGTTAGGAAGATGGTGTAACTTATCGTTAAGGGATTGATAACAGGGCATGTGGAAGAGAGTAAAAGGGTTGGGTGGAGTCAGGATGAGCATGAAAGAGAAATGATATCTGATGAATCTAGTGGAATCTGGTTTTCAAGGACGTATCAGATGAAGCTTCAGAAGACATTTGATAAAATGTCACACAGGAGATTATTCAACAAAATTAGATGGCGTGGTACAAGATTTGATTGTTAGAAAAAACACTTATTGTTACATTTATATAGAGCCCGGTGAGATCACATCAGGAATACTGTGTACAAGTCCAATTTCTTTTGGTAGAAGAAATAAATGGGCAGAATATTATTTAAATGGGGAGAGAATTCAAAGTTCTGAGATGCAACAGGACTTGGGAGTCCTCATGCAGGATACCCTTAAGGTTAACCTCCAGGTTGAGTTGGTGGTGAACAAGGCAAATACAATGTTGGCATTCATTTCTAGAGGAATAGAGTATAGGAGCAGGGGTGTGATGTTGAGGCTCTATAAGGCACTGGTAAGACCTCACTTGGAGTACTGTGTGCAGTTTTGGGCTCCTTATTTAAGAAAAGGTGTGCTGACGTTGGAAAGGGTTTAGAGAAGATTCACTGGAATGATTCCGGGAATGAGAGGGTTAACATATGGGGAACGTTTGACTGCTTTTGGACTGTACTCCTTGGGGTTTAGAAATATTTCGAATGTTGAAAGGCATGGACAGAGTGGATGTGGCAAAGTTGTTTCCCATGGTGGGGAAGTCTAGTACCAGAGGGCATGATTTAAGGATTGAAGAGCGGCCATTCGGAACAGAGATGCGAAGAAATTTTTTTAGCCAGAGGGTGGTGAATCTGTGCAATTTGTTGCCACGGGCGGCAGTGGAGGCCAAGTCATTGGGTGTATTTAAGGCAGAGATTGATAGGTATCTGAGTAGCCAGGGCATCAAAAGTTATAGTGAGAAGGCAGGGGAGTGGGACTAAATGGATCAGCTCATGATAAAATGGTGGAGCAGACTCGATGGGCCAAATGGCCGACTTCTGCTCCTTTGTCCTATGGCCTTCCCTGCCTATGGAAGGATCTACTTGAGACAGACAGTGCAGCAAAAATTCTCCAGATTAATATGTGGTTATATATGGTTATATGGTTATATATGGTTATTAATTCTCAGAGTAGTGGATTTGAATGAAGAGAGATTAAGCTGACTGGGTTTGAGTATAGAAGAATAAAATGTGATCTTATTGAAACATACAGCATTCTTATAGAGCTTAAAGGTTGGTACACAATTTTCTTTCTGACTGCAACGTTTAGACCAATGGTTAACATCTCTGGAGAGGGCTTTGGAGGCTCAGTTGCTCAGAGCAGATCTTTGAACACTGAATAGAGGGAGATCACCCAGAAAACTTATTGAATAATGCCTTACTGTGTTATTTATAATACTTATAGCTGCTCTTTGGTAGAGTTATGGAATGGTCCCACTCTCCTGCTTTTGCTCCCCCATTACCTTTTGCCTTCAAATCTTTTTTTGGTGTTTAATGTGGAATGTGCTTTCACCATCCTTTCTTGAAGGAGATTCCAGATCACAGCATGCTGTTGGGTTTAAGCCAAACATCCTTTTTCTCACCTCGGTTCTTTTGAGAGATCACTTTCAATCCATGTGCTCTTGTTACCAACTCTCCTGGAATTGAAAATAGCTTCTGACTTTTTCTTTTAAAATTGTCATTATTTTCAAATCTCTGAATCATCAACCTTGTAAGGCTAGCTCCATCTATGTAAGTGGACGCATTGCGGTTAAGATTTTATTTTTTTTTCCTCTGCCTTTAATTTCTCCATTGGTGTAATCCCAGATACACATCATTTTAAAAGGAGTTTTGTCCCTTTAAGCTAAAATGGGCCAGTCACGACCTGCTGGGGAGAATGAGGTGTGGGAGATGCTGTTGTACTTAAAATTCCGTTCACACGCTGCTCATTACCAGCTGGTCATTCTGTGCTGGTTTGAAGAGTCCTGTTTGCTGAACTCTGAGCAAAGTTTAAATGCCCTGTGCCTCAGTGCAAATCACATTTTAAAAAGGCAAGTTTCTGCCTAATTAAACAATGAGCAGTGACTCTGTACAACATCTGTGAAAATCCATCTTCTGCCTCATTCTTTACAGAAACCGTGTCTTTGTTATGGGCCATTCACTTGTAAATGTAGCCACTGATCCTTCAGCTTAGACTTTATTGGGGGTGGGGGCAGGGTGGAGGAGAGAAAGATGAGGGTGGCAACACATTTGGGCTGTTATATCAGGTTAAGTGCTGAGTTGCCGCTGTTCTCATATTTGGCTCTTGGAAATCTGAGGGTAAATATGTTAGATTTGCTAAAGCTGTCTGCCAGACTATTGAAGAGACCAACCAGCTAGTATTTGTACAGTGTCTTTCACACAGTTGGGGTGCAGTGCACTGCAGAGTCAGTGAAGCACTTACTTTTAAAGTGTTATCACTTTTGTAATGTGGGTTAAAGTTTTGGGCATCCAGCTCAGCCACTGTTGAAATGGAACATAGAATGCTACAACACAAAACAAGCCCTTCAACCCCATGTGTTGTGCCGACCTTGTAAACTATTCTAAGATCATTCTAACCATTCCCCCCTACATAGTCCTCCATTTTTCTGTCACTCGTGCACCAATCTTAAATGGCCCTACTGTATAAAAGGGTTTGTTTACCCGTTGCCACTGGTGTCTCTCAGGCCTCTGTTAGCTGTGTGAATCCCTAGATAAAGCAAGCTGCTTTACTGCTCACTCCACACCTTGATGTTTCCAATTAACCTGGCCACAAGTGTTCAAATCTTTAGCCAACAGAGGTATTTCCTGCAAGTACCCGCTTTCTCATGAAAGTCACAGTCACTGTGGGTTAAAAGAATGAGCTTGCATCACTAACATGGCCAAGTAACATCTCAGTGTACTTTTTGCCCAATGAAGTATTAATTTTTAAAGGCAGTTACTGTTGTAATATTAAAAACGTGGACCTGTTGACTTTTACCCGTGTTATAATTTTACCATAAATCTTGGTAGATCTGGCTTTAACCTTTGGGACACAGGTTTGCTCCATTGTCTGGATATCCACAGTGCAAAATGACCAGAGAAAATTGCAGAAAGCTAAAAAGAACACCTGCTGTGGCTGTGCACTGATACGGGGACGTTTCTCACTGCTCCATTCATGCCTGCCTCTGCCACTGTCCTACAAATGGTGCACGGGTCAACTGATTCAGGCCAGTGATAGCTTTTGATCAGTTTGGTTTGTTTCTATGAGAAAGTCTGAGAATGGGAAGTTTTATTGTGTGTGTGTGTGTGTGAGTGTGTGTGTGTGTGTTATAAACTATAGCTAAATTGCACTGGAAACTTATTAACGTGGTATATCTATTTAATAAGCACAATGGATCTCATTCATATTCCATCAACCTTCTTGAATTGGTGCAACACAAATGGAAAAATATCAACCTACCTATAAAGAAGCAAATGCAATTGCTTGAGAAACACAAGGTCCTCACAAAATTAGAGCTGTTTTGACACAGGAGCCAGTATGTCTATAACCTCTGACTTGGCTCATCAATCACACATTTAAAAGAGATGACAGCAAGCTAGGCAGCCCAAAAACAATTAAAATCTTGTTTTACCCTGTGTTTTATTTACCAGCAGTTAAACTCTGTATTCATAATGAGAAGTCACCTCACCAAAGCAGCAGAGTCCTGCTTTGTACACAACAACATTATGTTAAGAGAGATTTTGTCTGATTTAAACACAGGTAACTCCACAGTGAGCAATGGATGTTTGTGCAGTGGCTGGAATGCTGTGGCCAAACAGTCCTGAAGAAGGGTCTCGGCCCAAAAAGTTGACTCTATTCATTTTCATAGATGCTGCCTGACCTGCTGATCCCTCCAGCATCGTGCGTTTGGTTCTTGGTGTTTGCCACCTTCCTCGTTGTGTTAGTTTGCTCCATCTCCCATTTACCGTGTCCCAAGGAAAAACTTGTCAAAAGGAATGAATGTTGCCTTGTGGGCACAGTGGAACCATGTTTTCTTTAATTGTAGAGGTTTACTTGTGCCTGCTGTTAACGCCATTTGTGTAAAAACATCTTTATCACATTGAGGATGAAAAGCAGGAAAACTGCAGATGATGAAAATGTGAAGTAAAAGCAGAAGATGCTGTAAACACACAACAGGTCAGACAGCATCTGTGGGGAGAGAAACATACATGGTAGTGTAGAGGTCAGCACAATGCTTTATAGTACAGGCGACTCGATTTCAATTCCCACCGTTGCCTGTAAGGACTTTGTACGTTCTACCCATAACCATGTGGATTTCGTCCGGGTGCTCTAGTTTCCACCCACGGTCCTAAGACATACCAGTTGGTAGGTTAATTGGTCATTGTAAATTGTCCTGTGATTAGTCTAGGATTAAGTCGGAGGATTACTAGGCGGCATAGCTTGAAGAGCCTATTCTGCGCTGTATCGTAATAAAGTAAAAAAATTACGATTTCAAAATAGTGTTTTATTCCTATATTCTCCTTCTACTTACACCTCCTACAGACATTAATAAGTCCTTACTATCCTCTCTCACCTGACACCAATCCATGTCATACATTTTCTCTCGATCTCCATCGTGTAACAGATTACTTGTTCTCCCTCCTACCATTTTCCCTTCTCTGCAATAAAAAAATTACGTATGTTTGCTGAATTTTCCTAGTTATAGCAAAAGCTCACTGAGTAGCTACATGGGTTCTGATGAAGGGTCTCAGCTGGAAACATCAACAGTTTATTCCCCTCTATCGATGCTGCCTGACTTTCTAATTTCCTCCAGCGTTTTGTGTTACTTAAGATTTCAGGCATCTTAGGAATCTCTTGTGTTTATGCTGAACCTAAACATAATTTTCTGTCTCCACAGATGCTGCTTGAGTATTCTTGCATTTTTTTTTAGTTTTTATTTATTGTTGGTCATACTAACATTAGGGAGCATGATCTCAAGAATTTAGGTGAGAAGAATATATGAAAGACACCACCACAAAGTTCTTCTATGTTATGCATCAACACAGTGTTCCATTTACGCCTGTAAAACATTCACAAAACTTAGTCTCAAGTATTTTGCAGATACCTACATGACAAGCTTCTGTTCAGTGGTAATAAGGTGTGCAATCCTTCTATACCTTAGGGTACAGTGCGCGGGGGAGTAAAAGTCTGGCAGTACAGGGTGCAGCAAATGTTAAGTTATATGCTTTTTACAGAAGTTGTTAACTTGTTGCCCAGGATGGAAAGTCAAGCAGATTGGTTCATGGTGAAAATGTGAAGGAGCAGGACTGAAGCTGCTGTGAGGTCTGCTGCTTGTGATGAGGAGTGGTGACTAACAAACCAGAGGAGTAGCGACTGTTATGACTCTTGGATTTGCTGAGAAAGTGCGTCTCATGGTTGTATGTGGTGACATATTTGTACTTCAATAATAAATTTACTTTGAATTTTGCTAGGAAAAATAGGAGGCTCAGTTTTGAATTCTGAAGAAATGAAATGGCTTTTTTTACAGATGATTTAACACCTTAAATCACTTGAAGTGAATTTCGTGTTTTCTTATGGAAAGTCAAAAGTTTGCTTTGTTTATTTAACAGTCCAGTCAGTGTGTTCTTGCTTTCTGTCACCTGAGTGTTTTGTTTCATTGGCTGGGAAAAGGATGTAGATTTTTATATTGAGATTAGCTAGAATTTTTTATATTGAGGAGGGATGAACAAGGAACAAAGGGGTGCCATTATTCCACATTTGCATGAAAACAAAGACCTCTTGAGTGCTCGTGTGCCAGGCGTACTGGCTTGCGCGCGCTGCCATTGTTTCCAGCAGGAGAATACCATCTGGGGGCTTTTACTCTACAGACCAATTTATTTGGCAACATGTTCTGGGTGTGACAATGACGATCTCATTCCCAGCTGCATTGTGCTCGGTGCTTCCATTGACGTGCGCTCGCTCTCTTAAAGGTGAACTGTCTTGAGGAGACTGGCTGGGAAAATTGTTTTATTGTGCTTGATTGCAAACTGTACAACTGGATCACATGTAATAAAGTATTGCCTCAGCTAATGTGACATCACGATGAAACTTACAGATGTCGCTTTGTGTTATTTTAAAATTTGGCTTTGCTATTTTTTTCTAACAAAGGAAGTATCCCTTTAGAGTATAGGTTCCCAACCTGCGGTTACAGTTAATAGTAGTGGTCCATGGCATTAAAAAAATATTAGGAACCCCTGCTTTAGAGAATACTATACACTCAGTGACCACTTTATTAGGTACCTTCTGTACCCAATAAATTGGCTACTGAGAGTATGTTCATAATCTTCTGCTTCTGTAGCCCATCCTCTTCAATGTTTATGTTATGCGTTCAGAGATGCCCTTCTTGCACACCCCGGTTATTTGAGTTAATGTCGCCTTCCTGTCAGCTTGAACCAGTCTGGCCATTCTCATCAGTGACTTTCTCATTAGCAAGGCATTTTCACCCACACAGTTGCAGTTCACTGAATTTTTTTTTGTTTTTCCACACCTTTTCTGTAAGCTCTGGAGACTGTTGTCCGTGAAACTCCCAGTAGATCAGCGTTTTCTGAGATACTCAAGCCGCTCCATCGGGCACCAACAATCATTCCAAGGTCAATGGCACAATTCTTCCCCAGTCTGATGTTTAGTTTGAACACCAACTGAACCTTGTGGCCATGTCTGCATGCTTTTATGCATTGAGTTGCTGCCACATGATAGACTGATTAGATATTTTTATTAATGAGCAGGTGTACCTAATAAAGTGGCCACTGAGTGCAGTTTGCTGCATTTAAAATTAGCATTCAATATATATATATATACTTATTGTAATTTACTGTTTTTATTATTATGTATTGCAGTGTAGTACTGCTGAAAACAACAAATTTCATAACATATGCTGATGATACTAAACCTTTTCCTGAATCTGATTATGCTTGGATTTGAGGTTTGAACAGAATTTGAGCAAGAAATACACAGGTCCAAAGCCCCACAGCACCCGGTTCAATAGCAGCTACTTCCCTTTAACCATCCTGCAGAACCCCGATCACAGCCTCAGTACACCAACTTTCCGGCCACTTTGTGCTGCAGTGGACTTTTCATTGTTATAATTGTGTTCTTCCTTGTCTAATTATTATGTTTTTTTCTTGTGAATGTTGTGTCTAATACAAGGTGCCAGTGATTTCATGCTCTTGTGTTTGTGCATATAACAATAAACGACTCTGAACTTGTCTGTCAGGAGCAATAGTCAAGGTTACTAGATGTTGTCTTACCCTAATTTCTTTCCCTGGAATTTCTACTCCTATCATACTTCATGCTTTATTGCATGGCTACATTGTCACCTTAGGATTAATTCTTCCTGATTTCTTCCTCGTGTTTCTCTGATTTGTTTCACTTCTGTGGCCACATTGCAGATGTGGATTTAAGATGATGGCTTGTTATTTGAGCACCTACCATTTTTCCCACGTGTTTCTTTTTCTCTGCCCCCTCCCGCCCTGGCATTCTTGGCTACACATCCAAGGATTTTCTCATCCATTGGATTTGCCACTGCGTGATAATGAATCTCCTGAGTACTTCTGTGCGTGATTAGCATTGTAAAAGATTGTCCATTTTGTTCCTTTGAAAATAACTGTTCAACTGCACTGGACAGTAGAAGGGATGGTTGGAGGCAAGATATGATGTATAGATATCATAAGGGGAGAACTGAATCAGAGTTGGTGATACTCTCCTGTTCTAAACTCCCCTCAACACCCAAACCCTCCTTTCGGCAACCACAACTACAGAGTAGTTTGCCAACTCTTTAGACAGAATGGAAAGCAAACTAAACTCTTTTGGAGTAATTTGGTTTCGGGTGGAAGGGACGCATTCAGTTTTCAATGGACAGTTTTAACTGAGGGAGAAGCTTGTCTTCATTCTAAAATTGATCCATTAACGTTTGTATGGTGAAGACTTGCTCACTACTTCGCTTTAATAGACGGCCTTTATCCATGAGCACTTTTGTAGGGGCAAAGGAATGATTCTGGTTCCTTTGGCCATTTAATTAATAAAGTAAAATTACACCACTTGGTGGATAAGGAATTATTCCTTCCAGTTGATTAGGATGGTACTATTTTTATATTTGCATATATGTAAAATGCAAATATAAAAATGTTTTTATGTATATAATTTTATATATATGCAAACAAAAATTACACTGCTTGGTGGAGAAGGAATTATTCATTCCAGTTGATTAAGATGGTATTATTTTTATGTTTGCATATATATAAAATGCAAATGTAAAAATGTTTTTGTATATAATTTTATATATATGAAAACATAAAAATAATACAATCTTAATCAGTTGGAATGAATAATTCCTTTTCCACCAAGTAGTGTAATTTTATTGATTAAATGGCCAAAGAAGCCAAAATCTTTTATTGAAATGTTTTAATCCATATTATGAGTTGGATAAATGTATAACAACAAATCAGGCATTTAAACCAATAGATCTTTGCCAGTCTTTATGCTCCCCTTGAGTTTCTTCTCAACTCATATCATCCACTCCTTTTAGCACAATCTCTCAGTCTCCCTTTAAATATTTCTCTTTGGAGGCCTTTGTAAGTTGAATCTCTTGGTTTATGCCTTTCTTTATTCATGGTCTCAATGCCATTCAAATTGTATTTTTGGACTGGTGCATTTGGCAAGCTGTCAGCTAAAAATAATTCAATGTTACTTTTGTAGTCACAAGAGTGCCCACTGTTTTCTGTTCAACTGGTACTGAGCAACTGGGATGAACGTACATTGCTGTCGTGTTGCCAGTGACTGACTAGTTGATCCACACCTATTTATCTATGAATTTTTCCTGATTTTTTTTTCCATTCTGTTGATAGTACTGGCGATCGTGCAAATCGCCAGTTACATTGTATGAACTTGCAGCAGTAAAAATAGCAAATTGCGTTTATAGTGCACTTCTATAACAGGAAAATATTCAAAAGTGCTTCAGAGCATTGGTTATTAAACTGACTTTGTCAGCAGGCCATCGGAGATGTTAGAACATCACCTGAAGTGGACATTATGAGAAGTATCATAAAGAAGAATTGGTGGACTTTTAGGGAAGCTCACCCCCACATGGCCACCCCTCTTTGGTCCTGCCACTATATTAACAACCATTGTTTAAAGTATGGGAGTGGAACCCGGTGTGGGCTTCTGCTGCTACACACCATCCACTTCAAGGTTCAACGTGTTGTGCTTTTGGAGAAGCCCTTCTGCGCACCAGAACACCACGTGGTAATTTGAGTTACGGTCACCTCCTTGTCTGCGTGAACCAGTCTGACCATTCTCCTCTGACACTCTCATTAAGAAGGCATTTTCATTCACAGAGCTGCTGCTCACTGGATATTATTAGTTTTTTTGCACCATTCTCTGTAAACTTAAGAGACTGTTGTGCATGAAAATCCCAGAAGATCAGCAGTTTCTGAGATACCTTGACTGGAATTATTGGCACCAATAATAATTCCACAGTCAAAATCACTTAGATCACATTTGTTCCCGTTCTGATGTTTGGTCTGAACAAAACTGAACCTTGAGTTGCAAATTGAGTTGCTGCTGCATGATTGGCTGATTAGATATTTGCATTAACAAACAGGTTTACCTTATAAATTGGCCACTGAGTGTACGTAAATTGTTGGCTACTTTTCTAACATTCATTGAGAGATAGAACCTAAAACAGTACAGACCTGGCAGCCCATGATGTGCTGACCTAACTCACTCCAAGATCACACTAACTAAAATAACTCACCATTTTTCTTTCATCCATGTGAGCACTGGATGGTCAGAAATGTTCTCCAATTAAATGTTGGTAAGAGTGGAGCAATTATTATCAGTCCCATTCATTCCAACCCCATGACACCTCCCATGTTTTCAGAACTGGGCAGATTAAAAGTCACCCAGATTAAGAGGAATATGTTCTCTCAGAGGTTCATGAACCTTTAGATTTCTCTGCCTGAAGAGTGGTTCATTGCTGATATCTGGCTTGAATAAGTGGACATTTAAACTACAAGGGAGTCAGGATGTATGAGGCTATGAGGAAAGTGTTGTAGAGATCAGGACTGGATCATTCAGGATCGTTGAGAATGGAGAAGCAGGCTCTTTGGACTGACTAACTTCCTGCTCCTATTACGTTCCTGTGCTGGCCTGGGCATACTACTAACTATCTTGGAACAGGAGCTTCTGTAGTTATGGAATTGCCAAGACTGATCTCAATGCCACTTAATAAAAAAGTTATTTTGTGGATCTGGGCATCAGTAATATATGTATCTATTTTAATGTTTTATTTAGAGATTGAGCGCGGTAACAGACCCTGTACTACCCAGTTACACCCATGTGACCAATTAACCTGTTAACCCGTATATCTTTGGAATGTGGGAGGAGACAGGAGCACCCGGAGGAAACCCACACGGTCCCGGGGAGAACTTGCAAACTTCTCTCAGCGGCGGAAATGGAATCAAGTTTGCTGGCGCTGAAAAGTATTGCAAACTGCTTTACTACCGTGCTCCCTGAGAACCATGATAGCATAGCAGTTAACACAACTAGGGTTGTCCTGAGTTCAGATCTAGTGCCACTCCATAAGGAGACTCTGTGTGTACTCCCTGCGGAGTGTGTGAGTTTCCTCCCACAGTCCAGAGATATACTGGGTCATTGTAATTTGTCCCGTGATTGGGTTAGGGTTAATCAAGCCGGTGGTATAGTACCATCTGCGCTGGACTTCAAGTCGAATGGTCCCAGGTTTGAATCTGGCTGGCTCCTTGCACGTTTTCCATCCGTGCTGGGTTGAGCATTGAGCTAGCAACTCGGCCTCGTAAAAGACAGACAAAAACGCTAAAGAATCAGCAAGGTTGCTACCCAATGCACCACAAGGTGCAGAGACGAATACAACAACGACAGTCGGAATTGTGGGGTTGCTGGGGTGGCGTGTCTCGAACAGCCATAAAAACCCACTATGCACTGCATACTGGCACATGTCCTTCTCCTTCATTCCCCGTGAAGGTGGATAATGAGAAGCTTCCTATGATCATTTGTAGTAAGGTACAGGAACTCTCTCAAACCTCAGTACGATCAAACAGCAGTGAAGGAGCAGCAATGTGTCTGCAGGTCAGGAGTTGTAAGTGACTGAGAGGTGATGTTCCCATGGATCTGCTGGCCCAACTCGCATCGATGGCACTGGATCTAAAGAGCTAAATGTATTAAAAGTCTGAACGTTACTCATTGTCCAGTGATTCCATGCTGGAAAATGGTCAGGCTTACTTCTAATGCCTTGTATGAGACTTAGGGTAAGAAAGGTGTTGCCTCTTTATCATGACTTCTTGGTATTAACCTTTGGAGAAATATATATTGCTGGTTTTACTGTGTTTCAGGCTAATCTGTGTGGAGTCAGTGTGGGGAGTTTATGGCAAGCTGCTGTCTACCCTCCACCCCCACTGCTCCACAGGACAATGTCCCTCTCCTCTCCATTCCCTGACAGCAATAAATGGGCAACTTTTCCATAGTGACTGCACCACAAAGGGTGATACAAGACTGGAATGCACTGGGGTCATGAGTCTGAAGCCACAGGACTGCTCTGATGACCAGACCTTATAAATGACTCATCTTTTGTATAAAAAGAAGCTACCAAGAGTGTGATTGCTTCTTTGTGAGTGCAAGGTGGAATGATTGGAAGTTTGCAGTATTGGGAGGAAGTTTGGGGGGGGAGGGTGGGTGGCATCTACTCTGTGTGCTTGTCGTTCTAAACTGGATGGAACTGGTGCACATACCTCCCAGAGAGTCCCTGGCAACAAGCTATCGCCGCGCTACTACACTGCACAGTACAGAGGCCCTGCTTAGCACGGCCGGCAGGAACACATACTGAAGTCACTGTTTAAAAAGTTGGCTCAGTGTTTCTTTAACCTTCGTTGACTCTAAAACCCCCATGACGACCTGGAATGTTGCTCATTATGGCTGTTGGGAATGGGCAACGATTTCAGTTCTGCTAACATTGTACACATGCCAAGAAAATGCAGAAATTCACATTTCGCCCAGTATAGTCTGGCCAAGCTAGCTGTTGACATCTAAAGACCCAGATAAGTACAAAAATCGGTTTTGTTGAAAAGTTATTTTCCTGCCGTCGTCGGTGCCTTTCTGCTGCACATTCCATGAAGCTGGTTTCAAAGTAGAATATTTCACGGGTTTCAGCATGTTCTGCGATCTCTCTCAGCTTTCTTCCAGCTGAGCACAGTGACTCAGATACACACAAATTCATGCACTTCCTTGCTGTGAACCTGAACAGTAATTAGCAGCATATTCCGCCTTAGGAGGTATCACAGGCAGACCCTGCATGCAATTGTTGCTGACCAGTCAGGATCAGATTTATTATCACTGTCCGATATTAATCCAATTTTTGTCACTGCCATGCTCCTTTCTCACTGCTGCCATCAGTTAGAAGGTACAAGAGCCACCAGATTCAAGAACAGTTGCTACCCCTTAATTATCAGATTCTTGAACAAAGGGAATAACTACACTTACTTGCCCATCATTGAGATGTTCCCACAGCCAATGACCTCACTGTAAGGACTCTTTATCTCATCTTCTTGTTATTTATTGCACTGTACAGTCGGCCCTCCTTATCCGCGAGGGATTGGTTCCAGGACCCCTCGCGGATACCAAAAAAACACAAATGCTCAAGTCCCTTATTCAATGTGGTGGACTTTAGGACCCAGTGGAACCCCAGACCTTACTTAACCTGTCTCAGTGCGGTGGACATTAGGACCTGGTGGTGCAGCTCTGAATCCGCAGTGTTTCTGTTCACAAAAATAATCACGATCATGATTGAAAATAAAGCGATTGGAAAAAGGTGAAATGCCATTGGTCATTGTAAAAGTGTTAGGCTATGTTGGTCAACGATTGGAACAATTTTAAAGGATAAACTGAGAAAGGCCCTGCCCCGATGAAAGCTACAATTATTACTAAGCAACGCAGTGGTTTAATTACTGGGTTTTCAGTTTTTGATCCTCCACATCAACCCAGCACAGATGGAGAGCACACTCGAAAGCAGTCTGTCACTGGATCGCAATCGGGAACTTCTGTTCCCAAGCCCGGCACTGAAACATACATTCTTAAGTGTTTTATATGCATAGAAAGGTAAAATATATCCTATATACTAACTGACGCTAAATAATACTAGATGTACCTGTTCCGACTTACTTAGTAAGAGAACTTCCGATTTTTTTAAACCCGATCCACGATAACCCACGCACATCCTCCCGTATACTTTAAATCATCTCTAGATTACTCATAATACCTAATACAATGTAAATGCTATGTAAAATAGTTGCATTGTTTAGGGAATAATGACAAGAAAAAAGAGTCTGTACATGCTCGAACAACAAATGCTGGAAGAGCACTTTCAGGTTTTCTTGATTCGCGGTTGGTTGAATTCGCAGATAAGGAGGGCCGACTGTATTTATATTTGTATTTCCACAGTTTGTTGTCTTCTGCACTCTGGTTAATCGTTTATTGATCCTGTTTATAGTTACTATTTTATAGATTTGCTGAGTATGAAAATGAATCTCAGAGATGTATTTGGTGACATATATGTTCTCTGATAATAACATTTACTTGAACTTTGACATGGAATTTGAAGGAAAACCACTCTGTATTTCATGAGCAGGAAGGGAGTGACCCAAGGTGATGTGTGGAAAAGCTAAGGGGCATGACAGAGCATTTGGTTTATGTTCATATTTACTTCTTTCCCAATCAAGCCACCACTCAGTGGGAATTTTAGCTGACTTCTTTTGTAATATTTGCCCCTCTCCCACCACTGGTGTAGGCCACACCTAGCCAACACTGGCTCATGCCAAATCCCTTATAAATCCGGGATGTCGAGGTCAGTTCTTGAGTCCCAGCAGACAGCCTGACTTCAGTGGAGTGGCTGTCGCTGACCAAAGTTTGAATTCCGTCTGCCCGGCTGAGCCGCCGCGAATATCGCCCAACATCTTCGCTGCTCTGCTTGTAACAGGCATATGAATGACAACAAAATATTCTTTATTTCTTATCCTGAATGATGATATGTATTAGCAAGGGCATATCAGAAATAGGAGGATTAAACTAAGCCTCTCATAAAGTGAGATCTTGACCAATCCCGTAGATGGCATAACTCTTCTATTCTTCATCAGTGTTGTGTCAGGGTATTTTTCATATCTATCTGAGAGAGATGAGATGTGTTTTTGGTGTTTTATGGGCACCATGACAATGAGGGTTTTGAACATAGAACTTCGAAATCTACAACATATTACTGGCCCTCGATGTGCCAACCATGTAACCTTCTCTAGCACCTGCCTAGAATTTCCCTACCACATACCCCTCTATTTTTTCTAAGCTTCATGTACCTATCTAAAAGTCTTTTAAAAGCGGTGGTATCCGCCTCCACCACCGTTGCTGGCAGTGCATTTTATGCATCCATCACTCGCTGAGTGAAAAACTTACTTCTGACATCCCCCTTGTACCTACTTTCAAGCATCTTAAAACTGTGGCCCCCTCTTGCGTATCACTGGAGTGTCAGCCTAGGTTGTGGTGGGGTGAAACTATAATCAGTGACTCAATTGAGTGCTGTCATTGTGTAGCTAACAGCACAGGATTAGTGAGAGGGACAGCCAATGCTGCCTGCACCTACTGAACGGCTTGGTCAAAAGGTGAGGAGTGATTCAGTACTGAGGAGGGGTCTCGGCCCGAAACATCGACAGCACTTCTCCCTATAGATGCTGCCTGGCCTGCTGTGTTCCACCAGCATTTTGTGTGTGTTGAGTGATTCAGTTGCCTTGTTGTTGGGTAGAGGTCACAGACCCGAAGAAATGCATTTCTTTTCACACAGATATTTTCTGACCAATTTTCATGGGCTGGACTGTACTGTTTTGCCATTGGTGTCAGTGTGGCTGGAGTTGAACATGAAGGAATTTGTTTCATTTATGCTCTTCAGTGAAATTCTTTTTGCTCATCACATGCCCTGGGCAAAGTTTTATTGGCAATATTAGTAAGCCTCCAAGAGGACCACAACCTTGTCTTAGCGATCAGAGGTTTGTGTGCCTCGGTGACCCAGACAGCTGGAGTCAGGGCTTCGTGCTTTGGCTCTTGGTAGGGTCACCCATGACAAACACATCAAAGGGTAGAGGCCAGACTAAGAGTGGTCCACCGGTCCTCCAGGTTTGGAGACTCAGCTCGCAGCTAACGACTCTGTTAAAACAAAATTATTATAGAAACAGCAATGGAGAATCTGAGTGCGACAGTATTCCTGAGTTGCAAGGCCGACAGTAGTGAAAACTGAGAGGAAGATACTGACACCTTGAAGAAAGTCCTGAATACAGCCAGAGATGGAGGTCTTTCAATGCTGTCCTAAATGCCAGTAGTGTAACGGGCAAGAAAGAAGTGAGTGAGCCTAGAACGTGTTAGCAAAGATTCTTCTTTTATTGCCAGCATTTGGCTAAATATTTTAAATGTGATAACCTCTGGATTACAATGGTAGACTGTAGGCTCCCCCAGTATTGCTTCTGGCATTAATTTCTAATCTCCCTTATGTGAAGGTGCTCAGACTCCCCAGGATACTTTGAAGATTATATTAACATTATTCATGGGATGCAGGTCCACCCAGGTTGTGTCAGGGTGCATTCCATCAAACTGTTCATAACCCATTCAGTTCATAGGTTGGAAATATAGCCACAAACTGTGTTCTTGTATGGCTGAAAATGCCTGTATCCCCCAGCAGCTGACAAATCAATATTGCCCGTCTCCCGAGTGCGTGTATGGGCCGTGTCTAAGTCGGTTGTGCATTAATTTATTGACTTTTATTCATAGTCTACTTCATTGACCCAATTTGTGGAATGTATTCTTGGGATATGCGCACTGTTTGCTGATAAATACTTTGCCAGGTGGTCCTGCAGGGAATCAATCAGAACATCTTGTTGGCCACACTGACTAAGTGTGGCAGTTTTCCTTCTCTGGAGATCAATAAACCATGGTTCCAGAAGAAACTGAACCTTGTCTTTCCTTGTGCATTTTCATAAGCAGAATCTGACATGGAGGATGTCATTTCACCACCATTGTTTGTAACATTGCCTCCATCCTCTGCACTGCTTTATATTAAGTATTGAAAGTTGCGCAAGTTGATCAGTACCTTGGTTGGCCACGTGATTGAGGAATGAAGTGCCAGTGATTGCTGTTAGTAGGATGTGATTGAAGCCTAGCTTACCTTGGGAATGCATCCAGTGGAGAATGGGTACTCTCATTCTCACACTGCACTCTTCACTACAAATTACCTCATCTACAAGGGAACTAAATACATTCAGTTTGAGTGTATAAACCTGTTGAGTTGTTCTTGTGTTTCTGCACCTCTGTAACACTGGACAGCAAACATTTTTGGAAGTGTTGCTTCCCCAGAAAATTTTTGTGGTTATGATAGACTGCTTGAAGCTGAAAACAAGTACAATTTCAGACTACAGTACTCGTTTCTCCAAATACCTACTTGATACACAAAATTAGCTTTTATTGAACGTAATGTGTTTAATTGCATAATGGTTCTGATGCTTTGCACCAGTTCAATGAAGCTAAAACGTTTTGTTGATGATTTTCCTTTGTACTCAGTTTCTGAGGCTTCTCGCTTAAGTGTCCAACAATAATCGACCAGCATTGATGGATTTCAGTTGCCCTGATACTGTTTCTCCATGACAGCAATGTCCTGGTGAAACCTTTAATGTTGCTTTGCACTGACAGCGCCAAGATTTGCAGGGAAGAAGTTGAGGGAATGCAGAAAGTGAGTCTTTAGTGACATGTAGTACTTCAGGATTTTCTATTTGAAGCATGTTGTCAACCAGCTGCATGTAGCTTGGTTCTCTGCAGTTGCCAGGAAAATTCTCAACAACATCCTTGAATGCCTTCCATGCAATTTTCTCTGGTCGCACTAAAAGTTCTTTGAATTGCCTGTCATTGATGTGATTTGTGAACCAACAAAAATGCCTTCCTTTATCTTGGCATCAGTTATACTGGCAATCATCTGTCTCAAATATTGAAATCCTCCATGGAAATTCTTGTGCCTGGTGACAGCAGATTTCATCCCAGTAATTTTACTTTTGCCTTTGACAAACCCAAGTTTATGGCTAGGTCATTTAACTCAGATTGAGCTGTCAGATCGGGGTCACTTGATAAAAAAGGGTTCAAAATCTGTATCAGTATCAGTGCTGTTTTCCGTTCCTGGCTCATGCATCGTGGCATGGCGTCTTTGGCTGCTCCTCTAGACTCTGTCTCTGGTGGCGTTGGTACTGGAAGACTTGTCATGCTACACAGGTCTCATTGCTGAAGGGAGATTGGGGAATTCAATGGTATTCTTGTTTTTAGCAGAGAAACCAGACACACTGATCAGACTGAAGTATTAGTCTGTCACGTGATCCTTCTGCTCTCACCATATCACTGGGACAGTGAATGGCATCGACTTCTGAGCACCTCTGAGCCAAGCTCCAATATCGACAGTACATGTTGTGCAACAAATGTGAGGAGTCCAGGCTTTGTCTTGGTCGCCGACTTTACATCCAAGGTAGAACTGAAAGGCTTCCTTAATAAGAGGAGTCATGCTTTGTTTTTGAGATTTAAGTGTATACTCACCGCAGATATAACTGCAAGTATAGTGACTGTTAACAACATTAGTGAGGCATTTTACTATCATAAATATTCCTGAAAATATAATTTGTTTATTATAACAAATACACAGTGTGCTACATGCATAGAGCACGCGCATCAACGTGATTGCAAACCGATATATGTGTAAACAATGCATAGAACAGTGTGTGTGATGCTTTATAGCCTTTCTAAACCCTGTCCTGCCATACTGCATCCACCCTGCCAAAGTCGGACAAGATAGAAAATCTTTCAGCTTACATTGTGGACAACATTTTAATTAACTTGAATTGTGAATTGAAATAACAAATGTAGGTGATTTCAAAAGAAACAGTACATGATAGGGAAATTGCATGGTGATTTTCATAAACAGTAGCCCAAAATCTATAAGGTACACTGGAAAGTATTCAGGAAGCAAAATCTTTATTGTCCTCTTTAACTAGACTTGTATGGTCTGTTCAAGTTTGGCATGGCGGCAGGCACTGACACTCAGCATCACATTTAGGAGGTCTGCAGGGGCATCATTAATTCCTATTCCCAAATCAGATGGAAAGATGGAATCAGATTTATTATCATGTATGTGCGTGTGTGTGTGTGTCGTTGCAATGAGAACTATAAAAATAAGTAGTGAAAGAAGAGAGTGATATAGTGAGGTAATGTTCATGGTTTATGGACCATTCAAGAATCTGATGGCGGAGGGGAGGAAGCCAGCAACCCCGATTCAGTTCCGGCTGCTGTCTGTAAGGAGTTTGCATGTTCTCTCCGTCACCACGTGGGTTTCCTCCAGGTGCTCTGGTTTCCTCCCACATGCCAAAGACACATTGCTTAGAAGGTTAATTGGTCATACGTGTAATTGAGTGACATAAGCTTGTTGGGCCTGTAACATGCTATATCTCTAAATCAATGAATAAATAAGTGAAATAAAGCTGTTCCTAACACAGTTGAGTGTGTCAAGTAAATTTCTCAGAATAGATATGTTACAGATTATGAGATTCTTTTGGCTGCTCTGCAGTTTCCCACTTAATACTAAATTTGGCAACGTAATCCTCCACTTGGTGATGGCTTGGCCTAAATCACCTATCTCGAATGCGGGTGCTCTGTCTTCCTACCAATACTTACAGTTTCTGTTATTGTCAAAAATTGAAGATAATTTACCAAATTACTGCGAAAAGAAACGAGTTTGGCTAAGCACGAGACTTCTTTATCTGGTTAGGATTAATGATATTCAGACTGGTTTTAATGATATTCAGACTGGTTGCTTAAGTATTCAATATTCCTCGTTCATTCAAGTGATGGTTAATTGAACTTGTGTTCTTCACCGCCCTGTTCTTTCCATGGGTTTTCCCCAGTGAAATACTTAAATACATAAATAAGCAGTGAGAGGAAAATCTGTAGGGATTACTTGTATATTCAGTTTGAGGCTTACAAAATGATCTTCAGCTGATTTTCCTGTCACTTGCGTAAGGCTGCCAGCCATTTCTTGACCCCATTGACCTGTGTCCCTTTTGTTACATTAACCATATTATTTCCATCTACTGCCGTGATAAACTTTCGTATTCCTAGCAGAAGTTTTTCAGTTGCAGTTTGGGGGGGCATCCCTTCCAAAACCACTGTGAATTGCCTTTTGATCAAGACAGACTTACAGTGAGTCTATGTGGAATTCAGTGTGACCATGCTATTATCTGTATAATATTTTAAGAATACTGCGTTTTCTTGAAAGAAAGTCTTATGGTGTTTTTTTTTCTATTAAAGTTTGTCCAAAATTACAATTGGACTATCCTATGCTAATCTTGCAGCTATAGATAAATTTGGACTGAGGTCTTTTCATGCCACCAAATTGTTACAGACTTCCAGTAATGCAATTGTTAGAGCAAATATGAAGTATTTAGTATTACAGCTGTCTATTTTCCTTTAGGGGATATTCGGCAGCTTCTGGTGTGGATCAAAACTAATATGTTGAAGGATCGGCCAGAGCTTTTCATTCAAGGTGACACCGTGTAAGTACAAACCGGCTTCTGTTTCTTGAGTGCTAATAGCCTTGTACTTGGGGTTGGCTGGGATATACCCCAGGTTGCTATGGGAAATGAGGGAAGGGATTGCTGCATCTTTGGAGATTAACTTTACGTCCTCACTAGCCACGGGCGTAATTCAAAAGACCGGAGGTTGGCCAATGTTATTCCTTTGTTCAAGAAAGGTAATAGGGATAACGCTGAGAATTATAGATCAATAAGTCTCACTTCTTGGTGGACAAGCTTTCGGAGAGGATTCCAAGAGATAGGATTTGCAAGTATTTTGAGAAGCATAGTTAAATTAAGAAAAATTAACTTGACTTTGTGAGGGGTGGGTCATGATTGGATACTTCAAGAAAGTGACAAAGCAAGTTGATGAAGTTAGAGCAGAGGATGTAGTGTATATGGATTTTAGTGAGGCACTTGATGAGGTTCCCCATGGTCGACTCATTCGAGGCATGGGATCCAGGGAACCTTGGCTGCATGGATTCAGAACTAGCTTGCCCACAGAAGGCAGAGGGCAGTAGTAGATGGAGTGTATTCTGCCTGGAGGTTGGTGATTGCTGGTGTTCCACAGGGATCTTTTCTGCGACCCCTGCTCTTTGTGATTTTTGTAAGTGACTTGGAGGAGGAAGTGGAAAGGCGGGTTAATAAGTTTGCAAATGACATGAAAGTTGGTAGTGTTGTGGATCATGTAGTAGTTTGTCATTAAAAGGGTGCAGAGCTGGGCTGAGAAGTAGCGGATGGAGTTCAATCTGCAAAAGTGTGAAATGATTCACTTTAGGAGGCCAAACTTGAAGGCAGAATTCAGGGTTAGCCGTAGAAGTTTTAGCAGAGTGTAGGAAGAGAGAGATCTTGGGATCCATGTCCACAGATCCCTCAAAGTTGCAGCACAAATTGATAGGGTGGTTAAGAAGGTGTATGATATGGTGGCTTTCATTAGTTGGGGGAATTGAGTTTAAGAGCTACAAGCTCTGTAAAACCTTGGTTAGACCACACAAGTTATTGTGTTCCGTCTGGGTCTGGCTGCTTCATTATAGGAAGGATGTGGAAGCTTTAGAGAGGGTGCTGAGGAGATTTACCAGGATGCTGCCTGGATTAGAGAGCATGTCTTATGAGGGTAGATTGAGTGGGCTAGGGCTTTTCTTTTTGGAGTGAAAGAGGGTGAGAGGTGACTTGATGGAGATGTATAAGATGTTAAGAGGCTGAGATAGAACGGACAGTTGGAGACTTTTACCCAAGGCAGAACTGGCTAGTACAAGGGGGAATAACTTTGTGTTTGGAGAAAAGTATAAGGGGTAGAAATTTTACACAGTGAGTTGTAGGTGTGTGGACTGTTCTGCGAGGGCTGGTGGTAGAAGCAGATATGTTAGGGGCTTTTAAGAGCCTCTTAGATTGGCACCTGGATGAAAGAAAAATGGAGGGCTGTGTAGGATGGAAGGGATAGATTGATCTCAGAGTGGGGTGTGGGCCACAGGGCCTGTGCTGCATTGTACTGCTCTATGTTTTACTTATTAAAAGTCACAACTGCATTTGAGATGTCTATCACTCACTGTCAGCCCACAAGCCCCAAGCACAAGAGAGTAAGCTATCAAGCAGCAGCCAATCCAGATTCAATGTCTTTCCCATTTATTTATGGAGCTCTGGCAGGCACATGAACTGTAATTCCCTGCAGCAACAATGAATTTGGACACATTAAGCATAATCTTTATCCTGTGCAGTGGGCAGCTTTTATGCTATGTGGTGTTTAACTGGCAGCAGCTTTGGTGCTGCGCAGAGTTCAACATCGAGCAGCTTTTTACACTGCAGTGTTTAATAGAGTGCAGTTTCTCCACTCTGCAGTTTCACAGTGTTCAAGTTGCGTTCAACTGTGATGTCTTCAAACGTGCAAGTTTCTTACTGTGCAGTGGTACACTCCGTGCAGTTTTTGGTCTGTGCAATGTGTAACATGGCGCAGCTTTTACACTGCAGTATTTATCATTGTGTGGTGTATATAATATGCTGTGCTTCATAGTGTGAACACTATACTGTGCAGTGTTTCACAGGATGCAACATTTATGCCATTTTCACACTGCAGAGCTTTCATTCTGAGGGTAATTTAACCAAGAGTAGGTTTTAAATGGGAGATTCAGATGTTGGGATGCAGACTGGAGTTTCTGTAGTTTTGTAACAGGTCAGCCTCCCCGATACCACAACGCCGCTACAGAGCATCCGCAAAGGCGGAAGATGTACATCTAGATCTCACAATCCATAAAGTAGGCAGAAAGAGGAATGAAGTCAGGAAGACAGCATTGACAGAGCTCGGAAAGGGGTTAAAAAGCAATATGTCTTTGCATTGCTACCGATGCTATGTTCTAGTTGGTACGTGAGCAGGATGATTGAACAGATAAATGCTTAGCTGGCGAGGAGGTTTTAGATTCAAGAGGAATGTTTCTCAGGAATGTGAGGCATCTCTACAGTTTGCTTCTTAGCATGAAGAGGGTTAATATCTTCGGAGTGGTTGGATGGGAGTGTTGAGGAGGGGTGTTTGCTAGTGTTGGGGTGGGTTTCAATAAATCGACAGGGGCTTTAGAACTCAGGTGTATTCTGAATGGACAAAAGCTAAACTGGGAACAGCAGATCAGGTTCGGATGAAAGTGTATTTACAAAAGCAAAAATTAAAGGCTTTGGTATAAACTATAAGATATAGGAATAAGGATATAGAAATAAGCCATTTGGCCCATTGAGTCTGCTCCACTATTCGATCATGACTGATTTATTTATCTCTTACGGTGTAGGGTACCAAATCAGATAGCGTGTCAGCAAAAGGCACAGTGTACAAGTATAGGAGTGTATCAGCAAATCAAGGGAGAGTAAAAAGATAAGGTAAAATTAAGATCTCTTCATTTGAATGCATACTGTTCCCAATGACACAGACGAATGGATAACACAAATAGAAATAAATGTATGATCTGGAAGGTGATTGGAAGGTGAGCAAGACTGGGAAACTGACGCTAACATTTCAGAGAGATAGGGAGAAAGGAAATGGAGGTGAATTAACTCTGCTGGTAAAAGATGAAGTCACTATAGTAGTGAGAAAGCACATTGGCTTAGAAGGTGAAGGTGTAGAATCAGTTGGGTACAGATAAAAATTGTAAAGGTGAGAGATCATTGGTGAGATAGGATTTGGACTGATTAGCAGTAGTTAATGCAGATGCAGGAAATCCAGAGTAGCAGACACAAAACTGTGGAGGAATTCGGCAGATCAGGCGAGTGTGGAAAGGAATACAGATTTGACTTTTTGGGACGAGACCCTTCTTCAGGACTGGAAAGGAAGAAAGAAGAGCTGGGCAGAGGGAAAGGACTACAAGCTAGAAGGTGATAGGTGAAGCCAGGTGAGAGGGAAGGTAGGTGGGTGGGGGATGGGGGGAATGAAATGAGAAATGGTAAAGAGGCTAAAGAAGGAATATGATAGGAGAGGAGAGTGGACCATAGGAGAAAGGGCAGGAAGAAGGTCACCAAAGGGAGCTAACTGGTAGCTGAAGAGAAGAGGTAAGAGCAGAGCCTGAATGTGGAAAGGAAAACGAGAGGAGAGGCGGGGGAGAAGTTACTGGAAGTTAGAAAAATACATGTTCATGCCATTAGGTAGGAGGCTACCAAGATGAAATATGTATTTTGGTGGACAGAATATGAATGAAAAATTGGGTGGTTTTAAGAAGAATGATCATATATGATTTTAATTATCACAGAGACTGCTGAAATCAAATTGGTCACAGAATCCATATCATTCACTTACGATGGTTACAGAACTAAATATTAAGGAACCAACCAGGGAACAAATTATTTTAGATCTGGCATTGTGTCTAGAAAATAAGACAATTGGTTAATTATTTTGTAGTGAAGGTTACTGAGAAACATAATCCTAACATGATCAAATGTCAAATTCAGTCTGAGAGTGTGAAACAAGGGCCTGAATGGCAATTATTATGATGTGAGAGCAGAATTGGCTAACGTGAACAAGGGAAACAGACTGAACAGTACCATAGATCAACAAAAGAAGTCTTATGAAGAAACAGCTCATAAATCCCAGCAAAATTCTATTCCAGTGAGAAGGGTACACCATCTGTGGCAAACTAAGTTAAGGATCATATCAGTTTGAAAGAAAAGGCACAGAGTGTTATAAGGATTATTCCAAGGGGTATGGTGTATAAAAGTAATTAAGTTGTGAAGCAGCATTAAAGGGCAGTGGTGAACACTGTGTATAGTTTTGGTCTCCATAGTAATAGAATGATTTACTAATGTTGGAAATGGTGCAGAGCAGGTTTCTGAGAGGAGAGAGAGGGTTGATGTGTGAAGGACAGTTGAGCCAATGGGGGCCGATAATTAAGTCCTGAAAAATGAGAGATGATCTCATTGAGGCCTTGATGGGGTGAATATTGAGAAGTTTGCTCTTGAAAGGCATCTAAAGCTAGGGTACATGATCTTAGAATAAGCTTGCCCATTTAAGATGGAGGTGAGGAAGAATTTCATCTGTGAGAGCTGTGAACTGTTAAAATTATCTATACCCCAGAGGACTGCAGAGGTGGAGTCATTGTAATTGACAGGGTGGTGACTGACAGCAAAGGAGCTGGGGTATGGAGAGAGAACAGGAAAGTAACGTTGACGCAAAATTTGGATTACGGTGATCTTATTGAATGATACAGAAGGCTTGAGGTGTAGTTTATTATACTCCTGCGTGTATTGTTTAGCAGGCATGCTTTATACCAAGCAGTTTTGTTTCACAGATGCGGTGTTAGGCAGGATGCAGTTGTCCCACATGCATTGTTTTCCATGTAAGCTCAACAATCCAGAATGTTAACTCCATTTTTCTGACTCCACAAGAGCTGCTTGACTTACTGAGTTTTTTTTACTTCAGCATTTTCTGTTTTTCCTGTATTATGTGTCAGGGTACAGTTTTTGTATTAAAACATTAGAACAACACAACACAGGAACAGTCCGTCCGGCCCTTGAATTAATTAAACTAGTAATCAAATTCCTAACTAAACTAATCCCTTTTGCTTGCACAATGTCCATATCCCTCCATTCTCCACATATTCTGTGCCTACCGAAGGGCCTCTCAAACACCCCGATTGTATTTGGTTCCGCTAGGGCTGTACGTTTAGATAGGCACATGAATGTGAGGAAGATGGAGGGATATGAACATTGTGTAGGTAGGAGGGATTAGTTTTGGGGGGGGGGGGAGGGTTTTGATTTATTTTTCAGCTGGTCCGGCACAACATTGTGGGCTGAAGGGCCTGTTCCTGTGCTGTCCTATTCTATGTTCTACGTACCAAGCCTTTACACGGTGTAGTGTTTTGCATGGCACAGCTCTGACATCATGCAGTCTTTCACCTGGTGCAGCTTTTGCAAGGTGTAGAGTTCTGCTCGGTGCAGCTTTTAAACCGTGCCCCGCTCCACAAGTCGCCCTCTTGCGCAGGCAAGCAATGTGGATCGGCAATATCATTGCTTTCTGATGAAGAGGTACATTGATATTCTGGACCCGAGCTGCGATCACTGCTTAGTAATAGCGTGCTCACTGACGTGGTTTCTGGAATTTTCTGAGTCATTGTTTTCTGTAGTGTTGCCAGAGAGAGGACTCCTTCTGGAATCTTTTGATGAAACTGAAGATTGACTTTAGTTTCTACAATCCAAAGCCCGTTTCTGTATGTGACAACCAGACTCGGTCTCAGTAACAGGATTGCTATTCATTAGATATTTTTAAAGCAAAGGTGCTTGGGATTCCCTCTTCCCCACCTGTCCCAGTTCAGCATCCTCTGCGTTTTTCATCAGGTATTGACTAATACACTTGTGTGGGTACTGAATGAGTTCACATTCTAATGGTCTCCTCATGCTCTCCGGTTAAATGGCTTGTCAGCTCAGCTCTTCTGTGAAGGATGCTTTTTGTATTTCATTTATCCTGCCGATCGCTATCTCTTTACAAGGAGGATCGTTCACGGGCAAGTGGAGAGAGGGGACAAAATCCTCATCGGTTGTGGATGTCGGCACTGAGGGAAATGGTGAGGAGGTCGTTAACCTGAAACATTAACAATGCTTCCCTCGCCAGAGTGGCAGATGAGTCACTCAGTGATCCCAGTAATTTCAGATTCACATTCAGATTTTGAACATGTTGTGAGATAGAAAATCTTAAAAATTTGACAGCAATAATTTTTATTCATATCTCTGTATCAGAGTCAGAGGCAAGGTCAGCATTTACCACCCATCCTCCATTGTCCTTGAGAACATCGCAGTGAACCCTTAAACAAAGCAGTATTCCTCTCCATAGTGCTTTTGGATAAAGATTTCCAAGATTTAGATCCAGCGATGATGGGACACTGGCGATACATTTCCATAAATTTAAGGCGTATTTGCCACTTTCTTAGGTAGGCGCACCTGTACACCTGCTCACTGATGCAGCTATCTAATCAACCAATCATGTGGCAGATGCTCATTGAGTAAAACCACGCAGACATGGTCAAACCGAACGTCAGAGTGGGGAAGGATTGTGATCTAAGAGTCTTTGACCATGGAATTATTGTTGGTGCCAGATGGGGTGGTTTGAACGTCTCAGGAACTGCTAATCGCCTGGGATTCTCATGCACAACAGTGTCCTTTACAAAGAATGGTGCGAGAAGCAAAAAAACATCCTTGAGTAGCAGTTGTGTGAGTGAAAGTGCTTTGTTAATGAGAGAGGTCAGAGGAGAATGGCCAGACTGGTTCAAGCTGACAGGAAGGCGACAGTAACTCAGATAACCAGCCATTACAACAGTGGTGTGCAGAGGAGCATCTCTGAATGCACACACATCGAACCGAGGTACCTAATACCTCTGAGTGTATATTTGGTCATCTATATATTTGGGCATATTTAAAGTGGTGGTTGATTTGTTCCTGATTAGCAAGGGTGTCAAAGGTTACGGAGAGCAGGCAGGAGGATAGGGTTGAGAGGAATAATAGATCAGTCACGATGAGCAGAGCAGTCTCGATGGACTGAATAGGCTAATTCTGCTCCTGTGTCTTATGGTCTTGTGTCAGAATAGTTTGCGATTTGGAGGAAAATCTGCTGTTCCAGATCTGCTGCCCTCATCATCTTCGCAGTGGAGGACACAGGTTGAAAGATATGCCTGAGTAGCCTAGGAAGCTAACTGCAGAGCACCTTGGACGTGCCTGTTACTCTGTCACAGGGATGGAGGAAATGAATGCTTTGGGCGGTTGATGGATTCCAATAAAGTGAGCTGTTTTGTCCTGGATGGTGTCAAATTTTTTGAGTGTCATTGGCACTGCACTCATCTAATCAAACATTTGGGCCTTCTACCAACTTGCACAGCTCTAATGACTTCATCAGTGATAAACACTATGATCACTTAACACTACAGTGACAGCACTGACAATAGATTTTACTGTGGGACTTCTCATAAAATATTCAACCTGCAATACCACGACAGATTTTTTTTCTAATTATATTCATTCTCGTATAATTTTGTATGATGTTGTTAATTTTTTTTGGGTGTGAATATTGTGTATCTGATGCTATCTCCCGGTGATGCTGTTGCAAGCTTTTCATTGCACCTGTGCATACGACAATAAACTTGACTTTGACTTTGCAGTCTATCGTGGACCAGATTTGTGCCTTACAGATGGTGGAATGGCTTTGGGATGATAGAAAGTGAGTCATACACCACAGGATACCCAATCTCTGAGCTGTTGTGTGTCCCACTATTTATGTGGCTGGTCCACATCTGGTCATTACTTTTGGATTGTTTATGGTGGGAGACTCAGTGATACTGTTGAATGTCAGGGTTAAGTAGTTTCTTGTTGGAACTGGTCATTTTTTTTTTGATTTTTGAGGAATGGGCATTTCCCCTCACCTTTTAACCAATGCCTGAATATTTGGGTGTGGCAGGCTTGGATTGCCTCATTTGCTGAGGGTTGCAAATGGAATTGATCACTGTGCAATCAAGATTCAGATTTTTTTTATCACATGTACTTCGAAACATACAGTGAAATGTTTGCATTAACAGCCAACATACCCGAGGGTGTGCTGGGGGCAGCCCGCAAGAGCCGCCACACATTCTGGCACCAACACAGCATGCCCAGAACACTTGGCAGAGCAACGTAGAACACAAGAAGTAACAAAACGAGCCACGTTCCTCCCTTTCTCCCATCTACCCATGCACGTATATAGTCCTCTAATCCCAGGTCGTGCATCTTTGACCTTCAGCAGACTTGGACTTGTAGGTATTGGGCCTTCGACTTCCCAACGGACTCTCAGACTCTGGGCTCCGGCCAACACCAGTGAATGTTCCCACTTGTGGCCCTGGGATGGGGTGGAAGATCGTTGATGAATCGTTGAAGGTGGATGTGCCTGAGATGTTGCCTGGGCTACTCCTGTGGTGATGTTCTGCAGCTGGTGTGAGTAATATCTAGCAGTCACTATCATCTGGTTTGACTCCACCTGTTGAGTATTTTCCATGTGACGCCCATTGACTGCAGCTTTACCAGTGCTGCCTTGATATAGAGGAACAAAAAATAATGGAAAATCTCAACAAGTCAGCCAGCATCTGTGGAAAGAGAACTGGTCAGTGTTTTGGGTCTGCAGCTTTTTGGTGCATGTTTAAACCAAACCCGTGAAGTCTGGAGTGAGGTGGTGGCCTGTGGGGAGGCGTGGCTTATTCTGATTGTCAAAAATTGCTTCCGTTGTTATTAGTTAGTTTAGAAACTGCAGCTGCTTTTCCCATTGGGTAGATGCCTGGTGTCCAGTTTCAAATATTCTGGGTAAATAAAATAGTGTGTGGAAGGAGCTTGCTTCCTTTGTTTAAGGCAAGAATGCAAGTGATGATTGGGATGGTATGCTCTGCACGCACCTTTAACTAAGTATGTTTGTTGAATATTTATTTTTGTAGTGTCTGTAACTTGGGGAACATCAATATTTGGTTGAATTTTTACTGTTTGTAAATAAATGATGAACATACCTATTCGAAGTCAGTGCATTTCCTGTCTCACTTGCTGGACCTGCGAACCTGATTTAACATTGCAGGTGGTCCTTGTCAAACGAAACGAGGCATCAGTGAGCAGGTTAAATGTTAGTAAAGACATCTACCAGCCCTGTCGATGTACCCCCTCCAACGTTTTGTGGAGATGATTGAGAGTAGACTAGGTATTGATGAGCTGGTTTGGTTTTATCCTGCTTTTAGTGAACAGAACATACTCTGGCGATCTTCCATATGAGACGTTAACTCCTAGGACAGCTTGCCTCTATGTACAGCTAGTTCTGGAGAGCAATACTAATCCAGAGATTTTGTCTGCTCCCATACCTTTTGCTGCTTCTAGTCTGTGAGTCATTTCTTGGTATTGTATGGAGGGCTAAGACTCTTATGCTGTAGTGGGGATCTCAGGAGGAAGCTGAAGTGGATCATTCACTCAAAACTTGGCTCAGTAGTTTCACTCCACCATTGTAGGAGAGCTCCTTCTGCCCAATAGCTGACTGCAAAGCTTTGAACCAGTAGTGGTCAATTGTATAATTTCTGCCTACTGTTTTTAAATTTTTTGTTATATAGTGCAGATGCAATGCCACTACTTTACCTGAACTGACTGGCACCTCAGTTTTAGTTATTACTGTTACTTCTCCCAGGAAAACCTTTCCACACTTATCACTGGATCAACGTTGATCTTCTGGCTTGGTGGTAGTGATAGATCATGGGATAGACCTCGTCATGAGATCATTGACTACAATGCTGTGTGTTGTTGCTAATAATGATCCACAGCACTTTGTGAGCGTCCAGGTTTGAAATACTGAATCTATTTTAAATCTATCCCACATCAGACAACAGCATTGATAGATTTGGCATTGAAGAGGTTTAGTGCACTTCAATTGTTTCAGTTTTTTTTTCTTACATTGATTCCATTTTCAGGTCATTGGTCTCATGGGTGTAATTGTGCTTGGTGGTCTTAATGGGTTGGAAGGGCCTCTCACCATGCTGTATCTCTAACTAAAATAATAACGTATTTATTTTCCTCATATTCTACCATGGATCTACACATTAGCATCAATTTACATTGGTTTATTAATGCTGCTTGACCTGCTGAGTTCCTCCAGCATGTTGTGTGTGTAGCTCACCATTCTTCTCGGGATGTGGATCACCTGGAGGAAACCCACACAATCAGAGGGAAAACTTGGATTCTCCATACGAAGGCTGAGGTCATGATCAAGCCTGGGTTGCTGGAGGTTTGTGGTAGCAACACTTCTAGTTGGGTTGGAGGCGCAAGAGAATGCAGATGCTGGAATCTGGAGTAAAATCGATGTGCTGGAGGAACTCAATGCGTCAGGTAGCATTTGTAGAAGGAAATGGACTGTTGACATTTTGGGTCAAGGTGGAATACAGACTGATATCCTGGAACACAGCTCAGAATTCTCTGGGTAGTTGATTAAGAGATGCATAAACCTAAAAGTTCCCTGTCTGGAAACTTGGAGCAGTTTTCTAATCAGGATAGATCCAAGTGAGAGCATCCTCTTCCAAAGTAGCCCCAGTTCATCCATGTTAGGAGATTAGCAATCTTCCTCAGCAGTTTAGACACCTTTGAACAATTTTTCTGCCTTCACTGAATCAGTACTTAGGAGTTCTTAAGAGTTTCATAAATCAAGGAGATGTATCACAAAGAATCAATACTATAGAAAATAGTCAAAATTTGAATGTTGTAAATGGAGAGGGATCTATATGTTTCATAGTTTGTCTTTCAAATGTTGACATACTCCTGTAAATAACAGCACACTCTCTGAGTCTCTTATCAAAAATTGATATATTCTCGGCTCGCTGTAAACAGTACCAACTTTCAAAAGACTAAAGGGATGCAGAAAGCATTCTTGTTATGATAATTGGGGGAGAAAAACCTAAGCAATAAATCAACTTATTCAGAAATTTGGTAACTCTTTGGGTTCTTGTTCTTAACAACGAACTGTCTCTGTACTTCTGACTTACCAATATGCAATGCTTCACATTTGGCCAGGTTAAACTCCATCTGCCATTTCTTCGCCCATATCTACAACTAACTATATACTGTTGTATTCTTTGGCAATCTTCATATCATATCATATGCAAATTTACTAACTCACCTGTCTACATTTTCATCCAGGTCATTTATATACATCACAAACAGCAGAAGTCCAAGTCCAGATCCTTTAGCTAGAATAAGTACCTTCGATCACTCCCATCAGTCTTCTATGGGCAAGCCAATTCTGAATCCAAATGACCAATTCTCCATGGATCCCATGCATCTTAATCTTCTGGATCTTCACATGTGGGATCTTGTCAAACACCTTACTAAAATCCATCTAGACAATATCCACAGCTCTGTCTTCATCAATCACCCTCGTCACCTTGTCAAAAAACAAAAATAATGAAACCGGTTTCGCCCCCAACCACCTGATTTCTGATTGGAAATTTGGTGGTATCATTCCCTCTCCGTCTGAACAGCAGTGTCAGTCGATATGTGACTGTTGTACGAGGCCAGGATTGTGTCCCCTCTGGAGAAATGGCTAGCAGATGACAAATGACCATGGCAGGGGCAATGGGTGCTTGCTGACCCGCACGTACCTCTGGATGAGTCGACTCTTTGAAGAGGAGAAAGGAAATGATAAATAGTGGAGCCCTTTTACTTTTAATGCCACTTGCCACATTAAACTCTCTCTCAGAATCCCACTGAAGGCCACTGCTGTCACAATGTATGATGCGCCGCAGTGAGTTTCAGCTCCCATCTGGCGCTGTGCATCTGCTTTTGAATTAAGGGCACACTAAATGGCTCAGAGTATGGAATGCTCCTATTCTGAAGATGGTTGAAGTGTAGTAATGATCAAACAGCTTCTCCATCCAGTTTTCATCATTAACTGATGTACTAATGCCTTCCTTTTTGTTGACGGGCTTTAAATGAATAGCTTTGATAGCACTTCCAAGTGTCACTTTAACATGCCTCTCCTCTGTTTGCACACAGTGCCAAGCAACTGCTCCCAGCTCACTCATGTGAGATTTAGTGGTTACAGCCGTGCCCAGCAATGAATTAAAGTGAGAGGTGGGTCCGTGGGTATCCTGCCATTCATGACTTGCCCATTAAGTGCTTCCCCGGGTCAAATGCTATTTCTATTTGCTCTTCCACATCACCAGGTTTCTGAGGGGGACTTGGGAGGGTAGAAAGGTTGAAAGAAGAATTCTACGGTACAGGGTTGTGATAGGTGAAGATTCTCTATATGAAGGGTGCTGAGAGAGGGAGGGTGTAGACCAAAGGACAGAGATGTAATTCTTAGTTTTCAGACTACTTCAAAGTTCAAAGTAAATTTATTATCAAAGTACATATATGTCACCATATACTGTCCTGAGATTCATTTTCTTGCAGGTATTCACAGTAAATAGAAAGAAACACAATTGAGTTACTGTAATGAAAAATGGCACACTATAGAGATGGACAAACAACTGATGTGCAAAAGAAAACAAACTGCAAATATGAAAAGAAACAATAAATACACATGTTGTAGTGTCCTTAAAAGTGAGTCAGTAACTAGTGGAATCAGTTCAGTGCTGGGGTGATTGAAGTTATCTTCTTTGGTTCAAAGCCTGATGTTTCAGGGGTAATAATTATCCCCGAACCTTGTTCAGAGGCTCCAATACCTCCTTCCTGATGGCAGAACTGAGAGGAGAGCATGGCCTGGGTGGGTGGAGGTGCTCGATGATGGATGCTACTTTCCTGCAACAGTGCCCTTTGTAAATCTAAGTGGTGGGCAGAGCTTTCCTCTATTTGTTGTAGGATTTTCCATACATCAGGCCATAATGCAACTAGTCAGTGTACTCTCCACCGTGCATCTATAGAGGTTTGTCAAAGTTTTAGATGACATGCTGAATCTGCACAAACTTCAAATAAAAAGTAGAGGTGCTTTCTTTGTAATGGCTATTACATGTTGGACTCGGGACAGGTTCTCTGAACTGATTACGCCAAGGAGTTTAAAGTTGATCACTCTCTCCACATCTGATTCCATGATGATGACTGGCTCTTGGACCTGCAGTTTTCTCCACCTGTAGTCAATAAGAATATGAATGTACAAATTAGGAGCAGGAGTGGGATCACTCAGTCCGTTGAATCTAGTTCATCATTCATCAAAATCATGCACAGTCTGACGGTAACCTCAACTCCTTATTACTAGCAATCTCTGGTAATTTTTCACCTTTAACATGTATCTGTCCTTCTCTGCTTTAAAATATTCAGAGTCTGGTTTTACTACCCTTTGAGTTACAATGACAGCATGGTGCTTTGCAATATCAGCAACCCAGGTTCAATTCCCGCCACTGCCTGTAAGTCCCCATGATTGAGCGTTCCACTGGATAATGGCAGCACCCAGTCCAGCACGAGATCAAACCAGCCAGTTTCCCTCTCCTGTTCTGTGTTATAGGCAGCTACAAACCTACTGTTGGTTTGGTGGTCAGGGAATGGACAATGAGCCAAATACCCACCAATTGTGATCTCTGAGCCAAACTTCCTATGATGGGAATGAATGCGTGGAGAACCAGGGGCCCAAGTTAACTGTGCCCCTGGGAGAGGTAGATTAATTTTAATAATGTTAGAGCGATGAGGACTGAAGTGGGTCACTTTTGTGATTAAGGGAGTTGAGCCAGCATTGTTTAATTTGACAAACTGATTCAGTCTGATCCAGGCACTTAAGGAAAATAGAATCACAACCTTACAACAATATGGCAGTCCATAAATTGTCAAAACCACTTAACAAGTTCCACAACTGTCATCTTCTTTTCCTGCAGCTCACAAGAGAGTAGCTTGACTGGAAAACCAGCAAGTGGTCATTTGGCAGCGAAGTAGATGCAGATCAAAGTGTCAAAGTTAAATATAATTAAGTCAAGTGTACAGACTGTTAATGGTGAACTTCATTCATGCTGAGCTTAAAGAAGATGTAAGCATCCAGCTGATACTTGAACTTCTTGTACCAAAGAGCACTTTTATACAGGGCACTGGGAGAAATTACCAGGTGGCATTTGACATAATATCATTCCCATCATCTAGTTAGATGGAAACCAGTGCTCCTGCCTCAATCCCAGTGGGCAATGTTTATAACGTAATATTTATAACACTTCAAAAATTTCCTTCCCAAATGTCCTGCATACTATCAAAAACTTCTGTCAAGCAATAATCCAAGACCAAAGTATCTTGGCTAATGTTCCTCCCTCAACAAATTCATACGTCTTTTATCACATTGTTTGTGGTTGCTCTCTTTATCCAGTTTATAATAATGATTGGCTTCAGTATCTGTGAAAACAGCTCGACCATTTATAAATGGAAGTTTCTTTCTGCCCTTACTTAAAACTCTTAGTGTTCTTCCAACATGTCACCCCAATCATTTCTGGTAGTTGTCTATAGCAAAGTACAAGTTTTGCTCAGGTCAAACTGGAATTTTTTGAACAGTTTGATAGGCACTTGGCTGTTAAAAATCATGTAATGGCTACTAAGTTATTGTGCGAAGCTGTAACCTGGCAAGGGGGAAGGGGTGGTATTGGAGGCAGTTGAAAGCTGAAAGAGGTCCAAGAATATTAATAAATTAAGGTGAAGGGACAAGAAATCTGTGAATATTGTAGAGTTATTTTTTAGTGCTGAATTAATTAAAGCCATTGAATGTTGACTCTGTGTGGAATGTTCAACCCATAAAACTGATTTTTAGTAGACAACCCACAGAATATGCAATGAAACACATTGCATCACACATCTGGTGCTTTTATACTTCAATAAAATTACATGTCTGTGAATATTCTTCACCTTGCACTTTATAGACATAGAACATTAATGGACGGATAGACATATTTTTCCCATCAACATTGTGCCACACACCATGCTAGTCAGAATATTAGGTCTTGCTGTTCCCCCCTTCCCAAGAGCTGTGTAATCACTAAGGAGAGGTAAACTTAAATGAGGATAAATCCTCAAGAATGAGAAGAAAAAAATATTCTTGGACAATTTCTGTGGCCTCCCTTCCTCCCAGCCATGTGTTATTGATAAAGTAAACCTGCATCACTGTGGATGCTGCTGATTTTGTTGTTATGAATTAACACAGGTAATAGGATCCATCATAAACAGTGTGTTAACTGTCTAAAAGATTTTAATACTTTGTCCAAAAATTACAATTGTGACTTTAAGTTGACTGTCTCGCCAACTCAAATGGCAGACCCATACAACCCGAAACTTGGTAGGATGTAGAATCAGAATCAGGTTTAATATCACTGGCAGATGTTGTGAAATTAGTTAACTTTACGACAGCAGTACAATACAATGCATAATAATAGAAGAAAAAATGTGAATTACGGTAAGAGTATATATAGTTAAATTAAATAAGTAGTGCAAAAATAGAAGTAGTGAGGTAGTGTTCATAGGTTCAATGTCCATTTAAAAATCAATTGGCAGAAAGAAAGAAGCTGTTCCTGAATCATTAAGTGTGTGTTTTCAGGCTTCTGTACTTCCTTCCTGATGGTAACAATGAGAAGAAGGCATGTCCTGAGTGATGGGGTCCTTCACAGATATGGGGCACGGCATTTATGCTGCTACTTTTAGTAAAGCAACTGGCCCTTTGGCAGCTCTGGCCCATGACTACAGTGAGCTTCTCCGTTTTACTGGTATCTCTGAGCAAAAGGAAGAACCAATGCCCTTACAGGCAAAGTGGTTAAATTGCTAGACTAGTAATCCAGGGGCCACAACTAATGAGTTCAAATCTACCGTGACAGCTGGCAAATTTAAATTCCGTTAATTAATTAATACGGAATAAAAGGCTTGTGTCAGTGATGGTGACCATTAAACTCCTAGATTTGTCATTTAAACCCATCTGGTTCTTGTGATGTCATCATGTTTGTTGAGCGGCAAATCATGTTGGAAAAAAAATCACACAGACTGCATACCCAGAAGCAAAAACACAATTTTAATTAACTTTTTAAGCATTATACACTGTTAGAATGAGACACGCATCCGATATGATTAAAACAGCAGCTGAAATACAATGAACATTTCTTTAGAAAATATTTAACATTTTGAAATACTTTTAAGGATCACAGGCCTCGTAATTTGCAGGCACAAGAGATTCTGCAGATGCTGGAAATCCAGATTAAGCCACACAAAGTGCTGGGGCATTTATCAGTAGGTCAGCATGGAGAGGAGTAAACAGTCAACATTTCAGGCTGAGACCCTTCATCAGGATGATGAAGGGTCTCGATGAAGGGTCTCGGCCTGAAACGTCGACTCTCTATTCCATTCCATAGTTCCTCCAGCACTTTGTGTGTGGTATGCATAATTTACAGGAACAGTCTTCTAAGCAATGACAGCATAGTACACGATTTAAAAACTTAAACCTCAAGAATTAAATCAAAAGATTTTCAGTGTATTCTGGAATGGGTCAGGGAGGCTTGGAGTCATGGAAAGGGAATGGAGTCCTGGGAACAATGAAAGACGGTTTTGGTTTTACTTGTAATTGGAGGAATCTCTGGTTCTCCAACACTAGGTACATGCCTGAAGCAAGTGCAATGTGCAAGTTTTTGAATTGACTAGTGTAGCATCAATAGTCTCCCAGTGGTGTCTGGCGTTAGAGGCTAAGCTAAGTTCTCGAAGCAGACACACTCTTTGCAATGCTGAATGCTTGAAGGATCCAAAACTGCAATGCTACAGTATTTGAGATGTAAAATCATTTGTTAAGCTGAGGTCCTGACTACAAGAAGGGGCACTGGGGGTGATAAAACAGTGCAGGAGGTTCCCTTCAATACAAGATGCTGGAAATCCAGAGCAACACACAAAATGCTGGAGGAACTCAGCAGGTCAGGCAGCGTCTATGGAAGCATTATTCTGTCTCTTCACTATTTCAGCCATAATCTAAATTTACCATAATCACGCTATGACTTGTAGGCGTTTGCTGGGTTGGAGTTGATGGCCAGATTCGCCACTGAACACCACTTGTGAAAGTATTTAACTGGCTGCAAAGTGAGTGCCCTGAGCTGTGGTACCGAAATGGCTGGCGACTGTAGCAGAGGCAGTGATTCTGGTCTTGGACAGCTGCGCATTAATGTCTCAGCATATGACCTGCAGAAGCATCCGAAGTTAATAGGTGATTTTCCCAAAGAGTATCTGCAACACCCTTTTGCGGAGAGATTTTGTTCATGTGCCTCCTGCACTGTTATTTTTTTAAAGTCCCGATTTGCCGTGTTGCTGAGTGCGAGAAACAAGCGGTGTTGGCAAATGTTGAAATACGCCCACTTGCAGATGGAATCTCCTGCACGTCCCCCCCCCCCCCCGAGTTTCTGTGGGCCTGTACTCCACTATCTAATCGACTCATTTAGGTACCTGAAGTTGGAAAAGGCTAGGGTTAATTGAACAATGATCGGGTCTGTCTTTTGGAGATCTACCCACCATAACCATTTTTAAACTCCAAACCAATAAAGCGATACAACATAGCGTAGATGCACGGTCAGATGTTAAATATTTGACAATTTCCCATCTAATTCCGATTGAACACCCACCTATACAGTCTTTTTTTTGACGCTGAATCGGAACATAAACCTGAGATCTGCGATTTGGAGAGTTGTCTGGTGACTGATCTCCATTCTGTCCCTTTCTTCTTCCAGGAGGCCCGGCATCCTCGTCCTGATTAACGACTCCGACTGGGAATTAATGGTGGGTATCATCCGGTTTGGTTTCGCTTTACAGCCCACTTCCGTCCGCCTCGAATCGGGAGCAAGTAATTCTTGGAGCTAGAACCGTCACAGTTCACATGGTGTTTAGTTAGGCGGGTGGAAGGTTCCCATAACAAGCAAAATGCTGGAGGAACTTAGCATCTATGGAAAGGAAGGTTCCCGTTACCGACAGGGCGCCGTCTGTCCATTATGTGATACAATCATCACATTGCACAAACAAATCAGACGGCTTTATATGGGAAATTATATCAGCAAGTCTTAAGTGTATTGCTTTTGTATCGGTTTTGTGTTCAAATTTGTGATTACAGCAACTGCCGTTGCGTGTGCCACGCTTTTTTACACTGAAAATATTTACACCGGTTTCGAAGGGTGAACCGGAGTACTTAGAAGACTATATAAATGACTTGCATCGTTTTTGCTTTTTTTTAAATGCAATAAGCATCCCTCCATTTTATTCTCCCAAATAGAAAATGGCTGCTGTCGGTGTCGGACTGTTCGTTAGGGCCGAATAACGTTGTGGCCGATTTATTTTGGAAGGACGGTGGAGAGTGTTGGAATGCTTTCTTTTTTTTTGTTTTGTTATATTGTTCTCTTATCAATTTCGGGACTATTTCAGCCTTTTTTTTAGCAGGAGGAGCCAACTTTAGAAACTGGTCCACTTTAAACTGGGAGTTAAATCCACTTCAACCAAAATGTATTTTGACGGTAGTTGAGAGATTGGGCAAGAGGAAGGTCGTTTATAAGAAACGGCCCCACTCCGGATGAGGCAAAGATATAATAAACGATAAATCGCATTACAGCTGCGCACTAGGCCAAGGAAAAAGGCACAACTGCATAGATAATAGAACACGCTAACGAATACTTCATTTTGCTTTCTAAATCTGTTGTAAGTTGTTGAACGAATTAAACAACTGGACTTGCTATGTGCTCAGTAACTAAGAGTGACAGGGATTTTCCCTTCTATCGTTTTGTTTTGGTAGGGCCAATTGGATTATACACTGGAAGACCGAGATAACGTTGTGTTTATATCAACTTTACACGGTGGCTAAGAGAACATTATCTTAAAACGGCTAGAGATTCTTTATGGCAAGATTTAATCGTGGTTTACTGTTTCGCAGTAAAGGGACGCTGATCTCATGGTTATGCAGATTTATTTTGTATAAATTACACATCATTTGACCTCTAGAACATTAGGATTACGGCCAAAACCAAGAATATTAATTTTAAGCTGCAGTAGAATAAAATAGAAATTAAAAAATAAGCTTCTGTGAACCTTATAGTCCTTAATCCCTTCTTTACAAAATAATAATTCCATCAAATTATATGGCAATAAAGTTGCATGTTTTAGCATAATCGAGTTAACTTCCAAAAGGATTAACAACGCTAGTCAAAATTCGACGAAATTATGACAATTTCAGGGTTATTTGTGTTGTTTTATATATTTGTAAATTAATATTAAAAACGAATCTTGAAGGATGCTGTTTACCCTGTAGTCTCTTTCCAAGTTATTTTGTTCCCGTTTTCTCTCCACCCCCTCCACCTTATCCAATACGCACGCAGGTAGAAACCGTCCAAAATTCAGTCCACGGGGGTGAAACACGATTTACAACGCAATGATCACTAATTAAAGATACTGGTAACGAATACCGTTCCCTGCACCTGCCTTTCATTTGCCTTCGGGCCCAAAGCCGCAGTTCACTGGAACTACACACTTTTCAACTTAAATTCTTTCAAATATGTAGTGGGAAATTGCGCAATACCATCTCGCTCTAATAGAAAATTAACTGACAAATTCTGGAGTTTAATGTTGTCAGTTGAAAACGGGTTTTGCGAACAATTCGAGGCACAATACTTTTAACGAATATCCGCTTTGCAATGCTACATGTAACTCCCTCACTAATGTATTATCTTGAAAGCAGTACCCCGTAGGAAAAAAGTTGGGGTGGGATGGAGGTTGAACAGATGCTATTGAGTTTCGTAGCAACGTCAGAATATTTTATTAATATAAGTGAATATATACAGGTCACCTTATAGTCGTATTTATCTTAAACGCAAAATAAACGAAGCCTGCTCATTTGCTGCATGTCTTGAATTACATACAAGAAAGGAAACAATTTATCGAACACAAAAATTTACCTAAACGAACATAACCTCCTAGTCATTGGAATAATTTCTCGCTATTGTGTTTGCACACTAAGACATGATTTATAAACGCGATTTTATATAGGCACTCTTGTTTTAAAACTATTTTTCACACAACAAACCACTTCCTTGAAAAACAAATGATGTAAACATGTAATCAGATTTTTTAAAACTCTGGTATAGTGAGAGTTCAGTTTACCAGCTGTATTCACTCTTTGTGTTTTGGGTACGAAACTTGCTTTCAAAATTCGGAAAATCCATTTTTTCCTCTTTGGCCTCTGCTGAAGATTCTCCATCCCGCAGTCCCGCTTAGTTAACCTCGTTTTATCCCTCCGGTTCTGAATATAAACTGAAGTTGTTTCTTTAAAAAATATGTATGTATATACTAATTACAGCGGCCGGAGGCAGAATATGAAAATCCAGCTACAGATGTCCATCCACAATTCTCGGGGTCCGACTCTTAAAAGCACAAGAATTGCGTTTGGACAATCAATAGCGAGAATTTCTTTTTTTTTCCGGAGGCAGCATTTTGTCTTCGATGAAAACACACACACACACACGTACATTTTAAGCAGATTTGCTGACAAACGCACTCTCCGCCAATTTGCATCTCTTCTGGTTGTGATCCAGTAATGCTGGAAACACGAGAATCAAATCGAACAACGTTTTCCGGAGAAACTGCGGGGAATTTACAGACATAACGGCTCGGCTAGATGGACACTTGCCGGGTTTTCTTATTGTAATAAGGGCCGCATTATTTTGGCCACCATTTTCGCGTTAACACAGAATGATGTCGTTCAAGCAAGCACAAGCATTTTAAAAAATACATAATCTTCCTTCTAAAGATTAGAGAAAAAAGAAATTGGAATCTCACTTTTACCTTTGAAATCTAACACGCCATGGTTGCAGCAATCGTGTAGATACGCGCCTCATACACATATAAAAAGACCTGTAAAGGATTATGAGGGAGGCGGGGGAAGGTTCTCCCTTATTCCCTCTTGTTTAAAGCATCGGTATTCCCGCTGTTGTGACTCACCCCTCCAACTAAGGTGACATTTCAGACTCGTGGTACTTAAACTCCGCTGGAGGATGTGCATTTCGCACCGCTCAGTTAGTGTGAAACTGGGCTGCTTCTGAGCACAGTCTTCCTCCTCAACCACGACCCCACCACCCTCCCTCCCTCCCCCCCACCACCGCCGCCGAACAATAAATGTACAGTGACCAAAGGGGAGAAAGAGCGAAAAAAGACGATTGTCTTCAATTGGCACTGCATTTGAATAACGCCACGGGGTGATAAATGGCCATTGTGACCGAAGTAATGAATCTGTGCAGTCTCTATAGCAGAGAACGGCAGCTGGGAAATATCCAGGCTCTTCTTAAAGCAAACGCCATTGGGGGAAAAAAAACCTTTATACAAGGTTCGAAGCTTTATTTAATATATGTACTACGTAAACAAAATGCACAGCTATATCACGCGCTATTTGTTTCTAAGTTAATAGCAGGTGTTTTCTCTCTGTTATATATCAAGGAGGCAGTTTGGCTTTTACCGAGGACCACGTGCAAATCTATTTATAAATATCCCAATATTATATGTAGTGCACTTTTACAACGCATTCTGTGCGGCCATGTAAATCACTTCGGGCCCAGTGCATTTGCGGCTGTGCGGGGGTGCGGTACACACAGCTAACAGCTGGACATCCGCGACATTCTCACTACTTTTCGGCTGTATTCGTTGTTAACCTCGTCGCTCGGAGGCAAATACTTAACTGTTTTGTTTTGTAACTTTTATTTAGCCGCCAGGCGTCAGACTTCAGCCTGAAGACTCATTTCTTGATATGTTCCCTGACATTCACTGTAAACATGTATGTTATTTATCAGTGTTGATTTCAGGACACTCCACAGGCCATAGTTGTCTGTTATTCAAGTTGTTTTTGTTCTCCTTAAAACAACTTCAAACAACTTTATTTTGGCGTACAACTCCACGCCGTCTCAGTCATCTTTTCTTTAATATGTGATTGGCCCCGGGTTATAAGTTTAGCAGTGTGATTGATATACGAATGATTCGTTTAAGTTATGAGGCCATATAAATGTTAACTATTTCATATTAAAACAAGAAACGTACAATTGTCCGTTTCCATCCCCTTTCTCCACTTTGCCTGTGTGTGTGCGTGTGTTTAGATATATTTTGGAAAGGAAGATTTCTTGGCTCAATCGCACAAGTTGCCCAGCAACAGCAAATCAAAAGGGACAAATGTAACCAATCAGAAGATAAAGAATAAGATTTTCTTGACGTCTGACCCTTTTAAGTGAGAGGAACAAAAATCCCTGCAGTTATAAAGTGCCCCGCTGCGCGCTCCGCTACTGGGCCCTCAGTCTAACTTTAAATGGAATGGATAGTGGAATTTACAGGTGCAAATCCCCGTGGCACAGGGTCTACTTCGCTCCTCCGTCCAGAACGTTTGCGTTGGCTTTCTGATACAATTAAACAATCAGACCCACTTTCTTCGTAACACCACAAAAATCTCCCCCCTCAAGCAATGTAATGTCTTAAAAAAGAGAAACTCGTCAGTATTTCGTTCTGACAAGGGGCGACGTAGTTTGAATTGTTGATTTTGTCTTTTTTTTGGAGTCAGAATATGCATAGAGAGTTTGTCACAACACCAATTACTAATTTAGAATAAATTACAATGTATGTGGGTAAATGGTTGTGGCCGCTTCAACATAAAATGGATCTTTTCAGATGTATTCTGTAGAGGGTGTCCTGACCAGAAATCTGTGGTCATTTTCCAATGTACACTTCTGTACCCCTGTTAATCCAAGACCATTGAGGACCCCTCAGATTTCCAAATTTGACCTGCTGGTTCGAAGTCAATTCTTCGTACAGACCCTTCCCGAAAATAATTTATCCTTCCCGTCGAACAGAACATTAAACATTGTGATTTACCCGTTAAACCAGACGACGTCTGAAGAGAACAACTTTTGGGCAAACAGCAAACAGCTCGGGCGGCGCTTGTGGGAAAAAGAACCGGAATTAATATTCAGGTCGAAGACTCTTAGTCAATACGAAATCCGTTTTTGTTTCAGATTTCCAGCATCTGCCGTTATTATTTTCGAATTTTGGATGAAGTTTTCATAAGTCCGCCGCAGTTGTAGTTTGTTCCACGTTTGTCCAATTCTTTCGTTAATCACAGTTTGGGGGATTCCTTGTATTATAATTGAGATCCTTTCAAAACACGCCGAGTCTAAGTTAATTTAACAATTCCCCGCGCAGACGGCGGGGCAGCTGCTTACGTACCTGAATTGCTGTCCTTTGTCCGGCTTGTCACTTTGATTCGTTTTACGGGCCGACGCTTATCAACGCCAGCGCAAAACAAAATTTACCCCGCCGTATAGTGCGGTGTGCTGGGGTGTTGGATAAAGGCGACTGTAAAACAGATTAAAAAAAAACAAAACGATTTAAACTAAACAGGGTAAAAACCAAGGTCTCCTGACACGGCCTATAGCCAATTTTTGGTCAATTTCCCCAGCGGGTATCTCCTTTGAAGTGATTATGTAAGCTTTTCAAGAGATTTCAGTAGTTCAACGAATATAAATTTCAATGACTATCTAATTTAATCTATCTATTGTCGATAGACCCAGAGAGATGGGGTGTAAAATGATGAAGAGGCGGGGCATTTGAGTTATAAATAATTCAGCTGAAATCTCTCTCCTGTACCTCCCCCCTCCCCCCCACCACCTCTCTCTTGACCAAGCGTTTGGTTTTCTGACGTAACAGTTCTCTGCGTGATTAGATGTCAAAATCTGTTCTGAGATCTTCGTGTGAAACTGCCCGGGACATTTTAATGGCAGCAAAGGTTCTGCGCACGTGTCGATCTTTGCTCTTAGGTACGATATTCCGGAGCCCTTAGTAATTTCAGTGTGAGGTTAGTTAAGGGGACTGAATTAACGGGGTTGTGAGCTGAGATGTGCTGTCGCCTCGAGGTGCAGAGGAACCAAGCTAAGAGGCGGGAGAAGGGCAATTGTCCACATGGGGCAAACGTCCAATCTGCCTGGTGGACGCTGTGATCTCTGCATATTTTCTCTGACAGTTCCTCACTTATGATGCTCCAGTCCGCAAGTGAGAGGGCCGCTGATCCGGAGTCATGCATTGGCGACGTCTCCCTCTTGTGGGCAAATCTTGCACACCCATTTTTAGCTTTACCGTGCAGGGCAGGGTTTATAAAACAGCCTCCTTTCTGACTGCGTTACCCACAGCATCACAGTTGGTAGGCATGATCTGCCGCTCCATTGCGGAGTCTCTCGGAGGTATACCTGCCCCGAAGAAATTTAAATCTCCTCTTCGACGGGAGTTCAGTGAGGCCCACTCTCACTGCCCCTTCCTCTGCTGCTCTCCGACTCTCCGCGACTAGCTTATACTCCTTCCCCTCCCCTTGATATCCTGATTTCTTTTCCTCTTCCTTTCCAGTTCCGATGAAGGGCCCGAAATGACGACTCTTTATTCCTCTCCATAGATGCTGCCTGGCCTGTGTGTGTTATTGATAGACATAACGGTCATTAGAGTAGAATAAAGGCACTAAGAATTGAGAGGCGGCATGGATGTGTCACCCAGTCGCTAAACAATGCCAACTCCGCAGGTGGATTTCGTTCTTCCCGTGAAGGTCTGGGTTTCCTTTGGGTGCTCCGTTTACCTCCCGTCTAAAGACGCATTAAAAAAGAAAACGAGAGACGGAGCTGTTTGCTTAAATGACTCTGCATTGTATCTAGTTCTGGGTCAGTTCGGCATATCTGGAACAAGCACGTTGGAACAATCGTCGTAGTTTCCATGCTATTGGGATCAGCTGGTTGATTTGTGAAGTGTCGTGTGCTTCTTGGAGTGCAACTTCAAGTACACGTTAAACAAATACACGCACAGGCGTCTTCACTCTGTGATAGATGAACGGGACGAAGACCATCATCCTCGACATTGGAGCAAAAGTCGATGCTACGCAGACAGCACCACGGTTCAATATTCTCAGTGACGATCCAATTGTTGTGCAGTTACCACAGCTGTATGAGAGCCTGAAGATGGTTATGGCATCTCCGACTTCAGCTTGAGAAGGGGTTGATCGGCAGACCCAACTATGTGCTTGGAGTCTCTTTGAGAAAATGGTCATTTCCCCCACTGACTGCAGGGAACATTTCGCCCAAAGTGGAGAAGGAATATTGCGGACGGCCTTGAGAGACTTGGATCTTGAATCAGTGTAAAGTCGAAAGGAGCCCTCCTCCCCCTCACAAACCACCTGCTCTGAGTGGGGCCCCTTTCCCACGTGAGAGTCTGTGGATCCCGCATCAATAAGAACACAGTATTTGACAACACATACTTCCGTTATAAATTTGAACTCAGTCCTGAGGAACGGCCCATGAAGAAACAGGACGATCAGTATTACTGAGCTCAACATATGGAACATTATTTCTGGTCAAAAGATCTTGAACATCAGCCCTACGGTTATCTGGTAAAGCAACGCAGGCAGTAAACACACCGGGAAGAACAGTACTAGTGCTACACATCTGGTGCATCTTGAGTGGTTGCCATGGAACAACAGACCACGGATACAGCTTGAATGGCGGGTGTACAGTCAGATCACGGGAGGGTCCACGCAACATGTTCAGCCCCACTTTGCGATTGATAGATCCATCATATTCACGCTGTCTCCACACTTCTCCCGATTCATTCCGAGATGGTGTGCATAATATAGCAACAACTCAGAGTGAATGGGGAGATTTGCCAACAAAGTGAGCATCTTCACGAATTACTGGCGTTATTTAATTTGAACGGATCGGTTGTCATCCACTTTTCAAAGTCATTCAGCTATTTACATATGAGATCAGCAGCGACACTTCGCAGAGAGAGGATCTCGGCAGGTCGGGCAGCATCGATGGAAAGGAATAAAGAGTCGACGTTTGGGATCGAGAATCTCGTGTTTGCACTTTGCAGATGTTACCATTTGCTGATACCCCTTTGCTGAATTTTAATCTACCATGCCACACTTCATTCATAAATAAAAAAAATACAAAGGGGAGCAGTTTAACATAGGCAACGTTATGGAGTTTATTGGTTTTGTGATACTCTCAGTGGTGTTGGCAGGGGGTTAGTTATGAAATATTACTGTTTAATATTGCTTGGCAGCGCCCACCCATGTTTTTGCATCACTTGTTCTCAATTTTTGGTTTAGTTTGAGGATGTTTTGTTTTCATTTCTGTTAGTGGTCCACAAAGTTAGATATTTTCATTTCTTAACAAAAAGTTCACTCAGGATGTCACAGCTTTGAGTCTTTTTAACATGCAAACTGGTAATGACGGGAATCACGGACGATTTCAAGTTTTATCCTTATTTCTTCGACCAAATCTTCATTTTATATAATCGCAAAAGCCGTTTGCCTGCGATTTTCTCTACCAGCCTTTGTCACCAATCCCCACCCCGCCACTGGTCGGAGTCCACTTCAGTATTTCGAATGGCAGGTGCAGTACTCTTAAAACAAATTCAGTCATAATGTACATGGCTGATATTTTACTGCTGGCTAGGAGTTTCACCCGTGATATATATAAAAAAAAAGGATCAGTTTTCCGGGTTGTTCTGCGGTAGTGTTTTTGCGTTTCAAACGGACAATGTTCAGCCCTACTTGTAAAAGTCCGGCTCCCCGCGTCACTGCAGTCTCACACAGGGCGGTGCTCCGCGCATGTTACCGCGTCGCCGGCTCGTATTTACACAGACAAGCATGCATTTGTGTTGATGGAGAACCTTGTACACAGATTAATCGATACAGAGAATACTTGAAAAACCGTACGCGCTCTCACAATTGCTCATTCAACTTTACAGTCACACTCTCACTTCCAGTGTAGACGGACTCATAGACTACCGTAAGCATGCTCGTACACAAACATACATACGCGCGCTCTCGTTCGTTCACAGGCTTTCGCCAGCGCATACTCACTCACCAAGACTTCTCAACACTGACTCGTATTTGTACAAGAGTAAATATTTGGCGTTACCATTGAGAACATTGATTCTATGGCACGCCACTGTTATGAAACATTGAATCTTTCTCCATAGACTCTCCCGACTTGCTGAGTGTTTCCGGCATTCTGATTTTATCTCCGATCTTCAGCATCTGCAGATATTTGCTTTTTACCTGGTAACGGCACTGTTGAGTCAGTATCTAAGTTTGTAATTTGTACCAATATGAAAGTAGCAATATGACTCTGAAGGTTGGTTCTGATTAACCACAACAGGACCTCTTGTTACATGTAGAAATTAATTAACATGAAATGGCTAACACGAGAGGGCATAGTTTTAAGGTGCTTGAAAGTAGGTACAGAGATGTCAGGGGTAAGATGTTTTACACAGAGAGTGGTGAGTGCGTGGAATGGGCTGCCGGCGACGGTGGTGGAGGCGGATACGATAGGGTCTTTTAAGAGACTCCTGCATAGGTACATGGAACTTAGAAAAACCGAGGGCTCTGGGTAAGCTTAGTTAATTTCTAAGGTAAGGACGTGTTCCGCACAGCATTGTGGGCCGAAGCGCCTGGGTTGTGCTGTAGGTTTTTCTATGTGTCAATGAAGTTTCAGCCCATGCTTTAGGTGCACTGAAATTCCTTGTTTATATGAAGCTCACAGAGAAAACAAGACACGTGGTAATAATAGATACAACAATGCATACAACGATGAACACAAAATGGTGGGATGATGCAATTCCATTTTAAATAAAGATTTGGGGGTTGCTGGCTGCTTCCTATCAACCTCCCAGCAGTTCAGAGTCCAGATAATACTTGAAAAGTTCCCCAAGACAAGCTGATGTCCAAACTCAGCGCTCCGGCACTCCTAACTAAATCTGGAGATGAAATGGAAATTCAAAGTTCAAAGTCAGGTTATTATCAAAGTACTTACTGCCCATCACGCTGCTGGTAGCGATGAAGGTCCTCCGTCTCTTGCAGTCTTCATCGTGAAGAATCAGCTTCTTCCTGATTTTCACTAACCATGCAAGTCCCGGGTGGAGACTCGGGAATATCGTTGTACTCAGATGCAGAAGGATTCCTCATTGCTGTCTTCATAACAATTGAGTTTTAACAGCGAGGACCCTCGAACCTGGAGGACCGGTGGACCACTCTTAGTCTGGCCTCTACCCTTTGACCTGTTTGGCATGTGCGACCCTACCAAGAGCCGAAGCATAAAGCCCTGACTCCAGCCAACGCAACTCTGCGTTGAGGCATGCAAGCCTCCAAAGCACGACAAGGTTTTCTGAGGATTGAAGTATGTATATGTCACTATGTATCACCCCGAGGTTCATTTTCTTGCAGGCATTCACAGTAGAACAAGTAACAAAACCAATGAAAAACTACACACAAAGACTAACAATGTGCAAAAGAAGACAAACTGTGCTAATGCAAAACAAATAATACTGAGAACATGAGTTACAGAGTTCTTGTAAATGAGTCCATTGGTTGTGAAATCAGTTAGCGAAGTTATCCACCTTGGTTCATGAGCCCGATGGTTGAAGGGTTGAATTGTTGCTGAAGCCGGTGTGAAAATGGCTTAAGGCAAGAAATGAAGTGGGATTTCAAGCATATTCAGGGCAGGGACAATGAACGAGATGATTTCAGGATCAGCATTGACTTAACTACAAGTGGTAGTTTACATGAATAGTATTTGAGACAATGTGTTGCAGATACACCTCTGAAAATAGTAAACGTTGAGGAGGCAGGTAACTCAAAAGATAAAGTCAAAAAGAAGGAGGTTTGGATGTGCAAGGAAAAGCCGGAAGTGTGAAGTGTAAAAGACTATTGTTGTTAAAATAGGTAAAGCTGAAGTTGAAGAGATGTAAGACTCCTCAAGTCTCAGCGATAGTGGACTCCCACCAACACCTTTAGAATGCGGATATCAATAGCCCGAATACAGAGGCATGAGGGAAGTGGCAAAGGAACTAGACAGGAAGCAAGAGGGAAATTAATTTTGACCGTAAATTGTTGTGATCAGAATAACTGTCTAAAGGGGTTAAATGAGAAATAAATAGTACAAATGGAAAAGCTTGCATTATTACAGGTGCTCGGGGAAAACATTTCAGGGATCGGGAGGAGCCTGGGGATTGATAATGTGAAGGGCGGAGAATCAGTTTCCAAGCCCCAGCTGGTGAAAGACTAGATTTAGCACAGGTAACAAAGTCATTCTTCAAGCGGAGAGTGACCAGCAAGCACTACACCGGAGTATGGAGCCTGAGTCACGTTGCACACTCCCGGCCACTGACGGCGAGCGAGTGATAACCAGTGGCCCATGCGCCATCAAATGAGCATACGCCGCATTCTCGCAATCGATCTGATGCGGTTCACCCCTCCTTCACTATCGATGGGAACCGCAGAGGAAGGGAGTAAGTGGGGTAATCTGAGGAACAAATGGTTACTGGCCATCGGGGCGCGGCTTATCTTTCTGGTCAGCTAAGGTCGAAGCAGTGGATGGCGAATTTCCTCTTGATGTCAGGTAGGGTAAAATGGGGTAAATAAAGTGAAAAGAAACAGCACTGGTGTGATTTCAGGAAACTTCAAAGTCAGTGTTAAGAATGGCGTAGTAGTGATGGGAGTTCTATTTTTTGCCGGCTGATTTAAAACAGTTGAAGGGAAGTAGCCATCCCGAACCTTTGATGCCAGAACTCAGGCTTCTGCACCTCTTGCCCGGTGAACGAATGGGTTCAGGGAGACCAAAATATTACAACCAACTAGCTAAAGCGAACTTTGCCTCCTCTATGTATATACTGTTGTATATACAGTCTGTGCTTGCAGCATAATTGGAGCACACATTATTGAGCATTTACATAGCATCCCAGGGTCCTGCACGGTACCATTATCAAACTGAATTTGACATAAAGACAAGTGTCTCAAGTTTGACCAGACAAAACAGTTTGGAGAGTGTCACCTGCTTCAATATCAGATTTTGTTTAATCACAGTCCTGTGGAGAGTTATGGAATATCGAGGTGTTACAGTATATAACTACTTTGTGTTGTTAGTGATGGAGTTCAGTACAATGAGGGGGAGAAACATTGAAATGGCTGGATACCTAAAGCCTGGATAGAGTGGGCATGGAGAGTAAGTTTCCACCAGTGGGAATTGGGCCTCCCCGGGCACAGTCTGAAAATACAGGGAATTCCCTTCAAAACTGAGCTGAAGATGAATTTCTTCAGCCAGCGTGTGGAGAATCAATGGTTTTTTTTGCCACAGAAGGTGAATTGAAGGAAGAGAGGGTTAGGTACTTGAAATGTAAAGGGGTTAGGATTACAAGGACAAGGCAGGAGAAAAGAGGTGAAAACATCAGCCGTAATTTAATGGTCAAGCGGACTCAGTGGGCTGTATGGTCTCATCTGTGCCTATATCTTGTCCGATTGTAATAGAGAAAGATGGAAAAGCAGATATATTTAGGGTGGGAACGTCAAAGCTTTGGATCTCAAGGAGTTGAAAATGTCACCATCGGTAGAGGAGAGAAAAAGAACTGGAGCTGAACAAGCTTGGAAGAGCGGATAGACTTTGCACGAGATTTTCTGCAGCAGATAAATAGGCGTCAGGTAGACTTACCGAGCTAGAAGGAGGTGTCCTTGGTACCTCTGCTTCCATTAAATTCAGGCGTGGGGCATGGTGTACTGACAGCAAAGCCATCCCCTACTCCAATGGTGTGATTAAATTCAGACGTGGGGCATGGTGTATTCACAGCAAAACCATCCCCTACTCCCATCGTGTGATTAAATTCAGACGTGGGGCTCGGGGTACTAACAGCAAAACCATCCCCCATTCCCATTGTGTGATGAAATTCAGATGTGGGGAATGGTGTTTAGACAGCAAAACTATCCCCTACTCCCATCGTGTGATTAAATTCAGACGTGGGGCATGGTGTACTGACAGCAAACCCATCCCCTACTCCCATCGTGTGATTAAATTCGGACGTGGGGCATGGTGTACTGACAGCAAAAACATCCCCTACTCCCATCGTGTGATTAAATTCGGACGTGGGGCATGGTGTACTGACAGCAAAAACATCCCTTACTCCCATCGTGTGATTTAATTCATGCGTGGGGCATGGTGCACTGACAGAAAAACCATCCCCTACTCCCATCGTGCGATTAAACTCAGGCGTGGGGCATGATGTACTGACAGCAAAACCATCCCCTACTCCCATCGTGTGATTAAATTCAGACGTGGGGCATGGTGTACTGACAGCAAAACCATCCCCTCCTCCCATCGTGTGATAAAATTCAGACGAGGGGCATGGTGACTGACAGCAAAACCATCACCTACTCCCATCGTGTGATTAAATTCAGACGTGGGGCATGGTGTACTGACAGCAAAACCATCCCCTCCTCCCATCGTGTGATTAAATTCAGACGTGGGGCATGGTGTACTGACAGCAAAACCATCCCCTACTCCCATCGTGTGATTAAATTCAGGCGTGGGGCATGGTGTACTGACAGCAAAACCATTCCCTACTCCCATCGTGTGATTAAATTCAGGTGTGGGGCATGGTGCACTGACAGCAAAACCATCCCCTACACCCATCGTGCGATTAAATTCAGGCTTGGGGCATGGTGACTGACAGCAAAACCATCCCCTCCTCCCATCGTGTGATTAAATTCAGGCGTGGGGCATGGTGCACTGACAGCAAAACCATCCCTTACTCCCATCGTGTGATTTAATTCATGCGTGGGGCATGGTGCACTGACAGCAAAACCATCCCCTACTCCCATCGTGCGATTAAATTCAGGCGTGGGACATGGTGTATTCACAGCAAAACCATCCACTACTCCCATCGTGTGATTAAAATCAGGCGTGGGGCATGGTGTACTGACAGCAAAACCATTCCCTACTCCCATCGTGTGATTAAATTCAGACGTGGGGCATGGTGTACTGACAGCAAAACCATTCCCTACTCCCATCGTGTGATTAAATTCAGGCATGGGGCATGGTGCACTGACAGTAAAACCATCCCCTACTCCCATCGAGTGATTAAATTCAGACGTTGGGCATGGTGTACTGACAGCAAAACCTTCCCTTACTCCCATCGTGTGATTAAATTCAGGCGTTGGGCATGGTGTACTGACAGCAAAACCATCCCATACTCCCATCGTGTGATTAAATTCAGGCGTTGGGCATGGTGCACTGACAGCAAAACCTTCCCCTATTCCCATTGTGTGATGAAGTTCAGACGTGGGGAATGGTGTATTGACAGCAAAACCATCCCATACTCCCATCGTGTGATTAAATTCAAACGTGGGGCATGGTGCATTGACAGCAAAACCATCCCCTACTCCCATCGTGCGATTAAATTCAGGCGTTGGGCATGGTGCACTGACAGCAAAACCATCCCCTACTCCCATCGTGCGATTAAATTCAGACGTGGGGCATGGTGTACTGACAGCAAAACCATCCCCTACTCCCATCGTGCGATTAAATTCAGACGTGGGGCATGGTGTACTGACAGAAAAACCATCCCCTACTCCCATCGTGTGATTAAATTCAGGCATGGGGCATGGTGCACTGACAGCAAAACCATCCCTTACTCCGATCGTGTGATTAAATTCAGGCATGGGGTATGGTGTACTGACAGCAAAACCATCCCCTACTCCCATCGTGTGATTAAATTCAGGCATGGGGTATGGTGTACTGACAGCAAAACCATCCCCTACTCCCATCGTGTGATTAAATTCAGGCGTTGGGCACGGTGTATTGACAGCAAAACCTTCCCCTATTCCCATTGTGGGATTAAATTCAGGCGTGTGTCACTGTGTATTGACAGCAAAACCATCCCCTACTCCCATCGTGTGATTAAATTCGGACGTGGGGCATGGTGTACTGACAGCAAAAACATCCCTTACTCCCATCGTGTGATTTAATTCATGCGTGGGGCATGGTGCACTGACAGAAAAACCATCCCCTACTCCCATCGTGTGATAAAATTCAGACGTGGGGCATGGTGACTGACAGCAAAACCATCACCTACTCCCATCGTGTGATTAAATTCAGACGTGGGGCATGGTGTACTGACAGCAAAACCATCCCCTCCTCCCATCGTGTGATTAAATTCAGACGTGGGGCATGGTGTACTGACAGCAAAACCATCCCCTACTCCCATCGTGTGATTAAATTCAGGCGTGGGGCATGGTGTACTGACAGCAAAACCATTCCCTACTCCCATCGTGTGATTAAATTCAGGCGTGGGGCATGGTGCACTGACAGCAAAACCATCCCCTACACCCATCGTGCGATTAAATTCAGGCTTGGGGCATGGTGACTGACAGCAAAACCATCCCCTCCTCCCATCGTGTGATTAAATTCAGGCGTGGGGCATGGTGCACTGACAGCAAAACCATCCCTTACTCCCATCGTGTGATTTAATTCATGCGTGGGGCATGGTGCACTGACAGCAAAACCATCCCCTACTCCCATCGTGCGATTAAATTCAGGCGTGGGACATGGTGTATTCACAGCAAAACCATCCACTACTCCCATCGTGTGATTAAAATCAGGCGTGGGGCATGGTGTACTGACAGCAAAACCATTCCCTACTCCCATCGTGTGATTAAATTCAGGCGTGGGGCATGGTGCATTGACAGCAAAACCATCCCCTACTCCCATTATGTGATTAAATTCAAACGTGGGGCATGGTGCATTGACAGCAAAACCATCCCCTACTCCCATCGTGTGATAAAATTCAGACGTGGGGCATGGTGACTGACAGCAAAACCATCACCTACTCCCATCGTGTGATTAAATTCAGACGTGGGGCATGGTGTACTGACAGCAAAACCATCCCCTCCTCCCATCGTGTGATTAAATTCAGACGTGGGGCATGGTGTACTGACAGCAAAACCATCCCCTACTCCCATCGTGTGATTAAATTCAGGCGTGGGGCATGGTGTACTGACAGCAAAACCATTCCCTACTCCCATCGTGTGATTAAATTCAGGCGTGGGGCATGGTGCACTGACAGCAAAACCATCCCCTACACCCATCGTGCGATTAAATTCAGGCTTGGGGCATGGTGACTGACAGCAAAACCATCCCCTCCTCCCATCGTGTGATTAAATTCAGGCGTGGGGCATGGTGCACTGACAGCAAAACCATCCCTTACTCCCATCGTGTGATTTAATTCATGCGTGGGGCATGGTGCACTGACAGCAAAACCATCCCCTACTCCCATCGTGCGATTAAATTCAGGCGTGGGACATGGTGTATTCACAGCAAAACCATCCACTACTCCCATCGTGTGATTAAAATCAGGCGTGGGGCATGGTGTACTGACAGCAAAACCATTCCCTACTCCCATCGTGTGATTAAATTCAGGCGTGGGGCATGGTGCATTGACAGCAAAACCATCCCCTACTCCCATTATGTGATTAAATTCAAACGTGGGGCATGGTGCATTGACAGCAAAACCATCCCCTACTCCCATCGTGCGATTAAATTCAGACGTGGGGCATGGTGTACTGACAGCAAAACCATCCCCTACTCCCATCGTGTGATTAAATTCAGACGTGGGGCATGGTGTACTGACAGCAAAACCATCCCCTACTCCCATCGTGCGATTAAATTCAGACGTGGGGCATGGTGTACTGACAGCAAAACCATCCCCTACTCCCATCGTGCGATTAAATTCAGACGTGGGGCATGGTGTACTGACAGCAAAACCATTCCCTACTCCCATCGTGTGATTAAATTCAGGCATGGGGCATGGTGCACTGACAGTAAAACCATCCCCTACTCCCATCGAGTGATTAAATTCAGACGTTGGGCATGGTGTACTGACAGCAAAACCTTCCCTTACTCCCATCGTGTGATTAAATTCAGGCGTTGGGCATGGTGTACTGACAGCAAAACCATCCCATACTCCCATCGTGTGATTAAATTCAGGCGTTGGGCATGGTGCACTGACAGCAAAACCTTCCCCTATTCCCATTGTGTGATGAAGTTCAGACGTGGGGAATGGTGTATTGACAGCAAAACCATCCCATACTCCCATCGTGTGATTAAATTCAAACGTGGGGCATGGTGCATTGACAGCAAAACCATCCCCTACTCCCATCGTGCGATTAAATTCAGGCGTTGGGCATGGTGCACTGACAGCAAAACCATCCCCTACTCCCATCGTGCGATTAAATTCAGACGTGGGGCATGGTGTACTGACAGCAAAACCATCCCCTACTCCCATCGTGCGATTAAATTCAGACGTGGGGCATGGTGTACTGACAGAAAAACCATCCCCTACTCCCATCGTGTGATTAAATTCAGGCATGGGGCATGGTGCACTGACAGCAAAACCATCCCTTACTCCGATCGTGTGATTAAATTCAGGCATGGGGTATGGTGTACTGACAGCAAAACCATCCCCTACTCCCATCGTGTGATTAAATTCAGGCATGGGGTATGGTGTACTGACAGCAAAACCATCCCCTACTCCCATCGTGTGATTAAATTCAGGCGTTGGGCACGGTGTATTGACAGCAAAACCTTCCCCTATTCCCATTGTGGGATTAAATTCAGGCGTGTGTCACTGTGTATTGACAGCAAAACCATCCCCTACTCCCATCGTGTGATTAAATTCGGACGTGGGGCATGGTGTACTGACAGCAAAAACATCCCTTACTCCCATCGTGTGATTTAATTCATGCGTGGGGCATGGTGCACTGACAGAAAAACCATCCCCTACTCCCATCGTGTGATAAAATTCAGACGTGGGGCATGGTGACTGACAGCAAAACCATCACCTACTCCCATCGTGTGATTAAATTCAGACGTGGGGCATGGTGTACTGACAGCAAAACCATCCCCTCCTCCCATCGTGTGATTAAATTCAGACGTGGGGCATGGTGTACTGACAGCAAAACCATCCCCTACTCCCATCGTGTGATTAAATTCAGGCGTGGGGCATGGTGTACTGACAGCAAAACCATTCCCTACTCCCATCGTGTGATTAAATTCAGGCGTGGGGCATGGTGCACTGACAGCAAAACCATCCCCTACACCCATCGTGCGATTAAATTCAGGCTTGGGGCATGGTGACTGACAGCAAAACCATCCCCTCCTCCCATCGTGTGATTAAATTCAGGCGTGGGGCATGGTGCACTGACAGCAAAACCATCCCTTACTCCCATCGTGTGATTTAATTCATGCGTGGGGCATGGTGCACTGACAGCAAAACCATCCCCTACTCCCATCGTGCGATTAAATTCAGGCGTGGGACATGGTGTATTCACAGCAAAACCATCCACTACTCCCATCGTGTGATTAAAATCAGGCGTGGGGCATGGTGTACTGACAGCAAAACCATTCCCTACTCCCATCGTGTGATTAAATTCAGGCGTGGGGCATGGTGCATTGACAGCAAAACCATCCCCTACTCCCATTGTGTGATTAAATTCAAACGTGGGGCATGGTGCATTGACAGCAAAACCATCCCCTACTCCCATCGTGCGATTAAATTCAGACGTGGGGCATGGTGTACTGACAGCAAAACCATCCCCTACTCCCATCGTGTGATTAAATTCAGACGTGGGGCATGGTGTACTGACAGCAAAACCATCCCCTACTCCCATCGTGCGATTAAATTCAGACGTGGGGCATGGTGTACTGACAGCAAAACCATCCCCTACTCCCATCGTGCGATTAAATTCAGACGTGGGGCATGGTGTACTGACAGCAAAACCATTCCCTACTCCCATCGTGTGATTAAATTCAGGCATGGGGCATGGTGCACTGACAGTAAAACCATCCCCTACTCCCATCGAGTGATTAAATTCAGACGTTGGGCATGGTGTACTGACAGCAAAACCTTCCCTTACTCCCATCGTGTGATTAAATTCAGGCGTTGGGCATGGTGTACTGACAGCAAAACCATCCCATACTCCCATCGTGTGATTAAATTCAGGCGTTGGGCATGGTGCACTGACAGCAAAACCTTCCCCTATTCCCATTGTGTGATGAAGTTCAGACGTGGGGAATGGTGTATTGACAGCAAAACCATCCCATACTCCCATCGTGTGATTAAATTCAAACGTGGGGCATGGTGCATTGACAGCAAAACCATCCCCTACTCCCATCGTGCGATTAAATTCAGGCGTTGGGCATGGTGCACTGACAGCAAAACCATCCCCTACTCCCATCGTGCGATTAAATTCAGACGTGGGGCATGGTGTACTGACAGCAAAACCATCCCCTACTCCCATCGTGCGATTAAATTCAGACGTGGGGCATGGTGTACTGACAGAAAAACCATCCCCTACTCCCATCGTGTGATTAAATTCAGGCATGGGGCATGGTGCACTGACAGCAAAACCATCCCTTACTCCGATCGTGTGATTAAATTCAGGCATGGGGTATGGTGTACTGACAGCAAAACCATCCCCTACTCCCATCGTGTGATTAAATTCAGGCATGGGGTATGGTGTACTGACAGCAAAACCATCCCCTACTCCCATCGTGTGATTAAATTCAGGCGTTGGGCACGGTGTATTGACAGCAAAACCTTCCCCTATTCCCATTGTGGGATTAAATTCAGGCGTGTGTCACTGTGTATTGACAGCAAAACCATCCCCTACTCCCATGGTGTGATTAAATTCAGACATGGGGCACGGTGTAGTGACAGCAAAACCATCCCCTATTCCCATTGTGTGATGAAATTCAGACGTGGGGTATGCTGTACTGTCAGCAAAACCATCCCCTCCTCCCATCGTGTGATTAAATTCAGACGTGGGGCATGGTGTACTGACAGCAAAACCATCCCCTACTCCCATCGTGCGATTAAATTCAGACGTGGGGCATGGTGTACTGACAGCAAAACCATCCCCTACTCCCATCGTGCGATTAAATTCAGACGTGGGGCATGGTGTACTGACAGCAAAACCATTCCCTACTCCCATCGTGTGATTAAATTCAGGCATGGGGCATGGTGCACTGACAGCAAAACCATCCCCTACTCCCATCGAGTGATTAAATTCAGACGTTGGGCATGGTGTACTGACAGCAAAACCTTCCCCTACTCCGATCGTGTGATTAAATTCAGGCGTTGGGCATGGTGCACTGACAGCAAAACCATCCCCTACTCCCATCGTGTGATTAAATTCAGGCGTTGGGCATGGTGCACTGACAGCAAAACCATCCCCTACTCCCATCGTGTGATTAAATTCAGACGTGGGGCATGGTGCACTGACAGCAAAACCATCCCCTACTCCCATGGTGTGATTAAATTCAGACATGGGGCACGGTGTAGTGACAGCAAAACCATCCCCTATTCCCATTGTGTGATGAAATTCAGACGTGGGGCATGGTGTACTGACAGCAAAACCATCCCCTACTCCCATCGTGCGATTAAATTCAGACGTGGGGCACGGTGTAGTGACAGCAAAACCATTCCCTACTCCCATCGTGTGATTAAATTCAGGCATGGGGCATGGTGCACTGACAGCAAAACCATCCCCTACTCCCATCGAGTGATTAAATTCAGACGTTGGGCATGGTGTACTGACAGCAAAACCTTCCCTTACTCCCATCGTGTGATTAAATTCAGGCGTTGGGCATGGTGCACTGACAGCAAAACCTTCCCCTATTCCCATTGTGTGATGAAGTTCAGACGTGGGGCATGGTGTATTGACAGCAAAACCATCCCATACTCCCATCGTGTGATTAAATTCAAACGTGGGGCATGGTGCATTGACAGCAAAACCATCCCCTACTCCCATCGTGCGATTAAATTCAGACGTGGGGCATGGTGTACTGACAGCAAAACCATCCCCTCCTCCCATCGTATGATTAAATTCAGACGTGGGGCATGGTGTACTGACAGCAAAACCATCCCCTACTTCCATCGTGCGATTAAATTCAGACGTGGGGCATGGTGTACTGACAGCAAAACCATCCCCTACTCCCATCGTCTGATTAAATTCAGGCATGGGGCATGGTGCACTGACAGCAAAACCATCCCTTACTCCGATCGTGTGATTAAATTCATGCGTGGGGTATGGTGTACTGACAGCAAAACCATCCCTTACTCCTATCGTGTGATTAAATTCATGCGTGGGGTATGGTGCACTGACAGCAAAACCATCCCTTACTCCGATCGTGTGATTAAATTCATGCGTGGGGCATGGTGCACTGACAGCAAAACCTTCCCCTATTCCCATTGTGTGATTAAATTCAGGCGTGTGTCACGGTGTATTGACAGCAAAACCATCCCCTACTCCCATGGTGTGATTAAATTCAGACATGGGGCACGGTGTAGTGACAGCAAAACCATCCCCTATTCCCATTGTGTGATGAAATTCAGACGTGGGGAATGGTGTACTGACAGCAAAACCATCCCCTACTCGCATCGTGTGATTAAATTCAGACGTGGGGCATGGTGTACTGAGAGCAAAACCATCCCCTACTCGCATCGTGTGATTAAATTCAGGCGTGGGGCATGGTGTACTGAGAGCAAAACCATCCCCTACTCCCATCGTGTGATTAAATTCAGACGTGGGGCATGGTTTACTGACAGCAAAACCATACCCTACTCCCATCGTGTGATTAAATTTAAACGTGGGGCATGGTGCATTGACAGCAAAACCATCCCCTACTCCCATCGTGCGATTAAATTCAGACGTGGGGCATGGTGCACTGACAGCAAAACCATCCCCTACTCCCGTCGTGCGGTTAAATTCAGGCGTGGGGCATGGTGTACTGACAGCAAAACCATCCCCTACTCCCATCGTGTGATTAAATTCAGGCGTGGGGCATGGTGTACTGACAGCAAAACCATCCACTACTCCCATCGTGTGATTAAATTCAGGCGTGGGGCATGGTGTACAGACAGCAAAACCATCCCCTACTCCCATTGTGTGATTAAATTCGGACGTGGGGCATGGTGCATTGTCAGCAAAACCATCCCCTACTCCCATCGAGTGATTAAATTCAGACGTTGGGCATGGTGTACTGACAGCAAAACCTTCCTCTACTCCGATCGTGTGATTAAATTCAGGCGCTGGGCATGGTGCACTGACAGCAAAACCATCCCCTACTCCCATCGTGTGATTAAATTCAGACTTTGGGCACGGTGTAGTGACAGCAAAACCTTCCCCTATTCCCATTGTGTGATGAAGTTCAGACGTGGGGAATGGTGTATTGACAGCAAAACCATCCCCTACACCCATGGTGTGATTAAATTCAGACGTGGGGCACGGTGTAGTGACAGCAAAACCATCCCCTATTCCCATTGTGTAATGAAATTCAGACATGGGGAATGGTGTATTGACAGCAAAACCATCCCTTACTCCCATCGTGTGATTAAATTCAGACGTGGGGCATGGTGCACTGACAGCAAAACCATCCCCTACTCCCATCGTGTGACTTAATTCATGCATGGGGCATGGTGCACTGACAGCAAAACCATCCCCTACTCCCATCGTGCGATTAAATTCAGACGTGGGGCATGGTGTACTGACAGCAAAACCATCCCCTACTCCCATCGTGTGATTAAATTCAGACGTGGGGCATGGTGTACTGACAGCAAAACCATCCCCTACTCCCATCGTGCGATTAAATTCAGACGTGGGGCATGGTGTACTGACAGCAAAACCATCCCCTGCTCCCATCGTGCGATTAAATTCAGACGTGGGGCATGGTGTACTGACAGCAAAACCATCCCCAACTCCCATCGTGTGATTAAATTCAGGCATGGGGCATGGTGCACTGACAGCAAAACCATCCCTTACTCCGATCGTGTGATTAAATTCATGCGTGGGGTATGGTGTACTGACAGCAAAACCATCCCCTACTCCCATCGTGTGATTAAATTCAGGCGTTGGGCACGGTGTATTGACAGCAAAACCTTCCCCTATTCCCATTGTGTGATTAAATTCAGGCGTGTGTCACGGTGTATTGACAGCAAAACCATCCCCTACTCCCATGGTGTGATTAAATTCAGACATGGGGCACGGTGTAGTGACAGCAAAACCATCCCCTATTCCCATTGTGTGATGAAATTCAGACGTGGGGAATGGTGTACTGACAGCAAAACCATCCCCTACTCGCATCGTGTGATTAAATTCAGGCGTTGGGCATTGTGTATTGAGAGCAAAACCATCCCCTACTCCCATCGTGTGATTAAATTCAGACGTGGGGCATGGTTTACTGACAGCAAAACCGTACCCTACTCCCAACGTGTGATTAAATTCAGACGTGGGGTATGGTGTACTGTCAGCAAAACCATCCCCTCCTCCCATCGTGTGATTAAATTCAGACGTGGGGCATGGTGTACTGACAGCAAAACCATCCCCTACTCCCATCATGCGATTAAATTCAGACGTGGGGCATGGTGTACTGACAGCAAAACCATCCCCTACTCCCATCGTGCGATTAAATTCAGACGTGGGGCATGGTGTACTGACAGCAAAACCATTCCCTACTCCCATCGTGTGATTAAATTCAGGCATGGGGCATGGTGCACTGACAGCAAAACCATCCCCTACTCCCATCGAGTGATTAAATTCAGACGTTGGGCATGGTGTACTGACAGCAAAACCTTTCCCTACTCCGATCGTGTGATTAAATTCAGACGTGGGGCATGGTGTACTGACAGCAAAACCATCCCCTACTCCCATCGTGCGATTAAATTCAGACGTGGGGCATGGTGTACTGACAGCAAAAGCATTCCCTACTCCCATCGTGTGATTAAATTCAGGCATGGGGCATGGTGCACTGACAGCAAAACCATCCCCTACTCCCATCGAGTGATTAAATTCAGACGTTGGGCATGGTGTACTGACAGCAAAACCTTTCCCTACTCCGATCGTGTGATTAAATTCAGACGTGGGGCATGGTGTACTGACAGCAAAACCATCCCCTACTCCCATCGTGCGATTAAATTCAGACGTGGGGCATGGTGTACTGACAGCAAAACCATTCTCTACTCCCATCGTGTGATTAAATTCAGGCATGGGGCATGGTGCACTGACAGCAAAACCATCCCCTACTCCCATCGAGTGATTAAATTCAGACGTTGGGCATGGTGTACTGACAGCAAAACCTTCCCTTACTCCCATCGTGTGATTAAATTCAGGCGTTGGGCATGGTGCACTGACAGCAAAACCTTCCCCTATTCCCATTGTGTGATGAAGTTCAGACGTGGGGCATGGTGTATTGACAGCAAAACCATCCCATACTCCCATCGTGTGATTAAATTCAAACGTGGGGCATGGTGCATTGACAGCAAAACCATCCCCTACTCCCATCGTGCGATTAAATTCAGACGTGGGGCATGGTGTACTGACAGCAAAACCATCCCCTCCTCCCATCGTATGATTAAATTCAGACGTGGGGCATGGTGTACTGACAGCAAAACCATCCCCTACTTCCATCGTGCGATTAAATTCAGACGTGGGGCATGGTGTACTGACAGCAAAACCATCCCCTACTCCCATCGTGTGATTAAATTCAGGCATGGGGCATGGTGCACTGACAGCAAAACCATCCCTTACTCCGATCGTGTGATTAAATTCATGCGTGGGGTATGGTGTACTGACAGCAAAACCATCCCTTACTCCTATCGTGTGATTAAATTCATGCGTGGGGTATGGTGCACTGACAGCAAAACCATCCCTTACTCCGATCGTGTGATTAAATTCATGCGTGGGGCATGGTGCACTGACAGCAAAAACTTCCCCTATTCCCATTGTGTGATTAAATTCAGGCGTGTGTCACGGTGTATTGACAGCAAAACCATCCCCTATTCCCATTGTGTGATGAAATTCAGACGTGGGGAATGGTGTACTGACAGCAAAACCATCCCCTACTCGCATCGTGTGATTAAATTCAGACGTGGGGCATGGTGTACTGAGAGCAAAACCATCCCCTACTCGCATCGTGTGATTAAATTCAGGCGTGGGGCATGGTGTACTGAGAGCAAAACCATCCCCTACTCCCATCGTGTGATTAAATTCAGACGTGGGGCATGGTTTACTGACAGCAAAACCATACCCTACTCCCATCGTGTGATTAAATTCAGACGTGGGGCATGGTCTACTGACAGCAAAACCATCCCCTACTCCCATCGTGCGATTAAATTCAGACGTGGGGCATGGTGCACTGACAGCAAAACCTTCCCTTACTCCCATCGTGTGATTAAATTCAGGCGTTGGGCATGGTGCACTGACAGCAAAACCTTCCCCTATTCCCATCGTGTGATTAAATTCAGGCGTTGGGCACGGTGTATTGACAGCAAAACCTTCCCCTATTCCCATTGTGTGATTAAATTCAGGCGTGTGTCACGGTGTATTGACAGCAAAACCATCCCCCATTCCCATTGTGTGATGAAATTCAGACGTGGGGAATGGTGTACTGACAGCAAAACCATCCCCTACTCGCATCGTGTGATTAAATTCAGGCGTTGGGCATTGTGTATTGAGAGCAAAACCATCCCCTACTCCCATCGTGTGATTAAATTCAGACGTGGGGCATGGTTTACTGACAGCAAAACCGTACCCTACTCCCATCGTGTGATTAAATTCAGACGTGGGGTATGGTGTACTGTCAGCAAAACCATCCCCTCCTCCCATCGTGTGATTAAATTCAGACGTGGGGCATGGTGTACTGACAGCAAAACCATCCCCTACTCCCATCGTGCGATTAAATTCAGACGTGGGGCATGGTGTACTGACAGCAAAACCATCCCCTACTCCCATCGTGCGATTAAATTCAGACGTGGGGCATGGTGTACTGACAGCAAAACCATTCCCTACTCCCATCGTGTGATTAAATTCAGGCATGGGGCATGGTGCACTGACAGCAAAACCATCCCCTACTCCCATCGAGTGATTAAATTCAGACGTTGGGCATGGTGTACTGACAGCAAAACCTTTCCCTACTCCGATCGTGTGATTAAATTCAGGCGTTGGGCATGGTGCACTGACAGCAAAACCATCCCCTACTCCCATCGTGTGATTAAATTCAGGCGTTGGGCATGGTGCACTGACAGCAAAACCATCCCCTACTCCCATCGTGTGATTAAATTCAGACGTGGGGCATGGTGTACTGACAGCAAAACCATCCCCTACTCCCATCGTGCGATTAAATTCAGACGTGGGGCATGGTGTACTGACAGCAAAACCATTCCCTACTCCCATCGTGTGATTAAATTCAGGCATGGGGCATGGTGTACTGACAGCAAAACCATCCCCTACTCCCATCGAGTGATTAAATTCAGACGTTGGGCATGGTGTACTGACAGCAAAACCTTCCCTTACTCCCATCGTGTGATTAAATTCAGGCGTTGGGCATGGTGCACTGACAGCAAAACCTTCCCCTATTCCCATTGTGTGATGAAGTTCAGACGTGGGGCATGGTGTATTGACAGCAAAACCATCCCATACTCCCATCGTGTGATTAAATTCAAACGTGGGGCATGGTGCATTGACAGCAAAACCATCCCCTACTCCCATCGTGCGATTAAATTCAGACGTGGGGCATGGTGTACTGACAGCAAAACCATCCCCTCCTCCCATCGTATGATTAAATTCAGACGTGGGGCATGGTGTACTGACAGCAAAACCATCCCCTACTTCCATCGTGCGATTAAATTCAGACGTGGGGCATGGTGTACTGACAGCAAAACCATCCCCTACTCCGATCGTGTGATTAAATTCAGGCATGGGGCATGGTGCACTGACAGCAAAACCATCCCTTACTCCGATCGTGTGATTAAATTCATGCGTGGGGTATGGTGTACTGACAGCAAAACCATCCCTTACTCCTATCGTGTGATTAAATTCATGCGTGGGGTATGGTGCACTGACAGCAAAACCATCCCTTACTCCGATCGTGTGATTAAATTCATGCGTGGGGCATGGTGCACTGACAGCAAAACCTTCCCCTATTCCCATTGTGTGATTAAATTCAGGCGTGTGTCACGGTGTATTGACAGCAAAACCATCCCCTACTCCCATGGTGTGATTAAATTCAGACATGGGGCACGGTGTAGTGACAGCAAAACCATCCCCTATTCCCATTGTGTAATGAAATTCAGACGTGGGGAATGGTGTACTGACAGCAAAACCATCCCCTACTCGCATCGTGTGATTAAATTCAGACGTGGGGCATGGTGTACTGCCAGCAAAACCATCCCCTACTCGCATCGTGTGATTAAATTCAGGCGTGGGGCATGGTGTACTGAGAGCAAAACCATCCCCTACTCCCATCGTGTGATTAAATTCAGACGTGGGGCATGGTTTACTGACAGCAAAACCATACCCTACTCCCATCGTGTGATTAAATTCAGACGTGGGGCATGGTCTACTGACAGCAAAACCATCCCCTACTCCCATCGTGCGATTAAATTCAGACGTGGGGCATGGTGCACTGACAGCAAAACCTTCCCTTACTCCCATCGTGTGATTAAATTCAGGCGTTGGGCATGGTGCACTGACAGCAAAACCATCCCCTACTCCCATCGTGTGATTAAATTCAGACGTTGGGCATGGTGCACTGACAGCAAAACCTTCCCCTATTCCCATTGTGTGATGAAGTTCAGACGTGGGGCATGGTGTATTGACAGCAAAATCATCCCATACTCCCATCGTGTGAGTAAATTCAAACGTGGGGCATGGTGCATTGACAGCAAAACCATCCCCTACTCCCATCGTGCGATTAAATTCAGACGTGGGGCATGGTGCACTGACAGCAAAACCATCCCCTACTCCCATCGTGCGGTTAAATTCAGGCGTGGGGCATGGTGTACTGACAGCAAAACCATCCACTACTCCCATCGTGTGATTAAATTCAGGCGTGGGGCATGGTGTACAGACAGCAAAACCATCCCCTACTCCCATTGTGTGATTAAATTCGGACGTGGGGCATGGTGCATTGTCAGCAAAACCATCCCCTACTCCCATCGAGTGATTAAATTCAGACGTTGGGCATGGTGTACTGACAGCAAAACCTTCCCCTACTCCGATCGTGTGATTAAATTCAGGCGTTGGGCATGGTGCACTGACAGCAAAACCATCCCCTACTCCCATCGTGTGATTAAATTCAGACTTTGGGCACGGTGTAGTGACAGCAAAACCATCCCCTACTCCCATCGTGCGATTAATTTCAGGCGTGGGGCATGGTGTACTGACAGCTAAACCATCACCTACTCTCATGGTGTGATTAAATTCAGGCTTGGGGCATGGTGTATTGACAGCAAAACCATCCCCTACACCCATGGTGTGATTAAATTCAGACGTGGGGCACGGTGTAGTGACAGCAAAACCATCCCCTACTCCCATCGTGCGGTTAAATTCAGGCGTGGGGCATGGTGTACTGACAGCAAAACCATCCACTACTCCCATCGTGTGATTAAATTCAGGCGTGGGGCATGGTGTACAGACAGCAAAACCATCCCCTACTCCCATTGTGTGATTAAATTCGGACGTGGGGCATGGTGCATTGTCAGCAAAACCATCCCCTACTCCCATCGAGTGATTAAATTCAGACGTTGGGCATGGTGTACTGACAGCAAAACCTTCCCCTACTCCGATCGTGTGATTAAATTCAGGCGTTGGGCATGGTGCACTGACAGCAAAACCATCCCCTACTCCCATCGTGTGATTAAATTCAGACTTTGGGCACGGTGTAGTGACAGCAAAACCATCCCCTACTCCCATCGTGCGATTAATTTCAGGCGTGGGGCATGGTGTACTGACAGCTAAACCATCACCTACTCTCATGGTGTGATTAAATTCAGACGTTGGGCATGGTGCACTGACAGCAAAACCTTCCCCTATTCCCATTGTGTGATGAAGTTCAGACGTGGGGCATGGTGTATTGACAGCAAAATCATCCCATACTCCCATCGTGTGAGTAAATTCAAACGTGGGGCATGGTGCATTGACAGCAAAACCATCCCCTACTCCCATCGTGCGATTAAATTCAGACGTGGGGCATGGTGCACTGACAGCAAAACCATCCCCTACTCCCATCGTGCGGTTAAATTCAGGCGTGGGGCATGGTGTACTGACAGCAAAACCATCCACTACTCCCATCGTGTGATTAAATTCAGGCGTGGGGCATGGTGTACAGACAGCAAAACCATCCCCTACTCCCATTGTGTGATTAAATTCGGACGTGGGGCATGGTGCATTGTCAGCAAAACCATCCCCTACTCCCATCGAGTGATTAAATTCAGACGTTGGGCATGGTGTACTGACAGCAAAACCTTCCCCTACTCCGATCGTGTGATTAAATTCAGGCGTTGGGCATGGTGCACTGACAGCAAAACCATCCCCTACTCCCATCGTGTGATTAAATTCAGACTTTGGGCACGGTGTAGTGACAGCAAAACCATCCCCTACTCCCATCGTGCGATTAATTTCAGGCGTGGGGCATGGTGTACTGACAGCTAAACCATCACCTACTCTCATGGTGTGATTAAATTCAGGCTTGGGGCATGGTGTATTGACAGCAAAACCATCCCCTACACCCATGGTGTGATTAAATTCAGACGTGGGGCACGGTGTAGTGACAGCAAAACCATCCCCTACTCCCATCGTGCGGTTAAATTCAGGCGTGGGGCATGGTGTACTGACAGCAAAACCATCCACTACTCCCATCGTGTGATTAAATTCAGGCGTGGGGCATGGTGTACAGACAGCAAAACCATCCCCTACTCCCATTGTGTGATTAAATTCGGACGTGGGGCATGGTGCATTGTCAGCAAAACCATCCCCTACTCCCATCGAGTGATTAAATTCAGACGTTGGGCATGGTGTACTGACAGCAAAACCTTCCCCTACTCCGATCGTGTGATTAAATTCAGGCGTTGGGCATGGTGCACTGACAGCAAAACCATCCCCTACTCCCATCGTGTGATTAAATTCAGACTTTGGGCACGGTGTAGTGACAGCAAAACCATCCCCTACTCCCATCGTGCGATTAATTTCAGGCGTGGGGCATGGTGTACTGACAGCTAAACCATCACCTACTCTCATGGTGTGATTAAATTCAGGCTTGGGGCATGGTGTATTGACAGCAAAACCATCCCCTACACCCATGGTGTGATTAAATTCAGACGTGGGGCACGGTGTAGTGACAGCAAAACCATCCCCTATTCCCATTGTGTAATGAAATTCAGACATGGGGAATGGTGTATTGACAGCAAAACCATCCCCTACTCCCATCGTGTGACTTAATTCATGCATGGGGCATGGTGCACTGACAGCAAAACCATCCCCTACTCCCATCGTGCGATTAATTTCAGGCGTGGGGCATGGTGTACTGACAGCTAAACCATCACCTACTCCCATCGTGTGATTAAATTCAGGCGTGGGGCATGGTGTACTGACAGCAAAACCATCCACTACTCCCATCGTGTGATTAAATTCAGGCGTGGGGCATGGTGCACTGACAGCAAAACCATCCCCTACTCCCATCGAGTGATTAAATTCAGGCGTTGGGCATGGTGTACTGACAGCAAAACCATCCCCTACTCCCATCGTGTGATTAAATTCAGGCGTTGGGCATGGTGTACTGACAGCAAAACCATCCCCTACTCCCATCGTGTGATTAAATTCAGACGTGGGGCATGGTGTATTCACAGCAAAACCATCCCCTACTCCCATCGTGTGATTAAATTCAGGCATGGGGCATGGTGCACTGACAGCAAAACCATCCCCTACTCCCATCGAGTGATTAAATTCAGACGTTGGGCATGGTGTACTGACAGCAAAACCTTCCCTTACTCCCATCGTGTGATTAAATTCATGCGTTGGGCATGGTGCACTGACAGCAAAACCATCCCCTACTCCCATCGTGTGATTAAATTCAGGCGTGGGGCATGGTGCACTGACAGCAAAACCTTCCCCTATTCCCATTGTGTGATGAAGTTCAGACGTGGGGCATGGTGTACTGACAGCAAAACCATCCCATACTCCCATCGTGTGATTAAATTCATGCGTGGGGTATGGTGCACTGACAGCAAAACCATCCACTACTCCCATTGTGTGATTAAATTCAGGCGTGTGTCACGGTGTATTGACAGCAAAACCATCCCCTACTCCCATGGTGTGATTAAATTCAGACATGGGGCACGGTGTAGTGACAGCAAAACCTTCCCCTATTCCCATTGTGTGATGAAGTTCAGACGTGGGGCATGGTGTATTGACAGCAAAACCATCCCCTACACCCATGGTGTGATTAAATTCAGACGTGGGGCACGGTGTAGTGACAGCAAAACCATCCCCTATTCCCATTGTGTAATGAAATTCAGACATGGGGAATGGTGTATTGACAGCAAAACCATCCCCTACTCCCATAGTGTGATTAAATTCAGACGTGGGGCATGGTGCACTGACAGCAAAACCATCCCCTACTCCCATCGTGCGATTAATTTCAGGCGTGGGGCATGGTGTACTGACAGCTAAACCATCACCTACTCTCATGGTGTGATTAAATTCAGGCGTGGGGCATGGTGTATTCACAGCAAAACCATCCCCTACTCCCATCGTGTGATTAAATTCAGGCGTGGGGCATGGTGTACTGAGAACAAAACCATCCCCTACTCCCATCGTGTGATTAAATTCAGGCGTGGGGCATGGTGTACTGAGAACAAAACCATCCCCTACTCCCATCGTGTGATTAAATTCAGACGTGGGGTATGGTGTATTCACAGCAAAACCATCCCCGACTCCCATCGTGTGATTAAATTCAGACGTGGGGTATGGTGTATTCACAGCAAAACCATCCCCTACTCCCATCGTGTGATTAAATTCAGACGTGGGGTATGGTGTATTCACAGCAAAACCATCCCCTACTCCCATCGTGTGATTAAATTCAGACGTGGGGCATGGTTTACTGACAGCAAAACCATCCCCTACTCCCATCGTGTGATTAAATTCAGACGTGGGGCATGGTGTACTGATAGCAAAACCATCCGCTACTCCCATCATGTGATTAAATTCAGGCGTGGGGCATGGTGTACTGACAGCAAAACCATCCCCTACTCCCATCGTGTGATTAAATTCAGGCGTGGGGCATGGTGTACTGACAGCAAAACCATCCACTACTCCCATCGTGTGATTAAATTCAGGCGTGGGGCATGGTGTACAGACAGCAAAACCATCCCCTACTCCCATCGTGTGATTAAATTCAGACGTGGGGCATGGTGTATTCACAGCAAAACCATCCCCTACTCCCATCGAGTGATTAAATTCAGGCGTTGGGCATGGTGTACTGACAGCAAAACCATCCCCTACTCCCATCGTGTGATTAAATTCAGGCGTTGGGCATGGTGTACTGACAGCAAAACCATCCCCTACTCCCATCGTGTGATTAAATTCAGACGTGGGGCATGGTGTATTCACAGCAAAACCATCCCCTACTCCCATCGTGTGATTAAATTCAGGCATGGGGCATGGTGCACTGACAGCAAAACCATCCCCTACTCCCATCGAGTGATTAAATTCAGACGTTGGGCATGGTGTACTGACAGCAAAACCTTCCCTTACTCCCATCGTGTGATTAAATTCATGCGTTGGGCATGGTGCACTGACAGCAAAACCATCCCCTACTCCCATCGTGTGATTAAATTCAGGCGTGGGGCATGGTGCACTGACAGCAAAACCTTCCCCTATTCCCATTGTGTGATGAAGTTCAGACGTGGGGCATGGTCTACTGACAGCAAAACCATCCCATACTCCCATCGTGTGATTAAATTCATGCGTGGGGTATGGTGCACTGACAGCAAAACCATCCACTACTCCCATTGTGTGATTAAATTCAGGCGTGTGTCACGGTGTATTGACAGCAAAACCATCCCCTACTCCCATGGTGTGATTAAATTCAGACATGGGGCACGGTGTAGTGACAGCAAAACCTTCCCCTATTCCCATTGTGTGATGAAGTTCAGACGTGGGGCATGGTGTATTGACAGCAAAACCATCCCCTACACCTATGGTGTGATTAAATTCAGACGTGGGGCACGGTGTAGTGACAGCAAAACCATCCCCTATTCCCATTGTGTAATGAAATTCAGACATGGGGAATGGTGTATTGACAGCAAAACCATCCCCTACTCCCATAGTGTGATTAAATTCAGACGTGGGGCATGGTGCACTGACAGCAAAACCATCCCCTACTCGCATCGTGTGATTAAATTCAGACGTGGGGCATGGTGTACTGAGAGCAAAACCATCCCCTACTCCCATCGTGTGATTAAATTCAGACGTGGGGCATGGTTTACTGACAGCAAAACCATACCCTACTCCCATCGTGTGATTAAATTCAGACGTGGGGCATGGTGTACTGACAGCAAAACCATCCCCTACTCCCATCGTGCGGTTAAATTCAGGCGTGGGGCATGGTGTACTGACAGCAAAACCATCCCCTACTCCCATCGTGTGATTAAATTCAGGCGTGGGACATGGTGTACTGACAGCAAAACCATCCACTACTCCCATCGTGTGATTAAATTCAGGCGTGGGGCATGGTGTACAGACAGCAAAACCATCCCCTACTCCCATCGTGTGATTAAATTCGGACGTGGGGCATGGTGCATTGTCAGCAAAACCATCCCCTACTCCCATCGAGTGATTAAATTCAGACGTTGGGCATGGTGTACTGACAGCAAAACCTTCCCCTACTCCCATCGTGTGATTAAATTCAGGCGTTGGGCATGGTGCACTGACAGCAAAACCATCCCCTACTCCCATCGTGTGATTAAATTCAGACTTTGGGCACGGTGTAGTGACAGCAAAACCTTCCCCTATTCCCATTGTGTGATGAAGTTCAGACGTCGGGCATGGTGTATTGACAGCAAAACCATCCCCTATTCCCATTGTGTGATGAAATTCAGACATGGGGAATGGTGTATTGACAGCAAAACCATCCCCTACTCCCATAGTGTGATTAAATTCAGACGTGGGGCATGGTGCACTGACAGCAAAACCATCCCCTACTCCCATCGTGTGACTTAATTCATGCATGGGGCACGGTGCACTGACAGCAAAACCATCCCCTACTCCCATCGTGCGATTAATTTCAGGCGTGGGGCATGGTGTACTGACAGCTAAACCATCACCTACTCTCATGGTGTGATTAAATTCAGGCGTGGGGCATGGTGTATTCACAGCAAAACCATCCCCTACTCCCATCGTGTGATTAAATTCAGGCGTGGGGCATGGTGTACTGAGAACAAAACCATCCCCTACTCCCATCGTGTGATTAAATTCAGACGTGGGGCAAGGTTTACTGACAGCAAAACCATCCCCTACTCCCATCGTGTGATTAAATTCAGACGTGGGGTATGGTGTATTCACAGCAAAACCATCCCCTACTCCCATCGTGTGATTAAATTCAGACGTGGGGTATGGTGTATTCACAGCAAAACCATCCCCTACTCCCATCGTGTGATTAAATTCAGACGTGGGGTATGGTGTATTCACAGCAAAACCATCCCCTACTCCCATCGTGTGATTAAATTCAGACGTGGGGCATGGTTTACTGACAGCAAAACCATCCCCTACTCCCGTCGTGTGATTAAATTCAGACGTGGGGCATGGTGTACTGATAGCAAAACCATCCGCTACTCCCATCATGTGATTAAATTCAGGCGTGGGGCATGGTGTACTGACAGCAAAACCATCCCCTACTCCCATCGTGTGATTAAATTCAGGCGTGGGGCATGGTGTACTGACAGCAAAACCATCCCGTACTCCCATCGTGTGATTAAATTCAGGCGTGGGGCATGGTGTACTGAGAGCAAAACCATCCCCTACTCCCATCGTGTGATTAAATTCAGAAGTGGGGCATGGTTTACTGACAGCAAAACCATCCCCTACTCCCATCGTGTGATTAAATTCCGACCTGGTGCATGGTGTACTGACAGCAAAAACATCCCCTACTCCCATCGTGTGATTAAATTCAGACGTGGGGCATGGTTTACTGACAGCAAAACCATCCCTTACTCCCATCGTGTGATTAAATTCAGACGTGGGGCATGGTGTACTGACAGCAAAAACATCCCCTACTCCCATCGTGTGATTAAATTCAGGCATGGGCATGGTGCACTGACAGCAAAACCATCCCCTACTCCCATCGTGTGATTAAATTCAGACGTGGGGCATGGTGTACTGACAGCAAAACCATCCCCTCCTCCCATCGTGTGATTAAATTCCGACCTGGTGCATGGTGTACTGACAGCAAAAACATCCCCTACTCCCATCGTGTGATTAAATTCAGACGTGGGGCATGGTTTACTGACAGCAAAACCATCCCTTACTCCCATCGTGTGATTAAATTCAGACGTGGGGCATGGTGTACTGACAGCAAAAACATCCCCTACTCCCATCGTGTGATTAAATTCAGGCATGGGCATGGTGCACTGACAGCAAAACCATCCCCTACTCCCATCGTGTGATTAAATGCAGGCATGGGCATGGTGCACTGACAGCAAAACCATCCCCTACTCCCATCGTGTGATTAAATTCAGACGTGGGGCATGGTGCACTGACAGCAAAACCATCCCCTACTCCCATCGTGTGATTAAATTCAGGCGTGGGGTATGGTGTACTGACAGCAAAACCATCCCCTACTCCCATCGTGCGGTTAAATTCAGGCGTGGGGCATGGTGACTGACAGCAAAAACATCCCCTACTCCCATCGTTTGATTAAATTCGGACGTGGGGCATGGTGCATTGTCAGCAAAACCATCCCCTACTCCCATCGAGTGATTAAATTCAGACGTTGGGCATGGTGTACTGACAGCAAAACCTTCCCCTACTCCGATCGTGTGATTAAATTCAGGCGTTGGGCATGGTGCACTGACAGCAAAACCATCCCCTACTCCCATCGTGTGATTAAATTCAGACTTTGGGCACGGTGTAGTGACAGCAAAACCTTCCCCTATTCCCATTGTGTGGTGAAGTTCAGACGTGGGGCATGGTGTATTGACAGCAAAACCATCCCCTACACCCATGGTGTGATTAAATTCAGACGTGGGGCACGGTGTAGTGACAGCAAAACCATCCCCTATTCCCATTGTGTGATGAAATTCAGACATGGGGAATGGTGTATTGACAGCAAAACCATCCCCTACTCCCATAGTGTGATTAAATTCAGACGTGGGGCATGGTGCACTGACAGCAAAACCATCCCCTACTCCCATCGTGTGACTTAATTCATGCATGGGGCATGGTGCACTGACAGCAAAACCATCCCCTACTCCCATCGTGCGATTAATTTCAGGCGTGGGGCATGGTGTACTGACAGCTAAACCATCACCTACTCTCATGGTGTGATTAAATTCAGGCGTGGGGCATGGTGTATTGACAGCAAAACCATCCCCTACTCCCATCGTGTGATTAAATTCAGGCGTGGGGCATGGTGTACTGAGAAAAATACCATCCCCTACTCCCATCGTGTGATTAAATTCAGACGTGGGGCATGGTTTACTGACAGCAAAACCATCCCCTACTCCCATCGTGTGATTAAATTCAGACGTGGGGTATGGTGTATTCACAGCAAAACCATCCCCTACTCCCATCGTGTGATTAAATTCAGACGTGGGGTATGGTGTATTCACAGCAAAACCATCCCCTACTCCCATCGTGTGATTAAATTCAGACGTCGGGTATGGTGTATTCACAGCAAAACCATCCCCTACTCCCATCGTGTGATTAAATTCAGACGTGGGGCATGGTTTACTGACAGCAAAACCATCCCCTACTCCCATCGTGTGATTAAATTCAGACGTGGGGCATGGTGTACTGATAGCAAAACCATCCGCTACTCCAATCGTGATTAAATTCAGGCGTGGGGCATGGTGTACTGACAGCAAAACAATCCCCTACTCCCATCGTGTGATTAAATTCAGGCGTGGGGCATGGTGTACTGACAGCAAAACCATCCACTACTCCCATCGTGTGATTAAATTCAGGCGTGGGGCATGGTGTATTGACAGCAAAACCATCCCCTACTCCCATCGTGTGATTAAATTCAGACGTGGGGCATGGTTTACTGACAGCAAAACCATCCCCTACTCCCATCGAGTGATTAAATTCAGACGTTGGGCATGGTGTACTGACAGCAAAACCTTCCCTTACTCCCATCGTGTGATTAAATTCAGGCATGGGGCATGGAGCACTGACAGCAAAACCATCCCCTACTCCCATCGAGTGATTAAATTCAGACGTTGGGCATGGTGCACTGACAGCAAAACCATCCCCTACTCCCATCGTGTGATTAAATTCAGGCGTGGGGCATGGTGTATTGACAGCAAAATCATCCCATACTCCCATCGTGTGATTAAATTCAAACGTGTGGCATGGTGCATTGACAGCAAAACCATCCCCTACTCCCATCGTGCGATTAAATTCAGACGTGGGGCATGGTGTACTGACAGCAAAACCATCCGCTACTCCCATCGTGCGATTAAATTCAGACGTGGGGCATGGTGTACTGACAGCAAAACCATCCCCTACTCCCATCGTGCGATTAAATACAGACATGGGGCATGGTGTACTGACAGCAAAACCATTCCCTACTCCCATCGTGTGATTAAATTCAGGCATGGGGCATGGTGCACTGACAGCAAAACCATCCCCTACTCCCATCGAGTGATTAAATTCAGACGTTGGGCATGGTGTACTGACAGCAAAACCTTCCCCTATTCCCATTGTGTGATTAAATTCAGGCGTGTGTCACGGTGTATAGACAGCAAAACCATCCCCTACTCCCATGGTGTGATTAAATTCAGACATGGGGCACAGTGTAGTGACAGCAAAACCATCCCCTTTTCCCATTGTGTGATGAAATTCAGGCGTGGGGCATGTTGTAGTGACAGCAAAACCATACCCTACTCCCATCGTGTGATTAAATTCAGACGTGGGGTATGGTGTACTGTCAGCAAAACCATCCCCTCCTCCCATCGTGTGATTAAATTCAGACGTGGGGCATGGTTTACTGACAGCAAAACCATCCCCTACTCCCATCGTGTGATTAAATTCAGTCGTGGGGCATGGTGTATTCACAGCAAAACCATCCCCTACTCCCAACGTGTGATTAAATTCAGTCGTGGGGCATGGTGCACTGACAGCAAAACCATCCGCTACTCCCATCATGTGATTAAATTCAGACGTGGGGCATGGTGTACTGACAGCAAAACCATCCCCTACTCCCATCGTGTGATTAAATTCAGGCGTGGGGCATGGTGTACTGACAGCAAAACCATCCACTACTCCCATCGTGTGATTAAATTCAGGCGTGGGGCATGGTGTATTGACAGCAAAACCATCCCCTACTCCCATCGTGTGATTAAATTCAGACGTGGGGCATGGTTTACTGACAGCAAAACCATCCCCTACTCCCATCGAGTGATTAAATTCAGACGTTGGGCATGGTGTACTGACAGCAAAACCTTCCCTTACTCCCATCGTGTGATTAAATTCAGGCATGGGGCATGGAGCACTGACAGCAAAACCATCCCCTACTCCCATCGAGTGATTAAATTCAGACGTTGGGCATGGTGCACTGACAGCAAAACCATCCCCTACTCCCATCGTGTGATTAAATTCAGGCGTGGGGCATGGTGTATTGACAGCAAAATCATCCCATACTCCCATCGTGTGATTAAATTCAAACGTGTGGCATGGTGCATTGACAGCAAAACCATCCCCTACTCCCATCGTGCGATTAAATTCAGACGTGGGGCATGGTGTACTGACAGCAAAACCATCCGCTACTCCCATCGTGCGATTAAATTCAGACGTGGGGCATGGTGTACTGACAGCAAAACCATCCCCTACTCCCATCGTGCGATTAAATACAGACATGGGGCATGGTGTACTGACAGCAAAACCATTCCCTACTCCCATCGTGTGATTAAATTCAGGCATGGGGCATGGTGCACTGACAGCAAAACCATCCCCTACTCCCATCGAGTGATTAAATTCAGACGTTGGGCATGGTGTACTGACAGCAAAACCTTCCCCTATTCCCATTGTGTGATTAAATTCAGGCGTGTGTCACGGTGTATTGACAGCAAAACCATCCCCTACTCCCATGGTGTGATTAAATTCAGACATGGGGCACAGTGTAGTGACAGCAAAACCATCCCCTTTTCCCATTGTGTGATGAAATTCAGGCGTGGGGCATGTTATAGTGACAGCAAAACCATACCCTACTCCCATCGTGTGATTAAATTCAGACGTGGGGTATGGTGTACTGTCAGCAAAACCATCCCCTCCTCCCATCGTGTGATTAAATTCAGACGTGGGGCATGGTTTACTGACAGCAAAACCATCCCCTACTCCCATCGTGTGATTAAATTCAGTCGTGGGGCATGGTGTATTCACAGCAAAACCATCCCCTACTCCCAACGTGTGATTAAATTCAGTCGTGGGGCATGGTGCACTGACAGCAAAACCATCCCCTACTCCCATCATGTGATTAAATTCAGGCATGGGGCATGGTGCATGGTGCACTGACAGCAAAACCATCCCTTACTCCCGTCGTGTGATTTAATTAATGCGTGGGGCATGGTGCACTGACAGCAAAACCATCCCCTACTCCCATCGTGCGATTAATTTCAGGCGTGGGGCATGGTGACTGACAGCAGAAACATCCCCTACTCCCATCGTGTGATTAAATTCGGACGTGGGGCATGGTGCAATGACAGCAGAACCATCCCCTACTCCCATCGAGTGATTAAATTCAGACGTGGGGCATGGTGTACTGACAGCAAAACCTTCCCCTATTCCCATTGTGTGATGAAATTCAGACGTGGGGAATGGTGTATTGACAGCAAAACCATCCCCTACTCCCATTGTGTGATGAAATTCAGATGTGGGGAATGGTGTATTGACAGCAAAACCATCCCCTACACCCATGGTGTGATTAAATTCAGACGCGGGGCATGGTGTGCTGACAGCAATACCATCCCCTCCTCCCATTGTGTGATTGAATTCAGACGTGTGGCATGGTGTACTGACAGCAAAAACATCCCTTACTCCCATCGTGTGATTTAATTCATGCGTGGGGCATGGTGTACTGACAGCAAAACCATCCCCTACTCCCATCGAGTGGTTAAATTCAGACGTTGGGCATGGTGAACTGACAGCAAAACCTTCCCCTACTCCGATCGTGTGATTAAATTCAGGCGTTGGGCATGGCGTTCTGTCAGCAAAACCATCCCCTACTCCCATCGTGTGATTAAATTCAGGCGTGGGCATGGTGCATTGACAGTAAAACCATCCCCTACTCCCATCGTGTGATTAAATTCAGGCGTGTGGCATGGTGCACTGACAGCAAAACCATCCCCTACTCCCATCCTGTGATTAAATTCAGACATTGGGCATGGTGCATTGACAGTAAAACCATCCCCTACTCCCATCGTGCGATTAAATTCAGGCGTGGGGCATGGTGTACTGACAGCAAAACCATCCCGTACTCCCATCGTGTGATTAAATTCAGGCGTGGGGCATGGTGTACTGACAGCAAAACCATCCCGTACTCCCATCGTGTGATTAAATTCAGGCGTGGGGCATGGTGTACTGAGAGCAAAACCATCCCCTACTCCCATCGTGTGATTAAATTCAGACGTGGGGCATGGTTTACTGACAGCAAAACCATCCCCTACTCCCATCGTGTGATTAAATTCAGACGTGGGGCATGGTTTACTGACAGCAAAACCATCCCCTACTCCCATCGTGTGATTAAATTCAGACGTGGGGCATGGTGTACTGACAGCAAAACCATCCCCTCCTCCCATCGTGTGATTAAATTCCGACCTGGGGCATGGTGTACTGACAGCAAAAACATCCCCTACTCCCATCGTGTGATTAAATTCAGACGTGGGGCATGGTTTACTGACAGCAAAACCATCCCTTACTCCTATCGTGTGATTAAATTCAGACGTGGGGCATGGTGTACTGACAGCAAAAACATCCCCTACTCCCATCGTGTGATTAAATTCAGGCATGGGCATGGTGCACTGACAGCAAAACCATCCCCTACTCCCATCGTGTGATTAAATGCAGGCATGGGCATGGTGCACTGACAGCAAAACCATCCCCTACTCCCATCGTGTGATTAAATTCAGACGTGGGGCATGGTGCACTGACAGCAAAACCATCCCCTACTCCCATCGTGTGATTAAATTCAGGTGTGGGGTATGGTGTACTGACAGCAAAACCATCCCCTACTCCCATCGTGCGGTTAAATTCAGGCGTGGGGCATGGTGACTGACAGCAAAAACATCCCCAACTCCCATCGTTTGATTAAATTCGGACGTGGGGCATGGTGCATTGTCAGCAAAACCATCCCCTACTCCCATCGAGTGATTAAATTCAGACGTTGGGCATGGTGTACTGACAGCAAAACCTTCCCCTACTCCAATCGTGTGATTAAATTCAGGCGTTGGGCATGGTGCACTGACAGCAAAACCATCCCCTACTCCAATCGTGTGATTAAATTCAGACTTTGGGCACGGTGTAGTGACAGCAAAACCTTCCCCTATTCCCATTGTGTGATGAAGTTCAGACGTGGGGCATGGTGTAGTGACAGCAAAACCATCCCCTATTCCCATTGTGTGATGAAATTCAGACATGGGGAATGGTGTATTGACAGCAAAACCATCCCCTACTCCCATAGTGTGATTAAATTCAGACGTGGGGCATGGTGCACTGACAGCAAAACCATCCCCTACTCCCATCGTGTGACTTAATTCATGCATGGGGCATGGTGCACTGACAGCAAAACCATCCCCTACTCCCATCGTGCGATTAATTTCAGGCGTGGGGCATGGTGTATTCACAGCAAAACCATCCCCTACTCCCATCGTGTGATTAAATTCAGACGTGGGGTATGGTGTATTCACAGCAAAACCATCCCCTACTCCCATCGTGTGATTAAATTCAGACGTGGGGCATGGTTTACTGACAGCAAAACCATCCCCTACTCCCATCGTGTGATTAAATTCAGACGTGGGGCATGGTGTACTGATAGCAAAACCATCCGCTACTCCCATCATGTGATTAAATTCAGGCGTGGGGCATGGTGTACTGACAGCAAAACCATCCCCTACTCCCATCGTGTGATTAAATTCAGGCGTGGGGCATGGTGTACTGACAGCAAAACCATCCACTACTCCCATCGTGTGATTAAATTCAGGCGTGGGGCATGGTGTACAGACAGCAGAAACATCCCCTACTCCCATCGTGTGATTAAATTCGGACGTGGGGCATGGTGCAATGACAGCAGAACCATCCCCTACTCCCATCGAGTGATTAAATTCAGACGTGGGGCATGGTGTACTGACAGCAAAACCTTCCCCTATTCCCATTGTGTGATGAAATTCAGACGTGGGGAATGGTGTATTGACAGCAAAACCATCCCCTACTCCCATCGAGTGATTAAATTCAGACGTTGGGCATGGTGTACTGACAGCAAAACCTTCCCCTACTCCGATCGTGTGATTAAATTCAGGCGTTGGGCATGGTGCACTGACAGGAAAACCAACCCCTACTCCCATCGTGTGATTAAATTCAGACGTTGGGCACGGTGTAGTGACAGGAAAACCTTCCCCTATTCCCATTGTGTGATGAAGTTCAGACTTGGGGCATGGTGTATTGACAGCAAAACCATCCCCTACTCCCATGGTGTGATTAAATTCAGGCGTGTGTCACGGTGTATTGACAGCAAAACCATCCCCTACTCCCATGGTGTGATTAAATTCAGACATGGGGCACGGTGTAGTGACAGCAAAACCATCCCCTACTCCCATAGTGTGATTAAATTCAGACGTGGGGCATGGTGCACTGACAGCAAAACCATCCCCTACTCCCATCGTGTGACTTAATTCAGGCGTGGGGCATGGTGTATTCACAGCAAAACCATCCCCTACTCCCATCGTGTGATTAAATTCAGGCGTGGGGCATGGTGTACTGAGAACAAAACCATCCCATACTCCCATCGTGTGATTAAATTCAGACGTAGGGCATGGTTTACTGACAGCAAAACCACCCCTGCTCCCATCGTGTAATTAAATTCAGACGTGGGGTATGGTGTATTCACAGCAAAACCATCCCCTACTCCCATCGTGTGATTAAATTCAGACGTGGGCTATGGTGTATTCACAGCAAAACCATCCCCTACTCCCATCGTGTGATTAAATTCAGACGTGCGGTATGGTGTATTCACAGCAAAACCATCCCCTACTCCCATCGTGTGATTAAATTCAGACGTGGGGCATGGTTTACTGACAGCAAAACCATCCCCTACTCCCATCGTGTGATTAAATTCAGACCTGGGGCATGGTGTACTGATAGCAAAACCATCCGCTACTCCCATCATGTGATTAAATTCAGGCGTGGGGCATGGTGTACTGACAGCAAAACCATCCCCTACTCCCATCGTGTGATTAAATTCAGGCGTGGGGCATGGTGTACTGACAGCAAAACCATCCACTACTCCCATCGTGTGATTAAATTCAGGCGTGGGGCATGGTGTACAGACAGCAAAACCATCCCCTACTCCTATCGTGTGATTAAATTCAGACGTGGGGCATGGTGTACTGACAGCAAAACCATCCGCTACTCCCATCGTGCGATTAATTTCAGACGTGGGGCATGGTGTACTGACAGCAAAACCGTCCCCTACTCCCATCGTGCGATTAAATTCAGACGTGGGGCATGGTGTACTGACAGCAAAACCTTCCCCTATTCCCATTGTGTGATGAAATTCAGACGTGGGGAATGGTGCATTGACAGCAAAACCATCCCCTACTCCCATGGTGTGATTAAATTCAGACGTGGGGCATGGTGTGCTGACAGCAATACCATCCCCTCCTCCCATTGTGTGATTGAATTCAGACGTGGGGCATGGTGTACTGACAGCAAAAACATCCCTTACTCCCATCGTGTGATTTAATTCATGCGTGGGGCATGGTGTACTGACAGCAAAACCATCCCCTACTCCCATCGAGTGGTTAAATTCAGACGTTGGGCATGGTGTACTGACAGCAAAACCTTCCCCTACTCCGATCGTGTGATTAAATTCAGGCGTTGGGCATGGCGTTCTGTCAGCAAAACCATCCCCTACTCCCATCGTGTGATTAAATTCAGGCGTGGGGCATGGTGCACTGACAGCAAAACCATCCCCTACTCCCATCGTGTGATTAAATTCAGACATTGGTCATGGTGCATTGACAGTAAAACCATCCCCTACTCCGATTGTGTGATTTAATTCAGGCTTGGTGCATGGTGCACTGACAGCAAAACCATCCCCTACTCCCATCGTGCGATTAAATTCAGGCGTGGAGCATGGTATATTGACAGCAAAACCATCCCCTACTCCCATCGTGTGATTTAATTCAGGCTTGGGGCATGGTGCACTGACAGCAAAACCATCCCCTACTCCCATCGTGCGATTAAATTCAGACGTGGGGCATGGTTTACTGACAGCTAAACCATCTCCTACTCCCATGGTGTGATTAAATTCAGACGTGGGGCATGGTGTACTGACAGCAAAACCATCCCGTACTCCCATCGTGTGATTAAATTCAGGCGTGGGGCATGGTGTACTGAGAGCAAAACCATCCCCTACTCCCATCGTGTGATTAAATTCAGACGTGGGGCATGGTTTACTGACAGCAAAACCATCCCCTACTCCCATCGTGTGATTAAATTCAGACGTGGGGCATGGTGTACTGACAGCAAAACCATCCCCTTCTCCCATCGTGTGATTAAATTCAGACGTGGGGCATGGTGTACTGACAGCAAAAACATCCCCTACTCCCATCGTGTGATTAAATTCAGACGTGGGGCATGGTTTACTGACAGCAAAACCATCCCTTACTCCCATCGTGTGATTAAATTCAGACGTGGGGCATGGTGTACTGACAGCAAAACCATCCCCTCCTCCCATCGTGTGATTAAATTCAGACGTGGGGCATGGTGTACTGACAGCAAAAACATCCCCTACTCCCATCGTGTGATTAAATTCAGGCATGGGCATGGTGCACTGACAGCAAAACCATCCCCTACTCCCATCGTGTGATTAAATGCAGGCATGGGCATGGTGCACTGACAGCAAAACCATCCCCTACTCCCATCGTGTGATTAAATTCAGACGTGGGGCATGGTGCACTGACAGCAAAACCATCCCCTACTCCCATCGTGCGGTTAAATTCAGGCGTGGGGCATGGTGTACTGACAGCAAAACCATCCCTTACTCCCATCGTGTGATTAAATTCAGGCGTGGGGTATGGTGTACTGACAGCAAAACCATCCCCTACTCCCATCGTGCGGTTAAATTCAGGCGTGGGGCATGGTGACTGACAGCAAAAACATCCCCGACTCCCATCGTTTGATTAAATTCGGACGTGGGGCATGGTGCATTGTCAGCAAATCCATCCCCTACTCCCATCGAGTGATTAAATTCAGACGTTGGGCATGGTGTACTGACAGCAAAACCTTCCCCTACTCCGATCGTGTGATTAAATTCAGGCGTTGGGCATGGTGCACTGACAGCAAAACCATCCCCTGCTCCCATCGTGTGATTAAATTCAGACTTTGGGCACGGTGTAGTGACAGCAAAACCTTCCCCTATTTCCATTGTGTGATGAAGTTCAGACGTGGGGCATGGTGTATTGACAGCAAAACCATCCCCTACTCCCATGGTGTGATTAAATTCCGACGTGGGGCACGGTGTAGTGACAGCAAAACCATCCCCTACTCCCATAGTGTGATTAAATTCAGACGTGGGGCATGGTGCACTGACAGCAAAACCATCCCCTACTCCCATCGTGTGACTTAATTCATGCATGGGGCATGGTGCACTGACAGCAAAACCATCCCCTACTCCCATCGTGCGATTAATTTCAGGCGTGAGGCATGGTGTATTCACAGCAAAACCATCCCCTACTCCCATCGTGTGATTAAATTCAGACGTGGGGTATGGTGTATTCACAGCAAAACCATCCCCTACTCCCATCGTGTGATTAAATTCTGAAGTGGGGCATGGTTTACTGACAGCAAAACCATCCGCTACTCCCATCATGTGATTAAATTCAGGCGTGGGGCATGGTGTACTGACAGCAAAACCATCCCCTACTCCCATCGTGTGATTAAATTCAGGCGTGCGGCATGGTGTACTGACAGCAAAACCATCCACTACTCCCATCGTGTGATTAAATTCAGGCGTGGGGCATGGTGTACTGAGAGCAAAACCATCCCCTACTCCCATCGTGTGATTAAATTCAGACGTGGGGCATGGTTTACTGACAGCAAAACCATCCCCTACTCCCATCGTGTGATTAAATTCAGACGTGGGGCATGGTGTACTGACAGCAAAACCATCCCCTCCTCCCATCGTGTGATTAAATTCCGACCTGGGGCATGGTGTACTGACAGCAAAAACATCCCCTACTCCCATCGTGTGATTAAATTCAGACGTGGGGCATGGTTTACTGACAGCAAAACCATCCCTTACTCCCATCGTGTGATTAAATTCAGACGTGGGGCATGGTGTACTGACAGCAAAAACATCCCCTACTCCCATCGTGTGATTAAATTCAGGCATGGGCATGGTGCACTGACAGCAAAACCATCCCCTACTCCCATCGTGTGATTAAATGCAGGCATGGGCATGGTGCACTGACAGCAAAACCATCCCCTACTCCCATCGTGTGATTAAATTCAGACGTGGGGCATGGTGCACTGACAGCAAAACCATCCCCTACTCCCATCGTGTGATTAAATTCAGGCGTGGGGTATGGTGTACTGACAGCAAAACCATCCCCTACTCCCATCGTGCGGTTAAATTCAGGCGTGGGGCATGGTGACTGACAGCAAAAACATCCCCAACTCCCATCGTTTGATTAAATTCGGACGTGGGGCATGGTGCATTGTCAGCAAAACCATCCCCTACTCCCATCGAGTGATTAAATTCAGACGTTGGGCATGGTGTACTGACAGCAAAACCTTCCCCTATTCCCATTGTGTGATGAAGTTCAGACGTGGGGCATGGTGTATTGACAGCAAAACCATCCCCTACTCCCATAGTGTGATTAAATTCAGACGTGGGGCATGGTGCACTGACAGCAAAACCATCCCCTACTCCCATCGTGTGACTTAATTCATGCATGGGGCATGGTGCACTGACAGCAAAACCATCCCCTACTCCCATCGTGCGATTAATTTCAGGCGTGGGGCATGGTGTATTCACAGCAAAACCATCCCCTACTCCCATCGTGTGATTAAATTCAGACGTGGGGTATGGTGTATTCACAGCAAAACCATCCCCTACTCCCATTGTGTGATGAAATTCAGACGTGGGGAATGGTGCATTGACAGCAAAACCATCCCCTACTCCCATGGTGTGATTAAATTCAGACGTGGGGCATGGTTTACTGACAGCAAAACCATCCCCTACTCCCATCGTGTGATTAAATTCAGACGTGGGGCATGGTGTACTGATAGCACAACCATCCGCTACTCCCATCATGTGATTAAATTCAGGCGTGGGGCATGGTGTACTGACAGCAAAACCATCCCCTACTCCCATCGTGTGATTAAATTCAGGCGTGGGGCATGGTGTACTGACAGCAAAACCATCCACTACTCCCATCGTGTGATTAAATTCAGGCGTGGGGCATGGTGTACAGACAGCAGAAACATCCCCTACTCCCATCGTGTGATTAAATTCGGACGTGGGGCATGGTGCAATGACAGCAGAACCATCCCCTACTCCCATCGAGTGATTAAATTCAGACGTGGGGCATGGTGTACTGACAGCAAAACCTTCCCCTATTCCCATTGTGTGATGAAATTCAGACGTGGGGAATGGTGTATTGACAGCAAAACCATCCCCTACTCCCATCGAGTGATTAAATTCAGACGTTGGGCATGGTGTACTGACAGCAAAACCTTCCCCTACTCCGATCGTGTGATTAAATTCAGGCGTTGGGCATGGTGCACTGACAGGAAAACCAACCCCTACTCCCATCGTGTGATTAAATTCAGACGTTGGGCACGGTGTAGTGACAGGAAAACCTTCCCCTATTCCCATTGTGTGATGAAGTTCAGACGTGGGGCATGGTGTATTGACAGCAAAACCATCCCCTACTCCCATGGTGTGATTAAATTCAGGCGTGTGTCACGGTGTATTGACAGCAAAACCATCCCCTACTCCCATGGTGTGATTAAATTCAGACATGGGGCACCGTGTAGTGACAGCAAAATCTTCCCCTACTCCCATAGTGTGATTAAATTCAGACGTGGGGCATGGTGCACTGACAGCAAAACCATCCCCTACTCCCATCGTGTGACTTAATTCAGGCGTGGGGCATGGTGTATTCACAGCAAAACCATCCCCTACTCCCATCGTGTGATTAAATTCAGGCGTGGGGCATGGTGTACTGAGAACAAAACCATCCCATACTCCCATCGTGTGATTAAATTCAGACGTAGGGCATGGTTTACTGACAGCAAAACCACCCCTACTCCCATCGTGTGATTAAATTCAGACGTGGGGTATGGTGTATTCACAGCAAAACCATCCCCTACTCCCATCGTGTGATTAAATTCAGACGTGGGGTATGGTGTATTCACAGCAAAACCATCCCCTACTCCCATCGTGTGATTAAATTCAGACGTGGGGTATGGTGTATTCACAGCAAAACCATCCCCTACTCCCATCATGTGATTAAATTCAGACGTGGGGCATGGTGCACTGACAGCAAAACCATCCCCTACTCCCATCGTGTGACTTAATTCAGGCGTGGGGCATGGTGTATTCACAGCAAAACCATCCCCTACTCCCATCGTGTGATTAAATTCAGGCGTGGGGCATGGTGTACTGAGAACAAAACCATCCCATACTCCCATCGTGTGATTAAATTCAGACGTAGGGCATGGTTTACTGACAGCAAAACCACCCCTACTCCCATCGTGTGATTAAATTCAGACGTGGGGTATGGTGTATTCACAGCAAAACCATCCCCTACTCCCATCGTGTGATTAAATTCAGACGTGGGGTATGGTGTATTCACAGCAAAACCATCCCCTACTCCCATCGTGTGATTAAATTCAGACGTGGGGTATGGTGTATTCACAGCAAAACCATCCCCTACTCCCATCGTGTGATTAAATTCAGACGTGGGGCATGGTTTACTGACAGCAAAACCATCCCCTACTCCCATCGTGTGATTAAATTCAGACGTGGGGCATGGTGTACTGACAGCAAAACCATCCCCTTCTCCCATCGTGTGATTAAATTCAGACGTGGGGCATGGTGTACTGACAGCAAAAACATCCCCTACTCCCATCGTGTGATTAAATTCAGACGTGGGGCATGGTTTACTGACAGCAAAACCATCCCTTACTCCCATCGTGTGATTAAATTCAGACGTGGGGCATGGTGTACTGACAGCAAAACCATCCCCTCCTCCCATCGTGTGATTAAATTCAGACGTGGGGCATGGTGTACTGACAGCAAAAACATCCCCTACTCCCATCGTGTGATTAAATTCAGGCATGGGCATGGTGCACTGACAGCAAAACCATCCCCTACTCCCATCGTGTGATTAAATGCAGGCATGGGCATGGTGCACTGACAGCAAAACCATCCCCTACTCCCATCGTGTGATTAAATTCAGACGTGGGGCATGGTGCACTGACATCAAAACCATCCCCTACTCCCATCGTGCGGTTAAATTCAGGCGTGGGGCATGGTGTACTGACAGCAAAACCATCCCTTACTCCCATCGTGTGATTAAATTCAGGCGTGGGGTATGGTGTACTGACAGCAAAACCATCCCCTACTCCCATCGTGCGGTTAAACTCAGGCGTGGGGCATGGTGACTGACAGCAAAAACATCCCCGACTCCCATCGTTTGATTAAATTCGGACGTGGGGCATGGTGCATTGTCAGCAAATCCATCCCCTACTCCCATCGAGTGATTAAATTCAGACGTTGGGCATGGTGTACTGACAGCAAAACCTTCCCCTACTCCGATCGTGTGATTAAATTCAGGCGTTGGGCATGGTGCACTGACAGCAAAACCATCCCCTACTCCCATCGTGTGATTAAATTCAGACTTTGGGCATGGTGTAGTGACAGCAAAACCTTCCCCTATTTCCATTGTGTGATGAAGTTCAGACGTGGGGCATGGTGTATTGACAGCAAAACCATCCCCTACTCCCATGGTGTGATTAAATTCCGACGTGGGGCACGGTGTAGTGACAGCAAAACCATCCCCTACTCCCATAGTGTGATTAAATTCAGACGTGGGGCATGGTGCACTGACAGCAAAACCATCCCCTACTCCCATCGTGTGACTTAATTCATGCATGGGGCATGGTGCACTGACAGTAAAACCATCCCCTACTCCCATCGTGCGATTAATTTCAGGCGTGAGGCATGGTGTATTCACAGCAAAACCATCCCCTACTCCCATCGTGTGATTAAATTCAGACGTGGGGTATGGTGTATTCACAGCAAAACCATCCCCTACTCCCATCGTGTGATTAAATTCTGAAGTGGGGCATGGTTTACTGACAGCAAAACCATCCGCTACTCCCATCATGTGATTAAATTCAGGCGTGGGGCATGGTGTACTGACAGCAGAAACATCCCCTACTCCCATCGTGTGATTAAATTCGGACGTGGGGCATGGTGCAATGACAGCAGAACCATCCCCTACTCCCATCGAGTGATTAAATTCAGACGTGGGGCATGGTGTACTGACAGCAAAACCTTCCCCTATTCCCATTGTGTGATGAAATTCAGACGTGGGGAATGGTGTATTCACAGCAAAACCATCCCCTACTCCCATGGTGTGATTAAATTCAGACGTGGGGCATGGTGTGCTGACAGCAATACCATCCCCTACTCCCATCGTGTGATTAAATTCAGGCATGGGCATGGTGCATTGACAGTAAAACCATCCCCTACTCCCATCGTGTGATTTAATTCAGGCTTGGGGCATGGTGCACTGACAGCAAAACCATCCCCTACTCCCATCGTGTGATTAAATTCAGACGTGGGGCATGGTGTACTGACAGCAAAACCATCCCTTACTCCCATCGTGTGATTAAATTCAGACGTGGTGCATGGTGTACTGACAGCAAAACCATCCCCTCCTCCCATCGTGTGATTAAATTCAGACGTGGGGCATGGTGTACTGACAGCAAAAACATCCCCTACTCCCATCGTGTGATTAAATTCAGGCATGGGCATGGTGCACTGACAGCAAAACCATCCCCTACTCCCATCGTGTGATTAAATGCAGGCATGGGCATGGTGCACTGACAGCAAAACCATCCCCTACTCCCATCGTGCGGTTAAATTCAGGCGTGGGGCATGGTGTACTGACAGCAAAACCATCCCCTACTCCCATCGTGTGATTAAATTCAGGCGTGGGGTATGGTGTACTGACAGCAAAACCATCCCCTACTCCCATCGTGCGGTTAAATTCAGACTTTGGGCACGGTGTAGTGACAGCAAAACCTTCCCCTATTCCCATTGTGTGATGAAGTTCAGACGTGGGGCATGGTGTATTGACAGCAAAACCATCCCCTACTCCCATGGTGTGATTAAATTCAGACGCGGGGCACGGTGTAGTGACAGCAAAACCATCCCCTATTCCCATTGTGTGATGAAATTCAGACATGGGGAATGGTGTATTGACAGCAAAACCATCCCCTACTCCCATAGTGTGATTAAATTCAGACGTGGGGCATGGTGCACTGACAGCAAAACCATCCCCTACTCCCATCGTGTGACTTAATTCATGCATGGGGCATGGTGCACTGACAGCAAAACCATCCCCTACTCCCATCGTGCGATTAATTTCAGGCGTGTGGCATGGTGTATTCACAGCAAAACCATCCCCTACTCCCATCGTATGATTAAATTCAGACGTGGGGTATGGTGTATTCACAGCAAAACCATCCCCTACTCCCATCGTGTGATTAAATTCAGACGTGGGGCATGGTTTACTGACAGCAAAACCATCCCCTACTCCCATCGTGTGATTAAATTCAGACGTGGGGCATGGTGTACTGACAGCAAAACCATCCCCTTCTCCCATCGTGTGATTAAATTCAGACGTGGGGCATGGTGCACTGACAGCAAAACCATCCCCTACTCCCATCGTGTGACTTAATTCATGCATGGGGCATGGTGCACTGACAGCAAAACCATCCCCTACTCCCATCGTGCGATTAATTTCAGGCGTGAGGCATGGTGTATTCACAGCAAAACCATCCCCTACTCCCATCGTGTGATTAAATTCAGACGTGGGGTATGGTGTATTCACAGCAAAACCATCCCCTACTCCCATCGTGTGATTAAATTCTGAAGTGGGGCATGGTTTACTGACAGCAAAACCATCCGCTACTCCCATCATGTGATTAAATTCAGGCGTGGGGCATGGTGTACTGACAGCAAAACCATCCCCTACTCCCATCGTGTGATTAAATTCAGGCGTGCGGCATGGTGTACTGACAGCAAAACCATCCACTACTCCCATCGTGTGATTAAATTCAGGCGTGGGGCATGGTGTACAGACAGCAGAAACATCCCCTACTCCCATCGTGTGATTAAATTCGGACGTGGGGCATGGTGCAATGACAGCAGAACCATCCCCTACTCCCATCGAGTGATTAAATTCAGACGTGGGGCATGGTGTACTGACAGCAAAACCTTCCCCTATTCCCATTGTGTGATGAAATTCAGACGTGGGGAATGGTGTATTCACAGCAAAACCATCCCCTACTCCCATGGTGTGATTAAATTCAGACGTGGGGCATGGTGTGCTGACAGCAATACCATCCCCTACTCCCATCGTGTGATTAAATTCAGGCATGGGCATGGTGCATTGACAGTAAAACCATCCCCTACTCCCATCGTGTGATTTAATTCAGGCTTGGGGCATGGTGCACTGACAGCAAAACCATCCCCTACTCCCATCGTGTGATTAAATTCAGACGTGGGGCATGGTGTACTGACAGCAAAACCATCCCTTACTCCCATCGTGTGATTAAATTCAGACGTGGGGCATGGTGTACTGACAGCAAAACCATCCCCTCCTCCCATCGTGTGATTAAATTCAGACGTGGGGCATTGTGTACTGACAGCAAAAACATCCCCTACTCCCATCGTGTGATTAAATTCAGGCATGGGCATGGTGCACTGACAGCAAAACCATCCCCTACTCCCATCGTGTGATTAAATGCAGGCATGGGCATGGTGCACTGACAGCAAAACCATCCCCTACTCCCATCGTGCGGTTAAATTCAGGCGTGGGGCATGGTGTACTGACAGCAAAACCATCCCCTACTCCCATCGTGTGATTAAATTCAGGCGTGGGGTATGGTGTACTGACAGCAAAACCATCCCCTACTCCCATCGTGCGGTTAAATTCAGACTTTGGGCACGGTGTAGTGACAGCAAAACCTTCCCCTATTCCCATTGTGTGATGAAGTTCAGACGTGGGGCATGGTGTATTGACAGCAAAACCATCCCCTACTCCCATGGTGTGATTAAATTCAGACGCGGGGCACGGTGTAGTGACAGCAAAACCATCCCCTATTCCCATTGTGTGATGAAATTCAGACATGGGGAATGGTGTATTGACAGCAAAACCATCCCCTACTCCCATAGTGTGATTAAATTCAGACGTGGGGCATGGTGCACTGACAGCAAAACCATCCCCTACTCCCATCGTGTGACTTAATTCATGCATGGGGCATGGTGCACTGACAGCAAAACCATCCCCTACTCCCATCGTGCGATTAATTTCAGGCGTGTGGCATGGTGTATTCACAGCAAAACCATCCCCTACTCCCATCGTATGATTAAATTCAGACGTGGGGTATGGTGTATTCACAGCAAAACCATCCCCTACTCCCATCGTGTGATTAAATTCAGACGTGGGGCATGGTTTACTGACAGCAAAACCATCCCCTACTCCCATCGTGTGATTAAATTCAGACGTGGGGCATGGTGTACTGACAGCAAAACCATCCCCTTCTCCCATCGTGTGATTAAATTCAGACGTGGGGCATGGTGTACTGACAGCAAAAACATCCCCTACTCCCATCGTGCGGTTAAATTCAGGCGTGGGGCATGGTGTACTGACAGCAAAACCATCCCCTACTCCCATCGTGTGATTAAATTCGGACGTGGGGCATGGTGCAATGACAGCAGAACCATCCCCTACTCCCATCGAGTGATTAAATTCAGACGTGGGGCATGGTGTACTGACAGCAAAACCTTCCCCTATTCCCATTGTGTGATGAAATTCAGACGTGGGGAATGGTGTATTCACAGCAAAACCATCCCCTACTCCCATGGTGTGATTAAATTCAGACGTGGGGCATGGTGTGCTGACAGCAATACCATCCCCTACTCCCATCGTGTGATTAAATTCAGGCATGGGCATGGTGCATTGACAGTAAAACCATCCCCTACTCCCATCGTGTGATTTAATTCAGGCTTGGGGCATGGTGCACTGACAGCAAAACCATCCCCTACTCCCATCGTGTGATTAAATTCAGACGTGGGGCATGGTGTACTGACAGCAAAACCATCCCTTACTCCCATCGTGTGATTAAATTCAGACGTGGGGCATGGTGTACTGACAGCAAAACCATCCCCTCCTCCCATCGTGTGATTAAATTCAGACGTGGGGCATGGTGTACTGACAGCAAAAACATCCCCTACTCCCATCGTGTGATTAAATTCAGGCATGGGCATGGTGCACTGACAGCAAAACCATCCCCTACTCCCATCGTGTGATTAAATGCAGGCATGGGCATGGTGCACTGACAGCAAAACCATCCCCTACTCCCATCGTGCGGTTAAATTCAGGCGTGGGGCATGGTGTACTGACAGCAAAACCATCCCCTACTCCCATCGTGTGATTAAATTCAGGCGTGGGGTATGGTGTACTGACAGCAAAACCATCCCCTACTCCCATCGTGCGGTTAAATTCAGACTTTGGGCACGGTGTAGTGACAGCAAAACCTTCCCCTATTCCCATTGTGTGATGAAGTTCAGACGTGGGGCATGGTGTATTGACAGCAAAACCATCCCCTACTCCCATGGTGTGATTAAATTCAGACGCGGGGCACGGTGTAGTGACAGCAAAACCATCCCCTATTCCCATTGTGTGATGAAATTCAGACATGGGGAATGGTGTATTGACAGCAAAACCATCCCCTACTCCCATAGTGTGATTAAATTCAGACGTGGGGCATGGTGCACTGACAGCAAAACCATCCCCTACTCCCATCGTGTGACTTAATTCATGCATGGGGCATGGTGCACTGACAGCAAAACCATCCCCTACTCCCATCGTGCGATTAATTTCAGGCGTGTGGCATGGTGTATTCACAGCAAAACCATCCCCTACTCCCATCGTATGATTAAATTCAGACGTGGGGTATGGTGTATTCACAGCAAAACCATCCCCTACTCCCATCGTGTGATTAAATTCAGACGTGGGGCATGGTTTACTGACAGCAAAACCATCCCCTACTCCCATCGTGTGATTAAATTCAGACGTGGGGCATGGTGTACTGACAGCAAAACCATCCCCTTCTCCCATCGTGTGATTAAATTCAGACGTGGGGCATGGTGTACTGACAGCAAAAACATCCCCTACTCCCATCGTGTGATTAAATTCAGACGTGGGGCATGGTTTACTGACAGCAAAACCATCCCTTACTCCCATCGTGTGATTAAATTCAGACGTGGGGCATGGTGTACTGACAGCAAAACCATCCCCTCCTCCCATCGTGTGATTAAATTCAGACGTGGGGCATGGTGTACTGACAGCAAAAACATCCCCTACTCCCATCGTGTGATTAAATTCAGGCATGGGCATGGTGCACTGACAGCAAAACCATCCCCTACTCCCATCGTGTGATTAAATGCAGGCATGGGCATGGTGCACTGACAGCAAAACCATCCCCTACTCCCATCGTGTGATTAAATTCAGATGTGGGGCATGGTGCACTGACAGCAAAACCATCCCCTACTCCCATCGTGCGGTTAAATTCAGGCGTGGGGCATGGTGTACTGACAGCAAAACCATCCCTTACTCCCATCGTGTGATTAAATTCAGGCGTGGGGTATGGTGTACTGACAGCAAAACCATCCCCTACTCCCATCGTGCGGTTAAATTCAGGCGTGGGGCATGGTGACTGACAGCAAAAACATCCCCGACTCCCATCGTTTGATTAAATTCGGACGTGGGGCATGGTGCATTGTCAGCAAATCCATCCCCTACTCCCATCGAGTGATTAAATTCAGACGTTGGGCATGGTGTACTGACAGCAAAACCTTCCCCTACTCCGATCGTGTGATTAAATTCAGGCGTTGGGCATGGTGCACTGACAGCAAAACCATCCCCTACTCCCATCGTGTGATTAAATTCAGACTTTGGGCATGGTGTAGTGACAGCAAAACCTTCCCCTATTTCCATTGTGTGATGAAGTTCAGACGTGGGGCATGGTGTATTGACAGCAAAACCATCCCCTACTCCCATGGTGTGATTAAATTCCGACGTGGGGCACGGTGTAGTGACAGCAAAACCATCCCCTACTCCCATAGTGTGATTAAATTCAGACGTGGGGCATGGTGCACTGACAGCAAAACCATCCCCTACTCCCATCGTGTGACTTAATTCATGCATGGGGCATGGTGCACTGACAGCAAAACCATCCCCTACTCCCATCGTGCGATTAATTTCAGGCGTGAGGCATGGTGTACTGACAGCAAAACCATCCCCTACTCCCATCGTGCGGTTAAATTCAGACTTTGGGCACGGTGTAGTGACAGCAAAACCTTCCCCTATTCCCATTGTGTGATGAAGTTCAGACGTGGGGCATGGTGTATTGACAGCAAAACCATCCCCTACTCCCATGGTGTGATTAAATTCAGACGCGGGGCACGGTGTAGTGACAGCAAAACCATCCCCTATTCCCATTGTGTGATGAAATTCAGACATGGGGAATGGTGTATTGACAGCAAAACCATCCCCTACTCCCATAGTGTGATTAAATTCAGACGTGGGGCATGGTGCACTGACAGCAAAACCATCCCCTACTCCCATCGTGTGACTTAATTCATGCATGGGGCATGGTGCACTGACAGCAAAACCATCCCCTACTCCCATCGTGCGATTAATTTCAGGCGTGTGGCATGGTGTATTCACAGCAAAACCATCCCCTACTCCCATCGTATGATTAAATTCAGACGTGGGGTATGGTGTATTCACAGCAAAACCATCCCCTACTCCCATCGTGTGATTAAATTCAGACGTGGGGCATGGTTTACTGACAGCAAAACCATCCCCTACTCCCATCGTGTGATTAAATTCAGACGTGGGGCATGGTGTACTGACAGCAAAACCATCCCCTTCTCCCATCGTGTGATTAAATTCAGACGTGGGGCATGGTGTACTGACAGCAAAAACATCCCCTACTCCCATCGTGTGATTAAATTCAGACGTGGGGCATGGTTTACTGACAGCAAAACCATCCCTTACTCCCATCGTGTGATTAAATTCAGACGTGGGGCATGGTGTACTGACAGCAAAACCATCCCCTCCTCCCATCGTGTGATTAAATTCAGACGTGGGGCATGGTGTACTGACAGCAAAAACATCCCCTACTCCCATCGTGTGATTAAATTCAGGCATGGGCATGGTGCACTGACAGCAAAACCATCCCCTACTCCCATCGTGTGATTAAATGCAGGCATGGGCATGGTGCACTGACAGCAAAACCATCCCCTACTCCCATCGTGTGATTAAATTCAGATGTGGGGCATGGTGCACTGACAGCAAAACCATCCCCTACTCCCATCGTGCGGTTAAATTCAGGCGTGGGGCATGGTGTACTGACAGCAAAACCATCCCTTACTCCCATCGTGTGATTAAATTCAGGCGTGGGGTATGGTGTACTGACAGCAAAACCATCCCCTACTCCCATCGTGCGGTTAAATTCAGGCGTGGGGCATGGTGACTGACAGCAAAAACATCCCCGACTCCCATCGTTTGATTAAATTCGGACGTGGGGCATGGTGCATTGTCAGCAAATCCATCCCCTACTCCCATCGAGTGATTAAATTCAGACGTTGGGCATGGTGTACTGACAGCAAAACCTTCCCCTACTCCGATCGTGTGATTAAATTCAGGCGTTGGGCATGGTGCACTGACAGCAAAACCATCCCCTACTCCCATCGTGTGATTAAATTCAGACTTTGGGCATGGTGTAGTGACAGCAAAACCTTCCCCTATTTCCATTGTGTGATGAAGTTCAGACGTGGGGCATGGTGTATTGACAGCAAAACCATCCCCTACTCCCATGGTGTGATTAAATTCCGACGTGGGGCACGGTGTAGTGACAGCAAAACCATCCCCTACTCCCATAGTGTGATTAAATTCAGACGTGGGGCATGGTGCACTGACAGCAAAACCATCCCCTACTCCCATCGTGTGACTTAATTCATGCATGGGGCATGGTGCACTGACAGCAAAACCATCCCCTACTCCCATCGTGCGATTAATTTCAGGCGTGAGGCATGGTGTATTCACAGCAAAACCATCCCCTACTCCCATCGTGTGATTAAATTCAGACGTGGGGTATGGTGTATTCACAGCAAAACCATCCCCTACTCCCATCGTGTGATTAAATTCTGAAGTGGGGCATGGTTTACTGACAGCAAAACCATCCGCTACTCCCATCATGTGATTAAATTCAGGCGTGGGGCATGGTGTACTGACAGCAAAACCATCCCCTACTCCCATCGTGTGATTAAATTCAGGCGTGCGGCATGGTGTACTGACAGCAAAACCATCCACTACTCCCATCGTGTGATTAAATTCAGGCGTGGGGCATGGTGTACAGACAGCAGAAACATCCCCTACTCCCATCGTGTGATTAAATTCGGACGTGGGGCATGGTGCAATGACAGCAGAACCATCCCCTACTCCCATCGAGTGATTAAATTCAGACGTGGGGCATGGTGTACTGACAGCAAAACCTTCCCCTATTCCCATTGTGTGATGAAATTCAGACGTGGGGAATGGTGTATTCACAGCAAAACCATCCCCTACTCCCATGGTGTGATTAAATTCAGACGTGGGGCATGGTGTGCTGACAGCAATACCATCCCCTACTCCCATCGTGTGATTAAATTCAGGCATGGGCATGGTGCATTGACAGTAAAACCATCCCCTACTCCCATCGTGTGATTTAATTCAGGCTTGGGGCATGGTGCACTGACAGCAAAACCATCCCCTACTCCCATCGTGTGATTAAATTCAGACGTGGGGCATGGTGTACTGACAGCAAAACCATCCCTTACTCCCATCGTGTGATTAAATTCAGACGTGGGGCATGGTGTACTGACAGCAAAACCATCCCCTCCTCCCATCGTGTGATTAAATTCAGACGTGGGGCATGGTGTACTGACAGCAAAAACATCCCCTACTCCCATCGTGTGATTAAATTCAGGCATGGGCATGGTGCACTGACAGCAAAACCATCCCCTACTCCCATCGTGTGATTAAATGCAGGCATGGGCATGGTGCACTGACAGCAAAACCATCCCCTACTCCCATCGTGCGGTTAAATTCAGGCGTGGGGCATGGTGTACTGACAGCAAAACCATCCCCTACTCCCATCGTGTGATTAAATTCAGGCGTGGGGTATGGTGTACTGACAGCAAAACCATCCCCTACTCCCATCGTGCGGTTAAATTCAGACTTTGGGCACGGTGTAGTGACAGCAAAACCTTCCCCTATTCCCATTGTGTGATGAAGTTCAGACGTGGGGCATGGTGTATTGACAGCAAAACCATCCCCTACTCCCATCGTGCGATTAATTTCAGGCGTGAGGCATGGTGTATTCACAGCAAAACCATCCCCTACTCCCATCGTGTGATTAAATTCAGACGTGGGGTATGGTGTATTCACAGCAAAACCATCCCCTACTCCCATCGTGTGATTAAATTCTGAAGTGGGGCATGGTTTACTGACAGCAAAACCATCCGCTACTCCCATCATGTGATTAAATTCAGGCGTGGGGCATGGTGTACTGACAGCAAAACCATCCCCTACTCCCATCGTGTGATTAAATTCAGGCGTGCGGCATGGTGTACTGACAGCAAAACCATCCACTACTCCCATCGTGTGATTAAATTCAGGCGTGGGGCATGGTGTACAGACAGCAGAAACATCCCCTACTCCCATCGTGTGATTAAATTCGGACGTGGGGCATGGTGCAATGACAGCAGAACCATCCCCTACTCCCATCGAGTGATTAAATTCAGACGTGGGGCATGGTGTACTGACAGCAAAACCTTCCCCTATTCCCATTGTGTGATGAAATTCAGACGTGGGGAATGGTGTATTCACAGCAAAACCATCCCCTACTCCCATGGTGTGATTAAATTCAGACGTGGGGCATGGTGTGCTGACAGCAATACCATCCCCTACTCCCATCGTGTGATTAAATTCAGGCATGGGCATGGTGCATTGACAGTAAAACCATCCCCTACTCCCATCGTGTGATTTAATTCAGGCTTGGGGCATGGTGCACTGACAGCAAAACCATCCCCTACTCCCATCGTGTGATTAAATTCAGACGTGGGGCATGGTGTACTGACAGCAAAACCATCCCTTACTCCCATCGTGTGATTAAATTCAGACGTGGGGCATGGTGTACTGACAGCAAAACCATCCCCTCCTCCCATCGTGTGATTAAATTCAGACGTGGGGCATGGTGTACTGACAGCAAAAACATCCCCTACTCCCATCGTGTGATTAAATTCAGGCATGGGCATGGTGCACTGACAGCAAAACCATCCCCTACTCCCATCGTGTGATTAAATGCAGGCATGGGCATGGTGCACTGACAGCAAAACCATCCCCTACTCCCATCGTGCGGTTAAATTCAGGCGTGGGGCATGGTGTACTGACAGCAAAACCATCCCCTACTCCCATCGTGTGATTAAATTCAGGCGTGGGGTATGGTGTACTGACAGCAAAACCATCCCCTACTCCCATCGTGCGGTTAAATTCAGACTTTGGGCACGGTGTAGTGACAGCAAAACCTTCCCCTATTCCCATTGTGTGATGAAGTTCAGACGTGGGGCATGGTGTATTGACAGCAAAACCATCCCCTACTCCCATGGTGTGATTAAATTCAGACGCGGGGCACGGTGTAGTGACAGCAAAACCATCCCCTATTCCCATTGTGTGATGAAATTCAGACATGGGGAATGGTGTATTGACAGCAAAACCATCCCCTACTCCCATAGTGTGATTAAATTCAGACGTGGGGCATGGTGCACTGACAGCAAAACCATCCCCTACTCCCATCGTGTGACTTAATTCATGCATGGGGCATGGTGCACTGACAGCAAAACCATCCCCTACTCCCATCGTGCGATTAATTTCAGGCGTGTGGCATGGTGTATTCACAGCAAAACCATCCCCTACTCCCATCGTATGATTAAATTCAGACGTGGGGTATGGTGTATTCACAGCAAAACCATCCCCTACTCCCATCGTGTGATTAAATTCAGACGTGGGGCATGGTTTACTGACAGCAAAACCATCCCCTACTCCCATCGTGTGATTAAATTCAGACGTGGGGCATGGTGTACTGACAGCAAAACCATCCCCTTCTCCCATCGTGTGATTAAATTCAGACGTGGGGCATGGTGTACTGACAGCAAAAACATCCCCTACTCCCATCGTGCGGTTAAATTCAGGCGTGGGGCATGGTGTACTGACAGCAAAACCATCCCCTACTCCCATCGTGTGATTAAATTCGGACGTGGGGCATGGTGCAATGACAGCAGAACCATCCCCTACTCCCATCGAGTGATTAAATTCAGACGTGGGGCATGGTGTACTGACAGCAAAACCTTCCCCTATTCCCATTGTGTGATGAAATTCAGACGTGGGGAATGGTGTATTCACAGCAAAACCATCCCCTACTCCCATGGTGTGATTAAATTCAGACGTGGGGCATGGTGTGCTGACAGCAATACCATCCCCTACTCCCATCGTGTGATTAAATTCAGGCATGGGCATGGTGCATTGACAGTAAAACCATCCCCTACTCCCATCGTGTGATTTAATTCAGGCTTGGGGCATGGTGCACTGACAGCAAAACCATCCCCTACTCCCATCGTGTGATTAAATTCAGACGTGGGGCATGGTGTACTGACAGCAAAACCATCCCTTACTCCCATCGTGTGATTAAATTCAGACGTGGGGCATGGTGTACTGACAGCAAAACCATCCCCTCCTCCCATCGTGTGATTAAATTCAGACGTGGGGCATGGTGTACTGACAGCAAAAACATCCCCTACTCCCATCGTGTGATTAAATTCAGGCATGGGCATGGTGCACTGACAGCAAAACCATCCCCTACTCCCATCGTGTGATTAAATGCAGGCATGGGCATGGTGCACTGACAGCAAAACCATCCCCTACTCCCATCGTGCGGTTAAATTCAGGCGTGGGGCATGGTGTACTGACAGCAAAACCATCCCCTACTCCCATCGTGTGATTAAATTCAGGCGTGGGGTATGGTGTACTGACAGCAAAACCATCCCCTACTCCCATCGTGCGGTTAAATTCAGACTTTGGGCACGGTGTAGTGACAGCAAAACCTTCCCCTATTCCCATTGTGTGATGAAGTTCAGACGTGGGGCATGGTGTATTGACAGCAAAACCATCCCCTACTCCCATGGTGTGATTAAATTCAGACGCGGGGCACGGTGTAGTGACAGCAAAACCATCCCCTATTCCCATTGTGTGATGAAATTCAGACATGGGGAATGGTGTATTGACAGCAAAACCATCCCCTACTCCCATAGTGTGATTAAATTCAGACGTGGGGCATGGTGCACTGACAGCAAAACCATCCCCTACTCCCATCGTGTGACTTAATTCATGCATGGGGCATGGTGCACTGACAGCAAAACCATCCCCTACTCCCATCGTGCGATTAATTTCAGGCGTGTGGCATGATGTATTCACAGCAAAACCATCCCCTACTCCCATCGTATGATTAAATTCAGACGTGGGGTATGGTGTATTCACAGCAAAACCATCCCCTACTCCCATCGTGTGATTAAATTCAGACGTGGGGCATGGTTTACTGACAGCAAAACCATCCCCTACTCCCATCGTGTGATTAAATTCAGACGTGGGGCATGGTGTACTGACAGCAAAACCATCCCCTTCTCCCATCGTGTGATTAAATTCAGACGTGGGGCATGGTGTACTGACAGCAAAAACATCCCCTACTCCCATCGTGTGATTAAATTCAGACGTGGGGCATGGTTTACTGACAGCAAAACCATCCCTTACTCCCATCGTGTGATTAAATTCAGACGTGGGGCATGGTGTACTGACAGCAAAACCATCCCCTCCTCCCATTGTGTGATTAAATTCAGACGTGGGGCATGGTGTACTGACAGCAAAAACATCCCCTACTCCCATCGTGTGATTAAATTCAGGCATGGGCATGGTGCACTGACAGCAAAACCATCCCCTACTCCCATCGTGTGATTAAATGCAGGCATGGGCATGGTGCACTGACAGCAAAACCATCCCCTACTCCCATCGTGTGATTAAATTCAGATGTGGGGCATGGTGCACTGACAGCAAAACCATCCCCTACTCCCATCGTGCGGTTAAATTCAGGCGTGGGGCATGGTGTACTGACAGCAAAACCATCCCTTACTCCCATCGTGTGATTAAATTCAGGCGTGGGGTATGGTGTACTGACAGCAAAACCATCCCCTACTCCCATCGTGCGGTTAAATTCAGGCGTGGGGCATGGTGACTGACAGCAAAAACATCCCCGACTCCCATCGTTTGATTAAATTCGGACGTGGGGCATGGTGCATTGTCAGCAAATCCATCCCCTACTCCCATCGAGTGATTAAATTCAGACGTTGGGCATGGTGTACTGACAGCAAAACCTTCCCCTACTCCGATCGTGTGATTAAATTCAGGCGTTGGGCATGGTGCACTGACAGCAAAACCATCCCCTACTCCCATCGTGTGATTAAATTCAGACTTTGGGCATGGTGTAGTGACAGCAAAACCTTCCCCTATTTCCATTGTGTGATGAAGTTCAGACGTGGGGCATGGTGTATTGACAGCAAAACCATCCCCTACTCCCATGGTGTGATTAAATTCCGACGTGGGGCACGGTGTAGTGACAGCAAAACCATCCCCTACTCCCATAGTGTGATTAAATTCAGACGTGGGGCATGGTGCACTGACAGCAAAACCATCCCCTACTCCCATCGTGTGACTTAATTCATGCATGGGGCATGGTGCACTGACAGCAAAACCATCCCCTACTCCCATCGTGCGATTAATTTCAGGCGTGAGGCATGGTGTACTGACAGCAAAACCATCCCCTACTCCCATCGTGCGGTTAAATTCAGACTTTGGGCACGGTGTAGTGACAGCAAAACCTTCCCCTATTCCCATTGTGTGATGAAGTTCAGACGTGGGGCATGGTGTATTGACAGCAAAACCATCCCCTACTCCCATGGTGTGATTAAATTCAGACGCGGGGCACGGTGTAGTGACAGCAAAACCATCCCCTATTCCCATTGTGTGATGAAATTCAGACATGGGGAATGGTGTATTGACAGCAAAACCATCCCCTACTCCCATAGTGTGATTAAATTCAGACGTGGGGCATGGTGCACTGACAGCAAAACCATCCCCTACTCCCATCGTGTGACTTAATTCATGCATGGGGCATGGTGCACTGACAGCAAAACCATCCCCTACTCCCATCGTGCGATTAATTTCAGGCGTGTGGCATGGTGTATTCACAGCAAAACCATCCCCTACTCCCATCGTATGATTAAATTCAGACGTGGGGTATGGTGTATTCACAGCAAAACCATCCCCTACACCCATCGTGTGATTAAATTCAGACGTGGGGCATGGTGTACTGACAGCAAAAACATCCCCTACTCCCATCGTGTGATTAAATTCAGACGTGGGGCATGGTTTACTGACAGCAAAACCATCCCTTACTCCCATCGTGTGATTAAATTCAGACGTGGGGCATGGTGTACTGACAGCAAAACCATCCCCTCCTCCCATCGTGTGATTAAATTCAGACGTGGGGCATGGTGTACTGACAGCAAAAACATCCCCTACTCCCATCGTGTGATTAAATTCAGGCATGGGCATGGTGCACTGACAGCAAAACCATCCCCTACTCCCATCGTGTGATTAAATGCAGGCATGGGCATGGTGCACTGACAGCAAAACCATCCCCTACTCCCATCGTGTGATTAAATTCAGATGTGGGGCATGGTGCACTGACAGCAAAACCATCCCCTACTCCCATCGTGCGGTTAAATTCAGGCGTGGGGCATGGTGTACTGACAGCAAAACCATCCCTTACTCCCATCGTGTGATTAAATTCAGGCGTGGGGTATGGTGTACTGACAGCAAAACCATCCCCTACTCCCATCGTGCGGTTAAATTCAGGCGTGGGGCATGGTGACTGACAGCAAAAACATCCCCGACTCCCATCGTTTGATTAAATTCGGACGTGGGGCATGGTGCATTGTCAGCAAATCCATCCCCTACTCCCATCGAGTGATTAAATTCAGACGTTGGGCATGGTGTACTGACAGCAAAACCTTCCCCTACTCCGATCGTGTGATTAAATTCAGGCGTTGGGCATGGTGCACTGACAGCAAAACCATCCCCTACACCCATCGTGTGATTAAATTCAGACTTTGGGCATGGTGTAGTGACAGCAAAACCTTCCCCTATTTCCATTGTGTGATGAAGTTCAGACGTGGGGCATGGTGTATTGACAGCAAAACCATCCCCTACTCCCATGGTGTGATTAAATTCCGACGTGGGGCACGGTGTAGTGACAGCAAAACCATCCCCTACTCCCATAGTGTGATTAAATTCAGACGTGGGGCATGGTGCACTGACAGCAAAACCATCCCCTACTCCCATCGTGTGACTTAATTCATGCATGGGGCATGGTGCACTGACAGCAAAACCATCCCCTACTCCCATCGTGCGATTAATTTCAGGCGTGAGGCATGGTGTATTCACAGCAAAACCATCCCCTACTCCCATCGTGTGATTAAATTCAGACGTGGGGTATGGTGTATTCACAGCAAAACCATCCCCTACTCCCATCGTGTGATTAAATTCTGAAGTGGGGCATGGTTTACTGACAGCAAAACCATCCGCTACTCCCATCATGTGATTAAATTCAGGCGTGGGGCATGGTGTACTGACAGCAAAACCATCCCCTACTCCCATCGTGTGATTAAATTCAGGCGTGCGGCATGGTGTACTGACAGCAAAACCATCCACTACTCCCATCGTGTGATTAAATTCAGGCGTGGGGCATGGTGTACAGACAGCAGAAACATCCCCTACTCCCATCGTGTGATTAAATTCGGACGTGGGGCATGGTGCAATGACAGCAGAACCATCCCCTACTCCCATCGAGTGATTAAATTCAGACGTGGGGCATGGTGTACTGACAGCAAAACCTTCCCCTATTCCCATTGTGTGATGAAATTCAGACGTGGGGAATGGTGTATTCACAGCAAAACCATCCCCTACTCCCATGGTGTGATTAAATTCAGACGTGGGGCATTGTGTGCTGACAGCAATACCATCCCCTACTCCCATCGTGTGATTAAATTCAGGCATGGGCATGGTGCATTGACAGTAAAACCATCCCCTACTCCCATCGTGTGATTTAATTCAGGCTTGGGGCATGGTGCACTGACAGCAAAACCATCCCCTACTCCCATCGTGTGATTAAATTCAGACGTGGGGCATGGTGTACTGACAGCAAAACCATCCCTTACTCCCATCGTGTGATTAAATTCAGACGTGGGGCATGGTGTACTGACAGCAAAACCATCCCCTCCTCCCATCGTGTGATTAAATTCAGACGTGGGGCATGGTGTACTGACAGCAAAAACATCCCCTACTCCCATCGTGTGATTAAATTCAGGCATGGGCATGGTGCACTGACAGCAAAACCATCCCCTACTCCCATCGTGTGATTAAATGCAGGCATGGGCATGGTGCACTGACAGCAAAACCATCCCCTACTCCCATCGTGCGGTTAAATTCAGGCGTGGGGCATGGTGTACTGACAGCAAAACCATCCCCTACTCCCATCGTGTGATTAAATTCAGGCGTGGGGTATGGTGTACTGACAGCAAAACCATCCCCTACTCCCATCGTGCGGTTAAATTCAGACTTTGGGCACGGTGTAGTGACAGCAAAACCTTCCCCTATTCCCATTGTGTGATGAAGTTCAGACGTGGGGCATGGTGTATTGACAGCAAAACCATCCCCTACTCCCATGGTGTGATTAAATTCAGACGCGGGGCACGGTGTAGTGACAGCAAAACCATCCCCTATTCCCATTGTGTGATGAAATTCAGACATGGGGAATGGTGTATTGACAGCAAAACCATCCCCTACTCCCATAGTGTGATTAAATTCAGACGTGGGGCATGGTGCACTGACAGCAAAACCATCCCCTACTCCCATCGTGTGACTTAATTCATGCATGGGGCATGGTGCACTGACAGCAAAACCATCCCCTACTCCCATCGTGCGATTAATTTCAGGCGTGTGGCATGGTGTATTCACAGCAAAACCATCCCCTACTCCCATCGTATGATTAAATTCAGACGTGGGGTATGGTGTATTCACAGCAAAACCATCCCCTACTCCCATCGTGTGATTAAATTCAGACGTGGGGCATGGTTTACTGACAGCAAAACCATCCCCTACTCCCATCGTGTGATTAAATTCAGACGTGGGGCATGGTGTACTGATAGCAAAACCATCCCCTACTCCCATCGTGTGATTAAATTCAGGCATGGGGCATGGTGCACCGACAGCAAAACCATCCCTTACTCCCATCGTGTGATTTAATTCATGCGTGGGGCATGGTGCACTGACAGCAAAACCATCGCCTACTCCCATCGTGCGATTAAATTCAGACGTGGGGCATGGTGACTGACAGCAGAAACATCCCCTACTCCCATCGTGTGATTAAATTCGGACGTGGGGCATGGTGTAGTGACAGCAAAACCATCCCCTATTCCCATTGTGTGATGAAATTCAGACGTAGGGAATGGTGTATTGACAGCAAAACCATCCCCTACTCCCATGGTGTGATTAATTTCAGACGTGGGGCATGGTGTACTGACAGCAATACCAACCCCTCCTCCCATCGTGCGATTAAATTCCGACGTGGGGCATGGTGTACTGAGAGCAAAACCATCCCCTGCTCCCATGGTGTGATTAAATTCAGACGTGGGGCATGGTGTACTGACAGCAAAACCATCCCCTCCTCCCATCGTGTGATTAAATTCAGACGTGGGGCATGGTGCACTGACAGCAAAACCATCCCCTCCTCCCATCGTGTGATTAAATTCAGACGTGGGGAATGGTGTACTGACAGCAAAACCATCCCCTACTCCGATCGTCTGATTAAATTCAGACGTGGGGCATGGTGTACTGAGAGCAAAACCATCCCCTACTCCCATCGTGTGATTAAATTCAGGCATGGGGCATGGTGTACTGACAACAAAACCATCCCTTACTCCCATCGTGTGATTTAATTCATGCGTGGGGCATGGTGCACTGACAGCAAAACCATCCCTTACTCCCATCGTGTGATTAAATTCAGACATTGGGCATGGTGCATTGACAGTAAAACCATCCCCTACTCCCATCGTGTGATTTAATTCAGGCTTGGGGCATGGTGCACTGACAGCAAAACCATCCCCTACTCCCATCGTGCGATTAAATTCAGACGTGGGGCATGGTGTACTGACAGCAAAACCATCCCCTACTCCCATCGTGCGGTTAAATTCAGGCGTGGGGCATGGTGTACTGACAGCAAAACCATCCCCTACTCCCATCGTGTGATTAAATTCAGGCTTGGGGTATGGTGTACTGACAGCAAAACCATCCCCGACTCCCATCGTGCGGTTAAATTCAGACTTTGGGCACGGTGTAGTGACAGCAAAACCTTCCCCTATTCCCATTGTGTGATGAAGTTCAGACGTGGGGCATGGTGTATTGACAGCAAAACCATCCCCTACTCCCATGGTGTGATTAAATTCAGACGTGGGGCACGGTGTAGTGACAGCAAAACCATCCCCTATTCCCATTGTGTGATGAAATTCAGACATGGGGAATGGTGTATTGACAGCAAAACCAACCCCTACTCCCATAGTGTGATTAAATTCAGACGTGGGGCATGGTGCACTGACAGCAAAACCATCCCCTACTCCCATCGTGTGACTTAATTCATGCATGGGGCATGGTGCACTGACAGCAAAACCATCCCCTACTCCCATCGTGCGATTAATTTCAGGCGTGTGGCATGGTGTATTCACAGCAAAACCATCCCCTACTCCCATCGTATGATTAAATTCAGACGTGGGGTATGGTGTATTCACAGCAAAACCATCCCCTACTCCCATCGTGTGATTAAATTCAGACGTGGGGCATGGTTTACTGACAGCAAAACCATCCCCTACTCCCATCGTGTGATTAAATTCAGACGTGGGGCACGGTGTACTGATAGCAAAACCATCCGCTACTCCCATCATGTGATTAAATTCAGGCGTGGGGCATGGTGTACTGATAGCAAAACCATCCCCTACTCCCATCGTGTGATTAAATTCAGGCGTGGGGCATGGTGTACTGACAGCAAAACCATCCACTACTCCCATCGTGTGATTAAATTCAGACGTGGGGCATGGTGTATTCACAGCAAAACCATCCCCTACTCCCATCGTGTGATTAAATTCAGGCATGGGGCATGGTGCACCGACAGCAAAACCATCCCTTACTCCCATCGTGTGATTTAATTCATGCGTGGGGCATGGTGCACTGACAGAAAAACCATCGCCTACTCCCATCGTGCGATTAAATTCAGACGTGGGGCATGGTGACTGACAGCAGAAACATCCCCTAATCCCATCGTGTGATTAAATTCGGACGTGGGGCATGGTGTAGTGACAGCAAAACCATCCCCTATTCCCATTGTGTGATGAAATTCAGACGTGGGGAATGGTGTATTGACAGCAAAACCATCCCCTACTCCCATGGTGTGATTAATTTCAGACGTGGGGCATGGTGTACTGACTGCAATACCAACCCCTCCTCCCATAGTGCGATTAAATTCAGACGTGGGGCATGGTGTACTGACAGCAAAATCATCCCCTGCTCCCATGGTGTGATTAAATTCAGACGTGGGGCATGGTGTACTGACAGCAAAACCATCCCCTCCTCCCATCGTGTGATTAAATTCAGACGTGGGGCATGGTGCACTGACAGCAAAACCATCCCCTCCTCCCATCGTGTGATTAAATTCAGACGTGGGGAATGGTGTACTGACAGCAAAACCATCCCCTACTCCGATCGTCTGATTAAATTCAGACGTGGGGCATGGTGTACTGAGAGCAAAACCATCCCCTACTCCCATCGTGTGATTAAATTCAGGCATGGGGCATGGTGTACTGACAACAAAACCATCCCTTACTCCCATCGTGTGATTTAATTCATGCGTGGGGCATGGTGCACTGACAGCAGAACCATCCCCTACTCCCATGGTGTGATTAAATTCAGACGTGGGGCATGGTGTACTGACAGCAAAACCATCCCCAACTCACATCGAGTGATTAAATTCAGACGTGGGGCATGGTGTACTGACGGCAAAACCATCCGCTACTCCCATCGAGTGATTAAATTCAGGCGTGGGGCATGGTGTACAGACAGCAAAACCATCCCCTACTCCCATCGTGTGATTAAATTCAGACGTGGGGCATGGTGTATTCACAGCAAAACCATCCCCTACTCCCATCGTGTGATTAAATTCAGGGATGGGGCATGGTGACTGACAGCAAAACCATCCCCTACTCCCATCGTGCGATTAAATTCAGACGTGGGGCATGGTGACTGACAGCAGAAACATCCCCTACTCCCATCGTGTGATTAAATTCGGACGTGGGGCATGGTGCAATGACAGCAAAACCATCCCCTACTCCCATCGAGTGATTAAATTCAGACGTGGGGCACGGTGTACTGACAGCAAAACCTTCCCCTATTCCCATTGTGTGATGAAATTCAGACGTGGGGCACGGTGTAGTGACAGCAAAACCATCCCCTATTCCCATTGTCTGATGAAATTCAGACGTGGGGAATGGTGTATTGACAGCAAAACCATCCCCTACTCCCATCGTGTGATTAAATTCAGACGTGGGGCATGGTGCACTGACAGCAAAACCATCCCCTACTCCCATCGTGTGATTAAATTCAGGCGTGGGGTATGGTGTACTGACAGCAAAACCATCCCCTACTCCCATCGTGCGGTTAAATTCAGGCGTGGGGCATGGTGACTGACAGCAAAAACATCCCCTACTCCCATCGTGTGATTAAATTCGGACGTGGGGCATGGTGCATTGTCAGCAAAACCATCCCCTACTCCCATCGAGTGATTAAATTCAGACGTTGGGTATGGTGTACTGACAGCAAAACCTTCCCCTACTCCGATCGTGTGATTAAATTCATGCGTTGGGCATGGTGCACTGACAGCAAAACCATCCCCTACTCCCATCGTGTGATTAAATGCAGACGTTGGGCACGGTGTAGTGACAGCAAAACCTTCCCCTATTCCCATTGTGTGATGAAGTTCAGACGTGGGGCATGGTGTATTGACAGCAAAACCATCCCCTACTCCCATGGTGTGATTAAATTCAGACGTGGGGCACGGTGTAGTGACAGCAAAACCATCCCCTACTCCCAGAGTGTGATTAAATTCAGACGTGGGGCATGGTGCACTGACAGCAAAACCATCGCCTACTCCCATCGTGTGACTTAATTCATGCATGGGGCATGGTGCACTGACAGCAAAACCATCCCCTACTCCCATCGTGCGATTAATTTCAGGCGTGGGGCATGGTGTACTGACAGCTAAACCATCACCTACTCCCATGGTGTGATTAAATTCAGACGTGTGGCATGGTGTACTGACAGCAAAACCATCCCCTACTCCCATCGTGTGATTAAATTCAGGCGTGGGGCATGGTGTACTGAGAACAAAACCATCCCCTTCTCCCATGGTGTGATTAAATTCAGACGTGGGGCATGGTTTACTGACAGCAAAACCATCCCCTACTCCCATCGTGTGATTAAATTCAGACGTGGGGTATGGTGTATTCACAGCAAAACCATCCCCTACTCCCATCGTGTGATTAAATTCAGACGTGGGGTATGGTGTATTCACAGCAAAACCATCCCCTACTCCCATCGTGTGATTAAATTCAGACGTGGGGCATGGTTTACTGACAGCTAAACCATCACCTACTCCCATGGTGTGATTAAATTCAGACGTGGGGCATGGTGTACTGACAGCAAAACCATCCCGTACTCCCATCGTGTGATTAAATTCAGACGTGGGGCATGGTGACTGACAGCAAAACCATACCCTACTCCCATCGTGTGATTAAATTCAGACGTGGGGTATGGAGCACTGACAGCAAAACCATCCCTTACTCCCATCGTGTGATTTAATTAATGCGTGGGGCATGGTGCACTGACAGCAAAACCATCCCCTACTCCCATCGTGCGATTAATTTCAGGCGTGGGGATGGTGACTGACAGCAGAAACATCCCCTACTCCCATCGTGTGATTAAATTCAGACGTGGGGCATGGTGTACTGACAGCAAAACCATCCCGTACTTCATCGTGTGATTAAATTCAGACGTGGGGCATGGTGACTGACAGCAAAACCATACCCTACTCCCATCTTGTGATTAAATTCAGACGTGGGGTATGGTGCACTGACAGCAAAACCATCCCTTACTCCCATCGTGTGATTTAATTAATGCGTGGGGCATGGTGCACTGACAGCAAAACCATCCCCTACTCCCATCGTGCGATTAATTTCAGGCGTGGGGATGGTGACTGACAGCAGAACCATCCCCTACACCCATCGAGTGATTAAATTCAGACGTGGGGCATGGTGTACTGTCAGCAAAACCTTCCCCTATTCCCATTGTGTGATGAAATTCAGACGTGGGGCATGGTGTGCTGACAGCAATACCATCCCCTCCTCCCATTGTGTGATTGAATTCAGACGTGGGGCACGGTGTACTGACAGCAAAAACATCGTTACTCCCATCGTTTGATTTAATTCATGCATGGGGCATGGTGTACTGACAGCAAAGCCATCCCCTACTCCCATCGAGTGGTTAAATTCAGACGTTGGGCATGGTGTACTGACAGCAAAACCTTCCCCTACTCCCATCGTGTGATTAAATTCAGACTTGGGGCATGGTGTATTCACAGCAAAACCATCCCCTACTCCCATCGTGTGATTAAATTCAGGGATGGGGCATGGTGACTGACAGCAAAACCATCCCCTACTCCCATCGTGCGATTAAATTCAGACGTGGGGCATGGTGACTGACAGCAGAAACATCCCCTACTCCCATCGTGTGATTAAATTCGGACGTGGGGCATGGTGCAATGACAGCAAAACCATCCCCTACTCCCATCGAGTGATTAAATTCAGACGTGGGGCACGGTGTACTGACAGCAAAACCTTCCCCTATTCCCATTGTGTGATGAAATTCAGACGTGGGGCACGGTGTAGTGACAGCAAAACCATCCCCTATTCCTATTGTCTGATGAAATTCAGACGTGGGGAATGGTGTATTGACAGCAAAACCATCCCCTACTCCCATCGTGTGATTAAATTCAGACGTGGGGCATGGTGCACTGACAGCAAAACCATCCCCTACTCCCATCGTGTGATTAAATTCAGACGTGGGGCATGGTTTACTGACAGCAAAACCATCCCCTACTCCCATCGTGTGATTAAATTCAGACGTGGGGCACGGTGTACTGATAGCAAAACCATCCGCTACTCCCATCATGTGATTAAATTCAGGCGTGGGGCATGGTGTACTGATAGCAAAACCATCCCCTACTCCCATCGTGTGATTAAATTCAGGCGTGGGGCATGGTGTACTGACAGCAAAACCATCCACTACTCCCATCGTGTGATTAAATTCAGACGTGGGGCATGGTGTATTCACAGCAAAACCATCCCCTACTCCCATCGTGTGATTAAATTCAGGCATGGGGCATGGTGCACCGACAGCAAAACCATCCCTTACTCCCATCGTGTGATTTAATTCATGCGTGGGGCATGGTGCACTGACAGAAAAACCATCGCCTACTCCCATCGTGCGATTAAATTCAGACGTGGGGCATGGTGACTGACAGCAGAAACATCCCCTAATCCCATCGTGTGATTAAATTCGGACGTGGGGCATGGTGTAGTGACAGCAAAACCATCCCCTATTCCCATTGTGTGATGAAATTCAGACGTGGGGAATGGTGTATTGACAGCAAAACCATCCCCTACTCCCATGGTGTGATTAATTTCAGACGTGGGGCATGGTGTACTGACTGCAATACCAACCCCTCCTCCCATAGTGCGATTAAATTCAGACGTGGGGCATGGTGTACTGACAGCAAAATCATCCCCTGCTCCCATGGTGTGATTAAATTCAGACGTGGGGCATGGTGTACTGACAGCAAAACCATCCCCTCCTCCCATCGTGTGATTAAATTCAGACGTGGGGCATGGTGCACTGACAGCAAAACCATCCCCTCCTCCCATCGTGTGATTAAATTCAGACGTGGGGAATGGTGTACTGACAGCAAAACCATCCCCTACTCCGATCGTCTGATTAAATTCAGACGTGGGGCATGGTGTACTGAGAGCAAAACCATCCCCTACTCCCATCGTGTGATTAAATTCAGGCATGGGGCATGGTGTACTGACAACAAAACCATCCCTTACTCCCATCGTGTGATTTAATTCATGCGTGGGGCATGGTGCACTGACAGCAGAACCATCCCCTACTCCCATGGTGTGATTAAATTCAGACGTGGGGCATGGTGTACTGACAGCAAAACCATCCCCAACTCACATCGAGTGATTAAATTCAGACGTGGGGCATGGTGTACTGACGGCAAAACCATCCGCTACTCCCATCGAGTGATTAAATTCAGGCGTGGGGCATGGTGTACAGACAGCAAAACCATCCCCTACTCCCATCGTGTGATTAAATTCAGACGTGGGGCATGGTGTATTCACAGCAAAACCATCCCCTACTCCCATCGTGTGATTAAATTCAGGGATGGGGCATGGTGACTGACAGCAAAACCATCCCCTACTCCCATCGTGCGATTAAATTCAGACGTGGGGCATGGTGACTGACAGCAGAAACATCCCCTACTCCCATCGTGTGATTAAATTCGGACGTGGGGCATGGTGCAATGACAGCAAAACCATCCCCTACTCCCATCGAGTGATTAAATTCAGACGTGGGGCACGGTGTACTGACAGCAAAACCTTCCCCTATTCCCATTGTGTGATGAAATTCAGACGTGGGGCACGGTGTAGTGACAGCAAAACCATCCCCTATTCCCATTGTCTGATGAAATTCAGACGTGGGGAATGGTGTATTGACAGCAAAACCATCCCCTACTCCCATCGTGTGATTAAATTCAGACGTGGGGCATGGTGCACTGACAGCAAAACCATCCCCTACTCCCATCGTGTGATTAAATTCAGGCGTGGGGTATGGTGTACTGACAGCAAAACCATCCCCTACTCCCATCGTGCGGTTAAATTCAGGCGTGGGGCATGGTGACTGACAGCAAAAACATCCCCTACTCCCATCGTGTGATTAAATTCGGACGTGGGGCATGGTGCATTGTCAGCAAAACCATCCCCTACTCCCATCGAGTGATTAAATTCAGACGTTGGGTATGGTGTACTGACAGCAAAACCTTCCCCTACTCCGATCGTGTGATTAAATTCATGCGTTGGGCATGGTGCACTGACAGCAAAACCATCCCCTACTCCCATCGTGTGATTAAATGCAGACGTTGGGCACGGTGTAGTGACAGCAAAACCTTCCCCTATTCCCATTGTGTGATGAAGTTCAGACGTGGGGCATGGTGTATTGACAGCAAAACCATCCCCTACTCCCATGGTGTGATTAAATTCAGACGTGGGGCACGGTGTAGTGACAGCAAAACCATCCCCTACTCCCAGAGTGTGATTAAATTCAGACGTGGGGCATGGTGCACTGACAGCAAAACCATCGCCTACTCCCATCGTGTGACTTAATTCATGCATGGGGCATGGTGCACTGACAGCAAAACCATCCCCTACTCCCATCGTGCGATTAATTTCAGGCGTGGGGCATGGTGTACTGACAGCTAAACCATCACCTACTCCCATGGTGTGATTAAATTCAGACGTGTGGCATGGTGTACTGACAGCAAAACCATCCCCTACTCCCATCGTGTGATTAAATTCAGGCGTGGGGCATGGTGTACTGAGAACAAAACCATCCCCTTCTCCCATGGTGTGATTAAATTCAGACGTGGGGCATGGTTTACTGACAGCAAAACCATCCCCTACTCCCATCGTGTGATTAAATTCAGACGTGGGGTATGGTGTATTCACAGCAAAACCATCCCCTACTCCCATCGTGTGATTAAATTCAGACGTGGGGTATGGTGTATTCACAGCAAAACCATCCCCTACTCCCATCGTGTGATTAAATTCAGACGTGGGGCATGGTTTACTGACAGCTAAACCATCACCTACTCCCATGGTGTGATTAAATTCAGACGTGGGGCATGGTGTACTGACAGCAAAACCATCCCGTACTCCCATCGTGTGATTAAATTCAGACGTGGGGCATGGTGACTGACAGCAAAACCATACCCTACTCCCATCGTGTGATTAAATTCAGACGTGGGGTATGGAGCACTGACAGCAAAACCATCCCTTACTCCCATCGTGTGATTTAATTAATGCGTGGGGCATGGTGCACTGACAGCAAAACCATCCCCTACTCCCATCGTGCGATTAATTTCAGGCGTGGGGATGGTGACTGACAGCAGAAACATCCCCTACTCCCATCGTGTGATTAAATTCAGACGTGGGGCATGGTGTACTGACAGCAAAACCATCCCGTACTTCATCGTGTGATTAAATTCAGACGTGGGGCATGGTGACTGACAGCAAAACCATACCCTACTCCCATCTTGTGATTAAATTCAGACGTGGGGTATGGTGCACTGACAGCAAAACCATCCCTTACTCCCATCGTGTGATTTAATTAATGCGTGGGGCATGGTGCACTGACAGCAAAACCATCCCCTACTCCCATCGTGCGATTAATTTCAGGCGTGGGGATGGTGACTGACAGCAGAACCATCCCCTACACCCATCGAGTGATTAAATTCAGACGTGGGGCATGGTGTACTGTCAGCAAAACCTTCCCCTATTCCCATTGTGTGATGAAATTCAGACGTGGGGCATGGTGTGCTGACAGCAATACCATCCCCTCCTCCCATTGTGTGATTGAATTCAGACGTGGGGCACGGTGTACTGACAGCAAAAACATCGTTACTCCCATCGTTTGATTTAATTCATGCATGGGGCATGGTGTACTGACAGCAAAGCCATCCCCTACTCCCATCGAGTGGTTAAATTCAGACGTTGGGCATGGTGTACTGACAGCAAAACCTTCCCCTACTCCCATCGTGTGATTAAATTCAGACGTGGGGCATGGTGTATTCACAGCAAAACCATCCCCTACTCCCATCGTGTGATTAAATTCAGGGATGGGGCATGGTGACTGACAGCAAAACCATCCCCTACTCCCATCGTGCGATTAAATTCAGACGTGGGGCATGGTGACTGACAGCAGAAACATCCCCTACTCCCATCGTGTGATTAAATTCGGACGTGGGGCATGGTGCAATGACAGCAAAACCATCCCCTACTCCCATCGAGTGATTAAATTCAGACGTGGGGCACGGTGTACTGACAGCAAAACCTTCCCCTATTCCCATTGTGTGATGAAATTCAGACGTGGGGCACGGTGTAGTGACAGCAAAACCATCCCCTATTCCTATTGTCTGATGAAATTCAGACGTGGGGAATGGTGTATTGACAGCAAAACCATCCCCTACTCCCATCGTGTGATTAAATTCAGACGTGGGGCATGGTGCACTGACAGCAAAACCATCCCCTACTCCCATCGTGTGATTAAATTCAGGCGTGGGGTATGGTGTACTGACAGCAAAACCATCCCCTACTCCCATCGTGCGGTTAAATTCAGGCGTGGGGCATGGTGACTGACAGCAAAAACATCCCCTACTCCCATCGTGTGATTAAATTCGGACGTGGGGCATGGTGCATTGTCAGCAAAACCATCCCCTACTCCCATCGAGTGATTAAATTCAGACGTTGGGTATGGTGTACAGACAGCAAAACCTTCCCCTACTCCGATCGTGTGATTAAATTCATGCGTTGGGCATGGTGCACTGACAGCAAAACCATCCCCTACTCCCATCGTGTGATTAAATGCAGACGTTGGGCACGGTGTAGTGACAGCAAAACCTTCCCCTATTCCCATTGTGTGATGAAGTTCAGACGTGGGGCATGGTGTATTGACAGCAAAACCATCCCCTACTCCCATGGTGTGATTAAATTCAGACGTGGGGCACGGTGTAGTGACAGCAAAACCATCCCCTATTCCCATTGTGTGATGACATTCAGACATGGGGAATGGTGTATTGACAGCAAAACCATCCCCTACTCCCAGAGTGTGATTAAATTCAGACGTGGGGCATGGTGCACTGACAGCAAAACCATCGCCTACTCCCATCGTGTGACTTAATTCATGCATGGGGCATGGTGCACTGACAGCAAAACCATCCCCTACTCCCATCGTGCGATTAATTTCAGGCGTGGGGCATGGTGTACTGACAGCTAAACCATCACCTACTCCCATGGTGTGATTAAATTCAGACGTGGGGCATGGTGTACTGACAGCAAAACCATCCCCTACTCCCATCATGTGATTAAATTCAGGCGTGGGGCATGGTGTACTGAGAACAAAACCATCCCCTTCTCCCATGGTGTGATTAAATTCAGACGTGGGGCATGGTTTACTGACAGCAAAACCATCCCCTACTCCCATCGTGTGATTAAATTCAGACGTGGGGTATGGTGTATTCACAGCAAAACCATCCCCTACTCCCATCTTGTGATTAAATTCAGACGTGGGGTATGGTGTATTCACAGCAAAACCATCCCCTACTCCCATCGTGTGATTAAATTCAGACGTGGGGCATGGTTTACTGACAGCTAAACCATCACCTACTCCCATGGTGTGATTAAATTCAGACGTGGGGCATGGTGTACTGACAGCAAAACCATTCCGTACTCCCATCGTGTGATTAAATTCAGACGTGGGGCATGGTGACTGACAGCAAAACCATACCCTACTCCCATCGTGTGATTAAATTCAGACGTGCGGTATGGTGCACTGACAGCAAAACCATCCCTTACTCCCATCGTGTGATTTAATTAATGCGTGGGGCATGGTGCACTGACAGCAAAACCATCCCCTACTCCCATCGTGCGATTAATTTCAGGCGTGGGGATGGTGACTGACAGCAGAAACATCCCCTACTCCCATCGTGTGATTAAATTCAGACGTGGGGCATGGTGTACTGACAGCAAAACCATCCCGTACTCCCATCGTGTGATTAAATTCAGACGTGGGGCATGGTGACTGACAGCAAAACCATACCCTACTCCCATCTTGTGATTAAATTCAGACGTGGGGTATGGTGCACTGACAGCAAAACCATCCGTTACTCCCATCGTGTGATTTAATTAATGCGTGGGGCATGGTGCACTGACAGCAAAACCATCCCCTACTCCCATCGTGCGATTAATTTCAGGCGTGGGGATGGTGACTGACAGCAGAACCATCCCCTACACCCATCGAGTGATTAAATTCAGACGTGGGGCATGGTGTACTGTCAGCAAAACCTTCCCCTATTCCCATTGTGTGATGAAATTCAGACATGGGGCATGGTGTGCTGACAGCAATACCATCCCCTCCTCCCATTGTGTGATTGAATTCAGACGTGGGGCATGGTGTACTGACAGCAAAAACATCGTTACTCCCATCGTTTGATTTAATTCATGCATGGGGCATGGTGTACTGACAGCAAAGCCATCCCCTACTCCCATCGAGTGGTTAAATTCAGACGTTGGGCATGGTGTACTGACAGCAAAACCTTCCCCTACTCCCATCGTGTGATTAAATTGAGGCGTGGGGCATGGTGTACTGACAGCAAAACCATCCCCTACTCCCATCGTGTGATTAAATTCAGACGTTGGGCATGGTGCATTGACAGTAAAACCATCCCCTACTCCCATCGTGTGATTTAATTCAGGCTTGGGGCATGGTGCACTGACAGCAAAACCATCCCCTACTCCCATCGTGCGATTAAATTCAGGCGTGGAGCATGGTGTACTGACAGCTGAACCATCACCTACTCCCATGGTGTGAATAAATTCAGACGTGGGGCATGGTGTACTGACAGCAAAACCATCCCGTACTCCCATCGTGTGATTAAATTCAGGCGTGGGGCATGGTGTACTGACAGCAAAACCATCCCCTACTCCCATCGTGTGATTAAATTCAGACGTGGGGCATGGTTTACTGACAGCAAAACCATCCCCTACTCCCATCGTGTGATTAAATTCAGACGTGGGGAATAGTGTACTGACAGCAAAACCATCCCCTACTCCCATCGTGTGATTAAATTCAGACGTGGGGCATGGTGTACTGACAGCAAAACCATTCCCTCCTCCCATCGTGTGATTAAATTCAGGCATGGGCATGGTGCACTGACAGAAAAACCATCCCCTACTCCCATCGTGTGATTAAATTCAGGCATGGGCATGGTGCACTGACAGCAAAACCATCCCCTACTCCCATCGTGTGATTAAATTCAGACGTGGGGCATGGTGCACTGACAGCAAAACCATCCCCTACTCCCATCGTGCGGTTAAATTCAGGCGTGGGGCATGGTGTACTGACAGCAAAACCATCCCCTACTCCCATCGTGTGATTAAATTCAGGCGTGGGGTATGGTGTACTGATTGCAAAACCATCCCCTACTCCCATCGTGCGGTTAAATTCAGGCGTGGGGCATGGTGACTGACAGCAAAAACATCCCCTACTCCCATCGTTTGATTAAATTCGGACGTGGGGCATGGTGCATTGTCAGCAAAACCATCCCCTACTCCCATCGAGTGATTAAATTCAGACGTTGGGCATGGTGTACTGACAGCAAAACCTTCCCCTACTCCGATCGTGTGATTAAATTCAGGCGTTGGGCATGTTGCACTGACAGCAAAACCATCCCCTACTCCCATCGTGTGATTAAATTCAGACGTGGGGCACGGTGTAGTGACAACAAAACCTGCCCCTATTCCCATTGTGTGATGAAGTTCAGACGAGGGGCAGGGTGTATTGACAGCAAAACCATCCTCTACTCCCATCGTGTGATTAAATTCAGACGTGGGGCATGGTGTATTCACAGCAAAACCATCCCCTACTCCCAATGTGTGATTAAATTCAGGCGTGGGGCACGGTGTAGTGACAGCAACACCATCCCCTACTCCCATCGTGTGATTAATTTCAGGCTTGGGGCATGGTGCACTGACAGCAAAACCATCCCCTCCTCCCATCGTGTGATTAAATTCAGACGTTGGGCATGGTACACTGACAGCAAAACCATCCCCTACTCCCATCGTGCGATTAAATTCAGGCGTGGGGCATGGTGTACTGACAGCAAAACCATCCCCTACTCCCATCGTGCGATTAAATTCAGGCGTGGGGCATGGTGTACTGACAGCAAAACCATCCCCTACTCCCATCGTATGATTAAATTCAGACGGTGGGCATGGTGTACTGACAGCAAAACCATCCCCTACTCCCATGGTGTGATTAAATTCAGACGTGGGGCACGGTGTAGTGACAGCAAAACCTTCCCCTATTCCCATTGTGTGATGAAATTCAGACGTGGGGAATGGTGTATTGACAGCAAAACCATCCCCTACTCCCAAGGTGTGATTAAATTCAGACGTGGGGCACGGTGTAGTGACAGCAAAACCATCCCCTATTCCCATTGTGTGATGAAATTCAGACGTCGGGAATGGTGTATTGACAGCAAAACCATCCCCTTCTCCCATCGTGTGATTAAATTCAGACGTGGGGAATGGTGTATTGACAGCAAAACCATCCCCTACTCCCATGGTGTGATTAAATTCAGGCGTGGGACATGGTGCACTGACAGCAAAACCATCCCCTACTCCCATCGTGTGATTAAATTCAGACGTGGGGAATGGTGTACTGACAGCAAAACCATCCCCTACTCCCATGGTGTGATTAAATTCAGACGTGGGGCATGGTGTACTGACAGCAAAACCATCCCCTCCTCCCATCGTGTGATTAAATTCAGACGTGGGGCATGGTGTACTGACAGCAAAACCATCCCCTACTCCCATCGTGTGATTAAATGCAGGCGTGGGGCATGGTGTACTGACAGCAAAACCATCCTCTACTCCCATCGTGTGATTAAATTCAGACGTGGGGCATGGTGTATTCACAGCAAAACCATCCCCTACTCCCAATGTGTGATTAAATTCAGGCGTGGGGCACGGTGTAGTGACAGCAACACCATCCCCTACTCCCATCGTGTGATTAATTTCAGGCTTGGGGCATGGTGCACTGACAGCAAAACCATCCCCTCCTCCCATCGTGTGATTAAATTCAGACGTTGGGCATGGTGCACTGACAGCAAAACCATCCCCTACTCCCATCGTGCGATTAAATTCAGGCGTGGCGCATGGCGTACTGACAGCAAAACCATCCCCTACTCCCATCGTGCGATTAAATTCAGGCGTGGGGCATGGTGTACTGACAGCAAAACCATCCCCTACTCCCATCGTGTGATTAAATTCAGACGTGGAGCATGGTGCACTGACAGCAAAACCATCCCTTACTCCCATCGGGTGATTTAATTCATGCGTGGGGCATGGTGCACTGACAGCAAAACCATCCCCTACTCCCATCGTGCGATTAAATTCAGGCGTTGGGCATGGTGTATTGACAGCAAAACCATCCCCTACTCCCATGGTGTGATTAAATTCAGATGTGGGGCACGGTGTATTGACAGCAAAACCATCCCCTACTCCCATGGTGTGATTATATTCAGACGTGGGGCATGGTGTACTGACATCAAAACCATCCCCTACTCCCATCGTGTGATTAAATTCAGACGTGGGGCATGGTGTATTCACAGCAAAACCATCCCCTACCAACGTGTGATTAAATTCAGGTGTGGGGCACGGTGTAGTGACAGCAAAACCATCCCCTATTCCCATTGTGTGATGAAATTCAGACGTGGGGAATGGTGTATTGACAGCAAAACCATCCCCTACTCCCATGGTCTGATTAAATTCAGACGTGGGGCATGGTGTACTGACAGCAAAACCATCCCCTCCTCCCATCGTGTGATTAAATTCAGACGTGGGGAATGGTGTACTGACAGCAAAACCATCCCCTACTCCCAACGTGTTATTAAATTCAGGCGTGGGGCACGGTGTAGTGACAGCAAAACCATCCCCTACTCCCAACGTGTGATTAAATTCAGACGTGGGGCATGGTGTACTGACAGCAGAACCTTCCCCTACTCCAATCGTCTGATTAAAGTCAGGCGTGGGGCATGGTGCACTGACAGCAAAACCATCCCCTACTCCCATCGTGTGATTAAATTCAGGCATGGGGCATGGTGCACTGACAGCTAAACCATCACCTACTCCCAATGTGTGAATAAATTCAGACGTGGGGCATGGTGTACTGACAGCAAACCCATCCCCTACTCCCATCGTATTATTAAATTCAGACGGTGGGCATGGTGTACTGACAGCAAAACCATCCACTACTCCCATGGTGTGATTAAATTCAGACGTGGGGCACGGTGTAGTGACAGCAAAACCATCCCCTATTCCCATTGTGTGATGAAATTCAGACATGGGGAATGGTGTATTGACAGCAAAACCATCCCCTGCTCCCATGGTGTGTTTAAATTCAGGCGTGGGACATGGTGCACTGACAGCAAAACCATCCCCTACTCCCATCGTGTGATTAAATTCAGACGTGGGGAATGGTGTACTGACAGCAAAACCATCCCCTACTCCCATGGTGTGATTAAATTCACACGTGGGGCATGGTGTACTGACAGCAAAACCATCCCCTCCTCCCATCGTGTGATTAAATTCAGACGTGGGGCATGGTGTACTGACAGCAAAACCATCCCCTACTCCCATCGTGTGATTTAATTCAGGCGTGGGGCAAGGTGTACTGACAGCAAAACCATTCCCTACTCCCATCGTGTGATTAAATGCAGGCGTGGGGCATGGTGTACTGACAGCAAAACCATCCTCTACTCCCATCGTGTGATTAAATTCAGACGTGGGGCATGGTGTATTCACAGCAAAACCATCCCCTACTCCCAATGTGTGATTAAATTCAGGCGTGGGGCACGGTGTAGTGACAGCAACACCATGCCCTACTCCCATCGTGTGATTAAATTCAGACGTGGGGCATGGTGTACTGACAGCAAAACCTTCCCCTACTCCGATCGTGTGATTAAATTCAGACGTGGGGCATGGTGTACTGACAGCAAACCCATCCCCTACTCCCATCGTATTATTAAATTCAGACGGTGGGCATGGTGTACTGACAGCAAAACCATCCACTACTCCCATGGTGTGATTAAATTCAGACGTGGGGCACGGTGTAGTGACAGCAAAACCATCCCCTATTCCCATTGTGTGATGAAATTCAGACATGGGGAATGGTGTATTGACAGCAAAACCATCCCCTGCTCCCATGGTGTGTTTAAATTCAGGCGTGGGACATGGTGCACTGACAGCAAAACCATCCCCTACTCCCATCGTGTGATTAAATTCAGACGTGGGGAATGGTGTACTGACAGCAAAACCATCCCCTACTCCCATGGTGTGATTAAATTCACACGTGGGGCATGGTGTACTGACAGCAAAACCATCCCCTCCTCCCATCGTGTGATTAAATTCAGACGTGGGGCATGGTGTACTGACAGCAAAACCATCCCCTACTCCCATCGTGTGATTTAATTCAGGCGTGGGGCAAGGTGTACTGACAGCAAAACCATTCCCTACTCCCATCGTGTGATTAAATGCAGGCGTGGGGCATGGTGTACTGACAGCAAAACCATCCTCTACTCCCATCGTGTGATTAAATTCAGACGTGGGGCATGGTGTATTCACAGCAAAACCATCCCCTACTCCCAATGTGTGATTAAATTCAGGCGTGGGGCACGGTGTAGTGACAGCAACACCATGCCCTACTCCCATCGTGTGATTAAATTCAGACGTGGGGCATGGTGTACTGACAGCAAAACCTTCCCCTACTCCGATCGTGTGATTAAAGTCAGACGTGGGGCATGGTGCACTGACAGCAAAACCATCCCCTCCTCCCATCGTGTGATTAAATTCAGGCGTCGGGCAAGGTGCACTGACAGCAAAACCATCCCCTACTCCCATCGTGTGATTAAATTCAGGCTTGGGGCATGGTGCACTGACTGCAAAACCATCCCCTCCTCCCATCGTGTGATTAAATTCAGACGTGGGGCATGGTGCACTGACAGCAAAACCATCCCTTACTCCCATCGTGTGATTAAATTCAGACGTGGGGCATGGTGTATTCACAGCAAAACCATCCCCTACCAACGTGTGATTAAATTCAGGCGTGGGGCACGGTGTAGTGACAGCAAAACCATCCCCTATTCCCATTGTGTGATGAAATTCAGACGTGGGGAATGGTGTATTGACAGCAAAACCATCCCCTACTCCCATGGTCTGATTAAATTCAGACGTGGGGCATGGTGTACTGACAGCAAAACCATCCCCTCCTCCCATCGTGTGATTAAATTCAGACGTGGGGAATGGTGTACTGACAGCAAAACCATCCCCTACTCCCAACGTGTTATTAAATTCAGGCGTGGGGCACGGTGTAGTGACAGCAAAACCATCCCCTACTCCCAACGTGTGATTAAATTCAGACGTGGGGCATGGTGTACTGACAGCAGAACCTTCCCCTACTCCAATCGTCTGATTAAATTCAGGTGTGGGGCATGGTGCACTGACAGCAAAACCATCCCCTACTCCCATCGTGTGATTAAATTCAGGCATGGGGCATGGTGCACTGACAGCTAAACCATCACCTACTCCCATGGTGTGAATAAATTCAGACGTGGGGCATGGTGTACTGACAGCAAACCCATCCCCTACTCCCATCGTATGATTAAATTCAGACGGTGGGCATGGTGTACTGACAGCAAAACCATCCCCTACTCCCATGGTGTGATTAAATTCAGACGTGGGGCACGGTGTAGTGACAGTAAAACCATCCCCTATTCCCATTGTGTGATGAAATTCAGACGTGGGGAATGGTGTATTGACAGCAAAACCATCCCCTTCTCCCATCGTGTGATTAAATTCAGACATGGGGAATGGTGTATTGACAGCAAAACCATCCCCTGCTCCCATGGTGTGATTAAATTCAGGCGTGGGACATGGTGCACTGACAGCAAAACCATCCCCTACTCCCATCGTGTGATTAAATTCAGACGTGGGGAATGGTGTACTGACAGCAAAACCATCCCCTACTCCCATGGTGTGATTAAATTCAGACGTGGGGCATGGTGTACTGACAGCAAAACCATCCCCTCCTCCCATCGTGTGATTAAATTCAGACGTGGGGCATGGTGTACTGACAGCAAAACCATCCCCTACTCCCATCGTGTGATTTAATTCAGGCGTGGGGCAAGGTGTACTGACAGCAAAACCATTCCCTACTCCCATCGTGTGATTAAATGCAGGCGTGGGGCATGGTGTACTGACAGCAAAACCATCCTCTACTCCCATTGTGTGATTAAATTTAGACGTGGGGCATGGTGTATTCACAGCAAAACCATCCCCTACTCCCAATGTGTGATTAAATTCAGGCGTGGGGCACGGTGTAGTGACAGCAACACCATGCCCTACTCCCATCGTGTGATTAAATTCAGACGTGGGGCATGGTGTACTGACAGCAAAACCTTCCCCTACTCCGATCGTGTGATTAAATTCAGACGTGGGGCATGGTGCACTGACAGCAAAACCATCCCCTCCTCCCATCGTGTGATTAAATTCAGGCGTCGGGCAAGGTGCACTGACAGCAAAACCATCCCCTACTCCCATCGTGCGATTAAATTCAGGCGTTGGGCATGGTTTATTGACAGCAAAACCATCCCCTACTCCCATGGTGTGATTAAATTCAGATGTGGGGCACGGTGTATTGACAGCAAAACCATCCCCTACTCCCATGGTGTGATTATATTCAGACGTGGGGCATGGTGTACTGACATCAAAACCATCCCCTACTCCCATCGTGTGATTAAATTCAGACGTGGGGCATGGTGTATTCACAGCAAAACCATCCCCTACCAACGTGTGATTAAATTCAGGCGTGGGGCACGGTGTAGTGACAGCAAAACCATCCCCTATTCCCATTGTGTGATGAAATTCAGACGTGGGGAATGGTGTATTGACAGCAAAACCATCCCCTACTCCCATGGTCTGATTAAATTCAGACGTGGGGCATGGTGTACTGACAGCAAAACCATCCCCTCCTCCCATCGTGTGATTAAATTCAGACGTGGGGAATGGTGTACTGACAGCAAAACCATCCCCTACTCCCAACGTGTTATTAAATTCAGGCGTGGGGCACGGTGTAGTGACAGCAAAACCATCCCCTACTCCCAACGTGTGATTAAATTCAGACGTGGGGCATGGTGTACTGACAGCAGAACCTTCCCCTACTCCAATCGTCTGATTAAAGTCAGGCGTGGAGCATGGTGCACTGACAGCAAAACCATCCCCTACTCCCATCGTGTGATTAAATTCAGGCATGGGGCATGGTGCACTGACAGCTAAACCATCACCTACTCCCATGGTGTGAATAAATTCAGACGTGGGGCATGGTGTACTGACAGCAAACCCATCCCCTACTCCCATCGTATTATTAAATTCAGACGGTGGGCATGGTGTACTGACAGCAAAACCATCCACTACTCCCATGGTGTGATTAAATTCAGACGTGGGGCACGGTGTAGTGACAGCAAAACCATCCCCTATTCCCATTGTGTGATGAAATTCAGACATGGGGAATGGTGTATTGACAGCAAAACCATCCCCTGCTCCCATGGTGTGTTTAAATTCAGGCGTGGGACATGGTGCACTGACAGCAAAACCATCCCCTACTCCCATCGTGTGATTAAATTCAGACGTGGGGAATGGTGTACTGACAGCAAAACCATCCCCTACTCCCATGGTGTGATTAAATTCACACGTGGGGCATGGTGTACTGACAGCAAAACCATCCCCTCCTCCCATCGTGTGATTAAATTCAGACGTGGGGCATGGTGTACTGACAGCAAAACCATCCCCTACTCCCATCGTGTGATTTAATTCAGGCGTGGGGCAAGGTGTACTGACAGCAAAACCATTCCCTACTCCCATCGTGTGATTAAATGCAGGCGTGGGGCATGGTGTACTGACAGCAAAACCATCCTCTACTCCCATCGTGTGATTAAATTCAGACGTGGGGCATGGTGTATTCACAGCAAAACCATCCCCTACTCCCAATGTGTGATTAAATTCAGGCGTGGGGCACGGTGTAGTGACAGCAACACCATGCCCTACTCCCATCGTGTGATTAAATTCAGACGTGGGGCATGGTGTACTGACAGCAAAACCTTCCCCTACTCCGATCGTGTGATTAAATTCAGACGTGGGGCATGGTGCACTGACAGCAAAACCATCCCCTCCTCCCATCGTGTGATTAAATTCAGGCGTCGGGCAAGGTGCACTGACAGCAAAACCATCCCCTACTCCCATCGTCTGATTAAATTCAGGCTTGGGGCATGGTGCACTGACTGCAAAACCATCCCCTCCTCCCATCGTGTGATTAAATTCAGACGTGGGGCATGGTGCACTGACAGCAAAACCATCCCTTACTCCCATCGTGTGATTAAATTCAGACGTGGGGCATGGTGTATTCACAGCAAAACCATCCCCTACCAACGTGTGATTAAATTCAGGCGTGGGGCACGGTGTAGTGACAGCAAAACCATCCCCTATTCCCATTGTGTGATGAAATTCAGACGTGGGGAATGGTGTATTGACAGCAAAACCATCCCCTACTCCCATGGTCTGATTAAATTCAGACGTGGGGCATGGTGTACTGACAGCAAAACCATCCCCTCCTCCCATCGTGTGATTAAATTCAGACGTGGGGAATGGTGTACTGACAGCAAAACCATCCCCTACTCCCAACGTGTGATTAAATTCAGACGTGGGGCATGGTGTACTGACAGCAGAACCTTCCCCTACTCCAATCGTCTGATTAAATTCAGGTGTGGGGCATGGTGCACTGACAGCAAAACCATCCCCTACTCCCATCGTGTGATTAAATTCAGGCATGGGGCATGGTGCACGGACAGCTAAACCATCACCTACTCCCATGGTGTGAATAAATTCAGACGTGGGGCATGGTGTACTGACAGCAAACCCATCCCCTACTCCCATCGTATGATTAAATTCAGACGGTGGGCATGGTGTACTGACAGCAAAACCATCCCCTACTCCCATGGTGTGATTAAATTCAGACGTGGGGCACGGTGTAGTGACAGCAAAACCATCCCCTATTCCCATTGTGTAATGAAATTCAGACGTGGGGAATGGTGTATTGACAGCAAAACCATCCCCTTCTCCCATCGTGTGATTAAATTCAGACATGGGGAATGGTGTATTGACAGCAAAACCATCCCCTGCTCCCATGGTGTGATTAAATTCAGGCGTGGGACATGGTGCACTGACAGCAAAACCATCCCCTACTCCCATCGTGTGATTAAATTCAGACGTGGGGAATGGTGTACTGACAGCAAAACCATCCCCTACTCCCATGGTGTGATTAAATTCAGACGTGGGGCATGGTGTACTGACAGCAAAACCATCCCCTCCTCCCATCGTGTGATTAAATTCAGACGTGGGGCATGGTGTACTGACAGCAAAACCATCCCCTACTCCCATCGTGTGATTTAATTCAGGCGTGGGGCAAGGTGTACTGACAGCAAAACCATTCCCTACTCCCATCGTGTGATTAAATGCAGGCGTGGGGCATGGTGTACTGACAGCAAAACCATCCTCTACTCCCATTGTGTGATTAAATTCAGACGTGGGGCATGGTGTATTCACAGCAAAACCATCCCCTACTCCCAATGTGTGATTAAATTCAGGCGTGGGGCACGGTGTAGTGACAGCAACACCATGCCCTACTCCCATCGTGTGATTAAATTCAGACGTGGGGCATGGTGTACTGACAGCAAAACCTTCCCCTACTCCGATCGTGTGATTAAATTCAGACGTGGGGCATGGTGCACTGACAGCAAAACCATCCCCTCCTCCCATCGTGTGATTAAATTCAGGCGTCGGGCAAGGTGCACTGACAGCAAAACCATCCCCTACTCCCATCGTGTGATTTAATTCATGCGTGGGGCATGGTGCACTGACAGCAAAACCATCCCCTACTCCCATCGTGCGATTAAATTCAGGCGTGGGGCATGGTGTACTGACAGCAAAACCTACCCCTACTCCAATCGTCTGATTAAATTCAGGCGTGGGGCATGGTGCACTGACAGCAAAACCATCCCCTACTCCCATCGTGTGATTAAATTCAGGCATGGGGCATGGTGCACTGATAGCTAAACCATCACCTACTCCCATGGTGTGAATAAATTCAGACGTGGGGCATGGTGTACTGACAGCAAACCCATCCCCTACTCCCATCGTGTGATTAAATTCAGACGGTGGGCATGGTGTACTGACAGCAAAACCATCCCCTACTCCCATGGTGTGATTAAATTCAGACGTGGGGCACGGTGTAGTGACAGCAAAACCTTCCCCTATTCCCATTGTGTGATGAAATTCAGACGTGGGGAATGGTGTATTGACAGCAAAACCATCCCCTACTCCCAAGGTGTGATTAAATTCAGACGTGGGGCACGGTGTAGTGACAGCAAAACCATCCCCTATTCCCATTGTGTGATGAAATTCAGACGTCGGGAATGGTGTATTGACAGCAAAACCATCCCCTTCTCCCATCGTGTGATTAAATTCAGACGTGGGGAATGGTGTATTGACAGCAAAACCATCCCCTACTCCCATCGTGTGATTAAATTCAGACGTGGGGAATGGTGTACTGACAGCAAAACCATCCCCTACTCCCATGGTGTGATTAAATTCAGACGTGGGGCATGGTGTACTGACAGCAAAACCATCCCCTCCTCCCATCGTGTGATTAAATTCAGACGTGGGGCATGGTGTACTGACAGCAAAACCATCCCCTACTCCCATCGTGTGATTTAATTCAGGTGTGGGGCAAGGTGTACTGACAGCAAAACCATTCCCTACTCCCATCGTGTGATTAAATGCAGGCGTGGGGCATGGTGTACTGACAGCAAAACCATCCTCTACTCCCATCGTGTGATTAAATTCAGACGTGGGGCATGGTGTATTCACAGCAAAACCATTCCCTTCTCCCAATGTGTGATTAAATTCAGGCGTGGGGCACGGTGTAGTGACAGCAACACCATCCCCTACTCCCATCGTGTGATTAAATGCAGGCATGGGCATGGTGCACTGACAGCAAAACCATCCCCTCCTCCCATCGTGTGATTAAATTCAGACGTTGGGCATGGTGCACTGACAGCAAAACCATCCCCTACTCCCATCGTGCGATTAAATTCAGGCGTGGCGCATGGTGTACTGACAGCAAAACCATCCCCTACTCCCATCGTGCGATTAAATTCAGGCGTGGGGCATGGTGTACTGACAGCAAAACCATCCCCTACTCCCATCGTGTGATTAAATTCAGACGTGGGGCATGGTGCACTGACAGCAAAACCATCCCTTACTCCCATCGGGTGATTTAATTCATGCGTGGGGCATGGTGCACTGACAGCAAAACCATCCCCTACTCCCATCGTGCGATTAAATTCAGGCGTTGGGCATGGTGTATTGACAGCAAAACCATCCCCTACTCCCATGGTGTGATTAAATTCAGATGTGGGGCACGGTGTATTGACAGCAAAACCATCCCCTACTCCCATGGTGTGATTATATTCAGACGTGGGGCATGGTGTACTGACATCAAAACCATCCCCTACTCCCATCGTGTGATTAAATTCAGACGTGGGGCATGGTGTATTCACAGCAAAACCATCCCCTACCAACGTGTGATTAAATTCAGGCGTGGGGCACGGTGTAGTGACAGCAAAACCATCCCCTATTCCCATTGTGTGATGAAATTCAGACGTGGGGAATGGTGTATTGACAGCAAAACCATCCCCTACTCCCATGGTCTGATTAAATTCAGACGTGGGGCATGGTGTACTGACAGCAAAACCATCCCCTCCTCCCATCGTGTGATTAAATTCAGACGTGGGGAATGGTGTACTGACAGCAAAACCATCCCCTACTCCTAACGTGTTATTAAATTCAGGCGTGGGGCACGGTGTAGTGACAGCAAAACCATCCCCTACTCCCAACGTGTGATTAAATTCAGACGTGGGGCATGGTGTACTGACAGCAGAACCTTCCCCTACTCCAATCGTCTGATTAAAGTCAGGCGTGGGGCATGGTGCACTGACAGCAAAACCATCCCCTACTCCCATCATGTGATTAAATTCAGGCATGGGGCATGGTGCACTGACAGCTAAACCATCACCTACTCCCATGGTGTGAATAAATTCAGACGTGGGGCATGGTGTACTGACAGCAAACCCATCCCCTACTCCCATCGTATGATTAAATTCAGACGGTGGGCATGGTGTACTGACAGCAAAACCATCCCCTACTCCCATGGTGTGATTAAATTCAGACGAGGGGCACGGTGTAGTGACAGCAAAACCATCCCCTATTCCCATTGTGTGATGAAATTCAGACATGGGGAATGGTGTATTGACAGCAAAACCATCCCCTGCTCCCATGGTGTGTTTAAATTCAGGCGTGGGACATGGTGCACTGACAGCAAAACCATCCCCTACTCCCATCGTGTGATTAAATTCAGACGTGGGGAATGGTGTACTGACAGCAAAACCATCCCCTACTCCCATGGTGTGATTAAATTCACACGTGGGGCATGGTGTACTGACAGCAAAACCATCCCCTCCTCCTATCGTGTGATTAAATTCAGACGTGGGGCATGGTGTACTGACAGCAAAACCATCCCCTACTCCCATCGTGTGATTTAATTCAGGCGTGGGGCAAGGTGTACTGACAGCAAAACCATTCCCTACTCCCATCGTGTGATTAAATGCAGGCGTGGGGCATGGTGTACTGACAGCAAAACCATCCTCTACTCCCATCGTGTGATTAAATTCAGACGTGGGGCATGGTGTATTCACAGCAAAACCATCCCCTACTCCCATCGTGTGATTAAATTCAGACGTGGGGCATGGTGTACTGACAGCAAAACCTTCCCCTACTCCGATCGTGTGATTAAATTCAGACGTGGGGCATGGTGCACTGACAGCAAAACCATCCCCTCCTCCCATCGTGTGATTAAATTCAGGCGTCGGGCAAGGTGCACTGACAGCAAAACCATCCCCTACTCCCATCGTGTGATTAAATTCAGGCTTGGGGCATGGTGCACTGACAGCAAAACCATCCCCTCCTCCCATCGTGTGATTAAATTCAGACGTGGGGCATGGTGCACTGACAGCAAAACCATCCCTTACTCCCATCGTGTGATTTAATTCATGCGTGGGGCATGGTGCACTGACAGCAAAACCATCCCCTACTCCCATCGTGCGATTAAATTCAGGCGTGGGGCATGGTGTACTGACAGCAAAACCATCCCCTACTCCCATCGTGCGATTAAATTCAGGCGTGGGGCATGGTGTACTGACAGCAAAACCATCCCCTACTCCCATCGTGTGATTAAATTCAGACGTGGGGCATGGTGCACTGACAGCAAAACCATCCCTTACTCCCATCGTGTGATTTAATTCATGCGTGGGGCATGGTGCACTGACAGCAAAACCATCCCCTACTCCCATCATGCGATTAAATTTAGGCGTGGGGCATGGTGTATTGACAGCAAAACCATCCCCTACTCCCATCGTGTGATTAAATTCAGGCGTGGGGCATGGTGTATTCACAGCAAAACCATTCCCTTCTCCCAATGTGTGATTAAATTCAGGCGTGGGGCACGGTGTAGTGACAGCAACACCATCCCCTACTCCCATCGTGTGATTAAATGCAGGCATGGGCATGGTGCACTGACAGCAAAACCATCCCCTCCTCCCATCGTGTGATTAAATTCAGACGTTGGGCATGGTGCACTGACAGCAAAACCATCCCCTACTCCCATCGTGCGATTAAATTCAGGCGTGGCGCATGGTGTACTGACAGCAAAACCATCCCCTACTCCCATCGTGCGATTAAATTCAGGCGTGGGGCATGGTGTACTGACAGCAAAACCATCCCCTACTCCCATCGTGTGATTAAATTCAGACGTGGGGCATGGTGCACTGACAGCAAAACCATCCCTTACTCCCATCGGGTGATTTAATTCATGCGTGGGGCATGGTGCACTGACAGCAAAACCATCCCCTACTCCCATCGTGCGATTAAATTCAGGCGTTGGGCATGGTGTATTGACAGCAAAACCATCCCCTACTCCCATGGTGTGATTAAATTCAGATGTGGGGCACGGTGTATTGACAGCAAAACCATCCCCTACTCCCATGGTGTGATTATATTCAGACGTGGGGCATGGTGTACTGACATCAAAACCATCCCCTACTCCCATCGTGTGATTAAATTCAGACGTGGGGCATGGTGTATTCACAGCAAAACCATCCCCTACCAACGTGTGATTAAATTCAGGCGTGGGGCACGGTGTAGTGACAGCAAAACCATCCCCTATTCCCATTGTGTGATGAAATTCAGACGTGGGGAATGGTGTATTGACAGCAAAACCATCCCCTACTCCCATGGTCTGATTAAATTCAGACGTGGGGCATGGTGTACTGACAGCAAAACCATCCCCTCCTCCCATCGTGTGATTAAATTCAGACGTGGGGAATGGTGTACTGACAGCAAAACCATCCCCTACTCCTAACGTGTTATTAAATTCAGGCGTGGGGCACGGTGTAGTGACAGCAAAACCATCCCCTACTCCCAACGTGTGATTAAATTCAGACGTGGGGCATGGTGTACTGACAGCAGAACCTTCCCCTACTCCAATCGTCTGATTAAAGTCAGGCGTGGGGCATGGTGCACTGACAGCAAAACCATCCCCTACTCCCATCATGTGATTAAATTCAGGCATGGGGCATGGTGCACTGACAGCTAAACCATCACCTACTCCCATGGTGTGAATAAATTCAGACGTGGGGCATGGTGTACTGACAGCAAACCCATCCCCTACTCCCATCGTATGATTAAATTCAGACGGTGGGCATGGTGTACTGACAGCAAAACCATCCCCTACTCCCATGGTGTGATTAAATTCAGACGAGGGGCACGGTGTAGTGACAGCAAAACCATCCCCTATTCCCATTGTGTGATGAAATTCAGACATGGGGAATGGTGTATTGACAGCAAAACCATCCCCTGCTCCCATGGTGTGTTTAAATTCAGGCGTGGGACATGGTGCACTGACAGCAAAACCATCCCCTACTCCCATCGTGTGATTAAATTCAGACGTGGGGAATGGTGTACTGACAGCAAAACCATCCCCTACTCCCATGGTGTGATTAAATTCACACGTGGGGCATGGTGTACTGACAGCAAAACCATCCCCTCCTCCTATCGTGTGATTAAATTCAGACGTGGGGCATGGTGTACTGACAGCAAAACCATCCCCTACTCCCATCGTGTGATTTAATTCAGGCGTGGGGCAAGGTGTACTGACAGCAAAACCATTCCCTACTCCCATCGTGTGATTAAATGCAGGCGTGGGGCATGGTGTACTGACAGCAAAACCATCCTCTACTCCCATCGTGTGATTAAATTCAGACGTGGGGCATGGTGTATTCACAGCAAAACCATCCCCTACTCCCATCGTGTGATTAAATTCAGACGTGGGGCATGGTGTACTGACAGCAAAACCTTCCCCTACTCCGATCGTGTGATTAAATTCAGACGTGGGGCATGGTGCACTGACAGCAAAACCATCCCCTCCTCCCATCGTGTGATTAAATTCAGGCGTCGGGCAAGGTGCACTGACAGCAAAACCATCCCCTACTCCCATCGTGTGATTAAATTCAGGCTTGGGGCATGGTGCACTGACAGCAAAACCATCCCCTCCTCCCATCGTGTGATTAAATTCAGACGTGGGGCATGGTGCACTGACAGCAAAACCATCCCTTACTCCCATCGTGTGATTTAATTCATGCGTGGGGCATGGTGCACTGACAGCAAAACCATCCCCTACTCCCATCGTGCGATTAAATTCAGGCGTGGGGCATGGTGTACTGACAGCAAAACCATCCCCTACTCCCATCGTGCGATTAAATTCAGGCGTGGGGCATGGTGTACTGACAGCAAAACCATCCCCTACTCCCATCGTGTGATTAAATTCAGACGTGGGGCATGGTGCACTGACAGCAAAACCATCCCTTACTCCCATCGTGTGATTTAATTCATGCGTGGGGCATGGTGCACTGACAGCAAAACCATCCCCTACTCCCATCATGCGATTAAATTTAGGCGTGGGGCATGGTGTATTGACAGCAAAACCATCCCCTACTCCCATCGTGTGATTAAATTCAGGCGTGGGGCATGGTGTATTGACAGCAAAACCATCCCCTACTCCCATGGTGTGATTAAATTCAGATGTGGGGCACGGTGTATTGACAGCAAAACCATCCCCTACTCCCATGGTGTGATTATATTCAGATGTGGGGCATGGTGTACTGACATCAAAACCATCCCCTACTCCCATCGTGTGATTAAATTCAGACGTGGGGCATGGTGTATTCACAGCAAAACCATCCCCTACCAACGTGTGATTAAATTCAGGCGTGGGGCACGGTGTAGTGACAGCAAAACCATCCCCTATTCCCATTGTGTGATGAAATTCAGACGTGGGAAATGGTGTATTGACAGCAAAACCATCCCCTACTCCCATGGTCTGATTAAATTCAGACGTGGGGCATGGTGTACTGACAGCAAAACCATCCCCTCCTCCCATCGTGTGATTAAATTCAGACGTGTGGAATGGTGTACTGACAGCAAAACCATCGCCTATTCCCATGGTTTGATTAAATTCAGACGTGGGGCATGGTGTACTGACAGCAAAACCATCCCCTTCTCCCATCGTGTGATTAAATTCAGGCGTGGGGCATGGTGTACTGACAGCAAAACCATTCCCTACTCCCATCGTGTGATTAAATGCAGGCGTGGGGCATGGTGTACTGACAGCAAAACCATCCCCTACTCCCATCGTGTGATTAAATTCAGACGTGGGGCATGGTGTATTCACAGCAAAACCACCCCCTACTCCCAATTTGTGATTAAATTCAGGCGTGGGGCACGGTGTAGTGACAGCAAAACCATGCCCTACTCCCATCGTGTGATTAAATTCAGACGTGGGGCATGGTGTACTGACAGCAAAAACATCCCTTACTCCGATCGTGTGATTAAATTCAGGCGTGGGGCATGGTGCACTGACAGCAAAACCATCCCTTACTCCCATCGTGTGATTTAATTCATGCGTGGGGCATGGTGTACTGACAGCAAAACCATCCCCTACTCCCATCGTGCGGTTAAATTCAGGCGTGGGGCATGGTGACTGACAGCAAAAACATCCCCTACTCCCATCGTGTGATTAAATTCGGACGTGGTGCATGGTGCATTGACAGCAAAACCATCCCCTACTCCCATCGTGTGATTATAATCAGGCGTGGGGCATGGTGCACTGACAGCAAAACCATCCCATACTCCCATCGTGTAATTAAATTCAGGCGTGGGGCATGGTGTACTGACAGCTAAACCATCACCTACTCCCATGGTGTGAATAAATTCAGACGTGGGGCATTGTGTACTGACAGCAAAACCATCCCCTACTCCCATCGTATGATTAAATTCAGACGGTGGGCATGGTGTACTGACAGCAAAACCATCCCCTACTCCCATGGTGTGATTAAATTCAGACGTGGGGCACGGTGTAGTGACAGCAAAACCTTCCCCTATTCCCATTGTGTGATGAAATTCAGACGTGGGGAATGGTGTATTGACAGCAAAACCATCCCCTACTCCCAAGGTGTGATTAACTTCAGACGTGGGGCACGGTGTAGTGACAGCAAAACCATCCCCTATTCCCATTGTGTGATGAAATTCAGACGTGGGGAATGGTGTATTGACAGCAAAACCATCCCCTTCTCCCATCGTGTGATTAAATTCAGACATGGGGAATGGTGTATTGACAGCAAAACCATCCCCTACTCCCATGGTGTGATTAAATTCAGGCGTGGGGCATGGTGCACTGACAGCAAAACCATCCCCTCCTCCCATCGTGTGATTAAATTCAGACGTGGGGAATGGTGTACTGACAGCAAAACCATCCCCTACTCCCATGCTGTGATTAAATTCAGACGTGGGGCATGGTGTACTGACAGCAAAACCATCCCCTCCTCCCATCGTGTGATTAAATTCAGACGTGGGGCATGGTGTACTGACAGCAAAACCATCCCCTACTCCCATCGTGTGATTTAATTCAGGCGTGGGGCAAGGTGTACTGACAGCAAAACCATTCCCTACTCCCATCGTGTGATTAAATGCAGGCATGGGGCATGGTGTACTGACAGCAAAACCATCCTCTACTCCCATCGTGTGATTAAATTCAGATGTGGGGCATGGTGTACTGACAGCAAAACCTTCCCCTACTCCGATCGTGTGATTAAATTCAGACGTGGGGCATGGTGCACTGACAGCAAAACCATCCCCTACTCCCATCGTGTGATTAAATTCAGGCGTGGTGCATGGTGCACTGACAGCAAAACCATCCCCTCCTCCCATCGTGTGATTCAATTCAGACGTGGGGCATGGTGCACTGACAGCAAAACCATCCCTTACTCCCATCGTGTGATTTAATTCATGCGTGGGGCATGGTGCACTGACAGCAAAACCATCCCCTACTCCCATCGTGCGATTAATTTCAGGCGTGGGGTATGGTGTACTGACAGCAAAACCATCCCCTACTCCCATCGTGCGATTAAATTCAGGCGTGGGGCATGGTGTACTGACAGCAAAACCATCCCCTACTCCCATCGTGTGATTAAATTCAGACGTGGGGCATGGTGCACTGACAGCAAAACCATCCCTTACTCCCATCGTGTGATTTAATTCATGCGTGGGGCATGGTGCACTGACAGAAAAACCATCCCCTACTCCCATCGTGCGATTAAATTCAGGCGTGGGGCATGGTGACTGACAGCAAAACCATCCCCTACTCCCATCGAGTGATTAAATTCAGACGTGGGGCATGGTGTACTGACAGCAAAACCTTCCCCTATTCCCATTGTGTGATGAAATTCAGATGTGGGGAATGGTGTATTGACAGCAAAACCATCCCCTACTCCCATAGTGTGATTAAATTCAGACGTGGGGCATGGTATAGTGACAGCAAAACCATCCCCTATTCCCATTGTGTGATGAAATTCAGAAGTGGGGCACGGTGTAGTGACAGCAAAACCATCCCCTATTCCCATTGTGTGATGAAATTCAGACTTGGGGAATGGTGTACTGAGAGCAAAACCATCCCCTCCTCCCATCGTGTGATTAAATTCAGACGTGGGGCATGGTGTACTGACAGCAAAACCATCCCCTACTCCCATCGTGTGATTAAATTCAGGCTTGGGGCATGGTGCACTGACAGCAAAACCATCCCCTCCTCCCATCGTGTGATTAAATTCAGACGTGGGGCATGGTGCACTGACAGCAAAACCATCCCTTACTCCGATCGTGTGATTTAATTCATGCGTGGGGCATGGTGCACTGACAGCAAAACCATCCCCTACTCCCATCGTGCGATTAAATTCAGGCGTGGGGCATGGTGTACTGACAGCAAAACCATCCCCTACTCCCATCGTGCGATTAAATTCAGGCGTGGGGCATGGTGTACTGACAGCAAAACCATCCCCTACTCCCATCGTGTGATTAAATTCAGACGTGGGGCATATTGCACTGACAGCAAAACCATCCCTTACTCCCATCGTGTGATTTAATTCATGCGTGGGGCATGGTGCACTGACAGCAAAACCATCGCCTACTCCCATCATGCGATTAAATTCAGGCGTGGGGCATGGTGTATTGACAGCAAAACCATCCCCTACTCCCATGGTGTGATTAAATTCAGATGTGGGGCACGGTGTATTGACAGCAAAACCATCCCCTACTCCCATGGTGTGATTATATTCAGACGTGGGGCATGGTGTACTGACATCAAAACCATCCCCTACTCCCATCGTGTGATTAAATTCAGACGTGGGGCATGGTGTATTCACAGCAAAACCATCCCCTACCAACGTGTGATTAAATTCAGGCGTGGGGCACGGTGTAGTGACAGCAAAACCATCCCCTATTCCCATTGTGTGATGAAATTCAGACGTGGGGAATGGTGTATTGACAGCAAAACCATCCCCTACTCCCATGGTCTGATTAAATTCAGACGTGGGGCATGGTGTACTGACAGCAAAACCATCCGCTCCTCCCATCGTGTGATTAAATTCAGACGTGGGGAATGGTGTACTGACAGCAAAACCATCGCCTATTCCCATGGTTTGATTAAATTCAGACGTGGGGCATGGTGTACTGACAGCAAAACCATCCACTTCTCCCATCGTGTGATTAAATTCAGGCGTGGGGCATGGTGTACTGACAGCAAAACCATTCCCTACTCCCATCGTGTGATTAAATGCAGGCGTGGGGCATGGTGTACTGACAGCAAAACCATCCCCTACTCCCATCGTGTGATTAAATTCAGACGTGGGGCATGGTGTATTCACAGCAAAACCACCCCCTACTCCCAATGTGTGATTAAATTCAGGCGTGGGGCACGGTGTAGTGACAGCAAAACCATGCCCTACTCCCATCGTGTGATTAAATTCAGACGTGGGGCATGGTGTACTGACAGCAAAAACATCCCCTACTCCCATCGTGTGATTAAATTCAGGCGTGGGGCATGGTGCACTGACAGCAAAACCATCCCTTACTCCCATCGTGTGATTTAATTCATGCGTGGGGCATGGTGTACTGACAGCAAAACCATCCCCTACTCCCATCGTGCGGTTAAATTCAGGCGTGGGGCATGGTGACTGACAGCAAAAACATCCCCTACTCCCATCGTGTGATTAAATTCGGACGTGGTGCATGGTGCATTGACAGCAAAACCATCCCATACTCCCATCGTGTAATTAAATTCAGGCGTGGGGAATGGTGCACTGACAGCAAAAGCATCACCTCCTCCCATCGTGTGATTAAATTCAGGCGTGGGGCATGGTGCACTGACAGCAAAACCATCCCCTACTCCCATCGTATGATTAAATTCAGACGTGGGGCATGGTGTACTGACAGCTAAACCATCACCTACTCCCATGGTGTGAATAAATTCAGACGTGGGGCATTGTGTACTGACAGCAAAACCATCCCCTACTCCCATCGTATGATTAAATTCAGACGGTGGGCATGGTGTACTGACAGCAAAACCATCCCCTACTCCCATCGTGTGATTAAATTCAGATGTGGGGCATGGTGTATTCACAGCTATACCATCCCCTACTCCCATGGTGTGATTAAATTCAGGCGTGGGGCATGGTGCACTGACAGCAAAACCATCCCCTACTCCCATCGTGTGATTAAAATCAGACGTGGGGAATGGTGTACTGACAGCAAAACCATCCCCTACTCCCATGCTGTGATTAAATTCAGACGTGGGGCATGGTGTACTGACAGCAAAACCATCCCCTCCTCCCATCGTGTGATTAAATTCAGACGTGGGGCATGGTGTACTGACAGCAAAACCATCCCCTACTCCCATCGTGTGATTTAATTCAGGCGTGGGGCAAGGTGTACTGACAGCAAAACCATTCCCTACTCCCATCGTGTGATTAAATGCAGGCATGGGGCATGGTGTACTGACAGCAAAACCATCCTCTACTCCCATCGTGTGATTAAATTCAGACGTGGGGCATGGTGTATTCACAGCAAAACCATCCCCTACTCCCAATGTGTGATTAAATTCAGGCTTGGGGCACGGTGTAGTGACAGCAACACCATGCCCTACTCGCATCGTGTTACTAAATTCAGATGTGGGGCATGGTGTACTGACAGCAAAACCTTCCCCTACTCCGATCGTGTGATTAAATTCAGACGTGGGGCATGGTGCACTGACAGCAAAACCATCCCCTACTCCCATCGTGTGATTAAATTCAGGCGTGGGGCATGGTGCACTGACAGCAAAACCATCCCCTCCTCCCATCGTGTGATTAAATTCAGACGTGGGGCATGGTGCACTGACAGCAAAACTATCCCCTACTCCCATCGTGCGTTTAATTTCAGGCGTGGGGCATGGTGTACTGACAGCAAAACCATCCCCTACTCCCATCGTGCGATTAAATTCAGGCGTGGGGCATGGTGCACTGACAGCAAAACCATCCCTTACTCCCATCGTGTGATTTAATTCATGCGTGGGGCATGGTGCACTGACGGCAAAACCATCCCCTACTCCCATCGTGCGATTAAATTCAGACGTGGGGCATGGTGTACTGACAGCAAAACCATCCCCTACTCCCATCGTGTGATTAAATTCAGACGTGGGGCATGGTGTATTCACAGCAAAACCATCCCCTACCAACGTGTGATTAAATTCAGGCGTGGGGCACGGTGTAGTGACAGCAAAACCATCCCCTATTCCCATTGTGTGATTAAATTCATACGTGGGGCATGGTGTACTGACAGCAAAACCTTCCCCTATTCCCATTGTGTGATGAAATTCAGATGTGGGGAATGGTGTATTGACAGCAAAACCATCCCGTACTCCCATAGTGTGATTAAATTCAGACGTGGGGCATGGTATAGTGACAGCAAAACCATCCCCTATTCCCATTGTGTGATGAAATTCAGACGTGGGGCACGGTGTAGTGACAGCAAAACCATCCCCTATTCCCATTGTGTGATGAAATTCAGACATGGGGCACGGTGTAGTGACAGCAAAACCATCCCCTATTCCCATTGTGTGATGAAATTCAGACTTGGGGAATGGTGTACTGAGAGCAAAACCATCCCCTCCTCCCATCGTGTGATTAAATTCAGACGTGGGGCATGGTGTACTGACAGCAAAACCATCCCCTACTCCCATGGTGTGATTAAATTCAGGCGTGGGGCATGGTGTACTGACAGCAAAACCATCCCCTCCTCCCATCGTGTGATTAAATTCAGACGTGGGGCATGGTGTACTGACAGCAAAACCATCCCCTACTCCCATCGTGTGATTTAATTCAGGCGTGGGGCAAGGTGTACTGACAGCAAAACCATTCCCTACTCCCATCGTGTGATTAAATGCAGGCGTGGGGCATGGTGTACAGACAGCAAAACCATCCTCTACTCCCATCGTGTGATTAAATTCAGACGTGGGGCATGGTGTATTCACAGCAAAACCATCCCCTACTCCCATCGTGTGATTTAATTCAGACGTGGGGCATGGTATAGTGACAGCAAAACCATCCCCTATTCCCATTGTGTGATGAAATTCAGACGTGGGGCACGGTGTAGTGACAGCAAAACCATCCCCTATTCCCATTGTGTGATGAAATTCAGACTTGGGGAATGGTGTACTGAGAGCAAAACCATCCCCTCCTCCCATCGTGTGATTAAATTCAGACGTGGGGCATGGTGTACTGACAGCAAAACCATCCCCTACTCCCATGGTGTGATTAAATTCAGGCGTGGGGCATGGTGTACTGACAGCAAAACCATCCCCTCCTCCCATCGTGTGATTAAATTCAGACGTGGGGCATGGTGTACTGACAGCAAAACCATCCCTTACTCCCATCGTGTGATTTAATTGAGGCGTGGGGCAAGGTGTACTGACAGCAAAACCATTCCCTACTCCCATCGTGTGATTAAATGCAGGCGTGGGGCATGGTGTACTGACAGCAAAACCATCCTCTACTCCCATCGTGTGATTAAATTCAGACGTGGGGCATGGTGTATTCACAGCAAAACCATCCCCTACTCCCAATGTGTGATTAAATTCAGGCGTGGGGCACGGTGTGGTGACAGCAACACCATGCCCTACTCCCATCGTGTGATTAAATGCAGGCGTGGGGCATGGTGTACTGACAGCAAAACCATCCTCTACTCCCATCGTGTGATTAAATTCAGACGTGGGGCATGGTGTATTCACAGCAAAACCATCCCCTACTCCCAATGTGTGATTAAATTCAGGCGTGGGCCACGGTGTAGTGACAGCAACACCATCCCCTTCTCCCATCGTGTGATTAAATTCAGGCGTGGGGCATGGTGTACTGACAGCAAAACCATTCCCTACTCCCATCGTGTGATTAAATGCAGGCGTGGGGCATGGTGTACTGACAGCAAAACCATCCCCTACTCCCATCGTGTGATTAAATTCAGACGTGGGGCATGGTGTACTGACAGCAAAACCTTCCCCTACTCCGATCGTGTGATTAAATTCAGACGTGGGGCATGGTGGACTGACAGCAAAACCATCCCCTCCTCCCATCGTGTGATTAAATTCAGGCGTGGGGCATGGTGCACTGACAGCAAAACCATCCCCTACTCCCATCGTGCGGTTAAATTCAGGCGTGGGGCATGGTGACTGACAGCAAAAACATCCCCTACTCCCATCGTGTGATTAAATTCGGACGTGGTGCATGGTGCATTGACAGCAAAACCATCCCATACTCCCATCGTGTAATTAAATTCAGGCGTGGGGAATGGTGCACTGACAGCAAAAGCATCACCTCCTCCCATCGTGTGATTAAATTCAGGCGTGGGGCATGGTGCACTGACAGCAAAACCATCCCCTACTCCCATCGTATGATTAAATTCAGACGTGGGGCATGGTGTACTGACAGCTAAACCATCACCTACTCCCATGGTGTGAATAAATTCAGACGTGGGGCATTGTGTACTGACAGCAAAACCATCCCCTACTCCCATCGTATGATTAAATTCAGACGGTGGGCATGGTGTACTGACAGCAAAACCATCCCCTACTCCCATCGTGTGATTAAATTCAGATGTGGGGCATGGTGTATTCACAGCTATACCATCCCCTACTCCCATGGTGTGATTAAATTCAGGCGTGGGGCATGGTGCACTGACAGCAAAACCATCCCCTACTCCCATCGTGTGATTAAAATCAGACGTGGGGAATGGTGTACTGACAGCAAAACCATCCCCTACTCCCATGCTGTGATTAAATTCAGACGTGGGGCATGGTGTACTGACAGCAAAACCATCCCCTCCTCCCATCGTGTGATTAAATTCAGACGTGGGGCATGGTGTACTGACAGCAAAACCATCCCCTACTCCCATCGTGTGATTTAATTCAGGCGTGGGGCAAGGTGTACTGACAGCAAAACCATTCCCTACTCCCATCGTGTGATTAAATGCAGGCATGGGGCATGGTGTACTGACAGCAAAACCATCCTCTACTCCCATCGTGTGATTAAATTCAGACGTGGGGCATGGTGTATTCACAGCAAAACCATCCCCTACTCCCAATGTGTGATTAAATTCAGGCTTGGGGCACGGTGTAGTGACAGCAACACCATGCCCTACTCGCATCGTGTTACTAAATTCAGATGTGGGGCATGGTGTACTGACAGCAAAACCTTCCCCTACTCCGATCGTGTGATTAAATTCAGACGTGGGGCATGGTGCACTGACAGCAAAACCATCCCCTACTCCCATCGTGTGATTAAATTCAGGCGTGGGGCATGGTGCACTGACAGCAAAACCATCCCCTCCTCCCATCGTGTGATTAAATTCAGACGTGGGGCATGGTGCACTGACAGCAAAACTATCCCCTACTCCCATCGTGCGTTTAATTTCAGGCGTGGGGCATGGTGTACTGACAGCAAAACCATCCCCTACTCCCATCGTGCGATTAAATTCAGGCGTGGGGCATGGTGCACTGACAGCAAAACCATCCCTTACTCCCATCGTGTGATTTAATTCATGCGTGGGGCATGGTGCACTGACGGCAAAACCATCCCCTACTCCCATCGTGCGATTAAATTCAGACGTGGGGCATGGTGTACTGACAGCAAAACCATCCCCTACTCCCATCGTGTGATTAAATTCAGACGTGGGGCATGGTGTATTCACAGCAAAACCATCCCCTACCAACGTGTGATTAAATTCAGGCGTGGGGCACGGTGTAGTGACAGCAAAACCATCCCCTATTCCCATTGTGTGATTAAATTCATACGTGGGGCATGGTGTACTGACAGCAAAACCTTCCCCTATTCCCATTGTGTGATGAAATTCAGATGTGGGGAATGGTGTATTGACAGCAAAACCATCCCGTACTCCCATAGTGTGATTAAATTCAGACGTGGGGCATGGTATAGTGACAGCAAAACCATCCCCTATTCCCATTGTGTGATGAAATTCAGACGTGGGGCACGGTGTAGTGACAGCAAAACCATCCCCTATTCCCATTGTGTGATGAAATTCAGACATGGGGCACGGTGTAGTGACAGCAAAACCATCCCCTATTCCCATTGTGTGATGAAATTCAGACTTGGGGAATGGTGTACTGAGAGCAAAACCATCCCCTCCTCCCATCGTGTGATTAAATTCAGACGTGGGGCATGGTGTACTGACAGCAAAACCATCCCCTACTCCCATGGTGTGATTAAATTCAGGCGTGGGGCATGGTGTACTGACAGCAAAACCATCCCCTCCTCCCATCGTGTGATTAAATTCAGACGTGGGGCATGGTGTACTGACAGCAAAACCATCCCCTACTCCCATCGTGTGATTTAATTCAGGCGTGGGGCAAGGTGTACTGACAGCAAAACCATTCCCTACTCCCATCGTGTGATTAAATGCAGGCGTGGGGCATGGTGTACAGACAGCAAAACCATCCTCTACTCCCATCGTGTGATTAAATTCAGACGTGGGGCATGGTGTATTCACAGCAAAACCATCCCCTACTCCCATCGTGTGATTTAATTCAGACGTGGGGCATGGTATAGTGACAGCAAAACCATCCCCTATTCCCATTGTGTGATGAAATTCAGACGTGGGGCACGGTGTAGTGACAGCAAAACCATCCCCTATTCCCATTGTGTGATGAAATTCAGACTTGGGGAATGGTGTACTGAGAGCAAAACCATCCCCTCCTCCCATCGTGTGATTAAATTCAGACGTGGGGCATGGTGTACTGACAGCAAAACCATCCCCTACTCCCATGGTGTGATTAAATTCAGGCGTGGGGCATGGTGTACTGACAGCAAAACCATCCCCTCCTCCCATCGTGTGATTAAATTCAGACGTGGGGCATGGTGTACTGACAGCAAAACCATCCCTTACTCCCATCGTGTGATTTAATTGAGGCGTGGGGCAAGGTGTACTGACAGCAAAACCATTCCCTACTCCCATCGTGTGATTAAATGCAGGCGTGGGGCATGGTGTACTGACAGCAAAACCATCCTCTACTCCCATCGTGTGATTAAATTCAGACGTGGGGCATGGTGTATTCACAGCAAAACCATCCCCTACTCCCAATGTGTGATTAAATTCAGGCGTGGGGCACGGTGTAGTGACAGCAACACCATGCCCTACTCCCATCGTGTGATTAAATGCAGGCGTGGGGCATGGTGTACTGATAGCAAAACCATCCTCTACTCCCATCGTGTGATTAAATTCAGACGTGGGGCATGGTGTATTCACAGCAAAACCATCCCCTACTCCCAATGTGTGATTAAATTCAGGCGTGGGCCACGGTGTAGTGACAGCAACACCATCCCCTTCTCCCATCGTGTGATTAAATTCAGGCGTGGGGCATGGTGTACTGACAGCAAAACCATTCCCTACTCCCATCGTGTGATTAAATGCAGGCGTGGGGCATGGTGTACTGACAGCAAAACCATCCCCTACTCCCATCGTGTGATTAAATTCAGACGTGGGGCATGGTGTACTGACAGCAAAACCTTCCCCTACTCCGATCGTGTGATTAAATTCAGACGTGGGGCATGGTGGACTGACAGCAAAACCATCCCCTCCTCCCATCGTGTGATTAAATTCAGGCGTGGGGCATGGTGCACTGACAGCAAAACCATCCCCTCCTCCCATCGTGTGATTAAATTCAGACGTGGGGCATGGTGCACTGACAGCAAAACCATCCCTTACACCCATCGTGTGATTTAATTCATGCGTGGGGAATGGTGCACTGACAGCAAAACCATCCCCTACTCCCATCGTGCGATTAATTTCAGGTGTGGGGCATGGTGTACTGACAGCAAAACCATCCCCTACTCCCATCGTGCGATTAAATTCAGGCGTGGGGCATGGTGCACTGACAGCAAAACCATCCCCTCCTCCCATCGTGTGATTAAATGCAGGCGTGGGGCATGGTGTACTGACAGCAAAACCATCCCCTACTCCCATCGTGTGATTAAATTCAGACGTGGGGCATGGTGTACTGACAGCAAAACCTTCCCCTACTCCGATCGTGTGATTAAATTCAGACGTGGGGCATGGTGGACTGACAGCAAAACCATCCCCTCCTCCCATCGTGTGATTAAATTCAGGCGTGGGGCATGGTGCACTGACAGCAAAACCATCCCCTCCTCCCATCGTGTGATTAAATTCAGACGTGGGGCATGGTGCACTGACAGCAAAACCATCCCTTACACCCATCGTGTGATTTAATTCATGCGTGGGGAATGGTGCACTGACAGCAAAACCATCCCCTACTCCCATCGTGCGATTAATTTCAGGTGTGGGGCATGGTGTACTGACAGCAAAACCATCCCCTACTCCCATCGTGCGATTAAATTCAGGCGTGGGGCATGGTGCAATGACAGCAAAACCATCCCCTCCTCCCATCGTGTGATTAAATTCAGACGTGGGGAATGGTGTACTGACAGCAAAACCATCCCCTACTCCCATGCTGTGATTAAATTCAGACGTGGGGCATGGTGTACTGACAGCAAAACCATCCCCTCCTCCGATCGTGTGATTAAATTCAGACGTGGGGCATGGTGTACTGACAGCAAAACCATCCCCTACTCCCATCGTGTGATTTAATTCAGGCGTGGGGCAAGGTGTACTGACAGCAAAACCATTCCCTACTCCCATCGTGTGATTAAATGCAGGCGTGGGGCATGGTGTACTGACAGCAAAACCATCCTCTACTCCCATCGTGTGATTAAATTCAGACGTGGGGCATGGTGTATTCACAGCAAAACCATCCCCTACTCCCAATGTGTGATTAAATTCAGGCGTGGGGCACGGTGTAGTGACAGCAACACCATGCCCTACTCCCATCGTGTGATTAAATTCAGACGTGGGGCATGGTGTACTGACAGCAAAACCTTCCCCTACTCCGATCGTGTGATTAAATTCAGACGTGGGGCATGGTGGACTGACAGCAAAACCATCCCCTCCTCCCATCGTGTGATTTAATTCATGCGTGGGGAATAGTGCACTGACAGCAAAACCATCCCCTACTCCCATCGTGCGATTAAATTCAGGCGTGGGGCATGGTGCACTGACAGCAAAACCATCCCCTCCTCCCATCGTGCGATTAATTTCAGGTGTGGGGCATGGTGTACTGACAGCAAAACCATCCCCTACTCCCATCGTGCGATTAAATTCAGGCGTGGGGCATGGTGCACTGACAGCAAAACCATCCCCTCCTCCCATCGTGTGATTAAATTCAGACGTGGGGAATGGTGTACTGACAGCAAAACCATCCCCTACTCCCATGCTGTGATTAAATTCAGACGTGGGGAATGGTGTACTGACAGCAAAACCATCCCCTCCTCCCATCGTGTGATTAAATTCAGACGTGGGGAATGGTGTACTGACAGCAAAACCATCCCCTACTCCCATGCTGTGATTAAATTCAGACGTGGGGCATGGTGTACTGACAGCAAAACCATCCCCTCCTCCGATCGTGTGATTAAATTCAGACGTGGGGCATGGTGTACTGACAGCAAAACCATCCCCTACTCCCATCGTGTGATTTAATTCAGGCGTGGGGCAAGGTGTACTGACAGCAAAACCATTCCCTACTCCCATCGTGTGATTAAATGCAGGCGTGGGGCATGGTGTACTGACAGCAAAACCATCCTCTACTCCCATCGTGTGATTAAATTCAGACGTGGGGCATGGTGTATTCACAGCAAAACCATCCCCTACTCCCAATGTGTGATTAAATTCAGGCGTGGGGCACGGTGTAGTGACAGCAACACCATGCCCTACGCCCATCGTGTGATTAAATTCAGGCGTGGGGCATGGTGTACTGATAGCAAAACCATCCCCTCCTCCCATCGTGTGATTAAATTCAGACGTGGGGCATGGTGTACTGACAGCAAAACCTTCCCCTACTCCGATCGTGTGATTAAATTCAGACGTGGGGCATGGTGGACTGACAGCAAAACCATCCCCTCCTCCCATCGTGTGATTAAATTCAGGCGTGGGGCATGGTGCACTGACAGCAAAACCATCCCCTCCTCCCATCGTGTGATTAAATTCAGACTTGGGACATGGTGCACTGACAGCAAAACCATCCCTTACACCCATCGTGTGATTTAATTCATGCGTGGGGAATGGTGCACTGACAGCAAAACCATCCCCTACTCCCATCGTGCGATTAATTTCAGGTGTGGGGCATGGTGTACTGACAGCAAAACCATCCCCTACTCCCATCGTGCGATTAAATTCAGGCGTGGGGCATGGTGCACTGACAGCAAAACCATCCCCTCCTCCCATCGTGTGATTAAATTCAGACGTGGGGAATGGTGTACTGACAGCAAAACCATCCCCTACTCCCATGCTGTGATTAAATTCAGACGTGGGGCATGGTGTACTGACAGCAAAACCATCCCCTCCTCCGATCGTGTGATTAAATTCAGACGTGGGGCATGGTGTACTGACAGCAAAACCATCCCCTACTCCCATCGTGTGATTTAATTCAGGCGTGGGGCAAGGTGTACTGACAGCAAAACCATTCCCTACTCCCATCGTGTGATTAAATGCAGGCGTGGGGCATGGTGTACTGACAGCAAAACCATCCTCTACTCCCATCGTGTGATTAAATTCAGACGTGGGGCATGGTGTATTCACAGCAAAACCATCCCCTACTCCCAATGTGTGATTAAATTCAGGCGTGGGGCACGGTGTAGTGACAGCAACACCATGCCCTACTCCCATCGTGTGATTAAATTCAGACGTGGGGCATGGTGTACTGACAGCAAAACCTTCCCCTACTCCGATCGTGTGATTAAATTCAGACGTGGGGCATGGTGGACTGACAGCAAAACCATCCCCTCCTCCCATCGTGTGATTTAATTCATGCGTGGGGAATAGTGCACTGACAGCAAAACCATCCCCTACTCCCATCGTGCGATTAAATTCAGGCGTGGGGCATGGTGCACTGACAGCAAAACCATCCCCTCCTCCCATCGTGCGATTAATTTCAGGTGTGGGGCATGGTGTACTGACAGCAAAACCATCCCCTACTCCCATCGTGCGATTAAATTCAGGCGTGGGGCATGGTGCACTGACAGCAAAACCATCCCCTCCTCCCATCGTGTGATTAAATTCAGACGTGGGGAATGGTGTACTGACAGGAAAACCATCCCCTACTCCCATGCTGTGATTAAATTCAGACGTGGGGCATGGTGTACTGACAGCAAAACCATCCCCTCCTCCGATCGTGTGATTAAATTCAGACGTGGGGCATGGTGTACTGACAGCAAAACCATCCCCTACTCCCATCGTGTGATTTAATTCAGGCGTGGGGCAAGGTGTACTGACAGCAAAACCATTCCCTACTCCCATCGTGTGATTAAATGCAGGCGTGGGGCATGGTGTACTGACAGCAAAACCATCCTCTACTCCCATCGTGTGATTAAATTCAGACGTGGGGCATGGTGTATTCACAGCAAAACCATCCCCTACTCCCAATGTGTGATTAAATTCAGGCGTGGGGCACGGTGTAGTGACAGCAACACCATGCCCTACTCCCATCGTGTGATTAAATTCAGACGTGGGGCATGGTGTACTGACAGCAAAACCTTCCCCTACTCCGATCGTGTGATTAAATTCAGACGTGGGGCATGGTGGACTGACAGCAAAACCATCCCCTCCTCCCATCGTGTGATTTAATTCATGCGTGGGGAATAGTGCACTGACAGCAAAACCATCCCCTACTCCCATCGTGCGATTAAATTCAGGCGTGGGGCATGGTGCACTGACAGCAAAACCATCCCCTCCTCCCATCGTGCGATTAATTTCAGGTGTGGGGCATGGTGTACTGACAGCAAAACCATCCCCTACTCCCATCGTGCGATTAAATTCAGGCGTGGGGCATGGTGCACTGACAGCAAAACCATCCCCTCCTCCCATCGTGTGATTAAATTCAGACGTGGGGAATGGTGTACTGACAGCAAAACCATCCCCTACTCCCATGCTGTGATTAAATTCAGACGTGGGGCATGGTGTACTGACAGCAAAACCATCCCCTCCTCCCATCGTGTGATTAAATTCAGACGTGGGGAATGGTGTACTGACAGCAAAACCATCCCCTACTCCCATGCTGTGATTAAATTCAGACGTGGGGCATGGTGTACTGACAGCAAAACCATCCCCTCCTCCGATCGTGTGATTAAATTCAGACGTGGGGCATGGTGTACTGACAGCAAAACCATCCCCTACTCCCATCGTGTGATTTAATTCAGGCGTGGGGCAAGGTGTACTGACAGCAAAACCATTCCCTACTCCCATCGTGTGATTAAATGCAGGCGTGGGGCATGGTGTACTGACAGCAAAACCATCCTCTACTCCCATCGTGTGATTAAATTCAGACGTGGGGCATGGTGTATTCACAGCAAAACCATCCCCTACTCCCAATGTGTGATTAAATTCAGGCGTGGGGCACGGTGTAGTGACAGCAACACCATGCCCTACTCCCATCGTGTGATTAAATTCAGGCGTGGGGCATGGTGTACTGATAGCAAAACCATCCCCTCCTCCCATCGTGTGATTAAATTCAGACGTGGGGCATGGTGTACTGACAGCAAAACCATCCCTTACTCCCATCGTGTGATTTAATTCAGGCGTGGGGCAAGGTGTACTGACAGCAAAACCATTCCCTACTCCCATCGTGTGATTAAATGCAGGCGTGGGGCATGGTGTACTGACAGCAAAACCATCCTCTACTCCCATCGTGTGATTAAATTCAGACGTGGGGCATGGTGTATTCACAGCAAAACCATCCCCTACTCCCAATGTGTGATTAAATTCAGGCGTGGGGCACGGTGTAGTGACAGCAACACCATCCCCTTCTCCCATCGTGTGATTAAATTCAGGCGTGAGGCATGGTGTACTGACAGCAAAACCATTCCCTACTCCCATCGTGTGATTAAATGCAGGCGTGGGGCATGGTGTACTGACAGCAAAACCATCCCCTACTCCCATCGTGTGATTAAATTCAGACGTGGGGCATGGTGTACTGACAGCAAAACCTTCCCCTACTCCGATCGTGTGATTAAATTCAGACGTGGGGCATGGTGGACTGACAGCAAAACCATCCCCTCCTCCCATCGTGTGATTAAATTCAGGCGTGGGGCATGGTGCACTGACAGCAAAACCATCCCCTCCTCCCATCGTGTGATTAAATTCAGACGTGGGGCATGGTGCACTGACAGCAAAACCATCCCTTACACCCATCGTGTGATTTAATTCATGCGTGGGGAATGGTGCACTGACAGCAAAACCATCCCCTACTCCCATCGTGCGATTAATTTCAGGTGTGGGGCATGGTGTACTGACAGCAAAACCATCCCCTACTCCCATCGTGCGATTAAATTCAGGCGTGGGGCATGGTGCACTGACAGCAAAACCATCCCCTCCTCCCATCGTGTGATTAAATTCAGACGTGGGGAATGGTGTACTGACAGCAAAACCATCCCCTACTCCCATGCTGTGATTAAATTCAGACGTGGGGCATGGTGTACTGACAGCAAAACCATCCCCTCCTCCGATCGTGTGATTAAATTCAGACGTGGGGCATGGTGTACTGACAGCAAAACCATCCCCTACTCCCATCGTGTGATTTAATTCAGGCGTGGGGCAAGGTGTACTGACAGCAAAACCATTCCCTACTCCCATCGTGTGATTAAATGCAGGCGTGGGGCATGGTGTACTGACAGCAAAACCATCCTCTACTCCCATCGTGTGATTAAATTCAGACGTGGGGCATGGTGTATTCACAGCAAAACCAATCCCTACTCCCAATGTGTGATTAAATTCAGGCGTGGGGCACGGTGTAGTGACAGCAACACCATGCCCTACTCCCATCGTGTGATTAAATTCAGACGTGGGGCATGGTGTACTGACAGCAAAACCTTCCCCTACTCCGATCGTGTGATTAAATTCAGACGTGGGGCATGGTGGACTGACAGCAAAACCATCCCCTCCTCCCATCGTGTGATTTAATTCATGCGTGGGAATAGTGCACTGACAGCAAAACCATCCCCTACTCCCATCGTGCGATTAAATTCAGGCGTGGGGCATGGTGCACTGACAGCAAAACCATCCCCTCCTCCCATCGTGCGATTAATTTCAGGTCTGGGGCATGGTGTACTGACAGCAAAACCATCCCCTACTCCCATCGTGCGATTAAATTCAGGCGTGGGGCATGGTGCACTGACAGCAAAACCATCCCCTCCTCCCATCGTGTGATTAAATTCAGACGTGGGGAATGGTGTACTGACAGCAAAACCATTCCCTACTCCCATGCTGTGATTAAATTCAGACGTGGGGCATGGTGTACTGACAGCAAAACCATCCCCTCCTCCGATCGTGTGATTAAATTCAGACGTGGGGCATGGTGTACTGACAGCAAAACCATCCCCTACTCCCATCGTGTGATTTAATTCAGGCGTGGGGCAAGGTGTACTGACAGCAAAACCATTCCCTACTCCCATCGTGTGATTAAATGCAGGCGTGGGGCATGGTGTACTGACAGCAAAACCATCCTCTACTCCCATCGTGTGATTAAATTCAGACGTGGGGCATGGTGTATTCACAGCAAAACCATCCCCTACTCCCAATGTGTGATTAAATTCAGGCGTGGGGCACGGTGTAGTGACAGCAACACCATGCCCTACTCCCATCGTGTGATTAAATTCAGACGTGGGGCATGGTGTACTGACAGCAAAACCTTCCCCTACTCCGATCGTGTGATTAAATTCAGACGTGGGGCATGGTGGACTGACAGCAAAACCATCCCCTCCTCCCATCGTGTGATTAAATTCAGGCGTGGGGCATGGTGCACTGACAGCAAAACCATCCCCTCCTCCCATCGTGTGATTAAATTCAGACGTGGGGCATGGTGCACTGACAGCAAAACCATCCCTTACACCCATCGTGTGATTTAATTCATGCGTGGGGAATAGTGCACTGACAGCAAAACCATCCCCTACTCCCATCGTGCGATTAATTTCAGGCGTGGGGCATGGTGTACTGACAGCAAAACCATCCCCTACTCCCATCGTGCGATTAAATTCAGGCGTGGGGCATGGTGTACTGACAGCAAAACCATCCCCTACTCCCATCGTGTGATTTAATTCATGCGTGGGGCATGGTGTATTGACAGCAAAACCATCCCCTACTCCCATGGTGTGATTAAATTCAGATATGGGGCACGGTGTATTGACAGCAAAACCATCCCCTACTCCCATGGTGTGATTAAATTCAGACTTGGGGCATGGTGTACTGACAGCAAAACCATCCCCTACTCCCATCGTGTGATTAAATTCAGACGTGGGGCATGGTTTATTCACAGCAAAACCATCCCCTACCAACGTGTGATTAAATTCAGGCGTGGGGCACGGTGTAGTGACAGCAAAACCATCCCCTATTCCCATTGTGTGATTAAATTCAGGCATGGGGCATGGTGCACTGACAGCAAAACCATCCCTTACTCCCATCGTGTGATTTAATTCAGGCGTGGGGCATGGTGCACTGACAGAAAAACCATCCCCTACTCCCATCGTGCGATTAAATTCAGGCGTGGGGCATGGTGACTGACAGCAGAAACATCCCCTACTCCCATCGTGTGATTTAATTCATGCGTGGGGCATGGTGCACTGACAGAAAAACCATCCCCTACTCCCATCGTGCGATTAAATTCAGGCGTGGGGCATGGTGTACTGACAGCAAAACCATCCCCTACTCCCATCGAGTGATTAAATTCGGACGTGGGGCATGGTGTACTGACAGCAAAACCTTCCCCTATTCCCATTGTGTGATGAAATTCAGATGTGGGGAATGGTGTACTGACAGCAAAACCATCCCCTCCTCCCATCGTGTGATTAAATTCAGACGTGGGGCATGGTGTACTGACAGCAAAACCATCCCCTACTCCCATCGTGTGATTAATTTCAGACGTGGGGCAAGGTGTAGTGACAGAAAAACCATCCCCTACTCCAATCGTCTGATTAAATTCAGGTGTGAGGCATGGTGCACTGACAGCAAAACCATCCCCTACTCCCATCGTGTGATTAAATTCAGGCATGGGGCATGGTGCACTGACAGCGAAACCATCACCTACTCCCATGGTGTGAATAAATTCAGACGTGGGGCATGGTGTACTGACAGCAAACCCATCCGCTACTCCCATCGTATGATTAAATTCAGACGGTGGGCATGGTGTACTGACAGCAAAACCATCCCCTACTCCCATGGTTTGATTAAATTCAGACGTGGGGCACGGTGTAGTGACAGCAAAACCTTCCCCTATTCCCATTTTGTGATCAAATTCAGACGTGGGGAATGGTTTATTGACAGCAAAACCATCCCCTACTCCCAAGGTGTGATTAAATTCAGAAGTGGGGCACGGTGTAGTGACAGCAAAACCATCCCCTATTCCCATTGTGTGATGAAATTCAGACGTGGGGAATGGTGTATTGACAGCAAAACCATCCCCTTCTCCCATCGTGTGATTAAATTCAGACATGGGGAATGGTGTATTGACAGCAAAACCATCCCCTACTCCCATGGTGTGATTAAATTCAGGCGTGGGGCATGGTGCACTGACAGCAAAACCATCCCCTCCTCCCATCGTGTGATTAAATTCAGACGTGGGGCATGGTGTACTGACAGCAAAACCATCCCCTCCTCCCATCGTGTGATTTAATTCAGGCGTGGGGCATGGTGTACTGACAGCAAAACCATCCCCTCCTCCCATCGTGTGATTAAATTCAGGCGTGGGGCATGGTGCACTGACAGCAAAACCATCCCTTACTCCCATCGTGTGATTTAATTCAGACGTGGGGCATGGTGCACTGACAGCAAAACCATCCCTTACTCCCATCGTGTGATTTAATTCATGCGTGGGGCATGGTGCACTGACAGCAAAACCATCCCCTACTCCCATCGTGCGATTAAATTCAGGCGTGGGGCATGGTGTATTGACAGCAAAACCATCCCCTACTCCCATCGTGCGATTAAATTCAGACGTGGGGCATGGTGTATTCACAGCAAAACCATCCCCTACCAACGTGTGATTAAATTCAGGCGTGGGGCACGGTGTAGTGACAGCAAAACCATCCCCTATTCCCATTGTGTGATTAAATTCAGGCATGGGGTATGGTGCACTGACAGCAAAACCATCCCTTACTCCCGTCGTGTGATTTAATTCATGCGTGGGGCATGGTGCACTGACAGAAAAACCATCCCCTACTCCCATCGTGCGATTAAATTCAGGCGTGGGGCATGGTGTACTGACAGCAAAACCTTCCCCTATTCCCATTGTGTGATGAAATTCAGATGTGGGGAATGGTGTATTGACAGCAAAACCATCCCCTACTCCCATAGTGTGATTAAATTCAGACGTGGGGCACGGTGTAGTGACAGCAAAACCATCCCCTATTCCCATTGTGTGATGAAATTCAGACTTGGGGAATGGTGTACTGACAGCAAAACCATCCCCTCCTCCCATCGTGTGATTAAATTCAGACGTGGGGCATGGTGTACTGACAGCAAAACCATCCCCTACTCCCATGGTGTGATTAAATTCAGACGTGGGGCATGGTGTACTGACAGCAAAACCATCCCCTACTCCCATCGTGTGATTAAATTCAGACGTGGGGCATGGTGTATTCACAGCAAAACCATGCCCTACTCCCATTGTGTGATTAATTTCAGACGTGGGGCAAGGTGTAGTGAGAGAAAAACCATCCCCTACTCCCATCGTGTGATTAAATTCAGACGTGGGGCATGGTGTACTGACAGCAAAACCATCCTCTACACCCATCGTGTGATTAAATTCAGACGTGGGGCATGGTGTACTGACAGCAAAACCATCCTCTACTCCCATCGTGTGATTAAATTCAGACGTGGGGCATGGTGTACTGACAGCAAAACCATCCTCTACTCCCATCGTGTGATTAAATTCAGATGTGGGGCATGGTGTATTCACAGCAAAACCATGCCCTACTCCCATCGTGTGATTAAATTCAGACGTGGGGCATGGTGTACTGACAGCAAAACCTTCCCCTACTCCGATCGTCTGATTAAATTCAGGTGTTGGGCATGGTGTACTGACAGCAAAACCATCCCCTACTCCCATCGTGCGATTAAATTCAGGCGTGGGGCATGGTGACTGACAGCAGAAACATCCCCTACTCCCATCGTGTGATTAAATTCGGACGTGGGGCATGGTGCAATGACAGCAAAACCATTCCCTACTCCCATCGTGTGATTAAATTCGGACGTGGGGCATGGTGTACTGACAGCAACACCTTCCCCTATTCCCATTGTGTGATGAAATTCAGATGTGGGGAATGGTGTATTGACAGCAAAACCATCCCCTACTCCCATAGTGTGATTAAATTCAGACGTGGGGCACGGTGTAGTGACAGCAAAACCATCCCCTATTCCCATTGTGTGATGAAATTCAGACTTGGGGAATGGTGTACTGACAGCAAAACCATCCCCTCCTCCCATCGTGTGATTAAATTCAGACGTGGGGCATGGTGTACTGACAGCAAAACCATCCCCTACTCCCATGGTGTGATTAAATTCAGACGTGGGTCATGGTGTACTGACAGCAAAACCATCCCCTACTCCCATCGTGTGATTAAATTCAGACGTGGGGCATGGTGTATTCACAGCAAAACCATGCCCTACTCCCATTGTGTGATTAATTTCAGACGTGGGGCAAGGTGTAGTGAGAGAAAAACCATCCCCTACTCCCATCGTGTGATTAAATTCAGACGTGGGGCACGGTGTAGTGACAGCAAAACCATCCCCTATTCCCATTGTGTGATGAAATTCAGACTTGGGGAATGGTGTACTGACAGCAAAACCATCCCCTCCTCCCATCGTGTGATTAAATTCAGACGTGGGGCATGGTGTACTGACAGCAAAACCATCCTCTACTCGCATCGTGTGATTAAATTCAGACGTGGGGCATGGTGTACTGACAGCAAAACCATCCTCTACTCCCATCGTGTGATTAAATTCAGACGTGGGGCATGGTGTACTGACAGCAAAACCATCCTCTACTCCCATCGTGTGATTAAATTCAGACGTGGGGCATGGTGTATTCACAGCAAAACCATGCCCTACTCCCATCGTGTGATTAAATTCAGACGTGGGGCATGGTGTACTGACAGCAAAACCTTCCCCTACTCCGATCGTCTGATTAAATTCAGGCGTTGGGCATGGTGTACTGACAGCAAAACCATCCCCTACTCCCATCGTGTGATTAAATTCAGACTTGGGGCATGGTGCACTGACAGCAAAACCATCCCCTACTCCCATCGTGCGATTAAATTCAGACGTGGGGCATGGTGACTGACAGCAGAAACATCCCCTACTCCCATCGTGTGATTAAATTCGGACGTGGGGCATGGTGCAATGACAGCAAAACCATCCCCTACTCCCATCGTGTGATTTAATTCATGCTTGGGGCATGGTGCACTGACAGCAAAACCATCCCCTACTCCCATCGTGCAATTAAATTCAGGCGTGGGGCATGGTGTACTGACAGCATAAACATCCCCTACTCCCATCGTGTGATTAAATTCGGACGTGGGGCATGGTGTACTGACAGCAAAACCTTCCCGTATTCCCATTGTGTGATGAAATTCAGACGTGGGGAATGGTGTATTGACAGCAAAACCATCCCCTACTCCCATGGTGTGATTAAATTCAGACGTGGGGCATATGTACTGACAGCAAAACCATTCCCTACTCCCATCGTGTGATTAAATTCAGGCGTGGGGCATGGTGTACTGACAGCAAAACCATCCCCTACTCCCATCGTGTGATTAAATTCAGACGTGGGGCATGGTGTATTCACAGCAAAACCATCCCCTACCAACGTGTGATTAAATTCAGGCGTGGGGCACGGTGTAGTGACAGGAAAACCATCCCCTACTCCCATCGTGTGATTAAATTCAGGCATGGGGCATGGTGCACTGACAGCAAAACCATTCCGTACTCCCATCGTGTGATTCAATTCAGACGTGGGGCATGGTGTACAGACAGCAAAACCATCCCCTACTCCCATCGTGTGATTTAATTAATGCGTGGGGCATGGTGTACTGATAGCAAAATCATCCCCTACTCCCATCGTGTGATTAAATTCAGACGTGGGGATGGTTTACTGACAGCAAAACCATCCCCTACTCCCATCGTGTGATTAAATTCGGACGTGGGGCATGGTGCAATGACAGCAAAACCATCCCCTACTCCCATTGTGTGATTAAATTCAGACGTGGGGACTGGTGTATTGACAACAAAACCATCCCCTACTCCCATCGTGTGATTAAATTCGGACGTGGGGCATGGTGTACTGACAGCAAAACCTTCCCCTATTCCCATTGTGTGATGAAATTCAGATGTGGGGAATGGTGTACTGACAGCAAAACCATCCCCTCCTCCCATCGTGTGATTAAATTCAGACGTGGGGCATGGTGTACTGACAGCAAAACCATCCCCTACTCCCATGGTGTGATTAAATTCAGACGTGGGGCATGGTGTACTGACAGCAAAACCATCCCCTACTCCCATCGTGTGATTAATTTCAGACGTGGGGCAAGGTGTAGTGACAGAAAAACCATCCCCTACTCCAATCGTCTGATTAAATTCAGGCGTGAGGCATGGTGCACTGACAGCAAAACCATCCCCTACTCCCATCGTGTGATTAAATTCAGGCGTTGGGCATGGTGTACTGACAGCAAAACCATCCCCTACTCCCATCGTGCGATTAAATTCAGGCGTGGGGCATGGTGACTGACAGCAGAAACATCCCCTACTCCCATCGTGTGATTAAATTCGGACGTGGGGCATGGTGCAATGACAGCAAAACCATTCCCTACTCCCATCGTGTGATTAAATTCGGACGTGGGGCATGGTGTACTGACAGCAACACCTTCCCCTATTCCCATAGTGTGATTAAATTCAGACGTGGGGCACGGTGTAGTGACAGCAAAACCATCCCCTATTCCCATTGTGTGATGAAATTCAGACTTGGGGAATGGTGTACTGACAGCAAAACCATCCCCTACTCCCATGGTGTGATTAAATTCAGACGTGGGTCATGGTGTACTGACAGCAAAACCATCCCCTACTCCCATCGTGTGATTAAATTCAGACATGGGGCATGGTGTATTCACAGCAAAACCATGCCCTACTCCCATTGTGTGATTAATTTCAGACGTGGGGCAAGGTGTAGTGAGAGAAAAACCATCCCCTACTCCCATCGTGTGATTAAATTCAGACGTGGGGCACGGTGTAGTGACAGCAAAACCATCCCCTATTCCCATTGTGTGATGAAATTCAGACTTGGGGAATGGTGTACTGACAGCAAAACCATCCCCTCCTCCCATCGTGTGATTAAATTCAGACGTGGGGCATGGTGTACTGACAGCAAAACCATCCTCTACTCGCATCGTGTGATTAAATTCAGACGTGGGGCATGGTGTACTGACAGCAAAACCATCCTCTACTCCCATCGTGTGATTAAATTCAGACGTGGGGCATGGTGTACTGACAGCAAAACCATCCTCTACTCCCATCGTGTGATTAAATTCAGACGTGGGGCATGGTGTATTCACAGCAAAACCATGCCCTACTCCCATCGTGTGATTAAATTCAGACGTGGGGCATGGTGTACTGACAGCAAAACCTTCCCCTACTCCGATCGTCTGATTAAATTCAGGCGTTGGGCATGGTGTACTGACAGCAAAACCATCCCCTACTCCCATCGTGTGATTAAATTCAGACTTGGGGCATGGTGCACTGACAGCAAAACCATCCCCTACTCCCATCGTGCGATTAAATTCAGACGTGGGGCATGGTGACTGACAGCAGAAACATCCCCTACTCCCATCGTGTGATTAAATTCGGACGTGGGGCATGGTGCAATGACAGCAAAACCATCCCCTACTCCCATCGTGTGATTTAATTCATGCGTGGGGCATGGTGCACTGACAGCAAAACCATCCCCTACTCCCATCGTGCAATTAAATTCAGGCGTGGGGCATGGTGCACTGACAGCATAAACATCCCCTACTCCCATCGTGTGATTAAATTCGGACGTGGGGCATGGTGTACTGACAGCAAAACCTTCCCGTATTCCCATTGTGTGATGAAATTCAGACGTGGGGAATGGTGTATTGACAGCAAAACCATCCCCTACTCCCATGGTGTGATTAAATTCAGACGTGGGGCATATGTACTGACAGCAAAACCATTCCCTACTCCCATCGTGTGATTAAATTCAGGCGTGGGGCATGGTGTACTGACAGCAAAACCATCCCCTACTCCCATCGTGTGATTAAATTCAGACGTGGGGCATGGTGTATTCACAGCAAAACCATCCCCTACCAACGTGTGATTAAATTCAGGCGTGGGGCACGGTGTAGTGACAGGAAAACCATCCCCTACTCCCATCGTGTGATTAAATTCAGGCATGGGGCATGGTGCACTGACAGCAAAACCATTCCGTACTCCCATCGTGTGATTCAATTCAGACGTGGGGCATGGTGTACAGACAGCAAAACCATCCCCTACTCCCATCGTGTGATTTAATTAATGCGTGGGGCATGGTGTACTGATAGCAAAATCATCCCCTACTCCCATCGTGTGATTAAATTCAGACGTGGGGATGGTTTACTGACAGCAAAACCATCCCCTACTCCCATCGTGTGATTAAATTCGGACGTGGGGCATGGTGCAATGACAGCAAAACCATCCCCTACTCCCATTGTGTGATTAAATTCAGACGTGGGGACTGGTGTATTGACAACAAAACCATCCCCTACTCCCATCGTGTGATTAAATTCGGACGTGGGGCATGGTGTACTGACAGCAAAACCTTCCCCTATTCCCATTGTGTGATGAAATTCAGATGTGGGGAATGGTGTACTGACAGCAAAACCATCCCCTCCTCCCATCGTGTGATTAAATTCAGACGTGGGGCATGGTGTACTGACAGCAAAACCATCCCCTACTCCCATGGTGTGATTAAATTCAGACGTGGGGCATGGTGTACTGACAGCAAAACCATCCCCTACTCCCATCGTGTGATTAATTTCAGACGTGGGGCAAGGTGTAGTGACAGAAAAACCATCCCCTACTCCAATCGTCTGATTAAATTCAGGCGTGAGGCATGGTGCACTGACAGCAAAACCATCCCCTACTCCCATCGTGTGATTAAATTCAGGCATGGGGCATGGTGCACTGACAGCGAAACCATCACCTACTCCCATGGTGTGAATAAATTCAGACGTGGGGCATGGTGTACTGACAGCAAACCCATCCGCTACTCCCATCGTATGATTAAATTCAGACGGTGGGCATGGTGTACTGACAGCAAAACCATCCCCTACTCCCATGGTTTGATTAAATTCAGACGTGGGGCACGGTGTAGTGACAGCAAAACCTTCCCCTATTCCCATTGTGTGATGAAATTCAGACGTGGGGAATGGTTTATTGACAGCAAAACCATCCCCTACTCCCAAGGTGTGATTAAATTCAGAAGTGGGGCACGGTGTAGTGACAGCAAAACCATCCCCTATTCCCATTGTGTGATGAAATTCAGACGTGGGGAATGGTGTATTGACAGCAAAACCATCCCCTTCTCCCATCGTGTGATTAAATTCAGACATGGGGAATGGTGTATTGACAGCAAAACCATCCCCTACTCCCATGGTGTGATTAAATTCAGGCGTGGGGCATGGTGCACTGACAGCAAAACCATCCCCTCCTCCCATCGTGTGATTAAATTCAGACGTGGGGCATGGTGTACTGACAGCAAAACCATCCCCTACTCCCATCGTGTGATTTAATTCAGGCGTGGGGCAAGGTGTACTGACAGCAAAACCATTCCCTACTCCCATCGTGTGATTAAATGCAGGCGTGGGGCATGGTGTACTGACAGCAAAACCATCCTCTACTCCCATCGTGTGATTAAATTCAGGCGTGGGGCATGGTGCACTGACAGCAAAACCATCCCCTCCTCCCATCGTGTGATTAAATTCAGGCGTGGGGCATGGTGCACTGACAGCAAAACCATCCCCTCCTCCCATCGTGTGATTAAATTCAGACGTGGGGCATGGTGCACTGACAGCAAAACCATCCCTTACTCCCATCGTGTGATTTAATTCAGACGTGGGGCATGGTGCACTGACAGCAAAACCATCCCTTACTCCCATCGTGTGATTTAATTCATGCGTGGGGCATGGTGCACTGACAGCAAAACCATCCCCTACTCCCATCGTGCGATTAAATTCAGGCGTGGGGCATGGTGTATTGACAGCAAAACCATCCCCTACTCCCATCGTGCGATTAAATTCAGACGTGGGGCATGGTGTATTCACAGCAAAACCATCCCCTACCAACGTGTGATTAAATTCAGGCGTGGGGCACGGTGTAGTGACAGCAAAACCATCCCCTATTCCCATTGTGTGATTAAATTCAGGCATGGGGTATGGTGCACTGACAGCAAAACCATCCCTTACTCCCGTCGTGTGATTTAATTCATGCGTGGGGCATGGTGCACTGACAGAAAAACCATCCCCTACTCCCATCGTGCGATTAAATTCAGGCGTGGGGCATGGTGACTGACAGCAGAAACATCCCCTACTCCCATCGTGTGATTAAATTCGGACGTGGGGCATGGTGCAATTACAGCAAAACCATTCCCTACTCCCATCGTGTGATTAAATTCGGTCGTGGGGCATGGTGTACTGACAGCAAAACCTTCCCCTATTCCCATTGTGTGATGAAATTCAGATGTGGGGAATGGTGTATTGACAGCAAAACCATCCCCTACTCCCATAGTGTGATTAAATTCAGACGTGGGGCACGGTGTAGTGACAGCAAAACCATCCCCTATTCCCATTGTGTGATGAAATTCAGACTTGGGGAATGGTGTACTGACAGCAAAACCATCCCCTCCTCCCATCGTGTGATTAAATTCAGACGTGGGGCATGGTGTACTGACAGCAAAACCATCCCCTACTCCCATGGTGTGATTAAATTCAGACGTGGGGCATGGTGTACTGACAGCAAAACCATCCCCTACTCCCATCGTGTGATTAAATTCAGACGTGGGGCATGGTGTATTCACAGCAAAACCATGCCCTACTCCCATTGTGTGATTAATTTCAGACGTGGGGCAAGGTGTAGTGAGAGAAAAACCATCCCCTACTCCCATCGTGTGATTAAATTCAGACGTGGGGCATGGTGTACTGACAGCAAAACCATCCTCTACTCCCATCGTGTGATTAAATTCAGACGTGGGGCATGGTGTACTGACAGCAAAACCATCCTCTACTCCCATCGTGTGATTAAATTCAGACGTGGGGCATGGTGTACTGACAGCAAAACCATCCTCTACTCCCATCGTGTGATTAAATTCAGATGTGGGGCATGGTGTATTCACAGCAAAACCATGCCCTACTCCCATCGTGTGATTAAATTCAGACGTGGGGCATGGTGTACTGACAGCAAAACCTTCCCCTACTCCGATCGTCTGATTAAATTCAGGCGTTGGGCATGGTGTACTGACAGCAAAACCATCCCCTACTCCCATCGTGCGATTAAATTCAGGCGTGGGGCATGGTGACTGACAGCAGAAACATCCCCTACTCCCATCGTGTGATTAAATTCGGACGTGGGGCATGGTGCAATGACAGCAAAACCATTCCCTACTCCCATCGTGTGATTAAATTCGGACGTGGGGCATGGTGTACTGACAGCAACACCTTCCCCTATTCCCATTGTGTGATGAAATTCAGATGTGGGGAATGGTGTATTGACAGCAAAACCATCCCCTACTCCCATAGTGTGATTAAATTCAGACGTGGGGCACGGTGTAGTGACAGCAAAACCATCCCCTATTCCCATTGTGTGATGAAATTCAGACTTGGGGAATGGTGTACTGACAGCAAAACCATCCCCTCCTCCCATCGTGTGATTAAATTCAGACGTGGGGCATGGTGTACTGACAGCAAAACCATCCCCTACTCCCATGGTGTGATTAAATTCAGACGTGGGTCATGGTGTACTGACAGCAAAACCATCCCCTACTCCCATCGTGTGATTAAATTCAGACGTGGGGCATGGTGTATTCACAGCAAAACCATGCCCTACTCCCATTGTGTGATTAATTTCAGACGTGGGGCAAGGTGTAGTGAGAGAAAAACCATCCCCTACTCCCATCGTGTGATTAAATTCAGACGTGGGGCATGGTGTACTGACAGCAAAACCATCCTCTACTCGCATCGTGTGATTAAATTCAGGCGTGGGGCATGGTGTACTGACAGCAAAACCATCCTCTACTCCCATCGTGTGATTAAATTCAGACGTGGGGCATGGTGTACTGACAGCAAAACCATCCTCTACTCCCATCGTGTGATTAAATTCAGACGTGGGGCATGGTGTATTCACAGCAAAACCATGCCCTACTCCCATCGTGTGATTAAATTCAGACGTGGGGCATGGTGTACTGACAGCAAAACCTTCCCCTACTCCGATCGTCTGATTAAATTCAGGCGTTGGGCATGGTGTACTGACAGCAAAACCATCCCCTACTCCCATCGTGTGATTAAATTCAGACTTGGGGCATGGTGCACTGACAGCAAAACCATCCCCTACTCCCATCGTGCGATTAAATTCAGACGTGGGGCATGGTGACTGACAGCAGAAACATCCCCTACTCCCATCGTGTGATTAAATTCGGACGTGGGGCATGGTGCAATGACAGCAAAACCATCCCCTACTCCCATCGTGTGATTTAATTCATGCGTGGGGCATGGTGCACTGACAGCAAAACCATCCCCTACTCCCATCGTGCGATTAAATTCAGGCGTGGGGCATGGTGTACTGACAGCATAAACATCCCCTACTCCCATCGTGTGATTAAATTCGGACGTGGGGCATGGTGTACTGACAGCAAAACCTTCCCGTATTCCCATTGTGTGATGAAATTCAGACGTGGGGAATGGTGTATTGACAGCAAAACCATCCCCTACTCCCATGGTGTGATTAAATTCAGACGTGGGGCATATGTACTGACAGCAAAACCATTCCCTACTCCCATCGTGTGATTAAATTCAGGCGTGGGGCATGGTGTATTCACAGCAAAACCATCCCCTACCAACGTGTGATTAAATTCAGGCGTGGGGCACGGTGTAGTGACAGGAAAACCATCCCCTACTCCCATCGTGTGATTAAATTCAGGCATGGGGCATGGTGCACTGACAGCAAAACCATTCCGTACTCCCATCGTGTGATTCAATTCAGACGTGGGGCATGGTGTACAGACAGCAAAACCATCCCCTACTCCCATCGTGTGATTTAATTAATGCGTGGGGCATGGTGTACTGATAGCAAAATCATCCCCTACTCCCATCGTGTGATTAAATTCAGACGTGGGGATGGTTTACTGACAGCAAAACCATCCCCTACTCCCATCGTGTGATTAAATTCGGACGTGGGGCATGGTGCAATGACAGCAAAACCATCCCCTACTCCCATTGTGTGATTAAATTCAGACGTGGGGACTGGTGTATTGACAACAAAACCATCCCCTACTCCCATCGTGTGATTAATGTAGGAATGAAAATAGACAGCTGAGGCTGAATCAGAGTCAGATTTATTATCACTGGCATACGTTGTGAAATTCGTGTTTTCTGTGGCAGCAGTTCAGGGGAAGACAAAAATCTAGATATTAGGGGTGGGTTTAAAGGGTGGTTAAACTGTTTGATTTTAAAGATCCCATGAGAAGATGGTGGAAGGGAGGCAGAGGGTTACTCTAGAATCACATGGCACAACGGGAGACCATTTGGTCTGTCGTAGCTTTGATGACTGAAAAATCCACCCCTAATCGGACCTTTGCTTCTGCCCTTTCCCCAGATTCATGAAAATGTTTCCCTTCCAAGTATGCTACCGATTTCCTTTAGGAAGGTCCTATTGAATCTACATCCAGTGTCTTCTCAGAGTTGTGATTTTGTTGGCTGGTTGAAAACATGGACTCAATGTTCTGCAGGTGAATTAACAACAGTTTGAAATATACTGAGTGTATGGTTGGCACTTTATCAAGTACACCTGTACACCTGCTTAGTAATACAAGTATATAATCAGCCAATCATGTGACAGCAACTCAATGCATAAAAGCTTGTAGAAATGGTAAAGAGGTTCAGTTGTTATTCAGACCAAACATCAGATGGGGTTAAAATGTGATCTAAGTGACTTTGACTGTGGAACGATAGTTGGTGCCAGACGGGGTGGTTTGAGTATCTCAGAAGCTGCTCACCTCCTGGGAATTTCATATATAACAGTCTCTAGAGTTTACAGAGAATGGTATGAAAAACAAAAAACAGAAACATCCAGTGCGTGGCAGTTCTGTTGGCGGAAACGCCTTCTTAATGGGAGAGGTCAGACTGACAGGAAGGCAACAATAACTCAAATAACCAATAGTGGTGTGCAGAAGAGCACCTCAGAATGCACAACACATCCAACCTTGAAGTGGACGTGCAACAGCAGCAGAGGAGCACACAGAGTTTCACTCCTGTACCTGATAAAGTATCCATTGAGTGGATGTTAAGTCACCAGGGATTTGGATTTAAATTCTACAGGAGGTTCAATGATGCTTTTGTCGAGTTGGAAGTTGCAATTTTATTTTCCAGTCAGACAGGCAAATATGCAGAGAACAATCTAAATTTCTCAGTATCTTGAAATGAGGCACCCCCACTGAGTCTAACTGTCTGTAGAGCTGTCTGTTCTACAAAAGGCACTCAGACTCACTGTGTTAGCAAAGTGGTGAACTTTAAAAGACAATTGTCAGCTTTAATACATTTCAGCAAACTTAGGCAATCCTGCTTTCTGACTGCTGCACTTCAGAATTTATTTCCAGCCCTTACAGTGAATCAAATGTCTGTGGTCCAGCTTTTCTTTGTAATAGTTAATGGAAAGTGGTCATGCTGTCAAGTTAATGTTGGCTCATAAGGTTGGTCCAGTAAAGTTTAGGTAACTTCTTAAAAATCCCTGGTAAATGCACTGACTGATACTGGTCTTGGTTTACTGGTATCACATGTATCAAGATACAGTGAAAAGCTTGTCTTGCACTTTGTTTAATCAGATCAGATGATTACACAGTGCAGTGAGCAAGAGTAAGGTAGAACAATAACAATGTAGAAAAAAGTGTAAAATCTACCAAAAGAGTGCAGTACAGTACTGGTAAATGATGAAGTGCAAGCTCATTACATGTTCGATTATAAGGCCATGAGTCCAGCTTATCATAGAAAAGGTAAGTTTGAAAGTCTGATAACAATGGATAGAAGCTGTCCTTGAGCCTGGTGGAGTGTGCATTCCTGTTTTTGTGTCTTCTGCCCAGTAGAAAAGGGGAGAAGGGAAAACATCTGATGATATGGAACTGTATGGACTGATTCTGGTGAAATGAATGAACCCATCTAGAGATTATTGACCCATTGATCAGGTGGTTTGATGCACCTTTTGCCCAATGAGAAGGGGGAAGAAGAGAGAATGCCCAGGGTGGGTGGGATCTTTGATTATGTTGGCCACTTTACTGAGGCAGCATGATGTGTAGGTAGAATCCATAGAGAGGGTGATCGTTTCTGTGATAGGCTGAGCAGTTTCTTACAGTCAGGGGCTAAGCAACTGCCATGCCAAACCATGATACATCCGTAATGGGACACTTTCTATGTTGCGTCAGTAAAATTAGTAAGGGTCAAAGGCGATATGCCAAAATATAGGAGTTGGTGAACTTTCCTGGCCGTGGCATCACCACGTTTGGACCAGGCCAGGCTAATGGTCATGTTTACTCCTCAGAACTTGAAGGTCTTAACCTTCTGCACCATTGATGTAGTCTGGAGCATGTGCAACTCCCTTTTGTAAGTCAGTGACCAGCACTTTTGCTTTACTGACATTGAGGGAACGGTTGTTGTTATGACCATGTTACGAGGCTCTCACTTTGCTTCCTGTACTCCAACTTGTCTTTTTTTTTGAGGAACGGCCCACTACAGTATCTACAAATCTATAGATGAAGTTATAGCAGAATCCAGCCATCCATTTGAGAGCATACAGGGACAGAGTAGGGGGGGGACTACTTTATGGGGCATCAGTGTGGAGGATAGCGTTGGTAGAGGTGTCAGGAAGTCAAGGATCCAGTTGCAAAGAGAGGTGTTGGGTCCCAGGTTTAGGAGTTTGGAGATGAATTTTCTTGGAATGAAAATTGCTCATGTGGTTCCATTGTTTAAAAAGGGTTCTAAGAGTAAACCTAGCAATTATAGGCCTGTCAGTTTGATGTCAGTGGTGGGTAAATTAATGGAAAGTATTCTTAGGGATGGTATATATAATTATCTGGATAGACAGGGTCTGATTAGGAATAGTCAGCATGGATTTGTGCGTGGATTTGTGCGTGGATTTGTGCAATGTTTGACAAATCTTATTGAATTTTTTGAAGAGGTTACAAGGAAAGTTGACTAAGGTAAAGCAGTGGATGTTGTCTATATGGACTTCAGTAAGGCCTTTGACAAGGTTCCGCACGGAAGGTTAGTTAGGAAGGTTAAATCGTTAGGTATTAATATTGAAGTAGTAAAATGGATTCAACAGTGGCTGGATGGGAGATGCCAGAGAGTAGTGGTGGATAACTGTTTGTCAGCTTGGAGGCCGATGACTAGTGGTGTGCCTTAGGGATCTGTACTGGGTCCAATGTTGTTTGTCATATACATTAATGATCTGGATGATGGGGTGGTAAATTGGATTAGTAAGTATGCAGATGATACTAAGGTAGGTGGCGTTGTGGATAATGAAGTAGGTTTTCAAAGCTTGCAGAGAGATTTAGGCCAGATAGAAGAGTGGGCTGAACGATGGCAGATGGAGTTTAATGCTGATAAGTGTGAAGTGCTACATTTTGGTAGGAATAATCCAAATAGGACATACATGGTAAATGGTAGGGCATTGAAGAATGCAGTAGAACAGAGTGATCTAGGAATAATGGTGCATAGTTCCCTGAAGGTGGAATCTCATGTGGATAGGGTGGTGAAGAAAGCTTTTGGTATGTTGGCCTTTATAAATCGGAGCATCGAGTATTGAAGTTGGGATGTAATGTTAAAATTGTACAAGGCATTGGTAAGGCTGAATTTGGAGTATTATGTACAGTTCTGGTCACCGAATTATAGGAAAGATGTCAACAAAATCGAGAGAGCACAGAGGAGATTTACTAGAATGTTACCTGGGTTCAGCACCTAAGTTACAGGGAAAGGTTGAACAAGTTAGGTCTTTATTCTTTGGAGCGTAGGTTGAGGGGGGACTTGATAGAGGTATTTAAAATTATGAGGGGGATAGATAGAGTCGACATGGATAGGCTTTTTCCATTGAAAGGACATGAGTTGAGACTTAGGGGGCAAAAGTTTAAGGGTAACGCGAGGGGGAATTTCTTTACTCAGAGAGTGGTAGCTGTGTGGAACAAGCTTCCAGTAGAAGTGGTAGAGGCAGGTTCGGTATTGTCATTTAAAGTAAAATTGGATAGGTATATGGACAGGAAAGGAATGGAGGGTTATGGGCTGAGTGCGGGTCAGTGGGACTAGGTGAGAGTAAGCGTTTGGCACGGACTAGAAGGGCCGAGATGGCCTGTTTCTGTGCTGTAATTGTTAAATGGTTATCCGGTTTATGTGGAAAGTACTGATATATGAGCTGCAGTCAATAGTCTATCATAGGTTCCATTATTGTCTGGATGCTCCAGAGATGAGTGTACAGCCAAGGAGCTGTTTCAGTGATGGGTAACTTGAAATGGTTGAAGGTTGTCTGGGAGGCTGATGTTGATGTATGTCCTGTCCAGCCTCTTGAAGCATTTCATGATGGTGGCTATCAGAGCCACTGGGCATTAGTCATTAAGGCATGTTGCCTTGTTTTATTTTCAGATACCAGGATGACAGTGGTCTTCCTGAAGTACAGATTGAAGCAGGGAGAATTTAAAAATGTCTGCACATACCCCTGCTGGCCGATCCTCACAGGATCTAAGAATGCAGCCAGTTACTTTCACAGGTTGGCTCTGCAGAAACTGATTTTCAGTTTCACCTGTCACGGCGAGCTGGAGGCTCTCAATGTGACTAATGACTTCCCATTCTCTTTCTGTTCAGAGCGTGCATAGAACGTGTTGCGTTTATCAGGAAACGATGTTCTGTTGTCAGCAATGTTGCCTGACTTCATTTAATAGCCATTTATAGCATATAAGTTCTGCCACAACTGATAGCTGTTCTAGGATTCTGTTTTGGACTAGTATTGTCTCTTGGCATTACCGCTAGCATTATGGAGGTTGTACCTTGACTTCTTTTGTAGATCAGGGTCACCTAATTCGAACACTACAGTCCTGTCCTTCAGTAAGGAGTGGATATCCCGGTATATCCCTGGTTTCAAGTTTGGAAACATCTGGATTTTTCTCTTTAGTGCGCAGTGCTTAACGCATTTCCTGATCAAGCCTGTGATGGAGGCGACACACTTGTCTAGGCGGGCTGCTGAATATGTTAATGTGGATCAGGCTAATGACTCAAAGCAGTCCTGTAGAAGCTGGACCTGTTTTCTCAGACCAGCATCGTTTGACTTTCTGTACTGGATCGTAGTGTTTCAGCTTCTGTTTGTCTGCAGGGACGACGAGCACAGCTTATCGTCTGATTTACCAAAGTGTGGATGAGATTGGCTTGGTAGGTTGTGTAACGACTGAGCCCCTGGTGGGACAGGAGTATTTCAGTAATGCATGCTTGACGTTCGCCTGGTTAAAATCATGAGCGATGATGGAGAAGGCCTCAGGATATCCTGTTTCAAGGCTTCACGTCTGCGTGGGGAGGGATGTAGGTTGCTGTCAGGGTAGCTGAAGTGAACTCCCATGTATAGGCAACATTTTTCCATTTGTTCAAAGTTCAAAGTAAGTTTATTATCAAAGTGCACATGTCAGCACATAGAACCCGGAGATTCATTTTCTTGCAGACATACTCAATAAATCGAATAATCATCATAGAATCAGTGAAAGACCTCACCAACTGGGCAGACAATCAGTGTGCGAAAGACAACAAACAGTGTAAATACAAACAGAAGGAAGAAATAGTGATAATAAATAAGCAATAAATATCGACAATAAATATAGGTTGTGGGAACATTTCCGTGATGGGGCAAGTGAAGTTGAGTGAAATTATCCTCCCTGGTTCAAGAGCCTGATGGTTGAAGTAATAACCAGTGGATGTACTCTCCACCACACGTCTATAGAATTTTGGCAGTTTTAAATGTCACACCAAATCTTCGCAAACTCTAAGGAAGTAGAGGCACTTTCATGCTTTCTTCATAATTAAATTTCTGTGCTGGGTCCAAGACAGGTCCTCTGAAGTGTTAAAACCGAAGAATTGAAAGTTGCTGGCCTATCCATCTCTAGTCCTCCATTGAGGACTGGAGTCAATAATTGGCTCCTAGGTAATGCCAACATTGATTAAGGGGTTATTGTGGCACCTCTCAGCCAGATTTTCAATCTCCCTCCTTTATGTTGTATTGGCCTACGTCACTGCTGTCATCAGCAACTTGAATATGGCATTGGAGCTGTGCTTAGCCACACAGTCCTAAGTGTTAATTGAGTAGAGCAGGGGGCTAAGCACACAGCTGATGGAGATTGTGGAGGAGATGTTGCTAATCCAGACTGACTGGGGTTTGCTGCAAGTGAGCACATCAAGAATTCAACTGTACAAGAAGGTATTGAGGCCAAAATCTTGAAGCTTATTGATTACTGATATTTCAGGTTTGGTGAACAAGAACTCATTTAGTCCCAGAACCACAAAGTATTGGATGGAAAGCGTACTCTTCGGCTTCTTACTTTACCTGAAGATGCTGTACAATGGGTAATTGGGAAGCCCTAAGGTTGTATGGAGCAGATCTCTTCGGTAGATCAAACTTGCTCTTGGTTTATCAACTTTGTTCTCAATGGCCTGACATTATTCCGCTCAAAATAGTGATCAATGATGCCCAGTGGATCATACGTAGATAGTCAGGGAGGGAAACTGAGAAATAAGAGAGTTTGTTCTAAGACATACAATGGTTACTGCTGAGGAAGCTTCTATCGTAATGTTCCGCTGCCCCCTGGTGGTAACGATCTGAAATGGCACCAGTATAAAACGTCAGAAAGATGCTGCAACCTAACACAGCACTAAAGAAACTCAGCATCTATGGAGAGAAACGAACAGTCGGCAAGATGAAGGATCTCAAGCCAAAGCGTCAGCTGATAATTTCTCTCCGTAGATGCTGCCTGACTCCAGCGCTTTGTGTGTTGTTTTAATGTTAAGTATCTAAAGGCAATGTTAGCTTTAGGCAGGATTTTTCTTTTATTTACTTTTTTTAAGATGTTGGCATCGTTGGCAAAACCAGCACTGATTGTCCATCCTTACCTGTCCTCGTGAAGATGATGCTGACCTCCAGGTGAAGGTACTTCTTCTGTGCTGCTAGATGTGAGGATGAAGAAACACCAAAGATCAAAGTACATTTATTATCAAAGTATGTGACTCGTCTCCTTAAGGCAACCACAAAACAGAGACCCAGTAGAACCAATTAAAAAAGACCCTTAGACACCCAATGTGCAAGAACAAACAATAGAAAATAACATTCAGAACTCTCGAAAGTGAGATCACAGCCATGCAGCCAGTCACAGTCACTGGTTAATTATTTAGTCAATACTAAGGACGTGAATTGTAGAGTCTTTGAAAGTGAGCCCACAGATTGTGGAATTGGTTCAGTGTTGAGGCGAGTGTAGTTATCCATGCTGGCTCAGGGTTGCATGGTGCTAACTGGTCCCGAACCTGGTGTTGTGAGATATAAGACCTGTGGCAATTCACAAAGGGCAGGACTCAGTCACTATCCATTTGCCCGCTGGGTCTTGGGTATTTGTATAATCATCTGTGCTCAGGAAATCGGCAGTATTCTGTTTGACAACTTTGTGGGAATACTAACTGAACCCTCATAAGGTCTTGAGTGGCTGGGGTCCTTCAGTGACTTGATTCTTCAGGATGCGTATTAATTGCTTACGGTTAACCATGTGCTGAGCGGAGCGGAGATGGCAGGAATGCTGATGGGAAATGGAAGATGTTAAAAGATTTTAAGGTTGACGTTTCACCATTATTCAGACATGATCTACGAAAGCTAAATAACATAACAAATATTCAATAGAACTAAGAAAGCAGCATCCATCCTCAAGGATTCTGACCATCCAGGCCATGCCCTCTTCTTGCTTCCTGAACCATTAGTTCAGGAACAGTTATTACCCTACGGACATCAGGCTCCTGAATTGGTGTGGATCATTTCACTCACCACAACTCTGAACTGATTCTACAACCTACTGATTCACTTTCAAGGACTCTTTACAACTCATGTTCTCAGTATTAATATTTAATTTGCACAAACAGTCTTCTTTGCACATTGGTTGTTTGCTAGTTTTCTTCTCTGGTCCCATGAAACCAGATGCAACATTAAGGCAGAGTTGTATTTGAACAAGTGGTGTTGGTGTTGGATCCCAAGGGAGGAATGATTAATTGCAGAGATTGAAAGTGGCTTGTAATTAGATTTGGTAAACCTGACAACACAAATGTCATGCATTGACATGACCTGAAGTGGCATGGTGCCATAGCAATTAGTGTAACACTTTCTTTTGGGCGGCAACCAGAGTGAGAGGTTGTTCATTGGAGAAGCAGCACGAGGTTTAAAAAGAGCTTGGCTGCTTTCAGCTTCTCTCTCGGCAGGTGGCAATCAGCGTAGGGCCAATAGAAAGAGAGGAGGTGTCAGCAGACCGGGCAGTGTTAAAGTGGACTTTGGCTCAGCAGGCTTTCGTGGGAACAGGTTTAGGAAATACAGGTGGACCTGCAGCAATAGATACAAAACTGAGACAGGGTTTATAAACAAACCACGTGATTTATTAACCTCTTCTCAAAAACATCGAAAAGTAAACAAACGACAAACTGAACCAGAAGTTAACTGTTAGGCGGCTATATCTAACAAACAGTCAAGCGTAGAAACTGTTCTTAACGAGTTCTCATCCAAGCACAGACGTGAAGTGGTAAATTCAAAAGTCCATGTGATTTATACAGTCATTAAGGAGAGACTTCCCCGAAACAACGATTCCTCCGAAGTAATGACGAATCTGCCAATCACAGCTGAGAGATGCCTTGTCCGAAGAAATCACGAAGAAATAAAGTGTCCTAAAGGAACTGACCTTTTGGCTGGAGGGTGGTCACCTCACAAACCTTCCTGACATGCCACAATTCCCGAACGAAGATTCACAAAGGTCGATCATTCCCAAGACGCTGAACAACATTAACTTTATCCAATCCTTTGAACTCGGATAACTCCAGTAATGCCTTCACTCTCCGATACTGGACTGTAAGGGAAAAATAAACGTGCAACAAACAAAACCGGTGGAGCCTCCACATCTCCAACCGGCAACAACAACGTTGCACAAAAATGAGAACCGTGTCACAGTGGCGGGCTTTACCATTCCATCACGTGACCATTACATCATTCCACTCACAAGACCTTACTGTGGGCATGGAAAGTTTCTAGTAAGTTTTGTTTCTGTTAGTACATAGCTACTGCGCTGAGAATGGATCTGGAGATAGCAGTACGTTCATTGTGTGTGATGTGGGAAATTTGGGAGACCTCCAGTCTTCCTGATAACTACATCTGCATCGAGCTGTAGCTGCTGGGAGACCAGGTGAAGGAACTGGAGCTGCAGCTCAATGACCTTTGGCTCATACAGGGAGAGTGATAGTTGGGAGCTATAGAGAAGTAGTCACCCCTAAGTTGCAGAGTACCCCTGTGGCCATTCTCCTCAATAATAAGTATACTTTTTTGGATACTACTGAAGGGAGTGACCTTCCGGGGAAGCCACAGCTATCGGCGTTATGTGGCCGGCAACAATGAATATAGAATTGAGTCAGGTTTTATAAATAAACATAAACATTTATCAAACTCTTTTTCTATCTTTTTTATTATTATTATTAATATCAACATAGTAAAATTAATACATAGATAATGGGATTACAAACATACACATTTCAACTGAATATGAAAGAATACATAAGCAATAGTTACAGTACAAATGAGTATTCCCAAATCATGGACGATACAAGTAACAAATAAACAAGGCAAAACTAGGTATATCATAATATATATTAAAAAAAACAGAAAAAAGAAAAAGAAAAAAAAATTATGCAAAAAAACTAATCTAACAATCTAATAACTAATAAGGAAAAAAACGAAAAAAGAAAAAAGGGAAAAAGAAAACATGAGAAAAAAGGCCTGTTTATAATATCTAACAAAAATACAAAATCATCAGTGTCGTCAACTCTGATCCTCTCAACATATATAAAATCGAAACTGAAAAATCAAATAGGCCTGGAACAGGGTCCTATTACATCATATGAAAATATGGAATAAATGGTCTCCATATCTTTTCAAATTTAATAGAAGTATCCAATACAACACTTCTAATTTTTTCTAAATTTAGACATAACATAGCTTGAGAAAACCAATGAAATACAGTAGGAGGATTAATTTCTTTCCAATTCAACAAAATAGATCTTCTAGCCATTAATGTAAGAAATGCAATCATTCAACAAGCAGAAGAGGATAAATGGACTGAGTCCATCATTGGTAAACCAAAAATTGCAGTAATAGGATGAGGTTGTAAATCAATGTTCAATACCGTGGAAATAATATCAAAAATGTCTTTCCAATATTTTTTCAAAAGCAGACAAGACCAGAACATATGAGTTAAAGATGCTATCTCAGATTGACATCTGTCACAAATAGGATTTATATAGGAATAAAAATGAGCCAATTTATCCTTGGACATATGAGTCCTATGCACAACCTTAAACTGTATTAACGAATGTTTAGCACATAAAGATGATGTATTAACTAATTGAAGAATTTTATCCCAATTCTCAATAGGGATAGTAAGGTTAAGTTCTCTTTCCCAATCATTTTTATTCTTACAGAAGGGCTCTGAACGTATCTTCATAATTATATTGTAGAGTTTTGATATTAGCCCTTTCTGAGAAGGATTTAGTTCAAACAAATTCTCCAAAATACCTGAAGACACAAGATTTGGAAAGGTAGGAAGTACAGTATTTAAGAAAATCCTAATCTGTAAATATCTAATAAAATGAAATCTAGGCAAATTATTTTTATTAGATAATTGTTCAAAAGACATAAAACAATTATCCAAAAATAAATCGGAAAATCGTAGTAATCCTTTGGTCTTCCAAGCTGAATAAGCTTGGTCTATAATAGAAGGATAAAAAAAGCAATTGGATACAATAGGAATATTTAGAACAAACTGAGTCAACCCAAAAAATTTCCGAAATTGAAACCATATACATAAAGTATGTTTAACTATCGGATTGTCAATTCGTTTTGGCAATTTAGAAAGAGCAAAGGGAAGAGAAGTCCCTAAAATAGAACCCAATGCAAATCCTTGTACAGATTTAATTTCCAGGTTCACCCAATGAGGGCTAAAAGATAAATCCCAATCCTTTAACCAACATATCAAATATCGGATATTGACTGCCCAATAATAAAATCTAAAATTAGGCAATGCTAATCCACCTTCCTTTCTTGCCTTCTGTAAATATATTTTACCTAACCTAGGATTTTTATTCTGCCATATATATGAGGAAATTTTTGAATCAACATTAGCAAAAAAGATTTCGGAATAAAAATTGGTATCGCTTGAAATATATATAAAAACTTGGGTAAAATACCATCTTAATAGCATTAATCCGACCTATCAGAGATAAAGATACTGGTGACCATTTAGTAAACAAACATAATCTGATCGATTGGGGGTAAAAAATTAACCTTAAATAAGTCCTTATAGTTTATTGTGATTTTAATCCCTAAGTAAATAAAAGAGTCATTAACTAATTTGAAAGGTAAATTTCCATAAATTGGAACCTATCTATTTAAAGGAAACAATTCACTCTTATTAAGGTTTAACTTATACCCGGAAAAATTACTAAATTGAGCCAACAATGATATAACTGCAGGAATGGATTTTTCAGGATCAGAAATAAATAATAATAAGCCATCTGCATATAATGATAGCTTATGTATATCCATCCCGCGATTAATGCCAAAAATGTTCTGTGATTCTCTGATAGCAATTGCCAAGGGTTCTAAAGCAATATCAAATAATAATGGACTAAGAGGACAGCCTTGTCTAGTACCCCGAAATAAACGAGAAAAGGGAGTTAGTAAACACCGAGGCTACTGGAGTATGATATATCAGTTTAATCCAGGAAATAAATGTCGGACTAAAATTAAACTTCTCAAGCACAGTAAATAAGTATGGCCATTCAACTCTATCAAATGCTTTCTCCACATCTAATGAAATAACACATTCTGAAGTGCTATGTGAAAGAGTATAAACAATATTCAATAATCTCCTAACATTCAAAAAAGAATAGCGATTTTTAATAAAACCAGTTTGATCTTCCGAGATAATTTGAGGTAATACCTTCTCCAGCCTGGATGCCAGTAACTTGGAAAAGATCTTGGAATCTACATTCAAAAAGGATATTGGTCTATAGGATGCACAGTTAGTAGGGTCTTTATCTTTCTTCAATATTAAAGAAATGGAAGCTCTATAAAAAGATTGTGGCAGATTACCCAATCTAATTGCTTCTTCAAAAACCCTGCATAACCAAGGAGAAAGAGTAGCGGAAGAACATTTTAAAAATTCTACTGTATACCCATCTGGACCTGGTGCTTTCCCAGAATTCATAGAGGAAATAACCCCTTTAATTTCTGCATCCGTAATAGGAGTTTCTAATATTGAAAGATCATCTGATGATAATCTTGGAAAATTCAATTTCCCAAGAAAATCACACATGGTATTATAATCATGAGGGAATTCAGAATGATACAGGGAGGTATAAAAATCTTGAAAAGATTTGTTTATCTCATCATGGTTAACTGTCAGATCCCCATTCTGCTGACGAATCTTAGTAATTTGACGTTTAACCAAAGCATTCTTCAATTGACTAGCTAACAGTTTACCCGATTTATCACTATGTATATAAAAATCAGATCTGGTTTTCATTAATTGATTTTCAATCGAATATGTAAGTAATAAACTATGTTCCATTTGATTCAACCCTTTGTTTGTAAAGCTCCTTACTAGGAGTAGTCAAATATTTCTTGTCAATCTCTTTCATTTTATCAACCAATAAAAGAGTTTCCTTCTTAATGCGTTTTCTCAGACCAATGGAATAGGAGATAATCTGTCCACGTATATATGCTTTAAAAGTGTCCCAAAGTGTTCCGCAAGAAATATCATCCGTGGAATTAGTTGAAAAGAAGAAATCGATCTGTTCCTTCATAAATTTAATGAAATCCGGATCTTGCAGTAAGGTAGAATCAAATCGCCTTTGTCTAGCACTAGAAGCTGTATCCATAAATTTAATAGAAAGTTTTAATGGAGTATGGTCAGAGATGGCTATAATATCATAATTACAATCAATTACTGATGGAATAAAACAAGAGTCAATTAAAAATAATCAATTCTCGAGTAAAAATGATAAACATGTGAGAAAAATGAAAACTCTTTGTCCTTAGGATGCAGAAATCTCCAAATATCGAAAGTCCCAGTATCAGTCAAAAAAGAGTTAATATAAGTGGCCGACTTATTAGGTAAAGTCTGAGTAGGTATAGATCTGTCCAACAAAGGACTTAAACAACAATTAAAGTCACCACCCATTATTAACCTATATTTATTTAGATTAGGTAGAGAAGTAAATAAGGACTTAAAAAATCGGGATAATCCACATTTGGAGCATAAACATTAACCATAGCAACCTTTTTGTTAAAAAGTAAGCCAGTAATTAACAAAAATCTACCATTCGGATCTGAAAAAATATCGTGTTGGTCAAATGCAATAGAGGAGTCAATAAAAATTGAAACTCCCTTTACTTTTGCATTCAAATTCGAATGGTACTGTTGACCCCTCCAAAACCTAAAAAACTGATAATTATCCTCTTTCTTCACATGAGTTTCTTGTACAAAAATAATATGTGCATTCAGTCTTTGGAATACTTTGAAAATCTTTTTCCATTTAATCGGATGGTTTAAGCCATTAGTATTCCAAGAGACAAAATTAATGGTCTGAGCCATATTTCTGAAATCAACCCTTCGGTATATAAAGGGTTAACCAAATTATGAACTCATGCACCCGGAAGAGGAACAAAAATAAGGGGCGGGCCCAGAAGTGACGACATCGCAGACATTTTAGTAGTTTAAAATCAGCCCATATGAAAAAACTAAAAAAAAACTGATGTAAAGAACATCAGATTTAGAAAAAGACCCCCACACCCCACCCAAGAGGAGAAAGCTCCTCCCCAGCCAGGAGAAGGCTGGGAAAAAAGAGAAATGAAACTAAATCTACCCCCATATCAGCAGAAGGCAACTCCGTATATAAAGGATAAAAAAGATCCACCCACACTCTAAAGAAATAATGATCACTATACTAAAACCAAACTTCCTAATATAATTGCTAGTAAAAAAAACAAAAAGAATATAATCACTAGTAACTTATAAATCGGGTTAACACCCAAACAAACCAAAAAAAAATTTAAACTGTGATAAGAAATGAATTATAGGAAGATGAGAGAAAAAAATGGCGAAATCAAAAAAAACCAAAAATATTTTAGAGAAGAAACCGAAAAAAAAATTCACCTTCGAAGGATTAATAATAATGACCAAAGATAAAGTACAGTGATTAAAGTAAGTAAAATAAAAAGATTAGTACATCAAAAAAAAACTTTAACTAGAGTATAAAATATAGAGTAAACCTACACCAATAGCCAGAAACAAAATCTGGTTTTGGAAACAAAAACCATCTTGCAACGATCAAAATCACTCATTTATTAGAGATGAGAATCCGCAGCAGTAGGGAAGTTCTCATTCAGAAAGCTTCGAGCTTCAGATGTAGAAAAGAAAACACGCCGAGATGCATTGGGTGGTGAGATTCTGAGCTTCGCAGGGTATAAGAGCGCAGGTTTTAGATTTTTCTCATAAGATTCGGACATCAGAGGTTTAAAAAGAAACCTTGCCTTCATTACTTCTGGACTAAAATCCCCCACTAATCGAAAATTGAATTCTTGGGATTTGACCATCCCTATACGCCGATCCACACGAATAAGTTGCTCTTTAACATGGACATAATGAAATCGGACAATTACAACCAGTGGTTTAGCTGAAGCACTTGGTGATCGACGCATAATTCTGTGAGCGCGATCAAGTAACGGAGGACTGTCTGGGAATACAGAAGGGAACGCATCCTTTAAAAGTTGAGCAAAGTACTTCAATACCTTTCGGGAGACCAAGTATGCGTAAGTTCTGTCTTCTGGACCGATTTTCAAAGTCGACACTTTTGGCTTTAAGTGTTTCCACCTGTTTAATCGTCGAAGATAATTTCTGCTCCAGTTTTTCGATTATCAAGTCTCGCTTCCGAGCGTTCCCTTGCAAAGTTGCGATTACAGCTTGCTGCTGGTTAACTACTGAATCCATTTTATCCATATAATCCTGAAAGGCCTTTATATCTTGTTTGAAAATTTGTCATTGTTCTTCAAATTTTTCATTTAAAACCTCCAATAATATTTCATAAGTCAATTCATTGCGTTTAGGATCGGTCTTTTTCTTCTTCCCGTTCCCGTTAGAATCCTTCCCAGGTTCTCGCCCTTTAGATCTTAGAGCCATTTCTGTATTCATTTCCTCAAAATTCACAATAAACTCTTAAAGATAAGTCCAAAAAAGTAGCAAGAATCTTTTGGTGTAGGTAAAAGTAAGTTAAGTAAGGGTGATCATAGGTTAAAAAAAGTAAAGTTTATGGAGCGAATCTGAAACAGTGCTCACTCCATGAGCGTCTCCTGCTGACTCTCTACATTTATCAAACTCTGCTCACTGGAAGTGAAAAGTAAACAAACAACGCAGTCTTAAAGTGGTAAATTCAAAAGTCCAAGTGATTTATACAGTCAGTAAGGAGAGACTTTGCTGCAACAACAATTTCTCCAAAGAAAATGCATATCTGCTGATCACAGTCGAGAGGTGCCTTGTCCAAAGGATTCATGACCAAGGGAATAAAATGGCTTCAAGGAACTGACCTTTTTGCTGGAGGGTGAACACTGCACAACCCTTCCTGATCTTGCAGGGGTTATCTCAGATGCAGATTCCTGAACGAAGATTCAATAAGGTCGATCCTTAACAAAACCGCAGAACGACAACAACTTTACTCAATCCTTCGGGTTCCCGTACTTCGGTAAAGTCGTCACTCTCCAACTCGACTGTAAAGATACATCAAAGATGCAAGAAACCAGAACCGGCAGCAACTGGCGAAACTGCTGGCACAATGGCTTTTGCTCCTTTCATTTTTTTTTATTAGTTTTTCAAAATATTTTACAAATTAAAAACCCCAAATCCCAATGTGGAACATCAAAACAGTGCAAAATTAAGCATACAATAACAATATGTTACAAAGGAAGAGAATTTAGCAAAAAAAAAGCACCTGAATTAAAGACAAGTAAGCTTAGTGTCCTCCCCAAGCCCCACAACACAAGAAAAAACAACAGCAACTCCAGAACAACCACAACACAATGTAGAGAGTATAAGTCAGGACAGCCAAACTCCCAGACTGTGAATACACTCAGGAACAGAGGGTAATAATGCCTTCTAACAGAAAAAAAAGGAGCTGAAAGCAAGGGACCGAAGAGAAAAAAAAACCCTAGTCAAGAGGAAGGTTATGAAAATACTCGATAAAAGGTCCCCAGACCTTATGGAACTTTAGATCCGAATTGAGAACTGAATAATGAATTTTTTCGAGGTCCAGACAGGCCATGATGTCGTTAAGCCATTGAGCATGCGTGGGCGGGGCAGCATCTCTCCATCTGAGGAGGATCAAGCGTCTAGCCAGAAGAGAGGCAAAGGATAATATTCGGCATTGGTCGGACCCAGACATAAATCTGTCTCGCCCCAAAAACTGAACAGAGCAATTAAGGGGTTTGGTTCTAGGTGCTGATTCAGAATACACGATAACGTAGTGAAGACATCTTTCCAGAATTTCTCCAAGCTAGGACAGAACCAGTACATATGGATGAGAGAGGCCACGCCCCTCTTGCATTTATCACTGAGCGGACTAACGCTAGGGTAGAATCGAGATAGTTTAGATTTAGACAAATGGGCTCTATGAACAATCTTAAACTGTGAAAGGCAGTGGCGAGCACAAAGGGAGGTTGAGTTAACCGATTTGAGAACTGAATCCCAGCTCTCCTCAGATAAGGAGATATTTAAATCCTGCTCCCAGGCCATTTTGATTTTATCCATGGGGGCCCGTCGTGAGGCCGCTAGTTTATCTCGGATGATTGATATTAAGCCTTTACCTAGTGGATTCATGGAAAGAAATAGGTCCATAGCATTTTTCGCAGGCATTTCAGGAAAGTTAGGAATTAAAGGAGCAATAAAGTGTCGGATTTGGAGATATCTGAAAAAATGAGCATTGGGCAGATTGAACTTAACAGAGAGCTGCTGAAAAGAAGCGAAGCGATTATCAATGAAAAGATCTTCAAAATGTCTAATGCCCTTCCTATACCAAACCTGGAATGCTGAATCGTATGTAGTAGGTAAAAAAAAAGGTGATTATGAGCAATAGGGCTGGAAACGGAAAACCCCTGGAAACCATAGCATTTCCTGATCTGAGCCCATATACGCAAAGTGTGTCTAACAAGAGGATTAGCTATTGATCTGGGTCTAACAAGAGGATTAGCTATTGATCTGGGGTTGCTCCTTTCAATAGAAAGTAAAAAACTCCACTTTAAAAAACGAAACCGCATCATGAGATGAATACACAGTAAAACTAACTAACGAACTGACTATTGAACTAACCCCAAACTAACTGCATCACAGCAGGGGTTTCCCCTTATATACCTGTTGGAACATTACATCACGTGACTACACACCAGCAGGAAAATTACATCATGTGACCTCACACTGGCGGGAAAATTACATCACCCCACCATCATAAGACAATTACATCATGCTCACAAGATACTCAATTACATCATGGTCATAAGACAGTCACAAGGTACCCACGGGGTATGTAACATCCGGTCTTCAGCGCTGAGTCTAGCTCTGTGGCTTACAAAGGCAGGGGTGAGAGAGAAGTGCAGGAGTAATAGGGGATTCCATAATTAAAGGAGTAGAAAGCAGAATCTGTTGGTGCGAAACAGACACTCAGATTGTAAATTGCCTCCCAGGTGCCAGGGTCAGGTCCACAGCATTCTAAAGGCGAGGATGAACAGCTGGGGTCGTGGTACACTGGTACTAATGACATAGGAAAGACCTCCTGAAGAGAAGATATGGAGAGTTGGGCAGAAAGCTGAAAAGCAGAATTTCCAGTGCACTCATATCTGGATTGCTGCCGGTGCCACATGCCAGTGAGGATAAGACTAGACTCCTCGTCCAGCACATAATTCTCCATAACTTCTGCCATCTCCAACAGGATTCCAGCATCAAGCACATCTTTCTTTCCCTCCCTCCCACCTTCCATGGGGATCACTCCCTACACAAATCCCTTGTCTACTTGTCCCTCCCCACTGATCTCCCTCCTGGCATTTATCCTTGCAAGTGGAACAAGTGCCACACCTGCCCCTACACCTCCCTCCTCACTACTATTCAGTGCCCCAGGTGAGGCAACACTTCGCCTGCAAGTCTGTTAGGGTCATCTACTGTATCTAATGCTCCCAGTGTGGTCTCCTGTTTTTCAGTGAAAACAAATGTAGACTGGGAGACCGCTTCACCTGGCAACTATGCTCTGTCTGTCAGAAAAAGTGGGATCTCTCATTTAGTAGCCACCCATTCCCAATCTGATCTGTCAGTGCACACCCTCCTCTACTGCCACGATGGGGCCACACTCAGGTTGGAGGAGCAACTCCTTATATTCCATCTGGGTAGCCTCCAACCTGATGGCATGAACATCAATTTCTCGAACTTCCGGTAATGCCCCCCTCCCCACCATTCCTGTGCCCCTCACTCATCTTATCTTCCACTGGTGCTCCTCCCCCTTCCCTTTCTTCCATGGTCTTCTATCCTTTTCTCAGATTCATCCTCCTTCAGCTCTTTAACTCTTTCACCTATCAACTTACCATCTCTTTACTCTATTACTTCCCCCCCTCCCCGTATCACCAATCACCTGCCACCTTGTACTTCTTCCTTCCCTTTTCTCAACTTCCTTTCCAGTCCTGAAGAAGGGTCTCAGCCCAAATCGTCACCTGTTCACTCTTTTCCATGGATGCTGCCTGGCCTGCTGAGTTCCTCCAGTATTTTGTGTGTGATGCTTTGGATTTCCAGCATCTGCAGATTTTCTCCTGTAAGAATAGGATGAATGTGTGGCTGAAGATTTGGTACAGATCCAGGTTTCAGGTTTATGGATAATTGGGATCTCTTCTGGGGCAGGTATGACCTGTACAAAAGGTCTGGTTAAACCGGAACCCAATGGACACCAATATCCTTGCAGGCAGGTTTACTCGAGCTGTTGGGTAGGGTTTAAACTTATTTGGCAGGTGGATGGGAACTGGAGTGCTAGAGCTGAGGAGGGGCAGTTGGTATACAAGTAGATACAGTGTGTAGTGAGACTGTGTGTGGCACGTGGCCAAGTGGTTAAGGTGTCGGTCTAGTGATCTGAAGGTCGCTCGTTCGAGCCTTAGCTGAGGCATTGTGTTGTGTCCTTGAGCAAGGTGCCAAGGATAATACCAGTGATAGTGCCAAGCTGTATGGGCCCTAATGCCCTTCCCTTGGACAACATCGGTGGCATGAAGAGGGGAGACTTGCAGCTAGGGCAACTGCAGGTCTTCCATACAACCGTGCCCAGGCCTCAGTCATCATCGAAAGTCGATGGACAGGCGAAGAAGTGAGACTGTAAGAAAGAACAGGCAGGTGCTAGGACAAAATTGCAGTCAGTGAGATGAGTTAAAGTGTAACAGGGGGCCAAAATCAAAAAGGGTGATGAACACAGAACTGAAGGTGTTATATTTGAATATGCGCAAAATAAGGTAGCGCAGTGCAGATTGGGAGTGGACATCTCTGAGTCATGGCTGAAAGAAGACCATAGTTGGGAACTTAAGTATCAAAAGGACAGGCAGGTAGGCAGAGGCAGGAATTAAATCCTGAGAAAGAGGTGAGATGTAGAATCCTTGTGGATAGAGTTAAGAAACTGCATGTGCAAACCTGATGGGAGTTATATGCTAGCCTCCAAACAGTATCGAAGATTACAGTATTACAATGGAGTAAATGGAATTGCAGAGGCATGAGAGAGGAGCTGTCCAAATTGATTGGAAGGAGACACTAGCAGGGAGGACAGTAGAAGAGCAACAGCTGGTGTTTCTGGAGGAAATTCAGAAGGACAGGAAAGATTCTCAAAGATGAAGAACTATTCTAAAGGGAGAGTTAGCCAACCATAGCAGATAAGGGAAGTTAAAGACAGCATCAAACCAAGAGAGAGAGCATATACAGTAATAAAATAAAAATTAGTCGGAAGATAGAGGATTGGGAAGCTTTTAAAAATCAACAGAAGACAATTTAAAAAGCCATAAAGAGATAAAAGATAAAATGTGAAGGTAAGATAGCCAATAAATATAAATGAGGATACAAGAAGTTTTTTACAAATGTATAAAGAGTAAAGGAGAGGTGAGAGTAGATATCAGACTGCTGGAAAATGACACTCGAGAGGTAGTATTGGGGATCAAAGAAATAGCGAATGAACTTAAGTATTTTGCATCAGTCTTCACTGTGGAAGACATTAGAAGATTGTCAGAAATGCAAGAATGTTGGGGCAGAAGTGAGTATAGTTGCTATTACTAAGGAGAAGGTGCTTGGGAATCTGAAAAGTCTGAAGTTAACAAGTCACCTGGACCAAATGGATAACACCCCAGGGTCCCGTTTGTTTGACTTCGGCCAGATTTGAAGATGTATTTTGCAAGCCAACAGCATTGAGTCTGCTTTTATCGTTATGATATGAACACTAACAGATTGATGCAAGTAATGCTGGCCTCAATTTAAAAATATTTTTTATATGACGCATTGAAGCAACAATAAAAGGAACAGTCAGTTCACAAGAGCTTAAAAGCAATGTACTCACTATGTTTGTTTTAAGGATAGTCAATCAATCTTTAGGAATCTGCTTCCCTAACCAAACCTCACTTACTGTTAAAGGGTTACTTTGAAAAAGATATGATACCACTTGGACAAACACAGAGTGCAAAACATTGACTGTTTATTTCCCTCCATAGCTGCAGCCTGACCTGCTGAGTTCCTCCTGCATTTTGTGTAGGGAGAGGCAGAGCTTAGCATGTGATCACAGAGGAATGAATGATTTTCACTAATTTTATCCAGCAGAGGGAGCTACGCCCCTGGAGTCCAGGTTTTCACAGTCGGAACCCAATTCAGACCTGGAGTGCTGCAGCCTATCTATCACCTGAGGTTTGGATGCAGTTTGTATTTCCACTTACTTACACTTCATATTGGTTTCCCTTGTAATATCTGAATCTGTGTATCTTCCAATGTATCACAGGAAAGATTCCAGCATGGATAAAGCGGTGACTGAGTGGCTGGAGGCAAAGAGTGGGAATAAAGAGAGCATGTCCTGACCGGCTGCTGTTCTGCGGGGGTCTGTGTTGGGACCGATGCTTTCTACGTTATAGTCAATGATTTGGATGATGAAATTGATGGCTTTGTTGCAAAGTTTGCAGAGGATATGAAGACAGGTGGAGGGCAGGTAGGTTTGAGGAAGTAGAGAGGCTACAGAAGGACAGGCATATTAGGAGAATGGGCAAAGAAATGGCAGATGGAATACAATGTTTGGTCATGCATTTTGGAAGAAGAAATGAAAGGGTAGACTATTTACTAAATGGAGAGAAAATATAAAATACTGGGTAGCAAAGGGATTTGGGAGTCCTTGCTCAGGATTCCTTAAAGGTTAATTTGCAGTTTGAGTCGGTGGTGAGGAAGGCAAATGCAATGTTAGCATTCACTTCAAGAGGACTGGAATATAAAAGCAAGGATGCAATGTTGAGACTTTATAAAGCACTAGTCAGTCCTCACTTGGAGGATTGTGAGCAGGTTTGGACCCCTTTGGACCATAAGACTTAGGAGCAGAATTAGGCCATTCAGCCCATTGAGCCTGCTTTGCCATTCTATCACGGCAGATTGCCACTCAACCCCATGCACCTGCCTTCTTGCCATACCCTTTGATGCCCCGACCGATCAGGAAACTATCAACTTCCAACTTCAGTATACGCACGGACTTGGCCTCCACCACTGTCTGTGGCAGAGCTTTTACTACTCTCTGGCTAAAAAAAATTCCTCTTTACCTCTGTTCTAAAAGGTCACCCCTCAATTTTGAGGCTGTGCCCTCTAGTTCTGGACACCCCCACCATAGGAAACATCCTCTCCACAGTCTCCACATCCACCTTATCTAGTCCTCTCAACATTTGATAGGTTTCAATGGGATTCTGATGTTTGAACCTTCTCCCCATTTAGATAATAGTCTGCACTATTTTTCCTTTTACCAAAATGCATTATCATACATTTCCCAACACTGTATTCCATCTGCCACTTTTTAGCCCATTCTTCCAATTTGTCTAAGTCCTGCAGCAATCACATTGCTTCCTCAGCACTGCCTACCCCTCCATCTGTCTTCATATCATCAGCAAACTTGCCACAAAGCCATCAATTCCATTATCTAAATCATTGACAAACAATGTGAAAAGCAGCAGTCCCAATACTCACCCCAGAGGAGGTCTACCAGAAAAGACCCCTTTTATTCCCACCCACTGCCTCCTGCCTGTCAGCCATTCCACTATCCATACCAGAGTCTTTCCTGTAACACCATAGGATTTTATCTTGTTAAGCAGCGTCGTGTGCGGCACCTTATCAAATGCCTTCTGAAAATCCAAGTAAATGTTATCCACTGCCTCTCCTTTGTCCACCCTGCTGGTTACTTACTCAAAGAACTCTAACAGATTTGTCTGGCAAGATTTCCCTTTACAGAAACCATGCTGACTTTGATTTACTTGATCATTAGTCTCCAGGTATCTGGAAACCTCATCCTCAATAATGGACTCTAACACTTTCCCGGCCACTGAGGTTAGGCTAACTGGCCTATAATTTCCTTTCTTTTGCCTTCCTCCCTTCTTGAGGAGTGAAGTGACATTTGCAATCTTCCAGTCCTCTGGGACCATGCCAGAATTAAATGATTCTTGAAAGATCATGACCAATGCATTAGCTATCTGTTCCTCCTCATCTCTGTGTATTCTTCTGTTCCGAGACTGTCCCCGCTGGTCTTAGAATTCTGTCTTGCTATTGGATAAATCCTCTCCACATGCACTCTATCCAGGTCTTTCAATATTCGACAGCTTTCAGTGAGATCCCTCCTCATTCTTCTAAACTCCAGAAAATACGGGCCAAAAGCAATCAGATGCTCCTCATACAGAAACCATTTCGTTCCCAGGACCATTATGGAATTCTTTACATCTTTATTCAGTCCCTCCACTAACCTCACACACTGGTCCTACTTGCTCCCTATTCAATCCTCCAAACAAGTTATCATCTCTCTATCTCCTGTTTCATGGCTTTATTCAGTCCTACTGTCTTATCTGCCACATTATTCTGACTTTAGCTGTTACTTTTAAAATCTAATCTCAATGGTGTATTTAAATAAACCCTTAACCTAATATTAAAAAGGTCTATCCCTTACATGACAGCTATTTATAAGAGACCAACTCTTCTCAACTCAAAGGTGCCATTTCTGTTCTCCATCAATGTGGCAGCTGGGATCTTGCGATTTTTCCTGGCATTCTGGCTCCCATATGTAATTGAAGATTAAAGAACAAGGCTAAATAGACTATATTTATCTTACAGCAAACCTTTTGAATTATATCAGTATTGGCACCACTGAGCTTTTGTTTTCCCTTTGTACAGCTGCATTTCTTCAAACATACAATCCAATATGTTGCCGACATGTTCCCTTTGTTCTAAATTACAAGCAAATGTAAACCAGCAGCTCAATCATTTATCAGAGAGACCCAGCCTCCTCCAAGCCCATCTTGTCCAGAAACACCTCTCTAATGATTGCCGTCTTGACCTTTCCTGGCGAAAGAAAAACACACAACTCTATGTCACAACCACAAATATTCCAAAGCACTTAATGGTGAATTGAGTTCAACACAAAGACATAGAGGAGCCAAAGAGCATTTGAGGTAAAGTGGATCAGAAGTGGCATTGGAGAGTCAATCACTCTCATCTGAGAAGGCAGGTAGGCCCTTGGCCTGGTGTTGAGAAGCTGGGGAACCTCCTCAATGCCACAAGGAAGTCTCCTTGAGGTCAGGATCCTCAAGTGTTCAAATGCAACCACTGTCCAACTGTCATCTATCCAGCTTTCTCATTCCTCTCAGTGCCCCCCACCTCTGTCAAGCTCTGCAGTTTCTACTGGCCCTGGTCAGCTACACTCTTCCATCGGGCAGAGTCCCTTGCTAGCCCTCGCCTTCACACCTCCCCACAAGTAGCTGTCAAGAAGTCTAATTCAAAATCACGTGACACATTTCTTGGTGGAGTCTCACAGAATACAAGTGAGTCTTTTAACTTCCTCAGTGTGCTTAAAGCTGCTGCACACTTATTAATGAGCATTCATAGCAGAATTCTTAATTTTAAGTGACAGAAAATATTCCTTGCATGAGCTGTTTGAGTTCCAATTCCATAGGGTGAAAGCTCTCTGACCAGATAACCATTCAAGCAGACAGTAGATAATAGGTGCTGGAGTGGGCCCTTCGGCCCTTCGAGCCAGAACTGCCATTCAATGTGATCATGGCTGATCACCCACAATCAGTACCCCCGTTCCTGCCTTCTCCCCATATCCCTTCACTCCGCTATCTTTAAGAGCTCTATCTAACTCTTTCTTGAAAACATCCAGAGAATTGGCCTCCACTGCCTTCTGAGGCAGAGCATTCCATAGATCCACAACTCTCTGGGTGAAAAAGTTTTTCCTCAACTCCGTTTTAAATGGCCTACCTCTTATTCTTAAACTGTGGCCTCTGGTTCTGGACTCCCCCAACATCGGGAACATGTTTCCTGCCTCTAGCATGTCTAATCCCTTAATAATTTTATATGTTTCAATCAGATCCCCTCTCATCCTTCTAAATTCCAGTGTATACAAGCCCAGTCGCTCAAATCTTTCAACATATGACAGTTCCACCATTCCAGGAATTAACCTTGTGAACCTACGCAGCACTCCCTCAATAGTAAGAAGGTGTGAAACTGGACAATGTACAAAAGTGGGCAATTTGATTCTGCAGACTATCATTGCCCATCAGATCCAACATTCCCCAGACCAATCACATCCCTGTTCTGGACTAACAAAAAAGCTTGTTCCATTGTCTGTGGATGACAATACAAACACCCAATGCAGCCCTTTACCTATCCTACCTATCACCCTCCCAGCTTCTTACTTCATCCCACCTACCCTCCTGCAAACTGGCTTCACATATCACCTGCCAGCTTGTACTCTGTCCCCTCCCCCTCCCCCTCCTGGCCTCTTTTCCCTTCCTTTCCAATCCTGGCAAAGAGTCTCGGCTCAGAACGACGGCGGTTAATTCATTTCCGTAGACGCAGCCTGTCATCGAGTTCCGCCAGCAGTTTGCATGTGTTACTCTGGATTTCCAGCATCTTTTAGAATATCTTGTGTTTAAACCCAGTGCGTTATGTTTTCACCCCACGCTTCAAATGCCAATGGACCCGGTCGCTGGAAGCTTCCCGGGCGTTATTTGCGTTTCCCTCTTTGACGCGCAGTTCATTGTCTGGAAAACATTCGAGAAAGTCGCTTTTAAAAATTAAAAGTGTTTGAGATCCGAGGTTCCACCCTGGCCTCTTCCTGCCTGAAGCCCAGTCAATTCCCTGTGGGTTTAACGCACTGACTTGAGAGGAACATGTTTGAATTTAAAACTACTTTTTCAGGGAAACTGAAGTGACCGAGACAATTTTCGGGAAGACTTTCTGAACGACAGGGTTAACATGTGCCTCTCTAATGAAGTCAGTTCTCCCCGGTTGCTCCGCCTCTGCGAGTCTCCACCCTCGCCCCGGCCCCGCTCAGCGCCAGAGCCCGCAAGGATGGCGAGGGCGAGGACCGTTTGCGCCGCGCTGTTTCTCACCCTCCTGTCCCGGCCATTCCCTACTACCGCCTACTTTTCCGAGGAGCGGCAGCCCTTGGAGTCGCCGCTGCAGAGCCCCACCGTGCTGATCGCCATCATAGCCAGGAATTCGGCCCACACCCTGCCCTATTACCTGGGGGCTCTCGACAGACTGGACTACCCAAAGGACAGGATCTCCATCTGGTGAGTGGGCTTGGGGTTAATCCTATCCCTGTTTAAGCCTAGAAACGCGGGCGACAATATACCCCCTATAATTGGAATACTTTCTCCACAAGTGTTTGTGGCCCCCTAGGCTCAGCTGTGGACGTTCATTGCTTGAAGGGAAAGAACAGTCTTTGTGTACGGCCCTATTCAGCTGTAGATACCATTACCGTCATCCAGCGAAAAGTTAACGTTTACTGGCGCAAATTGCCAGACCTCATTGGTCCCTTTTGCCCTCCTTTAGAGCAAGTGAAGCACCCTCATTGCTTAACGCCTGGGGAGCTGGACATCCCTGCCCTGAAGAAAAGTTGGTTTTGAAATGTGGCAGTCCACAACTGGGGTACCAGATCCAATCAGGTCGTCTGTATGTAATGGTGTTGACTGAGGAACGATGTTGGCCCCAAACACTCTGAGATTCTTGTTCAGTCCAGTGTCATGGGATTGTTGGCTTCTAACTGAGAGTCTGATTAATGGGTTTCAATTTATTGTTCCAACTGAGAAACATGAAATCTGCCAATTTACCTGAGATCAGACTAGTAACTTCAATGAGTTTAACTTGAAATCATCCCTCCTCCAAATCTCACACTGTTTTACAATGGCAGAGTGACATTGTTGGGAACATGGTGTTGCCAAGTAGCAGAAAGTCCGGATGATGAACTACGGTTTCTGTTGTTGATGGTTGGCTCACTGTGCAGAGTTGAGTTTGAGGTATCATCAGGTGGGCAAAGTTTTTTTTTTAGTGAAGGTGTGTCTGCTGCAGGTGGTACCGAACGAAGGGGATTGAGCTGGTAAAGAGCCTTCCCATCAAACCTGTGAAGTGCAATGGCATGTACCCAGAATTGATAGATAACCTGTCAGTTGTGCAGGTGTAGAATTTGTATATGTTGTGCATGTGGAAACTCGAATAGGAATGCTCCAGATTAGATCCTCAGTGATCTCGACACTTGAAACTGCTCACTCTCTCCACTTCTGATCCCTCTGAGGATTGGTATGTGTTCCTTCATCTTACCCTTCCTGAAGTCCACAATCAGCTCTTCCATCTTACTGACATTGAGTGCCAGGTTGTTGCTGCGGCACCATTCCACTAGTTGGCGTATCTCACTCCTGTACACCCTCTCGTCACCACCTGGGATTCTACCAACAATGATAGTATTGTCAGCAAAGTTATAGATGGTATTTGAGCTATGGCTACCCACACAGTCATGTGTATACAGAGAGTAGAGCAGTGGGCTAAGCACACACCCCTGAGGTGTGCCAGTGTTGATCGTAAGCGAGGAGGAGATGTTATCACCAATCCGCACAGACTGTGGTCTTCCAGTTAGGAAGTCGAGGATCCAATTGCAGAGGGAGGTACAGAGGCCCAGGTTCTGCAACTTCTCAATCAGAATTGTGGGAATGATGGTATTAAATGCTGAGCTGTAGTCGATGAACTGCATCCTGATGCAAGGGTTTGTGTTGTCCAGGTGGTCTAAAGCCATGTGAAGAGCCATTGAGATTGCATCTACTGTTGACCTATTGTGGTGGTAGGTAAAATGCAATGGGTCCAGGCCCTTGCTGAGGCAGGAGTTCAGTCTAGTCATGACCAACCTCTCAAAGCATTTAATCACTGTCGATGTGAGTGCTACCTGGTGATTGTCATTAAGGCAGGTCACATTATTCTTCTCAGGTACTGGTATAATTGTTGCCTTTTTGAAGCAAGTGGGAACTTCCACCCGTAGCAGTGAGAGGTTGAAAATGTCCTTGAATACTCCCGCTAGTTGGTTGGCACAGGTATTCAGAGCCTTACCAGGTACTCCACCGGGACCTTTGGCCTTGCGTGGGTTTACTCTCTTTAAAGACAGCCTAACATCGGCCTCTGAGACGGAGACCACAGGGTCACCAGGTGCAACAGGGATCTTCACAGCTGTAGTTGTGTTCTCCCTTTCAAAGCAGGCATATAAGCTGTTGAGTTCATCTGGTAGTGAAGCATCTCTGCCATTCATACTATTGGGTTTCGCTTTGTAGGAAGTAATGTCTTGCAGACCCTGCCAGAGTTGCTGTGCATGCGATGTCCCCTCCAACCTTGTTCAAAATTGTCTTTTCATCCTTGAAGTAGCCCTCCACAAATCATAGCAGGTTTTCTGGTACAGGCCTGGGTCGTCAAACTTGAATGCCACAGATCTAGCCTTCAGCAGATAATGTACCTCCTTGTTCATCTACGGCTTTTGGTTTGGGAATGTACAGTAAGTCTTGGTGGGCACACACTCACCCACACAGGTTTTGATGACGTTGGTAACAACTGCAGCATGCTCATCCAGGTTCGAAGATGGATCCCTGAATATAGTCCAGTCCATCAATTCAAAGCAGTTCTGCAGGCGTTCTTGTGCTTCCCTTGTCCATACCTTTGTGGTCCTCACTACTGGTGCTGCAGTCTTCAGTCTCTGCCTATACTCGGGGAGTAGAAGTACAGCCGGGTGATCAGACTTCCTGAAGTGAGGGTGTCGAATAGCACGGTAGGCATTCTTGATGGTGGTGTAGAAATGGCCCAGTGTGTTGTTTCCTCTGGTATTGCAAGTGATCTGTTGATGGTAACTGCTTAGTAATTTTTTTCAGATTGGCCTGGTTAAAATCTCCCAAAATGATGGTGAAGGTGTTAGGGTGCGCTGTTTCGTGCATGTTGATCCCATTACTCAGATCATCTAAAGCCTGCTTGACGTTGGCCTGAGGTGGAATGTAAACTGCTACCAAAGTGACCCCAGAGAACTCCTGTGGCAGGTAAAAAGGTTGACATTTCACTGCTAGATATTCCAGGTCTGGTGAGCAGAATTGGGACAGCTCTGATATATTTATGCACCAGGAAGAATTGATCATGAGACATACTCCACCTCTGCTTTTGAGAGACTCTTATCTATCCTGACGGTGTATAGTAAACCACTTAATCTGAATCGGTGCATCTGATATGGAAGGAGTTAACCAGGGGTTAATCTACATCCTGACTGTTTACTAGTTTGGCCAATAAATCTTGTGATGAATATTATGGTATTATTGTAGGGGCCTAATTCTATCATGGAGATTCGCATTTTTAAAAATATTAAAAGCTTGCAGAACATTTCACATCTTGCAGAGCTGAGGTCTGGCAACCCATTCCTACAGCTCCTCACTCTTACAAACGTTAATCGCTGCTTTATGATATGCATTGTTTAGGACGGCACATAGTCAAGGTTTATTGCCCAATCTCAAGTACTTTGAGGTGCGCGAAAGAGAAGAGTGTCAGAAAATTGTGTCTTTAAGTGGTTACAGGTAGATGGGAGCTTGCACGGATACTTAACAGCTTCCATTTTTCTACCATAGTGCCTTTAATGTCCCAGGGAGTTTCACAGGAAAAATCATCAATCAAAATTTGACAGTAACCTACAAAAGGACCTGTGTGCCTCAGAAATTGTGACCTGAAGAAATATGTTGGTTAGAGTCAGGGCTTTATGCTTCTGCTCTTGGTCGGGTTATCCATGCCAAACAGGTCTAAGGGTAGAGACCAGGCTAAGAGCGGTCCACCGGTCCTCCAAGTCAGGGGGTTCAGCTCAGGGCTAACAACACTGACTGGTCAAAAAAATGTTGTTACGGAAACAGCAGTGAAGAACCTTCAATGTTCGTGTGTGATGGTTTGGACAGACTGAGATGGAGGACCTTCATTGCTGTCCCTTTGGTGTAAACGGGCAGAAACAACTACAGAAGGTGAGGAGAACAAGTGAAACTGTAGGTTGTAGATGCCATAGAGGTACCACACAGAAACATGCCCTTCTGCCCTCTGCACTGACCACTTACACTAATGCTGTTTTGCTCTCCGCACATTCTCATCGACACCCCCCAGACTGTACCACTCTACTAGGGACAGGTTAGAGTAGCCAATTAAACTACCACTTTGCAGGCCTTTGGACCATGGGAGGAAACCAGAGAACCGGGAAGAGCCCATGCTCTTTCACGCACGCACACGCGCACGCACACGCACACACACACGCACACGCGCACACACGCGCGCACACACACACACACACACACACACACATACACACACACACACACACACACACACACACACACACACACACACACACACACACACACACACACACACACACACACACACACACCTGCCTCAGTGTGAAACCTGTAAAGAGCGTTTTAAAGTAGAGAAGTGTCAGAGAGATGGAGAAATGTAAGGGAGGAATTTTCTGTGCCCAGGTGTCCTCGGAGAGAGAGCATGCTGTGCCCGTCGGTTCCCTTGAAGCATTTGAGAACCAGTGGGTAGCAGAACAAGGATGGTCGTGCTTTAATCTAAAGTTGAATTTTCTGTACAGTCTGTAAAATTTACACATTTTATATGCGTTCCATGATGGTTACTTCATTACATGCACCTGTACACCTGCACTCGTTAATGCAAATATCTAATCATGTGGTGGCAACTCAATGATTCAAAGCATGTAGACAGAATCAACAGGTTCAGTTGTTGTTCGGACCAAACATCAGAACACGGAAGAAATGTGATCTAAGTGACTTTGACCGTGGAACGATTGTTGGTGCCAGACAGGGTGGTTTGAGTATCTCAGAAACTGCTGATCTCCTGCGTAACAGTCCCCAGAGTTTACAGAGAATGGTGCGAGAAACAGGAACATCCATTGAGCAGCCGTTCTGTGTGTAAAAACAACTTCTTAATGAGAGAGATCAGAGGAGAATGGCCAGACTGGTTAAAGCTGACAAGGCGATGTGGCCATGCATTACAATGTTAATGTATAGAAGAGCATCTCTGAATGCACAATGTGTTGAACGTTGAAGTGGCTGGGCTACAGCAGCAGACGCCTATGAACATACATTTAGAGGCTACTTTATAAGATACAGAAGATACCCAATGAAGTGGCCACTGACTTTATGTATACAAACCTTTTTAAAGAAAATGTCTGCTGAAGTCACAGCTAACAGTAATGAAGAGACTAACCTCAGTAGGCCAGAAAAACCTTAGAGGGTATCAGACAGCAATTAAGAGCCAAGAAATGGAGCTGGTGATCCAGATTGTGAAAGTCTGGAAAGGTCCTTTTCCCAAAGGATATTTATTCAAGTGGCAGATGTTTATATTGTAACTTCTGAGTTTCATGGCTGTTACTCTGGTTGTGGGGTCCACAACCAGCTGTGTACTTTGTCTCTTTCAAATCGGATGTCTTTCTTGTAGGGTGGCAACTGATCATAACATAGACAACACGACTGCCATCCTGAGAGAGTGGCTCATCAGCGTCCAGAGGTTTTACCACTACGTAGAGTGGCGTCCAATGGCTGAACCAAGGTATTTTTCTGCATCTGCCGTTCACCCTGCTTCCTGACTGGAGCTGGCTTTTGCTGATAGTATTTGGGTCAAACTTGCTGAGTATAACCCAGCTGAGGGCCAAGTCCCACTCCTCTCAACACTGCTAGATTCCCAATCCTTGGGACAGGAATCCCTTCTGCTAAATTCCATGTGGTAAATTGTATCAAAATGACAGGGTGGGATAATTCTCTCACAGGGCGTTGGAGTGAGCAGTCAGTGCTTGTATTGTTTTCCCTTTTGCCTGAGCTCACAATGGGTTAAAGAAGTCTGTATTTATTTAGCACCACTCACAGTCCAGCATATCCCGCAGCACTTCATAGTGAATCAACAGCAGCCAAGCCTCACAAGCAGCACTGAGATTGATGATTGAATCATCGGCGAGCAGAGAGAATGCATCAGCCACTCCCTGGCTGGGAGATGGTTCAAACTCGGCTGCTGCTCCGTGGCAGGGTGAGGTCATTGTGGGAGGGAGGCACTTACTAGGCAGAAATTGAGGAATTTTGCTCCCCTAGCCCCACACAAATGATTGTAAACAACCTGAGCAGCTTGCTGCAATTGCATGGAGGATTGTGATGCCTCGAACCAATGGCCAGGACAATGCTTGAAGCTTTTCCTGCTGAACTGCAACCGAAGTCCAGCCAGACTGCATGGAGCAGTTGTGGGATTCCCATTGGCTCTCGATGTTGTGTCCTGCCATCCAGTGTGTTTAAGTCCATAAGTAGTAATCTTATTATTTTTCTTATTGTTAAGTCCATTATTAAGGGTGTCAAAGGTTACAGGGAGAAGGCAGAGAATGGGATGGGGGGGGAAATAAATCAATCAACATGGAATGGTAGAACAGACTATGGGCTGAATGGCCTAGTTCTGTTCTTAAATGTTAGTCTTATTTGTCACTATGTGCATGGAAACATACAGTGAAATGTGTCATTTGGGTCAAATCAAATCAGTGAGGATTGTGGTGGGCAAGTGTTACCATGCTTCTGGTGCCAGCAGAACATGCCTACAACTGGCTAACCTTAACCTTAACGTTACACCTTTGGACTGTGGGAGAAAAGCAGAGCACCTAGAGGAAACCCACATGTACAAGCTCCTTACAGACAGCACTATAATAGAGTTGCACTATGGTCTTGTCTGAACTGGGTGAGCAATTTTGTTTTTCCCTTTTTCCGCATTGACAGGAGAGTTGCTGGGTGAAATTTCCAAGTCATCCCCCCATTCACCCTAACCCTAATTTCCCCAAGCTCAGCCCAGATTTGTAAATCACTTTTATGCAGATGGGTGGTATGGTATTCCTAAGTGAACATGGAAAACAATCACACACCCACCATTCCGCATTGCAGGAATGCTAAAGCTGCCACAGCCCATAGGAACCCATACTGTAGCCGGGCTTGAAGGAATGAGGTTAGACTAGTCACTGCGAAGGTTCAGCCTTTGACTTGAACCATAACACTGTTGTATCCTGGAGCTTCCAATCTCTCAAACCACCAGGCATCTCTCATTCAACAACAGTTGCGAGCACCCTGGAGGAACAGATAGAAGGCCTGCACAGCTGCAATTGATATTGCTGCAGCCTGAAGCTTTCATGTATTTCTCTTGTGTGGGAAACTGTTTGTCGTGCAAACTATCTGTTTTTGAATTAGGTTCTGTGGAAAGAGGCAGCTTGAGACAAATGGTAAACACAAAGTACACTGCAGATGCTATGGTCAAATCAACACGTAGAACATGTTGGAGGAACTCAGCAGGTCGGGCAGCATCCATGGAAACGACCTGATGAAGGGTCTCGGCCCGAAATGTTGACTGTTTGTTTCCACAGATGTTGCCCGACCTGCTGAGTTCCTCCAGCGTGTTGTACGTGTCAGCTTGAGATGATCTTTCTGGGGGAAAAGAAGACCTTCCTATCTGCTTGCCTCCAATCACTGACTTTAATCCTTTCTGTGACAGTTAGAATGGAGTAACAAAGCGTGGCATGTTGTGTAGATTTGGCTGGTTCATGGGGCATGGGAGGCGAGCTGGTGGTGAGTGTCAGTGTGGTTCACAGCTCTGGCACCTCACCTTCACTGACTGTGCAGATCTGTCCATCTTGCCTTCTCCGTTAAGGGCAGCTGGTTCCCATGGATGATGTCAGCAACTCAGAGGCAAATGAAGAAATAAATAAAGAAAATCCTCGTTGTTAACATAGAGCAGTACAGCATCATACAAGCCCTTCAGCCCACAATGTTATGATGACCTTATAACTCCATGATCAATCCAAGCCTACACAGCCTAAAGCCCTTTGCAATATGATAGAATTCACCCTGCAGTTTGAGAGGGAGAAATTAAAGTCTGATGTATCAGTATGACAGTGCAGTAAAGGGAATTACAGAGGCGTGAGAGAGGAGGTGGCCAAAGGGACATTATGAGGGATGATGGCAGATCAACACGGCTGGAGTTTCTGGGGTTAATTCAGATGGCACAGGATAGATACATTCCAACAATGAAGGACGAGGTAACTGCGGCTGACAAGGGGAGTCAAGGACAGAATAAAAACAGAAGAGAGGGCATATAATAGAGCAAAAGTTAGTAGGAAATTAGAAGATTAGGAAGTTTTTAAAAAAAAACCAACAGAAGGCAACTAAAAAAACCATAAGGAGAGAAAAACTGAATTATGAAGGTAAGCTAACCAGTAAAATACAACGTACACAAAATACTGGAAGAACTCGGTAGCTCAGACAGGATACCAAAAAGTTTTTTCAGATATATGAAGAGTAAAGGAGAGTGAGAGTGGAAACTGGAGCACTGGAGAGTTAGTAATAGGGGACAGAGAAATGGTGGATGAGCTTATTATGTATTTTGCACCAGTTTTCACTTTGGAAGGTACTAACGGTATTAAGGAAATTCATGAGTGTCAGGAAGCAGTGCGAGTTTTTGCTGTTACTAAGGAGAGGTGCGTGGAAAGTTAAAAGGTCTGGACCAGATGGACTACACCACAGGGTTCTGAATGTGGTAGCTAAAGAGATTGTGGAGGCATTAGTAATGATCTTTCAAGAATCACTGGATTCTGGAAAGGTTCCGGAGGACTGGAAAATTGCTGATGTCACTCCACTCTTTAAAGAGAGGGAGGCAGAAGAAAAAAAACTATAGGCCAGTTAGCCTGACTTCAGTAGTTGGGAAGATATTATTAAGGATGAAGTTTCAGGGGTACAGAAAAATGAATGATAAAGCAGGCCAAAGTCAGCATGATTTCCTTCAGGGGAAATATTGCCTGAAAAACCTGTTGGAATTCTTTGAGGAAATAACACGCAGGATAGACAAAGGAGAGCAAGTGGATGTTGCTTACCTAGATTTTCAGAAGGCCTTTGACAAGCTGTCACACATGAGGCTGCCTAACAAGCTGAGTGTCCATGGTATTACATGAAGGATACTAGCATGGATAGATGATTGGCTGACTGGCAGGAGACAAAGAGTGGGAATAAAGGGGCCTTCTTTCCACATTACATGTCAATGATTTGGAAAATGGAATTGCTGGCTTTGTGGCCAAGTTTGTAGGTGATACAAAGATGGGTGGAGTGGCAGGTAGTGTTGAGGGAGCAGGGAATCTGCAAAAGGATTGGTCTCTTGTGAGAGCGAAGATGTGATGCTGAGGCTTTATAGGGCATTGATCAGATCACATTTGGAGTATTGTGAGCAGTTTTGGGACCCTTATCTAAGAAAAGATGTGCTGGCATTGCAGAAGGTCCAAAGGAGGTTCATGAGAGTGATTCTGGGAATGCAAGGGTTAATGTATGAGTGGAGTCTAATGGCTCTGGGCCTGTACTTACTGGAGTTTAGAAGAACAAGTGAGCTGCTCATTGAAACCTGTGTAATATTGCAAGGCCTAGATAGAGTGGATGTGGAGAGGATGTTTCCTATTGTGGGTAAGTCTAGGACCAGAGGGCATAGCCTCAGAATAGAGGGGTGTGCATTTAAAACAGAGATGAGAAGGAGTTTCTTTAGCCAGAGGGTGGTGAATCTGTGGAATTCATTGCCACAGATGACTATGGAGGCCAAGTCATTAAGTATATTTAAAGTAGAGTTTGATCGCTTATTGATTAGTCAGGGCGTCAAAGGTGACAGGAAGGAAGGAAGGAGAACAGGGTTGTGAGGGATAATAAATCAGCCATGATGGAATGATGGTACAGATTTGATGGGCCGAGTGGCCTAGTTCTGCTCCTATGTTTTATGGTTTTATGGTCTTTTTTTTTCTGTGCTAAGAGTCTCTTAAAAGTCCCTAATGTATCAGCTTAATGTACCACTTGTAGTGATTTCCAGGCTCTTAATCTGCCTAAAGAAATCCTATGTTTGACATATCCCCTCAACTTTCCTCCATTCACCTTAGTTATATATGGCACTAGGAGAATTATGCTACCCAAGAACAAATACTGTAATCTGATTAAAGCCCGTCACCCTTCTTGGGAAGGGGCCCAGTGGACCCATGAAGTCTGACAGTCTGAAAAGGAACCCAGAAATCAAGAATCAGGTGACCTAGAGTGAAGTTCATCGGAGAATATGACTTTCTGTGAGGTTGTGATGTGGAATGTGCAATGCAGGGGGCTGGTGGAGCAGACTCATTCCTAGTCTTCATATGGGAACTGGATAAATACCTGAAAAGTGGCAGTGGAATGGGACTGTCTGGACTTTGCTTTTGTATGACTGAAATGATTCAGTGGGTTGAGTGGTGGTCTCCTGTGTGTGAAGCAGTGGTAAGACCGGGTAACCAAACCAAATCTCACCAACAATCATACCTCTCTCTCCCCCCTCTCTCTCCCCCCTCTCTCTCCTCCCTCTCTCTCCTCCCTCTCTCTCCTCCCTCTCTCTCCCCCTCCCTCTCCCCCTCCCTCTCCCCCTCCCTCTCCCCCTCCCTCTCCCCCTCCCTCTCCCCCTCCCTCTCCCCCTCCCTCTCCCCCCTCTTTCCCCCTCCCCCTCCCCCTTCTCTCTCCTGTGACTAAAGCTACTCTAATTAACTTAGTATCTGAGTTCTGGTTTAACGTTAATCTTAAAACCTTGAGGTAACAACTAGGAGGTTAATTCAGTGTCCTGTGAGTCTTCTCTATTTTGCAGTAGGTTAATTCTTGTAGGTGAGAGAATGTGAGTAGCATTTGGCAATCATTCTGTGCAGTTTGGTCTGTTTTTAACAGTTCATTATGGACACAGCATACATTCCATCAATGAGTTCCTAGCTTTACAATATTCCAGATTCTGATTAAACATTTTTAAAAGATTGAGGACAAGGGGGAGAACAAACTTTCATACTCAAAAGGGGTTTGAAGCTATGGAATTCAGTGTTACAGACTGAAGCAGAGACCACGGTAAAGCTTAGCCACAGTTTAACTGTGTTCCTAAGGGAATAAGGAATGCATTCATATACGAACTGATTACTCAAGACTCAGAATTTTACTCATTTCAAAGATAAACACTAAAATGAGCTGAGGTTTTCCATGTAGTTTGATTTAAAAGATACAACAATGTTTGTCTGTCTTATTTGTGTTTGTGGAAAGATTGTTACCTTTCTCTTGGCTGTATATGATCTGATGGATATATCAGGTTTCCCTGTTTAATTTCACAGTTTCTCCTGTGTAACCTTATGCTTACTGGGTCCTACTCTGCATTACATCATTCTCCCTCACGAAGTACCCCGTGGAACCTCAGATTAGTTTTCCAGCTGTTGGCTCAAACCCCATACTTGCTGCAGCTCCCATGTGTTAGCCCAAGTACATCTTGAATTAAGCCATATTGATTTGGTAGTCCCCTCTGAATTTAACCTTCCTTCTTTCATAATCTCCAAATTGGACTGGGTAAGTACCTGAAAGAAAAAAGATCTGGCGTGGTTATGGGGAGAGGGCAGAGGATGTTCTTGGATGGTTCTTCTGCGTGAATCTGATAAGGACATGCAACAAAATGTCCTCAAAAATCAAAAATCAGCACGCATGCATGCACACGCGTGCGCACGTCCTGGCCGAGACTTTGTGACTAAAACAACTTTAACTAACTAAGCCTTTCCAACCATTGCCAATTTACCAAGCCAGTGTAATACCAGGACACAATTGCCTTTAACACATCGAACATGTGTTGGTACATTAGTACATCGAAATATACAGTGGAGTGCATCATTTGCTATCCCAAGTGGATCTTGAATTAAACCTCATCTATATAGTGCTTCCCTAGTATTTATCCATTCTCGTTCCTGCTTAGCTGTCTTGCCAGTTATCCTGTGTAATCACAGATGTGTTCACTATTTAGCTCATCAAGATGTCAACTAGCTGCCTCTACTAGGAACATTGTCACCTCCTGAAGAAAAAGTGAAATCACTCCTGGGATTAGTTCTATATTTCCCAGCTGCTAAATCCTTTTTGAAACGACTAACTTTTCCTTGAGCAAATGTCAAAGCTGATTTTATAGTCCTTCAACACAAGCAATCAGCTTCATCTTCTACTGGTTGTAATTTAAACACAATCATCTTGATGACCATCTTGTTCACTCCCTGAGGCTGTAAAGTCTGGAGAAAAGGTAATAAGGTTTATTGCAGAAATAAGAATGCATCACTTGTTGCATAAACTCAAGTGGAGGTGCCTGTTACCATCAGTGTGTTTCATTATCCCAGCTAGTCAATGGGCGTGAGGTGTGGGGTGGGGGGTGCACAGCACAGTAGCATAGTGGTTAGTGCAATGCTGTACTGCGCCAGCTATAAGATCGGGGTTCAATTCCCGCTGCTGTCTGTAAAGAACTTGTACAATCTTCCTGTGACCATGTGGGATTCTTCTGGGTTCTCTGGTTTCCTCCCGTATTCCAAAGATGTATGGGTTAGTGTTAGTGAGTTGAGGGCGTGCTATGTTGGTGCCGGGAGCACGGTGATACTCGCGGGCTGCCCCCAGCACAATGCTTGCTGATTTGATTTAATGCCAATTGTACATTTCACTTTATGCTTTGATATACTAATACACTAAGACATGTTCATCGTGTTAAAGCTAATTTTCTTCTGACGTTCTATTGAGCTTTTGGGTATTGAATGGAATTGGGAAATTGACAATGGTTGGTTACGTTTCAAAGAAGGATGCAATTAATTCTGTAGGGATTGTGGTTCTTGGAGAATCATTTTAACCAACGTAAAATGCTACTGAGGGAATTTTTTTTCAGCAAAGCTTGTTGTCCTGTTTTTCACAAGTGGCCTTGGGGAAGTGAAGAGCAATAATAACTTGCCTAATATCACAGCCACACTTGAGTCAATTATATGAATTATGCTGTGATTGAGATAATTACTTTTTAGTTTATTCTGCACTAAAGCCAATTGATCTGCCTAGTATTCAAATTGTACCAAGCTTCAAATAACTTATACCATGTATGTTAGTCACTACCACGGCTTCATTGTCATTGAAACCATCAGCCTGTCCTGATAGTTCTTATTCATTGTGTCAGCTTCCCTAACACCACACGTTTAAGTTCTACTCATTCGAATGTTGACTACCCACACTCAATTCATTATCGACTTCTATTCTGTTTTTACCTCACCCGCAGCTTCCATTTCCCTGAGCAGGATGCTGTGCTGTATTTAGCACCAAATGTGCAGGTGTTTGGCAGTCTTGTTGACTGTCATAGGAAGACTAAAGGCTGTGGGATGTACACAGAAGTTGCATGTCAAATTATTGACCTCCAAAATAATGAGGTATTAAAGTGGGATCATGTAAGTTGGAGAACTGTGAAGCCGCTCTTTGGCTCCCTGATGCATTGGCTGGAAACAATTTAGGGGAACATAAAGAGATTCTTCATCCTCAAAGGAGTTCAGAAAAGCAAAACAGAGTCAGAGGGAATTGGATAAAGTCCAAAAAAGCATGAAAAATTTACTCCTGCTGCAGTCAAGATGGAACTCTTGGGAGCTAATGAGATTACAACTCTTGCTCTTTGACTTGGAGTCCTCCAAGATCATCTTCTCATCCAAAGGTCACTTTTTGCAGCAGGTTGAGATGTGCTTCACAACTTGAGAAAGAGATTGGCTTGGTAACATCCTCCTAGTCAGATATATTGAGGACCTTTTAATCCTCCCTTCACTGGTCTGTGCAACAGCTTCTTCCCTTTCGTCTCAGAGCACGTGGGAGAGTCTGAACCAGCCACTGATCCCTTCATTCTCTTGAGAAGAATAAAAGTCCCAAAGTGATGGCTAACTGGCTGAGTGCACTTGGCCCTGTGGCACTGGGTGAACCCAGATCTGGTGGAAGCTTTGTGATGCTTCAGATTGATAGCATGTCAAATCCACGTGAAAGGGCATCATCACCTTCATCTTCAAATATAAGGGGAGAGGGAGGACGTGTCAATTTGGAACGTGGATTACAAAATCCTATGCAAGAGCCTTGCAGATTGGGGCAGGTCTGTTCTGGGACAAAACCAACCTGTGCTTTACCAAGTAGGGAATTCTCTAAAAGCCTTGCTCTGCTCAGGATACCATTGCCCACATATGGGATGGGTCTAGAGTGAGGGTTGCACACTTGCCTGGTCAGCTTGGATCAGGGGCAGGCCTTTAACAGGATATCACACAAGTACCTGATGGTGTACTGCCCAAAATGGGCTCTGGCTGGGAATCAGGAATTGGATTCAACTGCTCTTTGCAGACGTCAATAGTGCAATCCGAACGAATAGCTGGAAAACAGAAGGCTTCCCATTAAGTCCGGAGCCAGGCAAGGTTACTTGCTCTGTTCAGTCTTGTTTGTGTGTTGTATTGAATCCTTTGTCGAATCTATCAGGAGCTATACTGGTGTAAATGCTCAGATCAAAGCCTCTCCGTAAGTGGACAATGTCACATCTTCTCCTCAAATAATCAGCATCTATGACCAGTTTGAGCTGACACTGGGCACTGGAATTAATAACACCAAGAGTTCTATGTCAACTGGCCCAACCATTCCTCTGTTTCCTCCCCCCACTCCTGCTGGGGTTGAGTCTGATTACCTGAATTATAGATAGCAGGAGAGGCCGTGGGGGCAAGAATTAGCTTTAGCATTGTTTGTCAGATATACATTGAAACATTCAGAGCGACGCATCATTCGTGCCCACAACTTACTAATCCTGATCCGTATTTCTTTGGAATGTGGGGAGAAACCAGAGAGCCTAGAGGAAACCCACGTGACCACGGGAAGAACGTACAAACTCCCTACAGGCCGCAGCGGAATTGAAAACAGATCAATGGCACTGTGTGAAGTATCATGTTAGCCACCACACCCACTGTATCGCTCTTACCTGGAGCAGATAGCTGAGGAGAAACAAATTGGGCAATGAGATTGGCACTCCATCTTGGTTAGCAGGGGCAAGGTGTTCTCCCACTGGGTATGCCATAGCAACAAGAAGTTGGGACTTTGCTGGCCAGGACACTGCCCTGTGTAACACCCTCTCATGGTCCACTGTATGTTGAGGGGGATGGGGAACAGGGTGACATGGAAGCATTGTAGGAGAATGTATTGAATTACTGTGAATATAGAGAAAGACCTACAAATTGTGTTTCCTATGTATATAGTTATTAACAAAGTATGTCTTTGAGATGAAGGAACTGAGGGCAAAAAGGCGCCAAGGCTCAGCAGAAGATGTGTCCCAGGGCTGGCAAGCCAAAGGAGGGTGTGACCTGGTTCTGGTGAGAGACAGGGGTATATTCCAGCAGAGCAGAGAGATGGATGTATGTCCCAAGCTGGAGAGAGATAGGGGTTGTGTCCCAGGGCTGGAGAGAGACAAGGGATTATGTCCCAGGGCTGGATTGAGTCCCGGGCTTGAGAGAGAAGGGTTGAGTCCCGGGGCTGGGGCGAGTTACAGGGTGTTTCCCAGTGGGGAGTGTGTCCCAGGCTGAAGTAGTGGGAATATGCTCTGGGGTGATGTCCCTGGGACTGGATCCCAGTGGGGAGTGTGTCCCAGGCTGAAGCAGTGGGAATATGCTCTGGGGTGATGTCCCTGGGACTGGATCCCAGTGGGGAGTGTGTCCCAGGCTGAAGTAGTGGGAATATGCTCTGGGATGATGTCCCTGGGACTGGATCCCAGTGGGGAGTGTGTCCTGGGTCTGTGACCATTGGGGTTTGTCCCAGAATACACTCATTCTTTCAGGTGCATAAGGACCAAAGAGATTTACAATTTAATTCTCTTGCTTATGGTTTTTCTATTTCTAATTCCTGGCTCAGTGTCTGATTATTTTCCCATCTGCCTGGTTTGTCATGGGACTCAGGAAATGGAATTATACATGCTTGTAAGTGCCTGACTGAGCCAAATGTGGATCGTGGAGTGGTCACAAGTGATGCTTCATTGCACAGCTGGTTCACTCACTGCTGTTGAACTTTATTCACACTCTGCAGGACCTGACAACTGAACATCCCATCATGGAATTGGGCTGCAGGTGAGGGGTGAGGGCTGTCTCCTGGTGAATGTTTTAATTGATTATCTGATCAAATAGTTACCATAAGGGACTGAAAAATGTTTCGAATGTTAATATTTACTCATGTAATCAAAAGCATAAACCCCATGGTTTACATTTTAAAAGTTTTCCAGAATAAAAACTTCCATCTGCTAGGAATCTGTATCTCTGCCCATTTGCCTATCTGTTCTTACTATATTGCTGTAATTTGTATTATCTCATTGTAAATCTGAATCTGAGCCTCTTTCTTTAAACTGTGTCACTTTTCTCCTCCATTTTCTGTGCTTCACTCTCCTTTCCCTCCCCCTACATCAAATCATCTACGTTCATCTTTTTGTGTTTTTTCCCTTCCCACATTATGTTTCCCTTTCTGCTCTCCACTCTTCTTGTTAACAACTAATTGATGAAACTTTGGGCTACAATAAGATTCTGAGAATCTGCCATCCCACAGTTCAGACAGTTTGACAATGAGCTCACCAGATGCTGATCCCAGCACTCCTTCGACCACAACAGGGTTCTCTTTAGCACTCCAGGTCCCAGTTCACACACTGGGGGTTTGGTTCCTGAGCAACACACAAAATATTTGAGGAACTCAGCAGGTCAGGCAGCACCTAAGGAGGGAAATGAACAATTGGCATTTTGGGATGAGACCCTCCATCGTGACTGCGAGGAAGGGGGCAAAAGTCAGAGTAAGAAGGTTGGGGCAGGAAAAGGAGCACAAGCTGGCGGGTGATGGATGAATCTAGGTGAGGGGGGAAGGTAGATGGGTGGGGGAAATGGTTTGAAAGGGAATTGTGTGAGAAGCTAGGAGGTAATAGTGGCTGAAGAGGAAGGAATCTGATAGGCACTTCCTTTAACACCGGGTCATAGTTCCCACACTGGCTTTGACACACAGGGTCACTTCCTGGACACCCTTTCACACAACAGAGCACTGGTTCCTGCACTCCCTTTAACACCTCGGAGTCCAATGTTATGAGCTCACTCTGTCACAGTGATGCACCATCAATAACTCACACTAAGACGTAAGGCGAGATATCGGCTTTTATTGACTGGAAGAAGGAACCAGGAGTGAGTGTCCATCATACTATGTCCTGGAGACTGAGGCCGAGCGTCAGGCCTCAGATCGCCTTTATACCGGGGTCTGTGGGAGGAGCCACAGGAGCAGTCAGCAGGGGGCGTGTCCAGACAGGCACATAGTTCACCACACACAGCAGGGCATTGGATTCTGCATTTCTTTCAGCTCTCCAGACTCCCATTCTCCACTCTCTCTTTAAATCAACAGGCCTCTCTTCCATGCTCCCTTAACTTTACTAGGGTTACTCAAAAATTTAATAAACCTGCATATATCTTTAAAATTTGCTGATATATTATGGATGTTGAAGAGACTGTTAGCTTGACACATGGATGAAAAGAAATGGAGGGTTTTGAGCTGTGTAGGGGGTGAGTAGGCTCCTTATGATTAGGGATAAGCTCTTACTATCTGTTAAATGCTGTCAATGGTATATGTCTCAACTAGACTCTGACAACCAAATCCAGCTCCTGATCTTCACGTGTAAGCCTGGCAGAGCCATTTCTACTGAGAGGAGAAGGGGAACTACTGGTGGGGCAGATGGGGCTCATCGGCTGCGATCGGCAGCTCATCGAGGAGAAGGAAAACTCTGATCTCAAACCTCTGTTAGCTGTACCCACTCATGGGGAAGGCTTCCGGAGAAAACCTCAGGGAAAAATCTAGAGCTGGAGTGCCTAAGGCAGCCCTACGTTGAGTTCAACGTTAACTGGCATCTCTGCTGTTCCCTTGGATTCATCAACTGTGTGGAGAAGCCTGCTGCATGGGCAACAGCTTACTCTCCATACCATACTGCCCTGGCTGGTGTATTGATTGTACGTAGACGGCTCGGATGCAATAATCATGGTTAACGGCGACCAGTGGAATCCTCAGCAGGGAAGGGTTGGATTGATCATGGAGTCGGCACAGCATCATGGGCCAAAGGGTCCATGCTGTACTGTACTGTTCTAGGTTTTGTTTTCTAAAATTATGTTAGTTGTAGGTTGGGGTAATAACATCCAATAGTTATGTACACCTCTAAAGCCTCAAACAAGCTGGACTACACTGTACTTATTTAAGAGCCACTTATGGATCTTGTGTGCAGTTGTGTCATCAGGTAGCATCTGTGGAGAGAGGAAGGGAATTAACAGAAAAAATGTGATTTGGAAGGGAATGTTCAGGTAATGGTGTACTTCTACACCGGTTGCCCTTGTACTGCTTTATGGAGTTTGGGATGTGTTACCTACAAAATCCCAGTGACCTGTTATACTGCATTGTGTAGATAATGATACTTGGGTGTATAGTTAAATTGAAAGTGGGTCTAGTGCCAATCAAGTGGGCCACTTTGGTCCCAGTTGGTGTCTTGTTGGAGCTGCACTGACCCAGGCAAGTGGAAAACATCCCAACACTCTGCTGCCATGACTTATAGATGGAGGATAGGCACTCTGGTGGAGTCTCTTTCCATAAAATATCCCGCACCTGAACTGCTCTTATCGCCACCTTGTTTATTTTGCTGGACGACTGAGTTTCTGTTTAATGCTGGCCCCAAAAGGGTTGAGGTGGAACTTCAATGACCATAATACTACTGAATATCAAAAGTTGGAGTCCAGACCATCTCATGAGATCATTACTGCCGGCACTTGTGTGATGTGACCAGTTATCAGATGGTCTTGAGTTAGCTGAGTGTGGGTATGGACTGTACAAATCTGCTCATTGTCTCCTGCATTTAATACTACATTTCTTGTCCTGTAGATCATATCCAAATGAACTGGGCCCTAAACACTGGACCCAAACCAGATTTGAATACATCATGAAGCTGAAGCAAGCCGCACTCAAATCTGCCAGAAAACAATGGGCAGATTACATCTTGGTGAGTTGAGCTGTCATCGTTTGCCTGTGAAGCAAAATTATTCTGCCATTCCTCCCTCTGTGGAGCAATTGGGATTTCCTCATGAGTGCCATTCTTCCATCTATTAATATTGAAACTGTCAGATGTGCCAATGATCAACGCAGTCTGGGGACGTGTTGTGGGCTGACGCCAGCATAGCATGCCCACCGATGACTAACCCTAACCCATACGCCTTTAGAATGTGGGACGCAACCTGAGCACCCAGAGGAAACCCACGAGGTCCTGGGGAGAAATACAGCTGTTCGTAGGAGGAGACCCAGGTGAATAGAGGTTAGAGGGCAGAGTGTAGTGAATTTGGCAGTGAAGGTGGTGAATAATCAGGCAGGGAAGCCTCAACAAGAGTCAGAGCCATCTTTCAGAGCCGATGGATTTCAGTGTGATCGTCCTCTATACGACTGTGGATGGGAAGGATCTTGGTCACAAGCAATTCACAGAGTGGCAGGAAGAACCAGTAATTCTGATGAAAGCAACACCTGCAAAGTGTTAGAGGAACTCAGCAGGTCAAGCAGCATCTATGGAGGAGAATAAGCAGTCAACACTTCAGTCCAAGACCCTTCATTGGGCTTGAGACATCAACTGTTTATTCCCCTCCATAGAAGCTGCCTGACCTGCTGAGTTCCTCCAGCATTTTTTGTGTATTGCTCAAGATTAACAACATCTGCAGAACCTCTTGTGATTCTGACCAGAGTCCCAATGAAGAGTCTCAGCCTAAAATGTTTGTTCCCCCCATAAATGATGCCTGACTTGATGAGTTCTTCCAGCATTTTGCATGTTTTGCTCAAGCTTTCCACCATCTGCAGAACCTCTTGTGTTTAGAACCAGTAGTTAGACTGTTGGCAAGCTGAACATTGGTCATTTGAACACTGGTTCTCCAAAGGCAGGTTGGGGGGAATGGTTGGTATGAGAGGAAGATGTGGAAATTGGATTTACATTGGGCTACACATCTTTAAACATTATATGTTTTTATGATGTGTGTGAAACATGCCAAGAATGAAGAGCTACATCTGGAGCACTGTAATTACCACGATGTAAACTCATTTTATCAGCTTATTAGTCTAATATAGGTGATACATGACCTGCTTTCTTATAGCACTCAAGGTATTTAATGGAACTGCCTTATTTTAATGAGTATTTAAACTGTTTTCTCCCACTAGCCACAGCAACCTGCTGACAAAATAGCCAACAAATGCCAGTTTACTGCTGCAAGCTGCGATTGTTTAGCTGCATGTTTGAAATGAATAGACCTGTTAATCGACTGTGGCTAACGCCATCCAATTCGGTCTTGTTCTCATGGGGCAGGAAGCTCCGCAAAATATTACAAGTGCACTTGACAGAGCCTGTAGCATTTTGTGTGTTACTGCTCGTAGGCTGCCTGTTTCTTTAGTCACAAGTCTAGTTGCTGCAGATTGTGGTCAGTTGGAGGAAGATGGAAGGCTGAGAAATCTCTGTAATTCTCTTTAAGTTTGGATACCTGGCAGTGTTAGTTCTTTACTGACACTGTGTCTGCTCAGAGCTGAAGCTTGTATAGGTTTCCTCATTCTGCAACAACAGTTCAGAATGACTGAGCAAGTTCAGTGATTCCTCCCATTCAACCCCTCACCATCTAATGACCACACCTAGTTCTTTACTGGCACTGTTGCAAGTAAATGTTTGTTTAAACAGTGGAACAGTTACATTATCCGCAGTAACTTTCCATTATGTCATTTTCTCCACTGTGTTCCCCTGCAGTATAAGCTCCTCACTCCACCCAGCACTAATGTGCTTTGGAGCAGTAAGCAGAGGGTATATTAGTCTGAGCCTAATTGGAGTGGAGTGCTGGGGATGGATTTCCAGCTCTGTAGCTACCATGAAGGGATAAGCTGCCACCAAAGACTGTCACACATAACCTTGGTCAAAGAATGAGGTGATTTTCGCAGCATGTGAGTGAACATAGACCAGACAAAGACAGTGTATTGTGCACTGTAAAAGAATGGGAATGGCAGATATCATAGACAGAAGGATAATGACTGAGCCCTGAGAGTGGTGCCTCTCCAGTTGTCAGTCATTCCTCCAAGTCTTGCTTATAGTTGCCCCTTGGATATCACAGAGGAAATCCATGGTTGGCCCATCCAACTCCAGAGACTTGCCCCTCAAGAGCTGCTGGAAGGGATCAGTCAGCTCTGCACATGTCAATAGAATGTCCAGGATCAGGGCCCTCGAGTGGCGGAGAGGACTTCCAGGAGAAACTGGATTAATGTGACGGAGAAGAAAATAGAAAGCTGGTACTGGCGGTTTGACTTCTGTGTGTCTGGTGGGGCTGTGAAAACTGGCCAAGTACTCTGCTTCTGTCCCTTCAAAATTCAAAGCAAAGTTTATTATCAAAGTACTTGTGTGTCACCATATCCTAACTTGAGATTTATTTTTCTGCAGACATTTACAAGAAAATAAAGAAATTGAATAGAATTAACTTTAAAAACTATAAGAGCAGATAACCAATGTGTTGATGAAGTCAAATTGTGCAAATATATATATTTTTAAAAAAGTTTATAGTTCAAGGTACACTTATTATTGAAGTATGTATACTATATACAACCTTGAGATTCATCTCTTTATAGGCAGCCACAAAATGAAAAAACTCAACAGAACCCATTAAAAAAGAAGACAAACACCCAATATGCAGAAAAATAGAACAACTCGTGCAAACAATAAAATGTAAGCAAATAACATTTAGAGCTAAAGTTCATGAAATTCTTAGCCATGAAACCAGTCATCACTGCAGCCAGTCCTGGGGCCTGTTAGTTGCCGGCCACAGCTACAGTTCGGCGCAGAGATGAGAAAATCTTGCTGGACACCGGCCCAACAGCTCGCCTCCCTGCCCGACACTGAACTTTTCAGTCTAGCCTGGTGCTTAAGCTGGCTTGTTCCTCACCCTCAGATATGGGCCCTGCCGCTCTGATGAGCTCTTGGACCTGGCCTTCACTGTCTCCATTCGACTTGTACCCAACCTTTCCAATCTGGCCCGGTACTTAAATCAGTCAAAAATCGGTTGTTCCTTGCTTTCAGGCCTGGGCTCCGCCGTCTTGACTCTGCTTCACCTCGGATCTGTCACTTCGAATCGGTTCCAAGTCCACTCCAAAAATTGCCAAACATCTGCTTGTTCCCTACTCTTGGGCCTGGGCCCCGCCACCTCGATTCAGCCTGTATACGCCACGCTGCAAATGTCCTGCACCTTCGAGACTTTAGTTCGCATCGCAAAAATGCCAGGTTGTTCAGGCAGTTCGAAAGCTCATATCTGAAAAGGATGTTACCGGCTATTGATTGCAGTGGTTGTTGTCTGAAAAAAAAATGTGATTAATAGAGTAGGCAGTAGTTTTGTTTGCTACCACTATGGCATCTCTGTGGCTCACCAGCACTATCTTAAACTAGAATAAATAATACTGTGAATATGAGTGGAGTCTTTGAAAGTGAGTCTGTAGGTTGTGGAATCAGATTAGAGTTGAGGTGTCTTTGATGTAGGAGGATATTTAGACCACATGTTTAATAAACCATTGATGATTCATGCAGGCACTGGAGAGTCAGAAAAGAATTGCCCATTTCCTTGGAGTAGTAGAAGGAAAAGTGGATCTTGATTTTCCATGTTGAGTTAACTGAAGAGCCTAGTTTTGTTTCCTCCTCCACCTCTCAGAGTTTGTTCTGTGTGTTGTGAGGCTGTTCCGGTAACTTTCAGCCATCGGATTCCTGCTTGCCTTGAATCGCTAACACACAGAGAAAGCTGAGTGTCTCTGCTCTTTCCAAATGTTGAATGCTGCTAATTCACATCTGCTAGAGCACAGCCTCCGGCTAACACTGTAGTTTTGCAGCTATGTGCCAGCTGCGAAACTGAATTCACCTCTGGCAAGGATTGCTGGCAGGAGTGATATTAAAGGAGGTGAACAGTTTGCCAAGTAAGCCTTTGCCAATTGTTGCTGCTGTTGGTAACAGACATCAGCCTGGATCTTCTGAACTTTGTTGGAAAAGTAATTGGAAAAACATGAAATTAAAAATTCATATCGGTGGAACGCCTGCAACAATATGTGTTTGCCTGTGAGAAGTACTGGGTCCTTGGGAGACATGGTTATAACCTTATTGGCAGTATGGTTGTATGTCATCCAGGAAAGAATCTCCCAGAGAATGCCCCTTCGAGGGTGAATAATGGTGAAAGTATTACTAGCGTTGTTGAACCTGTAAGCAGAAATAGTGCCCAACCTTAACCATTTAACCCAGTCACGTGATGTTCCTTGCTCCAATATTTTAGCAGAGGGCTGTTCTAAGATTTTCAGCGAGGAATGTCCTGCAAGAGAAGAGAGGTAGATGTTATGTAAGTGAGTGAGCTCTCTGACCGCTGTTATCAGCTGCAGCCAGATTAGCCATGTTGTGTGGTTAGAGGAATCTGGCTGGTTTTAACTGCATTATTTTTAAGGGTAGTCATGTATCCATGATGCAAAGTCCATGGTCATGATTCAGAGAAACACTCACAGAATGTTGGAGGAACTCAGCAAGGACAGAATGGTGGTGCAGCCATTAGCATAATGCTTTACAGTGCCAGATCGGAAGATCCTGTTTCAGTCCCTGCTACCGTCTGTTCTCCTGTCCTGTGATCGCACAGGTTTCGTTTGGGCGCTCCATTTTCCTCCAACGTCCCAAGCAAAGATGCATGAGTCAGGGTTAGTGAGATTCTCCTATGTTCCTGCGAATAAAGTATTAACTTTTCCAACCTTTCCCTGTAACTCTGGTCCTCAAGTCCTGGCAAATTCCTTGTAGTACATATTTGGCGGAAAATTACAGTACATTGCAGTAAATTAATCAGAAGCATGAAGTCAAATAAAGATATTTTAAATAAAACTTACATCTTCGATTAAGTCTAATGTCCTATACCAGCTATGCCTCGTTTTCAGCGGATTTAAAGTGCAATGTCCCTTCAACTTCAACTGATGTAGGATTTAATGGTGAGTCCAGGGGAACTGACTCGTGTGTCTGAGTTCACTTGGAGGTGATAAATGTAGAAGCTGAAGATGAGCAGAACACTTCCACATTGACCTACACGGATGAGTAACTGAACTGCTGGATGGTGTGCCTGAGCCCTGACAGGATGTGAACTCAAGAAGTGATACCACAGAGAGATGACATTGACCAGTTTCCCTGTGTATCAGTCTCCCTCCATCTCCCAATGCAACATGGATTTAAAATCTAACCCAGTCTTAATTTTGATTCTTTCAGTAAACTCCTGTGATTCCTAGATATTTTGGCTTTTGTGACAAATCTCCAGCTTCTGCCATGTTTGCTTAAGCTTAATGCCCATTCCTTTTCTTTTTTAGTACATGGACACAGATAATATTCTGACCAATAACCAAACACTTAGACTGCTGATGGCAGAGAACAAGACTGTGATAGCTCCATTGCTGATCTCCCAGACAGCTTACTCCAACTTCTGGTGTGGGATCACTCCTCAGGTAATCAGGTGCTTCCGCAGATTGTTAACGTGGAAGAACATTGGTGAGGTTGTGGGAGGGAGCATGGGAAATATGGAGGGATTCGCCCATTCAGTTCATCAGATGATTCATGGAGGTGAATGTAAAACAACTTTTTTTGGTCAGTGAGGCTGAGGGAGGCACTAATATTTGCTTTTGGGTCTTAATTTCCCCATTATGTGAAGTTAATGTCTAATATTTGTAACTAAGACAGTGTGTTGACTTACTCTGTGCCGACTGTATCGTTGGCCCTATTGGTAAAGGTATGTGATTATAACAGGATCACAAGAAAATACAAGCAAGATTAGGCCTGTTGGTCCCTCAAGCCTGTCCATCGTTAAATGTGATTAGGGCTAATCTGCCTCTTCTGTGCCTGTTTCCCATAGCTTTCAACTCCCTGATCCTAATAATGCTTGTCTAACTCCTCTTTAAATATTAGCCCGCTCAAGCTCTTTGGTGGAGAATTCAAGGAATTGGCCTTTCTGTCCAATTCCATAGCTGATTTTACCTGACTGCAGGATGTGCAACAGTGCTGTAGTCAGTGCCTCAAAAGAGGGTGCCACAGGTTATGTACGTAAGTTTGCAAAGTGTAATCTTGTTGCAGGGGTGAGAAGCAATAGGGTGAACTTCTAGGATCCAAAATGAATTAACAAGCAGCCTTTGGCTGCTAACCTTGTGCCTTCCCGATTGCCTCAGCCTCTCGGGCCCTGCCTATTGTTGCTAAGGCTGCCGACAGTGTCCCCGTGGTGTCCCCTTTGGGACTCAGATTATTAGAGCCCTCTTTTCTGTATCAGTGAGCCTGACCTTCCAGCTGGAATTTTGAGGCACCTGGGTTCAGACCTGCTCAGGAACCTCTGGCTGTTCATTCTAATGAATTGGAAGCAGTAGGTGGCAGCCAACAGCTGTTCCATCCCATGGATGGGAACTTGGTGGCAGAGCTGGTCTCCAAACTCCTGCATTTTTAAAAGGAATGGAAACTCTTGGAAATACTCAGCAGGTCAGGCAGCCTGTATGGAGAGAAAAATGAGTGTTAACATTCCATGTAGATGCACTTGCTTCAGTTTAGGGTGGAGGAAAACCAAAGGGGAGTTCAGGATCAGAATAAGGTTTATTTATCACTAATATGAAATTTGTTATGCTGCAGCTGTAGTACAGTGCAAGATATAAAAATTACTGTAAATGCCATAAGAATAAATAGGGGGAAAGAGGACCAGTGAGGTAGTGTTCATGTGTTCTTGGACCGTTCTGAAATCTAATGGCAGAGGGTAGTGCCCATGATGAAGCTGGCCAAGTCTACTCACCTCTGCTGCCCCTTCAACCCTGTGCCTTGAACCCTCCACGCCATGCGGTGATGCAACCGGACAGAAAGCTGTGGTTTGTGGCAAGGATTAAATAGAAGAGGTGACAGGAGCAGGTCTGAAGACAAGTAAGTATCTGAAATTACCAGCAGGGAGAGCAAGGTGTAATGCTGGAAATGTAAGGAAGCTGGCAGTGTAATATGTCTCTGCTTTGTTCGGTCAAGGGTTACTACCGCAGGACGGCAGAGTATTTCCCGACTCGGCATCGCCAGAGGTTAGGCTGCTTCCCCGTTCCCATGGTGCACTCCACCATCCTGATCGACCTGCGCAAGGAAGCCGCGCAGAGCCTGGCATTTTACCCGCCGCACCCGGACTATTCCTGGGCCTTCGATGACATCATGGTGTTTGCATTTTCCTGTCGTGCCTCAGGTAGCTGGTGCATGCGTGAGCAGGAGTCAACCGATCAAAGAGAAAAACAACAGAGTATTCTTTACTGCTCTGATGCACACAACGTAGATTCAGAGTATGGTGTAAAATTTGCTGTTTTCCAGCAGTACAGGCACTACATTCTCTCCCTTCTAACGTTACCTGGTACCCATGCCTTGAGTTTCCCTCTTTCATTCCATGTCACTTGCTGGTTTTGACCAGCTTCCATCAGCTGAGGGTTGGAGAGGGATTTCTTCCTGGTTTCTTTACTCTGACCTCCTCTACTTATGCCACTCAGGGGATCACATGCTTGTAGTGTGAGTCTACTCAATCAACCGGGTAGCCTTTTCCGTAGTGGCTGAGGGAGCAGAGTGACTGGCTGATATCGAAGGAACGGTTCGCGGCTTATCTCCTGCCGACATAAGGATCTCCCGGATCTCCTTATTTCTACCGGATTGTGCCTTTATCCCTGCTCATTCTCTCTCTGTTCACAAGGGCGTTTTTTCACTTCCACATTGAAAGTGACTTCCATTTCCTATTTTTTTCCCTCTTTTTCACTTCACACCTCAGCCCATCACCTCATTCCACAACCAGGCACTTCTCAGTTTTGTTGTTGCCTCCTTTTACTTTTCCCATTCACTGCTCCTCACCTCTAACCCTTCCTCTCTCTCCTCAACCTTTCCAAGTTGCTTCACCTCTGGCATTTAACTGCTTGAGTCTAAGCTCTGGAGTTCCCACTCTCCTTCCCACCCTCCTGAGTTCCTCTTTCATAGACTGAGCTTCACTCCCTTTTTGTCTAATCTGTTTTATTGTTCGGCTTTATTGAATAGCTCCCCAGCAAAATGACTCGAGGGAAGTTTTTTACTGTGATGAAGACACTTTATCAATGTTCGAACATGATCTTCAACTTCATGGCATTTTTAAAAAATGAGCGGTTCTGGAACAAGTCCGTAGTTAGTTGGTTAAGCTCACCTCCCCTACCGGGGCACAGGCCGCTGCCAGCAGCTCGCCAGGCTCCTCTGTCCTGGGATAGTAGAAGGTTGATTGGCCCTGTGGCTTTCACCACACAACCTCGTACACCTTCTAGGCAGAGATCCTTCCTCTCCCAGGGGTGAGGTCCTTGGAGCTCCTGTTTGATTTTATCTAGCACTGTTTGCTAGCCCCACGCCCAAACCACCTCCTTTCACAGCCACCTGTCTGTGCTGGAGTTAATAAGGATGTACAACCATAAGAAATAGGAATAGAATTAGATCAATGGGCCCATCAAGTCTGCTCTGCCATTATAGCCCCATCTCAACCCCATTCTCCTGCCTTCTTATTTGACACCCTTATAGCCAGAATTTATATACTGTATGTTAATCTATTAGAAACGCAGGAGCTTGAAGGTTTTATTTTTGTTTTATTCAGAGATGATATTAGGCCCCAGACATAGTTTAACTGCCTATTTGACCTTATTCCATGCTACTTGTGATTCTGATCTCAACGTCATAATCTTTCAGTGAGACTACTGCCAATATTCTGCACCACCTGTTGCACGCCTGATTCCCCATATCCTCTAATTTGACTCCAACCATCTTTCAAATTCAGCCTCAACATCTGAGTATTTAAAAGCACTGGGTGGAGAGTTTAAAAGCCTCACTGGGACAGTGAAACCTCTTTTCATTTCAGTCTTAAATTACCATCCTTTCCCTGAGGTTTTGGACCCTTTGTCCTCTCTGAATTTTACACATTTCAGTGAAATTACCTTTCATTCTAATGGACTGCTGAATATAGTCCCTGATACGAGAGATTGTTCAGATGCTAGTAATTGAATATAGTCTCTGTCTGCTCAATCCCACTCCATTCTCCAATCCCTTCATTGCTGGAAGTGATCTCTTAAATTTACAATGCAGTCTCCAAAGGGCATAGAAAACTACAGCACAGTACATGCCTTTTGCCAACCTTTTAGCCTACACTAAGATCAATCCATCCTTTCCGTCCTACATAGCCCTTTCCTTTTCTATCATCCATGTGCCTACCTAAGAGTTTCCTAAATGCCGCTATCTGCCTCTACCACTGTCCCTGGCAGGGCATTCCACACACTCATCATTTTCTGAGTTTAAAAAAAATCTTACCGCTGACATTCCCCCTCCCTATACTTTCCTCCAGTCACCTTAAAATTATGCCCCCTGGTATAAGCCATTTCCGTCCTAGGAAAAGTCTCTCATCTTGTATACTTCTATCAAGCTGCCTCTCATCCTCCTTCATTCCAAAGAGAAAAGTCCTAGCTCACTCAGCCTATCCTGATAAGACATGCTTTCTAATCTGGGCAGCATTCTGGTAAAACTCTGTGTACCTCTGTACATCTTCTATGTGCTTTCTATAATGAGGTGACCAGAAATGAACACAATACTGCAGGGTTTAAAAAGTAGGATCATCCATGCTGTCTGGAACGACTGCCCACCCAGCTCCTCCTCTTGTTCTTCTGTTCGCTCTGTTTTCAGTTCTTGTATTTGTCTGGGGATCTGTTGTTAGGCTCGGCCATTGAGCACATTCAGGATGGAACTAATGGCATTTTCGGATGCTGGGGTGAATCAGGGAAAGTTGGGAGGGTCCCAAAACACGCACAAGAATTCAAAGTGACAGTAACAATAGCCCTCGAGCCTACCTTGCTATTCAGTGCTGCCTCATCTAATTGAATGGCTTGGGTCAAGAGGTCTCCTGCTGTTACATTATGTTCTTGCTGTCAACAGTATGGACAAGAGTGGGCTGGTTCTGGGTGTTAGAGAACTAGAGGTGGATTTGCTGAGGGGAGGAGACTTTTGGTGGATTGGGACAAGAAGTACAAATATTTTAATTTTTTTAACTTACAACATAGAGCATGGTAACGGGCTCCTCTGCCCCAACAAGTCAGCATCACCCAATTACAACCAGGTGACCAATAACCCTCTAGCTCAAACATGTTTAGAATGTGGGAGGAAACCGGAACATCTGGAAGAAACCCACATAGTCGGGGAGAACATACTAACTCCTTGCAGACAACAACGTAATTGAACCCGGGGTGCTGGTGCTGTAATAGTGTAATGCTAACCTCTACTTTGGAAAATGAGGCTAAACAAATTGCCGGGCTCCAATCAGCCTCCCTGTTGCCTTCTTTTGCAGAGGTCCAGATGTACGTGTGCAACAAAGAGCGATACGGTTTTATCAACATTCCTGGCAAGCCCCAGAGCACACTGGAGGATGACAATCTCAACTTCATCCATCTAATGTTGGACGCAATGAGTAAGAGCAGCTTCGAGCACAGTTTTTTTTTGATCCATCATTGATGTAGCAGAATAGGTACGCCAGGGAAACAGAAGTTATTGTGGGCAGCAAAAATACCCTGAACTCTTTCCACGATTCCCTGTTCTGCTAAGTGATCAACAGTGATGTGAACAGCTAGTCAGGATTGTTCTTGTGCTCCGGAATGATTAATTTCAGCCCTGAAGTTTATTTCTCTTTCATTGTCCTTAAGGAGTTGGGGAAACACCTTCTACTTAATGGAAGTTTAACCTCTAATGAGTTACCTTCCCCCAGATGATTAAATAATCAGTATGGTCAGTTCACTGTGTTCTAGGCCAAATGGTTTTATCTCATTTCATATTTTTTCATGCCTTGACAATAGAGGGAAGATGATAAACAAGACCAAATAAACCATTACAACATGTTAAGAAAGGTTTGTATTATTTTAAATCATCATTGTCTTCATCGGTAAAAATGCATTGGGAACCTCTGTTTTCACAAATGGTGTTGTATATCGGAGAAGGTCTTTTCTCCCACAGTGAATCTGGATGTGCACTACAGACATCCACAGGGCTAAAGGAACGTCGGGAAATGAAAAATAATTTTGCTGCTGTAAGACAGTCACTTTGGATCTTGGCGACCTGTTGTGGCGTTGATCTTGACTGATGGTCGTTGGTTGAGCAATGTGCAGTAATAATTCAAGTGAACTTGCAAATGGGGGACTAAAACAAAGGGAAGGGAGGAGGTTGTAGTATAGTTTTACTACATCCCCAGTTTTGTGCCAGCTTCTTGCTAAAGTGAAATAAACAAGCCAGTGAAATCTCCCTACAGTTGTTTGCTTTCTTTACTCCTTTGGAAACAGTATTATAAGTGCCAGTTTAATGGTTAATGTGATCAATTGAATTATAGCCCAAAGTGGTGGAAGCAAATTTAGAACAAACATTTATGTTATCTCCATAGTGTAATAGCATTGGAAATGCTTTAATTTTTAGAAACAGTTTATATTAGAAAATTCCTGTAAAATTGTAGAAATAGATTTGAGGAACTAGAAGTCGTAAACATCACCATATGTGTGCATTTATTTTTGTAGAAGCATTTTAAATTAAAATCAAATACAAATATTTTCAAGGATAGATTTTGCTTTTAAAACTTTAAAACAAAACAACATTTTCTTTGTCATAACAATTTTATTTGAAATGCAGAAAGCTTGCGAAACCTCTGAAGTTGCATCATTTGGAAGGATCATCACGTTTCTCTGCCCAGTCAGGATGCCTGGGATCTTGCTGTCCAGACTTGCCAGGCTGATGACTGATTCTGTCACACCATCTCAGGTCTCAGTCAATGCATGGTCCCTGCCCCTGTAGCACCTCTGATAGCCCCTGACAAGGCAAAGATGTGAATTGATGTTTGCAGTGTCAACACTGCTTTTAAATCGGATACACAAAACTGCTAAAATTGGAAGTAAATAATGGACGTTCATGAAAATTTTAAAAATAGTTAATTCAAACTCAAAAATAATGAAACAATTACAACACCTAAATTAAGTAAAATATTAAAAAAAAAGACTTGACACAAGAGATTTTGCAAATACTAGAAATCTAGAGTGACACTCAAAATTTTGGAGGAGTTCAGCAAGTCAGGGAGCATCTATGGAGAGGAATAAACAGTCGACATTTTGGGCTGAGACCCCTTATCAAGATGGTAAAGGAAAGAGAAGCCAGAATAAGAACAAGGGGGGAGGAGTAGAAGTACAAGCTGGAAGGCGGTAGGTGAAGCCAGGTGAGGGGGAAGGTAGGTGAGTAGAGAAGGGAGGATGAAGTGAGAAGCGTAGAGGTGATGGATGGAAAAGACAAAGTGTTGAAGAGGAAGGAATCTGATAGGAGAGGAGACTTAAAAATAGACTTCCCCTTTGTTTCCCGATTTGCAAGTCTGAAATCCTCAATAAATGAACAAGGTCTCTGATCAAACCTTTGGTCAGGAATAGTGCAGGATCCCAGAACAATTCCTTCAGGAACGTACCAGTAAGACTGGATCTTACTGGCAGACTCATGTAGGATCCAGTGATGGACTTCCATCGGTCTATAGTTCCATGGAAGCCTGAAGTTCAGGTTGATGAAAGCTGGAGCCATGGACTCCAGCCAGTGAAATTCACCACATCATCACAGTTACAAACATTGTATCTACACCCATGCTGTTTCTAATTGAGGCACATGAACCAGAAGAATAAAAACTGGTCAATGCTTCTATAATGTCTGAAATTTGGCTGGTAACTATAAAAATCTGGAGAACATCCTTTCTCTTTTATGAGTTAACAAGAAAAATATGTGTGTCAGGAAACTGAGAGGAGACAGATTGTGGTGACATGTTGTCTGTCAATTGATTCCAGTTTTTTCTCAGTAGTTCCCATTTCTTTTTCATACCTTTCATTTAAGGGGATTGTAAATTTGCAAAAATTCTCATTTTGTTCCATGCAACTATGGCTGGTTTAAAGTGTATCAGTGGCAGCATGTTTAATGTCCTATGCTGAAAAAAAATTCAGCAGTATTTAAAAGTGTGGCAAACAATCTGCTGGAGAAACTCAAGGGAATAAGTGGCATCTGTGAGAGGAAAGGAACTGGTGATATTTTGAGTTGAAATCCGCTGAGTGCCTTCAGCAGATTGTTTTACGCTTGAGGTTCCGGCATCTTCAGTCTCTCTAAGTAAAGAGGTGGCAATGTCTCCATCAGCCTGGGAGTGAAATCGGGGTCAAAGTGCACTCGACCTTAAGAGCCCATGTCTCTGTTTTAGCTACAGGGCAGTGGCTGATATTTAATGCTTTTGTAAATATTTTCATATGCATAAGTCAAGAAGCAAGTATTGGTTGTGGTGTGCTCTGTTGAAGCTTCCTTTAAGTATAATGGTAGAACTGTGTTACTTGTATAACGCTCTTTGGGTCAGGAGAACTAGTTCATTGGAGTGCTGCCGTGGAGAAGTGCTGTCACTATGCTGACATTCCAGTGCAGACAGCACAGTGAACTCCTTCTGCAAACACTTTCCTGGGACTGTTGCTGAAAGAAGGATAAATATCCATAAGCTACTGTCTAATGTTTATCCCTTAAATATATTGCCATTTTTGGGGAGATTTCTATCTACAAATTGCTGTTCTTCCTCCACTGTAATCATAGTAACCATGCATCTTAAGGGTTCAATGATTGTGAAGAATTTTGGGGTGTCATGTAACTCCCTTCTCTTCTCTCTATTCTCTTTTTGCAGAAGATCCCATTTAACCCCTAGGATGCACATTCCCCCTTCTCCCAACACTATTCCCCATCTTGTCTCCCCACACTTGCCCCTCTTTACAGCCCCTCAACATTCACAATCTCAAACCTGCTGGAGATGCGTAACTGACTGGGATTGTGAGTATGGAGGAGGATGCAAAGGGGCTTCAGGGTCTCAGCAACAGGCTGACTGAGTGGGTGACAATCAAATGAAGCAGAAAATGTGAGATCATCCACTTTGGTACATGTAACAGCAAAGAACTTTATAAATGGTGAAAGATTGGGTGATGTTGATGTTCAAGGGGACTGGGTGTGCCTGTATAAGAATCACTAAAGGCCAACATATAGGTGCAAAAGCCAAGTATGAGCTAAATGGGAGAGGGCCTGATTGTATTTGAGAAGCAAGAGGATAGATAGCCAAGAAAAGAGTGGGTGTCCTTTAGGACCAAAGGTGTAATTTGTATATGGAGTCAGGAAATGTAGGCAAGGTCTGAAATGAATAATTCTTCTCTGTATTCACTTAAGAAAAACAATGTGGAAGGTAGTGAGTTCAGGGAGGGATATGTAGGTAATTCAGAACAGGTCAATATTCAGGAGGACATGCTAAATATTACTGGCTTACAAAAAAAAGTTAGTAATTCTCCAAGGCTATATATTGAATTTATCCCAGAATACCAAGGGAAGCGAAGTAGTAAGTTTTTGTATCTTTGTCAGCCAGTTGAGGTGCTGAGAGACTGGGGGATAGCTAATGTTCCTTTGATTAAATGGTGATAGAAGGCTGAAGGAAGAAATAGATATTTTCCTGATTGGTAAGTCTGTGACCAATGGTGTACTGCAAGGAGTGGTGCTGGGACCTTTGTTGTTCTGTGATATCTATAAGCAACTTGGATATAAATGGAGGAGGTATGATTAGTAACTTTATGGTTGACACTGAAGTTGGTGGTGTTACAGATTGTGAGCAAGGTTGTCTAAAGCTGCACAAGTACCATGGTAGCATAGCAGTTAGCAAGACGCTATTACAGCTTGGGTCATTCCGGAGTTCAGAGTTCAATTCCAGCGCCTTTCTATAAGGAGTCTCTATATGTCCTTCACTGCGGAATGAGTAGGTTTTCCCTGGGGGCTGTGATGTGCTACCACAGTCCAGAGATGTAGCAGTTAGTAGGTTGATTGGTCATTGTAAATTGTTGCGTGATTGGGTGAAGGTTAATTGGGGTTGAGTTGCTAAGGACAGTGTGGCTGAAAGGGCCTACACCACACTGTTATCACTAAATAATTAAATAATTGAGATATAGATCAAATGACAAATTGTGAAGCATTGGCAAGTAGAACTTAACCCCAACAAGTGTATGTGATACAATTTGGGAAGTGAAGTAGGGGTAAGACGTGTACTGTTTGGGTTTGCTGGGTTTGTTTTCCTCGCAGCTAGTGAGGCTGAGCGATGAGTTATACGAGTTACAGGGTAGATGAGCAGAATTGTTTTCCCCATGGTAGGGGGATCACAAACAGGAAGGCATTGGTTTAAAGTGAGAGAAGAGTTTTAGAGAGGAGTTGAGGGATTTTTTTACATTAGGAGAGGTTGACATCTGAAAGTGATGGCTTCAGATCCAATGGCTATATTTCAGAGACAGGAGGCAAGCACTTAAATAACAGAACATAGAAAGATGTGGACCTTTTGCAGGCAAATAGGATTAGTGTAATTGGGCAAAATGTTTGGCATATGGATGTGGTGGATTGAAGAGACTAGCTCAGACATACACCTTGTGAGCTGAAGTTTCAGAAGAAGGGTTTAGCCAAACAAAGTTACTGCTGGTAAACATTTCTTTCCTTGGAGGATGGGGAACCTATGGAATTCTCTGTCCTGGGGGTGGGGGGGGGCTGTAGGAGTTTAATCATTGAGGTAGAAGTTCAGCCATGGTCATGATGAACGGTGTAGCGGGCCTGAAAGCCTGTATTCCTGCTCCTATTTCTGATATTCTCCCTGGCACACCTTTTCCCCATACCTTCTCCCTCACCCCTTCAATTTTGTTCTTTTTGTTTTCAGTGCTTTGAGAGTGGGATTTAGGGTGAGGGTGAGAGTGAGACTTTCCTTTCTCATATGCCTACCTCACTGGCTTGTTCCTCTTGTTACACCAGTGCCTGTGCCAAAACATCTACTGACTCTTTTTCTCTGCTTCTGGGTTGGAGTTGGCAGAGAGAGAGAGAGAGAAAAACACATTTTAGGAGTGCCATGTTGTCATGGTCTTTGAAGTAAGGCCAGATGTTCGAATGAACACCCTGGGACAAAATAGTTGAGGTTTGTGCTCTGACAGTTGATGAAGTTCTTTGAAGTAAGTTAAATTCTGATCTGACATGCAGAGGGGCAGGAAATACCAGTCAAACTGGTACTTCCAGTTTCATTAAAGTAAAGAAATAGCGGACACAAGAGTTAAAAGCTAATTGAACTCTCCTCACTGTGGCTAACATCCTGACTCAGAACTGTAGCATGTTAACCAAAATAAGCCTGAGGTTCGACCCTGGGTCTGGACTACGAGTTAACCAGCCTCAAAGAGGATAGTGTCCCTACTTAAGTCAGAAGAGAGTCAGGGGATAACCATGGTGCTCTCTTGTCAACGGTAGCTCCTGCTAAAGAATAGCTTTGTGTGTGTGTGTATGTGCGTGAGAGAGAGAGAGAGAGAGAGAGAGAGAGAGGGAACCATTATTGGATCATTGTTGAATCATTTGTTAATCCCCTATCTTATCTCTCATACACAACAGAAGAAGATCTCAGACTGATTTAGAGTCTTTGGGGTAGATGTAAATGGAGACTGCACAGAAGAAATAATAACGGAGGGGTTGTCTAGTTAGTCTGTTGATTTCTCAATGCTAAAGTGTACTTAGTCCATAATTGTCCTGTTTCTGTACAGACATATCCCTATTCTAAAAGAAAACATGGCACCAGACAGCCAAAGGTCTGGAGCTGGACCAAGTACAATCCCAGTAGTGAAACTACAACATTCTGTGCAGTTATAAGGGAATAGCAGTCATAGTGGGTCCTCAGTAATAAACAGATTTCATCAGTTTATATTTCACTTTACATGCTGAGGGTTCCTTAGTATATTTGTGTTAAATCAGAGCCTGACTTGAATGATGGTCTAGTCCGTTGTCCATTGTGGTAGTTCAGCCATTGAAAGGTGTCACAGTTGGTCTGCAGGTGCCTTTGCTAGTGAGAGAAATCAGGAATCAGCAAGCTCTTGGTTGTTTCTCAGATCTTTCCTGTACAGGGGGGAAGGAGATGGATTTAGATGGTGAAGCAGTCCGTATAATCGGCACTCCGGTAGCAAAGCGGTTAGTGGAAGGCGTAGAGGTCTGGAGTTAAACCCCGGCATCCTCTGTAAGGTCCTCCCCATGAAATACAAGGCTTTTTTTCAGGATGATCCAGTCTCTTCCCACTGTCTAAAGACATACCAGTTAGTAAGGTTAATTGGTCATTAGGTTAGGGTTAAATCAGGGCTTGCTGGGGTTTGCTGGGCAGTGCAGCTTGAAAGCCTGAAGGGTCCATTCCATGTTGCACCTCTAAATAAATAAATAACAAAGCTGGCCTTCTGGATTTGTACGTGAACATAAACAGAAATAGGACAAAGGTAATTGGCCCCGGAGACTTGGCAATCTTGGCACCTGTAACATTTTTTCCACACCCTCACCACATCTCTTGATCCTGTCAAAGTTCGGTTGTGTCTACATTGGTTATACTCAATGACAGTTCTCTGGGGTAGAGAACTTGAAACACTCATGACCCTCCATTAGTGAGGAATTTGCACATTTTTTCTGTCTTGGGTGGCGCAGTAGTGTAGCGATTAGTGTAACACTATTACGGTGCAGCAACCTGCGTTCAGTCCGTCGCTGTCTGTAAGGAGTTTGTACGTTCACCCCTGACCACATGGGTTTCCTTTAGGTGCTCCAGTTTCCTCTCGCATTCCAAAGGCTTATGGTTTAGGGTTAGAACGCTGTGGGCGTGCTACGTTGATGCCAGAAGCACACGAATGCTCCCAGCACATCCTCGGACTCCATTGGCAAATGATCCATTTCACTGTATGTTTTGATGTGCCTGTGACAAATAAAGCCAATCTAGTTTAAATGGTTGACCACTTAATGTGAAATTATGTCTCCTGGTTCTGAGGGGAGCCATGCTCTCAGTATCCATCCTGACAATCTGAGGTGTCTTACCAGCATCACCTCTCATCATTCTAAACCGAGGTGACATTAGAAGCTTAAAGCTGCTCAATATCTCTTCATCTGACAACACTTTCATCCCAGGAATGCTAGTGAGCTTTCCCCACGCCATTTCCAGTGCAAATGTCAGCATGAAGATGTGTGATACTTTAATAGAATGGGGGTGAGGAACAACATGTGCATGTCCACCGCAGAACAGAGAACGTAGTCACCCCAAAGAGAAGTCCTCCTGCTTCCACTGTCACTGCTTTAGACTGAAATACTTTGCAGATATCAGACTGGAGCAAGGGTCTGAGCCCCATACCAGGTCCCTGCTCACTTAGATCTGATTAGCCAAGAAATGCCTCTTTTATTTTCAAAAGATTAGATCAGATTGGCTTCATTTGATACGTATACATTGAAACGTAATGACCAGCACAATCCAAGGATGTGCTGGGACAGCTTGCAAGCATCACCATTCTTCTGGCACTAACACAGCAGCGCAACGACTAGCTAACCCTGACACAAACACCTTTGGAAGCTGGAGTGCCCGGAGGAAGCCCACGTTATCACTGGGAGAACTTACAAACTCCTTAAAGACAACAACAGGAATTGAATCCTGATTGCTGATGCTGTAAAGCATTGCACTGCCAGGCTCCATTGTGAACTGTCTTGTCACCTGCATAAAACCGATCAGCTGGGCCTCTGCTTGATCCTCTCCACTTCAGCCATAGGCCACTGATTGAGGCCCCTTTAGACAAGGCTTTTCTCTCCTGCTGTGGCACTACACACGGAGGTGTCTGTGTTGAAAGTAAGTCCCGAGCTGATGGTTCACCAGTCCTCAAATACAAGAGGGTGAGCAGAAAGAAAACCATGCCAACAATTTTCAGTGCTGCAAGCCAAGTAGTGAAGTCACGTCACAAAGTAAGGCTGCCTTGGCTTTCAGCCAAGCCTCTCGGGGTTTACCAGGATGTTCAGGATGCAGAGCAGCTGAGAAACTTAACAGCTCTGGAATTCTTACATCTATAACTCAATCGCTTAACCAAGCAATCAGCCAGTTCTGGGAAACATATTGGACCTGTGGGAAAATTGTAAGAAAAGTTCAAGCCTGACTAGATAATTGTTCCCTCCAATACATTTAGCCTCCGTCTAAAACACCGATGCTCCCGACACACAGAACCACAAAGCAATTGGAGCTGAGTTCTTCACCTTTGATCACCATGGTTCTTGATTAGGAAGAGTATTTGACAAAAGACCCACCAAATGTATATGAATTTGTTAAGCGCCTGTACATTAAATAGAATCTTGTGCAGAAAATGCATCTGAATATATAGTTTAGCATAATAATCAATGCAGATTACATAACGGTCAGTTTATATTTGAATCTAAAAGAAGTGTTATTACGTTCAATGTATAGCTATAGACAATAGACAGTCGGTGCAGGAGTAGGCCATTCAGCCCTTCTAGCCAGCACCGCCATTCACTGTGATCATGGCTGATCGTACACAATCAGTACCCCGTTCCTGCCCTCTCCCCATATCCCTTGACCAAAGTGTTTTTGAGCTGGTGAAAAGTACATGAAATATCTATTGATATCTTTAAATATTTGTATATATATAAAATCAATGTATTATATAATGTGGATGATAAGTTGACGTCACACCTATTGAAGGAACTGTATGCCAAAAGATGTCTTAACCATGCTTGAAAGCATGGTAATGTTTTGGATTGGACAGTGTCCATTTTCAGGCATAACATGTAACATTTCACTCACATCGTGAGGTTCACCCAGGCAAACAAGGGCATCTAGTGCGATGAACAAAGGCGATACCCTTGCCTGGCTGCAGCTTACTGGAGTAATGGGGTGGAAATAAAGCATTGGACTATTGTGAAGATACTACTTATTCTGTTTGTGTACCATGACGTCGGAGGATTGCTTTTGCTGATTCTAACAAGTGAAACTCAAGCTTCCCTCGGAAGGGGGAAATATGGCAGAGCTTGTAAACGGTGGCTGATCTGAGGGAACAGTCATTCCCCAGTCCAGACCTTAGCAATGTCTCAGTGACCTCTGAAGAATATGTAGCTATCACAAAATATATCAATATCACACTTAAGGAGCACTTGTCACTAGTTTTAAAGCTTGGTTCATCTATTTTATGTGCAACCATATTATCATCTGTTGTTGGGATTTAGAAGAGAAAATGTGTTGTCTTTCCCCCTGCAGTTTATGGCCCCCCGATGTCACCATCACAGTTCACCTATCTCCCGCCCAGGTATCCGGATAAGATGAACTTTGATGAGGTAAGTATGATGCAGAGCAGGTGGGTTTTCTGAGGGGGTTGGGCTGTCCCCATATGATGCACCATTGGAAATCAAGGGTGAGGGAGAGTTTGACTTCAATCGTCCAGTCCTGTCCCTGACGACCTCACTTTAATTCTCAGCCCCTAGCCCTGGACATTTCGTTATGACTGCAAACTCTTCCCAAGGGTATGGCCCCCTCTAATCCACATGTAGTTATACATGTGGAAACAGGCGCTTCTGTCCATCTGGGTTTTAACCCTATAACCACCAGGCTCCTGGACCAGAATAAATAACTTCTGAACTGATTCTATGACCTACAGACTCACTGTCACAGACTCTTTATAGCTCATGTTCTCAGTGTTTTTTTTATTTGCAGTTTGTATTCTTTTGTAGATCTGATATCTGTCAGTCTTTACCTCAATGATTATTTATGTATAGTTTTCTGTAAAATTTTGTTGTATTTCTTTTTTCCTGTAAGTGCCTACAAGAAAATTAATCTCAAGGTTGTAAATGGTAACATATACCTACTTTGAAAATACATTTACTTTGACCTTGACCATGTTGACCAGGATGTCTTCCTGTTAGTCCCACTTGCCTGCTCTGGAACCACATTCCTGTAAACCTCTTCTATCCATGTACCTGTCCAAATATCTTGTAAATGTTGCAGTTGCACCTGCCTTTGGTTCCATATATCACATGCTGTGTACCTCTGTATGTATCCTCTGCACTCGAAGTTCTGGTCCCTTACCATAGCCTCTTTCCCACCATTACCAGAATCAGGTTTAATATCACCAGCCTATGTCGCGAAATTTGTTGTCTTTGCAGCTGTCGCAGTACAATGCAATATGTAATAATAGAGAAAAATAGTGAATTACAATGTGTGTGTATGTACAGGTCCACAATCCCTTATCCGGAATCCTTGGGGCCAGTTGCATTTCAGAATTCAGAATCCCTCCTTATTTAACCAGTCTCAGTGCAGGTGGACTTTAGGACCGGGGGAGACCCAGACCTACGCACATCCTCCCGTATACTTTAAATCATCTCTAGATTACTTATAGTACCTAATACAATGTAAATGATATGTATTTGTTGTTATACTGTATTGTTTAGGGAATAATGACAAGAAAATGTACATGTTCAAGCAACGAGTGCTGGAGAGAGAACTTCCAGGTTTTCCCGATCCACGCTCTTTTTAACATTTTCACAGTGAAATTAAACAAAGTCAACAGTGAACACAAAACGTATAGTTAGGTGTTTCATCAGCATTGTAAATTTGTTCAAGGCTAAGGTTTTCATCAGATATTATCTTGGCAAATTCGTCTATGTAAGATGCCGCACAGACACATCGCAATCAAGCTTCTGCAATAACTCTGCTTTCTGCGTTATTGATAATGACGGATGCTTCCTTCTCTTTCTCTTATTGTTACCCATAGGGGTATCTGCAGCTCTTTTTGACATTTTCACAGTGAAATTAAACACAAAGTCAACAGTGAACACAAAATATCAGTGAACAGCAAATGCACGAGTAACCAGTACGAGCACTGAGCCACAACTGACGTCTGGCGGCCTCTGCTAGTGCTGCCACATCACACCTGAGTGTTGATGTGGCGTGCCAAAAACTTCGGATTTCAGAATTTCCCATAAGGGGTTGTGGACCTGTATAAGCTAAATTAAATAAGTAGTGCAAAAATTTAAAAAAGTATTGAGGTAGTGTTCGTGGGTTCAATGTCCAATCGGAAATCAGAAGTTGAGAGGATGCCAAGAGAATTTGCAAATATTTCCAGCAACCCACTTTAACTTGTGCTGTGGATAAGTGTCAACAGACTGAGCCTGTGTCCGTGTTGAAACTACAGTGTCTTTCAGTGATTATGTTAATGTCCAGACAGCTTATAGATATGTTTAACAAGGACCAACTGGTTTAGTATGTAACTCTTGCTTCAGCTAGCAGCTTAATATAGGGGGTGATAGACCCCTGGCCCGGCCAAACTTAAGAAATTTTGTTTGTGTGGATGCTGCGCGATGTGTCCCCTGTTACAAATCAGTACCCCGAAATAACAAACAGTGCACAATACGCGATTAAACGATTAATTCTTACTTTGACTATATGGTTAGTAAAGAAATGAGAAGAAGAGCCCAAACTTATTAAACAGTCTGTTGCGCAATGTTGGAGCTCACCGATAAGCCAATTGTCCACCATCGATGTCCTCCAATCATCGCTGCCCTTCGCACCCTTGCTCCGAGTCCACCCCGTCCAGCGGTCTATCAACTCTCCAGTCGCGTCTTCTCTCCTCATCTCTCCCCAGCAAAAGACTGAAATCTCTCTTTCAGCTCACGAGAAACAACAACAGCATTTCAAACTCTGTTATCCCTAGTCATAACCCAAACATTGCTGCTACAGGGAAACCATTACATTATCAGTGAAACCTTACAGCTTGTTACACAGCAGTGAAACCCTACAGCAGTCCTGACGAAGGGTTTTGACCCGAAATGTCAACTGTACTTCTTCCTATAGATGCTGCCTGGCCTGCCGCATTCCACCAGCATTTTGTGTGTGTAGCATGTTACAAGTACATTTTCAGTTCTTCTACCTTGATGCTGAAACAAGTATTGACATTAGGATCGTAGTCAAATTTCTAGGCTGGCTATTTGTCTAAAAACATAAAATTTAAAAATATCACATCAAAATAGCTACATTATGATGTAGCTACTCTTACACAAAGCCCAATTTCTCAATCCCCCTGGTTTTCATTCTATAAAATGGTAATGGTGATTTTTCTCCAGCCAGTTTAAGTTGATGATGCAGAGGACATGTCTTGACAAGCTTGTTGCCATCAAATTGAATTTTCAAAAATGGTACTCAAGACCAGTAACATGATCCTTGGTTTTCAAGGGTTTAATGAGAGGGTAAGATATAATATGGAACATTCTGAAACTGATTCTGCCATTAAGTGCAGGCCTGTGAAAGAATTTCAAAAGGTTGGGGTAGTGGTGGTGGGTGTGTGGGTGGGTGGGTGTGTGTGTGTGGGTGGGTGTGTGTGTGTGTGGGGTGGTGGTGGGAGGACAGGGATATGGAACTGATAGGAAAGCTCTTTTAAATAACAGGCGTGAGTACCTTGGCCTCCTTCTGTGCTGTGATATTCCATGGTAAAAGCCAGCCTATGTAGATGGCCAGTGATGAGAGATGAAGGAAAGTTTTCACCAATACTCCAACATTGAACCTGCTAGGTTTACAGAGTTCTTCCATCAGAACATTCAGATTAGAGAGGGCAGATTGCATGCCTGAGCTATGTTGATTAAATTTATGGGACCTGAGAAATGATCCTGACTTTCTTGGCTGAGGGAGAGTGTGGACATAAAGTGCTCTAGTTATTCATTCCTAGCTCCACCATGGATGGTCCCAAGCCCAACTGCGAAAGGAGGAGGGTTGGGCCTGGGGCTAGAAAACCCATCTAGTAAAAAGCCAAAGCTACAGGAAACATTAATAGAAGCTCCAAAGACCTCATCCCTGTGAGAAGAAGAATATATCAAGAAGATGGGTTACACCTGGAAGAAGCTTGAAAGAATGTCCCAGGACTGAATAGTCTGGTGGGCTGCTGTCGCCAGCCAGTAGGGGTGATGGGAATCTCACTCCCATGATGTGAGCTTTTATTTTCCATCCCTTTATCAGATCGAGTTGATAGGCTGTTTCAAAAGGCATATAAGATAGCTATGTATCAGGTATGGGCAGTAGGTTTCTTCCATGAAGTACTTTTGAATATATATCCAGCATTTTCCATGATTGAGATAACCAGCCTTTCATTACAGGTTGTATTTAATTAACTAAATCTGAATCTCCCAAATGGCAGAGTGGGAGCTGAAGTTCCTCTAGATTGATCAGCCAGGTCTTTCATTAACTCTGGTACCTTAACTATGAAATCACCACACGTTCCTTCTTTGTCGTAACCTGATGTCCATCAAGAGGCTCATTTGTGTGTCTCTGTCTACTGAATTTGTTTGTAAAGGGATAAAAAGCAAAGAGATTTTATATTAATGTAACCAATGTACTTGTCTTATTTTGTGGCAGGTTTATCTAATAAACCTCAAGCGGCGTCCGGATAGGCGGGAGAGGATGCTGCAGGCGCTGTACGAGCAGGAGATTGGCTGCAAGATAGTAGATGCAGTGGATGGAAGGTCAGTAGGTTTCCCTTCCAGGTGTACAAGTTTCATGGAAGATAAACTCACTTGGCCTTAAGGGTGGGAATCAGAACGTTCAGCAGGACCAGAGATGATGTTCAAATTGCCCATGTGTTTATCCTGCTGAGAGGCTGAAGATTTTCTGACGTGACTGGGAGAGGAGTGAGACTTTTCAGCTCATTCTTTCTCCACTCATCAGTACCAGGGGCTGCCCGCCAGCGATTGTGGGGTTTTACTCTGTGATTGTACTTGAATGAACAATGGGCATGTGTAGTTTATTCTTTAGGCAGCCAGGTGAAGCATAATTTCAACTTCCACTTCCTCAATTAGTGATGGAATTACAGAGATCTGATTGAATTTGCATTTAAGTTCTGGGCTGAACTGTGGAATATTCTCAATTCTGAACTTAGATAATATTCTTGGGAGGCTTCAGAGTGGAAAAGTTAAGCATGGTTCTTGCTTCAGGGCAGGGCTGGGCATCGTCTTCCAGGAAGAATATACACAGAGAAGAAAAGTTCTGGAAAAGGAGCAAAAAATTCAGGAGAAATATGTTTTATTGCTTATTGCTAACAAATGTGGGAAAAATACAATTCTCCAAAAATGCTGGTAAGTTTATTTTACTGAGGTGCCCAGCCCCTTGCTGCCACAAACTATATCATCCACCTTCTTCAATTAATTTAAACCCTTAGCTGGCTCCCTGATTGAAATATAAAATGAAATGTTTTGGCAAGGCTGGATGAGCCCGCAGCACAGAATGATTGCTATGGCAGGAATAGTGAATTAGTTTGCTGCTGTTCGAGAAAATGTGGCTGCAATTTTTGAAATTAAATGCACCTCAGGCAAATGAACTGTGTGCCAAGTGGAGAGAATTAAGCTAAAATCAGGACTTTCTGTTTTAAATTTCATGTGTGGCTAACCATTTTTTGTATTTAGGATAATATATGCCAATATAATTTAACAGATCTGACTGAAAACTGAAAAGGAATGTGATGTACGGCCAAATTCAACTTGATCATTCAGTGAAGACTGAAGTTAATTATTTTCCTTTCCCTCTGCCCTTAGAGTTTCTGGCTGGTTTCACACTGACGCCTTTTCTTACCTCACCATTGTGGTAGCTGTGTGTCAGGCTATTCTGTAGTGGGAGGCAACGCTGTCTGCCAGATTCAGTCCACTTTCAAATATGATTGGTTGTGTGTCAGTCAGTACATCATAATTGACTCACGGTTCCTGGAAGCTTATCCCCTTTCCGATCCTTATTGGAGTATTGTGTGCAGCTTTGGTCTCCAAATTTGAGGAAGGACATTCTTGCTATTGAGGGAGCGCAGCGTAGGTTCACAAGGTTAATTCCCGGAATGGCGGGACTGTCATAAGTTGAAAGTTTGGAGCGACTGGGCTTGTATACACTGGAATTTAGAAGGACGAGAGGGGATCTGATTGAAACATATAAGATTATTAAGGGATTGGACACACTAGACACAGGAAACATGTTCCTGATGTTGGGGGAGTCCAGAACCAGAGGCCACAGTTTAAGAATAAGGGGTAGGCCATTTAGAACGGAGTCCAGGAAAAACTTTTTCACCCAGAGAGTTGTGGATCTATGGAATGCTCTGCCTCAGAAGGCAGTGGAGGCCAATTCTCTGGATGCTTTCAAGAAAGAGTTAGATAGAGCTCTTAAAGATAGCTGAGTGAAGGGATATGGGGAGAAGGCAGGAACGGGGTACTGATTGCGGATGATCAGCCATGATCACATTGAATGGCGCTGCTGGCTCAAAGGGCTGAATGGCCTACTCCTGCACCTATTGTCTATTGTCTTTTGGATATATATATGGCATAGGAGCAGAATTAGGCCAGTTGACCCATCAAGTCTACGCCATTCCATCATGGCTGATTCATTATTCCTCTCAACCTCATTCTTCTGCCTTCTCCCCGTAACTTTTGACACCTTTACTAATCAAAAACCTATCAACCTCTGCCTTAAATATACCCAATATATCCAGCTGTGACAATGAATTCCACAGATTCACCATTCTCTCTGAAGAAATTGTCCTCATCTCTGTTCTAAAGGGATGTCCTTGTATTCTGTAGAAGAGGATTAGTAAGCTTGGTAGATTCCCTATTGAAGAGGGAATTTTGTGTTTCACTAAAAAGTAAAGGGTCCATGTCTTGCGTTCTTTAGTTCCCACACAACCCCCTCTCATCCACCCCGCTCTCATATAAGCCACTTATCTTTCCAGTTCAACAATGTTCCTAGGCATACTTTCTGCAATCTGATGAACATCATTTCATCCAGTGTTGTTCATCTCACTCATTCCACGGAGTGGCTTACTCACCACAAGGGCTGTTGCTGTGCAACACATACTGCACTGTGCAAAGGTCTTAGGCATCCTAGATCTTTCTATATGGTTTCAGATGCTATGTCCTTCACAGAACCTTCATCAATGCTGTCTGGGATTACCTGGCAAGGCAGAAGCACTTGAAATAGCCAAAGTCTGCAAAAGAACTGTGGCAAGTTCTCCAAGTTGCTTGGAACAACCTACTAGCTGATTTTCTTATATAACTGCATGACAGTACTCACTAATATGAAAGAACTGTTGTTGCTTCTAATTTTTGGGAAGTTGAAGACACTGGTAAAACATGTAGCTCAGAATGGAATGGAAATTCACCTATACAAGCTTCAATAACTAATTTCCTGTATGCCTTTCCAAGTTTGCACATACTTGTTGCCACTCACTGACCTGGCATTGGTGCACACTGGGGCATTCTCTAAATGATATACATGTCTACAGTACCAACCGAGTACGTTCTATCTTTATAAGACTGCAAATGGATTATTTAATTGTTTGGGAGGCAAATCCATACCAGATCCTGTTCTCATCTTACCCCAGAAGCTTCAGTTTCCTCCCGCACTCCAAAGTCAGAGGAGTTAGCAGACTATTTGATCACATGTGGGTAATTGAGCAGCATGGATTGGAAGGGCCTGTTACCAAGCAGCATCTCTAAAAAAATAAATAAACAAACAAACACGCAAGTCAACCGTTATTCTGATTACAGTAATGAGCCAACAGAGATGAGCTGGGACAGCACAGAGGAGGAGGAAGTCTTGGACCTCCCAGTTAACAAATAAGTGGTCTATGCTTATGACAGCCTTTTGAGTAATCTCAGAAATTTCTGTAAACATTTCAGCATTGTTTTGAAGGACTTGCCAACTTGAACTGTGGAAGGTCCCAGTTCAGTGTTGGCTGAGGACTGGCTTTAAAATCAGACACTTGGAAACCTCGTAGCCTGGTTTTATGCTTTCATCGGAGGGTTCTTAAAGGGCCTTGTAAAGGGCCTAACATCAGACTGCTAGCTCATGGAAAAAGAAGGAGACTCCTGTAAAGTGCTGAAATGAACTGTAAACGAGAGTGTATCAGTTTCCCCAGTGGGCAATGTTTATCTTTTATTCTCAAGCAAGTCGACTTCCTTGATGCATTGTTCCCCTGATTTTATCTCCACAGTGCTTTGAACAGTAGCACCTTAAAAGCAATGGGAATTAGAATGTTGCCAGGATATTCTGACCCTTACACAGGAAGGACTCTGACCAAGGGAGAAATCGGATGTTTTCTTAGCCATTATTCCATCTGGAAAGAGGTATGCATCTTCAATACCATGAACTTGTGTTATTAAACTGTTGCGTTTTTGATAAACACAGAGATGTATAAAACATTGGTGAGGCCGAATTTGGAGTATTATGTACAGTTTTGGTCACCTAATTACAGGAAGGTTATTAATAAGGTTGAAAGAGTGCAGAGAAGGTTTACAAGGATGATGCCGGGAGAAAGGTTACAGAGTTACAGAGAAAGGTTGAATAGGTTAGGACTTTATTCCCTGGAGCATAGAAGAATGAGGGGAGATTTGATAGAGGTATATAAAATTATGATGGGTATAGACAGAGTGAATGCAAGCAGGCTTTTTCCACTGAGGCTAGGGGAGAAAAAAAACCAGAGGACATGGGTTAAGGGTGAAAAGGGAAAAGTTTCAAGGGAACAGAAAGTAGTGGGAGTGTGGAATGAGCTACCAGATGAAGTGGTGAACGCAGGCTTACTTTTAACATTTAAGAAAAACTTGGACAGGTACATGGATGAGAGGGGTATGGGAGGGATAAGGTCCAGGTGCAGGTCAGTGGGACTAGGCAGAAAAATGGTTCGGCACAGCCAAGAAGAGGCAAAAGGCCTGTTCCTGTGCTGTAATGTTCTGTGGTTCTATGATTCTGCAGATACAGGAAATCCAGAGCAACACACACAAAACGCTGAAGGAACTCGGCAGGTCGGGTAATATCCATGGAGGGCAATAAACATTTCAGACTGGGATCTTTCATCCTGTACTGAGAAAGAGTCTCGGTCTGAAATGTTAACTGTTCTCTCAGCATATTCTAAAGACATCCACATTTGGTCAAATCTTGACACGCATTCCTGCTGAGTTTCTCCAGCATTTTGTGTGTGATGTTGTGTGTTCTTGTTTATATTATTATTACATATCTAGCCAAGATTTGACCAAAGGTCTCGCTAGATCTGGACCATAAATCAGATTATCCTGATTTATGGTCCAGATATTCTGTTTGTGTGGATCTTGGCACTCAGCTAATACCTCAACAAGTTTCTGTTCTTCTTTTGTCAGTCTTTATTTCAGAAGGTACTCTAACACAGAGATGATCACAGATTGATCCTCTTCTGAGAAATGTTGTCAGGATGAATGTGAAGGACCTATTTTCATTAAAGACGCCAAAAGTAGGGTTCTTAGATTGAAGGTAACATAACTAAATCAGTCACAGTATTTAAACTTCACAGTTTCAACTGCAACATGTGTAACACAATATCCCTGTATTTCACTGTTACCAGTATCTTTGATACTGGAAGTAATCAATAAGTTAGCAACAAAGGTCCTCGATTAAGACAAGAACATTTTAAAATTTAAGGTAAGTACAAAGATAATGTTTTCACCAAAGCATGCTCACTGCCTGAAAGGGGTGCTGCAGAAAACAAAATCTCTTCATATTTAAAAAGTACCATAATGATATGTTTGTTGCGAACAGCCACAGAATCTTGGAAGTAGGGTTAAGCTGAACAACTTCATCATTAGAATGGGCGTGGAACGACCCTGTATCCTGACCCACAGGTTTTAATGATTCTAAGAGTCATTGATTCTAAGCCTTGATTCCAAGAGCCAACCTGTGGTCCATGGACCCCTCAGTTAATGGTAAAGGTCCATGGTATTGAAAAGGTTGGGAACCCCTGCATTAGTGTTTGAATACTAATAGTCATTGGTCTGTACAGTACAGAAACAGGTCTTTCAGTCAACTGGTTTGCAGCGACCAGGAAGCACATCCAATCTGGACCCATTTGTCAGCATTTGCCCACAGCCTTCTAACTCTTTCCTATTCGTGTACCTGTTCAAGTGTCTTTTAAATATTGTTATTGAACCCACTTCAACTTCTTCCCACATCAACTTGTTCTACATACATATCACACCTGTGTTAAAAGAAAATGCCCCTCAAGTTCAACCTTTTACCCGAAAGCTATGCCCTCTCATTTTTAATTCCCCAACCCTGGGGAAAAAACTGAGGGCATTCACTCTATGACCCTTATGATTTTATACATCTCCATTCGATTACCTCCTACCCTCCAAGGAGAAAAGTCCTAGCTTGTCCAAACTCTGCCTGTAACTTAATCCCTCAAGTCCTGGCAATCTTTAAATTCTTTCCTAGATTTTCCAGTTTGATAGCATTTTTTCCTATAGCAGGATGACCAAAACTGAATATAATGTTTCAAGTGTGATCTCACCAGCATTTAGTACAACCACACCATGACCTCACAACTCTTATACTCAGTGCCCTGACTGATGAAATATGTCAGAAGTATTTTTTCACCACCCTGTTTATCTGAGACTTCAAGGCTTCTTTATCCCCCAGCACTCTTCAGGACCCTACTATTCACTGAGAAATTCCTACCTGCACATTGCAAAATGCAGTATCTTGCATTTCTCTGATACCTAACTTCAAGCAGTCTAGCATAGGAATATTTCTTGAGTTTTCCTTTGAAGCTACTTATGAAGGCATTATCTCTCTCCAGCCTAAGACTGGATGACAGGGCACAGTGATGGAGTCATACATGAAAATATAGGTCTTTCTGCCTATCTTGTCCATGCTTCCCATCAAGGTCTTACTTCATTCACCAGCACTTAGACTGTAGCCTACCACGTACAGGAGAGGAATTGAACTGGTGATTCATTGGGCTGTCAGGCCATTGCCTGGGTACCACTATTTGTTAGGCAAGCACCTTTCATTCTTTATCAGTTTGTGTTGGGTCACTGGGTTCTGGCACTTTCTCAGTGGCTAGCTAACTCCGTAAGTCATTTTCAGTCCCTTATTTATTTTGCTTCAGTAGCTAGCAGTGTCAGCATTGGTCTCAATGTCAGGGGTATAGTTCTGTATTCTATACTGCAGTAATTCAACCAAATAGAATTTGCAAACATGAGGAAATCTGCAGATGCAGATCTGTTCTCAGGAGGAGGCTTTTCATTCCAGGATGAAGGAGATGTCTTCCTTTTTTAAACAAAGGGGCTTCCCTTCTTCCACCATCAACTCTGCTCTCAAACGCATCTCTCCCATTCCCCGCACACCTGCCCTCACCCCATCCACCCACCACCCCACTCGGGATAGGGTTCCCCTTGTCCTCACCTACCACCCCACCAGCCTCCAGGTCCAACGTATAATTCTCCGTAACTTCCACCACCTCCAATGGGATCCCACTACCCAGCACATCTTTCCCTCCCCACCTCTTTCTGCTTTCTGCAGGGATCGCTCCCTACGCGACTCCCTTGTCCACTTGTCCCCCCCCCATCCCTTCCCACCGATCTCTCTCCTGGCACTTATCCTTGTAAGCGGAACAAGTGCTACACCTGCCCTTACACTTCCACCCTCACCACCATTCAGGGCCTCAGACAGTCCTTCCAGGTGAGGCGACACTTCACCTGTGAGTCGGCTGGTGTGGTATACTGCGTCCGGTGCTCCCAGTGTGGCCTTTTATATATTGGTGAGACCCGACGCAGACTGGGAGACCGTGTCGCTGAACGCCTACGCTCGGTCTGCCAGAGAAAGCAGGATCTCCCAGTGGCCACACAATTTAATTCCACGTCCCATTCCCATTCTGATATGTCTATCCATGGCCTCCTCTCCTATCAAAATGAAGCCACACTCAGGTTGGAGGAACAGCACCTTATATACCGTCTGGGTAGCTTCCAACCTGATGGCATGAACATTGCCTTCTCTAACTTCCGTTAATGCCCCTCCTCCCCTTCTTACCCCATCCCTGACATATTTAGTTGTTTGTTTTTTTTCTCTCTCTCTGCCCATCACTCTGCCTGTTGTCCATTTCCCTCTGGTGCTTTCCCCACCTTTCTTTCTCCCTAGGCTTCCCGTCCCATGATCCTTTCCTTTCTCTAGCTCTGTATCACTTTCGCCAATCACCTTTCCAGTTCTTAGCTTCATCCCACCCCCTCTGATCTTCTCCTATCATTTTGCATTTCCCCCTCCCCACACTACTTTCAAATCTCTTACTATCTTTCCTTTCGATTAGTCCTGACGAAGGGTCTTGGCCCGAAACGTCGACAGTGCTTCTCCTTACAGATGCTGCCTGGCCTGCTGTGTTCCACCAGCATTTTGGGTGTGTTGTTTGAAATAGAATTTGCTTTATTTTTGTTTTTAACTCTGCTGGATGTTACAATTAACTCCAGTCATGTATTAAGCTAAATATTGCCTGAATTGATTGGATGTCTGTCGTATCTGGCCTCAACAGTTAAATTTGTGCAGTTCTTTTATTGTGAAGAAGATGTGAACTACACAAAGAAACCATTGCAGCAGAGTTTTTAAAGTGGAAAAGCTTGTTTCACTGGGGCAATTCCACTCTTTCAATCACAGAAGTCTGGGTCCAGTGGTATGAATAGTCATCACAACTGGGATCTTCCATGGTTGCAGTGGATGATCATGACTTCTGTGGCTTTTTATGCCCTTCTCTTGTCACAAAGTACTGCAGAACCGGCTTCCTAGCCGCTGGATCTCACTGTTGATCTTGTCTGTCCAGTCTGCTGGAACTGACTTTGCATGTAGTCAGTTGCCTTAACTTCAATTAGCCATTCCCAGGTCATTGGATAAAGATGAGGTGAAGGAATCTTGGCAGATGTGTGGGGCATTGCCTCATGGGAGTATTTGGGGAAAATAGCACAAATGCCTCTTAAGGAGAAGCCAAGCAAGTAATTAAGCAGGAAAGGTAGAGGATGGATGTGAAGAGGATGATAACTATTGAGGGACAAAGATGAAGCAATCATTTTTCTCTCCAAGGGTATATGACTGCTTGGCTTAACTACCAGAGGGAGTTAAAGCGAAGTCTTAAAGACAGAGATAACCAAATGGTGCAACATAACTGGGATGGATGGGAGTGCAGAGTCGAGATTGCAGTCATGATCTTACTAAATGGTGTAGCAGGCCCAAGGAACTAAGTGCCCTACTCCTGATTTCAATGTTCATGTACAGAAAAATATGTTATTGGGTCAGATACAGTGGAAGGTTCATGTAGATCATAAACACAGACACAAAATGACAAACCCAAATGGATTGGTTCAATCTATTTCCAAAACATCTCCCGGTTCTGCCCTGCCCTGCAGTCCTCATCCATGCCTCCATTAAATTTGAGTATTCATCCTTGGCTACCCTCCCATCTTGCATTGTTCATAAATTAGAGATCTTGTAAATATTATGTGGAAAATAAAAATTGTGAAAAAATGTTCTGCAGTTCAGGCGTCATATCTGGAGAGAGCAACAAAATAAATGCTGGAGGTCAATGAATTTTCTAAACATCTAATGAAATATCATCAACCTGGAAAATTAGCTGTGGCTTTCTCTCCGTGGATGCTGTCTGACTGCTGATTATTTTGCTTCCTTATCTCCTTATGTGGATCAGTATAACTCTCATGAAGCACATTGGGATTCATCACTGTCTTAAGGCAGCAACTGAATATGTTATTTTAATAATTAAATAAGCCAAAAGAATTGGTGCAGTTTGCCCTGAAACTTTCTTCCCTTAGCTGAGGCCATAGAATCTGTGTCAATTTAATGGGTAAAAGTATTTGTGAGATATGGACCTGTGTGTGGCACTGGAGTCATTTTGGCAAAATAAAATTCCTAATCTGGGTGTGTGTTACATTGTATGTTCTCAGCATGCCTGGGCTTCCAAGCTCACTTGTTCTGTACCATTCAGGCTAAGACAAAAGAATTCTTCCGGTACTACCTGAAATGAGATCTCTGCTTTCTTGTTGAAGTCTATTGGGAAAGGTATTCAAGTGTTATTGTTATGCTAATAAGTCAAAGGTTGACCCAATATTTATCTAAACTCTGGCTCTCCAACTTTGACTAAGTTTTGTTTGAAGGGCTGTAGAAGCAAAAAGAAGTGAAATCATCTATCCCTCACAGAAGAGTTCAAAGGAAATTTATTATCAAATATATAATGGGTGTGTGTGCTTCCATACACCACCCTGAGATTCATTTTCTTGCAGGCATTCACAGAACAAATAAATACAATAAAATCAATGAAAAACTACAACAAAGACTGACACACAACCAATGTGCAAAAGAAGATGAACTGCAAATATATTAAAAATAATACCAATACTACTAATAATAATAAAATAAATAAGGACACATATTGATTGGCCCTTAGAAGTAAACATATTCCTAATGCATAACTATTATCAAGTAGGAACTTGAGACTGTCAGCATACACAGATAAACTTCATCAACAGTTTATAGCCCAATAACCTTTTATGCATGTAAATGCACAATGAGTAACAGATCAAGGTAGAGTAAAAATAAAAAATAATTTATTGCCTATAGACATAAAGTAGCAGGAAAGAAGGCAACCTAAAGGCCACAACAATGGTATTCAAGAAAATGTCACCCCCCCCCCAAGTGCTGATGGAAATGGAATTACTTCAACAACTGCTCCACAAACAGATGGTACTAGCAACAACACAGATGTGGAGCCTCCACAATATGCTGATGATGAAGCTGAGTTTACAGACCAAATAACCCTAACACTTAACTCCACACTAACAGAATACATGGGCAGTGACCCACCAGAAAGACCCTGCATGCCAAAACAAAAAACATTATCAGAGTTTGCAAAAATTGTTAATACTCTCAATAATATTAAATCACCTCAACATTTAGGAAAGCTTGAATCATTTGGAGAACTGCACACAGTAATGTACTCATTAATGGAAACCCAAAACTGAGTAATGAAATGAGAACACCAAAATGGCAAAAGCGATTAAGAAGCAAAATTGAAACCTAAAGGGTCGAAATAGCCTGCCTAATGGTGTATAAAATGGCTAACCTAAGCAAGAAGGTTAAGAGAAAAGCTAAGGAAATAAAACATCCACACTAGATATGATCAGCCTAACAAAGGTTTACAAGGATGATTCTGGGAATGAAGAGCTTAATTGTACTGACTGGAATTTAGAAGAATGCTTGGGGATCTTATTGAAACCTACCAAATATTGAATAGGGTGGAAGTAGAGAGGATGGGGGCGGTATCCGGAACTAGAGGGCACAGCCTGAAAATTGAGGGGTGACCCTTTGGAACAGAGGTAAGGAAGAGCTTTTTCAGCCAGAGTGTAGTGAATCTGTGGAATGCTCTGCCATGGACTGCGGTGGAATCCAAGCCCATGCGTATATTTAAGGTGGAAGTTGATTGTTTCCTGTTCGGTCAGGGCATCAAAAGACATGGTGAGAAGGCAATTGTATGGGGTTGTGTGGGATCCGGGATCAGCCACGATGAAATGGTGTAGCAGACTCGATGGGATGAATGTCTTATGGTCTAAAAGCGCTATAGAATTTATTGATACACTAAAACAAAAGCTTGGAGCATAGAAAATCAGACTAAATGAAGAAAACAGAATTATCAGATCATGGATAAAGATAGATCTGGTCCTCTGGTTGAGGTTCTAAACTGGAAAAAGACCAAATTTGAAGAAATGAGAAAGGATGTAAAAAGCATGGATTGGGACAGGTTGTTCTCTGGCAAGGATGTGATTGGTAAGTGGGACGCCTTCAAAGGAGAAATTTTGAGAGGGCAGAGTTTGTATGTTCCTGTCAGGCTTAAAGGCAAAATGAATAAGAATATAAGGAACCTTGGTTCTCAAGGGATATTGGAACTCTGATAAAGAAGAAAGAGATGTATAACATGTATAGGCAACAGGGAGGAAATAAGATACTTGAGGAGTATAAAAAGAGTAAGAAAATACTTAAGAAAGAAATCAGGAGGGCTAAAAGAAGACATGAGGTTGATTTGGCAGTCAGGGTGAAGGATAATCCTAAGAGCTTCTACAGGTATATTAAGAGCAAAAGGATAGTAAGGGATAAAATTGGTCCTCTTGAAGATCAGAGTGGTCAGCTATGTATGGAACCAAAAGAAATGGGGGAGATCTTAAGTGGGTTTTTTCTGTCTGTATTTACTAAGGAAACTGGCATGGAGTCAATGGAAATGAGGCAAATAAGTAGTGAGGTCATGGAACCTATACAGATTGAAGAGGAGGAGGTGTTTGCCATCTTGAGGCAAATCAGAGCAGATAAGTCCCCAGGACCTGACAGGGTATTCCCTCAGACCTTGAAGGAGACTAGTGTTGAAATTGCAAGGGCCCTGGCAGATATATTTAAAATGTCGGTACCTACGGGTGAAGTGCCAGAGGATTGAAGGATAGCTCATGTTGTTCCGTTGTTTAAAAAAGGCTCAAAAAGTAATCCAGGAAATTATAGGTTGGTAAGTTTGACGTCAGTAGTAGGTAAATTATTGGAAGGAGTACTAAGAGATAGGATCTACAAGTATTTTGATGGACAGGGACTTATTAGGGAGAGTCAACACGGCTTTGTCGTGGTAGATCATGTTTAACAAATCTATTAGAGTTCTTCGAGGAGGTTACCAGGGAAGTGGATGAAGGGAAGGCAGTGGATGTTGTATACATGGACTTCAGTAAGGCCTTTGACAAGGTCCGCATGGGAGGTTAGTTAGGAAGATTCAGTTGCTAGGTATACGTGGTGAGGTAGTAAATTGGATTAGACATTGGCTCAATGGGAGAAGTCAGAGAGTGGTAGTGGAGGATTGCTTCTCTGAGTGGAGGCCCGCGACTAGTGGTGTGCCACAGGGATCAGTGCTGGGTCCATTGTTATTTGTCATCTGTATCAATGATCTGGATGATAATGTGGTAAATTGGATCAGCAAATTTGCTGAAGATACAAAGATTGGAGGTGTAGTGCACAGCGAGGAAGGTTTTCAAAGTTTGCAGAGGGATCTGGACCAGCTGGAAAAATGGGCTGAAAAATGGCAGATGGAGTTTAATACAGACAAATGTGAGGTATTGCACTTTGGAAGGACAAACCAAGGTAGAACATACAAGGTAAATGGTAGGACACTAAGGAGTGCAGTAGAACAAAGGGATCTGGGAATACAGATACAAAATTCCCTAAAAGTGGCATCACATGTAGATAGGGTCATAAAGAGAGCTTTTGGTACATTGGCCTTTATAAATCAAACTATTGAATGTTATGGTTGGAATGTTATGGTGAAGTTGTATAAGGCATTGGTGAGGCCGAATTTGGAATATTGTGTGCAGTTTTGGTCACCAAATTACAGGAAGAATATTAATAAGGTTGAAAGAGTGCAGAGAAGGCTTACAAGGATGTTGCTGGGACTTGAGAAACTGAGTTACAGAGGAAGGTTGAATAGGTTAGAACTTTATTCCCTAGAGCGTAGAAGAATGAGGGGACTCTTGATAGAGGTATATAAAATTATGATGGGTATAGATAGAATGAATGCAAGCAGGATTTTTCCACTGAGACTAGGTGAGAAAAAAAACCGGAGGACATGGGTTAAGGGTGAAGGGGGAAAAGTTTAAAGGGAACATTAGGGGAGGCTTCTTCACATAGAGAGTGGTGGGAATGTGGAATGAGCTGCCGGATGAAGTAGTAAATGTGGGCTCACTTTTGACATTTAAGAAAAACTTCGACAGGTACATGGATGAGAGGTGTATGGAGGGATATGGGCCAGGCGCAGATCAGTGGGACAAGGCAGAAAAATGGTTCAGCACAGCCAAGAAGGGCCAAAAGGCCTGTTTCTGTGCTGTAATGTTCTATGGTTCTAAGAATGATGAAAAGATTTAGACAGGACTTTGAAGCTAAAATTGACACACCAAGATGCTGCCAACCCTAGCACAAAATTACCAACAAACACAGAGATGATGAACTTTTGGTCTAATATCTGGTCAAACAGGACAATGAACAATCAAGAAGCAAACTGGGTAACAGAGGACAAATAAGACACTCACACAATTGAAGACATGCAAATACCTGGTTACAATCGATATGCTAAACAAAGACAGTTATAAAAAATACCTACAACTGGAAAAGCACTGCAGTAATTATTGGTATCAATAATATTTATACCATCTGGGATATCAACAAGCAAATATTCATAATTATTGGTATAAAAAATTTACTTGGCTTCATCCAGCCCTATTAATACATATCAACAATTTTATTAAAATCATGAAAGAGTGCCCAAATTTTTGACAGAAGGCAAAGCATATCTCTTCTCTAAAGGAGAAATCATAAATATCATCCTATTACTTGTTTCTGAATTATTTATAAAATTGTAACATCTTGCAGCTAATCACCACTCACTTGGATAACCACAGTATACTTGCAGAAGAGCAGAAAGGATGCCTTAAAGGCTGCAAAAGGATGTAAAGAACAACTTATAATAGAGTCTGTAATTCTAAATGAAGCCCAGTGGAAAAGAAAAAAATCATTCATATTGATACATTGACCACCAAAAAGCATTTGATTCTATCCCACACTCATGGTTAATAAAAAGTTCTTAATGCCCAATGCCTGTGAAATTCCTGAATCAGATGAAGTTTCAGCATGCTGTAATCACCCTATCTATTAACAAACAAAAAGAACAACTACCATTATCAAAATAAACTGAGGCATTTTCCAGGGTGATTCTCTAGGTCTACTAAGGTTTTGTCTAGCTTTAAACCTGCCCTCTAATTTACTGAATTGCATGAAAATAGGGTATTAACTCAGCAACAGCCAAATGAATTATACCTTAACACATCTTCTATACATGGGCGACAAATTGAAATTATGCACTCCTTCATTAGTAAAACTAAAATTATTAATTCAAATAGTTGAACTATTTTCAAAAGATATAAGCATGAACTTTGAACTAGATGAGTGCAGAACTTTAAACATAAAGAGAGGCGCAATAGAGCTAGTAGAATATAAAACAGCAGCAGGATACAATACAACTGATGGATGACTATGAAACATATAAGTATCTGGGATATCAACTAGCGGAGAAAATAGATCATAGTACAATATAGGGAAAACTTTTGACAATTTAGTTCAAAGTTTAAGAAAATTTACCAAAGTTCTATAGTAAAAATTGACAAATACAATAAGCTCTGTCACTATACTCACATTAACATATTCTTTTGGCATAATATGTTGGTCCAAAACGGATCTGGAAAACTTACCAAGAAAGATAAGAACCGAAATGATAAACTTTAGAAAACATTATGTATACTCGAACACACTTAGATTTACACTACCTAGCATAGAAAGAAGAAAAAGAATAACATAAAACTTCTAAGGATATATCAGGGATAAATAGGATTCAGCACTCCATGCAAACATATGCAATTCTAATAAGAAGTACTAAACTTAAAATGAAAACACGACCCTGAAAAATGAAGAAATTATCAGTGCAGAAGAAAAAGTTAACCAATGGAACAGCATGACCTTCCATGGAAAACATCCCTGTGATCTGAGCAGACCAAGGAAGAGTCGAATGCCTGGCTCTCTTCCCAGAAATGGGAAGTAAAATAAGTAATAGTGCGGATATTAGTTGTAGAGTTCTTGAAAGTGAGTCCGTAGACTGTGAAATCAGTTCGGTGTTACTGGAATGAACTTACCCTTGCTGGTTCAGAAGCCTGATGGTTGAAGGCAGGAACTGTTACTGAACCTGGTGGCATGGGACCTGAGGCCTTTGAGTCTGCTTCCCAATGTCAGCCTGGATGGTCAGGGTGTACCTTGACGAAGGATGCTGCTTTCTTGTGCCAGTTCTCCTTTTAGATGTGCTCAGTGGTAACAAGGCCTTTTCCTGCGATGAACTGGGCTGTATCCAACACTTGTAGGCTTTTCCATAGCTGGGCATTGGTGTTTCCATACCAGAGAACATGAGAATAAAGATCGACTTCAGAAAACTGTCCAAGTAAGCAATAGATGCAAAGTGAAGCATGGGTAGAAGTGCTGCAACAGAGGGGTTTTGTGTCTGCTGAAACAATTACACTTCAATGTGCTTTCAGGTGGTAGATCGAAAGCTGAAGAAAGTAGTGGTGTTTGAAGATGATGTGAGGTTTGACGGCCACTTCAAGAGGAAGCTGTTGAGATTGCTGAACGAAATTGAGGATGTCGATTTGGAATGGGACCTTATGTAAGTGCACATGAAACTTGTATTTTAATTGTTTGAGGCTGGTGATCCTGTTTTGACCTAAATGCACTGGAGCCTTGCTGGTTTCTGCCTGCTCCTGCCCCATGGAGTTGTGTCTGCTTAGCTCGACTTTCTTTTATACACCCCCCCACCCCCCAACCTGGTTAAGTCCCTTCCTACCTACATCTGTCACACTTCACACTCCTTTGATCTTTTCAATGAAGTTCCCTGGCCCGAGTCGTCTAATTTTCACTATCCAGTCCCTATACACTTTCATCCCCATCAGGAGAGCCTTAAAGCTCTCTATTTCTTTCCAGTCAACAGACCCAACCAGTTGCCTGCCACAACTGTCCTCCGTCTGGCAGAACTGATCCTTAACCTCATTAATTTCTCCTTTGGCTCCTCCCACTTCAAAATAAAAGTGTAGCCATGGGCACTCGCATGGGTCCAAGCTATGCTTGCCCTTTCATCGGCTGTGTGGAACAGTCCATGCTACAAGCCTACAGTGCCTATAAAAAGTATTCACCCCCCCCCCCCCCCCGTAAGTTTTCACATTTTATTGTTTTATAACATTTAATCACAGTGGATTTCATTTGGCTTTTTTGACACTGATCAACAGAAAGCAATTCTTTCATGTTAAAGTGAAAACAGATCTCTACAAAGTGATTTAAATTAATTACAAATATAAAACATAAAATAATTGATTGTATAAGGATTCACCCTCTTCAAGTCAGTATTTAGTAGGTGCACCTTTGGCAGCAATTACAGCCTTGAGTCTGTGTGGATAGGTCTCGATCAGCTTTGCACAATGGGCACTGCAGTTTTTCCCCATTCTTTACAAAACTACTCAAGCTCTGTCAGATTGCATGGGGATCGTGAGTGAACAGCCCTTTTCAAGTCCAGTCACAAATTCTCTATTGGATTGAGGTCTGGACTCTGACTTGGCCACTCTAGGACATGTTAAGCCATTCCAGTGTAGCTTTGGCTTTATGCTTATAGTCATTGTTTTGCCAGAAAACAAATCTTCCTAGTCGCAGTTCTCTTGCAGACTGCATCAGGTTTTCCTCCAGGATTTCCCTTTTTTCAGCTGCATTCATTTTACCCTCTACCTTCACAAGCCACCGCCATGCTTCACAGTAGGGGTGGTGTGTTTTTGATGATGTGCAGTGATTGGCGTACACACATAGCGTTTAGTCTGATGGCCAAAAAGCTCAATTTTGTTTTTCATCAGACCATAGAACCTTATCCCAGCTGACTTCAGAATCTCCTATGTGTCTTCTAGCAAACCGGAGGAGATTACATATGAGTTCTTTTCAACAGTGGCTTTCTCTTTGCCACTCTCCGATAAAGCTGTGACTGGTGAAGCGCCTGGGCAACAATTGTATGCACAATCTCTCTCATCTCAGCCACTGAGGCTTGTGACTCCCCCAGAGTTGTCAGAGGTCTCTTGGTGGCCTCCCTCACTAATCCCCTTCTTGCGCGGTCTCTCAGCTTTTGGGGATGCCAGCTCTATGCAGATTTACAGCTGTTCCCTATTCTTTCTATTTCTTGATGATTTCTTGACTTCACTGTACTCCAAGGGATATTCAGTAACTTGAAAAGGCTTTTCAGTAGCCTTTTTGCAGAGTTGCTCAGAGTGTTCATTCGTCTTCAAGGTGCTAGGATACTGACTCACCAGCAGTTGGACAATCCAGATACAGGTGTATTTTCACTCAGTCAGTTGAAACACCTCAACTGCACATAGTGATCTCCGTTTAACTAATTATGTGACTTCTAAAACCAATTGACTGCACCAGTGATGATCTGGTGTGTCATATTAAGGGGGGGGGGGTAAGTGGTGAATACTTACACAATCAATTATTTTGTGTTTTGTATTTGTAATTAATTTAGATCTGGTACCACTTTAACATGAAAGTCTTTTTTCAGTTGATCAATGTCAAAAAACCAAATTAAATCCACTGTGATTAAATGTTGTAAAACAATAAAACATGAAGATTCCTAGGACGGGTGAATGCTTTTTTGTAGGCACTGTACACCAACATTGCTCCCCAGCTCTTCCTAAGCTACATGAATGATTGCATTGCTGCTGCTTCCTGTTGAGCTCTCTGTTTCATTAACCTTGCCTCCAATTTCCACCCTGCCCTTAAATTTACTTGGTCCATTGCCAACATCTCTCTCCCCTTTCTCGATCTCTGGAGACAGTCTACTTACTGATATCTTTTATAAACACTGACCCTCTCAGCTAACTGGATTATACCTCTTCCTGCCCTGTGACTTATAAAAATGCCATCCTCTTCTATCAGTTCCTCCACCTCCGCCACATCTCCTTTCAGGATGATGCTTTTCATTCCATAACAACTGAGATCTCCTCCTTCAAAGAAAAGGGCATCACTTGTTTCACCACCAACATTGCCTTCACCCAGGCCTCTTCCATTTCGCATATGCCTGTCCTCATATCCCATCCTCCTGCTGCTACACCAGGGATAGGGTTCCTCTTGTTTTTACCACCGCCTCACAAACCGCTATGTCCAGCACGTAATTCTCCATAACTTCTGCCATCTCCCATGAGATCCCACCACCAAGCACATCTCCCTCCCCCACTTTCCACTTTCTGCAGGGATCGCTCCCTACGTGACTGACTTGTCCTTTCCTCCCTCCCCACTCATCTCCCTCCTGATACTTACTCTTGCAAGTGGAACAAGTGCCACACCTGCCCCTACGTCTCCTCCCTCACTACCATTCAGGGCCCCAGAAAGTCCTTCCATGTGAGGTGGAGTCTGTTGGGATCAGTATGCCCAGTGTAGTCTCATATATATTGGAGAGACCCAGTGAAAGTTGGGAGACTGCTTTGTTGAGGACCTCCACTTCAACTGCCACAAAAAGTGGGATTTTCTGGTGGTCATCTATTTCAATTCTACTTCCCATTCCCATTCCGACACGTCAGACCATGGCCTCCTCTACTGCCACGATGAGCCCACACTCAGTTTGAACATTGATTTCTCGAATTTCCAGTAATTGCCCTCCCCTACCTCTCCTTCACCATTTCCCATTCCTGTTTCCCACTTTCATCTTATCTCCTTGCCCATCCCCTCCCTCTGTGCTCCTCCCCCTTCCCTTTATTCCATGGGCTTTTGCCCTCTCCTATCAGATTCACCCTTCTCCTGCCCTTTATCTCTTTCACAGAACCATAGAGCACTACAGCACAGAAACAGGCCTTTTGGCCCTTCTTGGCTGTGCCGAACCATTTTTCTGCCTAGTCCCACTGACCTGCACCTGGCCCATATCCCTCCATACACCTCTCATCCATGTACCTGTCGAAGTTTTTCTTAAATGTCAAAAGTGAGCCCGCATTTACCGCTTCATCTGGCAGCTCATTCCACACTCCCACCACTCTCTATGTGAAGAAGCCTCCCCTAATGTTCCCTTTAAACTTTTCCCCCTTCACCCTTAACCCATGACCTCTGGTTTTTTTCTCCCCTGGCCTCAGTGGAAAAAGCCTGCTTGCATTCACTCTATCTATACTCATCATAATTTCATATACCTCTATCAAATCTCCCCTCATTCTTCTACACTCCAGGGAATAAAGTCCTAACCTATTTAACCTTTCTCTGTAACTCAGTTTCTCAAGTCCTGGCAACATCCTTGTAAACCTTCTCTGCACTCTTTCAACCTTATTAATATCCTTCCTGTAATTCAGTGACCAAAACTGCACACAATACTCCAAATTCGGCCTCACCAGTGTCTTATACAACCTCATCATAACGTTCCAACTGTTACATTCAATAGTTTGATTTATAAAGGCCAATGTACCAAAAGCTCTCTTTACGACCCTATCTACCTGTGACGCCACTTTTAGGAAATTTTGTATCTGTATTCCCAGATCCCTCTGTTCTACTGCACTCCTCAGTGTCCTACCATTTACCTTGTATATCCTACCTTGTATGTCCTTCCAAAGTGCTCACCTCACACTTGTCTGCATTAAACTCTATCTGCCATTTTTCAGCCCATTTTTCCAGCTGGTCCAAATCCCTCTGCAAGCTTTGAAAACCTTCCTTACTGTCCACTACACCTCCAATCTTTGTATCATAAGCTAATTTGCTGATCCAATCAATCCTTTCACCAATCGATTTCCCAGCTCTTTACTCCCCCTTCCCACCCTCCCAGTTTCACCTAGCATCTGTCTCTTCATGCTTCTTCCTCCCCTCTCCCCACCTTATTCTGCCATCTCTCCTTCCTTTCCAGTCTTGATGAAGAGTGAACATGGACATCTTCCCCATAGATGCTGCCTGGCCAGCTGAGTTCCTCCAGCATCTTGTGTGTGTTAAGCAGGATAAGATACTATATCTCTGCTCAGTGTACCATGTGTGAGGTGAAAATGCAAAAGGCAGCAAGGCATCTCAGTCAATCCCAATCCAGTCGTCCTTCAGCTGCTCCAGTGAACAGATGCTTTCAGTAGGTTTCACTGAGATTAGAAGCAATTGATCAGCTTTCATTTCTATAGCACCATTAATGCAATAACATTTTCCAAGAGACTCTACAAGGATTCCTTTAAGTAAAATTAACATTAAGCAATTTAAGAAAATGTTAGGTCTGATCACAGCTCAGAAATGAGTCCTTCAGCTCACCATGTACATGCCAAACCTTTTCCCCATCTAAATTAATCCTTCAGTGCTCTATGTGTATCTTTCTAAATGTCTCTTTTATAGTGTGCCTTGATGAGAGTGGTCTGAAGATGGAAAATTTAGAGGTTGGACCGAAATGGCTTCAGGAATGGATGGTGAAAAATCAGAGATGTGTATGGGACATGAAATGGAGTGACATTGGCAATTTTTTCTGTCCCAACTACATCCAGAAAATATTAGTGCCTTTAGTGGACTCAGTAATTAACAGGCTCATCACTTCTATCCCAGCACAGACAATTTTTTCTGTGCTGCCCAGGACCGTGGTGGTTTAAATAGTCCAGTGATTGGTGAAACACTGTTACAGAACTGGTGACTTGGGTTCAATGCTGCTGCTGTCTGTAAGGAGTTTGCATGTTCTCCCTGTGACTCCCACATTACTAAGATGTATAGGCTGAGGAGGTTCACTGGTCACATTGGTGTAATTGGGCAACATGGGCTTTTTGGGCCAAAAGCTTCTACTACCATGCTATATCTCTAAAAAAAAATGTATACATATCCACCATCTGAAACTTTAAGTTGAGATATTTTTTTAAAAGTGGGTGTTTGAAAACAGCCAAATATTAAGTTTGAGATGAAATCAAATGCAATTTATTTCACTTTTCAGCTACCTCGGTCGTAAATTGGTCAATCCCAGTCAGGAGGAGGCTGTGCCGAATGTCCATAACTTGGTGGTGGTGGAATATTCATACTGGACGCTGGCATATGTCATTTCACAGCAGGGTGCTGAGAAACTGGTTAACTCTCAGCCATTCAATAAGATGCTGCCTGTGGACGAATTCCTTCCTATCATGTACGACAAGCACATAAAGTGAGTCCTTCTTAATTAATTAGAGAATTATGACTGTGCTGTTTTAAGAGTACTTGGTATTATTATTGTCACATGTTCTAAGATACGGCAAAAAGGTTGTCTTGCATACTGTCATTACAGATCAAATCATTACACTAGTATTGATCTAGAACAGAGTAAAACAATAACAATGCAAAATAAAGTGTAGAAGCTACTGAAAAGGTTCAGTAAGTCACCAACACAAGAGATTCTGCTGATGCTGGAAATCCAGAGTAACACACATAAAACGCTGGAGGAACTTAACAGGCCAGGCAGAACCTATGGAAAGGAATAAATAGCTGACATTACGGGCCAAGACTTTTCATCGAATCTTGGCCTGAAATATTGCCTGTTTATCCTTTCCGTAGATGCTGCCTGAATTGCTGAGTTCCTCCAGCATTTTGTATGTGTGTCTGTGTGTGTTGCTCTGATAGTGTAAGATCATAATAAGGTGGATTGTGGGGCAAATACACCATCGTGTCATACAAGAAGTCCATTCAAGAGTCTGAATTCAGTCGAATAGAAGCTCTCCTTGAGTCTGATTGGTATGTGCTTTCAGGCATTTTCATTTTCTGCCCGAGGGGAGAGAGGTGCCTGACTATTAGTAATTTGTTGATGAAACAATGTGCAGGACTTTGAGGTTGAAATGCGAAGGGAAAAAGCATTAGGCTAAGGAACAGTGATTGGGTAATGTACCGGAGCTAAGTCTTTCAAGGCTTTATTCACAGACATGCAGTGTTCTGCACATTCTTGTGTATTCAAAGGTCTATCTTTTATGTTCTCTGTCTGAGTTGAATGAACACCAATTGATCTAAATTATCATTAACAGGAAACACTACGAGATTGGTTTAAAAGACCTTATATTGGAAAAAGGAATGAGTGAGTGTTTTAAGGCCTCAAGTAAGTGTATGTTAAGATTGTGCTTTGAGGAATCTCAGTTTCAACAACATGCCTGGTAAGGGGGAAGAAAAGAGAAATGTAACCTCTCAAGCATTTATGAATCTATGTAGAAGGTGTACAGACACTCTTTAGGGGAGTTTTGGGCCCTGTATCTAAGGAAGGATGTGCAGGCATTGGAGAGGGTCTAGAGGAGGTTTATTAAAATTATCCAGGAGGACGAAAGGATTAACATGTGAGGAGTGTACAAGGGTTCTGAACCTATACTCACTGAAATTTAAAGAATGAAGGGAAAACTTATGGAAACCTACTGAATATTGAAAGGTGTAGATAGAATGGGAGAGTCTAGGACCAGAAGGCACAGCCTCAGAATAGAAGAACATCTTTTAGAACAAAGATGAGGGGGATTTTCTTCAGCCAGAAAGTGGTAAATCTGTGGAATTCATTGCCACAAACATCTGTGGAAGTCAAGTCACTTGGTATATTTAAAGCAGAGGTTAATAGTAAGGGTGTCAAATGGAAGGCAAGAGAATGGGATTAGGAGGGATAATAAATCAGCTATGATTGAATGGTGGGGCAGACAATCAGCTGAATGGCCAAATTTTGCTATACAGTATATCTTATCATCTTATTACAGCCTCTGTGACTTGTGACCTAATAGAAATCAGAATGAAGAATACACTTTCATGCATAACGGATCGCTAAATCTGTGACATTCTAGTGAAAGTTCAACATACCTCAGGCATTTTAGTTTTCTTTGCTTTAAATCACACCACGCTATATTCACTAAATTAATACAGAACTGAAGGCAGAGATGGTCTTATGCTGTTGTGAGGAGAAACAGCATGTGTATCTTTTCCCGCAAAGTTTGTCCAGTATTGATTCATGGAGATTTCCACTTTTAAAATCTTCCCCTTGTGAAATGATTGTACTGCACTGCATTCTCTGAATGCTTTCCTGCTTACGTCAACTTGCCAAGACTTGGTCACGGGATTATTCATGGTTCATCCTCAAAGCACTTCGCCTGTCATCGCACTCAGGCCAGTAATACTAGAGCTGTCTGAGGAAATGAGAGCAAAACACGCTTTTGTCTTGAACATCGCTGCTAAACATAGCTCGCTGGCACTGGTGGTGCATTTATAAATAATCCCTCTCTGTTGCTCTTGGAGGGTCTGCAGTGTACTGTAATATAAGAGGCTGACTGCTGAGGACTTTTACTGAAAATTACTTTACCTGCTGGCTGTCTAGGAAGTAGCATTACATCCAGCACTTGTTTCAGTTCATTTTATGCCAAGTGCTGGTCATACAATTGGCAGGGGAAGAGCTGTACTCTTTTACATGGGCAAGCTACTTGTGAGATAGGCTGATTCAATTGCATTAAAGCTGGCAATTGTATTTGAATGAAACCAATTTAATCTACCATTTGTTTGTGAAAAGTCAGCTAATGCCCTGTTGTAAATATGCTGCTTGCGATGAATCAGTATCAAGGGTTAATCCCCAGTGGCAATGTGCAGATTACTGTGCATCTAACCAACTAAATTCTAACTGTTCACCTAATGCAGTCACATGCTGAGCGAGTGAAGTGGGAAGTTTGTTTTGTCCTCAATCCTTCCAGCCCCAAACCTAAGAGGACCTGATGTTGCTGCTAAAGTAGACATTACAAAATGTTCCATTTCCATCTCTGGTTTTCTTCAGTAAAAAACTAAACCTGCTTAGTGAAATGGCCATGGATCTGCTCTCAATGTGGCAGCTGATTGTCCAGCATCAGCACCTTCCAGTGTTTTGCATTGATGAGCTAATGCTGTAGATGTTTAATGATCTCTGGGCTATATTGCAGATTGGATTCTAGTTGTCAGTTTTATCTGTTGCTTGGGGTCAGTATTATATGTTTCTAAAGGATGAGATCTGACATCCAGGCACATCATGATGGACTTGGGGGCTTTCCTTCATCCTTCCTACCTTCCTACCTTCCTTCCCACCCACCCACCTATCTACCCACCTACGCACCCAACCACCTACCTACCCACCTACCCACCTACCTACCCAGCTACCCACCCACCCACCTGCCCACCCAGCCACCTACCTTCCCACCTACCCACCCACCCATCTACCTACCTACCCACCCACCCACCCACCTACCTACCCACCTACCCACCCACCTACCTACCCACCTACCTGCCCCACCCACCCACCCACCTACCTACCCACCCACCTACCTACCCACCCAGCCACCTATCCACCCACCCAGCCACCTACCTACCTACCCACCCAGCCACCCACCTACCTACCCACCTACCTGCCCCACCCACCCACCCACCTACCTACCCACCCACCCACCTACCTACCTACCCACCCACCCACCTACCTACCCATCCACCCACCTACCTACCCACCTACCCACCCACCTATCTGCCCACCCACCCAGCCACTGACCTACCCACCTACCCACCCACCTATCTGCCCACCCATCCACCTATCTGCCCACCCATCCACCTACCTACCCACCTACCCACCCACCTACCTACCCACCTACCCACCCACCCACCTACCTACCCACCTACCCACCCACCCACCCACCTACCTACCCACCTACCCACCCAACCACCTACCTACCCACCTACCCACCCACCCACCTACCTACCCAGCTACCCACCCACCCACCTGCCCACCCAGCCACCTACCTTCCCACCTACCCACCCACCCACCCACCTACCTACCCACACACCCACCTACCTACCTACCCACCCACCTACCTATCTGCCCACCCACCCAGCCACTGACCTACCCACCTACCCACCCACCTATCTGCCCACCCACCCACCTACCTACCCACCTACCCACCCACCTACCTACCCACCTACCCACCCACCCACCTACCTACCCACCTACCCACCCACCCACCCACCTACCTACCCACCTACCCACCCAACCACCTACCTACCCACCTACCCACCCACCCACCTACCTACCCAGCTACCCACCCACCCACCTGCCCACCCAGCCACCTACCTTCCCACCTACCCACCCACCCACCTACCTACCTACCTACCCACCCACCCACCCACCTACCTACCCACCTACCCACCCAACCACCTACCTACCCACCTACCCACCCACCCACCTACCTACCCAGCTACCCACCCACCCACCTGCCCACCCAGCCACCTACCTTCCCACCTACCCACCCACCCACCCACCTACCTACCCACCCACCCACCTACCTACCTACCCACCCACCTACCTACCCCCCCACTCACCTACCCACCTACCCCCCCACCACCTACCTACCTACCCACCCACCTACCTACCTACCCACCTACCTGCCCCACCCACCCACCCACCTACCTACCCACCCACCTACCTACCCACCCAGCCACCTACCCACCCACCCAGCCACCTACCTACCTACCCACCCAGCCACCCACCTACCTACCCACCTACCTGCCCCACCCACCCACCCACCTACCTACCCACCCACCCACCTACCTACCTACCCACCCACCCACCTACCTACCCATCCACCCACCTACCTACCCACCTACCCACCCACCTATCTGCCCACCCATCCACCTATCTGCCCACCCATCCACCTACCTACCCACCCACCTACCTACCCACCTACCCACCCACCCACCTACCTACCCACCTACCCACCCACCCACCCACCTACCTACCCACCTACCCACCCACCCACCTGCCCACCCAGCCACCTACCTTCCCACCTACCCACCCACCCACCCACCTACCTACCCACCCACCCACCTACCTACCTACCCACCCACCTACCTATCTGCCCACCCACCCAGCCACTGACCTACCCACCTACCCACCCACCTATCTGCCCACCCACCCACCTACCTACCCACCTACCCACCCACCTACCTACCCACCTACCCACCCACCCACCTACCTACCCACCTACCCACCCACCCACCCACCTACCTACCCACCTACCCACCCAACCACCTACCTACCCACCTACCCACCCACCCACCTACCTACCCAGCTACCCACCCACCCACCTGCCCACCCAGCCACCTACCTTCCCACCTACCCACCCACCCACCCACCTACCTACCCACCCACCCACCTACCTACCTACCCACCCACCTACCTACCCCCCCACTCACCTACCCACCTACCCACCCACCACCTACCTACCTACCCACCCACCTACCTACCTACCTACCCACCCACCTACCTACCTACCTACCCACCCACCCACCTACCTACCTACCCACCCACCCACCCACCACCTACCTACCCACCCACCCACCTACCTACCTACCTGCCCACCTACCTACCTGCCCACCCACCTACCCACCCACCTACCTACCCACCCACCCAGCCACCTACCTGCCTACCCACCTACCCACCCACCCGCCTACCCGCCTACCCACCCACCTACCTACCTGCCCACCCACCCACCCAGCCACCTACCCACCTGCCCACCCACCCACCCAGCCACCTACCCACCCACCCACCCACCTACCTACCCGCCCACCCACCCACCTACCTGCCTACCCACCTGCCTACTCAGCCACCTATCTACCTACCCACCCACCTACTTACCCACCTACCTGCCTACCCACCCACCTACCCACTTACCCACCCAGCCACCTACCTACCCACCTGCCCACCCACCTACCCACCCACCTACCCACCTACCTGCCTACCCACCTACCCACCCACCTACCCACCCACCTACCCACCCAGCTGCCCACCCACCCACCTAATTCAGAAATACAGCACAGTAACAGGTCCTTCTGGCCCAATGAGCCCACGCCACCCAATCACACCCATGTGACCAATTGACCTACTAGTCCATACATCTTTGGGATGTGGGAGAAAATTGGAGCACCTGGCAGAAGCCCATGCGGTCATGGGGATAATGTACAAACTCCTTACAGACAGCGGCCGAATTATCAGTATCCTGCCAGAGTTTCGGCCCGAAATGTCCACTGTACTTCTTTCCATTGACGCTGCCTGGCCTGCTGAGTTCCTCCATCATTTTGTGTGTGTGGCTTGGATTTCCAGCATCTGCACATTCTCTCTTGTTTGTTATCAGAATCAGGTTTAATATTACTGGCATATCTTGTGAAATCTATTAATTTTTTTGTAGTTTATTTTTTTATTGAAGTTCATCATCAAGCAAACATTTCCATAAGATGTGTTTCAGACATTGTACATATATATCATATAGTGAAAAATGTGTTAATTTTACGGCAGCAGTACAATGAAATACATGAATAAATATAGAGAAAAAACTGAATTACAGTATGCATATATATATATAGCTATTAAATAGTTAAAATAAGTAGTACTGAAGAAAAACAGATATAAAAAATTAGTGAGTTAGTTTTCATGGGTTCAATGTCCATTTAAGAATCAGTGGCAGAGAGGAAGAAGCTGTTCCTGAATCATTGAGTGTGTGCCTTCAGGCTTCTGTACCTCCTTCCTGATGGTAACAGTGAGAAGAGGGTATGTCCTAGGTGGTGGGGGTCTTTAATGATGACCACTTCTTGAAGGTGCCTTGGATACTAAGGAGGCGAGTGCCCTGATGGAGCTGACTAATTTACAAGTTTCTGCAAGCTGCAGCAGTGTTGCTCTAACCACCACGCTACTGTTCCATCCCTGCCCTCCCTCCTTTGGTATATTTCTCTATCTTTGCAGTTGACTGCATTAAAGTTGTGTCTCCATTGTAGTGTTAAGTGCTGACATGTTAGGGATAGCTCACTCAGCCAGAAATCCATCTACTGAGCACCCACAATGATGTTCCAAACCAAGACACTCAACAGGAGACATTACTCTACTGATAAGGAACGTGGCCTCCAGAGATCTGCCAGCATGCGAGTCTGATTGCGAAAATGAAATAAATTAAAGACAGGTTGAAGCTATGGGCTTACATAATTTGAATCCTTCAGAGGCAAAAGAATTACGGTCCAAGTTGCTATTGAACTTTAGTCCAACTAAGAGCTATTGTGTCTGCGTAACGCTGCATCATATTTTTGTGTTAATTTTAACAGTGGCAATTGTAAACATGAAGGAAGTTTATAATTGAGCTTATAACAAGTACTCAAAAACTTAAATGTAGACTATTTTTCCATTCAGCCCGCTCGATAAAACAATCAAAGCATGGCTAATGACTCTAGTCCACTCTCTCAATTGATCCAGGTATCCTGATCTAAAATTATATGTATCTTAGTCTTGGACATAAAATGCATCCATAAGCATTTGAGTAGAGAATTCCCTTTAACATGAAGAACTTCCACTTTGGCTCATTATGAAATTATCAGCTCCTTGATCTGAGGAGTTCCATAGCTCCCAGCCTGAGGAAACAAACCTCAAAGTTCAAAGTAAATTTAAAATCAAAGTAACATCCTGAGATTCATTTTCTTGTAGGATTCACAGTAGAACAATGAAATGCAGTGCCTATAAAAAGTATTAACACACTTTGGAAGTCTCCTTGTTTCAATGTTCTACAACGTCGAATCACAGTGGATTTAATTTGGCTTTTTGACAGAAAAAGACTCTTCCATGTCAAAGTGAAAACGGATCTCCACAAAGTGATCTAAATTAATTATAAATATAAAACACAAAATAATTGATTGCATAAATATTCAACCCCTTTAATATAACAAACCAAATTATCATTGGTGCAGCCGTAAGTTTCAAAACTTATATGATTAGTTAAATGGAGATCAGTCTTTGGAGACCTATGTGCAGTCGAGATGTTTCAATTGATTGTAGTAAAAATACACCTGTATCTGGAAGGTCCAACTGCTGGTGAGTCAGTACCCTGGCAAAAACAACACCATGATGACAAAAGAACACTCCAAACAACTCTGCAAAACAGTTATTGAAAAGCACAAGTCAGGAGATGGATACAAGAAAATTTCCAAGTCACTGAATATCCCCTGGAGTTCAGTTAAGTCAATCGTCAAGAAATGGAAAGAATATGGCACAGCTGGAAATCTGCCTAGAGCAGGCCATCCTCAAAAACTGAGTGACCGTGTAAGAAGGGGACTGAGATGGGAGAGACCAAAATTGAGCTTTTTGGCCATCAGACTAAACGCTATGTTTGTACGCCAAACACCGCACATCATCAAGAACACACCACCCCTACTGTGAAGCATGGTGGTGGCTTGTGAAGGTAGAGGATAAAGTGAATGCAGCTGAATACAGGGAAATCCTGGAGGAAAACCTGATGCAGTCTGCAAGAGAACTGCGACTTGGGAGATTTGTTTTCCAGCAAGACAATGACCACAAGCATAAAGCTAAAACTGCACAGGAATGGCTAAAAGCAACAAAGTAATGCCCAGGAGTGGCCAAATCAGAGTCCAGATTATAGGTGTAGATGAAGCCACAGCTCGTGAGAAGCTAACCATCAGTAGCTTACACCACAGACGGCAGGTTGCTGCAGCTACTGTGCTACACCAGCCACAGCCCTGCAGACCTTCGCGCCACGCTGCCTTCATCTTATGAGAGACGGCGCACCACACAATCAAGTTCATCTATGCCTGCTCATGCTGTTTCTATGCCTGATGCGAGAACCTACACACTGGACAGAAGCTTCCTTCACTGTGCTATCAGAATTTGGAACAGCATTCCAGATGCTGTGGTTGGAAACATCTGAGATGATGGGGTGCAAGCCTTCAAGAGTCGAGTGCACAAACACCCATCATCTCTGGGAGGGAAGTCACGTGCTTCTTCATAAGCTATCACGAAGGGGACTGGGATGGCAATACTTGGCGGGTAGGGTTAATACCCGACTTTCAGGAGCACTTGTGAGTTATGTTCCAGCTGGATTTAGTCCTTAAACTGCTGGAGAACAGTGCAGAAAGATCAGGTGCTGTTTTCTCCCGGTAGGGATTAGTTTTTAGTTCCAAGTGCTCCTGTCAGATTTTGACAGCCTGTAACCTTATTCTTCAATCTCTCTGAGTTATGGAGGATAGCATGTGTATACATGTCTCTCTCCAGCAGACTTCATCATGATCACCATGACTCCAGTATTTATAATATTTTTTAATGTTTCTTAAGTGTACATATGATTTTTTAATGTTCTGTCGCTGAACAGCAGTGAACCATCTGATTGGCCTATCAGAGTTCTCTTTGGGAACGAGTTGACTTGATCAGTATTTCTGATCTGGCTATTGTTCACGATAAAAAAAAGATCTCAATCAATTGAAAATTTGTGCCTGGACTTCCAGAGGGCTGTTCATTCATGATCCCCATGTAATGTGGCACAGCTTGAGCAGTTTTATAAAGAAGGATGCAGAAAAATTGCAGTGCCCATTGTGCAAAGCTGATAGAGACCAATCCACACAGGCTCAAGCCTGTAATTGCTGCCAAAGGTGCATCTACTAAATACTGACTTGAAGGGGGTGAATACTTATGCAATCAATTATTTGTGTTTTATATTTGTAATTAATTTAAATCACTTTGTATAAATCTGTTTTCACTTTGACTTGAAAGAATCCTTTTCTATTGATCAGTATCAAAAAAAGCCAGATGAAATCCACTGTGATTAAATGTTGTAAAACAATAAAACATGAAAACTTTCAAGGGGCTGGGAGAATACTTTTTATTACCACTGTATAGTAGAATCAGTGAAAAACTGCACACACAGACTGACAAACAAAACTGTGCAGAAGGAGACAAACTGTGCAAATACAAAGTGATAAATAAATACTAAGAGCATGAGTTGTAGAGTCCCTAAAAACGAGTCCCTGGGTTGCAGAGTCAGTTCAGTGTTGAGGTGAGTGAAGTTAACCACTCTGTGTCAAGGGCCCAGTGGTTGAAGGATAATAACTGTTCCAGAACTTAATGGAGTGGGATCCCAATGGCAGGTGCCATTAGCACCTGACAAGTGCTCTTCGTACACTCGTTCTCGATTTCCTTGAGTGAAAATATTGCATATAACCTGACATTCCCAGTGAATAAGTGTACTGCAGTACAAGAGGAATGGATGGATGCTGCACCCCATTCACCCTCTCAAGAGAAGCTGGCCGCTATACGAGTTGAGGATCAGGGAGAGCACAGAGGAAGTGCTGAGAAAAAATGAGAAATAAATACACAGCTTTTATAAAACACTGCAACTGTGAATGTGACTGTAATATTTGTTCACTGTTTTTATGGTGTAGCATGTTTTAAGAGATTTCTCCTTCAATTTTGTGAGCGAGTAGTTTGAGTGTTGTAAATGTTTCATTGGTTACTACCTCGCCCAAGGAAGTCATGTCCATTAATTTCATGCTCTGTTGTAAAGCTTGGGGAAGGGATGGTGGAACTGCTCTAGAACAGGATATTGTTGTCTTCATTTCTGAAGGAAGAAGGTTCAAACGGATTGAAGGTATGAGGCCATCCTGTCATGGTTGGATTCATTATTGAAGAACAGCAATAAATTGGCTTTAAATGATCGGATCAAGTCTCCAGGGGTCTTGTGGCGTTAAATGGCCTATGAGGCACTGGCTCCAAGGCATCCGTCAGCATGAGTAGATGCCCTGGAGGAATCAGGAATCTACTGTAAGAATCTGAAATGAGGAGAGACCTCTAGATAAACCTGACAGCATGTGCTGGTGGGAAGGTTCTGAACCCTGACGTTGGAGGCTATTGAGTAATAGAATTTAGCACTAGAGTGAATATTCGCCTGTTAACCAGCTGGAGAGAGCTCAGTCTTTCGGCTCTGTTTTTAGATATCAAACATCACCCACATGAAAGCAAGCAATGTAACAAATGCTCATGTTCATGCCCATTACCTTGTGCTGAGGAGGTGCCTGCTGTCTCACCTGGCTGTGCCAGAAAGCTGAACTCAAGTCATCTCCATTACACAAATTGGCTGAATCTCCAGACGAATGATCAATTCCAGGCTGGTTATGAACCATACTTTTATAATGAAGTTTTCTTGGTAGGGAGCTCAAATTACAGAGTTCCTTAAATATTTTTCTAAAGCACAGGTGTTAAGAAAATAAATTGCTAATGGTGTGATATTCCTGCAGCTGCTGGAATGGCAACGAGGTTATAGTATTCTGTGAAGCTTGTCAGGGAGTGTTCTGAAGAGGCGCTGGTCAATTAAAAGAATGAATGGAAATCTGTGGCACTTCACCTGATCCAGGCCTGTCTGCTGTTCGGGCTGATATTTTCCAACTTCTTGAGGGGTCGTTTGTATAGAACTACAAAAGAAACAGTGGCATACACTTCCACACTGGATACTGAAAGGTCATGTTAGAGTGAAGCTGACAGTGGTCAAATTTAATTATTCACGTTTATCTTTAGTGAGTGTTAAACCAGTCCCATTATAGAGTCGTAGAGCACTACAGCACAGAAGCAGGTCCTTTGGCCCATCTAATCCATGCTAAACTTATTTTGCCTAGTCCCATTGACCTGTGCCTGGACCATAGCCCTCCATCACATTATACCTGTAATAACTATAAAATCTTATAGTGCCTGTGCATTTTCTAACTATATTGTTTGCTTTCTTATTGTTACCTTTTTGCCACATTTTTGTTGCCATTCCTTTCCTCCCATTGGTAAAATCTCAATTGGCAGCAACGGCGTACGGGAGTGAAGTAGATTGGCAGGATGAATGGTGTTACAACACACCTGAATATCAGCAAGATCAAGGAATTGACCGGGGGCTTCATGAAGGGGACATCAGGAGAACACACACCAGCTGTACAAAGGATGGGCAACTTTAAGCTCCTGGGTGTCGACATCTCCAAGGATCTATCATGGTTTCAGCAAGTTACTAGAATCACAAAGGAGACATGCCAATAGTTCTACTCCATTAGGAAGTAGAGCAGATTTGGATGCCATCAAAATCTCTTGCAAATTTCTGTACGTGTATGATAGAGAACATTCCGACTGGTTACATCACAGCCTGGTACGGACTCTCCAATGAACAGGATCGCAAGAGGCTGCAGAACATTGTAGACACAGTTAATTCTCTCATTGTAGACACAATCCTCCCATCATCGAGGACCTCAAGAAGCTGGTGTGTATCACTAAGGATCCTCACCATCCAGGATGTGCCCTCTTGTTACTACCATCTGGGAGCAGACACAAGAGCCTGAAGGCTCTCACTCAACAATTCAAAATCTGCTTTTTCTCCTCTGCTATCAGATTTCTGAACAGTCCATAAACCCATGGATACCACTCGGTTACTCCCTTATGTTTGCACAATTTATTTATTTTGTAATTAATGGTAATTTTATGACTTTTGAAAGGCAACTTTAAGTTCCTGGGTGTCAACATCTCTGAGGATCTATCATGGTTTCAACACAATTCTGGAATCACTGCTGGTGTAAAAAAAGAATTTCACATATTACAAGTGCTAATAAAGCTGATTCTGATTCATTGGAAGGAAGGTATTTGATCAATAATGCCTGCTATTATGCTTACTGCAACTACAGGTTCCCCACTGCATCCTGTTTCTACACCCTTCTATACCGACGGTGGAAAATGCCGCAAAGCCCTACACCCCCCCCCCCCCCCACCCCCCATCTCACTTTGCCCTGTTGAGCGCAATGCACAGCAACACAATCAGAAATCCTGGAACAGACTTTCCATTTTGAGTCCAGCTTTTGATTCGAGTGCCTATTTTAAGAAGCTTTTTTTCTTCCTCTTTCTGCCTTTGCTGATTTTGATATGATTCACTCAGTCGTTATGTGCTGTGTATTATGACTTGGGCAATCATGAACAAGATTGTTCTTGGCAAATTTTTCTACAGAAGTAGTTTGCCATTGCCTTCTTCTGGGCAGTGTCTTTACAAGACAGATGACCCCATCCTTTATCAACACTCTTCGGAGTGGCGTCAGTGGTTGTATAACCAGGACTTGTGATACGCACCAGCTGCTCATACGACCATCCACCTCCAGCTCCCAAGGGTTCAGGTGACCCTGATTGGGGGTATTAATCAGGTTCTACGCCTTGCTAAAGGGTGACCTGCAGGCTAATGGAGGGAAGGAGTGGCTGACACCTCCTTTGGTAGAGACGTATCTCCACCTCGTCACCTTTGATATTAGTGAATGCAAAATCTGTCATAAATCAATGCAAGTAGGAGCCATTTATTTATTTAAATATTTATTGACATATTTAAGAATGTTCACTTAGTGCATCTAAAAATGGGTTTACCACAAAAGAATAAATGTTTTTAACTATTGTCTGTCCTGTGTCAATTAACATACTCTTAAATTACTAAAAATGCTTTATACTTGCATAGTAACATAATGTCTAGTTATTCCAAGTATGGAAGCCAGTTCCAATATAAATTTTTTAAAAAATGTACAAACCTTTAAAAGACTACCAATTTTGTAGTGGGCCTGGCTTTGACAATTTTTTTAAATCAAAAGGGAACCCAGAGGATCGCAGAAGCTTGAGTTCTAGCTAACACAATTTGTCAGGTTAAAATTCTCTGAGGTTTCCTGCCAATTTCAAGCAAATTTTGCAAAGAAGACCTTGTTCAATGTAGTGAAAAATCCTTATGTTGCAACTCATCCTACAGATTCTGGCTTTAAGACCATACTTGTTGGTTGAGATTCTTACTGCATTAAGAGTTTGACTAATAGACTATGAAGGTGACATATATTTAGTTCGAAGGGATGTACATTGGCTTGTAGAAACACAGATCTTCATAGGTAGGGTACATGCAAGTAGGCTTTTTCCACTGAGGTTGGGTGAGACTAGAACTAGAGTCATGGATTAAGGATGAAAGGTGGAATATTTAAGGAGAATATTGGGGGGGGGGGTATCTTGACTCAAAGGGTGGTGTAAGTACGGAACGAGCTGAGTGGCAGTGTTAGATGCGTGTTTAATTTCAACATTTAAGAGAAATTTGAATAGGCCTGAGTGCAGGTCCACGAGTCTAGGCAAATTAATAGTTTGGCACAGACAAGATAGGCCAAAGGGTCTGTTTCTGTGCTGTAGTGTTCTATGACTCTGTGACGAACATGTGCACTAACACAGGTACTGCTTACACCTTTAAGGAAAATTAGGCAGAAAATTGAAGTGGTGAGTAACTTCTCTCAAAGAACTGGAATTGGCCCTCATATGTAACTAACTTGGCTCATGGGTGAAAGCACTAATGTTATTTTCCAGTCAAGGTTCTGTCATGTTAGAAACCGCTGCTTTGCTGAATGATAGTTAACAAAGTAATTATGCAGCAGTGTATATTTGAAATCAGCATGATGTCAGCCCAGCAAGTAGAAGTATCTAGCGTGCACATCCCATTCTCTTGTTCTTCATAGTAGATTATATATCTCCCACTGGGGGATGTATGTTATGTGTCCGGCCTTTACACAACAAACAACTTACACTAACTTACAAAATGATGTAATGCCTTCTACTCCTCAGCTAGTGTGCAGATCCACATAAAAAGTGACTGGAACATACTCGTCTCATGTTATTGTTGGCTGCAGAGTGGAATGCAGTCCTGAGTTAATTGTCAAAGCACAGAAACAGAACAACTGTCTGGGTTTTTAATGTTCTTGAGTTTAACGCAATGGTGAGCAGATACATTGCAGAGTGATGAGATAAACCAGACAGAACACATCTGCACTCAATATCATGGAATGTCAAACCTGATGTGGAAATTGAAAGGGTGTAGGTTTGTACAATACTGAGGCAGCATCAGGCCACCTGAATTATTTCCAAGACAACAAAATCCTTTCGCAATATTGTTCTTATCATGGTGCAGAATGCTGTTGTGGCAGAAAATACTCTTGGAGTATAGTCACACTAGTGTAATGTGTGCTTCTGCTGTAATTTTGGAGTGCTATATTTTGTAACGGGTAGAATGCCGTGTCTTTGCATGGGTTGGTTGTTCGGTGAGGTCTTCACAGGATTGGGCTCAACTGTGAGCCCCTTACCTCTTCTGCTGCCTGAATGATATACTGAGACTCTTGGACTTGGGTCTCCGGTAGAGAAACTTCCCAGGCCGCAGGTTTCCACCTCTCTTAGTGATCGGAATCCCTTAACACGTTCAGAGCCTCCTCTGTCATACCCCACATTGGGACTGAGACACACGCACGCATGCACACAGAGTGACCACCTGAGCAAGTTGTGTGGCACTCTGCTGCAGAGGTAGGCATGGAGAAGATGTGATCACTCAACCTTTTCCAGTATCTTAAATCTGTACAAAATGACTGCCAGACCCATTTCCACCCCTTTCAGCTAGAGCACTGTCCATGACACCGAATTTGTCAAATATCATTTTGTATCTCTCTTGCAGTGAAGAATACAAGAAAGCTTACTCCAAACGAGACCTGCTGGCCTTTTCTGTCAACCCTCTCCTTGTATACCCCACCCACTATACTGGAGATCCTGAATGGTTCAGCGACACTGAGACCTCCACCATTTGGGATGATGACTTGGTGAAGACGGATTGGAGTGGCTCTCAGAAAACAGTGAAGGCCTCGCAGGCAGGAGCCTCTCGTCAGTCCATTGGGTCCTTGTCAAGAGATGAACTGTAATTTTCAGCGTCGGTGTAAGGTAAGGCAGCCAAACAAACCCTTCCTCTATCATAGGCAACACGAGTGAATCTGCAGATGCTGGAAATAAATAAAAACACAACATGCTGGCAAAACTTAGCAGGCCAGACAGCATCTATGGGAGGAGGTAGTGACGATGTTTCGGGCCGAAACCCTTCATCAGCCAAACAAACCCTTCCTCCATCATAGTTGGGGGTAAAGTTTCTTTGCCTCAATAGCTCATGTGGCAAATGCAGATCTAGAATAGTCTTATGTTCAATTCCCTGCATCTGCTGCACTCATCCCGAAGGGCTTTAACACAGCCTGAACTCCACACCAACTTTACACTACCAAAGTTCTGTATTCCCTCAGTGCTGCAATATGGGGTTTGAACCCACAGCTTCCTGGCTTGGCAGAACTGCTAACCAGCAAGCCACCCGCACAGAACCTCAACCTCGCAATCTCTGTGTCTTGTCATTTTGTTGTATATGAGCTTAGATGAACTGAATCGACCGTTCACCCATATTTTAAAAAGCCAAATTAAATTCAGTCTTCCTGTAAATATAAAGAAATAACATCTATTCTCAGAAAATGAGTTACTGAGCTGTGTTATTTTTGGTGGATAATGAGGATGCAATAGCTATAATCGGTAAGCTACCATATGTGTCAGGCAACTTGATCTCCAGTGTTCCCAGGGATCTCCTGGCATGCAGCCTAGATCTTTCAGTTACACAGTGAACATATGTTGCAGATGTTTGTTGGACTATGGATATGCAGCTGAGAAACTGCAAAACACAAGGATAAGTGTCATCTGAGCAGAGCCACCCTTCCTAACAATGCATGGGGTCACAGTGCAGGCCCACACGCCCAAGTTAGAGATCGCTGCTCCAAAGCCTGCAACAGTGGAGTGCAGAGTGGAGGGAGTGTGGACAAAACAACCTGGCACTTAGGTAATGTTGTAAACCAGTGTTTCACCTGCTCTCTCAGGTGGGTACCGAAGGTGAGAAAACGCTGTGGCAAAATGCACAAAATGCTGGAGGAACTCAGCAGGTCAGGACCTATGGAGGGTCCCAGCCCAAAACGTCGACTGTTTATTCATTTTCAAAGATGCTGCCCGACCTGCTGATTTCCTTCAGTATTTTGTGTGTTTTGACTTGGATTTCCAGCATCTGCAGATCTTCTTGTGTTTGTGAGAAAGCGCTGTGTTGTTCTCCTCAATGCTAATATTTACTCCACAACTAATAAACTTAGTTTCCTGTTGCACTGGTACTGGTGGGATTTTGCTGTCCATAAATTGACCATCATGCCTTCCACATTACAACAATAATCATTCCTCAGTAGCCTGCAGAGCATTCTGACGTCCTGCTGTTGCAAATTGCATTACTAATTCTAACAGTTTTTCCCCTTCTAATCTTAAAGATATCCTTCTTGAACACATTCTCAGTGGCTGCTTTATCCGGTACAGGAGTGGAACCCAGAGTGGCCTTCTGCTGCTGTAGCCCATCCAGTCCAAGTTTTGACACAATAATGCACTCAGAGATGCTCTTCTGCCCGCCACTGTTGTAACGTGGGGTTATTTGAGTTACCTTCCTGTCAGCTTGAACCAGGCTGGCCATTCTCCTCTGAACTCTGTCATTAAGAAGGTATTTTTGCCCACAGAACTGCTGCTCAATGTGTACCATTCTCTATAAACTCTGCGGACTGTTGTGTGTGAATATCAGTAGTTTGAGATATTCAGATCACTCCATAGGCCACCGACAATCATTCCACAGTCAGAGTCACGCAGAACAACTTATTTCCCCCATTCTGATGTTTGCTCTGACCAACTGAACCTCTTGACCATGTCTGCACGCTTTAATGTATTGACTTGCTGCCACAAGATTGGCTGATTGGATACTTGCATTACCGAGCAGGTGTAGAAGTGTATTTAATGAAGTGACCGCTGATTATGAATTTCTTGCAGCATTGTAAATGCTTATTTGGCTAAGTTCACTTGATAAGTTGCAATTGTGCCCCCTGATGGCCCAATGGGAACTGCAACTGGAACAGAAAAGGACAAAATAAATTGTCGATTCAGTTTCATTTATTTGTCACATGTATAACAAAACATAGTGAAATGCATTGTATGCATTAACAACTAACACAACCTAAAGATGTTCTGGGGGGAGTGTCACCACATATTCTGGTGCCAACATAGCATGCCCACAATGTTTAGCAGAACAGCAGCAAACAAAGCCCCTTTCCTCCCTCCCAATCACCCACTCACCCATCTCACTCACTCACACACAGACAGTCCTCCAACCCAGGACAGGTCACCGGTCCTCCAGCCTCCATTGGCTGCTAGAATATGCAGGGGAAAATAATGCAACATTGGAAGGTCTCAATGAGACAACCAACGTCTGTGGCGGCAGGAGATGTAAATCAGTATTTCAGGTCAAGACCCTGCATCTTGACAGAGGGAAGAAGAAAGATTGCCCTCACACAGCAGATAGGATAGAGAGGAAATGATAGAACCAGGTGACAGGAAGTGTGAATAAAGGAAAAATAAAACAAAGTGGACAGGTGAGTATGTTTGAGAGAACACCTTTCACCTACTGGCCTTTGTCCAACATTTGCCCCTCCCCTCCACCTGGTTCTATCTGCCCATCATCTCCTGTCACCTACCAGCCTTTATCCCGCCCATTCATCACCTAACCCCGTACCACTCTATACCGGCAATCTTTCCTCTTCCTTCCCAGTGCTGATTCAGGGTCCTGGCCCAAAACGTCGCTTGACACCATTTCATAAACACAAGAGGTTTGTGCTGGAAATCTTGAGCAACACAGATAAAATGCTGGAGGAACTCAGCAAGTAAGGCTGCGTCCCCAAACAGTCAACAATCTGGGCTGAGACCCTAAACAAGGACTGACTCCATTCACCTGCACAAATGCTTAGAAACATTCCACTCTGATTTGTTAGTCGCTCTGCCAGTGTGGCAGAGGAGAAGTTCAGTTTCTAAGCTATGGAAAAGCTTCAGTGAGGCAAGAAGATTGACACCAGGGTGTCCAGAAGTACTTTATAGTGCTCAAATAATAAAAGAGTAATGCTGGAAAAGCTCAGCAAGCCAGGTAGCATCTAAAGAGGAAAAGAGTGTTAAAATTTTAGGTTGATCGCCTTCTAGCAAAATCTTTGGCATTTATACTGCAGGAGAAACAGTACCTCAAACACCAGGATGATAATAATGACCAAGTCATCTGCTTTTGTTGATGTCAGCTGAGGAATAAATATTTGTCAGAATTCCCAATCCCAATGAAGGATCCCCATCAACTGTCCATTTTCCTCCACAGAAGCCTAACCCGCTGAATTCAAAGAGGAAAAAGATCTTTTCATAAAAGGAATGAATTTCCCTCTTAATTAAAGTAATCTCTTATTTTACTTTCTCAATTTTCAGAAAGTGAACATTCTCAGGAATTTGGTTTCGGACTGACAGAACTACCCAATAATGAACGAAGGTCGTCCAGCGGCAAAGTTGTGAAGTTCTATCAAAGCTCATCTGCCAGATGCAGGCCACACAGCTAGACAGAGACACCTAGGACGAACAGAAAAATTATTCAGTCCCACCTCAGCACTTTAACTGCGGGTAGTATGAAGGTGGCACCCATTACATAAAAGGAACAGCCCTTACAGACAAAGCATTGAATAATATGCAAACTAGAATGATCCAACTCATCAACAAGGCAAGCAAAATATTGTATGAGTAGATAGATCCTTCAAGACCTTTGAACTGCAAAAGCCATACTTGACCTAAACACAACTCACTCCTATTATGTAGTCAAACAATGTTAAAGGGAATGCCTGTGCTTGAAGAAGATTGTTGGAACTTTCCAATGGTCCTGTGTGCTCCCGGTGTTAAGATGTAAAGGCCATTTAGGTATAGGGAGGATTTGCCCTGCCCTGACATGAGACTGTAAGAGGGACAATATGAGTTCAATGTCAAGTGCAGGCTGAGTGGAGCAAGCATTCTCTGTGCATTATTTCATTCAACTGTTCAGTGGATTTGGGTGAGCAACTCTTTGAAACTCCCAGGTAGTAAAACATCGAAGCTGTAAGACATTGGAGACCACATTCCAAAATAAATCTGCCCTCGCTCCATAGTCTTCGCTAAACGGCCACCTCCTGCTGTGGTTGTAATCCATGCATTCAAGAGTTTCAGAATTATCTAATCTTAGCTATCATAGTGATGGCAGCAGAGGCATTCTTGGTGCAGCATGGAGTTCATGAGATAGAGATCTATGTGCAGATACTGGGAAAGGTTAGTTCCTCTGTGATCGGACAAACCACACCTTGCAGGTGTTACTGGGAAGACTGTAAAAGAAGCTCATTAGGACAACCAAACAATTTAAGACTATTCTAGACTTCAATATTTCCATTGGTCCATGCTCTCGATATTGAATTCTAAACAATAAACATTAAGCTTAAGTTCAACTTTAGAAAAACAGCCCTTCCCCTATTCACTATCTTTAGTGAGAAGATGAGCAGTTCAAAATGTTGTCTTGTTTTCTTTCTTAAAATGCTTCTAGCCAACATAAAAATAGAAGTGCGATCTTTCCAACAAAGTTGATTCCCAGCTATGTCATTTTGTTTAACTGGTTACAATTAAATGCTGTTTCTCCTCCCATTTGTTGCTTTTCCTCCCATGGTTGGAGGTTCAAAGATTGAAGAAACTCCAACTATTTTATTTAGAAGAGGACACCATTCGTATTGAGTAGAGAAAGGGTGTGCCTGAAATACCGTTCAGGTTAAACCCTTATCGGGTTGAAAATGAGAAAGATATACACACAGCTGTCAGCAAGGCAAGAGAAGTGAAGCTCACGGATTGGACAGTGACAAACAGGAGCATCCAGGTACTGAAATGGGCCTTGACAAAAGCATGAGCTGCAGAGTGAGCTCCGATGGACATAATGTGCCTTTTAGAGATTTAATCTTAACTGGGCAAACGGCTTCCGTGCTCTCATGCTCCCTGCTGCAACTTTGGTCATTCTTTGTCTATCAAGAAGTGGGCAGAAGTTCAACCAGTGCTACAGAAGACAGAGTTTCTAAACTGGAGCAGGGAAGCAGTAAAACTACCCTTCTGGTCAATCAGTAATGTTGTCTAGTATGTCTCTTTGTATACTGCATTTCATTGTAAACCTTAGAAATGGGAGCATTTCCTTGGGTGTATCACTGTTGTGCTTCAGATCAATATTTTCTTCACCACACTTTACACTGTTCAGCTGGTCTGATTTTTTTAAAAAGTCATTATAAATTAAAAATTTGTTTTCTTCATCTTCTTCACCAGTCCTTTTCCTGTGTGTGGACTGGAAAAGTTTAGAGGCGTGGGGACCAAATGCAGACTAATGAGGAATTTAATTAGCCAGAGGGTGGTGAATCTGGAATTGATTGCCACAGATGGCTGAGGAGGTCGTCATTGGGTATATTTAAGGCAGAGGTTGATAGGTTCTTGATTAGTAAGTGCATCAAAGGTTACAGGGAGAAGGCAGGAGAATGGGGTTGAGAGAGATAATAAATCAGCCATGGCTGCTCATATGTCTTATGGGCTGTATGCTTGAGCAACATTTCTCAAACAGGTTCTAGATAAAGATTTCATTAATGAACCCTGGTTCACCGAAGAGCTCAGATAGGCATGCTGAGTGCAACGCCAGTCTTAATTAAAATTGGAACATTAACCTAGACAAGCTGGATCACATGCACAAAGCAGCACGCAGTAGGCAGAGCCGAGTGGTCCAGATTAGATCAGACTCTGATTATGCCAGAGCTAATTATAAATGGTAATGGGTAATTAAATATTTAACAGGACGCTTAGGTCCCAAGCACACCCCATCTTCAATGATTGGTGAGTCAGAATGAGAGTGTTAAAGAAAAGGCAGAATCAGTTTTAAACATCAGTTTGTAGAGAAACGGGTCCTTTGGGTCATTAGCTCTGCAACAATCATCAACCACTTGTTTACCTTAATCCTACATTAATCCTATTTTTTCAATTTTCCCCACATTCTCCTCAACTTCCCATAGATTCTACATAGCAGGGACAATTGTGGCTAATGAACTTACTAACCTGTGTGTGTCTGAGATGTGGGAGGAAACTTGACCCAGAGATCAAAGGGAGAGTGGGAGAACGCCATGCAGGTAGTATCTGAGGTCAGGATGGATCTGTATCTCTGGCACTGAGAGGCAGCAGCTGCCCTGTGGTATCTTCAGTCAGAAGTGCTAAGTAGATGATCCACCTTAACCCCCTCCTGAGGTTTCCACCATCAGATTCCATTCATCTCATGTGATATCATGGAGCAGCTCCATGCACTTGATACAGCAAAGCTTATAGGACCAGACATTATCCCAACTGTAATAATGAATACCCCTGCTCTAAAACTATCTGACCTAATAGCCTAGGATAAGAAGCAAAATTATTTAGTCCCATCTCAACACTTTCATACTGGGTAGTATGAAGGTGGTACCCTTTCCATAAAAAGCAAAATTTTGAATTATATGCAAAATAGAATGATATAGCTTGTCAAGGAAAACAAAATATTGTACAAGTAGATTGATCCCTGAAGATTTTTGAACTGCAAAAGCCATACTTGCCCTAAACGCAACTATGTAGTTAATGTTAAAGGAAATGCCTGTGCTTGAAGCAGACTGCTGGGATGTCTCCTGGTCAAGTGTGCTCCCAGTATTAAGAAGCAAAGGCCATTTAGGCATAGAGCGGACTTGTGCCCTGGCTGAGATTTTATGAGATTGTAAGAGTGCCAATACAAGTTCAATATCAAGAACAGGCAGAGTGGAGAAAGCAGCTTCTTTCTGTCCCTTCAATATCTTCTCTGTATCATTACGATCAATCGCCATTCTTCGGAATGCGAGAGAACTGATTTGCCACTGATGAGTGGCAAAAGATATCAAGAGTTGCCATAGGAGGATAGGCTGAGTGAGCTACAACATTTCTCTTCGGAGAGGAGCAGGATGAGAGGTGTACAAAATGATAAGAGTCATAGATTGAGTGATACCCAGAGATTTTCTCCTGGGGCAGAAATGGGTCAGGATGGAGCAAAAGGGCATGTCCTGGGTGATAGGGATCCTTAATGATATCAAGTGCCAGGCTTTACAATGGAAGATTTTGCGAATAAAATAGGCCAAGTCATTTTTATGTGCTTAAAAAAAGATGCAGCCCTTTCCTTTTATTACGGACAAGCCAAAAGCAGTCACCTTACTCTGACAACACACACAAAATGCTGGTGGGACGCAGCAGGCCAGGCAGCATCTATAGGAAGAAGCACTGTCGGCATTTCGGGCCAAGACCCTTCATCAGGACACCTTACTGAAACATCATTATCTCAAACACAGTCTCTTAAAGTGGAGGCAACCACTCAATGATGGTGTTCTGAATTAGAACAGTTTCTATCGTGAACAATATGTGTTATGGGCCACCTATTTACAACACCCCAGAATTCAGCAGAACCGGCATTGTAAGTCTGTCTGGAGCTTGTGTGAGCTGTACAGCTTGGAAACTGTGTGCCCTGGTTGAAGAAACAGCAGCTGCCTCTGGCTCATCCAGGGGTGTGCTGACACACATATGGCCATGTCGTGATGCAGGGAGTACGGGAGTGGAACCATCCGGATCTTGGTAGACTGGTTTAAGGCAATCTACAGAAATACATTAATGTTACCCTCCCTATCTACAATAAACATCTTCCCCCTCCCCCCATTCCAAACCATGATGTTCTTCATGACGGAATAATGAACAAGGTAAGGTGCAAGTCAACTAGAACCCAGGAGCTGGGAGGTTGGAATAGATGTAACAGAATTAAGTTTACTGAGGAGGGCAGACGCTGCTGAGATGCCGATCAGGTGGTCTTGGTGATAGGAATAACATCCCCTGGCATCTGTAGAGGTTGACAGTACACCCAGCTGTGGGGGACTGCAGATCCTCTTTCAAATGGATCAATTTAATATCAGAGACTAGACAGTATACAAACTGAAATTCTGACATCCAATGAACAAGAACCCCAAAGACTGAATGATAGTAACTTCAGAACCCCAAAGCCCAACCCCCACATAAGCAGCTGCAGATGCATTATTGCTCCCCACACTTGCACCTGCAGAAGCACTGACCACCCCCACCAAGCAATAGCAAAAGCCCCCAGAGATCTTGATCTAGAGTCCATAACCTCGCACTTGGGTATCTCAGACAAGGTCTCTCTCACCATCGAGGATGAAGGAGGTCGCTCCTGCAACAACAAGAGGGAGACCAGAAACTCGCTGTTCCTCCATTACAATCTTCTGTGTCATTTCTGCAAGAACTCCTCCCCCCCCCCCCCCCCACCACCCCAACTTGGAGACTGGCAGGCTCTCATTCTCCATCAAAAGAGAGAGAGGGTTCAGTTGAGTATGGGGGCTGTCTCCCCAACTGGCCCAACTGGCCCATGACGGTGAAATTGGCAAGAACTGGGTTAGCCCAGGGGCCCACTTCCTGAAGGCAAGCACCTTCCAGGCCACTCCTGGAGATAATGAACCTGCAGGCCACATGCCCGGTACAAGGACCCACCGACTGTAGTTCGAACTGCAGATCTGACAGAACCTGAACCATCTAGAAAAGAAGAGACATGAGAAGTATAAGCCATCTTGTGGACGAACTGGGAGAAGTCGCCTTGATTAACAAAAACAGTTGGTGCTTTTTGGAGCCATTCTGAGCCCCAGCAGAGGCTGGGGAGATGATCGTGCCAACACTCATCTGTCAGGGAGGCCCTCAGAGCAGCCTTTAAGGAACGGTGAAACCTCTCATACAGGCTGTTGGAATGTGGGTGATGCGACGCAATTTAAAGCCAAGATTCTGGGCCATTGCAGCCCAGAGGTCTGAGGTGAATTGGGGACCGTGGTTAGAAAAAATATCAGATGGGGTGTCAAACTGAGCGACTCGGGTGCTGATGAATGCTCAAACCATGCCCACAGCTGTCATCAGCAATAGAGGGACAACCTCTGGCCATGGTAAAGAGACGTGTGAAACCGTGGGGTGGGGGAGGGGAGGACGACCAACCAGGTCCACATTTACATGGCCAAAATGTCGCTCGGGGACCTCGAAAGGTGCCCAAAGCTGATAGTTAATTTTCACCAGCTGATACTTAACACGGGCTGCACTCCAGTTCTGCACGTCCTTCCAAAGACATGCCACACAAACTTTAAAACAACCACTTTCCCACCCAGATGGAAGAGGCCTTCTATGGGGTTAAAAACAGTACGCCTTCACTTTGTAGGCACCAAGGAGTGAGGGTGGCCGGTTGAGACATCACACAGGTGGCGTACTCCTCCATCCCCGACTTGACGTCAGCCAACCACAGGCCTGTGACTGCTATCCTGTAAGCCTGGACCTCTGGGTCAGTAGTTTCATCAGCTGCCATGCTGGCATAGTCAACTTCAATATGCATGGCATCAACGGCGGGCATTATTTTTCTCTTTGTCAGTTGTGAATTCTGAAGTGTAGGCCAGGTGGCATTGCTGCTCTGCAGACCAAGGGTCTGACACTTTGTCCACCATGTGCACGAGGGGTTCGTGGTCAACAGATGCTGTGAAATGCCATCAGTCCGTAGAAAACAAAACTGGCAGATGGCCAGATTGAGACTGAGAAGCTCACAGCCGAACGTGAGGGGGCAAAGCTGCCTGCTCAAGAAGGCGAGCAGCCGCCACACTCCTCCGACCCACTGTCCACCCACAGCATAGTCTGGGGCATCAGTAGTGATGGCCATGGGTGCACTGGGGGAGGCTGGGCTTCGAAATGTGAAATGCTCTAGTCGCTCAAGCATGCGATTAAGGGCACTACACAAGGGAGCATAAGTTCAGCAACTCGTGGAATGAAAAGGTGATAGAAATTCACCATGCCTAAAAACTCTTGCAGTGCTTTGGTAGTGTGGGGCAGTGGAAAGTCCGTAATAGGGGCAATTTTGATGGCAGCGTGTCACACCTATGGAAAAGCAGTGGCCGAGGAAGTCAATAGTAGACAACCTGAACTGGCATTTAGTAGGGTTAATAATCAGCCTGCATTGGCTTAAGTGATTGAAGAGTGTGTTGAGGTGTGTGAAATATTCGGTTTTCGACGCACTGGCAACAACTATGTCATCCAGGCAAATGAAAAGGAAATCTATATCTTTTATCACTGGAAAGTCTGTGCTGCATTTTTCAGCCTAAATGGCATGCGCAGAAACACAGATGGGCCAAACAGAGTAGTAACAGCAGTTTTGGGAACGTCCTCAGTGCACACAAGCACCTGACGGTTCCCGCTAAATGTGACAAGAAGTCTTGACCATATGGGACCGGGTAATGATCAGGAGAGCTAGTAATCACCACGTGGACAGCAACCACTATTGGGCTAAGGGAGCACGTGGAGGGGTGAAGCGCCAGGGCTATCCCACCTGCATTCAATGCCATTTCCATGTCAGCAAACTCAGCTTTTGTGCTGGCCAACTCTTCTGAGTCCAGCCTATGCACTCGGGCATGAACCTGTGAGCTGGTTGTGGAAAGATGGTGCTAGACCCCGTGCTTTGTGACTGTAGTGGGAAATGTGGGCTTAGTGAGGTTTGGGAATTTGCCCGGCAAGGAGGTGAATTCGCACATGATGATGCGTGCACTCATCCTGGGGAACTTACTGGGAGTACAGGGTAATAACCCAAATTACGTTGCATCAGCAAGCCAGCAGTTCTGAAGATCTACTACCAGCCCTTTGGTGCACAGGAAATCTGCACTAAGCAGAAGTCTGGCAACTTTAGCCAAGACAAAGTCTCATGTGTAGCATCACCCACTGAAGCAGAGTGTCATGACTCATGTCCTGTAAGCCCGGATCCTGTTGCTGACAGCGGTGTCCAGTGAGGGTCCGTGATTCCCTGCCTTATAATCAACCAGCAATGCTTGCAGCACACTGGCTTGAGTGCCCGTGTCAGACAAGAAGCGTCACCCTGAGCCTGGTAGCCGGAACCCGTGGTGTTCACTGTTGTGCTGGCACTGTCAAAGCTGTATGTGATCAGCACTTCCTGGCACAGTAAAAGCAGAAACCTGGCCTTGTCAGATTTGGAGCCGCAGGCACGTCTCTGCAGGAAGGTCTGCTGACTGGGTTTATTGAGACGGGGAACGGAGGAGGAACGATGCACCTCGACCTGGCTGAGTGTAGACTATCGGCCATTTCTCACATTGAAAGCTCTCTGCAGTCCTCCATGGATGTATTAGTGAGGGCTAAGTGAATTTGATCATGCATTTGTTGCATAAAGAGTTCTTTAAAAATACAACAAGGATGGTGATTGCCCAGAAGAGATAGCATGTGGCCATTAATTCTAAAGGCCTAGTGTCACCCAGGCCAGGCAAGGAGAGCAACTGTTTAGTACACGCAAACTCAAGACCCTCCAGAAGTCTATAGTACATAGATTTTCAGAGTAACATATTTATCGTGTGCAGGCAGGTCTTCTAGTACCACTCACCACTCTGGCTGCAGTGGAACTACTTTGCATTACCACGATGTAGTAAAGTTTAGTCTTGAGTGTGGTGATTTCTCACAGTGCAAACTGAACTTCTGTAAGAGTGAACACAACAACTCCATGATGGTGTTTGTGAATTACGTAGAACAGTTTATATTATAAAAAAAAGTGTCATCTGTCACCCATTACATCACCCTACACAGCACCAGCTGTAAAATTGATCGGAGTTCATTTCCCACTGCTGTCTATAAGGAGTTATTATGTTTTTCCTGTGATTGTGTAAGCTCCCTCTGGTGCTCCGGTTTCCTCCCACATTCCAAAGATGTGCGGGTTAGGGTTAGTGAGCTGTGGGCATGCTATGCCAAGGCCAGAAGTGTAGCAGCCTGCCCTGCACAATCCTCACTGATTTGATTTGACACAAATGATGCACTTCACTGTATGTTTCAATGTACATGTGACATTTACAGCTGATCTTGAAATGCCTTGCCAATATTTACTCAAACCACATCTCTAAACCAGGACATCCAGCCCTAAATCATAGAACATGGGGACAGCATAGTTAGCAAAATGCTATTAAAGTTCCAGTGACCCGGGTTCAATTCCCGCCACTGTCTGTAAGGAGTTTGTATGTTCTCCCCATGACCGCGTGGGTTTCCTCCAGGTGGTCTGATTTCCTCTCATGATTTTTACAAGAAAAAATGTAATTAAAACAAAACAAGCACATTTTAATGCAAAGTGATCAAAGTTGTCATAGTGTTGATAAACAGTAGTCATTAGAGTAGTGCTGATTGGTTCAAGAACCAAATGGTTGAAGGGAAGTAGCTATTCCTGAACCTGATTGTGTGAGACTTCAGGCTTCTGTATCGCCTGAAGCTGGAAGAAGACCGATGTGGGAAGCTTTGATGATAGATGTATCCTTCTAGAGTCACCATTGGTGGGAAGTGACTTACCATCAATGTCCCAGCATTCCCAATTTCCCACCACTCCACTATTGTGTTCTCAGTTGCCTAAATCCTAGAACTCTGGAATATCACCCTTAATTCTCTCTCTCTTACGCATAGACTCTTGTATTATGGTGTAAAATTGTTATTTTTGTACCTTTCTTGTAGATTAACTTTCCTATGCTTAGTTATAATTTTATGTAATCACCTATATACATGTATATACCTATATATATAACTATATACTTGTTCCATAATTTTTCCAGTAGGATAGCTGAATTCTGAATACTTTTGTACATATTCTATATTTTCTAGTCCACCCCTCAGCTTTTCTGCAGTAGGTATCACAACACTTGAAACCGGCTTATACAGGTTAATCGTTATCTCCAGCCTGAGTATTGGACTATCATGAGTTAATTTTCTTTGTTTGTCCCTTATCCTTGCAACACTTCATAAAATGGCAGTAACCACCAAGCTCTGTGTCTCATTCTTGACTTCCATAGAACCTCACGATCAATATAATTAGATCCACCACTCTCCTTGAAGACAATCCTTAAGCCCTTTCATAATTTCCCCTCAGACGTGTTGATAACATTCAAGTGAAGTGACTGGAGATACTTGACAATATTTTGCATGTTCTCACTGTGACCACATAAATATGCTAAAATTGGTACGTTCATGGGTAGGCTCATTGGCCACTGTGTTATGTAGGTGAGAGGTGAGAATGTGGATAGGAGTTTCATAGTCAGTGTAGACAAAAGGATGTGTTCCCACATTGTGTGGGTGACGTGGTAGTGTAGCAATTAGTGCAGCTGCTTTACACAGCCCTTCGGGATTCATTTCCCACCGCTTTCTCCATAACCTTCCAAAGATGGATGAGTTATGGTTAGTAGGTTCTGACATATAATACTGGCACCTGAAGAGACTAGCAGGCTGCCCACAGCACAATCCTCAGACTGCGCTGGCTGTTGACACAAACAACATTTCACTGAATGTTCCAATGTACACGTGACAGGTAAAGCTAATCTTTCTGATTCTATACCAATATTGGAGAAAACAATACATATAAAGTTTCTTCCCCAGGCAGTTAATCTGATCAACCATCCTAGTTAGCTCCTCACCCCCTCCATCTACTCCCCCTATCACAGCACTGAACTGTATAATTTTGTTTATATTGTAAATATATGCTGGTATTTATGCAAATTTTTATTCCATATCCATACTTTAACCTCTAACTTTTTTTATTTAGAGATACTGTACAGTGCAGAATAGGCACTTCGACTGCACCTGATTTAACTCTGACCTAATCATGGGAGAATATACAATGACCAGTTAACCTAATAACTGGTACATCTTTGGACCATGGGAGGAAACCAGAGCATCTGGTTAAAACGCATGCATTCCATGGAGAGGCCGTACAGTTTCCTTACAGAGGATGCTGCGATTGTACTCCAACACCACAATGTAACATGCTGCATTGCTGTCTGGTTTGGGGGGGAGGGACTACTGCACAGGATTGAAAGAAGCTCTAGAACAGGGGTAGGCAACCTACGGCCCACAGGCCACATCCAGCCCGCGAGCAAATATTGGGATACTATGCTATCCGACCCGCGAGCAATTTTTCCTTACCCTGAGTGTTTCACACGACCACACCGATGGGCATGCATGGCATCTTGTTACACTGGCCCCAGGTTCTGTTTTGTTCCAAACCAAACTCTAGTATATACGAATGACGGGACTACCTTATTAATATGTATTAGATACTCTCCGTGTACACACAGGTTTTCAGGTGGGATTGTTCAAATTTGTAAACAGAAACAGCGTCACTGTGCTTTAACAAGAAATCCACACTAAATATCCAGATATTTACATGTGCTATGATACTTGTTGAATAACTTGCGTTTCGAAATAAAATTGAAGAAAAAAATTCCAATGGCAATGAAAGCAAAACGCAGGAAAGTAGACACTGTGCCGAAATTTCCAAGACACTTGGACACTAGATTACTTCTTCATCTTGGAAACCAGTTTGTCTCATTTGTCTAGAAAATGTTGCTGTGAAGAAGGTGGCAAATATCAGGCGACATTACGTGACCTGCCATAGTGGAAATTTGAACGTTTACTGGGCAAGCAAGGAAAGATGAAGTTGTGCGAATGAAGGCTAGTTTCAGAAAACAAATGTCATTTTTTTGCCAAGAAAAGCAGTGAAAATGAAGGAAATACCCGTGCCAGCTACGAAGTCTCAAAACATTGCAGAAAAGATGAAGCCTTTTACAGAGGGAGAGTTTGTCAAAGAATGTTTACTGGCAGTGGTGGATATTTTTGTCCTGAAAAGAAATCTTTATTTGCATCTATCAGCCTGTCAGTAAGAACGATCACATGGAGAGTTGAAGAAATGTCAGAAGATGTTAAAAGTTAGGGATGCCTGCAACGAATTGCAATTTTTTTCAGTTGTGTGTGATGAGAGCACAGACTTGAGAGACACTGCTCAACTTGCAGTGTTTGTGTGAGGAGTGGCCTCAACTTTTCAAATTTTTGAAGTTTATTCAGTTAATTCCTATGAAGGGCACGGTTACTGGAGCAGACATTTTTGAAGCTTTGTTGAAAATGATGTCAGAAATGAAACTTAATGTGTCAAAGCTAATTGACATCACAACTGATGGGGCACCAGCAATGGTGGGACAGAAAAAAGGCATCATCGCATTGCTGCAGGGACAAATGGAATCGCACAGAAACTGGTTAAAATTCATTGCATTATCCATCGAGAGGCATTATGTGCCAAGTCTTCGAAATTAAGGGAGGTTATGGACATTGTTGTGAAGGCAGTGAGTCTGATCCTATCTTATGAATTGAACCATCGCCAGTTTCAACAGTTTTTGTTGGATACGGAGGCTGAATATTGGAAACTGGCTATTTCTACGATGTACGCTGGCTTAGCCGAGGGTCAATGCTGGAAAGAGTATTTGCATTGCATGAAGAGGTGGAAATATTCCTTGAAAGCAAAAATGAGGATGCTTCACATTTTCGTGATCCTGATTGGCTTGCAACCTTGGCATTTCTTGTGGACATTACATCTCATTTAAATAACTTGAATTTACAACTTCAAGGAAAGAATCAGCTGATACGTGACATGTATGGTCATATTGTGACCTTTGAAAGAAAGCTGCAATTGTGGAAGTACCAGCTTCAAAAAGGAAATTGTGCACATTTTCCCACTTTTCAAAAAAGTAAAGCACAAGATCCAGGCATTTTTGTGAATATGGTCCAAGAATTGAGAAAAGAGTTTTTACCTCATTTTGCTGATTTTCGCTTGCATGCAAATGAGTTTTGTTCGAGATGGTCGAACACAAATGAGGCAAAATGGTTGCTGCCCCCTGCTCTGGAAAGTTGTAAATTTAGTCAGCTCCATAGTCTTCATAGTATCCAAAAGATCTTCAAGGAGTGGTGCCTCAGAAAGATGGCATCTATTATTAAGGACCTCTCACCACCCAGGGCATGCCCTCTTCTCACTGTTACCATCAGGTAGCCTGAAGGACACACACTCAGTGACTCAGGAACAGCTTCTTCCCCTCTGCCATCCGATTCCTGAATGCACATTGAACCCATGAACACTAATCCACTTTTATATATATTATTTGTTTTTATAGTATTTTAAATTTCAATTTTACTATTTAATATACATATATTTTTTCTGTAATTCTTTTTTCCCCTCAATTTATCATGTATTGCATTGTAGTGCTGCTGCAAAGTTAAAAAAATTTCAAGGCATATGCCGGTGATATTAAACTTGATTCTGATTCTGTAATAGTGTTGCGCTAACTGCTATGATAAGTGACACAAACATTCTTATTATTTTATCATTGTATATTTTATATGTAAACCCTGGTTAAGATTTCTACTGCTTTGCTATGAGGTATTTTATTTTAGCAGTGTGTCCTGCTGGTAAGAGTATATCGGTTCTAGCTAAAGATGTTGTCCAACTTGGGAATGTTGTGTCAGTCAATCAGGATTGTGCAATGTAGAGAAGGTTCGAGAGAGGTGGGCAGGAAGAGATTTCTGAAGGACTGTAGTCTGGTTTGGGGTCCTTTTGGTGGGAACTGTGGAGTGGGGCACAAGGTAAGATGCCGCAGATTGCCGTTGGAAGGAGAGTCCCCGTTACAAGAAGTGCTTTGTGCAGGTGAATGGCTCCAAGGAGGAAGGGCCAATACTCCTGACAGAGCCAGTTTGTTCGAGATGGTCTTCAAGGGAAGTTTGATCTGTGGCAGGTGCTTTCAGCCAGACAGTGGGTCCAGCACGTGAGTAAAGCGATACACCTCCAACTACTCCAGAAATGAGCTCCAACATTTATGTGCACATTGGACTGGTTTAACTGTAATGGGCCTTCTTATTTTTTTCTTCTTTCTGCAAAAATAAATTTGGTAAACATACTTCCTTGAAAATTTTATGCTGGTGTACAATGTCATTTCAGAACGCAGCATTCACTCAAATCAAGATTACTTTAATTGGTACATCCTGACTTTCCTGTTTAGTTGAACCCAAATCATACTGACTATCGACATATATTGCTGATGAAAGATGGCCTTCTCTCTTCTGAGTCACGTGGCTGTTAGCAGAATTAGCTAATGAGCTGTTGGTGTACCAGCATGGTGACAGAGTTAATAGGATAATAAGAATTATATTTTATATAAATCTTTATAATTGTTAAATGTTGTTGCTTTTTGTTGCATGTTGCGTCTTGACCTCCACACCACAGCAAGTTCCTAGCACATCTAGCAAGCCTCAAGACCTACATCACCGGGTTCAGGAACAGTTATCACACCCAACCATCAGCTCTTGAACTAAAGGGGAGAGATAACTTCACTCAACATCAATTGCCCAATCACTGAATCAGACAAATGGACTCACTTTCAAGGACTCTTCATTTTATGTTTTCGATATTTATTGCTTATTTATTTATTATTGTTTTTCTTTTTGTATATGCACTATTTGTCGTCTTTTGCATGTTGGTTAAACACCCAGATAGGTGGGTCTTTTCTTGATTCTATTATGGTTATTATTCTATTATTGATTTATTGAGAATGTCTCAATAAGAAAATGAACCTCAGGGTGTGCATAGTGTACTATAATAATAAACTTACTTCGAACTTTGAACTTGATAAAAAGGCATTTACTAACGGAGATTTCATCCGCACTATTCCTCTGTGAGCATCTGGTGGCGCTGTTGAGTCATATTCCCCCCCCCCCCCCCAACATGTCTACCCTCATAATTTAATAACACTTCAATTGTATTACATGCTTAACTTAAAGAAATATTTAAAAACATACCAGATTAAACAGTTTTCTATGGCCTTAGATATTTGATTGCCTGATAATTATTAAGGAGTGATCTGGCTCAGATACTGTGGAGATAGTATAGCAGTTAGCGCGACACTATTACAACCTGGGGCAAGAGAGTTCAGAGTTCAATTCCAGCAGGAAAAAACTCTGCTATCCCCGTGATATGCATGAGTTTCCTCCCTGTGTCCCGTTTTTCTTCCCTTTTTTTCTTTCCCTTCCCCCCCAGTCTGCAAACATTAACCCTTTCAGACAGACATACTTTATTGATCCCGAGGGAAATTGGGTTTCGTTACTGTCGCACCAACCAAGAATAGTGTAGAAATATAGCAATATAAAACCATAAATAATTAAATAATAATAATAAGTTAATCATGCCAAGTGGAGATTAGTCCAAGACCAGCCTATTGGCTCAGGGTCTCTGACACTCCGAGGGAGGAGTTGTAAAGTTTGATGGCCACAGGCAGGAATGACTTCCTATGACGCTCAGTGTTACATCTCGGTGGAATGAGTCTCTGGCTGAATGTACTCCTGTGCCTAACCAGTACGTCATGGAGTGGATTGGAGACATTGTCCAAGATGGCATACAACTTGGACAGCATCCTCTTTTCAGACACCGCCGTCAGAGAGTCCAGTTCCACCCCCACAACATCACTGGCCTTACAAATGAGATGGTTGATTCTGTTGGTGTCTGCTACCCTCAGCCTGCTGCCCCAGCACACAACAGCAAACATGATAGCACTGGCCACCACAGACTCGTAGAACATCCTCAGCATCGTCTGGCAGATGTTAAAGGACGTCAGTCTCCTCAGGAAATAGAGTCGGCTCTGACCCTTCTTGTAGACAGCCTCAGTGTTCTTTGACCAGTCCAGTTTATTGTCAATTCGTATCCCCAGGTATTTGTAATCCTCTACCATGTCCACACTGACCCCTTGGATGGAAACAGGGGTCACCGGTGCCTTAGCCCTCCTCAGGTCCACCACCAGCTCCTTAGTCTTTTTCACATTAAACTGCAGATGATTCTGCTCACACCATGTGACAAAGTTTGCCTCATCTCCCCTGCTGATGCATCCAACTATGGCAGAGTCATCAGAAAACTTCTGAAGATGGCAAGACTCTGTGCAGTAGTTGAAGTCTGAGGTGTAGATGGTGAAAAGAAAGGGAGACAGGACAGTCCCCTGTGGAGCCCCAGTGCTGTTGACCACTCTGTCTGACACACAGTGTTGCAAGCACACGTACTGTGGTCTGCTAGTCAGATAATCAATAATCCATGACACCAGGGAAGCATCCACCTGCATCACTGTCAGCTTCTCACCCAGCGGAGCAGGGCGGATGGTGTTGAACGCACTGGAGAAGTCAACAAACATGGCCCTCACAGTGCTCTCCGGCTTGTCCAGGTGGGCGTAGGTAGACGACGGCATCCTCAACTCCTAGTTGGGACTAGGATCGTTTACGATTCCCGGAATTGTTTACGTCAGCCTCCTCTAGCCCTCTCCAGGGAACCAAAACTGCTCACAATACTCAAAGTAAGGTCTGACCGATAGCTGATAGAGCCTCAGCATTACATCCTTGCTTTTACTTTCTAGTTTTCCTAAAATGAATGCAGAATACTATTTGCATGCACCCACTAGCTCTCACCTATCACCTCACCCTCCCCAGTCCCTCCATCTTATTATTCTGGCTTCTTTCCCCTTCCTCTCCGGTCCTGAGGAAGTGTCTCAGTCTGAAACATTGTTTGTTTATTCCCTTCCATAGATCCTGCCGGACCTGCTAAGTTCTTTCAAGATTTCCAGCATCTGCAGAATCTCTCGAGTTCATGACCTGCCAGGTATGGGCAGTTCTCATTTCCCTGTCCAAACCCCCACCCCTCAACTTCAGAACCATCAGTCTCCCAGAAACACAAGTGATGGCAGAGGAGGGAACCTGAAGTGATAAACATCTTGTTTGAGGAACACACACAAAATGCTGGTGGAACACATCAGGCCAGGCAGCATTTATAGGAAGAAGTACAGTCGACGTTTCGGGCCGAGACCCTTCGTCAGGACTAACTGAAAGGAAAGATAGTAAGAGATTTTAAAGTAGGGGGGAGGGGGAAATGCGAAATGGTAGGAGAAGACCAGAAGGGGTGGGTGAAGCTGAGAGCTGGAAAGGTGATTGGCAAAAGGGATACACAGCTGGAGAAGGGAAAGGATCATGGGACAGGCCTTGGGAGAAAGAAAGGGGGAGGGGAGCACCTGAGGGAGATGGAGAGCAGGCAAAGAGCAATGGGCAGAGAGAGAAAAAAGGGAGGGGGGGGAATTAGGGATTGGGTAAGACGGGGTGGAGGGGCATTAGCAGAAATTAGAGAAATCAATGTTCATGCCATCAGGTTGGAAGTTACCCAGACAGAATATAAGGTGTTGTTCCTCCATCCTGAGTGTGGCTTCATCTTGACAGTAGAGGAGGCCATGGATAGACATATCAGAATGGGAATGGGATGTGGAATTAAAATGTGTGGCCACTGGGAGATCCTGCTTTCTCTGGCAGACCGAGTGTAGGTGTTCAGCGAAACAGTCTCCTAGTCTGTGTTGGGACTGCGCCAATTAAACATCTTGTTTAATTGGCTTGTTATTGTTACCTGAATGTCCCAAGGGACAGGGACAAACTTCAATTCATGTGCCATCCAGATAGAAAATTGCAATGAGGAGCAGGGTAATCTGGGGCAAGATCGACTCAGGCATGTCCTGCGATGCCTGGGGTGATCCCTTCCTCTAGGATGCTGTGGAGACCTCGCCCTCTAATTTGTCTCCTGATGTAAGAGGGGCACTGGGGACACAGTGCAGGAGTTAGGATATCCTGTTTCGGTTGCCCAGGCTGTGGGCCGTCTCAATGTTGAGTTTGTGTATGTGGGGCCTGTGCATGCACAGGTTCAATTAGAACCTTATTTACAGCAACATTTCAGGCACATGACATCATACAAGCTGTAGTTACATGTAAAACCTGATGCACCATCAATAACTCACTCTGAGACGTAAGGCGAGATATCGGCTTTTATTGACTGGAAGAAGGAACAAGCAGTGGTTGACCACCATACTACATCCTGGAGACTGAGAGGCCGGGCTCAGGCCTCAGATCGCCTTTATACAGGGGTCTGTGGGAGGAGCCACAGGAGCAGTCAGCAGGGGGCGTGTCCAGACAGGTATATGTAGTTCACCACATTCACCCCCACCCCTTTGTTTTAAAAGAGTCCCCATGTGGCGAAGTTTCTTACAGGTTAAGTCTATCAGGTGGTCGAATCTGTCGCTACGATCCACGTAGCACCGGCTGTGATTGCACAGGTGCAGGTGGCGGTGATTGCACAGGTGCCGGTGGTGATTGCACAGGTGCCGGTGGTGGTGATTGCACAGGAGCCGGTGGTGGTGATTGCACAGGTGCCGGTGGTGGTGATTGCACAGGAGCCGGTGGTGGTGATTACACAGGTGCCGGTGGTGATTGCACAGGTGCCGGTGGTGGTGATTACACAGGTGCCGGTGATCGCACAGGTGCCGGTGGTGGTGATTGCACAGATGCCGGTGGTGATTGCACAGGTGCCGGTGGTGGTGATTGCACAGGAGCCGGTGGTGGTGATTGCACAGGTGCCGGTGGTGGTGATTGCACAGGAGCCGGTGGTGGTGATTGCACAGGTGCCGGTGGTGGTGATTGCACAGGTGCCGGTGGTGGTGATTGCACAGGTGCCGGTGGTGGTGATTGCACAGGTGCCGGTGGTGATTGCACAGGAGCCGGTGGTGGTGATTGCACAGGTGCCGGTGGTGATTGCACAGGAGCCGGTGGTGGTGATTGCACAGATGCCGGTGATGGTGATTGCACAGATGCCGGTGGTGGTGATTGCACAGATGCCGGTGATGGTGATTGCACAGGTGCCGGTGGTGGTGATTGCACAGATGCCGGTGGTGGTGATTACACAGGTGCCGGTGGTGGTGATTGCACAGATGCCGGTGGTGATTGCACAGGTGCCGGTGGTGATTGCACAGGTGCCGGTGGTGGTGATTGCACAGGAGCCGGTGGTGGTGATTGCACAGGTGCCGGTGGTGGTGATTGCACAGGAGCCGGTGGTGGTGATTACACAGGTGCCGGTGGTGATTGCACAGGTGCCGGTGGTGGTGATTACACAGGTGCCGGTGGTGGTGATTGCACAGATGCCGGTGGTGATTGCACAGATGCCGGTGGTGGTGATTGCACAGATGCCGGTGGTGGTGATTGCACAGGTGCCGGTGGTGGTGATTGCACAGGTGCCGGTGGTGGTGATTGCACAGATGCCGGTGGTGATTGCACAGATGCCGGTGGTGGTGATTGCACAGGTGCCGGTGGTGGTGATTGCACAGATGCCGGTGGTGATTGCACAGGAGCCGGTGGTGGTGATTGCACAGGTGCCGGTGGTGGTGATTGCACAGGTGCCGGTGGTGGTGATTGCACAGATGCCGGTGGTGGTGATTGCACAGGTGCCGGTGGTGGTGATTGCACAGGTGCCGGTGGTGGTGATTGCACAGGAGCCGGTGGTGGTGATTGCACAGATGCCAGTGGTGGTGATTGCACAGTTGCCGGTGGTGGTGATTGCACAGGTGCCGGTGGTGGTGATTGCACAGGTGCCGGTGGTGGTGATTGCACAGATGCCGGTGGTGGTGATTGCACAGATGCCGGTGGTGATTGCACAGGAGCCGGTGGTGGTGATTGCACAGGTGCCGGTGGTGGTGATTGCACAGGTGCCGGTGGCGGTGATCGCACAGGTGCCGGTGGCGGTGATCGCACAGGTGCCGGTGGTGGTGATGGCACAGGTGCCGGTGGTGGTGATTGCACAGGTGCCGGTGGTGGTGATTGCACAGGTGCCGGTGGTGGTGATTGCACAGGTGCCGGTGGTGGTGATCGCACAGGTGCCGGTGGTGGTGATCGCACAGGTGCCGGTGGTGGTGATCGCACAGATGCCGGTGGTGGTGATCGCACAGGTGCCGGTGGTGGTGATCGCACAGGTGCCGGTGGTGGTGATCGCACAGGTGCCGGTGGTGGTGATCGCACAGGTGCCGGTGGTGGTGATCGCACAGATGCCGGTGGTGATCGCACAGGTGCCGGTGGTGGTGATCGCACAGGTGCCGGTGGTGGTGATCGCACAGGTGCCGGTGGTGGTGATCGCACAGGTGCCGGTGGTGGTGATCGCACAGGTGCCGGTGGTGGTGATTGCACAGATGCCGGTGGTGATTGCACAGGTGCCGGTGGTGGTGATTGCACAGGAGCCGGTGGTGGTGATTGCACAGGTGCCGGTGGTGGTGATTGCACAGGAGCCGGTGGTGGTGATTGCACAGGTGCCGGTGGTGGTGATTGCACAGGTGCCGGTGGTGGTGATTACACAGGTGCCGGTGGTGGTGATTGCACAGGTGCCGGTGATGGTGATTGCACAGGTGCCGGTGGTGGTGATTGCACAGGTGCCGGTGGTGATTGCACAGGAGCCGGTGGTGGTGATTGCACAGGTGCCGGTGGTGATTGCACAGGAGCCGGTGGTGGTGATTGCACAGATGCCGGTGATGGTGATTGCACAGATGCCGGTGGTGATTGCACAGATGCCGGTGGTGGTGATTGCACAGGTGCCGGTGGTGGTGATTGCACAGGTGCCGGTGGTGGTGATTGCACAGGTGCCGGTGGTGGTGATTGCACAGGTGCCGGTGGTGGTGATTGCACAGGTGCCGGTGGTGGTGATTGCACAGGTGCCGGTGGTGGTGATTGCACAGGAGCCGGTGGTGGTGATTGCACAGATGCCGGTGGTGGTGATTGCACAGTTGCCGGTGGTGGTGATTGCACAGGTGCCGGTGGTGGTGATTGCACAGGTGCCGGTGGTGGTGATTGCACAGGTGCCGGTGGTGATTGCACAGGAGCCGGTGGTGGTGATTGCACAGGTGCCGGTGGTGGTGATTGCACAGGTGCCGGTGGTGGTGATTGCACAGGTGCCGGTGGCGGTGATCGCACAGGTGCCGGTGGCGGTGATCGCACAGGTGCCGGTGGCGGTGATCGCACAGGTGCCGGTGGTGGTGATCGCACAGGTGCCGGTGGTGGTGATCGCACAGGTGCCGGTGGTGGTGATCGCACAGGTGCCGGTGGTGGTGATCGCACAGGTGCCGGTGGTGGTGATCGCACAGATGCCGGTGGTGGTGATCGCACAGGTGCCGGTGGTGGTGATCGCACAGGTGCCGGTGGTGGTGATCGCACAGGTGCCGGTGGTGGTGATCGCACAGGTGCCGGTGGTGGTGATTGCACAGGTGCCGGTGGTGATCGCACAGGTGCCGGTGGTGATTGCACAGGTGCCGGTGGTGGTGATTGCACAGGAGCCGGTGGTGGTGATTGCACAGGTGCCGGTGGTGGTGATTGCACAGGAGCCGGTGGTGGTGATTACACAGGTGCCGGTGGTGATTGCACAGGTGCCGGTGGTGGTGATTGCACAGGAGCCGGTGGTGGTGATTGCACAGATGCCAGTGGTGGTGATTGCACAGTTGCCGGTGGTGGTGATTGCACAGGTGCCGGTGGTGGTGATTGCACAGGTGCCGGTGGTGGTGATTGCACAGGTGCCGGTGGTGATTGCACAGGAGCCGGTGGTGGTGATTGCACAGGTGCCGGTGGTGGTGATTGCACAGGTGCCGGTGGTGGTGATTGCACAGGTGCCGGTGGTGGTGATCGCACAGGTGCCGGTGGCGGTGATCGCACAGGTGCCGGTGGCGGTGATCGCACAGGTGCCGGTGGTGGTGATCGCACAGGTGCCGGTGGTGGTGATCGCACAGGTGCCGGTGGTGGTGATCGCACAGGTGCCGGTGGTGGTGATCGCACAGGTGCCGGTGGTGGTGATCGCACAGGTGCCGGTGGTGGTGATCGCACAGGTGCCGGTGGTGGTGATTGCACAGGTGCCGGTGGTGGTGATTGCACAGGTGCCGGTGGTGGTGATTGCACAGGTGCCGGTGGTGGTGATTGCACAGATGCCGGTGGTGGTGATTGCACAGGTGCCGGTGGTGGTGATTGCACAGATGCCGGTGGTGATTGCACAGGAGCCGGTGGTGGTGATTGCACAGGTGCCGGTGGTGATTGCACAGGAGCCGGTGGTGGTGATTGCACAGATGCCGGTGATGGTGATTGCACAGATGCCGGTGGTGGTGATTGCACAGATGCCGGTGATGGTGATTGCACAGGTGCCGGTGGTGGTGATTGCACAGATGCCGGTGGTGGTGATTACACAGGTGCCGGTGGTGGTGATTGCACAGGTGCCGGTGGTGATTGCACAGGTGCCGGTGGTGATTGCACAGGTGCCGGTGGTGGTGATTGCACAGGAGCCGGTGGTGGTGATTGCACAGGTGCCGGTGGTGGTGATTGCACAGGAGCCGGTGGTGGTGATTACACAGGTGCCGGTGGTGATTGCACAGGTGCCGGTGGTGGTGATTACACAGGTGCCGGTGATCGCACAGGTGCCGGTGGTGGTGATTGCACAGATGCCGGTGGTGATTGCACAGGTGCCGGTGGTGGTGATTGCACAGGAGCCGGTGGTGGTGATTGCACAGGTGCCGGTGGTGGTGATTGCACAGGAGCCGGTGGTGGTGATTGCACAGGTGCCGGTGGTGGTGATTGCACAGGTGCCGGTGGTGGTGATTGCACAGGTGCCGGTGGTGATTGCACAGGAGCCGGTGGTCGTGATTGCACAGGTGCCGGTGGTGATTGCACAGGAGCCGGTGGTGGTGATTGCACAGATGCCGGTGATGGTGATTGCACAGATGCCGGTGGTGGTGATTGCACAGATGCCGGTGATGGTGATTGCACAGGTGCCGGTGGTGGTGATTGCACAGGAGCCGGTGGTGGTGATTGCACAGGTGCCGGTGGTGGTGATTGCACAGATGCCGGTGGTGGTGATTGCACAGATGCCGGTGATGGTGATTGCACAGGTGCCGGTGGTGGTGATTACACAGGTGCCGGTGGTGGTGATTGCACAGATGCCGGTGGTGATTGCACAGATGCCGGTGGTGGTGATTGCACAGATGCCGGTGGTGGTGATTGCACAGGTGCCGGTGGTGGTGATTGCACAGGTGCCGGTGGTGGTGATTGCACAGGAGCCGGTGGTGGTGATTGCACAGGTGCCGGTGGTGGTGATTGCACAGGAGCCGGTGGTGGTGATTACACAGGTGCCGGTGGTGATTGCACAGGTGCCGGTGGTGGTGATTACACAGGTGCCGGTGATCGCACAGGTGCCGGTGGTGGTGATTGCACAGATGCCGGTGGTGATTGCACAGGTGCCGGTGGTGGTGATTGCACAGGAGCCGGTGGTGGTGATTGCACAGGTGCCGGTGGTGGTGATTGCACAGGAGCCGGTGGTGGTGATTGCACAGGTGCCGGTGGTGGTGATTGCACAGGTGCCGGTGGTGGTGATTGCACAGGTGCCGGTGGTGATTGCACAGGAGCCGGTGGTCGTGATTGCACAGGTGCCGGTGGTGATTGCACAGGAGCCGGTGGTGGTGATTGCACAGATGCCGGTGATGGTGATTGCACAGATGCCGGTGGTGGTGATTGCACAGATGCCGGTGATGGTGATTGCACAGGTGCCGGTGGTGGTGATTGCACAGGTGCCGGTGGTGGTGATTACACAGGTGCCGGTGGTGGTGATTGCACAGATGCCGGTGGTGATTGCACAGGTGCCGGTGGTGATTGCACAGGTGCCGGTGGTGGTGATTGCACAGGAGCCGGTGGTGGTGATTGCACAGGTGCCGGTGGTGGTGATTGCACAGGAGCCGGTGGTGGTGATTACACAGGTGCCGGTGGTGATTGCACAGGTGCCGGTGGTGGTGATTACACAGGTGCCGGTGGTGGTGATTGCACAGATGCCGGTGGTGATTGCACAGATGCCGGTGGTGGTGATTGCACAGATGCCGGTGGTGGTGATTGCACAGGTGCCGGTGGTGGTGATTGCACAGGTGCCGGTGGTGGTGATTGCACAGATGCCGGTGGTGATTGCACAGATGCCGGTGGTGGTGATTGCACAGGTGCCGGTGGTGGTGATTGCACAGATGCCGGTTGTGATTGCACAGGAGCCGGTGGTGGTGATTGCACAGGTGCCGGTGGTGGTGATTGCACAGGTGCCGGTGGTGGTGATTGCACAGGTGCAGGTGGTGGTGATTGCACAGGTGCCGGTGGTGGTGATTGCACAGGAGCCGGTGGTGGTGATTGCACAGATGCCAGTGGTGGTGATTGCACAGTTGCCGGTGGTGGTGATTGCACAGGTGCCGGTGGTGGTGATTGCACAGGTGCCGGTGGTGGTGATTGCACAGATGCCGGTGGTGGTGATTGCACAGATGCCGGTGGTGATTGCACAGGAGCCGGTGGCGGTGATTGCACAGGTGCCGGTGGTGGTGATGGCACAGGTGCCGGTGGTGGTGATCGCACAGGTGCCGGTGGTGGTGATCGCACAGGTGCCGGTGGTGGTGATCGCACAGGTGCCGGTGGTGGTGATCGCACAGGTGCCGGTGGTGGTGATTGCACAGGTGCCGGTGGTGGTGATTGCACAGGTGCCGGTGGTGGTGATTGCACAGGTGCCGGTGGTGGTGATTGCACAGGAGCCGGTGGTGGTGATTGCACAGATGCCAGTGGTGGTGATTGCACAGTTGCCGGTGGTGGTGATTGCACAGGTGCCGGTGGTGGTGATTGCACAGGTGCCGGTGGTGGTGATTGCACAGGTGCCGGTGGTGATTGCACAGGAGCCGGTGGTGGTGATTGCACAGGTGCCGGTGGTGGTGATTGCACAGGTGCCGGTGGTGGTGATTGCACAGGTGCCGGTGGCGGTGATCGCACAGGTGCCGGTGGCAGTGATCGCACAGGTGCCGGTGGTGGTGATCGCACAGGTGCCGGTGGTGGTGATCGCACAGGTGCCGGTGGTGGTGATCGCACAGGTGCCGGTGGTGGTGATCGCACAGGTGCCGGTGGTGGTGATCGCACAGGTGCCGGTGGTGGTGATCGCACAGGTGCCGGTGGTGGTGATCGCACAGGTGCCGGTGGTGGTGATTGCACAGGTGCCGGTGGTGGTGATTGCACAGGTGCCGGTGGTGGTGATTGCACAGGTGCCGGTGGTGGTGATTGCACAGGTGCCGGTGGTGGTGATTGCACAGGTGCCGGTGGTGGTGATTGCACAGATGCCGGTGGTGGTGATTGCACAGGTGCCGGTGGTGGTGATTGCACAGATGCCGGTGGTGATTGCACAGGAGCCGGTGGTGGTGATTGCACAGGTGCCGGTGGTGATTGCACAGGAGCCGGTGGTGGTGATTGCACAGATGCCGGTGATGGTGATTGCACAGATGCCGGTGGTGGTGATTGCACAGATGCCGGTGATGGTGATTGCACAGGTGCCGGTGGTGGTGATTGCACAGATGCCGGTGGTGGTGATTACACAGGTGCCGGTGGTGGTGATTGCACAGGTGCCGGTGGTGATTGCACAGGTGCCGGTGGTGATTGCACAGGTGCCGGTGGTGGTGATTGCACAGGAGCCGGTGGTGGTGATTGCACAGGTGCCGGTGGTGGTGATTGCACAGGAGCCGGTGGTGGTGATTACACAGGTGCCGGTGGTGATTGCACAGGTGCCGGTGGTGGTGATTACACAGGTGCCGGTGATCGCACAGGTGCCGGTGGTGGTGATTGCACAGATGCCGGTGGTGATTGCACAGGTGCCGGTGGTGGTGATTGCACAGGAGCCGGTGGTGGTGATTGCACAGGTGCCGGTGGTGGTGATTGCACAGGAGCCGGTGGTGGTGATTGCACAGGTGCCGGTGGTGGTGATTGCACAGGTGCCGGTGGTGGTGATTGCACAGGTGCCGGTGGTGATTGCACAGGAGCCGGTGGTCGTGATTGCACAGGTGCCGGTGGTGATTGCACAGGAGCCGGTGGTGGTGATTGCACAGATGCCGGTGATGGTGATTGCACAGATGCCGGTGGTGGTGATTGCACAGATGCCGGTGATGGTGATTGCACAGGTGCCGGTGGTGGTGATTGCACAGGAGCCGGTGGTGGTGATTGCACAGGTGCCGGTGGTGGTGATTGCACAGATGCCGGTGGTGGTGATTGCACAGATGCCGGTGATGGTGATTGCACAGGTGCCGGTGGTGGTGATTGCACAGATGCCGGTGGTGGTGATTACACAGGTGCCGGTGGTGGTGATTGCACAGATGCCGGTGGTGATTGCACAGGTGCCGGTGGTGATTGCACAGGTGCCGGTGGTGGTGATTGCACAGGAGCCGGTGGTGGTGATTACACCGGTGCCGGTGGTGATTGCACAGGAGCCGGTGGTGGTGATTACACAGGTGCCGGTGGTGATTGCACAGGTGCCGGTGGTGGTGATTACACAGGTGCCGGTGGTGGTGATTGCACAGATGCCGGTGGTGATTGCACAGATGCCGGTGGTGGTGATTGCACAGATGCCGGTGGTGGTGATTGCACAGGTGCCGGTGGTGGTGATTGCACAGGTGCCGGTGGTGGTGATTGCACAGGAGCCGGTGGTGGTGATTGCACAGGTGCCGGTGGTGGTGATTGCACAGGAGCCGGTGGTGGTGATTACACAGGTGCCGGTGGTGATTGCACAGGTGCCGGTGGTGGTGATTACACAGGTGCCGGTGATCGCACAGGTGCCGGTGGTGGTGATTGCACAGATGCCGGTGGTGATTGCACAGGTGCCGGTGGTGGTGATTGCACAGGAGCCGGTGGTGGTGATTGCACAGGTGCCGGTGGTGGTGATTGCACAGGAGCCGGTGGTGGTGATTGCACAGGTGCCGGTGGTGGTGATTGCACAGGTGCCGGTGGTGGTGATTGCACAGGTGCCGGTGGTGATTGCACAGGAGCCGGTGGTCGTGATTGCACAGGTGCCGGTGGTGATTGCACAGGAGCCGGTGGTGGTGATTGCACAGATGCCGGTGATGGTGATTGCACAGATGCCGGTGGTGGTGATTGCACAGATGCCGGTGATGGTGATTGCACAGGTGCCGGTGGTGGTGATTGCACAGATGCCGGTGGTGGTGATTACACAGGTGCCGGTGGTGGTGATTGCACAGATGCCGGTGGTGATTGCACAGGTGCCGGTGGTGATTGCACAGGTGCCGGTGGTGGTGATTGCACAGGAGCCGGTGGTGGTGATTGCACAGGTGCCGGTGGTGGTGATTGCACAGGAGCCGGTGGTGGTGATTACACAGGTGCCGGTGGTGATTGCACAGGTGCCGGTGGTGGTGATTACACAGGTGCCGGTGGTGGTGATTGCACAGATGCCGGTGGTGATTGCACAGATGCCGGTGGTGGTGATTGCACAGATGCCGGTGGTGGTGATTGCACAGGTGCCGGTGGTGGTGATTGCACAGGTGCCGGTGGTGGTGATTGCACAGGTGCCGGTGGTGATTGCACAGATGCCGGTGGTGGTGATTGCACAGGTGCCGGTGGTGGTGATTGCACAGATGCCGGTTGTGATTGCACAGGAGCCGGTGGTGGTGATTGCACAGGTGCCGGTGGTGGTGATTGCACAGGTGCCGGTGGTGGTGATTGCACAGGTGCCGGTGGTGGTGATTGCACAGGTGCCGGTGGTGGTGATTGCACAGGAGCCGGTGGTGGTGATTGCACAGATGCCAGTGGTGGTGATTGCACAGTTGCCGGTGGTGGTGATTGCACAGGTGCCGGTGGTGGTGATTGCACAGGTGCCGGTGGTGGTGATTGCACAGATGCCGGTGGTGGTGATTGCACAGATGCCGGTGGTGATTGCACAGGAGCCGGTGGCGGTGATTGCACAGGTGCCGGTGGTGGTGATGGCACAGGTGCCGGTGGTGGTGATCGCACAGGTGCCGGTGGTGGTGATCGCACAGGTGCCGGTGGTGGTGATCGCACAGGTGCCGGTGGTGGTGATCGCACAGGTGCCGGTGGTGGTGATCGCACAGGTGCCGGTGGTGGTGATCGCACAGATGCCGGTGGTGGTGATCGCACAGGTGCCGGTGGTGGTGATCGCACAGGTGCCGGTGGTGGTGATCGCACAGGTGCCGGTGGTGGTGATCGCACAGGTGCCGGTGGTGGTGATCGCACAGATGCCGGTGGTGATCGCACAGGTGCCGGTGGTGGTGATCGCACAGGTGCCGGTGGTGGTGATCGCACAGGTGCCGGTGGTGGTGATCGCACAGGTGCCGGTGGTGGTGATCGCACAGGTGCCGGTGGTGGTGATTGCACAGATGCCGGTGGTGATTGCACAGGTGCCGGTGGTGGTGATTGCACAGGAGCCGGTGGTGGTGATTGCACAGGTGCCGGTGGTGGTGATTGCACAGGAGCCGGTGGTGGTGATTGCACAGGTGCCGGTGGTGGTGATTGCACAGGTGCCGGTGGTGGTGATTGCACAGGTGCCGGTGGTGGTGATTGCACAGGTGCCGGTGATGGTGATTGCACAGGTGCCGGTGGTGGTGATTGCACAGGTGCCGGTGGTGATTGCACAGGAGCCGGTGGTGGTGATTGCACAGGTGCCGGTGGTGATTGCACAGGAGCCGGTGGTGGTGATTGCACAGATGCCGGTGATGGTGATTGCACAGATGCCGGTGGTGGTGATTGCACAGATGCCGGTGATGGTGATTGCACAGGTGCCGGTGGTGGTGATTGCACAGGTGCCGGTGGTGGTGATTACACAGGTGCCGGTGGTGGTGATTGCACAGGTGCCGGTGGTGGTGATTGCACAGGAGCCGGTGGTGGTGATTGCACAGATGCCAGTGGTGGTGATTGCACAGTTGCCGGTGGTGGTGATTGCACAGGTGCCGGTGGTGGTGATTGCACAGGTGCCGGTGGTGGTGATTGCACAGATGCCGGTGGTGGTGATTGCACAGATGCCGGTGGTGATTGCACAGGAGCCGGTGGCGGTGATTGCACAGGTGCCGGTGGTGGTGATGGCACAGGTGCCGGTGGTGGTGATCGCACAGGTGCCGGTGGTGGTGATCGCACAGGTGCCGGTGGTGGTGATCGCACAGGTGCCGGTGGTGGTGATCGCACAGGTGCCGGTGGTGGTGATTGCACAGGTGCCGGTGGTGGTGATTGCACAGGTGCCGGTGGTGGTGATTGCACAGGTGCCGGTGGTGGTGATTGCACAGGAGCCGGTGGTGGTGATTGCACAGATGCCAGTGGTGGTGATTGCACAGTTGCCGGTGGTGGTGATTGCACAGGTGCCGGTGGTGGTGATTGCACAGGTGCCGGTGGTGGTGATTGCACAGGTGCCGGTGGTGATTGCACAGGAGCCGGTGGTGGTGATTGCACAGGTGCCGGTGGTGGTGATTGCACAGGTGCCGGTGGCGGTGATCGCACAGGTGCCGGTGGCGGTGATCGCACAGGTGCCGGTGGCGGTGATCGCACAGGTGCCGGTGGTGGTGATCGCACAGGTGCCGGTGGTGGTGATCGCACAGGTGCCGGTGGTGGTGATCGCACAGGTGCCGGTGGTGGTGATCGCACAGGTGCCGGTGGTGGTGATCGCACAGGTGCCGGTGGTGGTGATCGCACAGGTGCCGGTGGTGGTGATCGCACAGGTGCCGGTGGTGGTGATTGCACAGGTGCCGGTGGTGGTGATTGCACAGGTGCCGGTGGTGGTGATTGCACAGGTGCCGGTGGTGGTGATTGCACAGGTGCCGGTGGTGGTGATTGCACAGGTGCCGGTGGTGGTGATTGCACAGATGCCGGTGGTGGTGATTGCACAGGTGCCGGTGGTGGTGATTGCACAGATGCCGGTGGTGATTGCACAGGAGCCGGTGGTGGTGATTGCACAGGTGCCGGTGGTGATTGCACAGGAGCCGGTGGTGGTGATTGCACAGATGCCGGTGATGGTGATTGCACAGATGCCGGTGGTGGTGATTGCACAGATGCCGGTGATGGTGATTGCACAGGTGCCGGTGGTGGTGATTGCACAGATGCCGGTGGTGGTGATTACACAGGTGCCGGTGGTGGTGATTGCACAGGTGCCGGTGGTGATTGCACAGGTGCCGGTGGTGATTGCACAGGTGCCGGTGGTGGTGATTGCACAGGAGCCGGTGGTGGTGATTGCACAGGTGCCGGTGGTGGTGATTGCACAGGAGCCGGTGGTGGTGATTACACAGGTGCCGGTGGTGATTGCACAGGTGCCGGTGGTGGTGATTACACAGGTGCCGGTGATCGCACAGGTGCCGGTGGTGGTGATTGCACAGATGCCGGTGGTGATTGCACAGGTGCCGGTGGTGGTGATTGCACAGGAGCCGGTGGTGGTGATTGCACAGGTGCCGGTGGTGGTGATTGCACAGGAGCCGGTGGTGGTGATTGCACAGGTGCCGGTGGTGGTGATTGCACAGGTGCCGGTGGTGGTGATTGCACAGGTGCCGGTGGTGATTGCACAGGAGCCGGTGGTCGTGATTGCACAGGTGCCGGTGGTGATTGCACAGGAGCCGGTGGTGGTGATTGCACAGATGCCGGTGATGGTGATTGCACAGATGCCGGTGGTGGTGATTGCACAGATGCCGGTGATGGTGATTGCACAGGTGCCGGTGGTGGTGATTGCACAGGAGCCGGTGGTGGTGATTGCACAGGTGCCGGTGGTGGTGATTGCACAGATGCCGGTGGTGGTGATTGCACAGATGCCGGTGATGGTGATTGCACAGGTGCCGGTGGTGGTGATTGCACAGATGCCGGTGGTGGTGATTACACAGGTGCCGGTGGTGGTGATTGCACAGATGCCGGTGGTGATTGCACAGGTGCCGGTGGTGATTGCACAGGTGCCGGTGGTGGTGATTGCACAGGAGCCGGTGGTGGTGATTACACCGGTGCCGGTGGTGATTGCACAGGAGCCGGTGGTGGTGATTACACAGGTGCCGGTGGTGATTGCACAGGTGCCGGTGGTGGTGATTACACAGGTGCCGGTGGTGGTGATTGCACAGATGCCGGTGGTGATTGCACAGATGCCGGTGGTGGTGATTGCACAGATGCCGGTGGTGGTGATTGCACAGGTGCCGGTGGTGGTGATTGCACAGGTGCCGGTGGTGGTGATTGCACAGGAGCCGGTGGTGGTGATTGCACAGGTGCCGGTGGTGGTGATTGCACAGGAGCCGGTGGTGGTGATTACACAGGTGCCGGTGGTGATTGCACAGGTGCCGGTGGTGGTGATTACACAGGTGCCGGTGATCGCACAGGTGCCGGTGGTGGTGATTGCACAGATGCCGGTGGTGATTGCACAGGTGCCGGTGGTGGTGATTGCACAGGAGCCGGTGGTGGTGATTGCACAGGTGCCGGTGGTGGTGATTGCACAGGAGCCGGTGGTGGTGATTGCACAGGTGCCGGTGGTGGTGATTGCACAGGTGCCGGTGGTGGTGATTGCACAGGTGCCGGTGGTGATTGCACAGGAGCCGGTGGTCGTGATTGCACAGGTGCCGGTGGTGATTGCACAGGAGCCGGTGGTGGTGATTGCACAGATGCCGGTGATGGTGATTGCACAGATGCCGGTGGTGGTGATTGCACAGATGCCGGTGATGGTGATTGCACAGGTGCCGGTGGTGGTGATTGCACAGATGCCGGTGGTGGTGATTACACAGGTGCCGGTGGTGGTGATTGCACAGATGCCGGTGGTGATTGCACAGGTGCCGGTGGTGATTGCACAGGTGCCGGTGGTGGTGATTGCACAGGAGCCGGTGGTGGTGATTGCACAGGTGCCGGTGGTGGTGATTGCACAGGAGCCGGTGGTGGTGATTACACAGGTGCCGGTGGTGATTGCACAGGTGCCGGTGGTGGTGATTACACAGGTGCCGGTGGTGGTGATTGCACAGATGCCGGTGGTGATTGCACAGATGCCGGTGGTGGTGATTGCACAGATGCCGGTGGTGGTGATTGCACAGGTGCCGGTGGTGGTGATTGCACAGGTGCCGGTGGTGGTGATTGCACAGGTGCCGGTGGTGATTGCACAGATGCCGGTGGTGGTGATTGCACAGGTGCCGGTGGTGGTGATTGCACAGATGCCGGTTGTGATTGCACAGGAGCCGGTGGTGGTGATTGCACAGGTGCCGGTGGTGGTGATTGCACAGGTGCCGGTGGTGGTGATTGCACAGGTGCCGGTGGTGGTGATTGCACAGGTGCCGGTGGTGGTGATTGCACAGGAGCCGGTGGTGGTGATTGCACAGATGCCAGTGGTGGTGATTGCACAGTTGCCGGTGGTGGTGATTGCACAGGTGCCGGTGGTGGTGATTGCACAGGTGCCGGTGGTGGTGATTGCACAGATGCCGGTGGTGGTGATTGCACAGATGCCGGTGGTGATTGCACAGGAGCCGGTGGCGGTGATTGCACAGGTGCCGGTGGTGGTGATGGCACAGGTGCCGGTGGTGGTGATCGCACAGGTGCCGGTGGTGGTGATCGCACAGGTGCCGGTGGTGGTGATCGCACAGGTGCCGGTGGTGGTGATCGCACAGGTGCCGGTGGTGGTGATCGCACAGGTGCCGGTGGTGGTGATCGCACAGGTGCCGGTGGTGGTGATCGCACAGGTGCCGGTGGTGGTGATCGCACAGGTGCCGGTGGTGGTGATCGCACAGGTGCCGGTGGTGGTGATCGCACAGGTGCCGGTGGTGGTGATTGCACAGATGCCGGTGGTGATTGCACAGGTGCCGGTGGTGGTGATTGCACAGGAGCCGGTGGTGGTGATTGCACAGGTGCCGGTGGTGGTGATTGCACAGGAGCCGGTGGTGGTGATTGCACAGGTGCCGGTGGTGGTGATTGCACAGGTGCCGGTGGTGGTGATTGCACAGGTGCCGGTGGTGGTGATTGCACAGGTGCCGGTGATGGTGATTGCACAGGTGCCGGTGGTGGTGATTGCACAGGTGCCGGTGGTGATTGCACAGGAGCCGGTGGTGGTGATTGCACAGGTGCCGGTGGTGATTGCACAGGAGCCGGTGGTGGTGATTGCACAGATGCCGGTGATGGTGATTGCACAGATGCCGGTGGTGGTGATTGCACAGATGCCGGTGATGGTGATTGCACAGGTGCCGGTGGTGGTGATTGCACAGGTGCCGGTGGTGGTGATTACACAGGTGCCGGTGGTGATTGCACAGGTGCCGGTGGTGGTGATTGCACAGGAGCCGGTGGTGGTGATTGCACAGGTGCCGGTGGTGGTGATTGCACAGGAGCCGGCGGTGGTGATTGCACAGGTGCCGGTGGTGGTGATTACACAGGTGCCGGTGGTGGTGATTGCACAGGTGCCGGTGGTGATTGCACAGATGCCGGTGGTGGTGATTGCACAGATGCCGGTGGTGGTGTTTGCACAGGTGCCGGTGGTGGTGATTGCACAGGTGCCGGTGGTGGTGATTGCACAGGTGCCGGTGGTGGTGATTGCACAGGTGCCGGTGGTGGTGATTGCACAGATGCCGGTGGTGATTGCACAGATGCCGGTGGTGGTGATTGCACAGGTGCCGGTGGTGATTGCACAGGTGCCGGTGGTGGTGATTGCACAGGAGCCGGTGGTGGTGATTACACCGGTGCCGGTGGTGATTGCACAGGAGCCGGTGGTGGTGATTACACAGGTGCCGGTGGTGATTGCACAGGTGCCGGTGGTGGTGATTACACAGGTGCCGGTGGTGGTGATTGCACAGATGCCGGTGGTGATTGCACAGATGCCGGTGGTGGTGATTGCACAGATGCCGGTGGTGGTGATTGCACAGGTGCCGGTGGTGGTGATTGCACAGGTGCCGGTGGTGGTGATTGCACAGGAGCCGGTGGTGGTGATTGCACAGGTGCCGGTGGTGGTGATTGCACAGGAGCCGGTGGTGGTGATTACACAGGTGCCGGTGGTGATTGCACAGGTGCCGGTGGTGGTGATTACACAGGTGCCGGTGGTGGTGATTACACAGGTGCCGGTGATCGCACAGGTGCCGGTGGTGGTGATTGCACAGATGCCGGTGGTGATTGCACAGGTGCCGGTGGTGGTGATTGCACAGGAGCCGGTGGTGGTGATTGCACAGGTGCCGGTGGTGGTGATTGCACAGGAGCCGGTGGTGGTGATTGCACAGGTGCCGGTGGTGGTGATTGCACAGGTGCCGGTGGTGGTGATTGCACAGGTGCCGGTGGTGATTGCACAGGAGCCGGTGGTCGTGATTGCACAGGTGCCGGTGGTGATTGCACAGGAGCCGGTGGTGGTGATTGCACAGATGCCGGTGATGGTGATTGCACAGATGCCGGTGGTGGTGATTGCACAGATGCCGGTGATGGTGATTGCACAGGTGCCGGTGGTGGTGATTGCACAGGAGCCGGTGGTGGTGATTGCACAGGTGCCGGTGGTGGTGATTGCACAGATGCCGGTGGTGGTGATTGCACAGATGCCGGTGATGGTGATTGCACAGGTGCCGGTGGTGGTGATTGCACAGATGCCGGTGGTGGTGATTACACAGGTGCCGGTGGTGGTGATTGCACAGATGCCGGTGGTGATTGCACAGGTGCCGGTGGTGATTGCACAGGTGCCGGTGGTGGTGATTGCACAGGAGCCGGTGGTGGTGATTACACCGGTGCCGGTGGTGATTGCACAGGAGCCGGTGGTGGTGATTACACAGGTGCCGGTGGTGATTGCACAGGTGCCGGTGGTGGTGATTACACAGGTGCCGGTGGTGGTGATTGCACAGATGCCGGTGGTGATTGCACAGATGCCGGTGGTGGTGATTGCACAGATGCCGGTGGTGGTGATTGCACAGGTGCCGGTGGTGGTGATTGCACAGGTGCCGGTGGTGGTGATTGCACAGGAGCCGGTGGTGGTGATTGCACAGGTGCCGGTGGTGGTGATTGCACAGGAGCCGGTGGTGGTGATTACACAGGTGCCGGTGGTGATTGCACAGGTGCCGGTGGTGGTGATTGCACAGGTGCCGGTGATCGCACAGGTGCCGGTGGTGGTGATTGCACAGGAGCCGGTGGTGGTGATTGCACAGGTGCCGGTGGTGGTGATTGCACAGGAGCCGGTGGTGGTGATTGCACAGGTGCCGGTGGTGGTGATTGCACAGGTGCCGGTGGTGGTGATTGCACAGGTGCCGGTGGTGATTGCACAGGAGCCGGTGGTCGTGATTGCACAGGTGCCGGTGGTGATTGCACAGGAGCCGGTGGTGGTGATTGCACAGATGCCGGTGATGGTGATTGCACAGATGCCGGTGGTGGTGATTGCACAGATGCCGGTGATGGTGATTGCACAGGTGCCGGTGGTGGTGATTGCACAGATGCCGGTGGTGGTGATTACACAGGTGCCGGTGGTGGTGATTGCACAGATGCCGGTGGTGATTGCACAGGTGCCGGTGGTGATTGCACAGGTGCCGGTGGTGGTGATTGCACAGGAGCCGGTGGTGGTGATTGCACAGGTGCCGGTGGTGGTGATTGCACAGGAGCCGGTGGTGGTGATTACACAGGTGCCGGTGGTGATTGCACAGGTGCCGGTGGTGGTGATTACACAGGTGCCGGTGGTGGTGATTGCACAGATGCCGGTGGTGATTGCACAGATGCCGGTGGTGGTGATTGCACAGATGCCGGTGGTGGTGATTGCACAGGTGCCGGTGGTGGTGATTGCACAGGTGCCGGTGGTGGTGATTGCACAGGTGCCGGTGGTGATTGCACAGATGCCGGTGGTGGTGATTGCACAGGTGCCGGTGGTGGTGATTGCACAGATGCCGGTTGTGATTGCACAGGAGCCGGTGGTGGTGATTGCACAGGTGCCGGTGGTGGTGATTGCACAGGTGCCGGTGGTGGTGATTGCACAGGTGCCGGTGGTGGTGATTGCACAGGTGCCGGTGGTGGTGATTGCACAGGAGCCGGTGGTGGTGATTGCACAGATGCCAGTGGTGGTGATTGCACAGTTGCCGGTGGTGGTGATTGCACAGGTGCCGGTGGTGGTGATTGCACAGGTGCCGGTGGTGGTGATTGCACAGATGCCGGTGGTGGTGATTGCACAGATGCCGGTGGTGATTGCACAGGAGCCGGTGGCGGTGATTGCACAGGTGCCGGTGGTGGTGATGGCACAGGTGCCGGTGGTGGTGATCGCACAGGTGCCGGTGGTGGTGATCGCACAGGTGCCGGTGGTGGTGATCGCACAGGTGCCGGTGGTGGTGATCGCACAGGTGCCGGTGGTGGTGATCGCACAGGTGCCGGTGGTGGTGATCGCACAGATGCCGGTGGTGGTGATCGCACAGGTGCCGGTGGTGGTGATCGCACAGGTGCCGGTGGTGGTGATCGCACAGGTGCCGGTGGTGGTGATCGCACAGTGCCGGTGGTGATCGCACAGGTGCCGGTGGTGGTGATCGCACAGGTGCCGGTGGTGGTGATCGCACAGGTGCCGGTGGTGGTGATCGCACAGGTGCCGGTGGTGGTGATCGCACAGGTGCCGGTGGTGGTGATTGCACAGATGCCGGTGGTGATTGCACAGGTGCCGGTGGTGGTGATTGCACAGGAGCCGGTGGTGGTGATTGCACAGGTGCCGGTGGTGGTGATTGCACAGGAGCCGGTGGTGGTGATTGCACAGGTGCCGGTGGTGGTGATTGCACAGGTGCCGGTGGTGGTGATTGCACAGGTGCCGGTGGTGGTGATTGCACAGGTGCCGGTGATGGTGATTGCACAGGTGCCGGTGGTGGTGATTGCACAGGTGCCGGTGGTGATTGCACAGGAGCCGGTGGTGGTGATTGCACAGGTGCCGGTGGTGATTGCACAGGAGCCGGTGGTGGTGATTGCACAGATGCCGGTGATGGTGATTGCACAGATGCCGGTGGTGGTGATTGCACAGATGCCGGTGATGGTGATTGCACAGGTGCCGGTGGTGGTGATTGCACAGGTGCCGGTGGTGGTGATTACACAGGTGCCGGTGGTGATTGCACAGGTGCCGGTGGTGGTGATTGCACAGGAGCCGGTGGTGGTGATTGCACAGGTGCCGGTGGTGGTGATTGCACAGGAGCCGGCGGTGGTGATTGCACAGGTGCCGGTGGTGATTGCACAGGTGCCGGTGGTGGTGATTACACAGGTGCCGGTGGTGGTGATTGCACAGGTGCCGGTGGTGATTGCACAGATGCCGGTGGTGGTGATTGCACAGATGCCGGTGGTGGTGTTTGCACAGGTGCCGGTGGTGGTGATTGCACAGGTGCCGGTGGTGGTGATTGCACAGGTGCCGGTGGTGGTGATTGCACAGGTGCCGGTGGTGGTGATTGCACAGATGCCGGTGGTGATTGCACAGATGCCGGTGGTGGTGATTGCACAGGTGCCGGTGGTGATTGCACAGGTGCCGGTGGTGGTGATTGCACAGGAGCCGGTGGTGGTGATTACACCGGTGCCGGTGGTGATTGCACAGGAGCCGGTGGTGGTGATTACACAGGTGCCGGTGGTGATTGCACAGGTGCCGGTGGTGGTGATTACACAGGTGCCGGTGGTGGTGATTGCACAGATGCCGGTGGTGATTGCACAGATGCCGGTGGTGGTGATTGCACAGATGCCGGTGGTGGTGATTGCACAGGTGCCGGTGGTGGTGATTGCACAGGTGCCGGTGGTGGTGATTGCACAGGAGCCGGTGGTGGTGATTGCACAGGTGCCGGTGGTGGTGATTGCACAGGAGCCGGTGGTGGTGATTACACAGGTGCCGGTGGTGATTGCACAGGTGCCGGTGGTGGTGATTACACAGGTGCCGGTGATCGCACAGGTGCCGGTGGTGGTGATTGCACAGATGCCGGTGGTGATTGCACAGGTGCCGGTGGTGGTGATTGCACAGGAGCCGGTGGTGGTGATTGCACAGGTGCCGGTGGTGGTGATTGCACAGGAGCCGGTGGTGGTGATTGCACAGGTGCCGGTGGTGGTGATTGCACAGGTGCCGGTGGTGGTGATTGCACAGGTGCCGGTGGTGATTGCACAGGAGCCGGTGGTGGTGATTGCACAGGTGCCGGTGGTGATTGCACAGGAGCCGGTGGTGGTGATTGCACAGATGCCGGTGATGGTGATTGCACAGATGCCGGTGGTGGTGATTGCACAGATGCCGGTGATGGTGATTGCACAGGTGCCGGTGGTGGTGATTGCACAGATGCCGGTGGTGGTGATTACACAGGTGCCGGTGGTGGTGATTGCACAGATGCCGGTGGTGATTGCACAGGTGCCGGTGGTGATTGCACAGGTGCCGGTGGTGGTGATTGCACAGGAGCCGGTGGTGGTGATTGCACAGGTGCCGGTGGTGGTGATTGCACAGGAGCCGGTGGTGGTGATTACACAGGTGCCGGTGGTGATTGCACAGGTGCCGGTGGTGGTGATTACACAGGTGCCGGTGGTGGTGATTGCACAGATGCCGGTGGTGATTGCACAGATGCCGGTGGTGGTGATTGCACAGATGCCGGTGGTGGTGATTGCACAGGTGCCGGTGGTGGTGATTGCACAGGTGCCGGTGGTGGTGATTGCACAGATGCCGGTGGTGATTGCACAGATGCCGGTGGTGGTGATTGCACAGGTGCCGGTGGTGGTGATTGCACAGATGCCGGTTGTGATTGCACAGGAGCCGGTGGTGGTGATTGCACAGGTGCCGGTGGTGGTGATTGCACAGGTGCCGGTGGTGGTGATTGCACAGGTGCCGGTGGTGGTGATTGCACAGGTGCCGGTGGTGGTGATTGCACAGGAGCCGGTGGTGGTGATTGCACAGATGCCGGTGGTGGTGATTGCACAGTTGCCGGTGGTGGTGATTGCACAGGTGCCGGTGGTGGTGATGGCACAGGAGCCGGTGGTGGTGATTACACCGGTGCCGGTGGTGATTGCACAGGAGCCGGTGGTGGTGATTACACAGGTGCCGGTGGTGATTGCACAGGTGCCGGTGGTGGTGATTACACAGGTGCCGGTGGTGGTGATTGCACAGATGCCGGTGGTGATTGCACAGATGCCGGTGGTGGTGATTGCACAGATGCCGGTGGTGGTGATTGCACAGGTGCCGGTGGTGGTGATTGCACAGGTGCCGGTGGTGGTGATTGCACAGGAGCCGGTGGTGGTGATTGCACAGGTGCCGGTGGTGGTGATTGCACAGGAGCCGGTGGTGGTGATTACACAGGTGCCGGTGGTGATTGCACAGGTGCCGGTGGTGGTGATTACACAGGTGCCGGTGATCGCACAGGTGCCGGTGGTGGTGATTGCACAGATGCCGGTGGTGATTGCACAGGTGCCGGTGGTGGTGATTGCACAGGAGCCGGTGGTGGTGATTGCACAGGTGCCGGTGGTGGTGATTGCACAGGAGCCGGTGGTGGTGATTGCACAGGTGCCGGTGGTGGTGATTGCACAGGTGCCGGTGGTGGTGATTGCACAGGTGCCGGTGGTGATTGCACAGGAGCCGGTGGTCGTGATTGCACAGGTGCCGGTGGTGATTGCACAGGAGCCGGTGGTGGTGATTGCACAGATGCCGGTGATGGTGATTGCACAGATGCCGGTGGTGGTGATTGCACAGATGCCGGTGATGGTGATTGCACAGGTGCCGGTGGTGGTGATTGCACAGATGCCGGTGGTGGTGATTACACAGGTGCCGGTGGTGGTGATTGCACAGATGCCGGTGGTGATTGCACAGGTGCCGGTGGTGATTGCACAGGTGCCGGTGGTGGTGATTGCACAGGAGCCGGTGGTGGTGATTGCACAGGTGCCGGTGGTGGTGATTGCACAGGAGCCGGTGGTGGTGATTACACAGGTGCCGGTGGTGATTGCACAGGTGCCGGTGGTGGTGATTACACAGGTGCCGGTGGTGGTGATTGCACAGATGCCGGTGGTGATTGCACAGATGCCGGTGGTGGTGATTGCACAGATGCCGGTGGTGGTGATTGCACAGGTGCCGGTGGTGGTGATTGCACAGGTGCCGGTGGTGGTGATTGCACAGGTGCCGGTGGTGATTGCACAGATGCCGGTGGTGGTGATTGCACAGGTGCCGGTGGTGGTGATTGCACAGATGCCGGTTGTGATTGCACAGGAGCCGGTGGTGGTGATTGCACAGGTGCCGGTGGTGGTGATTGCACAGGTGCCGGTGGTGGTGATTGCACAGGTGCCGGTGGTGGTGATTGCACAGGTGCCGGTGGTGGTGATTGCACAGGAGCCGGTGGTGGTGATTGCACAGATGCCAGTGGTGGTGATTGCACAGTTGCCGGTGGTGGTGATTGCACAGGTGCCGGTGGTGGTGATTGCACAGGTGCCGGTGGTGGTGATTGCACAGATGCCGGTGGTGGTGATTGCACAGATGCCGGTGGTGATTGCACAGGAGCCGGTGGCGGTGATTGCACAGGTGCCGGTGGTGGTGATGGCACAGGTGCCGGTGGTGGTGATCGCACAGGTGCCGGTGGTGGTGATCGCACAGGTGCCGGTGGTGGTGATCGCACAGGTGCCGGTGGTGGTGATCGCACAGGTGCCGGTGGTGGTGATCGCACAGGTGCCGGTGGTGGTGATCGCACAGATGCCGGTGGTGGTGATCGCACAGGTGCCGGTGGTGGTGATCGCACAGGTGCCGGTGGTGGTGATCGCACAGGTGCCGGTGGTGGTGATCGCACAGGTGCCGGTGGTGGTGATTGCACAGATGCCGGTGGTGATCGCACAGGTGCCGGTGGTGGTGATCGCACAGGTGCCGGTGGTGGTGATCGCACAGGTGCCGGTGGTGGTGATCGCACAGGTGCCGGTGGTGGTGATCGCACAGGTGCCGGTGGTGGTGATTGCACAGATGCCGGTGGTGATTGCACAGGTGCCGGTGGTGGTGATTGCACAGGAGCCGGTGGTGGTGATTGCACAGGTGCCGGTGGTGGTGATTGCACAGGAGCCGGTGGTGGTGATTGCACAGGTGCCGGTGGTGGTGATTGCACAGGTGCCGGTGGTGGTGATTGCACAGGTGCCGGTGGTGGTGATTGCACAGGTGCCGGTGATGGTGATTGCACAGGTGCCGGTGGTGGTGATTGCACAGGTGCCGGTGGTGATTGCACAGGAGCCGGTGGTGGTGATTGCACAGGTGCCGGTGGTGATTGCACAGGAGCCGGTGGTGGTGATTGCACAGATGCCGGTGATGGTGATTGCACAGATGCCGGTGGTGGTGATTGCACAGATGCCGGTGATGGTGATTGCACAGGTGCCGGTGGTGGTGATTGCACAGGTGCCGGTGGTGGTGATTACACAGGTGCCGGTGGTGATTGCACAGGTGCCGGTGGTGGTGATTGCACAGGAGCCGGTGGTGGTGATTGCACAGGTGCCGGTGGTGATTGCACAGATGCCGGTGGTGGTGATTGCACAGGTGCCGGTGGTGGTGATTGCACAGATGCCGGTTGTGATTGCACAGGAGCCGGTGGTGGTGATTGCACAGGTGCCGGTGGTGGTGATTGCACAGGTGCCGGTGGTGGTGATTGCACAGGTGCCGGTGGTGGTGATTGCACAGGTGCCGGTGGTGGTGATTGCACAGGAGCCGGTGGTGGTGATTGCACAGATGCCAGTGGTGGTGATTGCACAGTTGCCGGTGGTGGTGATTGCACAGGTGCCGGTGGTGGTGATTGCACAGGTGCCGGTGGTGGTGATTGCACAGATGCCGGTGGTGGTGATTGCACAGATGCCGGTGGTGATTGCACAGGAGCCGGTGGCGGTGATTGCACAGGTGCCGGTGGTGGTGATGGCACAGGTGCCGGTGGTGGTGATCGCACAGGTGCCGGTGGTGGTGATCGCACAGGTGCCGGTGGTGGTGATCGCACAGGTGCCGGTGGTGGTGATCGCACAGGTGCCGGTGGTGGTGATCGCACAGGTGCCGGTGGTGGTGATCGCACAGATGCCGGTGGTGGTGATCGCACAGGTGCCGGTGGTGGTGATCGCACAGGTGCCGGTGGTGGTGATCGCACAGGTGCCGGTGGTGGTGATCGCACAGGTGCCGGTGGTGGTGATCGCACAGATGCCGGTGGTGATCGCACAGGTGCCGGTGGTGGTGATCGCACAGGTGCCGGTGGTGGTGATCGCACAGGTGCCGGTGGTGGTGATCGCACAGGTGCCGGTGGTGGTGATCGCACAGGTGCCGGTGGTGGTGATTGCACAGATGCCGGTGGTGATTGCACAGGTGCCGGTGGTGGTGATTGCACAGGAGCCGGTGGTGGTGATTGCACAGGTGCCGGTGGTGGTGATTGCACAGGAGCCGGTGGTGGTGATTGCACAGGTGCCGGTGGTGGTGATTGCACAGGTGCCGGTGGTGGTGATTGCACAGGTGCCGGTGGTGGTGATTGCACAGGTGCCGGTGATGGTGATTGCACAGGTGCCGGTGGTGGTGATTGCACAGGTGCCGGTGGTGATTGCACAGGAGCCGGTGGTGGTGATTGCACAGGTGCCGGTGGTGATTGCACAGGAGCCGGTGGTGGTGATTGCACAGATGCCGGTGATGGTGATTGCACAGATGCCGGTGGTGGTGATTGCACAGATGCCGGTGATGGTGATTGCACAGGTGCCGGTGGTGGTGATTGCACAGGTGCCGGTGGTGGTGATTGCACAGGTGCCGGTGGTGATTGCACAGGTGCCGGTGGTGGTGATTGCACAGGAGCCGGTGGTGGTGATTGCACAGGTGCCGGTGGTGGTGATTGCACAGGAGCCGGCGGTGGTGATTGCACAGGTGCCGGTGGTGATTGCACAGGTGCCGGTGGTGGTGATTACACAGGTGCCGGTGGTGGTGATTGCACAGGTGCCGGTGGTGATTGCACAGATGCCGGTGGTGGTGATTGCACAGATGCCGGTGGTGGTGTTTGCACAGGTGCCGGTGGTGGTGATTGCACAGGTGCCGGTGGTGGTGATTGCACAGGTGCCGGTGGTGGTGATTGCACAGGTGCCGGTGGTGGTGATTGCACAGATGCCGGTGGTGATTGCACAGATGCCGGTGGTGGTGATTGCACAGGTGCCGGTGGTGATTGCACAGGTGCCGGTGGTGGTGATTGCACAGGAGCCGGTGGTGGTGATTACACCGGTGCCGGTGGTGATTGCACAGGAGCCGGTGGTGGTGATTACACAGGTGCCGGTGGTGATTGCACAGGTGCCGGTGGTGGTGATTACACAGGTGCCGGTGGTGGTGATTGCACAGATGCCGGTGGTGATTGCACAGATGCCGGTGGTGGTGATTGCACAGATGCCGGTGGTGGTGATTGCACAGGTGCCGGTGGTGGTGATTGCACAGGTGCCGGTGGTGGTGATTGCACAGGAGCCGGTGGTGGTGATTGCACAGGTGCCGGTGGTGGTGATTGCACAGGAGCCGGTGGTGGTGATTACACAGGTGCCGGTGGTGATTGCACAGGTGCCGGTGGTGGTGATTACACAGGTGCCGGTGGTGGTGATTACACAGGTGCCGGTGATCGCACAGGTGCCGGTGGTGGTGATTGCACAGATGCCGGTGGTGATTGCACAGGTGCCGGTGGTGGTGATTGCACAGGAGCCGGTGGTGGTGATTGCACAGGTGCCGGTGGTGGTGATTGCACAGGAGCCGGTGGTGGTGATTGCACAGGTGCCGGTGGTGGTGATTGCACAGGTGCCGGTGGTGGTGATTGCACAGGTGCCGGTGGTGATTGCACAGGAGCCGGTGGTCGTGATTGCACAGGTGCCGGTGGTGATTGCACAGGAGCCGGTGGTGGTGATTGCACAGATGCCGGTGATGGTGATTGCACAGATGCCGGTGGTGGTGATTGCACAGATGCCGGTGATGGTGATTGCACAGGTGCCGGTGGTGGTGATTGCACAGGAGCCGGTGGTGGTGATTGCACAGGTGCCGGTGGTGGTGATTGCACAGATGCCGGTGGTGGTGATTGCACAGATGCCGGTGATGGTGATTGCACAGGTGCCGGTGGTGGTGATTGCACAGATGCCGGTGGTGGTGATTACACAGGTGCCGGTGGTGGTGATTGCACAGATGCCGGTGGTGATTGCACAGGTGCCGGTGGTGATTGCACAGGTGCCGGTGGTGGTGATTGCACAGGAGCCGGTGGTGGTGATTACACCGGTGCCGGTGGTGATTGCACAGGAGCCGGTGGTGGTGATTACACAGGTGCCGGTGGTGATTGCACAGGTGCCGGTGGTGGTGATTACACAGGTGCCGGTGGTGGTGATTGCACAGATGCCGGTGGTGATTGCACAGATGCCGGTGGTGGTGATTGCACAGATGCCGGTGGTGGTGATTGCACAGGTGCCGGTGGTGGTGATTGCACAGGTGCCGGTGGTGGTGATTGCACAGGAGCCGGTGGTGGTGATTGCACAGGTGCCGGTGGTGGTGATTGCACAGGAGCCGGTGGTGGTGATTACACAGGTGCCGGTGGTGATTGCACAGGTGCCGGTGGTGGTGATTACACAGGTGCCGGTGATCGCACAGGTGCCGGTGGTGGTGATTGCACAGATGCCGGTGGTGATTGCACAGGTGCCGGTGGTGGTGATTGCACAGGAGCCGGTGGTGGTGATTGCACAGGTGCCGGTGGTGGTGATTGCACAGGAGCCGGTGGTGGTGATTGCACAGGTGCCGGTGGTGGTGATTGCACAGGTGCCGGTGGTGGTGATTGCACAGGTGCCGGTGGTGATTGCACAGGAGCCGGTGGTCGTGATTGCACAGGTGCCGGTGGTGATTGCACAGGAGCCGGTGGTGGTGATTGCACAGATGCCGGTGATGGTGATTGCACAGATGCCGGTGGTGGTGATTGCACAGATGCCGGTGATGGTGATTGCACAGGTGCCGGTGGTGGTGATTGCACAGATGCCGGTGGTGGTGATTACACAGGTGCCGGTGGTGGTGATTGCACAGATGCCGGTGGTGATTGCACAGGTGCCGGTGGTGATTGCACAGGTGCCGGTGGTGGTGATTGCACAGGAGCCGGTGGTGGTGATTGCACAGGTGCCGGTGGTGGTGATTGCACAGGAGCCGGTGGTGGTGATTACACAGGTGCCGGTGGTGATTGCACAGGTGCCGGTGGTGGTGATTACACAGGTGCCGGTGGTGGTGATTGCACAGATGCCGGTGGTGATTGCACAGATGCCGGTGGTGGTGATTGCACAGATGCCGGTGGTGGTGATTGCACAGGTGCCGGTGGTGGTGATTGCACAGGTGCCGGTGGTGGTGATTGCACAGGTGCCGGTGGTGATTGCACAGATGCCGGTGGTGGTGATTGCACAGGTGCCGGTGGTGGTGATTGCACAGATGCCGGTTGTGATTGCACAGGAGCCGGTGGTGGTGATTGCACAGGTGCCGGTGGTGGTGATTGCACAGGTGCCGGTGGTGGTGATTGCACAGGTGCCGGTGGTGGTGATTGCACAGGTGCCGGTGGTGGTGATTGCACAGGAGCCGGTGGTGGTGATTGCACAGATGCCAGTGGTGGTGATTGCACAGTTGCCGGTGGTGGTGATTGCACAGGTGCCGGTGGTGGTGATTGCACAGGTGCCGGTGGTGGTGATTGCACAGATGCCGGTGGTGGTGATTGCACAGATGCCGGTGGTGATTGCACAGGAGCCGGTGGCGGTGATTGCACAGGTGCCGGTGGTGGTGATGGCACAGGTGCCGGTGGTGGTGATCGCACAGGTGCCGGTGGTGGTGATCGCACAGGTGCCGGTGGTGGTGATCGCACAGGTGCCGGTGGTGGTGATCGCACAGGTGCCGGTGGTGGTGATCGCACAGGTGCCGGTGGTGGTGATCGCACAGGTGCCGGTGGTGGTGATCGCACAGGTGCCGGTGGTGGTGATCGCACAGGTGCCGGTGGTGGTGATCGCACAGGTGCCGGTGGTGGTGATCGCACAGATGCCGGTGGTGATCGCACAGGTGCCGGTGGTGGTGATCGCACAGGTGCCGGTGGTGGTGATCGCACAGGTGCCGGTGGTGGTGATCGCACAGGTGCCGGTGGTGGTGATCGCACAGGTGCCGGTGGTGGTGATTGCACAGGTGCCGGTGGTGATTGCACAGGTGCCGGTGGTGGTGATTGCACAGGAGCCGGTGGTGGTGATTGCACAGGTGCCGGTGGTGGTGATTGCACAGGAGCCGGTGGTGGTGATTGCACAGGTGCCGGTGGTGGTGATTGCACAGGTGCCGGTGGTGGTGATTGCACAGGTGCCGGTGGTGGTGATTGCACAGGTGCCGGTGATGGTGATTGCACAGGTGCCGGTGGTGGTGATTGCACAGGTGCCGGTGGTGATTGCACAGGAGCCGGTGGTGGTGATTGCACAGGTGCCGGTGGTGATTGCACAGGAGCCGGTGGTGGTGATTGCACAGATGCCGGTGATGGTGATTGCACAGATGCCGGTGGTGGTGATTGCACAGATGCCGGTGATGGTGATTGCACAGGTGCCGGTGGTGGTGATTGCACAGGTGCCGGTGGTGGTGATTACACAGGTGCCGGTGGTGATTGCACAGGTGCCGGTGGTGGTGATTGCACAGGAGCCGGTGGTGGTGATTGCACAGGTGCCGGTGGTGGTGATTGCACAGGAGCCGGCGGTGGTGATTGCACAGGTGCCGGTGGTGATTGCACAGGTGCCGGTGGTGGTGATTACACAGGTGCCGGTGGTGGTGATTGCACAGGTGCCGGTGGTGATTGCACAGATGCCGGTGGTGGTGATTGCACAGATGCCGGTGGTGGTGTTTGCACAGGTGCCGGTGGTGGTGATTGCACAGGTGCCGGTGGTGGTGATTGCACAGGTGCCGGTGGTGGTGATTGCACAGGTGCCGGTGGTGGTGATTGCACAGATGCCGGTGGTGATTGCACAGATGCCGGTGGTGGTGATTGCACAGGTGCCGGTGGTGATTGCACAGGTGCCGGTGGTGGTGATTGCACAGGAGCCGGTGGTGGTGATTACACCGGTGCCGGTGGTGATTGCACAGGAGCCGGTGGTGGTGATTACACAGGTGCCGGTGGTGATTGCACAGGTGCCGGTGGTGGTGATTACACAGGTGCCGGTGGTGGTGATTGCACAGATGCCGGTGGTGATTGCACAGATGCCGGTGGTGGTGATTGCACAGATGCCGGTGGTGGTGATTGCACAGGTGCCGGTGGTGGTGATTGCACAGGTGCCGGTGGTGGTGATTGCACAGGAGCCGGTGGTGGTGATTGCACAGGTGCCGGTGGTGGTGATTGCACAGGAGCCGGTGGTGGTGATTACACAGGTGCCGGTGGTGATTGCACAGGTGCCGGTGGTGGTGATTACACAGGTGCCGGTGATCGCACAGGTGCCGGTGGTGGTGATTGCACAGATGCCGGTGGTGATTGCACAGGTGCCGGTGGTGGTGATTGCACAGGAGCCGGTGGTGGTGATTGCACAGGTGCCGGTGGTGGTGATTGCACAGGAGCCGGTGGTGGTGATTGCACAGGTGCCGGTGGTGGTGATTGCACAGGTGCCGGTGGTGGTGATTGCACAGGTGCCGGTGGTGATTGCACAGGAGCCGGTGGTCGTGATTGCACAGGTGCCGGTGGTGATTGCACAGGAGCCGGTGGTGGTGATTGCACAGATGCCGGTGATGGTGATTGCACAGATGCCGGTGGTGGTGATTGCACAGATGCCGGTGATGGTGATTGCACAGGTGCCGGTGGTGGTGATTGCACAGATGCCGGTGGTGGTGATTACACAGGTGCCGGTGGTGGTGATTGCACAGATGCCGGTGGTGATTGCACAGGTGCCGGTGGTGATTGCACAGGTGCCGGTGGTGGTGATTGCACAGGAGCCGGTGGTGGTGATTGCACAGGTGCCGGTGGTGGTGATTGCACAGGAGCCGGTGGTGGTGATTACACAGGTGCCGGTGGTGATTGCACAGGTGCCGGTGGTGGTGATTACACAGGTGCCGGTGGTGGTGATTGCACAGATGCCGGTGGTGATTGCACAGATGCCGGTGGTGGTGATTGCACAGATGCCGGTGGTGGTGATTGCACAGGTGCCGGTGGTGGTGATTGCACAGGTGCCGGTGGTGGTGATTGCACAGATGCCGGTGGTGATTGCACAGGTGCCGGTGGTGGTGATTGCACAGATGCCGGTTGTGATTGCACAGGAGCCGGTGGTGGTGATTGCACAGGTGCCGGTGGTGGTGATTGCACAGGTGCCGGTGGTGGTGATTGCACAGGTGCCGGTGGTGGTGATTGCACAGGTGCCGGTGGTGGTGATTGCACAGGAGCCGGTGGTGGTGATTGCACAGATGCCGGTGGTGGTGATTGCACAGTTGCCGGTGGTGGTGATTGCACAGGTGCCGGTGGTGGTGATTGCACAGGTGCCGGTGGTGGTGATTGCACAGGTGCCGGTGGTGGTGATTGCACAGATGCCGGTGGTGATTGCACAGGAGCCGGTGGCGGTGATTGCACAGGTGCCGGTGGTGGTGATGGCACAGGTGCCGGTGGTGGTGATTGCACAGGTGCCGGTGGTGGTGATTGCACAGGTGCCGGTGGTGGTGATCGCACAGGTGCCGGTGGTGGTGATCGCACAGGTGCCGGTGGTGGTGATCGCACAGGTGCCGGTGGTGGTGATCGCACAGGTGCCGGTGGTGGTGATCGCACAGGTGCCGGTGGTGGTGATCGCACAGGTGCCGGTGGTGGTGATCGCACAGGTGCCGGTGGTGGTGATCGCACAGGTGCCGGTGGTGGTGATTGCACAGATGCCGGTGGTGATCGCACAGGTGCCGGTGGTGGTGATCGCACAGGTGCCGGTGGTGGTGATCGCACAGGTGCCGGTGGTGGTGATCGCACAGGTGCCGGTGGTGGTGATCGCACAGGTGCCGGTGGTGGTGATTGCACAGGTGCCGGTGGTGATTGCACAGGTGCCGGTGGTGGTGATTGCACAGGTGCCGGTGGTGGTGATTGCACAGGAGCCGGTGGTGGTGATTGCACAGGTGCCGGTGGTGGTGATTGCACAGGAGCCGGTGGTGGTGATTGCACAGGTGCCGGTGGTGGTGATTGCACAGGTGCCGGTGGTGGTGATTGCACAGGTGCCGGTGGTGGTGATTGCACAGGTGCCGGTGGTGGTGATTGCACAGGTGCCGGTGGTGGTGATTGCACAGGTGCCGGTGGTGATTGCACAGGAGCCGGTGGTGGTGATTGCACAGGTGCCGGTGGTGATTGCACAGGAGCCGGTGGTGATTGCACAGGAGCCGGTGGTGGTGATTGCACAGATGCCGGTGATGGTGATTGCACAGATGCCGGTGGTGGTGATTGCACAGATGCCGGTGATGGTGATTGCACAGGTGCCGGTGGTGGTGATTGCACAGGTGCCGGTGGTGGTGATTACACAGGTGCCGGTGGTGATTGCACAGGTGCCGGTGGTGGTGATTGCACAGGAGCCGGCGGTGGTGATTGCACAGGTGCCGGCGGTGGTGATTGCACAGGTGCCGGTGGTGGTGATTACACAGGTGCCGGTGGTGGTGATTGCACAGGTGCCGGTGGTGGTGATTGCACAGGTGCCGGTGGTGATTGCACAGGTGCCGGTGGTGGTGATTGCACAGATGCCGGTGGTGGTGTTTGCACAGGTGCCGGTGGTGGTGATTGCACAGGTGCCGGTGGTGGTGATTGCACAGGTGCCGGTGGTGGTGATTGCACAGGTGCCGGTGGTGATTGCACAGATGCCGGTGGTGGTGATTGCACAGGTGCCGGTGGTGGTGATTGCACAGGTGCCGGTGGTGATTGCACAGGAGCCGGTGGTGGTGATTGCACAGGTGCCGGTGGTGGTGATTGCACAGGTGCCGGTGGTGGTGATTGCACAGGTGCCGGTGGTGGTGATTGCACAGGTGCCGGTGGTGGTGATTGCACAGGTGCCGGTGGTGGTGATTGCACAGGAGCCGGTGGTGGTGATTGCACAGATGCCGGTGGTGGTGATTGCACAGTTGCCGGTGGTGGTGATTGCACAGGTGCCGGTGGTGGTGATTGCACAGGTGCCGGTGGTGGTGATTGCACAGGTGCCGGTGGTGGTGATGGCACAGGTGCCGGTGGTGGTGATTGCACAGGTGCCGGTGGTGGTGATTGCACAGGTGCCGGTGGTGGTGATCGCACAGGTGCCGGTGGTGGTGATCGCACAGGTGCCGGTGGTGGTGATCGCACAGGTGCCGGTGGTGGTGATCGCACAGGTGCCGGTGGTGGTGATCGCACAGGTGCCGGTGGTGGTGATCGCACAGGTGCCGGTGGTGGTGATCGCACAGGTGCCGGTGGTGGTGATCGCACAGGTGCCGGTGGTGGTGATCGCACAGGTGCCGGTGGTGGTGATTGCACAGGTGCCGGTGGTGATCGCACAGGTGCCGGTGGTGGTGATCGCACAGGTGCCGGTGGTGGTGATCGCACAGGTGCCGGTGGTGGTGATCGCACAGGTGCCGGTGGTGGTGATCGCACAGGTGCCGGTGGTGGTGATTGCACAGGTGCCGGTGGTGATTGCACAGGTGCCGGTGGTGGTGATTGCACAGGTGCCGGTGGTGGTGATTGCACAGGAGCCGGTGGTGGTGATTGCACAGGTGCCGGTGGTGGTGATTGCACAGGAGCCGGTGGTGGTGATTGCACAGGTGCCGGTGGTGGTGATTGCACAGGTGCCGGTGGTGGTGATTGCACAGGTGCCGGTGGTGGTGATTGCACAGGTGCCGGTGGTGGTGATTGCACAGGTGCCGGTGGTGGTGATTGCACAGGTGCCGGTGGTGATTGCACAGGAGCCGGTGGTGGTGATTGCACAGGTGCCGGTGGTGATTGCACAGGAGCCGGTGGTGATTGCACAGGAGCCGGTGGTGATTGCACAGGAGCCGGTGATGGTGATTGCACAGATGCCGGTGGTGGTGATTGCACAGATGCCGGTGGTGGTGATTGCACAGGTGCCGGTGATGGTGATTGCACAGGTGCCGGTGGTGGTGATTGCACAGGTGCCGGTGGTGGTGATTACACAGGTGCCGGTGGTGGTGATTGCACAGGAGCCGGCGGTGGTGATTGCACAGGTGCCGGCGGTGGTGATTGCACAGGTGCCGGTGGTGGTGATTACACAGGTGCCGGTGGTGGTGATTACACAGGTGCCGGTGGTGGTGATTGCACAGGTGCCGGTGGTGATTGCACAGGTGCCGGTGGTGGTGATTGCACAGATGCCGGTGGTGGTGTTTGCACAGGTGCCGGTGGTGGTGATTGCACAGGTGCCGGTGGTGGTGATTGCACAGGTGCCGGTGGTGGTGATTGCACAGGTGCCGGTGGTGATTGCACAGATGCCGGTGGTGGTGATTGCACAGGTGCCGGTGGTGGTGATTGCACAGGTGCCGGTGGTGATTGCACAGGAGCCGGTGGTGGTGATTGCACAGGTGCCGGTGGTGGTGATTGCACAGGTGCCGGTGGTGGTGATTGCACAGGTGCCGGTGGTGGTGATTGCACAGGTGCCGGTGGTGGTGATTGCACAGGTGCCGGTGGTGGTGATTGCACAGGAGCCGGTGGTGGTGATTGCACAGATGCCGGTGGTGGTGATTGCACAGTTGCCGGTGGTGGTGATTGCACAGGTGCCGGTGGTGGTGATTGCACAGGTGCCGGTGGTGGTGATTGCACAGGTGCCGGTGGTGATTGCACAGGAGCCGGTGGTGGTGATCGCACAGGTGCCGGTGGCGGTGATCGCACAGGTGCCGGTGGCGGTGATCGCACAGGTGCCGGTGGCGGTGATCGCACAGGTGCCGGTGGCGGTGATCGCACAGGTGCCGGTGGCGGTGATCGCACAGGTGCCGGTGGCGGTGATCGCACAGGTGCCGGTGGCGGTGATCGCACAGGTGCCGGTGGCGGTGATCGCACAGGTGCCGGTGGTGGTGATCGCACAGGTGCCGGTGGTGGTGATCGCACAGGTGCCGGTGGTGGTGATCGCACAGGTGCCGGTGGTGGTGATCGCACAGGTGCCGGTGGTGGTGATCGCACAGGTGCCGGTGGTGGTGATCGCACAGGTGCCGGTGGTGGTGATCGCACAGGTGCCGGTGGTGATCGCACAGGTGCCGGTGGTGATCGCACAGGTGCCGGTGGTGATCGCACAGGTGCCGGTGGTGATCGCACAGGTGCCGGTGGTGGTGATTGCACAGGTGCCGGTGGTGGTGATTGCACAGGTGCCGGTGGTGGTGATTGCACAGATGCCGGTGGTGGTGATTGCACAGGTGCCGGTGGTGATTGCACAGATGCCGGTGGTGGTGATTGCACAGATGCCGGTGGTGGTGATTGCACAGATGCCGGTGGTGGTGATTGCACAGGTGCCGGTGGTGGTGATTGCACAGGTGCCGGTGGTGGTGATTGCACAGATGCCGGTGGTGATTGCACAGGAGCCGGTGGTGGTGATTGCACAAATGCCGGTGGTGGTGATTGCACAGGAGCCGGTGGTGGTGATTGCACAGGATCCGGTGGTGGTGATTGCACAGGTGCCGGTGGTGGTGATTGCACAGGAGCCGGTGGTGATTGCACAGGAGCCGGTGGTGGTGATTGCACAGATGCCGGTGGTGATTGCACAGATGCCGGTGGTGGTGATTGCACAGGTGCCGGTGGTGGTGATTGCACAGGTGCCGGTGGTGGTGATTGCACAGATGCCGGTGGTGATTGCACAGATGCCGGTGGTGGTGATTGCACAGGTGCCGGTGGTGGTGATTGCACAGGTGCCGGTGGTGGTGATTACACAGGAGCCGGTGGTGGTGATTACACAGGAGCCGGTGGTGGTGATTGCACAGGTGCCGGTGGTGGTGATTGCACAGGTGCCGGTGGTGGTGATTGCACAGGTGCCGGTGGTGGTGATTGCACAGGTGCCGGTGGTGGTGATTGCACAGGATCCGGTGGTGGTGATTGCACAGGTGCCGGTGGTGGTGATTGCACAGGAGCCGGTGGTGGTGATTGCACAGGTGCCGGTGGTGGTGATTGCACAGGTGCCGGTGGTGGTGATTGCACAGGTGCCGGTGGTGGTGATTGCACAGGTGCCGGTGGTGGTGATTGCACAGATGCCGGTGGTGGTGATTGCACAGGAGCCGGTGGTGGTGATTGCACAGGTGCCGGTGGTGGTGATTGCACAGGTGCCGGTGGTGGTGATTGCACAGGTGCCGGTGGTGGTGATTGCACAGGTGCCGGTGGTGGTGATTGCACAGGTGCCGGTGGTGGTGATTGCACAGATGCCGGTGGTGATTGCACAGATGCCGGTGGTGGTGATTGCACAGGTGCCGGTGGTGGTGATTGCACAGGTGCCGGTTGTGGTGATTACACAGGAGCCGGTGGTGGTGATTACACAGGAGCCGGTGGTGGTGATTGCACAGGTGCCGGTGGTGGTGATTGCACAGGTGCCGGTGGTGGTGATTGCACAGGTGCCGGTGGTGGTGATTGCACAGGTGCCGGTGGTGGTGATTGCACAGGATCCGGTGGTGGTGATTGCACAGGAGCCGGTGGTGGTGATTGCACAGGAGCCGGTGGTGGTGATTGCACAGGTGCCGGTGGTGGTGATTGCACAGGTGCCGGTGGTGGTGATTGCACAGGTGCCGGTGGTGGTGATTGCACAGGTGCCGGTGGTGGTGATTGCACAGATGCCGGTGGTGGTGATTGCACAGGAGCCGGTGGTGGTGATTGCACAGGTGCCGGTGGTGGTGATTGCACAGGTGCCGGTGGTGGTGATTGCACAGGTGCCGGTGGTGGTGATTGCACAGGTGCCAGTGGTGGTGATTGCACAGGTGCCGGTGGTGGTGATTGCACAGGTGCCGGTGGTGGTGATTGCACAGGTGCCGGTGGTGGTGATTGCACAGATGCCGGTGGTGATTGCACAGGAGCCGGTGGTGGTGATTGCACAGGTGCCGGTGGTGGTGATTGCACAGGTGCCGGTGGTGGTGATTGCACAGGTGCCGGTGGTGGTGATTGCACAGGTGCCGGTGGTGGTGATTGCACAGGTGCCGGTGGTGGTGATTGCACAGATGCCGGTGGTGATTGCACAGATGCCGGTGGTGGTGATTGCACAGATGCCGGTGGTGGTGATTGCACAGGTGCCGGTGGTGGTGATTGCACAGGAGCCGGTGGTGGTGATTGCACAGATGCCGGTGGTGGTGATTGCACAGATGCCGGTGGTGGTGATTGCACAGGAGCCGGTGGTGGTGATTGCACAGATGCCGGTGGTGATTGCACAGATGCCAGTGGTGGTGATTGCACAGATGCCGGTGGTGGTGATTGCACAGGAGCCGGTGGTGGTGATTACACAGATGCCGGTGGTGGTGATTGCACAGGTGCCGGTGGTGGTGATTGCACAGGAGCCGGTGGTGGTGATTACACAGGTGCCGGTGGTGGTGATTGCACAGATGCCGGTGGTGGTGATTGCACAGGAGCCGGTGGTGGTGATTGCACAGGTGCCGGTGGTGGTGATTGCACAGGTGCCGGTGGTGGTGATTGCACAGGTGCCGGTGGTGGTGATTACACAGGTGCCGGTGGTGGTGATTACACAGGTGCCGGTGGTGGTGATTACACAGGAGCCGGTGGTGGTGATTACACAGGTGCCGGTGGTGGTGATTGCACAGGTGCCGGTGGTGGTGATTGCACAGGTGCCGGTGGTGGTGATTGCACAGGTGCCGGTGGTGCTTGCACCGGAGACGGAGGTTGTGCTGGTTCCGGCCTAACTGGAGGTGTCAGCCTACTAGGCATCAGTGATCCCTCACACGTGTGCGAGGCGCCTGGTATATACGCGTACGAAACGCCTGGTATATGAGTGTCGTGAGGGGTCTGTGTCGGGCTTGGTGTGCACGGTGTCACCTTGGGTACAGGGCTCATAGTTACTGGGGAGTGTTCGGGGTAGTGGTCTGCTGCTCCTGCGGGCACCAGGTCACGGACGGAGACCGTGTCCTCTCGCCCATCGGGTAAGACCACGTAGGCATACTGGGGGTTCGCATGTAGAAGATGAACCCTCTCAACCAGCGGGGAGTATTTATTACTCCTCACATGTTTCCGGAGCAGCACTGGCCCTGGGGATGTCAGCCAAACTGGTAGGGTGGTCCCAGTGACAGACTTCATGGGAAAAGAGAATAGGCGCTCATGAGGGGTGGCATTGGTGGACGTACATAACAGGGAGCAGAGTGGAGTGCCTCAGGGAGGACCTCCTGCCATCGAGAGACTGGCAACCCTTTTGACTTAAGGGCTAAAAGTGTGGCCGTCCACACTGTGCCATTCTCCCTCTCCACCTGGCCATTACCCCGGGGATTATAGCTTGTGGTCCGACTAGTAGCAATGCCTCTAGCTAGCAGGTACCAGCACAGCTCGTCACTCATAAACCTCTATCACTGTGGATATAGCAGGGATATCCGAACAGAGTGACGAGCTGGCGCAGGGCTTTTATGACGGACGTGTTGGTGATGTCGGGGCAGGGAATGGCAAAGGGAAACCGCCAGTATTCGTCGATAATATTGAGAAAGTAGACATTGCGGTCGGTGGAGGGAAGGGGGCCCTTAAAGTCAACACTCAGTCGCTCAAAAGGGCGGGTGGCTTTGACAAGTTGCGCCGTTTCAGGATGGTAGAAGTGCGGTTTGCACTCAGCGCAGACTTGGCAGTCCCTGGTCATCGTCCTGATGTCCTCCAGGGAGTACGGCAGGTTCTGGGCTTTCACGAAATGGTAAAATCGGGTGACTCCCGAATGGCAAAGATGTGCATGGAGGGCGTATAGTTGGTCAAGCTGCGTGCTAGCACACGCTCCCTGGGATAGGGCATCAGGGGACTCATTGAGTCAGCCAGGCCGGTACAGGATATCATAGTTGTAGGTGGAGAGTTCTATTCTCCACCACAAAATTTTATCATTTTTGATTTTGCCCCGCTTTTGGTTGCTGAACATGAATGCAACCGAGCGCTGGTCGGTCAGCAAGGTGAACCTTTTGCCGGCGAGATATTGCCTCCAGTGCCTAATAGCTTCCACTATGGCCTGGGCTTCTTTCTCCACCACGGAGTGCCGAATTTCAGGGCCTTGAAGGGTACGAGAAAAGAATGCTGCTGGCCTGCCTGCCTGATTGAGGGTAGCAGCCAGCGCGAAATCGGAGGCGTCACTCTTTACTTGGAAGGGAATGGTTTCATCCACTGCATGCATCATTGCTTTGGCAATGTCCCCTTTAATGCAGCTGAAGGCCGCACAGGCCTCAGCAGAGAGGGGAAAAGTGGTAAACTTGACCAGGGGGCGGGCCTTGTCTGCGTAATGGGGGACCCATTGGGCGTAATAGGAAAGAAAACCCAGGCACCGTCTGACGGCTTTGAGGGCGGTGGGAAGAGGGAGTTCTAACAGGGGGCACATACGGTCGGGATCAGGGCCAATGACCCCGTTTTCCACGACATACCCAAGGATAGTGAGTCGGGTGGTTCTGAACACACACTTGTCCCTGTTGTAAGTAAGGTTCAGAGCTTCGGCCACTTGGAAAAATCGTTGGAGTTTGGTGTTGTGATCCGGCCAGTCGCAACCACAAATGGTGATGTTATCCAGATAGGGAAATGTGGCCTTCATTTGGCACTGGTCCACCGTCCGGTCCATTTCCCTCTGAAAGACCGAGACACCATTTGTGACACCAAATGGGACGCGCAGGAAGTAATAGAGCCTGCCGCCCGCCTTGAAGGTGGTGTAGGGGCAGTTCTCTGGGCGGATGGGGAGCTGGTGATAAGCGGATTTCAGATCTTTTGTCGAGTACACCTTGTACTGAGCTATCTGGTTGACCACATCCATGATGTGGGGTAGGGGGTTCGCGTCAAGCTGCGTGAACCTATTGATGGTCTGGCTATAGTCCACGACCATCCTATTTTCCTGCCCAGTCCGAACAACAACCACCTGGGACCGCCAAGGGCTTGTGCTTGGCTCAATGATCCCCTCCCCGAGCAGTCGCTGCACCTCTGACTGAATGAAGGCCCTGTCCGCCGTGCTGTACCTCCTGCTTTTAGTTGCCACCGGTTTACAGTCGGGGGTCAGGTTGGCGAACAGCGGTGGGGGAGGGATCTTGAGGGTGGAGAGGCTGCAAGTGGTGGCGGTAGCGCAGCTGTCGGCATGGTGCATCATAGAAGCTGTAGTTACATGTAAAACCGAAATATAATACAAATGAGAGAACAGTATGTTGCAGAATCAGGCCCTTCAGCCCTTCAGCACAATGCTTTGCTGAGCTACTTAGTTCTCTCACTAAGCTAGTTCCTTCTGTCTGCACAATAACCACATAAATGATTTATTATTGTTCCGTGTACTGAGGTTCAGGAAACACTGTGTTTGGCACACCATCCAGAGATAATTTTGTTACAACAGTGAACTGAAGTAGTACAAGAAAAAAAGTTAACCAGAATATGGAAGAAAGTGTTCCAATAACAGAAATTGTCTGCCTGCACGGCTCTGTGATGTGGAAGGTCCATCATGAGATAGATTTTGAAGGTCGTTCATTTTATCATACAGGGCACTGTTCAATAATCTTGTAACAGCATGTAACAGCTGTCCTTGATTCTGATAGTATGTGGTTTTTTTTCAGGATTTTGTGGAGGGAGAAGAGAGAATGACATGCCTTTTCCAGAACTGAATGGGGCGGACAACGTTAGGAGGGACTGGGAGATGCTGTTCAGAAGCAAAGGGCAGCTCAGGACGATGTTTTAAGGAGCGGGAGGATGTTGGGACAACTACTCAATACTCTCCCTTCCCAACACAGCCAGCCCCACTCCAGTGAGCTCAACAAAGGGACACCTATTTCTCCATGATGTCACACAGCAGCCATATGCTGGCAGCAGTCAGTGAGGTGTCGACTCGGACGGGTATTTCCCAGGTGAGGAGCACCTCAGAGCCTCTCTCTGTCCAGAAAACTGAATACTTGCCACATTCTGCAGCAAACAAATGGCTCAGTTTAGACCAACCTGCCTTCCAGGCCATACAGGTAAGATGTGGGATCTGGAGAGGAGGGGGTGGGGATTACTGTGGAGGAGGTGGGAGAGCGTTGAAGGGCTAGGAGTATGGTTCTCAGTAATGAGGAGAGGGAACTCTGAGTAATTTCCCCCGGAGGTGGAACGAGTGAGACAAATGCGAATGGGGAGTTGCAGTGTAACTTTTCCACTAGGCCAGCAGTGAGGGGTGAAGGGTCGGGCAGAATTCAAAGTTCAAAGTATTTTTATTATTAAAGTACATGTATGGCACCATATACAACACAAATTCATTTGAGGGAATTCACAGTAAATCCAAGAAACACAATAGAATCAATGAAAGATCACACCCAACAGGGTGGACAAACAACCAATATGCAAAAAAAAACAAATGCAAATTCAAATGAAAAAAGAAATAAGAATATTGAAAACTGGAAAAGGACATGCAGTTAATTGAAATTCTGAATATATATGAACTACACCCAATACTTGTCAAATTCCTACAACATCTGATGGAGCATTAGCCATTATAATCACCCTATCTACTAACAACCAAGAAAGAACAATCATCATTATCAAAATAAATGGAGATATTTTTCTGGGTGACTCTCTAAGCTCTCCTGACGAAGGGTCTCGGCCCGAAACGTCAACAGTACTTCTCCTATAGAATCTGCCTGGCCTGCTGTGTTCCACCAGCATTTTGTGTGTGTTGTTGTTTGAATTTCCAGCATCTGCAGATTTCCTCGTGTTTGCTCTAAGCCCACTATTGATTTGTCCAGCTTCAAACCTGCTCTCTAATTTACTGATTCAGATGAAGGTAGGACACTGGATCGGAAATAACCGGAAAAATTGCAGATTGACATACATTCTATCCATGGCTGATTTGAAATTATACGCTCCTTCACCAGTAAAGCTAAAGCAATTCAAATAGCAGTGCTACCTTCTAAAGATATAAACATTAATCTTGGACTAAATAAGTGCAGAACATTAAACATAAAACAAAGTGCAATGGAGCAAGTAGATTATAAAACAGAGCAGCAGTTCACAATACAACTGAGGGATGAATAGTAAACATACAAGTATCTGGGATATGAACCAGCAAAGAAAAGAGATCATAGTGTGATAAAGGGAAAACCATTGGCAGAATCTACTTTGTGACTTCTGAAGATCTGCCAAACAAAACTTAATTGTAAAAATATGACAAAAATAATAGATTATTACACTATACTATTAACATTTTCTTTTGGCTTAACATCTGGGTCCAAAACTGATTTGGAAAATTTAAAGAAAATAAGAACAGAAATGACAAGTTTTAGAAAACACCACGTACACTCAGATGCACTTGGATTAATATACCTAGGACAGAAAGAGGGAGAAGAGTAAGAGACATAAAAATTTACACAAGTCAGATAAAACCTCTAATGCAGCACTCCACATGAGCATATACAATTCTGATAGGTACACACCACTAGACTTAAATGAAAGCACAACCCAGAAAAATGAAGGAATTATCACCAGAGAAGAAAAAGATAGCCAATGGAAAATCATGGCCTTCCATGGAAGACATCCCAATGATCTGACACACTACACATTGACAGAGTTGAATGCTTGACTCAGAGATGACTGAAACAGAGGGGTATCTGTGGCAATATAGGGCCAAGTGGTCAGCACAAAAATGATCAAAAATACACCATAAAAGACAAACAAATTTAAGATGATAAATACAGAAAATGCCACAAAAAAACCAGAAACAATTCAACAGAAGATTCTGCAGCAGATTAACTCAATCTGATTACATACACAGGCACAATTAACTGGCAGACCTCATTCACCAAGATCTTCACCAAACTCAATAAAGACACCATAGCTTACTATAAGTATAAGTCTGATTTAGCTTTAGAGTCAAATTATACCATGAGCAATCATTAACACAGATAGGACAATCCAAAATAACTGCCTGGATATAATATTACAGGATAAACTTGTAAGGACAACTTACTTCACAGATAGAGCTATTCCAAACACACATAACATACGAACATCAGTAAATGAAAAACATGCTGACTTAGAGAGGAAACGGAAAAACTATGGAACATGAACAGGGTATACATTGTCCCAATAGTGCTATCTAAAACTGGTATCATCCCAACATCACTACACAGTAGTGTTAAGCAACTAGTCCTACAAAGAAATATTTATGTAAATCTTCAAAGAGCCATAATGATAAAGATCATTAGAATAGTCCGCAAGTTCCTCGCAGTTGAGAAATGAATGAACCACCAAGAGGTTCCTGGATCTCAGACAGGGAAGCCCTGAGTTTGACACCATCTTATCAAGTCCTTTTGGGGTCAGATACAGTGTGAAGCTCCCTCCATCCTATCACACCCTACTAGGATCAAGAGTAAAGCTCTTTCTATTCCTGTCCCACTGTAGAGAACTTGACACCACGTCGGTCTCGATACTCAAGAGGGTGACGGATCTCTTCTGCTGTCACTTCACTGAAGAAACTTCTCTGTTGCTGTTCATGTTTGTCGGTGACTAAAGACTGTGGGAGGAAATACATTGTCCCCCTGACTATGCACTCTCTGCCCCCCACAGGCTGTAACCACCACATGTCCAAAAAATTAACTACACCCCACAAAGGAACCATCAACACATCTTGACTGATTGGCACCTGTGCTAAGCAAGGCTTACTACATTTACTGCAGTCTTACCTGAGTTCTGCTCTCATAAAGGGGCAAAAAATATCTTGAGGACCAAGTGCAGGTGGGTACACAGACTGTGGCCTGTAACGTAGACAAGCAGCATGCTTGTATCTGAGTTCACGAGTCAAGACGTTACAGTGCAGCTGTATAAAGTCCTGCTTGGGATACATCTGGAACAGTCATAGTCACCCTATTTCCCCTTACATGGAACTGTCAACAGAAGATATTTCTGTTTCTCAAGTGAGAGGGGCAAGTTTACAGGAGATGTGCAGAGCACGTTTCCTACACGCAGAATAGTGGGTGTCTGGAATGCACAACCAGGGGTGGAGCTGGTGGCAGATACGATAGAAGTGGTTAAGTGATACCGAGATATGCACATGAATGTGCAGAATATGGACATTGTTTATGCAACAAAGGATTAGTTTAATTTGCCATATAGCTACAAGTCTAATTAGTTCTGCAGAACATCATTAGCTGAAGGGACTATTCCTGTTCAACGTCCTTCAAGAAGACACTAATTGAATTATCCAAAGATTCAACACACCCCGAGGTCGGAAATTCTGCCTCACCCACGTACAACCAGTGGGAAGTAACTAAAAAAATTCACCCTGATTTGCTGCAGTCTGCATTTATTACTTTTTTCCCATACTCTCCTTGTGAGAGGAGATAATGGCAACTCTCTGACCTGTGCTTAACCTCTGCTTCTAAAAACGACATGCACAGCTCCAGTTCCTGTATCCTTGGGTCAAACTGCAAAGGAGCACAGTCATGGTTAGTGTAATGATTCAAGAAGTCTGCTTCCCACAGGCTTACCAATGCTGATGTGGGATACCTCCATTTACCGAGGATGAGCAGCAGGGAGCCCAAATTTGTTGGAATTCAATGCCAGAAACCTCCCAGCACGGATTATGGGAGCAATGCAAGTGCCCATGGAATACCAGCTACAGGTACTGAGGGTGGGAAAGTGGGATTGTGGAATGTGGGTAAAATCTGGATCAAACTAACACCAGGAGAGCCATGCACAGTTCCCACCTCTGAACCTTTGGTCACACCAACACTGAGAGTGCACAGTTCTCACCTCTGAACCTTTGGTCACACCAACACTGAGAGTGCACAGTTCCCACCTCTGAACCTTTGGTCACACCAACACTGAGAGTGCACAGTTCCCACCTCTGAACCTTTGGTCACACCAACACTGAGAGTGCACAGTTGCAGCCTCTTTAGACACACCACGGGAGCTTCCCAACTTGGTAGCACGAAATCAGAATCAATCTGGGAGCATAGTGCACAGATTCAGTCTCCATATCCCCTGGGTCAAAACCACACTGGGGCCACCATCCACACATGGGAATTCTGGAATAATTTATTTTTGTTTGGACTTTCTAACCTCTCTCTCCTCTCCTCTCCCAGGACCTGCTCGACCAGTTGCTGTCAACCTTGGCCGGTCCTCAATGTGCTACTCAACAATACGTTCTTCTCCGAATGTGCCTGATGTTCCATTTTGGCTGCTGTCGGGTGGCCATTTTTTCTCAGAGTGCATCCAAGTCCTGATTTTGGATAGGATTGTGGTGCTGTTGGGGTCCCATTACCTGCTGGTGAGGAGGATAGCTCTCCACACCACTTCTCATGTCTTGGTGGTGAAGACAACATTGGCAATGGTAGAGTCTCAACCTCCATACGCCATTAGCTGTGTCTTAACCCTCACTGACATCCCCTACAGCTGCTCATCCCGCAGGAGTTCCAGAATACTTGGATATCAGCAGCTGTGCTTCAGGCCTTGTCAGGGTTACACTTGACCATCTTTGACAGGGCCACTGATCAAGAGTGAGGCATGCCCCTCCATATCTCCACCGATCTCCCTCTCCATCGGCGCTTTCCATTCAATGGAAGTGGATCCACTGCGACGTGAAGGGGAGGGCCTAAACCCACCTCCCTTGCCAGAAGAATTGAGGTATCGCGGAGGTAGCTGATGGAGCACCAGCTGAAGGCGACAGCCCCCTATCAGGCCGTCCCCTGGGGCTGGGCCATGAGGGATCTGGTCCTCAAAAAAAAATAGGACAGCACAGGGAGTTAATGTGGAACAGGGAAGCAAAGAACTGTTCCCTCTCAGATGTGCAGCAGCGCAGGAACAGAACTGCTCCCACACACACAGCCTTTGTTTCCGCACAGCTGGAATTGTAGCCCACTAGGCTCCTGCACGTTCATCCAGGGGAATCAGCTTTCGGCATTCAAGTTTGGGTGGATGCGGTGTGGGGTTAGTAGAGAAACAAAATATAAAAGGAAAAGGTGCCACTCCTATTAAAGTTAACAGTTCATGCACGCCTCCTGTGTTCCTCCATAAACGACCTCTGCCAAAATGCTGCCAGCCTCCGGACCCTTGTATTCCCATATACGTCTTCCAGTGATCACCGAGCGCTCCCCGCACTCGTCCTTCCTCTTTACTTGCCTCGACCGAAAGCCCACGAACAAACTCAATTCCCAGACATACAAGATAGAATAACATGTCTCCCATTGGTTAGTTCCCGGTTATCTGTAGTTATAACCCAAACATCGCAGCTACACAGAAACCAATACATCAGCAGTCAGCATTACAAAAAAGCCATTTCATTAGTCTTAGCAATTAACATTGCTGAGAAACCTACATAATTTTGAAATATTTCTAATCTAATTTTGAAACCTGTTAATACAATTGTGAAATACCTTGTAATTATGTATGCATTAATGAATATAATCCATAAATTTTCTACATAATAAACATACTACAACCTTTACTTTGAAATATTTTAGTGTTTCAATATATTTACAATATCAGCAGTGTTTTAAGTCACAAGCACTTACAAATTCTAATGATAACACACAGGAGTGAAGTTGGTAGCTCATTAATAATAAATCACCAGCTTGCTGAATGCTGAGGCTGTCTGATATGCAAAAGTTTAGGAAATGGGAAAGTTTTTTGTATTTCCTTGTACTGTTCAATTAAAAAAATAAAATCAATGGTATGAAATTTGTCAATTTTCATTCTATGTGTTCATTGTATGCACATTTTTTCAATAAGAAAGCATTTAATGCATCTTTAAAAGATCTTTTTTTTCTGCAGTCCTGGAGAAGGGTCATGGCACAAAAACTTTTCCATAGATGCTGCCTGGTCTGATGAGTTCCTCCAGCTGTTAAGCCGTGAGAAAACCAGAGCTCCATAGAACTCTTTTTAAATAAGTAAATAAATAAACATTTTGGAACGAAGTATCAGGCCCTATCGGAGTTCAGAGGCAGCTGACTCCATAGCACAGCCTAGTACAAGGCTCGTTTTTTTCTCTGTGAACCTGTGTGGGTTTTGGGGGGGGTGGGGGTAGTTGGAAGTGGGGATGGAGAAAGGAGAAGAGAGAGAAAGCAGGAGGGGGAAGGAAAGGGGAGAGTGAGTATTAAACAGTATAAGAAATGGCCTTGTGTCTGAGTTGAGTGGGCTTGTAGTTCTCTGTCCCTTCCACAGCAGCCCCACCTTCCTCCCATTCCCTCCTACTGCACCCTCATTTTTCTCTCCAACAGTCCACTGGCACCCACTCTCTCTCGCTGCTTCTCCAAATCTCTCCCGCTCTGGGCTGCCGCTCTCTAGGGAATGAGCATTGTGAGAGTAGGAAGTGGACAATTCTTGCTCCACAAACAACCTCCCCCGCCCCCCATCTTCAAGGGGACCAGAAAGATATGGCAGGCTGAAATCGAGGAGGGGATGTCCCATGATAAGTAGAATTGCAGCAAAACAAAATATATATCTTCAAAAGGAATCGGATCCCTAACGTTATGTACAGTAATGTCGGCACTGCAGGTGTTGTTGCATGAATGGAATCGCCCAACAGAGTTCCTGGTAGATAAAAAACAGCTTCTTTATTCGACAAAACAAGGTACTGCAGGCATCATACGGAGACGCTTTCGGTGGAAAGGTCTGCTGGCCCAATGTGGGGCTCGATATTTATTTGCTAAATACAAATGACAATTCCAATATTTATGAAGTATAGACAATGCTTTCTTTTGAAGCTACATACAAACTTCACACCTTCTGATTCGCAACTAGAGGACTGGATTTAGTCTGTATGAATTGATATTCGGATGACAGTTGACTTGGCTTTCGGACTACCTTTGAAAGACAAACATGGGACATCACACTCTCGGTACGTACAAAATCTGGAATCTCATCTTGAGGAAAACTTCAAGATAGGTAAGGGGAACTCACAGAAAATGGTAGATGGAAACAAGACCAGATGTGACAAATGCATGACAGCTTCAGAGTTGAAAGACAGAGACCGAGTGCTGGTAAGGAATGTGTGCCCACGAAGTAAAAACAAACTTGCCAATAAATGGGAAGAAATAGCCTACGTAGTGGTGAGCAGGGCTGGTGATCTACCTGCCTGCAAGGTGCATCCTGAGAACCAGTCTGGGCCCATACAAACATTACGTAGGGATCAACTGCTCCCTTGTGGATTTCTTCCTTCTGAAGACAATGAACAACCTTCTCCCATCTCTGTCGCAAGTATGAGGGGTGATTGATAAGTTTGTAGCCTAAGGTCCGTTTTCTCAGACAGTGCTTACTTGCAATTTTCAATTATCTGAAACAGAAATACGGCAAAAGTTATTAACTTCAAACTTTCTGCATAATCACTCAAAGAGATGAACTGCATGTGCATGTAACGAGAGCTGTATAACTCATCTCCTTCTACATTAGGCCACAAACTTATCCATCACTCCCCCCCCCCCCCCACCCCCCTGTATACAACTTGCAGGAGTTCTATGAATGAATAGTCAGTTAAAGAGGAAGAAATCAAGAGGATGAGAATGAGGTTTATTACATCAGACCAAGACTTGACAGTGTAGATTAACCTTCTAAGAGTTGAGAAACTTGTGAAGTTACATAGAAGGATTGTGGACTCCAACCCAAGCTCAAACCACCTATTTACAACCTCTCCGTTTGCAGACAAGGTGCTGGAATCCCAAAGAAAAGTAAGTTACTTAACTGATGTATAGGAATCCACTGTAGAAAATAACTTAACTGTCGGTCCTGAAGAAAACCCCGTGGAAGAAACAACAACCAAGGAAATGCATAATCAGTGTATCCTATCTGATGAAAGAAGTATGGAAATTTTGTCAATCCCAAATGAGTCAAGAAAAAGAGATATGCGATGGAGTGTTGACAAGAAAAGACACCACAAATGAAAATTTTCACAAGGAAGAGCTTGAACTCAGAAGGTCTTCTAGACACAGAGAAAAACCCAAAACTCTAACAGATCCCGAGCTAGGAAATCCTACAGTGATAGTATTTCAGTTCCTTTTCCAAGCTCTGAGTTCAGCCATTTTAGAGTCTCTTCCAGATTTCACTTATTCTGAACGTCCTAAAACCATTACGGTGCAACCTGTAGCCGTATGCAAAAGGACTTGCGTAATTTCAAGGGGGGAAGCTATAAACTGGGTTAATTAAACACAAAGATGTAACGTTAGAAAACTCCACCTGTGCAGCATTGAAAACGAGTATTACCTAATTTTTAAAAAAAAGTGGAAAAAAGCTATGCAAGAACAAGATGTGGCAGATGCACTGCGGGAAAACGAGAGAAACACAGCAAACGATTAGAAACGAAAAATATGAACTGTTAGAAGTGGAATTAGTAGTGAGTATCTCTACCCTACTTACTTGAAAACCTGAGAGTGAAACCCCTGGAAGAGAGGTAATAGCGATAAAATAACTATTGAAGCTACAGCTATAATGAGATAATATCGGCAGAGACAGTCTCAACCGTGTCACTGGGAATTAATACAGTTAAATCACACCAAGGAATTTGGTCGGAGCTTTTTTCCAATACTTTTATTAGTTTCTACATAGAGGAATACAGAGTACAAGAGTATATAAGAGGTCAGAAAAGATATTAAAAAACCACCAATTACATTATATCAGTTCATAATAACAATTACATCACCCCGTATTCATATAAGTTAATCAATAGTTATTAAAAAGAAAAAAATTTAACAGCTGTTCAATAAGGAGAAAAGGTAAAATACCTTCTCATATTATAAAAATTAATAGCCAACATCTGTGTTTAAATAACAAATTGAAGGTGTTAAAAATAATTCAGAAAAGGTTCCCACAATGTTTTAAAGTCTTGACAAGATTCAGAAATTGAACAATGAATCTTGTCTAAATCTAAACATGACATAACGTCGCATAACCATTGAGCATGAGTAGGAGGAAGAACATTTTTCAATTAAACAAAAGCATCCTCCTAGCTATAAGAGAGCCAAAGGCAAAATATATAATTAATCAGATGCCTTCAGCTTAATATCTTGTCCTGCAATACCAAAAAGGGCTGTCAGAGGGTTAGGCTTAAAATTGTCTTTAAAAAGTAAGGAAAAAGTTTGAAAAACTTCCTTCCAATATTTTTCAAGAATTGGACAGGGCCAAAACATATGGATTAATGAGGCTGTCACAGTAGGGAGATACAGCTCAGTAAAAACAAGATAGCTTATCCTTAGTCATATGAGCTCTATGTACCACCTTAAATTGTATGAAGAAATGATGAGCACATAGCAATGAAGTATTAACCAGTTTAAAAATTTCATTCCAAGTTTCCTCAGTTTTTTATTTGTATATGTTTTTGAACCGACTTTCCGTGGATGGTCAGCTATGTCATTCAATGAATTAAGAAACAAGATGGCGAGCCACCCAAGATGAAGAACCAGTGTGGGACCGAAATGTTTCATGATGTAGCGGATTTAATACAGTTGGATGTATACAGTACATTTATTTTCATTCGAAGGATCTGAATTTGATTTTCTGCAAGAACTGATTATTCTTGCAAAGAGTTTGATAAGTTACTGAACAAGATTTACTTTGTTTAAAAGTTGTGATGTTGGAGAATTGTGAACTAAGTGCTGTATAGTTATATAATTTTTGAATTTCAATTTCAATTTGTAGACATATTGCTGAACTGAAACTGAAGTTAACCATAATACTTAAGAATATGAATTTAATTAGCTTTCTAAGTAATGAGGGAAAAAAGGAAAGGTTAGTCCGTAAGGTTAAAGGTTAATTCCCGCACATCTGCCCTCACCCCATCCACCTGCCACCCCACTCGGGATAGGGTTCCCCTTGTCCTTACCTACCACCCCACCAGCCTCCAGGTCCAACACATAATTCTCCGTAACTTCCGCCACTTCCAACGGGATTCTACTACCAAGCACATTTTTCCCTCCCCCACTTTTCTGCTTTTCGCAGGGATCGTTCCCTACGCTACTCCCTTGTCCACTCGTTCCCCCCCCCCCATCCCTTCCCACCGATCTCCCTCCTGGCACTTATCCTTGTAAATGGAACAAGTGCTACACCTGCCCTTACACTTCCTCCCTCACCACCATTCAGGGCCCTAAACAGTCCTTCCAGGTGAGGTGACACTTCACCTGTGAGTCGGCTGGTGTGGTATACTGCGTCCGGTGCTCCCGGTGTGGCCTTTTATATATTGGTGAGACCCGGCGCAGACTGGGAGACCATTTCACTGAACACCTACGCTCGGTCCGCCAGAAAAAGCACGATCTCCCAGTGGCCACACATTTTAATTCCACATCCCATTCCCATTCTGATATGTCTATCCATGGCCTCCTCTATTGTCAAAATGAATCCAAACTCAGGTTGGAGGAACAACACCTTATATACCGGCTGGGTAGCCTCCAACCTGATGGCATGAACATTGACTTCTCTAACTTCCGTTAATGCCCCTCCTCCCCTTCTTACCCCATCCCTGACATATTTAGTTGTTTCCCTATTCTCCATCTCCCTCTGGTGCTCCCCCCCCCCCCACCGTTCTTTCTCCCGAGGCCTCCCGTCCCATGATCCTTTCCCTTCTCCAGCTCTGTATCACTTTCGCCAATCACCTTTCCAGCTCTTAGCTTCATCCTTCCGCCTCCGGTCTACTCCTATCATTTCGCATTTCCCCCTCCACCCTCTACTTTCAAATCTCTTACTATCTTTCCTTTCGGTTAGTCCTGATGAAGGGTCTTGGCCCGAAACGTCGACGGTGCTTCTCCCTATAGCTGCTGCCTGGCCTGCTGTGTTCCACTGGCATTTTGTGTGTGTTGTTTGAATTTCCAGCATCTGCAGGTTTCCTCGTGTTTGCTCTAAAGGTTAGTCCTTAAACCTTTAAATAAGGGCTAGATCAAATTAGTTAGAGAAGTTGGAGTTACAAAGGTTATTCTAATGAGTCTCACTGATTCTAACTAAACAGAAACTGTTTTTTGTTTTATATCTGAGATTTGGAACCTAAACAGAATGTTGTAATTTTGAAATGTTCTTACTAATGTAAATACTTTGTATACAGTATCATGATTTTTCATCTAATGGCTTTACTGCCAGATGTTAAATTGGACGTGAAGGAACAAACTGCTTCGCAGCCGGCGTCCATCCTAAAGCCAAGACAAGTACAACAGGTCAATTTGCCTTTAATCCCACTCCAATTTGTGTCCTACCTCGTGGCTCCTGGATTAAAAACATTGACAATTGCAGGGCACCTTCAATCTTTTTTAATATTCTCTCTTTCAAAATGTACAGAAGGAGAAATGAAACATTGCTCGATGTCCTACTGAGGACATTTGCTCCAAAGTGACAGCGCTGAAATACACAAGAAAACTTTCAATAAAACTCACTGATCAATCGCACGTCGGCTGGGATGCGGCGATTAAATCTCGCGAGTTTCTACCTCGTGTGATGTGCGCACGCGTCAGAAACAGCCCGGTTGCCATGGAGCGGCGGGCGTTAGCAACGAGACGCGGACTGGGCCGGAGTGAGCGATCCGGCTGGAAACATGCCGCCCAAAAAGAAAGAGAGGTCCGTCTCCCCGGCCGCGGCCGGGGAGAAAGTGGAGCCGTTCAACGCCGTGGAGAAGGAGCTCTACATCATCCAAGTGAAGGACCTGGAGAGCAGAGTGAGCAGGTGAGTGGCGGAGGGTCCGACTGCGGGCAGCCGATGTGGGATGTTGTATGAAGGACAGAATTACCACGGGGGCTATCGGCGTGGAATGTAAACATACTGTAAATCTGCAAAGGTTTGCAGCTGGTGTTGGGGTTGTGGGTGGTGAGGATTGATATTGAATATAAGTATATAATAGGCACAGAAACTGAAAAGTATTAGGGACTGTCACAATGCAAAAATACTATAATGCTGAAATAAACGCTGGATTCAGATATACAGTTTAAACTAAGTACTAACGGTAACAGAACTATAGGTATTGGCTGCATCATAGTTTTAAAGCTGGAAAGTTGCAACTAAATTATACATCAGAGGTTTCTGCAGAAAATACTAGCAGAACCCCCACAAGTTGATGATGTCTCTGAACAGACATTAAATTGGAAAATGAGGTTTGGTTTGATGGCGTAATCCAGGATGATGTAGAAGAGTTAATGGAATCTCATGCCTATGGGGTTACAAGTGAGGATCTTTCACAGTTGGACCAGCAGAGATCACAAGATGAATAAGTTTGCTGATGACACCACTACTGCAGGCTGTATCAAAGGGGATGATGAATCAGCATACAGGAGGGAGACTGAAAAGTTGGCTGATTGAGTGAGAGGTTGTTGTTATTACACCAATGTCAATAAGACCAAGGAGTTGATAGTAGACTTTGGATGAGGGAAACCAGAGTTCCATGAATCATCTGAGGATCAGAGGTGGAGAGGGTCAGTAATCTTACATTCCTGGATGTCACTCTCTCCCAGGACCTGTCCTGAACCCATCATATAAATATAATTGTGAAGAAAGAATGACAGTGCCTCTACTTCCTGAGGAGTCTGCAGAGATTCAACATGTTATCAAAAGCCTTGGCACACTCCTACAGATGTGTTGTGGAAAGTGTGCTGCCCAGCTTGGTATGGGGACACCAATGCCTTTGAATGGAAAATCTTACAAAATGTAGAGGACTCAGCCCAGTACATCACAGGTAAAACCCTCCCAACCTTTGAACACACCTACGTGAAATGTTGTCGTAGGAACACAGCATCCATCATCAAAGATCCTTACCACCCAGGCCACTGCTGCTGCCATCAGGTAGAAGGTGCAGGTGCCTCAGGACTCAGAGCACCAAGCTCAAGAACAGTTACTACCCCTCAACTATCAGACTCTTGAACAGAAGGGGATAAGACACTCATTCTAATTCTAATGTTCCCACAACCAATGTTCTCACTTCAAAGACTCTTTATCTTATTACTTCATGTTTGCTATTTATTGATATTTATTTATATCTGCATTTGCACCGTTTGTTGTGCATTGATCCTGTTTACAGTTACTGTTCTATAGATTTGCTAAGTATGCCCACAGAAAAAGAATCTTAAGGTTGTAAGTGGTGAAGTGCATGTACTCTGATAATATATTTTACTTTTAAACTTTGAAGTTGTAACAAATATAACCACCACCACTGAATACCTCACCAAAACGGAACAAACTATCTAAAGGCAACAATGCCAATTTGGAGCAGAAATTTTAACATGACTGTTAAAAAATGTTGTGCTTTTCTATGAGAAGCTTCAAATCAAAGCCTTTTCAGACTTCTAGTAATAGTAATATAAAGAAAAAAACCTTCAAGGTTGTCTTTCCATTCAACAAGACTATTGGTGATCTGATTGCCACCTCAATTCTGAATTCCTGTCTACTCATGGTAATTTTGAAATATGTTAAGTAGGAGCAAGACTAGGTTGTTCAGCCTGTGGAGTGTCTCCATCATTCAAGGCAACCATGGTTGATCATCTAGCTCAATACTGGATTCCTGTTTTCAAACCCTTAATACAATTTGCATTTATCTGACTTAAATGCATTCTGTGTTCCTCTTCAAACCATCTGGTAGGGAAGTCAATAGGTTCAAGCTCCACTATCCTGTTCTCCTCCACACCTCTATCTTGCCTGAAGATGTTTTAATTATCTTCATCCTAAATTTGCTGCCTTGAAACTCAAGACTCTGACCCCTGTTCTATTGTCGGCCTCCTCTTCATTTCTATTCTGCCTATCCCTGTCATTATCTTGTAAACATCAGTTAGATCCATTTTCATGCAAAGTTGAAAGTAAATTTATTTATCAAATTACATGTATGTACCATATACAACAGCGAGATTTGCTTTCTTGCAGGCATACATAGAAAATCCGAGAAGCATGATAGAATCAATGAAAGTTTGCACCCAACAGGAGGAACAGACAAGCAAAGTGCAAAAGACAACAAACTATGCAAATACAAAAAGAAGAAAGAAATAATAATATATAAATAAGCAATAAATATCAAGAACATGAGATGAAGAGTCCTTAGAAGTGAGTCTGTAGGTTGTGGGAACAGTTCAGTGATGGGGTGAGTAAAATTGAGTGAAGTTACCCCCACTGTTTCAAGAGCCTAATGGTTGAGGAGTTATAACTGTTTTTGTTTCTGCTGGTGTGGGTCCTGAGATTCCTGTACCTTTTTCCTAAAGACAACACCTGTGTGATGATGGTCCTTGATGATGGATGCTGCTTTCCTGCGACAACTCTCCTTGTAGATGTGCAGGTAGTGAGGAGTGATTGATCGTGATGCACTGGGCTGTATCCAGTACTTTTTGTGGGATCTTGGATGTTGTTGTTTCCATATCAGGCTGTGATGCAACCAGTCAATATACTCTCTACCACACATCTGTAGAAGTTTGTCAAAGTTTTAGACATTATGCCGGATTTTCACAAACTTCTAAGAAAGTAGAGGTGCTGCTGTGTTTGCTTTGTAATTGCACTTGCGTGCTAGGTCCAGGACAGCTCCTCTAAAAAGGTAACCGGGGAATTTAAAGTTGCTAAGTTGCTGTCCCTCTCTAGTTGGTGGTGTAGTGGCATCAGTACTGGACTTCAAGGCAAGATGGTCCTGAGTTCAAACCCAGCTGGGTCCCGACCTGGGAGGTAGCAGTATTTGAGTGGAAGAAAGATCTACTTCCTTACCTTGCCATGAAAACCGTATGGACCCTGAGTTCACAAAGAGTCAGACTTTACCTAATGACTGAACAGCAACAACAAGTCCCTCTCCAGCTCTGATCCCCGATAAAGATTGACTTATGAACCTCTGATTTCATCCTCCTGAAGTCAATAATTGATTCCTTGGTCTTGCTGACATTGAGTGAGAGGTTGTTGTTATGATACTACTCAGCCAGGTTTTCAATGGTCCTCCTATATGCTGATTTGTCACCACCATTGATTTGGCCAGTGCTAGTAGTTGTGTAGTTAGCAAAGTTAAATAAGGCATTGGGGATAGGCTTAGCCTCACAGTCATAAGTGAGTAGAGTGGGGGGAGGAGGTTGGTGTGGGCTAAACACAGAGCTTTGTGCATTTTTAAAAAAATTTTTATTAGTTTTTCAAAACATTTTACAAATTAAAAACCCCAAATCCCAATGAGGAACATTAAAACAGTGCAAAATTAAGCATACAATAACAATATGCTACAAAGGCAGAGAATTTAGCAAAAAAAAAAGCACCTGAATTAAAGACAAGTAAGCTTAGTGTCCTCCCCAAGCCCCACAACACAAGAAAAAACAACAGCAACTCCAGACCAACCACAACACAATATAGAGAGTATAAGTCAGGACAGCCAAACTCCCAGACTGTGAATACACTCAGGAACAGAGGGTAATAATGCCTTCTAACAGAAAAAAAAGGAGCTGAAAGCAAGGGACCTAAAAGAAAAAAAAACCCTAGTCAAGAGAAAGGTTATGAAAATACTCGATAAAAGGTCCCCAGACCTTATGGAACTTTAGATCCAAATTGAGAACTGAATAATGAATTTTTTCGAGGTCCAAACAGGCCATGATGTCGTTAAACCATTGAGCATGAGTGGGTGGGGCAACATCTCTCCATCTGAGGAGGATCAAGCGGCTAGCCAGGAGAGGGGCAAAGGATAATATTCGGCATTTGGTCGGACCCAGAAATAAATCTGTCTCGCCCCAAAAACTGAACAGAGCAATTAAGGGGTTTGGTTCTAGGTGCTGATTCAGAATACACGATAACATAGTGAAGACATCTTTCCAGAATTTCTCCAAGCTAGGACAGAACCAGTACATATGGATGAGAGAAGCCACGCCCCTCTTGCATTTATCACTGAGCGGACTAACGCTAGGGTAGAATCGTGATATTTTAGATTTAGACAAATGGGCTCTATGAACAATCTTAAACTGTGAAAGGCAGTGGCGAGCACAAAGAGAGGTTGAGTTAACCGATTTGAGAACTGAATCCCAGCTCTCCTCAGATAAGGAGATATTTAAATCCTGCTCCCAGGCCATTTTGATTTTATCCATGGGGGCCCGACGTAAGACTGCTAGTTTATCTCGGATGATTGATATTAAGCCTTTACCTAGTGGATTCATGGAAAGAAATAGGTCCATAGCATTTTTCGCAGGCATTTCAGGAAAGTTAGGAATTAAAGGAGCAATAGAGTGTCGGATTTGGAGATATCTGAAAAAATGAGCATTGGGCAGATTGAACTTAGAGAGCTGCTGAAAAGAAGCGAAGCGATTATCAATGAAAAGATCTTCAAAATGTCTAATGCCCTTCCTATACCAAACCTGGAATGCTGAATCGTATGTAGTAGGTAAAAAAAAAGGTGATTATGAGCAATAGGGCTGGAAACGGAAAACCCCTGGAAACCATAGCATTTCCTGATCTGAGCCCATATGCGCAAAGTGTGTCTAACAAGAGGATTAGCTATTGATCTGGGCAGACTACCAGGGAGTGCAGAGCCAAGAAATGCAGAGATAGATAATTCTTTAGTGGAGCTCAGCTCCATCGCCACCCAGTTAGGGCACTCGGGTTGGCCATGGAAGAAAGACCAGAAGGTAGCACAAGTATATTAGCTGCCCAATAATATAAACGAAAGTTAGGTAAAGCCATGCCACCCTCTTTTTTTAGATTTTTGGAGATGGATTTTATTAATTCTAGCGCGCTTATTCTGCCACAGATATGACAAAATAATAGAGCCTAAGGAATCAAAAAAAGATTTAGGAATAAAAATTGGGATAGACTGAAATAGATATAAAAATTTGGGAAGAACATACATTTTAACAACATTAATACGACCTACCAAAGACATAGATAGAGGTGACCATTGTACCAGACTCTGTTTTATAGCATATGAAAGATTGGCAAAGTTTTCACGAAAGAGATCTTTGAACTTCCTTGTGACTGTAATTCCAAGATAAGTAAATTGATTATGGACTGCTTTAAAAGGGAGATCATGAAATGTTAGTTCTTGTGCTTCTTTATTAATTGGGAGAAGTTCACTCTTATGTAAATTAAGTTCATAGCCAGAGATCTGGCTAAACTGGTCAAGAAGTGAAAACATTAGAGGTAAGGATATAGACGGATTTGAAAGAAAGAGTAATAAGTCATCAGAATAGAGAGAAAGTTTATGCTCAACACCCCCTCTCCAAATCCCAGTCAATTCAGGGCAGTTTCGAAATGCTATCGCCAGAGGTTCCATAGCCAAATCAAAGAGAAAGGGACTTAAGGGGCATCCCTGGCGGGTGCCACGTTTGAGATTAAATACTTGGGATTTCTGAAAATTGGTTAAAACAGAGGCAGTAGGACACAGGTACAGCAATTGGATACAAGAGATGAAACTTTGGCCAAGGTCAAATTTTTCTAAAACTGCAAAAAGGTAGTTCCACTCTATATGATCAAATGCTTTCTCCGCATCGAGGGAAATAACACATTCAGGAATCCCAGTTGGAGATAAGTATAAGATATTAAATAAACGCCGAATGTTAAAAAAAGGGAAACAGTTTTTAATAAAGCCTGTTTGGTCATCAGAGATAATGGAGGGAATGACGGTTTCTAATCTATGAGCCAAAACTTTAGCTAAGATCTTTACGTCAACACTGAGCAGAGAGATCGGCCTATACGAGGAACACTCTGTTGGGTCTTTGCTCTTTTTTTAAAAAAGAATAATAGATGCCTCACTGAAAGAGGGTGGCAATTTGGTGTAATTAAACGAGTCAGATAATACTGAAAGTAACTGAGGAGAAAGAAGAGAAGAGAATGATTTATAAAATCCATCAGGTCCAGGAGATTTCCCTGAGGATAGTGCAGAAATTGCAGTAGATATTTCTTCTAGTGACATAGGCGCATTGAGTTTGGCTTTGAAATCAGATGAAAGTGAGGGGATATTCAGATTCTGTAAAAATTGATCAACAGAGATATTGTCATTCAGAGATTCAGAGGAATAAAGCCGAGAATAAAAATTTTTAAATGCGTCATTAATTTCTAAATGATCCGATGTAAAGTCTCCGTTCTCCTTCCGGATCTTTGTAATATGTTGTTTGGCTTTGGAACGCCTCAGCTGATTGGCTAGGAATTTACCAGACTTATCCCCATGAATGTAAAGGCAACTCTTGCTTTCGAGAAGTTGGCGTTCGACAGGTTGAGTGGACAGAAGGTTAAATTTAGTTTGGAGTCCAACACACTTCTTGTATAATTCAGGGTTCTTAGTTTGGGCATATATTTGATCCAATTCTTTAATCTGGTTAATGAGGTCTAATCGATCTGCACGGGATCTTCTGTTGAGATTTGCTGTGTAAGAGATTATTTGCCCCCTCAGATATGCTTTCATGGCATCCCAGACAATCTGGGATGGCACTTCAGGTGATGTATTAGTGTTAAAATAAAAGGTTATCTGATCCTTAATAAATTTTTAAAAATCATCATCCGATAGTAAAGTTGAATCAAACCGCCAGTGTTTATTCCTCTGAGGGAGACCAGGCAAATTCAGAGAGAGAGTAATTGGGGCATGGTCAGAGATCAGTATACTCTGATAGTCACAAGAGTGGGCAAATGGAATAAGTTGGTTATCGAGTAAGAAATAATCAATTCTAGTGAAGGTATGGTGAACATGTGAGAAAAAATAATAATCTCTCTCCGTAGGATGGAGGAAACGCCATATATCAGAGATACCATAATTAGAGAGAAACGATTGGATAGCTAAGGCAGATTTAGTAGGTGGTCTAGTAACAGAGGACGATCGATCCAAATTGGGATCTAACCAACAATTAAAGTCACCATCCAGTATAAGAGAGTATGAGTTTAAGTCTGGTAGTGAGGAAAAAAACTGTTCAAAAAAATTAACATCATCAAAGTTGTGGGCATACAGATTTGCTAGTGCAACTTTAGTGTTACATAGTTTGCCAGAAACAATAATAAAACAGCCATTTATATCAGATATTTTATTATGGATTTCAAAAGGAATATTTGAGTTAATAAGAATGGAGACTCCCCTACCTTTAGCGGTAAAGGATGAATGAAAATGCTGACACGCCCACTTTGACAAAAGCCAGGAGTTATCGGAACAACGAATATGAGTTTCTTGAAGGAAAGCAATGTCAGCTTTGAGTTGTTTGATATGTGAGAATACCTTCCTCCTTTTAACAGGGTGATTCAATCCCTTTACATTCCAGCTCACGAATTTAAGTGCACTAGCCATTATCGATTACTAATGTATAAAAGGCAGAAGGCATATAAAAAGTCAAGCAGTACAATAGCAGTCTGGGAGCAGAGAAGTAAACATAGATTCATAAAATCAGCACCTATACATGTCCTGAGCAATAAAGAGATATAATATATACAGTAAGTGATGTTGGAACTAGAAAATCCACCCCACCCACACAACCCAAAACTAGACGGCTACCAAAACAAGTAGCTAGCTCTACCAAAAAAATTAACCCAAATACAACTTCCAGATCTGTATCATTAACAGCAGTTCCATATAAATTCTATAATAAATAGTAACTAGTTTATGCACTAAAAAACATAACTACAGATTAGAACACCTTCTGCAGGAATATAAAACTTAATACAGAGAAAATCGGAAGAGGACCAAAACTAACCTACCAGCGAAAAAATTATAGAAGAATAAAGTAAGAGAAAGGGAAAAAAAAGGATAAAAAAAGGAGAGGAAGGGGAAAATTATAAATTCAAGACGAGTATTTATCAACCATTTACAGAGAAGAGAGAAAAAAATTCAGAAATGAGAAAAAAGGGGTGAAGAAAAGAAAAAAAGTATAATAAAATAAATAAATATAAAAAGAAGGAAAAATAGATCGGCAATTAAACTGTGAACCAACAAACAGGAAGGCCTTCACTGAAGACTTCAAACCTCCAAAACAAATTAAAGTCAGTTGTAGAACTCTGTAGATAAAGTTGTACAATAAAAGATAGATTTCACACACACCAAATCCAGGGAGAGATTGTCAACAGCCCTTAGAGTTTCGGTGAATAATGTCTGAATGATTCAAGTAAAGTCTGAGTCCAGAAAAAGTAATTTTACCAGGAGAAGTACTTATCCACCATTTTAGGAGGTCTGATTGGGTTCCGAAGATGGCTGGATAGCCGGAAGACTTGCCACAAATGCTTCAGTTTCCTTGGCTGACTTAAACCATTTGTATTTCCCAGTGTTAAGTTTGATTCGTAGATCAGCAGGGGAACGAAGCAAAGGTTTAAAACCACGATCAAAAGGCACTTTCATTGCGCCTTTAAACTCAGCGCGCATCTTTAAGGTCTGGGGTGCAAAATCTTCCACAAAGCGAATGGTTGTATCCTGGAAAATAAAAGAACCTCTGCGACGTGCCTCTACGATCAGACGGTGTTTTACCTGGTATTGATGGAAGCACAAGATTACTGGTCGCGGGCGATTGCCCAGAATTCCGGGGGGAACGTGGACCCAGTGTGCCTGTTCGAGCTCAGACGGGTTCGGGAGCAAATCTTTCCCGAATATCTCACAGAGAAACTCGGCGAAAAACTTCACTGTTGATCCCTGTTCGGTGGCCTCTGGCAATCCAAGAATTCTAAGATTGCAGTGTCTGCTGTGATTTTCGAGATCCACCGTTTTGAAAAGGAGTTTGTTACACTTTTCCTCCAAGCTGGAACGGAGAGTCTCCAAGTATCGAACACGACTTTCTAAATCTTCAGAAGTCGAATCGATGCGAGATAAGTGTTGGGCATGTTTGCCCACCTTGTTGTTGATTTGATCAATCTTGACCTCCAACTGTTTGAAAGTGGTTTTGAATTCCTTTAAGATTTCGTCTCGGAGCTGACCAAGCGCAGCCAGGGTCACGTCTGAGAGAGCCGGAGCTTCCTTTCTCCCGGATTTAGAGCTCTTGCTAGACATTGTAAGTTAGAGGTGTTCACAGGCAAGTAAGAGGTACCGAAAAAGTTCCCGACTAAGGTTTAAAAAATGGAGACATTTAGTGCAAAGATAGCGACAGTAACGGAACAAAAGTTCGGAGCAGCTAAGCAATCGCCATCTTACCGGAAGTCCCTGCTTTGTGCATTTGTGCTGATGGAGATTGTGGAGGAGATGTTGTTGCCTATCTGAAGTGACTGGGGTCCGCAACTGAGGAAATTGAGGATCCAATTGCACAAGAGGTCTTGAGGTCAAGATCTTGAAGCTTGTTGATTAGTTTTGAGGGGATGGTGGTATTGAGTTGACTACTGAGCTGTTGTCAATAAAGAGCATCCTGATGGATGCATCTTTGCTGTCCAGCTATCCCAGGGTTGAGAGAAAAACCAATGAATTGGCATCTGCTGTGGACCTGTTGTGCAGGAGATAATATGTTTCATCACCAACCTCTCAAAATACTTCATCACAGTGGATGTAAGTGCTATTGGATGATTGTCATTGAGGCACGTTACCACATTCTTCTTAGACACCAGTATAATTGAAGCCTGTTTGGAGCAGTTGCTTGCCTCAGACTGTGATGCAAGAGGTTAAAGATAGCTCAAATAAATTTAAGCCTAATCTCATACAGCAGGCCTTCTATTCCAAGAATTAATTTGATTAACCTTTGCACTCTCACTTATCCTTGAGTTAAGACATCAGAATTATACAGAGTACCCTGTGTGATCACACAGATCTCCAAGGCCTGACCAGGTTTATCCAACAACACTGTTGGAGGCTGGAGAACAAATCGTGGGGGTACTGGCTGAGATCTCTTTAGCCTGGGATGAAGTGCTGGTAGACTGGAGGGTAGTGAAAGTTGTGCTTTTATTTAAGAAGGGTAACAAAGAGAAACTTGGAAACTATAGGCCTCTCAATTTAACGTGTGGTAGGAAAGATAGTGGAGAAGATTCTGAGGGATAAGATCTATGCCTGTTTGGAAAGGCAAGGTTTGGCTAGGAGTTGTTAGTGTAGCTTTGTGCATGGAAGATCATGTCTTGTGAACATAACTAAGTTTTTCAATGAGGTAATCAGGAAAGTTGATAATGGGTAGAGTGGTAGATGTGGTTCAAATGGAGTTGAGTAAAGCTTTTGATATTAAAGTTCATATGGTAGGTTGCTTGGGAAGGCTAGATCACATGAAATCCAGGGACAGCTGGCTAATTGGATATGCAATTGGCTTGATGGTGGAAAGCAAAGGTAATGATAAAAGGTTGTTTTGTGGACTCGAGTCCCATGGCTAATGGTGTGCCTCAGGATTTGGTGCTGTGCTCATTGTTGTTTGTCATCTATATCAATAATATGGATAAGAGTGTTCAAGGTATGGTTGTAAGTTTGCAAAAGGCATTAAAATAGGGGTATAGTAAACAATGAAGAAGGTTATCAAGAATTACAGGGAGATCTTGAGTGGGCCAGGGAATAGCAAATGGAGTTTAATTAGGATATGTGTGAGTCAGTGAATGACTAGCACAGATTGAAAAAGAGTTAGCCAGCTTCAGAATCCGTGTCCCATCTTCCCATATATAAGTCAAATTGATTTCCTTCTCCCAGTCCTGTTTAATCTTAAATAAAGGACGCTTATCCCATTGTAATAATAAATTATAAATTCTTCCAGTAGAACCTTTCAATGAAGGGTTCATATTCATAATAGTATCTAACAAGTCAGCCTCCAATATGTAAGGAAAATTACTTAAATATTTTTGTAAAAAATGTCTTGAAGATATTGTAAAAAGTGTGAATATGAGAGAGAATTCTTATTGACTAATTGTTCAAAAGATATCAATCTGCTTTCTTTAAGTAAATCCAAAAAAGAATTAATACCTTTATTTTTCCAAAGTAAAAAAATTGGATCACTCCAAGAAGGTTTAAAAAAGTAATTAAGATAAATTATACTACAAAGTTTGAATTTTTTAAGATTAAAAAAATTGTGGAACTGGATCCAAATTTGTAAAGAGTGCTTAACCACAGGATATAGGTTACCATTTGGTTACCATTTGACGAAGGAGAGACTTTCTAAAATATTTCCCAATGTTGACAAGTATTGTGATACATATAAAACTGAGATAGCTACACTGACACATATATTCTGGACATGTTCTATATTAAAACAGTTTTGGAAGTCAGTCTTTTTGACAATTTCTAAAGCACTCAGAATCAATTTACAACCTAATAAATTGACTGTGCTTTTTGGAATAATTCCTCAAAATATCCAGGTATTTCTGTGTCTGACCAACATGTTGTTGTGTTTGTTACATTGATAGCTAGGAGGGCCATCTTGTTGAAATGGAAGGATATATCAGTTCCTACTTTGCCACAATGGTTCTCTCAAGTAATGTTGTGTCTTAGTTTGGAGAAAATTAGAAGTCGAACCTTTGAACCTTTATTTGATTTTGAGAAGAGATGGGGCTCATTTGCTCGTTATTATCATTTCAGTTAACTGATAGATTTCCTCCATGATCTAAATGTAAATTTTTTTGATATATCTTTTTTTCTTGCTGGCGGTTTGATGTTTGTTTTTAGAATGTTTTTGTATGACGCATGGCTCCGGGGTTGTACCTCCAATGGGTTTCTTTTTTCCCCTCACTTTTCTTGCTTAGTAGGGTTTTTTTTTATTCACAAAATTTTCAATCCTTAAGATAATTTCCTCTTTTATGAGGCATTGTAAGTGTTGTTACTTTGCTGTACTTGTGCTATTTTTGAATAATAATAATAATAAAAAGATTTGAAAAGAAAAAGGATATGTGTAAGGTATTGCATTATGGCAAGTCAAATCCAGGTAGGTCTTTCAGATTGAACAGTAGGCACTGGGGACAGAGCAAACTTGGACTACAAATGCTTGGTTCACTGAAAGTGGAGTTGTAGGTAGAGGGTGGGAAAGAATGATTTTGGCATGTTGACCTTCATAAGTTGTATAATAACAGTTGTGAGATCATGGTGCAGTTATATAGGGTGCTGGCGAGTCTGCAGTTTGAGTATACTGTTCCCTGCTGTAGGAAAGATATAATATGTTTTACACTTCTTCCAGTTTAATTACAAGGATACTTCTAAGACTTGAGGGACTGCATTATAGGAAGAGCTTGGACAAGCTAGGACTTTATTTTTTAGAGTGTGGGAGACTGAGAGGTGATCATAGCCATGTATAAAATCGAGTGGCATAGATGGGGTGAATGCACAGAGTTTTTGCCCAGATCTGAGGTATGAAGAACTAGAGGGTGTAGGTTTACAGTCATAGGGAAAAGATTTAAGAGGAACTTGAGGCATGACTTTTTTTTACACAACGGTGGTATCTTTGTGGAGTCAGCTGCCAGAGGAAGTGGGTGAGGCAGGTATACAACAACCTTTAAAATACAATTGAATTGGAAGGGTTTAGAAGGTTTTGGGCCAAGTGGTGGCAAATTGGATGAGCTTGGACATGGAATTTTGGTTGATGTGAACCATTTGGGGCAAAAGGCCTGTATGACTGTGGAGGGCTCCACAACATTGCAGTAAACTCTCATGTTCAAATCGTGTTTCTATGACAGGAAGTAATGTTTGCTACTTTAACTACCTGTTCACCTGCATTTCTCCTTGCGTTGACTGGTGCATAAGAGCACAAAGTCTCTTCATACATCAGTGCTTTTCAATCTTGGATCATGGGTAACCTATTTATCCAATGTTATACTGCGTTAGAGTATTTTTGGACCACTTGTTCACTGTATGTTAGTTGCTTTCAAGCCTCTTAACATCCTCCTTTATCCTTTGCTGAAAAGGAATTATCTACTTCTGCCATGATTGGTTGCATCACGACCTGGTACGGGAACATCAATTCCCTTGAACAGGAGGAAAAAACCTACAAAGAGTAGTGGATAGACTCAGTCCATCACAGAGAAATTCTCCCCACCATTGAGCACACCTACAAGGAGTGGTATCAAAAGAAAAACACCATCCAGACCGTCCTCTCTTCTCGCTGCTGCTATCAGGAAGGAGCCACAGGACCTTTGAATCAGCTTCCAGAACAGTTATTACCCTTCAGTCATCAGGCTCTTGAACTGTAACCATATAACAATTACAGCACGGAAACTGGCCATCTCGGCCCTTCTAGTCCATGCCGAATGCTTACTCTCACCTAATCTCACTGACCTGCACTCAGCCCTTAACCCTCCATTCCTTTCCTGTCCATATACCTATCCTATTTTGCTTTAAATGACAATACCGAACCTGCCTCTACCGCTTCTACTGGAAGCTCATTCCACACAGCTACCACTGTCTGAGTAAAGAAATTCCCCCTCATGTGTTACCCTTAAACTTTTGCCCCCTAAGTCTCAACTCATGTCCTCTTGTTTGAATCTCCCGTACTCGCAATGGAAAAAGCCTATCCACGTCAACCCTATCTATCCCCCTCATAATTTTAAATACCTCTATCAAGTCCCCCCTCAACATTCTACGCTCCAAAGAATAAAGACCTAACTTGTTCAATCTCTCCCTGTAACTTAGGTGCTGAAACCCAGTTAACATTCTAGTAAATCTTCTCTGTACTCTCTCTATTTTGTTGACATCTTTCCTATAATTTGGTGACCAGAACTGTACACAATACTCCAAATTCAGCCTTATACATTTATATAAGCTATATGTATAAGGCTATACATAGCCTTGTACATTTTTAACATTACATCCCAATTCCTATACTCAATGCTCTGATTTATAAAGGCCAACATACCAAAAGCTTTCTTCACCACCCTATCCACATGAGATTCTACCTTAAGGGAACTATGCACCATTATTCCTAGATCACTCTGTTCTACTGCATTTTTCAATGCCCTGCCATTTACCGTGTATGTTCTATTTGGATTATTCCTACCAAAATGTGGCACCTCACACTTATCAGCATTAAACTCCATCTGCTATTGCTCAGCCCACTCTTCTAACTGGCCTAAATCTCTCTGCAAACTTTGAAAACCTACTTCATTATCCACAACGCCACCTACCTTATTATCATCTGCATACTTACTAATCCAATTTACCACCCCATCATCAGATCTAGAGAGGACAACTTCATTCATCCCACACTGAACTGATTCCACAGTCTGTGAGCTCGCTCTTAAGGACTCTATAACTCGTGTTCTTGAGTGGAAACTAATGTTTACACTCCCTTCTCATTGTAGTACTCATGTATCTAGCAGAACACCAACACCTGGCTATTTAATCTTACCTGGGGCCCAAATACCACTGCCAGGTGAAATGGAAATCACTTGTGCCTCTTCCTATTCAGTGTACTGTACTAGGTGCTCTCCTGGAGAAACCAAATACAGGTAGGATGACTATCTGTCAGAATGCTTCCATTCTGCTGGCAAGTGTGATACTAGCTTCCCGTTACCTATCACTATATACACTACTGTGCAGAAATCTTGGGTATCTATATATATCTAGTGTGCCTGACATTTACACTGTTCTGTACTAACTTTATGTATTGCACTGTACTGCTGCAAAAAAAACAAAAACAAATTTCATGATGTGTGAATGATGATAAATCTGATTCTGACATGGGGCTCTATTGTGGACTGAGAGTGGGAAGGGGGCAGGAGGGAATCATAGTTGGGGGTAAAAGGGGAAGGGAGAGGGGAAGGATTGAGGAAACACTGAAGAGACATTTTGTAATGATCAATAAGCCAATTATTTGGAATCAAATTACCTTGACTGGTGGCTCAGACTCAGGGCTGGGTGTGTCTGCACCCATGCTACACGTGAGGAACTTTCTAACTTCACACATTACAGCTTTTCTCTGGACATATTTGCTGTAAGATGTGGTGAATATTCTGTTTTCATTTCAGATTTCCAGCATCTGCAGTGTTTCAGTTCTCAACGTTGTCATTGTTGGTCGATCTTTACCCCTGTGTTGTTGTTATCTAATTTGCATCTCCAGAAAGATCAGTTGTGATTGAAAATCCTTCTCCATCCTCTAAAACATCAACCTGAAATGTTGACTCATTCTCATTCCATAGATGCTGGGTGACCTGCTGAATATTGCCAGGATTATTTTGCTTTTAATCCTTGACTGAATAGTGATAATTGATTTCTTACATGTCATTTTCTTTGGTCCTTTGTGTACCCACTCCTCCACTCCCATCTGATTTGGACCCCAAATGGGATTAGTGCTTTAGACAATGGAAGACTTCTTGATTTTTTTTTCATCCTAATAGTAGAAGCTGTAAATTTGAAATATAATCAGAAAATGCTCCACAGGGAAGGCAGTGTTGGTTGTTCCCTGCAGATGCTGCCAGTTATCAAAGATTATAGGATGTTTAGATATCAGTACATTTGAGGAATCCAGTGTAAATGGCAGATTTGCTGAGGGATGCTTAAGAAATGCATTTTGAGACTGCATTTTCATCTTGTGAATGTACTAACAGTACCTTTTGATGTTTTCATTTGATGGTCTGTAAACTTGGGACCTGCTACAACAAGCAGTTTGCTAGAAGCTTTTTACCATGGACTTTAAAAAGAAGCTGCTAGCTGTTAACGAATAAAGATTTATTCTGATGACAAACTTTGCTGAGCTAACAGGTTTAAGTTGATTGCCTTTAAATGACTGCAGGCCATTGTGACCCAAAAAATATTTTAATCAGTTTTTGTTCCGTGCAACGCCACGCTGTCTCTCAGTCTGAACACTGCAGTTTGTGAGTGTTGAGTGGAAACCAGACTTGGGTGTAGTGTTCACTAATATTAATACTTAGTCTTATGTCTGAAGCTTATTATTAGCTTTGAAGACCAGTAGATGTTGATTAGCACCAATGGAACTGTACCCGTATGTGAATTTGTAAATCAGAGCATTTCTTGTAAAACAGAGCTTGATTATGGTTCCTACACCACCTGTATTGTAGGACAAATGGTTCTGCTGTAATAATCACAATACTTTGTGTACCAGAAAATTAAACTTTTTCAAATATTTATAAATAATAAAAGTTACTGAGTATATAATATGCATTCTTCCTATCTATTTCAATAACACACATTAACATGATACTGTTAAGGTACCAACGGAGACTGGATGAATTGGAAGTGACAAAGACCGATTCTGAAGAAAAGCACGAACAACTTAGCAAAGACTTGCAAGATGTTATTGCCTATCTGAAGAAGGGCCTGAATCAGAGAATTGATGAGATCACTGATCTGAATGACAAAGTAGATGATTTGATACAATCCAAGGAAACTGAGAAGGAGAGATACGAAGCTCAGTTATCACAGATGCGTCGAGAGTTTCAGGAAGCTAAGGATCAACTCACATCAGAGAACATGATTTTAGGTACAGAATATGAGGTTTTATTTTTATTAGGCAAAAACATTTTGTGGATGTTCTGATGAATAACCTTTAGTTGTGTTAATGTTTGAGAGCTGAAGTGGAGAATATTTTTGTCATTGCAGTCATTTTCAGAATTGCAATCTGAGTGAAAAGCTCTTGCCCACCTTGTACCCTCTTGTAATTCTTTTTTTTTTGTATTGTACTATGTAGTGCTAAATTAAGGGTATATTATTCCTAACCAAACTTGTTCCTTGCCTGGTTTCAATTTGTAGGCCAAAGAAAATAACATTCACACTTTCAGCCTGTGGAAAGGAATCAGCTGAGATTTCTCTTTCTGCTCACTGACTTGTAAAGAAATCAAAGTTCCCCACATTATATCATTGACCAATGATCTGACTTGGAATGAAGTCAGCATAAGGTGGATGGTGGCAGCCTTTTTTTTTCCAGGGTAGTGGGAGGGAGGGAGAAAACAGAGAACTATCGACCTGTCAGCCTGACATCGGTGGTGGGGAAGATGCTAGAGTCCATTATTAAGGATGAAATAGTGGCATATCTAGATAGCAGTGATAGGATTGGGCCGAGCCAGCATGGATTTACCAAGGATAAATCATGCTTGACTAATCTGTTGGAGTTTTTCGAGGATGTAACCAGGAAGTTAGACGGGGGAGATCCAGTGGATGTAGTGTACCTCGATTTTCAGAAGGCATTTGATAAGGTCCCACATAGGAGATTGGTGGGTAAAATCAAAGCTCAGGGCATCGGGGGGAAGACATTGACATGGATAGAAAACTGGTTGGCAGATAGAAAGCAAAGGGTAGCGGTGAATGGGTGTTTCTCGGAATGGCAGGTGGTGACTAATGGGGTGCCACTGGGCTCGGTATTGGGACCATAGCTGTTTACAATTTACGTCAACGATTTGGATGAAGGCATTGAAAATTACATCAGCAAATTTGCTGATGATACTAAGCTGGGTGGCAGTGTGACATGTGATGAGGATGTTAGGAGAATTCAGGGTGACTTGGATTGGCTGGGTGAGTGGGCAGATACTTGGCAGATGACGTTTAATGCGAATAAGTGTGAGGTTATCCACTTCGGGAGTAAGAACAGGAAAACAGATTATTATCTGAATGGTGTAGAGTTACATAAGGGAGAAATACAAAGAGATCTAGGAGTCCTTGTTCATCAGTCACTGAAGGTGAATGAGCAAGTGCAGCAGGCAGTGAAGAAGGCTAATGGAATGTTGGCCTTTATTACAAAGGGAATTGAGTACAAGAGCAAGGAAATCCTCTTGCATTTGTACAGAGCCCTGGTGAGATCACACCTGAAGTATTGTGTACAGTCTTGGCCTCCAGGGTTAAGGAAGGACATCCTGGTTGTAGAGGAAGTGCAGCGTAGATTCACGAGGTTAATTCTTGGGATGTCTGGACTGTCTTTTGCAGAGAGGTTAGAGAGACTGGGCTTGTATACGCTGGAATTAAGGAGATTGAGAGGGGATCTGATTGAAACATATAAGATTATTAAGGGATTGGACAAGATAGAGGCAGGAAATATGTTCCAGATGCTGGGAGAGTCCAGTACCAGAGGGCATGGTTTGAGAATAAAGGGTAGGTCATTTAGGACAGAGTTAAGGAAAAACTTCTTCTCCCAGAGAGTTGTGGGGGTCTGGAATGCACTGCCTCGGAAGGTAGTGGAGGCCAATTCTCTGGATGCTTTCAAGAAGGAGCTAGATAGGTATCTTATGGATAGGGGAATCAAGGGATATGGGGACAAGGCAGGAACTGGATATTGATAATAGTTGATCAGCCATGATCTCAAAATGGCAGTGCAGGCTCGAAGGGCCAAATGGTCTACTTCAGCACCTATTGTCTATTGCCTAAAACTAGAGGCACAGATGGGGTGCTGGGAAACGATTTGAAAGGGACCTGAGGGGCAACTTTTTCACACCAAGTGTGGTAAGTATATGGAAAATCTGCCAGAAGAAGTGGTTGAGGTAGGTACAATAATATCAGTTTTATTTTACTTTATTGAGCTACAGTGCAGAATAGGCCTTTTGAGCCACGCTGCCCAGCAACCCCCATTTTAACCCTAGCCTAATCACGGTACAATTTACAATGACCAATTAACTTACCAACTTTAGACTGTGGGAGGAAACCGGAGCACCTGGAGGAAACCGATGTTGTCACAGGGAGAACGTACAAACTCCTTACAAACAACACCAGGCATTGAACCCACATTGCCTGTGCTGTGAAGTACTGTGCTAACCACTACACTACCATATCGCCCATGGATAAATGCGTGCAAGAGCAAGACCTAGTAGGATATGGCCAATGCAGGCAATAGGGACTAGATGGGTGGGCACCATGGTTGGCATGGACTCAATGGTCCAAAGAGCCTGTAACTGTGCTGTATTGCTCTATTACTATTTAACAATACCTTGGTCTCTTTTTGGTGTCACTAATATTTGCTCAAATTCTCTGTCTTTTTTTTCCCTCCCATGCTGGCTGGCATTGCAGAAGTTCTTTTCTCAACACTCATTGCCTTTCAAAACTCACATCATCACCAAACAATATAGATGTTTTATCTGGTTCATGTTATTGCACTATCGCTATCCTTTTTGCTCCCCAAAGTCTTTTGCTGTTTTAAATTTCTCCATCCACGCCTTTTATCATCTTCAGAGTTGACTATACCTTACTATCCTTGCACAGTCTCTATATCTTTGTCTCCTTCTGCTCCCTGTAATACAACATTTAAAAAACCCTTCCATTCCTTCTCCCTAACTTTGGAGCCACATCCTGAAGTAGAAATGCTTCATTGCCTTGCATCCCTTAAGGTGTACATTACTGACCATGTGCCTGAATAGGCCATGTGGCCCCTTGAGTTTGCTCTGCCATTCATTCAGCAAAGTCATGGCTGAGTTTGGTACCTCATTTCCTTTGTGCCTTTTTCCATTTCATGGTCACACATGTTCCTTGAGCTATTTGTGCGCAAAAACTATCAATATAAGCATTGTATAGTGCCTAAGCATCCACAGCCTAAGAAAATAGAGAATTTCATCCTTTTACAACTGCCTGCCTGGATGGGCAACCTGTAATCCTTGACCTATCTCAAATGCTCCCTCATTCCAAAGTCTCCAGCTGCACTATTCCTAATCAGCATGGCAGGGGAGAAATCTCCCCCAACATTTGGGCAAAGGCATGTAAAGTAGTAACTTTTTTTAGGGAAGTTGTGTTTGTTTTTTTTTTAACCTATAAAACTCTTAGGATATTGAAAAAAGGACTTAAAGTAGTTTCCTAATTAATTTGTGGTCGAAGTGCCACTGAATTGGGTTGTAATGCGATTTTGAACAAAAATGCTGATTTTTTTACAGCTGGAAAGCTTGATGCTCTGGAGGAGTTTCGAGTTCAAAAGGATGAATTGATGGCAAAGTTTGCTGCACTTGAACAGCAGCTGAAACAACAGGAGGAAGAGCACAGTGATATCATTTACAAATTGGAGAGGAGGGCAGTGATTGATAAAGACAGGTAAAAGCTTTCATCTTGTAGCTAACAGGATGTCTCTGCAAGTTGCACAAGGTGGCGCAGTGTATTTGGGCACAAACAGAATGGTGACAGGCAGCTTATTGATTGTAGGCTATTGCAATTAGTTGGATACTGGTTGATTGTGCTTAGACACTTGTCATCAGGGACTAGGAGTGGAAACCTTAAGTAATACACAGTGAGCTGAAGCATATTGTAACACCTTCTCATTACTTGGAAATGGGTAATAAATTATTGTGGTGGCAGGGTAATGTATGACGTTTTTCTTACATATATTTTGCCCACCCAGTCTGAAAACATTTGCTGCTGTGACTGGTTGCCTGAAACATTAAATTTAAATTCCTATTTGAACAGTTTGATACAATTAAAACATAGTGTTTGTGCAATTCCTGGATATTCATTTTTTATTTCCTTGAGTTTTCCATAACTGCACTAAAACATTGGTCTGAAAATTGGATCATTGTCAAATCTGATCAATCTTGTGGATCCCCAGTACCCCCAAAACTGCTGGATTGATTGCCAGGGTCTGAAGAAATTTGCCATTGCGTTTTACAGACCTGAAAATTAAAACTGCATATTTTGTTTTTATTTAAAATTTCCAGAAAACACTGCGGGAAAAACTCAGCCAGATATGCAGCAAATGGACGATGGATTACAGACCTGAAATGTTGACTCTTTCTCTTACCATAGAATGCTGCCTGACAAGATCATTTGCATCCATTAATTTCATGTTGCATATGTAGATCCCTTTGCTATATCTAATCAAAGTCAGTATTTACCAAGTAGACTAAGCGAATTCTGTGTCTCCATGTGCATGATCAAAGTGTTTAATATTAACTTTGGATGCATAGGCATTACAGAGGAACTCAGCTAAATAGTTTGATTTCAGGAAAGTGTGAACATATACTCCTTGCCTGCCAATTCGAGCTGCATGTTTATCATTTTTGCATTATAAGCCAGTTTCAAGACATGTAGCTCATTTAAAGTTTGTTTCCATAATGTCTCAGTAGTCCTATCTGCAGCAAAGTTTAAAATTTTTTGCCTGGGACCTCGCTGTAAAATATTTTATAGTACAAGAGGAAAAGATGGAGCAGGTATAGCAAAGCAATACAGTTAAAACTGATCCTTATCTATGCCCGATCTTCGAGTGTGCATCAATGAGTTACGTGCTAGCCAGTGGGAGGGGGGTGAGAATATGCTTGTTTTTATTTCTATCCTCACTAAAATGATTCTTATCAGATTGTCTGCATGTCATTATTACTTTAGGTTAAAGAAGGAGATGATTACACGGGTCAATACTGTGGCTACAGAGTTCCGTCGCATTTCAAAGAAGCAAGTGGCAGAAACGACAAAAAGAGCCATACGTGAGAATATATCCATCAGCAACCAGCTGGGAAAGATGTCGGAAAAAAGCATGAAAATAATCAAAGAAAATGATGAACTTAAAGTGGAAGCAATGAAGCAGTGGAGGAACATTAATATTTTAGAGGAAAGCCAGAAGGAGCTGGTCAGAAAGAATCTCAGCAACTTGAAGGTTTGTGTTTTTTTCTAAATCTGGGAGGAGATACTTTTAGTGAATGCAGTGTGGGAAGGATTTCTTTGTAATAACATTTTGTATTTATACAGCAATTCTTGTGGAAACTATTGAAGTTTTGTGAAGCTGGCCAAAAGATGTAAACAAGTGTGAGCAGAAGCAGGTCATGATGGGTGTCTTTACGGGTGTTTCATTTAGAAGAGAAATTGTAGAATCCTGCAGCAAGACAGGCTTATCGTGCTTTAAAAGCAATCCAATTATTCCGCTCCACCCTTCATAAAACTGAAACGTTCTCTCCTTATTCAATTTTACAATCTTGGCAATCAGAAACCTTGTTTATGGTAGCTGCATGATTATATTACTAGTTTAGTAATCCAGAGTTTGACATGATCTTGAGAAATTAGTTCAAATCCCATGATAGTAGCTGGTAATTTATATAAATGAATAAAGAAGTGAATAAAGAAATGAATAAAGATTGTTGTCTTTAAAAAAAAATTGGAAAAGAAATCTGCCAAGCTGTAATGAACTGTATGTGGTGGACTCCTAGCTGATCTCTGAAACAGCTTAGTGGAGAACAAAGGGCAACCATCATCCCAGTGCCCAAGGAGAGCAAGGTGAGCTGTCTCAGCAACTATTGTCCAGTGGCTCTCTTATCTACTGTGACCTAAGCAAGGGTTGGACCTGCTGTAATTTGCTTATTGCCACAATAGGTCTGCAGCGGATATAAACTCACTTGGCCTTGGATCACCCGGACACAATAGTAATATTTTTGTCAGACTGCTGTTTATTAAAGTATAGCTGTATCCAACACAATCATTGCCCTCAATTCTAATCAAAATGCTCTAAAACCAGAGCCTCTGTACTTCCCTCTACAACTTTTTCACCGGGAGACCACAGTCTGTTCAGATCAGAAATAACATCTCCTCTTTGCTGACAACGAACACTGGCACACCTCCAGGATGCCTGCTTTACCATTGCTCTACTCTGCTCTACACCTATGACTATGTGGCAAGGCACAGCTCAAATGCCATCTATAAGTTTGTTGACAACACAACTATTGTTGGCAGAATTTCAGATGGTGACAAGAAGGCATACAGGAGGGAGATAGATCACCTGGTTGCGTGGTGTCGCAACAACAACTTTGCAATCAACGTCAGTAAGACCAAAGCAATATACCTAGGAAAATATTTTCTACCTTTATTCTGGATGGTTAAGGTCACGAAAGTTTTTCTCCATGTCTAACCAGAATATATTACAAATTGAATTTCAGGTTATTCAAATGCTGACTGAAAAATGCAAACAGCAGCAGAAGACTCTGGAAGGGTGCATGCAGAGAGAGAAGGTGGCTCAACAATTTGAGTTGACAATAAAAGATCTTGAGGCTCAGAATGAATCTCTAAGGTACATGGCTTTCTGGTAATTAAACATCAAGAGATTTTATAGAGGTGAACTTCATTATGAGTTTAACATGCTTGATTTACCTGCTTCCTTAAGTTTTAATTCAAGTTACTCCCAAAAATCCCTTCCATGAGCAAGATTTCTCCCTCCAATAGTGAGACATTATTTAATATACGGATAACAAACAGGAATTAAACAAAAGGCAGAATCATTGAGGAAATTCATATTTGACACTAAACACTAAATCATAGATAAAATGGTGGTTTCATCTAGTCATTCATTCTTTGGGAACCTCTCGCATTAAACCCAGAGGTCAAATGGTTTAACACCATAACAAAATGAAGAATATTTTCATCGGTTAAGAAACCTATCTGTCCTTCCTAAATGTTTTCCAATGTTCTTTTGCTTTTATTTCAGAAGTCGCGGTGGGAGATGTTGACTCCCATGTCTTGGAGTTTGGTGATGAGTTTGCTTGGAACTATAGTATTGAGGGCAAAGCTATAGTCAATAAACAGTAGTCTACTGTATATTGGCTTTACTGTTCAGATGCCCTAGAGATGAGTGCAGGGCCAGGGAGATGTCAGTGGGAATGTTGCAATGAGCAAAAATGCATATGTAATTCATTGCACAGCATTATTTATATTCATTTATTTATTGAGCTACAGCATTGAATAGGCCCTTCTGGCCCTTCGAGCCTCACCATCCAGCAACCCCCCAATTTTAACCCTAGCCTAATCACATGACAATTTACAATGACCAATTACCCTACCAACCAGAAAGTCTTTGGACTGTGGGAGGAAACTAGAGCACCTGGAGGAAACACTTGTGGTCTGAGGGAAGAGGTACAAGCTCCTTACAGGCAGCAGCGGGAATTGAACCCAGGTTGTTGGTACTGAAAAGTGTTACGCTACCCATTGTGCTGCCCCAGTATTCCTCTGTGGTTGCTTTGAGGTCTATAACATAAGCTGGCATTTCAGTAGCGAGGTCTTAAATTTGGTCATTAGTTTCTGTACATTTCGAGGACCAATCTGATCAACCTAAGGGTTATCTTAATGCAACCCTAATGCGAGTTAAACTTTAATACATGAAGGGGGATTATTGTGTAGTATTTGAGGTAGTTTTAGTCTTACTAACTGCAGGACATTGGAGTAACTGAAACTTGATATTGAGCAACTTCCTTCAAGAAGCTGGTGATCTCCATCATGTGCTCTTCAGGAATGAAGTCACATCTCTTAAGAAGGAGCTGGAGACAAAGCATTCTCAACTAGAGAATCAGAAGACATCCATGGAAAATCAAGAAAAGCGCACAAAACAGATGGAGAAAGTCCTCTCTGATGCTGCCTATGCTTTGAAGGATGCTCTACTGGTGAGAAATCTGCTTCTATTCCAAAGACCTGTTCCTATGCAGTACTGTTTCTAACCCTATTAACAAATGCATGGCATTTTTTTGTTTGAAAGCTGGTGGTTTTTTTCTGTCTTTACCCCTTTTAGGATATTTGGTTTCTTTCAGTCATGCAGTCATTTATACTCCTATGGTTTGTCTTTATCTCAGGCTTCTGATTTTGGTGGTATGGCATAGATGCTACTGAGAATTGCAGGAATATTGTATTTAATCCATTTAATTACCTTTGATCAAAATACTATTTTTAAAAGATGTGGCATCCTTTACCTGTGATAGATTCAAGAGAAAGAATGATGCTTATTGATTTCTGCTTAAGTATATTTGGATGTCCAAGGAAGATATGTTTGTTCTTGGCAATTCAGCACCCATGAACAAGTAGCCTGTTAACATTTGTAGATCATGGAGTTGCTTGGTTTTAGCTGTCCGTGACCTTAGAATTGAATAATTAAGTGCTTGCTGAAAAATGTACCTTTAATTAAGTTGCTCTTCCTTTGGAATTAAACCAGGAATCTCTTCAATTCAAATATTTCCTCGGATTAGTTTAAATGAGAACCATATGTAATTTTGTATCTTATTAAGAAGAAATAACTTGAGATTAAAGGCTGGAACAGCTGGAGCTAGCTTATTGTTCCTTGCAAACTTGTACAAGCTGTACAAAGTAAAATAACTTTATTTTATGCACTCATTGTCAATGTAGTTGTTTGCACTGTACATAATTTGAGTTCACCCCCTACCCCACAGCAGCCTTTCAAGCTTGTTTTGGTGTACTGAAGAAACATTGTGGTTTCCTGATTGTTGAGATTGGCTGTTTCCACATCTGTTTCTAGAATTTTGTGTCAACTGGAACCAGAGTCCATACTTTGCAGTAATATGAAATGGGTTGCAGCTGTTTGGAAGAGACCCATTTCCGTCCTTGGATTCTGTTTTTAAATCCCTTTAGGAGACTGAAGAAGAGAGGCCAACATTTGGTTGGTCTGTAATTTGCCCCACCCTCACTGCCCCACATCCATCCCAACAAGGAGGCATTTAACTTACTATCCTTTGTTTGTTTGTTTTTGAAAATAACCATCTGTCACATAATTGAGAACTATTTTCTGAAGTGCAGTTTAGACTCAAAATGCTCAATTTTTGGAATGGCAGACAAACTCTCCTAATATTAATGATGAATTCTATTTTTATTATGAGTTGAAATAAGCTTATTTTTTTAAACCTAAGATTTGTGCAAAGCTGATCTTTTGTGGCAATATGTTGTCAATCTACTACAATGGTTATACTAGATGAGGACTGGTCCTAAGAGGATGTTGTTTGTTTAGGGTTTTCAATTAAAATCTGATGTTCACATTTATTATTGCCATGTGCAGTGAAGTACAGTAAAGTTTGTCTTGTATAACTGTTCATACAGATCAAATAATGGCGGTGGAAGTGCTGCTGCCTATCCTTACTGACTTTTGGTCTGTTGGTCAGGAACTCAAGGATCCATTAGGAGAGGAAGACGTTCAGTACCAGCTCTTGCAGTTTGCTGATGAGTTTGCTTGGAACTATAACATTAAAGGTGAAGCTGTCATCAATAAAAAATAGTCTGATGTTTATAGGCTTTAGTATCTAAATGTTTCAGAGATGATTGTTGGGCTGAGGAGTTGACATCTGCATAGGCCTGCTTTGGGCGGTAGGTGAATTGTAGAGGGTTGAGGTTGCCTGGGAGGCTGGACAATGCATGTCATGACCAGCCTCTTGAAGTACTTCATGGTGGTGGATGCCAGAACCACTGGAGGGTCGCCACTAGGCACATTATATCATTTTTCTTAGGTAGCAGGATGATAGAAATCTTCTTAAAGCAAAGACCTGTTAAAAATGTCCGCAAACACCCCTAACAGTTGATCTGCACAGGATTTATGGACACAACTGGGGACACCATCTGGACCCATGGGTTCACTCTTCAGAAGACTGATCTTGCATCTATAATGGTGACTGTGAGTTCAGGTAGATTGGAGGGTGTCAGGACATACCCAACCCCTTTCAATCAAAAAGTACATAGAATGTGTTAATCTCATCAGGAAGGGGAATGCTGGAGTCTCTCTTCATTTTGTAGCCCATCATAGTATGTAAGCTCTGCTACAACTTATGGCTGGTCTGGTGCTCTACACTGGAGTGGTATCGATCCTTGGTATCTCTGATAGCTTTACGGAGGTGGTATTTTGAACTCTTGTAAACATCAGAGTTGCCTGATTTGAATGCTGCAGTCCCTGATTTCAGTATGGAGTAAATCTCCCAGTTCATCCATAGTTTGTGGTTTAGGGACACCCAGATTGTTGTCTGATGTATACAGTCCTCAACCTACTTGCTGATAAAGTCTATGATAGTGGTGACATATTTGATGTTCCAAACAAATTCGACTTGGGCTGGCTGACTCCTTATCAGATGACGAGGGCCATTGGTGACACTGTTTATCTGACCCATTAGTATATGGTTTGGCTTTTTTTAAGGCACTTTGCAAAAAATTTTTTCTAACTCTCTTTCAATTCATGGACAACATTGTAGGTTTCAGAGAAAACACAGAAAAGCATAGAAAACACTTACAGCACAATACAGTTCCTTCGGTCCACAAAGTTGTACCGAACATGTCCCTATCTTAGAAATTACTGGGGTTACCCATAGCCCTCTATTTTTCTAAGCTCCATGTATCTATCCAAAAGTCTCTTAAAAGACTTTTTATATCCGCCTCCACCACTGTTGCCAGCAGCCCATTCCACACACTCACCACTATCTGCATTAAAAAAAAACTTAGCCCTGACATTTCCTCTGTACCTACTCCCAAGCACTTTAAACCTGTGTATTCTTGTGGCAGCCATTTCAGCCCAGGGAAAAAGCTTTTGACTATCCATATGATCAATGCCTCTCATCATCTTATACACCTCTATCAGCTTACCTCTCATCCTCCGTTGCTCCAAGGAGAGAAGGCCGAGTTCACTCAACCTGTATTCATAAGGCATGCTCCCCAATCCAGGCAACATCCTTGTAAATCTCCTCTGCACCCTTTTTATGGTTTCCACATCTTTCCCGTAGTGAGGCGACCAGAACTGAGCACAGTACTCCAAGTGGGGTCTGACCAGGTTACTATACATCTGCAACATTACCTCTTGGCTCCTAAATTCAATTCCACGATTGATGAAGGTCAATGCCTTCTTAACCACTGAGTCAACCTGCGCAGCTACTTTGAGCGTTCTATGGACCTGGATCCCAAGATCCCTCTGATCCTCCACACTGCCAAGAGTCTTATCATTAATACTACATTCTGCCATCATATTTAACCTACCAAAATAAACCACTTCACACTTATCTGGGTTGAACTCCATCTACCACTTCTCAGCCCAGTTTTGCATCCAATTAATGTCCCGCTGTAACCTCTGACTGCCATCCACACTACCCACTTTTCAGCTCACTACATTCCAAGCAGGTTGAATAACTAAACATTTCTGCATAATGAATTTTGTCTGAGCATTTTTGTTCTCTCAGTTAACTGCTGATGTCCCTCTAGCTTATGCCCTGATTAAATAAAACCAATATTCCTCCTAAATTGGTGCTATCTACAAATTTGGGTGAGCAAGTCTCTGTTCCTTCTTTCTCATTATCAAAGCATGTAACTTGGTAAAATACAGTAAGGCCCAAACGCAGATCTGTGGGAATGTGAGATGTTCTTAAAGTTGCCAGCTTCTAATCCACCCCTGTTCCTAAGTGGGCCTTGCAGAATTGTGAGGCTTTCATCTGAACATAACAAACTGTGGCTTAGGTTATCCTAGACTGCCTTTTGCATGCTACCTTTCGCTGTGTAACATTCAGTGTAATTATGTGTTAACAGCTTTGCTATATTATGTTCTCCCTTCTTGTGTTTTGGTAATGCTTGATGATGTTCCCATCTTGCCTTGCTACACTTAATTATTGAATTATGTTTGGTCCCCTTGTGAGGGACATGGGTTTCATTAGGTTTCAGATCACTGTGGAATATATTCTTAGACTGAGACTATTGGCCCATACAGATGCCAAATTTGAGTAACCAGATGTATTTTAAATCTGCCTCATTCAGCATGGTATTGATATCTTAAATTTTGATGGAGGCTTTGAAGTTGGAGCTCCATCTGTTTGACCACACTGGCAATAGACAAATTATTGAAGATTAGTTCAAGTGTGTTTATTCCTTCTATTGATCTACACATCACATGATGAAGACCCAGGGCAACTGTTATGTCCCTTTGTACTTGACCAGCCTGGTCAGTGTTCTGCTGGAGAGAGAAATTGAAATCACTTATCCAGAGTACATTCTTTGTTATTTTAACAGAGTAATCATAAATTAATCTCCCTAAGTTTATACAATCTCGATCACTTATTTCAAGTGTAAGCTTAGAGTTAATAGCTATAACTGGAACAGCCTATTTTATTTTACCAATTAATCCTATCCACCAACTTCACTTACTCAATGATACCAAAATTTTGTTCTTAAAAAGTTAGTTCACAGCATTGTTGCTGGTAATAATTAGCCAAGGGTTTAACTGGTGTCTTTAATATTCTTATTATGGTATAAACTGCAAGTTTCTTGGATGGAATTTTGAAACACCAGCAACTGGAAGGATATTCTTGCTATTCAGGGAGTGCAGCGTAGGTTCACAAGGTTAATTCCCGGAATGGCAGGACTGTCATATGTTGAAAGATTGGAGCGACTAGGCTTGTATACATTGGAATTTAGAAGGATGAGAGGGGATCTGATTGAAACATATAAGATTATTAAGGGCTTGGACACACTGGAGGCAGGAAGCATGTTCCCGCTGATGGGTGAGTCCAGAACTAGAGGCCATAGTTTAAGAATAAGGGGTAGGCCATTTTGAACAGAGATGTGGAAAAACTTTTTCACCCAGAGAGTGGTGAATACGTGGAATGCTCTGCCCCAGAAGGCAGTGGAGGCCAAGTCTCTGGATGCATTCAAGAGAGAGTTAGATAGAGCTCTTATAGGTAGCGGGGTCAAGGGATATGGGGAAAGAGCAGGAACGGGGTACTGATTGTGTATGATTGTGAATGGTGGTGCTGGCTAGAAGGGCTGAATGACCCACTCCTGCACCTACTGTCTATTGTCTATTAACTGATGATTATAAAATTTTCAAGGATTGAGAATGTACATTTGAGTATAATCTGATTTTACTGGTCCTTTTCTCTAGGATAGCACAGAATGTGCAGATGAAAGCTCCCCTATCATCAGCGTAAACAAGACGGATTCTGAGATGGCAGTGTATACTCATCGAAGTCTAATGATGCAGAAACTGCTGCTGTTACTGAACAATGCAGCTGTCCTGGGACTTGGGCCTTCACCAGAGGAATTTGTGAACAGTGAGCTGCAGATCATAGAATATCAACCAGGGAAAATAGCAGAAAGGTATGTGGGACCTAACATTTAATCCAGGATTAGCTAGATTTATTCTGCTAGGCTTTTCAAACTGCATTTGTTGTGTATTTTATTGTTCTTGCAGTGTATCCTCATTTTAAAGCTCCTTAATTCCCTCTCTTTGCTTCCTCGTCATGAAGCCTCCATGACTAGTAGCATTCTGCAAGAATCTGTTTTGGTTTCCTGCTCTTTGTGTTTATAAATGATTTAGATTAGGGAGTGAAAGGATGTGTTAGTAAGTTTGCAGATGACACAAAGGTTGGAGGTGTTGTGGGTAGTGTAAAAGGTTGTCATAGGTTACCATGGACCATTGATTGGATGCAGAGTTGGCTGGAGAAATGGCAGACGGAGTTCAATCTGGAAAAGTGTGAAGTGATGCCCTTTGGAAGGTTGAATATAAAGGTGGAGCACAAGGTTAATGACAGGATTTTTAGCAGTGTGAGGGAATGGGGGGATCTTAGGGTTTATGCCCATAGATCCTTCAACTTGAGTGTTGATAAGATAGTTAAGCAGGTGTATGGTACGTTGGTCTTCATTAGTCAGGGAGTGAGTTCAGGAGCCTCGAGGAATTGTTGTAGCTCTATAAAACGCTGGTAAAACCCTACTTGGAGTATTGTGTTCAATTCTGGTCTCCTCAGAATGTAGAAGCTTTAGAGAGTGCAGAGGAGATTTTCTGGGAGATTTTGCTTTGATGAGAGATCATGTCTTATGAAGAGAGATTGAGAGAGCTAGTGTTTTTCTTTTTGGAGCAAAGGAAGATGAGGCGATTTGATAAAGATGTGTATATATATATATGGCATAGGTTGGGTGATCAGCCAGTGCCTTTTCTCCAGTACATTAGTGGCTAATATGGGAAGGCATATTTTTAAGGTGTTTGGAGGAAAGTATGGGGTGGGGGAGGGGGGAGAATGTCAGAAGTAGGTTTTCTGTACAGAGGTAGAAGTAGATCTGTCAGAGATTCTTAAGCTGAAAGAAAACTATGTGGGAGGGAAGGGTTAGATTGATCTTGGAGTAAGGTTTAAAACATTGGCACAACATCATGGGTCAAGGGCCTGTATTGCTCTATTGTTCTATGTCCTATACATGCATTTGATTTGGCTCTAATTGGTATTTTATACCTCATCTACATTTTACCTGAGATCAACTCATTTAGGATGAATGGGGATTAAATCTCAGGTAGTTCTGATCTCTGGGATTTTTCAAGTGAATTCTCAGCACGAGCACAAGTCTCTATAACAGCACAAATCACTGCATGACATTATGTAAATCTTATAGAGTCTTGAGTAAATTGCTATGCCTTTCATTATGTTCCTTGGGTCCAAGAAATTCATTTTCTTTATAAGTTGAGCCCTTCTGGCTTAAAGAAAGTCTGGTTTATCTTGAGTTGCGTTGTGTGGGCTCAGCATGATCTCAAGTGCTTCTCTCCAAACAGACATCACTGTCACTCAGTTCACTGTACAGGACTGTCTGGAAAGTTTGACATTTGCACTCTGTCCAGTCAGGTTCCCCACTGTCATTACTGCAAGCCCGTTATGATTGGGAAATCAGCGTGGCATAGGAATCCAAGGAAAAGGAGCACCAGTAGGCCATTCAGTCCATTTCTGATCTTTCGGCCCCATTTTCTCCAATATTGATCTGACTAAACAGCTACTGCCTATTCCCACAATAATGGCTTACTTTGCTGAGAATGGAAACACAATCATATGGGGTGCTGAGAGCTGGACTAACTTGTAATAACACTCATCCCAATTGGTACATTTAGAATTCAGTCCTGCAATTCAACAGAATTTTTTTTTGCCACTTTATGATGGGTTTAGTGGAGCCATAGAATTTTCATAGAGAGTCACAAACAGTAATCTGGAATCAGAATTCCTACTGATTTTATCTTGTTGCCTTTAGTCATTACGCTCAAGACCATTAGTTTTAAGTAATCTGGTTTTCATCCTTTGCATTAGGCCTGCACTCTATCATTCAGGGTTGGTATATTTAGATGGCAGTAATTCGCAAAGGACTATAGCAGTATAAATTGTAATTCTTGCCTTGATTACCTTTCCACCCTTAAAACCCCCTTTTCTTCACAGACATGGTTCTGCCTCTTCTGCCAAAGGTTCAGGCATGTTGTCCCACTATAAAGTAGGTGACCTGGGTCTGGTTCCACGACCAAAACAACAAATTACTCCCAACCTTGCTGACAAAGTGGGCCAGCTATCGAAAACAACACGTCTTTGTTTGCTCAGGCCATTTCCGAGACCGAGACCAACTCCAACCCAAATGAATTGTTTGCCCAAGGTAAGTTTCAGCTTGTTTTGGAAGGATGTAAAATGGAATTGAGGCTGCTGCAGGAAGAATAATCTTTCATTTGTAGGATACAGGTTCATTTCCCAAATGTGTCAGTGGAAGAGTGCCTCTGCATTATAGCAGTCTCGAATAAAATGACATTTTACAAATAAAGCTGGTGCTGCTCTAAATACAGTTGTCCGATCGCTTTTACATGTGGGGATAGAGCCCAGAGTACTGGAAGAGTGCAACTGTTTACACGTTTTCAGAAAAGCAAAAAGAGGAACAAACACAAATTATGTAGAGGTCAACCTTTAATAATGGCTTAAATATCTTCCATGTGAACTCAGGACAAAGTGAATTAACATTTAGAAACAGTGTGGGCTACAATTTAGGGGCAAGACTGATTTGTTAAAGTTAATTTTTAAATATAGAAACATAGAAAACCTACAGCCCAGTATAGACCCTTCGGCCCACAGTGCTGTGCTGAACATATACTTCAGAAATTATCTTAAAACAAATACCTTAAACAAATTTCATGAAATAAGAATTTTGAAGAAGAAAGTACAATTGGTGTGCAAATGTGAACAATGTGATATTACAACAGGTGCTTGATAAGGTACAAAATACAATTTATTTGCATAATCAAATATTTGCCAGGATACAGAATTGGTTAGGAGACAGAAAACAGACTGAGCTATTTTATTCAAGTGAGAAGGAATGGAGGAAAAGAAAAGGATAAACACGTTATTGGGACTCTGACTGAAGGACTATGCCTAGTGAGGTGACTAGTGGATAACACAAGATTGGGGGTGTAGCGGACAGTGAGAAAGTCTATCAAAACCAGCAGCATGATCTGGACTAGCTGGAAAAATGGCAAATGGAATTTAATGAAGACAAGCATGAGGTGATGCACTTTAGAAGGACAAACCAGGGTAGGACTTGCATATTTTCTACTGGCATAAGGGTGGTAACCTGAGAAAGCATCAGCTTAACTATGACCAGGGGCCATTAAACCAACCAGCAGTAGGACCAGCTTCTGTTTACTTACCCCATCTGGACTCATTGTGGTCTTGCACGTTCTCAAAGTCTTTCTACAGAGACCTTCTCCAGTCCAATTTGGTAGCTGAGCTTTCTCATTCCTGGTATTTCTTCTACACCCTTTTCCTGAGGATTAGAACCAGACTGACTGCAATTATGTTTTTGTGGCTTATTGATTGTTATATAATTTACTGTAATCTCTGTGCTTCTGTACTCAATGTCTTTGGAATACATTTGCATATTGATATGGTATCATTCCACAGGAACAGTTAGCCAGGACCCTCAGCAGCTGGTTGTTATGCATCTGTTTCATTTAAGGTTAAATTCTTGTGTGTGTTATTAGTGTTCTACTATATGGGAACTGCACCTTTCATCAAAGTTCTAAATAAATAAATTGCATTTTTAAAATGTTTTATTATCCTCTCACCTGTTATTTTGCAGGATTTGGCCACTGAAGATCAAGGAGTACAGAACTCAATCCTGCCCAAAATCACTGCGGCATATTGCCTCCAGGACCAAGTTTGCAAACCAGCTACCTAGATCTTGCAGAGACTTAGTGCAAGTGGGAGGGGGGAGGCATTTATTTTGTAGTTAATTTTGGACTTTAAATATTCCATGCTTTGTAAGTAAACTTATTCTTTCCAGGCCAATGAATTTGGTTAAATATTTTGGGGGGAAAATTATTTTAAGAAAATAAATAATTGCTCTAGTCTTCATTGTGACAGTGACTTACAAGAGCTGATTTTTAAGTAAAATGCTCAAAGTGAAAGTAAAATTTATTATAGTACTTAGTGGCCATGTTATTAGCTAAAATTGCTTGTTAATGCAAAAATCTACTTAGACAATCATTTGACAGCAACTCAATACATAAAAACATGCAGACATGGACAAGAGGTTCAGTTGTTGTTCAGACCCAAACATCAGAATGGGGAAGAAATGTGGTCTAAGTGACTGACTATGTGATGCACCATCAACAACTTTCGGAGACGTGAGGCGAGAGACAGGCTTTTATTAGCTGGAAGAGAGAGCACTATCAGCAGCAAGAGACCATCACACAACATCCTGGAGACTGAGGGAGGAGCAGTGCCTCCAATCGCCTTTATACAGGGTTCTGTGGGAGGAGCCACAGGAGCAGTCAGCAGGGGGCGGGGGGGGGGGAGGGGGTGGGCATGTTCAGACAGGTATATGTAGTTCACCACACTATGGAATGTTGTTAGTGCCATACAGGGTGGTTTGAGTATCTCAGAAACTGCAGACTTCCTGGATTTTCATGCATAACAGCCTCTAGGTTTTACAGACAATGATGCGAAAAACAAAAAAAAATCCAGTGAATGGCAGTTCTATGAGTGAAAATGCCTTGTTAATGAGAAGGGTCAGAGGAGAATAGTCAGACTGGTTCAAGCTGATAGGAAGGTGACAGTAATTCAAAAAACCACGCATTACAGCGGTGGTGTACAGAACAAACAACATATTAAACCTTGATATGGATGGGCTTTAGCAACAGAAGGAGAACACACCAGGTTCCATTCCTGTGGCCACTTTATTAGATGCACTCCTGTAACAAATAAAGTGGCCACTGAGTGTAAATGTTACCATATACCCCCTTGAGATTCATTCTCCTGCAGGCATTTACAGGAAATGCCAGTTATTCAGACTGTAACTTGCAGGGCAGTTCCGTGGACAACACTTTATTGTAATTGGCTTCAGTGAACAGTTCTAAAAGATTGCACAGATATCTATTGGTATAACCAACATTAGTAGTAGTATAAATGGACAGCTTCCACAGGTTAAGGCAGTTTTCTGTTATTAAACTCTACCTGCCTTGAAGGTGAGCAGGAAGGCAGATAAAATGGCTCATATGGTGATCTAATCCCATTGTCTCTATGAAGTTTTTGACCCTAAACTGAGGAAGTGGTGCAAATCTCCATCAGAAGCTAAAATAACATATTTAAATATACACTGATGTCACAGACAAGACAAATTGGCAACGAGGGACCACAGCTATGAGCCCCAGAATTAGGTATGTTTTTTAATTTCATTTTTCTGTGGCTATGTGGAATGAGAGTATAAAATTGGGCCCCAGTAGTAAACTGTGGGCTCCCCTGGTACTATGTAATCAGATGGGACAATAGCCAATAGTTTGATTAGATGTCTTTTGTGGGTGGATCACATCTGTGCATTTTTTTTTGGCATTTCCAGGCAGAGAGCAGACTTGTATATAGACTGAAACAGTTACAATTGAGGCTGGTTTAGGAGTTTGTCCTCAATGCCACCACTGGAATGTTGTTCAGTTAAAGGGAGACGAAGAGTAGATACAAAAAACAGTCTGGTTCACATGTCTGTAGATTTGTCAAACTCTCCCTTTTCCACCCACACAAAAAGGCCTATGTGGGTGTAGAGACATGAACTTGCTGCATCCCTCCATGCCATGACGTCTTTCAAAAAAGAATTGCCAGGAATGCTTGCCAAGTGATTGTGGCAATAAAAAACGGACTATTGACTGTGTCAGGAAAAAGATTACTGCTTGTTCCGAGAAACAGATATTCACTTGGTTCTTATTTCATTTATGCTGCCAGGGTTGGGGTGGAGGAGTAGGGTACTTACTCGTTCAGAGCTAAGACAAATCAGTTGATTATTGTGGGTACAGTTTCCATTTTCCACAACTCTGGTTCCTCTACCCAGGACTTGTCTGGCACACCCACACTGTGCTTCACCTTTTTAAAGCATGTATACGATATGCTTATATTTTGTGTGGCTATATTTTACTGATGTGCTCACTATCTTGCATGCATATGGTCTAGGTCTTCGCCTGGTTTACAGCTGCCAGGTGTTGGAATTGGTGAACTCTACCGGGGGCGGTGTGGCACAATGTCCAGGCTGGAGTTGGTGTGCACCCCCCCCCCACCCACGAGTTCACTTGGCAGAAGACGAGCTCTAATGTGGCTGGAGTCTGGACTTTCTTTTTATTATGTGGCTGTACCTTACTGATATCTTATGTGCTTGTTATTGTGTATGAGCTATGAGTGTTTTGTGCTGTGTGACTGTTGGTACTGTGTTTTGCACCTTGGCCCCAGAGTAACACTCTCTCATTTGGCTGTACTCGTGTATGGTTGAATGACAATTAAACTAGAATGGAACTGGATGTTTCATTCCTGTCAGACATAGTACACTGCAATCAACTAGGAATTAACTATATGAAGGCTGCTGATGATCTGATTGAAGCAACACACACAAAATGCTGGGGGAACGCAGCAGGCCAGGCAGCATCTATAGGGAGAAGTACAGTCGACGGTTTGGGCCGAAACCCTTCGTCAGGACTAACTGAAAGAAAAGATAGTAAGAGATTTGAAAGTGGGAGGGGGAGGAGGAGATCTGAAATGATAGGAAAAGACTGGAGGGGGAGGGATGAAGCTAAGAGCCGGAAAGGTGATTGGCAAAAGGGATACACAGCTGGAGAAGGGAGAGGATCATGGGACAGGAGGCCTAGGGAGAAAGAAAGGGGGAGGGAAGCACCAGAGGAAGATGGAGAACAGGCAAGGAGTGATTGTGAGAGGGGCAGAGAGAGGAAAAAAGGAGAGCGAAAAAAGGGGGAATAATAAATAAGGGATGGGGTAAGAAGGGGAAGAGGGGTATCAACGGAAGTTAGAGAAATCAATATTCATGCCATCAGGTTGGAGGCTACCCAGACGGAATATCAGTTGTTGTTCCTCTAACCTGAGTGTGGCTTCATCTTGACAGTAGAGGAGGCCATAGATAGACCTCGTGTTTGTGATGATCTAATTGTATCATTTGAGGGCTGTGCAGTTGCTAATGTGTTAGTAGAGCTTTTACACAAAGCATAGTCCCTCAATGTCTAATAGTGACTGGATGTTACATAGCAGTCCTTCCCCACAATGCCTCAGCGTTGGCTGTACCGAGCTTCAGTTTCTCTCTTAGCATGTCCTCCTGCAACCTGGAATATGCCAAGCAGCGGCATTCCCTTATGGACAGTTGATGTACATGAGGACCAGCAAGTTCCAGGCAGACCGAAGTGTGCCCTTCCCTGAGATGACCATCTTTCTCCAGTACTCTATGTCCGCTTCAGTGTCTGTTGCTAGGAACAGCCTAACACAATTCCTGACCACATCACATTCTGAATGGGCTCCATATACAGTGAGTAGCCCAGATTCCCTCATGCTCATGGTGCTGGGGCTGACTGGCTTGCTTGTGGCAACCAATAGCGTCATCCAGTCATCAGCTCTCAGACCCTCCTGAAACTGCATGGGAAAGTTACACCGCAATTTTTGGAAATGTAGTGTGAAAATTTGCAGGATTCTTTGTTCTAGTCAACAAAATAGAGAGAGTACAGAGATTTACTAGAATGTTACCTGGGTTTCAGCACCTAAGTTACAGGGAAAGGTTGAACAAGTTAGGTCTTTATTCTTTGGACGTAGAAGGTTGAGGGGGGACTTGATAGAGGTATTTAAAATTATGAGGGGGATAGATAGAGTTGACGTGGATAGGCTTTATCCATTGAGAGTAGGGGAGATTCAAACAAGAGGACATAAGTTGAGAGTTAGGGGGCAAAAGTTTAGGGGTAACACGAGGGGGAACTTGTTTACTCAGAGAGTGGTAGCTGTGTGGAACGAACTTCCAGTAGAAGTGGTAGAGGTAGGTTCGATATTGTCATTTAAAAAAAAATTGGATAGGTTTATGGACAGGAAAGGAATGGAGGGTTATGGGCTGAGTGCAGGTCAGTGGGACTAGGTGAGAGTAAGCATTCGGCACAGACTAGAAGGGCCAAGAGGGCCGTTTCCATGCTGTAATTGTTATATGGTTTTCACCAGTAGATGGCAGCAGCTCCCTGTTTACATATGTAGTGTGTTATGTGAGTATTCGTAGGTCAGAGTGTGTATGATGTCAGGGCGTAGGTAAGAAAAATAGAAGTCTGTTGAATAAACGTGGTTGTTCAATCTACAGCGGTGTCCAAGTCACATCAATACTACATGGTGTCAGAAGAAATCGCGAAAAAAAAGGAAGAGAAGACATGTAAAAGATGTCACAGTTACAGCCACTGTCAAATTTAAGCTTACAAAGTAATCTTGCTGAGAACTGGAAAATATGGATCCAGGAGTTTGAGCTGTTTTGCACTGCCAGCAGCGTAGCTGAAAAGATGGAGAAGGTGCAATGTGCTATGTTTCTGCATGTGGCGGGGGAAGAGGCAATAAAGGTTTGCAACACGTTTGTCTTCAAAGATGATGAGCAAGATAAAATCGAAATGTTGAAGAAAAAATTTCAAGATTACTGTGAAATGAGAAAAAACCTACCGTACATCCGACACGTTTTTCACGAGGGCTCAAGGACCAACAGAGACCATAGACACCTATGTAACAGTTTTAAAGAACAAGGCAAAAGACTGAGTTCGGAGAACTGCATGATTCTTTAATACATGACAGGATTGTACACGGCATACGAGATGATCAAGTGAGAGGCAGGCTATTGAGAGAGGCGAAGCTTACATTAGAAAAGGCAATTGATATTTGCCATGCCAGCGAGATCACGTCAAGTCAGGTTAAAGTGCCTAATGAAGAGACTGAAGTGCACAAAATAAAAACTGTGAAAACTGACAAGAGTAGACTGACAAGAAAAGTCAGCTCCACAGGTTGATCAAAAGGAAGTTAACTGCAACAGATGTGGTTATAAATATGGATACAGAAAATGTCCAGCCTTTGGTCAGACATGCAAGTTATGCCAGAAAAAAAATCACTTTGCAAAGATGTGCAAATTGCAGGAGCATGCAAGGAAAATGCATGCTGTGGAACAGAGTGAGGGCAATAGTGACATGTTCATTGGCACAGTTGAAGTGGAACAGGAGGTATGCATCAAGAATATTGACAATGCAGAGATGGAGGATGAAAATGATTGGACTCAAGATCTAATAATAAACAGGAGGAATGTGACATTTAGGCTTGACACTAAGGCAAAGTGCAATGTAATTTCAGCAGAAACATTTAACTCACTGGACATCAGAGGAAGACAGAAAATCCACCTGCAAGCTTGTATATTTTGGCCACAAGATGGCGCCATCGGGAAAGAAAGCACTCACCTGTGTGTACAAAGGACAAAAACACAAGATAGAGTTTGAGATAGTACAGCAACATGTTCCAGCAATACTGGGCAAAGCAACATGCACAAAGCTAGGCCTGGTGAAGCGAATCTATGGTGTTGAAAAAGAAAATGACATTCTCAAGGACTTTGCTGACTTGTTTTCTGGATTAGGATGTTTACCAGGGAAACACCATATCCAGATTGATCCAACTATTGCACCAGTCATGCATGCCCCGAGAAAGACTCCAGTAGCTCTCAGGGATCGAGTAGGAGCTACACAGAATGGAACAGATGGGAGTCATAACAAGACAAATAGAACCAACCGACTGGGTAAATAGTATGGTGACAGTGGTCACAGAGAAAAAGATTAGGATTTGCCTGGATCCACAAGATGTCAACCGAGCCAAAAAAAAAAAGCACTAATCCACTGCTCATGGTTGAAGAGGTTGTCTCCCGCATGTCTAATGCAAAATACTTTTCAGTATTGGACGCAAATCAAGATTTCTGGCAGATCAAGCTGGATGAGGAAAGTTCCAAATTATGCGCTTTCAGCACGCCCATAGGGAGATATCGTTTCTTGCGTCTACCCTTTGGGATTTCTTCTGCATCAGAGGTATTCCAGAGGTCCGTGGCACAAATGATTGAAGACCTGGACGGGGTGGTCAACATTATTGATGATATACTGATATGGGGTGACACAGTTGAGGAACATGTTCAGAGACTGAGGAAGCTCCTGGAGAGAGCATGTGAATACAACCTAAAACTGAACAAAAGCAAATGTAAGATCAGAACTACAGAGAACAAATACATAGGTCACATACTCAGCACTGATGGGCTAAAACCAGATAATGAAAAGGTCAGGGCTGTGGTACAGCTACCACCACCCGATGACAAGCAAGGACAATTGAGGTTCATGGGCATGATATAGTATCTTGCCAAATTCATTCCCAAGTTATCAGAGGTCAGCACTCCACTTCGAAAGCTACTAGAGAGCAACACTGAATGGCATTGGGAAGACGAACAAAAGAAAAGTTTTGACACATTGGAGCAGTTGGTTACCAATGCACTAGTACTCAAGTTCTATGATGTCAATAAACCAGTGACGATGTATGTGGATGCCAGGTCGGAGGGAATAGGAGCTGTTATACTGCAGGTTGGGAGGCCTGTGGCATATGGGTCACAAGCACTTAGGGGACTGTCAACGCCAATAAACTTAAATCAAGAAGGAATTACTCGCCATAGTTTATGGATGTGAGAAGTTCCATCAATATGTATATGGCAAAGAAATCCAGGTTGAGAGTGATCACAAATCACTTGAGAGCATCTTCAAAAAGCCACTCCACCCAGTTCCTACGAGGCTGCAAAGGATGCTTCTCAGGCTACAGATGTACACTCTCACAGTCACCTATAAGCCAGGAAAAGAACTGTACATCGCTGATGCTTTGAGCCGTGCTTACCTCAAAGAGCAAAAGGAAGAGTTGCTAGGAAGAGAGCTGGAGATCAACTGGGTTACACCTCAGCTACCCATCTCTGAGGAGAATATGTTCAGGAAAGTGACTGCAGATGATCCTGAAATGCTAATGGTAAGAGACATTACAATGAATGGATGGCCAACAGAAAGAAAATATGTCTCAAAGGAAATGCAGAAATACTGGACATTTAAAGAAGAAATCAGCTATGCATCAGGACTAATGTTCAAAGCAGCAAAACTCATTGTACCAAACCAAATGAGACCAGAAATGCTCAACAGAATTCATGAGTCACACCTAGGGATAGTGAAATGTAAAGAAAGAGCAAGGGACATTCTCTATTGGCCAGGCACATCAACTCGGATAGAGGACATTGTGTCTCAGTGTGCTGTCTGTAATGAAAATAAAAACAGCAATCCAAGAGAGTCTCTGCTTCCCTGCCCACTACCAGGAAGACCTTTGGCACAGATCTCTTTTGCTACAATGGTGCAGAATATCTGCTTTGTGTGGATTACTATTCAAAATATCCAGAGATCACCAAGTGACACTTCCAGTCAAGGTGTCATTACCGCAATGAAGTCGACATTCGCAAGACATGGTATTCCAGATATTGTCGTTAATGACAATGGTCCACAATATGCCAGTGGTGAGTTTAGAGGGTTCTCAGAAAGCTGGGAATTTCAACATGTTACTTCCAGTCCAGGGCACACTCAGTCTAACAGACAAGCAGAGAGATCTGTACAAACTGTGAAGAACATGCTCAAGCAGCAGCGGTGACCCGTACATTGCTCTGCTTGAATACAGCAACGCACCGGTTGAGGGTGTGGGGTTCTCTCCTGCACAGCTGTTGATGGGACATCGTCTGAAGTCCAAACTGCCAACATCCACAACTCTACTGACTCCTGAAGGTAATGTTCAAGTACATGACAAGCAGAAGTACAAGCAAACAAAGCAAAAGAGCTACTATGACAGACATACAAGACAGTTGCCAGTTCTGCATACAGGTGAAAATGTCAGAATACAGAGAGGAGACACTTGGCAACCAGCTGTGGTTGTGAACAGACATCAGCAACTAAGATCCTTCATAGTTCACACGCCGGATGTAAGAGTCTACAGGAGGAACAGGAAGCATGTGCTGAAGACAGGCGAGAGGGAGTTTCCACATACAGATGCACAGGACATTTCCACAGATACAGACATGGAAACAAACAACACCAAGAGTGATGCAGACTGCAAAGACACAGAGGTCACTCAAGAGACTGACACTGATGAAGAACAAGCACAATCACAGTTTTGTCACACACAGTCTGGGAGACAAATCAAACTTCCAGCTAGATACAGAGACTCGATCTACCTACAGTCTCACACAGTTTGATGCAAAGCCACACATGTTATAAGTTCCAAGGTGTGGAATAAAAGGTTTATTAGTCTATATTAGTAAAAAGAAAATACACTGCTGTTAATATTGTAAGATAACATGTAAAATACAGTATAGGAAGTTAAGATATTTTTTAGTTTATGTCATGGCTGTTGCAATGTAAGAAAGGCATACCTAGAGGCATTGTTTTGGTAATTCAGTGTTGTTAAAAAAAAATATCTTGAGAAGGGGGTTGTAATGTATTGTGTGAGTATTCGTAGGTCAGAGTGCGTATGACGTCAGGACATAGGTAAGAAAAATGGAAGTCTGTTGAATTAAGGTGGTTGTTCAATCTACGGCGGTGTCCAAGTCACACCAATACTACAACATAGGTTGTTTGGTTTAAACTTCAGTACCAGTAAGGATGGTCCAATCAGACCCTGTTGCGGTTACTGCTAGCCACCCTTCCTCACCTTAACTCTTTGTTTTACCCTTACCCTTCCTGTAGGCATGAATTCTGAGCCCCTTTCAAAGTGTTTCCTAGAGAATCATGCAAGTCAGTCATGAAAAATTAAATTTGCAATTAGTACATAGAACATCACAGCACAGCACAGGCCCTTTTGGCCTAGGATCAAGCTTCCCCTTACCTCCTACAGATCCCTCCATATTTCTATCATCCATATGTCTATCTAGGAATTTTCCAAGTGCCTCTAATGTATCTGCCTTTACCACCACCCGTGGCAGGGCATTCTGCACACCCATCACTCTCTGTGTAAAGAACCTGCCTCTGACATTCCTCCCCGCCCCCCACTATAGTTTTCTCTATTCACTTAAGAATGATGCCTCCTTGTATTAGCCATTTCTGCCGTGGGAAAAAGTCTTTGACTATACACTATGTTTATGTCCCTTATTATCTTGGACACCTCTATCAAATCACCTGTCATCCTCCTTCATTCCAGAGAAAAAGGTTAAGCGAGCTGGGGCTTGTTTTCAGTTCAGCAGAAATTTCTTCATCTAGAGCAGGGAAGATTTGCTGCTCCTTTAGAGTGGGTGAGGTGATTGTGAAAGCGTGTTTTCCGAGAAGCCGGTGCTGTTTTGCCACCTGTAGACTCTAATCTGTGAGACGTTAACTCCGAAGGCCAGGCAGACAACTCAACATTCAGGGGTCACTGCACCATAAGAAATGTGGTTTTTAAACCGAGGACCCACCTGGTTTGTTTTCCTGTACATGTAAGTAGACGTCTAGCAAAGAGCAGAGGCCTTACCTCCAAGTACCAGCCAATCAAGGAAGAGGATTTAAGTGCCAAGGGAGTGCTGTAAGATATTAACCAATGTCTGTTACTAAAGAGGATCCACTTAGAGAGTATCTGAATGCAGGAAATGAGGGCAATAACAGGAATGTAAAAAAGTTGTCAAAGTCCAGATCTTTGGATATACCCAGCAGGGTAGGCTGAATGCAGAGAGAAACTGAGCTAACAGCACAGATGGATGGATGATTTAAAATGCAACCAGCTGGTGCATGCCACCTAAGTTATAGATGTTGACATTGAGTCTAGAAAACTTCAGAGTACCCAGATAAACTGCGGTTCCTTGGAGCTTACATTGGGCCTCAGTACAACAGTGCAGGAGTCATGGACAGATTAGTCACAGTGCGAGTGAATGGGAAGTGAAAGTAGCAAGTTAGAGGAAATAGTGATTTGCCATTTTGGACAGAGTGCAAGTGATCTGCAAGACTGTCACCTGACCATTTTGTTTCTTTGGGTAGATTAGATGACATTGTGAATGCAATACCCCCAGTTGGAAGTTTAAGTGAATTACTGCTTCAGCTGCAAGGACAGTGGGGGTTGCTGGATAATGGGTAGGGAAGATATGAACAGATAGTGACTGCACCTCCAATGGTTGCTTGGGAAAGTGGCATAAGAGGGGCATGGGCAGTTGGTGAGGACTGGAAAACACCAAAGAATGTCACAGGGAACAATCCCAACGCTGAAAGGGAATGGAATATGTGCAGCTTTGGAACATTGTGAAATGTGGCAGTGTGTGTGTTATTTATTTATTTATAGATACTGTGCAGAATAGGCCTTTCCAGCCCTTGGAGGTATGCCACCAAGTTACTCCTGACAACCTAATGATGGGTTAATTCACAATGACCAATTAGCCTACTAACTAGTAAGTCTTCGGACTCTGGGAGGGAACTGGAGCACCTGGAGAAACCCCATGCATTCCACGGGGAGGACGTACAAACTCCTTACAGAGGCTGCCAGGACTGAACTCCCAACTCTGCCACCCTATCTGTAATAGCACTGTGCTAACGGCCGGGTTACCGTGGTACCCTGGCCAACTCCTGTCCACCATGCACCCCTGAAGATGGCTTTTGTTTTGTTGTGGACTGATTAAAGCTGACGCAGTGAAGATATTCAGAGCAAATGATGCAGCAAAATTCAGAACCGATCAATGTTTCCATGGCAATGGATGTTGTGCAATTTAGTCTCTGCATTCAAATAGTATCTTGAAGTACCGCATCTGGGAAAACACAAAGCACTCCACTCTGATTCTCTATTTAGCAATGCAGATTATGGCATTTACTAGCATTAAAATAAATGCAGTGATTAGAGTCTTGACATTTGCTTTATTGATTTCCAATCACTTTCTTCAATAACAGAACCTGCTCTAAACTGAAAGAGGTTTGTTTCTTCCTTTGCTACTCTTTGTTAATGTGCGGAAGTCACTGATGCTGCCAGCCTTGGCTGACGTGTAGATAATGCCAAGTTTGAACACCATCCAAGTGTTACTGCATGCTGGGAAAGAAAATGAACATTTGTGTGATTTATCAGTGTAACTTTAAGATCGAAGGCTGTTGATCACTGGGCCTAGGACATTGCTATCAGCAACTGAGGTGACACTCGTACAGTGATCTTTCCTGCTGTGATATGACTAGCTGATGGAGAGTTTCTTCTGATTCCCATTGTTTTGGGCTTTAGGACCTGAATGTCACATGCAATTTAGAATGTTTCTGACATTAAGAGCTGTTGTGCTGGGTTAACCCTGGGTCTGTTTCAATGACTGGAACTGCGTAATTCTGGAGGGATACAGATTAGATATCAGCTATAGAACAGGGGAAAGCCCTTGTTTATGGACTGTGATGTTATTGGTTCAGATCCCACACTGGAGACTTGAGCTCAGACATAATTGGCTGGCAATTAGGGTGGAAGAAGCGCAAACTCAGATCTGGTCAATTCTTGGGATGAGACTAGTGGGAATAGCAGGTACAAGGAGCCTTTCATGCTGTATATTTACAACAGAAGTTACGTAATGACAGTGTTGAATGGTTACTGAACTTAATGTGGAATGGCAGGGTGTGGGCTTAAATATGTTTCTACTTTGGATGCAGTTTGCTTGACATTAGGATGGAAAACTTACAGAGCAAGTCATGAGACTTGCTGCTTAATACTCCTGGAAGGCTGTGACCAGATAAATATAAAGACTAATACAAACAACAGGGGATTTGATTTTGATATTGGGTTGTAGTTGAGGTTGCATTGTCTGTATTAGGAGCTGGATCCTGAACCACTCTAGATCAGTTGAAGGTGATATCTTGCAAGCTCTGGAATGACTCCTGTCCAAACTCAAAACAGGCACACACAAACACAACGAGGATGCAAGGGCAGTGTAGGGTTGGCACTCCGTGTCTGAGCTGGAGTAAATGGGCACTGTGTTGAATGAAAGGGTGTCTCTTTGTTAGAATGGTGTGCAGGCCAGTTACCAGCAGGATGCAATGACAAAGGCAAGTGGCAAACAATCCTGGTCACGTGCCATAACTAAAAGCCATATATAAAAGCCCAAAGAACACATCTTGTTTGAAGCTGTATTCATGATCTTCTTTCTTTTTACAATATACAAAAATGTAACAAAGACAACACATCTCACCAAAACAAAAGACCCATTACGCAAACAGCAACTGCATACAAGTAACAAGTCAATATATTAGATCATATTCAACAGTAAGAAATTTACAATTCCACTCATCAATATATTGTCTGTACAATGAATAAATATTGTCCCAAAAAAGATTCAAGTGCTTTTTTTTTGTACAAAACAAACTTTAAAAAAAAAAGAATTCATTTGAAATTGAATCATAGTATTTGCAAATAAAAAACAAAGGTCTTTCTGTATCAGCCGAAGAATGGCTCAAATTATAACTGTACAATTCTGTCAGTTCCAGCTTAACTAACCAATATGATAGAATCATTTCTTAATTATAACAATGATTCATCTACTCTTGGCCATGTATTTCTGCACCGTATCATACACTAGATGTCTTCAGTCTTTGGTCTGATTGGTAACATCCAGGAAAGAGATGTGGGATTGAAATTCTTGGAATTCCCCACAACATTTTATTGGATAAACTTCAAGAAGGATGTCTGTTATATTTATTGTGAATCAAGAGATTCTTCTGGTGCCAGACAGCCTTTAAAGTGGGGATCTCTCCTCACAGGATTACAAGTCACTCATCACTCGTACCCATCATGGAGCAACCAGCTTTTAAACTTTGCTCCCTGTAGTTCAGGTTGGACCTTGTGATTCATTATGACTGTAGTTCATTGGCAAGCCACAGGGGCAAGTGTTCCATAACTGAAGAACCAATAGCTTAGCTATTTTGATGATAGATTTAGTGTTTTAATAGTGTTCAATACCCACTCTGGGCAAATCAGGTGCTGAAGGACAATGCTACAGACTTCATAGAGAACTAGTGTCTCTGCAGCTTATACTTCGATCAGCCATTTCATGGAAAGGCAGTTCCATCTTCTTATATTCCCACCATCGCTCCAAGTGACAACTGATCACATGCTCTTTGACGTACCACAACAATGAAGGGCACTTAACCCTCACCCAGTTCTAAGGAGCAGGATAGATCCCAAGCTTGCCTTGTACCGAACCTTCATAATTCCAATATCCATTCCAAGTTTAATGCCTTTCAATAGTCTTAGTCACAGAAAATATTGCACATTTATCAATAACACTGAATTTTTTTTATATATATCTAACATTAGGATGAGCCCAGCGAGCACAGGTAACAGGTCCACTCAGAGAAGCTAGAAGATGCTTTTTGTAATCTTCAGTCCTTTCTGTTTCATTCTGGGGAGAGTTGAGCTCGAAACGTGTTTTGGTTTTCCTGGTTTTGAGTGTCCTCTTTTTTTCAGCATGAAGTCATAGTTGACGGAAGAGTTCATGGCGTAGAACACGTTGGCATTGTCAGGGATTTTCAGTTCTGTTAAACAAAGCCACAGCAAATATGTTAAACTCTCAATCGAACTCCTTCGGCACTTAGTTTTACCCCTTTTTCTACGGAAATATTCATTCTTGCTGCAAGTAACTTAACACACATGATGAGTTCTCACTTGGTGACTACTACTTGTGTAGCACTGAGGGTGGTTGAAGGCTGACCTTGGACTCATTGAAGGATTGCAACCTCAGTACGTCCTGAAGGTAGTTGGGAAGATAATCCTGGCCAATTATGGACTTCCCTGGCATGGAGACAACTAAAGTCAGTCATGGAACTATGTTTAGGCAAACTAGCACCGGCTTATTCAGACACCATAGAGGTAGATGGATAATGTGACTTCAAGTTAGATTGGAAATTGCATTATCTATCTATGCTGTATTGTGTGGTGTCTACACTAAGTTCAATAACTTAATCTCCCTAATGGATGCATTAGCCAGGCATTACAAAGCTGCTTGTAATCTGAAATAAACAGAGAGTGCTTTAAATACTCAACAAATCATATGAGTCTGTGCAGAGAAACCTTGACCTTGATCCAAATGGTTTGGATCAAGAGTTCTCTGCACAGACTCATTTGATTTGTTGAGTATTTAAAGCACTCTCTGCTTATTTCAGATTACAAACAGCTTTGCTTTTTCCTGCTGCATTTACCAGCTATTTAGAGGATCATGTAGCACTGACCATGCCAATCAATACATGGTCTGATACCTCAGCTCACAGCAATTAGATGGTAATCTCTGGGAGCAGTGCAGGCTGTAGATTTTTCCTAACCGTGCCAATGGTCAAGCCATTCTGATTTAAAGTGATACATATTGCCCAGGCTCCTTTGTTTGGTCACAGTTACTGATCCACTTTGGGAGAGTGAGAGTGACCCTAAAGGGAGCTCTCACAGGATAGTGCAAATGACCCAGAATGAAGTTCACTCTGGGACAGTGTGAATGACCCATATGATTCTACTGAGTCCTGTGTACCCACAACATCTAAATGACATGCATACCTCTGTCTTCAGCAATGATTTGCACCAGTTGGTAATCCTCAGGCCTGTCCCCATCCAGATTGTGTTTGGCCATGGCCTTTCGAATGACTACAGGTGTTTTATCCTGGCTTGTCACCTAGAACAGAGGTTTAAACCTTTAAAAGAAAACTGGAAAATTGCCCTGTTGTTCATTCAGTAAATGAGAACGTCTACCACAAATAGTTTGCACCTTTCCTCGGCACCACTTCCCCTTTGTCTCTACAAATGTCCTTTGATGCTCTCCATGGGACACCTACATCCATGAAGAGTGCCTGTACACTGGTTTGCACCTCATCAGTGACCTTGGAGCTCATCAAGCCATCTGATCTTAGAGAAAGCATTACAAGCAAGCCCATGCATTAGATATCCTCGTTGTTCAGGGCCGGGAAAACATAACAAGACTGCAGACTCTGGAATGGGGAGCAGTATCTGCTGGAGGAACTCAGTGGAGTGAGAAGCATCTCTTGGGAGGAAAGCATCAATGTTTCTAGTTGAAACTGTGCATTTGTAGTCTATCTTCTGAAGTACGGTAACTGCAGTCATTTTGGAACCAAATAGGCCAACTGCATGCAGCAGCCCCACCTAACACAAGGGAGACATGAACAGGTTTATATCACAGATTGGCTACAGCGCCAAAGGTAGTTTGCACTCACTCTTTCTCAGAGCAACACTCCAATTCTATTCCTACCTCCTGGCTCTGCAGCCCTAAAAGACTTTCTGGACCACTTGTCCATTTCCTTCTTAAAGGCCACAGTCAGGCTACAACATCAGCCATTAATCATAACCATCTAGTGGCAGGGTATAAATATTGAGTTATAGATGGATAGTGTTGAAATTCACCCTTCAGCTCATTAACCATCAAGCACCCATTACCACTAATCACGATTTATTTCCCCCACATTCCAATCAACTTCACACATATTCTACCACTCACCTGCATACCAGTAGGGATTACTAACTAACCTGGGATGAGGGAAAAATCTTGTGGTCACAGGGAGAGTGTGCAAACTCTACACGACAGCACCCGAAGTCAGAATTGAACTCAAGCACTGGCACTGTTAGGTTGTACTTTTCTCACTTCACCACTGTTCCTACGGGCCTGTGCTTTCCTTCAGAATAGTAATGGCTTTTTTTTGTATCTGCCTTACAGTGGGTGGGATGGTGCATGGGGGTGAGTTTATCCAAAAGATAGCTAAAAGCATGTTGCCCTGGAGTGTGAGTTTTGCTTGTATCAAGCAACACACACAAAATGCTAGAGGAACTCAGTAGGCCAGGCAGCGTCTATGGAAAAGAGTAAACAGTCAACATTTTGGGCCAAGGCCCTTCATCAGGACTTCATCTTTTTCAGCAGTCAACTTCCCGGCTCTTCACCACTCTTTCTCTGCCGGTTTCACCTGTCACCAACCACCTTATGCTTCTTCCTCCCCTCCTCCCACCTGCTTGATCTGATTTCAGTTTTTTCTCCCCCCAGTCCTGATGAAGTGTCTTGGCCCAAAACGTCTTGATTGTTCACTCTTTTCCATAAAAGCCACCTGGCTTGCTAAGTACCTCCAAGCATTTTGTATGTAGTGCTTTGGACTAACAGCATCGACAGACCTCCTCGTGTTTGATTATAGCCCTTACTTACCTTGGGCTACCCCCCCCCCCCCCATCTTCCCCCAATGCACAATGAAATACGTCAGGAACAGCAGTACGTGACACTTACCAAAATGCTCTTGTACATGTTCCCATTGTCGACATCCAGACTGACCCGAATGATACAGCAGTCGTCCACCTGCTGGTTATAAAGTGGCAGAGATAGTGTGGAGTAGCTGGATATTCCAGAGACAGAGCGCTTGTGCGTCCTGGAGGACGTTATGGGTGTGGAGGACACTGAGGAAGAGGAGGCACTGCTTGACCCTGAGCCGATTCCAGACGTGTCCAATGAGGACAGCGATGTTGATTCCCAGAACTAAAAGAAAATAAAATATAGGGAACAAAATATAAAGGTTTACCATCGGGACAGACTGGTACTAAGATCGCCCAGTCTGGCCCAGCTTGGAATGTTGTACCTGCCAGTTAAAAGCTGGTACAGTAATCCAGCGTTCAGTAAAAAAAAATCACAGGGACTGAAATAAAACTTGAGCTTCTAAATTGTGCAGAGGTTTACAGTGTATATCCACCTTTAACCCCAGCATTGCCACCAGCACCCTTGTGTTTTACCTACACCAGCGCCAAGCTCGATTCACGTCCGCCTCCCTTACAACCACAACTTCACACACAATGGCACCTTTAGAGCAGCACCACAGGCCAAGCACTTCACAGTAAGACTGGTGTACAAAACTAAACTTCAAGAGACATTATGGAAATTAAACAGCGTCTTAAAAGTGGATTGAGAGGTAGAGGGTTCAGGGAGCAAACCCCAGCAATGAGACAGCTCTGGGTAGCAAAGGTCACCAGCATCACCGGTGGAGGATTTAAATTCAGCAGGGGTCAAGAGGTTTGAGTTGGAGGAACACAAATATTTCATTGGGTTGCAGGGCAGAGGAGGTAAAAGGGCACAGTTTGTGGATTATGGACATTGATTTCTTAATATTTTGTGTCCCTTTAAAATATTGCAGGTATGTACAAAGCTGACAACCTGGAATTTCTCTTTAAACCCCAGGAAGGAATGTATAATACTGTGGGCTGATGAAGAAAACAGAGAAGTGTTTGTGGATGGGAGAGTCCCAACTCCAGGCTGCTTGGACACTTCAGCAAGCAAACTCCTCCCTTCACCCCTATACCGGAGAGCTGTTGGTGGTCAGCCAACATATCTACTGTGGGAGACAACACTCCCTTGCGGGACTAAAGGCAGGCAAATGGACTCTTGTAACTCAATCTGGTGATTCGTGGCTGTCAAACAGCCAGCCTTTCCTTGCTCAACTTCAGCATGTTTCTAACAAACTGACAGACCCGTTGAGTTCTATTTTCCTTTAACTTGCTGCTGGTTTTAGCTGCTCTGAGCCTGGTTCGGGAGATTAACCTTCTACTCCTGGGGACTGCAGGATAATGATGAAGAGTTGGAAACCCCAATGGATGGGGGTTTAACAGGGCAATAAGAAATGGATATATTTTGGGGAAGCGGATGGAGGAGAAAGCAGTGATCACCCCTGGAACAATCTTCAGCTGGGAGCAGGAACAACTTAGCTCTTTCTAATAGGTCTTGTGGCAACATAAAAAGGGTGGGTATCTAATTCCATTGAAGTCTCTTTCGTTACACCAGGCTTCCTGAGGCCAGTTTAACTGCTAGGATAGCTGACACTCAAGTCTGTGGCACCAGACCTCACAGTTAAAGCTTGTGACTGTTTGCACAACCTCTTCCCCTACCTTCTTCTCCTGGGAATCCGGTGACTCGGAGATGAAGCTGATGTTGATTTCCTCCACGTCAGAGCTGCTGGAGCCGGCGGACGTGACACTGACTGAGTCTGCTGCGTCCCCGCCACCCAGGTATGGCCCATACTTGAGCTGCTCGCAGGATCGGGACTGGGCACCCGAACTCGGCGCATCCGTGGCTGGCGTCTGTCGGCTGCAGGAGTCAATGGGGAAAGAAGTTAACAAGCCGAACAATGCAGTGTTGACAAACTGAGCAGCCACTTTGTTTTGGGGTTATCAGCAACAGTTCCCATTACTCTTCTTGCAATGTTTACTTCCACTGATATCAATATAAACTCCAGTAACGTAGAATATTCAACAATTCTATATGTGTTTTTTCTTTCCTGAGCAGGTTCTCCCTGAACCTAACGGTGAGCGAATACTGTGGGAGTGCCCCCACCATCCTCACCTCCCAATTCCATGCACTCCCCATCTGCTGAGATAGACCTGCAGCAGAACCTCCTGCCTGTCTTGTCTTCATCCCCAGGAACACAGAGGCCAACTGTCTCCAAATATTGACCTTTGATCAACCAGCTTACCTCAACTCAGAAATGAACACGGGCTAACCTCCCAGCTCTTACCACACCAAACTATTCTGCACCCAAGGGAAACTTTAAAATGCTTCCTAAATAAAAAACTCCTGCACTGTATTTTTAGAGGGTGATCATTTAACAACACAAATGTCTACTCACTCCTACAGAATGCAATGAGGAAGGTAAATGGCTAGCTGGTGCTGTAAGAGGATTTGAGCACATATGGAAATTCATTTCACTGTAGGACCCTGCAATACTATGTGCTGGTCTGGTCTCCCCAATGAAGGAGAATGCAATGAGGATTCCTGCTACTGGGGCGTTGTCCTACAAACAGGGATTTGGCAAACTAAGCCAAGACTCAATTGAGTATAGAAGAATCTAATTGAACCATTCAAAATTCTTAGAGGCCAACAGGGAGATAGAGGAATTAGGACCCACTTGTGCTTCTATTTCTTACGTTCCTATATCCCAATTATAAAGAAAGTGGTGGTGAGTTTGGTGATTTTGTATGGAAGGGGCTAGGTGGTAGGCAAAAGGTGAGCTGACAATTTATTTTCCTACTGTGCATTGTGGCCAGGAATACACTAAAGTGGATTTGGTTAATTGAGACACATTGGGACCAGTACATTTTGACCCAATTAAGCAGCTGCTCCAATCAGCTGAAGTTTCATGGAAATAGTTAAAAAGGTATAAAAAAGGCAAACTGAGTAACAAATTATCTATTTAAGTGAAATACAGAACAAATTAGAACACTACCAATATTACTTGGGTACTATAAACTAATAAGCTTTGGCACTATAGTTCCTAATAGTTATCCACAGAGGAATTCATCCAGTGTAGAGTACCACGTCTTTGGATTGACTACAAATGAACAAGATCAGTGTAGACACCTGGTGCAGATAATGGACTGCCTTCATACAATGCTTTCAATGATCGCATCCTCCAAATCTTCATTTTCATTGTAACATTCAAGATGATTATCGATACCTTCAAATTCTTCATAGTTCCTCACTTGTTGAAGTAGTGAAGTTGTTTCATTTTCACTCTTGGCTGTTTCTGGCATTTCGAAGCCTGAATGCTTGGAACAGCAGTGGGTTCTGAATTGTCTTACTGTTTATTTCTCACCAACTATCAGTGACAAAATTTACTGTTTTTTTGAACACAAATACACACTGCAGACTCTATTTAAAAACTGCTCGATCTAAACACAGTAGCATCTAATGGCCGCACAAGTGTACATGACTGATGCAAGTTAAAAACTGTTCAGGAAAAATCTCCTGTTCAGATTAAGTGGCATAGCGTCCCAAGTAAAGGAAATCTCATAACAAGAGAAAATCTGTGGATGCTGGAAATCCGAGTAATACACGCGGAATGCTGGAGGAATTCAGGAGGCCAGGCAGCATCTATGGAAAAGCCTATTGTCGACATTTCAGGCCGAGACCCTTCAGCAGGATAGACCTGAAGGGTTTTGGCCCAAAACGTTGACTGTTTACTCTTTTCCATAGATGCTGCCTGGCCTGCTGAGTTCCTCCAGCATCTTGTATGTGTTAAAGGGAATCCCAGCAATTTTCTTGATTAGCTTTTGCTCTTTAAGAGTTGTCCCAATTAATTGGAATCCACTGTATATAAAATAGAATAAATTCAATAGTAATTTTCCTACAGAGATTTGCATAAAGAATTTGTAAAGTTCAAGGTAATGCACTAATTGCATGTTTTTTTTCAAAGAGCCAACTCGGGCCCAGGGGCCTCCCTTCTATGTCATTACATTCTGCAGGAGACCCAGCTAATCAAGGCCAGGCAGCAAACAACACTCACTCGCTCCATCGCTTAATGATGCCCGTGTTCTTCTTTGCCTTCAGAGTGTTGCTTGCAGACTCTGCCAGCGGCTCAATTTCACAAGACAGATTATAACTGGAATTGTAAAAACAGCAACAAAGTCAGAATTGGGCATCATCTTACAGTGCTTCTCACCCTCTTAGCCCCCTTCATTCAGAGGGCAAGCTTTAAAATCCCAGCCAGGCCTCACCCAGTCACTGGATCTTGGCTCTTGCTTCTCACTGGAAGTCCAATTCCACAAAGAGATCTAAATCAACCACCGAGAGCAATTTTATAAAGCTAATCTAGAAAAATGTTTGCTCTGTTGGGCAGGTGGGTACAAGATGTGAGCACCAAGCAGGGATACGGGCTTTACGCACGCCAGTAAACCACCTGGTTCTCTGACAGCACTATTACCAACCCCCTCCCCCCCCCCCCCATCAGCACAAGAGACCGCTCACCTTTCTGCCTCTGTCAGCCTGCCCACGCTCCGAAACCACTCCACAAACCGACGGTCTGGTGTGAACGAGTAATTGTTGCAGGCAGACTGCAGCAACTTGATCTGGGCAATCACTTCGAACTCCTGACAGAGAAACATTCACTGGTGTTAATGGAGGATGCAGGACAAGATACAACCATATCACACTCTTCTCAATGACTCTTTTCCTGTCTTTTGTGCTCCCGATCCAGACTTTGTCCTCAGTCTGCACTATTAGCCACACACGGGAGCAACACTTTGGAAGCAAATGTGTGAGTGCAAGGCTCCTAATTCACATTGTGGGGTGAGGGGGAGATCCCCAAATCCTGGTGGCAGCAGCATTACAGCACCGAATGCAATCTGAACAAGCCATAGCGGTCTAGATAAACACACAGAAGCCCCCTATCCTAACTGTGGCTGTCTCTCTGTATCTGAGGGCAGGTAGAACCCAGCCTGTCAGCTGATTATAATTAAAGATTCTGCTTTAGTATTTGTGCCCAGATATGAATGCACTGGTGATGCCAGTACTTTTTGTCCATCCCTAGCTGCCTACAGGCAGTTAGGATAAGGACCCCTGGGTACAGTATGTCCCATCACTGGCCCCCCACTGGGATTCAAACCCATACTACCAGGGCCAACACGTCCAGGTCTCCGAGTACAGGTCTGGTACAGTAAATATGCGAGGTGAAGGGGCCAGAGCGTCTGGACATGGGTTTCCAGCTGGGATACGAGCTCTCCCTGCGAGCAGGCACAGTGGTCCTTCATGGGGGACTCACGTTCTCAGGCACATTTTGAAAGTGACCCGCAGTTATGAAAGAAGCCATTAAAGTGTCTTACCTTTCTCCTTTTTTCAAAGTTGATCAGACCGCCCTGTGGATTGGAAAGGAACAGATTTAACTGAGGTCAAACAGCGGGGCTACATTTACTAGACCCTCAATGAATCAGCCCTTCGCGCTCTCTTGCACAGGGACAGAGAATCTACTGCGGAGGTGTCTCCACCGCAAAGTTGGTTCAACTAATGGGGCAGGCTGTGGATGTATCGTGCTAATCACCTGGAGAACAGAGCCTGATACCAGATCACCACTACAGACCGGAGCAACCTGCGAGTGAGATTTGCGACTTCACATATCTAGACAACGCGTGAACAGAGAAATCGACTCTTTGGAGATCACCACTTAACTACCTGTTTCCACCAGTGAAGGACACATTTGCCATGGCAATCAAACATCGCAGACAGACTGCAGCTGCTTGTTGAATCAAGTGAGTGCTCTGTTTAGAAGGAGACCCCAGACTATTTCTCACTTACGTCTAAATGGTCTTTCACTGCAGTGTCCAACATAACCAGGTCGGTTAGAAAAGTTCCCAAGTACGGGATTGTGCCTTGCATGACTCCCTGGAAGAGAAACGACATTACTGGTTAGGGTCAGCCACTGGAATAGTTAGCAGCCTGGACCGCAGAAACTGTAAAGCGGTGTGTTGGAGCAGGACAGAATGTGACAATAGATGACAACTCACATGTTGCTGTGAACACTCCCAATCTCTCTCACATTCCTGTGTTAGTTACAGGTTTCTAACTGCACTGGCGAGGCCATCCGGGGGAAAAGATGCTTGGGTAGCTTGTACTGCAGCTCAGTAATCCCAAGCCGACTGGACAGGCAAGATCCAGGAGGCTGGTGAGTAGCTGTGACCTCAGAGGGGGTGTGCCATTACAGGGCAGCAGAACGGTGCTGTTAATAGAGCCACTGCCTCGTGGCTCCACAACCCAATCGTGTGCTGTCCGCGTGGAGTTTACATGCTTTCTCTGTGACTAGCTAGGTTTCCTCCCATGTCCCAATGGTGTATGGGATGGTAGGTTAATAGACTCCTGTAAAATAACTCGAGCGGTGGAATCTGTGAGAGGCCCGAATCTATGTTGATGGTAAAGATATGGGATAGCAGCACAGAATCATGAGAGGGAATGGACTCTTTCCTCGGATTTTATTGTCCAAGGGCTTGATTATAATGGATAAATTAAAACCCACTGTTTAGTGCACATCAAACAGATCTCAAGGGCAAACCTACCAGATCCTTTTGTTGCTGTTGTCTTTTCTGAGCCCGTTTTGGATTGATGTCAAGGGTAGCAAACTTTGAAGTCCCCTCCTAGAGTTCCAGAAATGGAAAAGAAAGGGAGACACAGAGTGAGTATATCACAACAGGTCAGAGAAAACATGTTAGATTTAGACTTCAGCATAAACTGGGTGCTAAACCCCATCTTTCCAGCAGGTGGTGACACTGTAACAACCTCTGGATAGTAGATGAGCTGAGGTACTTTCTTTTGAAAGTGAAGTGACTTTACCTGGCATTTTGAACAAAGCAAGATCCCATGAACTGAGACTGCAATGTGATAATGTCTTTGTTGGTGGTGTTGAGTGGGGGGTGAGTATTGCCTGGGCTGCTGGGGACAGCTCCCCTACAGTTCTTTGTAACTGTGAAAAGAGCCTGATCTGAAAAGAGGGCTTGATCTATTTCATAGGTCACTCAGGAAAATAGACCACAAATGACAGTGCCAAAAGCAAGAGGGTTTTGTGTTAACCCACTGTGTTCTTTTACAGTTTTGCAAAGGAACCACCTGTGCACTGACTGGAAGCTGTTGTTAGTGTGTCAGAGGGAGTACTGGCCTAGGTTCCTGTTGCTGATCCCTTTTCAGTGGCCCAGCTGGGTGCTGCATTTAGCTGAGAGGAAGCTTAGACCAATTCCAGTACATGACAAAGACATAGCAAACAGATGGTCATTACCAGGAGGAGGGATCCCTCCACCCAGTTACAGTATCTAGGTGACTGACCTGACCAAGAATTAAAGGTCAAAAATGAAATAAATGCATATTGATGACCATTCATATGTCAGTCAAGGAAACAGACTCAAATCAGTCTTTATATCTTGTCCATGCAGATGCCGAAACACAGACAGTTGCAGGAGTAACCTTCCAAATCTGCTTCCGAGATTCCTACACACAAAGCGTCCTCCTGCCATTTCCCGGGGCAAAGTTTGTTTTACTGTACAATCAATTTAACTTATTCTCTGTACTGTGTCACCCTTTCTTTCCCGTCCCTTCTGCTCTGGGGAAAAATACAAAACCTTCATTGCACGTGCTCTCTGGACCTTTGGCTATGTGTCCCTTCGTAATACAGTATAACATTCCCCCCCCACCGGGGACAGCAGCCTTTTAACATAAGTCTTTCCAATAGGAATAATTTCACCTTGTTCCATTTTCAGTCTTCCTTTCCCCAAATTTCCTCTACTGAACACAGGGGGTGATAGCAGGACATATGATGGCTAATCCTTGTTGGGAGACGTCACTCACTGGATTGGGAAACTCCACTAATTGTTTTTCATTTGTTCCCAGCCCTGGATACTGAAACTGACATAGACACCATCATCGTGCCCAAGAACAGTGACCTGTCTAGTCTAGAAGGTGGTCTGTCAGCCCATCCATTCTCTCCCGTCTCTTTGAAAGAGTTGTCCAACTTAGGGCCACATTCCTTAGCCATGCAAATATGACTATCTTTTATAAAGTTTAAAGATTAGCTTTATTTGTCACATGTATATCGAAAGATGCAGAGAAACGTGTGCTTAAATGACCAACACATCTCAAGGATTGTGCTGGAGGCTATGCTTCTGGCACCAACATAGCATGCCCACATTTCACTAACCCTAACTGTACGAATTTGGAATCTAGGAGGAAATCAGGGCATCTGGAGGAAATCTATGTGGTCACAGGGAGAACGTACAAACTCCTTACAGGTGGCAGTAGCAACCAAACCCCTAACAGTGATTGCTGGCGCTGTAAAACTGCCACGCCTCTGCGCCGTCACATCCTACTGGGATCAGGGATTGAGCGGACCCTGGAAGTCCGAAACAAAAATAAAAACTGCTGGCTCAACAGGTCACACAGCATCTGTAGAAACTGAAACACAGCGTCATTTTGGATGCTTATTCAGCTTCCCTTTCTTCAGATGCTGCTGAAAGCGCTTTCTGTATGCTGAACTTTGGAGTCATTTCAGTTATGGGATGACAGTGTGATAGACCCAGCAGCTGCCACCCTCCATCCGCAATCAGCAGGCAGCTCCAAGTGATTCACCAACCCAGTGAGTCAGACGTGGCAGCTGCAAAACCACATGCCTAGGACTTCACACACTTACTGTAAGAGAAGCTAATCGAGGGAGGGAGAGAGAGAGAACTGTGGGTTGCTAGGAATGGAATGGAAGCTCAGACCCAGTCACTATTTTTAAAAAAAAGTGCTGTGGTGTGAACTTTCCCTTTGACAAGCCACCCAGGCTTCATCAGAAACCAGGTCCTGTTGTAGACTCTGCTGCTGGGGGCAAACCCCTTTAAAAACGCGACAACCGATCTGCCAGCTAGGTTCAGAGAGCAGAGTCCGGGACCCTTGCCAGAATATGGTGACAGGTCTGTAAGCCCTGCTCACCGATTACTGGTTATACAACCACATCCTGCCACAAGATCTCCACTGCATCTACTACACGCCTGAAAAAGTTGACCCTATAGCTGCTTCCAGGAAGCCTGAATGTTGTAACCTTTACTCGAACCACAATGCAGGTCTTTTACAATAGGGTAATCGAGCAGCTCATAGATTCAGGCTTTCTGCAAGATTCTTTTGATGTTAAGAGTGCAGAATGGTCTTATCTTTTCCCCTTTGGCACCAAGCCAGTAATGCAGGGTCATAACAAATCATATTGTCCTGACAAAGGGTCTCGGCCCAAAACGTTGTCGGCGCTTCTCCCTATAGATGCTGCCTGGCCTGCTGTGTTCTACCAGCATTTTGTGTGTGTTGTTGTTTGAATTTCCAGCATCTGCAGATTTCCTCGTGTTTGCACATTGTTATGAATTTGCTTTTGCTTGAAAATCCACGTAGGGTCCAACAATAATGAAAATTTGCTTTTATATTATCCCTTTAACACACAAGAACATCCTAAGAACAGAACTGGTCACAGATGTAGGGGAGAAGGAGGTGGGGAGATTCAGAGAGGGAAGAACTGGCCACAGATGTAGGGGAGAAGGAGGCGGGGAGATTCAGAGAGGGAAAACACAAAACTCAAGGCCTGTTCAGCCCAAAGCACTGTTCGTTATAGGGGAACTGGAGGATGGACAGAGTCATTAACAGGGTTTGGGATGGGCTTGGCTACTGCCAGATTGAGTAGAGTTTGCCAGTCCCATAAACATCATTAGCTTTCAACAGACATCGTAACGAAAGATGATACAAACAGACTTTGCTGGAAGCACTCAGCCGATCAGGCAGCATTTGTAGAAATGATTTGGGTCCAAGACTCTTCAACAAACTGACCTGAAATGTTAACTCTGTTTAACTCGCCACACCTTCCTGGCCTGCTGAGAGCTTCCAGCATTACCTGCTTTCATTGCTGATTTCCAGAATTGTTTTTTAGGTTAACAAATAGTGATTTGAATTGGATATTCATACTGTAGGTAAGGTTGTTTCTCCAGCCTCCTAGGAAGTTGAGAGCAAACATTTGCAGGGGCAAAGCTTGGTTTGAATCAATAAACTGTGGTACTTCACAGCACAGGGGTGTAGACTTACAACCAGATTTGCTGGTAGAACAAGAGAATAACAAATGCAGGACATAGCCACAAGATTTTCTCCAATCTGAACAGAGTAAGTTACAGTTACCCGCTATTTTTTGCGTACTGGAATGTTTCTAGGGAAACGACCTCGTGGTTACAGGTTCCCACTCTACAAAGTGCAGCCAGGTACACAATTTCATCCGTTACCAGAGCCCGCTGCTGGAACCCAGAAAAATCCCAAACAGGATTTGACAACATTCTTACAATAATTATTCCTTGCATCGTTCAGTGTGAAAGAGCCCCGATTTTCTTCTTGCTATTAATAACCCTACAAGGGTCCAGAACTCCTGTCCAGCAGAGGTGAGCAGGTATGGATTACCCAGGCACTATTATAATAATGATTTATTGCTGAGCCCCCTTGAGGGAAGCCCAGTCAGCTGTGTTTCAAACAGCCATCAGCTCAGAAGCCCTGACGTTATAGAGAGCTTGGTGGTAGATATTTCTCTTTAACAATCCCCAAACACGACAGCTATCAACAATAGGAGAGCTGATGGCGCAGCATTAAAGATACTGGTGTGCCATAACTCTGAACCACTGCATGGTCCACTAGCTGAAGTAATTGAGAGATGACTAGGATAACCCAACTGATCTCACTGTCCTGGGCCAAGGAGTGGAGCAGTTTGGCTGGGATTGCCATATCTGAGCTCTGTCCAGCTTTGCTGGGAAGTGAAATGGTATGGATAGTGATAAAATATATTGAAAGGCTTAGATAGAATGAATGTGGAAGGGATGTTTTCTACAGTGGGGGAAGTCTAGGACCAGAGGGCACAGTCTCAGAATGTCTCTTTAGAACAGAGATGAGGAGGAATTTCTTTAGCAAGAGGGTGATGAATCTGTGGAATTTGGCTGTGTAGGCCAAGTATTTGGGTATATTTAAAACGGAGGTTGACAGGTTCTTGATTAGTGAGGGTATCAAATATTATAGGAAGAATGCATGAGAATGGGGGTGAGAGGGATAATAAATCAGCCATGTTCAAATGACATAACAGAGTTGATGGGCCGAACAGTTTAATTCTGCTCCTATGCTTTATGGTCTAATTTAAAGCAGTGTCCTTCCATTCACTTGAGCTGACATTTGCGGAAAGTATGACCAGACAATTAGACGTCACTGAGAGGAGGACAGGGAAACTTTTGAGGTTTTTTAAAGCAGCACTTACCTTGATGAGCAGCTCACGACTCAGGGAGTGGTTATTGTCGTCAGAGAATATTTCTGATAGTTCTTGGAATATCCGAAAGTTCTCTCTGAAAAATTCCAACCAAAGGTGCAGAATGTTAGAATGTTAATGCAACACTATTTGATATCCAAAGGAAAACCGATAACTAGAGCATATTGAATAACACCCTTAATTCAGAACACCAGGATCCCATTGCAGGCAGAATGATGGGGAACTAAAAACTGGAGCTAGAATTGACCTGTGCACTACTCCAGGAAACCTAGTCTGCAAGGTCTCCTGATGATGAACTTGTCGAGATCATTCAGCAAGCAGACGACAATATCAGTCCCGTTCACTGCATGAGAAAGTCTGCAGATGCTGGAAATCCAAGCAACATAAACAAAATGTTGGAGGAACTCGGCAGGCCAGGCATCTTACCTGGCAATCACCTCCCTCCTGTGCTCCTCCCCCTTCCCTTTCTTCTATGGTCTTCTACCCTCTCCACTCAGACTTCCCCCTTCTCCAGCCCTTTATCTATTTCACCTATCAATTTCCCAACTCTTTACTTCATCCCTCCCCCTCCTGGTTTCACATATCACCTACCACCTGGTACTTCTTCCTCCGCTCCCCTCACCTTCTTCCTCTGACTTCTCATCTTTTCTTTCCAGTCCAGATGAAGGATCTCTGCCCAAAATATCAACTGTCTCCACTTTTCCCACAGATTCTGCCTGACATGACAGATTTGGAGGAGCACAGACATGAAGCTTTGAGCTGGAGATAATTACCAAAGACAGGTTTAAAGGATGAAGACTTATATACAGATTCATCGTCACCCCAGAAATTCACGTCGACCAGTGGAAGCGCTGGGCGACTGGGGATCAGGCGTGGACAGTGAGAGTTCTGACCACATGGTTGAGGAGGGGAAGGATGGAAAATTAAGCTGGAGAATCAAATTTAAGAGGTAAAAAAAAACTGCAGATGAGTTGAATCCACAACTCAGGAGGAGTTAGAAAACTTCATCATAAGCAGGCTATTAAATAAAAGAATCAAAACATAAACTTTCTCCTGTTCTTACCTCGAGACTTCATCCCAAGTTTTCTTGAGCCTGTGGACAGAGTTGCATTGTAAAGCAGAGAGGATGGCTCGTAGTGAGGAGAAATTTTTGAAGATTCTGCACTCCTGCGGTAAAGGGAAAGGATTGAAGAAGGTTTATAAAGCAGTAATATTTTAAGACTCAGCCAGTTGTTCCAAGCATACATGGTTACTAACAGCTGCGAACAGTAACAGCTGTGTGTTATGTTCTGCTCCCAAAAGTTGCCTCTATCTACATCAGCACATCTAGTGACTGAAGAGCACTGATTTCCAACTCTCATTTTATGTTTTCACAATTGTAGCTCTCCACCCCAACTGCTCAGAAGGTACTCAGCTCCTGCTGGAGTCGAACTGCCAGGACTGGCCACGTTAGCCCTCAACTCATTTTCTTAGATGTTTATTATAAAGGCCAGTCAATGGAAAAATGGAAATGAGGGCTGAGAAGGTGGCACTGGAGACAGGAGGTTATGTGGTTAAAGCTCCAAGAACATACCCACCCAGAGTTGGCAAATCTGTGCTTTTTTGACATAACCCAAGGGCTATACTTGGCCTCAGATCCTAAAGTTAACGTTACTCAATATACCTTTTCAGCTTCTTACTTACCCGAGCCACCTCAATCCATCGCTCTATGATCTTGGCTCTCTGTTGAGGCTTCAAACTCTTGTCACTCAAACAAGTTGCAATGACACAGTTCGTAACCCTGTTAAACTGTGTGACAGTGGCACGTATTGTTGGTGCCACGTGTTCCTTCCCCTTCTTGTCCCTCTGCGACCAGATGCTTCCTAGGCAGTGATATGGGACTACTTTCTTGAACAACTCCTGAAGAAAAGAAAGAGAATCTCAGAACAATGATAGAAACCGGACTGTGCTCCATACATGAGATGAACGGTAGAGCAGTGGCTGCTGTAAAATTGATCGGGATACAATCCCCATTGCTGTTTGTGAGGAGCATGTACGTTCTCCCAGTGACTGCATTAACTTCCTTGGGTGCTCCTGTTTCCTCCCACATTCAAAATATGAGCAGGTTAAGGTTAGTAAGTTGTGGGCATTATATGCTGGCGCCTCTCTGAAGTATGGCAGCGCTTGTGGGGTTAACCATAACGCTTGCTCGGACGTGTTCATCGTTGCAAACAACTACTTCACTGTAAGTTTCAATGTTTGTGTGACAAATAAAGCTAATCTTTTCGATCTTTAATGGTGAACATTCTGACTAAATGTCAGTGTACCACCAGAGAGGCGGACTCTGCCTTCCCTGTGTTCCACCCTGAATGATCGAATTCACACCACAGGGTAGAACTTGTTGCACTTGATATGGACAAGGACATGCACAACACTATCAAAACTGCAGGCCCAGCTGGGCCCTCCGAAAAAGTGCCGTCCCTGAATTACACGTACCTATCCACCAGCTTTACAGCACAGGCGGCCTGGGTTCAAATCCCGCCACCGCCTATAAGGAGTTTGTACATTCTGCCCGTGACCATGTGGGTTTCCTCTGGCTGCTCCGGGTTCCTATCGGTCATTATAAATTGTCCCACGATTAGGCTGGGATTAAATTGGGGAATTGCTGGGTAGCAGGGCTGGAAGGGTCAGAAGAACCTACACAGCATTCTACCTCAACAGATCAACCAGAGTTCCAATAATTGACCCTTCTGCCTGCCTAAATAATACTCACTTAGCTTCTGAGGAAAAAAACTGACGCTGAATAGAAAGGCAGTGTACTAAAATGAAACTAAAACTCAGACCAACAGTTGCCCTAAGAGAACAGGAGGAAATGGGGCTGATTTCTTGTCACTAGCCACCCAAGTGTTTGTGTGCTTTCATTCTGAAAGTACACTCACCGCGTCCATTAGCGTGAACTGTTCAGCCACCACATTGGCAAGAAAGGACAGGAAGTCAGGCTTTGGCTCTTCAAACCCATTCTCCTCAACCATCGTGAAGGTGCAGTGATCGGCTGCGGTAAACACACAAAGGTCAGAATAAGTTTATTATCTAAGTACATATTTGTCAACGTATACTACCCTGAGATTGATCATTCACAGTAACTACAAAGGAACTCAACAGAGCCTATGAAAAACGGCACAGGACAGAGATGGACAACAACCAAAATGCAAAAGACAACAAACTGTGCAAATACAAAAATAAATAATAATAAATGTGTAAAGGGGGTTTCTTCTTTTTTCTTTGTTACTGTGTATGTCATCAAAAGGGCTTCTTTTGTTAACTAGCAGGAATGCTTCTTTGTTGCAAGAGAGTGCTGGAAGCTTGTTTGGGTTAAAATTTACTGATAACGAGAATTGTATTCCTTTGTAAACCAAATGGGGATTAATGTTCTTTCTTCTGAGTCTGTAAGCTTTTGTTGACGGGCTTTTGGGGAGATCGGCGCGAGGGGGTCGAAAGAGAGGACGCAATGCTGTAAGCTGGGCGAGGATCGGACCCCAAGCGGGGGTCCGAGGCCCGGAGGTACTCCGAGGAGGGGGGATGAAGCTAGATGTGCTTGGTTGACCACTCGGAGGGTCCTGAGCTGCGAGTCGAGGAGTTCGGAGGGGATCGAATGGTGGCCAGAAGACTTCAGTAATTGAGCTCCAACGGTTGTGCACGAAGTGGTTTGGACTTTGATAAGTTTGGCGCCTTTTCTTTATTTTTTCTCTTCATATATACTGTATCGTTATTAAACACTTAGTTATAGTAACCTTTATAAATTGTACTCATTTAATCGCATATGGTGTACTGTCTGTTTTTGGGCGAGGCGGGGACATCACACAGCATCCACACCAGCTGATTACCCAGTTTGGCGGGGCCGAAGGCTGCTCCCCGTAGACGAGAACGAGCTGAGCGAGCCTGAGGTGACCCAGGGAGTTACAAATGAATAAATAAGAAAGCAATAAATGTCAAGAACACGAGTTGTGGAGTCGCTAAAAGTGAGTCAGTAATTTGGGGGATCAGTTCAGTGTTGGGGTGAATGAAGTTATCCCCTCTGGTTCAAGAGCCTGATGGTCAAAGTTATCTACAGCTCAGTCAGATCTGGGATTACATGCAAGGTTGTCAACTGCCTCCTCTTCTTCTAATCACTCTACCATTGGACACTATTCCTACAGCTGCCCAACTCTAGAATTCATTCCACAATCCTTCCTGGATCCCCCATTTGTCCTCCATTAAAGCAGTCTTTGACAGCAATTTCCTTTGTTGTTATTCCTTTCTGCACATCGGGAGGCAACCTTACCGTTTCTTTAGCATTTTTGTCTGTTTTTTATACCAGGCTGAGTTGCTTAACCAAGCGTGCAAGGAGCTGGCTGGATTTGAACCCAACACCATTCGCCTCAAAGTCCAGTGCAGATGCCATTACACCTCGGCTAGCCAACTATATCCCTTGCACGCATTGAAATCTTCTTAAATATCTACTGAAACTCTTCACAATTCCATTCAGCTCAGGCAGTATCCATAGATAGAAGTCCAGAGTTAATATGATTGAAAACCTTTCACTGGATTTGGCAGAAAAGACCATCAATGAGAAACACTCCACAGAAGCTGCCTGGCCTGCTGAGTATCTCCAACCTTTTCTGTTTTTATTTCAGATGTCCAGCATCTTTTTTCATTAAAATCTACTTTATGCTGCTCAGTGTAATTGGTTTGATACCATTCCTGGGAAGTTAAAAGCACTTCATAAATGCCAGGTGTAGTTATTCATGTATGGATACACTGTGTTCAAACACATTACAGTTGGGGACAAGAATCATAGGAACACACAATAGTTGGTTCATGTTTAAACTATTTAAATTAAGGGAAGTAATAATATAACTTTTATCATTATTTGTATCTCCTGCTCACTCCAGCTCCTCTATTTCATATTTCCTTATGACATTGAAACAGGCTGATTGGCCCAATGAGTTTATGCTGGCTTGCAGGCAATCTCATTATCCCAATTCCCTGTAACCTATTCTTTCCTACGTCCATCAACTCCCCACTTAACTACAGTGGTAATTTAAAGTAGCAATCAATCCACAAATCAAAAGATCTCTGCACGCAAGAGGAATCCAGAGCAACTGGAAGAAACCCCTAGTGAGAACATGCAAACTCCACAGACAGCACCAGAGACGAGGATTGAATCAGGATGGGTGAAGCTGTGAGGGAGCATCACTTCCTTCAGTTAATTCTCTTCTTCTGGTGGGGCTGCCTCATGAGAGTGAGTGTGGAAGTTGCCAGAGGCCATCTTATACTTCACTGACGGGTCCTGAGAAGCTTTAATTAAAGAGAAATTGGATAGGTGGTGACAGCTTTCTCTAGGATGAATGAAGACTCAGAGACGATATGGTGGGCCAGATTTAGAGTTGCGGGCACGGTGCTGAAAGAACCTACCATCTTCAACAAGGTCCAGCTCTTTGTGTCTTTGGAATGTACCAAGGAGGACATGGGCGCGGCGTTGCAGATCCGAACCTGGAAACATCTGATGGATGTAAGAGTACAGATGCTTCAGACAGGAATAATCAGGTGGCTTCCTGAAGTCTTCGGAATACTGATCAAGCCAGGCTCCGAGAATGGATGAAATGGTGCTGAAAGAAGAGAACAAAGAGTGTAAGTACATGGTAGTGGATGAGCAACGCTCTCTGCCAAACAGCAGACAGCCAGAGTACCATGACTCCTGTTCCAGAGGAAGTGTGGTAAGTGTTACATCAGCATCTAGCAACTGGAATCACTGATCTGAAGGCATAACTTCAATTCCCTCTTGGAGCATGTCAAGGAGGACATCAGTGCAATATTGCAGATCCAAATCTGGAAATACTGCATATAACACACACAAAGTACAGGAGGCACTCAGCAGGCCAGGCAGCGTCTACGGAAAAGAGTAAACTGCTGATGTTTCAGGCCGGAACCCTTCATACGGACTGGAAAACATCCTTCTGAAAAGTCTCGGCCTGTAAGGTTGAACACTTACTCTTTTCCATAGATGCTGCCTGACTTGCTGAGCTTCTCCAGCTTTTGTGGGTGTTGCTTTGGATTTCCAGCATCTGCAGATGCTCTCATGTCTGAAGGATGTAAATTTATACATGCTTCAGGCAGGAATAATCTGGTGGCTTCAAGGGTTTAGGAAAGTGCTGCCCCGAGGCATGACTTCCAGTCCCACTGTGGTAGCTAGAGAGAATTTAAACTCAAGTAATTGAATATATGTGGGATTAATCAGCAACAATAATCATGAAGTGAAACTAATAAAAGCAATAAAGTAAAAAAAATTGAACTGACTCACTGACATTCTTCAAGTGGAATAAATGTTGCCATCCTTACCATTCTGAAAGCATGCCTGACTCTCAATTACACTCTAACAGCGGAACAAGTCTCTTGGTTCAGGGGCAATGAGAGATGTGGAAAAAATGCTGGCAGCGATGCCCACATCCGATGAATAAATAATGTAAACATTCATGGGTAGCCAAGCAGAACATGCACAGGATAAAAGAAAAGCATGCTAATTTACTTTGTCCTTTTCAACAAGCAATTTCTCTAGCATGAAATTCATTGCTAAATACCACCAGAGAAAATGTTTCTGTTCCCCCAGTCTTAAGAGCATCTGTTTACTTTTATTAATCAGCAAAGGTCAATGAGATACAAATGGTTTCCAGAGAACTTGCAGCCTACATTAAATGGATGGAAATCCCCCCAGCACTCCCGATTGTGTAGAGCAACAAGACGCAGAAACTGAAGAAGTGAACCACAATGAACGGCCGGTTTCATTAACAAAAATGGCGAAATTGTTGTCATAGGAACTCAACATGTTTTAGCAAGCACGTTACTCCGCATTCTGGGTGTTAATCATTCAGAACACAATGCAGTAAGAGGCACCAAAAGACCTTACTTTTTCAGTTCCACCCTGTCATCTGGTGTAAGCTTGGAAACGTCTCCATTCATTTGGTGCAAGTTTCCGTATCTGTGAGAAAAATGAGTGAGATTGTAACCACTGAGTTAGGATTATGGGAGAGAGAAGGATTTGAAAGCTTTAAGGTCTGGGTAGAACGTCCTCTTCTTCAGATTTGACCTGTAACTCTCTGCTGGGTCAGTGTGGTGATGTACAAATCCCAAGAGGTTGCAGAATTTGGCTGGAGGTCTCATCTGGACCAGCTGGACTAGGGCAAACAGTAAATTACTCAGTCTGGGATACAATTTCAGCATCCAAATAGCCTTTTGCTGTGTGAAAAGGCCAAGTTTCAGCTTTAGTAGAGTTACTAAGACTATCAGAATGAAAACACTGGCCTCTTATTCAACCTTCTTCACTTCAAGGATATCAAAGGGCACCTGTACCCCACCAGTGAGTCTTTTGCTAGTTTTCTTTTTGCTGAAGAGAAGACCAAGGATAGCTTGATGGAATCTGTCAATGAAAAAACCCTGGCAGTGCTGCACAGACTGGGGCACCGTACGCCTTTCCTTATATCAACCTGCAACACCTTTCACTTTCTCCTCAATGCACATGAAGGACTTGCTTCAGCTACAACTGTGAGTTCCACATCAAATTTACTCCCTGGGAAAAGAGCTTTCCTATTATTTCCCCCTTACATTTAGGGTCCTCAATGTCTGGTCTCTTCACACAGAAAGACATCCTTTACATTGAACCAATCAAGTCTTTACGCAGCTTAAAAGCTTCTATCAGGTCATCACCCCAGCCTCCCAGTTCCAATGGCTCCAACCACCTGTCACTACAGTCACCTGTTGAGCAGTAGGTCCAACACTTGTTTGGTTGATGCGAAGGCCCGGTAGGTGCAGAGGAAGATGGTGACGTAGGTGGAGTCATTGCCTTTAAAGGCCGATACCAGGTACTCCACAAGTTTCTCCAGGGTCCCGGCCTTGATGGTTCGCACTTTGCACGTTTCATACAGGTTCATGGCAGACTCACTCTCCACCTGTTGAGAAGAGGACGGGCATGTCATATTGGCCTGCAAAGCTGCTGGGGTGAGAAGCATTACGGCTGGTTTATACTTGTGCATACGGGCTGTGCCGTTGCCTACACCGTAAACCTGATTTTCATTTCTGCATCGCTCTATGCCGTAGCGAGCATGCTCTGGTGTGCACCAAAACGCTAGTTGGCGATGGGGTTTTTAGGCCACTGTGTTGAGTTTCTTTGTGAGAGACATGGACAAGGAAATGCACTTCAAACATTTTCGCATGTCTGCGGGTAGATTTGGTTCAGCTATTTCGCATCGGTGTACAGACATGGCGGACAAGAAGCAACTGGAAATGAATAGGAGGAAATGCGATGCTACCAGGTGGGCCGATCACAGTTGTTGCGGTCTACGAGTTACTTTTCTGGAGAGGTGCACATCACCCTATGGCATAGGGTAGACGTTACCTACAGCTTTGATGCGACGCACAAGTATAAATCAGCCTGTGGACAGGACTTCCTATCTCAGTGAAGGGAATGGAGACCTCCGTTAAGGCAATGTAAAGTTGTTATTCTTTGCTGCTTGGTGCTCGGCTAACAACAGCAACACATCATTAAAACCGGAAATACGGCTCCCTCGATGACTCGGGCAAAGGTATTAAGGGAGGGGCTGAGTAACACGAGCCAGTGACTGTTCAGGCAGAGCTTGGCTCAAATGGGTCAGTGGCGTCTCATGCTGCGCCAGTGACTGTGACGTGCAGCCATTAGAGCAATGCAGGAACTCGACTGCCAGCTTGTACGCTGTAAACTCCCACACCAGGCAACACAAAAGCCTGACAAACAACATGAAAATAAGCAGCATCAGCAAAACGCCGGGAGGAATTCAGCAAGCCAGGCAGCATTTTTGGAGAAAAATAAACAGTTGCCGTTTCAGCTCCCTGTAATGTCAACAATCCATTACTCCTGATCCCAGTCCTTTTTCACTCACAGACATGCCCATCCACACATCATTAATTCAGTCATTTACAGTAACCAATCCTTAGGAAGAAACACAGGCGTGAATGGGAACGTGCATGCTCAGGAACACGGCCAAGGCCAGGATCAAACCAGGATCCAAGGCCAGGATGAAACCAGAAACCCTGGAGCTGTGGGGGCACATTAATCTCTGCCCCTCCCCACCCCTAAATGGTACATGGCTGCCAATCTTCACGTTGTACCGGGGCCCCAGCTCCCCACTCAGGTGAGCATGAAGGAATTCATAACTCTACGCAGAAAGTGGGGGCCATTACTCTTCAGCCTACACCTAAAATGCAGAGCCAGCTTCTGTGTTTCCTATGCACACCAGTCGGCCTAGCTTCAAAATTACTCGACTGTAGTTGGATGCAGTGGGATGCCCAGAGGTTATGAAATGTTTGATAGATATGCAAAAATCTATCACTCTTCCATAAATGCTGCCTGGCCTGCTGAGTTCCTCCAGCATTTTGTGCATGTTGCTGCAGATCTTCTTTTGCTTTAGATATGCAAATATATTGCTTTTCTTTCCACAGCTTTAACCTTAATGATGGCTTAGAACATTATTCTTGATGACTTTATTGTTAATGATATTTTAAAAAAGGATTAACAGCAGCCTTGAGAAGGGACTGAGGGGAATGGAGGAGTTTGGCCCTGGTGGTGTAGGAATTTGGGCAGTGATGCATCGGATTAGACAATAGACAATAGGTTCAGGAGTAGGCCATTCAGCCCTTTGAGCCAGCACCATCATTCAATGTGATCATGGCTGATCATCCACAATCAGTACCCCCATTCCTGCCTTCTCCCCATATCCCTTGACTCCGCTATCCTTAAGAGCTCTATCTAACTCTTTCTTGAAAGCATCCAGAGAATTGGCCTCCACTGCCTCCTGAGGCAGAGCATTCCACTGATCCACAACTCCCTAGGTGAAAAAGTTTTTCCTGAACTCCGTTCTAAATGGCCTACCCCTTGTTCTTAAATTGTGGCCTCTGGTTCTGGACTCCCCCAACATCGGGAACATGTTTACTGTGTCTATAGTATGTCCAATCCCTTAATAATATATGTTTCAATCAGATCCCCTCTCATTCTTCTAAATTTCAGTGTATACAAGCCCAGTCCCTCCAATCTTTCAACATGTGACAGTCCCGCCATCCTGGGAATTAACCTCATGAACCTGCGCTGCACTCTCTCAATAGCAAGAATGTCTTTCCTCAGATTTGGAGACCAAAACTGAATACAATACTCCAGGTGTGGTCTCACCAGGGCCCTGTATAACTGCAGAAGGACCTCTTTGCTCCTATTCTCAACTCCCCTTGTTATGAAGGCCAACATGCCATTAGCTTTCTTCACTGCCTGCTGTACCTGCATGCTTACTTTCAGCAATTGATGAACAAGTACACCTAGTAAGGGTTACTGCTTACCCCAAGCCATCGCTGCCCTTTGCTCGCCGTGTGGTGTACCTGCACTCTCCTCAACGTTATCGTATAGATGGCGCCATCTTCTGTCTCCTCACCAATCTCCTGCGCTGTGCTCTGTAAACGAAAGCGACCTGTGAGTAAGTACAGTGCCTCATACAGCCAGCGGGTCTGCCCATGTGATTAGAAACAGAACAGGTTACAAACACACAGCAACTCCAGGCAGTATCTGTGCAGGGAGAAGCAGATGCAGCATTTCAGATCAAGGAGCTCTGCAGACACACTACTAGATCTGCTGAGTTCCCTTTTCATTTCAGATTTCCAGCATTTTGTCTTTAAGTTTGCTAAGTCCAAGGTAGACTGGGTGCCTGTTAACGGGACACAATGTGGACTGATTCTGGGACGCAGTGGCCCTCAAGATCCAGGCAGCTCAGTCAGATTTGTGCCAAGCTATTTTTCTACTTATAGTGCCTTGTTCTGAACATCTTGGAGAGAGCAGTTTTCTGAAACTGGGCCTCAAATCAACACCGCAGGATTTATACCTATCCTCAACTTGAGTTAAAGGTAAATTAGTAGCACTTTGGTTAAAACTTCACAGCCATCTATTTCTCAGGTTTTTCAATAGCACAGAAAGACAGAGACAATACCGGATATTCTCAAGGAGATTCTTGGTGCACCCCAATACACCACTTCGATAGGTGGGCCAAACCAGGTGAGGGTAGCCGGCAGCCTCCTACCTCGATGAGAAAGAGGCATGCCTATCAGCTCTAGCAGACTAGGTGGATGAGATCTACAGTGAGATCCAACGGCTAGGAAGGTGGTACCGCGATGCTCCACAGAGGGCAAAGGGCACGACAGGGCACAGAAGACGAGATGGTCGCCCACTGCAACCAAGTTGGGCCTCACTTGTTCATAACACTGCATCTGGACACCCAAGGTTGGGAGAGTGGAGCTTCCCCGGTGGAATGGCTTGTCCACTTACAAAACTCTCCCGCGCAAGTTTCCTGTTATCGTTAAACAGCCACAAGGTGGGTGATTGCCGTACTGAACATTGTGCTAGCACCCGGGCCTAGAACTTTCAGGAAAAACTAGGAATACTGCAGCAACATCAGTGTGGCTAACAATGAAAACTGCAGATTGACAGTTTGTTCTGTGCACCGGTTTAGAAAAGGAAGGGGCAGTAACAAAGACTGCCCGTAAATAAAAACCTCCATAACGATTGTGTTCAGCATCACCTCTCCCACTGGCTTAGTAAAGTGATTTCTGGATAATTAGTGTGTCACCTGCAGTTTGACTCGCCCTAAATATTAACCAACAGTGAGGCAGCCACGGGAAAGTACAGAGGCCATTGCCATGGTGATATAAGCACAATATTTCTCTGGACAGCCCATTAAAAGCCTGCTGTCGCAGACAAATTGAGTTTGACATCTCATCTATAATATGCTGGGGAAAGAAGTGACCTTCTTGAAATTTCAAAAGGATACTGAAGAAACTGATAAAAATTGTCCAAGCAAATTAGTTGCTCTGGCAACAGCTTTAAAACGGCTATTCCACAGTCAGGTTGGACCTACTGACATTTCAAGTCCTTAGCGTAGAGGAAAATTCCTCAGTTCTGGTTTAATGTTAGAACGCAATTAGCAGATAGATCTCAGTCAGGTACTTGCTACGGTGACTGCAGAGAAAAGGGGTGGTCTCAGGACTGGCAATTACTGACAGGTTTGCACAATGCAAAGTCTACTGACAGACTAGCTATCTGGATGGCACTCGAGGGCCCACCGTGGAGCAATATACCAGTGAGAGGAAAGTTGGCCAACGTCCAGAGGTTGGATCACACAATCTACTTGCCTCTGACACTTCCATGTAATCGGCTAGTCATACAGCAAGCATTTTACCATGAAACCACAAAACAGGAACTTTCCTCTTCCTCAGAGTGGGGGAGGTGACCTTACCCACTGGTGCTTAGCATAGACAACCCTGCAGTGCTTTCTGCAGCACACCTAGTCTTTAGAATGAGCCATTTGGCAACCCCTGAATACAGACTGCTCCATTTACTGGAGACCTCTTCCCGGGGGGACTCATTGTTTGTTTCCTCAAACCCACACCAACTCAAAGAGTGCTCAGCTCTCAGGAGGAGCCAATCCTGTGGTACCTTTCTCAAACAGCAAGAACACAGGGTGTGACCAATATGCCAGTCAATGGGTAGCAAAACCTATTCAAATAAACTACAATGAGTTATCCTCTCGTCTCACATTTCATGCACCTGGTTGCATTAAAAAAGGGACCAGCTAAAAATCCAAAGATGACTTTTTGAATGGCAACTCACATTCTACTTGCTTTGTTATATCAAATGATTAATTTTCCCATTTAAGCGGTTATGAAATTTATTCCAGGGGGGTAAAAAGTTGTGCGTGTCTCAACATCTGTGGTGGAAAGATCAAATTTAGAGATAATCCTTAACACAGCCAGAGAACTTTTCTGCAGTTTCATCCATGCTGCCTGTCTGAGGGCCCGCTACCTTCACCCAGGGATGTAGAGACTGCAGATTTGGAAGACACCATTAAGTTACTGAATTGAATGTGGAGGGCATTAATGATTAGGGTGATTGATGGAGTCCAAATCAAGTGATTGCTTAGTCCTGGACGGCGAAGGGCTGCTGGACTGTTGTTAGAGCTGAACACAGGGAGTTTACTGTCACGCGCCTGTATCAAGCCTGGAAGGTGCTGGAAGTGAAGGAGTGAATGCTCGTCAAATATTAACAAACCATTATTGTGCGCATGGCTTCCCCCTCAATGGGCACTCTCTTACACACGCACTCAATTAATCATTAAAATCCTTGATTTGCTGGGCTTGGGTTGAAATCAATTTCTGTTCACTTCCTAACATTAATAATTGATTGGAGGACAAAACATTGCTTTCTACCACAAGTGGAACTGGATTGCGAGAGACCTTCCGAGATCTTGGAACCCTTCTCAAGTTGGCATTTTAAACCCCACTGAGTTTCTTCGCTCCATCACTGGCAGCCTCACCTTCCGAGTTAGCAAGTTAACTTGCCACTGTAAATTCCCACTAGCATGTAGTACGTGGTAGAATCTAGGCAGAAGTCGTCAGGAATTTAGAAAGAATAAAAGAAGTTTAATGTATTTATAGTCAACATGGACAATGGGCCAAAGAGCCTATTTCTAGACTGTGTACCTCAGTGGCACGACAGACCTAACCTCCCTCTATCCTCCGAATCTTCTTTAAACTCCTTAAGATTCATTTCTTTGTGATAATTTATCCAAAAATCCCTCATGTTGCCCAGGTTCAATTTTGTCTGCTCATGTGGAATGTGTGGGTTTTCTCTGTGTGCTCCGGTTTCCTCCCACTGTTCAAAGACATACCTGGTAGGTGAACTGGTCATTGTAGATAGTCGCATGATTAGGTTAGGGTTAAGCAACACACACAAAATGCCGGAGTAACTCAGTAGGCCAGGCAGCATCTATGGAAAAAAAGTACAGTCAACATTTCGGGCCGAGACCCTTCGGTAGGATGAGAAAAAAGAGATGAGTAGATTTAAAAGGTGGGGGAAGGGACAGAGAAACACCAGGTGACAGGTGAAACGGGAGGGGGAGGGATGAAGTAAATAGCTGGGAAGTTGATTAGTGAAAGGGCTGGAGAAGGGGAGTCTGCCCCCCCCCCCTTTTCTTTCTTCCACGGCCTTCTATCCTCACCTATCAGACTCCCCCCCCCCTTCTCCAACCTTGTATCTCTTCACCATTCAACTTCCCAGCTCTTTACTTCATCCCTTCCCCTCCCGGTTTCACCTATCTCCAAGTGTTTCTCTCTCCCCTCCCCCCTACCTTTTAAATCTACTCCTCAGCCTTTTCTCCAGTCCTGCCGAAGGGTTTCAGTGTGAAATGTCAACTGTAGTCTTTTCCATAGATGCTGCCTGGCCTGTTGAGTTCCTCCGGCATTCTGTGTGTGTTGTTTGGATTTCCAGCATTGGCAGATTTCCTCCTGTAGGGTTAGGGTTAGGGTTAAATTTGGGGTGTTGGGGGCTGCTGGGCGGTGCATCTCTAAGTAAATAAAAATGTCTCCAAGAAATGATTCCTTAGATGATTCATTGTGTTACAGATGGCAAATATATACATGTGCCGTGCTTGATGTTATCTTGTGGAAATTATCTATCCACGTATAGAGTCTGGTGAGGGTGTGGCCTCTTACGATCAGTGTTCCGACCAACTTCTAATTAAAATGGAGGTTGTGTGTGAAATCTGTCAATAATTAAAGAGACTGGCTCCTTGAGATCACAGTGTCCATGCAGTATTGAGACCAATGTCTTTTTCAGTTTGGCTTTGTCCCAACACAATAAAAAGCTTACCATGCAATCTCTGGGAGGTATATAACAAAACCAGGACTGGATTTATTCAGGAGGTGCACCATAAACTGCAGACTGCTTTAATTTGCAACGTCAACACTGCTGCAGGTGGCTCACGTTCCAAGTTCAACAACTATTGCATGGACAGAAAGGGCAGGCATTCTGTGCACAATGCTTACCACAATCAGGAATGAGATTCCATCTTAACCCAAAGGAAGGAATCAAGGAAAAACTCCCTCATCCGTTTTCCTCTATATCCATAAACATCTAACCAGCCATTGCTATTGAATATCACACAGGCAAAACTACTATGGTTATTTGCCTTGAGCTCATGTGATCTTGACTATGCTTCCTGAAAGGGTAATAGAAACAATCATTACCCTTCAACCATCAGGCTCCTGAACAAGTGTGGATAACTTCACTCATCTCAACTCTGAACTGTCTCCACAACCCATGGGCTCATTTCTACAGCTCACATTCTCGGTATTTTTTTTGTATTTGCAGTTTGCCACCTTTTGCTCATTAGCTGATTCTGCATCTTTTGCTTGTATGTAATTTTTCAACGATTCTGTTGTATGTCTTTCTTCTACTGTGAATGCCCGCAAGAAAATGAATCTCAGGGTGGTGTACTGGGGTGATATAATTTACAGGGAAAGGGGAAACATTTGGACTATTTAGATGGCTCTGTCAATGAATCAGTGTGAATCAGAGGGATGGAATAACCTCCTTCCACGTGTGAGACTCTACATTGGACCCAGATCATATCCACTGATCACAAAAAGCAGCTGGCATAATGAGATAATTCCTCGTCCCATCCCAAGTCCTCTGCCTGGCCTAATGACCCTGTACAGGTGCAGTTTTGAGGTTCCAACTACTGAAGATCAAAACAAGTAACTAGATGTGGCTTTGTTTTAACTTCCTGTTGAAAAGAAAACTGCTCAATCTCATGATAAAACAGCCAACGGTTTCTTTTGTTTTACTTGCTTGGTGGGGAGAGAAGCAGATGTTACTTTCGATAAAGCAACAATTGTACTGATGCAGTTTAAATAAACTTATTTAAAATTTCCAAACAACTCCTTACAACACAAAAGCTGTTTGCTTGTTGCTGTCCACCTTCTGAGGGAGTACAAGCCAAATATATGTATCTGGAGCTCAGAATTTAACCCTTTACGCCACAAAACTAAAGGCCACGTTATCTTTGTGAAGAGCAGCACCCAGGACCGAACGTGACTGGAGACCGATGGAGTCAAGCGTGGTACCACCCTTGCGTTCCAAGCACCGAGATGAATTTGTGTCAGGCATTAGCAGAAAAAAATACTTCTCTTATTTGGACTTGACTGTGGTACTCTTGTCATCTTGAAAAGAAACCCTAAAATAATATGAAAGGATCGATCTAAAATATGACTCTCCTCTCTTCTCGGACGCTGCCTGAGCTGCTGAGTATTTCCAGTATTTATTTCAGAATTTAGGCATTTGCAGTTTTTTTTGCTGAAGGTCACAGAGCCCCTCATCTATTGCCACCAGAGTCTAAATTTGCTTTATCATTGCTCTGGGATACATCAGATACAGAGCCGTGAAAAGTATTCAGCCCTCACAACTATTTTCACATTTTGCTGTCTCATTTTCTAAATTTAAAATATATTCAAGTAGGATCTTTGAGCTAAGCTACAAAACATTGTGCATCATGTCCAATCAAAAGAACGATTCCAAAACCCATCAATGATTTACTAAAAGTTAAAAGCCAAAATTGTGAGGCTGAAATAGTATTCATCCCCTTTGCAATTACTACGCTAACTTTCCTCATGTGCAACGTGCTATATATCACCTTATCGATTCACCCGATTTGTTGATGTAGAAAATTGGAGGATGAATTCATAAGAGTAAATGCACCCTCTCTCTGTAAGGTCCAACAGTATGGTAAATTTTCAACAGACCAAACCAAAATGAAGACAAAAGAACATTCAAAACAAGCAGGGAAATAATACCAGAAAAGCCCAGATCTGGGGCAGAGTACAAGACCATCTCAATGTACCTTGGAGTTTAGTGCAGTCCATTGTGGAAAAGTGAAAAAATATAAAACTACAGCCATACAAATCTAATAGTGCACGTTAGTCAGGTAACACCATTCCTACTGTAATGTATGGTGCAGGTAGCATCGTGCTATGGGGATGCTTTTCAGCAGCTGGGTCTATTAATTTGGTCAGGATTGATGGGAAAATGGATGCTGCTGAGTACAGAGAGATCCTGGATAAAAACCTGCTAGAAAGTTTAAACTGGAGGGGAAGTTTGTCTTTTCAGCAGGACAACGACCCAAAGCACACTAACAGAGCAACTATAGAGTGGCTTCAAATGAAGAAAATTGATGTCATTGAGAGGCCCAATCACAGTCCTGACCGAAACCTGATTGACCATCTCTGGAAATACCTCAGAACTGCTGTCTAACTAACCTGGCACTGCTTGAGCAAGTTTGCAAGGAGGAATGGGCAAACCTTGCTCCATAGCATTGTGCAAAGCTAATAGTGACCTATACTAAAAGACTACTGGCTGTAGTAGCTGTGAGAGGTGGTTCAACTACATACTGAGCAAAGGAGGGATGATTACTTTTGAACCGCTAGCATTTCAGTGTCTGATTTTTTAGTTTTTCCGTGCTTTACAATTTTTCCTGTTTTTGGGCTCTACTGTGAAAAACGGAGCATGTGATTCTCAAATAAAAATTCTCAGTTAAATTGATTGAAATCCCTCATTGTAATACTCATTTATGTGAACAAAGTATTGAGTGAATATTTTTACAAGACCCTGTTGATAGCACATAACAGAACATAAATTAAACATCTGTGTTTCTGCAACGGCTTCAATGCATAACCAAACCAAAATATTATCAAGAAATTCGATGTCCAGGAACAAAAGCTATTGGGAAAGATAGCCAAAAGTTTGGCAAAGGTACAGGTTTGAAGCACCATATTAAAAGGACTCAAGAAAGGGAAATCGGTGCTCTGGCTAGACTTCGATGTGGGAGTGAAGAAAGCTAGGTTTACAATGGACAAGTTTGACATTAAAATGAGAGACATTTTGATGAGGAGCAGTGAAAGAAGACTTGAACTTCTGTTTCAGTTTAAATAGGTCACCTTTTAAGAAATGAGCTTGGAATAGCCCCCATGGACATCTTCAGGAGAAAATGAGAAAAGGAATCAACCAATTATTCAGCTTATACTTTCATATCACCCTTTGTGATGCCTGTGTGTTTTTACAGTGTCAGTCAGTTTTAGAACAGTTCTCCAAAATGTATCTTCCATGACTCAGAAGGGAGTGGTTACTAATTTAAGGTCTGCTGAGTCTCTCTGTTTGGGTAAATTCTGAAGAACCCGCAACCGCAGAACTTCTGCAAATTGTTTCATGGCGAGTTGATGGAGCAATGCAAACACAGTCCTCCCCAACTCTGATCAACTTGCAGTTAGTGTACCTAGCTTTAAAAAAAAATCCCTTGTGTCACATGCGGCAAGAGTTTCCCTGCTGTGACATCACGCTGGTTCTCCCTCAGCAGCTGCTGTCACCACTTTTAGAAATGTTACCCAACGCTTATAGCTCAGGATGCATTTAGGTTAAACCCAAAGATAGCTCCAACCACAAACTGCGTTTGTATACAGGTATGCATCGCTTAACGTCCACAAAATGTTTGGTGAAATCGGACGTTATGTGATTTGGATGTTGTACAAACACCATATTATATACTTAGCAAACCTATATGGAGTACTGTAGTGTACCTGTATTGACTAAATAGCCAAGAACTAAAACTGTATACTGTACAGTATACACTATGATTTTTTATTTTGTTTTTCAGGATCGTCGTGATTGTCGAGTGCGACATGCCTAAATCCTGAGCTATAGCATTCACAGGTTTTTCACCTTCATATTGTTTAATAACCTTTTGTTTCACTTCCAAATCAATCCTTTCCTTTGCCTCTTGCAGCTGCTATCACTAAGAGTGGTTTTGCGGCGTTTGGAAGCCATGATGCACTTTACAATAACATTTTCAAAAGAAAATTAAAGAGAGAGAGAATGCTACGACACTGAAAAGAAACACGCGATAAACCAGATTGGTTATGTCCGCTACGTCACGTTCTACAATCAGAACTACGGTCATACATGCGATCAGATGTTGCCCGAATGGATGTTAAGTGGCGCACACCTGTATTGGCTTTCACACTGTAACACAATGACATTTGTGCCACAAGGATGCTTAGACAAAAACTCCACAAATATGGGCTGGGAAAATGAGACAGTTGTTAATCTAAAAACATCAATGGATAAACTGATCATCCGCATAATCCAGAATGACCCTCCCAGTGCAGTACCAAGGGAGTGACGCACTATTGGAATGGTTCTACATTGCTGGTAGGACCAGATGTTATATTGCAGAGAGCAGGTTCTGATCTTGCAAGCCAAGTCATTGATGATGACCACTGAAGACAGTCCACGGAGCGTGAGCAATGTCAGTAAACAAAACCCACCGAACTTACCCCCCCCCCCATGCACCCGGAACTTGGATGAGAACAGCAATGGTTCAGATGACTTGCAGTTCCAGACTTCGAAAGAAATGAGCAGATAGTCGAAAGTATTCACAACTAAACGAATTAGACAGAGCTGGCTTCTTGGGACAGAAGCAGAGCATCCTGTTTGTGGCAAAGTGCAGCTAGAACATAAATGCTGCTGGATACCTGGAGACTACAAAACAGGAATCTATCCTATGGTTCCAGAGTTTGAAGTTCACTAACTTCCAGTAATCTCTTTATCCATTCCCCATTCTGGCCCCCCGCCCCTTTACCATTTCTCTTCTCCTCGCCTACCTCTAGTGAACCTCTTCCTCCCCTTTCTACCACGGTCCACTATTCTCCATCAGATTCCTCCTCCAGTCCTTTATCTGTTCCACCTATTACCTCCCAGCTTCTTATTTCATTCCCTTTCACTCACTTTGTTTCACTTAACACCTGCCAACTTGTGCTCCACCCCCTCCCGCTGCTTCTTGCTCTGGCTTCTTTGCTCTTCCTTTACAGTCCTGATGAAGGGTCTTGGCCCAAAATGTTGACTGGTTATTCTTCTCCATGGATCCTGCCTGACCTGCAGTGTCCTCTAGCAGGTGTGTGCGTTACTCTGGACTTCCAGCATCTGCAGAATCTTTTGTGTTTACAACATTTTATCTACAAGCCATTTCATTCCCACATTGAGTATTGTTTAGTGTCCTCATTACACTACAGGATTCCCCTTTGCAACATCACACTGAATGTTTGCATACCTGGACACACTGAGTTTCACCTCAGTTCTTTGTCTGTCCAGGGTCATACTAACATACTCCAATGAGCCTGGGGCACTTTCTCCCCCCAACCAAAAGAGTTCTATTCGTTGTGTGGCTATCAGCTGTGATCACTGTCCCATTTTTTTTTCTGGAAAAAATTGTCCGTGATTATATTTACTTTTTTTTCCAGCACAGATTTATGGAAGTGTTCCTGTGGTGAGAATTTCCATTGATGGTGCAGTTTAGCACAGTGCAAACACATTGCATACTTGATGACTTTAATCCCACACCACTGAAAAGGAAACTTTGGACTTATTTTACTTTGGAGCTTTATTGGATCTCCTTCTAATGCTCCCCATCTCTTAGTACCTGTGGAGGCCAAGCCAGATAAAGTACCATGGTTACAATAAATATTTACTATCCAAACTGAATTCAAGTTGAAAAGCATTACTCAGAAATGCTCCCTTCATGGTTTATTTCTACACGTTTTCCTTTCCAACAACCTCATATTGAATGTTTGCACACATGGAGGCACAGAGTTACAACCAGATCAACTGACAAGTGTTACTCTGGTTATCTGGGGTGCCAACTGTCTTAGGGATTCTATCCAAGTTGTGTGTGCAAACCTGCATCGGGAGAATAGGCAGGGTGACAGAATGTGACCTCTACCCGAACATGGACACATCTTCAACTACAAGCTTCTCCAGAAATGAGCTCAATTTTTAAAAATAGAAGCAGAAACCCAGTCCCACACTTCCCCTCTATTGCCTAATGACACAAAGATCAATTGCAACACTTCTCATTCTCCCAAACCATCTGTCAACCCATCTACCATTCACAAATTAGGTACTGAAACACAGAAGAGGGAGATGAACGTACCAAACTAGGAAACACTCAGACCACACCGGAGATCTACTTCATTCATTCAACAATAAATAGGCCATACAATCATAAAACAGAGGAGCAGAACTAGGCTACTAGGCCCATAGGGTCTGCTCTGCCATTCCATCATGATTCATTTATTCCTCTCAACCCCATTCTCCTGCCTTCTCTCAACCTATCAACCTCCACTTTAAATATACCCAATAACTGCTCCACAGATAGCTGCAGCACTTAATTTCACAGTTTCACTCCCAGTTGGCTAAAAAAAAATTCCTCTTCATCTCTATTCTAAATGGATGCCCTTCATTCTGTGGCTGTGCCCATGGTCTTAGACGCACCCACTACGGGAAACATCCTCTTCCACGTCTACTCTATTCAGAATGGAACACTTTCAGGGGCCGACAGACATCTTCCATTTCATCACAGTTTATCATAACTGGTTGGTTAAGTAAGAGAAATTGGCAGATCAAATACACCCTTTATTATGCAAGGCTGTTCCAAAGAGCCTTACAGGGCATGACGCACTTCAAATCAGAGCCCTGTGTGATGCAGGAAATCAGTGTCAATTTTCACTCAGCAAGCTCCCACGTGCAATCACGTAACAATTACTTTAGTGACAGCAGAAACTCTGCTACTCTTCCTCAAAATGCATAATCATAAGATCTTTACCTAACCTAAACAGAAAATAAGGCTTTCGCCTACCAGAAGTCACCTACAACAATACACTACTCCAACAGTACCACACCAGAACTAATTTTAACAATGTGCTGAAAGACTGAAATAAAAGGCAAAAATGTTGGAAATACTCAGACCACAATATGTTTTTGGAAAGGTAACCACTGTTAATATTTGAGGTTGAAGATCTGAGCATTAATTCTATTCCTAGCTCCACAGGCTCTGCCTAAGTGTTTCAGTTCTTAAGTAGAATGTTCAGAAAGTAAACCCGAGGAAATCTGCAGATGCTGGAAATTCAAGCAGCACACACAAAATATTGGTGGAACACAGCAGGCCAGGCCAGGAGTCCTGACGAAGGGTCTCGGCTGAAACGTCGACTGTACTTCTTCCTATAGATGCTGCCTGGCCTGCTGCGTTCCACTAGCATTTTGTGTGTCTTCAGAAAGTAGTTCTTTTTCCACTGACCTGCTGGGTGTTTCCTTCTACTCCAACTCAAGAATGCTTGCAAATGAGACACAAAGTGATGAACTTTGTTACCTAGTTGTTCCCAAGTTAGATTCGGATAACAAAGCTAAGAGTTAAAGATTTTATTGAGATTACATATCCTGCCATCACTGATACAAGGAAACCCTTATTACCCAGTTAATGATTTGATTCTAAAATTCTTGTCAAAATGAAATCTAGGAGGTGGACAGACTGGAATATAAAGAATGAGCTGATCCCCCCCTTTTGTCAGCCAAGGTTCTCCGTGCATTTCTGATTCACGTTCAAGGTCACATCAGGAAAGTGGGGATCTCATGAAATTCAGCAAGTCGGATTTTTGATTCAGGAACCGTCAGAAATGTTACTCTTTAACATCAAGTTCAACTGTAGCTGTCGAAGTGTTGAACTAATTTTTTTTAAGATAATATGTTCAGAGTACACTATCAGGACAGAGTGTTTGTGTGTGTCACACAGCACTGTTAATACTAAGAAATATATTTTTCAGAAGTTACAAGGTCATTTTCAAAGCTAGCGATCTAAAAGATTTTTAGCAACATAAAGGGAACCTTCTCTGCTTTGTTCCTCATCTCAGCATAACTATAATGTCAAAGCTGCCGGCTACAATATGAACTGATAATTAAATACAAATGGTATTCTTAGAACACTTCCTTCTTGAACTACTGGATTTTTTTTCCCTCCTCAAGTTGATGACTCAGTCATATAGCTACTCCCCGAAACCCTCATTCTTGATTGACGAGTTTCAATAGTGAGCATGATGGGGTATTAGACTGCCGAAGAATGCACACAGGCTTCCAACTACCCCACACATGCACACACAGCTATCCACCCCACCTGTGGCACTGGGGGCAATATGAACTTGGATGATTCTGTTCTTACTGCAGGGAAGTGGGAAAGCGAATCCATTTCTATCCGGTGACCAGCTTCTGAGGGCAGAGAATAACAGGCAAGAACCTCAAAGGAAAGCAGCTACTTTTCACTCTTGTGAGGGCTAGGAATAAAAACAAAAGGGAGTAGAACAAGTGCATGAGAGCACGTGCAGTGCGCCAGATAACCCATCTACTGACGCATATGTGCCTATGACAGTCGAGATAGGGCTTTTTTTGGAAGAGTCATTCAAAGAACCAAAGTAGTCCATTACGGTAGTAGCTTTCTGATTCCCATTCTGACATCCGACACGTCCACCCATGGCCTCCTCGTGTGCCACATTGAAACCACACTCAGGGTGGGGAGCAACACCTTATATTTCGTCTGAGTAGTCTCCAACCTGATGGCATGAACATTGATTTCTCCTTCTGGTAAAAAAAAATCCCCCCCCCACTCTCCCTTCCTCTATCCCCCAGTCTGACCTTTTACTTGTCCGTTACTTCTCAGGGTCCCCTCCTTCTTCCCTTTCTCCTATGGTCCACTCTCCTCTCCTGTCAGATTCCTTCTTCTCCAACCCTTGACCTTTCCCACCCACCCAGCTTCACCCATCACCTTCCAGCAGGCCTCCTTCTCCTCCCTCTATTGTTCTGACATCTTCCCCCTTCATTTCTAGTCCTGAGGAAGGGGCTCGGCCCAAAACGACAACTGCTTATTCATTTCCATGGATGCTGCCTGACAGGCTGAGTTCCTCCCGCATTCTGTGTATGTTGTTTTAGTTTTGAATATTTGTGGAATGCACAATAAACAGAAACAACAGAGTTTCGGTACTAGAGAATTCTCTGCATGCCTGGTTACGAGAAGCTGGCCAGTGTTGGAACGGAAGAGCTGCCCACCATTCATCAGACAAACAGATCAACAACTTTGCAGAAACTATGTATGTTGAAACTGTTACCGCCTCAAGAATCCTCCCAGTAAATCTAAAGTATCATTTATCTCCAGTCAAATGTGCGTGCATTGTTGAATACATTTCGGCTCTTACTTCCTGTCTAGTGTCTCAAGATGCTTTAGTTCTGTTGGAGTACATTTTGATCAGTACTAATAATGAGTCAATTTTCATTTGGGCACCTGTTGGCAGCCTTAGCTCAGTGGGTAACACTCCTGTCTTTGACAGCTGAGTGTGAGCTTCGAAGGAGACATTCTGGCACTGTATGGAGGAAGCGCCTCCATCCTTAACCACCCTCTCAACCTAATGGAAAATATCCTACGAAGGGTGATTGATAAGTTCATGGCCTTGGGTAGAAGGAGTCCATTTTAGAAAACCAGCACATTTATTTTTCAACACAGTCCCCTCCTACATTTACACACTTAGTCCAGCGGCCGTGGAGCATACGGATCCTGGACCTCCAGAAGGTGCCCACAGCAGAGGTGATTGATAAGTTATGGTAGAAGGAGATGAGTTATACAGCTCTTGTTACTCACACATGCAGTTCAACTCTGAGTGATTATGCAGAAAGTTTGAAGTTAATAACTCATCTCCTTCTACCTTAGGCCATGAACTTATCAGTCACCCCAATGAGTTAAGTGATGATTGCTTAGAGTACCCTCACTCCCTCACAGCTAACTGCTCCTGGTGATCAGTCTAACTCAGTTCCACACTCTGCAATGCATGGTATGGCTGAACTATTAGTGGACCTGGGATACCTCTCATCTTCATTCACCATATCCCAACCTTGTTAAAGTCAGATGCTAGTTTCACTCCTCTACTGGAGCAGCACATCCAAACGATAGAGAAAATAAAAAGCTGATTTTATAAAATCGAGCTTTTTAAACTCACAGTGAATTTACTGAGTCAAAACTTCACGCTTCATTTTCTTAGATTGTCTATGCACTGGAAACCAGCAGACAGGAGGGTTTGTGCCTCTGGGATCCAGCAGACAGGAGGGTTTGTGCCTCTGGGATCCAGCAGACAGGAGGGTTTGTGCCTCTGGGATCCAGCAGACAGGAGGGTTTGTGCCTCTGGGATCCAGCAGACAGGAGGGTTTGTGCCTCTGGGATCCAGCAGACAGGAGGGTTTGTGCCTCTGGGATCCAGCAGACAGCAGGGTTTGTGCCTCTGGGATCCAGCAGACAGGAGGGTTTGTGCCTCTGGGATCCAGCAGACAGGAGGGTTTGTGCCTCTGGGATCCAGCAGACAGGAGGGTTTGTGCCTCTGGGATCCAGCAGACAGGAGAAGAGCATGCTGCTTGGAGCTGCCTTCAAGGTAACAGACTCTGAAATGACGGAAGGGTAACTTTGACCCCATCTGATTCGAGATGGGCAGTTTACTGAGAACTAAATGTGTCTGCATTGCTGTGAAGAGTCAGAGGCCCCTCCTGTTGCTCGATCTTAATTATTTCAAGTCAGAGCCACAGCCATAATTGCACTATTAATGCCTGGCTTGAGACCTTACAATATTCCCTGCTCAGGCTGTATGACTAGCCGCATTCATCAGTCCCAACAATTGGGGCCTTGCACAATGCTGGGTCTATGAAAACTGATTTCAGCAACACATTTTGTTCAATAATGTATTGTTATCTTGTTCAGAACAGGCCAGGCAAATAGGTTGAAGGTTTCAAATGAATGCAGCAACACAGAAAGAAATACAAACGTGCTGCAGTTTTTATCCACTGGGGGTGCAGGCCTGGGTCACTACGGAACAGGCACGATCGGAGAAAGAAAGGAATGTTTCCACAATGTGGCCCATTTATCAATAAATACTGCAGTGTTAGGAGGAACAGATCTCCCTTTCTCCCCCCACCATGAATGTGCATAATAGTAATGACAGTGCCTGTATATTCCTGATCTATGATATTGGAGATTGTTTAACAACAACATTTTATCTTAATACTACCCCCAGAACAGAAAATAGAACTGTTACGATACCGGTGGTCCATTCAGCAATTAAATCAGTGTGAGATTTGATAGAGGTATATAAAGGTTGGGTGAGACTACAACCAAAAGTCATGGGTGAAGAGTGAAAGGTGAAATGTTTAATCGGAACACGATAAGGAACTTCTTCACTCAGAGGGAGGTAAGAATATGCAATGAGCTGCCTGCCGAAGTAGTGGCTATGGGTTCGATTTTTAACATGGAAGAGAAGATTGGATAAGTACATGGATGGGAGTGGTATGGTCTAGGTAAGGTTGATGGGACTCGGCAGAATCATAGTTTGACATGGACTAGGTAGGATGACCCGTAAGGGGTTCTGTGCTTTAGTGTTCCTTGACTCTAATGGGAGCAGTTTCCCTCCATTTAACCAATCACAGAAGTATCAAACACAATGTGATAAGGGCAAGTGATCACAGGGGTAGGCTTTAAGGAACCCCTTACATGAGAACAGGAAAATAATAAGATGATTAAGGGCAGAAATTTTCAGGACCCCAGCTGCTAAAGTCATGGCCTCCTCAGACACGGTGACATAATTCCCTGAGAGTAGAATTAGAGGGCTGGAATAGATGACTGAGATAGTGAGGTAAGCAAGCACATAACCTTATCAAAAGTCATCCAAGATTAATTGTATTATGTGCATCTGAAAGTAACAGCTTTGTAGTTGTGTTGTCTCTAGGTGCCCTGTGTACACATTTCTGTGGGCATGTGAATCAGAACCAAGCCCAAGTTGCCCCACCCAGATTTTAGATTGCTCCAATTTAACTCCCTGTCTAAATGCTCACATTATATTATGGCTCTGCAGATTAAAGCACCTGGAAGCACAATTCATTTCAAAATGGACCGTAGCCACCTTTAGAAGCACAGAAAACCTACAGCAAAATACAGACCCTTTACACACTCTAAGGTGACAGCAGCAGAAGCAAAACTATTAAAGGCTCACCCTACCCTGCACTGTGGGTGACTTGTCTTCACACTACAATCAACAATTTCAGGTTGTGTTGAGGTGAGGCAGTTCATTTGCTGAGCCTCTTTTTTCTGCGAAGATTCCTCGTGCTTTCTTTCCAGCTGATGTGGCAGGAGACAAAAGGGGTGCAGAGTGTAGCAGTTGCTGCTGTTACAACTATCAAAGAGCAGGGAGGAGCAATGCAAATTCTCCATGATCAGAGGGATCAATGCTGATCTCCACAGTCAGACATTCAAAGCCTTAAATGAATGCAAGTCCCATAAATATCCCATTAAAGAACCTCTTTTAAAAACATTTTTAAAACTTTATTCATAATTAAAAAATTACAATAATAAACAAGAATAAATTACACGAATAAGCCCTTTCATTTTTATTTTCATAGACAACGAATTATATAGAGTTCAATTACATTTCTTAAAGCTGATAGCACTATTGCTGCATGTGTGGCCCCATGAAGTGGTATTCCATTACAATAATCAACCCAACCCAGCCCCTCCCTGTCAGTAGTGGAAGAATCCTATACTGGGGTCCTCCCCCACCTCACTATAAAGAGCTTTCAACTGAGTGTGAACTCAAGTTTATTAGCTTATTAACAGACAAACAACCTCATGGATAATGCCCTTGGCAAGCCTTTTCCCTTTCCCATTGTCTACAGTAGTGTGAAATTGTACAGCCCATTCCATCTTCCAGCGCTCTAGGGCTCTTCTTGCAATGCAAATTCTAATTAGCAGTGTTACTCAGCCAAGACAGCTGGATTTAGAAGTGAGAAGATGTCACACTGGCAGAGTCTGGATGCTCTTCATGGCATGGAGTGTGTAAGGAAATTGCCCAATAGAGTGATAATGGATCTGACCACCTGAGATCTGGATAGTGTAGTTTTACATCCCTCATCTCAATATTATTTATGATACTGTGAAAACAATTTGTATTTACTAGCATCTTTCATGACCTTGGATACACCAAAGAACTTTACACTCCAGAAGTCATGTAATTTAGAGATGCATAGCAAATAATTTACATACAGTAAATACACCCTATCAGCAAATGTTAGACAATACAAATTAGAGGTGTTGGCTGACAATAAACACAACTGTTCCCATGAAACAGCAATAGGCCTTGTATCATCTCAGTGCTTGGACTCCTGGAGAGAACGGCCCTGTTGAAAGCCAGTGTGTGTTTTATCTCTTGCCTAAAAGTGAGCATAGAAGGGAGATGGAGCACAGATATAACTGTGACTGGTTCAATGTTGAGTTCCAACTCTTCAGATATTCACCTCATTTTTCTATCCAGGAGCGGATGAAAGTGATTTGGCTATTTCCATATACATGCTCCTACCACTAAACTTAGTCTTTGCGCTCCTGTCATTTCTCTTGCATTCCACTTTTCATGCCATTCCTTTTAATTTACCTTACTGGCTTTCCTTCTCATTTAACTCACATTCTGGTGAAACTTGATGAGAGTCTGTTTTTCTCTCCACCAATGCTGCCCAATCTGCTGTCTGTTTCCAGCATTTTGTTTCCACATTTTCATTAGTATCTTGCTATTGTATTTGTAATCTGTTCCAGCTCATCAATATTGAATGTGATAGCTAGAGGTAGAGAGTCAATTCACAAATTCAAGATAATACATTTCCTTTAGTGTCTGTGATTGGTTACGCTTCCTTGCCTTTGGCAATAATTATGAGTTAATGGGAGAAGGTGAGCTTCTAAATTATTTTTAAGGTTTCAAATCAATGCAAAAGATTAAGTGATAACTATCAACTACAATCCCAAAATATGGACAAAATTAACCCCTCACTACCAAACTCAATTCTTTTTTACATGTTTTCAGACTTCTTCCTCCATTATCTTCCCCTGATGTGTTCTCCGCAGTTCTGTAGGTCAAGGGATCCAGTACAGTACCACCCAAGAGATAGTTCAGTTTCTGGGCTGTCAGTTCCAGTGGAACCAATTATCTTTGTTGGTGAGACAGAGAACAAAAGTTCCAGATTTCCTTGCAGTAAACATTGACACAATTTTCAAGATATCCAAAGCTATTCACAACTATGGAGATTTCTCCATCACCCAGCAACACCAGAAAGACAGGAACTGGCTGTGCTCCATTGTTCTTTAAGGGAGCTTTTGTTCACAAATTGGTTACTCTCTTTCTTAGAGTGTGACAGTGTACTTCATAGTACTCCATTAGCTTTGAAGCATTTTGGGGTGTTCTTTTGGTGGTAAGTGAAACACAAAACTTGCTTTCATCTCCTTTTTTACAATTTTGAGCCAGGAGGGATTCAGGTTTGACCATTCAGTACAAGGAGATTAACAGTCCAGGCGGAGGTTGCAATCCTTTCAATGCTCTGGTTTGAGCTCCTTCGCTCAATGGCTAACGAAAGCGTGCCTGTTTGTTGGCCAAGGCCAGCAGCAGTATCTTGCTTTGCCCCTCCACCATGGTTGAATGGTGCCAAGACTCAAATACCCGCTGAAATACACGATGAACAGCAGTGTGGGCAAAACCCACTCCTGCTCAAGGCTGCAGAAGGGAAAAGGATATAAAAGGCCTACAAATTGTACATTGGAGAGCAGTGGGGCAACTATTACTGCTAAATGCACAGAGCAGACAGCTACAATGCAACCCTTCCTCTAGGGACATCTCTAGAAAAAGGAGAAACTGCTTCTGCTGCTCTAGCAATATCATTGAAGACTGATTTCCAGTGCATTGCAGCTTCCTCTTGGGCATTTTATTTTTAATTCAAGTGTCCTCGAGTTTTTCAAAAGAAAACACACAGACAATGCAGGGGATTACATTTCAACTGTTCCCACTGCCAAGACTGCAGAGAGTGCAGCTAGATTTTCCTGCTGGGGCATCTTAAAAATTGATAAAATAATGTTCCATCTGGTCCTAAGGTGGCCATACACCAGTGACCGATTTCACCCCTGGATGTGAAAATGGGTCACCCACAGAGCAGGAGATTAGTTATGAGCAACAGTGTGCTGCTACACTTAGCCTCCATTCAAGCCCTGGAGTGGACATGGTAAGGATGTCTCCTATAGGGGGCAGGAGGTGTCTAGGACCGGGGGCACAGCCGCAGAATAGAAGGGTGTCCCTTTAGAACAGAGATGAAAAGATACTTCTTCAGTGAGAGGAATGTGAATCTGTAGAATTCATTGCCACAGAAGCCAGAGGAACCCAAGTCAATGGGTATATTTAAACCAGAGTTGGATTGGTTCTTGATTAGCAAGGGTATCAAGTGTCACTGGGAGAAGGCAGGAGAATGGGGTGAAGAGAGATAATCCATCTGACATGATGTAATGACAGATCAGACTCAATGGACCACATGTAATCACCCAGTTCTAACCGTCCTAAGCCGAGAAGGTAGTTAACACAATGACTGTGGTAGACTAACTAGCACATATTGAACAGACAACGGCAGACACAAGAATTAGTTTCCGTTTTTGAAGGACGTTAGTTTTGTTGGTATCTGAGTAGGGGAGCAGCAAGCTCATGTGATGCCCTCTGAGGTCAAATACACATTTTCAACTAGCAGTCTATAATTGAGCATCATTATTACCATTGGATGTGGGAAGTAAGCAAAAGAAGGAGAAGAGGAGGAGGAGGAGATGGAGGTCCCAATAAACACACCGTAGTAAGAAGGACAGCTTGAACTTGGGCAGCTGTTAAAAGGGTAGAGGCCGTAAATTCAGCTTAATAGCGATTATTTGAAGTCGCCTTAAGTTTCTCCCCTCTTTCAACTAGAAGCCTATATCTCTTCAAAGTGTCAGGAGTCCTCAGCGAACTATGTGGATAAAATTCATGACTGAAAATGTCCATTATATCTAAATTGATCCCAAGCTACACCTGAAAAATGGACCTACAATTCATAACAGAATCTCCTCTATAGCAATCGCGGAGCTACTGAACTAAATTACTGTGCGAAAATGCAGTAAGTGGACAGCTGGATAATTACACGTAGCATTTGATTTAGTTACAACCAGTTGCCCAGTACGATTTACGAGTTCGTTGTGTTCAAGATGTTAACACTTCAGAAATCTGAAAACAGTCCAAAGTCCGAGGAGGGGAGGGGCACGCTACAGCCGAGAGAGATGCCGGCTGATAATCCCCTTGCCTCCCTCACCTGCGAATGCTGGTTTACAGTAAAGAGAGTTAAACATCCGACTGGATGGTGCTAATTGGCAGTACAGTACCTCATGACACAAGCAGGATACCACTACATAAACAAACACATTGCAGAAATTACTCAGAGCTTCAGAGCAACTGCGAGGATAGTTTGGAATGCGCGAGCTGACAAGTGGCAAGATTTCCTGGGATCACGGAGCTGTTACGGCCCGTGGATTTTAGTTATCGAGCTCAATCCCATTCCTTATAAATTCTTCTTCTCTCAAAAGCCTGAACAATTCCTTTCCGGACACACTTAGAAATTATGTTTCCAGTGCTCTCGAGGCCAATTCCAGTGAATTCCTGATCATAATTATATCAAATGAAAGAAAAGTCGCTGTATTTTCTCTAGACTTTTTTTTTGCCCAGGTTTGTACATCTTCCTCAGCAGAACATTGAGCTAATGGGAACAGTACTAGCTACCTACTACCCACTACCTACCTCGGTCAGCGGGAGATCGGGATCCAGCTGTGTGAAGCTGCTGAGCACCACGGAGCTGGGGTCTCCAGTCACTTCCAACCTCACCGCATCCCAGATATTCTTCAGGCGCCTCGAACTGTCAAACATCTTCTGCCCGCTGACTGCATAGTCATTTTGCAACTCTGGCCACATTAGGTAAACCATGGGAAAGGCTGGGTGTCGTCTCCTCTTAAAATGACAAGAAACAAGCCATCCCCCTTCGCGTGTCCGGGGCGAATGTAAACACAACTGCCAGAGAGTCCCTCTTAACTCTCTCCACTCACTGGCGATGCGTATGTGCGGCTAAACCATAAATGGGAGGCGGCAGCCAGTCAGGGCAATCGAAGCCGCCCACTCGGGCAGGCCATGATGTCACCATTGTTCTGCAGCGCCTCCTGCACCCTCCCAAAAGTGGACTGGATTCCTCAGAACACCGGATTGGATCAAACATTCAAGAACAGAACTTACATGAAAATTAACGTTGACTGAATAAAAGTAGAGTAGCCTTTCTATTCAAAATGAAGTGGAATGTTTTAATTTGAAAAACTCGTAATGAATTGACTATAAGCTGCCACGAATAGTTGAATCAAGCGTAGACTCCGTTTCCATCGCAGCCTCTGTGGCCGTGGAATTCAAACTACAGCTCTACGCGATGCCCTAAAGAAATTCCGAAACTTTCCGGAGAATCCCTTATCTTAGTGGGCAGCTGGAGGGGGTGGGGAGGAAGAATTTAGGTAGTTTGCAGAACTAGGCAAACCAGTTCAGTAGTACAACTGGCCCGTGAGATCGCATCTCAATTTGGGTCAATTGAGACAGATACAAAAAAACAGACAGTAAAGACAGGGCCGAATGATCTGACGCCACATCGCAATTAAATGCCAGACAGACAAGTACAAAGGGTTGATAACCTTTGGGCTACCTGTTAGAGCGTTAGATCATAACGGATCTGCATTAATATCTACTGTTCAAAGCCTTGCATGTACTGTTTTGATGACACAATCAATATAAAGGATATTTACTGATCGCTATATATTTCCTGAATATATTTACAGAATTTTTTTGGAATAAAAACGAATTCTCGCTGCTCCCCATCTATAATTGCTTCTGGGCTCGTTTCTATGCTGCAAAACATTGTGACTGAATGAATTTACCCCATCTTCGACGCCGATACACATTGGGTTAAAGAAGCTTCCAGCCATTGTCACTCCTCTAGGAGAAAACCAAGAGCAAAGACAACGTTACCATGTGAGGTCTGCTCCGCATTCTCCAACTTCAAATGAAAAATAAACGAAACACATGTAGATGCTGGAAGTATGAAATAAAAACAGAAGAGCAGGTGGTGCATTGTCACTAACTCCAAAAGACTGGAAGTAGAGTAAAAACTGAAAGGCTTTTATTAGCAGTAAATTGTTTTTATTAGCAGTAAAATGAAGCACGTCCATGCCGGGTGACTGCCCTGGACTGTGGGGGGAGCAGTGACACAATCGCCTTATCCAGGGGTCTGTGGGAGGAGCCACAGGAGCATCAGCAGAGGGGCGTGTCCAGACAGGTATACATGGTTTACTACAGCAGGTCAAAGAGCATCTGTAGAAAGAATTAACATTTCAGGTCTAGAACTGAGAAATATAAACAAAGACTCAAGAAAGAAACAAATCTGTCAAAGTAGCAGAGCCGATATGGAGACATTCAATATATGAAACAAAGGAAATTTCTCTGAAGCTTTAAATAATGTGGCAGTTAAAATTAAGAAATGAGGTTCTGCAGATGGTGGAAATCCAGAGACACAGACTAGATTAAGTTTTTTTTGTCTCTAATTTGTTGCTAGTGTAGCCCATGTAGTATTATATTGTCTGATTATACAAAGCAAAGATAAAAAGGATACCATCCAATTAAGTGCTTTTGATATGAAAATTGAAAATCTTAACAGGGTGATTGAAAATCTGAAAAAAAGTGGTGCTACAACACTCAACATCAGCAACAGCAAGGTGCTGATTATTGGCCAGAGGTCCATGAGCCAGTCCTTGTCGGAGGAATCCAAGGGGTGAGAGACCTTAAATTCCTCGGTGTTATCATTTCAGAGGACCTGTTCGTGGCTCCGCGCTTAAGTGCAATTACAAAACCTCTTGTCTGCTTCCTTAAAGTTTACGAAGATCTGGCTTAGCATCTAATACTTTGACAAATTTCAATGGATGTCTGGTGGAGAGTATATTGACAGGTTACATCACAGCCTGGTGTGGAAACACCAATACCCTTGAATGGAAAATCCTACCAAAGGTTGTGGATATGGCCCAGTCCATCACAGGTAAAGTCATCCCCATTGAGCACATCTACACGTCGCAGGAAAGCAGCATTCTGCATCGGGAACCCCCACCACCCAGGCCATGTACTCTTCACACTGCTGCCATCAGGAAGGTGGTAGAGGAGCCTCAGGACTCACACCACCAGGTTCAAGAACCAAGAACCAGTGGGATAACCCATTCAACTTCACTTGCCCCATCACTGAATTGTTCCTGCAACATATGAACTCACTTTCAAGGACTCTTCATCTCATAAATGATATTTATTATTATTATTTTGTATTTACACAGTTTATTGTCTTTTGCACGTTGGTTGTTTGTCCATCCTGTTGGGTGGGGTCTTTCATTGAGTCTATTAAGGTTCTTGGAATTACTGAAAACAAATCTCTTATGTTGACATATGTAGTTTGATAATAAATTTTCTTTGAACTTTTGAACGCACAACAGCCAAATGCATCCAGAAAACTCTCCTAAAAGGCATTGTGTTATAAACTAGATAAACCTTAAGCTTTCTTTCAGAGACACAGGAGATAAGGAACCAAAGGAATCCTGAAATAGTTTCATGGTACAGTATCGGTTGGCACTCCACTGCAATAACAAGGGAGTGCCAAACTGTTGGGGAGCTAATCTTTGGTTTCATTTGTCACCTCACGTATATAAATTGGTTGCCACGTTCCCCAAGTTGTACTGGAATATCCTGGGCCAGGGAAGGTGCTGCAAGAATTCTTCTCCCTTTTATTTTCCTTCCCTCTATCTCTAAATTCAATCAGGTGGTGTGGCCAGACTCTCCACACTTGGTTTGCTCATAACCCCATCACTGCTGATGGGTTAAACACATTAAGGACGTGAAACATGCCACAAAAGGCAGTTAGAATTGTTGGAGCCTGAATCTATTCTCATGACTACCACCAAGTCAGAGGTATTACAAGTGCAACACAAAACCTTCATGTGTTGTTAGGATTTTCAAACTTGCTGTATTTACCCTGCAGCCTCCAGTAATGTAAGATTGATCTCCCTGGAGCTGCTGCAAATCGCCAATGGCAGTGATGTGTGTTTTGAGAAGGTGGGGGACTGATAACAATTTTTTACCCTGAATAATCATGAACCTCACTGAGGATGTATGCATTCTTAATGTAAGTTCTCCTGCATGTACCAGATTCATAAGGGAATTGTCAAATTCAATACTGAGTGGGAATCCACCTGCTTTGACAGTCTGACAAGCTGGAAGTGAGAGACTGGCAGCTACAGCATACCCTAAATTGCAAAATTATGACAATACCATAGCGTCAGAATGGTCTCCCTCTATTTAGCCCTATCCTGAAGTCATGTGATCAGAAGCTCTGGAACATTTCCAATTCAGACCTGGCAGCTTTTCATTGCCTTGTTCACTAAATGGCCTGCCCTCCGATGGAAGCCTGGCGATGACTCTCCTTAATTAGATTCACTCATCAGCCCAGCAGGTTTTTAATGATTAACATTGTTCTCTGTCGCAGTTGGCAGTAGTAGCACACTGCAGGAAGGGAATTGCAGCAGTGTGCAGTGTAAGACCCTGCCGAATGATAACCTCAGTCGTTTCGGGGATAGCTTGCACTGGGGCTGACTTCACAAAAAGTAAGGTCTGTATTCACAGAAAAATCTCAGAGAAGTGGTAAAATCCAAACTGTTTTACCTGAGGTGAGCTGCACTCAGTGGCCACTCTATTGGGCACAGGAGTGGAACGTTGTGTGGTCTTCTGCTGATGCCTCCCATCCACCTCAAAGTTTAATGTGCTGTGCATTCAGAGACACTCTTCTGCACACCACTGCTGTAATGCGTGGTTATTTGAGTTACTGTCGGACTTCCAGTTTGCTTGAACAATTCTGGTCGTTCGCCTCTGCCCTCTCTCATTTACAAGGTGTTTTCATCCACTCACTGGCTGTTTTGTTTGTTGCACTATTCTCTGTAAACTCTAGAGACTGTAGTGCATGAAAATCCCAGGAGATCAGCAGCTCCTGTGATAACTCATCACTCGGTCTGGCATCAACAAGCTTTCCACAGTCAAAGTCACTTAGATCATATTTCTTCCCCGTTCTGATGCTTGGTCTGAGCCTCATAATTATGTCTGTATGCTTTAATACATGGAGTTGCTGCCATATGATTGGCTGATAAGATATTTGCATTAACGATGTGTGCTAGTGTATCTAATACAGTGGCCAGAGTGTATTATTGGGGAAGCATGGTGTGAGAGAGTGATGGAAGTAATTGAATGGCAACTTTCGATCAATAATTCATAATGAACTTGATGGGAAACTGAAATTAGCTTGACCAATTCTTTCAAAGAGCAGGCATTGCTGAAAGAGGCAAATAATCTTTAGTGCTATATAATGCTGCGGCTAAAGGATAGACTGGAAGGGCAACACCCAGTCGGTAACTTCACCTGACTCAACAATGCCAAGAGCAGTATCTTTCTTGGATACACATAAAACATTAGAGACGCTGGAACCTGGAACAACACCCAATCTGCCAGAGGAACTCAATGGGATGAGCAGCATCAGTTGTAGGAAAAAGACGAAGCACTTCATTCAAGTGGTCATTTTTCACTGGTGTCAAAATAGCATCAGCAGGCTATTAGTACACAGTTACAAATGCACTCCTGTCATCACTTGATGTTCAGAACTCACATGCCCCGAACAATAATATACAGTGAGGTAACCCTTCAGAAGCTGCGAATGAGGCACCGTCGCTACCAACCAACAGCACCATTAGGCAGTGAACCTGCATCCTGCCTGACTCAGTCAAGGGAGGGGGGGGGGGGGGATAGACAGTTATTAATGAAATAAATATTGAGAACACGAGATATAGAATCCTTGAAACTGAGTCCATAGGTTGTGGGAACAGTTCAGTGATGGGGTGAGTGAAGTTTAGTAGTTAATTTCCTACCCACCTGGCTTTGTCCATCACCTTCTAGCTATCTCCTTCTCCTCCCCCCACCTTTTTATTCTGGCCTCTTCCACCCTTCCTTTCCAGTCCTGGAGAAGGGTCTCAGCCCGAAGCATCGAACTCCGCTGGTGTAGACCTGCTGAGTACCTCCAGCATTTTGAGTGTGTTGCTTTGGATGGAACTACCGCTGGTCTCCATTTTCACTGCTGCTCTATTGGTGATTCTCAGCTTTTCACGATGGTTCAGTGTGGTCCCTATGGTTTTCTGTAGACCAGAACGACTTAATTCTGCCACCCCCCCCCCCCACTCTGATTCACAATGGTCTAGTATGGTTTGTGTCCATTGCAAGTCAAAATTTCCCAGTGCTGTTGGTCATTTTTCACGGCGGTTCAGTATGGGCCAGTGTTGTACTACTCGTGAGGGGTCAGTGTGGTTCATGTTGTTTTTGGATGCTTGACTAAGGTTCACTTTACATCAGAGCTGCTCTTTTCACTATGAACCACTGTGCTAACAACTGCCCTCTTAAAATCTGAAGCTTAGACAATAAATCTGAGTGTATTGCAGTCGGTCAAATGGACATGGCCTACACAGAATTGGGCTGACTGGGTGATTTTGTTTGACTTCTTCTCGATGCTGTTTAAAATATAAAATAGTCACCTTATTATTTTTGATCTCTCTCCCGCTCGCTCTTTCTCCACCCCGAGGAGGAGCAGGGAGGAACCGATCAGCGAAGACTATGCCGAAGAGTCAGCTGGTATAGGGTGGCCCAGGGACCTGATGACCTTCCTTCTATGGTCTAAGGACTAACTAAGTAATCGGCCTGGTTCCAGCCCTTCCCCCTATCACAGCTGCCGCTCTCAGTTTTAATCCATGGGGAACTGTGAGTTCAAACAAGTGTTTGACTAATACCACTCCGCAGCACTCCTCCATTACAAGTACATAACATCATCAATCACCAGTGTGCTATCACTGTGGCCTGTAGCCAGCTATCGACTGAGTGAAGAGAAAATGCTGTAAATGGCAGCAATGGAAGGAAAGCCTTATGTAATCATGACAGAGTGGACAGAGAGAAATTGTTTCCATTGGTAGAGGGGTCAAGAATCAGAGAATGAGGATTATTGGCAACAGAATCAAAAGTGACACGAGGAACCATTTCCCCCTCTACGGCCAGGATAGTAATGAAGACAGGTTGGATTTTTGTGTTAAGTGGTTAATAATTTATGGAGCTATGGAGGAGAGGGAGGAGGGAACCAGATGGATTTCTCTTACACAGAGTTACTACAGGCAATGGACTGAATTATTTCCTAACATATTACAATTATTCAGCACCCTTTCACGGTTGACTAGGAGATTCCTCATGCACCTCCAATACAGGGGGTGAAGCAGTAGTTTACCTGTTTCTCATGCCGGTATTTACTCACCTGAGAGATGGTACTAGCTCAGCTCATCTGGCTACAGTCTCTAAGTGAAACTTATAATATTTTTAGTTATAATATTTCTAGTTATGGTTTTTAGCAACCTATAAGTAAGTGTTTGCAACATTTTGCTGCTCACTGTGCATTGACAGATGACAAAATTGACCATGCTTTGCTAGTTATTGGCATTGTTAATTCTGAAGAACTATTACAAGTTACAAGGAATGATAATCAGGCTGAGAGAATGTCCCAGCAAAACATGGTTGATGACAACGTATCAAAGACAAGTCAAAAGACTGACCAACCTTGACAGCAATACCCTGAGAGCTATTGAGTTTATCTACCTGGGGTGCAAAATGGCAAGAGGACAAGACAAAGAGAGATATGTTAAGAATCAGGAAAATCCAATCTATTGTATGCCATGCTGAACATCAGCTGGGTGAGTCAGTATGCTCTGTATTAGAAGATATGGATCCTCACAGTAATGCTCTCAATGTGTTGTAAATGTAGCTCAAAATGGGTAAAGCTGACAGATTTGAGATCTTCCAAAACAAGTGTATAAGCAGGAGCTCAGAATTTCTCGGCTGAGAAAAATCTCAAAAATTAGGGTTGGATTAAAGATAAAAATGGTATGAAGGAACAGCTGTGACGATAACATAAGACATATGAGCAGAATTAGGCCATTGGCCCGGTGAATCTGCACCGCCATTTCATTATGGCTGATCCATTTTTATCAGCACTGCTTGGAACACAAAACATTAGGGAGGAATCATCCCCAGGAAAAGAGGTGAAGAATAGAAGGAGAAGAAGACATATGACTGAGTTTCAAGCAGGCCACAGACTAGCTGCCTGGTGCTGTTCCAAAGGAAGCCTATATGACATTTGAGATACAAACAAGATTGGATGCTTAGGCATCATTTCCCTCAGTTCATTCTTAGCAAAAACTAAAACTCCACTACATAGTTTTTCAATAAACTACATTACAATTCAGGAGAAAGTCTTAGCATTATGCTTTAGGGATATTTTCAATGAGTGAATCCCCTAAGCAGAGGAAGGGGTTTCCCATAAAACCAAAGGATTAAGAAAAAAAAAACACAAAGATTCCCCTAACCACCTAACTGAAGAATCAGGAACAGTCCCACGTTTAACACACAATGCCTTCAATAACATCATATGGAGAAATTACGGGAAGTGCTACAAATGGCCATTGCCTTTCTGAGCCAGACGGGAAACCAGCCAGGGACCACACAGATCTCTGCACTGTACAGTAACCCTTGCAGGAGATCACTAGCTAGAAGCCAGCTGCAATTCCTTGCTAAAGGTTCAGCATGGGTAACTTCACTCATCTCAACGCAACCTATGGACTCAGTTTCATGAACTGTACATCTCATGCTTTCAGTACTAGCTATCTATATATTTATTTTTGTTTTTTTGTACTTACAGGTTTTGTTTTATTTGCACATTGGTTGTTTATCAGTGTTTGTATGTAATTTTTCCATTGATTTTACTACATTTCTTTGTTCAACTGTGAATGACTGCATGAAAATGCATCTCAAGTTAGTAAATGGTCACTTATACAGACTTCGATATAAAAACATTACTTTGAACTTCCTAGTCCTGCTGTGGGTATCAACCATACCATACAGAGCCCTTCTCCTCTCCCTCCCCCCCCCCCCCCCAAACACCCCAGGCCAGGCCAACACTCATGGGTTCAAATCCCAAGAGAGAATGAAATTAGTGTGACAATGCAGGAAGTGTAGTCCTTCTATATGGTCAATAATGATCACATGTTGCTGCTATTACACTTAAAACAATACTCTTCTGATACCCTGAGATAATGCACGGCAGAACACATGTACTTTTCTGATTAAATACAAATACATCAGCAATACCAAGGAAAGCCAAGATTCTCGTAATGACTTTTCCTAGAGGTATTAATTCAAGATGTGAAGTTCCATTTGTAATTCCCTGTGATATGAGCGGTTTGTGCACCTTTGCAGCCTCTTTAATTGTTTTGGTTGATATTACAGAGAAGGTCATTTAGTCATTGTTAACAATCACCAGAGAAAGAGACTTTGGCAGCTCGGCCTGCGTTAGTTCCCAGCGAACAGTCTGTGACCATAAAATAAACAATTTGACAGCATAGCAGCTTGCCAACTCCTCCCTACTTTATTCTGGATGAAAAGAGATTAGAACTAAAAAACACCACTACAGTGATCATATATATTGGGCACGATTCAACATCAGCAAAACCTATTGGTGGGAGTTTGTTATATAAGAGACTGGCGGTGAAGACCGGTGGTGGTAAAACCACTGGTGGTAATGTCTAAAATGCAGGATAATGCATGCCTGGAACCGTCAGCTCTACTTGCTTTGCACTTATGACTGTGTGGCTAAGCACAGCTCCAATACTTTCTTCAAGTTTGCTGATCCTTAGGCTGAATCAAAGGTGGTGACGAATCAGCTGACGGGAAGGATTGAAAACCTGGCTGAGTGGTCCCACAACTACAACATTTCACTCAATGTCAGCAAGACAAAGGAGCTGATTCTTGACTTGAGGAGAAGGAAACCAGAGGTCCATTGGCCAGTCTTCATTGGGGGATCGGAGGTGGAGGGGTTCAGCACTTTAGATTCCTCAGTGTTACCATTTCAGAGGAACCATCCACCTCCAGCATGTAAGTGCAATTATGAACAAAGTACAGCAACAGCTCTTAGACGTTTGTGAAGATTCGGCATGACATCTAAAACTTTTTGACAAATTTCGGTAGAGAGTTGTTAACCTGTTGCATCATGGCCTGGTATGGAAACACCAATGCTCTTGAATGGAAAATGCTACAAAAAGTAGTGGATACAGCCTAGTCCACCATGGGTAATGCCCTCCCCACCATTGAGTGCATTGACACCGAGCTTTGTTGCAGGAAAGCAGTACTCATCATCAAGAACCCCCACCAGCCAAGGTTATGCTCTCTTCTCTTTGCTGTCATCAGGAAGGTGGTACATGAGCCTCAAGACTCACACCACTAGTTTCAGGAACAGTTATTACTCTTCAACCAGCAGGCTCCTGAACCAGAGATGATAATTTCACTCCATTTTACTCGTCCAATCACTGAAATGTTCTCACAACATACGGCCTCACTCACAAAGAATCTTCATCTCATGTTCTCTATATTTGTTATTTATTTATTTATTTTTTAATCTTTCTGTATTTGCACAGTTTGCTGTCTTTTGTTGTCCACCCTGTTTCTGTGGTCTTTCACTGATTCTGTTATGGTTATTGGATTTATTGAGTATGCCTGCAAGAAAGTGAATCATATATGTGCACATTTATGTACTTTGATAATAAATTTACTTTGAACTTTGAACACGATGGTAATGCATTCTATATAGGGCAACATTTGAGGGGTAGTGTTACAGATAGAACAACATTGAAGTGACAACACATTACATAGTGGCCAACATAGATGGAAATATGTCCTTTGTAGGTTAAAATGATGGGAATATGTTATAAGCAAGGCAAGACAAGGGTGGCAATGTGTAATGTACAGGGCAACAGAAATGTGGGTGTATGCTGTACTGAGACCAATGGAAAGGTAGCAGGTAACCCCAAGCTCTAGAGCAGGGGTTCCCAAGCATTTTTATGCCACGGACACCTATCATTAACTGAGGGGTCCATGGACTCCAGGTAAGGAACTCTGCTCTAGAATGATTTATATGAGTAAAAAATTAAAGTTTAATTTGTTAAACACCCATCCTGTGATATGATAACTCTTGAAATACTTCTGTGTCAATCTATCAGAGGTTTGGCACAATATCGTGCTGGAGTGTTCCACGTTCTATTGGGGAATGAAAGTCATTTTGGTTTCATAAATTCAGTGCCAACAAAACTAGGAGTAACCAGTTCAGTGTCAGCCTTCTGCTCTAACCCAGCAACATGCCTTGGCCACTAGTACAAAATGACGAACACTACTGCACGACTTTAGTTTCAAATTTAGGGCAATTTTCCATTGTTGGCTGGCAATTGATGAGTTAAGGCTTCTGAAACTCATTTCACACAGGACTCTTATACCCAACTTTTTCTGGACTGAGTTGAATCCAAGCCCGAGGAGAAGTGGTATTGCGTTCACCCTTGGCACTAGTCCTCTCTCTGAAAATGCAGTCTCAATTATTGTTTTAGAAAATAATCTTGATGAGTCAGCAATGGTGGCAGATTGAGCTAAAGACAGGAAGCAACATGCAAAGGTCAATGGTGGTTGGCGTTCGATGTTCAATCATGAACCTAATGTCTGGTGGTTTGGACAATTCATCTGGGGTCGCAAATTCAAATCCGACTAATGGCAACTTGGGAATTTAATTCAATTAATTTAATAGATCTGATTTTAAAAGAAAAAGGGTAATCTCAGAAGATTAAAACTGTGAAAGCACAGAACTTTATAAATACCCATCTGGTTTACTAGTAATCCTTAGGGGAAGATCTTCAGTCTAACCCAGTATGGACTTTATCTGACTCCAAAACCATACAACAGCAGAAAAAAGACCCGAATACTGGATGAAAACAGCAGGTCAAGCAGCATCTGTGGTGGCAAAAGGTGCATGGAGATGTTTAAGACTGAAACACTGATGCAGGGTCTTGATCTTTTGCCTCATCATATGCCGCTTGACCTGCTCAATTCTTCTAGCAAACAGCTTCTTTTTTCTCTCTAGATTCCAACATCTGTAATCTTATTAGTCCTATTGAAGTGACCAAGCCAGTAACACACTTGATCACCATTAAACATTGACAAAGCTAGTCACCCAATGAACATGTTTTTAAAAAAACAATGCACACAAGATGTTGGACTCAGCAGGCCAGGCAGCACCTATGGAAAAGAGTAAACAGTCGATGTTTTGGGCCAAGACCTTTCATGTGAGTTACTCCAGCATTTTGTGTGTGTTGCTTGGATTTCCAGAATCTCCAGATTTTCTTGTCTCACAATTTTTAAAAAGTTCTTTACTATTAATTCTTGGGGAAAGGGTATTGTTGGTATTTATCACCCATCCCTGGTGGTTTTGAGAAGGTTGTGAAGCTTTCTTGAACTACTGAGAGCATTTTTACCTTAAAATGGACACTTGAATTAAGGTAGAGGACTGATACAGCCAACAAATTTCATTCCTTAAAGGATGTTTGGAAATACTACAATTTTCAAAGGTACACCAAGTTTTATGGTCACTATTACTAGTACTGGATTTATAAAACCAAATATAATTATCATGGTGGGAATTGAATACACAAAGGATTACTAGTCCAAGCAATTTAGCAGCTAACAAAAAAACCCCCAAAATTCTTGGATGTGGGAGAAAGAGAGAAATTAAAAATATTGTTTTACACAAGTTTTTCTACAAATAAAATGTCTTTGTTTATTATTTCAAGTAACCAGCTAACCTATAGTGTCTTGGTCAGTGGATGCAAGCAAGATATTGAGACAGATTCCTGAAAGGCACTTTTTCATTACTTTGGCTGGAATCGTCTGTGGTTCAGCCGAACCCAATTTGGATTGGCTTCATGGACATGATATTGATTTTGCTTTGAAGCTATTGAGACTCTGGTGCAACCGTAGTCTGAATATTTCAATCTATACTCCTAATAGCCATTAGACAAATCTTCCTCAGCTGCCATGCTGAAACTGTATTCACTCGTGGCAAAATAAAAACATCAAAAAGCTGTCTTCTCTCAAGTTTTTGTAGATAAAATGGTGGCATGATGGGCTGGTAACATGTTAGATGCTCAGCTAAGGTGTCTCTGCCTGTTCGCACATTCCCTCTTTGATTGCTCAAGATTTTTTCAGGTACTTTAATTTTTTTCACTTCGTGTCCCAAAGATATGCTGATAGGTTCATTGGGCCATAGTACATTACCCTTAATGCCAAAAGAATCAAAAGGGAGTTGATGGTTGACAAATATATAAATTTTATGAGTACAAAAGTCAAAGAGAGTGGGAATGGCACCATTGGGATTACTTCCACAAGAGCCAGCATGAGGGAGGGGTGAGGGGTGAGGGGTAGAGGCATTCCATCTTGTCTTACTGAACATGTAAAAGGAGGCTAGAGGCAGCTCCCAACCTACTTCCACATCCTTACAGGCATCCAAATGCATATTGCAGACAAGGTTTGAGAATGGCTCACTTGCTCTCAGACGCCTTATTCAACCAGCACCACTGTGGTTTTGACTTCCAGTTCAAATTCTGCCTTATACAAGGCCATCAAGTCTTTTTATTGGGTTCTCCCCTACCACACTTGGAAAGGGCTGCTAACTGGCAGAGGTGTCTTTTGGACCTTTACAAAACACACAGACGTTTTCCCACCTACTATAACACTTCCTTTAACTCAGGGGTTCCCAACCTGGGGTCCACGGGTCCCTTGGTTAATGGTAGGGGTCCATGGCATAAAAAAGGTTGGAAAGCCCTGATTTAACTGTTGCTCTTCCATTAAACTTCCCATACTTTAAGTGCAATAAATGCAATTAGATTCCAACACTAATCACTGATGTTGTCTCCTAGCTCTAATGTTTCATTGATATAGGTCCTAAAAGAAGAGGGGCTGTTCTATTCTGATAAGCTGACCATGGTCATACATTGTCTCTGAGCCCTTCCAAAGCACCAATGGTGTCACTTGAATGTTAGCCAAGTGTCCAAATTCTTCTCAAGAGGCTAGAATTACAAATGCAGTCTGACACTACAGTGCAATTCAGTGGAACCTGCTACACTCCCTGCTATCTCACTCAATTATTCCTTTCTTATTTGCAAGTTCTAATCACTAAAGTTGGCAATTACTTTTTCGTTGCTCCACAAGTATTTCATTCTGGCTTTGGGACGTTCTGAAGGTGTGATCGAAACTACATCCATATTTGAGATCCTGCAGCTGATAGCTACAAACAATGGGAAACAGTAACACGTGTGTGCCAGCTCCCTTTGGAGTCAGTGCCCAGGAGGAATGACCATGCTGTGCTTTAACATCTCTTCAGTGTTCTGTAGTCTCTCTCACTGATAGCAGGGAATTAAACATTCACCCAGTGCAACCATTCCTCCGGGATCTACACAATTATAAACTGAATCCTCTGAAAATATCACAACAAATGCCATCATTACAGGCTCTTCACAATCTGTTACTTCTCCTTATTATAGTTAGAAAGGGGTAGGGTTCTGGGGATCCTGAGCTCCAGATTGGAAGGATGTGGGGGCGTCAAATCAGATGTTATTGTTCAGCTTCATCACCCCTCCCCCACTGCTATATTTATGAGTATCTGTGTGAGGCAGAAAGAATATCAAAGAGCTTAGCTGGCTCACCGCATTCTGTGATAAACAGCACAATTATTCTTGCTAACTTCATATTTGCTACAAGATAAGATATGGCTCAGGAAACAGCTTGTTGGGCACAGGCATTTTCCAAGGGGAAAAGAAGGATATTCCTCTGACATGCTGGCTAAACCAAGTGGCTTGTTTATTGCCGTGCAGGGGAAAACAACTTCAGTGTGTGGCAGCCACACGACCTCACATTAGACATTAGAGAAAGCCAGCCCCTCAGTGAATGAGAAATGAGTCAGGCATAGAGAAAAAAACTGCAAGGGCTTGGCTGAGGGCCAGGAGCAAAACACTTTCTCTGTAAGGAGTAACTGATGAAACTGGAAGTCTTTAAGGTCTGAAGGGTTTCCTGTTATTCTCTCAGTGCCTTCGGAGAAAATCTTTGATTTAATAAAAACACTTCAGAGTGCCACGGTGACTGTTGCCTTACAGCTACAGAGTTCTGTCGTTTCTCTCGGAAAACTGAAAACTAAACATTAAAACAGCAGAATCATGCCTCCTGGGATCAGTGTGGTGGTTACACATTCTCCATGTTTCTTCTGATTACTTTCTCCCAATTGCTCAGCTTTCTTCCCAAATACTTGCAGCTGCGTATTGCCCTTGGCACTTAGGCATTTAAGACAGTGGTATAAAATGTTAGCGAGGCTTAATCTGGAGAATTGCAGGCAGTTTTGATCACCTATCTAAAGGAAAGATGTAAATAAGGTTGGAAGAGTATTGAGAAAATTGACAAGGATGTCGCCAGGACTGGAGGATCTGAGTTATAAGGAAAGATCGAATAGGTTAGGACTGTATTCCTTGGAACATAGAAGACTGGGAGGAGATTTGGTAGAGGTATACAAAATTATGAGAGCTATAGACAGGGTCAACACAAGCAGGCTTTTTCCGCTGCAGTTGGGTGGGACTACAACCAGAGGTCATGGGTTAAGGGTGAAAGTTTAAGGGGACCATGAGGAGAAACTTCTTCACTTAGAGGATCGTGGAAGTGTGGAATGAGCAGCAGGCAGAAGTGGTGCATTCCAGCTCGATTTCAATGTTTAAGCCAAGTTTTTATAGGTACATGGATGGCAGGGCTATAGAGTGCTATAGTCCTGGTGCAGGTCGAAGGGAGTAGGCAGTTTAAAAGGTTTCAACGTGGAGAAGATGGGCCGAAGGGCTTGCTTCCGTGTGGTACTTTTCTATGACATTATGACAGCGGTAGATGCGTTTGGGGTGGGGGTGGGTGGATTAAATGGAATATTTGTAGGATTAGTATACTTGATGGGCCGAAGGGCCTGTTTTGTGCGCAGTATAATTCTATCACTCAATGCATTAGAAAATAACATAAAAGAATATGAAGCAGACAACGACCCTGAACCCTTTGCAATTCAATATGATGGATAGCCTTTACTCCACTGTCTTGTCCTGTAATATTCATCTTATCTATAGTTCAGAAGCCTCTCTTACATTGACAATATCCAGTGACAGCATCTGCAGCAACCTCAGAGGACTGAAATTCAAAGATTGTGGGAATCAACTTCAGAAAGCAATCACTCTCTTCCTTGCAGCATTTGATTCTTTAGGCTGTGAGTTTACTTGTTTTACCTAAGAGTTACCTTCTGTTCTACTACAAGTCCCATTTTACACCTGTCTCTTTTTTTCCAATGACCCACTGGCTTTGGATCACTTTAGCAAGACATACCAATTGTTTCATGTTACACTAAACCCTGGCCGCTTCCTGTGTTGCATAAATCTCATACTTAAGGATTACAAACAAGGGAAAATCTGCAAATGCTGGAAATACAAGTAACACACACAAAATACTGGAAAAACTCAGCAGGCCAGGCATTTATGGAAAAGAGTAGACAGTCGACATTTCAGGCAGAGACCCTTCCTCAGAACAGAAGCTTGCTGAGTTCCTCCAGCAGTTCTGTGTTATGCTCAAGGATTAAATGGAATTCCCCAAAATATCTGTGTTAAATCGGCTTTCTTACTGAGATGTTGTGCCAATTATAATTGCTATGGGCCATTTCAGCATACACATTAACGAGTAATTCTAGGGAGGTTCCAGGCAAGGGGTTTTCTGCTCTCCTGTCATGACATACTGGAAACTGAATTCATTCTGTTGCAGAGGCAGAAGAACTAGGCAATTTCTAGCCAAACAAAAGAGAAAGTTGACTTCCTGCTTATCTTGGCCCAAAGCTAGGCCAGTCAAGAATCACAGAACCAGCACATTAGCTTGCACTCAACCCTTTTGTGTTGAAGGACACCTTGCTCTTGCAATGGTTTTTATTTTATAACTCTATATCCCAACTCATATGAAATTTACAATCAATTTTATTTGCACCACTCTTTGAGACATTTTATCTAGCTCACCAACTTCTCTGCAAAAAAGAATCCTGATCTATTTTCTGATTCTTTTGCCAAGTTTCCAAAATCTGTGACTCCTCCTGGAAACAATTTCTTGTAAACAACTCCATTAAATTTACTCAAAAGTTTTGAGCATTTAAATTAAATCTCTTCTCAACCATCTTTGCTCTATAAAGAACATCTCCTGCTTAGATTTAAAGATCATACTTAATGGAATTAGTTGATATCCTAGTCAATATTTACTCCTCGGTCATCATCAGCCATGATTGGGAGCTTGCTATGTGCACTTCGATTTCCAAGTTTCCCATATTACCATGGTGACTGTTTTTCATAAGCACTGAGCTTTGGGAGGTTCAATGTGCTGAAAGACACTATGTAAATACAAGTTCTTTCTCAATTTTTCCACTAACGTGCCAACATACATCCAAGGTGAATTTTTGAGAAGTATCTGGTAGAACTTTACTATTCAATGCTTTGTGATATGGTCTCTTCTCTTAAAATATACACCAGCATTACGGGGTGGGGTGGGGTGAGGCGGGGTGTGGGAGGATCAACAGGGAAACATTCCAGCAGGTTATAACAGTCACCCAATCTTGCTCCTCTTCAGACAGAAATATGGCTTGTGGGTGCTTAAGTACCCACTGTAAAGAACAGGGAAGGCATCAGTTTAACCTCTCAGACAAAGGATAACTTAAGTTATCCACAATATTGTTCTGTTGACAGAATTAACTTATGTAATGCTTTGGTTCATATTTTTACTGCTATGCTGAATGTATTTCACTTTGGCAGCTCCGTAAGAGCAGTCTGTTCTGTTTTCATGCTTGTTTGGGTTACCGTTGAAGATAAGAATAGGAGAAATGTGCGCCATCCAGTTAGGATGGTCAGATTAATGGGAGGTTTCTCTGGTGAGGGACACTAAGGTTGGGCTTGGGACTTCTGTTCAGCAGGAGATGAAGAGAGAAGACACTGGGGAGAACCTGTCGTAGCGGTGGGAGACCCGTTTGTTCGAGATGGATTGTGAGCAACAATTGGAAGGCAGTGTTTGCTTTCACATTGACCAAAGGCCCAGCGTGTGAGTGACAGAGAAGTTCAAGGTGAGCTCCAACTTGTGCACATTTGATTGCTTAATTAGAATGCGCCCTTTTCTTTTTGTTATTCTTTATTAACCCTTTAGTTAAGAATCATAAATATAATTCCTTTAATCTTGTGGCATTAATTTGTAACGGTAACACATGACACAACATCCACACAAACCGGGGTCTGGGGTGGGATCGAGCGTGCCTCAATCTCACAAGTCTGGCAAGGCCAGAAGTTGCTTCCCTAGACTTATGTAGCCAAGGAAATCAGGGTGTTTCACTTACATTTTGTGTTCAAATGGTTGAATTGTGGCTTAACACCCAGGCCTCTGATTCAGAGGCAACCGGGCTAACCACTCAAACATGGTCAACACTCAGCTGATAAGAGGTAAACTTGAGGAAAAACAAACATCTTCACCCCTGCCTGCAATATGCTCTGTTCTGTGTGCTTTTTCACTTTTTTTTAGTTCAGATGCCCTGTTTCTTTGCATGCTGTCTCAGGGACATCCTTTCTAGCCCTGTTGGTAGAATTAATACTCAACAGTGTATAACAAGACGAGAAACAAAGATTTGGACTGAACAGTTAAGGAGATTTCACTCTCACAAGTAGCACAATCTCCTAGGCTGTGTAATCTCTCCAAAAAATCTGTTTAACAATTTCTGTTCCAGATTAGGAAATTCCCAATCTAGGCCCATTCTTTTCTAAAATATATTATTAATTCTTTCTGTTTTATCTTTCCTCTCTCAATCCTGAGAAGTCTTGGAGAACTGCTGAATGTAGTACCAGGGCAAACTGCTGCCAAGGATAAAACAACATACACAGAAGGCTACATACTTTGAGTCTGGTCCAGCAAACTATTTGACCACAAGGTGAGAACCAGCATTACGTCAGGAGCTCCACATACTGTACTTTCACCAAGGAGAAAATAACAATCATTTGTCAGCTAAACTCTTCTGTAACTCCATTCTACCTTTTTCTCACACATCATTTTGTTCCTCTTTTGAAAGCGTTTCAGCTGATTTAAAGTTCTAGAAAGGTATAAAATCATATTTATTGAAATATTTTATGGAGGAAGCCATTCAGCCCATTAAGTCCATACTGGCTCATTCAAAAATGCCATTGATCCCATTGCTTTACTCTTTTCCCACAGCCCTGCAAATCTCTCTCTCCAGATTGCCAAATCGAAACCCTTTTGAAAGGGAACACACATAACATGCAGGAGGAACTCGACAGGTCAGGCAGCATCGACACAGAGGAACTGTGTTAATACTTCAGGCCGAGACCTTCCTGATAAAAGGTCTCAACCCGAACTGTAGACTCCTCATTCCTCTTCATAGATGCTGCTTGACCTACTCAGTTCCTCCAGCATTTTGTGTATTAACTGGGTTTTCAGCATCTGCAGAATCTCTTGTGCTTATTATTCCCTTTTGAAAGGCTCTCATTGAGTTAATTTCCATTTCTGAATGGGAAGTTAATTATAGATCATAACTAATATGTTTGGAGTTAATAATAAGCTTATCCCCACATTCAGCCTTGTAGGTTATAACTGGGTAGCCTGGTTCTTGAACTAAGAAGTAACAGGTACAGTCCCAATTTCATCTTCCAATAGCTTAGGCAAGGCAGCAAAAATGTGGGCCATATTACCACAGGGGCATCCTGGCCAAGCTCCATCCCATGCTCATTCAGCGTTGTCTGGTGAGCTGGTTAGCGTTAGTAGCACACTGACCTTTGAGCCTACAAGTGTTGGTAACATTAGACTGTGTTACAAAAAAAAAATCGCATTTTATGTCAACCTGGCAATCTTCAGGTCATTCCACCCAGGGCCTCGTGCTAATGTTATTTTGTGACAGCGTGTGCTGGGTCATACCCGTATGTGCTGTGTGTGACTCCATGCACAGTGTTTTGACACAATGCACCTGTTTCATTTAGCTGTATACATGTGTATGATTGAATGACAATAAAATTGAACTTGAACTTGATGTGGGATTTGTATAATTTTGCTTTGTGTAGTATAGAGGGAGTGCTTCATGGCATTGAAAGAAGGCTGGCATCTTTATCTGGTTTCCTGATTAACACCTGCCCCGAGCTGTAAAATAAAGTGAAGAGCCAGATACATATTCATTTACTGTCTATTCTGGACAAAATGACCTCCACAATGATTCCCTCCCACAGCACGTTAGCTGTGAGATTTTACACAGATAGATAACAATATGCCATTATTGCAGTATACCTCCCCAAGGTATTTCAAAGGAGTTTTTATCAAATTAAAGCTCTATTTGGAGATATTATTAGAACAGAAGCCTGATCAAAGAGGGTGGTTTTAAGGAGTATCTTCAGGCAGGGATGGAACACTGTAGGGAGAGAATTCCAGACTTTCCACTATGATTAAATCTAGGGGAAGAGCAGGAGATAAAAAAGTAGAGGCATGGAGAAATCTGAGAGCATTGGAGAGCAAGCAGACATGCAGAAAAACAGAGAACTCTAACCGTGAAGGGATTTGAAAAGACAGATGAAATTTCTAAAATTGAGAATACTCAACAAGGAACAGGGTGGGTCTGAGCACATGGGTAATAGATATTTCTTTCCTCTCCTCCTTTTATACAGAAGTTAATAGAGTTTCATGGACAGTGTTAATGAAATTATCTTAGTTAATAGAAACATCACCAGTTGGATCATTGCTCAGGACTGGAAACAGGAGAGACTGTATCTGAATTGGTATTGAGAAATGAACCTGGTCAGGTGTCAGATCTCTCAGCGGAAGAGCATTTTGGAGGTACTGATCACAATTCTATCTCCTTCACCATAGCGCTGGAGAGAGATAGGAGCAGAGAATTTGGGAAAACACTTTAATGGGGTAGGGGGAAATATGATGCTATTAGGCAGGAATTTGGAAGCATAAATTGGGAGCAGATATTCTCAGAGAAATGCACAGCAGAAATATGGCAAATGTACAGGGAACATTTGCAAGACATTCTGGATAGGTACGTTCCATTGAGGCAGGGAAAGAATGGTAGGGTAAAAGATTCTAGTTAAGAAATGAAAATCTTATGAAAGGTTCAAGAAACTAGGTACTGTTAGAGCTCTAGAAAATTACAAGGTTGCCAGGAAGGAACTTAAGAATAGAATTAGGAGAGCCAGAAGAGGCCATGAGAAGGCCTTGCTGAGCAGGATTAAGGAAAACCCCAAGGCATTCTACAAGTATGTGAAGAGCAAGAGGATGAGCCGTGTGAGAATAGGACCACAGGTGTGATTGTGAAAACGAGTGCATGGAGTCAGAGGGAACAGAGGCGGTACTTAATGAATACTTTGCTTTAGTATTCATAAGAACATAAGAAATAGGAGCAGGAGTAGGTCATCTGGCCCACTGAGCCTGCCCCGCCATTCAATAAGATCATGGCTGATCTGTCCGTAAACTCAGCTCCATCTACCTTCCTTTTCCCCATAACCCTTAATTCCCTTACTATGTAAAAAGCTAACTAACTGTATCTTAAATATATTTAGTGAAGAAGCCTCAACTGCTTCCCTGGACAGAGAATTTCCCAGGTAAAAGGACCTTGGCAATTGTGGAGATAACTTACAGCAGACTGAAATGCTTGAGCATATAGACATTAAGAAAGAGGATGTGTAGGAGATTTTGAAAAGCATTAAGTTAGATAAGATGCCAAGACCAGATGAGATACACCCCAGGCTACTGAGGGAAGCAAGGGAGGAGACTGCTGAGCCTCTGGTGATGATCTTTGCATCATCAGCAGGGATGGGAGAAGTACCAGAGGACTGGAAGGTTGCAAATGTTTTTCCCTTGTTCAAGAAAGGGAATAGAGGTAACCAAGGAATTTACAGACCAGTAATTGGTAGGCAAGTTGTTGGAGAAGATCATGAGAGGTAACATTTATGAGCATTTGTGAGACATAATCCAATTAGGGATAGTCAACATGGCTTTGTCAAGGGCAGATCGTGCCTTACAAGCCTGATTGAATTCTTTGAGGATGTGACTAGACACATTAATGAAGGTTGAGCAGTGGAGGTAGTGTATATGGATTTCGGTAAGGCATTTGGTAAGGTCCCCCTTGCAAGTAAGGAGGCATGGGATCTAAGGAGATCTTGTTTTGTGGATCCAGGATTCGTTTGCCCACAGAAGGCAAAGGGTGTTGATGGTTGATATTCTGCATGGAGGTCAGTGATCATTGGTGTTCCACAGGGATCTCTTCTGGGATCCCTCCTCTTTGTGATCTTTATAAATGACCTGGATGAGGACGCAGAAGGGTGGGTTAGTAAGTTTGCTGATGACACAAAGATTGGGGGTGTTGTGGATAGTGTGGAGGGCTGTCAGAGGTTACAGAGGGACATTGATAGGATGCAAAACTGGGCTGAGAAGTGGCAGATGGAGTCAACTCAGGTAAGTGTGAGATGGTTCATTTTGGTAGGTCAAATATGATGGCAGAATACAGTACTAATGGTAGGACTCTTGACAGTGTGGAGGATCAGAGAGATCTTGGGGTCTGTGTCCAAACATAAGAGATAGGAGCAGGAGTAGGCCAATTGGGCCCTCAAGCCTGCTCTGCCATTCAACAAGATCATGGCTGATCCAATCTTAACTCTAGTTTTCACCGAATCCCACAAGGCAACAGTGCCAACCAACAGGGCACCATGCCGCCCATTTTATTTTATTATTCATCCCGCCCAAACCCATGTGATCACCCCGGGGGTGGGGGGGAAAAACGATTTGCCAATTGAGGAGAAAAAATCTGGAAAATTCCTCTCCGACCCATCCAGGCTATCGAAAACTGGTCCAGGAGATCACATGGCTGATCTAAACCTAGCCTCATGTCCACTTACCTGCTCGCTCACCGTATCCCCTAATGCCATTTTTATCCAGGAAAATGTCTATCTCCGTTTTGAATTTATTGAGTGTAGTAGCTTCCACAGCTCTCTGGGCAGTAAATTCCACAGCCCCACTACCCTCTGAGTGAAGAAATTTCTCCTCATCTCAGTACTGGAACTGCATCCCCTTATTTTAAGATTATGCCCCCTAGTCCTAGTTTCACCCATCATTGGGAACATTCTCCCTGCATCCACCCGATCAAGCCCCTTCACAATCTTATATGTTTCAATAAGATCACCTCTCATTCTTCGAAACTCCAATGAGTAGAGTCCCAATCTACTCAATCTCTCATCATACATCAACCCACCCATCCCCGGAATTAACCTAGTGAACCTTCTCTGCACTGCCTCGAGAGCCAGTATGTCCTTTCTTAAATATGGACACCAGAACTGCACGCAGTACTCCAGGTGTGCTCTCACCAATTCCCGGTACAACTGCAGTAAGACCTCCCTGTTCTTATACTCCATCCCCCTAGCAATAAAAGCCAGCATTCCATTGGCCTTCTTGACCACCTGCTGCACTTGCATACTAACTTTTTGTGGTTCCTGCACCAGAACCCCCAGATCCCTTTGCACAGAAGCACTTTCCAGTTTCTCTCCATTTAGATAATAACTTGCTCTATTATTTTTCCTGCCAAAGTGCAAAACCTCACACTTGTCAGTATTATATTTCATCTGCCAAATGTCTGCCCAATCACTCAGCCTATCTATGTCCCCCTGCAGGGACACTCAAAGCTGCTGCGCAGGTTGATAGTGTAGTTAAGAGGGCATTCATCAACCATAGAATTGAGTTCAAGAGCGTGAGGTAATGTTAAAGCTATACAAGACCTTAGTCAGACCCCACTTGGAGTACAGTGTTCAGTTCTGATCACCTCACTACAGGAAAGATGTGGATTCTATAGAAAGAGTGCAGAGAAGATTTACAAAGATGTTGCCTAAATTGGAGAGTGTGCCTTATGATAATAGGTTGAGTGAACTTGGCCTTTTCTCTCTGGAGCAAAAGAGCATGAAGGGTGACCCGAGGATCCCAACTCCGTCCTCAACACATTCTACAGAGCTTGTATTGAGAGCATCCTGAGCAGCTGTATAACTGCCTGATTTGGAAATTGCATAATCTCGGATCACAAGACCCCGCAGCGGATAGTGAAGTCAACTGAGAAGATCAACAGGGTCTCTCTTCCCGCCATTACCGACCTTTACACTACACGCTGCATCCGCAAAGCAAACAACATTATGTTGGACCCCACGCATCCCTCACTTCCAGACTATGTAACAGTTTCTTCCCCCAAGTCATCATCTCCTCAAAACCCAGAGACTGGACTGACACCAACTTACTGCCCTCTACTGTGCCTATTGTCCTGTTTATTATTTACTGTAATGCCTGCACTGTTTTATGCCATCCTGGGTAGGTCTGTAGTCTATTGTAGTTTTTTTCTGTGTTGTTTTTACATAATTCAGTGTAGTTTTTATACTGTTTCATGTAGCACCATGGTCCTGAAAAAAGTCTCATTTTTTACTGTGTACTGTACCAGCGATTATGTTCGAAATGACAATAAGAAGTGACTTGACTTCACTTGAGGTGTACAAGATGAGGGGATTGATCATGAAGACAGTAGAGTCTTTTTCCCAGGGCTGAAATGGCTAACATGAGGGGGCATGGTTTTAAGGTGCTTGGAGGTAGGTACAGAGGGGATGCCGGCTAAGTTTTTCACACAGAGAGTGGTAGGTGCTTGGAATGCACTGCTGCCAATGGTGGTGGAGGCAGATACAATAGGGTTTTACAAGATTCTTAGACAGGTACATGGAGCTTAGAAAAATAGAGGGCTATGCGGTAGGGAAATTCTAGGCAGTTTCTAGATTAGGTTACATGGTCAGCCTATTTTATTAACTATGCCTTCTGTGGATGTCAGGCCACTGCTTTAATTTTTTCATGGAACATAGAAATCTACAGCATATTACAGGCCCTTCGGCCCACAATACTGTAATATGCTGTAGATTTCTATGTTCCATGAAAAAATTAAAACAGAGGCCTGACATCCACAGAAGGCATAGTTAGTAAAATGGATGCTTTTTGGTTGGTGTGTACACGATAGGCTGTGGGCTTGTTTCTCTGCTGTATGACACTGTAGCTCGATTCCTTATCCAAATTCTCAGTCTGAAGGAAGCTCGATAAAGAAATTACCACAGCTTTTCCTGAACATGCTCATGAATTTAAAAAAGATGTGTTTCTTCACAATATGCTGTTTCTTTCCCCCTTGTGATTATAAATGGCTTGTTTATTTCGAACTGTCTTTTGTACTGGCGGCTCCAGCACAGCTTGGTTTCTATAGTTTAGTGGCACTTCTCTCACTGAACTGCCTTAATAAGAGGTGATGCACAAACCATATGACTATGATAAGCCAAGTACGGGACAGATGCCAGTAAGTATTTTACAGAGAGAGTAATCAACAGCTGAAGTTCATTGTCGGGAAGGGTAGTCAGGACTAGGACGCTGATCTCATTAGGGAAACAGTTCAGTGCTATATCAGGGCAGGAGCAAAGAGTTGGCATTCTGAAAAAATAAAATAAAATTGATCGACAACCCTTTTACATCCAAACATCTTGCATGATCTCAGACAAGTGAGACAATGGAAAATGCTCCGAGTCTTTTTCTGCAATTATTTTTCTTGTACCCTATTCAAGAGGTGACGTGATTCACAAAATCTCAGCACCACATCAAGAATCAAGTAATAAGCACAGCTAGTCATTCAAAATGGCCCTCACTTCACAGTAAAATTCTGTCAGGTGGCATTGGCAATAAAGTCAAGTGTTGGAGCTGCAAGATTATAAAACTTATAGTACAGCATGTGGCCATTTGGGCCTTTGCTTTTTTAAAAAAAAATTTAGTCACACAATTCATCCCCTTTATCCTCATCTGTCTGTCTCTCATCCTCAGTTACTATCCTCCCTTAAAGATTAATGCTGTTGAGAGGGGGTATAAATGGTGAATGATTCTCTCTTCAGTAATCATAGTTGAACTGTACATTAAATGAGGATTGTACGAGGCCGAAAGTGGATGTCCCAAAGAGAGAAAGGGTTTTATTTTCCACTTTGGAACATCTTGTAGTATTGGCTCAGCTGCTCACTAGGCATTCTGTTCCATTTTGCATTCATCAGAAAAACCCAAGGTACAGAAACAGGAGGCAGCCGATCAGCTCCTCACACCTGCTCTGCCAATCAATAAAGTCATGGATGACCTTTTACATTTGTGCCACTTTCTTCCACTAACCCCATATTCCATTAATATCCATAAACCTATTGATCCCCTCTTTAATATACCCAGCAAATGTGGCTCCACAGTCTGCTTGAGAAGAGAATTCCATAACATCACTACCCCTTCAGCAAACAAACTCCTTCCTAACCCTGCCTTGAATCTGAGTCCCTCTTCGAGACTGTGCCCTCGATAAGCCAAGCCAGGAAAAGAGCATTCCTGTATTTAACCTGTCAAGCTCCTTTAGAATTGTGTGTGTTTTAACGAGATCACTTATAAAATCTAAAAATGTCTCCTCACCTGACTAATCCACCATACCAGGAATAAATCTGATGAAGGAAGTAAAACAGGAGGATAAATCAGTATTAGACATGTTCCTGCAATGATGTCTCATATCAATAACAAGACAAGATCAGTGCCAAATTATCACTGGAGACTGAGGTAATGTATAGTATCTCATTTCTGTGCTGCCTTATGAATCCACTCACCAATTGCCCCTTAACTCATTTAACCTTGAACAGACATGTCCAAGTATTTATTGATGGAAGGAGTGTACTCTCAGGACCAGAACACAGAGAAGTGCCATGGGTGTCCCGATATTGTTGCAAATTGTATGTAAACACTCCACATGATAATTGAACTCAATGTCATTGATAAGCCTCAACGCTATGGGCTTGCTTGGGGGTTGGGAGGAAAAGGGATGGTACACTGTCGGACTGGGCAGCCATCATGGCTGAATAAGCGGCTTGCACTGCAGATTCAGAATGTGAGGCATATAAATGGAGCAGGTTCAGGAGTCATGTTCCCCCACAGGAGCCCGTCTTTAGAGAAGCAAAGGAAGGCTGCAGGAGCAGGTGACTAGCAGGGGGCAGAGGGAGGTGAAGACAGTAGGGTAAAAGCTGGTGTTGTTTTCCTCAAACAGGAGCCACACTCAATATATTACTGGCCTCCTGTTAACAATTTTCATTCAGCACTCCAAGATTTCTGTCTAATGAGCAACAATTAACAACTCCAAATGAACTGAAGTGCTTGCAGTAACTCTAATTACATAACACTACTGATAGGCAAGACCGAAATGTGGCAACCTGCAAGAATTATTTTTGTTGACAGGGACACTGTTATTTGTTAGAAAAGTGTTAACAGGGCCTGTCTGTGCATAGACATCCTGACGGTGAGGCTACTGGCCTACAGTGCATGCACTGTAACCACCAAAATAGTGAACAACCCAAGGACCTTTGCAGGAGCAACATCAAACAGAACTTGACTCAAAGCCAGTTATTAGGACAGTTGACCAAAAGGGCAGGATCCTTTTGAAGGAGGTTATGAGCCAATGAATCTTAATGAAAGAACTATAGCAGGGTAGCAGGAATGAAGAATTAGTCAATTTCTGGTTTTGAATTGGAGATTCTGGGTTTTTTTTTTGTTTTAAAACCAGTGTTTTGTTTGGATCGTATACTGCTGACCCATCTGTTTATAATCACAGCTGTAACTCATGAAGAAATTCTGTTTTTATTATTGGGAATTTTTTTGAACCAATGCTCTAAGTAAATATACACTCAATTCTCATCTGTAATCATTTTTTAAAATTATGATGTAGAACGTCAGGCACTTTCAAAAGTTTTGTTTTATGGTCTTTCAGCATTTCTTCCACTCCCAAAATTCTTTTGCCAACTGGAACACAAGTCAAGTTTTTGAGTTCTGAGTTTTTCAAAATGCTCAGGACCTCCTTCTCTAAAATGAATTAGATGAGGTTTCTCTTAACAACAGAGCCATGGTTTCATTGTCTTTATTGTTCATATAAACACTTTACTTCTGAATTATTCCAGACTAACTGAATGGAAGTTCGTCAACTGAAACAGAAACATAGAAAACCTACAGCACAGTACAGGCTCTTCAGCCTTCAATGCTGTACCGAACATATACTTACTTTAGAAATTACCTAGTTACCTATAGCTCTCTATTTTTCTAAGCTTCATGTACTTACCTATCCAAGAGTCTCTTAAAAGACCCTATTGTATCCACCTCCACCACTGTCGCTGGCAGCCCACTCCACACACTCACCACTCTCCGCATAAAAAAATTTGCCCCTACATCTCCCCTGTACCTACTTCCAAGCACCTTAAAACTGTGCCCTCTTGTGTTAGCCATTTCAGCCTTGGGAAAAAGCCTCTATCCACACAATCAATGCCTCTCATCATCTTAAGAGAGAGAGATGATGAAATGACAGGATTTGACTTTAGATCATTATGCCAAATCTCACAACTACTAATACAGCCATGTTATATTGACAAAAGTACTTGCAGAGCCCACATGGTTATCATTTACCAGCTTCCTTGACTCATTAACAAACGCATGAGAAGATCAGGTGCTAAGTGACAGCCAACTAAGGGCATTTAAGGAGTTGGCATATCCAACAACACAAATCAAGAAGGCTACATCACCAAGACTACCTTCAGGACATTCATACCTATATGTGACAAAACTGCGCACTATGATGCCTCTGAAAGGTGCATACCCATTAATTAACACCTTCAGCAAACGTCAACAATTTTAATGAATTCTGCTCTGGGATTTATCTATCAGTAATTTTCACAGAACTACCCCTCTCAACAATATAAGCACTCAAAAAAGACAAGCTCTCTCACACTAGTAAATCAGGAGTAAAATAAACATTATTTTCCTAAAGAGGTAGGATGAAGACAAGATGAAAGCTTTTTTTTTAAATTAAGGATTGTGATGATCTAGCAAGTGTTATGAGGAAGGAAGACTGGAATTATATGGCAGAAATAAATGAAAGATAGATTTGCATTTTAGGCCCTAGGGCACTTTAGGCACTTTAAGTCAATGGCTTGTTTCTGAAATGTAATCACGGCTATATTCTTGGAAATTAATTAACAAGTTTCTACAAAAAATAATGTGAATGGATAAACTGTTTTTTTTAAGGAGAGGGGCAAATACTGGCCAAGGGACATCTCTGCAGCTCTTCTTTGAAATAGTGCCTTGGGATCTTTCACATCCACTTGAAAACATTGCCAGTACCTCAGATTAACGTTTCACCTGGAATTCTTTCTTCAGTGGTAGTGCAGCACTCCCTCACTCAGACAAGACTCTTTTATAATCAAGTCTCTAGTGAGGTACTGAGCCCGTAACCTGCTGACACAACAACGCGAGCAATTGAGTCGTAGCTATCTAAATTGGAGGGGAGAAAATGTGATCAATTGGAAAACTGGGCCAAATATTTATCTACCAACCAATACTTAAAAATAAATTATCTGAATGTTATTGCATTACTTTTTGTGGGAACTCAAATTGCTTAGGTACTTCTGAGAGACAGTCCAGGAATAATGGGCTGACCTTCTGCTTTGCCTAATTCTAAGATGTGCGATTTACCTTGGCTCCACAGGCTCACGTGTCAGTCTTACATGGTTTTGATTACCATCAATCACACCCTTACATTCTGATGAAGGGTTTGCTGAAATGTTCAGTCTGCTTCTCTTTCCACGTAGGCTGCCTGACCTGCTGAGTATTTCCAGTGGTATTTCAAGTCAAGTTTTTCCTATTATTTTCAGTTGATGTTTTACCAGCTTTGTCATTGAATTATATTCTGGTACATGATGGTAAGAGTAGACAGCCAAAGGCTTTTTCCCAGGGTTGTAATCGTTAATAGTAGAGGGCATAATTTTAAGGTGATTGTTGGATAATATAGGGGGCTATCAGAGGTGTTTTTTTTTAAATTACAGAGATAGGTGCATGAAATGCACTGCCAGGGTGGTGGTAAAGGCATGAGGGTTATTTAAGAGACTCTTAGAGAGTTACATGGATATAACAAAAGTGGAGGTCTATGTGGGAGGGAAGCATTAGATTGACCTTAGACCAGGTTAAAAGACTGGCACAACATCATGGACCAAAGAGCCTGTATAGTCCTATGTATTTTATCACACAGTGATTAGTATTTAGCATTCTCAGCTTTGAACTAGAAATTCACAGGTCCAAGATCTGAAGATGTAATCTCGGTTGTCACTGCAATGCAATTTGTCTTCAGTATTGTCCTCAGAGGACCCCAGAGTGACTTCCAACATCACCTCCTTCACCATCAAGCTCTTGAACTGTCTGTGAAATCCATAAACACTATCTCATTATTTTTTTCAGCACTAGTCATGATCGGAATTTACAGTAACTGTACACATTTGCATGGTACTGCTGTTGCAAATCAACACACTTCACAACATTTCAGTTATAATAAATTTGACTCTGATCCCAGGATGAAAAGTCTCATGCCCCTCTAAACTGCAGTGTTCTCTGGTCCAATGGTTATTCCCCAACCAACAGCTGGTCTGCTTGCTGTTACCGGGTGTAGGTCTGGCCGTGCTTTTAGTGTGATACCAACAACTCTGCTTTAATTTGCTGGCTATGAAGTACGCAGTGATCCTGAATGGATCTACATGCAGCTGTACTCCTGCTCATTAATGCAAATATCTAATCAGCCAATCATGTGGCAGCAACTCAGTGCATAAAAGCATGCAGACATGGTCAAAAGGTTCAGTTGTCGTTCAGACCAAACATCAGAATGGGGGAGAAATGTGATCTAAGTGGTTTTGACTATGGAATGATTGTTGGTGCCAGACGGAGTGGTTTGAGTATCTCAGAAACCGCTGATCTCCTGGGATTTTCACACACAATAGTGCCTAGAGTTTACAGAGGATGGTGTGAAAAAATAAAAATATCAAGTGAGTGGCAGTTCTGTGAGTGAAATTGCCTTGTTAATGAGAGAGATTAGAGGAGAAAGGCCAGACTGGTTCAAGCTGACAGGAAGGTGATCGTTATTCAAATAACCACATGTTACAACAGTGGTGTTGAGAAGAGCATCTCTAGACGCAACATATCGAACCTTGAAGTGGATGGGCTACAGCAGCAGAAGACCACAGACAAATGCTCAGTAGCCACTTTAAGTACAGGAGGCACCTAACCAAGTCACCTCTGAGTGTAGCCTATGGAACAATATTTGACCTTGCAGACAATTGGGAAGAGGAATGACAGGATCTAATGCTCAACATCTCAGTACTATGGGTGAACCCCATTCATTTCGGACAGAAGATCTCCCGGGTGACACATTGTGATGTGTCGTTCCTCTTCAAAGGGATAGGCTGTTGTGCAGTGCCAGCAATTTCCATGCCAACATTCCCTTTCTATTTGACCAGTCTTCCAGAGCATGTTTGTTAGCAGTCTGACCACTGCCCATTATATACTGCATATCTCATCTATCTGAGTTACACTCTCCACTTTCACAAGCACATTGATTTTAGAGGTGTCATTGAAGGGTCAGAAAATCACCCACATCATTCACACCAGGTGAAATATGCAAGTGTGGAAGTTGATACTGACTATTGCCAATGTTATTGTGTTTAAAACATGATGCCACTGTGACTGCTGAATATGTTGGATGCTGTTGTAACCTTCCTCCACCCATGACAGTACTTGTTCTACCAACGACTTGCTCAAATGATCCAGCATAAATAACTCTGAGCTGCTTTGACTCATCAGCACCCATTTTCTCTCCAGGTACAGATGGTCTAGGACTCATGGGAAACTCAGTTTTACTTCGACATGATGGTGTCAGACCTACTGGGACTGCACACACTCTTTTCACCTAAGCTAGCCTGGGTTGGGGTTGTTTAGTCACCCTACAATGGAATAGGCTGTACTGATTTGCCTGATACCAGACAGCAGATCCACTGATACTTTGCTGATTTCATACACCAAACCACGCGTAGAACAGCACAAATCACCCATCCATCTGTCTGTAACCAAGTTGTCAGGGACATGGCCTGAAGCAACATCATAATAGTTAATGACCTGTTTGTTCACATTTCTGTGAAACACCTTGGAATATTTCTGCTACATTAAAAATACTGCTTAAATGGACATTGTTGTTATCAACCCTGGAGTGCTCTCTGCTTCCATTTTCAGATTACAGTACTAATGTAGGTCTTTCGTAACAGCGAGCTGTCATAAAGCGAACATTCGAAAAGCGGGGGCTACCTGTACTTAGGCAAGCAGCAAAGACCTACAAACTGCTGACCTTCCATTGCCAAAAGTGGTCACTTTGAAGCTACTCTGAAGATCCCATCTGACATCTGCCTCTGCTCTGAGGAGGGTCCTTGATTGGACAAAGACTGATATCACTCACTGGACTCAAAATACATTGGCTTCCACGTAGACATAATGGAAAACTGCTTGGGAAAAACAAGCAGAAAAAAGACCATGCCGGTGATGTTATTCTGCAATGGCTTCCATGTCGATGATTAAGTCATGAGACCCAGCATTAGTGCATCAGGTCTTTACCATTTGGGCAACAATTCTCCACATTAATTTGTGAGATTTCTCCATCGTTCCCATCACAAGTTGGCTTGACCTTGCCTTGTTCCCAGAGGATGCAACTTCATCCAAACTCACTTTATTTGCTTGCTGTCACCCTAATCCAATAAGCAAACTGTTGCTCCACTCCTACATTCTCCGCTTTGTTCTGGTGATGTCTTGCTTAACCTCCTGTGAGATCTATTTTGATCCTGTCCAGGATCTCCTGCTCTGACTTTGCTAATGGTAATAAAACTGCAGAAGCTTGCTTGCCCTGACTGCACAGGATATTTTGTGATCCACTCCATTAATTCCTGCAGCTCAAATTTTCCACATGTTGTGTATTACTGACCTTTAAGGGCATTTGCAAACACAAATGTAGGATATAGAGTTTGTTAACCACAAAACATTACATTCATTCTGCAAGCTGTGAACTTCCGGTAATCAAAGCATCAAGTGTCAAATTGGCAATTCCACTCACAACAACTATTATTAACCCTTTGAAGTCACTTAAACTCAAGTTAGCTGCACTCAGTCGTAAGTTGGTCTGGGTTGGGACCCTGAAGTCCTCTGCAGAGATCTTTCCTCTTTGTGCAACAGATGTACTGAGTTGGTGAGGTCAATGTGGCAGATACCACCACGCAGAGTGTTGAAGAAAGCAGTGCTCATACATTTAATGAAAACTGGGAATTCATACAATGGATGCTCATATAGCACCTTCCCCATTCCTTCCAAAACTCCTCACTGTCTAAAGAGCGTCTGAAGCATAATCACTGCAGTAACCCAGGAAATGAAACAGCCACTATGGCAGGCAAGATGCCATAAACAACAATACAATAATGATTGGACAATCTGTTTTTTTGTTTGGAAATGTTGATGGAAGGACAAATAAAAGTCAGGAAGATGAACATTTAATTACTTGATATAGCGCTGAGAGATTTTTTAAACTAATAACTGAGAGAACAAACAGGGTATCAGCTTAACATTTCATCAAAAAGATGCAGCACTTCCCTTAGTAGTGTACTGCAATAGAGAGCCATGCGAGATTTTACTTCTCAAGTTCTGGGTCATGAGGGAAACTCAATATAGAGCATCACTGGCCAGACCAAGATTGTAGGTATTTCAAATGGCCCAAAACTAAACTACTTTGAATATATTGCTTGTTAGGTCATTTCAGAAGGTTGTTAAGAGCCAAGGTAGATCAATAGGGACAGATTTCTCTTATCAATTAAATCAAATTACCCACCTACTGCAGTAGATTTGAACTCTTGATCATTAGAGCAGGCACCAGGATTACTAACACATGGATAAATGAAGCAGAGAGGGAATTAACTCACATGCAATATTAATACTAGTATCAACAAAATATGCCAGCCGAACTCAGCAGGCTTGACAGCATCATTGCAAGGGAAACAAGAGTTGTTCCTTGTTCTGGTTGGATTGAAAAGAAGTGAGAAGAGTAGAGCAGGAATTAGAGGAGATGATGTCGAGAGCTCTAACAACATTGGAAAAGGGAAAGGCATGATTAAGGCAAGAGGAGGACACTTTAAAATGAACAGTTGAGGAAAAAGTTCTCAAGTTCATCTTCCATCCCACCTGCCCCCACTTTCAACAGAACATGGTCTGTAATTTTCACTAGCTCCAACAGAATTGCCTCATCATATACTTCTTTCCCTACCCTCCTCCTTCATGATCTTAAGCAACCATTCCTTCTGCAATGTGGCTTTACCTTCCAATTCCACCATGATGCTTCTCCTCTTGGTACTTTGTATGTAACACTATGGGATGCAACACCTGCCTTTTCACTTCTTCCCAAGCCAACTGCCAGGTAAAACAATTTTTCCTCATGTTAGTGTATTGAATTCAGTGCTCATGCAGTGATCTCATCCACATCGGAGATCATGCAAAACACTCCACTACAATTTAGATCTTATGAGATGAAGAAGGTATTACATACTAGAGAAATAGTTATCATTGAGGAAGATTTAGGCAACCAGAGTGGAAAGCCAGTTGTTAGAGAATGCACCTCAATCCTTGCTGCAGAGGTAGAACACCATACCTCAATCAGTCCACAAAGAACAACTACTAGTGATGGCCAAAAGAAAAAACATAATGCGAGGTTAGAAACACACTAGATTAATTACATAGTGAAATTTTAAGATAAAAGTTTGGGGGTCTACTTTAAGTGATGCATGTAAATTGACTGCAATTTATTGGCGCACTCTTGAATAAATATTAACAGGATGTAAACAATTAAGCAAATACAAGGCAAACACGAGGAAATATGCAGATGCTGGAAATTCAAGTAACACACACAAAATGCTGGTGGAACACAACAGGCCAGGCAGCATCTATAGGGAGAAGCGCTGTTGACGTTTCGGGCTAAGACAGCCGACAGCACTTCTCCCTATAGATGCTGCCTGGCCTGCTGTGTTCCACCAGCATTTTGTGTGTGTTAAGCAAATACAAGCATTTCCAGGTCAGATAGTATTAGCAAGATGGAGGACAACCACAGTATGGTCTTTTAAGTAGTTCTGAAATAATTTTATAATTGGAGTTATCAGGAGCCCACACAATTTGTAAGAAGTGCATCACTTAAGAAAAGACAAGCTACTGGCAAACGGTGTTACACAGTGCTAGATTATGGTTAGGATATCAGTGTGCTCAAGATTGGGAGGGTTTATTCAAAAGGAAGATGTCCAGGGCTGCTGCAGACTGATGAAGGTAAATGAGCTGGTTAAAGAGATTAGCCATAACTCAGTGTGGTTATAAGCCAGCTGATTAACAGATCAGGCGAGACACCGCCCTCTCCGTCTAACACCCCTCTCGCCCCAGTTAACCCTGGCATTCTTCTGCTCATGGAAAGCTTCTGTATTCTGCTTATGGGGCAACTGATCAGCTTGTTTAATTTTGAACTGCAGCTGGGACCTGAGGGTTGTGAGCCAAGAACATCTCGTAAGCGTACAAAGCCAGTAATGTCTGAAACGACGCTGGCAGAGCTCACAATGCTGCCTCCAGAATCATGAAAGACACTTGGCATGTCCACTTGTTCTCCAGACTGAGGTACAGCACACTGGAAAGAGTGCTCCCACACAGCTAATGTTATGGAAATACTATCTCATTTTGCCTGGCTGGTCCTTGGGCAAGAATTTTCATTTTCCAGTTCACAACTTGAAGGCTTCTCTAGACTAGAAAGAGTAGCCCCGTGTAGTTATTGTGCTGTCCTATGACAATATCATTGAAGAACAAACACATTGATGAAGGAAGAGCAGTAGATGTAATGTATATAAATTTCAGCAAGGCATTTGATAAGGTACCCCATGCAAGGCTTATTGAGAAAGTAAGGAGGCATGAGATCCAAGGGGACATTGTTTTGTGGATCCAGAACTGGCTTGCCCACAGAAAGCAAAGAGTGGTTGTACACGGGTCATATTCTGCATGGAGGTTGGTGACCAGTGGTGTGCCTCAGGGATCTATTCTGGGATCCTTACTCTTCATGATTTTTATAAGTGACCTGGATGAGGAAGTGGAGGGATGGGTTAGTAAGTCTGCTGGTGACACAAAGTTGGGGGTGTTGTGGATAGTGTGCAGGGCTGTCAGAGGTTACAGCGGGACATTGATAGGATGCAGAACTGGGCTGAGAAGTGGCAGATGGAGTTCAACCCAGATTAAGTGTGAAGTGGTTTATTTTGGTAGGTCAAATATGATGGCAGATTATAGTATTAATAGTAAGACCCTTGGCAGTGTGGATCAAAGGGAACTTGGGGTCCGAGTCCATAGGATGCTCAAAGCAGCTGCGTATGTTGACTCTGTGGTTAAGGCATACTGTGTATTGGCCTTTATCAATTGCGGAATTGAATTTAGGGGGGGGGGAGGTAATGTTGCATCTATATAGGACCCCACTTGGAGTACTGTGCTCAGTTCTGGTCGTCTCACTACAGGAAGGATGTGGAAGCCATAGAAAGGGTGCAGAGGAGATTTAAAAGGACGTTACCTGCATTGGGGAGCATGCTTTATGAGAACTGGTTGAGTGAACTCATCACCTTTTCTCCTTGGAGTGACGGAGGATGAGAGGTGAGCTGATAGAGGTGTATAAGATGATGAGAGGCATTGATCATGTGGATAGAGGCTTTTTCCCCAGGGCTGAAACAGTTGCCACAAGAGGACACAGGTTTAAGATGCTGGGGAGTAGGTACAGAGGAGATGCCAGGGGTACGTTTTTTTTTAATGCAGAGACTGGTGAGTGCATGGAATGGGCTGCCAGCAACGGTGGTGGAGGCGGATATGATAGGGTCTTTTAAGAGACTTTTGGATAGGTACATGGAACTTAGAAAAATAGAGGGCTATGGGTAAGCCTAGTAATTTCTAAGGTAGGGACATGTTCTGCACAACTTTGTGGGCTGAAGGGCCTGTATTGTGCTGTAGGTTTTCTATGTTTCTAATATCAATGGCAGCACCAGGTAATTTGTCCAACGGTTAACATAAATCCTGGTCACCTATGGGAGGGGACAGCGAGTGTCCTGGCAAAGCCCAAACATATCCAGGTTCATCTTTCATATATGGCACCTGGCTGTCAGAGACTCAGCCTTGCCTCCCTATATACCATCATTTGGAGCACCAGATTGAGCAAGAAGCTAGCAGTACATCCATACTGAGGTATTTCCACACAAAATTTTGGTCAAGAAGCCCATGGTGGCTCATAACACCTTGACAGTAGCAACTCATACCTGATGAAATCTAATGCCTCCTTTTGTGTAGGATCAAGATAAATATGTAATACATCAGTCCCAAGAAAGAAAACCCACAACAGCTCAAAGTGTTTAACATTCAATCAAATACATTTGCAGCATTGCCAATTCATAATATAAGCAGCACGAAACTTGAGCACAGTCAGCTCCCACAAAACAGTAACCAGGATGATATAAACATGATCTGTTTTATGCTTATAGACAGAAAGACAAATATTGGCCAGACGCCAAGGACAACTCCTAGGTATCTTGTCCATCTACCTGAAAGTTCAGACAAAGGCTTCGTTTCACAGTTTATCTGTAAGACAGTACAGTACCTCCAACCATGCCCTGGTTTCTCAGTACCACACTGAAAGGCCCACGCTCATTTTGTGCTCAGGTTCCTGAAGTGGAACTTACAACCCACAACAACTTCTTACTCAGGAAAACATTACCAGTGGAATCACAACATAGTATTTATAGAAGTCATAGTCATAATTTGCTAGGTGCAAGCCTCACCATCTATTTCACAATGCAATTGCACTGCTTTCTACTGCTCCAACCTTAGACGTGTTGCTGTATGAAAAGGCACCGTGACAGAATGGAGAAGCATTCCATTCTCACCTCCTGTCAAAGCCTGTTCTGTTTTTCTTACTCTGACTTCTCTTGGTTGGCTTTTATGCTGTGCTATCAGAAATAAGCATATGCCTCACAATCAGACTTCAAAGGAATGAGATATGACAATGACACTGCTCTGCAGGATTGCTGGGGCTTCTCCCCACCCCCAGCTTGCAGGTGCCATTGAGGCTCTGGAAATTTATTTTTGTATTTGTCCCATCGACCTCAAAGCAACAATCAATTTCCTGCTCTAGACAGAGCGTGAAAGAGACAGGATTTGGCTCCAGGATTGAGGGCTGGGATTAATGCTTGGCCTCCAAAGTTTGTTGCATCTTCAGTAACTTTGCTTCACGACAGAACAGCCAAGCTTATGACAACGCTGCTCTATTATTCATTATGATGCAAAGGAAAAGGCCATTTGACCCACCATGTCTTTGCTAACTCTTTCTAATCCCCATCTAATTTTTCCATTTCACTGTTATTTATTTTCCTTCCAATAAGTGTTCATTTCCTGAAACACAACGGGATATTTTACAATGCATTACCATGTATTGGTGTAATATTTCTGTAGGAACCAATCTTCTAAATTCGAAGAGTCCTTTATCTATTTTTTTAAATTAATAATTAAATGGTTCCTTGTGAAATGCCTAATTATGGCCAAAATATTTGCACTGATCCTATGGGCTACACAGCAATGATTATTACTGCACGGGATTTGATGGTGCACGGGAAGTGGGGGTGAGCAGATAAGGTGGAGAAAATGTGCAGGCAGTTTTATATTTTCAGGAGCTGGGGAAGGCTTGAACCAGAGCAACAAAATAATATCCAACAGCAATTTTCATACTGATGTACTAATTACCATAGTGACACACAGAAACACAAACCCTGAAAATAGATAGACTGCTAAAGTACACAGGCATTTAGTTTTCCTTTGAAGAGGATAGACCTTCTTTGATATTGAACGTAATAACTCAGGAGGGCACGAGATCAATTAAATCACTGCCAACTCTTTCAACTAGCACAGGCATGGGCAAACTACGGCCCGGGAGCCATATGCGGCCCATTTGCCCACCCCTGAACTAGCACCACTGTTTAGCTTCCCCCCTCCCCATTCAAAACACTGATACAACTCCTTAAGTTTTAAGATGAGGATAAGTATTGACCTTGCTCGAGACATTATATTAAATTCCTGATTTTGTCCTCATCCACCATCCTCACAAGTACCAACACCAGGAAGTGTTGAAGACTGCAAGGTCAACAGAGAGTTGATGAAATAAGCGCAGTTGCAAGGTCGGATATGGAATAGCCAATCTGTGCACAGCAAGCTCTCACAAACCAGGATACATTAATAGTCAGATCGCTTTTGTTTTAAATAATATTGTTAAACAATGAATATTAGTTCAAATGGGACAGCAGGATATTTTATGTTCACCTGAGATGGAAGATGTGGCTCTTGGATTAACGTCTGCTGGGAAAAATGGGAACAGTGAACATTTTTACTCCATGGGCCAAAATCTTTAACGAGGGTACTGGAAAGCTGGGGACTTCAGCTTGAGAAAGCTTCAAAACTGAAAAATTCCACATTTAAATAGAGAATAAAAGGCCTCATCTATGTGGTTATTTTCATCCATTGGATAACTTCAAATAGGTTATTCAGTGTGTTTTTTTTAAATGAAGGCTCTTCTTTTGAGCTAAAGTTAAGAGTAACAGACATGACTGCACATTATTGCAAAAGGCAGTTTGATTTCCTGGGGGAAATTCTACATTCTGCTGTTAAAGAGGTGTTTCTTTCTCTTCATTTCCCTCCTAAACCGAGCATCGCAAGTAACCATGGGACATGAGGCCAATATTATGAAAAAACAGGTATAAAATAGCAACCTGATTAAGGATATCAGTGAAGCTTGATCAGGATATTTGTCACTTGAAACCAAAAAAACTTATCAAGTATATGGATTTTAGTAAATTATTCAACAATATTCCCTACGGTCAGCTGATTGGGAAGGTCAGAAGGCATGGGATCCAGAGAAAGTTGGCCATGTGGATTCAGAATTGGCTTGCCAATAGAGGGTGGTAGTATATGCAGCGTATTCTGTCTGGAGGTCAGTGCTCTGCCTGGATCTGTTCCTTGACATCTGTGATTTTTATGAAGACAAAGGTCAGTGGTGTTGTGGATAGTGCAGAAGGTTGCTGTTGGTTACAATGAGACATTGATAGGAGGCAGAGCTGGGCTGAGAAATGGCAAATGGTGTTCAATCCAGGAAAATGTGGAATTCTCTCTGGAAGGCCAAACTTGAAGACAGAGTACAAGGTCACTGGCAGATAGCGTGGAGGAGCAGAGGGATCTTGGGTCCATGTCCATAGGTCCCTGAGGGTTGCTGTGCAAGTTTATTAGGGTGGTTAAGAAGATGTATCGCATGTTGGCCTTCATTAGTTGGGAGATTACATTCAAGAGCCACAAGATAGTATTGCAGCGCTGTAAAACTCTGCAACGTTTTTACGCTCAGCTCTGGTCACCTCATCATAAGGATGATGCAGAAGCTTTAGAGGAGCCACAGAGAAAATTTATAAGGAAGCTGTCTGTTTTAGGAAGCATGTCTGACGAGGAAAGGTTGAGCAAAATAGGGCTTTTCTCTTTGGAGCAAAGAACCACGCGAGGTGACTTGATAAAGGTGTACAAGATGATAGGAGGCATAGATAGAGTGTACAGCCAGTGCTCTTAGATAGGTATAGGGATGAAAGAAAAAAAAACAGAAGGCTATGTGGGACAGAGAGGTTGATTTACGGAGTAGATTAAAAGGCTGGCACAACATTGTGGGCTGAAGGGTTATTCCCTACACTCTTCCCTGTAGCATCTTATAAAGGAAATAATATTTATACTGTGTGGGATGTACACTTTCTATTAGTGTGCTACTTTCTATAGCATACAAATTGAGCCGTCTATATAATATATGCTGCATAGCATGCACCAAAAACCTGCTCTTCTTAACATATAAGATTTCAAATAGAATCATGGAAGATTTTCTGACCATTTGAGAGACAAACAATCCTTCATGTTAATGTTTCATCTCAAAGATGTCACCACCAACAGTGCAGCTCTGTCTCTCAATACCACACTTGGCTTGTCAGTCGAGAGTTAACAACTGAACAGAGCTGGTAGTGTACTTCTCAGTTGCACAGCTTCACCAGAGTTATGTTATCATTCTAAAGTGAAATTATCATTATGCTCAGTTCAGAATCAATATTTCTTTTGGTCCTTTAGAAGCTTCATTATAGAAAAGCAATATCTACAATAAACTGAGCAACACACACAAAATGATGGGGTACTTAGCCTAGGCAGCACCTATGGAAAAGTGTACAGTCAACATTTCGGGCTGAGACCTCCAGCATTTTGTGTGTGTTGCTCAGATTTCCAGCATCTGCAGATTTTCTCTTGTCTATGATAAACTGTCTTGTTTCAAAACAACCTCAACTCAACGCAAGCAACCCAGAGCTGTTAGTATGAGTCATGTTATTTCTGTGAAACTTGGCATTGTCTAAATACAATCAGTCCAATTCTTTGTGCTTACCTCTTGTGCCAGCTGTCCTCGTCACAGCAAGGCAGGACAACAGGTGCAAGTGGACAGGAAGGAAAAAAATAATCTTTTTAGGTTATTTAATGGGAATATTTGTGAGCCATAAATACATGACAGGAGAATGTCATGTTTGTCAGTACCCTATTGAGTTTATAAATAAAAGCATGAAGTTCAACAAGGATGCACAGTAGTGTAATGGTTAGCGTGATGCTTTACGATCCCCACCATTGCCCATAAGGAGTTTGTACGTTCTTCCCGTCACCCATTTATCCGGGTGCTCCGGTTTCCTCCCACAGTCCAAAGACATACCGGTTGGGTAGGTCAATTGGTCATTGTAAAATGTCCCCTGGGTGGCGCAGCTCAAAGGACCGGATCGGCCTATTTTGCACTTTATGTCAATAAATAAACACTAAGTGAGTTATGGTCATCTAAGGCCTTAGAATGTCAAGACCTTGCAGAGGTTACTGAGATTTAACTGAGTTCTCCTGGGGTAGAGGGCTGTCAGATGTGTGTAGAGACAACAGATGTTGAAACCCATCCTCTCAGACAAGGGCATTTAACTGACGATTTTAAAGGAAGTATTTAAAATCATAGTGGGTGTTGATGAGGAAATTGTTTTCAGCATGAGAGCCAGGAACGAGAGGACAATGATTCAAGAGAATCAGCAAAACAACACAGAAAGGAATTGAAAATGAGAGATTTAAATGACTGTAATATGGAAAGCACTCCCCACTGTTTGTAAAAGACTGAATCCAATTCAGCTCAGAAACAGCTGCCTATAAAACTCTTGGTTGGAAGTTAATCTAGCTAATTTTCAGAGGAATATAATGCACTAAATAAATAATAAGCTCTAAATTAGTTAGAGGAATTGTTTGATTATCTGCTCCCCACAATAAAAGGGCAAGAGACGATGCCTCTGCCACTGCAGATGATGCAATCTGCAGAACTCTGGGTTTCTTCACAAGAGCCCTTTCTAAACTCTTGACATTTTCTTCCTAGAAATTCGAGGATAACAGTCACATGTCAACAGTTCTGTTGGCAGGGACCCTTCAAGTCACACACCACTCTGTCTTGAGGAAAATGTATATTTGGCTCTCGTTGTTAGAATGTAGATGGAACACAAAACAGTACAGCACAGGACAGGAACAGGCCTTTCAGTCCACAAAGTCTGAGCCAGGCTAAAGGCCAAAATAAACTAAATCTCTTCTCCCCAAGTATGACCCATATCCCTCCATTTCCTGCATAGTCATGCAGCCAACCATTATTACCTCATTTATAGAAAGGCAACAAATACCAGCAAAATCCAAATAGTGGGCCTCCAAGAGGACCACAACCTTTTCATAGCTTGGAGGCTTGCATGCCTTAATAACCCAGAGATCTACGTTGGCTGGAGTCAGGGCATTATGCTTCAGCTCTTGGCAGTGTTACCCATGCCAAACAGGTCAAAGGGTGGAGAACAGACTAAGAGTGGTCCACTAGTCCTCCAGGTTCAGGAGTTCAGCTCAGTGCTAACGACCCTGACTGGTCAAACAGAATTGTTACAGAAACAACAATAAAGAATCCTTCTATATCTGAGAGCAACTGTACTCCTTGTGGTGAACTACATATACCTGCTGACTGCTCCTGTGGCTCCTCCCACAGACCCCTGTATAAAGGCGATTGAGGTCTGAGCCCGGCCTCTCTGTCTCCAGGATGTAGTATGGTGGTCAACCACTGCTTGTTCCTTCTTCCAGTCAATAAAAGCCGATATCTAGCCTTTACGTCTCAGAGAGAGTTATTGATGGTGCATCAATCCTGAGATTCCACCCAGGACTTGCATGACTGACAGCAGTGAAAACTTAGAGGAAGCTACTGACACGATGAAGGAAGTCAAGTCAAGTCACTTTTTACTGTCATTTCGACCATAACTGCTGGTATAGAACACAGTAAAAACGAGACAAAGTTTTTCAGGACTGTGGTGCTACATGAACAATACAAAAACTACACTGAACTGCGTAAACCAACACAAAAACTACACTAGACTACAGACCTACCCAGGACTGCATAAAGTACACAGAACAGTGCAGGCATTACAATAAATAATAAACAAGACAATAGGCACAGCAGAGGGCAGTAGGTTAGTAGGCCGATGGCTTGGGGGGAAATCTGTTACTTATATAAACCGTTTACTGGTGGCGTCCGGGATTCCATCTGTTTCTGTACTCCCGCCGAGTACTTCGTTGCCGCAGATGTAGTCCAATTTAATGTCCACTGGAGAGCAAAAATGGACGGCAGAGCTGCCCAGCTAGGGCTTGCTTTTTTCCTGGCCCACTCACCTCGCTTCCGCTTCCTTGCACACCGCTTACGATGTCCCCACCAGGGATGGAGGACCTTCATTGCTGCCCCAGATGACACTGGTGCAACGGGAAGAGTCTCCATCTCGTGGAGTGAGTAAAAAGGATTTTTTCCAATTATAACAGGCCAGTCTGCATGAAAACACAACCTTCAGCCCACTTTGTCTGTGCCGAACATCATACTAAACCCAATTTCCTGTAGTCTTCAATGCCATGATGTTTCACTGTTTATCTAAATGCTTCTTAAATATTGTGAGAATACCCGCCTCTACCAGCCCCTCAAGTTTGTCTGCAGTATGATGTGGAAAATTTGGGGCAGAACAGCAGTGTACTGGTTAGCACAAGGTTCAAATCCCACTACTGCTTACAAGGAGCTTCTTTGATCACTCCATGACCACCTGCATTTCCTCGCACAGTTCAAAGACATACTAATTAGCAGGTTAAATGGTCGTTGTAAATTGTCCCATGATTAGGCTGGGATTAAATCAGGGCATTGCTGGGCAGTGAGGCTCGAAAAGCTGGCAGGGCCTATTCTATGCAGTATCTCAATAAAAAAAAACTCCATTGGTTGCTAGGAGAGGTTTAAAAGGAGAAAGGTTTTTTCAGATGGTCCATCTTACTTCAATATTTTGTTTTCCCTTTCTGACAGTCTCAAGTTTCAGTTGGAGGTACACTGCCAGTGATGGAGCTGCTCCTCAGTTCATCAGCCAAGTGTCCATTCTGTGTACAGGCTGGTCGAGACACAGAAGCCAAATATTTGGGAGCACTGTCATATAATTGGGATAACTAACACAGGATTCAGCCCTTCTGTATGAGAAAGTTTACAGGCAAATTTGCTCCCAGCATTAAAGCCAGGAACAAGATGCTAAACTGGTTTTCTCTACTGATACCTAGGCCTGAAAGCTGCCACTCCTGCCTGGTGAATTCTCCTCACTGCCCTAGCCAAAGCATGGCATTGAGTATCTAGTTTCACTGCTCCAAATCCTGACCTGGTGCTGTCTACATGGAGTTTTGATGTTCTTCCTGTGACCATGTGGATTTATTCTGAGTGCTCTATTTTCCCTCCACATCCCTGCAAGTAGTTAGGATAATTGGCTATGTACAGTGCCAAAAAGTATTCACCCCCCCCCGAAGATTTTCATGTTTTATTGTTTTACAACATTTAATCACAGTGAATTTGGCTTTTTTGACACTGATCAACAGAAAGACACTTTCGAGTCAAAGTGAAAACAAATTTCTACAAGTTGGTCTAAATTTATTACAATTATTAAACACAAAATAATTGATTGCATAATTACTCACCTCCTTCAAGCCAGTATTTAGTAGATGCGCTTTTGGCAGCAATTACAGCCTTGAGTCTGTGTGGAGAGGTCTCAATCAGTTTTGCACATCTGAGCACTACAGTTGTTCTTCCCCATTCTTCTGAACAAAACTGCTCAAACTCTGTCAGATTGCATGGGAATCATGTGTGAACAGCCCTTTTGAAGTCCAGCCACAAATTTTCAATTGGATCGAGGGGTGTACTCTGACTTGACCACACCAGGACATTAGCTTTGTTGTCTTAAACCATTCCAGTGCAGATTTGGCTTTATGCTTGGGGTCATTGCCTTGCTGGAAAACAAATCTTCTCCAAAGTCACAGTTCCCTTGCAGACTGCATCAGGTTTTCCTCCAGAATTTCCCTGTATTTTGCTGCCTTCATTTTACCCTCCACTTTCAAGTGTTATGAATGTACCACAGCTCTGAGGGGCTGAAGGGTGTGGGGTAGCCCCCTCCTTTGTGAGAATCGCAAGATCACTATTGAGTCCGTTCAGGAGACACAGGAAATGGTACAGAGAGAGACGTGCCGAATACCTCGTTCCACCGCGATGCAAAATAACGCGACATTGACCATTGTCTCCTGGAGACGACGTTTGTGGATTGGGGACTATGCTACGTGCAAGCTCTCGGGCAAAGTGGGCTGGTTGAGAGAGAGATTGCATCATCCCAACCTGATTGACATCTGAGACCCCCTGAGGAAGTATAAAAGAGGGTCTGGGGGAAACACCCCCTTGAGACGCACCAGTAGAAACGCTAACGATACCGTAGTAGTAGGAAGCCATTTGAAGGAAGTCACGTGTGTTCGATTCTGTTGCTGGAATCAGTGACTGGAACCACGGAAACCAGCTTTTAGCTAACAACGGGGAGGCCCGCTCTCCTGATTCAACGGATTCACTTCATAAAAGATCCGGGCAAGTTTCTTTTCTCACCAATCTCTCTCTCTCTCCAACAAGTGAAAACCCAACGGTCCCCTCCACCAAAAGGCTGAGACCTGCAGGAACTGAGTGACTTTTATATTTCCATCGGACAATATATTATCCTCTAGACAAACGATCGAGCTGTTTCTTATTGATGGTTATTATTAAACCCGCGCTTTTAGATTGAGTAGTGACGACGTATATAATCTGAATGTTTGTAATAATCTTATTTTTGTGCCCCTTCATAAATAAAGACTTTTAAAAAATAGTACCATCAGACTTCAACAGACCTCTCTATCTTTGCTGGTAAGTGATCCAGTTACGGGATTTCGTAACAGTTGGGGTTCTCGTCTCAGGATTTGACACCAAATTGGAGGGCCAGTGAATCGGGCTTGTAGGTCCAAAACTTGGATCTGGTTACGCGAGTAGCCAGACGGGAAACCAGCAAAGATGGACGTGGGGGAATTTATAGAAAACTCGACTCTGGAGGCGCTGGAGGTGGCCTCCAAATCGGACTTGATAAAATTGGCGAAGGAGTTAAACCTCGGTGAGGTTGTCAATGAAAACGCGGGAGGTGCGAAGGGCAATAACTCAGTATTATATTGGGAAGAATGTGTTTACAGCTGAGGTATCGGAAAATATCCCTGAAAAGGTACCAGCTAGTGGGACGGCTCAGTTAGAGTTGGAGAAATTAAGTTAAAACAGCTGGAAATAGAGAAGGAGAGGGCCGAGAAGGAGAAGGAGGCAGAGAGACAGAGGAAACATGACTTGGAGATGGAGAAGTTAAGGCAAGAGCCACGAAGTCAGGGGTCAGACTGAGGGGAGTGGTTTGATGTCAGTCGGGCGTTGAGGTTAGTACCCCCGTTCGAGGAGACGGACGTTGATAGTTATTTCTTGCTTTTTGAAAAGGTGGCAGTGAATCAGAAGTGGCCCAGAGAGCAGTGGGTGGCGTTGTTACAAAGTGTGTTAAGAGGGAAGGCCCAGCGGGCATATGAGGCGTTGTCCACGGAGGGGGAAGGGGAAGAGAAATATGACCAAGTAAAGGCGGCCATTCTCCGGGGTTACAAGCTAGTAGCTGAAGCATATAGACAAAAGTTCAGAAATTTATGAAAAGGGTGGAATCAGACGTATACCGAGTTTGCCTATGAGAAGGGTGTGCTCTTGGACCGTTGGTGCACCGTGGAAAAAGTGGACAAGGATTATGGGCGTCTCAGGGAGTTACTTTTGATTGAGCAATTTAAAGGTTGTGTTTCGGAGGACATCCGGATGTATTTGAATGAGAAGCCGAATAAGTCCATTTCAGAATTTGCTAGTTTCGCGGATGAATATGTCCTAACCCACAAGACAAAGTTTTCCTCGAATAAAAGTTCCCAGAGAGACCGTGGGAACGATCGAGAAAGTCCGATGAGTGAGGCAGAGGTCCCACCAGGAGCTAGCGGTAAGGTTGAGGGGGAAAGGCAAGACGGCCAGAGGTTTCCGGGTTTGACCTGTTTTAATTGTGGAAAGGGAGGGCATATTGCATCTCGATGCTTTGCTCCGAGGAGAGAGAGAGGAAAAGGGAAAGCCGCAGTCCCTATCGGGTGTGCTGTGGTAATCAGTAAATCGACCAGAGAGCCCCGGGTAGACAGAGTACGAGAAGGGTCTGAGACTTGTCTGACACACGGAACCGTGTCTTTGAGTAAGGGGGAACCACCAATTCCCGTACGAATCTGGAGAGACACGGGGGCTGAGCTGTCGTTGATCAGCGGTAAGGTACCAGAAGTTGGTCGAAAAACGGGCATGGTAAAGGTAAAGGGGATCAGCAAAAGAATAGAAATGGTGGCCTTACATGAGGTCATTATAGATTGTGAGCTGGTGTCTGGACCCGTTGAAATAGGGGTGTCATCAGAGTTCCCGAGAACTAACGCGGACGTCCTTCTCGGTAACGATTTAGCAGGTGGTAAGGTTTGGGCAGCCATGATGCCGACCCGCCAACCAGCGAGTGCGGTGGCCCTGCCCCTAGAGTCCCAGATCTATCCCGCATGCGCGGTCACTCGCAGCCTGTCGAGAAAGGCAGCTGAGAACGACAGCAGTTTAAATCAGGCCAGTTTTGATTTGGCCGAGACATTTCTACCAACCCTGTACCACGAAGGTTTAGAGCAGGGGTGGGCAAACTTTTTGACTTGAGGGCCACAAAGGGTTCTAAAATTTGACAGTGGGGCCGGATCAGGAGCAGATGGACGGAGTGTTTTGGTAATACACCTCATAAGAGAAAATAAAGTATCATGGGATATGTAGAAAACAGTTGCTTTAATTTCAATTGAAAATGAACAAATGCATTACAACAAAATATCTGTCTTTGAAGTCCCATGGTATTTAGCTATTTATTGAAATGTCTTTTAAAACACTGAAAATTAAATGAATAAAATACAGCTTTTTTTAATAGTAACAGTTATAATTTTAAAGCACTGAAAATTCTGTTATCCTTCAAGATATTATCATCATCACTCTCCTCCTGACTGTCTTTATTTCAAAAACGGTAGGAGATGCAGGTCTACTTGTCCTGCTCCTTCTTATTAAATTGTCCCCTGTGCCAAAACTCAACAACGACCCGCACAATGACAGAACAGTGAGAGCGCGCCAATATGCGGAGCTCTGTGCTCGCAAATCCCCGCAGGCTATCTCCCTTAGCCGGAATGCTGGCTAATTGTGAGCCGGTTCGGATGTGCCAGGAAATGGATCGCCACAAGGTCACAAAGTAAAGCACAAATGTGGAGTAATACGCTGCACCTCAACAAAGGTCAATGTATATAGAGTGCGTCATCTATTGGGAAGACGCCAGAATTGCGGGGAAAAAACGTTAACAAGGTTTATTAATATAATTTCATCAAGTTCTGTGGGCCGGATTAAAAAGCTTAACGGGCCGCATATGGCCCGCAGGCCGTAGTTTGCCCATGCCTGGTTTAGAGGGTGGTAAAACGAAGAGTAGTAAAGTGAAAGAGGGTAAGGAAGCAGAGGTAGATCTGCCTTTAGCGAGGAAAAAGGTCCTAGAGGCAGAAAATAAAGATGAGGAACCATTAGAGCGGTTAAGAGGTCCAGAGTTGGACTTGGATGATCTGTCTGGTTTGGCAGAACTGTTTGAGGAAGTTGAAACTTCTAAAGGTGTTCCCGATAATGAAATGAGGGCAGCCCTAGATGAAAAGGGTGCCCTTACCTCGAAGAAATCTGCTGGGTTGGCAGATGAGGTTGTTTCAGCCTGTAGGGTTGAGTTTACTCCGGAAGGGAGTTGCCCAGAGAGTACCTGGGAGAATCAGGGGAATTTAGAGTTTGGACCGGGTACGGGTATTGAAAGCCTGGAAGAGGCCAATGTCCCGTTTGAGTGTGTCCAAGATGGGGATGCACGTGGTACTGAACCTAGTAACGGAGCTCAGAAGAAGTCTGAGGTATTTGATTCAGTGGAACGGGGTGGCTATCCTTGTGGGTCAGATAGACTTGGTTCAGTGGAAAAAGGGTTAACCTTGGTAACCGTGGGAAGTGTGAGTTCCCAGGTGTTTGTACTCGAAGGTGGGTTCAAAGTTAATGCAGAATTTAAGAATGGGGAGATGAGGATTATTATTGAAGGAAACGGAAAGTCTGTAGTTCCCAAGTCGAATGAAGAAATTTTAAACCTGGCAGATCGCTTACAGAGTGAGCCAGGAGATAGCGGCCCCCACTCTATTGTTATTCCAGGATGGGGTGTGAAGAGGCCGAATTCGAAATGCTACTTGAACAAAGAGTTCGAATTAAAAACCAATAGCCTGAAGGGTCCTGACAAAAGGGCTAGCCACCTGGGTAAAATTAAAGAATTGGGTGGAAATGGTCTAAGTTTGGGACACAGTGTTGATAAAATAACCCCTATGAACGAGGCAAGCCGGAGTTTACCACGCCAAATTACTCGAGTTCCCCACAGGGGAACTCACCAGAAAAAAGGCGACGGTTAATGGGGATGCCATTTTAAACAGCAAAGCAGGTTGTACGGGATTGTGCCAAAGCATGTGAATAATAAAGACACCCCCTTTGGAGACCTGCCGATTAAGTAAAACGACCGAAACGATTAGTATTTGCATAAACTTTTGTAGATGCACATAAGCTAAGATCACACCTCCTTAGTTTAGTTGCTGAAGGAAAGAAATAAAATAGGTGGTTATTAAATTGAAGTCTGATGCTACAAGACTTTAGTACGGTACGCGATGTTAAGGTATTAAAGAAAGTGACACTGTAATCGTTAACTGTTTAGATCAGGGGTCAACAACCTTTACCACTGAAAGAGCCACTTGGACCCGTTTCCCACAGAAAAGAAAACACTGGGAGCCGCAAAACCCGTTTGACATTTAAAATGAAATAACACTGCATACAACGTTTTTTTTGCCTTTATGCTATGTATAAACAAACTATAATGTGTTGCATTTATGAAATTGATGAACTCCTGCAGAGAAAACGAAATTACATTTCTGCATGCAACAAAAACATTTTGAACTCCGAAAAAAAGACGTTGGGTTGAAGGTTACTTTTAAGTAAAATACTCAACGTCTATTTGAGTCCTTCTTGTATTTATGAAAAACGCCAAACTTAAATTTGCCGCCAGCAGCAAACCAAAAATAACATCAGCCAGCTGTCAGCCTGAAAAATAAAAGGACTATTTCACTGAACAATGAAAAAATATGAATATACATAAAATAATAGGCAATTAAAATATTTATCATACTTGGTTAATGGGATTTCTGCTCCTGGACCTCAGCGCACAGCGTCTGCACATCAGGGCTGTATGACATCACCTTCATCTTTACACAGGATCGCAAGCTGTCATCTGTGAGGCGTGCGCGATGTTTGTTTTTAATAAAGTTCATGTTGGAGAACACCTGCTCACATACATATGTGGATCCAAAGATCGACAGGACTCCAAGCGCATACTTTTTCATGTTTACATAAATGTCGGGCATAGCATTCCACGTTTCGAACACAAGTTTGTCCGGTTTTGGAAGGTTTTCAATATCACTCCATTTGTGATTCTGAGCAAGAACGGCCTTCTGACGGGCAACATCTTCAAGGTCTGCTGTCAAGCGTCTAAACTTGGACACCCATATGTCTTTGTCGGCTATGTCGGCCAGTTCCATCTCAAGATCAGGTTGACTCACACCTGCCAATGCAGTCGTATTCAGTAGGGAAGGATCGATGCTTAAGGGAGTGACCGGGAAGGATAATGTGTTTTTTTCCTCTCTGAACTCACAGAAGCGTTTCCCAAACGATGTTTGCATTGCGATGATTGCAGAATGTAAATACTCCGAAATTATCATGTCGTGACCTTGTTTGAACTCTCTCAAATTGGGGAAGTGAGACAAAGTGCCTTTCTGTAAATCTCTGGCAAGCACTGTCAACTTGCGCTCGAATGCCAAAACATCCTCCAACATGTGCAGGGCTGTGCGTCCTTACCCAGTTGAAGAGCTGTGTTCAGCGTGTTCAGGTGCGCTGTCATGTCTACCATGAAGTGTAGCTTTTCCAGCCACTCTGGCTGTTCCAGCTCAGGAAAGGTGAGCCCTTTGCTGCCCAGGAAAGTTTTCACTTCTTCCAGACACGCGACAAAGCGTTTCAGCACCTTCCGTCTGGACAGCCAGCGATAAAAACACGTTGTAGCGGTGTCAGTAAACTGCAGTCAAAGATAGCTTTATTCGAACTAAACAGCCTTGCTTTTAAGCCTCCCTCAACCCAGCCCCCATGGACGCAGATGCTGCAAAAGACGCGTACTCACAAACCCCCGTAGGCTATCTCCCTTAGCCGGAATGCTGGCTAATTGTGAGCCGTTTCGGATGTGGCAGGAAATAATGTATCGCCACACTTAGATTGTACAAGATCACCATAATCTTCAAATTTAGAATTACATTTCAAAAGCTAACAAACTAACATAAAATACATTTTAATTAAATACTGACCAATTATTTCCCAAAGCCACAGGGAGCCGCAGCACAGAGGTGAAAGAGCCACAAATGGCTCGGGAGCCGCAGGTTGCCGACCCCCGGTTTAGATACTGAATTGAATGTATAACTGTATTACTCTGTAAAAAAAAACTTTTGTATTGTGTTAGATTCTAAAACCCTGTAAGACTCTACTACTTCGTTTTCACCGCTGGGGAAAACGCTTTGAAGAAAGGGGGTGTTATGAATGCACCACAGCTCTGAGGGGCTGAAGGGTGCGGGGTAGCCCCCTCCTTTGTGAGAATCGCATGATCACTATTGAGACCATTCAGGAAATGGGAGAGAGAGACGTGCCGAATACCTCGTTCCACCGTGATGCAAAATAATGCGACATTGACCATTGTTTCCTGGAGACCACGTTTGTGGATTGGGGACTATGCTACGTGCAAGCCCTCGGGCAAAGTGGGCTGGCTGAGAGAGAGATTGCATCATCCCAACCTGATTGACATCTGAGATCCCGTGAGGAAGTATAAAAGAGGGTCTGGGGGAACACCCCCTTGAGACGCACCAGAAGAAACGCTAACGATCCCGTAGTAGCTGGAAGCCATTTGAAGGAAGTCACGTGCGTTCGATTCCGTTGCTGGAATCGGTGACTGGAACCACGGAAACCAGCTTTTAGCTAACAACGGGGAAGCCCGCTCCCGATTCAACGGATTCGCTTCATAAAAGACCCGGGCAAATTTCTTTTCTCACCAATCTCTCTCTCTCCAACAAGTGAAAACCCAGCGGTCCCCAAAAGGCTGAAGCCTGCAGGAACTGAGTAACTTTTATATTTCCATCGGACAATATATTATCCCCTAGACAAACAATCGAGCTGTTTTTTATTGATGGTTATTATTAGACCCGCGCTTTTAGATTGAGTAGTGACAACGTATATAATCTGAATGTTTGTATTAATCTTATTTTTGTGCCTCTTCATAAATAAAGACTTTTAAAAAATAGTACCATCAGACTTCAACAGACCTCTCTATCTTTGCTGGTAAGTGATCCAGTTACGGGATTTCGTAACACAAGCCTTCCAGGACCTGCTGCAGTGAAGCATCCCCACAGCATGATGCAACCACCACCATGCTTCATTGTAAGGATGGTGTTGTGGCGGCTCATTTCCTAGCGTATGCGAACCGACTCACAATTAGATAGCCTACGGGGGTTTGCGAGCACAGAGCTTTGGAGCCTCTTCGCCATGGGGGGGCCGGTTGACAGAGGCTTAAAAGTGAGGCTGAAGTTTTCGAATAAAGTTTTTCCTTCGACTGCAGTTACCGACTCCGTGTCGTAATTTTAGCGCTGTTTGTAGCACACCGCTACAGTGTGTTTTTGATGATATGCGGTGTTTGACTTATGCCAAACATAACGTTTAGTCTGGTGGCCAAAAGGCTCAATTTTGGTTTCATCTTCTTTCAGCTGACTTCAAAGTCTCCCAAATGCCTTCTGGCAAACTCTAGCCAAGATTTCACGTGAGTTTTTTCCCCCCCAATAGTGGCTTTCTCTTTGCAACTTCCATAAAGCTGTGACGGGTGAAGCACCCAGGCAACAGTTGCTATATACGCAGTCTCTCCCATTTCTGCCATCGAAGCTTGTGACACCTCCGGGGTTGCCGTAGGTCTCTTGGTGACCTCTCTCACAAGTCCCCTTCTTACACGGTCTGTCAGTTTTTGAGGATGGGGTGTTCTAGACAGATTTACACTTGTGCCATATTCTTTCCATTTCATGGTGATTGACTTAATTGTATTCCAAGGGATATTCAGTGACTTGGAAATTTTCTTTTATCCAACTCCTTTTTTTTATAAGAAATTTTTTAATTGAATTTTCAAATTGCTACAGAAGGAAAAAAAATTATCACCCTTTCCTTAACCCCTCCCCCCTGACATATCCCAGTAGAAAGAGAAAGACAGAAAGAAAGAATGCCTGGATATCGGAAGATCCCCACATGCTGCACGGAGTTCATAATAGCTTTAATATATTTATTTATTTATTTCCCCAAATAACCAATAATTTTATCTTCGGAGCACCTATATATTTAATCCTATCTTTTGTAAATAAGGGCACCAAATTGTCAGAAATATTTCGTATTTATCTCTTAAATTATAAGTAATTTTTTCAAATGGAATGCAGCTAAAAGCTATATCTATTTTCATTTTCTTAATGTATGTTAAAATTCTTTTTCTTTTCACCGGTCCGTTAAGCCCATTAACATTAAAACTTTTAAAATTCAGTAAATTAGTCATTATTTTTAACAGGGTTACTTCAGTCTATAGTAATACCTAACTTTTCAACTTTCGTAGTACCTTGGGGAATCTTTTTAAAATTCTCCGTGTTGCTATGTGTCTCCCCGGATTGTCCAGGCAAAGAAAGAAAGATTAAAGAAAAATAGATTATAAAGAAAAAAAACAAAATACCCCCCTACTAATGTTGTGAATAAAGAAAACACACATTACCCCCCTCCGTTGTGCGGGTCATGGCAATCGCCATGATTACACACGTGAATCCCGTAGCAATCGATCCGAAGTTCCCCCAGCTCCCCCGTAACATAAAAAAGTATATATAAGAGAAGAAAAAATATCACTATTCTCGATTAATATTTCTCAAATTTTTACCTTTCTCCCCGTATCATATAATTAAGAATATATTTAAATATTCTTCTGTCCTTAAACATCCATCAACTCCATTCACTGTCACAGTCTTCATCTTTAATCAGTTTCACTTTTAAATCTTTGGCTGTGATTAGCGAATATTTGGGAGTTCTTGTGCAAATTCTTCCGCATCCCGATAATCAGTAAAAGATCTTCTTTTTCCGTCATCCAAAAAAATTATCAGGGTTGCCGGGTGGCACAATATAAATTTATAACCCTTTTCCCATAAAACTTTTTTCGCTGGGTTAAATTCCTTCTTTTTCTTCAAAAGGTCACAACTTATATCAGGATAGAAAAGAACTGTTTTCCCTTCTATCATCAATGGCCCATTTCTCTTTCTGGCACATTGGGCAGCCGCCTTCAGGATCTTTTCTTTATCTTGATATCTTAAGCATTTTATCAAGATTGATCGTGGGTTTTGATCAACTTAAGGTCTTGATCTTAAGGCTCTGTGAGTCCTTTCAATTTCAATTAACTGGGTTCCTTCTTCCATTTCCAAACTTCCCGGAATCCATTTTTGAAAAAAATTTATTGGATCCTCTCCCTCTATACCTTCTTTAAGTCCAACAATCTTAATATTATTTCGTCTGTTAAAATTTTCAAGTTCATCCACTTTTTCCAACAACTTGTATCCAACCCCTGACATGCTTTTCAATAACCTTTTTGCTAAGATGCTTGGATTGTCCTTTTGCCTTCATGGTGTAGTTTTTGCCAGGATACTGACTCACCAGTCTCTGGACCTTCCAGATACAGGTGTAATTTTACTACAATCAATTGAAACACCTGAACTGCACACAGGTATCTCCACTGAACTAATTATATGGCTTTCAGAACCAATTGGCTGCACCAGTGATGATTTGGTGTGTCATATTAAGGGGGGGGGGGGGTTGAAGACTTATGCAATCAATTATTTTCTGTTTTATATTTGTAATTCATTTAGATCACTTTGTAGAGATGTTTTCACTTAGACTTGCGAGTCTTATTCTATTGATCAGTGTCAAAAAAGCCAAATTAAATGATGAAAACTTCTGGGGGGGGGGGTGGTTGAAGACTTTTTATAGGCATTGTAAGTTGCCTATAAACTCTCAGTGGGAGTTGAAAGATGTAAGGAGAAATAAAAATGCAATCGTATAAATGTGTACTCGATGGTTTATGTGAATTCTGGGGGCTGACTGTCCCTTTTTTTGTATGACTCTGACTCAAGCAGCATTAAAATTGGTTGATCCAGTCATTGATCTCAGCTTTATTTGTGGAAGCTTGCTTTTCACAAATCGGTTGTACACGATAAAGTGTTTTGATTATAAAACATTTTGGCATGTTAAGCAACTTTGAAAGATGCTATTTAGATATGCTGGTCCTTCATTTACCAACTAACAGCACACGTCAGGAATTGAATCTAAAACTGTATCAGTTTGGATTGTTAGTTAATTGGATAAGCTTGTTAAAACAAATGGAGTCATGTCTGTCTTTTAAAAAGAAGACAGTGCCACATTAAGGCGGCAATGTTGTACATTCATTTACAAAATCCACTTCTTGGTGATGCATGCTAAGGATTGCATAACTATTTCTTTCTAGTTGGGTCAAAACGCTGGAATTCCCTGATTTAGCACATTAGTCATGATCTTTTGGCACAATGTGTGCTATTTAGGGCTTCAACACACCTATCATTCTTTACAATGCCTTTGGTATAACATATTTTATTTATGACTTATTCAGAGAAACAGCCCTTTCTTGGGAAACAACTCTGCATTCTTACTGTCCAGACCTCATCACTCAGTGCTGTCAGCAGTACCTCCTGCAATCCAAACCTGCAGCTCTGGAATTTCATCACCAAACTTCTCTCTCGCTCCCTCCTCCTTTAAGATTCTCTTTAAAATTAATCCAGCCTAATTTCACCTTGTTTGGCTTGGTGACAAATTCAGTCTGACGAAGCTCCAGTGGTGAGGCCTGCAACATTTGACTGTTTAGGTTGCTGCAGGTCAGGTGTGGTGTTCTGGGGCCATCTAAGAGTAGAAGTTGACTGGGCAGCTCCTCGAGCCAACTCTGCGATTCAATAAAACTGTGGCTGAACTGACATTTCACTTTAAATTCATTCTCATGGCTGATTCTCATAACACTTTATTCTCCTAGAATCTAATTATCTAATCCTTGATTATGCCTCATGATTCAACATCACATTCCTCTAAAGAAGGAAGGAATTCTCCTCTTCTGTCTGGTGGCCAAGCCATTGAAAAGCTGTATCTTTGGACATCTCCCAGCATTCAGGGGTATGAAAGACAAAGGACCCAATGCTGTTTATCCAAACAGAGTACTGTGCTTCTCACCTTCACTCTTGCATTCATTTTCTCTCCTATTCACAAGCTTGTGACCTCTCCCCACCAGGAGTTGACATCAGAATATCCCAGCTCAGGCTTTCATTACATCCTTTTAACAAATCGCTTTTCTCGGTTCAGAAGTACCTGCGGTTCAAACAAACTTCTGGCTGCTCTTCCATCCTCGCTATGTCTGTAGAATCCCAGCCTTCCTCTCATTCATCAATTCTGCTCCCTGCCTCTATTCAGATGTTCATCTTTTACCAGCACTTACCTTACAAATGGAAAAAAACCTGCCGGTAAGCAGCATTTCTTTAGAAGAGACATGTGCCAAAGGGGAAAAAAATGCTTAAATTTAGACAATGGTGCCAAAAGCAGTTTTCGATATCACTATTACTACGGTGCAGTCATAACAGGTATACTGTAGATAGACTGGAAATTAAAACCCACGCAGACCAATGGCACTTTCAAATCTGTTGTAACTGGAAAATCCCCTTAATAAGAGTATAAACATGCTACCCAGAATGAACTGACTTCTAATGATGTTCTCTCCTTTTCTTTTTCCATCATATTCACATGAAATGTCCTTTCTGCTATCTGCTAATAGGCTTCCAGGGTAAAAAGATCAAAATAACATTCAACTGTACAAATTATCCACTACTCCCATCTTATTATATAATCACTAATTGCTTTCTGGTTCCTAAACCAACAGCTTCAAACCCCTTCTATTCAGTCCCAATAAGGGAAAGGCAATTCTGGTCCAGAATACTAGGCTGATAATCACTAATATTCTTGTATAAGTTGAGGGAACCTCTCACTGCAAGAGCTTCTTTATGCATTGTAGGACTAGCCCAGTGGCTAGGCAGAATGGTTTGGTGCTTGAATGAGCATGCTAATCCTACCACTACATTCTGTTCCTGTCTAAGAGAATACACTGAAGAGATGAGAATAAAAAAATCTTTTTTCTATTACATCAAAAGTTCCTCCATTGAGTTCTGTTAACATTCATTTCCTTGGAAATCTCACACATCCTTTCAACATTTACGCCAGCCATCCCCATTGGAGATGCTTTGAAAAATATTTACACTTGTATTTCTGTATGGCCAGGCATTTCGTTTGGAAATTGCTTACTTAAACCAGTTTGCAAAGAAGCAGACAGAATTAAACATGTCATGAGAACAACATTTCCCTCAGTGTTAGCAAAGCCAAAGAGCTGGTTATCTTTTCTTTTGGGGTGGGTGGGGGGAGAGGAGGGGGCAGTGCACATGCTTCTGTCTACGTCAATGGTGTGAGCTTCAAGTTCCTAGCAGAGAACATCAGCAGCTGCTTGTCCATGGCTAAGAAGCTCACCAATCCCTCTGCCTCCTCAGGAGGCTGAAGAAATTTGGCATGTCGCTATCAACTCTTTATCAATTTTTAATGAGATTTAGATTAGTTTATTTATCACATGTACATCAAAACATACAGTGAAATAAATGTGTTATTTGTGTTAACGGATAACACAACCTAAAGATGCGCTAAGAGCAGGCTGCAAGTATCACCACACAACTCTGAACCATCAAGTCCACAATGTTCAGTAGAAAGCATCCTATCTGGATGCATAACAGTGTGGTATGGCAACTATTCTGCATGTGACCAGGAGAAATCACAGAGAATTGTACACATCATGCAAACTAGCCTCCCCTCCATGGACACTATCTATACTTATCACTGCCTCAGTAAATCAGCAAATATAATCAGATCCCCCCCCCCAAAGAAATAACTGTGAACTCCCCTCTTCCATTGGGTCAAAAATACAAAAGCCTGAAAGCATACACCACCAGGTTCAAGTACACCTTCCACACTGTTAGACTATTAAATAGGTCTGTAGTATAAAATAATCTCTTAATCTCACAAGGTGTTATGATCCTGCATTTTGTTGTCCAGTAGCACTGCACTTTTTCTGTAGCTGTTATAATTTACCTGCATTTTATTGTACAGCAGCACTTACATCCGAGTGAAGAAGTGTTTTGAGAGGTTGGTGACAAAACATACTAAATCCTGCCTGAGAAGTGGCTTGAATCCACTCCAATTTGCCCATCATCACAACAAGTCCACAGCAGATGGCATTTGATTAGCTCTTCACTCCACATCCGGACAGCAAAGATGCACACATCAGGATGCTCTTTATTGTCTACAGCTTGGCATTCAATTCCACCATCCCCTCAAAACTAATCAACAAGCTTCAAAACCCTGACCTCAATATCTCCTTAGTGCAACTGGATCCTCAATTTCCTGACTTACAGTCCCCAGTCCGTTGGGATTGGCACCAACATCTCCACTATCTCCATTAGCAGAGGTGCAGTACAAGGCTGTGTGCTTAGGCCCCCTACTCTTCTCAGTTTAGAATGATGACTGAACAGCCATATTTAAATTTGCTGATGACACCAATTCAAAAGTGGTGACAAATCAACATTGAGATTGAAACTCTGGTTGAGTGGTGCCACAACAACAACCTCCCCTTCATTGTCAGCAAAACCTCGGAGCTGGTCATTGACTTCAGGAGGAGGAAACTAGAAATCTCATCGGGGATCAGAGGTGGACAGGGTCAGTAACTTTAAATTCCTCAGTGTTATTATTTCAGAAGATCTGGGCCCAGTACAATTATGAAGGCAGCACAGCAGTGCTTCTACTTCCTCAGAAGGTTGCGAAAATTCGGAATGACATCTAAAATTGACAAGCTTCTATAAATGTGTGGTGGAGAGTATATTGACTGTTCTTTTTTAATCATGGTCTGGTATGGAAACACCAATGCCCTTCAGCAGAAAATTCTACAAAAATTAGTGCATACAACTTAGCCCATCATGGGTAAAGCCCTCCCCACTACTGAACACATCTACATGTAGTGCTGTTGCAAGAATCCCCATCACCCAGGCCATTCTCTCTTCTCTCTGCTGCCATCAGGAAGACAGTACAGGAGCCTCAGAACTCACACTACCAGGTTGAGGTACAGTTATAAGCTCTCAACTATTAAGCTCTTGAACCAAAGGGGATAACTTCACCCAACCTCACTTGTCACATTACTGAGCTGTTCCCACAACCAATGGACTCACTTTCCAGGAGTTTTCATCTCATGTTCTCGATATTTATTGCTTGCTTACTTACTAGTCGCTTATTTATTGATCTAGCACTCACATGTTGTTGTCTTTTGCTCATTGGTGTTTATCCGTCCTGTTGGGTGCAGTCTTTCATGGAGTGTGTTCCTAGGATTTACTGTGGATGCTCACAAGAAGAGGAATCTCGGGTTGTATATGGTGATATGTATGTGCTTTGATAATAAGCTTACTTTGAACTTTTGTTATTCTTCTACCTTTTCCTGCCTCAACGCACTGTGTATTTGATCTGTATAAACAGTATGCAAGGCGAGCAATTCACTGTATCTCAGCAAGAGTGAGAATAATAAACCAATTACAATACAGCAATAGTGCAAGTCAGTATATGCCACTCAGCAGAAGTCAGAGACAGGAAACGGAGGAGGAACAGGAATTCTATTTGTGGAATGGATGTAAAATGATAGAAGCAGTAGAAGAGATGCCACATTAGCACTGCAGTTAGCATGATGTTATTATAGCTCAGGGCATTAAAGTTCGTTGTTCAGTTCTGGTGCAGTCTGTAATGAATTTGTTCATCCTCACAGCAACCATATGGGTTTCCTCCAGGTGCTCTGGTTTCCTCCCACAGTCCGATGACATACCAGTTAGTAGGTTAATTGGTCATTGTAAATTGCCCTGTGATTAGGCTAGTGTAAATGGATTACTGGGTGGTGCCACTCCTTGTATCTCTAAATAAATGAGGAAAAACTGGAACATTAACTGAAGGGCAGGAGAGGGGCAAATACGAGGGGCTGCTTTACCTGCAGGTATTGTGTTTTGGCTGAATAAGTGCCAGACTGAAGGGCTTATGAAGTCAATTCACTTACAGAAGGTTCGTTTTCATTGGCACCTTCTTACTGGTATGTGCCAGGACAAAATTCAATCGGATGGATTCTACAAAGTCAAACTACCCTGTACTCTGGGATTTTTTTTTCTTGAGAAGTTAGCTGGAGAACGTTCACTGAGGGAAACAGTAAAGGGGTGCAGCAAGCAAGCTGACAAGATAAACTATAACATGACATCACATGTGGAAGTATGCAAGTGTGACGATTTTAATATCAGCAGCACTTAGTGTATAATATATAATATACAGATTGTGACAATAGTCAACACATCTATCTGTGAATCCTGAAGCACCAAAGTTAAATTATTGGTTAACACATGACAAAACAATGCTCCTCCTTGCATGAGCTGTGTGACTTCAAATAAACTCTTCACCACAGAGCTAACCACCCTATCAATTGGCATAAAGACAGAGTCACTGAATGAGAAGAGGATTGGGTGTTGAGTGACCTGAAAATCCTTCTAGCCTAGCATTGGGGACATCTTCAAAAGGCGATGCCTCAAAAAAGGCAGCATCCATCACAAAGGGCCCCCATCACCCACATGCCCTACCAGAGAGGAGACGCAGGAGCCTGCAGGCAAACAGTCGGCATTTTATGACCCGATTCTGAATATAATCTGTTCTTCATGGGGCGAGCATTGACAGGGGAAAACAATACTCGTACATTGGAGGCATTTTTTTCTCTATCTGCCGATGTGTGGAAAAGTCAAGAGGTAACAGATTTATTGTTGATACAGTATTGCATTCTTTATGAATAAAATAAAACCTTGCATGGAATTACAGCAAAGACTCTGATGCAAGTCACAGAAACACTGTCCTGAATAAATTTCTAGGGAACATTTGGCACAGACTCATTAGGCTAAATGGCTTATTTTTAACAAGTTTTAAATCAGTGGAACTGCCGTGTTTCTTCATTCCCTTGTCGAAAGCAACTGTATGCATGCAGGGATATTCCATCTTCAACAGAGAGATGTGCCCCGAGGGATATTGCCACTGAAGAAATGTTGCCAACTAACTTTTAGCTCACATTTTATCTGCTGGGAGAACCAGTTTTGCATGTATGTGTACACACGTGGCTGTGTTCAGATGGGGCAGGTAAGCAGGTGACCAAAGACTTGTTGAAACAGTTTGGTTTTAAGTGGGAGAGTTGGCAAAGTTTAGGAAGGGAAAAATCCCAGGAACCAGGAGTTCATTACTTTCTAGTGGAACTATGGTAGTGAGGTGCTCAAACAACAATAGTTTGAGTGGGTTCCTCATTGCTTTAGTGGTCAGTTTATAAAGGGCAGGGGAAGGAGGGCAATATTTACTCTTCCTTTTCACTGCTAGGCTGAAAGCCAGACAATGGTTCACAAGGACTAAACAGGGCAGTGCTCAAGAAATACAGGCAGCAGACTCCCAGAAAAAATCACCTTCTGCAGAGTGATAGAATTTACAGTGGCTTATTTCTGCAGCACCTTTAACGCAATAAATGCCCCCAAGGCACCTCAAAGAAAATCAAACACAGTATAATCATAATGAATAACTTTTGGTCTGATGTCGCCATAGTTCCTGCCTGAATGGCGATTAGACAAGTCCCTAAACAAAACAGATTCTAGTAATACTGAGAGGGTCAGGTAGCTTCCATGGACCAAGAGCGTGCCAAAGTGGAAATGTACTACCTGACCCACTATCTCCTGCATTTCATGTTTCACTTCAGATTTCTGGTATCTGCATTTATTTAGTTTTATGTAAATCCTCATTTGACTGCAAAAATGTGTAAACTACCGCGTGGTCCACTGAAGCAAGCAAGTGTTAAGTAAACTGTTCAGCGCTATTTATTGTAGAGATCAGCTCATTTTTTCCTCGCGAAATCCACACCCTCCCTCTCCGATTTGCAGCGATCAGTAAATAAACTCGAAAGGAGGGCTGCTCCAAGCCTGCCCGCCTCTCCTCTGTCCCTCACGGGGCAGGTTTGCACTGGGCGGTGCTGCACAGCGGGTGACCAATTTCAAACGAATGTCAAAGGGTAGATCTTGGCATCTGACTTACCGCATCGTCCAGCAGGTCAAGCATGCAGACTTTGACGGGCTGTGCGAGGGCTTTTTGAAGATTAAACAACGATTTCGTCTCCATTTCTCCCGTCTCGTGGTATTGTAAACAGTGGACCTTTCACATGCTGTCTCCGCAACACACTCAGATATGGGGGGGGGGGCGGCTTGCAGACGTGGACAGACTGGGAAACTCCCCTTTGGTTTTATTTTTTCATCGATATATGACAGGATGCTGTAACAAAGCTTCCTTCCTCCGCAACCCTCGAGAAATCCTCAGTGGCGAGTATCGCCCTCCCTCACCGTGCGGCAACACGCTCTTGGATTTGCATGTTATTGTCAAGGCACACCAGATGTGAGTCAAACTGTCTGCAGTATATCGCCGCCGTGGAGTCACAACAGCCTCGTCCCTTCATTCCTCTGTAACTCAAAAATCGGATTTTATCAATCCCATTTGTGTAAAATGACGCGTTCCCCGCACGACCACTGCCTACGAGCATGGCTCTGTAGAAAACACCAGCATTTCTGTGGTGCCTTTCATTGCCTCGTGCCAGTCCAAACAGTGTTAGTATTACTGAAGGGAAATCATTGTCCCAATAAGGGAAAATGGCAGTAAGATCCCATAGACTCTGTTTTGGTTAGTCGATGAGACTAGGGACAAGATTCTGCCAGCTGCTCACACTGCATTGTGTTGGCACTGGAGTGTGCTCATAAAAGATAAAATCCTGAAATTCCTGGTGTTTTTCCCGGTTCTCTGCTACAGCTTGCAAAAGGGGAAATGGCAGCTGTCTGTTGTGGGGCTCCAGTGATCTCCTTTCAGCAGGAACCTGGGGAAGTTCCTCTGGGACTTAAGAGCTGAGCTCTCCCACTCCTCTTCCCTTTTGGTTATAGAGCCACACATATCATTAAGGCCATACACACTCCGTGGCTACTTTATTAGGCATACCTGTACACCTGTTTGTTAATGCAAATATCTGATCAGCCAATCATGCAGCTGCACCTCAATGCATAAAAGCATGCAGACATGGCCAAGAGGTTCAGTTGTTCAGACCAAACATCATTTTGGGGAAGAAATGTGATCTATGTCACTTTGACCGTGGAATGATAGCTGGAGCCAGATAGAGTTGTTTGACTATCTCAGAAACTACTGATCTCTTGGAATTTTCGTGCACAACCATCTCTCGAGTTTACAGAAAATGGTGTAAAACAAAAAAAAATCCAGTTAGTCCTCTGGGTGAAAACACCTTGTTAATGAGGTCAGAAGAGAACAGCCAGACCAGTTCAAACTGAAGAGCATCTCTGAACACACAACACATCGAACCTTCAAGTGGATGGGCCACAACAGCACAAGACCAGTCTTAGTTACCTAATAAAGTGGCTACTGAGTGTAGATCCCTTGGTCTGACTGTGTTAAACTGGTCTCCGTGGGTAGACTGTTATTGCTGTTAGTTCTTAAGATGGGTGGAGAAGAGCAGGAAATCAGGTAGGGGTCCTATCTACTAACCACTTACTCCTACCAGAAATAAACAATTAGGTGACAACAAGACTTACTTTCAGGATCCATGGTTCAAAGCAGCATTCCTAATTGCAACTACAATGAAAAGCACTAGATGAGGAGTATAGTTAGGGCACTTTTCATTGAGTTTGATTTACACTGAAAAGGTCCACACAGCCAGCTGTCAGACTTGAAGGACAAAGTGAATTGTTACTATGCAGGCATTCAACAGGTTCTCAAACCAGTTTTCAATTTGTTTCTTCTAAGGCCTGTGTTCATGCTCAGTGGCTTCAAGATTGTCATTTATAAGAGAAGCAGGACATTCTTCTTTGCCTGGGCTGCAAACAAGATTTGACCTTAGAGTGTTGATCAGCTATCCAGTTTCATGGGCCATCACAACTCAATCCAATTTGTATCAAACCTCCATGTGATGCATGTTTCAGGCAGGAGCTGTGTTATAAACTAATGGTGTTGAGGCCAATTTCAGTCATTAGCTAGGCCACAGCACGTTGCTCATCATACAGCAGAAAATTGAATAAAAAGGTAATACAAGATCACAAGACAGAATTCAATCCATCATGGCTATGTCTACTCTTTGGAAGAAGAAATAAACAAATGCCAGTTTACCAAATATTCCCCAATATCTCTTATATTTTTCTCCCCTCGAATAGTTTGTCCCCAAAACAAAATCCTATATATGTATCAATCATTCCAAACAGAAAATCTGAATTTTCCTTCATGACATTCCAGCTTGCATTGTAGCCTTTTATTCCATAAAACGATTCTGTAAGTGTCTTGAATCAGTTAATTTATTCACAAGGGAAGCTGATTGAGGTTCCAGGAAACCATCAAAATTGCCTTTATTTACAACTAGAATACAATGGCCTACACTGTCAGTAACATTGGCAGTGTTTCAAATGAACTGTGCTTTTTTTCTTAGCTGATGTTATATCTCAATGCATCACCATTCTAGGCATGTTAGTAAGTGCAGAGCAGATGCGTAAATGGATTGGTCTTTACAAAAGCTTCAGGGAGATAGATTTTAACCCGTGTCATTAACTTTGGCCATTCGCACACCTAATACACATATTGGCAGGTTTTTTTGTATAACTTTTGCTTTCACTCGAATTAAATAGCATTTCCAATGTTTTCTGTTTTTCGGTTTTAGAAGAAAGAAAAAGAAACAAAATTAAAGTTCCAGAATAACTGCAATAGTTGCTTGATTTGACAGTTGCAGGGGAATTAATTCATGTTGATTTACAGCAGACAAAGTCAGGACACACAAAGTACACTGCAGATGCTGTGGTCAAAGCAACACATACAACAAGCTGGAGGAACTCAGCAGGTCGGGCAGAATCAGTGGAGAAGAACAGTCAACGTTTCGGGCCGAGACCCTTCATCAGGTCACATAGTTTGATGTTTTAAATATGATGTAACACGTACATATAGTACTTGGGCATTTTAAAGGACACCATCAGAAAGTTGAGAAATAAAAATACTGGATGATTAACAAGTAGTCTTTGATTAATTTAACCAAGCTAAGGTTCAGACTGGATGTGGATGAGCAGCTGATGGGTACCGTAATTCACCCTGACTGCAAGACATTTTCAATCCAGTATTGACAATGTGTCTCCTTGTGTCTTCACTGGGCTGGAAAAAAAGCTCCGATGGTCAGGAGAATTGAAGAGTTTAATCCAGGCAATAGCACAATGGATTGACACAGGCAGTAACTGGTATCAGAGTGGGCTAAAACAAGATGAAGGACTATAGTCAGTGGTCCAAAAATGCAGGCAATTTATCAGGATTTGTAAAGGGAGTGATTGGTTAACACTTAGTGTACTACAATGCATCTGAAACACTAAAGGTGACAGTCCTCCAGGATACTCAGCACTTCCCTAGCCTCTCTCTATTTCTATTTATCTGGCTTGTTGGAATGTGTCTCAGAACATAAGAAACAAGAGCAGGAGTAGTTCATTTCTGCCACTGAATACAATAACAAGAAATCCGATCTACTCCTCAGCTTTTTTTCTCCAGTCCTGCGGAAGGGTTTTGGCCTGAAACATCGACTATATTCTTTTCCATAGATGCTGCCTGGCCTGCTGAGTTCCTCCAGCATTTTGCGTGTGTTGCTCACCTACAATGGTTTGTTTTGTCACCTCCAATTAGTCTTGTGAGGCACGATCTGCCCCTCACAAAGCCATGCTGACTACCTCTAATAAGATAATGCATCTCCAAAAGCTCATAAATCCTGTACCTAAAAATCCTCTCCAATAGTTTGCTCACCACTGATATAAGTCCCTCTGGTCTATAATCCCCAAGATTATACCCATTATCTTTCTTGTACAATTGAATGACATTTGCCATCCTCCAATCCTTCCAAAGTTCAAACTAAATTTATTATCTAAGTATACATGTCACCACATACAACCCTGATATTCATTTTCTTGTGGGTATTTACAGTAAATACATAAAAGCACAATAGAATCAATGAAAGACTGCACCCAATAAGACAAACAACCAAAGTGCAAAGGACAACAAACTGTACAAACTCTAAATGATAAAACACACAAAATAATAATAGTCAATAAATAAGCAATAAATATCAAGAACATGAGATAAAAGTATTATTGAAAGTGAATCCACAGGTTGTGGGAACGGTTCAATGTTGGGGTGAGCAAAGTTATCCTCTCTGGTTCAAGAGCATGACGGTCGGGGTAATAACTGTTCCTGAAACTGGTGGTGGGGGTCCTGAGGCTCTTGTACCTTCTTCCTGATGGCACAGCAAGAAGGAAGCACGGCCTAGATGGTGAGGGTCCTTGATCATGGATGCTGCTTTCCTGTGACAGTGTTCCATGTAGATGTGCTTACTGGTGGGGAGGGCTTTACCCATGATGGACTGGTCTGTATCAATTACTTTTTGTAGGCTTTCCCAGTCAAAAGCATTGGTGTTTCCATACCAAGTTGTAATGCAACCAGTCAATATACTCTCATTTGTCAAAGTTTTAGAGACGTGCTCAGAAAGTAGAGATGCTGCCATGCTTTCTTTGTAATGGCATGTGCTGTGGTCTGGACAGATCCTCTGAAATGATAACACTGAGGAATTTAAAGTTGTTGACCCTCCTCACCTCTGATCCCCAAAGAGAACTGGCTCATGGACCTCTGGTTTCCTCCTACTGAAGTCAATAATTAGCTCCTTGGTCTTGCTGACATTAAGTAAGAGGTTGTTGTTGTGGTGGCAGCACTCAGCCAGGTTGTCAATCTCCCTCCTATTTGCTGATTCACCACCTTTGATTTGGCCAACGACAATGGTGTCATCAGCAAACTTTAAAATGGCATCAGTGCAGTACTTAACCTCACAGTCATAAGTATAGAGTAAGTCGTGCAGGAAGCTAAGCACACAGCCTTTGGTGCCAGTGAGGATGCAAAAATGATCAACAATGCCCCAGCAATTTCTTCTCTCACTTCCCATAGTAACCTGGTTATATCTTATCTGTCCTGGAGGACTTAGATATCTTAATGTTTTTCAGAAGCTCCAATACTACCTCTTTCTTAACCTCAACATGCTACAGCACATTAGTCTATAGGTTGACCTCACATTTGTCAAAGTCCTCTCCCTGGTGAACACTGAAGCATTCATTAAGGTCTTCTCCTTCCTCCTCTGCCTCCCAGCACATTTCCCCCTTTACCCCTGGGCAGTCTTTCTTCATTCTAATCATTCTTCTATTCTTTACATTCATGCAGGATACTTGGGGGTTTTCCATCTTACTTGCTGAAGCCTTCTCGTGTATTTTGTTTCCTAAACATTAAGTACACTTCTTTTTTCCTCTTAACTAAATGATCAACTCTCTCTTCAACCATGGTTTCTTTACTGTACCATCTTTTCCCTGTTTCAGCGTGACAAACCTATTCAGAAACCCATGCATGTAGTCTCAAAGGAACACCTACATTTTTGCTATGCATTTCCCTGAGAACATTAGTTCACAATTTGTGCTCTTAAGTTCCTGCCGAATACCATTGTAATTAGCCTTCTCCCAATTAAATTACTTCCCACTTCATTTGCTCCTATCCTTGTCCATAGCCATGTTAAATATCTGAAAGTTGTCATTATCTCCAAAATGCTCACCCATCAAAAGTTCTGTCACCTGACCTAGTCACCGGCTAGTGCTAGATCTAGTATGGCCCCTCCTCTAGTCAGCCTGTCCACACAGTGTGTCAGGGATCCTTCCTGGTCACACCTAACAAATTGTACCCCATCTACACCTCTTGCATTAAGGAGGTGTCAACCAATATTAAAGTAGTTGAAGATACCCAAAAGAACAAATATACTATTTGCACCTTTCCAAAATCTGCTTATTTATCTGCTTTCAGTGTCCCAATGGCTATTGGGGGCCTGTAGAATTCTCCCATTAGAATAATTGCTCTCTTCCTGTTCCTAATTTCCACACACACCCACTCAGTAGGCAATCTCTCCACGAAGTCCTCCCTTTCTGCAGCTGTGACAAACCATGGTAGAGTTCCAGACCCTCATACTTTTGGAATGATTTTTTTTCCTCAGCTCTCATCCATTTCTTCAACTAATTAAGTTGACCTTCACTAATCCAACTACCTGTAATCCGGTTCCTTCAATAATCTGGTACTGATTTCAAACTTTCCGTGCAACTGTAATTTCAAATTTCCCAGGCCACCGTATCAATCTGCTGTGCATTGTTTTGGTTGCACTGGATCTGTTCACGTGTTGGTGCACTTGTGTAAGCACAGACAGGCAATTCCTGCTTGTTTTCCTGCATTTATTAACATCATTTGCTCTTTTTAGCCCCAATTATGGCCCCAGTGAGTAAAGGAAATGCATCTGGTGCTGTGAAGCAAAAACACCGCACATTATCCTTCAAAGATAAAGTTTGAACTCTTGAAAAAACTGGATGGTGGTGTATCAGTGAAAAGCTTGTGCGAGTGTTACAACATTGGCTCTTCCACACTGTACGATATAAAGAAACAAAGAAAAACTGCTACTTTTTTTTTGCTGATAGTGGCTCAAAGAAACAGATGTGCGTAAGAGAAACAATGAAAGACGGAAGAAGTTCAGAACTAGATAAAGAGCTGATAACATTAATCTTCGTGTAAGTGGAGGTGTTGAACTATCTGGAGGTATGGTGAAGGAACAAGCAGAAGTGTTTCAAGAAGAACTAGGATTAGATTATGAGTGTGACTATGGTGAAGGCTGGCTTCATTGGTTCAAGCAGTGTCATGGCTTACAGTTTCATGCAGTGTGTGTGTGTGGTGAAAAACGTTCATTAGACAAGGAAGCAACAGCAGAGTTTGTTGGCGAGTTCGCCAAGTTAGTCTCCGATGGAAAATTAAGTCCCAAGCAGGTGTACAGTGCTGATGAGACTGCTTTGTATTGGAGATGTACACCAAGAAGAACACTAACAACAGCAGATGCAGAATCGCCACAGGGTATAAGGCATCGAGAAATCGTGTGACTCTGCTAGGCTGCTCTAATGCTGCAGGAACCCACAGATGTAAGTTACTGGTCATTGGTAAAAGTTTACGTGATGAAGATGAGGAAGTTGTAGCAGAGAGACTTTCTATTGACAGGCTAATTAAGTTGACAGGTGAATTGCTGAAAGGATTAGAGCAAGGATGTTTTATAACTGAGCAAGAAATAATGAGTGTTTATATTCTGCAGGTTAAGCTAATCAGAGACAGACCAAAATATATGAAACAGTTTACCTTGGAAGATATGTTCAAAAAAATTGCTAGAAAAAGTGCAACAGGGGAGCTAACACTTCAAAATCCAGTGCCATCAACTTCTACTCACCCAGATGTACTGCCACCAACATCAACAGTTTTTGAAGAAACTGTTGTGCCAGTTTCAGCACCAGTTCCTGAAGCTTCACTCATTTTTCAAGATGAAGATGTTGATGATCCTGACAACCCCACACTTGCAGATATGTAACTTTGCCTGAAAGTATATTAAACGTCTCACTTTAGAAGCAGAAGTGCTCAACTTTTCTGTATAAATTAATTCCTGTACATTTACCGGTACCCTTTATTTTATCTGTGCCTGTACAGTATATTACTTTATTAAAATTTCACTTGATACTCATTTAATATTTCTATTTCATTATTATCTAACTTGCACTGATTTACATGATATTTTAAAGGTATGATGAGGCAGTTAACTATTACTTAATGTGATCCTTCTGTAATTCAGCATTTTCACTAATCCGGCACTCCAATAGTGCCGGATTAGTGAAGGTCAACCTGTAATTTTAATAGAAACACTGACCTCACTTGGGTCCCTTCTGTCCAGGTAGCTCTACATCTACCAGTCACAATTTTAAAACCTCTATCATCTTCTGTGTCTTCTCTTTAAAGATGTCTCAAGAATGTGAAAGGTGCTAAGTAAGTGCAGGGCTCTCTTTCATGGGGAAGGAGACTCAGCCACCTTCATTTTTCCCTGAAAGGTTTTAACCTCTCACTTTTGAAGTCAATGGCAAATACTCATCTCTACTGTTGGGAAGGTAATGTAAACCCATTCGCCTGCAGTTCTGCTCAGGGAAATATTTAAAACACGACTTAGTTCTGAGGATTTTCCACCCCCCACCCCCGCTAAATAAATACAGCAATCTGAAACATGCTACAGTATTTGGTTTGTATAAGGGCAAAACATCTACTGTTGAGTGTTACCATCTTGATCTGGAATACAGGCTTAGCTGGGATAGCATAGTATGCCCTGACCCAACACCAAATGTTTTATCAAAATATACATGTGATAGAAAAACCAAACCTGACCCAAGTCCTGATGAGCTTGAATCAGGTAAACAGCGTGCTTTGCATTCACCACTAGCAATTCCTGTTCCATGAAATCATGTGAGAACTACCATATAAGGCCAAGTATTGTGAAAGATGACATATCTGTAACATAAATAAAAGATTAAAAGCTTAGCAATGTGCTTCTTAGTGCTGTTTCTCAAAAACTGAAGAATTAACCTAATTCCACAACTGAGAAATACTGTCCCTTTAAAATGCCATGGATTCCAGTGAAGATTTTTACCACTGATTTTTATCAATGGACAAGCAGATTTAATTCAGTTAACACTTGATTAAAGTAATTGTTCTTGACAAATGTCAGCTTGTTCTCTCATTTCCTTATTGTAGACTGATACATTAGAGGTTAAAGGTCCTAAGCATTCTTTAGCTGCTGCTGCTGCTGCAGAAAACACAAATGACTTACTGAAAATGGTATTAAGCTTCTTTTGCAATTTGGAAACCAAGAAACTTTTTCACAAAAATACTTAATTCCTAAAAGCCATGAAAGATAATAGGCTTGATACTTAGATCTGATTCTGAGCTTTGGCTCAGTGGGTTCAACTTTAAAAGCTGTGTACACGAGTCCTACTCCATGTACTTATGCCCGTCTCTTCTCCTGAATAGATATGACAAACCCACACAAGATCCTTAATCTATGTCCATCCCTCATGGGTTGTGAAGCTTGAAAGTTGATCACTACATGAACATTTGAATATAGAAATTAAAAAACACATTTTGATTCTTCTCAGTTGACATTAAAACCATGGAGAGTCAGAGGCTTTTTCCCAGGGCTGAATTGGCTAGCACAAGAGGACGTACTTTTAAGGTGCTTGGTAGTAGGTACAGAGAAAATGTCAGGGGTAAGTTTTTAAAACGCAGAGAGTGGTGAGTGAGTGGAATGGGCTTCCGACAGCAGCAGTGGAGGTGGAAACGATAGGGTCTTTTTAAAAAAAGAGGACTATGGGTAAAACCTAGGTAGTTCTAAGATAGGGACAGCTTTGTGGGCTGAAGGGCCTGTATTGTGCTGCAGGTTTTCTATGTTTCATTGGTGTTGGTGGAAATGGGCGTGCAGATTGGCTCACCCATTTCCAACGTTACAACTAAGTTAACAGTTGCAATGTTAATGGTACCATTATACATATATTGGAACAACATGCTAAACATGTTAAACAAAGATGTGGCAGATCTTGGTACTTTAGTAGGAGGAACACAACTTAAAGCACAGGAGCTCCATGTTGTGATATTGCCATGAAAACATAGCAAACATCTGACAATCCCCTATAATGCTTTAGAGATTTAAACTTAAAATACACTTTATGACCTCAGGATGCCCTGAAGCACTTCAGCATCAATGACATATTAAAGTACAGAATGATAAAAATTGCAAAGACAACTTCTCAATCTTCAAAGACAATCAGAACTCACTGACAGCTGGACAGGAATTCACTTCGAGTCTCACCTGAAGACATCATCTGCTACAATGCAGCACTCCCTCAGCACCGGCAGCCTAGATTTTGTGCCGAGGTATTTAAATTGGGACTTGAATGAAATATCTTTAGAAACTAAAGTGCTAATCTCTGGCTCAAATGCTTGATTGCATCCTAAATCAATGCAGCAACAAAGAAGGCATGACAGTGGCTATACTGCATTAGAAATTTGACAAGATTTGGTATGTCACCAAAATCACTTAAAAATTTCTACAGATGTTCCATTCTAATTGGCTGCATTACCGTTTGTTATGAAGATGGGGGGGGGGCGGGTGGTCAGGGCTACTGCACAGGATCGAAGTAAGCTGCAGACAGATGTAAACTTAATCGGTTCCATCATGAGCAGTAGCCTCCGTAGGATCCAGGTCATCTACAAGGAGTGACGTCTCAAGAAGGTAGTGTCCAACATTAAGGAACCCCATCATCCAGGTCATGCCTTGTCCTCATTGTTACCATTAGGAAAGAGGTACAGATGCCTGAAGGCACACAATGAGCATTCTCCTTAAACACAGCCATACACTTCCCTGGGACCCCCTACTACAGGACATTCTTCCCTTCAAACAACAAGCTTTAAAAACCAAATGTCACATGCTGAGTGACCAATGGAAAATAAGGACGACTCCCTAAACAGAATTTTCTGTAATTGGACCTCCACACTAATGCTGATTGCTGCATTATGCCAGTCCTTCCCTGCAGTTATTTTAACTTTTTCCCCCAACAATGACTAGTCATATCAAGCTGTAACCCTTTGTCAGAATGGAACCCCGAGGATTATTCATCAAGTGTTAGTAAATTAATTGTTTATTGCATTTAACTGAATAACAAGTAAGAGAAAGCAATGAGAAATCTTATCTTCCTCAACAAATTTTACTCATAAGGAACACTGTGAAATCTTCTATCAATCTCTCCAGTTCTGAAACAGTATCTCAAATATAGGAACTTAAATCACTTCTTGTGTTTTCTGCAGAAATCAGCTCGCACACCACTGATGTACTGTAATCATTTATTTCCATTCACCCACTGCTAGCCCCGGTTATTATCATTAGTTTTTTTTTCCACATTGGCTCACGATGATGGTCTGGCATCTAATCATTGCTGCCACACTTCCAATTTTGAAACAATAAACAGATCTCCATTCACAAGAGGTTAAAATGTTGGTATCTCCAGGTTTCAGAAAGGACATGGAAAGTGGGGGCATGGTGCATGATGCACCAGATGCAAATTTATTTCCACATCATAGACCATCCTAACTTAGAAATATATCAATGATTCTTCATTATTGCTGGGTCTCTTCAAGATACACAACCAGAAATATTCTGTTCGTTCTACTCATACTTTCCCTAGTTCTCTGTTACTAAAAACCAACTTGCTTTTCTCATTTCCTCAATTTCTTATTTCCATCTTGGGCAGTTTTTTTTTGGTTTTCATTACTGTAGAAGTGAAACAATTGCTTTTAGCTAGTAACCACTCTTTGGGGAAATCTTTTGATATTTTCCTCATGGATTACTAGCAGATAGTAGTAATATCACTATTTTCTAGAACTTGTCCTCAGAGATAGGATTATATGGAAACAATTACAATGAGACGGGTTAATTCAAGAAGGAAGCTATCTAATGCCAGGCTGGACATGTTGGAAATGCCTGGTGTGATGTACAAGAGGCAGAATGGGAAAAGTATGCTAAAGTGGACTAGATGTTGCAACATCAAATTAAGCTGCAGAGATGTAAACAGTGCCATCATGGGCACTAGCCTCCACAGTATACAGGACATCTTCAAGGAGTGATGCCATAAAAAGATGGCGTCCAACATTAAGGATCCCCATCGCCCAGGTCATGCCTTGTTCTCATTGCTACTATCCAGAAATAACTTCTTCCCCTCTGCCACCTGATTTCCAACTGGACATTGAACCCATGGACACTACCTCACTACTTTTTTACTTCTATTTTTGCACTACTTATTTAATTTAACTAACAGACACACACACACACAAAATTTGGTTATTTTCTATTATGCATTACAAAGACAAATTTCACGACATATGCCAGTGATATTAAATCAGATTCTGATTCTGACAGTTGTGTAAGTGGTTGAATGAGGTAAAACATGGGTGCAATGGAGACTGGAAAATCAACTTTACAAACAATGAAGAGGATATCCAAAGTACATGGGTGGCCAGGCTGAGCAGTGCAGGGACAAAGACAGGGTCAGATTCACATTCAATGCTCCAGCTGAACACAATACCACATGCTAGAGGAAGGCAGTTCTGTAGAAAGTGCGTAATATTATGACTCTCAAGAGGCATAAACTGAGGAGTGAACTGAGGAGCTGTTCCAGTCTTTGGTCTGGAGAAGTTTCACAATGCACCTGTAGGGGAACTAAATGTGTGTATAGTGGTCATTTGACACTTGAGATCAGTATCAAGCACCTCCATGGTGCATCCATTATGTTGTAGAAAATGCTTCCAAGGATGTCATGCCAGGGCAATAGAGCACCTGAAGCAAGCGGAAGGAGTAGTTGAATTTGTTTTTAGGTTATCTTTCCACATGAAAGATAAGCAGAGCAATCAATTTTAGATAAGTAACTGTTTCCAAGTAACATTTAAAAAAAATGACATGATTTTGAGCCTTTGCTCCTCACAACTGGGGGCAAAAGGTTGCCTCCACAGGATGGTATGTACTGACTGAGGATGAACAGGGAGATCAGACCATGTATAGAAATGTCAGTCTCACATAACTTTGTAAAGGTGCCAATTAAAGTAAACATTTCACTCTTATCACGTTATAAACACACTCCAAGTAAAAAAAAATGGGTCAGGTCTGGTTCACCTTGTTAAGACATATTCTGGAGTTAGAGTGTACAGCAAATGTTAATTTGAACAGCAGCCAGTCTTCTGATCTGAATGTGGCTTGCAGGATGAATTTAAAATGCAGCTCAGAACAATGGTCTTCCTGGAGCTGCAGACCGGGGTGGATTACAAAATGGTCTGCCTGGCCTGCTGAGTTCCTCCAGCACTTTGTGTGGGTGGTTGTGATCTGAATGTGGCTTGTAGATTGAATTGAAAATGCAGCTCCGAACAATGGTCTTCCTGGAGCTGCAGACCGGGATCAATCGCCTAAGATGTTTGTATATGGACAGGGGGAGCGAGAGCAGATTAACACTCATTTTGGGTTTCTAAAGCGTTGGAAGTGTCTGAAAATTATATGTAGTTCAAAGGATGTAACGTGGATTCATTGCGACTATAGGATTGTCTTCCTGTTACCTTTGATCTTTAGCGTCTAAAAATGTCATGTAATATTGGATGAGGCAGGCCTCTTCTTCCAAGAGTGTCTTGAATATGATGCCAGCCGCTCATTTTGCTGAAAAGACTTCTATATCCACTAGTTTCAGTTCCCCCCTGGTCATTTTGTTCATCGTCACAACATACTTAACTAGGAAAATGTATCTCACGATGGTGGATACATTTTTTGGGGAATAGATTTTGAGAGAACACACCATCAGAAGCAAAAAAAGTACAGTTTGTCAGACACTGCAATCTCATTGTCCTCAGCAATGATAATAAAGCTCCAACTAAGGTCTCATCACAGATAAAGAGCCACAGTTCACAGCAAGTTAACAGAGCTACTCAAAGGACTGGCAGTGGGATTGCTGGACAATATCATCTCGATTTCCATACAGCACAGGAAAGACACAGAAAATGGTAAAGGTTGCAGCTAAGAAGATTGTAGTCCAGCACTGGAAACCTCCCCATGATATTTCAAGACTCACTGGCTTCAGAGCTTTTTGGACATTTCTTACCTGGAACTACCATCAACAAGAATAAATGACGCACGACCAAACACAATCTTAATGTAGACACATTTGAAAGATCTTCTGTTAAAATAGGAATGCTCTGTCTGTGTATGCACTGCTGTTCAGTTGGTTGGTCGGGGGGGGGGGGGGAGAGAGGGCTGGAGGGGGGAGGGGGAGAGATGGGTGGGGATGAGGATGAGGGGTGGGGGGGATGGTGATGAAGGTTGGGGTGGTGGCTGGGTTAAACAGTCAAAATGTATTCAGCAACTGGTTGTAGTGAATGTAATTAGTTGGTGTTGCAATAAAAATTGGTGATGATAAAAAAGATGGTAAAGGTAAAGGATAAATCATCACTTGCACTCACACTGAGTGGGCATGCTAACCTTTCACAACCCAGCAGCTCAAAGGTTGAACAATGCAGGTATACTAGAACTTGACAGAGTGACAGAAATGTTACTCGAATCATAAGCGCAATAAAAGTGTAGTAAGCAAGAAAACTGAAGGTAGTCAACAACTACCACAAGGGGCTAAAGATCTGCCACCGCTTTGCACTGGATCAACAGTGATGTTAAAGCCCAGAACAGACTGACACTAAGTACAGACAGTGATAACTTGACTTACTCCATCACTACACCAAAATCATACTAGCTCACAGCATGGTAGGGCTTCTCATATCAGAGGATCAGAAAGGCTATTGATGCACTGAACAGGCTTGCTTGATAAAAGAAGAGGTGGAGACACCTCCTTCTTTATCTCAAATGCCCTAGAAAATCAGTATACTCCACACCTATACTTCATCCTTAGTAAGTAATGATGCGAAATAATCATTTAGCACCTCACCTGTATCCTCTGCCTCCAAGTATATATTCCCTCCTTTATCCTCGAGTGATCTTACTCGCTCCCCAATTATCCTTTTGCTCTTGACATATGTATTGAATGCCTTAGCTTCTTTTTACATCTACTTGCCAAAGACTCTTAATGGCCTCTTTTGGCCATACAAGCAGTGTATATGGATTATGTAATATTAGACCACAAGACATAGCAGAATTAGGCCATCTGGCCCATCGAGTCTGCTCTGCCATTCAATCACGGCTGATCCTTTTTTCTATCTCCTCCTCAACCCCAGTTCCTGGCCTTCTCCCCGTAACCTTTGATGCCATGCCCAATCAAGGACCTATCAATCTCTGTCTTAAATGCACCCAACGACCTGGCTTCAACAGCAGCATGTGGCAACAAGTTCACAAATTTTGGCTAAAGAAATTTCTCTGCATCTCTGTTTCAAAAGGATGTCCCTCTATCCTGAGGCTGAGCCCCCTTGTCCTAGATTCTCCCACCATGGGAAAAATCCTTTCCACATTTACCTTGACTAGACCTTTCAACATCCAAAAGGTTTCAATGAGATCCCCCCCCCCCCATCCTTTTGAATTCCAGCAAGTACAGACCCAGAGTCATCAAACATTCCTTGTATGATAACCCTCTCATTCCTGGAATCATCCTTGTGAACATCCTCTGAACCCTTTCCAATGCCAGCACATCTTTTCTAAGATTAGGGACCCAAAACTGTTCACAGTATGCAAAGTGAGATCTCACCAGTGCCTTAAAAAGCCTCAGTATCACATCCTTGCTCTTGTATTCTAGTCCTCTTGAAATGAATGCTAACATTGCATTTGCCTTCCTCACCACTGACTCAACCTGCAATTTAACCTTCAGGTGTTCTGCACAAGGACTCTCAAGTCCCTCTGCATCTCAGATTCCTGGATTTTCTCCCCATTTAGAAAATAGTCCGCACATTTATTTTACTACAAAAGTGCATGACCATGCATTTTCCAACATTATATTTCATTTGCCACTTTCTTGCCCATTCTCCTAAACTGCCTAAGTCCTTCTGCATTTTACCTGTTTCCTCAATACTACCTGCCCCTCCGCCAATCTTTGTATCATCTGCAAACTTGGCAACAAAGCCATGTATTCAATCATCTAAATCATTTATATACAGCATAAATAGAAGTGGTCCCAAAACCAACTCCTATGGAATATCACTAGTCACTGGCAGCCAATGAGAAAAGGATCATTTTATTCCCACTCGCTGCTTCCTACCAATCAGCCAATGCTCTAACCATGTTAGTAACTTTCCTGTAATACCATAGGCTCTTAACTTGGTAAGCAGCCTCATGTGTGGAACTTTGTCAAAGGCCTGCTGGAAGTCCAAATACATAACATCCACCGCATCTTCTTTATCTATCCTACTTGTAATCTCCTCAAAGAATTCCAACAGGTTTGTCAGGTAGGATTTTCCCTGAAGGAAACTATGCTGACTTTGTACTATCTTATCCTGTGTCACCAGGTACTCCATCACCTCACCCTTGATAATTGACTCTAATATCTTCCTAACCACTGAGGTCAGGCTAACTGGTCTATGATTTCCTTTCTGCTACCTTCCTCCTTTCTTAAAGAGTGGAGTGAGTGACACTTGCAATTTTCCAGTCCTCTGGCACCATGCCAAAGTCCAATGATTTTTGAAAAATCATTGCTAATGCTGCCACAATCTCTAATGCTACCTCTTTCAGAACCCTAGGGTACAGCTTCTCTGATCTGGGTGACTTATGTAGCTTTAGGTCTTTCAGTTTTTGAGCACCTTCTCTCTTGTAACAGTAACTGCACCCACTTCTCTTCCTTCGCACACTGCTAGTGTCTTCCAGTGAAGACTGACACAAAATACTCAGTTCATCAGCCATCTCCTATCACCCCCCGCCCGTTATCATTTCTCCTGCCTCATTTTCTAGCAGTCCTATATCCACTCTCATTTCTCATTTATTTTAAATACACTTGAAAAAACTTTTACTATCCACTTTGATATTATTTTCTAGCTTGCTTTCATATTCATCTTTTCCCTTCTAATAATTTTTTAAGTTGCTCGCTGTAGCTTTTTAAAAACTTCCCAATACTCTATCTTCCCACTAATTTTTGTTCTGTTGTATGCCGTTTCTTTTGCTTTTACTATAGCTTTGACCTCCCTTGTCAGCCAGGGTTGTACTATTTTACCATTTGAATATTTCTTCATTTTTGGAATACACATTTCCTGCACCTTCCTCATCTACCCCAAAAACGCACATCATTGCTGCTCTGCTGACATCCCTGCCAGCAGCTCCTTCCAATTTACTTTGGCTAACTCCTCTCTCATACCACTGTAATTTCCCTTACTCCACTGAAATACTGCTACATCAGACTTCACTTTCTCTATCAAATTTTAAGTTGAACACAATCATTGTGATCACTGTTTCCTAAGGGCTTTTAAGCTCCCTAATCATCTCCAGTTCATTATATAACACCCAATCCAGTATAGCTGATCCCCTAGTTGGCTCAACAACAAACTGCTCTAGAAAGCCATCTCTTAGGCATTCAACAAACTCACTCTCTTGAGATCCATTACCAACCTGATTTGCCCAATCGACCTGCATGTTAAAATCCCCAATGACTACCATAACATTGCCCTTTTGACTTCACCTTTTCTAATTCCTGTTGTAACCTGTAGTCCACCTTCCAGACATTGTTGGGAGGCCTGTATATAACTACCATCAACATCCTTTTACCCTTGCAATTTCTTAACTCAACCCACAAGGATTCAACATCTTCTGATCCTATGTTACATCTTTCTACTGATTTGTTGCCATTCTTTACCAGTAGAGCCACAGCACTCCCTCTGTCTACCTTACTATCTCTCCGATATAACGTATAACCTTGGGCATTCAGCTCCCAATTACAATCATCCTTTGGTCACGATTCAGTGACGGCCACAACATCATACCTGGCAATCTGTAATATTGCAACAAGATCATCCACCTTATTTCTTATATTACGTGCATTTAGATACAACACCTTGAGTACCGTATTTGCTATCCTTTCTGACTCTGCATCCCTAATGATTTGATACTCAACCTGTTGGCTGCAGCTAAGTTCCATCATCTGTCTGCCCTTCCTGACAATCTGACTGCACACTATCTTTGAACACAATCATCAGTCCTTTCCTGAGTCCTTTCACTCCAGTTCCCACCCCCGTGTATATTGAGTGTTTATTGATTTTAAAAATATAGCATATCACTATTGTTATCTGCCAGAAGGCATATTTGATTCCTCCTTGGTATGTGCAGAAGTATAACACAAAATGGAGATTGTAAGACAAAATGGTGTTAGCTTGAAATGAAGGAATGTGATAATCCTGAGGATGTCCACGAAGGTAAGAGCAGATTTTCACACGAGAACCTGAGAGCAGAGGCCTATGCGCTGACAGTCCATAATCATAAAACTAAACTGCTCTGGATGGTGAACAAACAGTGCAAGGGGAAACAGTGACCAGAGGATGGAAGGCTAGGCAGGATTAATATATGCAGAGGACTGTGGAATCCCTTGATGGAGGGTTAACTCATCTGTGGGGAAATGGATTCTGGCACAATGCACCTAACTATGGAGGATGCTAATGACTTGTTTCCTCTTGCTACGTAAAGGTAATATTAATATATCAGATGAAAATTAGAATGACGAGCCCACAGACTTGTCTGCACAAGTCCAACATACAGTTTTGAGCAGTTATTCCTCTTCAGTAGACTGGGAACTATTGGATGCTCCTTGGCACACTGTAGATGTTGTATGACATTGATATGTTGCTATGCAAAGAGGGATTTGCCATAGATTGGGTTGGGATGGCCCAGATCCAGGATATAGAATCAGGAACATGTGAACAGATTTAAATAAAGGTGTCCTGTTGTCCATCTTGGTATTGTAAGTGGGACAGCTCTTGAGGAAGGATGAAAATACTGAAGCAGATGGGTGATGGGAAAATGAAGTTTGATGACAGAAAGGCTCTGCAGTCTAAAGGAACTACAGGATGATATAGGTAGTGACTCCCTGTTAACCAGCAGAGAAATGCTTCTGGCCCGTTTGAAGGCAAAAGTGGAAAAAGACATGATGGAATAACATTAAATCTGAGCATTCCTAGTCTGATGCTAGAGTGCCTCAGAAGCTATCAAGCACATTTTGATAGTATTCTTTCTTCTCTTTATACATCTTCCTCTTAAATAAAAATTATCTGGTATGCAGAATAATGCTTTCACACAGAGATACTGCAGCCAAAATAAGGACAGAGGGGAAAATAAGGACAGAGGGGATGATCATTTCTTACCCATTCTTTTTACCTCCTCCATTCTCCACTGTACTAGTTTTCTGACACTGATTCCTACCAAGTTGTTATCCTCCATGAAATTTGGGAAAGAGCTCCAGTGCACAACCTCCAAGTCATCCATGAAACATCCATCAGGAAGAGTCTGGACTTAGGCACAGCTGGAAAACCCAGAAGTTGAAGAGCAAAGCCAAGTCTGGCTGTCAAGAAGGCTCAATATATGTAGGAAGAACCAAGACTGAGGGAGTAAAGGCTGTAATTTTAGATCATAAGACTTAGGAGCAGAATTAGGCCATTTAGCCCATGTCTGCTCCATTATTCCATTATGGCTGATTTATTATCCCTCTGGTCCTAGACTTTCCCACTATAGGAAACAAAGTTTCCACATTCCACTCTATCCAGACCTTTCAATATTCACTAGGTTTCAATGAGATCCGCCCCTCGTTCTTCTAAACCAGCAAATACAGGTCCAGAGCCATCAAACAGTCCTCTTATGTTAACCCTTGAATTTCTGGGATCATTCCTGTGAACCTCCTTGGGACTTTCTCCAATGCTAGCATAACTTTTTTTTTAGATAAGTGGACCAAAACTACTCACAGTACTTCAAGTGCGGTCTGACCAATGTCTTATAAAGCCTCAGCATTATATCCTTGCTTTTGTATTCTAGCCTTCTTGAAATAAATGCTAACATTGCATTTACCTTCCTTACCACTAACTCAACCTGCAAGTTAACCTTGGGGAATACTGCATGAGAACACCCAAGTCCATCTGCACCTCTGATTTTTTAATTTTCTCCCTATTTACAAAATAGTCCATACCTTTGTTCTTTCTGCCAAAGTACATGATCATGTACTCCCTACATTATATTCCATCTGCCACTTTTTGCCCATTTCCCCAATCTAAGTCCTTCAGCCGACGCCTTGCTTCCTCAACACTACCCGCCCTCCATCTATCCTCATATCATCTGCAAACTTGGTCACAAAGCCAAGTTTGAGTGGTTCAGAAGTAGGAAGTTGCCCTTAAAATCTTCTGACAAGAACACACTGTACTAAAAGGCAGTAAGAGAAGAGGGAGAAGAAAGGACACGTACTTGTTAAGTACTGCTGATTGCAATAGCAAGTTGTCATATCTTCCCAAAGGATCAGATCTAAACTTGGAGGAAATTTACAGTGGGATGTAAAATATTATGAGACAGAGAATGACACTAAGAACTGAGTAAATGCAGCCAAGAATAATTTTGATCTGGCAAACTGCCAGAGATGTCCCTTGGGTTAGCAAAGACAAGACATTCCAAATATTAATGCTAAATTCACAGATTTTCTGACTTACATTGAAACTCCAAATACTGACGTAACACAACAGAAGACAGTGTTCTTCCTGCACTTCCTGTTTTTATTACTGTACTAGGACACATATATGGAATCCATCCCCCCTAAAGTCACTGACTGTGCATTTCTGTCAGAAGACAAACATCTAGATCAGTAGTTTTATACTAATATCAAAAGGAAGTCTTGGTTCCAGCCCCAACAAACACCTCATAAGGACTTAGAACTGTCCAGATCCTAAAGGTGAGGACAACAGTTATAACTGTTGGCTGGGGATAGTGAGGGTTAAATTCTCAACTCTTCAGGCCTTTACTAAACAGGAACAATATCATTTGGTACAGAATCTCTCGGTAAGATTATTGTCTGTAGATTCCTGGCTAATATCATACAAGCTATAATATCATACTCGTCCTATCACTGAACTGTTCCTCCCAACCTAGACTCACTTTCAATCAACTCTTCATCTCATGTTCTCGATATTTATTGTTTATTTATCATTATTATTTATTTTTGTATTTGCACAGATGTCTTGTGGTCATTTGTTGCTTGTCTAGCCTGTTGGATGCAGTCTTTCATTGAATCTGCTGTGGTTCTTGTATTACTGTGAATGCCGGCAAGAAAATGAATCTTAGTGTTATATATGGTGACTTTGGTAGTTAATTTCTTTGAACTTATATTGTTTCTGTTTGTGGAAGTTTCCTATGTGTCTGAAGGCAGCCATGCTTTCTTTTTCATAAAGTATTTCTCTCAATGTAAACAATGTTCTGATAACTAGAGGCCAAGTGAACATGACAAGGTCAAAGTCCTACAGAAACATGGCTGGAATGAGTGTGTTTCTCAGTCTGCAGGTACTAGGAAGCAATGACAGGAGGAAGTGCCAGCTTTAACCCCCACCGTAATCTCCAAGAAGCTGCAGGTAGCTATCAAACTGTATCTTCAGAATATTGAAACAATGAGTTTTCCAAATGCTGTCATGGACTGTCAATCATTGTCAGGTTTGGCAACTCAAGATTCACAGAGAACACCTAACACATACTAATGCACAGCTCTCACAAAGTTCATAGTCACTCAGCAAGTTGTTATTAGCTTCATAGAAAAAGTTACACAACTACTCGGGTATAAAATTAAAACAAAACATTATCATCACCATCCAAACCTGAAGAATACCAGGATTTTTGTTTTAACTGAAAGCTGATCCAAGACAAATAGGTCAAGCTTGCATTAAGCATCTGAGCTTCAGAACTATCAACCTCCAGTAAAGAGGGTTCATTTTTCCAAAAATACTCTGGTGAAGAACAGATAGCCATTCCCTGCACTGTTTGCTTGTTCTTTGAACACCTCCATTCCAACTAGGTTTCCACATATTTTCTCTTTCTTTAAGAGAATGGATGATTTAGTTCCAGTCTGGTTTAGTGGGATGTGAAATGGCTCATGAGGGTAGTGTGTGGACTATCCATTTCCCAACGATGAGGCAAAAAGTGGCTGATATTGTGAGTGGTTTCTGAGGTGATGCACTTTTTCCACTGAAATGTAGGCCTTCTGCATGTACCTGATGGATGATATCAGGGGTCTTTGATCACATCCTTGAACCTTTTCCTTGCTGCACTGACAATTTTTCCTAATGATGGAATTTCAAAGAACGCCCATTTCTGGACTTTGGTGTCAAGCACATGAATGATGTGGTCTGACCACCAAAATATGATTTAATGTAACAGGAGCTCCAATGCTACAGAGAGGGCGCTGTGATCATTGTGACATTTTTTGGCTTTTAACTCCAGGTCCCCATTTTGTGGGTGTTAATATTTGATTTAAAATAAATAAACTGATTTAAAGTAAGTATTATCTGTGAGGTCCAGCTCCAGAAGTACCTATTGACTAAAAAGGCCTCCAGTGAACCAACAGGTACTGCTTACTTCTATTCCATCTGTACCTGAACACAAAATCTAACTGGAAAAGGAGCAAATAGTCTGCCTGGAGAATCCCCTGAACTGCCCACTATCTGTATCTGTGAATGGCCACTTTGCCCAGGCCCACAAGCAGATGCACAAAGTGTAAGTTCAAAGTAAATCAACCTGCACCCATCCTTCTATATCAGGAATGGGACCCGCTCTTGGGATGTCACGACTGGCTGCTACCTGACAAGCCAAGGGCCCGGCCTAAGAGCTTGGCTCGCCTTTGGAGGCCTAGGATCTAGGGACTCTGGATGCAGGCAGATCAAAGATCAGTGTCCATTGTGTTGTGGGAGCTGGAAGATCTTTGGCTGTGTGAAAAAGCAACACAATGGACTTCTAACATTGTAAACTGGCAAGTTGTTTTTTATGTCTCCCCTCTAGCTATGAAAAGGAGACATCTCTTTCTCCCTTATGAGGGAGAAAGGGAGAGAGCCTGTGGTATGTCAAATACCAGGTGAATGTAGTCTTTGGAGTAATGCAAGTCTGTTGCTTTTGCTTTGCTCACACTTAAGCGTTTGGTGGCGGGTGCTGATGCTTTTTTTTTGTCGGTGGGGAGAAGAAGGATTGTTGCTTATGTGTGGGAGGAGGGGAAGCTGGTGGGGGGTAGTTTAGGGTTCATTCTTTGGGACACTTCTCTGTTTTTGTGGATAGTTGTGAAGAAAAAGCATTTTGGGATGTATATTGTTTACATTTCATTGATATTAAATGTACCTTTGAAACCTTTAAAGACCAGAAGCGTGGGGCTAAAGTGAATCAGAACATGAGGAGCAGCTTCTTCAAGTGTTCAGGCAAGAGGTATGACAGCTCTCATTCCATATATGCAAGTAGAAATAGCAGGTGGCCTGAGGGCCCATGAACTAGTTTTAAAACTTATTGCATAGGATCACTCTGTGCACCATTCTGCAAATCTGTTCATTGAATTTTGAGGATTTTGTGGAAATAGTGTTGCTGTATATTTCTGCTATAAAGAGTGAAGTGTTGAAGGCTGTTAAGTTTCAGAAGCATATTGGAGGGCCAGAACCACTGCTGCTCCATGGACTATGTTTACACACAGTTACACAACTACCTCTACGTGTCAATGTCCTGAGAGCCAACAGCACCACATGCCAATGGGTCTTTGTGATGCTCTTCATTCTCAGTCTGGATGTGATCTGAGAATAGCTGTGTCAGGAGCAGGAAAAAGTTTGTGTGTTCCATTCCAATTCATCCCAAAATCCTTGGGCACAATATTACTCTTTGTAATTGATAGAATTATGGTGTTCCTGTGTGCCATTTGTATTTTATTGCTGCTAGGTCTTCCCAATCGGGGTGATTTATTTCAGGCTAATCCAGAACAGACCAGATTGGGACCATAGTCGCAGAAGAGAAATGGCAGCATTCACATTTGCCGATTGTCCTTCGCAAAGTTCCACCACAGTGAGGAGACGGAAGAGCTACAAATAATGCCTGAATCAGGCTCTTGAATGGGAACATATGTCGTGCTACTTTCAATGCTACTCTATGGAAGAGCACACACACCATTCTGTGAATAAACACTCTTAAATTCACTCACTGAGGTGGATTTATATGCTGAAAGTCAAAGGTTTGCCTTCAACATTGAGTTCAATAATTTCATATTTTGATTATGTTCAACATCTTGATCCACTCTCCTTTGTTCCACTATCTGCCCCGTCTTCAGCTTGTTTTTAAATTTACTTTAATTCTTCAGTCTTGTATCCACTTATCACAAATCTTCCTGCAATTATTTTCTCTACTCCCGCAACACACCCTGCCTCTTTATTTATTTAAAACCAGCTGCATCACTATCTAATTATATCACAATCAGATGGGAAATGTGCTTTCATCTTGAATACTGACTGTTTTGCTCACAGCATATTGCAGGAGACATAGCTGGTCTTCATTACTCTACCCACATACCCTGCCCCCCTGTCATGTCAGGGCAGGAATTTTTAACCCAAATGGAGTCTTTAAAACCATAATGCCAATGTGCTAATCTCATGTGTATGCATCTATTAAGAGAAGAAATAAACTGTGGAGAATCAACAGGAAGAATCATCTGTTAACAAACATTCTGTACACTCAAATGTAACTAGATCCAAATCAATGACAATCTGCAAATATATAGTACCTTTAAAGTAGTAAAATATCCCAAAGTGCTTCACAAGTTTAAAAGAAATTGACACTGACCATTAAAAGTAGACATTAAGGCTGTTGGTCAAAGACTTTGGCAGAGGTAGTGTGGACATGCAAGTTATTTGTACATGATGTAATGACAATTTTCCATATAAGCATGCATTAATTGATGTTAGTCTGCAATAAAATTACAGCCATATACAGTCATGTGTCTCCAGAGGTGATTGGAGATAATACATACCAGAACTAGAAGTCTGTTTCTCAGTTCACTCTAATTATGTTGCAAGTGGTGACAACAATGTCAAAGCTACGTGTATTAGCTCTGTTGGGAAAGAAATATTAAGAATATATATTTTTTCAGTTTTCTATTCAGGTTTTGAATAAATAGTCATGATTCTGAAATATTAGTTTGGTTTCTCTTTCCACAGATGTAACCAGACTTGCTGTATTTCCAGTATTTTTGGTTTTGCCTTTGAACCTGTTATTGCTATGCACATACAAGTAAAACGCTGTCCATAAAAAGAAAGCCATGTGGTGTACGTGTGTGACAGATTCAGCCACGTTGGTTGTTGTTTGTCAGCATTATGTTCTGAAGTCCCTGGTATCTCCTTGAAATGCTGATAGTACACAGCAGCAGTGCTCCCAGAACTATGGAATGAAGTGATTAACTGAAACCAAGAATTGTTCCCATCCCGATATCTAAGGATCTATGACAGAGATGTCTTAAAAGTGAAGTTACAATTTCCTGAGACCACATACAGGGGCTTTGGGAATTGAGCAGTCAGCAGATAAAAGTAAAGACATTTTACAAATGGCATTGCTCATCGAATAGTTGACTGGGACCAGAAAATGTTGAATTTCAAACAGGAGCTCAAAGTGAAGCTTTCTTTCACTCTCACTACCATCTGACTATATTTGTGTTGAGACAACTTTCTGAAAATTGCCAATTCCAGAGATCCTCACCACAGCAATTCCTCTAACTTTGTGTGAGCCCACTTGTTACTGTGTGTTTAAATCCTACTTAAAAAAACCTACAGAACAATACAGGCTCTTCAGCCCACAATGCTGTGCTGACTATGTACTTACTTTAGAAATTACTTAGGGTTACATATAGCCCTCTATTTTTCTAAGCTCCATGTACCAGATATTAGGACATAGGAGAAGTGCTGCTGTCAGGAGGTATCATTTTTCAAAAGATACATTAAAGTGATCTCTTGTCCATCCCCTTGCATAAATGTAAAATATTTTATGGTACTATTTTGCGGAAAAGCTGGTGAGTTATCCATGTATTTCATTTCTGTTTTTTTGGGAACTGGCTATGGATAAGTTGACTGTTGAATTTCCCACCTTAATGAGATGGCTACAAATGGGTCGCACCATAGAACAGTAGTAAAATTGCTGTCTTCAAGCTCCAGCAACTGGTTCATTCCTGACCTCTGCTGCCCTTGGTGTGGAGTTGCTCATTGTCAGTGATCTCATGGGTTTGGGCAGGAGCTTCAGTTTCCTCTCCTACCCCACGGGTTTGTTAATTTTGTATTATTATCCCTATTGTGGTTGAATGGCAGAATCTGGAGGTAACGGATGGGAATGTGAGAAGAATAGAAGTATTTGTAAAAATCAGTGATGGCCAGTATTGACTCCAGACAAAAGTGCATGTTTCCTGTTGGATGGTTCAATGACTTAAAAAGCTTTGAGCTGATCTAAGATAGTAAGATAACCTAAACACACAAACACAAGAAATTCAGCAAATGCTGGAAATCCAAAGCAACACACATAAAATGCTGCAGGAACTCAGTAGGCCAGGAAGCATCTACAGAAAGGAGTAAACAGTCCACCTTTCAGGCCGAGACCCTCAATCAGGACTGACTAATGCAGCAATTCTTTTCCTATGTGCATTGATTACTGGATGATAACTAACTTAGTGGTTCTGAACAGTAGTTAATCCGTGGCATTCTCTGACTAAGGGAACATTGCAGGTCACCTCATTAAATATATTTAAGACACAGTTAGATGGATTTTTACTTAACTGGGGAATTAAGGGCTATAGGGAAAAGGCAGATAGGTGGAGCTGAGTCCATGGCCAAATGGCCTACTCATGCTTCTATTTCTTATAGTCTTGTTTAAGCAGACACATGAACAGACTGGGACTGGACTTAAAAATCACGAGTAAGCAGGTGAGATTAAATTTAAATTGAGCAATTTAAGGTCAATATGCACACGGAAGGTTGAAGGGGCTGTTAGGAATTATGAAGCTCAGAAACGGCTTGCACTGCCAATAATCCCACCTCTTCATTACGTTGTTACTAAAAGGACCGAGGCGTGGGACAAAAGAAGATGGAGCCGCCGCCACCGCCACCGCCGGGCGCGGACTCCCTGCTGGAAAACAACAAGCCTCGCTCCTGCCGCCATTTCCAAAGCCGCGTCGGCCGCCCCGGGTTGCTTACGTCACGGACAGCCCCGCGCTCGCTCCAGTGATTGGTCAAGCGCCCGTTTAGGCGGGCTCGGCGCTGAGGGATAATCGCGGAGGGGCTCAGGGGCACCACGACTGCACGAACATCGGCACTGATGCGGGCGAGGGAACTGCCCTGTTCGCCGAGAACCATGTTTCACAGATCATCCACCTCAACAAACAAACTTAGTGTTGGTTTGACGTACATCTGAAAGATAACAACGTCTGAAGTTCAGGACTCCCTCTGCACCAACTCGGGATACGTGCTGAAGACCTAGACTCTGCTCTGCACTTCCTTTTAACAGGGCCAATTTGACCCTGTGACTGCAACCGCGGTTCCCAAAGGAGCCGCAACTTTTATACAAACGTCATATTTGTGTTTGGACAGGTTTACGCAATTACGGTTTACAAAGACGTGTGATGGGAAGATCGCACAGTCCAGTTCACTCGCTTTTTCATGTTTAACAGGAAATGATAATCAGGATCAGATTTATTATTACAGATGTCCTGAAACTTGCAGGACAGTACACCACATACAATTACTATAAATTGCAATATGATATTAAAAAATAAAGTGTATAAAGAGAACAAATTTGTGAGGTGGTGTTCATGAGTTCACGGACTGTTCAGGAATCTGGGGGTGGAAGGGAAGAAACTGCTCCTAAAATGTTGAGTGTGTATCTTCAGGCTCCTGATCCTCCTTCCTGATGGTAGTAATGGGAAGTGCTGCATGTCCCAGATGGTGAGAGTTCTTCTTGCTGGGGCACCACCTCTTGAAGACTTCCTTGATGGTCGCGAATTAGTGCCCATGCTGGAGCTGGCCGAGTTTACAACCCTCTGCTGTTTTTTCTGGTCCTGTGCAGAAGCACCTCAATGCCAGATGGTGATATAACTAGAGAGATGCTCTCCTTGATACACCCATAGAAATTTGCTAGTGTTCTTGGTGACATACTAAATCTCAAACTCTTAATATAGACTTGTGAGAAATAGTGCCTTTATTTGTATTTGCATCAATGCATTGGGCCCAGGATAGATCTTCTAAGATGTTAACACCCAGGAATGTTAAGTTACAATTTCCACTGCTGATCCCTCTATGAGAACTCTGTGTTCTACCAATTTCCCCTTCCTGAAATCCACAGTCAAGTTCTTGGTCCTTTGGACATTGAGTACAAGGGTATTGATGAAACACCACTCAACTAGCTGATCTGTCTCACTCCTGTACACCTATGTGTCACCATGTGAGATTTCAGCCTGTTCGGGTTTGAACTGAGTTAGAGGATTTGTTCTTCAACTTAGGAATGTGCTGTCAGCCAATCAGGATGGTGGAATTGGGAGAAGGTTCTGAGGACAATGGGTGGTGAGGTTTTGTGAGGGACACTGATGTGGGCTGGTCTTATTTGGCAGGAGCTGGGAGGAGACAGGAGGGAAGACAGCTGAGGATGTCGTCCCTGTTGCACAAGGTACTTTGTGCAGATGAATAGCTTCGAGCTGCAGGACCAATATTCCCATGGGAGACCCGTTCGTTCAAGAAGGTTTTTGAGCAATATTCAGAAAGTGGTGTGTAGTTTCAAGCAGACTGAGGGTCCGGAGCGCGAGTAAAGAGACAAGTTCAAGATGAGCTCCAACTTAAATGCACATATGACTGTTTCTGAATAATGGGCCCTTTTTCTTTTTTTCTCTTTCCTTCAGTAATTATTTGCTTCAGTTAACTTCTTAAATATACTTCTTTATAATTGTATGCAGTCTATGACCTGCTATTTCTTGCTGATGGGCGATTGCTGGGGGCAGTAAATCACACAGCATTCACACAAACTGGGTGGGTGAGACATCCCAACTTCACAGATTTGGCAGGACCAAATTCGGAAAGCACCCAAGACAGACAAAGCCCGAGAAAGGTGGGTTTCTCACCTTTCCAGTGGCTGTTAGAGAGGGGCTAACAAGCTGCATTTCCAAAAGGGGCTTCACCAGAATGCTGCCTGGATTAGAGAACACATCTTTAGCCAGAAAGTGGTAAATCTGTGGAATTCATTGCCATGTATAGCTTTGGAGGCTAAGCAATTGGGTATATTCAAAGCGGAGATTGATAGGGTTTTGATTAGTTAGGGTAAAGGTTACGGGGTGGGGGAGGCAGGAGAATAGGGTTGAGGGGGATAATATATCAACCATGATTGAATAATGGAGCAGGCTGAATGGCCTAATTCTACTCCTTATGGTCTTATGGAATTGTCATATTTCAATGCTGTACATTAATATATAAATATTGATACGAGGCCAAGGGAAACCTCACTGCTAAATTTCAAAGTCATGTCATGAGACCTTTCACTTGCAAATTCAAGGGGTAAGTGGTGACTGAACTCATTTCTCATCTAAACAATAGCATATTTGATTGTGAAACCTTCTTTCAGCACTCCACTGGAGTGTCACGGGAGATCAAGTTTCCAAGACTGGAGTAGGATGTGAATCTCTAGCGTGCTGATACTGGGACTACAATCTAAAGGGTTTGACTGGGATGGGGGGGGGGGGGGTATTGGTGGTGGTGAAATAAAAAGAAATACCCAGCTTCTCCTCTCTGATTGGTAGAGTGACATAATTTTCTCCAAAATCCTCTCCAAACATTTGCCAACTTTCAAGCTGGATGGCTAGACATTCATTGAGCTCTGATGTCAAAACAGTTGTTGACACTTGCTATCCAGGTTCACACTTTAATATAACTTCTCAGAAATAGTTGCTGGAGGAATCCAGGCTGAAGGTAATGGTGGGTATCACTTGTACAGTAATTTTGAGAGAATTTCTTAAAAATAGATTCTGGAACTTGCCTACACAGTGGTAAACATTTGTCCGTCACTGAAGCCATCCTTCAACTGGTTGTTTATAAAATAAACACACTTTGTTGCTACAATCTTTCGAGCTTGCTCATACATTGACGCAGATTGCCCTGAACTGATGCAAGTTTGATGTCTACTTTCTCATTTTGTATTCTTTTCAGACACTCAGGCTGTACTATTGATTATCAGGACAGCCTAGATCATGTTACACAGGAACTATTATATACTGTATTTCCTGACACTCCTCCAACAGGCTCAACCCAGAATTCTATACACCGACATATTCAAACATTAGGAGTGCAAAATTTGTAGCACAGTTTCAAATTCAGCCAATGTTGCTGTAGGTTGCACCAAAGCATAGTTCATACCCGCTCTTCCCCCCAAGGGTGAAACCTCATGTGAAGTTAGTTTCATTATCACCAGACAAGTGATAATTGAAAATTAAAAAGACCTGCAGCTGCTGGAAGTTTGACACGAAAAGAACAGATAATGTTGAAAATACTTGGCATTCAGGCTGCAAGTGTGGAAAGAAAGAATGTTAATATTTCAGGTCTAAGTCATTTGTTAAGAACTGGCAAAGCACCAGCAAGGGTGGATAGAATAAAGGGAATATCCGGTTGAGCAAGGCCAGAGCTATGAAAATTATGTTAACTCATGAGGGAAGCTAGGGAGAGGGAAGGCACAGACAAAGGAAAATAAAAGCTATTAAATGAAGACAGTTAGACATAAAGAACAAAGGAATGTGAAAGCTGTTATGTACAAAAGGGTAGAAAAGATGCACAAAAGTTCAATCCATACTAGTGGAGAGAGAGAAAAACTGGGCCAATGTTACAACTGATGAGATGCTGCTGAACTGACTAATTCTGATATACATATACCAGGAAAGAGACTGAGTTGTAGAATTTATATATTGGGTCTGGAAGGCTGCAAAGTGTTGATCAGAAAATGAGGTGAGTTCCTCAAGCTTATGCTGGACCTTGTATAGCAGAATAGGAGATCACAGGTAAGCTGAGATAGAGTGGGTGTGGAATGGAGAATTAAAGTAGCAAGCAGCAGGAAGCTCAAGGTACCTAAAATAGTCTCCCAATCTGCATTTTGGTGTTGCAGTATGGGGAAATTCCCCTTGTGAAGATCAAATTCTGTAAACCAGATTGGAAGTACAAACAAATCACTGGAGATGAAAGGACGTGTTTTACCTCCTGCTGTTGCATAGAATAGTGTCATGGATGAGTTGTGGTAGGTGGGGATAGATAAACTATCTATGACCCTTATAATTTTGTACACCTATATAAAGTCACCCTTGAGCCTTCTGCATTTCTGTGAGAATAAACCCAGCCTATCCTTGTAACCATGATGGAACTAAGTTTTTACACTAGGCAAGCATAGGAGGAAGTATAATCAAGATAGCTGTGAAAGTATGTGGGCTTTTATTGGATGTTTGTCTTTGACAGAAATACTAACATTGTTTCTCTTCTCAGAGATGCTGCCTGACCTACTGATTGCTCTTCTTGCATTCATACATGAAGTATTAGTGATACGGAGAGGGGGAGGGGGAGAAAAGCTAGGGTTCCGTCTTCTGTCCTCCTCCCCATTCGCTTTAAGACCCACTATAAAACCTGCCTCCTACCTCACCTGTTCTAATATTTCTTTCACATCAATTCTTGTCTGAAAATGTTTCTGGCAATTGCATCTGGCCATTCCACAATATTAATGATACCTGATAAATTCAGATAGCTCATAGAAGTTTGAATAGTATGCCTGTTTACAGGAGAAAGGGTTACTGTAGGAACAGGTGGAGGCCATTCAACTCCTTGAGGCTTACTCACCACTCAGTGACATCATTCCTGATCAGAATAAAAATTCCAAATGAATGAATTGGTTCAATTTCACAGAATACAGACCAACAGACTATCACCGTGGTATTAATATTTGTTCACTGAGCAAGCACCTGATGCTTTCTGTGGAAGACAGTTACACAGTGCAACTTTCTACTTTCCCTTCTTAACACCTGGGCTCTGATATTAAGATGCTCTAGATTTTCCTAAAGGTCCCTTTCAATCTATTCTACAAAAGCCTCAAAATTGAAAAAATTCTGGGGCCGGAAGGACAAGTTAGTTAACCTAATCCATTAAGCAATAGACATAGGAATAGAAAGAAAACTTATTAAATTGTTCCTCGGCCTGCTCTACCATTCAATATGATTTTGGCTAATTTAGGTCTAAAGGTTCAAAGGGCAAGTTTAATGTCAGAGAAATGTATGCAATATACACCCTGAAATGTTTTTTCTTCACAAAACATCCATGAAAACAGAGAAGTGCCCCAAAGAATGAACAACAGTTAAACGTGAGAACCCCAGTCGTGCCCCCCCAGCTCCTCCCTCCCGTGCGTAAGCAGCAGCGAGCAAACAATCCCCCCTCCCCCCACCAGCAAATAAAAAGCAAGCATCGGTACCAACTCCCAATTCCTCGTAGACCAGAAGTTTTCCTCAGCCACGATTAATATTCAGTGATTCTGCCTCTGCAATTTTCTATGGTAGGAAGAAATCAGCAGCAGTTTACGCTCAAAAATAAATACCTTCTTGTTCCCATATTAAATTGGCAACACCTTATTTTAAAACTATGTCCCCTGTTTTTGATTCCCAAGTGAGGTTTAACATCTTCTGAGCATTCACATACTAAAGATGTTTCAGAATTTTACATTTCAATAAGGTAATCCTTCACTCTGGCTTTCCATCTTTCCTACCAAAGAGTAGGTGTTTTCACAGTCTGACATTAATTTCAATCATTTTTGTTCACTTAACCTGTATCCTTGTAGACTTTGTCCTCCACTTGTCTTTGCATGTCATTTTAAGGCAATAATACTCAGTCACATAATTATGATCCAAGTCATTAACATAGATTCTCAATAGATGGGGCTCCAGTCTCCATTAGCTGCAATGTGCCAATCTGAAAATGACATGTTTATCCTGACTCTCTTCTCTTTTTTACCAATCTTCTAGCCATAATAATATTACCCTCCCCCCCCCCCAAATGTCCAGAGCTCTTACCTCAACAGTAATCTTCTATATGGTAGGTTATCAAATACTTTCTGGTAATAAGCAGGGTGGATAAAGAGGAATTTTATCTGCCTTGCTTATTATATCCCAAGGAACTTTAATAAGTTCGCAGACATGTTTTCTCTTTCACAAAACCACGCTTACTCTGCATGATCATACAATGATTTTCTGAATATCTTCAACTATTTTCTCAATGCTCTGTTATCAAAAGACTACAACATTACAGCCAATTTCAGCTGATCTCATTCTGAAGCCAATATATACATCTGTCCTGAGGTCAGAACTGCCCACTGTGCTCCAACCAGGGCTTTGCTGGAGCTAAATTTACTTTTCATTTCAGCCGTTTGAGTACAAAGTCTTACATTCCATTAGGAAGGCTGAAGAGAAAATGAGGCTGTGACCGTGACAGAGAAAGGGAAATGGAAACACAATAGAGACTGGCATGTTTGCACCACAGTCTGGTATGGAAACACCCTTGAATGGAAAAACCCGCAAAAAGTAGTAGATACAACCCACAGGTAAAGTAGATACAGGTAAAGTCCTCCCCACCACTGAACACATGTACAAGGAGTGTTGTTGCAAGAAAGCAGAATCCATCATCAAGGACCCTCATCCAGGCCGTGCTTTCTTCTTGCTCCTACAAACTGGAAGGAGGTACCAGAGCCTCAGGACCCACATCACCATTTTAAAGGAACAGTTATTACCCCTCAGCCATCAGGTTCTTGAACCAGAAGGGTTAACTTCACTCACTTTAACACAGGTTTCCACAGCCTATGGACTCACTTCCAAGGACTCTTTATCTCATGTCCTTGATATTTATTGCTTATTTATTTATTATTATTTTGGGTGTTTATTTTTCCTATTTGTATTTACACAGCTTGTTGACTTTTACACATTGATAGTTTATCTTCTATGTGGGTTTTCAATTGATTCTATTGTTACTCTTTGTATTTATGCCTACAAGAAAGGTGACGTACATGTACCCTGCTAGTAAATTTAGTTTGAACCTTAATTGATGGGCTGGGAATATATAAAATAAATGCCATTGCTCTTGGAATGCCTTCTAAATCTTTGTGGTTTCAGGATTTGCCCCTTTGACAAACCAACTGCTGCCTACTGCTGGATACCTTGTATATTACAACAGTCACATCATCACAAGAAGCACTTCAGAGGCTGGGAACTCGATGTCCCAAAGTTCAGAATGGTGCTTTGGAAATTCAACATTTATTTTAGAGGCCTGAGTACACGGAGGGACCTGGATTGATATTTTAAGCTGATGTTAAGGGAGTTGGAAGGAAACACTCAGCTATCCATCCCTTCCAAAAGAGTACAAGTACAAATGGTGTTGCATCACAAGTACATAGATAATGATTAGTAGTGGGTCCAGCATTCCAATAAAGTCATTATGAAATGCTATGACAGACCACAAGAAACCAGCTTATTCTACAGCTGCTCAAAGTAGTAAGTTAGCTGTTTGTAGATTGTCATCAAATGATTACAGAACATAATACCAGGAGGTATTTCACAAAAGTGTCTTAGGATGGAATCATAACATGATTCAGCACAGGAGCAATCAAATCCCCCATCAATTCACTTTCAAAGAGCCATCCAATGAGCCCCACCTTTCTGCTTCCTACATGGTTCTATCATCACCAACTCTTTTAGCAATGTATTCCAGATCAAAATACATCACAGGGTTAAAAAAAAACCCTTGTCATCTCCCATTCCTTTTGCCAATCATTTAGTACTGTGTCCTTTGGTTACAGGCCTTTTAGAGAGGAAAGAATTTCATTAAAACCCATCATGTTTCTTCACAGTCTTGAAGGTTGGACTGGACTAGGATGTAGTTTAACCTTGAATGATTATGGTTTTGTTCTTTTATTACTTCATCAATAGATTTTGGACAGGATCTTGGAAGCAGTCAAATGACTGGTCTGTTCATTCCCAGAATGAGAGAGTTCCCTTTAGCATGAGCATGTTATGTATGATCTTGCTCAGCTGAGTTCCAATTCAAGGTCATCCCAATTTTGACAGTATCCAACATACTAACTGTTCTTTTTATTACTCTTGACCCTTCTTCAAAGTATGTATACATGATACAATCTTGAGATTCATCACCTTACAGGCAGCCACATAACAAGAAACCCAAAAGAACCCAGTTAAAAAAGATTGGCAAACACCCAATATGGAGGGGGAGGGGGAGGGGGAGGGGGAGGGGGAGGGGGAGGGGGAGGGGGAGGGGGAGGGGGAGGGGGAGGGGGAGGGGGAGGGGGAGGGGGAGGGGGAGAGGGAGAGGGAGAGGGAGAGGGAGAGGGAGAGGGAGAGGGAGAGGGAGAGGGAGAGGGAGAAAAGAAAAATCACTGTGCAAGCAAATAGCATCTAGAATGCAAGTGAGTCCTCAGACACAAAGTCCAGAGCTGGCCCACAGCCTCAGTTCAGCACCTACTGGAGTAAATGTCACAGAGCCCAGAGCAGGCTCACAGCATCAGCACAGCAAAGAGTGTAATAAATATCACAGATCAGCAAGCACAACCACCCAACCCTTGCCTCTTGTCCCATCCCGTAACCCTGCCATTTCAATCCATCTGGCTTGGTGATAAAATCGTGCAAACATTGGGTAGTTCCTCCCTCCAAGGCCTGGGCTGTTTCGTTGATATGCTCTGGGCCTGGACTCCACCACCACATTTTGGCCCGTGCCTGATGTTTCCAAATCAGCCCAGAGCTTAGATCGATCAAACCTCGCTCCCCGTTTAGATGGACAGACCCCGAATCTACCTCTCCCATGCTCCAACTTTTCTCTGCCCTGCTTGCCTTGATTCCATCTCAAACATGCCTCAACCTGACTCTGGCTGCACTTGGACCCACACACTTCGAACCACGACTCAGCCTCACTTTCATTCTTCTCTTCATTGTTCATGGTAATTGTTTACCGTAAATTTAAAAAAAAACAGATTTAGTGTTAATAATAAAGTATTTAATTGTACTTCTTGTTTTGGGAACCACCAGCAAGTTGTCACCTGTCCTCAGCAGTACCATCTTATACCAGAAGTTCACAGCTGTTCCTTAAAAACATTTTCTTTGACCAAAGTTTTTTTTTCCCTTCCTTCTTGACTTTTTTTTTAAAAAAATGGGATTTGGCTAAAAAGGGGAATATATGTTCAAGTTGTTGAGATGTGAGAGAAGAAAGAAAAGGCAAGATGCTAGATCTTTTGTTGCCAGTTCTGTTTTGGAGTCTCCCCATCACCGGTAGTGAAAGTTGCACAAAGTGAAATCTTCAGTTGGACAGCACGGTCAGGTTCCCCTGTGTATCGCTGTGCTGAAACTGATAGGCATTGCAGTTACTGTGGAGTCCCCTATCGATCTGCGGCAAGTTCTTATAATTGTCAGCATGTAGATCAGCAAGTGTAATCTGCGCGGGCAGCTCTGAAAGGGGCCACAATACAAGCCGCACTGTTAACACTGGAGAGTGCATTTGGATGAACGAACACCACACCAAAGTGAGGGCTGGGGGCACATTGGCCAGAAATGTCAGTGAAATTCAAACTTCATCGGTAATGAGATTTCTAATGAACGGTGCCTCCTGCAGAACATTCTTTATGCATGGAAGCAGAGAGACTCTCCAGTTCTCCTCACTGGCCGTTTCTGCAAGAGCACAAGTGCAGTCTCTGAATACAGAGCCTTACAACGTGGGCAGTTCCTCACAGCCTTCCTTCCTGCTCCTGTAGCTGAAGGAAAGATAAATGAAGTCTCACTCCGTGAGGACAGAGTTTGAACAAACTCCCTTAGACACAAGGAGCATACCAAACTATAGCCAAGGTCGTCAGCAGCCTGGAATAATCTTTAGGTTAGGCTGCTGTGAGACTATAACCTTGAGTTTCCTTGACAACCAGTCCAGAGAAATGGGAGACTGAAGTTACAGCAGGTCACAGGTCTCAGCGAGGACAGAGAAAGCCATTTGATCATTGATCTTTACAATATTTTGATTTCAGGGGAAATTGAGTTAATAAGACCAGATTGTCCTATGAATAAATAACCATCAATTTTCCACACGAGGTTGTACATGATGCACCAATATTGATGTAATTTGGAGAAAGTTTTACACCGGAAAACAAGAATGAAGATCAATCAAAAAAGTGCGATGTATCTCAGCTAAAACACACAGAACAGGTGTACAATATTGCTCTGATTTGGTTGATGCCGTTCTTAACCACAGTCCACCACTTCAGAGTCATGTGAGCAAACTCACAGACTGAGGTTTGTTGTTTTGGGAGTGAATTGATGTCTCCATCTGGTGGGCAGATGGCAAACTGCGCCAAACAAACACAAATCACACTGTTGATTAGCAACGGTCAGATTAAGTTTGGAGGTAGGAGCAATGAAGAAACTGAGTTCCTAGGAATAGTGTGTGCGTGCGTGCGTGTCGGGGGCAGAGCAAGGCAAAAGTTGGTGCAATATGTTTTGACTTTAACACAGAAATGGGAAAATTCATACGACAAACATGTTATCTGCCTGTTTCCATTGTCCCACCCAGGGTTATGAGTCAGAAGATTATGGCTTTGTGCCTTATTGCACTGTCAAGCTGAAGCTGCAGGGTCAAGCACAGGATAAATATCACCAGATCTCAAAGCTGTTCAGTATACTCGCAGCAGCCTGGGGTGTCAGAATCAGAATTCTGATTCGGAATCAGAATCAGGTGTATTATCACCAACATGTGACATGAAATTTGTTATCTATTCTGGGAGAAGTGGCTCGGAAGGATGTAGGGAGAAGGGTAAGCTATTCAGCCACTCGTTCCACATGTCCATACTTAAATTACATCTGTCCATTATCTGTCATACCAAGGTGGTCAAGGAAGTTGTCTTTCAGTCAGATTGGAGTCTGGAGGGGAGAGAAGAATTGAGCTCACTTTCTGCTACAGCTAAAGTTGAGGAAGAGGCCAGACCAGAGACATCAATCGACCTGCAACCATTTCCCAGAACCTGCCTCAGTTCGGCAGAGGTGTCTGTACAAAATGCCAAGAACAAGTAAAACCAGGATTAGGGTTTCCCAGTGATCAATCAGGTCTGGCTGTGGAGAGAGGAAAAGGCAAGTGAAGGCTTTGAATCACGGTCCCTTAGACTGTTTGAATAAAGTGGACCCTAATTCAGCCCTCTTCCCCTCACCCCTAAACCTGGTCTCTGTTTATTACAGGCTCATTTCTACTAGACAGTCATCCCTACTTTGCACTGGCCAATCACAGGGAGTTTAAAACCAGGCTGGGACATTACACCCTCTCCAGCTCCATCCATTTTCCAACATCCCACCCTTACACATTTTCAGGACCCCCAATTCAGAAGGACCTAGATTAGGATTAGAAGTAGACACCCTTGACGGTTCCCATCTACTGATAAATAGCAGGCTCAGAGTCCTCGCTCATTAAGCTGACTCTCTACAGCTTTACTTGACAACTGGGAATTATATAGCACCTTTATCTGAATAAAATGTCACGAGACACTTCGTGGGATCACTGCATCATGTGATCACAACCTGTTTGGGGGCAGACAGGGAAATTGAATCTTTGGATTGCCATACAGCCCAGGAGAGCAGCTAGCAGGGCTGGCCTTGGTGCTGACTCAAACCACAAGTGTACACACAACTCAGACATAGATGTGCCCTGACAGGATGAGGCCACATCATCAGGATCTATTTGTGTGTCTGGGAGATAGGACCTCTGGTTTTCCGTTTCATCTGAAGCAGCTTGAAATAATTTGACCATTCAGCTAAATGACACAGAACTTTGTTGTTTTGCACAAGTGGCATTCAAACTTAATAATAATAAAAAACTGCAGACAACTGGAAAACTGAAATTAAAAAAACAAAACACATCCTTCACACTCAGCAGATCAGGCAACATCTGCGGAAAAAAGATCAGACTTTCTCATTAAATGAAGAACCATGAACTTGAAATGTCAGCTCTACTTCCCTTTCCAAAATGTGGCTCAACTTGTTGAGCACTAACTACATTTTCTAATGACATTCTGACATGTCCTGATTCTGGATACTGATCTTTATCAGCTTTAACAATGCTGTCTCTGTGTTCTAAGTATTTTTTAAAAAACATAATAAGTAATGTTATACTTGTTGCTGACCTCTCTATGGAGATTAGCATGTGTTTTCATTCTACTTATTCTGGTTTCTTCCCCATACCAAAGATGAGCTGATTGGTAGATCAATTTGTTAGTATAAATCACCCATATTGTAGGAGAATTGGAGAGGGGTTCAGGGTATAAGGGTTATTGATTGCAGGGTCAAGAGAATTAAAGGGTTGTGGGAAATAAATGGGGAAACAGGCTTGCTTTGAGAGTCAGCTTCAGCTACATGGTCTCCTATGCTGTTTTGTAATTTTGTAACTGCGGAAGTAGGAGATGGCACATGGATTGGGAACGATGGGGTGGAGAGAGAAGTAGCCCGAACTGGAAGGAGCAAACTCTGGCTTCGTGCACCCAGAGAGTGGGATCAGGAGAAGGAGATCTGGCTTCAGGAGCAGGCAGAGGCCGAGACTGGTGCCACACACAGTGAAGTACTCAGGGTTGAGGGTTGCATTGGGTGAAATTCTGTGTTACTCTCTTCTTACTAATCCTCACCTTGCTTGGTGTCTTTTGCCTGGCTCGTCTTCACGCAGACTCATTCTGTGAAACAGTGGCGATGGGAATGTCAGAATCACTGCTTTTTTTTCTATGGAGAGCATGGTCGATCCCATCAGACCCCTGATGAGGTCTCAAAGAGATCTAACACAGTTCCAAGATCTTGCCACCTTCCAATACAGTGCCTTCTTGGAGATGTTCCCAAACTGTTGCTGTCTAGCAGAACTCCTGTACCTGTCTCTGTGACATTCCTGGGAGCTTATTGACTACTACTTCACCAGCTGTGTTTATGGGAATGAGTGTTCCCAAGAACTTGCTATACCCTTGGCAACATTCCTGTGAGCCTGTTGCCCTTACCTGGGCATGCGGGTTGCAAGTTTGGAAGAGTGATGAATACAGGGCTGAAGGTGTTATTTTGGAAGTGCACAGTAAACAGAATAAAGTGGATGATCTTGTAGCAGAGTCACGATGCTGTCAGCATCACTGAGCTGTGGCTGAAAGAAGATCAGATTTGGCAACTTAACATTTAAGGATACTCATTATATTGAGAAGACAGGCAGGTAGGCAGAGGGGGTGGGGTGGCTCTGTTGGTTTAAAAAAAGAGAAATCAAATCCTTAGAAAGAGGTTACAAAGGATCTGAATACATAGATGCCTTGTTGGTAGAGTTAAGAAACCTAAGGTTAAAAAGACTTTGATGGGAGTTATTATATATTCAGGCTTTCAAACAGCAGCCAGGATGAGGGCTACAAATTACAATGGAAGATAGAAAAGGCATGTAAAATGGCAATGTTACTATAGTCATGGTGGGGAGTTAATATGCAAGTAGATTGGGAAAATCACATTAATGCTGTATCCTAAGAGAGGGTATTTACAGAATGCCCACAAGATTGCTTTTTAAGAGCAGCTTGTGCTTCAGCCCACTAGGAGAAAGGCAATTCTGGATTGCGTGTTCTGAATTCTGGATTGGCATAATGAGACAGATTTGATGAGGGAGCTTAAGGTAAAGGAACCTTGAGAAGACAGTGATCAAAATATGATAGAAATTCTCCCTGCAATTTGAGAGGAAGAAGCTGAAGTCATATGTATCAGTGTTACAGTGCGGTAAAGGGAATTACAGAAGCTTGAGAGAGTAGATGTCCAAAGTTGATTGAAATGGGGCATTAGCAGGGATGATGGCAGAACAGCAATGGCTTGAGTATCTGGGAGCAGTTTGGAAGACAGGATAGTACATTCCCAGGATGAGTTATTCTGAAGGGAGGTTGATGCAACCGTGTCAGACAAGGGAAGTCAAAGTCATAAAAGCAGAAATCAAGGCAAATAATATAGTAAAAATTAATGGAAAGTTAGAGGATTAGTAATCTTTAAAACCAATAAAAGTTAACTAAAATATCAAAAGCCATAAGGAGAGAAAAGATGAAGATACAAGAGGATACCATGTTTTTTTTCAGATTTATAAAAAGAGTAAAAGAGACATGAAAAAGAGGCAGGAAAATGATGCTGGAATGGTGGTAATGCTGAGGCTTTATAAGGCATTGGTCAGACTACACTGGGGATACAGTAAGCAGTTTTAGGCTTCTTATCAAAGAAAGAATGTGCTGGCATTGGAGAGATTACATCAGAATGGTTCTGGGAATGAAAGGGTTAATGTATGTGGAGCATTTGGCTGCTCTAGATCTGTACTGACTGGAGTTTAGAAGAACAAGGGGGGAATTTCATTAAAACCCATTGAATATTGAAAGGCCTAGACAGAGTGAACCTTGAGAGGGTGTTTCCTATAATGGGGGAGTCTAGGACCAGAGGGCTCAGCCTCAGAATAGAGGAATGTTCCTTTAGAACAGAGATGAGGAGGAATTTCCTTAGCCAGTGGGTGGTGAATCTGTGGAGGCCAAGTCAATGGGTACTTTTAAAGTGGAGATTGATAGCATGGGTGCCAAAGGTTGCTGGGATAAGGCAGGAGAATGGGGTTGAGAGGGATGTCTAATCGATCGTGATGGAATAGGTGAACAGGCTCAATGGGCTGAATGGCCTAATTCTGCTCCTATGTCTTACGGTGCTGATACAACATAGAACAACCCACGCAATCCTGCTCAGATCAGCATGCTCATCGATTCCTCCCCAGTTCAGGAACTCCTCTCCACAGCCACAGCTATCTGTGACCGCTATTAAAAACTGCCGCTACATCAGTTGGAAGTTGACGTGTCTAATCTCATTATCAAAACATACTGCAGATGCACTCCTTGCATTGCACCTTTTAAGACAATAAGCAGTAGAGCCTGATTCAATCTGTAGCAGCCTGGCAAAGTCTAATTAAGCAGTAACATGATACATCAAGCTCAAAGTTAAGGTTTCATGGAGCCAGTCATGGGGACATAATGTACAGTATGTAAGCAGGACCTTTGACACAGATCATCAAACACCCATTTATACTAATCCCACTTTTGTTCTTCCCACATTTACATCAGCTTTCCACACCTCATAAGTTCTGTTACTCACCGGAAGCAACTTCCACAAAATGCTGGAGGAACTCAGTAGGCCAGGCAGCATCTATGGAAAAAAGTACAGTTGATGTTTCGGGCCAAGACCCTTCTGCAGGACTCAGTGTGTAGTCAATGTACCACCCCCTTTATCTTTGGGAGGTAGGAGGAAACTGGAGCATTTGCAGGAAACCCTTCTAGTCACAAAGTGCAAATTTTACACAGACGGCATGAGCAGCAAGAGTAGAACACCGGAGATGTGTTGCAGCAAGTACTGGCTGTGCCATGACCCTGTCAATTCTACAAGGGAGAGGGGGTGAGGAGAATGGGGGAGATTTGACTTCAGTGTAACATATGAGGAATTGAACCAACTAGGACTGCAGGTGAAGCTACGATCTTCACCAGCGATATTCTCGACCCAAAACATCGACTGCTTACCCTTTTCCATAGATGCTGCCTGACCTGCTGAGTTTCTCCAACATTTTGTATGTGTTGCTTAGATTTCCAGCTTCTGTAGATTCCTTGTTTGTGATATCCTTGGTACATTTTTTTTTATTGTGACAGAGTAGAGGAAGCTGACAAAGGAGAACAGCAGGGAAGTTTGAGACCTTCCAAAACAACTGTGTGGGGCAGAATCTTGTGGCTGAGAACAACATCACGGATAGAGAGGGGATCAGAGGCAGAATCTTCTGTAAAACTGTGACAGAGGAGCTGGAGGTGGCTCAGACAAGGCTGTGCCCAGAAGGGTCCCACACTGGACACCAGATAGCAGGACTCCCCAGAGAAGACAAGAAACACAAGGAGATCAAGATGCTTTTAACTGACAATGGAGAAGACACAGCAGCATTTGTGCTTTTTTGTTTATTGTGTACCCCGGTGTTCCTTGTACCAAATAAGGCAGGAGGATGATTCACAATCTCAGGGAGCTGCAGAAAGTGCATTGTCATTGCACTGTAAGAAAGGCAGGAAATTGACTGCAAGACTCCATAAACAGCACAGCGATCCTAAGCAGACTGGTTGCTTCAGTAAATGGGGGGGGGGGGGGGGGGGGATAGGTGTTAGCCAGACAAGGATAAGACTGCCAAGACAACCTGAAGTGAAGGGCAGCCCACTCAGCTGTAAATTCACTGCAATGGACATCAAGTTGCACCAACAGTTGAAGTTGCATTGTTCAAATCCATTTTCCCTTCACAATAGCAGGTCATCACAAACTCTCTCCTGCTCACACTTGCACACAAAGTCCAATTACAATCTCTCATTTTTCACTTAGTCATTTATTAATATATTGATGCCCTGCCCATTATATTTTAGTTTAACAGCACAAATATCATGCCCCACAAGGAAGGCCAATATTAACAATGGGCATAGGTGTATTATGAGCAAGCCTGACTTGACACTAAAGGTGCCCATGCCCAGGAACTGAAGAGATTGTGGTCTGCAATTCCACAGGGTGGATGGACTCTAATATACCCATATGCTTTGTTATTAAGGCTCTTTTACTATCATACAGGCGTGTGGCATCTACACCAGGCTCAGGACATACTGTAAAGCTCTGCTACTGCAGAAAAGTTTCAGCTTGGAGCAAGGGATTAAGAAGATCAGGACTGTATTCTGTGATAGGTTCTGCAAGGAAGTGATTGGAACTTCAGGATGTATCTGTTGGTGAAATAAAATATCAACAACGCATCAAAGAAACTGCTGACATGCTTCAGGTAAATCATCAGCTGATGTACCACAAAAAAGCCTTTCAGCTCATGTTTTTGCCAGGAACCATGTTGTATCCAAAAGTACAATCTATGATACTTCCTTCACATGTCATCAGAGTTGTAAGAGCATTCAATAAGATACAGGCAATGAGGTTGTATGTCCAGCCATTGACATGGTGTCCTGGTCACTTTCTGTGGTAGGATTGAGAATAGCCAGCTCATTCCCCTTTATATCTAAACCCCAGGCGAAGTTAAACAGATGAGACAAACAGCTTGGCTTATCCTGTCCAAAGGCTGATTTGATTAGCTTCACATCCTATAGACCTCAGCTCCATAGACAGCTGTGGTCTTACAGTGCTGCTCTAACTTCAATGGAACAACTACCAGCTGCAAGGCATGGAATGGAATTATATCATCAGTGTTGGCTGCTCTGTGTCCACCACAAGGTTAATTGAAACAATAGTGTTCAGACATGTCTTCTCAAACTAAAGCTAGGCTTTCTGAGTAAGGGCTATTTAATAATCTCCAAACAGCTTGATTGGAGACCCTACATACCATAGGGAAGCTGTTGCTTTCTTCACTCTACTTCTTGGTTTTCCATTGACAACTTTGTAGCTCGTCTTTCAGTGAGGACTCACGCAGCAGGAGTTACTTGATTAGATAAACATACAAAAATGAGGATTGCGCAGTCCCTGAAGCTTCCTAGATCATTTAATAAGAGTGTGGCTGCTCTAGTTGTAAACTCAACTTCACATTCCTGTCTACTCTGAGTAACACTTTACTCTATACAATATTTATCTCTACCCATTGAAATATTCTGCTTCTGCATAACAATTTTCCAAAATGCATTTATTTAAAACAACTACCAATCCACCATCTGGTTATCTACAACTAATGGTAACCCTAGCCTAAGAAAGGTGGACATACTCCAGACCCAAAGAACAAAGGAAATGGACTTCAACTGTTAAAAGTGAACAAGTAGTAATGGAGCTGAGTAAATGCTTTAACACAATGAAGTGGAGAAATAACAACTGTTATTTCTAAATAACAACTAAATAACTAAATAAGAATTAAATAACAACTGTTTCAGTACCTACAGGGACAGCTGATTGGATGGAAATGCATCTGAAGCAGGGTTGAGAGTTGATAACTGAATTTGAAAAAAAAATTAAATAAACTGAAAATTGATAAAATCCCTGGGTTTGTCAGATTGCAACTTTAAAGAATCTTGAGTAGTGACAGAAGAGACATGGCTACACTTTTTTAAAAAGCTGCTAAAGAAAGGTGGGGTGAAGGATAATAAATATTTACATATTTAGGAATGAGATAAAAGATGTCAAAGAAACAGCTCACCAATTGGAACAATTGGGCATAGCAATAATAATAATAATAATAATAATAATAATAGCCTCCTTATTAGATCATAATAATGAATAGTTAGTGAGAGTTTTTTCTAGCAATACAGGCAGAATAGCCCCTTTCAGCCATGGTGCCGGCAACCCACCAATTTAGCTGCAGCCTAATCACAGAACAATTTACAATAACCAATAAATCTTCCAACTGGAATGTCTTCAGACTGTAGGAGGAAATCCATATGGTGGCAGGGAGGACATACAGTTGACATTGGAACCAAATTCCATCACCACAAGCCAAGTCTTGTTTGTTCAACTTCATTCCATTCTTCAAACAAGGAGAGCATAGAAAAGTAATTCTGAAGATGAAATTTATATGGATTTCTATAATACTTTGATAAAATAGCAAGTAATTTACCTGAATAAGGTCAAGGTTGGGAGTAAACTATAAAAGGGATAGCTGAAGACAAAGTGGTGGAAATGTGGTCCACAGGATTGGAGCTGTATCCACTAGTAATCATATTTTACATTTACAATTTAAACTTAGGAATCAAAAACATGTCTGAATTTGCAGATGGCACCAGATTAGCAGGGCTGATGACAATGAGAAGGCTTTCAATTTTCAAGGTGGAAAAATGAGTGAATTTACAGATTACAGAATGGTAATCCAAAGTGGTAAAGGCCTCCAATTACACGTGGTCTTATTTTTTAGGATGTTGCCTATAGTGGGAGAGTCTAGTACCAGAGGGAATAGCATCAGAATACAAGGACATCCTTCAGAAAAGGGATGAGGAAGAATTTCTTCTGCAAGAAGGTGGCGAATCTGTGGAATTCCGTGGGTATATTTAAACTGGAGGGCAATAGGTTCCTGATTAATAAGGTTATGGGGAGAAGGCAGGAGAATGGGGTTGAGAGGAATAATAAAATCAGACATGGAATGCTGGAGCAGACTTAATTGGAAGTGGCTTAATTCTGTTCCTATGTCTTATTGTCTTATTTAAACAAGGAAGGTGGCATCTGGGAATTACAATGGGGAATAAACTAGAAAAGCAGGTCAACCTGGCCTTTCCAATAAGTGTAGTACTTGGATTTTATTTTCATACAGAGAGAGAGACTTTATTCAGGGGATGTCCTTATCAAAGGATATTGGAAATTCAATTAAATGTTTTCTGATTTTTTCATATTTCCCCACTGTTAGATTTTAATATAACTTTTGAAACTCAGAAGTTAAGCTGAAGCTTGCTTTTACTCTTGGTTGAACCTCAGTTAGACCAAGGAACAGGTTTGTGGGTACAGCACGGAAATGTTAGAAGGGCTCAGGAGAAGGACAGTTATAGAATGGATGAGAACAAAAATTTGAGGTTGTACCTACTGAACCAGCTGGATATAACTTCCAATGAGAAGTGCAAACTGACCTGTAGCAATAAAATAAAAAAAAGTTTTGGGCACATACACTTCAGGGGGAAAGAGCAAAAGGCTGTCAATATAAATGGAAAAAGAAAACAAAATTGGAAATCAGAAGAAACTTACGATTGTGAAGAGAAAGTGATTTGTGAACGCGTGTAGGTGGGGACAGGTACAGAGCTATGAAGGATAGGCGGGAGGCTGGAGTAAAGCATAGCCACCAGCACGATCTGCTTGTGCTTACGTTCAATCGGATTCCACGCCTGGACACCAGATTAAAACCAGCACGACTCTGTGCAGAGTTCAACAGGAGTGCATTCAGAGCCAACGTTGTCATTGCTAGAGATGAACAGATGCCGCCGTGCTCCCGAGTTTTGGGAACTGCCACTTGATGCCTCACAGATGAAGGTACCGCGACTGTGCTCATTAACATTACATCATGCTCAATCTTTCGTCACGAATACAGAGTGGGCGGCGCTGAGCAACGAACACGGAGCTTTGATTTTGTTTTTCATGCACGGCAGCGATTGAACCAAAAATCCGCTTCGGAGGGTTGTTTCTCGGACTTGAAGCAGTAAGGAAGCAAAACAGTAGGGCTTTTATCTGTGCGTCCGTTTACGGAAACACGGCTACAGATACTAATTATAATTAAATACATTAATTACTGAAACGATAAAAGAGCTGAGGAATCTCACACTGAAACCAGTTGTTTAGCACCGTGCGCCAACATCACTTGTAAACAAACCTCCCCACAATGGGTGTAATTTCCAGTGGGAAATGGGGAAGACCGGTGATCACCTTACCTGAGCATTCCACCTCATCATCTCCGAATCATAGTCTCCCCAGGGTCCTTCTGCAGCCCTCCGTCTCCCCAGCGCCGAACGATTGGGACCCACAGTCTCTGCGTGGGATGCTGGTCCTACAGGCTCTTCCCCCGCTTTGTCTTCCCTGCTTTTCCCATCCTGGGCGAGATTACTTCTGCCCCAGGAATGAAGCAGGCATCTACAACAATGAATGCAAGCCACGAGTTAACTAGCGCCAGTGCAATGTCTCTAAAACGAGCGGAAAAAACCGACAATTTCAGTTTGTCAACTGAGGAAGGTCGGGTGGAGAAATCCAGCCTTCAGGAACAATTTCGTAAATCATTAAAAGGGAAAAGAAAGAGGAGGCGATTAAAAATGGATGCGCTCATAACCCAATACGGATAAATCCAAAGGAATGGTAATCTGTTGTACAAATGAGTGCGGGTCTCCTTCCCCGCTTCCTCGAGGGTTGCCCCCTAGTTTCGTTGTTGTTCTCTCCCTTTGCCTGACGCGCTGAGTTTCTCCAACGGCTCTTATATATATTTTGCTCTCTCCCTCAGGTTGACCAGGTACAACGATGCACTGTTCACATTTGAAATTCTCAGCGTCCTCGGCTTCAGATTAAATTTGCAGTGGATCCTTCACCTCCCCCTCTCAATCCCTCCGACCATCACATAATCTCTCTCCTCTCGCTCCTGTTTTGTTTTAACAATACAGAATAATCCCACGTCGATCGACGCTGAACAAGCGCATCACAGTTCTCCCGTGGGGAGGGGAGTAGCAAAACGAATCAAGGCACAACCGCTCCTCTAATCCTTAAAGTAAACATTTCATCCGATGTAATGTCTTTGTTTGTACTCTCTCGCCATTAACACTATTAATAGATGCAATCTGCTACTGGCCACTAATCCTCGCTAATAAATTAATATTGCGTGTCTCTGTTGTATCTCAAATTAATACTGGGGGCTAATGGATTTAGAGGGAAGATAATTCAAGTAGCCCCGATTCTAAAAACCAGGAACTGTTCACTCTCTGACTCGATAAAAATATACTTGTATGTAATTTCTCCCAGATCCAACCTCAATGTGTCCAAATATTCCTTGGGTCCCACAGTTTCAAAGCTAATCAGCACTCTTCATGTGTGGGCAAGCTGTGAGTATCAGCTGCTATTAGACAATAAGGGCATCGCAGGCAGCACTGGATTTGTCTATCCAGTCCATTAGCTATTAACCATATGTAGCTAATTCAGAAACGAGATGTGGTTAATTGCATTGTTAATGTGTAATAGCCATGTGATCTCAATACCGGTGTTCCCATCATGTATGCCTGTGGAGTTTAATCATGTTGTGCGCTGGTTGGTAAAATGGGAAAGCAGAGAATGTAATTGCATTCATGATCATGGTGAATATACGATTTCCATGGTTACTGAATAGTAATGGATGCAATTTCAAATATGCACTTGGAGTATTTTAACAACATTTTATTAAGGGGATTGCTGCTGAAATTAGCCTTGTATAAAGTATTGTCATATTTGATATTTACTTACTGGATATGGGCTTCATTGTTGAGCCTTGAATTTAGTACCCATCTTTCACTACCCTGGGTATGAGTAGTTTGCTAAGCCTTTTCAAAGACTATGGTCAGACTGGGCTAATGCTGCAATTTTTTTTTAGCTCTAGAGGACATTATTGAACTAGATTAGTTTTGAACAATTCAGTCACCATTTAGGGATTGTATTGTCTTTTTATTCGGGGTTTGATTTATATAAATTGATTGATATAAATTTTCCAGTTGCCATGGCAAAGTTGGAATTCCTGTCTCACTCTTTGGCTTTTTAGTGATTATTCTTTTTAACTCAAGGTTTTATTGTTTTGATCATGATCACCAGCTTGGTGAATTTCCCTTTTTTGACTTCCAGAGTAGCATGGAAAGCAATTTGATGTTTAATTCTCAATGGCACCACAGAATGCACCAAGTATTTCTGGCATATTGGTTCTCAGATTGGCAGGGATGGAGCTGGGGGTGTAGGGCCTTTGGATATTGATTGGTGTTCTCATAAATGAAGCATGCAAAGTAGTTAAAGTTTATCAGAGTAATCCCAGCCAACAAGGAATGCTGACTCGGTTTACCCTTTTAGAACATATACTGTGTCTACAAAGAGATCTCACAGAAAGCCTCCAGACCAATCCAAAGATTTTACTTTGGAAATGTTAGCCAAGGGTTCCTTCAATGCTGCAAACACATGGTGAAGGAGCTCCCACTGTGGTCTTATTTAGGAATTTCCAGAACTAAAGGAGCGGCTAAACACATCCAGGTCAAGATGGGTGTTCCCACTCAGATGCTGTCCTTGTCCTCCTATATGGACGAAGATGAGAGTTTGAGAGTTGCTGCCGAATAACCTTTGGTGAGATGTTGAGGTGCAGAACATTGGGCAGAATTCCACAGCAGGGAGCACAGCCATCAATAGTTGAATGAGAGAAATCAGGGAAAGCAAGACAAAGACTGGAGAAAACTGATAGCTGTCATTAGGTAAACAAAGTTTCAGAAAATGTACTAACATTTCAAGTGTCTAATTTTGCAAAAATAAAAGTAAGCAGCTATGTATGTAAAATGATGCTAAAGTTCCTCAGATTGTTAACATTCTCCAAAATCCTCAGGCAGGAACATGGAATTGGTAGGCAAGCAAGGCTTTGCATTTGATCTTACACCCAGAGTTTATTAATACCTTTGCAATCGAACTAACAAAACTAACACTGATGTGAATGGCTTCTCCAAGTAAAGATTAAATAAGTGTGACAGTGCCTCTAATATAATATTCAGCCTAGTGGATATTGGGTATTCGAGCACTCTGTGTTAAAAATGCATTAAGTTTGTCAGCACTGATCTGTACCCACAACCTATGGACTTACTTTCAAGGACTCTTCATCTCATGTTCTTGATATTTATTGCTTATTTATTTATGTATGTATGTATGTATTTGAAGAGTTTGGTGTTTGATTGTTTGTCCTGTTGGGGACAGTCTTTTATTGGTTCTGTTGTGTTTCTTGTATTTACTGTGAATGTCTGTAAGAAAACAAACCTCAGGGTTGTATTTGGTGACATGCATGTACATTGATAATAAATTTACTTTGAACCTTGAGCATGAAAGGATCAGAGATGTCTTTATTTGGAAAGTCATAATCGAGCAATTTGAGTAAGATAAGAGCGGAGCAACACACACAAAATGCTGGTGGAACGCAGCAGGCCAGGCAGCATCTATAGGGAGAAACACTGTCAACGTTTCAGGCCAAGACCCTTCTTCAGGACTAACTGAAAGGAAAGATAGTAAGAGATTTGAAAGTTGGAGGAGGAGGGGGAAATGCAAAATGATAGGAGAAGACCAGAGGGGGTGGGGTAAAGCTGACAGCCGGAAAGGTAATTGGCAAAAAGGATACAGAGCTGGAGAAGGGAAAGGATCATGGGACAGGAGGCCTAGGGAGAAAGAAAGGGGGATGGGAGCACCAGAGGGAGATGGAGAACAGGCAGAGTGATGGGCAGAAAGAGAGAGAAAAAAAAGGAGGGGGGAAAACTAAATACATCAGGGATGGGGTAAGAAGGGGAGGAGGGGTATTAACAGAAGTTAGAGAAGTCAATGTTCATGCCATCAGGTTGGAGGCTACCCAGCTGGTATATAAGGGGTTGTTCCTCCAACCTGAGTGTGGCTTCTTCTTGGCAGTAGAGGAGGCCATGGATAGACATATCAAAATGGGAATGGGACATGGAAGTAAAATGTGTGGCCACTAGGAGATCCTGCTTTCTCTGGCAGACAGAGTGTAGGTGTTCAGCGAAATGGTCTCCCGTTGTGGATTTTAGAATTGTTCATTTAGAGTGATGCATTTTTTACTGTACCTTTTACCACAAGCTAGGATTTGTGGTGCTATTCATACCTCTGAGCTAACAGCTCATTAGCTCTCAGTGTCATTTATGTCCTGGTGAAACAGGGTTTAGTATTCTAGTCTCTGAACACTAGGTTGCTTTTCATGTGTCTGATAGCAATGGAATGCACTTCTTCCTCTTCAATTACAGACTCCATAAACAGGAAATCTGAGTTTGAGTCTCAAAATAAAATGTTGACTTTCAGTAAGGTATTGGTTTCAATGGACATTCAATGGTAATCCCATTACGTCTGTCAGATCTTCCTGATAACTGGGCTCAGGGTAGGGAAATAAGTCCAGTAAACCTAGATACATCAAGAGGGCCTTCATACAAGAATAAAACTGGGTACACATGGGGGAAGAAATGGGTTACCTCACAAGGCAGCTTGACAGGGACGTGGCGGTAAGGATCTTACATTGAATTCTGGTGCAACATTCCCTCTAAATTTTTTTTTTTAACAGCTGCATGGACCAACCATTGCTTTGAGCAGTTAATTTTTACAAGGTGTATTAAGAAAACTTCAACTGTACAGCAACAAGGGCTATGCGCGTGGGAGCAATTTAGTTACTGAGTGACCGTAGGGGGAGCAGCACTCTGATCAGTCGCGTTTGTGGCATTTCAGGATCATATTAATGTTCAACTTGGCAGCTTAGCTCATTAATGTTGACAAAGCCTTACCCAAACCTGACAAGACCAGAAGCCAGTGCTAATGGACAAAATATTCCTGGTTTGACAAGCATCAGGAATCTCTGACATCAGAATGCTGTGGATACTGAAATAGTCAAATAGAGAATATTATAAATCATCAGCATATCAGACAACATGTATGGAGAAACAACAGTCAATCCACACACTGATAACTATTTATCAAAGCCCCAGATTTAGTTCAAAGTTTAAAGTACATTTATTATCAAAGTATGTATAAGTTATAAAACCTTGAGATTTGTCTGCTTATAGGCAGCCACAAAACAAGAAACCTGAAATATGCCAATTTAAACAAAGACTAACACCCAATGTGCAGAGAGAGGGAGAAAAAAAATCAAATCATGGAAACAATGCAAGCAAGCAACAACATTCAGAATGAAATTGAATCCCTTGACCTGAAGTAAGCCCATATCCTCAGTCTCAGTTCATTACACAGTGGAGCAGGGCTCACAGACACTAAGCCCAGAGCAGCAGGAGCAGGGCATAGTCTCGGTGCCGAGGAGAACGGAGTAAACATCGCGGAGCTGAACCGGCCCCGAAGCTCTCGCCTCTAGTCCAGACACTCTGCCTTTAATATTAATAACTCTGAAATGGGGCCTGAACTTATGACCTTGGGAGTGAGCATCCCAGCTGACAGCTTTCTGTACAGGTGTCACCACTAAGGGCAAGGGAGGATAGGCAATAAATCTAGACATGTTTGTAGTGGACGTATTCTGAGAATGTTTTCAAAAACTTTGAAGGCAATGATAGTTTTCTGTTTGCATTATAAACACACATAAGCCCTTATCACATCAGGAATTAATAACCTCTTGATTTCATTTAACCTGGTTAACCTGGTTAACCAAATACCTTATCTACCATTTCCCATGATTGCAGTCTGCATGCAGGGGCTGGACATGGACAGTCAAGATGTCTTCAATCAAACTGAATGTAGGTCAAATGTAAACAGACTTCTTAATAATTTATTCTTTTTGTCAGACATTGCTCAGAAATCTCCAGGAGCAGTTAGCGACCCTTGATACTGCTTTGTTCAAGTTGGCGTTTGCATCTGGCAAGGAGGTGACATGGAAATGTGTCACAACCCTTTTAGCCGTCTGTCACCATGGCAACAAAAGACTGTAGCTGCACCATACTGGGAGGGGGGGTTGGCAAGAGGGAGAATTATTGTTGCTTTTCCAGGCATAATCCTTGCAGCTCACTGCACACCAGGGATATACGTCAGGCCCTTCTGGGGCATCCCCAGAAATGAACTCCTCCAGGGAATAAGCACTGTGGGGAACCTGGAAAATAAAAACTGAAGGTCGCTTTGTAACAAGGTAATGGCACAAGATCAGATTCTTTCATCTCTGTGAAGAAAATGGATACGGGTAATAGGGAAATAACAACAAATAACTGGAAGTACACAGCAGGTCTGTCAACAGTTAAGGCAGCTTTGAATATCAGATCACTGACCTGTTTCAGAATTGAATCCGTCTGTGATATTTTTCTTCTCAGAGTGCATATTTACAAATGATACAGACCAGAAGCCTTAGTCCAACGCTGCTATTACACTCCTATGTTAGAACGATAGCTACACCTTCACTGGATGCACCACACTTTGGGTTATCTGTTTATTTTGAGGATCAGCATTTAATTCTTCTCCCTGAACAGAGTGGCATTTTGGGGATTTCAGAGAATAGCTATCATTGTTGTGGGCCTTTAATCACATAGTAGGGCAGCCTTCCTTCCCCAAAGATCGCACGTGAACCTGATGTGACTTTTAACACAATCCAATAGTTGCCTACATTTATTTTTATGTAATTAAATTAGAATTGAACCCATGGTTCAAAAGTCATAACACCAAAGCCCTGTCTCACCAGTCTAATATCATAACAATTCACTAGACTTGTGCTCAAGTGCTCTAGAAATGCAAATTCCTGTTTACAATTTCTCTGAAAGACCCTTAAATTCAGGAGGGGAATATTCAGCTGCTCCTGTTCACCATCCTGTGTTTTTTTTTAAAGTAGAACTGCATGTTTCTCTCCAAAAGGGGAAATGGAATAAAGTGGTGATGATCAGTGTGGGTGAATCATGAGCTAATCCTTTCTGTCAAGTCCTGAGAATAAGGAAAGAATGATTTAGGTAGGATACAACAGAACAGATGGCAGCCAAGGAGCAGCAAATATCTAGAGGAGATTGACCACATATATACCATTTATATCAACTCAAGAGATTCTGCAGATGCTTCAAATCCAAAGCAACACACAAAATGCTGGAGGACCTCAGCAGGTCAGGCAGTATCTGTGGAGAGGAATAAACAGTCGGTATTTCTAATGAAGGATCTCAGCCCAAAATGTCATCTGTTTATTTCCCTTCATAGATGCTGCCTGCCCAGCTGAGTTCCTATACCAGAAATACAAGAGATTCTGCAGATACTTATACCCTCCATAGATGGTATCTGACTTCCTGAGCTCCCTGGCATTTTGTGTGTGTTACATATATATGTGTATATATGTACCATTACCGGAAACCAGGAGCCAAAGAATGCCTGGGACTGGAATAGAAGGGAGCTAACTGTTCAACGTAGAAAGAATCCTACAACAGGAGCATAAAACCTTGGAAATATTTATACAATTTCGATTGATGACCTTTCATTTCCTCTGACACTGCCAATCTGCTCTGTACTTAACTCCTAATCTAATCTAATTTCATATTTGAAATGTTGGCACAGGCTGCAAAGCCCACATTCCTTGAATGAATATAAAAATATCCACATAGTTTTACTTCTGTTTAAAATAAATATTTTTTTAAGATTTGAAAATAGAGTATGGGACATAAACAAAAAAGGCATTATCTTCATAATGTATCTAAACAACGTGCCTTAGAACCAACATAGTGTGCAGTAGCAATGTACCATGCAAAGCTGCTAATTTCCCCATAGGCAGGTCCTATTTTTGATAACAGACAGACAATCTGTTGTTTGAGTGATAAATATTAAAGCATCTTGAATGACTTCCTGCTTTTCTTTGAAATAGCAGCCCAGATTTCAACATTTTTACAGCCATCCAGCAGGTGGTACTGACACAAGACCCTGACTTGTACCCAAGATATTCTGACTCCAAAGTGAGTACTGCCAAGTATTGACATTTTGACTGCATTATATCATGATCTGCAGACACATTCACTGTTCTGTGTAAACAACCACCGGCACAATTAGAGGGTTAAAGGGATCCCTGGCTCTCATTCTGCAGGTAGTTCACTGTGCAAAGAAAAATGATCAGATTAAAAATCTTCCATCTCTTGTACCACATCAACTCTATAAAACATACAAAAACAAGTCTCTCTCATACTACTTGGTCCCAGTTTATATTTTTACACCTCTTATTCCCATTCTTATCTTTCGCTACATTCAGTTCCATGCTTGGCAGCACTAATTGTGTCCTAGGTTGACCACTTTCTCCCCTTTACTATACTCTCTATTGAGTTCCACACAATCCATTACGACAGCCTATCATTCAACATAGCTGTTGATAACTATTCAAGGCCCCAGATTTAGTGTTTCACTTCAGGCTTTTCTAGTTGCTGCCACCGTCTGGCCTAATTCAGAACTGGCAACAGGGTGAGGCTACTTATCTGAATCAGAAATCTGCTTTACAGTTAAGCTTAGCCCCTTCACACCCTAAGTCTAGGCCCTCTAGTATTTAAGATTTCTACTTTTGGAAAAATACTCTATCTAACCTATCTGTGCCTCTCATAATTTTATGGGCTTCTATCGGGTTGCTCCTCAGCATCCAATTCTCCAGAAAAAAAACAATCCAAGTTTGTCCAACCTCTATTTAGAGACAATACTCTCTAATCCATGCAACATCCTGGTGAACCTCCTCTGTGCTCTCTCTGAGCCTTCACATCCTTCCTGCAACTTGAAATCCCTGCTTTCATGCTCAACGTTCCGGCCACTGAGAGCAAGTATGTTGAACACCTTCTTCACCACCATATCCACTTGTCTTGCCACTTTCAGAGAGCTATAGACTTGCACCCCAAGATTCCTCTGTGCATCAATACCACCAAGATTCCTGTAGTATACTGTATATGTTTTGAAATCCCTTGTGCCTCCCAACAAATATGGAGGCTCATATTACTTCAACTCAGCTTTTCATAATCAAATCTTAAGGATTACTTTGTTTTTGCCTACAAATCTACCCAAGCATATGGATATCTTGTGCTGGTAATTCTTTATCAGAATGCCTTGATATCAACCCTAAAATGTCTGATTAGTTTAAACTCATGTCTTCTTGCCTTGCTCTGTCAGTACAGTTTATAATGTTTCTTTGATGAAGTATTAATTTATAGCATTTGGCATTGCATGGTTTAAGTTGGTGTGTGAGCTGTATCTGCAAAAATGTGTTCTGGAATGCAAAGCTGGAGCAGAACATTGAGAGAGATAATAATTTCTGCATGACGCCATTCTATCTCATTCAACAGATAATAACATTGATCTATAATTGAGAAAATCATACAGATTTATTAATTTACCAACTAAAATACAACTGTGAATAAGTATTGAGCAATTCAAAGTTCAGCATTAAAGCATATTACACGGTCAGTCTAGGCGTACAACTTCTTTATATTCATCACTGAATCTTTCCAGCCTTGCGCCCATCGTTGGGCATTAATTAGCAGCCCATTTTTCTCCTGTTCTGTCTGTGACATCTCCTGTAGAAAATATTGCTTGTATTTCTGTTGAAAGGAGGAATTCAACAATTACATCAAATGAAAACTTAGGAGTTAAGATTAGAGAGCACACATGTCATGCATAGTATTTAGATTATGATCATGCAGTAAGTGTGAACGGGCAGAGTGTGTGGGATAAAACAATTATCTCAAATCAAGTGCATTACAAATTGGAAACAAGAGAAAATCTGCAGATGCTGGAAATCAAGCAACACACACAAGATGCTGGAGGAACTCAGCAGGTCAGGCAGCATCTGTGGAAAAGAGAAAAGAGTCAACGTTTCAGGTCGAGACCCTTCTTCAGGACACATTACCAACTGGGGGTGGCTTGGCGCTAATAATGAATGGGAAACACTGAGTTTCTTTAACAAGAAGTAACTGTATCGTAATTGGAATCATCTAATATTCTTGAATCTGTTGTATCCACACAGTTTAGTAGCCATGGACACAGGAGCTGGGCAATTTGTCTCACTGACTTACATTGTCAGTTTTATTCCACAAGACCCTAAGTTTCTTCAACTGGCAAATTAAGACAGTGGTGATAAGAAAGCTTTATAACATTGCTGCTTAATGAAGGGGGTTACTGATCTTTAATGAAGATATGAATTACCATTTTCTGAAGGCCATTGATTGCGCCAAGAAATACAGTATACAAGATCAATAAAAAGAAAGCGACTGACCTGATACGCAGCGTCTCTTGCCTGTATTGTAGCCAAGTGACCCAGAGCTGTTTTTGCAGTTGTTACAGCTGCAGTTTCTGTAGACAAAGTTCCTGCTGGTGCAGGTTCAATTTGTAGAAGTTCATTGGCTGGAATCCCTGGCCAGCTCCTTCGTGAGGGAATAAAGAAAATGAAATGGTACTCAATCACTATGTTCACTATCAGTCTCAAGCAGGTACAGTTTGAGAAGAGAATACTCTGAGGAGTGTGGATCTTGGACAGAACAGAGAACATTGGAGGGAACATAAAATCAATGCACTGCCTCAAAGTTATCCATTAAGCTATCTATTAAGTTATCCCTTTTGGGTTAAGTTGCCACTGTGTGGAATAGCAAGCCATAATGCACACAATATCATGGGGAACAAATAAAGCTGCAGATACTGGGATCTGAAATAAAAGCTAAGATGCTGGTAGAATTCAGGCAGACAAGCAACACTAGTGAATGTCCTGGGATGAACTTGTGCTGAGCTGCCTGGGACTGACTGCGTAGCACTCAGGTTTCCTTCTTACTAGAGTGACTACACTTCAAAAGGACTTCTGGAATGTAAGTGGGAGACTTCCCTTGCTTTTACATGGTGCTGATGTAGAGTGAAGATAGTGGGGGTGGAAATCACCAATATTTCTGATTCCCCGTGTTGTGTAAATGTACTTGTCGGACTAAAATGTCAAAGTTCCTTCTATGGACCAGTTGTGTTGAGGGGCCTGGGCGAGGATGGATGGACCCTAGTACCTGAGTCTAGAATCGGGATAAGATATGGACTGAGACAAGAACAGGGTCCTAAACTAGATTCTAAATGAGAATCCAAAGCAGAGCTGATGACTGAGCACTGAACCTCTGTTCAAGTGCTGTTTAAGTATTAAAATCCAGGCGCCTAAACAAAGGCCGCCAATCAGCGGGGGAGGCCTGAGTCTTTAAAGAGGCCACACCAGTTAGCCATATCCCGGAGAGTCAGAGCGTCAAACCCTGCAAGGTGGTGCAGTTGGGTGCGTATCGTAACACCAGTAGCTCATTGGCTTTAAATCTCTGTGTAATAACGGCTCTTGGGTCCATCAGCAGGACGACTACTTGCAACTGAGGTGAAAGTAATTTGGGCAAGCAGCAGAAATATGGTTTCCACATTCTTGTTTCTCTTTTTGCCCCCGTGCTGCTTTGGCCTAACAATACACAGATACACTGTGTATTGGGTTTTGGTACTTTGGTCTAGTAACACTGTATTCATTTCTTCACTGGGGTTTTGGAGGTAACGGAGGTGCTCTCGGTACAATAGGGGTAAGTTTTCCAGCACTGCGAAACATTGCCTGATCCTTTGCTTGAAGCACGAATGAGCTGCCCGTGGTTGTTCATTCACTGGTCTTGCAATATTGGGTAAGGGGCAACAACGTGTATGTAATCAGGAAACCCTCCCTGACCAGGCAATTTAGAACTGCTGGGACAGTGCTGTTTCGAAAGGGTAAAATACTAGTGTACAATCTCAGATGTCTGAGATAATGGATATGTAAAGGAAAACAGAATAAGTACATGGTAGTGTGGTAGAGACGCTTCCTGTTCTGACAGTGTGATTCAAATCCAGGCAGAATTCATCCACCACTGCTACATTATATTTGTGAAAATTGGGTGAGAATGTTTCTAATGGGTGTTAGTTGAATAGCAGTGCCAAGTCAATCAACTCTGGTCCAAGTGGGGCCAGAGTGCATGTCAGCATTTTGCAGATCAGTAGAATGCTGCTATGGGAACTGGTACAGAAAGAGCAAATCAGGCCGGACTGAACATAATTGGAGTGAAGTGTAATGCTACTTCTTAACTTTCCCATAAGCAAGTCCAGCACAATTTAATCATGATCTACAGCACACAGGTACTCTGCTTTTCTGTTAAATTCTCTCTCTCCTTCTGAGGTACAGTTTGACATCTGTTCTACCATGTCTCAACAACAGTCTTAGGAGAGGTGAACTATGAGGAACACCATCTGCTCAATTGTAGGGCACAGGCTAAACATGACAACCAAGATGTAACACACAAAGTACTGGAGGAACACAGCTCATCAGGTGGCGTCCACGAAAGGAAATGGAGAGTCGATGTTACGGGTTGAGATACATATATATATATAATAGTTAATTTAAATAAATAGTGCAAAAATAGTGTGGTAGTGTTCATGGGTTCAAAGTCCATTTAGAAATCTGATGGGAGAGGGGAAGAAGCTGTTCTTGAATCATCTCAACTGAAATCAAAATGCAGTCTTCATAGTTATAAGTTAACACCTATGCCATTATCATGTGCTTTGTTGCTATAGATTTCAAAGAGCTTTATTTTATATGAGTACAGAAATTCCTCTCAGCTGAAAAATGTAACTCATAAGTATCACTCATCTGAATTTCTCATAATATAACCTCTTACTGACAGTTTGTTGATCATCATCAAAACCCTTTTATGCATATATTAAATGTGACATATGTGCATGATGAAACTACTGCGATGTGCTTTCAACACCTCTCCTATGTGTAATACCTTACTTCACAATCAAGGCTGGATATTCAGATCACAAGTTTTAAACAATAATGATAATTAGAAATTCTAGCCAGTCCTGTCCCATCTGGTTTGCACAGGAAAACTAGGGCTTGAAGTTGATAACACAGGCTGGCAAGATTTGGAAATGACAAGATAAAGCAGTTTGCCTCAGGTAATTCTGAACTGATCACCTGCCACCTCGATCCTCTGGGTCAGAATGTCTGCAGTGATTTTCCTTCTCTTGTAATTGATGCCCAGCTGGCTTCTGTAGAGTCAAAGTGAAGGCCTTTTCATTTGCTTCCGTCAAATCTATAGAGCAAGAGAGTGTTTTTGAATTATTTTGTGACTAAACATTTCTGGTGCTGTGGTTCATGTTTATAACCTGCTAAAATTACAAGCACTGTAATCAGTGTTTTAACTGTCCAGCAGATGAAATGGTTTTACAAAAACAATCAAGTTACAAGTAACTGAAATGACATTAAAGGAGGAATTACACCTCAAGGTCCTAGTCCTTTTCAGAAGAAACACAAGATATAGGATTAGGTGGGCACCTGTCTCCTCAAGGCTGCGTCATAATTCAATATGATCATTACTGAACTACCTTAGGCACAACTCCTATGTCAGCATTCTATAGCCCTCAATTCCAAGTTCCTTAAAAAGTTTAGTTACCTCCTCTTTAAATACCCCATATAAATGAGCTTTCACAGACCTCTGGGCTAAAGGATTCCAGGAATTCACAATCCTCTGCACAGAGAAAAATGTACCTCAGTTTTTATTGAGTGCCCACTTATTTTGTAACTATATTCCCTCTTTAGAGAATCCTCTGCTCATGGAAATATCTTTGCATCTATCCTGTTATTACCTGCATGATTTTATGTTTCAGTAACTCCATCCTTTATTCTCCCAAACTTCGAGAAACGCAAGTGTAACATTTTTAGCCATTTGTCTCAGGGACTCCTTAAATGAATTCGACTGAATAAAGAAGAATTTATACATGATCACAAGTTTACCAGGAGTTTTGACATCGTCAATGGTGAGGAAGTTGTCAAACTCCAGGAGGAGCTGTTCAGACAGGCAGGAGAGCTCAGACACAAAGTTCTTGGCATGTTCATATAAACATTGCTGTGAAAACATCAAAAGATTCTTTCAGTTATTAACAAAGCAGTAGGCACAATGAAAGACAAGCAAGGGGACTAGATCTTAAATATTCAGCACAATTTGTAGAAATCTGCTGAAATGATACTGGAACTCACATGCAAAGCTTTCACCTGTAAGGTGGTTTATCCTCTGGAAGGAATAAAACCCACTCTTACTATTTTGAATGTCAACAAAGTAGTGTTGACGCCAAAGACATGAAGAACCACAAACTCACTTACATGTTGTCAACGAGTTGGTTATTCATTATCAACTGTTGTGCAGTATTGATTAAGATGTGCTCAATTATATTTAAGGAATTTCAAGGAGTGACTACGCTTAGGTCTCCATATCTGTGGTAACATGCATACATTGTCTCAAATTTATTAATACTTGTTAAAAGCGGTGTTCAGTTGGTTGGTGGAGAGGGACAGAATTATCATTGGATGTGGCATCACAAAGGGAAAAGGGTCAACAAGGATTTTCATTCCTGCTCACTGTCTAGTGGCTCAAAGATGAAGGATTGTGACCAGATGGCTGACAAAGACTGAGCCAAGCTTGGCAGTGATGTTCTCCATTGTTGGACAAACCACTGATACCTTTTTGTTTTGGCCTTCATGTCCATGGGAAAGGCAGGCAATGTTGTACTTTATACTGGTGATATACTGTATATAGCATAATCTTTTAAAGGGGTGGAAGCTGGGTGGCAGAGGGAAAAATAGGAAAGAAATGTCTTAAATTTATGGCAAACTTGGAGCTTCTCCTGATTAGCTAGCATTAGATCAGCCTTATTAAAGACTGAAGCAAAGTTTTGTGTCATGTTGATATGTATTTATATACACACATACACATGCATAGACAATGTATGTATGTATGTGTGTATAATATATATACATACATACACACACAGTGGCCACTTTATTAGACACACCTACTTGTTAATGTGAATAATCTTATCGGTCAGTTATGTGGCTGCAAGTCAATACATAAAATCGTGAAGAGCTTCTCTGAGCGTTAACACATCAAAACTTCTTCCCTGAGGTCCCACCAGTTTGACTAATTTCCATCCATTCTTTCTGTCCAATGACAGTGAGTAATTACATTTTCTATCAACTGCATCATGCACCAACTGAGTGGAACTCACCTCTTTGCAACCTGCCCCTCTTTCCTTTCAAAGACCACTTCCCTTTAACCAGGTTTACAGGACCCTCTCATCGTAGCAAATGATACTTACAAGAAGTCAATTCTGTATCTGCCAATAGCCCTCCACTACTTCACCCAAGCTGCCATGTCAGACTGCAGGTAGGCTGTTCAGTCTGACAACTATTTTTATCTACCCACCAAGTGTGATGCGATTCTTACAAAGCAACAAGGGAAGTTACCTTTCTAGATCTCCTACCCAATGTGCAGAGAGAGAAAAAGCAAATTATGCAAAGCTGCCTGTAAGGAGACAAACCTCAAGGATGTATAAAGTTTCCATATTTACTTTGAACTTTTAACTTTAAAAACTGAGTAAATGATTTGAAGAATGCTAATAGCCCATCATTTTGGCAAAATTCAATTATCTTCTTGCCTTGAGGCTTTCTGCATTGTTAATGATCTCGGTGGAATTAATGTCTTGTCGTTCTTCCTCCTCTTTGCACAGACTGTTGAGCATCTCAAGATTGTTGGGATGACCTAAAACTGGCCGTAGCCTGTGTTTATTTTCAGCCTAATGAAAAAAAAATAGAATAAGACAAGATCAGCATGATTTGCACACATGGCATGGCTGATTAGGCAGTCTACAATGCAATCTAGTTTATGTGTTAGCCTCTATTTTTGTGACACTGGGAAAATAGATTTCGATCTTACTAAATTAAGAGTGTGCACAATGAAATTAAAAAAATAAGAAAGTCAAAGATCATGATCTGCAGAGAAAGATCAAAGATCATGATGAAAATATCCTAATCACTTCCCTTCTCACAACTATATCACCTCAGGTCAAACATCTTGGGAATGTTGTGTGTGTTTTCAATTTGGAGAGTTTAGAATTCATAATTTAACTTTGTTTTCTGAATACAAGTAAGGCAGCGATGGAGTTCCACAAAACAAAATGTGACTTTGTTACTGCTCTAGTATCTCAGGATTTTCACCGAGAAATACACCTAGTGACCACTTCATTAAGTATACTTGTACACCTGCACATTAATGCAAATATCTAATCAGCCAATCATGTGGCAGCAACTCAATGCACAAAAGCATACAGACACAGTTAAGAGGTTTAGTTGTTATTCAGACCAAACATCAGAATGGAGGAGGAATGTGATCTAACTGACTTTGACCATGGAATGATTATTGGTGCCAGTCAGAGTGGTTTCAGTATCCCAGAAATTGCTGATCTCTTGGTATTTTTACACATAACAGCCTCTAGAGTTTACAGAGAATGGTACAAAAAACAAAAAATTCAGTGAGCAGCAGTTCTGTGGTCAAATACACCTTGTTAATGAGAGAGGTCAGAGTAGAATGTCCAGCTAACAGGAAGGTGACAGTAACTCAAATAACCACATGCTACACCAGTGGTGTACAGAACTGCATCTCTGAATGCACAACATGTCGAACCTTGAAATGTATAGACTACAGCAGCAGAAGACCAGACCAGATTCCACTCCTCTACCTAAAGAATTGGCCACTGAGTTTATTTCTACATGGAAATAAATGAATTCAACAACATCAATAATGTGTGTTTACACTTGGATGGCCAAGAAGGCAGAATTAACTACAAAAGACTTAATTAAATGGAATGGATGTTTATGAAAATAAGTTATTAATGAAACAGGTTTGAATGATTTACTTAACCATAAATTTGGAGGAAACATCTTTGAAGTAAATCTCTGCTAATATAATATACAAATAGACTATTTGCAAAAGATTCAGAAACACAACGCATCATGAAATCTTACTGAAAACAAATATCTTTGATGTAGAAAGATTAAGGCGAGACCAAAGAGCATGGTTGACAACACTTAGCTGGGAAAAAAAAGTGGTAAAGCAACTCTGCATGCAATTAGGTTGATCACCGATGTATAAAAGTAAATGCTATTCTGTACACTGTTATGCCAGACAATCTGATGCGGGAATCTTGTTGGGCTGAGCCTTGGAAAGGAGGTTGACCAGCAGCTGATTCAATACACTTATTGCTCCATTCCACCACTCATTATCATCTTCTGTTATCGTACACATTCTGTCGCTAACCCACTTCTTATCATGACTCCCTCACCTTGATGCCCATCTTTTTGCCCCATCATCATCACTGCACACTTTCTATCCATGGTTCCCCTCTACAGCTGGCATCACACAACATTGTAGCTCCACCACCTCCCATCCTTTCCTCACCACTTCATCACTCATCACTACTTATCTCCTTGATACCAGACTCTTTCTATAGCTTCTCCTTGTTACGTACTGTATCCTTCTAATACAGCCTGCAAAAACATGGACACATGGTGCAATATTTCAATATTTTTTTATTCAACACATTCCTACCTTGCCACTCTCCAGCTGCTGTTGTTTTTTGCTGAATGTGGAGTGTTTCTCAGCCAGTGCCTTTGTGATAAATTCCATGTGATGCTTGAGGATTTCTTCAATTAGGAAACGAGGTACAGCAGGGAGCAACTGTTCAAACAACAGCAGCTGCTCTCTGAATTCTGAAGATGAAAATAACGCTCAAAGGTTTCAACATTTGGCACAAAGGAAATCATATGATTCTTTTTGAAATTCATAAATTAATTGTTTGCATTCTCACAAACTAGACCAAGTACTCATGAGCCCGCCCTTAGAAGAGGTCAACAAATTGCTTGGGGAGTAGTTTTCACATAGGTTTTCCTGTACAATCCACAAAACACTTGCTTCTGCTAGTTTCTAGGGATCCTATCACAAACACAGTGAGAGATTTATGATGGAAATTCTCCCTTTTTACTTTGTGAGAGGAATGGAGTTAGCAAAAGAGAACACTTTTGCACATCTTCAGTTTTTCTTTCACTCTCAAAGCATCTTTTTTTTAAACTTTAAGTGGGTACCAGATCAATGGACATTGAGTTAATCATAAAAGCACAAAATGCTGGCAGAACCCAGCAGGCCAGACAGCATATATGGGAGGAGGTAGTGACGACGTTTCAGGCCGAAACCCATCAACAGGAGTTACTCATCTATATTTAACAACCCTATATAGGAAAATAGAGAACAGACCTGTGTGAGAGAGAGATTGAATCCAAGAGGGAAGACTTCGGGGTTGTGGAACAATGATGACAAGAGATGCCTTTGTTGCTTGTTTTTGACAGATTATTATATATGTGGGCATTAAGAGAATATTAAAATGTTCTCAATTATTATTGTAGAGAAAATGGTTAAATGTGACAAGGAAGAGTGAAGCTAGCAGAGATAAATTGCTTTCAATATTTGCAAACTTCCTAGCAATAAAATTTCCTGAAATCGTCAGTATGATTGGTTTTGGCTGATCTCAACCATGACGACACTATAGACTTTTACAATTCCTGAGCGAGGGGAAGTCAGAGTCAGCCGCAATTGCTGCTCCTCCTTCCTGCTGGATGATATAAGCAAAGACCCTGAAGCAGAGCAGAAGATTTAATTGTAACAAGCCTCTTAGATCAAAGAGCTCAGAATCTGTGGAGTCCATGCCCTGTCAGCTTACACACAGTAAACAAACAAGAATGCCCTCAGGAAAGGGAGAGAAAATATACAGAATGTACTTTTTTTACTCATCGTGTTCTTATCATAAAATGAACTGAAGCTAACTATGAACATATTACATATTAGAGACCAAAAGGCAGAACAGCACCCTGCCCCACACTGTCTTTTGTTGTGTATTTCTTTGTAAACTTTCTGAAATTACATGTATGGCTGAAATTACAATATAAAATTTAGTGTTCTGTTACCTTGCAGAATGTTATTGTAATAATCAATTGCCTGAGACTGATATGACAGCATCTTCTGAATCACCTCTTCTGCACATAGGTCAAATGTGTCCTTCAGGTACTCAGACCTGTAGACTGGAGATCGTTCTTTCTTTTTGTAGTAGTCCTAATGTGGATGAAGTAGTAGTGTTATATGTTTAAATATAAGTAACAACACTTAAGGATTTGTTGAGTTGAAAGTAAACGTATATATCCAAAGGCAACAAATATGTTGAAAGAACAGGAGACAAGGACCAAGTAAAATAAGCATTCATCCAGACAGGTCACCTCAATAAGAGTATGATGTAGAAACTGATAAAGATCCATTGGCATACTAAGCCTGTGCCTTCCATACTGTGTTAACAAGCTACTTTGCTAAGGACAACGTTTCATCCTATTAAACTGATTTACTTCCATATCTCAGTTAATAAAAGGCATTAAGTTTTGAAGACATTTTAAGACCTAGGAATTCCTTATCATAATGAAGAAAAAAATCTGTTTGAAAACAGGCTTAATCTGAAGAAAAGAAATTTGAAGAACTCAACATGCCCAGTGGAAATTCAATTTGAATTTCCAGCCAAACTTCTTAGCACTTTCCCTTCACAAAAACTCCCCCATAATTCATCAAAATTCACTACCACTTTGACTTTCTCCTTAATGGTCTGACAAACAATTCTTGTTACTTAGGAAACAGCCAGGTTTACAATCTCTGTTTCTCCCAAAACTGTGATATTTAAAGTTGCATTTCCATGGTACTCTGCACTATGCACACTACAGCAAATTTTTCTTCTATTTTAAATTAGTTCTTTGTACTCAGAACTGACTTCCAGTGAGGGTTTGGTGATATGAAACATTTTTCTTCTAGACATGGAGATGGAAGACTGGCATCAAGATATCATAAGCAGGCATGTGGAGGAGGATACAACTCATAATAGTCGTATTACATAGAAATAGGTGCAGGAGTAGGCCATTCGGCCCTTCGAGCCCGCACCGCCATTCAGTATGATCATGGCTGATCATCCAATTCAGAACCCTGTATCTGCTTTCTCTCCACACTCCCTGATCCCTTTAGCCACAAGGGCTGTATCTAACTTCCTCTTAAATATAGCCAATGAACCGGCCTCAACTGTTTCCTGTGGCAGAGAATTCCACAGATTCACCACTCTCTGGACTTCCCCAATTACACCTGAGAATGCTGTTCTGGAGCCATTTGATTGAAGACCAAGTGAATTCTACAACAGCATTACTGTAATGTACTGTGGAAAACTGTTTTAATGGCATGAACAGTAGGAAAATAATTTCTGGCTTGTATCTACATGATTTTCTGAATCTGTGTTTTCAACAGGGCTCCTTGCATAACAGGAAAGCTTGGATATGCTGTTCATACCTTTTTATTCATTCCCAAATCCAAGTTTCTGTCTCTGCAGCCTCTTGGTGCACGTGGCCAATGAGGAAAGACCCTTCACATTCAGCATGAATGTGCATCATTTTATTGAAAAGATGATACAGTGCCAGAATGAGGTCCAAATTCTGAAATATTTAAGGTGATATCATTTGAATGTGTCAATGCACGGGATCTGATGACATCAGGGAAATGTCAAACCATCTTCCCTAACTGGTTTGCTGGCAAATTCATTAGCTCAAGACATTTGCTAGCTCAGTCTTTAGCCTTTGCTGTATCAGCAGCTTTCACAGGGTAAATATTTAAAATTGGCCTTAGCTTTCCTTGGATCAAACAAGAAGAAAATCTAAATTCTTAACCCTGACTGCTCTTCAGAGATTTCTTTTAAGTATATTAAAGATCACATTCAGCTGCGAAATAGCCCCCTGTCATTCATGCAGACTGGGTGTAAGAGACAACTCCTGCTATTGAACGGATAATTCTTGCATCCAACAGTATGGGCAATATTATATTAGAGTAGTGCATACTTGCGGGGCAGCTGATGGTATTTACGGTAGATGGCAAAATGGCTTGGAACAATAGGTAGTCACACACTTACAGCATCCCTGGATTGATTAGGGGAAAAGGAAAGGAAGGTGATCACAAGGGGGGGGGGGGGTAAGAGAACAACCAGGAGCTGACTGAAAACTCTGATGGGAGCTGACCATGAACTAGAAGGAACACTCCAACTCCTATTGATGTATGTTCAGGCAATTTATGTTTGCGGTGGCAGCCTGAAGAACCCCCTTATAGCGATTCTTAGGCCAACCAGGGAACTCGCTGTATCTAATAACCACTGCACCACTGCTTCAAACATGCAACAGGCTTCCTACTTGCACATGTAACAGTCAATCACCATGCCCATTTAGAGCAGAATAACTGGATTCTTATCAGTCTGCCGATTTCTATGTGGCAGGTGACGTACTTGTGAAGAGCACATATTTGCTCTACAGGTGCTGAAGCACCTATTTGGCATCGGAAAATTGCACTCAGTGTGATGCAAACTCGAGACCGCACAGACCATTATACAAAGAAAAGCCACTTAGATAAGATACCAAGACAAGTTTACCATAGTGGGACTATGCCACAGCAGAGTCAGCATTTTCAGAAGATGGAAAGGAAAGAAAATTACAAGATACGGTCTTCAAAACTAGCAGAAAAGGCAGGAGGGGCTAAAGAATTAATTCCTATCACTACAATAAAATAGTACCTCATGTCACCTAAATTGACCAATACAAATGTACAATTATGACAGAACATTAAGTTCTAATATATATAATAATAAAAATATAGTAATAATGATAAAATATTCAGCTCCAAAAACAAGTTAATTACTTGCCTCAGCCACTGCCAGTAAGGTATTGGTATTTTCCCATAAAATATATGTTATTGCTCCTTTGTAATATCTGAAAGAGACAAATAGCTCATGTTAACCTTTTGTCTGGAATTGCTTTGGAGCTGAAGAGTGAGTGATCAGCATAGGGATTTAAAGTTATTTCTGAGGGAGTCCCACTGGAGGCTTGACATTAAGATGGAAGCAGAAACGTGGATACGGCATGACTCATATTACCTTTGTCCTGCATAACCCAAAGAAAAGCAGGACAATAACACCTGCCACAGAATATTTGGTGACAACAAAAGATCTTTAGGTGGTAATGGTAGGAGATTCCTCAAGTTCACCTCTCTCCCTGTTGTCCTTTGGCTAGCTTATCAGAAATGTTTGAAAGGTAACTTGTACCAAGTTACTTCACAAGATAAATTCCTTTAAAAGGTTCTCCAGCAGCAGTGATCCATATCTGTTTTAGAGCAATCATCTAGAAATTCATTATCACATGAACAGTGCAAATAGGGAAGATATGTATGTATTTAAAAGATGATTCCCCACTGTCATACTAATTTAAAGAGCAAACACGAGGAAATCTGCAGATGCTGGAAATTCAAACAACATACACACAAAATGCTGGTGGAACACAGCAGGCCAGGATGCTGCCTGGCCTGCTGTGTTCCACCAGCATTTTGTGTGTGTCATACTAATTTGCTGCTTTTACCAATGGGAAAGATACCCATGCAACAGATGGGCATCCAATGGACGTATAAAAGTTGTTCTCCCATGTTGGTTGCTGAGATCTCAGGGTGGTTTAAGCTCAAAATGTAGGGAGTCCTACCTGGCAGATAACTAGCCTGGAATTGTCAGAGTTACTGAACCTGTATGTAAAGTGAAGTAAAGTAAAGTAAACATTCAGCTGCAGGATCTTTCTACAACCTGCTTGCTGAGCAACGGTTCCAGGTTTCAAGCTCATTAAACATGATCTTAACTAAGCTTTATTTGTTTACGCTGAATGCTAAGATTAATTTTTTCAGATGGTCAATTATTTGGACAATACATTCAGTGGCCACTTTGTTAGGTCATTCTCTGTAAACTCTAGAGACTGTTGTGCATGAAAATCCCAGGAAATCAGCAGTTTCTGAGGTATTCAATCCACCCTGTCTGGAACTGACAATCATTCCGTGGTCAAAGTCACTTAGATCGCATTTCTTTCCCTTTTCTGATGTTCAGTCTGAACAACAACAGAACCTTTTGACCAAGTCTGCATGCTTTTAAGCATTGAGTTGCTGCCACATGATTGGCTGATTAGATATTTACATTACTGAGCAGGTGTACAGGTGTATCTAATAAAGTGGACACTGAGTGTAGGTTGACCAATGACACTGAGTGAACACAGGATGTTGTCAGGGCTAAGTACAAATGAACAATAATAATAAAGATAACCAGTTCATCGACATGCAACCACTCGCCCTGAGTGAGGCTACAAGTGAAAGAAAAATGGAGGGCTATGTGAGAGGGAATGATTAGACTGATCTTGGTGTAGGTTAAAGGGTTGGTACAACATTGTGGGCCAAAGGGCCTGTACTGTGCTGTACTGTTCTATGTTCTAATCTCACATTATTTGTCTACCCTGAAAGCGGCAGAATAGTATTTCCTCCAGCCGCCTCTTATAACATTCTTCTGCGAACACATCCCAGCAATACAAGTGTTTGAAAGCAGGGGAACACCAACAGAGTAAATAGGATTGAGGTTCAAGTGGCTCTGCTTTTGTTGGTGGCCGTAGTTTTCCAAAATGATCTTCAGGAAATTTCCTACTTCATGATAAATATCGTAAACATGGTGCTTGCCATTCACTGCTTAAAAATAATTCAAAAACTAATATTTACATGGATTCAGAAGTAGCTATGCATCAGAGCAAAATGCCAAATAATAAAGATGATTAATTTAATAACTGTCTATCAGTTTATTATTGCTGAAATGTAGAACCCATGAGTTTTCTCTTTTAACAACTATGCTTTTGAGTAACTATTTCCATCAAGTCCTCCAACAGAGCTGGCGGAGTCTGTTGTTGCTCATGCTGTTCCTACACATTGTGGCCAATGTCGCCTGGGTAATTAACCAAACCTCTGATTGCCCTGCTGCTGACTTAGACCTTGGTTGTTGCTGGAACTGTACATCATGCAGGTAGCGCATGAATATGTTAAAAAGGAGTGCCATGCTCTTAAATCTGTGGGAGTGAGTAAAAAATGCCTTGGCATTCAACTAGAGTACTCTCCTGAGATAAAGTTACTACTGTAATTTTAGAAGCTAGGTATATTCACTTAACTGATCATATGTACCAGTAGTAAAATACTTACTTTTTAGTTAGTTCTTACTTACAAAAACATGGCACAATGCTAACAGTTAACAAATAAAAGTAATCAAAATGAGATTTTACTTACTCAGATGCTTCTCCAGTTTCACCAAAAACTTGATATTTCGGATCAAAGCGGTTTGGCTTTGAATACTTAATTGCACTAGAAAGGTAAAAGTGCTCACTTAAGTTTGTATGTTTCACATATTTTACATACTATGGTACAGAAGGAGGCCATATGGCTCAGTGGCTCCCAGCAAAGCAATCCTATCAGTCTCATTCTCTCTCTATTTCCTTGTCTCCTATTCTCTCTCACATTCCCATCAATACCTCTCTGATTTTCTTGCTACCCATCTTCACTAGTACAAATGTACTTAGCCACGCCTATCAGCATGCCTATGGTATTTAGAAGGAAACCAGAGCACACGGGGAAACCCATAGGGTCACAGAGAGAATCTGAAAACTCCACCCCAGATCGATATTGAACCCCAGTCCTTGGAAAGGTGAGGGTGCACCACCACCTAAAATGAAGCTGAGTGATCCCTGGAACACTGGGAAGTCTATGAAGACATCAAAGGGTAAAAGGTAATTCCAACAAACCTGAGGAAAACAGTTTAGTTACTGTGAACGGGGACTCTTTCAATTTTCTTCTAGCTATGGATATGGGCCAACATAGCAATGAGTAAAGTGGTCAAAGCCAAACAACTTGTCGGAGAAGTCTGATAATAACCACAATTAGTGTGATACTATTACAGCTCAGGGTGTTCAGAGTTCAATTCCAGTGCCATTCTGTAAGAAGCTTGTACGTCCTCCCTGTGGAATGCACAAGCTTTCCCAGTGTGCTGTGGTTTCCTCCCAAAGTCCAAAGACGTACCAGATAGGTTAATTGGTCATTGTAAGTTGTCCTGTGATTAGGTTAGGATTAATCGGGTTTGCTGGGGTGTTCATCAGCATGGCTCAAAGGACTAATATGACCTACTCTGTGCTGTATTGCTAAATAAATAGAATAACCACATCATCTATTTAACAAGTGCTGATCAAGGTATACAGAATAACAAGGAAACAGCTGAAAATGCTTTGAAATGCTAACAGGGGATCTTTTGCATTTAGCTGGGAGAGAAAGCAGGTCTTTGGTTTAATAATATCCAAAAAATTCAACAGTACTCCCTCTAAATGGCACTAAAGCAGGTGTTTCCAGCTTGGACCCCTTGGTTAACGGTAGGGGTCCGTGGCATAAAGAAGGTTGGGAACCGCTGCATTAACCTAAATTTTTATAGTCAAGGCTCTGGAGTGGTTTCTGAACCTGACTTGGAGATAAGAAATTTACCCAATGAATCATAGCTTTGGCTTGCAGTAAATAGAAACACTGCAGCAGTGACTTTTAAATCAAGATTAGTAGCAAAAATTAAAATGCCTCTGTTGGAGGTGTGCTAATAAGCCCTATATTTTTGCTTGTGACCTTTGACATAAGTGCTGTAGTTGCTACAACCAAGACCATGATTTTCAATGCATTCAATAATTTGCAAACAGAATAATACTGCTTGGTTCTTTCTACTTAAAAGTTAACTAAAAGAGAAACAAGCAAAACTTAGCCGGTGAACCAGTATTAAGGAAACTATTACATGGAGTAGCTAGACTGGGACAGGGTTGCTTAACCAGTTTAAGTGTAACGCAGAAGAAACCTCACCCATCCAAGCCTTCAGCAAGAGGATTGACCAATGTCCCACAGATGTGGTTATTTACACTCATGGCAAAGCAAAAGGCTATTTTTGATCCATCAGTGGTGCCCGGTCAAGCCTCATCTCTAGGAATTAGTGCAATCTGGAGACTTGTCCAGTAACAGTCATTTATGGTAGTTTTTCATTTTATCTGGACATTCTCTTCTGCTATTTTAAAAGAATTGCTGGGTGGTGTGGAAAGAAGGTGGGCTGAAGTGCAGAATGGTAGAGCTGATTATATAAGAAAACTTTCAGACGCTTGACAGAACAGACTTGGCTTTGTAAGACACCGTGGCGTCTTGACACTTCCCCTGGGATCCATAGAGACCGAAAGAATTTTCTTGTGCAAGTTTTCAGTCCCCAGTGGTTTGTTTTTGCTTTTGGTGAATTTAACTAATGTTCCCAGGGATTAATTAGTTTGTACTAGTAGAGGTCTGGAGCTTTAGAAGGTCTCAGCAGGGATGTGTCAGGTTCCAATGACTAAACCAACTACAGGAATAAGGGGAGAATATTTCTAGTGAAGTCTAAGGACAGTCTCTAAAACAAACCTTTAATACCAGGGCATGGGAGAAGGGAAAGAAAAAGGCACTTGCCTCACCACTAACCCCTTTCCTTATGTCCTTTGCTGTACCTGAACTTTTTTAGTTATGTTCAAACTGAGATGAATGAACAGAGATTCATAAAAATGAAACCACACTCAGAAACTTAACTCTGTTAGAAGTAATAGACATGAGCAGTAACAGACCTTGGTAATGATAATGCAGTCTTTTGTCCTCTGGAAGACCCACCAGCAGAGTGGACATTTTGGGACCCAGAAACAAATGATATTTGAGATCCTGATGAAGAGGATGAAAAACAGTGTGATATTCAATGGAACTGTCAATGTTCTAGACACTTGCCAATATTTTTAATGGCATTCTCTATTAATTTACACAAATGGTAACTAACAAAATTTCAAATATAAATGCCCAGTTTGGAAAGGTATAACTTTCAATTGTGGAACATGACATCGGGCACTGCATCAAAAAAGCACAGGTTCAATTCACAATCCATGCTAAGTTAACTGATCTAATTGTGATGGTAGCAAGGGAACTACAGTACATGATTTTAATGTTCCTTGAAGAAAATTTAGGCAGTGTTTCCATTTCCAATCACAATTTAGTGACCTTTACAGGATACTGTTTGGGTGGCACTAAAGTGAGTAGGCAGAAAAACCTTACAGGCTGGGGTAGCAACTAAAGAATAGCCACTGGAACTTCCACATGTATCCTTTGTGAAAAGAGATGATATGGGAAGAAAACTGTAAAAGAAACAAAATTTGATTCAGAAAATTATAAGCAATCATTTACCAACTGTGGTATGATTGACAATAGAGTTCACTGAAACCCTACAGTGAATAGCATCTGTGAAATAAACAGTTTTGAGAATCAAACATATCATTAAATAATTGAAAATTATCAATAAGGTTTGTGCTGTGGAGTTGGCACTCACCAGTATTTCACCCATTCTCTAATATCAATTTCTACAGAATCAGCATATTTGAATGCATATGTTTTTATGTAATATTGGAGCCACCCATACAGTAAAGGTGACCAGGAGTGACAGAGCTGGTTCACTTCATTGGTCCTTACCCAAGTCCAGGCATGAAGTGGCCAAAAATGGTGCTTTGTCATTACTCTTAATTTACAGACAATAGCAGCACTTTCTTTATACTTTTCAGTAAGTAATAAGGAAACAGGAATAAATCTGCACTGTTACTGGAGTGGTGAATCTGTGGAATTCTTCACCACAGGTAGCTGTCAAGGACAAGTCTTTATGTATATTTAAGGCAGAGGTTGATAGATTCTTGATTGGTCAGGGCATGAAGGGATACGGGGAGAAGGCAGGAGATTGGGGCTGGGAGGAAAATTGGATCAGCCATGATGAAATGGCGGAGCAGACTCGATGGGCGAAATTGCCTAATTCTGCTCCTATATCTTATGGTCTTACGGTAATGGGAAGATGCAAAGGACTTTGTTTTGTATAAAGCCTTACCTGCTACTTTAACTTGGTCATCATTTTCCTCAGGCAGCATTTCAGGTACTACCTTTGATTTTCGAGTACTGCAGATTACATTTTATTAACACAATACAGAATTAGTATTCATTCAATTGAGATCACATTACCTTTGATGCAGTGTAATTGCACCAGATTTTGAAAGGGTCAGCAGTTCCATTTTATGGACATTTCTCTCCTTTTTTTACATGTTACCACTGTTATTGTCAGGACATTCAATATCCTTGAATATACAAGTTTTCTTTTTCCCTGAACATCATGAACAATGAGTCTGAGCACTGCATGGCTGCCATGATGGAAGCTCTTTAGCAGTGCTGACCTCCACACCACCCACTGTGCATCAATGAGTTAGCAGTTGTAAGTTCATATTTATCAGAATCATACAGCACAGAAATGGGACCCTGCGCCCCACTGTTTTACAAATGGGAATTCTAATGGTGAAGGCGCACCAGTTTATTTGGGGATACTTGATTTGGGATGAGGGAGAAACATAGCACTAATTTATGCATCTCAAATGGGTGAAATTAATTCTCTATGTTTTTTATTTCTCTTGATTATTATCATTACTACCTTGAAACAGTCCGACTTCTTGTCACTGAAAAGATTCCTCTATGAACACTTCCATCCATTTGCCCATCCTCACTTCTTTTAAGATAAGATTGAGCATAGCCCCTTCCCCAGTAGGGCTCTCCACATACCACTTTAAAAATCATCCATAAATGTTTTATGAATTTATCCCCATCTGAGTCTTACCCCCGTGAACATATTTGTTAGGGACATTTGACATCTCCCAGACCTCCCACTATTTTATGTTCTTCTAAACACTGGTGAATACAGGCCTAATTGATCCAATTTCATCTCCTGCCATTCTAGTAGCTGCCATGTTTAACAAGTTTGCTGTTGACACCAGAACTGATGATATAATGTACAGTGAGCAGGGTTATTTAAGATCTCGATCAACTGAAAAAGTGAGTCAAAGAATGGCAGATGGAATTCAACTTGGATGTGCAGAGTGTTGCACTTTGGCAAGTTGGAGCTTACACAGTAAATGGTAGGACCCAAGAGAGTGTGTTATTGAACAGAAAGCCTGGGGTACAGATACATAGTTCCCTTAATGCGAAGAAAGGTGAAGAGAATGGCAAAGGCGGCATTTTGCATTCTTGGCTTCACGGGTCATAGCACTGAGTAGAGGAGTTGGGGCATTATGTTAAACTGGACAAGTTGTTGAGACCACACCTGGGGTACTGCATACCCAGAAAAGGTCATTTAATTGGAAAGGGTGCACAAGGATGTTGTCAGTACTGTACAGCTTAAGTTACAAGGGGAAGCTGAATAGGCTGATATTTCTTTCACTAGAGCACAGGAAGCTGAGGGGTGACGTTATAGAGATATATAAAATGATTAGGGGGCATAGATAAGGTCATGGTCTATTTCTCAAGATAGAGGAATCTAGAACTAGAGGACATAGGTGTAGGTAAGAGGGGTAAGATTTAAAAGGCACCTGAAGGGCAATTCTTTCACACAGTAAAGAGGTGGGTATATAGACTGAACTGCCAGAGGAAGCTGTAGAGATGGGTACAATTACAATGTTAAAAATTACAAGAGCAGGGGTTCCCAATCTTTTTTATGCCATGGACCAATACAATTAAGCAAGGGGTCCATGGACCCCAGGTTGGGAAGCCCTTGCTTAGATGGATATGGACCAAATGGAAGCAAATAGGCCCAACCTGTCTGTAACAACCAAACTGTCTACCTGTGCTAGTCCTAAGGGTCTGCTGTCATGCTCTTTAACACTATGACTCTTTGAGTCAGATTGGCTCATTTTCATTGTCTGCATTGGCAAGTATATCCTTTCTTAGGTAAGAAAACTAAACCTGCTCATAATACTCTGCCTGTGGTCTCACATATGTTATGTTCTTCAAAATGCCAAATGAGTATATCACCTTGCTGTTCAACAGATCATCGTAACACAACCAAATTATTATAAAGACTACAGGAATATTTCATCTCATTCAGCAGAAGGATCTTTGTTCATTGTTCACTCTCTGGTACATTTAGTGTTGTTTGTCATTCTGTGCCATGTGATAAAAAGATTTAGAGCATCCTGCATTTAATTGAGATGAGAAGCTGGTGGGTTCACACTCTGTGTCACCATCTGTTCCTTGCTAGTGCCTGTGAAATCATTACATTTTCACTTACTGTAGTATTTCTTTGATGACGCCAACAGCCACATCTTCAGTGGCATTTCGTCCTTTTCTGCTGGGCTGAAATAAATTCTCATTGACAGAGAAGGTTACTTTATTGTCTTGTTTCTGGAAATCACCACGAGTGGCCATAGCAATCGGCCCCTGGAGAGGGACTTCGGTTACAACTGGTTCCTAGAAAAAGAACATTTAAAAGAAATCAATCATTAAAACAGTTTAGTTAATTAATAATTAACAACGGAAGTTTTGGACATGCGGAGTCATTAGTGATGTTCTCATCAGACCCAATGTAAGAAGGCCATCTTTATATAGTCAGCACAGTAGTGCCAGTGCAGTCCTCTTACTATTGGTGCTGAGCTTGCTCCAGTTTTATTACAGGAAAATGATCAAAATAATAAAGTCTGCACTATTGATCTCACAAGTGTATTTTTACCCTGGCATCAGGGTGACAGAAGGAGTGTCCGTGGTTGAAGAAAATCTCAGTTCTGAAGGCAGTGTGTAATATAGATAAATAGTTCTAATTCAGTTGCTGATGGTTCTTACGATAGACACCATTTACGTTTGACAATAATTACTAAATATCAATTAATGACACAGTTTACAGACCAATTAATATAATAAAATTTCATGCCACTGTGTAGTGTGGACCATGGACCATGGACAGGGCTTGATTGATCTTCTTCACAAACCCACTGCTCAGATTTAACAAGGTGCTTCAAGCAAAACTTCTCTGCTGAAAACTCCAAGGGTTAGCAAGGGAATAATTGTAAGATCCACAACAAAGGTACAAAGGGAATGCAACAATCAAGAAGCAGAAGAACAATTCTGAAAAACAACACCTTCTGTATAAATACAATATTTTTAATGAATCCTCAGAGGTGATTATACCTTGAGTCCTGTACTCATTCTATACAACTTTACTTTAGAATCAGTAAGTATCAGTCTACAGCACACAACAGCTATTTAATTAAAACATGTACTCTTTCCTTTTTCACACATTCTCACATTCACTGTTCCAAGTCCTGTTGATAAAGATTGAGATCAACATCAAATGATATTCAATCATACAGCTCATTTTATTGAGTCCATACTCTGTGTTATAGAAACCCACTCTTGGATTTCCTGCCGATAACCTTTCCCTCGATTCCACCTATGATCTTTAATTTTTGCAAGAGGTACTGATAAAGCAATCTGAAACTGGCACAAGGCTCCAATCCACCGCAAATGAATAATTTATGAAAGTAACAGGATATTCTCAGAAGCCTCCCTGAAAATACTATCATGCTTGCAGAAACGTATGTTCTAATTTACAGAACACAATGTCAGTCACCCAACAAAAAATACTGCTCTAACCACAGAGCAAAGGAAATAAATTGTTTATGAGGAAACAAGCAGATAAACATCATGTATTGTATTGTCAATGGCACAAGAAACACGATTGTAAATGAATTCTGAATAAAAAAAGAATGTATTTTTAATTTTGTAATGAACAATTACACTTACCACCAAGCAGTTGAGATAGATGGCCCATTTCTCCATTAAATCCCTGATAATTTGAGTAAACTGATACAGATCCTGAGGCAATACACTCTATGAGGGGTGGAATGGGATAAGGTGGATGAAAACTACAATTACATCACCAGTAATATTTACAAAATATTAGAATTCTAAAAGACACAAAAGACACAATTTTACTTTCCCATTTGATACAAATTTCCTTTCCAAAATATTCCCTTCCTTTTCTTCTTTCTGAATGTGGATGTGTTTAGCCTCTATTTAATAATCTCAGTTGTAGCTTTTTAGCAATTGCAGTTTCTTACTTACCCTTAAAACAACTAGAAATATTTAATTGTTTACAAAGGCTTTCATCATTTTAGGCCTCTATGACATCCCACTGCTGTCGTTTTGTTTTCCATTCCCATGCTTTCCTCATTTTGAGTTATCTGGACTGTGGAAGTGTGGCCCATCTTCCAGCATTTAGCAGGTGGCTAGTTTTCATGACTCAGTCTGGGAAGTGTGTCAGCCAACTACAGGATATCGGAGAGTAAAACCTAACTGTGTTCTCATCTGCAATTGGTCACTTTTATAGGAGAGTAATCAGAAACAGGAGTTCTAGCTACATTTTTCTTCAGCTTCTTTATTCCAGAGATCCCGAGACTGATTTTAAGCACCCTGCTATTACATTTGGGTGGTGGGGTGGAGATTTGTCTCTATCAAAGGAGGTGGAAGGTGCCCCTTCCCTTTGTTAGCCTGCAGGTCACCCTTGAATAAGGTGTAGCAACAGCTTAGTACCACCTCCCCACCCCAATCAGGTCCAATGTGAAGCCATAGAAGCAGGAGGTGGATGGTTGTATGAGCAACTGGTGCATATCACAGGTCCTGGTTATGCAACCACTGGCACCAGGCAGACAATCTCTGAAGAGTATTGATAAAGACACTGCCCAGAAGAAGGCAATGGCAAACCACTTCTGTACAAAAAAATTGCCAAGAACAATCATGGTCATGGAAAGACCATGTTCGCCCACATCATACGACACGGCCCATAACAAATGAACTATTACATTATTGACAATCAGATAGCTTCCATTTGCAAGTCTACTCTGTTCGACATAAACAAAAAGATTAAAATAAGGAATTTCTGACTCATTATGGCTCATATGGTCGATTTCCTAATGGATAAATGCCCTATGATCTCACACATGCAGAATATGTTTTGTAATACAGTAAATGTGATTGCATAAAGTTGGGTAGAACATTAAAACTGTCAAAAAATCTGCTGTGAGAATAATGTGCACATTTATTAATATTAAACTATAGAACAGAGAAATGGGATATTAAATAACATTCCACAGTGTTTTGGTTTTAAAAGTATATGCTTTTAAATGTTAAGGTTTTGAAGAAGGGTAACTAATTACAATAACAGGTTTCCCTTTTGTTACTGCCCACTATCTTGTGGCAGGGAATCTCCCTCCTAGATACAGAGTGACTGAATTTGGTGCGATTCTTTCCTCACCTCAACTGTTAGTGGGACAAAGGATGGAGAGGAGAACAAAGTAGTAAACACGAGGAAATCTGCAGATGCTGGAAATTCAAACAACACACACAAAATGCTGGTGGAACACAGCAGGCCAGGCAGCATCTATAAGGAGAAGCACTGTCAACGTTTCGGGCCGAGACCCTTCATCAGGACTAACTGAAAGGAAAGATAGTAAGAGATTTGAAAGTAGTGAGGGGAGGGGGAAATGCGAAATGATAGGAGAAGACCGAAGGTCGTGGGATGAAGCTAAGAGCTGGAAAGGTGATTGGCGAAAGTGATATGGAGCTGGAAAAGGGAAAGGATCATGGGAACAAAGTAGTGCTTATTTTGCAGAAATTTTACTTGCTTCATAGCTACTGGCAAGTATGAGTCAGGAGAAAATTTACAAAGAAAACAAAACTTAAAACAACTAACAAGTCCCACTGTATATTTTTCAAAGTGGATCTATGTTGCAATCTGGAGCAATTCTCCATGAATGCAAAATAGATGAGCAGTGAATAAAGGCTCTGCTTCTGCAACTGAAAATTGTAACATTGGAACATCTGCACATCAGAACAAAAAGCCAGTATGGAAAAGTTGCGCTAATACTCCAGGTGATTCAGGAAGATCGATTACTGTTAATGATAGAAGAGAAAGATAATCAACAAAATCTGCAAAAGTAAGATTCAAACATTTCCACACATGAGCCAGTGAAAATAAAACTTGCCTCTTTGTCAGGGTTTGGTCGGGCACATGCGTCTATTTTCCTTTCAAGATGCTCAAGATGGGAAGCTACATTTATGAGCTGATGGTTGCTTTTGGCCACCTGCAATATAGTCAAATTTAAATTAGACAGGAACGAGTTTTCACACAATCATTATGAACGGTGTCAGAGTAGATGATGTGATTTAACGCTGCACTACTGATGCAAAACTTCTTTTTAGCAATAATTGGTAAAAAATAAAATCCCATGAAATGCATATGGGATATACTGGTTTCTAGCCTCAGCGTGTGTGCTCATTGCGCACCAACTTGTGAAACATGACCCCTCTGACCAGTGCAACACATACAAGATGCTGGAGGAATTCAGCAGATCTGCTAGTAACCAAAATGCACATAAATTCCTGTACAAATACCTCTATGCTGTCTCACATCACTAACCCTCTTTCTAAATTCCTGAATTAATTTTCATTCAAGATATTGGGAGGAATTGATAAAATACAGAATATATAAACTAACTCCATTGGCTGTCTGGAGAGAGTCCAGAAGAGATAGTCTGAAAGATGGCTGTTTCAGGAATGAACTTTGGAAAGAGTTTTGTATGTAAAGTTTAAGAAATATGTGCAATTGTCTTTCTATATCTCAGATTATTAAATTTTTGTTAATAAAATATATTGAAAGACAGTGAAATGGATGTGAATACGGAAAATTCTGGAAATACTCCATAGATCAGGCAGCATGGAGGTTGATACTATTTCATCAGTACTCTATTTTCATACTAGAGTTTGGGATATAAATTATCTGAATATGATTTTAATTGAGTGAACAATATCACAAATGGCAAAACATGCCAGAGAACAGTTGACTACTAAAAGGTTTTTGCCAAGGTCTTAGGCTTCTAACATGTTGTGATGAAACATTATTCACCTAGACCTTTGAAGGAATGGAGCAACTAATTGTCAGACTGCAGAATTTCATAGATTTTTGAATGGAAGGTTGGAAATATAACTTCACCACTCAAAAAAGGAGGAAAAGAAGAAAATATGGAATTATTGACAAGTTAAAACAGAGCTTTGAAGCAGACGCAATGGGCTGAATGACCTAATTCTGTTCCTATGTCCTGTGGTTGCTGAGTATTTCCAGCATTTTCGGATCCTGCTAATTTTGCCTGGGTGTATGTGGAGTTAGCCTTTGTTTCACTTATTTTAGGGGAATTAATGTACTTCTCCCGTTTCCATGTGTTTATCTCAAGATTTGGTTCTTAAATTGCCTAAGCAAACATTTAAAGGGCAAGTTTATATCCACCCACCATCCCTCACCACCACTATATCCACATCAGCCACTCAGCGCCCTTCACCCCCCCATGCACTGCCACCTTACGCTTACACTCCACACCTCACACCTACACTGACACAGTCTCCCTCCTGCTGTGTTTTCATATGTTCTGCTGCTACCTAGATGAGTTCCTCTTGCCAAAAGTCACTTTGTCACTTCATCATTTCCTGTTAGAGTCATCGTATGCTCAGATACTCCTGCACCTAGTGTCACTTTATTACATACAATCCGTCTACGTAGACAAGCTGCACTCAGTTACTCGTATGTTGTATCTTATAGGGTTGGTTTTATTTTTATATTTATTGTGTGTTTTGTTTTCTTATTGTTCTCTTGATGCTTATTGTGTTTTTAAGCTGCATCTGATTCAAGTAACGTCATTTTGTTCTCCTTTTCACTCATGTACTGAAGAATTACAATAAACTATCTTGAATATCATTGCTGAATGTAGCCAGTAACGGGTCCTGTGGAGAAGTTTCAGCAGTCTCTCTCTCTGTCTGCTGCTGGCTTGTACAATGATAAACAATCAACACCAGAGATCTTATAGGTTTGATCTGGAATAAAAGGAAGTACGTGCCAGATATATGCAAATGGAATTGAGTGAGTCCTTTGAAGAATATAGAGAACCAATGAGAATATAGAGAACTGTAAAGAAAATCAGGAGGGCAAAAAGGGGTTATGAAATATCCTGGGTAAGTAAGATTAAAGAGAATCCCAAGATATGTTGTGAGTATACAGTACAAAGGCTAGAAAGAGTGGGTCCCCTAAGCGATCAAAGGGGTAATCTCTGTATGGATGCAGAGGATGTGGATGAAGTCATAAATAAATGCTTTACATCTCTGTTCACCAAGAAGAAGTACGTGGAAAAAGGAAGATGCTTTACAGTTTTGAGTAAAGTTCTGGTTGCCATAATATAGGATGAATGTGGTTGCACTGGAGAAAATGCAGGATGTTGCTATTATTGTGGGTTTTATTTTACTTAGAGCAGTGGCTCCCAACCAACCTTCTTTAAGCCACGGACAAATACCATTAAGCAAGGGGTCTGTGAACCCTTGGAACCAAGGAACCCGTGATTTAGAGATACAGCCCAAACACGGCCCTTCAGGCCCACTGAGGTGTGCCACCTGGGAAGCCACTAATTTAACCGTAGCCTAGAGACAGGACAGTTTACAATGACCAGTTAACCTACAAACCAGTATGTCTTTGGAATGTGGGGTGAAACGAGCAGCCAGAGGAAGCCCACATGGTCACAGGAAGAATGTATAAACTCCTTAAAAGGGATGTTGGGATTGAACTCCAAACTCTGATACTTCCAAGTCTTAATAACATCACATTAACCACTAACCACTACACTACTAGTTATGGAGAGAGATTAGATATGATGGGTTTGTTTATCCTGGAGTAAAGAAGAGTGAGGGCTGAACCAATTGAGCTATTTAAAATTATAAGAGGCATAGATAGGTAGATGGTCAGAGTCTTTCTTTTCTTTAGTATTGATATCAAAAACAAGAGGGCTTAGGTTTCGGCTGAGAGGAAGGAGTTTTAAATGGGATTTTAGGGGACTGTTTTCTTTACACAGGCAATATGGTGGCTGTGTTGTGAATCAGATACAATCACAAGAAGGTTATGGATCTAATACAGGCAAAGTGTATTAGATGGCAAAAGCAACACACACAAGATGTTGGAGGAACTCAGCAGGCCAGGAAACTCAGCAGGCAGCATTGATGGACAAAAGTTGTGTCGCTGTTTTGAGCTGAGGTGCTGCTGAAGAGACTTGGCTTAAAATGTCAACTGTACCTGGCCTGCTGAGTCCCTCCAGCATTTTGTGTGTGTTGCTTGGATTTCCAGTATCTACATATTTTCTCTTGTTTTAGATGGGCAAAAAGTTCAACATTGATGGGATGGACCGAAGGGGTCATTTCTGTGCTGGTCGACTCTATGACTCCATGAGTTTTAAGTACTAAATTAAATTGATTCCTGCTTTACAGTTTCAGTGCAATTCAACATGGTGAAAGGCGAAAAATTCTTGTTATCATTTTTCAATCTGCAAACATATAGTTGCAGAAAAATTATTTAACTCTAGCTTGTTTAAGTTTAACTCTTTTAAGGACATAGCCATTTTCTGTTCTTATAGAATTGTTGTTGTAATGGGGAAGCAGTGGGTTACCTTAGGCAAGGTAGGATAGGATAGGCAAGAGGTTGTTGAGTTAGTTTCTGGGATAAAGACATTGGTAACTGTGGAACATAAAGATGAAAGAAAGAAAAGTATCTCCAAACAGTTTTGGTAGCTTTCTTATTATTTCCTGAACTTCTTCAGCCTCACAAGAAAGCTGTGGTATGATTTCTGCTCAAGTTCTAGACATCATAACACTGGAATATTATTGATGTCAGGAATCACTGGTTGGTATTTATACAAGAATCTCCCACCTGAATTTGCTAGGAACTTCACACATCGCCAAAAGCAGCACTATTAAAATAATTTCCTTACACACTCAATTCAAGCAAACAGTAAAATTCTTTCTGATATATTAGTAGCATTAAACCTTAGCAGAAAGAGATTCTGCACTTGGCTTAGATAAATTGGTAAATGTTCTAAGGTTCATGATCCATCTAACTTTATCTGTCTTGAATATATATTTGATGGTGAAACCCTTAACTGGTCATTTCATTCCATAGCCCATAGCATTTGCAGCAATCCAAAGCTACTTTGCAAAGGGATCAGAAGTGGGGGCCCTGGTGTCTACAGCTCTACAAATAAAGGAAGCTGTTGTTATGTTTCCCTTCCTACAAAGTTTCTTGGAACAATTGAACTAATTGAATTCTGTTTGGTTTGTACACTGTACATACTTAACTGGGTCAGTTACTCAGAAATCTTTTCTTACCTCACTTTTGATCCTTGCTTGAGTGTTTGTCAAAAGTTGCTTAATTTTCTCAATGAAGATCAAATCTAAGGTGTAACGCATATACTTGTCTTCAACCTCTTTGATCACATCAGAAGACTTTTGAAAGAATCAATAAAAGTATCACATTCAATAACATGCTGTGACTCACATTTCTTTAGCCATCAACTCTGGTGTCATGTTGACAATCTGGCAGGCACAAAATAATATTAATCTATACACAACTTTGGTTTGAAAGAAGTCTGTAGTTGTTAGAGGCCTTGGAGTGAGCCAATGTTTCTCTGTCAGGCTTTCAGCACATTACCAGCATTAGTAACTTTTCCTTTTATTGCTGCTCTCTGATTGATTTCCCTTCAAGATGAGCCAGCTATGAAGATGTTTTACGATATTTGGTTGTGATTTTTGCTTGTCCAGTCACCCTTAAACTATCCCTTTTTTCCCCTTCTTGTATAATTGCCTGACACTTGGTTTTATTTTCTTCTGGCTCTGATGTAGAATCATATCTCTCACATTCAAGTGCTTGACCTGTTGTATAATGTTATGTTTTAATTTCAGATTTCTGATGATCATGATTACCTTTGCTGGTGAAAGGATGTTCAGTTTCTCCACAGTGAATGAAAACAAAGTGGTAGAAACATTAAACATCAGTGTCTCCATCACTGTTGCAGATCAGCTTATTTAAAAAAATATTTGTCTACCCAGTAAAAGCACATTCATTCTTAATATCAATTCTGTGTAGATTCTTTAAGATTTCTTACGTTCAGAATGCATCAATGCATTACAGGTAAGGGGCTGATTTTAATGGCCATGCTGCTGTTACTAAACCAATATTTAAATATTTTATAAGATATTCCCCAAAATAGTATGAGCAACTTCCCCTATTGCCCCCACTCCAAACTTCACAACCCCTCCCTCATACACACTGGCATTTGTTTTGCTGCCAAAGATTGCCTCATGCTACACCAGTCCCAGTGCATTGGATGGTCTATTTTGCAGAGTAGCTCTTCGGTTCTTTTTAAATGAGGTCCAAATATTTTAAAAAAAGCCAAGAGATTCTGCAGTTGATGGAAATCCAGAGTAACACAAAACTAAATGCAGGAGGAACTCAGCAGGTCAGGCAGCATCTATGGAAAGAAGTAGAAAGTCGGTGTTGGGTTGAGACCCTTCACCTAATCTTAAAATATACTTGAGTCCCTCACTCTCAGCACATTTGAAAACCGTTCAAGCATTTTTATGTTCATATTTGGCAGATTAAATTCTATCTTGAATTTAAACAAAACTCTAACGTGAGAAGTTTTGTGCTTTGTCCATTGTCCTTTTCAAGCATTCAGGGTCAGGATCAATATGTGAGGTGAAAAATAAGCACACAGCATACCGTGTAAGTGTCAAAAACTTTAAGGAACTCTAGAAAGAGCCAAATAAAGAACTGTAGAAACAGCCAGAGGAAATATATCAGCAACTAAACTCCATTAGCTGAAAATAGTACCTGTTCAGGGATACAAAGCTTGGAGGTGCTAGCTGATGCCCTGAGCTGAAATTTAACTGAAATGGAGTTAAGTCATCATGTTTTTATCTGCAAACTTTGCATACTTACCCTGGGTATCGCTAGTGCCTCAGTCACTATAGTTAAACCAAAATGGCATTTGGTGCTGTCAAACAGCCAATTCTGTTGTAGTGCTTTCCCATGAAAAATAACTTGGGCAAAATTGTTGATTGTGACTAATGACAGTGGGAATGATGCTGATGTTGATATAACAAATGCAAGATTGCTTTTTTAAAAACTTAAAGCCATTTCAATAACTTCCTCACCTGATTTCTATACATGACTTGGAGCTCTATCAGCTCTGTCTAAAAACTAACAAAACATTAAATGATTCTGATGAAGGATCTTTGAAATCTTAACTCTGTTTCTCTTTCTGAAGATGTCCAAACTGTTGAGTGTTTCTAGTATTTATCACATTTATTTCAGATTTTCTGCATCCATTGTTATTTTGATATTTGAGCTTAAATTATGTCAAGCTACTGTACTGTTGAAGTCAATTGTTAGCTGTAAATCATATTAAAAAAATTAACTCAATCAAGTGCTGAAGTACTCCTTAGAGCCTAGGAAGATACCTTGGTACATCCTCAGTATATTTTCAGGATATTTTAAATTTAAAATAAACTAAATGTAATAACTTATGTGATATTGAGTCCACACCTGCTGTAGGGATATGGTCTCCATTACTTCCAGGTCAACCATAATTGCCCCCTCTGTTTCTGCAATCTTTGTGGTTGTCTGCTCCACCTTTTGGTGGTAGATATCAACTTCTGTTGCTGTAAAGTTGCCACCTTCTGCAAATAACCTAAAAATCCAAGCAACACATAATAACTAAAGCAATTTTAGCAAAAAGAAGATGTTGCACCACAACCCTGTGCCTTTTTGGTGGATCAATCCCAAATGACCCAATTTCTTAGGATATGTCAGGCACTGGAGAGCATCCAGAGCAGATTCACAAGAACAGTTCTTAGGTTTAAGAACTATAATTACAATAATCTGGCATTATTTTCTTTGGAGGAAAGGCAGATATGAAATCTGATGAGTTTATGTAATGTTTAAATGTTCCAATCTAGACAACATTGTGGTGAATTTCCTCTGCACCTTCTCCAGTGCAATCCTTGCTATAGTCTAGTCACCAGTTCTACACAAAATATTCTGATAGTACCCTAAGCAACATTTTGTTTATATTTTGCTCCTTCCACTGGCATCCTCAGATCTCTTTGCTGGTAGGATATATGGTCAAGGTGTGGGTCAATGGGACTCACAGAAATCATTTTGGCACAGACCAGATGGGCCAAAGGGCCTGTTTCTCTGCTGTAGTGCTCTATGACTCCTATTTTATTTTTATTTATTCTTCTTTCTCAATCTCAAGGCTCATATTAAATGCTGATGTGACAGATGATAAAGCATTTTCTTAGTACACAATATGATAGAAACTATACTAAAGTACGTATTTATTTATTTATTGAGATGCAGCGTGGAATAGGCCCTTCAAGCCCTTTGAGCTGTGCCACCCAGCAGTCCCCTGGATTAACCCTAGCTTAATCACGGGACATTTACAATACCAATTAACCTACCAACCGGTACATCTTTGGACTGTGGGAAGAAACCGGAGCAGCCAGAGGAAACCCACACAGTCGCAGGGAGAACATACAAACTCTTTACAGGCAGGGATGGGAATTGAACTGGTACTATAAAGAATTGCGCTAACCACTATGCTACAGTACCGCACAAACTTTCCATATCATATTACAGACAAACTTGAAGGGCTGATACAGACAGGTATTTAATTGTCTGATTAGTACTTTGGGGCATCTTGGAGCTGTGAAAACCCTATTAGATGCAAGCTTTCTTTGTTTTCAGTTTGTACATTTATGTTAAGGGCATTATCACCAGAAGCCTGCTCAGTACAAAAGCATAATCCTATCCAAATATTTTATCAGAATTCAGACTCAACTCAACAGAACCCAACACGTATAGCTGGGCACTGTCAGATTTGTGTTGGATAGCTACACTCTAGTGAGCACTGCAAAATCTATTCTTCTACAAGTGCAGTACATGTACTGCGTAAGCTAATTTGAATACTGTGGGCTTTATTTTTGTAACAGTTATTTAAGGGGAGACATTTAGTACAGATGTTCTTCAGTTCCAATTTCAAATATGCAATCTTCCTTATACAAATATACTTTTCAAACTTCCCATACTCTCTGTACCACTTGCGCTGAGAATGCCCAAACCCACTTTACTTTGGACAAAGTATGTTGTCAGCTATTGAGGCAAACACGAGGAAACCTGCAGGTGCTGGAAATTCAAGCAACACACACAAAATGCTGGTGGAACGCAGCAGGCCAGGCAGCATCTATAGGAAGAAGCACTGTTGATGTTTCAGGCCGAGACCCTTCGTCAGGACCCACAAAGGGACCCACGTCCTGTTGAAGGGTCTTGGCCTGAAACGTCGATAGTGCTTCTTCCTACAGATGCTGTTCCACCAGCATTTTGTGTGTATCAGCTATCTAGGGTAGATTTGAATCCAGCAGCCATTTTGAATCCACTAGTCATTAAGCTGCAAGCCATTATTAATGAGAAATTTACTCACTGCACAATGCATCTAAAGCTTAGTACATTATATATAAAGTTACATTTAATCCCTTTCCATTAGTACCTCAGTGATTTAATAAAATGTGAATTGTCATCTTGTAATTTTGCAAGTGATTTGTCCAGCTTCTGTTGGAAATTGCAAAGTAATTTGTTTACACCGTCCATATATTTTTTCTGCTGGCTTTTAAGGGAATTTACCAGATTAAGTAATCTAGGGTTTAAAAAAAAAAGAGCATTGATGTTATTCAGCGAGTAATAAGCACCACATAACACTGTGTCATGACCTTTATAACAGCTCCAAGTGATGCATCTGCTTTTACATCTTTGGAAGGTGATTTACCTATCAGATTTAGTTGCTGTTTTGAAGATCTGCTCCATGTTGTATATACTGTTACGGAAGTCCAAAAGAGATTTGCAATGTGCAGTTTGAATCTCTGTAAATTCCTTTTTGAGGTTTTGCAAAACTTCATCCACTCCTTTGCAGTGGCGTTCCACTTTCTCACTGTGCAGACGTAATTCAGCTGTGAACAAAGCCAACGGTTAATCTCAGCAAAATATAAACTCTAACTTCTGAAAAATATCTATGGACTCTTGTTGAGTTCCTGGACATTAACTGCAGCACTACTGCAAGGGAGCAGGTTACCCATTCAGAGAGTTAACTTTATTATGAACAGCCAAAATACAGGGAAGAAACTAGTTGATTGGTTGCCTGATCAGGCTAGGTAGAACATAGGACAGCACGGCACAGTACAGTACAGGCCCTTCAGCCTCTGATGTTGTGCCAACCCTTTAACCTACTCTAAAATCAATCTAACCCTTCTCTCCAACATAGCCCTCCAGTTTTCTATCATCCATGTGCTTATCTAAGAGTTTCTTAAATGACCCTAATGTATTTCCTCTACCACCACCCCTGACAGAACATTCCATGAATCCATCATTCGCTGTGTAAAGAATTTACCTTGGAGGCCCCCCCGCCATATTGTCCTCCAATCACCTTATAATTATGTCCCCTTGTATTAGCCATTTCTGCCCAGGGAAAAAGCCTCTGGCCGTCCATTCTATCTATGCCTCTTATTGTGTAAAAGCTTGTAAAAGGTAGATTGAAAGTTATTCTATTAGGCTTAATGAGGTTTCACCTAATTTTTTTGGGGGTAAGAGGTTAGACAATGTACTATTTTTCATGATGTTTAACATCACTGATCAGTCAAATCTTGTACAGTATCTCACCAGCTGCCAGCAGTTATATTTCAGTAGGTCACAAATAATGATGAGAAATGAATTAATCAGATATGTTTCCCTCTAATCTAAATTGTAGGCTGTCTTTTGTTACTGTTGTTGTGATGAATTGAGGGATTAAGCTGGAGATTCTCCAGGCTTGCATGATGTAATACAACACTCTGATTTGCAATCATTGATGGACTTATTGAGGGTGCCACCACGTTTCAGTTTTTATTTTATACTTTTCAAACAGCACTGATACAGTACCAGCCCGGACATGGAGTACATCCATCTTAATGCGTTTTCCTCTGGGCTCGTGTAAGTGAGTTCGCAGTTCCAACTCTGCTTTAAACTCTTTCTTCTTGGCCATAGCAACATTCTTGGCATTTTCAATAGCTTTATCATACCAGTCCTCTAAGTGATCAAAATAATTCAAGCGAATCCTATAAAATATAATATATTATTTTGATATATTACCCTGATTTGGCAAAATCTATTTCTTTCCATCGTTCATATGTTGTTATATCGAGAGTGTTCCTGTAGTAATATACCAATAACCTCTGGATTGTGTTCAAAGAAGCAACATGATCTCCAAATTATAATTTAATCAAGGAGTCTGAGCATAGCAAAAATACTCAAGAGATTTAAAGCACTTCTCAGAATTTCCACATTAATGTTGATGGTAGATCTAGTTCACCTCATATAAATCCAAGCTTCTCTATTTCACTTAATTAGAAGAACTGAAATCAAAAGTGAACCTTCCAAAAAAAGCATAACCAATCTGTGCTTTTTAAATCAACTTTCATATAAAATTCCTTTGATTAGCAGTCTAAATAGCAATTAGTTCAAGTATGTCATACTGGCATTTAGCATTCACATGATGCTTTTCTATAATACACCACATTCTTTGTCTTACTGTGCAGGTATCAAGACCAAACCAAAATCTACCAGCAAACATACATAAAATGCTGGAGGAACTCAGCAGGTGGGCAGCATCCATGGAAATGAACAAAGATTTGACGTTTTGGGCTGAGACTCTTCTTCAGGTCTGTAAAGGAAGGGGAAAGATGCCAGAATAAAAAAGGTGGGGGAGGGGAAGAAGGGGAGCTAGAAGGTGATAGGTGAAACCAGGTGGCTAGGAAAGGTAAAAGGCTAGAGAGGAAGTAATCTGATAGGAAAGGAGAGTGGACCATAGGAGAAAGGAAAGGAGGAGGCGCACTAGGAGGAGGTGATATGCAAGTGAGAACAGGTAGAAGGTCAGAGTGGGGAATAAAAGAAGAGGGGAGGGGTAAGGATTTTTTTTAACCGGATGGAGAAATGAATATTCATGCGATCAGGCTGGAAGCTACCCAGACAGATACAAGGTATTGCTCCTCCCCTCTGAAGGTGGCCTCATCTTGGCATAAGAGGAAGCCATGGACCAACATGCCATGTCTCACCAGTGTAGAGGAGGCCGTATTGGGAGTACTGGACACAATAGACGATCCCGGCAACAAAGATCTATTAAGAATATGAAAACTTTCAAGTAATTACTTATCAGTCATCAGCGATCATTGGAATATGTAATAAAGAGGTTAAAGAAGACAAATGAAAATATCCTAAATTATTGACCTTTTTATACAATTTGGGTTCTTCTGTAAAGAGCAGCAAGGCTTTTAAGAAAAAGAAAATTCAATTTGCAATATGGTAAAAGCATTAGCCTATGAACAAAATTGAATTATTTGTTTGAAATACCTTCACTTAACTCAGAACAGAAATAGAACCTGGTAGAGTTCAATTTATAGAGCTGCTGGAGGTCAGTCCTTCACCAATGAAACAACTTGTATTTTTATACCATTTATATAGCATATTGTATTGAACTAAAATTTCACAAGTGATCAACAAATACAGTATAAAGACTGTAGGCTTGGGTTTAAGAACAGCATGGGGGGCAAATGCACAAATTTAAAAGCAATGCAACAAACAGAAGTTGCTGGGTTAAGGGATAGTTTTCTTATACATAAATATTTCTTATATTTTATCAAAGGTGGTGACGAATCAGCATATAGGAAGGAGCTTGAAAAACTGGCTGAATGATGCCGCAAAGACAACCTCCCACTCAATGTTGTCAAAACCAAAGAGTTACAGGAGGAGGAAAATGGAGGTCCATGAGCTAGTCCTCACAGGGGATCAGAGGTGGAGAGAGTCAGTAACTTTAGATTCCTTGACATTATCATCTTAGAGGATTTTTTGGTATTTGCGCAAGTTATTGTTTTTTTGCACATTGGTTGTTTGACTTTGTTTTTCATTGCTCTATTGTGTTTCTTTGTGAATGTCCATAAGAAAATGAATCTCAGGGCAGTATATGGTGGCATATATGTACTTTGATAATAAACTTACTTTGAATTTTAACTTATGTACTGGACACAGCAGGCTGCAGATTCTGGAATCTGGAGCAACAAATAATTACTAGAGGAACTCAACTGGTCAAACAGCATCTGCCGTGGTAAAAGGATAGAATACAATTTGGGTAGAGACAGTGCATCAGGACCCTTTATGTACTTATTTCGGCTCCCTGCCTAAGCCAACTTTTGTCTCTTCTCTAATAAGTACTGCCTTACAGTATATTAAGTGTTGTTTAGCAGGAACTTGAATTCAAAAAGCCATCCTTCATGGGGTCATAAAATAGTAAGGTGGAGTAAACCACATCCATAACCTGAGCATGTCCTTCAGGTAGAGGATTATCAGATTCAGGGTACAATTGGACACCATGGTTGATACTCCCTCCATCTTGCAGAGACAGAGAGACCACTTGCAATACTTCTTGTGATCCAAAGCTGGAAACAGCTAATTTAGCATAGATCCAGAAACAAACCCGGTATTTTAAAGAAAGTTAATTTGGTAATAATCTAAGTACTTCGAAACTAATTTCCTTGCAGAAGCAACAAGGATATTTTCAATGCGGACACAGATTTCAAACATATTACCAATGTCCAGTGCCAGTGAAAGGAAATGGAAATAATATTAGGGCAGATGTTTCTGAAACAAAGGAGTAATTATTTTGATACAGTTGACTGCACATTTTTGTTGGCAAATAATAAATCTGAAGGTATCAGTAATATTTATCAATAAAAGGCATGAAAATGATAGAATTTACAAAAATATTTATGTATTTCTGATTAGTTATGAATGGAGTTTAAATATCAGGGACACAGTTTAATTACTTAATGGTCACTAAGCCCCCATCCCCATTATAATGACTTCTGGATGAACAAGATTCAATCTGCTTATTTTGTTGGATGTAAGAAATCCCAAAGCATAATTCAAACCTGGGAAATTTTTCACACTATCCCAACTGAAGCTGATCTCTTGATCATTATACCAAAATCTTTAACCAAAAGCAAATACTTATTTGAGATTTGTGGGATTTTCTGGTGTACAAATTATCATGTGTTTGTCTTGAAAATACAAGTGCAGCAATTTCAAAAGTAATTAATAGATAATATATAAGAACATCCTCATGAACTGAAAGGACTTTCGTTTTTTTCCCCAAAGTAGTTTTGTCAATGAAAAAAAAACATTTAAGAGATAGAAACTTGCCCTACTAACCTTTGCTTTAAATCAATAAACACCTTGTCAGGAAGTAAAGCATGCTTTGTGTAGATTTGAAGGATCTCTAGTTTTTCACTTTCATCCATTTTAGTGATCACTGATGTTTTCAATGTTGCCTTTTTAATTGGCACTGAATAGGTGTTCCCTTTGGAAGTAGTGAAATGTTGCAATTCAATTGGCTTTTTGGTACCTTGATGAGTAACCTAGAGAGAGAAAAAAAGAATTTTCCATTGAACTGTGCTTCAGGACATAGAATAGTGACAGAAATTCAATAAAAATTATTACTTAATTAAAATTCTTGGCTTGAATAAATTGGGCCATTGGTTGCTGCTGCTGGTTTTAATTGCTGTCCTGTTCTAAACGGTCCACAGAGGGAGGGTGTTACCGCATTGCACATCATACCTGGTTAGGGAAAGAGGCAATCATGTGCAGTTCCTCTCCTGGTTGCTTTTCCAAGTTTTACTGATGGGTTATTTGGATGCACACACCTTGTGTTGATTTATGCTGCGCTCTACAAATTGGTAATACTGACTTGACTAGTCTTGTGCATGAATAAAACACATGAAGTGCCAGAGAGCTGCTGTTGTATGTCTACCCAGATGTGAATGGGGAAAATTCAAAGAAAAACAGTCATAGAATTAGAGTCTATTATACCAACCTATTGTATATTGCAGTACACAGCTGCAAACCCTTGTTATGATGTAATTGTGGACAGATGTTGAGAAGAAAGGCTCAGCTGTCAAACAGCGCTCGTAAAACCCAACTAACTGATCTCTCTAATTGGGGAATTATAATAAAAAGAGGAAATCTTTACTTTAAAGTTTTCTCATCAATGGTGATGGTTGTTGTATTCAATTTTGGCTTTTTACTTGGCATTGAGTAGGTTTTTCCTTTGCCAATCTTTAAAGAGATTTTCAGAATATAATGATGAATAAAAAAGAATATTTCAAGAAATAATGGAATGAGAAACCTAGTCAAAGCTCTATTTATAAATTATGTAACACCTTATCTATTTATCACATCCAGTTAAATATCCAGAAGGAAAGCTCCTTTCTACTTCTCCAAAGTTTATTCATCAGTACCTTTGACTTTAATTCATTGATTTTCTATAGTTTATCTTTAGAATATTTACCAAAGTCTCTACACATTACAATTCAACCCTGGTATGATGGCCTCAATAAACACCACCAAAATCCTCAATTCCAGTAATCTTGTGACAACTGTATATACAACAATATCTATTATGTTATGAATTTTTAAGGAGTGGCTTCTATTTGATTATCCTGGGTTCAATGAGCATAGCTCAGAGACTGTTAACATGTTTACTGACATGTCTGACAAAGTGTCAGAGGCAGCAGCTGACCAATATTCATCTGCATAACCTGAGGCACTGTTTGCAGCAAGTTTCAAAGTTGCACCAGACGTTAAATTATTTTACAGGAAGGATGAACACAGATCTATCACACCATGTGGCAAATCTCGGGTACTATACATGAAGAAATTTCATATAGCTATTAGCTGCCTACCAGGTCTACATGGAGACCTGATACTCTGCAACTTAAACACCAATGAACATGCATGGTTGAATCTTCAGAAGGATACTCCATGGGCTTTAGAGTTGCTTTGCCATGATGATAATATAGCTAGATGAAATTGTAGATGGCAATAAGAAATTAAAAATCAATCAATTCTAAGAATTCAGATTTTTACCATTTGTTCTTCAGGAATGAAAGCTTCTTCCTCCTTATATTCATCTTCACAAAAACGTTCACTAGGATGAGGTGATGCCTCCCAGTCTGCCCGATTACTGGTGTTGGAGCTTTCGTACGAGCTCTTTGCTTTCTGGTCAAGTCCAAAGTTGATGTCTAAAGTAACAAGGAATCAAAGAAATACAGAGATATGTGTCCAATTGGACAGCTACATTTTCATCCTTTTATTTTTCTGTCCCCTTATCTTTAGTTGTATGTTTAATCAGATGATTCCCACTGGGCAGATATTGTGTTTGGGTTTGCAAAGCACTGATTTAAAAGGTTTTCTTGATAATAACATTTTTTTGTCACAGTCAATATTAGAGTAGTTGAAATCTACTTTTACTTTTATTTTTGCACTTCTTAGAAGTCTACTTATATATTTGTTCTATATCACTCTGCTTGTGTAGTGGCCTATACTGCACTGTTAGTACTCCATTCCCCCTCCCCTTTTATTTTTGATCTTCATAGATGTAGGAACAAATATTAAGACTGATAATCAGGATCTTTTTCAACTTTCACTTTTTTCTAAAGGGAGATTCCATTGAAAGTCAGTTATTGTTATCATAATGAAAATGCAATTCCAAATAAGAACTGTAATTCATCTTAAAGATGGCTTAAAGTGTAGAATTTTTTTAACAGTGTTATAAATCTGAACTTCATTAGATTCCATTTTGGATTTATTTAGTTTAAAATACATACCTAACATTTGAGGACTTAATTCAATCTCTTTCATTTCTTTCATTTCTTCTTCCTAAAAGATAGTATCACAGGTAAATGTTGTATCTTGTATGAATATTAGATTGTTGAAAGTGTTTTTAAAAATAGTGAAACTCCACCATTGAAGAAAAGAGTGAAAGAAGAAGCAAGGAACTACAGAGCAGTTAATTTGACATCAATAATAGAAGTAGTAGATTTTAGAAATAATTGTTATTAAAGTGGTCCATTAGAAAATAATGACATGATGACAAAACTTGACAAGGTATTATGAAAGAAAATCATATTTGATGAATCTATTAGAACTTTTGAGATTATGCCTACAAGGATGAACAAAGATGGAACAATTGATGTGGTGAATACAGATTTTAGAAGGTGTTTGGTAAAATCCCATGCACAAGATTATTGAACAAAATTGTATGGAGGCTAATTTACTAGTGTAATCAGAAGGCTGAATAACAAGGAGAAATCAGAGTAGGATGATGCAACCCATTTTCTTTTTGGGATTATGGGGCCCTAACTGTCAACATCAATGACTCAGACATTCAGAGGAGATACAGTGTAATGTATTTGCAGATACTACAAAAATAGATGATGATCTAGGATGGGATGAGAATGCCATTCAGTACAAAGACCAAAAGGTGGATATCATTAGGGCAGCAGAGGCTTGGTTGCTAAATAATTCAAAACAGAGATCGATAAGTATTTCTGCCATAACATAAGTAGCTGCTTGCATGATCTTACATTTTGTTCCTCAAAGAGGTTTAACTGATTTGGTGATAGTTCTTCCCTTATGCTTGGATTCCCATCATTTTCACCCATAACATCCTCAGAAGCACCAAAACTGGCATCTAGTGTTGGGGAACAAAGTTACACAGAATCTTATAAGGAAAATATTGCTCATAGACAAATGACGATAGTGGCCCTAGTTCAGGTGTAGACAGACAGCTAATTTTCACACATTTTCAGAGAGTTGTCCGGTGCATATATTATATACTGTAATATAAATGTAGAACAAACTTTTAGGGGGTATTCCCAAACCTTCAGTCTTTTATTGTTATATACTGACTTCATCTGAGCTGCTTCTATAAATGAGTAAATTGCTTTCTGGAAAATCATACACTTGAAAGCTTTATGTTGACTGCTGTTCAACAGATAAAACTCTTAACTATGAACACTGTGTCTATTTGATCGGAAAGGAGCAGCTGCAAGAGGTCATGCTTTAGGTTAATTTATTTATTTGAGCTTATCTGAGTATATTTAAGCTTATTATGTGTTTCAGTTCATGTTAACTTTTTAATGATTTAACGACTTTTTATACATTATTACAAAATATAATTTTAAGAGGTCTTGATTTTTTCTGAATGACAGAAGTTTCTTACAACGTGTGGATAAGCTAGCTGTCTGTCTTTTCCAGAGAGCTTATTGGTGCGTCTACTAATATTCTAAGAAAACAAGTAAGACCTACGATGGAATAATATATATACCTCATACATGGAGGCAGAGGATAAAATACACATGGTGGCCATTTTATTAGGTACATGTGTACACCTGCTTGTTTTATGCAAATATCTAATCAGCCAATAATGTGGCAGCAACTCAATGCATAAAACTATGCAGTCATGGTCAAGAGGTTCAGTTGTCGTTCAGACTAAATGTCGAAGTGGGGATGAAATGTGACCAAAGTGACCTTGATCTGGGAATGATTGTGCCAGGCTGAGTGGTTTGAGTATCTCAGAAACTGCTCATCTCCTGGGATTTTTATGCACAATTGTTTCTGAAGTTTACAGAGAACAGTACAAAAAAGGAAAAAAACATCCAAGGAGAGGCACAACTTCACGGGCTGAAGGGCCTGTATTGTGCTGTAGGTTTTCTATGTTTCTATGAGAGAGCCTTGTTCATGAGAGAGGTCAGAGGAGAATGACCAAACTGGTTCAAGCTGACAGGAAGGTGACAGTAATTCAAATAACCATGTGTTGCATCAGTGGTGTGCAGAAGAGCATCTCTGAATGTACACATCAAACCCTATTAGAAGTTACCTAATAAAGTGGCCACTGAGTGTATAAGATTATGCTGCCTTCACAAAACTGTGGGGGTGGGGGCAGAGGGTAACGCAAACTAATAATTTAAGATCTTAGTAAAGAAGCAAACCTTCAGTAAGAAATATTTTCTTGTCCTCTTTTGGAGGTTCTATTATTATCTTTGTTTCACCCTATAAATCAAAGAATATAAATACTGGCAATATAGCTTTACAAATACAAGCTAATACAAACATTTCATACAGCTGAAGATCTGCTACCGTCTGCTTTGATTTTGAACAATGCAATTTCGTATCATTTCAAGAAGATCTGGAGTGCAAAATATGAACATTTCCAAAATTTCAATATTAAGTGACATTACTTAGGACAGATTTAAATTGATTTCTACCAAGTGAAAATTAAATAGCAGAGCTCGTGCCAAAGAGTAATGCAGCACAGAAACAGGCCCTTTGGCCCATCTAGTCCATACCAACAAATGCCAACAAAGTGAGGTCATAGCTCAACCATGCTGAGCCATAGTCTCACCCATTCACACCCTCACTTGTAATACTCTCATCTTAGGTGTCAACTATTGTCAGAAATGTTCTTCAGTAGCTTTCTAACGGGAAAAAAAGTAACATTGTAAATACTGTTGTTGGTAACTCACAATAAGAAAGTAAGTGGATGGGGAGGGATATCCACACCATATAGATGTGAGGACTGGAGTGGGAAGTGGGCATCACTACCCAGGGATCAGGGGACGGGGGGGACAGAGACAGAGAGGCACACAATTATCAAACCATTCTGTTAAATATTTGTCTCTATTGGGCCTATGAAAATAAAGCAGAATATTACATTAAGCCATTCTGATATCTGGCTGCAACAGCAAAATGAGAAGATAGTCCCCCCGATATTTTATTAAATTATTATAAGGTTGAAGAGTTTTCATACCGGTTTGTAGACTTCAATCACACCAAAATATTTACTGACATCAGTGCTGAATCTGTGTAGCTCCTTCCTCAATTTGGAAGGGTATTTACTAACTATTTTCATCTGTTTTTGGTAAAAATTTTCATATCTGTGAATCAGAATCAGATTTATTACACTGACATAGGTTGTGATATTTGTTGTTTTGCAGCAGCAATATAGTGGAAGAGATAATAAGTTACTATAGGTTACTATAAAAATATAAAATGAATAAAAAGTGCAAAAAAGGAATAATGAGGTAGTGTTCATGGATTCCTGAGCCTTACAGAAATCTGTTGGCAGAGGGGAAGAAGATGTCCCTAAAAGACTGAGCATGCATCTTCAGGCTCCTGTGTCTCCTGCCTGATGGTGGTAATAAGAAGAAAGCATGTCCCTGGTGGTGAAGGTCCCTAATGATGGATACCACCTTCTTGAGGCACTACTTTGTAGGTGTCCATGATGGTAGGATGTTTGAGCCTGTGAAGGAACTGCCTGAGTTTGCAACCCTCTGCAACCTCTATCAATCCTGTGCGTTGGAGCTTCCATACCAGCTGGTGATTAACCAGTCATAATGTTCTCCACATCTGTCTTTGGTGATATACCAGAACTCCTCAAACTCCTAATAAAGGTGTGCCTACTTTGTGGTTGCATCAATATATTGAGCACAGGATAGATCCTCAGATGTTGATGCCCAGGACTTTGAAGCTCCTCATCCTTTCCATTCACTGTTGATACCTCAATGAGGACTGTTGTGTGTTCTCCCAGCTTCCCTTTCCTGAAACTAACAATCAACTCTTTGGTCTAGCTGACGTTGAGTGCAAGGCTGTCATTGTGACACCACTCAACTACCTGATCTATCTCATTCCTGTATGCCCCCTTGACATCGCTTGAGATTCATCAACAGTGTCGTCATCAGCAAGTTGAGCTGTGCTTAGCCACACAGAGAGCGAAAATAGTACCAAGTTAAAACAGCTAGTGAGATTACAGGGTTCCAATGAACTAAAATGCATGTGATGTAAATGAAATTGAGTTTCTTTCCTGTGGTGTTTTTATCTCAGTAAGTATTAAATAAAAGCATTCATACCCTTCTATATAGTTGTACTAATTCACATAGACTAGACATGAATATGCATAGATAAGCTGTTATTAGTTTATGTACTGGACTCAGTTGTTCTCAGATGCCTAGTGTTTCATCTCTGGTTGATACTGCTGAATAGCAGCAGCAGGTGTTGTATTCTGCTATTGAAATTCATTTCCCTTACCACTGTCTACATTTATGCATGTCTCTGAACTGAACCTATCCCGGTTATTTATTCCTCATTAGTCTTCAGTAATATCAACTTGAAAGTATATACAAAGCATCCTAACTGAGAAGGAAGAAAAAAATCAAGGTTTTCCATGTTTCTATGCACCAATCACATGGAATAGTGGCATGTATGTTGCTATGTAGTTGGTTCTTCATTACATATGGAACCCCCTGCCAAAAGCAATGTGGGAATACACTCATCAGAAGGATTGCAGCAGTTCTAAAAGGTGATTCACTACAACCTTCTCTGGGGCAATGAATTCTGACCTTGTCTGTGATGTCAAGATATTAAAAATTCTGCTTTTGAATGCTTTTCCACTGAAGCATCAAAATTAAAAATTTGAACGTTCATCTGAATGTTTCCACCCACATTCCAAAGATGTACGGTTAGGATTAGGGTTAGTGAGCTGTGGGCATGCTATGTTGGTGTTGAAAGTATGGCTTGCCTCTAGCACAACCCCAGACATTGTTGATCTTTGATGCAAAATGGCGCATTTCATTGTATGCTTCAATGTTGATCTACATGTGACAAATAAGGCTAATCTTTAATCTTTATCTTTGAAAGATTAATCTATCTTCTTTTCCTTCTGCATCAGAACAGCTTGTTAAGTGAATGAAAATTCAGTTTGATTCCTGAACCTAGTCTCTTTATTGAAGAGTCATAATTATTGCTGAAGAAGCTGACATTAAACTGAAGTACCTCATGTGGTAAAAATACTTGCCCTTTTATGATTCCATTCAGCAGGCAGACAGCCTTTTTGTAGTCTGCCTTCAATTCTGTCTGTGTGTTGTCCTGTCTCAGCTGATCAATAAGCAGGTCTAGGTTTGCTTCTCTGGTCTAGGAAGAGAATAAAACTTCCATGTAATTCACATGAACCTTGTTGTTCCATGAATGGAAATATAGCAGCTTTTTTTAATTGGGAGTAGGACCAGGAGGAAAAAATACAAATCAAACAGTGAACTAATGTTTCATATGAAACCTTTAAAATAATTAGATTGGTCATTAATTCCTGGAATATAACTAATTCCCGGTACTTTGACATATCCTGTTATCAAATCAACAGCTTAATTTTGTGAAATGCATTACATTACGTCAATGAAAAAATCAATGGGTGAGAATTTACCACTGCATGGCAAACTTGCACTAGAATTACGAAGCACAATTAAGCTGTTTGCTCTGACGTAGGCTGAGCATAAAATTTATATTCCCACTTCATTATCATGGACGTAGCCTCCTGACAGCGCCACAAGTGTTGTTTCTTACAGTTGGACCAAAACATGGGATGAGTTTGTGAAAAGAACTTTTAATGAACAGCAGAAAGTCAGTAACCTAATGGTCCCTAATAATACTGATACATCTTTCCAGCAATGTATGTGAATTCAATACCAAGTGTCGATCAGCATGTGACAAATATGTCAACTTTATCAATAATATACAGTACCATATGTTGCACATTTATACTTTGTATGAAGGAGTTCTGATTGCCTTCCTTGCAGTTTTACTGTTTGATAATGGTTCTTGGCAGGGAAAGAACCTGGTTCTTGCCATTTTTGATGGCAGCAAATTTATGTTTTTGGAGAATAGTCTGCAAACATTTAATACAAAAGAAACAACATTGGGAAATTTTTGATAGAGATATAACAATCCTTATTTTATGTCCATCAATGTTGTTTATTTTTGGAAACCTGCTAAAGAATGTTAATTTCCATCCAATCAGTGGGAAGGAATTTGAGTTACACACATCCTGATTTTATATTTGATTGGGATGCTGCAAATTAATTCCAGTGTGACTGCAGTTCCACATTGAGCTCTCGAACTGTCTGCCCACCTGATTTGCTTTATCATGTTTCTTGCGACAGTCATCTAGCTGTTCTTTTAGCTGGTCTTCCAGTTTAGTTAAATTCATTCCATGCTTCTCCCATAGTAAAGCAGCTTCCTTCCAAATACGTAACAAGTCCTTACAATTCAACTCTGTCTCCTGGGCCAACATCTCCATGTGTTTCTACAGATATGAAAAATATTGAACAGAAATTTCACAAGGAAACAGAGTGGAATTATTCAGAGAATTTTCCTGGCTTTTCACAATTTGATTATTTCCTCTTAAGAGTTTCTACATCAACCGGTGAACAACTTGAGCACATATAATTGCTAGACTATGTTGATTTAGTTAATCCTATTCGAAGTAGTCCCTTTGACAAGAAAGGGGGTAAAATCAGCCATGCATAGCATCTACACACAATGCAACTTTATTAGGAACGCCTAACCACCTACATGTAAATGCAAAGATCTAATCAGCCAATCATTTGGCAGTACCTCAATGCATAAAGGCATGCCGACATGGTCAAGAGGTTCAGTTGTTGTTGAGACCAGTATCGGAATGGGGAAGAAATGTGATCTAAGTGGCTTTGACCTTGGAATGATTGTTGGTGCCAGACGGGGTGGTTTGAGTATCTCAGAAGCTGCTGATCTCCTGGGATTTTCATGCACAACAGTCTTTAAAGTGTGAGGAACAAAAATATCTAGTGAGCGGCAGTTCTGTCAGCAAAAATGGCTCGATAATGAGAGAGGTCAGAGGAGATTGACCAGACTGGTTCAAGCTGTCAGGAAGGCAGCGGTAACTCAAATAACCACGCATTACAACAGTGTTGTGCAGAAAAACATCTCTGAATGCACAATGTTGGACTTTGAAGGGGATGGGCTACAGCAGCAGAAGACCACAAACATACACTCAGTGTCTGCTTTATTAGGTACAGGAGGTATCTAATAAAGTGGCTACTGAGTGTATTTCCAACAACAATGTGGCAACCTTTACTGGAAGACAATGAATATGTGATATTTCTATGTGAGGGCTGCATTATTCTGCTGACTCATTCTCTCCTCTATAGTCCACTTACATCTTTGACCAGATTTACTTGCCAAGAATGCCCACTGAGGGCTCAACATCCATTGAATCAAATTCCATATGTGTTAGCAAAACAAAAATTGCACTTGTTGGCAATCAAAAATAAAAGCAGAAACAGCTAGAAATACTCAGCTGGTGTGAATGCAAAATTCCAGTTAATATTTCATAGTTTCTGATGAAAATTTATTGGACTGGAAACATTAACACTGTTTCTCAAGTCACAGATGTTGCCTGATCATCTGAACATTTACTTCATTTTCTGTTTTTCTCTCATGGAGAAATCAATGTTTTCAGAAGCGAACATACTTTGCAGCAATCCTATGGTGCACACTTTACCTCGAGATGCTGGCCTTTGGTTATGTTTTTGGTAGTGGTTCTTCCATCCAATATCTAGCTGCAGAGCATCTATAATTTGTTCTCAAATACAAGAAAATCTGCAGCTGCTGGAGATCCAGAGGAACATACACAAAATGCTGGAGGAACTCAGCTGGTCAGACAGCATCTATGGAAAAGAGCAAACAGTCAGCACTTCAGGCCGAGAACCTTCCTCGGGTCTTTTCCTCTTTTTGCTGTTTGCTCTTTTCCATAGATGCTGCCTGACCTGCTGAGTTCCTCCAGCATTTTGTGTGCGTTCCTATAATTTGTTCTATTTTTCGCTCACACCTGCAAAAACATGTTGGTATATGCTGCTTTAAGGAAAGGTTATCCCAATTTTTAAATAGCAAATCAATTGCCAATTATAAAAATAATAAACAGAGCCAAAGATTTAAAAAAAATTCTCCAAACAGATAGAGGATTCCTTGTTGCCTTCAAGATCTTGGTCAGACCCTAGATCTTATTACACTGTACTGGAGCATGCTGCAGCACTACTTAGAGATCCATTGGATTAAAATGTAACTCTTTGCCACATTTATGATTTCTCACTCAGACCATCAGCTGTCTCCACTCATTCAACTGTAATAAATATTTGGGGAAAGCGGGGGAGAAAAACAGGCTTACGTCTACAGCAAACAGCTCCTCTTCAAAGCCACGATGTAAATTGCCCAGAAGAGGAAGAAAGTCAGAGATCATTAACTCTTTGACTTCTTTTTCTGTACATGTCTTGGAACTCAATAGCTCCTCCTAAATCAGTGAAACATGAGTGTTACTGTAGGTAATAATTAATAAACAAACCACATTTTAATATATATTTCTCCAGGAAACTAACAACACCATATCATCTGACCAGTTTATAAACATATAACAATGTTTACTTGGATGTTGCACTTAATAACTTGTAATGAACTATAGGAAAAGACAAAGTTGTAAATAGTCATCTTTTTAAAAATGGCTTTCTCCACATTTCCAGGGCCTTTCACCGGATCTCTTCAGATATCAAATTAGAATGATCAACATTGTGTGACATCAAATCCACAGAAACCAGCCAGCTAACTTCAAATGATTCTTTTGTCATGATCACTATCACAAAAAAAAAGATGAGGGAAGAGAGCCCATCACATGGATTGACATTCCTGATGTTGCAGTCTGTTCTAATTTAGTCCTATTTTATGCTTAATTAATGAATGATTCTCAGACAATGTTATTGTCTTCATTGATACTGACTCAACCTTAATAGCATTGCGTTAACAAATATGTCGTAAATGCCTTCAGTGTCAAGTTTAATTGTGGCTTTTCCTTTCCACACATGCATTGAAACACATAAATGTCATTGATGAGAGAGATAGACTGGATCACATCTATTTAAACTTCACCACAATAGAAACTGGACAGCCACCAATCAAAGCTGTTCTCAGGATTTATTACATAAATTTACATATTGCTAAATTAATTTATGTAGCAACAATTATCCTAATAAGAACAGAAGAAATTGGAGCAGGAGTGGACATCTTGCTCCTCGAGCCTGCTCCGCCATTTAATAAGGTCATGGCTGATCTGGCCATGGACTCATCTCCACCTACCTGCATTTCTCCATAACCCTTAATTCCCCTACTATGCGAAAATCTATCCAAACTTGTCTTATCCATATTTACTGAGGTAAATATTAATGATCATAGTTACTGAAACTTACCAGCATTTTTGTGATAGTTACATGGCTGAATATAGAAACAAATTCCTTGTCTGGGGTTCAGATAAGTCAGACCTTAGCTGCAAAATTCTGATTAGTAAATAGCATTCCCTCTCCAATGTTCTTACAGTGAACCTCACCTCTCCTCCTCCCTTTCCTCCCAGTTTACTGGTTATACTGCAGACCACCTGTATTTGATATGCTGGGTATTACTGCAAGGAAGATCTAGAATGAGAAAGACAATCTAGTCCTTACTTTGATAGTGTAATTTTAACTTGAAGGACTTTACCCTCACCTGCTTAATCTTCTATGGCAATGAAATGTTCCTACTTTTCCTACCTCGCATCAATTTAGCACATGTACCCACCTTACATTTTTCAACTTCTGCCATCCATTCATGATAGAGTTTTTCATAATAAATCTGCAATGTATTTATAAATTGAATATGCAGTGAATCTGGGAAGTGAAACAAAATATTTTCAAGATTCACTTTTGTGGAAATATATTACTGAGTTTCGAATAAGAGTAAATTATATAAATTCCAACATGTAAATGTAAGATAAAATTACTAAAAAGACAAATTATCACAAGTGATGACCAAGTGATGTTAAGACTTATGCCAGTGTATCCTGTGCATTTCTTATTGCTGTCTTTATCCTGACTTTGTTTTGCTCTTTATTTGTATCAGTCATTATGCTCCTCAATAATTATTTTGAAGATTTTCTTGACTCCCCTTTGTAAATTTTATTTATTCTGAATATTTTTAATTCCCTTTTGTCTTCCTCTACTTTGTATTTTTGCTTAAATTTTTTCAATTTTGTCTTCAACTTTTCACATATCCATATAGGCAGCCAATGGCTATGCTTACTCAAGAGTTTGAAAAGATTTACTATGTTATCAAAGATTCTACAGATGCCCTCTTTTCATTACTACCACCTGGGAGAAGGTACTGGAGCCTGAAGACACACATTTAACATTTTAGGAACAGCTTCCTTCTTTTTGCCACCAGATGTCTGAATGGTTCATGAACCCAAGAACATTTTTTCCTCGCTATTTATTTCTTATTGTAGTTTACAGTATATTGTATGTACTGCATTGCAATGCTGTTGCAAAACAACAACTTTCATGATATTTGTCAGTGATAATAAACCTGATTCTGATTCTGTTTCATTATTGAGTAGTTCTTAGTTGCCATTGGAAAATATTTTTCCAAATCCCTGTGAACTTCAAACACTGGCTTAATGGTGCTCTTTCCCCAGTAATGGTGCTGGTGTCCAATGAAATAATGCACTCAATACTTAGTAATACATACAAAATGCTGGAGGAATTCAGCAGGTCAGGCAGCATCTATAGAAGAAAGTAAATAGACAATGTTTCACCGACTGTTTACTCTTTTCCATAGATGCTGCCTGGCCTACTGAGTTCCTCCAGCATTTTGTGTGTATTACTTTGATTTCTAGCATTTACAGATTTTTCTCATTTGTCACTCAATACTTACTTATTTTATACAGCTAATTTTTAAATAAGCACAAACATGTATTAAGTTACCTGCTTTCATATCAAAAGGAAATCAAAGCCATTGCTGACATCTGTCCATTTTGGTGATATACTGTATACTTACCAATTTCCTGATTTAAGGCAGCTATGGAGGTGTACCACACATCTGACGAGTTTTTAGTGCAACCAGATGGCTTTATGTTTCTGCAAAAAGAGACAAATAGACATTAAATAAGCTAAATTTGAACAAGCTGCATACCCGAGTCACTTCAACTGAATGATAGTTTCATAGTAGCGTAGTGGTTAGCACAATACTACTACAGCTTGGGGCATCGGAGCCTTCTGTATGTCTTCCCTGTGGTATATGTGGGTTTTCTCCAGATCTTCCAGTTTCCTCCCACAGTCCAAAGACATACTGAGTAGATTAAATAGGAAGTTGTCCTGTGATTATGCTTGGTTTCATCAAGGTTTGTTGAGGGTTGCTGAGCAGTTGGAAAGGCCTATTCCACTCATTATTTCTAATGTTACGAAATCCCGTAACTGGATCACTTACCAGCAAAGATAGAGAGGTCTGTTGAAGTCTGATGGTACTATTTTTAAAAGTATTTATTGATAAAGGGCACAAAATTAAGATTAATGCAAACATACAGATAGTATACGTCGTCAATACTAAATCTAAAGCATGGGTATAATAATAATCAATAAGAAATAGCTCTATCATTGTCTAGGGGATAATGTATTGTCCGATGGAAAGAGTCACTATCAGTTTGTTCAAGCTGCAGCGTTGTTGGGTTTAAAAGCGATGTGGTTTAAACTTGCCCAAGTCTTTTATGATGCCAATCCGTGGAGTCAGGGGAGCAAATTGCCCCGTTGTTAGCTAGAAGTTGTTTTCCGTGGTTCCAGCCACCAATTCCAGCCACGGAATTGAATGCACGTGGCCTCCTTCCGATGACTTCCTGCTGTTACGTGGTCGCTTAATGTTTCTTCTGGTGCGTCTGAAGGGGTTGTTCCCCAGACCCTCTTTTATACTTCCTCACGGGGTCTCAGATATCAATCAGGTTGGGATGATGCAATCCCTCAACCAGTCCACTCTGGTCATCCCCTGAGGGGCTTCAATGAATAGTACAGTACTCAATACACAACTTGGTCTTCCGGAGAGAATGGCCATGTCCCATAGCTTTACATCGCCGGGGAAACGAGGCATTTTGCACGTCCCACTCTCATTTCCTGGGCCCCTTGACCCAACCCAACGGTGATCTTGCGATTCTCACAAAGGAGGGGGCTACGGACATAACACTAAAATAAGTGAAAACGTTTTGCTTGAAATCTACTTATTCAAACTGCTGACACATCTACTGCCCTTCTTTAATAAAGTCCACTCTCACCATCTCATCCAACATCACTCTTATATATCCTAACTCAGCTAAAATATAGAAATAAAAAAAATCCAGATGCTGGAAATCTGAAATAAAAACAGAAAATGCTGGAAGATCTTTGCAGGATCTAAAGAAAATGTAATAATGGTTGAAATCAAAGACTCTTCATCAACACTGAAAAATGACTAGATAAAGTATTCCTATTTTTGTTGCCTCAGACTTTCCTAATACTCTTACATCATGTTCTGTTAAACTCCCAATGCATTTAATTCAAGACACCTCTTTTCATACTCTTCCTTGACATTGTCTCAACTTCCTCATGCAACCGAGAGCACTATTTTATTCTACTGTGTGCTCTTTTCTCCAGAGTTTTGGCCTCTACAGCAACTTATGTTCCCTGTTCCCTCACTGGAGATAAAGCCTCACTGGAGACAAATGTCTTTGTTCCTTACTGTCTAGCATGCCCCCCTCAACCTCACAAAATCACTCCCAACTTCATGGAGAGTTACTCAATCTGATTGCAATACATTTTAAAGTTTTCTAAGTGGGAAGGCAACTTCTTTCTCCCCTTTCTTAAACAAGAATTAATTTACACATCAATTTTCTGGCACATCTGGAATTTCTGGAAATGAAAAAGGGCTTGGAATGTTGAATTGCCAATCCAGTCTTTCTTTCAGCCATGTCTCTGTAATCAAAGCATGATTACAGTCCCATGCATGAGGGCCAGTGACTCATCTTCTTAAATCTTCTTTCTTCATTAAACTGAAAGTTTAGCTGGTTCAAGGTAGAGGATAGCCCGACATTGGGAATATGCAACAATAAGAAGGGAACTTTCTTTGTAACAATGGTATACTGGAAATAGAAATTAATAAAAGTAAAAAATGCTGGAAATATTCAGCAGGCCAAGCAAAGTCTGTCAAAAGGGAAACAGGATAACTTTGTCAGAACAGGGGAAGAGAGGAAACATTGACAAAGGATCACAGTCCTGAAACATTACCCAGTTTTCTTTTTGCAAACACTGCCATACTTGCTGAGTTTTTCTACATTTTCTATTTTTGCTTAAGAGAGAAAACAAGTTAATTTTAAGTTTCAGATAGGTAAATGGAGGGGAAGATAGAGGATACACGAGATGGGGCAAGTCCAGCTTTGCTGTGGGTTACTGTGCAGAAGTCAATAGTTGATGGTTTAAGACAGGCAGTTAAAAAGTGAGAATACAAACAAGAGACCAGAAAAAATGCAAAATTCAGAGCTGTAAACATGCCCAAATGATTAGACTGTACTAATGGACAGATAAACTGAGCCAATATCAGCGATTGATCAGCTACAAAGAAGGCAAGAGAGTGGCTAAATTTCAGTAGGTGTTTGACGAGATTTAATATGTCACCTAAAACACTTGCAAATTTCCACAGACGTACAACGGAGAGCATTCTAATTGGCTGCATCACCGTCTGGTATGGGAGAAGTAAGGTGCAGAGAGTTGTAAAATTAGACAGCTCTATCACGGGAACTGGCTTCCATAGTATACAAAACACCTTCAGGGAGTGGTGCCTCATCAAGGCATCATCCATTATTAAGGACCCCTATAACACAAGACATGCTCTCTTCTCATTGTTACCATCTGGAAGGAGGTACAGAAGCCTGAAGGCTCAGTGATTTGGAAACAGCTTCTTCCCCTCTGCCATACAATTCCTAAATGGACATTGAACCTATGAACATTATCTCGCTTTTTTAATATATATTATTTCTGAACAGCTTCTTCTCTACTGCAATCCGCTATCTGAATGGACACTGAACCCATGAACATTGCCTCACTACTTATTTATTTCTGTGTTTTGCACTATTTATTTGATTTAATTATTTAATATATATGTAGATACTTACTGTAATTCACAGATTATATTTCTATTTTATCATGTATTGCATTGTACTGCTGCTACAAAGTTACCAAATTTCACAACATAGGCTGGTGATATTAAACCTGAATCTGATTACTAATAGCTGAAATAGCTGGTTCTGTTAGACTGAGAAAGCAAGGTACTGAAAGTGTAGAAATTAATACTGAGTCTGGAAGGCTGCTATGTGCCCAGATGGAGGATAAGGTGTGTTGGGCCTCATTATGACAGCACAGGAGGCCACAGTCAGGTAGGTCATTGGTATGTATTAAACATAGAAACAGAGAAACATAGAAAACCTACAGCACATTACAGGCCCTGCAGCCCACAAAGTTGTGCCGAACATGTCCCTACCTTAGAAATTACTAGGCTTACCTATAGCCCTCTATTTTACTAAGTTCCACGTACCTATCTAAAAGTCTCTTAAAAGACCCTATTGTATCCGCCTCCACCACCATTGCTGGCAGCCCATTCCACACACTCACCACTCTGAGTAAAAAATTTACCCCTGACATCTCCTCTGTACCTACTCCCAAGCACCTTAAACCTGTGTCCTCTTGTGGCAACCATTTCAGCCCTGGGAAAAAGCCTCTATCCACATGATCAATGCCTCTCATCATCTTATACACCTCAATCAGGTCACCTCTCATCCTCCGCCGCTCCAAGAAGAAAAGGCCGAGTTCACTCAACCTATTCTCATAAGGCATGCTCCCCAATCCAGGCAACATCCTTGTAAATCTCCTCTGCACCCTTTCTATGGCTTCCACATCCTTCCTGTAGTGAGGCGACCAGAACTGAGCACAGTACTGCAAGTGGGGTCTGACCAGGGTCCTATATAGCTGCAACATTACCTCTCGGCTCCTAAATTCAATTCCACAATTAATGAAGGCTAATACACCGTATGCCTTCTTAACCACAGAATCAACCTGTGCAGCTGCTTTGAGCGTCCTATGGACTCAGACCCCAAGATCCTTCTTATCCTCCACACTGCCAAGAGTCTTACCATTAATACTATATTCTGCCATTAAGATGAAGAATTAAAAGTCACCAATGCACAATGAATATGAGTGTTTTATAAAGTGGGCATTAACCTTTGCTTTCTCCAGTGCATACTGTGATTATTGAATCTGGAAGAAGCATAAAGAAACCTCAGCTCTACTTTAATGTACTCTTTGAATCCCTGGGTGGTGGGAAAAGAAGAGGAAAATAAATGGATGTTGCATCTTCTATGATTGCCTGTGCTATAAAAAAGGGAGTAGATAGAACATAGACAAAAGAATACAGCACAGAAACAGACCCTTTGGCCTGCAACGTTGTGCTGAATCAAGTGGTAAGCAAAATTAATCTCTTCTGCCTACACAATCTCCATATCCTTCTGTGTTCCTCACATTCATGCATCTATTTTAGTGTCTCTTTGAAGTCTCCAATATTTCTGATTCTACCAACACCACAAGCAGCACACTCCAGGCACCCATCACACTGTTTAAAAAAGTTTGCCCCTCATATCTCCTTTAAAATTACTACCCTTCATCTTAAATGTATGTCCTCTGGTGTTCAACATTTCAACCCTTGGAAAAAGATACTGTCTCTACTTTAACTATGCCTCTCATAATCTTCCAACCTCTATCAGATCTCCACACAGCCTCTACTGTTCAGCTTCATGTTATAGCACTTGCTCATTAATCCAGACAACATCCTGGTAAATCTCTTCCAACCTCTATCAGTTCTCCACGCAGCCTCTACTGTTCCAGAGGAAAAAACAATCTGAGTCTGTTCAGCTTCAGCACCTGCTCATTAATCCTGACAACATCCTGCTAAATCTCTCATGCACCCTCTTCAAAGCCTTGACATCTTTCCTATAACTAGATGACCAGAACTATATGCAATACTCTAGATAAAACCTAACTGGGGTTTTACAAAGCTGTAACAGAACCTCTTGACTTTTAAACTCAATCCCTCGACTATTAAGGGCAAGCATGCCATCTGCCTTCATAACCACCCTACCAACCCATGTAGCCACTTTCAGGGAACAATGAACTTGGATCCCAAGATATCTCTGCTCATCAACACTGTTAAGTATCTTGTTGTTAACAATGTACTGTCTCTTTGCATTCGACCTGCCAAGGTGCAGCACTTCACATTTGGCCAGGTTAAGCTCCATCTGCCATTTCTCTGTCCTTATCTGCAATTGATCTATATCCTATTGTATTCTTGACAAACACCTTACTAGAATCCATGTAAACAACATCCACAACGCTACTTTCATCATTCACCCTTGTCACCTTGTCAAAAACCTCAACTTAAGTTAATACGACCTGACTTGCCTGAATAAAGCCATACCACTCTCCCTAATAAAGCCAAGCTTTTCCAAATGCTCATAGATCTTATCCCTAAGAATTCTCTCCATTAATTTCCCTGCTACTGACACGCGAGTCAACAGACTATAATTTCCAGGATTATCTCTTGTTCCCTTCTTGAATGAAGGAACATTAGTTACTCATTAGTCCTCCAGGATCTTGTCTGTGGCTAGAGAGGACACAAAGATATTGATCAAGCCTCAGCAATCTCTCCTCTGACTCTCTCGATAACCTGTGGTACATCCCATCAGACCCAGGGGACTTATCCATCTTAATGTTCTTTAAGAGACCTAACACTGCTTCCTGCTTTACCTTGAAATGCACTAGCATATCAATACACTCAGCACTAATCTCTCTATCCTTCACATCCTTCTCCTTAGTAAATACTGAGGTAAATTACTCATTGAGGACCTCACCCACATCCTCCATCTCTCAGCAAGTGTCACCCCATTTATCCTTGCATAGACCATAAGGCCGTAAGAGCAGAATTAGGCCATTCATCACATTGAGTCTGCTCCGCCATTCCATCATGGCTGATCCAGGAAGCCAGCCTCTCCCTCGTTATCCTTTTGCCCTTGATCCATGATCTCTGGGTGTGAGGAATGAAGGTAATGATATTTTAAACACTGAAAGGAGAGGTTCTGGTAATAGAATTTTGCTGAAGCCAGCAGAAAATCATGAGTGGTGATTTGTTGAATGTGAAGGTTGGTAAGATAAAAGTTGAGGACCAGGGGAAGTCTCTCTCTGCTCTACCAAGGAAAAGGGCTGAGAGCAAAGGTGTGGGAAATAGTTGAGGTGCAGTCAAGAGTTCTGTCAACGATGGTCAAGTAAAAGTTTTGATTCAGAAGGAAGACATTACATAGGCACCTTGTGGAAAGTCTAATTATCTAAGCAAATACAATGCAGAGGGAGGAATTACACTTAACATTTTATGCCCCTTAGGTTGTATTCTCACTCTTGAACTACCCACTAATCTCTTGACGTGTTTAGCTCTAAAGCTTATTTTATGACAACCCTGGCCTAACTCTTTATTCTTTCCATTATTTTCCTTCCCTTCACTGTAATTTAAAACTAACATATTTTCTCTCTTCCCCAGTTCTGAGTCTTCAATCTGAAGCATTAACCGTATCTCTTTTGAAAAATGTTGCTAAGCCACTGAGTGCTTCCAACAATTTCTGTTTAAATTTGAGACTTCCAGCATCAGTTTGCATTCACTGGGAATGCACAACATTTCCATTTCAGTCTGGAAAAGAGAATGCTATTATTTCAGGAGTAACTCTTCTTCAGAATCATGATTTTTTAAACTTACACTATCTCCTCAAGAAGCTGCTTTCTTTGATAGTTTAGTCCTTGCTGTTGTTTCCTTAGTAACTCCTCCTCCTTTGCCAAACCAGCTTTCCAATCCTTTGCTAAATAATCTCTGTGAAAGGAGCAACAAAACAAAAAGCCAAACTTTGACAAACATTATTATTTGTAGCTAAACTAATAGCAATTCTGAATATTCAGTACTGAAAGCTGTTTCATGCCAAATAATACTTTTATTATTAGTTTTTACAATGATATTAGTTTCTGACATAGAGCTTACAATGGACAATTATTAACATTTAATTATATACTTTTGGGCAATTGGAGCAGAGGGTCAAGATTACAAAGTATATATATATAGCTGAAAGAAATAACAAACAACTGTTCAAAAAATATTTTTTAAGTATATAAATGTCAAGAAAAGTATGTGCAGCCAGCAGTTTACAGCACAAGCCACGTTAAGGAATGTAACATGTGGATTGGTTCAAGAATAGTCAGTACCATATAAAATACCACAAGTAAAATGATAAGCAAAGTACTGTGAAATGTGTGAATGCTTATTCTATACTGCACATGTGGAAATCTAGGGAAGTTTGAAATGTTATGTCATTTAGGTCTACTGATAAGACCTGACTTGCTAACTTTTTTTCTAGTATTTTCTATTTCCAGCGCAGAAATCCGAAAGCTGATGAGATATTGCTTCACGACTATCTGCACCCTAATGTTGGACTCCTCATGGTGAGAGAATGCTTTGCACTTGTAGAATAATCAAATAATTCTATTCCTGACAATGGAAGGAAAATGATCCAAGTTTATTATTTTGGAATTATTTTATGGTACTTGTCCTTATTTAAGAATATACTTGTAAATTAGAATTCTTCAAAAGTTTCTGAAGGATTGTTGAGTTTTTTAATGCTTAAAGGGATTACATATCTTTGAAGGGGGGTTTATGTTTTTTGTGCTTTATCTTATGAACAGTTATGATATCTTATGAAATGTTTCTGACTGCCTGTGAAGAAATCTCTAATAGAAAGGATGCTTGACTGTTCCAGCTAAACAGATAGCACAACATTGCTGGCAGTTAGTTTCTCCCTTTTCTGGGTATGCCTGGTTATCACTGCATCACATAAGCCGCTTTACTTCATACTACCTCTATGGCTCCTAGGTCCTTGACCTCCAAACAGTTTTACCAGATCCCATTGACAGGATCATCAAAATTAACTTGAATTTTTATCCAAGATCTGTAAATCAGCTAACTGTGCTCCCCATTGACCACATGTTCATAATCAAAAACAAAAATTCTTACTTCAGCTTATGAAGAATGTCCTGCTTCTTGTAGGTTTTTAAGTCTTTAACCTTAGTGCTCCATTTTTGCCTATGTGATACCTCTTGCTTTAGGTCAGCCTTGATCAGATTAACATACAACTGGCTCGTTGCTCTGTGATTTGCCAGCACAACCTGGTTTACTAGCTGTGCAAAATGGTAATGGATACAATAGAAATATTAGTATGATTCATCTTGATATAAATATTTTGAAGCAGAATAAACAAGTCTGATATTATGTGCATATTGGAAATATACAAATTTCATCATTTTTCAAAATTCAAAGTTTTTCTTTCATTTAACATACATTCAGTGGCCACTTTAACAAGTATTGGAGGTAGCTAATAAAGTGGCCACTGAATGTATGTTCATGGTCTTCTGCAGCTGTAACCCATCTGCCTCAAAGTTTGACAAGTTGTGCATTCAGAGATGCTTTTCTGCACACCACTGTTGTAACATGTGCTTGTTTCAGTTAGTGTCACCTTCATGTGAGCTTGAACCAGTATGGCCATTCCCCCCCCCCAACTCTCATTAACATGACATTTTCATCCACAGAACTGCTGCTCACTGGATGATTTTTGTTTCTCACACCATTCTCTGTAAATTCTAGAGACTGTTGTGTATAAAAATTCTAGGAGATCAGCAGTTTCTGGGATACTCAAATCATCTTGTCTGGAAGTAACAATCATTCCATGGTCACTTCAATCAAATTTCATTCCTTTCCTGATGTTTGGTCTGAACAACAACTGTTTTTCATGTCTCTATAAGGAGAAGCACTGTCGACGTTTCGGGCCAAGTGTTGACAGTGCTTCTCCTTATAGATGCTGCCTGGCCTGCTGTGTTCTACCAGCATTTTGTGTGTGTTGTTTGAATTTCCAGCATCTGCATTTCCATGTGTTTGTTTTTCATGTCTGCCTGCTTTGATGCAGGCAAACATGCCACATGTTTGGCTGATAATATATTTGCATTAATCAGCAGGTATACACATATCCCGAAAAAAGTGGCCACTGAGGTATTAAAAATCCGAACTTCTGAACACAAACAAGATCTTCAGATGCTGCAAATCCAGAGCAACACACACAAATGCTGGAGGAACTCAGCAGGTCAGGCAGCGACCAGAAAAATGAATAAACAGTCAATGATTCAGTCTGAAACCTTTCATCATTACTGGAAAGAAAGGAGGAAGACGCCAGAATAGAAAGGTGGGGAGAGGGGCAGGAGGACAAGCTAGAAGGTGATAGGTGGAAGCAGGTGGATGGGAAAGATTAGGGCTGGAGAAGAAGTAATCTAATAGGAGAGGAGAGTGGACCATGGGAGGAAGGGAAGAATGAGGAGCACCGGCTGATGTCATAATCAGGTGAGGAGAAGAGGTAAGAGGCTAGGGGGGGGAATAGAACAAGAGGGAAGGGAAGAGAAAAAGAACAGAAAAAAACGGAAGGAGAAATCATGCCATTGGGTTGGAGGCTACCTAGACAGAATACAAGGTGTTGCTCCTCCACCCTGACAATGGCTTCAACATGTTGGAACAGAAATGGTGAACGAAATTAAAATGGTTGGCCACCAGGAAACTCTGCTTTTGGTGGATGTAGAAGTGCTCGACAAAATGGTATCCCAATTTTCATTGGGTCTCACCAGTGTGGAAGAGGTTGCACCAGGAGCACTGGATACAATAGATGACCCCAACAGATTCGCAGGTGAAATATTGTCTTACCTGGAAAGACTGTTTGGGGCCCTGGATGGAGGTAAGCTTATCAAAACTTTTGTTAACACTTGAACCAGACTTTGCACAGATAAAATTTGTTGTGGCAATGTTTGTAGTTTCAGGGAAAATATCATGAATGTTTTACCTACTCGTAGTTACTGAAATCCAGTCGAACACACAGGAATCAGAACAGGAACCAAAAGATGATTATTAGATGTATTGGAAGTATTAATGTAAATATACATTAATCAGATGGAAAATGAACAATAATGCATCTCTTAATTATCCATTTCTAAAGTGACTTAAGCTGTGATAATGCTGGCTAGATACATTTGATGTGTACAACTCAGTTTATGTGATATCATGAGATTTTATTTCTGTCACACTTTGAAAGTGCACAATGTCCAGCATTCTTTGTCGAGAGTATCACTGCAGTATGCTTTTTGAGAACGTATTCCAATGATAACACTGGACAAATCCAGAGTGTGGAATTAAGAGACCCAAGTCTGGAGCCACCCATTAATCAAAAGGCAGGTAAGCATGTCTGGATCTATCAAGAGGTGAGAAGTCCTGGGTCAGCAGGAGTAGGAATATTTTTGCCAAGGCTAAAAAATTTGCCTGTAAACAGTCAGTTATACCTCCTCTGTGATTTTCCCAATCCAACAACTTGCTAACACATTTCTGAAAAAAAATTCTTACCATTGCTTCTTTATCAATAAATCGATGAATATCATCAACTGGTAAATAAGCAATCTTTTCTAAAGTCTTCATGCAGTCCTTAAGTGTTGCTGTTATCTGAATCACACATATGGATTTATATTATTAACAGTTTGTATTTGAGGATAGGCAATATCAATCCATTTTTGGTTTTCCTGAGATCTCTACAAACATAAAACTTATTCAATTCAATTCCATGCATTACCAAGAAAAGGCAGAGAGTGTTGATAATAGTAAAGGATAAGGGGTCTGAGAACACTTCAGCTGGCATTCCCCAGACAACGTGGGAAGATGCCTAGATACTCCTGTCAACAGTATGAGGACAAATCCGCCTTGTCTGATTATCACAACAGTCTACTCTCAATCATCAGCAAAATGATGGAAGGCAATGTTTACAGTGTAGTAACTTATCAATAGTTGGATCACTGATGCACAGTTTGGATTTACCAGAGCTACTTAACTCCAGATTCCATTACAGTTTTGGTTCAGACAGTGGAATCCCTAAAGAGAGAAGATCTGCCCTGAAACATTTGATTGGAGGATCAGGAAGACTCAGTAATACATAAATAAAAGGGAATGGAGAACATGGTTTCAGGAGTTCCTTGAGAAGGTGGCCTGAGCTTAAAAATCCTAAGCTGCCGCAGAAATTATCTTTCCTCAATTATAGTATCAGAAGTGGGTATATTCATTCAAGATCATAATTAATTCAATTTCATTCTGAACTATCCAAATGTTGTTGAATTCTGTGCCTGCATGTATCAAGACCTGGATAATGCTAAAGAATGGGCTAGTAAATTATAAGCAACATTTGTGGTATATAAGTGTCAGGAAATGTTCATTGTCAATGAGAGCTTAACAAAAAGTCTCCATCCTAAAACAGCAAAACTGTTTTCATTTCATACATGCTGCCTGAGCTATTAAATGTTTCCAGCATTTTTCTTTTTATTACAAATTCCCAGCATTTCAATTACTTACCCGTTTTACTCTTTCTTTTTCATATTCCTTGAAGGTTTTATCAAGTTCTCTGATCTGCTCCCTCCTCAGGCGAGAATGTTTCCTAATGCTCTCCCATAAATCATTTAGACTCTACAAAGAAGTAAAGTTTGTCAAACAAAGGTAAATAGGGCCTCTATATTAAACATTGTGTTAAAAGGATATAATCCACAATGCTTAAAAAGTCGAGTATTTTAACAATGCAGCAGTTAAATCAGTGAATGACTGACAAATATACTTTAAAAGGATGATGCCTACCATTCCAAAGCTACTTGATCATAGTCCAAGTAAAGAATTAGTTCAACAGATGAGTTCATGAGAATGGAGCGAGGGGTGGTGGGGGGGGGGGGTGGTTGCATAGGGATAGGCAGAAACCATTCAGGTTTCAACTCCTGATCTGTATTTATTTATGTTTTTATATGGGATATGAGTGTTTGAATACCCAAGTCTATCGACTCTGAACAAAGTGGTGGTGAGCTACCTTCTTCAACTACTTAAGTCTCTATGGTATAAGTACTCCCACAGAGTGTTCCACAACAGCACCTTCAAGATAGGTGAAGAAAGAAAGAGATATATTGCTTAGTATACAGAAAGCGTTGGAAGTACATCCAAAAATGAAAGTTCAAGTTAAAGTTTAATTGTCATTCAACATACACATGTATGCAGTCAAACAAAACAGCAATATTCTGGGGCCAAGGTACAAAACCCGGTAACAACAGTCAATTTCAACACATAGCACATATAATTATGATAGCAGTTTAGCAGATTACATAATTACTTACTAACTTTTTGCAGCAGCTAACTAATTAGCAACAAGAGAGAAATCCTCAAAGTGGAGCCTCCCAGAGCATCTCAGAGTTTTCCAAAATAAATTAGCACAGTCACAGAAATTTGTGACATGTACAGTGCTTCACTTACTTGATGATAAATACAGGTGGGCTGAAAGAACTAGAGAACACATCTAGAAAATCCTAACAAAAGGATAACTACATCCTGGTAAAATGCATAGATGTCCACCTTTCTGAGGTTAGGGCAACAAGGCAAATTGTGTACAGTGACAGGGATATTACTTATTTTGTAATTTTCCATTGTTTTTACTAATTTAACTTTTTATCTTGCATCCCTCAAAAATTAATTTTAGTTAAGATTTTTGTTTTATAATGCAGGATCAAATTTATGAAAAAAAATTCTGAATTACTTATTTTTGTTATTAATAGCTGTGGGTTATTTTGATAATGACACTGTGGATATGAAGATGGGAGTGGTGCAGGGGGAGTGGGTGGGGTAGAGGTTACCTGTCCTGTCGAAGGGTTTCAGCCTGAAATGTTGACTGTATTTTTTTCCATAGATGCTGCCTGGCCTGCTGCCAACTCCAGCATTTTGTGTGAGTTGCTCGGATTTCCAGCATCAGCTAATTCTCTCTTGCTTGTCGCTACTTCAACTGGTACCCGACATTGGGATGAATTTATCAGCACCAAGAACAGCAACAATGCCATTTGCACTGGTTGTTTGCTGCACTTGTAGACATAAGGACTGAGCAAGAGCAACCTGCACAATTTCCATCGGCTCAAATGGACACTGCTAGCTACACAGTGTTTCCCATGGCTGTTTTAAAGAATTGGTCTCACACTTTACAGGCCATCCCCCATTTCACAGAGGTGAATGTGAATTTTGTCTGAGTTGGTGGATGCACGTAAATTACTCAATATAGCAACCATATCGCCATGGTATTGTAATGAATGACATTAAAAACGCATACAACTGATAAGAATGAAACACTACTAAAAGTGGAAAGAAAGAGCAAACGAGTTCTGCCATTTGTAGGAACAAACATATATATGTACATCAGGCTTTTGAATTGAATAATATTATGGGAGCTTATTCATATGTAGGGGATATTCATAGGTTGGGCATTCTTGATCTGGGGGCAGCCTGTATTAAGAAAGTGTACCAATTTTGTTGAATAAGTGATTTATAACTCTGCATTTGACTACAAAGTAATTTACATAAAATTCAAGTTGTTACATCAATCTATTCCTTGTACAATTGCATTTAACAATAAAGCAAACTATACCTCAAATGTCAAGGTAGGCAAATCACTGTCACCTTCTATCTTTGAGAATAGTTCATGAACATTTTGGTGAGAGTCTTCCATGTACTGCAGTAGTTTTTCTGCAGCTTCAGCAAACTGCTTCTCCATGTCCTAGGAATATCAGAAAATAAAGCTTATTTCTGATAAGCTTTATCAGAAATTCTAGAACAGTATTTCTGTTCTAGAAATACTAATAGAGAAAAACCTGCGTTTTGAGGCAGCGATGAGATATTTGAACTGTACTTAAGAACTCGGAGTGGCAGGGTAACAATGGACAGTATTAATTTTTTTAAATGTAACATCAATGTTTTAATATCTCAAGCTTGACCTAAGAACTTGGGAGATGAGAAGCACCATACTTTGTATTTAGAATTGATCCCTAAGTATGCTGTCAAAGTAATTAAGTGGAAAGTACATTACTGAAGTAAGTTCAGACCACAAAATAAGTCCACAAGTCATACTTCATTGCATCTAGTAATATGATGGAAAATAACACATCTTGTACCATAAGAGAGAGATAAATATAATGTTATCATACCCTACTGATAGTTATCAGTTCTTGGTCCAATTTCATGATTGCCTCCTCATGTTTTTTCTGTTTATTTTCAATCATCTGCTGAATAATGATGGAGCCTTTTTTTGTGGGAACTGTAGATTAAAGGAAAATATCACATTTGCTAACACGTCTTAAGCAGGCACCTAGAAATTCTTATTCACAGCATGTTTTTGAGCAGATTCAATGGAATTTACTCAAAGCTTACCTACAATTCAAGTCACATAGAATGCAAATTTGTTTTAAGTTCTGCTAATGCATAATAGTTCCTGAGCATCAGTGATGTTGTGCAATGTCACTAACACAAGATTTATTTGTGTATACTTGGTCAGCAAAGTGGATAGCCCGCTCTTTTAGAAGACCTACATTTCCCATGACAGGTGAGGCTTGCCTACACTTGACTCAAAATGCGGTATAGTCAGATATATGAGTACTCCCAAAAATAGATCCTCTTTATGATTAATAAAAAAAACCTTGTTTTAGGTCTGCAACTCAGGATCAAAAATCAAGGGATGTGTGTGAATGGGGAGGAGATGTGGGGGTGAGGCAGAGAGACACGTAGTTGTGGAGCAGTGATGCATACATGGTGGGCAGTTGCAGAGGAGGTTCCCAAAATCGAGAGAGAACTTGGGCAACATTGGTGCAAGCTTTCTTTGTGGTTTCAATCTAACAGACACTTACAAACACTCCATTGAGAGCCTACCAAATTTCACTGAACAAAAAACCTAAAAGAGCCTTGTGTTGCTGTTTGGAAAGTTAGCTTTGACAATACATTGGCAACTTGCAATACCCTACCATTATCAAATCACAACGTTCGTGTTTATGTTAGGTCGGTGAATTCAAACTTCAGCAGTGGTTAGGAAGTATTAATCACATTTCTAGAACAGATGGTTAAACGTAAAAAATGAGTCATTGCTGAATGGTGCAGATCGCGCTATTCCAAGATTCTTACAGTATGTATACTGACTGAGTATAATGCCAGCTTGGGTAAAATACTGAGCCATGCAATTTACTTAATTCTGCTACTGATATAAGCCTGGAGAGCCAGTGTGCTGCCTCATTCCTTCAGGGCCATTAAGCTAATGGAAAGAAAAAGAGGTAAGAATCATTTTCTTGGTGATCTCTATTCAGTTGTCCATTTGTGAACATCAGGTGAGAATAAAGTTAAAGCGACCTTAACCACTCCAGAGAGCAGGGTACTGACAACGAATATTTAGGCTCAATTATAAATAAGATCACTGAAAAGTTTCAGAGGAATGACAACCCAGCATAAAGCAGCACCCCAATGGGTGGGAAAGAAGAAAACTTTAGGGGAAAAAGTTCATTAAAAAGCTTTTAACAAACCATGCTTACCAATTACATCAGGAAGACCTTTCACTTCCGTCACTGCATTGTTCAGCTCAACTACCTCTTTAGTTTTTGCGGCTGAAAGGACTGCATCCCTACAACGTCGGAGTGCAACAATAGGAAATATTTCTTAGATTGCTGCTTGGATGTTTAATCATATCAATTAATAACAACATACATGTACATAATGTTTCCCATAACCTTATGATGTCTCAAAGTGGGATACAGTCATTTGAATGCTTTAGAAATGTTGGAAATGTTTATTTAATGTTGGAAAAGCCAGAATCTATTTAACACAACAGAGCCCAAAAGCAGAGAAATAAATGGCCAAGTAATTAATGTCACTGATATAGGTAGAAGTATAAGCAAAGACTATGACACCAAGGGAACACAAATGACCTTTAAATAGTGCCTTGGAATCCTAAAGACATAGCCAATTCAGAAATTATGATCCAGTTTAACATATCATCTCATAGCAATACACTTCTGATATTTTAGGATTCCTTCAACACTGAACTAAAGTGACGATCTGTTCAAGTCTCTGAAATTTGGATTGTACTTAAGACTTTTTAAGAGGGCAAGAGTGTTGCTGTTGATCCAAGATTGAGCCTAGGCAATTTTAACCCAATAAATACATGCATTAACTAATGCATGCTGTAAATAACAACCTAAATAAAGTTATTAGTAATGTAACCATTATCATTGAGAGTATCCCTGTAAAATTGGTTTATTTGGTTTAATAGTCTTATTTTTTAGTCTTTGGGATAGATTCCAAGTTTTTCTAAGAAGCCTCTCCCCCCTCAAAGTGAGAACATTGAAGTCAATACCTAAAACTGTTATAGTTTAAAATTTGCAGATGTTAAATTAAAACCTAAACTGTAAAATCATTTGTTCCCCCACACTCACCACAGAACTTACATTGTTGCCAGTGTTCCTCTATCTAAATTGTTTGGATCCTATGGTAGCTCCAGCAAACTTTACTCTGTGCCCAGAAATTTGTGGGGGCAAAAGTACTGCATATGAGCTCAATGCCTTGAATAGGCAGAGAGAAAATAGTAAGATCTTTGCTTCGGATCCTTGATGGAACTGACCGCATGTACGTTGCCAACTAGTGGGTGGCAGGATCAGATTTAGTTGTGATGCTCCCACAAACTGAGAGTCTGTTGATACAAGCTCACAGATAAAGAATAGCATTTTGAGCCAAGAACTGAAGTGATGCTGCACATGAAACAATACTTCAGGATTATTTTGTGACTGCAGTTGGCATGAGGGGAAGGAAGGAATGGAACTTAAGATTGTGTTTTACCAGAAAACACTGATAAAAATCCATTAAAAATTCAATGTGTGAAATTATTGTATAAGATTAAGATAATCAAATCACATCAGAAATCCAATGATTAAATTTTAGATGGGATTTTTATTACTATGGTATCAGTTGCTATTGAATCTTAGGATCACAATCATAATGAAACTTTAGAACTAACACTAAGGTTGTGGATTCTGAGTCACTTCCTGCTGCGGGCTGTGAGGAGTTTGTACATTCTCCCCGTGAATGAGTGAGTTTCCTCCGGATGCTCTGGTTTCCTCCCACAGTCCAAAGACATGCAAGTGAGTAGGTTAATTGATCACATGGGTCTAATTGGGAGGCATGGGCTCATTGGACTGGAAGGACCTATTATCGTGCTGTCCCACTAAATACAAATAATGACACAGAAAGCATTTAGGCCATCAAGTCTATACCAACCCCTGCAGAGCAATTCATTCAGTCTCATTCCGCACCTCTTTCTGCTCGTTCTAGTGCAGTCGGCCCTCCTTATCCGCGAGGGATTGGTTCTGGGACCCCTCGCAGACACCAAAATTCATGGACGCTCAAGTCCCTTATTCAACCTGTCTCAATCCGGTGGACCTTAGGACCCAGCAGAACCCAAGACCTTACTTAACCTGTCTCAGTGCAGTGGACATTACAGAGATCTGAACCCGCAGTGTTTCTGTTCACAAAAATAAACACGATAACGATTGAAAATAAAGTGGAAATAATAAAGTGATCGGAAAGAGGTGAAACGCCATTAGTCATTGGAAAAGCGTTAACATCGGTCAACAATCGGAACAATGTTAAAGGATAAAGTGAGAAAGGCTGTGCCCCGATGAAAGCTATAATTATTACTAAGTAACGCAGTGGTTAATTATTGGGTTTTGGGTTTTTGATCCTCCACATCAACCCGGCATGGTGGAGAGCACACTCCATAGCGATCTGTCACTGGATCGAACTCAGGAACTTCCTGAGCCCAGCACTGAAACATACATTCTTAAATGTTTTATATGCATAGAAAGGTAAAATATATACTATATACAAATGTAAATGTTTGACTGATGCTAAATAATACTGGATGTACCTGTTCCGACTTACTTAGTAAGAGAACTTCCGATTTTTTTCGATCCTGATCCACGATAACCCACGCACATCCTCCCATATACTTTAAATCATCTCTAGATTACTCATAATACCTAATACAATGTAAATGCTATGTAAATTAGTTGTTATACTGCATTGTTTAGGGAGTAATGACAAGAAAAAAGTCCGTACATGCTCAAACAGCAAGTGCTGGAAGAGCACTTCTGGGTTTTCGTGATTCGCGGTTGGTTGAATTCGCGGATGCAGAATTCGTGGATAAGAAGGACTGACTGTAAATAATATTCTCATGCATTGGAATGGCACAGTAGCATAGTGGTTAACACTGTGCTTTACGGTAGAGGTGACCTGGGTTCAATTCCCACCGCTGACTATGAGGAGTTTGTATGTTCACCCCGTGACTGTGTGGGTTTCCTTCACGTGCTCTGGTTTTCTCTCCTACTGCTTGGTAGGTTAATTGCTCATTGTAAATTGTCCCACTATTAGGTCAGGATTAAATCAGGGGTTTGCTGAGCAGCACAGCTCAAAGGGCCAGAAGGGTCTACTCTGCGCTGTATTTCAATAAATAAAAAACAGTCAATTTTAGAAAGCCCCAATAATCCCTCCATCCACATTCATTTTGGCACTGTGTTACAATGATCAGAACCTTCACACAAAAAAACACTTTTCTTATATCCACCTCTGATATCTGAGCTTCACTTTAAATGTTTTTCTTATGGCCCTTGATCCATCTGCCAACAGGAAGGGTCTTGTACTATGGCCTAAATAGGTCATACCGGTTAAATTACAAGCAGAGTCTTTCAAAGTGAATGCAGCTTTGAAAATATCACATTGAAATTGAGTTTCTGCATTACCTGCGTAACACTGGATTTTCAGTGTACCCATCATTCATTAACCCCTCCATCCAGGAACGTTGACGTTGTGAGAGGATATGCCCTGTTGGTGTATCCAAATTCTGAATGATGGGAATTCTCCCATTGCCAAAGTATATATCAGGGCACAAGGATTTTCTTCTAGTTTCACCCAGAGAACGGACGAGCTGAACCTTTACAGACATGTACAATTTAAAAAAAATTAAAGTGTACCTTTTTGAAATGAAGATCATACAACAACAAAGTAATATTTTTCAAATTAATGAGATTCATTATATCTTTACTAGCTTCATAATGTGTGATGTTACTCTATACACTACTTCAGAACGCCATTATGCCAGGCTTCTAATTCCCACTGCAAAGGTTTAGCATCCTCAATGTGATTTAACCCTGAATTAATGTTAGACATTTTATTTACATTGCAGGAACAGGCCAATCAATGCAATATGTGGAGGTCTTATACACAATATACGTAAGCCTCTTCTCTCCATTATAATCACATCAACAAATCCCTCCCAATATTTTCTTTTATCTAGCAACACCTTAAACAGATTATTTCTCTATCACTCTCTTATTTTCTCTCTCTCTCCCCCTCTCCCCAACCACCCCCCATCCCTTTTCCTCTCTTTTTTCTTTACCTCCACCTCTCTCTCTTACTTTTAGCACAATACAGCTTTCAGAGAAGTGTGAATTAATTTAATTAGCCTGACTAAAATTATCTTAATTATTCCTTAACTTTATTTCTAAGAGCTGTAAGCTGCTGCTTTGTGTGGTGATTAATCTCCTAATAATGCCTCTTAGATATACAAATTTCACAAATTACTGGAAAAAATGATTTTTTCCCTTCAATTTTCTGATTTGCATTGTAAAAAGCTGATTTATATGTACTTACTCGTATTTCTTTAATCATAATGATTATTAACAATTCTCCATAACCATCTGAACAGTGAATTATTGTGATTAATGAATGTATCTTACTTTGTCAATAACAGTTATATTTTCTGAGTTTGTTACTAACAGTAGTGTCTATTCTATTAAAATGGTAACATCTCAGTCTACAGTTCCTATCAAAGTTATTCATCACCCTGGAAATTTTCATATTTTATTGTTTTACAACATTAAATTGGTGGATTAAATTTGACTTTTTTGACATTGATTGGCAGAAAAAGAGACTTTCATGCTTTTCTGTTTGGCCAAGATGGCATGCAGAGGGTGAGAAACATTGTCCGGAATTGCTGGGATTTTCCGTAGGATGCTTTGTTCTACCACAGCCTCCAGTGTGTCCAGTTTGACTCCGATAACAGAGCCAGCCTTTCCAATCAGTTTATTGAGCCTGCTGGCATCACCTGTGTTGGTGTCATTGCCCCAACACACCAGCACATAAAAGTTTCTACCTGTGCCAACACATTAGTGGAACACGTGAAGGGGAGGCCTGCATACTCCAAAGGCAGTCTCCTCAGGAAGTAGAGGTGACTCTGGCCCTTCTTGTACACAGCTTCTGTGTTGGTGCTCCACTCAAGTCTATCATCCAAGTGCACTCCCAAGTACTTGTAGGTCCTCATCACATCCATGTCCTCATCAACAATGTAGCATTTACATCCATTGTGACGAAGAGTTTTGAGAGGCTCGTGATGAAAGATATCAACTCTTGCCTGAGAAGAAACTTGCATCCACTCCAATTTGACTACCATCACAACACTGCAGATCAACTGCAGATGCCATTACATTGTCTTTTCACTCAATCTTGAAACAGTTGGACAGTGAAGATGCATATATCAGGATGTTCTTTATTGACAACAGCTTGGCATTCAATACTGTCACCCCCTCAAAACTAATTATTAAGCTTCAAGTCCTAGGCCACAATACCTCCTTGTGCAACTGGATCCTTGATTTCCTCACCTGCAGACCCCAGTCAGTTTGGATTGACAACAACATCTCCTCTACAATCTCCATAAGGAGGTCCACAAGGTGCACTACAAGGCTGTGTGCTTAGCGTTATGCTCTACTAGCTTTGTACTTATGACTGTGAGGCTAAGCACAGTTCCACAGTTCCACAGTTCTAACCAGTTGATCAGCACAGGTCTTTAGTACTCAGTCAGTACCCCGTCTGGGCCGAATGCTTTCCGTGGGTTCACTCTCCTGAAGATGCTCTCACGTCGGCCTCAGAGACTGAAATCACAGAGTCATTGGAGGCTGTGGGAGTTTGTGAAAGTCCTTCCATGCATATCTGGGAATGAAGCTTTGCTGTCACCTATTTCACTTTGTCGGTAGTTATAGCGTTGAAGCCCTGCCATAGGTGTTGAGCACTCTTCAATGACGTAAGTTTGCTCTGGAATTGTTACTTTAAATGTGAGATGGCTTTCTGGAGATTGAACCTGGGTTTCTTGTATTTAATTTGGTTGCCGTACCTAAATACTACTGATCTAGCCCTCAGCAGTTTGCTGATCTCATGGTTCATCTTGGCTTCTGGTAAGGGTAGACTCTAAGTGATGTTGTAGGGAGACACTTACCTACAACTGCTTTTATAAAGTCTGTTTTACAGCCATGATGTATTTGTTCAGATCCTCTGACGAGTCTTTGAATGCAACCCCATTTACCGATACAAAGCAATCTTGTAGCCACTCCTCAGCCTCCCATAATTACCTCTTTGTTGTCTTATCTCTGGAGCCTTGGTCTTTAGCCTCGTCTGCCTGCATGCATGCAGGCTAAGTGATCAAATTTCCCAAATGCAGTTTAGGCATGGAATAATAGGCATTCCTAATGGTAGTTTAACAGTGGTTGATTGTGTTGGGCCCCCTGGTGCTGCATGTGATATGTTGATGATAATTGAGCAGAGTTTACTTTAAACAAGCCTGATTGAAATCCCCGTTAGGTACCTAATAAAGTGATCACCGAATGTATGTCACAATACTCACTCTGAGCCCAACAGCTACCCACTCCACAACTCAAAGTGAAATCTGTTCAGTAATACAAAATCATTTTTAGAACTTTCCAAACATAAAAAATAAACTTCAGCAGATATATGTGGGCAGATTTTTAACCCTACTCACTTACAAAGCAGATCAGGCAGTTAATTGAAATAGCATTCATTTCCTTCCTGCTGCACCCAAGTAGATGATTATTTTAAGTTACGGTTATTCTACAGTATTAGATTATTTAGAATTTAAGGTTTGGTGGCATAATTTGGGCCACCAACGTGATATGTTCCTGCTGATCAATGTAGTAACAATCCGTTCTGGGACAAGCACTGATAAAGCTTTTTTTAGCGTGTAGCACCAGACAGTCAGCCATTCTTGTCTGGGATTGATCGGGTTTGGTCTCCTTTTGGATTAACCGGGTCACATTCCTGACTCCACACTTTTTTTTAAACGAGGCCGAGTGGCTAGCTCGACACTCAACCCGGCAAGGATGGAAAGCAAGTTTGGGGGTGGCCCGACTTGTATTCGAACTCGGGAGCCTTCGCTCCAGAGCCATGGCACCACCAACCAGCCAGCTGATAAAGTCATCTAGAGGGATAATATCCTGTACAGGATCACTGTTATAATCTTTTTAGAGTTTTTGTTTTGGGCCAGTAAAACCATGATGAAATTTGTATCTCCCCTCCCCAGAGCTTGCATCCCCTTCCCTTCATTCCAGTTACCAATCGATAGCTCACTCTTTATCTTAATGGCAGGGACCATATCCAGAGTCACTCTCGTGCCTTATGAAATTACCTCTTCTTTGAGGTGGCACTAAAGCTCTGGACTCTGGACAGAGGCTTTAAATGAATGCAATCATGTACCACCCACTATGCCATAGCAAATATGTTCACAAATGGAGCTAACAACTAGGCTATTATGATGCACAAAAGCTTTTACAGCATTAAAATGTACAGTACTTTTATGTGATTAAATTAGGAAGCAATTATGAATCTACCTCTGCATCAAAAATTTGTCTATAGACCTTTCCACTGGGTACCACATGAACATCATCCATTCTGCAAAGGATCGACCTTTAGTCACCCAAAATGAATCAGCGCCAGGAAAGGAAGTAGCATGTTTCTAAATGAAACAGAAAGATTATTTGAGTAAAAAGCAACTTCAAAAACATTAGCATGCAACGTGGTATTGCAGTGTTTTGTATTATTTTATATCTACTATTGTTCCTCAAAATATGACAAAATGAGAAAATAAGTTGAAATTCTGAAACCCTATTTATTCCATTAACTGTGAGAGAAACACAGAGAGATACAGTACTGTGTGAAATTCTTAGGCACATTATTTTGGCACAGTACTGTAGAGCACAGAAACTGGCCCTTTGGCCCATCAAGTCTGTACTAACCATCAATTACCTATTTACACTAATCCCCCAGTTCCAGAGAAATAATGAGACCATAACAGTCTTATACTGTTATTATACTGCAGCTGCTCTGTGTCTTCTAAGTTGCACGTTTTCTTTAGGGCAATAATGAAATACAATTTCAGTAGTCCGGGCTTCATCTTGTTCTGATTAGCAAACTATTAGCCTTTGCCCCTTTTATTCTTCATAAACGACCAATTCAAGAAAGCGGGACTGCAATGCCCTTAATCACCACTTCAGTTAGGTCTGAGTTCACACCAGGCTCTCGGCAAAACACAGCAATTAACTCGTGTCTCAAGAACAGCAGCTGCCAATGCAGATAAAACTGGCAATAGTAACAATTTTCATAAATTAACATTTAAATTACTTTTCAATAGACATTTTATAAGCAATGAACACAAAGGGCAGTTGTGGAGAGCATTCTAACCAGGTATATCACCGTCTGATATTGCGGGCGGGGCTATTACACTATTTGAAATTAACTATTTTACATACATACGCATATTTATGTATATAATTATAAGGAGAGCCATTTCTACCATCACAGATGCAGCAGAGAAGGCGTCAAGATGGCTCTAGTTAAAAAGGGCAGATCCGTGCTTGGGCACAGGCCTGGGTCGGGTCGAGGGTGTATGATGTTGAAAGACCCGAAACAACTGACAACCCCAGGTAACATCAGTGATGATGTGCCCTAGCTTAGCATCATGCAGATGTTTCTGTAAGAACTGCAATTGATACTTATTTATGCTTTTTTCTTTTCTATATTATAATGTATTGCATTGCGCTGCTGCTGTTAAGTTAACAAATTTCACGACACATGCCGGTGATAATAAACCTGATTCTGATTCTTGTTTTGATCCTCAACCCACTCCCATCATTGGAAATAACTTCTTATCAAACCATCCCCCTTTCAATAGCTATGTCAACTCGACCATTACACGAAATTTAATGAAAGTTAAGAGGAAAAAAAAACTTCTCAACTATTACCTTTGTGAAGGTACCGAGCTAAGTCCTACAGTTCGCTGTTACATGATTTGGATGGGTTGAAGCGAAACCCTTACGGAGGCTGCAGGGTTGCCCCGGCAACGGCGCACAACAAAAATCCAAGATGGCATTCTATCGCGAGATTTTTCCCGCACTGAAGCATCGCGATAAGATTGTCGCTGCGCGTGGGTGAAGATGGCGGCTTCGGTGACTGGGCTGCTGAGGGAGATTGCTGAGCTGGAGGAGCCCCTGGCCGAGCTGAACAGTTTAAAGGCGGCCGTGAATTCTGTGCCGTTGAACACGCTGCAGGAATTGGCGACGGGTTTGCGCTTTGGGGTGCTGTTCAACTTGCTGGACTGCAATGACAGGTGGGGCGAGTTGTAGCTCTTGGGGTGGAATAAATTGTTGAAACCCCGGAAAAAGTCCATTAACAGTGACCCTGTGTAAGACAGTGAGGCTGACCGTATTTCTGCACATTGCTTGTCTTACCACCGGACGGGAGATACAGAAGCCTGAAGTCCCACACTGCTAACTTGAAGAACAGCTACTTCCCTTCAGTTATTCGGTCCTTGAGCCATTCTGTACGACCCTAATCATTACCTTAGTATAGTGACACTAAGGCCACTTTGCACAATGGGTTATGTTTTCTGTTCTCGTTTTCTTTCTGTATAATTTTAATTTGTTTTTTCTTGTCAGTGTTGTGCATCTAATGCTATGCGTCTGTGGTGCTGTTACAAGTAAGTTTTGTAAGTTGCACCTGTGAATACATTTGTGCATGTGACAATGTACTTCACTTTGAAGTGTTTGTTATTACTTGGTGTAGGACTATTTCTCTTATTTTGGAGTTTTTTTCCTCTGCTTTTATTATTGAAAGTGACATGAGGACTTTGGGCCTTGACTTAGTTAATGGGGTGGACTTGGTGATTGTCTTCATTACAACAGAAAAAGTATTGGATGCCTTAAAATGTATAAAGGTAGATAAATCTCCAGGGCCTGAATAGATACATCCAGAAACACTGGGAAGGAAAAGAAAAAAAATGCAGTAGTCCTGGCTGAGATATATACATCATTGTTGTTGAAGTGCCAGAAGACTGGAGGGTGGCTAATGTTGTGCATTTATTTAGGAAGGGCTTCAGAAAAAAATCTGGGGACTGTAGACCAGTAAGCCTAACAATTGTAACAGGTAACTTACTAGAGGAGATTCTGAGGGATAAGAAATACAAGCATTTGGAAACACAGGTCAGTTAGGGATACTCACTGTAAAGATCATGTCTTACAAATTTTTGTGGAAGTAACCAAGAAGATTGATGAGGATAGGGTTGTAGACATGGCCAATATGGACTATAGTAAGGCTTTTGAAAAGGTTCTACGTTGGAGGCTGCTCTGGAAAGTTTGATCACACAGGATTCGGGGAAATGTGCCTAATTGGATACAAAATTAGCTTGATGGTAGGAAGCAGAGGGAAATGGTGGAAGCTCGTTTTTCAGACTGGAGACTGGTGACGTGGTGTTCCCCAGGGCTTGGTGCTTAGCCCATTGTCATTTGTCATCAATGATTTAGGTGAGGATGTACACGGTATGGGTAGTAGGTTTGCAGATGGCACTAAAATGGTGCCATTGACAGTAAAGGTGATTATAGGGATTTCCAGGGGGATCTTCAGCTGGGTAAGTGGGCCAAGGAATGGCAAATGATGATTAATTCAGGAAACTGAGTGGAAGACAAATGAGGGTGGGACTTTCCCAGTGAATGGCAGGATCCTTGGAGTGTTATAGAAGAGAGGAGTATAAGCAAAGTGGAGCAATTGTCTGGTATGGAGGTGCCAATACACAAGATTGGAAAAAGCAGCAGAGGGTTGTGAACTCAATCAGATCTATTATGGGCACTAGAGTCCCTACCATTGAGGGCAATTGTGTCTGCTCTGCCATTCCTTTATGGCTGATTCATTATGCCTCGCAACTCAATTCTCCTGACTTCTCCTTATAATCTTTGACACCCTTACTAATTAAGAACCTACCAACCTCCGCTTTAAATATACCCAATAACATGGTCTCCACAACCATCTATGGCAATGGATTCCACAGATTCACTGCCCTCTGGCTGAACAGATTCCTCCTCATCTGTTCTAAAGAGACATCCTTTTATTCTGAGACTGTGGCCTCTTGTCCTAGACTCCACCTCCACTCCCCCCGCCCCCCATCCTCTCTAAGTCCACACTAGGCCTCTCAATATTCATTAGTTTTCAAAGAGATTCTCCACTCCCCGCCAATCTTCTAAACCCCAGCAAGTATTTTTTTTAATTTAGAGATACAGATCTCTAAATTAAAAAAAACATTTGCACCTCTGATTTCTGAATTTTCCCCTTTGTTCAGAAAATAGTCCATGCCTTATTTCTTCTACCATAGAACATGACTACACACTTCCCTACACTATATTCCATCTGCCACATTTTTGCCCATTTTCCCAATCTAAGTCCTTCTGCAGACTCTTCACTCCCTCAACCCTACCTGCTCCTCCTCATATCCTTGCATCATCTGCAAACCTGGCCACAAAGTCATCAATTTTTCATTCAAATTATTGACATAATGTGAAAAGAAACAGTCCCAATACTGATATTTGTAGAACAACACTAGTCATAGACAACACCTTTGTTCCCAATCTTTGCCTCCTGCCAGTCAGCCAATCTTCTGTCCATGTTAGCATCTTTCTCGTAATGCCATGGGCTCTTGTTAAGCAGCCTTGCGTGTGGCACATTTGTCAAAGGCCTTCTGAAAACCCAAGTAAACACCATCCACTGACTTTCTATCATGCCTTTTATTTCCTTAAAAAGTTCTAACATTAATGATATTAAGAAAACTTTTCTAAACACATTACACTTTTGATTAACTCAGTCCCATCTAGTCCTTCTACAGTAAGGGAGTACCAGTTAGTATATGGGAAGTTAATATCACTTACTATTACAACCTTATTTTTCTTACAGCTGTCTGCTATCTCACTACAAATTTGCACCTCTAAATCCTGGTCTATATTATAATAACGTGAACATGGCCATCCCTTTCTTAATCCTCAGTTCTATTCATATGGCTTTTCACTGACTTGTAATACTACATGTCACCCCTCCTTTAGTTCCTCTCCCTCTATCATGTCTCCAGAACATTGAGCTGAGATTCCTGTCCTTCCTGCAATGAAGTTTCACTCGTGGCTATAATATCATAATTCTGCATGCTGATCCATGCTCTAGGCTCATCTGTCTTACCTACAACATTTTGTGCACTGAAATAGACGTAACTCAGAACATCAGTCCCATCATACTCAACCTTTTGGTCCGTGTCCTTGTATGTAAGCTTAACATCTTATTTTCCTGGGTGCACTGGGTCCCATCCCCTGCTCATCTAGTTTAAAGCCCAATGGGGTACCTTCCCGTGTAGATGTTAGTTCCTCCTCTAGTTCAGGTGCAGACCATCCCATTTGTACAGGTACAATATTCCCTGAAAGAGAACCCAATGATCCAAAAATCTGAAGCCGTTCCTCCTGCACCATCCCCTACCTAATGTTTAAACAGTATTATCTTTCTTTTTTTAGCCGCTCTATAACTTGTGGTAGGGGTGGCAATCCTGAGATCACCACCCTGCTCTTTAACTTATCACGGAAGTCATTGAACTCACTCTGCAGGACCTGATCACCTTTCTTGCTTATGTCATTGATATTGATATGGACCACAACCTCTGGTGCTCATCCTTCCCCCTTGAGCTGGAACAGACAACACATTTCCTTGAACTTGCATTACCATTCACTGGGACCAGGACAGAACCTCCAACTCCCTCCTCTTTGATTTCATTAGTGTCCAAAACCCAGTTAACTTTTTAAAAAATACTGAGCATATCAACTTTCAGAGGATTTTAGAAATTCAAGATATTTTGAACTTACTTCTATCTTCAAGCCGACTTTTTGTGGTTACTGCCAAGCCAGATAAAATAACTTATGAACAATTGTCCTATCAGCCCTGCATTATCTTGTTTTGCCTGGTAAGTTATGTGCTTTACCCAGTATTTTATTTTATCTGTTCTATTTGGTCTACATCCAATTGTCCCTCTTTGTTCAGGGAACAAATCGATGTGTGTGTTGCAATTCTGGAACGCCTTCTGCAAGCTTTAGAACCAGTCTACCTGGCTCAAAATTACAAACTGGAACTCCAGAAGGGACTTCAGCATTCTGATGACCATGTTAAAGTCTTGGCACTGACTCAAGTAAGGAGGGTATTCTTCAAAAGTGTGTTTTAAATATTAGCTTTATTTATTAAATGTATATTGGAACATACAGTGAAATGTGTCATTTGTTTCAACAACCAGCACTGTCCGAGGAGCAGCCTGCAAGTGTTTCCATGCTTCCAGTATCAAAATAGTATGCCCACAACTTACTAACCCTAATCCATATGTCTTTGAAGCACCCAGAGTATAACTCGAGGGTACAAACTCCTTACTTGTGGTAGGAATTGAACCCCTGATCACTGGCACTATTGAGGGGAAAAATGCAGTGGATTCTATTTAGTTAGGCCATAAGTTAATCAGGGCAATTAATTATTTGGGACAACTCTTAAAGAATAAAACTAATAGAGAAAACAGCAGGATTCCCTTCATTTATTTAGGACATTGTGCCGCTTAATTGGGATAGGAGAATGTTGCTGAACAGTTTCTAATTAGCATCGGCCATATGCACTTATGGCCATTAGACCGTGCACTGTGCTTAGACCAAACAGGTTTTACATAGTGTCAGTTAAATGTGTTCGTTTTTTTTTTAAAGTGATAGTTGTCGAGCAGTAAGGCAATACAGAACTGTTTTGCTCACTCACTGCGTTTTCAAGCATTCAGGCTTGGAGATGTCAGAAATGGCCAAGAGTGAAAATGAAATGATTTCACTACTTCAAGTTAGGAACTATGAAGAATTGGTAGGCATCAACAATCATCTTGAATGTTACAATGAAAATGAAAATTTGGAAAATGCAGTGATCATAAGCATTGTATGAAGGCAGCCCATTATCTGCACCAGGTGTCTGCATGCATTTTGTTCATTTACGGTCAATTAAAAGAACACATCAGCGTACACTGCGTGAATCCTTACGTCGATAAGAATTAGAGTTACTACACAGTTTTATAGTACTGTAGTAGTATAACCAGTGCAATGGTTTTTCCACTTTAAAACTGTCCCGGCACAGGTTTCTTTCATCGTCATATATGACGGACAACCACCAGTAGTATTGGTAATGTTGTAATTTTGTTCTGTGTTTCATTTAAATATGTAATTTGTTACTCGGTTAAACTTTAATTTGTCTTTTTTATTGCATTTGAACTATTTCCATGAAACATGCTAATTGGGGCAGCTGCTTAATTGGGTCAAAATGTACTGGTCCTGATGTGTTCTAATTAAGCGGAATCCACTGCTTTTAGAAGTATAGGATCGATTCAAAGCATACTTCTGATATACTCTGACAGTTTTGAGTTGCACTTGAAAGATTATGCAAAATTCTGTACGATGTCCTGATTTCCTGATGCCTGTTTCTCCGAGCTTTGTTTTGACCTAGACCAAATGGACAGTGCTTATTGCAGTAGGCAAAAGTCTTCAACTATCAAGATCTGCTTTCTTATTGTACCTTCAATGTAGCAAAATTTTCTGATGCACTGAACAGTAGAAATTCTGACATTCAACTACAGAAGGAGAAGGCAGAGCTTTGTCAAGGTAGATTTTAATAAACTTATTTAAAGGAGCAGAGGGAGCTGGAGAGGTTTGAGGAAGTAATTCCAGTTCTAACTAAAGCAACTAAAAACATTACAACTGAAAATGAAACAATTAAAATTGGGAATGATTATGTTACCAGAATTTAGTGAGCAGAGAGATTTGAGAATAGTGGTGTCCATTTACTGAATATCAGGTGGATGCTGTGGACTGATGCTGTATTTCTAAATATTTTCCCACTTTTACCAGTGATTCTATTAAGTCAGAACTAAACGAGTTAGCATCTTTCTTTGTATTGTAATCTCAATCCTTGCACATTGAAATTGCTGCAGCTAATGCCTAACCCCAGGCTGTGTTTTAAAATTAAAATCATTATTTTTCTTAATTGATGTTGACAGAACTTTAGTAATATTGCACATTGAGATATGTGGCTTAAGTAACATTTTAAAAAAGATAGCCTACAGTGTTTAGGGATAAAGTGAAGTTAGAGTTGAAAATAATGGAAGCAGACAGTATGTTCATTTCAGACTCACGTTAAGTACTTTTTTTTCAGATTGGACGGATTGTTGAGAGCACAGATGCAGTTGTGACAGTTCTTGATTCTCCTGAGTTGCTTAAGGAGATGATCCATAGTATTGGTGGTGAGCAAATATCGGTTGCAAAAGAGGTAAGGTTACCTTAAGTGAAATGATTGCTGGCATCCTCAAAGAACTGAGATCTAAACAGTTCCACTATTGGGAGAAGTTGTACTTTCTTTGTGCATTCAAGAAAATGTGTACTCCTGTTGCATTTTGAGATGCTGGAGGGTCTGTCTAGTGCAAAATTTGATGGAACAATGAAACTTATGCTATGTGACATAGCAAATTAACCTAAATTATGAAAATAAGATTCTCCAACAGAATATGTGGAGATTAAGAGATGAATTAAAATCATAACAAAATCAGAATCGGGTTTAATAACACTTTGGATATGTCATGAATTTTGTTGTTTTGTGGCAGTATAGTGCAATATACACAAAACTATAAATTACAATAAGAAATGATATGCACTAGTATAACAACTAAGTGCAAAAAGAGAACAAAAAACAAGTAACGGGTAGTGTTCATGGGTTGGTTCATTGTCCATTCAGAAATCTAGTGGAAGGGAAGAAGCTGTTCCTAAAAGATTGAGTGTGTGCCTTCAGGCTCCTGTACCATCTCCTTGATAGTAGCAGTGAGATGAGGGCATGTCCTCAGTGTTGGAGGTCCTTAAGACAGATGCCACCTTTTGAGGCATCACCTGTTGAAGATATCCTTGAGGCTAGTGCCCATGATGGAACTAGCTGAATTTGCAACCTTATTGTTAGGGAAAATAATTTGCTAGGGAAATTCGATTAAAGTTGATCAAAGTAAATTAGACATGGACTTTGAAGTAAAGAGAGCTTTATTCAAGATATCATGGGGAATGGAACCTCCAGCAGTAGGTTTCAATCTCCAAATAATCCAGAGAGCATAGCTGCTTTTATGCATGTACAAATGGATTGCAAAAGCAAAGGCTGTTCGATTAACCTTGTGAATTAGAAAAGATGAGCTAGATTCACATGCAGTTCCCTTGTGATAAATAATACCCATAGCAACAGCCAGAAATTAAAATTTCAGTCCTGTGTACAACTTTGTATTAACAAACAGTTGGTCTCTTATCCTTGAGTTTAATTCTTACAGGATAAGCAACTGCAAATATTTATTCTAAGAGATGTCTCTGCTGAATGCCAAGGTTATATCTATAACAAACTAAGCTCCAAACTGGTTTCATACTCAAAAAGACAATATTAACCCTTTGTCTATCAAAATCTTTAACTCACAATATTTTCCTCCACACTTGTGCAGCTTTTTACAATCCTGTGCAGTGGCAACTCCACACCAGATGGTGATGCAACCAGTTAGAATGCTGCCCACATTTGTAGAAACTTGCTAGAATTTCAAGTCACAAATTCATGAAGTATAGCTGCTATTGTGCTGTCTTTGTAATTGTATCAGTACGTTGGGCCTAAGATAGATTTTCGGAAATGTTCACATCCAGGATCTTGATACTGCTGATCCCTCGATGAGGATTGGTGTATGTTCCCTTGACTTCCCCTTCCTGAAGTCCACAAATAATTCCTTGCTCTTACTGTTGTCGAGTGCAAGGTTGTTGTTGCGACAGCACTCATACAGCTAATATATCTCGCTCCTGTGTACCTCTTTATCACCATCTGTGATTCTGTCAACGACAGTTATGTCATCGGCAAATTTATAGGTAATGTTTGAGCTGTGCCTTTGTTACACACTCATGGGTGTAGATAGAGCAGTGGGCTAAGCACATGTCCTTGAGGTGTGCTGGTGTTTTTTGTCAGTAAGGAGATGTTATTTCCGATCCACACTGGCTATGGTCTCCTGATGAGGAAGTCGATGATCCAGTTGCAGAGGGAGGTACAGAAACCCAGGTTTTGAAGTTCATTGATTAATCTTGAGGGTATGATGTTGCTGAATGCTGAGCTGTAATCAGTAACAACAGTCTGACATAGTTATTGCTGTTGTCCAGCTGGTTTAATGCCAATGCAAAGCCAGGGAGATTGTAGACCTATTGTGGTGGTAGGCAAATTACAGTGGGTCCAGGTGCTTGCTTAGGTAGGAGTTGATTTTGGCCATGACCAACCTCAAAGCATTTCGTCACAGTAGATGTGGGTGCAGCTGGGTGCTAGTCATTGAGGCAACTCGCACTGCTCTTCTTGGGCATCAGTATGATTGAAGCAGGTTGGAACCTCTTACTGCAGCAGTGAGAGACTGAAGATGTCCTTGAACACACCTGCCAGTTGATTGGCACAAGTTTTCAGTACCCTACCAGATACACCAGGGCCTGATTCCTTGCAAAGGTTTACCCTCTTCAAGGATGTTCTGACATTGGTCTCCAAGACAGAGATCACAGGGTCACCAGATGGTGCAGGGTTTCACATAGATATAGTTCTGTCTTTCAAAGCATGCACATAAAGTGTTGAGTTCATCAGAGTGGGGAGCATCATGGCCGTTTACAATATTAGGTTTCACTTTGTAGGAAGTAATGCCTGCAAACCCTGCCAGAGCTGACTTGCATCTGATTCTGTTGGAATTGATTCTTCACTCTTAAAATGGCCTTCTGTAAGTAGTACCTGGACATACTGTATAGCTCTAAATCAGTGTCTAAATGCAGTAGTTCCAGCCCTCGGCAGACTGCGAACCTCCGAGTGCATCCACAGCTTCTAGTTTGGGTATGTTCTTAAAGGCACACACTCATCCACACAGATCTTGATGAAGTTGGTGACAATTGGCATATTCAATTAGATTCGAAGATGAATCCCTGAATATTGTCCAGTGCACAGATTCAAAGCAGTCCTGTAAATACTCCTCTGCTTCCCTTTGTGGTCCTCATCACTAGTTCTGCAGTCGTCAGTCTCTGCTTGTATGCCGGGAGTAGAAGTGCAGCCAGGTGATCGGACTTGCCAAAGTGCAGGCATGGGATGGCATGGGAAACCTTCTTTGTAGTGGTGTAACTGGTCAAGTGTGTTGACTCCCCTGGTTCCACAGGTGATATGTTCATGATTGTTGGTCAGAGAATTCTTCAAGCTGGTCTGATTGAAATCCCCCACAATGAATCAAAAAGCAATGGGGTGCACTGTTATGTGACTGCTCATCACAGTGCTCAACTTCTTCAGTGCCTACCTGACATTGGCCAGGCGTGGAATGCATGCAACTGCCAGGGTGATGGTGGAAATCTCCCTCAGCAAACAAACTGGACGACACGACTGCTAGATGTTCCAGGTCAGTTGAGCAGGACTGAGATAGTACATCTGCATCATGATGAGTTAATCATGAAGCACGCTCCATCCCCTACCTTTAAGAGACTCAGCTCTTCTGTCTATGCAGTGGATGGTGAAGCCTTTGGGCTGCAGTGCTGTGCCCAAAATGGTGGAGCAGTTCCTGGTATTCCTTTGGTATTGCAATCTTGCTCTGAGGACTTCAGTTTTATTTTCCAGCACTGTGAATGATGAGAATTTAGAAAATGTTCATGTTCTGGCCTCTGGAGGTACTGTTCACTTTGTGTCAACATCGCTTCCCGTTCATTTTACATTTCCTGTGCAGATTAATTTGGATTTTAACTTGAAGCACATGTATAAAGACATCCATCTCCATCTCCCTTTTGTTTGCCCTTGAAACACTCAATAACTGTGAGTCTTGGTTTTTATAATGTCGGTAAACATTTAGTAGATATACTTTGAAGAAAGTATTAATGTTTATCGTTTATCACTAATTTATCGTTGCACCATGAGTTCACTCTGGTCTACGTGGCATAGCTATGGACTGTTGCATGAGTGGATTAGTTTATTTCTTACTGACCATAAGAATAACCGATAATAGTATATTCAGGTGCATGATTTGATATTGAATTGAATATGTATTTCACTTAATTTTCTGCTGGTTCACAAGTTTTACTTATTAAAACCCCTACCAAAAGCTTCCAGCTTGGGTGATTTTTGAGAAGTGTTTAACTTACTGCCTAGCCTTGCAAGCACAGATTGTGAGGGCAATAGGGTTAGTGTGCAGAAGGATCTCAATGGGATGATAAATAAGAAGCAGAAATTAAATATGTAGGTACAGCAGGCAGTTAGGGACATTAAGTTATGTTCTTCAAAGCAAAGGCAGTGGAACACCAAAGTAAGCATCCCTTGCTGAGATTCTACAGAATTTTGGTGATCTCCCATTTAAAAATATTTAAATTTTGTGAAACTTGTTTCTGCAGATTTGGTCTCTGTACATAAAAACAAATCTACTTTGACCCAATGCATTGAATATTCACTGGATTGATTCCTGACGTGTAGGACTGTCTGTCGCATGAATAGAGATTTGAGTGAGATTGGTTTTTCCAGTTAAGATGAATGAGAGATGATTTCTTCAAATTAGCAAGATTGTCAGAAGGATCTTGTCCCAGCATGAGGTTAAAGAACCCTGTCAGTAGCTGAAAGGTCTCTGTAGTAGATAAAATGCAGACTGAAGTATGAAAACATGGCATAAGAACTACTATTAGCATGCAATTGGTAACATTCTCTCTCCAGTTCTGGTTGCCAGAGATGATCATATTTAAGAAACAGCACCCATTGCACTAATTATGGGGGGGGATTCTGCTTGCTATCTGCATAGATGTACACGTATATTTGCATTGAGTTCCTTCTTCCAGTGACCAAGGAGCTATTCCAATGTGGATTAGTAGCAGTTAAAATAGATATTATTTTCATCATGTGTCAAATCTAGAAGAAAATATAATGCAACATCAATCAGTATGAGTAGGTTGGTCAACTTCGAATAATGGTCATAGTTGTTCTTGCCTCTGTATTCCCCGTAGAACATAACAATCACCTTATTGACTTCAAAGGTTCATTTATTATCAAAGTGTACAATTCTGAAATTCTTCTTCTCTGGGTAGCCATGAATCAAAGAAAGAGTTGTAGAAATCCCTGGCCTATAATTGCTCAGAATTGAGGAGGAGTATCTGGGATGCATGCAACACCTTCTAATCTCTATAAACAGAGCACACAGAAAAATTGAGCAAACAGTGGAAAGAGCATACAGAATTCCAACCAATTCATCTGCTTGTCTCATTGGTCTCCACTTGTCTCACCTCTCTATAGATCCTGTATAGGATTCTTCAGTCATCTCAGAACTCGTAGAACTGGGAAGGAATCAATTTGAATTTAACAGTGGGCTTATTGGTGGAAAGGTGAACTCAATCCAGAATTGGGTGGGAAATGGGTTGCCTAAATAAGACATGAGATGATAAATTACTATAAGCAGGGAGTATAGATTTTCTGGATCACTCCACCTTAAAGATCTGAATGCTCAGCGATGGTGGAATGGAGACTTCAGAAGACACAAGAGCTAGAAGGGTAATTGGGACCAAGTACAAAAGGATATTATCCTACTGAATGACAGCAGGCTTGAGGGCCAGTCTTACTATATATTATGTTCTTGTATTCTATAAACATACATGGTTGATATACATCTGATGAAAGATGGAACAAATTTTTACAGATTGTATTAATTTGAAATTTAATTTGTCACTGCAGCAATTGTGTTGAATTTCTTGGTTAAGTGGGAAGATTTTTTAAAAATTTAATAGCATTATCATGAATAGAAGTCTTACAAGAATAGGCAACCTTATAAATGTTTTTGCTGCATGCGAATAGTTCTACTTGCCTAATCATTTACTTCCACAAAGCACAACATTTATTGGTGCTGCTTTTTTAACTTTCAGGCAATCAAAGGTCTTTCCAGAATTGCCCAGAATAAAGCTGGACTTGATGCATTATTTACGACCAACATGTTACAAGATTTGAAAGATGTCATGGGTATCAGTGATGTGGTACGATACAGAGTTTATGAGGTACAGTGAATTTGTTGCAGTTGACATCCAACATTTTTCTCCTAAGTCAAATTTAGATGTCATAAGATTCTTTAATATATTCATTTTGTAAACTTTAATTTGCTTTCTGAGCCAAAGGTTGTATTTAAGTCAATAAAATACTTATTCTTCAGATATTTTCATTTATTCATTAGATAAACTACTATGGAAATACTGTTTTCCATAACTCCTTTTTCAGGAGTAAGCCACATTTGGGTATATCATTTCAGTTATTAAATTGATCTAAACAACCCTGATTCACTTGACTGGCTTGTTTTGACTTTTGAGCTGAAATTACATTTACTCTGAATTTTGATGACACTATGGAGATTTTATTAAGTCTGATATAGTGACTAAATTTGGAATGCTTCAGATATATAGCCTTTTAAATTTGTGAATGGGTATCACATCAACACTTTCAGATACCACATAACCTAATCCATTGTAAGTTTTGAGAGAAGGACGAAATGTCTTCAGCTCTTCAGATTTGAACATATTTCTGAAGGGGTATAACTGCATAGTTTTATCCTAGTGCTTTTGTTAATCATGAATATATAGGTTGAAATGAACTGGTGCATGTTCAGTAAAGAGAGAACAACTTCATGCAGAGGGTGCCATGGAAATGGAGATATTTGCAAATCAGACCCTGTATTGCTGAGTAACATCTAAGGCACTTTGAACATTTAGTGGTGATATGTTTATGTAACTTCAAAAAAAGAAGTGCAATATGATCATAGTGCAGTAAGCAAGCTCACTATACTCATCTAAGTTTTTTTTATTATCAGTATATTACTTTCAGAAATAAATTAATGAACCCAATCTACTTACTGCCTGTTACACTGCTGGTGTTTAGGGCAGCAATGAAGGTCCCCCATCTCTGGCGGTGTTCAGGGCTTCCTTCATTGTGTCAGTAGCTTCCTCTCAGTTTTCATTACTGTCAGTCATGGAGGTCCCAGGTGGAGACTCGGGAATACCGTCACACACAGATGCAGAAGGATTCTTCATTGCTATTTCCATAACAACTTTGTTTAACCAGTCAGGGTTGTTAGCCGTGAGCTGAACCCCTTAACCTGGAAGACTGGTGCACCACTCTTAGTCTGTCCTCTACCCTTTGACCTGTTTGGCATGGGTGACACAATCAAGAATCAAAGCATACAGCCCTGACTCCAGCCAACACAGCTCTTTTGGTTATTGACGTACGCCAACATTCAAACCCAACAACAAGGTTGTAGTTCTCGTGGAGGGAACCTAATCGAGTAAACTAAAATAATCTAACAGTCATGCATCGCTCTGACAGGAGCATTAAGCTTGCTCGTGTTATTGTCTTGCAGTTGGTGCTGGAGATCGCAAACGTGTCATCTGTTTCACTTGAGTATTGTGCCAGCAGTAGTTTATTAACTCGGCTGCTTGGCGAGCTTGCAGGGGATGATGTCCTCATCAGGTGAGAAGGCTTCTACCTGTTTGAAATGTTTTTTATTCAGTCACCAAAACAGGGAATTTGGAGGTGTCACTGAGCTAAATGGCACCATGGGTTTTTGTCTTTGGTTATATGAGATCACTTACAAATTTGGACCAGGTTTTCTCACTGCAAGAAGTGGGTAAAACAGTAGCCCTGCTAAAATGTAAGGACCAATATAGGTTTGCAGTTGTGCCTCCTCACAGAGTACTATCAACCAATTATTATTTTGAGACTACATCATCCCATTTAACCTGTTAAAGTTGATTTACTGATGGAAAGAGAAAGTAGGGGTTATGTGAAGGTTTTTCTGTCATCATTCAAGCTATCTAATCAAAATATTTGCAATTTGCCACCAACTGGCTCCCTTAAATCTCAGATATCTTGCCTTGATGCATCAAGGTTTAATTTCTGGCTCTTGGAGTTGTATTACATTGTTGGGATAGTACTAAGGTGCCTATAATTTGACACAATTGTAAAACCATCTCCCTGTTTTGGAACTTCTGTACAATTCAAAGTTTTTAAATTCTTCATTAGGGGGTGGGCATTCTGTTGTTTTGGTGCTAAGTTTGGAAGACTCTAATGCTCTCTGTCTCTACTTTGTCTGCCTTAGGATGCTGCTTTAAAACCTATCTCTTTAATTAGGTTATTTTTTTCCTAATACTCTTGATTTATGATTAAGTTTTCCATTGATATGTGATTAACATTTACAGTTATTAAAATGCTTTATAAATACCAGTTGCCATAATGGTTGATTAAATAAATTACAAGTATTTCGATTCAATTGAAGAGCCACCGCTATTGAGATGGTCACCTCACTTGCTCAAAGTCAGCATGGACGACAGTACCTGGCTCAGCAAGGCATCATCGATCAAATCTCAAACATGATCACAGGTGCAAATTCTGACCCCTTCTCTGGCTTTTATTTGCCAAGTAAGTAAAGAAAATTTACTGTTATATCAAGCCAGTAATAAGGAAAAGCTCACTTGCCCATTCTAATGATAATGTAAATGATCCAGCCTGTCATCCAGTTCTAGCTAAGCAGTGACTTTAATATTTTGTTTCCAGTCGGTTTACCTACTAACCTGTATGTCTTTGCACTTGACTTCTCTACAAAAAAACAAAGTTAAATCCAATGACAGAAATATGGGCACTAGATCTAGACTCCCTATGTATCTAAACACTACTCAGGTGTTTGAAGCACTAATATGTTTGAACATGTATTTATTATTTCCTTTGTAGATCTGGTGAAGTTTTTTGGAAACTTGGCAATGGTTGATAGTCCTCAGCAGATATGTGAACGTTATCCTGTCTTTATCAAAAAGGTGTTTGAGATGATTGAAGGACAGGAACCAACCATGATTGGAGTTAGCTTAGATACCATTGGGATTCTTGGATCATGTATAGAAGGAAAGCAAGTTCTAAATAAAACAGGTAACCTATGTTATTGCTTTAATCTGCAGCTGGATGAAAAGTAATTCAGTTTCCCCTTTTATACAAGTTGTGGAATAAGTTCTTTCTAATATTCTGCAGTCAATTCACTTTGGTAGAGTTGATGTGTTGAATATTGGAAAAACTAATTTATCTAAATTTTCCCAAGCAGAATTGTACATTTAGTGTCATGTAAGCAAGTTTCTAAACAAATATTTCTGTGTGAACCTATTAGACTTTTATTGTGTCTCACCTTTTCCTGAGCATGTTAGGAGTTTCTTTTTCCTGCCATTCTATTTAATGTTTCCCTTCACACTGGCTGTCTGTACCTCCCATTTCACTGTACAGGTCACTTTCCAGTTCGTAGGAACAGATGTGCTTTGCTCAGTGCAAAAGAAAGTGTGCCATTTTCAAATTGCAACACCAGTCTAATTAAGTATTGCAATACTTGTCACCTTTACATGATCTTGTGTTGAAATGTGAATTGTAATAGTTATTCCATTATACAAGGTTCTGCATTCCAAGAGGTTTTGAGAAGGCTGGGTTCGATTTCATGCAGTGCTTCCACAGACATGCGCATCCGCTGCCTTGATACAATTGCTTCTCTCCTTTCTCTGCCGGTGAGTACCAGGAAAAAGTGCCATTGAATGTAAATGAAGGATGTGGTTTGGAAAAAAAACTGTTTAAACCACGGAAGTGGATGACTTTTGAGCTGCAATGGAAGAACAGTTTGATTCGTCTTTTATGATTTAAAAAAAAACGTAAGATCTTCTAAATGCCAATAAAACTTTACAAACATCTTCCTAGTTTTCATCCATTTTCCAGCTTGAATTTTTGTAAAAATTAGTGCCTTGCTGCCAAATCAAGTTGTAATGGTATATTTGCTCTTGCAGTTCTTTTCATAAGCATGCCATTTTAAAAATGGCTGTTCCACAGTCATATTAGGTTAAAGTAGAAAGATATCACTGATCACATATTAATGTCGCATTTTTGTCTTCTGCTCTTAAAGTTATTAGATGTAGCCTAGAAACATATTTTATTGTACATGGAGCTTAGAAAAATAGAAGGTTCTGGGTAACCCTAGGTAATTTCTAAAGTAAGTACATGTTTGGCACAGCATTGTGGGCCGAAGGGTGTAGGTGTACTGTGGTGTAGGTTTTCTATGTTTATTGTGTGATGCTTTCACTTCAGAGGTCTGTGCATTGTGAATATAACCATTGTATCAAAGTGACTATTAATCTTTAGATCACTGTCACTCAATTATTTCTTCAAGAAGTAAAACAATGGATTTTATAAATTTTATTTTTATTTAATGAATGAGCAGTGAGGAACAGAATTATTTAAAAAATATTGGAAATTTTCTAGTTTAATTCTGCTAAAATTACACTTAACTGATTCCAACCTCTGCCTGTAAAGAGATTTTATGTGAGATTCCTCCTCTGGTTTGCTCCCACAGTCCAAGAAGTACTGGTTGGTAAGTTAATTGGTTGTTGTAAATTGTCTCGTGATTAGGCTGGGGTTAAATCGGGAGTTGCTGGGCAACTGTATAGATGAGAAGTCTCAGTAATTAACATGGGCAGCTTGAGGCTTGTGGCAAAGGTTGAGCATGCCACTAAATTTATGAACAATCTGGTGAAGTTTCATGTAGATGTCAAGGAGAAATACAGAATCAAAGACAATAGTTTCTGGCTTCTGATGTTGATCCTTGTGGATAAAATTAGTGTGGAACAATTGGGCTGCTATTGTGGACAAGTGCATGTAGGACATTGCACTTGGTCAGCCACAAGCCAACTGGAAGTGTCAGACTTGTATTTATTGACTGTAGCTCCACTTTCAATGCCATAAATCCCAAACAAACTGCTCCGAACTCCTGAAGCTGGGATTAAACACCCTTCTCTGTAACTGGATCCTTGACTTACTGACCAATAGTGTAGATAAGCAACATCTCCCACAATTATCCTCAACATGGATGCTCTGTAAGACTGTATCCTAAGCCCCTTTGCTAACTGTATTTACAAATTTCAGATGACACCACTGTAGTGGCTGGTTTTCAAACAACAATGAGTCTGAGTAGAGGCAGCAGATGGGGAGCCTGGTGACAACAGCCTTTCCTTCATTGACCAGCTCTTGTGTTTCAGTGACTTCAGGAAGCAGGGTGCAGTATATGCTGTTCTCTTATTCAGTGTGGCTGAGGTGGAGATGGAGCTCAAGTTTCTAAGATGTTAACATCAGCAATCTATCCTGGTTCAGCACATGGACTTGATGGCCAAGAAAACACACTAATGCTTCTACTTAGAGGGCTAAGGAAATTCAGTATCTTGCAGGGTAGAAGGTAACAAAAGTTGGAGCATGTATCATCAGGCTTCAGGGCATTGACACCTCCTATTCCACTGTTATCCTTGCTCCTGAACAGACCTCTTGTATGCTAAGGATGTACTCTTGATTTTCCAGTCTACTTCGTCGTGTTTCATACACTTTGTCAACCTGCACTGCACATTCCCTTTCACACAATTAATATAATAACTGGGGCTTTAAATCAGACATGTAGATGGTTGGTGACTGATGTAATACTTGAAATCTCTTTGTATTTCATTAGATAAAATAAATATGAATTGCCTTCTATAAATGGTTTTACAATTGCTACTTTGAAGATGCACATTGTATACGAGTGAATCATTGAAAATATTACTGTTTAGAGAAGATGCTATATCTTGCATTGTTTGTCCATTTACACTAGCTTGTATGGAATGATCTTCCCAGAAGAGTGCAAAGCTTTTCACTGCATCTTAGTACATGTGGCAACAAGCAAACCGAACGCAAATCACCATTTGTGGTTAAGTGAAAGGATTTTGCATTGGCATCTTTTTGCATATGACTAGATTGGATGTACTATATATTGGACCTGCAGAGAGATTCATTTTTCTACATATTGGAAAAGTGTGATTAAACCTTGCTGTTCTTCCAACAAACTATTATGTACATTGTACTGTATTTCAACTAATTCTTTATCCATATTGGCAAGCGCAATTTAGCAAATGAGCTTGTGATCCTTTGGGAGCATTTTACTGGGTGCTCATATTTATTGTTCATAGGAAGCAAGCATTTTTTTTTATAAAAAAGAATTGGTCTGTAAAATATTGCAGCACAGTGGATTCTAGTTAATTGGGCCATTGAAAAATTGGGGCAGCCACCTATTTGGGACAACTCTTAAAGAATAAAATCTAATGGAGAAAAATTGCCAATTTCCCTTTGGACAGGAGACTTGCCGAACTCTTCCTAACCAGTGTCAGTCACTTGTCTGGCTGCTAGATGTTGCACCGTGCTGAGAGTGAACAATTTTTAAGTAGCAACAGTTGCGAGTGCTGGTGTTAAATTATCCATTTGGACTGGCGGATTCAAAAAGCAGTAATTTATTCTTGGATTAGAACACTATTTCATGCAGGAAGGCAATGAAGGCAGTCCATTATCTGCACTGTCTGCGCGGATTTTGTTCATTTATAGTCAATCAAAAGAACATGGGGTACATTGAATTCCTCTTTGAAAACTATTAGGAACTAGTACAGTTCTATAGTAATGTAGCGGCATTGGTAGTGTTCTGATTTGTTCTGTATTTCATTTAAATACATTTATTCTGTTAAATATTAGCTTGTCTCTTTTTATAATTTTTAAAAATAATTTCCTTGAAACTTTGGCTAATTATGGCAGCCACTTAATTGGGCCAAAATATACAGGTCCTGATGTGCCCCAATTAACGGAAATCCACTATTTTGATAATGCACTGGAATGTGAAGTCCTTATACATTTGCAAAATCTTTTCCCCATTGTAGTGAATGTTCCTCAGTAGTACTATCTCTGAAATGTTTTCAAATCATCATTCTGTTTGTTTCAGCATTTTCTGGGGTTTAGCTGTAGCCAACTGCGTTATTTTCTTCTGTTAATGCTGTTTTATGTTTCTATCAATTTCACAGATTGATCAGCAAACTGAAGATATTCTAGGAATGACTGAGTCCTGGTTCCACGCTTTGCACAGCCATCCAATGGAAACATTCCGCAGTCTGAGTTCCCAGCCTTTCCCAGATATCCACATTGGTGCACTAAAAGTCTTCACCGTGAGTCTTTTGTCATTAAAAACTTGTTTATTTGGATACCCTGTCTTACTTTAAAATACAATGAAATACACATGTTGACAGGTAACACAGATCTAATGGATTTCTAGTTAGTTTCTAAAACTTCTGTAGCTGATTTGTGTAAACTTTTCCACAATTAATAGAATTATTGAGGATTTAAATTAGAAATGTGGATAATGACTGAACAAATGCTTAATTTCTTTGCATTTCATTGGGGAAAAGATTAAATATGAAATGCATTCTCTAAATGGCTTTGCAATTGCACTTTGATTTGAAGATATGCATTTCATGTGAATGATTTGGTAAAAATATTACTGTGCAGGGAAGACACTTGGATTTATCTATACCATTATGGTACCACATACCAGTTTTTTTTTTATAAAAATCAATAAACACTACAGGTACTGAACATCTAAATTAAAAACAGAAAATGCTCAAAATGCAGCAGGTCAGGCAGCATCTATAGAAAAGGAAACATTCCTTACAAAGGGTCACAGAGCCAACTTCGATAATTTCTCTTTCCACAGATGCTGCACGGCCTGCTGAGTTTTTCTAGCTTTTGCTGTTTTCCAGTTTTGCTTATAAGTTGCTCTTCTTATCAGTGGAACTTAAAATGGAGTTCGTGTATCAGAGTGGCAAGATATTTTGTAGCTTGAAGTAGAAACAGTTTTCACAATTTTTGTAGCTTGTAATAAAAACACGAAATGTTAGAAATAGGAGGAATCAGAGGGAAAGAATTATTATTTAAGTTTGATGAGGAAACCGTTGACCTGAAACACTTAACTTGGTCCACAAATGTATACTAATGAGAAATTTGAAGATTTTCTATAATTACAGACATGTAACACCTGCTGTATTTGCATTTGCTTAGCAATGTAATTTCTTAACTCATTATCTGGTTTCCACTACGGAGTTGCTAAAGACTAAAGCTGATAGTAACTTGGAATTTGTCATTTTAATTACTCAGATGTGTGGAGATATGTTATCATCTCCACTTTGCTCATTACTTGAGTGTAGCTTTTCTGTTTTGCTCCTTCTCGCTCATAATGGCAATCAATTAAGAGTCCCATTCCTATTCATGAACATGTGTTATTGAATTGGTTATTTTTGTTACTGTGTTGACATACTTTTCCCATTAACTTCTCTTCTGTTTCTTTCCTAAATGTAGGCAATTGCTAGCCAACCTTGGGGTCAGAGACTGATGATTGGTACACCAGGATTTGTGGAATACATCATCGACAGGTCAACTGAAGCTGACAAAAATTCAAAGGATGCCAAATTTGAATTGGTAAAAGCCCTTGTAGATTCCAAGACAATAGCTGAAATCTTTGGAAACCAACATTACCTGCAACTCCGAGCTTACCTGCAGGAAGGCCCTTACTTTGTAAGAGCAACAGCAGCAGTAGCTGTGGAAGGTGGCGAGTAGCCACTGATGAGAGTATTGACTTTCTTTAAATTTTTACTTTTTTTTGGTAAAGGACATGTTACATGAAGCTTGGTATTGGACAGAAGCTTCAATTAAGTGGAATTTTCAATCTCTTTAACATTCTTTTCCATTCCTTTAAGAAAACTGAGAGTAATGATAAGGTATGCAACTCAAGTAATATAAATACCTTTTTGTGGTGTTGAACCAGATTTATATATTATGTAAAGCATCAACCTGATTTTGATTTCCAACTGAATATCAATCTTGATATTTATTTTAAAAACTTATACAATTGAAATGAAATCGGAAGCTCATTTTTATCCAATTTCAATAATTGAACCATCTAATCCTGGAATTTCCTAACTAAGCATCTTCACTGCCTGTTTCAACTGGTTCAATAGCAGCTTGCCACCACCTCCAGATGTTTTTTGGGCAAGCATAATGTTGACCTTGTCCATATCCTGTGACTGATTAAAGTGTACTTGAGGTTTCCATATGTTGTCTCAAAACCTCCAATAGAAAAAGGAGAAAAAAGACAAGTTCAAAATCTGTACCTGCCCATTTAAAATGGAGTTGAAGAATTGTTGAGAATTAAGAATTTGTGGAAAGCTTTACCCTGGAGACCTTTTAGAGGTGGAATTGTTCAAGTTATTTAAGGCTAAGATGTTCTGGCGCAATTGGTGAGTACAAGGTTGTATCTAAGTAAGCAAGTGAGGCTGAGTCCAAGATTAAACCAGCTATAGTCTTATTCAGTGGCACTGCAGGCTGACTGAACCATACGGTGTCGTCTTGTTTCTTATGTTTCAGGTTTCATTTGGTACATTATGAACCATTGGGTGATTGGGTTTTATTGCCTGTGCTGGATAACAGTGCACAAACATCTGTGGTGGATATGATATATTGTAAAGTTCACTGCATAAAAACACAAGATCTTTTGCTTCCCCACCTCTTGTCATATGTGAGCACAAGGCATCTCTGCTTTGACATTTCCTAGTCAAGACAATGTTTAACCTGTTCATTCCTCTTCAGGTTAAACATCGTGTTGACTTAGAAATACTACTTTTGTACGATTCCTCTCAGATCTTTAAGTGGATGTCTAAGAGTCATAAATAAGAATTTTGGCCGATTATATCCATGCCAAACGTCAATACCCGTCTTTACTAATCCTGTTTGCTAGCACATGGTATGTAATCTTCTTTGCCTTGTTGATTGTTTGTCCATGTACTTAAATGTTGTGAGGGTATCTCCCATATTCTGTGCATCAACAAATTTTTTTTTAAGGGTTTGGGGTGACTAATGAGTCCTGGGCAAGATCCTGCCACGAGTGATATTTTATTGGCAGAGGCAGGCAAGTGGGTTACTTGGGATGCTTTGGATTACTTCCACTAGCAATCTTGGTCTCCAGCGCTAGAAGAGCTGAGAACCCTCTTAGATACTTCTCCGCCAGTTGGGCTAGGGATTCCTGTGAATTGATGATTTCATCTCCCCCCACCCCCCGCCACAAGAGATCCTGAAGATCTAGAGACATTATCCCATCTCCTGTCTTCCCAGGAAAAAAAAGGGAAAATGTGTTTTAGGAGGCTGAGGCATGTGGATCTCCTCTACAAAAACTTGGTTTTGATTCCCATAGGAGGCTTGTTTTCCCAGTGTTGCAAGCTATTTAAATAAAACATTATTTTAACAAATAGTCAAGTCTATTGTCATTTAAGTATATACATGAATATAATGTATATAACTATATAATGTATATAGAAACAGGACAATGTTTCTCTATTGGTGTAGGTAAGGATAAAATCTACAGATGAATTACACAAATAACAAACCAAAGTGCATTAATATTAAATATTGAAAGGTACGGAACAGAGACACTGTGAATACAATGCACCAGGGAGTTCAGAAGCCTAATGTCCTGGAAGAAGAAACAGTTTCTCATCCTGACAGTTCTTGTTTTTATGCATCGTAGTCTCCTGCCTGATGGAAGAAAGTCTGAGGATGCTAGAAGGATGTGTGGGATCCTTGATAATGTAAGGGCATTGCATATGCAGCGTTCCTGATAAGTGTCTCTGATGGATGGTAGGGAGACCCCTATGATCTTCTCAGCCATTCTCACAGTCCTTTGTAGGGATTTCTGGTCCAATGCTAGACTGCTCCTGTACCAGATGGAGATAAAACTTGTCAGGGCATTCTCAATGGTGCTCCTGGAAAATGCAGTTAAGATTTGGGGGGGGGCATTTGAAGGTGCTTTGCTTGTCTTAATCTTAGGAAGTGGAGGCACTACTCTGTCTTCTTGCTGAAGGAGGTTATATTAAGGGATCAGGTGAGGTAATCCATGATGTGACCTCCCAGAACTTAAGACCATAAGATATAAGAGCGATTTGGCCCATCGAGTCTGCTCCGCCATTCAATCGTGGGCTGATCCAATTCTTCCAGTCATCCCCTCTCCCCTGCCTTCTCCCCATACCCTTTAATGCCTTGGCTAATCAAGAACTTATCCATCTCTACCTTAAATGCACCCAATGACTTGGCCTCCACAGTTGCTTGTGGCAACAAATTCCACAGATTTACCACCTGCTGACTAAAGTAATTTCTCCACATCTCTGTTCTAAATAGACATCCTTCAATCCTGAAGTCATGCTCTCTTCCTACAATCCCCTACCATGGAAAATAACTTTGCCATATCTAATCTGTTCAGGCCTTTTAACATATGGAATGTTTCTGTGAGATCCCTTCCCATTCTCCTGAACTCCAGGGAATACAGCCCAAGAGCTGCCAGACGTTCCTCATGTGGTAACCCTTTCATTCCTGAAATCATTCTCGTAAATCTTCTCTGAACCCTCTCCAATGTCAGTATATTCTTTCTAAAATAAGGAGCCCAAAACTGCACACAATACTCCAAGTGTGGGTTCACGAGTGTCTTGTAGAGCCTCAGCATCACATCCCTGCTCTTGTGTTCTGTTCCTCTAGAAATGAGTGCCAACATTGCTTTTGCCGCCTTCACCACTGACTCAACCTGGAGGGTAACCTTTAAGGTATCCTGCACAAGGACTCCCAAGTCCCTTTGCATCACTGTACTTTGAGTTCTGTCCCCATCTAAATAATAGTCTGCCCATTTATTTCTTCCACCAAAGTGCATGACCATACACTTTTCAACATTGTATTTCATTTGCCACTTCTTTGCCCATTCCCCTAAACCATCCAAGTCTCTCTGTAGGCTCTCTGTTTCATCAACACTACCTGCTCCTCCACCTATCTTTACATCATCAGCAAATTTAGCCACAAATCTATTACATAATCCTGTAGTCCAAATCATTGATATACATCATAAAAAGTAGCAGTCCTAACACCAACCCCTGTGGAACTCCGTGTCAACTGCATCTCCTTTGTCTACCCTGCTTGTAATTTCCTCAAAGAATTGCAGTAGGTTTGTCAGGCAGGATTTTCCTTTAAGGAAACCGTGCTGGCTTTGGCCTATCTTGTCATGTGCTTTCAGGTACTCCATAATCTCATCCCTAACAATTGATTCCAATAACTTCCCAACCACTGATGTCAGGCTAACAGGTCTGTAGTTTCCTTTCTGCTGCCTCCCACCCTTACGTAGCGGAGTAACATTTACAGTTTTCCAGTCATCCAGTACAATGCCAGAATTATTGATTCTTGAAAGATCATTGTTAATGCCTCCGCAATCTCTCCGGTTACTTCCTTCAGAACCTGAGGGTGCATTCCATCAGGTCCAGGAGATTTATCCACCCTCAGACCATTAAGCTTCCTGAGCACCTTCTCAGTCATAATTTTCACTGCACAAGCTTCCTTAACACTCTTGAATGTTTGGTATTCTGCAGATGTCTTCCACTGTGAAGACTGATGCAAAATAGCATTCAGTCCCTCTGCCATCTCTGCGTCTGTCATTACAATATCTCCAGCGTCATTTTCTATTGTTCCTATATCTACCCTCAACTCTCTTTTACCCTTTATATACTTAAAAAAGCTTTTAGTATCTTTGATATTGGTCATCAGCTTCTTTTCATAATTCATCTATTCTTTCCTAGTGACCTTATTAGTTTCCTTCTGCAAATTTTTAAAACCTTCCTAATCCTCTATCTTTCCACTAGCTCTGGCTTCCTTGTATGCCCTCTCTTTTGCTTTTACTTTTGCTCTGACTTCACTTGTTAGCCATGACAGTGTCCTCCTTCCATTTGAAAATTTCTTATTTGGAATATATCTGCCTTGCACTTCCCTCATTTTTCGCCGAAACTCCAGCCATTGCTGCCTTCCTGCTTGTGTCCCTTTCCAGTCAATCTTGGTCAGTTCCCCTCTCATGCTGTTGTAATTTCCTATATTCCACTGAAATACCGACTCATTGGAATTTAGTTTGTCTTTCTCAAATTTCAAAGTGAACTCGATCATATTTTGATCACTGCTCCCTCAGGGTTCCTTTACCTTATCACCTCCAGATCATTGCACAACACCCAATCCAGAACAGCCGATTCCCTAGTGGGCTCAACAACAAGCTGTTTTAAGAAATCATCCCTTAGACATTCTACAAATTCTCTGTCTTGAGGTCCCATACTGGCCTGGTCCAGTATAGTACTTGTTGCACTTAACTCTCTCTATGATAACTGTTGCTAACACTGTTATGCCATCTGCAAACTTGACACAGTTTGAGCTGAAATCTGTGACACAATCATGCATCAGCAGTCTGGACGGTAGTGGGCTGAGTTCACAGCCTTTGGGAGTGTCAGTGCTCAGTGTAATGGGATGAGTATCGTTGCTGCCCACTCAGACTGAGTGTGGCCTTACTGTTAAGAAGTCTGGTATCCAATTGCAGGGGGAGGTGTTGAGACTCAGCGAGGACAGTTTCCCCACCAGTTTTTGGATTATGATGGTGTTGAACACTGAACTGAAATCTGTAAACAGCTGTCTGGCAGATGAAACCTTATTTTCCAGGTGGTGGAGGATGGAGGTTATTACTGACAGGCATACTTTTGATCCTGAAGGAAATTGGGTTTTGTTACAGTCACACCAACCAAGAATAGTGTAGAAATATAGCAATATAAAACCATAAATAATTAGAATAATAATAAGTAAATTATTCCAAGTGGAAATAAGTCCAGGACCAGCCTATTGGCTCAGGGTGTCTGACACTCCGAGGGTGGGGTTTTGCAAAGCTGAAATTAACTCACTTTTAACTTATTTTCTGTATCTGGGAAGAAACATCCTGGAAGTCTCCGGTTTCCACCATTTTCAGCATGATGCTTCAGTACTTTATATAACTGGGTGTCTGGTTTTCAAAGGCTTGTATTTTGGACTAACTGCAAGACAAGTTTCATTATGTAATACTTTCACCCATTGTGCTTTTTATGTAAAGACTTTAATAGATGCATCAGTTGCCAAATGTTGCTTAGTGATTTTGTTGATGCCAATGAAACAACTTGATATTTAACATAAGCTGAGTGTTTATCATCTAAGGCTGACTGGAGACAACATCCCCTGGTACCTTCCAGTTGCTGTTAATTCTGGTCATTTGGGGACTCAAACAAATAATTAAGAACAAAAAGAAAAGCTTATTTAGTTGTGCATGCTCATTCTGAACAGTTTTTCATTTATCTACAAGCAAATCTGATAATTCCACTTAATAAGTTTAAGAGAGACCAGGAACAGAATTTTGTTATATTCCATCTGGGTAGCCTCCAACGTGATGGCATAAACATGATTTTCTGGCAATTGCTCATGCCCCCCCCCACCTTCATTATTCCCCATATCTATTTCCCTTTCTCACCTCATCTCCATCATCTCTCTCTGGTGCTCCACCCCCTTCCCTTTCTTCCCTGGTTTTCCATCCTCTCCTATCAGATTCCCCCTTCTCCAGCCCCTCTTTCTCCAATCAATTTCCCAGCTCTTTACTTCACCCCCTCCCCCTCTCCTGGTTTCACCTATCACTTGCCACCTTATACTACTTCCACACACACCCCACCCTACTTTGGCTTCTCTTCCTTTTCAGTCCTGATGAAGGGTCTCGGCCTGAAATGTCAACTGTTTATTTTCCATTGATGTTGCCTAGTCTGCTGAGTTCCTCCAACATTTTGTGTGTTGCAAAGAACTTAGTCACTTTTTCATACTGTACATTGCCTTTGAATACCTTTATCAGATTATTTCACTTACTTTATATAGTTTTAACAATCATCTATAAACTGCTCTTCCCATACTGACCATTGTCATTAATCATTGACCCCTTTGTGGTTTGTGCCTTCAGTTAACTGGATGCTAAATATTGGAATTCCACGTCGCATTCATCTTTTGAGATGCTTCTTAAAACTTCCCTTTGGTCAGTCTGATAATTATCTCTCCTGTTAAATGATAGGGTGATTAATCTTTAATAAAGCTCCTGTGAGCAGCTTAAATCAATGTTAAATATCCTACATAATGCATGTGATTTTAAAAGAAAGTTCATTATTTTGTAAATCATCTTGGCACATCACATCACTGTGCTGTAGCCAGAACAGAAACAGCTGTAGTCAAATAGTATGTCCCATATACCTTGACCATAAACTCATCAATATGGCTTGACATACCCCTGGTTATTTTCTGTGAGTAATATATTCAGTTTTTTCTTCACTCCACTGCTGAGTTTATTTCCATGAAGACTCAAATACCTGAGTGAACGGTGAGGATTGGAACACAAGGCCTCGCACAGAGCTAGACCTCCTTCATCTTCAATTTCATTGGAGTCCAGGTCTACTTTACATAAGCTTCCATTAACACAGAGCGCTTCTGCCAAGTATTTTGCCCCTTCGTTGCAAAGAACATTTTCATCGAGGAGGACGTGGGAGATGTGCCTACATTTCTTCAAAATATCAAATAGCTCTTTCCACCCAGTCAAATCTACAGCATTGTTCTGGGACAATCCCAAATATTTGAGAGGTGGGTTCAAGCTGAGAAACGAGGCCACGCACTTCAAGCCTTCATTAGTTAATTGATTTGAACCAATGTCAAGTTCTGTTAGCTGCAGCTTCTTTTGCTGGATCACAGCCTGCTCACCACCTTGAATGTCGTTCCTGTTTTCTTCAGTGTTCTCCCCCAGAAAGAGGTCAATGAGTCCATTCATCAAAATGCAAATACCTTTGTCGCCCAAATTATTTCCGTGTAATCTGCAAAAAAAAAGGAACACTCTAGTGGTAGAAGATAATGTATAAGATAAGTTATTTGTCCCAATCTTGACAGGAACCTGCAACTGTCATCCCAATTGTTTAAAAACATTTGTCATGTGAAATTCAAGGTTTAAATGATCTGGAAATCAACAGGTACAGATGCAGAATATGAAGTATAACCAAATCATGCTGGAAATATGAGGCAATACATGGAAAGAGAAACAGTTAAGCCTTGTCAGAATTCAAAGTAAAATTTGTCAGCGTACATGTATGCCACACATAGAACCCTGGGGTTCTTTTTCCTGCAAGCATACCTAGCAAATCTATGGCACAGTAACTGAACTGTAAACATCAGGAACCGCAAATGCAGATATAAATAATGAGCAAGAAATAACAATACAAGAGTCCTTAAATGAGTGTAGTCATCCCCTTTTGTTCAAGAGCCTGATGCTTCAAGGGTAGTAACTGTTCTTGAACCTGGTGATGAGAGTCCTGAGGCTCTTGTATCTTCTACCTGATGGCAGCAGCAAGACTATGGCCTGGGTGGTGAGGATCTTTGGTGATGCTGCTTTTCTATGGCAATGTTTCATATAGATGTGCTCAATGGCTGGGAGGGCTTTAACCATGATGTACTGGGCCAGATCCACTGTCTTTTAAAGGATTTTTCCACTCGGTATTATTGGTGTTCCCATACCAGGCTCAATGCAGCCAGTCAATGCACTTTCCAATACACAAAGATTTTCTCTTTCCACAAGTACTCTCTGACTTGCTACAAGTTTCTATTTTCTGTTTTAAATTTAAATAATGTGGAGTGCATGATTGGTTGGAATCTGTATGGAGCTAGCACTGTGGTACAAGCTGTGTGTCCTATACACATTAAAAACCCACTTAACTGATTACACATAGAAAATAAATTAATATACTGGCATGTTTACTGATTCCAAATGGAATTCTGATTACTAAAATGGCTCAAACTTTGTTTTTGCAATCTTGTCTTCAGCTCATCTTCACTTTACATTGTATGTCAGTGCCTCCTGTATTTGTTCCAAAATTGACACCAGCAATTGGGGATCACATCCTGTTAACCAGAAAGTGGGTAAAATGTACACCTTATTATGTGTGCCCTTTACATCATGTTTGGACTTCAAGAACCATTAAATGCATGAGGAAGGATATGGAAAGCAAAACTTTAAATCTGCAGATGCCGGAAATCTGAAATAAAACCAGAACGTGCTAGAGACACTCAGTAGATCAGGCAGCACTAGTGGGGAGAGAAACAGTTAATACTTATGGTCAAACAATAAAAGGAAGAGGGAAGTTACTTTGATGGAATTAAATTAAGGTGAGGGAAAAAAATCTTGAGTGTATACACTGGTGTGGTTGAAACAAATGGCCTATTTCAAAGCTTTAATTGGCTTGTTCAGCATTTCCATTATCTTCCAATTTTGAACAACTTTCAACACCTTTGATAGTAAATTATTCTATCTGGTTGCTGCTGTTTTTCAATATTTTCCATATTCTACCACTTGTGCTGGCAGTTCATTCCACACTCTTAATACCCTCTATGTGAGGAAGTCTCCCCTCATGTTCACCTTAAACTTTTCACCCTTAACTCATGATCTCTAGTTCTAGTCTCACCCACCCTCAGAGGAAAAGGCCTGCCTGCATTTATCCTGTCAATAACACTCAATTTTATATGTCTATCAGATCTCCCCTCATTCTCCTATACTTCAGGGAATAAAGTCCTAATCTTTTCAACCTTGTCCTGCAAATCAGGTCCTCGAATCCCAGCGACATCCTTGTAAATCCTTTCTATACTATTTTCAATCTTATTGATACATTTTCTGTAGGTAGATGACCAGAACTGCACACCTTACTCTGAATTAGGCCTCAGTATTGTCCTGTACAACTTCAACATAACATCCAAACTCATGTACTCAATACTTTGACGTGAGAAGGCCAATGGACCCAAAGCACTCTTTAGATTCTCTGTCCAAGAGATATGATCCCTAATTACCACTCCCTGGAGTATTAACTAGCTCAGTGACAATGGTATTTGTTAAGGTTCACCAGCAGTTCCGAGAGGTCGGTGGCCTGAAACGTTGAATGCAACTCTCTTGCTCCCTCACATTTCCATTTTAGATTTTACTTACTGTTCAGCCACTCAGTTCCTCCAGCAGACTGTTTCTCCAGATTCCAGTATCTGCAGTGTTTTACATTTCCATTAATTAGTGTTTAGTTTGTATTTGTTCTCTTGTACTTTAGCTTGTGATGAGATGATTATGTACAAATAATTGAATACACAAATTAATAAACCTGACATTCGTGTCGTCATATACAATGCGAGTAATGTGCTACTTACAACAGGCACTTGACTGAGGGCTTGACTTTAAGAAGCTCCACCAGAAGCTCGGCACTCTGCCACCCGAGGTTATTAATATTGAGGTTAATTGTTTCCACTTCTGATTGGCTGTTGTTTGCTAACGCGCTGACGAGCATTTCTAGCAGGTCATCAGTTAGCCCTGTGTTTCTCAGGATTAACTCTCCCACTGATTGGCAGACCTTGAGCATAGCAATTATGTCCACAACCTTCAGAGGGAACAAATTAATGAATTGAACTATGATACATTTAGAGTTGCAGAGAGTAACCCAACCTTTAATGTACTCATTTCTAAAGGGACAGCTAATTTGAGAATTCCTGTAGTTCATCTGCCTGGCTTCAATCATACTCGGCAATATCAACAACTTTCTAATTATATGGAGGTCATAAATTATTGTTATTAAGCAAAAATTGTCATTGAGCTTTAATTTTAAGGATTGTCTTAAAGGAGGAAGCTAGATGAGAAATTTGGGGAGAGAATATGAGAGCTCAGGGATCAACAGGACAGCCTATAGAGGAGTGAATAAAATTTGGAACGTGCAAGAGATCCGGGGATTGTAGGATTGAGTGTGGTGGGGGTGGTGTGGGGGCATGGTGTAGAAAAAGCTATATAATAGCTCAATTTCACTTCCTCTCTGCTTCTCATAGGGATGGATGAAATTGTCTTGGGTGTAAACCTTCACTATTGCGTTACTTGGGATTGAGAAGATTGAGATCTCTATTAAAATATAGGTACCACCAGATAACTAAAGCATTATAGTGAAAGTATTGAATTATTTAGTTCCTATTCTCCAATTACAGTGTTGCATACACATTCAGCTCTGCATACAGCTTGCACCATAGGTTTATGAAATGCTGGGTTAAATTCTTCTGAAGAAACTTCGGTATAAAGGCAAGTTTGCTAATCATTCTCAATTGAAAAATAATAAGTACAGGGAAACACATTTATGACTTCAAGCTTTCAAGCGCATTAACTATTTGATAAATGCATGTAAGGCAAAAGAATCAGCTCTTTGTGGGGGAGAAAAAAAGGTAATGATACATGGATAATAGGTTGGTTGAAAGATTGTCTATACTATAAAGTTCAAAAATCTTATAAGTTGTATCTCCAATTTGCAAGCAGGCATCTCTAGAGTGTTCCTTCAGTTGTTGGATTTTAAGATGTTTGGAAGTGGATTACTGCATTTCTTTATTTGGTTATTGTAGCAGAAGTATTACGCCAAAATTTGCAAGTGGAAGTTTTCTGCACTGATTTCCTTTGCATGATCGACTCTACCTTATTTAAACAGGTAATAAGCAAAAACCCAGTGGGACCAAGGTTGCATATTACTACATCTGTTTTACAGGTGTGGCAGTGATAAATAGAAGAAGAGCACACTGATTAATGGAATTTTCTCCTATACTGCTTTAAGTAGGAGATACTTAGTGATAATGTCCATATAAGCAATAACTTGAATATACAGAACATCTTTCACATAAAAACAAAACTTCTTAAGCAGTCCAGACTCTAAAGAAACTTGTACTAACTAATCAGTTCATGCGATAATGAATCCATGGAGATTGAATCAGGAATCTATACTGTGTTTAAAAAAAAGTACAAAGAGTATGCATGATCACACTTGCTGGAAGCTGTCAACAATGAACAGCCTTTAGAAACTTGAGCAAAACTTGAAATGCATTCCCATAAAATTCTGAACTGGAAATACATAGAACTGACAAAATAAGAAATAATCGTGTTTGTTGTCTTGTTTCTGTGACATTTCTACTTACCACACAGTCATAGAGCCGTTCAGTATACAACTGTGCCCTTTGCCCCACAATGTCCACCGTACAGGAATGTTAGGAAAAGTTAAATTACCACCTTCTGTCTTGTTTTGTCGTTCAGGTCTTTGCTATGACAGATGCTATCACTACGTGGTCCTATACCTGACTTATTATAGCTTCCTAATTAAGTTAAGTATGTCTGGCCTTGAAGTCATTCTTCTCTCAGTTCTCAATTGTCAGAACAAGTTCTAACGCATGAGTCTTTGTTGCTCAAATCTTGAAGTTTTCTTTAGCGACATGAAAGGCGCTTTGTTTATTGAAGTGGTTTTTGCTATCGTATATTCGATAGTAGTATAGTATGACATTATTTTGTATTATTGGTGCATTCCTGGGAGTTTTTCTTACCTCTAGGTAAAAAAGTCATTCCACCTTTTGTAAAATAGGAAGGATAAACAAAGAGGGAATAAATGAATTTATCAATAATCCTATTAATGTCATAATATGTCTGTTTCTAAATGACAGTTAAAGCTTTTAGTTTATGCTGGCCATGTTTTTAATATCTTTACAAACATGTTTAATAAAACATACCTGCTGATTCACTGCACAATTTCCAATGGACCTTGAAGCTTGTATTGCAAGCTTTCTTAACCAGATTTGCAAAAGAGCCTTTAATCAATTTGATCTATTGGAAAACCACTTAAGACAAGTTGCACCTATATTTAGCAGTGACCCAAGTGTGCACAAAGTGGATCCTTATTTTTCAATTTATCTCTGTCACACCTGTAAAACAGATGTAGTAATATGCAACCTCGGTCCTACTGGGTTTTTGCTTACACATTACAACATGTAAAAGAGCATCGTATCCTAATCTACACTTCAGCAGAGTTGATCATTACTTGCCTGTTTTCTTAGCGTATCAACTGTCCATTGATTTTGCATGCAGTCAGTTAACATGGCCTTTTCATCCTTACTTTCAGACTCGGATTTATCAAGGAGCTGGTTGTTCCCACACGTTGCATCTCCCCTCCTGCAGGTTGCTGATACGGTACCAGTGTAACTATCCCCGGTGGTTTGGTTGCAATGTGTCGGTACCTGCTGCTCCCAAGATGGGTCACTAGTGCAACCTAAGTCACCAGGTGACCAGAAATTAGAAGCTGCCAAAATCTGTATGTCTTCACTCGCTTGGTCTTTGGTGTTTCTGCATGATTTAAATGCTTCTGATGGTTCCTGTGGGTTCTGCTCATCCTTCGAAACATTGGGTTTCCGACTGGAGACACTTTCTCCAGTGATCTCGTTGTTCCCCAGTACAACGGTCCTGTTCGCTGGAAAGCAACTGTGTTCCTGAATGCCATTCAGCCCGTTCATGGAAGACTGGCCCTCAACATTGTTTGAGGCCAGTGGGTTAGTTTCTGGTAGACTCCTGCTACTCTGTGCTGAACCTGGCTTCATCTGACTGTGGTTCTTTGCTCTTTGCTGTAGTGTAGAGCCACTGCTTGCTGCTTCCTCATTGGCCTTCCTTTCAGCCAATGAAGCAACATTGTTGTGCACAGCATCCTGAACTTGTGTCTGTTCATTGGCCAGGAGTTGTCCAAACTCATCTGCAAAAGTTATTTTAAAAAAACAGTATTTCTGCTATATAAATGGTACTTTTAAAAATCCAGCCCTACAGTAATATAATTTCAACAAAAAAATACACATCCATTCGAACTCATTAGAGAAGCCAATGAATTGAAGTTGTCGTGTAAAATTACTACTATTTAGTTCTAACCCTCCATCTGATTATCATCTCTCCTCCACACCCACCTGCTAAAGCAGCAGCTCTGGGTGTGAGATAGCTCCTTTGATGCTAGCACTAACCTAGATCCAACAGTTTGCATCAACCTTGTGTTTTTAATGTTGCAAAAACATTCAGGATTTTCACAACAGAGGTGAAACAAATTAGGAGCAGGCTTCCTTGAACTAACTGCACCTTTTCATAAGAGGGTAGCTGAATCTTGAGGTTGAATCTTCATAAGATTGAGTCCTCAACTTCATATTCCCACCTAATCGGAGAAACTTGCTCATCAAGAATCTATTCAAACACCATTTCCACCACCCTTTGAGGTGGAGAGTTCCAATGAGTCATAATCCTCTTCAAAAATCTTCTGATCTCTGTCTTAAATGTGGGATACCTTGTTTTTAAGCTGAGCCTCCTATTCACCCAGGAAAGAAAACATTTTCTCCACATCCATGGCAGGAATTGGATGGTAATTTAAATCTGGAGAATAGTAGCAAAGCCAAGTCCCGCTGTGTAACTGTGGAGACCAGCTCGGATATGAACTGGCACCGAGTCTGGGTCCTCTGGGTGTTTCCACTACTTACTGCCACACGACTCACTGGCACCGAGTCTGGGTCCTCTGGGTGTTTCCACTACTTACTCCCACCCGACTCACTGGCACCGAGTCTGGGTCCTCTGGGTGTTTCCACTACTTACTCCCACCCGACCCACTGGCACCGAGTCTGGGTCCTCTGGGTGTTTCCACTACTTACTCCCACCCGACCCACTGGCACCGAGTCTGGGTCCTCTGGGTGTTTCCACTACTTACTCCCACCCGACCCACTGGCACCGAGTCTGGGTCCTCTGGGTGTTTCCACTACTTACTCCCACCCGACCCACTGGCACCGAGTCTGGGTCCTCTGGGTGTTTCCACTACTTACTCCCACCCGACCCACTGGCACCGAGTCTGGGTCCTCTGGGTGTTTCCACTACTTACTCCCACCCGACCCACTGGCACCGAGTCTGGGTCCTCTGGGTGTTTCCACTACTTACTCCCACCCGACCCACTGGCACCGAGTCTGGGTCCTCTGGGTGTTTCCACTACTTACTCCCACCCGACCCACTGGCACCGAGTCTGGGTCCTCTGGGTGTTTCCACTACTTACTCCCACCCGACCCACTGGCACCGAGTCTGGGTCCTCTGGGTGTTTCCACTCCTTACTCCAACCCGACACCAACTGTTCCACGCCGACAGCCACAGCGTTCCAGCCCATTATTTAGCTTTGATATTGAAGTGCACATTTTCTAAATGCGGGAAGAATGAGATTTATTTAAAGTGCTTTCAGTAATTGAAGTTTAAACTTAAAATGTCAAAGAACTGTATCATTGCAGGTGGGTAGCCATTATGATTAGGAACGTGAATACCCATATCCTCAGTGTATGAAATGTAATCCGAAAAGAAACACTTGTAGGATCATTTCATACACCTGTTGCTTGCTTATTTCTAACCATGGCAGCAGCATGCAGCAATCTGAACAATCTCTTTTTTGTGAAGATTCAGTATGACATCTAAAACTAACAAAACTTCTATAGATGTGTGGTGGAGAGTATACTGACTGACTGCATCACAGCCTGGTGTGGAAAACCAATGCCCTTTAACAGAAAATCCTACCACCCAGGACATGCTCTCTGCTTCCATTGAGAAGAAGGTACAGGAGCCTCACATCACCAAGTTCAGGAATAGTTATTACCCCTCAACCATCAGGCTCTTGAATCAAAGGGGATAACTTTACTCAACTGGAATTGTTTCCACAGCCTATGGACTCACTTTCAAGGGCTCTTCATCTCATGTTTTCGGTATTTATTGCTTATTTATTATTATTTCTTTCTTTCTTATGGTATTTGCACAGTTTGGTTGAATGCCCAAGTTGATTCAGTCTTTCATTGATTTTATTATAGTTATTATTCTATCACCGATTTAGTATGCCCACAAGAAAATAAACTCACAAAGTATGTAGTTGTTAATAAATTTACTTTGAACTTTGAACCTGATTTCCCTTACTGAAGTTTTAAACCGATAATGCATTTCTCTGAGATTTTGGAAAATGACTGCTAAGATAGGAGTGGTAAAAAGGATAGGCCTAGGTTAGGGTCGAGATTCTTAGGGGTCTCATGGCAGGAGCAGGTGTTTTTGTATGAGCTGAATCTGATGACGGTAGATTTCGGCATCAGTGGTGTAATTTCTAGAATGAGCTGAATGTTTCAATGTCCCTTTCGGACAGCAGGTGTCAGTGTCAGGATCAGACGCCATGGCTCTCCAAATTTTTCACAAGTGATAACTAAGAATGGCTGGGTTCAAACTTTCTTCAAAGTTAAACACACACACATATGTGCGTGTTGATCCAATCACATAGTCATTACCAATGTGATTTGAAATAGGTACCTCAAACTGGGTCCAGGACAGGATAGTAGCTAATTGACTTTTTAATCTCAGTAGGGATAAAATTGTTTTTGAGCAGTAGAAGAGGAGTTATCCTTTTGGTAATAGGGTCTTAGTGCTGTCGATATGAGCTGTGTTGTAGCAGTGTTACTGTAGACAGTGTACACTGCAGGTTTAGTGCACTGGTGATCAAGACATTAAGTTCAGTGCTACTGCTTTTTGTGGCATGTTTGAATTATTCAGTAATTGAATTATTAGTTGATGTATATTTAATTTCATTAACCAATGCAGCAGCTAAGCAAGTACAGAATAGTTCAAATAATAGCTCTCGGTGGAACTTTGTCCATTGCCCTCTGCAGGTGAACCCTTCCAGCAGTTTACCTTTAGCCTCGTGTTCCAGCATCTGAAATCTCTTGTGTCTCTAATTAACATTCTAATTCTTGATTGCAAGTCCCCTTCTTCTGCTTGGCTATATACCTGAGCAACTTTGTGTATCCTCCAGGACAGGAATCCGAAACAATTGTTAAAGTGCATGTATAACACAAGTTTGTGTGTGTGTTCAAGGAGGCCTTTGCCCCTGCAATGATGTGGGCACCACGTCAAACTTAGAATGTTTTCCAGTGCCATAGGCGCTGTTATTAACTGAGTTGTTATTGTTGTTATTATTAACATTGTTATTAACTGAAGCTGTTCAATAAGGACAAATGAAAGGGACAACTTGCATCTTTAATGCATTTAAACATCATTAGGTGCTTCACAAGAACAAAGATACCAAGAATTTGACACCATGACACACAAGAAGGTGTCAAGACAGGATATTTTTCTGAAGATCCTTAAAAGGAGTAAAAGTGAGGTGAAGAAAGCCATCAACTGCTGAAGGGGATTCCATTTATTTATTTATTTATTTCCAGTACCGTGCTATAGACTTAGGCACATGTATATTGCTAGGGTGCCTAAGACTTTTGTACAGTACTGTAGTAATTTTATGTATTGCACTGTACGGCTGCAGTGCAAAAAAAAATAAATTTCATGATCTGTGAGTGATGTTAAACCTGATATTGAAATTGGTCTGTATTGTGGGAAGGGGGCAGGGAGAGGAGAATCACGGTTGGGAAAAATGGGAGGGAGCAGGAAGCACCAGAGAAACATTCTGTAATGATCAATAAACCAATTGTTTGGAATCAAATGACCTTGCCTGGTGTCTCAGTACTGGGAGTGTCTGCCCCCGCTCCACTCCCCACCCTGACACTCCTTCTCTGCCACCTGACCCTCGCCCCTATTGCTGTGCTCCTCCCTCAACATTCCCAACATCCTTCGCTCTCGCCAGATTCACAGAACGGCTCCCTGCTCCACATTGACAAATACAGTACTGTACGGAGGTCTTGGGCACCCTAGCTGTATATATCTGCCCAGGAGTTTTGCACAGTACTGTATTTAGCGAACAGTGGAGTAATCCTTTCCAGTCCTTCAGGCTGCGTTATCCCATCAACCCCAATTCAATCCTAACCTAATCACAGGACCATTTACAATGACCAATTCACCTACCCGGTACATATCTGGACTGTGGGAGAAAACCAGAGCACCCAGGGAATACCCAGATATTCCACTGGGAGTACGTATACAGATGGCACCAGAATTGAACTCTGAACTCCGATGCCCTGAGCTGTAATAGTGTCGCACTAACCACGACGCTACCATGGTGCCCAAGGTGAGATACCAGAGACCTGAACGGCAGGCTCAGGATTATCCAAGAAATGCTTCCCCAAAGTTATTGGAGCAAACCAAATGTAAATACCCATCCATTACAAACAGTCTTAACAGGATAGATGTGTTTAAATTAACCTGCGCTTGGTTATTTTATTTTCTGAATGAGCTGGTTGTCTAACTCCCTCAAGTTGGGGTAAAAAGGGCCAATTCAATTATGTATCAAACAATAAATACTGACTTACGGATTTAAAACTTTTATTTTAAGAGCAAATAACACTTTAAATTAGTGATTTAAGATGGCAACAAGTTCATAGAAGTTGAACCAATTCTTGGCCAGGCCAAAGGTTGCAGAATCAGGTTTAATATCACTGACATACGTCATGAAGTTTGTTGACTTTGTGGCAGCAGTACTGTGCAACAAATGATAATAGAGAAAAAAAAACTAAAGAAATAGTGAGGTAGTGTTCATGGGTCCAATGTCCATTCAGAAATCAGATGGCAGAGGGGAAGAATCATTGACTGTGTCCCTTTAGGCTTCTGTACCTTCTTCCTGATGGTAGCGATGAGAAGAGGGGATAGCCTGGGTGATGGAGTTCCTTACTGACGAACGCTGCCTTTCTGAGGCACTCCTCCTGGATCCTGCGGAGGAGGGTGCCACGATGGAGCTGACTACTTTCACTATAATTTTGTGCATCGTGGGTAATTGGCAATGTAATTTTCTTGAATGGGTTGCTCCACCTGAGATGTTTGGAGATAAAATTTCCAGAGTGTTTCCCCCTATTGAACCTTGTATTGTTTGCTTTGGTTTGCCTTTCTCGAGAGTACACGTTGGAGGGAAAGATTGGGAAGGTGTCTTTGGCAGTAATGGTGCAGACATTATCGTGTGGGGCAGACCTAATGGTCCAGTTGGCTTTTCCCTGCCTGCCACCGATAAATTCATTGTAAAGCCACTTCCCAGTGCTGTAAAACTTACTTGTTATTTGTTCTCTTCCTTGCGCAGGGTTTTTCTTTACAAGTTCACTGTCCTTCCAGTCTTCGCTTCCACTGGCCTCCCTTGTGTTATTGAGCTCTGGCTTGGACAAAATGGTCTCATCGTATTTGCACATTGTGTCACGAATGTGCCACAGCTCTGAGGGGCCGAAGGGTGTGGGGTAGCCCCCTCCTTTTTGAAAATCGCAAGATCACTATTGAGTCAGTTCAGGAGACCCAGGAAATGAGAGAAAGACATGCAGAATCCACAAAGAGTTGGAATGTGTCCTGGCCCCCGAAAGGCGGAGCCGTGGATACCGGCTATTGTCTCTTGGAGACGGACTTGTGTATGGAATCATGTACGATGCATCGAAGCCCCCAGGCAATGAACCGAGGGGGGGGGGGGTTGGTGGAGGGATTGCATCTGAGATTGATATCTGAGACCCTGTGAGTCAGGATAAAAGAGAGTCTGTGGGAACAGCCTCTCAGACACACCAGAAGAAATGCTAGCGATCCCGTAATAGCAAAAGCCGGTGGGAAGGCCACGTGCGTCAGTTTCCATTTGCCCCGGAAACGGTTTTTAGCTAACAACGGGGAAATCAACTCCCAACGACTCTCGAAGGATTGACATCATAAAAGGAATGGGCAAGTTTTAACCCGTCTTTCTCTCAAACCAGAAAGCTGCAGCTTGAATGAACTGAAGTGACTTTTATATTTCCATCGGACAATACATTATCCCCTACACAACAATAGAGCTATTCCTTATTGATTATTATTATACCTGCGCTTTTAGATTTAGTATTGATGACGCATATTATCTGTATGTTTGCTTTGATATTATTTTTGTGTATTTTTATCAATAAATACTGTTAAAAATAGTACCATCAGACTTCAACGGACCTCTCTATCTTTGCTGGTAAGTGACCCAGTTACAGGGTACGTAACAATTGGGGTTCTCGTCTCAGGATTTGACACCAAATTGGGAGGACAGTGAATCGGGCTTGTAAGTCCAAACTTGGATCTGGTTACGCGGGTAGCCGTACGGGAAACCAGCAAAGATGGACGTGGGTGAATTTATAGAAAACCCGACTCTGGAGGCGCTAGAGGCGGCCACCAAATCAGACTTGGTAAATTTGGTGAAGGGGTTAAACCTCGCAGAGGTGAGGTTGTCAATGAAAAAGCAGGAGGTGCGAAGGGCAATAACTCAGTATTATATTGGGAAGAAGGTGTTTACAGCTGAGGTATTGGAAAATATCCCTGAAAAGGTACCAGCTAGTGGGACGGCTCAGCTAGAGTTGGAGAAATTAAGGTTGGAACATGCAATTAAGTTAAAGCAGCTGAGAAGGAGAAAGAGAGAGCCGAGAAGGAGAGAGAGTATGGGGAGGCAGAGAAACAAAGGAAACATGACTTGGAGATGGAGAAGTTAAGGCAAGGGCGAAGAGATCAAGGGTCAGACCGAGAGGAGCAGTTTAATGTTAGTCGGAAGTTGAAGTTAGTACCTCCGTTCGAGGAGACGGATGTTGATAGTTATTTTGTGCTTTTTGAAAGGTGGCAGTGAATCAGAAGTGGCCCAGAGAGCAGTGGGTGGCGTTGTTACAAAGTGTGTTAAAAGGGAAGGCACAGCGGGCATATACGGCGTTGTCCATGGAGGAGGAGAGTTATGACAAAGTAAAGGCGGCCATTCTCCGGAGTTATGAGTTAGTACCTGAAGCGTATAGACAAAAGTTCAGAAATTTACAGAAAGGGTGGTATCAGACCTATACTGAGTTTGCCTATGAGAAGGGTGTGCTCTTGGACCGTTGGTGCACAGCAGAGATAGTGGAAGAGGATTATTGGCATCTCAGGGAGTTAATTCTGATTGAGGAATTTAAAGGTTGTGTTTCAGAGGATATCCGGATGTATTTGAATGAGAAGCCAAATAAGTCCATCTCAGATTTTGCGAGGTTCCCAGATGAATATGCCCTAACCCACAAGACAAAGTTTTCCTCGAATAAAAGTTCCCAGAGAGACCGTGGGAACGATCGAGAAAGCCCGCCGGCTGAGGCAGAGATCCCGCCGGGAGCTAGTGGTAAGATTGAGGGGGAAAGGCAAGACAGCCAGAGATTTCCAGGCTTGACCTGTTTTAATTATGGAAGGGGGGGGCATATTGCATCTAGGTGCTTTGTTCCGAGGAAAGAGACAGGAAAAGGGAAAGCAGCAGTCCCTATTGGATGTGCCGTGGTAATCGGTAAATCGACAAGAGAGCCCCGGGTAGACAGAGTACGAGAAGGGTCTGAGACTTGTCTGTCAAACAGAACCGTGTCTGTGAGGGAGGGAGACACCCCAGTTCCAATACAGATCTGGAGAGACACGGGGGCTGAACTATCATTGATCAGCAGGAAGGTACTAGATTTTGGTCGCAAGACGGGAATGGTAGCTGTGAAAGGAATAGGCAAAGGGACGGAAATGATGCCCTTGCATAGGGTCATTATGAATTGTGAGCTAGTCTCTGGACCAGTTGAAATAGGGGAGCGATCAGAATTCCCGAGAACTGACGTAGATGTCCTTCTTGGTAACGATTTAGCCGGTGGGAAGGTTTGGTCAGCAATAACGCTGACAAGCCGGCCGGTGAGTGTTGCGGCCCCACCCCTAGATTCCAAGATCTATCCCGCATGCGCGATCACTCGCAGCATGTCGAGAAAGGCAGTTGAGAAAGAGAACAGTTTAACTCCGGCCAGTTTCGATTTGGCCGAGACGTTTTTACCAACCCCTTACCACGAGGGTTTAGAGGGTGGTAAAACGAAGAGTAGTAAAGTGAAAGAGAGTAAGGGAGAGGAGGTAGATCTGCCCTTAGCGAGGAGAAAAGTTCTAGAGGCAGAAAATAAAGATGAGGAACAGATAGAGCTGCTAAAAGGTCCAGAGTTGGACATGGATGATGTCTGGTTTGGCAGAACTGTTTGGACAATTCTAAAGGTGTTCCCGATAATGAAATGAGGGCAGTCCTAGTTGAAAAGGTGCCCTTACCTTGAAGAAGTCTGCTGGGTTGGCAGATGAGGTTGTTTCACCCTGCCGGGTTGAGTTTACTCCGGAAGGGAGTTGCCCAGAGAGTAGCTGGGAGAATCAGGGGAATTTAGAGTTTGGACCGGGTACGGGTATTGAAAGCCTGGAAGAGGCAAATGTCCCGTTTGAGTGTGTCCAAGATGTGGATGCACATGGTACTGAACCTAGTAATGGAGCTCTGAAAAAGTCTGAGGTATTTGATTCAGTTGAAAAGGAAGGCAGTCCTTGTGGGTCAGATAGACTTGGTTCAGTGAAGAAAGGGTTAACCTTGGTAATAGTGGGAGGTGAGAGTTCCCAGGTGTTTGTGCTCGAAGGTGTGTTAAAAGTTAATGCGGAGATCAAAAGTGGGGAGATGAATATTATTATTGAAGGAAACGGGAAATATGCAGTTCCCAAATCGAATGAAGAAAATTTAAAGGCTGGATTAGTATCAAAGGCAGCAACCGGGCTCCAGTCATTTCAATGGCGTGGTACCACAAAGCCTGCGGATCACTTACAGGTTGAGTTGGAAGATGACTGGGGGCCCCCCATGCTATTGTTGTTCCAGAGTGTGGTGTGAAAAGGCAGAATTTGAAATGCCACTTGAACAAAGAGTTCGAACTGAAAACTAATAGCCTGAAGGGTCCTGAAGAGAAAACTAACAACATGCGTAAAATTAAAGAATTGAGTGGAAATTCAGAAGATGGTCTAAGTTTGGGACACAGTGTTGATAAAATAACTCCAATGGAAGAAGCGGGCAAAAGCCTATTTCGCCAGGGTACCCAAGCTCCCCATGTGGGAATTAACCGGAAAAGGGGTGAGGGTTAATGGGGACGCCATTTTTAAACAGCAAAAGCCGGTTTTACGGGATTTCGACAAAGCATGTGAATAATAAAGACAACCCCATGGAAGCCTGCCTGTTAAGTTTGAAAGCAACATAAAGATTAGTATTTGCATGAACTTTTGTAGTATACACTTAAGCTAAGATCACAACTCTTTAGTTTTTGTTTGCTGAAGGAAAGAAATAAAAATAGGTGGTTATTAAATTGAAGTCTGATGCTACAAGACTTTAGTAAGGTACAAGATGTTAAGATATTGAAGGAAGTGACACTGTAATCGTTAACTGTTTAGATGCTGAATTGAATGTATAACTGTATTACTCTGTAGAAAAAAAACTTTTGTATTGTGTTAGATTCTAAAACCCTGTAAGACTCTGTACTACTTCGTTTTCACTGCTGGTGAAAATGCTTTGAAGAAAGGGGGTGTTACGAATGTGCCACAGCTCTGAGGGGCCAAAGGGTGCGGGGTAGCCCCCTTCTTTTTGAGAATCACAAAATCACTATTGAGTCAGTTCAGGAGACCCAGGAAATGAGAGAAAGACATGCAGAATCCACAAAGAGTTGGAATGTGTCCTGGCCTCAGAAAGGCGGAGCCATGGAGACTGGCTATTGTCTCTTGGAGATGGACTTGTGTATTGAATCCTGTACGATGCATCGAAGCCCCCAGGCAATGAACCGAGGGGGGGGGGGGTTTGGTGAAGGGATTGCATCATCCCAACCTGATTGACATCTGAGACTCTATGAGTCAGGATAAAAGACAATCTGTGGGAACAGCCCCTCAGACGCACCAGAAGAAACGCTAGCGATCCCGTAATAGCGAAAGCCGGTGGGAAGGCCACGTGCGTCCATTTCCATTTGCCCCGGAATCGGTGGTCCTTTACCATGGAAGAACGGTTTTTAGCTAACAACGGGGAAATCAACTCCCAACGACTCTCGAAGGATTGACATCATAAAAGGACTGGGCAAGTTTTAACCCGTCTTTCTCTCCAACCAGAAAGCTGCAGCTTGAATGAACTAAAGTGACTTTTATATTTCCATCGGACAATACATTATCCCCTAGACAACGATAGAGCTATTACTTATGGATTATTATTATACCCGCGCTTTTAGATTTAGTATTGACGACGTATATTATCTGTATGTTTGCATTGATATTATTTTTGTGTAGTTTTACTTATAAATACTGTTAAAAATAGTACCATCAGACTTCAACGGACCTCTCTATCTTTGCTGGTAAGTGACCCAGTTACGGGGTACGTAACAGTTGACACAAGCTTCTCTTGAACCCGTGCAGACAGCCCCACTTTAGAAATGTCCCTGGGTATACCTAGAGAATGACGATAGTCCCCTGAGGTATTCTGGTTTTAAAAAATTGATGTGATATTTAGCTTCAAAGTATGTTGTACCAAGCACATGCCAATCTTCCTTTCCAAAAGTTCTCAAAGGTCTGCACAGCACAGCACAGTTAGATGCAGAGCAGGATTCCTCCATTCCCCCTTAGTTCAGCTTCTCATTATAGTTTAATTCCTTGGGGCAATTGATCATGGAAATTTAAACAAAACTAAGATTGGAAACAGAAAATGTTTGCAAACCGTCTTTCTGATTTTGATCTCTGAGGGGTTCTTCTACAGAACTGGTCCCAATTTATTATTACCGGTAATATCAATCTTCTTTAGATGTGAACTTCCCACTATTCAGGACATTTACAAAAATGGGTGTGTAAAAAGGGCCTGAGCAATCACTGGGGACCTGAGTCACCCCAACCACAAACTCCTAGCATCCAGGAAATGGTACCGCAGCATAAAAGCCAGGACCAACAGGCTCCGAGACAGCTTCTTCAATCAGGCCATCAGGCTGATTAATTCACACTGATTCAATTGTATTTCTATGCTATATTGACTGTACTATTGTACATACTATTTATTACAAATTGCTATAAATTACATGTTGCACATTGCAGATTTAGATGGAGAGATAACGTAAAGATTTTTACTCCTCACATATACGAAGGATGTAAGTAATAAAGTCAATTCAATTCAATAAGACATCATCCATCATTAAGGATCACCATCTGGGACATACCCTCTTCTTATTACTGTCATCACGGAGGAAGATTAAGAACCTGAAGACCCACATTCAATGATTTCAGAACAGCTTTTACCCTTCTGCTGTCCGATTTCAAACACTACCTTGTTATTCTTTTGTTTAGACTGTTTATTTTTATTATTTATTGTCATTTTAAGTCTTTACACTGTACTGTTGCTACAAATCAACAAATTTCACGGTGCAGAAATCGGCGATATTAACCCCGATTCTGATTCCAGTTGTTGTAGCTCGAGAGTGGAGAGTGATTAAGTTATATGGAGATGGAGAGCCAACTGATCTATCCCCTTCTGTAGCAGTTACTTGGAAACAAACCAGACCTTCTGAGAGACTGAGTACAGGGGATGACACTATATGATGTGCTTCCAAATAACTGAGCTCCAAGTCGGAAAAAAAGTACGTCTGGTTCTTTATTACGACACTAGCAAAGAGGGACAATCTTATAGATACAAAACTAAATTAGTGATTTAGCAAAATAAGAATAATTAGTGTTCAATTTACCGTTATTAAGCAAAGATTTTTAATAAGCGTAACTAAGCAGCCAACGCAAAAAAGATCAATCCACCAACTCACTCCCTCTCAACTCGATGAAAACTAACTAAAACAAAGTGGGAATATATAACCACACTCAATTGCTTTTACACGCTCCAAGTCATAATAATAAATGTGCGATACAAAATATAACTCAGACAGAAAATAAATACATGCTCTGTGTCCATCCAAGTGATCTTTACTGAGGTACTGGTAGAATAGTTACTGAACTGAGAAGTTATTCCTACAAGAATGACTGAATTCTAAAGTGAAGACTGATAAGGTTTTTCAGATTAAAATTATTTGATTTGGGGAAGATGGTTCTTATTATGTGGACAATGATGAGGACAATTAATAGAAAATAATCACCGATAAATCTAGTAGTTAATTCTGCAGAAATAAATTCTGCAGTTAGTTCCCCAGTGGGCGATTAATACATGCAAGCAGTGTCTGAGGCAAATATAGTCACAGAGCACTAAAGCACAGAAACAGACCCTTCAGCCCATCTAGTCCATGCCAATCTGTTATTTTGCCTGGTCCCTTCGACCTGCAGCTGCACAATAGCCCTCCATACCCTTCCCATCCATGTATTTATCTAAACTTCTCTTAAAAGTTGAAATCAAATCCACATCCACCCCTTCTGCTGGCAGCGCATTCCGCATTCTCACTGCCTTCTGAGTGAAGAAGTTCCCCGCGGGTTCTCTTAAATACTTCACCTTTCACCCTTAAATTATGAACTCTAGTTCTAGTTTCACCCAACCTCAGTGGGAAAAAAGCCTGCTTGCTTTAACCCTATCATGCCCCTTATAACTGAAAATCTCCCCTCATTCTCCTTTGCTCCAGGGAATGAACCTATCCAACCTTTCCCTGTAACAGAAGCCCAGCGACATCCCTACAAACCTCCACTGTATCCTTCCAAGGGACAGAGTTAAAGGGAACTTAAATGTACATGTGAAAGGAAAAGGAATAGAAATCCATGTTGGAGATTTAGGCAAAATGGTACTGGCAGAACATGTACATTGGCAGTGATCTAAATGAACATCATGTTTCTATGCCATTATCCTTTAGATTCTGTGCAGAGTACTGCCTTCTGCTCCCATTGGGCCTGCTGATATTGACTGGGATCATGATGATGGATGAAGTATTTTATTAACCAGACCGTCGATCGTATCTCTTAACAATTTGGCACTCACCTTCTTCCGCAGTTTGCTTGTTTACACCAAGAAGGATTGCGGCTTCATTGTCCTTGGATCGTTGATCACTCCCTTTACAGAGTCGCTCTGTATTTTTGATGTGATTGTCTTTAAGGTTTTCCTGCTTGTGTTTATCACTCACATCTCCAGCAAGACCATCACCTTGTTTTAGATCTACGGGTTTTCTGCTGATGGAAGCCTTAGGCGTAAGGTTGCTTTCAGTTTTCATTGTTGAGTTGTGCTCCTGAATGCCACCCTGGGGTCGTCTCTCTGTATCTTGCACAGTTGTCTTTCCTCCCTTCCCGCTGTTTGGATTGTTGACCGGGCTTTCAGCTTCATTTTTCAAGAATCCCAGCAACATTGACGGGTACTCCTCTGCAAATGCACAGTAAAATGCACTGAATACACTAGGTTTTGACAGGGAAGTCATAAACAAGCGAAAATAAATTGATCGAATGTGGTAAGGGTCAAAAGCAATGACGGCCCACTCATACAGCACAAGCAACCAAGACCAAAACGATAGAGCTTTCTCTCCCAATGGTTTCCTGATCAAAGACACAATAAGTCTACACCCCAGGAACCTCTCATTCTGATCTCCTTCACTCAGAGAGTAGTGTGAAAGTAGGTCGAACTGCCAGCGGAAGTGGATAGTTTCAATAGGTACATGGATAATACAGTTTTGGTGGTCTAAGTGCAGGTAGATGGGACTAGGCAGATCAGATGGGCAGAAGGGCAGAACACCATGACTCTATGTAACTATTCGACAAGCAACACTTGCTATCAAAAGTTTTAAACTCTGATGACAGAATCAATAATCAACACTTCCCCTTATTAAACTTAGGGGCCTCAATCAGTGTAGCATAAAATGACTATCTTATTTGAATCAAGGACTGTCCTGACTCTGTCATCTTAAGAATCAGACTGTCATGCACATTTCAAATAATCTAGGCCAGGGGTTTACAACCTGGCTCCATGGACCCCTCGGTTAATGGCAAGACCCCCTGGCTTATAAAAGATTGGGAATCCCTGACCTAGGCCAACACTCATGTCTGAGTACCATGCTGACTGTTTATTCCCTCATTGGCTGTCTCGGATCATGCTGGGTGTTAAGGACCATCTGGGCACAACATTATGTAGTCCGGTAGGACCTGACTGGATGTTTAGACCTATGCTATTCATCCAATTATGGCTGTCTCAGCCAAAAATGACTATTCTGGCCGTCAAGACGCGGGCTGACTGATTTAACTCAAACTAGACAACAGAGCCTATTTTCACTTGAAGAAAAATAACTTTCAACAGCAATCGTTGTGGAAATCAACCACAGAAAGAATCTTAAGATGGAGAAAGCTTAAGCTTAAGAACAAGTTGCAGATTGGATGGACGTCAGTCAGGATGTTTACTGTACATGGCTTTGGTTTTGTCAGTGGGGAACATTTCTGACAGTAGCATCCTTCAAATATTTGAAGGAGATGATGTAATCGTGCATTATAATCTTACTGCAGTAAATATGGCTTTGTGCCACAGTGAATCTACATTTATGGGAATAAAGTTCAGGAGGCATTAAACATTATGCCAGTGTGTGGTCACCCAGTGGCACAGTTAAGTTCCACCCCTTCCCTCACGCTCTTGCTCTGTTTTCTTTGTACAGATAATGACATATATCACACATTCCTCACCATCGTCATCTCCTTTCTGTGTTACAGCATCTTGGTCTTCCAGATAACCTCTTTTCTTCAGCCCTCTGTCCCACATCGTCTTCCTAACATCTCCATCCACAGGGAAAATGCTTGCACCGTTCATCTCAACTTCCTTTCTTGCTTCCCGCTTCCTTAATTTCTTCCTCCTTGTTTTCTTCTTCACCTTGTGGGCTTTGTTAGAGGCATTACTATCCTTATATTCTTGGTCACTGCTCCCCCCACCTGCATCTAAAGTCTCTTTCTTCCAAAATCTTCTTTGATTCTCATACGGTTTTCCCTTGTGCTTCTCATCACTGCTGGAAGATTCTTGGTTAATCTGTTGGCCACAGTCCACAGTGTTATTCATTCTCTCAGCTCTTTGAGGTATTTTTCTCATTAGAAAGTTTCTCTTGTGTGTCCCATCTCCGCTGTCAGAACCTAGGTTTTGTGAGGTGTCATTTGTATTCAAAGCCCCACTTAACAGGTATCCACACTCAAACTTTTTGTTTTGCTGGGCTACACCACAAGGCTGGCTTGAGGCCGTGCTTCTCTCTCCTAAGGAGGTTGGAATGGTCATTGAAGTTAAGATTTTGTAGGATCCATCAGCCATGGCTGGCTTGCTCTCTCTCACATTGCTCCTGAGTAAACTGGACTTTGATGTTACCAGCACTGACGTTTCCATCATTCCTGGGTGAAGGGGTGAGGGGCGGAGGATAGAAGAACACACAGCTTTTTAAATGCAAGTATTTTATCTGAATAGCTCAGCTGCCCTGTTGGCTAGTGCTAAATAACATGCTGATATCTATTGCCCTAGATTGCACCTGGTGTGGAATTGTAAAAGTTGTACCCTTTAACTTCCTCAGCTCGGCTGATTCCATGGCAAAGAGCTTGTATGTTCTCCCTGTGACTGCATGATTTCCTTGGGGTTCTCCAGTCTCCTATCACATTCCAAAGTCATACCGGTTAGTAGGTTAACTGGTCACATGGGTGTAACTGGGCAGCACCGGCTTGTTGTGGGGCTGGAAGAGCCTGTCACCATGTTGTACCTCTAAATAAATCAAATATAATCTTTTGAATAATCCTGTTTTTTTGGTATTTCATTTTAATATCCGAGATGCAACTCAGTGGGTACACCTGTTTGTTAATATAAATATCTAATCAGCCAATCATGTGGCAGCTACTCACTGCATAAAAGCATGCAGACATGGTCAAGAGGTTCGGTTGTTGTTCAGACCGAACATCAGAATGGGTAGGGAATGTGATCTAAGTGACTTTGATTGTTGGTGCCAGATGGGATGATTGAAGTTTCTCCAAAATTGCTGCTCTGGGATATTAAACATAGAAACATAGAAAATAGGTGCAGGAGTAGGCCATTCGGCCTTTCGAACCTGCACTGCCATTATGATCATGGCTGATCATCCAACTCAGAACCCTGTACCTGCTTTCTCTCCATGCCCCCGATCCCTTTAGCCACAAGGGCCATATCTAACTTCCTCTTAAATATAGCCAATGAACCAGCCTCAATAGTTTCCTGTGGCAGAGAATTCCACAGATTCACCACTCTCTGTGTGAAGAAGTTTTTCCTCATCTCGGTCCTAAAAGGCTTCCCCTTTATCCTTAAACTGTGACCCCTCGTTCTGGACTTCCCCAACATCGGGAACAATCTTCCTGCATCTAGCCTGTCCAATCCCGTTAGAATTTTATACATTTCAATAAGATCCCCCCTCAATCTTCTAAATTCCAGTGAGTATTAGACCAGTCGATCCAGTCTTTCTTCATATGAAAGTCCTGCCGTCCCAGGAATCAATCTGGTGAACCTTCTTTGTACTCCCTCTATAGCAAGAATGTCTTTCCTCAGATTAGGGGACCAAAACTGCACACAATTCTCTAGGTGTGGTTGCACCAAGGCCTTGTACAACTGCAGTAGAACCTCCCTGCTCCTGTACTCAAATCCTTTTGCTATGAATGCCAACATACCATTTGCCTTTTTCACCACCTGCTGTACCTGCACGCCCACCTTCAATGACTGGTGCACAATGACACCCAGGTCTCGTCGCACCTCCGCTTTTCCTAATTGGCCACCATTCAGATAATAATCTGAATAATAATATAATAATAATATTCATGTATAACAGTCTCTAGAGTTTACAGAGAATGGTTTGAAAAACAAAAAAAAAACATTCAGTGTGTGGAAATTCTGTGGCAAAAGTAACTTGTTAATGAGAGTGGATAGAGGAAAATGGCCAGACTGGTTCAAGTTGACAGGAAGGCGACAGTAACTCAGATAACCGTGTGTTACAACAGAGGAGCATCTCTGGACACACAATACACTGAACCTTGAAGTGGGTGGGCTACAACACCAGAAGAGCCCGAACATGTACTCAGTGGCCACTTTATGAGGTACCTAAGATTTTATCATTATTAGGGCTGGAGAAATAATTGCCTTGTGGGACTGATGGTTCCTTTTTTGTATACTGTAACGAGAAGGAAAAACCCCTCAAACAGCAGAAGCGGTTTTACTAATGCATGGTGATTCTCAGCACCTAAAGTCAACCCCATTCAAAACAAAAATTTCTAGTATAATAAAAATCTTGGACTATCCTAATCTGACATTTCTTTGCCATACAACGCAGAATGCTGGAGGAAGTCAGCAGGTCAGCCACAGCACTTATGGAAAAGGGTGAACAGCTGATGTTTCAGGCTGAGACCCTTCTTCAGGACTGGGGGTGGGGGTAGATGCCAGGATAAACGCTGGGGGGAGGGAAAGGGGCTAGCTAGAAGATGATAGGTAAAGTCAAGGGCTGGAGAAGAAAGAATCTGATAGGAATTGGAGAGTAGACAATGGGAGAAAGGGAAGGAGGAAGGGACCCAGGGGTATTTAACAGGCAGGTGAGAAGAAGTGAAAGGTCAGAGTGGGGAATAGAGGAAGGGGTGGGGGGATTTTTAGATTTAACAGATAAGTTCCAATGTTGCAAGAAGGTTTGGGTGAGGCAGACACTGGGAAACAGTGGAAGGACTGACCCCTGGAAGAGGAGAGAGAGCTCATGCTCCCAAGCCCAGAAGATCTGTGACAGGATTTACAGTCAACCAGCAATTCATCTCTCTCCTATTCACTTTCCTGCTTCTGTGTTTTACTTATTTTTATCGGATCAGGTCATACTGACCAGAAGTACCAAGCGGGGGAGAGAGGGATGGGGGCAGAGAGCAGGCAGAGCACTATACCATTTACTTTCCTGGTCTTCTGTTCCCTTTACATAGGTGCAGGTCGTACTGAGCTCTTACCTTTCTCTAGTCTGTCATCTTCATAGGTGAACTCTGAGTTCCTCCAAGGCTGTGTAATTCCCTTGCTCCTGTCTCTTTGGTACTGCTGAGCTACCAGGCACCTGTTTGATGTACAGTGCATGGGTTACAGTTCCATCGGCCACTACCTATGCGGCAGATAGGATTTACTTTGTTCACTTTCCTATTGAGTTGATGCAGTAAAACAAATCATACTTGTATCCCTGCTGCGTTGATTGTTCAGAGAATTATGACTCTGAAGTTATTTCAGGAGGAGAAGATTCACTTTGAAAATCTTTGCTTACCTACATTAAAGGAGATTAATGACTTTACACACTGACCCCACGTGCAGCTACTTTTGAGAAGGGGCAAAGGAAAAGACAATGATGTTGTGTTTTTACGTCTGAGCCATGCTGCCTTTGAACATTGCTCACGGGCCAGGTCAATGAACTTACCGATGTATAGTAGATGAAAACGGACCCTTTGAAATCGTTCTGATGTACGTTAACACATCTCTACTACGAGAAGTCGACCATTCAATGCACTGAGCCGGTCCACAATCAGATCATTGCTGTTCTTCTAAATCCCAATTAATATCTTGTGTGTCCTGATGAAGGATCTCGGCCCAAAATATCAACTATTTTGCCTACCATGATACCGCCTGACCTGCTGAGTTCTCCCAGTATTTTGTGTATTGCAACGTCTTAAGTGAAGCGGTGCAAATGACCTCTGTGCGATAGTCGGGGCTTCAAATACTGTATTTTGTTAACCAGGATTTGTATTGATAGAGAATTGTTAAATAATTTCATTAGCATAGCAGCCACCCCATTCTCCGATTATTCCAATGCCCCTCACAGTTGCAAATTCCTCTCTGGAGTGTGCTAATTAATGCATCCTAGGAATGGGATAAAAGTTTAGAAATACTGAAATTCAGAACTATTCTGGGGTAGAGTTTTGAATTAGAAACATGAACTGTTTGTCTTTTGGTACCTCGCCTGACAGTGTTTCCAGCATTTTCAGAGTAACACGCACAAAATGCTGGGGGAGCTTGGCAGGCCAGGCAGCGTCCATGGAGAAGAATGAACATTCAGTGTTTTGGGCCCAGCATGTTCAGTTTTTGCTTCATGAGATGTCTGCTATTTACCGAGGAACCTTGTTACAGCGTAATTCCAACATCTGCCTGCAAGGTCACATCCCTGTCTGTGCCACACAGGTTCACAGGAGGGTCAAAAGAATCGTTCGAGACGGTGGGGCATCCTAACGTATGACTAAAATGGACTTGCTGAGACAAAATGAGCAAGAACCATATCAGCCAGATAATCCGTTTGTGATTCTGGTGGGGACATAAATATTTGTCAGAACAAGAGGCAAGGTGGGGAATGGGGAGTGAATAGGTCTTTCTGCTAATTCTTCAAATTAGCAAATTCTTCTACTTCTTCCCGAAGCAGCTTTTACTTTTACTAAGGCCTCCAAGGGGCACACGCCCATGAGTGCAGCATTCCCTCAGCACTGTTAGATCAGAATAAGTGCTCATATTTCTGCAGTGAGACCTAAAACTTCAGTGGCATCCAATATTAATGACTTTTGTCATCTGGGACATGTCTTCTTTTCATTATTACCACTGGGAGAGTGAAGATCTACATTCAACATTTTAGGTACAGTTCCTTCCCCTCTGCCATCAGAGTTCTATCGATGAACACTACCTTGATGTCCTTCACTTTTGTAGCATAGTAATTTTTATGTATTGTTGCCTCAATACAATTAATTTCATAACATATCTCAGTTATGATAGACCTGATTCCAATCTGGATTCTGGTTCTTCCCCAGCTGAGACCAATGCGAATTCAGCAAAATGCCTCTGAGGGTTACTGAGGAGTGAGTGAGAGGTAGAGAGTGGATCACGCCTGGGATCATTTGAATTGTTGTTAAGTTTCAGGATATCCATAATGTATTCTCGGGCCCCTTAGACCAATAAACTCCAATAATACAGCATCTCAAACAAGGGAAAAGGGGTTAAGGAGCCAGTGCAGACAACAACAGGTATATCACTTTGGACACTACTGGTGGGGTTGGCCTAACAGAGGAAAGTCACAGTGGTCAACCCCACAACAGTGTCCAAAACTCAGAAGGGAAGGGGGAGGGGGGAAGAGACAAGCTGTGGTGATGAGGGATTTGTCCGGTAGGGGAACAGACATGAGGTTCTGAGGGTGAGAACGAGATTCTTGTTGTCTCCTGGGTGCCAGGGTCCAGGTAGGGTGAAAAGACAGAAATTGTGGTCCATGTGGGTACCCATGATATGAGTAGGACGAGTGACAGGGAGTTAGGTGCTAAGTTAAAGGGCGGGATCTCCAGGGTTGTGATCTCTGGATTGCTACCCGTGCCACGTGCTAGTGAGGCTAGAAGTAGGAAGATTATACAGTTCAATACGGAGTTGGTGTAGGAGGGAGAGCACGAGATTTGTGGATCACTGGGTTCTCTTTCAGGGAAGGTGGGAACTGTATAGAATGGATGGCTTGCACCTGAACTGCAGGGGTGGGGTGGGGGGGGGGTTAATACCCTAGTGGGAAGGTTTGTTAATGCTGCACAGTGGAGTTTAAACTAGTGTTGCAGGGGGATGGGAACCAGAGTGCCAGAACAGTTCATTTAGAGGTTATGGAGGCAGATGTTGGGAAGTCCTCAGACAAAGTTAGGAAACAAAGGGTTGAGCACGGTGCAACTAGTGTCCTGGTCTGCATCTATTTCAAAGCAAGAAGTATCATAGGAGAGGCAGATATTAGTGCTGAAGATGAGGTGGCTGGTCTACAGACTGAGGCAGTGTGTAGTGAGGAGAGGCTGTAGGTGGGAAAAAATCGCAGTCAACAGGATGAGTTGCAAAGTAAAAGGCTGACAAAGTTGATAAGGGTGAACACAGGACTGAAGGTGTTGCATTTGAATGCAAGCAGTATACAGAATAAGGTCGGTTGCAGCACGGTTGCAGATTGGCATGTGGGCATCGCCGAATCATGGCTGAATCATGGCATGTAGGCATTGCCGAATCATGGCTGAATCATGGCATGTAGGCGTTGGTGAATCATGGCTGAATCATGGCATGTAGGCATCGGCGAATCATGGCTGAGTCATGGCTGAATCATGGCTGAATCATGGCTGTCATGGCCGAATCATGGCCGAATCATGGCTGAATCATGGCCGAATCATGGCCGAGTCATGGCCGAATCATGGCCGAATCATGGCTGAATCGTGGCTGAGTCATGGCCGAATCATGGCTGAATCATGGCATGTAGGCATCGGCGAATCATAGCTGAGAGAAGATTATAGCTGGGAGCTTAATGTCCGAGGATATTATATCAAAAGGACTGGCAGGAAAGCAGATGGGGCAGCATTGATCTGTTGGTAAAAATGAAATCAAATTTTTAGAAAGAGTTTGAAGGTGTTGAATCATTGTAGATTGAGCTAAGGAACTGCAGGGATACAAATACCCTGATGGGAGATGTATACAGACTTCAAACAGTAGTAAGGATCTGGTCTACAAATGACAGCGGGAGATAGAAAATCATGCCAAAGGCCAATGTTACAATGACCATGAGGGATTTCAAAATGCAGGTAGATTGGGAAAATCAGGTTGGTGCTGGATTCCAGGAGGGGAGATTTCCAGAGTCCCTATGAGACGGCTTTTTAGAGCAGTTTGTCGTTGAGCCCACTAGGAGATCAGCTATTCTGAATTGGGTGTTGTGCAATGAACCAGAATTGATTAGAAAGCTTAAGGTAAAGGAACCCTTAGGGGAGAAATGGTCATGATATGATCAAATTCACCCAGAAATTTGAGAAGGAGAAGCTAAAGTCAGATGTATTAGTATTACATTGGAATGACAGAGGCACGAGAGAGGAGCTGGCCAGATGGGGCCCACTCCAGGGTTCTGAAAGGGGTGGCTGAAGAGATCGTGGAGGCTTTAGTAATGGCTACAGAAGGACAGACAAACTAGGAGAATGGACAAAGAAATGGCAGATGGAATACAGTGTCAGGAAGTGTATGGTCATCCACTTTAGTAGAAGAAATGAAAAGTTGACTATTTTCTAAATGGAGAGAAAATACAAAAAAACGAAGGTGCAACAGGACTTGGGAATCCTTGTGCAGGATTCCCTAAAGGATAACTTGCAGGTTGAATCTATGGTGAGGAAGGCAAATGCAATGCCAGCATTCATTTCAAGATGGCCATAATATAAAAGCAAGGACATAATGCTGAGACTTTATGAAGCACCGGCAAGTCCTCACTCCAAGTATTGTGAGCAGTTCAGGCCCCTTGTGCTGAGTTGGAGAGGGTTCAAAGGCGGTTCACAAAAATGATTCCAGGATTGAATGGCTTGTCATATGAAGAGCGTTTGATGGCTCCGGGCCTATATTCACTAGAATTCAGGGGTGACCTCATTGAAACCTATCAAATGGTTTTAGGCCTGGCTAGAGTGAATGTGGAGAGGATGCTTCCAAAGGTGGGAGAGTCTAAGACCAGATAACCCAGCTTCAGAATAGAGGGGTGTCCTTTTAGAACAGAGATGAGGAAGAATTTCCTCAGTCAGAAAAAGTTGAATCTGTGGAACTCTTTGCATAGGCAGCTGTGGAGGGCAAATCTTTATGTATACTTAAGGCAGAAGATGATAGGTTCTTGGTTGGTCAGGGCAGGAAGGGATACAGGGAGAAGGCAGGAGCCTGAGACTGAGAGGAAAATTGGTTCAGCCATTAAGAAATGGCGGAGCAGATTTGCTGGGTCAAATGGCCTAATTCTGCTCCAATGTCTTATGGTATTCTGGTCTTTTGCAATTCAGATGAATTGTTAGCAGTATTCACAGATGTTAAATTGAGGTTAATTCTTTTATGTGTAAGTGGAGAAGGAAATTGTATTGATATAATTCTAAGGCTGTTTGATAGTTCATCAAGATAAAAACACAATGTCTTTGTCAAGAAGGAATTTCCAGTTGATCCATCTATGCCCCATAAAACCTCACAAATCTAACTCTCTGCGCACATCCGTAAATGTTTGAAGCCACCATAATAATCAGCCAGATCTAACTTACGCTAGCTTTTTCAATGCATCCCAGGAGAGCAGAGGTGATCATTAATATACTGCCTGAAAGAGTGTGGTTGCTGATTCCATTGTGACTTTGGAAAGCAATGAGGCAGAGGCCAGAAAAGTAAACATTTGTGGGACTAGTTGGATACATCTTTCAAAAGAGTGAGCTTTTTTTTCTCAAGCATTTCGAACATCTCCTGTGTGACCCCACCTGTGGCAAGGCATTCCCCCTCTCACACCAATCAGACGGAAGCAACTTCGTTTTCCCTGCTGGAAGCCGGCACGGTACTTGTGCTCACAACACCAGCTGATGCGGGCTGCCACCATCCCGTTGACGTAGATTGTAGCGCTGAACGGAAATCCAAAGTGTCGTCTTGAAACAAACTGGAATTGTTCTAGGACAGAGAACGGAGGCTGTAATATCTGTACAGTTCTCTTTTCAGGTAAGGAGCATAGCTGGAGCAGGTGCCCAAGCATCTTGCATTGAAGACTACCAATGCAACATCATGTCAAAAGTCATAGCAATGTTATGGTGTAAAATAGAGCATTCTCCATCTTTGAGAAATCAGTGTTGACTTTCAAACATTGTGGGGACCATTTTTAAACTATTTTCAAAACCTTTAATTTGCTCTTAAAGTACAGATGTTGGCTAATAACACATTTCACTATATGATAAGGATTTGTTTCATTTTTTCTCTTTCTACAAAGAGCTTTGATCTTGGTTGTGGGTTTAGATTCTTTTTTTGTATAATAAAATATCTCATTTCAATATTACAATTTAATTTAATTTACATGAATATAAGGTAATGAGACCAAGTGTGATTCAAATATAATGTACTTGATAACATTTTATCCTTTTTTGACTTATATGTCTTCTTGTACTCTGTATTCTTCTATGTAGAAATTAATAAAAATTATTGAAAGAGAAATCAGTTTTGCTATTAAGCACTTCTTGGGCAGTACCGGCTTTGCTGAAGGCATCGTGCCTGAAAATGTGTCCCTTGCACGAATAATGCAGTTATCCATTTTCTCACCTTTCATGTTTTGGTCATTGTTACACTTTATTCTGCATTGTTATTGTTTTACCTCAATGCACTGTGTAATAATTTGATTGGTATAAACAATTTGCAAGGCAGGTTTTTCATGGAATCTTGGTACACAATAAACAAATACCAATAGTTATTGCATGGGATATTGCTGATTAAAACCATATGAGGAGGTATTCGGTACCTTCGATCCCTGCTCATTATGGAGAGAGGTAATATGGCCCAAACTCGCTCAAATCCAGCACGCAGAGGGGACTCTCCTTCACAATAAGCTGAATTTCAACCCAAGCCCAGGACCAATAGGTATCAACCTGTCTTCTCTTTCACTTCAGAATCAGGACCAGGTTTAATATCACCAGCATATTCATGAAATCTGTTGTTTTGTGGCAGCAATACCTTGCATTGCATAATAATAAAAATCTATAAATTACAACAAGTATACTAAAATTAAAGAGTGACTTTGACTATGCCATGACCAAACATGCAAAATATTGCATCAGCTATCTGAACATCCAAGATAAAGTTTCAATGGTAACTGAGTAAGTTTATTTTACACGATAAAAATTTCGCCCTGAACATACATGACTCTACAGCTCTGAAAGGTGAGGGGAGCAATCCGATGGTATGTGCCGTCAGCTGGCAAACCTGTACATAATTGGTGTGTAGACAATTGAACTTGGCTGCCCTAACTCCCACTGTGACTGCTGACCATATTGTACTTCTCCCAGGTACCTTGGACAGCATCCTTACCAAATCTCATTCACAGGCAAGGTGCTTAGCTATTAATAGTGCATATATAATAATACTTTCAAGAGTTTGGAGGATAAGTTACATCAGTACACGTAATTTTGCACAGAGCTCTGACTAAAAGGAATTAAGTGCTAAGACATTTGGTGGCTTTGATAATCTCAAAGGTCTGACATGACAGTCCTACCTCTATGAGTGAGATGACCCTTGTACACACAAATATTCTCTGCTCCACAGATTTGCTGATACACCTTGAGTTCATCTTGATGACAGATCTTCTGAATGGGGACCGCTGAACCTCTGCCAAGATACAGCATGGTGATATGCACATTGGAATGGTTGACTGCTCTCAAGATTTTCCAAGTGTCTTGTAGGGCACGAGATACTTGAATCTAAGAAAATCATACTCTGAGTTACTCTAAAATGTTTATTGGTTATCTGCCCCGAGCTGTGAGAAAGTAGGATCAATGTGATGATTTGGGCATGTTTTTAAAGCAAAGTAGCTAAACGGACACAAAAGAACTTGGGCAACGTGGGTAGGACTGGAAACCTCGAGGAGTACAATCCATGGCCTTGAGTGACATGCCTACAGTGGAATCTCAGAACAAGAGGAGTTTATTCAGAAGATGTTACTTCCTATAACCAGCTTGTGAAGGGTCTCATTGTTCAATTACATTAACAGTGTCAGAATCAGAATCAGAATTGGGTTTATTATTACTGACATATGAAGTGAAATTTGTTGTTTTATGGCAGTGGTACAGTGAAATACATAAAATTAGTAAAAGTTACAATAATAAATATATTTTTAAAAAGTGCAAGAAGAGATCAGAATAATGAGGCATGTTCATGGACAATTCAGAAATCTGGGAAACATCCTTTCCATATCTACTCTGTCTGGGCCTTTCAACATTCGAAAGTTTCAATGAGATCCCCCCTTTTCCTTCTAAATTCCAGTGAGTATGTACCCAGAACCATCAAACGTTCCTCATATAATAACCCTTTCATTCCTGGAATCATCTTTGTAAAACTCCTCTGGACCCTCTCCAATGCCAGCACATCTTTTCTTAGATGGAGAGGCCAAAACTGTTCACAATACTCAGGGTGAGGCCTCGCCAGAGCCTTATAAAGCCTCAGCATCACATCCCTGCTCTTGTATTCAAGACCTGTTGAAATGAATGCTAACATTGCATTTGGCTTCCTCACCACTGACTCGACCTGTAAGTTAACCTTTAGGTTGTTCTGCACAAGGACTCCCAAGTCCCTTTGCACCTCAGAGTTTTGGATTTTCTCCCAGTTTAGAAAATAGTCTGTACATTTATTTCTACTGCCAAAGTGCATAACCATGCATTTTCCAAAATTGTATTTCATTTGCCACTTTCTTGCCCATTTTCCTAATCTGTCTGCCCTTCCGCAGCCTACCTGTTTCCTCAACATTACCTGCCCCTCTGCCAGTCTTTGTATCATCTGCAAACTTGGCAACAAAGCCATCTATTCCTTCATCTAAATCATTGATATACAGCATGAAAAGAAGCAGTCGCAACAATGAGCCCTGCAGAACACCACTAGTCACTGGCAGCCAACCAGAAAAGGATCCTCTTATTCTAATACTCTAACCATGTTAGTAACTTTCCTGTAATACTATGGGCTCTAACTTGGTAAGCAGCCTCAAGACTTGTCCTGGAAGGGGGGGGGTGGGGTCCTTAGTGACAGATGCCACCTTCCTGGGGCACTACCTTTTGAAGATGTCCTCGATTTGGAAGCCAAAGGAGGTGGTGAAATCAGATACAAATTACTACTCTTAGACAGAACTTACTGTGAATAGGTAAGGATTAGAAAAGTTACAGCCCTAATGTAGCGATTAGCATTATGCTATTAAAACACCAATGACCCGTTTTGATTCCACAGCTGTCTATAAAAAATCTGTATGATCTCCCCGTGGCTGTGTGGATTTCCTCTGGGTGCTCTAGTTTCCCCCACATTCCAAAGACATATGGGTCGGTAGGTTAATTGGTCCTTACTGCCCATTAGTCCACTACTGTTTAGGGCAGCAATGAAGACCCTCCATCTCTGGCGGTGTTCAGGGCTTCCTTCATCGTGTCAGTAGCTCCCTTGCAGTTTTCACTACTGTCAGTCATGCAAGTCCTGGGCGGAGACTCAGGAATACCATCACTCTCAGATGTAGAATGTTCCATCCCAATGGAGAAAGATTTCCATACCAGCTTTGTTTGACCATTCAGGGTTGTTGGCCCTGAGCTGAACCCCTGAACCTGGAGGACTGGAGGACCACTCTTAGTCTGACCTCTACCCTTTGACCTGTTTGCCATGGGTGACCCTACCAAGATCCAAAGCATAAAGCCCTGACTCCAGTCAACAGGTTGTTGAGGCATGCAAGCTTCCAAACCACAAGATTATGATCCTCTGAGAGGAGGTTAATTGGTCACATGGGTATAATTGGGTGTTACGAGCTCATTGGGTGGAAGGTTCTGTTACCATGCTGTATCTCCAAATAGATAAAATAAATAAAAAAGAAATATGGGAAAATGGGATTAGTATAAACAGGCAAAAGGGTAGCCATTGATGAAATGTGCAAAAGGGCTTGTTACTGTGCTCTACAACACTATAGCTCTGAAAATCGTCTGGAGCATTTCATCGATTTCAAGATGTGCAAATGCAAAATGCTACTTACCAGACTAAGTTTCCCCACCATCTGCTGACCCGAGGTTGTCCTTCGAGTGAAGTTACTCTGAGCTAAGCTCAAATCCCTCGCCTTTCCCTGTGTGCTCCTGGTGCGGTTGTCTTCTGAGGAGGACGACCTCCCTGACCTTGCCTCTGGCAAATCAGCCGACTTGTTCCCGCCTGGAAACCTCGATGGCCCGCGAGAAAGGCTGGAAGAAGCAGAGTCATGGTTCGTCTCGGGACGATGTACAGCTGACTGTCGGAGGTGGGGTGACAACCCTGGACGGACCAGTGACCGCTTGCGGGCAATGATGGGGAGGTCCCTTCCGCTGACCCGTCCGTGAACTGAGATTGGCTCCTGCTATAACGACAACAGTACAGCATCATCAGTGGGACCAGTGTGGCCGTACCATCGAAAGATCTTCACTCACCAATCGGGTAACCATCCTCAGGGTACAAACACTTGACTTATGGGCACCCTTACATATGAATGAGCTCCTTTAAATGCAAACGAGAGCCAGTCTTTTAAAAAAATTATACATCATTCGTTATTGTTTTCACAGGATGGCATAGAAACATAGTGATTAGAGTAATGCTGTAACAGTGCCAGCCACCCGGGTTCAATTCCACTGCTGTCTATCAGGAGTTTGCATGTCCTCCCTGTGATTGAGTAGGTTTCCTCTGGGTGTTCCAGTTCCCTTCCACATTCCAAATGAGAGCATAAGAAATAGGAGCAGGAGTAGGCCATCTGGCCCATCGAGCCTACTCCGCCATTCAATAAGATCATGGCTGATCACGACGTGGGCTGCTGATATCAGAACCCAAGTGCAGCGGAAAGACAGACTCTGATGTAGAAATAGCCACAAGAGTTTAATCATAAGAACGCCAAAAGAACGTGGGCCGATTGACACCGCGAGGAGTAACATTCTCAAAGCTAGGACCCCACGATTGGGCGTCCACTTAAGTAATGCAAGTGCCACAGAATGCCTGAGCCTAACAGAATAAACTTAACAAGCTTAAAGAGAGGGCACCAGAAAACCGCATTACAAGGAGTGAGTGGCTCAGGGAAAGCACAAAGACCACTAAATGATCGATGATTCTCATTCAACAACAACTGATTCCAGTGCTGAAAGCTCTCCGGCACCCTGCACAGGTCTGAAGAACTCATTACACCAAAGACTTATGGGCTAGTAAAGGTTAATGAGTTATGGGCATGCCATGTTGGTGCCAGAAGTGTGGTGACACTTGTGGGCTGCCCCCCAGCGCATCCTCGGACAATGCATGGCAAACAACACATTTCACTGCCTGTTTTGCTATTCTTGTGACAAATAAAGTTAATCTCTATAACCTCTTTAACTTTCTTTTAAACCTCTCTGCAGTAATCAGACACCGCAGTGTGCTATTTCACTACAGAAGGTCACTTTATCGAGTTGCTTTGGAAATTGACAAGAAGTGACTGCTATTGATATTTTTTCTGATTATATGGACAAAATCAAATTTTGGGCATCTGTGAAAATGGAACCCATTGGTATCCCGGGAATGGGCTGAAGGAATTATTTTGGAAGCTTTCCCATGGTTTGAAAAGCTAAAAGGTCCAGATAAGATTTTAATGGATATGTAAGTACAGTATATAGCACATTCAAGATCAATAAGAATTTATATTTTATTTCATGTAGATGTATATAAATAGATGGAGCCTGAATATGAGGATGCTGTAGACTAGCAATAAACTGGCAGGCCACACTCAAGACTTTGCTGGTGCAGGCTGGCAGAATTTATGGACTATTGGACATTGTTCAAAATAATGCCCCGATATACTTCTGCTTCACATTTTTGTAGTATCAACTGTGAGTGAACAGTGGAACAGTCCCAATGGGCCGCATGGACTAATTATGCTCCTATGTCTTATGGTCTTATAATAAAGATTACAAATATTCTGCTAGATTTAATGGGGGTGGGAAATATACGAACACTCCAGGCTTCAGAACCTGCAGAAATCTATGTTCCCAACTCCTGGTGTTTACGAGCCTGACCCCGGCTCCAGCTACACTCGACTCACAGCTTGGACCCCGACCCCAGATGACCTTCAGACCGTTAGTTCTGGCAGCACATCCTACTTGTACTCTGAACCCTTGGCTCACATTCTGGACTAATGAGTGAACCTCATGTCAAGCCATCAGGAATTCTGAACAACTAGCTAGCAGATTATTGAAGATTAATTATAGCTGGGAGGAATCTCAGTTGAAGTGACTATTGTTCTCTGATTCCCTTCCATTTTTTTCACCATTGGAACACAAAAGATGATTGGGAATAGTCAAGATCTTGAACTTCCTTCCAAATCCTCTCCCATCTACCTCTGCCCAAGATATTCCTTTAAACTCAGCTTTGTACACCTCACCTAATATTTCCTCAACTGACCTTTGAAGCTCACACTCTGTCCTCTCTACCCAAACCTCTTCCAATCTCTTCACTGTCTCTGTCTCAATCATAAAGAATAGGCTATGGAAATCTCTGAACATGTTGGGGCAGGAAAGTGTGAGGTCATTAATGGGCTGCCCCCCAGAACATCCCTACGTTATGTTGGTTATTAATGCAACTGGAGCATTTCACTGTACATGTGATATGTAAATCAATGTGAATTTGTTGTTTTTGATCGGGGACTCAATCAAATGTTTCTCCTCCTTCAGAACAGATTACAGATTAATTCAATGCTGATTGTCTTACAAGCACAATGCCAGAAGGGTTTTGCTGTGGAGCACAAACACAGATGAAGCTGTTAGACTAATGGCTTGTTTCCATGATGCGTAATTCATTCAAAACCTATTCTCGAATTGAACTGCTTTGGGACACCTGGTATAATCTAGTAGAGTATGTTGCTGTAAATATTCTTTGTCTGAATCTTTTTTTCTTCGAAGGACTGGTCTTAGGCAAATCAAAGCTAGAAAATGTTGGCAGTTAATATTTCTGTTCCTCCAAGAGGACTTCAAACTTGTCGCTGGGTTTGGAGGCATGCCTCCCTCAATGACCCACAGAGCTAATTTGGCTGGAGTCAGGGCTCTTGGTAGGGTCACCCACGGCAACCAGGTCAAAGGGTAGAGGCCAGACTAAGAGTGGTCCACCGACTCTCTAGGTGTGGGGGTTCAGCTCAGGGCTACCAACCATGATTGGTAAAACAAAATTGTGACGTAAGATTCTACATCTGAGAGTGACGGTATTCCTGAGTCTCCACCCGGGACTTGCACGACTGACAGGAGTGAAAACCGAGAGGAAGCTGCTGACACGATGAAGGAAGCCATGAACACTGTTATTGTTGCCCTAAATGCCAGCCGCGTACCGAGCAGTAAGTAGGTAACATTTTGGTTACCGCTTTGCCACAGTTTTAGCTCCAATCTCCATCCATTCTGCTGAAACATGATGGCAAGTATCTTGAGAATTTTTCACTGATTGCTATTGACATCCATACCAAATGAATGATGTTGAAAAGAACAGATGGAATGCATTACCTGATAGAGATGCAGTGCATCTATGTCTTCCAATAGGAAAAGACCCCCTTCTCCGTCTGCTCTTGAGGTGCCACTAAGTGTCAGAGATCGGAGGTGAACAGGTTTCACGTTCCCACCAAAACGTGGGCGATGACAGGATGGCTAAAAATAGTGAGAAGTCCCACGTTATGCAACATACAGCCACTGAAACTAAATAAGTGGTTCAAACTTTTAGCGTACCAAACCTGTTGGGCGTCTTAGCCCACGTGTGCATCAATAAGTCAGCATCACCCAGCTGGCACATCTGACACTTCCTGAACCACTGGAATCTCAGTGAAGATCTCCACAGGTGTCACTCACTATTCCCACACTTCCCATGTTCTACAAGTAACAACTATGTGTGAAGTGTACAATTCCTTCAAAGCTTGCACTTAGCTTTAATGGAAATGACAAATTTGGAAGTTCAAAATATATAAATAAATATGGAAAGTACCTTCATTTTCTCCATAATTAGCCACCTCCTATACTCTCAGAACTGGCCAATGTTAGAGACTTGTGTTTTACAATATTGTTCAAAGATTGCTATTCACAGTGGGAGTCAATTTCTTCCCATTTTTATTTTGGATTCCGCTTCCTTTGTGTTTCGGGCTGTTGAAGTACTTTAGGTTATTAAATTAGATAGAAATTTTCATATACAGTACTGTGCAAAAGTCTTGGGCACATACGTCTAGCTCGGGTGCCTAAGATTTTTATACAGCTTGTACTTGACAATGTGAAGCAGAGAGCGTGATTGTAAATCTGGTGGGAACAAAAGATGTTGAGAATGGTGAGGGTGAAGCACCGTGGGAGGGGTGGCAGGGAAGGAGTGCCAGCAATGAGGGTGCAGACACACCCAACCCTGAGACACCAGGCAAGGTCATTTGATTCCAAACAATTGGTTTATTGATCACTACAGAATGTCTCTCCGGTGCTTCCTGTTCCCTCCCCTCTCCCTTCCCTTTTCCCAACCATAATTCCCCTCTCCCTGACCGCTTCCCACTCTCAGTGCACAACAGGGACTCATATCAAAATCAGATTTATCATCAGTCATGTCATGAAATGTGTTCTTTTTTGCAGCAGTACAGTGCAATACATAAAATTACTATAGTACTGTGCAAAAGTCTTAGACGCCCTAGCTATATATACTGTATGTGCACCTAAAAATTTTGCACAGTACTGATCAGCAGTGAAACGGGCCCTTTGGCCCATCAAGTCTATGCTAACCTTCAACTACCCATTTACACTGATCCCACAGTTCCAGAGAAATAATTGAACCATAAATTCACATAGATTTACATAGAGCTTTGACCAGCAACCAATCAGCATTTGGGATTGATTAGTAAGAGCAAATCAAAGGAAGACAGGGGCAAGAGCAGCGGCCATCGTTTGAGTGGACGTAGTCAGAGTGGTGATCTTAAAGCTTTAGCTTCAATGAAGAGATGTTTCACTCAGAGAAAGCAAAGGAAAACAAAATACTTCTTTTTTGTTCTCCTCTTTATATCTGCCCAGCTAGGACATTAGGGATGACAGGCAGGATGGTGAAATGATCCTTTTGTGGGATGTGGGAAGACTGGGAGACATCCAGCGTACCTGATGACTACAACTGTGAGAAGTGCATCCAGCTGCAGTTTCTCACAATCCACCTTAAAGGTATTGGAGCTGAAACTGGATGAACTCTGGATCATTCGAGAGACTGAAGGGGTGATAGATAGGACATATAGTTACACTCAAGGTGCAGGGCACAGGAGATTGGGTGACAGTAAGGAAGGGTGAAGGGTTAAGGAGCCGCTGTGGCTGTCTTCCTCAACAACAGGTACACCACTCTGGATACTCTCAGGGGTTGTGGGGGGGGGGGGGAATGACCTACCAGAGGAAAGTTGCAGTGGTTGAGTCGCTAGCACTGAATCTGCTTCTGTGACTCAGAAGGGAAGGGGGAAGAAGAGGCACATTGTGGTTACAGGGGATTTGTTAGTTAGGGGAACGGACATGAGGTTCTGAGGGTGAGAACAAGATTCCTTGATGGTATGTTGCCTTCCAGGTGACAAGATCCAGGATATCTCGGATCGAGTCCTCGGCACTCTTAAGTGGGAAGGTGAACAGCCGGAAGTTATTGTCCATGTAGGTTCCAAAGACATAGCTAGGATGGGTGATGAGGTTCTGCATAGGGAGTTCAGGGAGTTAAAGGACAGGACTTCCAGGGTTGTGATCTCTGGATTATTACCCGTGCCACGTGCTAGTGAGGTCAGAACTAGGAAGATTATACAGTTTAATACGTGGCTAAGCAGTTGGTGTAGGAGGGAGGGCAAAAGATTTTTGGATCATTACCTATCTTCCAGGGAACGTTAGATCTGTACAGAAAGGCTGAACTGGAGGGGAACTGATAGTCCCCAGTCTGCTCAGGCTGTGACTTTGTTGACAAATTTCTCAATTTCTTACACCTTTCACGTTCTGCCCACTCACTTCCAATCTTTGCCTTTTCTGGATTTTGGCACTGACTCACGCATCTAAAATACGAACAGGATTGGTCTGACTTGTTCTGAGATCTATAGACTGCATCTTTAAAGCAACAAAAATGTAAATTCTGCACAGTTGACATTTTCTGCAAACATAAGAAAAAAACTATAAGAATGGTGCTCGAGGTGGGCTTGCAGGGATGTTTTTCCGTTTGTACTGCCCTGGTTAAGAATTCCACCACTATGCTGTGGGGTATTTTATATTAGCAGTTTTCTCTAAAGGCAGTGTGCAATGCTAGAAAGTGTGCTTTGGCTTCGTCTAACCCATGTTGTCCAACCTAAGAATGTGAGTGAGCCAATCAGGATTGTGGGATGAGAGAGGAGGTTCTAGAGAACTGTGGGGAAGAGTTTTCTGAAGGACTGTAGTCTGGTCTGCGGTCTTTTGGTGGGAGCTGTGGAGTGGGACACGAGGAAAGATGCCGCAGATTGCTGTTCGAAGGAGGGTCCCCGTTACAAGAAGTGCTTTGTGTGGGTGAGTGGCTCCAAGGAGGAAGGGCCTGTTTGATCCAGATGGACTCTGGGGGCAGTTCGGACAGTAGCAGATGCTGTCACACAGGCTATGGGTCCAGTGTGTGAGTAAGAGATACATTGCCAAATACTCCAGTATGAGCTCCAATGGTCAAGTGCAGATTGTGCTCTTTAACTATAATAGGCCCTTTTCTTTTCCCTGTTAACTGTTTGATAAAGCTGAGATTTGCAAATATACCTTCTGTATAATTTTATGAGGTATACAATCTATAGTTTCTTGCCAACCAATAATTGTGTATGAGCAGTATTTACATAGCATTCACTCAAATCAAGATTCCCTTAATCAGAACGTCCAACTTTCCTGTTTGTTTGAAACCCAAGTTATTCCAACCCAAATGTATAAAGGTGGCCTTCTCACCACTGAGTCCTGTGGCTGTTAGCTGAGTTAGCTATCGAGCCAAGTTTGCATACGAGCTTGGCAAGAAGGTTACCGTTCATTTAGTTTAAACTGAGAAGTTCAGCCCCAATTACAGAGAATTACAGTCGGTTATGGGATACTCCCACAAAGTGAGTACTAAGTATAGAGTTGCTATACCTCCTGGAAGTCTCCTGTTTCACCTGTCAAACATCGCTTTGAGCAACCATAAAGGAGAAGAAGGTTTTGTTTTGCATCATCTTTCAAATTGTCTTATGGTCTTTTTCATTCCTATTTGATTGACAACCAAGGATTCTCTAATCTGGTGACAAAGAGAGTGCTTGTTTTCCATTTGTAACAGGGCTGTGAAGATGCTCGCATCTTGTGTCCACTGCTCTGCACTGGAAATGGAGCAGATGGAGGTGAGAGAACTTGTAACGACCTTCCCACAGATTCCAAGCAGAGCTGCAGAGATGGCTGCCCCAGTGAAATACCATGGACAACTTTGCAAACATTCCTCTAAAGATAAGGCACAAGGACAGAATCCGGGAGTGACCTTTCTTCCTGTCATCTTTTGTTGCATGTCCCTTCTCCCATCCCGTCCTCCTCTTCCTATCTACTGTCCTCCCCAATCCACCACTGTCCTTTGGCTTAATGGTGAGAGCCTGTACTTGGACGACAGTTTAATGACCTGCAGGAACGTGCGCTGGTGTCCAAGTTCCATCTGGACTGCCTGCCCTGCTCTCACCCAAGGAAAGGGAAAGATGGCACTACTCACACGGCTGGTTGGAGCAAAGTTCTCAGGTGTCATTGAGGCTGAGGAGAAGGGTGAGAGGGCAAATCTCTCTTTCCTATTCATTCTTTCCACCTGGATAGCCAAACAAACAGTAGATTAAAATGTTGGTGTCACCTTTTTCATTCATGTCTCATTCAAGATCGAAGGTAAATAATCAAAAACCATACATAATATGTGGTATCATTGTTAGAGACAATACGTGTACATTATCAGTTGAGGTGTTTTGTAAGGTTATCAGGCTCTATTGGTTCCTTAATGTTGTTATAGTCACGGGTGTTAGTGGGGCAAGCTCCCACCACCTATTGAATGGTGATGTGTGTCTCAATAGCCTCTGTCAACCAAGTCCAGCTCCTGGCCTTCACATGTGGCTTAGCTACTAAGCCTGGTGGAAGTGTTTCTACGGCCAGGAGAAGGGTCAGAGGTGGGTTACTGGTGCCTTAAAACCAGTCGCTTTGGGCAGATGGGCTCATCAGCCGTGGTTGGCGGCTCATTTAGGAGAAGGAAAACCCTGATTTCAAACCACTGCCTTGCTGCTATACCCCCTCATGGGGAAGGATGTGGGAATAAACCCCAAGGAAAAATCCAGAGTTGGAGTTCCTATGTTGAGTTCAATGCTGACTGGCAACTCCTGTGATGCCGCAGTGCCAAACTATGCCAGTCTCTGCCATTTCTTTGAATTCATCAACTGCATGGCAACAGATAGCTCTCCATATCGTACTGCATGGCTTGTGTACGGGCTTGCGTAGACATCTAGGACGCAACATCCATGGAAGATTTATCCCTGATCAATGGAGGGTCTACTCCGGGCTTTATTGGGAAAACTGCTAGTTTTCCCAAACTATCCCCAGTTATAGATAGAAATAGAAAACCTACAGCACCACACAGGCCCTTTGGCCCACAAAGTTGTGCCGAACATGTCCCTACCTTAGAAATTACTAGGGTAACCCATAGCCCTCTATTTTACTAAGCTCCATGTACCTATCCAAAAGTCTCTTAAAAGACCCTATCGTACCCACCTCCACCACTGTTGCTGGCAGCCCATTCCACGCACAACTTGTACTTAAAGAGCACCTTCCCAACAAAGGATAGCACCATGTTGCAATAGCTAGACCAACAATTCTCCCTACTGAAAAACATCTCATCTTGCTTTCCAAGAATGATTTAAGGCAATGTACTCACAGCATGCTTCTTAATTAGAGAAGGCCTCTCCAAAGTTTCAAAATGCAGAACGCAAAATGTCCAGATTAACAGTTTTGCTTAAGTTGGCCCCAACATTTCTCACATTACGATTGTGACTATGGTTGAAAGGTACTTAAAAACTCTGCTGAGACCATACTTCGAGTATTGTATACAGTTCTGGCTCAGCTCATCATTGGAAAGATGAGGAATCCTTTTATAGAGGGCGCAGAGGAGATTTGTCAGGATATTGCTTGCATTAGAGAGCATGGCTTATGAGGAAAGGTAGAGCGAGCTAGGATTTTTCTCTTTGGAGTTAAGGAGGATGAGAGGTGACTTGATGATAAGATGTAGCTCTTCATTGACTGTCCATTCTCCTCCACAGATGTTGCATGTTCTACAGCTCTTCCAGCTGTTTGTGAGTTGCTCCAAATTCCAGTATCTGTCTTGTATCTCCTCAGGTTTCCTTTGTTGATCTCTAGGTATGATGTGCACGCTTATCATCGGCTAAGTGGTTGAACAATGAACAGAAAGGTAATTGTTTAAATTGAATGGACAGAGACCTGTTGATAGGGAGGCTGATGAGTTATTAATACACACCTATGAGAAAGCAAGATGGAAAGTAGAACTAGGACAGAGTCTTTCAGAACTAGAGATCGTAAGGAGGAAGTATTCAAAATAAAGAAAAGCTAGAATTTCTTCAGCTACGGGGTTGTTGGTCTTTGGGATTTATCCAGGAGCACAGAGGAGCTTTGGTCATAGTACATCCACAGCAGAGATACTGTCGATACCTGGGCACTTAAGGGAACCAAAGGACGTGAGACTAGTGCGTAAGTGTGACGCTGAGGCAAAAGATAAGCCATAATTCCCTGAATGGTGAAGCAGGCGGTGAGAAATCCATGTCGTCTTCTAGTTCTTAAGCTTCAGTTTTATTATTCGGTCAGCTAGTTATTTAGTCTGCACAAAATGAATCACCAAGCCAAGGTTCTGTACAAATAGAGGCTCCCAGTTCATGATGGAGAATGCACCAAGGGGCCTGCTGAGGAACGCTAACAGTTCAGTTGACAAGAGAACTAATTCTACAAGCAAGGGCCACCAATCAATAATTGAACAATCCTTTGAAGGGCTCGTACAGAGAGGTGCGGTTATACATGTTTCATGTGAAGTTGAAGCCGGGCTCACAGCCGCAGGTGCTAACACTCTGGCACCTTCACAGGTCCGAGGAAACATAAACCATCAAGCAGTATTGAATGACACAAATCCACACAACTGCTATTGTATTTTTAGAAATTTTAATTTATCTCTTTGAATAATAAATGCAAACATGTTCCTGCAAATAAAGTGAAGTTGGTATTCCTGATGTAACTTGAACAATAACTCTGTGTTGATAAATTTAGTCTGCCTTGTTAGAATAATGAGTGGGTCTCCAAGTGCAACTATCACTTGTTTTCGGTCCCTGAGTCCAGCTGATCATCAGTTGAAATGGACGAAGGGGAAATAACCCAGACTCTCCTATGTTAGCTCATCTTTATTGCTGGAAGTAATGCTATTCGAAGCTGTCTCTGTGGTGTCTGTAGAGAAATACTTGATTAGTATTGCTTAGTGAGGCTCAACCTCTGTGGCCACTTGAATGAGGTGTTCAAAGCTGCTGTCAGCTTATCAAAGCAAAGCAGGAAAGCAGTAGATCATAAGGTAATAAGCTATCATGAGGCAACCTGTCTAGTCACAAGCAAGTCCCTTGAAGGGCCTCAGACTGAAACGTCGACTGTTTACTCTTTTCCATAGAAGCTGCCTGGCCTGCTGAGTTCCTCCAGCATTTTGCATGTATTGCTTGAGATAAACCTGACTAGTCACTTGCTGGTTGATTTCTGAAGCCATATTGTAAAAGATTACAGAGTTAGACTAACATAAGCAATTTGTCAGGTAGCAGAGTGGTCAGCACAATTCTCTACAGTTCCAGTAATCTGGGTTCAATTCCCGCCACTGCCTGTAAGGAGTTTGTATGTTTTTCTCGTGACTGTGGCAGTTCGGTCCAGATATTCTAGTTTTCTCCCGCAGTCCAAACTCAAACTGGTTGGTAGGTTATTTGGTCATTGTAAATTGTCCCGTGATTAGAATAAGGTAAAATCAGGGGCTGCTGGGTGACATGGTTCAGGGGCCAGAAGGATCTATTCCATGCTGTATCACAAGAAATTTAAAAAAATAAATTGACAGGACAAATTATAGACCAGTGAGTCTTACTTTGGTGATTGGTAAGTTGTTGGAGAAGATCCAGAGGCAAGATTTATGAACATTTGGAGAGGTATAATATGATTAGGAATAGTCAGCATGGCTTTGTCAAAGGCAGGTTGTGCCTTACGAGCCTGACTGAATTTTTTGAGGATGTGACTAAACACGTTAATGAAGGTAGAGCAGTAGATGTAGTGTATATGGATTTCAGCAAGGCATTTGATAAGGTACCCCATGCAAGGCTTATTGAGAAAGTAAGGAGGCATGGGATCCAAGGGGACATTGCTTTGTGGATTCAGAACTGGCTTGCCCATAGAAGGCAAAGAGTGGTTGTAGATAGATCGTATTCTGCATGGTGGTCGGTGACCAGTGGGGTGCCTCAGGGATCTGTTCTGGGCTCCTTCTCTTCGTGACTTTTATAAATGACCTGGATGACGAAGTGGAGGGATGGGTTAGTAAATTTGCTGATGACACAAAGGTTAGGGGTGTTGTGGATAGTGTGGAGGGCTGTCGGAGGTTACAGCGGGACATTGATAGGATGCAAAACTGGGCTGAGAAGTGGCAGGTGGAGTTCAACCCAGATAAGTGTGAGGTGGTTCATTCTGGTAAGTCAAATATGATGGCAGAATATCATATTAATGGTAAGACTCTTGGCAGTGTGGAGGATCAGAGAGATTTTGGGGTCCGAGTCCATAGGTCACTCAAAGCTGCTGTGCAGGTTGACTGTGTGGTTAAGCAGGCATATGGTGCATTGGCCTTCATCAACCATAGGATTGAGTTTAAGAGCCGAGAGGTAATGTTGCAGCTATATAAGACCCTAGTCAGACCCCACTTGGAGTACTGTGCTCAGTTCTGGTCACCTCACTACAGGAAGGATGTGGAAACTATAGAAAGGTTGCAGAGGAGATTTACAAGGATGTTGCCTGCATTGGGGAGCATGCCTTTTGAGAATAGGTTGAGTGAACTCGGCCTTTTCTCCTTGGAGCGATGGAGGATGAAGGATGACCTGATAGAGGTGTATATCATGTTGAGAGGCATTGATTGTGTGGATAGTCAGAGGCTTTTTCCCAGGGCTGAAATGGCTAACACGAGAGAGCACAGTTATAAGGTGTTTGGAAGCAGGTACAGAGGAGATGTGAGGGGTAAGTTTTTTACTCAGAGAGTGGTGAGTGCGCGGAATGCGCTGCCGGTGACGGTGGTGGAGGCGGATATGATAGGGTCTTTTAAGAGACTCCTGGATAGGTACATGAAGCTTGGAAAAATAGAGGGCTATGGGTAACCTAGGTAATTTCTAATGTAAGTTCATTTTCGGGATAGCTTTGTGGGCCGAAGGGCCTGTATCGTGCTGTAGGTTTTCTATGTTTCTAAATTTCATGATAACTGATTGCAGGCAGACAGAAGGCAGCAGAAACTGTGAGTTGCAGAGCGAAGAACTGGCTGGAGCTGATACATTAGCAATTGGCCTAAGTGGACGTGCATTTGTGCCCACTGTTATTGATGTGGTGAGGTGCTAATCTAGCTCATCATGCCAATGTTGATGAACTGACCGCTCAACGCTAGTGGGGGGAAACAGAGGATGAGCTTGCCAGCTGACACAGCAGCAGGGGCAAAGGTGCCCGCATACATTCAACAACAAGGGAACATGGTGAGACACAAGGGCTAGGGGCAAAGGAAAATGTTTCAGGTAATGGAAGATCGAGGTAATGAAATCATGAGGATTGGTGCAAGAGCTCACCGTGTACCCAGACAAAATGAACGATAACTGTCAAGCTATTCTCACTTTCCAATCACAGATAGTATTCTCAGCAAAGGAAGTACTTTTAACTAAGGTTGATCAATTCCTTTAAGTTAACAACAACCCCAGCATTACAAAATATAATCAGACCCCAAACTCAGCACTTGATTGAGTGAATCTTTATAACGATAGAAGGCCATTAAATAGAATTCTAATTGTGACTGTATTTACCAGCAAGCACCTACACTGATAAAACAGCAAAGAGTTTGAATAAACCAAAACGATGAAACATGCACCTCTTTTTATAAGGCAGAAGCATATGAATTCAAATTCTTTTTAGCTGTCTGTACCTATGTCACTCTGGTAACACTTTCCTGCAATGACATACCTGCGGTTCCTGCAGCTCAGTTTCTGCGCATTTAAATGCCTGCGGCGTCTTTCAGCAATTGAAATCCAACAGTATCTGTTGCAGCCGCTGGGGCAGAGCTGTGAGTCTTCTCCCTTCTTAGCACCTCCCCTAAAACATGAAGTATGTAAGATGACACGTGTTGAGATGCCCAAGGCTGTTGTTAGGATTTCAGGAGTGCACAGATTGCAAAAAGTTAGCAGACAGGCGTTGGGGATGGTTAAGAAAGTGTTGGACTTCAATGCAAGGGGACTGGAATATAGAAACAGGGAACTACTGATACAATTGTACAGGGTACCGGTGTGGTGCTATACACTGTTTTGTTCCCTTATTTAATAATTTGGAGGTAGTCAAAAGGAGATTCATTGATTTAATTCCTGGGACAATAGAGATCATGAGTGGCTTTAAAAATTACATTGATGTTCTTTGGAGTTAAAAAGAATGAGGAGTGATATTCCAGCGAACAAGGGGAACAATCTTGAACGAGGTAGTTTTAGGATTAGGAGGAGGTCATTTAAAACTGAGGAGCAACAAAACTTCTAATTTAGGGAGTTCTCCACTCTACTGGGTGGGGAGGCTGGGTCAGTGGGGTGGGGGTGGCAATCAAAGTGGAAGTAGATATATTTGTTAAAAGGCCAGAGAATAGAGGGCAACAGGAGATGAGACAGATTAGCCCTGATCATCATGAAGGGAGCAGACTTGAAGGACCAAGTGATGTCTCACTTCTATTCTTCTTGTGTTTTTATCCCAAACTGGACATCCATATAGTCACATTTATACCACGGTGAACATCAAGCACCTGGGCTTAGTAGACGTGGATAATCACGAGCAGAAACAACTGACTAAATTAATGAAGTATGTGCCAAAATAAATTAAAACCTGAGGTCTGACATATCTGACACCAAAGGAGTCATTCCAAACCTGTAATCAGATGTCAGATACAATGTCAGCATTTGAGTCCAGACATAGTCAAGGTAGCAGAGTGGTGCAGCTGGTAGAAGCTCTGCCTCGTAACAATTCTGTCAATTCAGTTTCAATCCCAAAGTTGAATGTGGCCTGTGTGGAGTCTTCTCTGGGTCCTTTGGTTTTCTGTCCACAACCACTGTAAGCTGCCTGCAGTGAGCGGAGAGGTCTGGGGATGGTTGGTGAGACGGTAGGGAGAATAAGAAATGGGATTAGTGGAGGGCCTGTGTCATTGGGTGGTTGCTGGGCTGAAGGCTCTGTTTCCATTCCATTTCTCTCTTTGGGCTCTGTGAAAGGCAGACTGGTTCAACATCTGTTCCAAGTTATCACCGTCGCGATACTGAGGGTCCCGCGCGTCGTGCGACGTAGTGCTGGCGACATGAGTTCAGTCTCCCAGATCTGACGTTGCTCAGCGAGAGGCAGAGGTTGCTGAGGTCAGACTGCTCACACCTTTGTGAGTTTACAACACCGTCTGCCTGCCCTTGGGTCCAGCCGCTTGGGCTTTGTGGTGGAGTAGCTGAAGGGTGAGTTCATTCTTCTGAATTTGTGGGTTGATGTGAAACACGCTTGTTTCATCCCAAAAGGCCACATGAGTGGCAGTGATGTGTTATACACAGAATTCCGAGTATTACCAGTGTGTGGAAACAGTAACACTGTGAATTTATAGACACTGAATGTAAAAAACAAGCCATACATGGTTTTGTGTCAATTTTGATGAATAAACAGGGATTTTATAGATGCTGGGACCCTTGAGCAGCACAGACAAAACACGGGAGGAACTCAGCAGGTCATGCTGCATCTATGGAGGGGAATAAACAGGCATCGGATTCTGCCTGACCTGCTGAGATCCCCCAGCATTTTGTGCGTGTGTTTTTATGAATAAAACTATTTGATCATTGAGCTTTGATTAATCTAAGCGCCAGGCCGATTTGGAGGCGGGGTCCAGGCCCGGAGCGTATTGATGCGACAGGGCCTGGGTCTTTGCGCAGTTTAATCGTGGGGCTGGGTGGATCGAAGAGGCAGGGTGAAAGGACCAGAGGCGAGGGCTGGGCCGGTTCTGCTCTCTGACCCACGACGACCGCTCCTCTCTGCACCTCACTGATGCTGAGGCTGTGCCTGCTCCGGCTGCAGGGCTCTGTTTCATCCAAAATGTTATTTGCTTCGTTTTATTGTTTGCATGATTTGTTTCTTTTCTCTCTCTGCACATTGGGCGTTTTCAGTCTTTTTGCACTTTGAACTGTAGATAATGAAAAATGTAAAATATGTGTGTGTGAATGAGTCTGCCTGTGTCACTACATGCTGAGGTTCTTCGTGTCCCTGGCGTTGCGAAGAATGCGCCTGGCTTTGTTACTGCCCACTGCTTTGCTCTGTTGGATATGGCCACACTACCTATCCTTCATGAAACAGTTACTTTGGGAAAACACTTCTGACCGCAAATCCATTCGGCAGTGGTCTGCTTGGAATGTCCCGCAGGAGAAGGACATGATGGATCGATCCTGTGAGCTGGTTCCTCACGCAGACGGTCAAGCCCTGGCTGGCAGTTGGAAGTGTCGTCTCTGTCACATCCCTACTGCACGTCATAGAGTCTGCAGGTACCGGAAATCCAAAGCAAGGTCAGGTGGCACCTATGGAAAAGAGTAAGCAGTCAATGTTTCAGGCCAAGGCGCTTGCTCAGGACTGAAGAGAAGGGGGAAAGTCAACTCCTTACCCTCAGCCCATGATGCCCTCAAAATGTCTTACCATAGAAGGCTGTGGAGGCCAAGTCTTTGGGTATATGTAAAGCAGAGGTTGATAGGGTTCAAGATTAGAAAGATTGCAAACAGAAGGCAGGAGAATGGGATTCAGAGGGACAATAAATCAGCCTTGATAGAACGGTGGAGCAGATGTGATGGGCTGAACAGCCTAATTCTGCTCCTATGTCTTATGGTGATAAGAATGAAATGACTGCCCCCCTCCTTGTGGGCTGCACATTGGCAAAGTAGGCCTGGAAAAGGGATGCAGGGGTCCTTTTGAACTCGGGTCTCAAGCAGCTGCGTGACAGAGGACTTTCTGATCTGTGATCTGTTCCCAGGGTCTCATACCTTTGCTAAAATCAAATACTGCTGGATTCGGTGAAGATGCACTTTGGACTGCCCAAAACGTGTTGGTCTTCCAGTACAGATGTCCGGAAATGGATGGTGTCGCAGAAGGACCTGCCACAGGATGCACTGTAAAGGAAAAGGCTGCTGTCCAGGGTCCTGCTGATACTAGTAATTGAGTTGCTAAGCCTCCCAAACAAAGATGCCTTGTATACCTGTATGTAAAACATTGCTAACTGGAAAATACTGTGAATGCAAAGGAAGCCATTCACTGTGTTTTTTTTAAATATTTGTTGTACAATTTAATGAATTCATTTGTTTTTGTTAAATTAAAAAGATTAACACAAATGATTAGAAGACCTTCATCCTCCCAGAGGGTGTAGAAATGTGGAACAAACTCTGAATTAGATCTGTATCAATTAGCACCTTTGGAAAAGTGCTGGATAAATATTTAATTAGAAACACACAAAAAGAGATAATTGAATGTCAAACGAAGCACGATGCGTTTGAATAAATTAAACAATGTAAAATGTAGAATATAGCAAGGCAAATATATGTAATATGAGATAGAAACATAGAAAACCTACAGCTCAATACAGGCCCTTGGGCCACAAAGCTGTGCTGAACATGTACTTACTTTAAAAATCACCTAGAGTTACCCAGAGCCCTCTATTTTTCTAAGCTCCATGTACCTATCCTGAAGTCTCTTAAAAGACCCTATCATATCTGCCTCCACCACCATCGCCGGCAGCCCATTCCATGCACTCACCAGTCTCTGTGTAAAAAACTTACCCCTGACATCTCCTCTGTACCTACTGCCAAGCACCTTAAAACTGTGCTCTCTCGTGTTAGCCATTTCAGTCCTGGGAAAAAGCCTTTGACTATCCACACAATCAATGCCTCTCATCATCTTATACACCTCTATCAGGTCACCTCTCATCCTCTGTCGCTCCAAGAAGAAAAGGCCAAGTTCACTCAACCTATTCTCATAAGGCATGTTCCCCAATCCAGGCAACATCCTTGTAAATCTCCTCTGCACCCTTTCTATGGCTTCCACATCTTTCCTGTAGTGAGGCGACCAGAACTGAGCACAGTACTCTGAGTGGGGTCTGACCTAGGTAACTTTACCTCAATCCCATGGTTGATGAAGGCCAATACACCATATGCCTTCTTAACCACAGAGTTAACCTGCGCAACAGCTTTGAGCATCCTATAGACTCGGATCCCAAGATCCCTCTGATCATCCACACTGCCAAGAGTCTTATCATTAATACTATAATATAAAATTAAGGTAGCTGTCCTAAAATATCTGGGGAAAAAAATCACATCTAATTGCATAATCAGAATATTTCAAAGCACTACACAATCAGGCTGTTAATTTTTAAACTCTTTTTAGGAGCAGGAAGAGGGCAAAAACAAAACTCAATTAGAGCAGGATTGGACTGCTCTCAGCCAGCCAATGCCCGCATGAAGCGGTGGATTAGGAGCCAACAGACGTGTGAGAAAGGGAGTCAGAAACGTATAGGCAGAGCTCGCTCCATTTGCTGCCCGACTGTACCGACGTTTGTGATCAGGGAAGGAGCAGCTGGGGAAAGGGAAAAGGGAGCTGTGGTTAAAGGACGGATTCGCTGAGCTGGGATGGAGGTTTGAGGGTTATATATGTATTTATTTAGAGACACAGAGTGGAGCTGGCCCTTCTGGCCCAAGGAGCTGTGCTGGCCAGCAACCCACCTATTTAACACCAGCCTAATCACATGGCAATTTCCGATAGGCAATTAATGTACTAGCTAGTACGTCTTTGGACAGTGGGAGGAAAGTGGAGCATCTGGAGGAAACACACACGGCCACAGGAAGAATGTACAAACTTCTTAAATACGATGCCGGAATCAAACTCTGAACTCCAACACCCCGGGCTGTAATAGCGTCGCTTCCTCCTCTCCCTCCTCCTCTAGTCCTGCTCCCAGCTCCTCTCTGGTGTTACATGCTCACAGGTTGAACACGGGACAGTGCGACGATGTAATTGTCTCATGACCATGGGGTGATGTTATGTCATGTGACGGTATGTTCCAAACCAAGCCCGCGGCTTATGACGCAGTTCTTATTTTTATTTTTGTGCAACGTTGTTGTTGCCGGTCGGAGGTGTGGAAGCTCCACCGGTTTTGTTTGTTGCACGTTTATTTTTCCCTTACAGTCCAGTATCGGAGAGTGAAGGCATTACTGGAGTTATCCGAGTTCAAAGGATTGGGTAAAGTTAATGTTATTCAGCGTCTTGGGAATGATCGACCTTTGTGAATCTGCGTTCCGGAATTGTGGCACGCACATTTGTGTTAAACCCCTGCAAGGTCGGGAGGGTTTGTACAGTGACCACCCTCCAGTCAAACGGTCAGCTCCTTTTATTTCCTCACGATTTCTGCGAACAAGGCATCTCCCGCTTATGGGATCGGCAGATCATCATTACTTCGAAGGAATTGTTTGTTTCGGGAAATCTCTCCTTAATGACTGTATAAATCACATGGACTTTTGAATTTATCACTTTAAGTCTGTGCTTGGATGAGAACTCGTTAAGAACGGTTTCTAGGTTTAACTGTTCGTTAGATATTGCCACCTAACTGTTAACTTCCAGTTAAGTTAGTAGTTTGTTTACTTTTCTAAGTTTTGAGCAGAGGTTAATAAATCTCGGGATTTGTTTTAAACCCTGTCTCAGTTTCATGTTCATTGCTGCTGCATTCGTTACACTGGTATCTGATATCATGGCTGCCAGCAGGGCGAGGGTATGTGGACTGTGGCTAATATCGGCACCATTACCGACACCCGCTGAGTGCCAGCGGGCTCAGTGATTCCGAGGAGCATAAGCTCTGCTTCAGCATGTCTACAGCCTCATCATCAGGCGTGGCATGGGAGAGTAGATATCACTGATCCTGTGCAAGGGTGTCCTGGGCTGCAAATCAGAGGCCGGGAGACCAGGTTCGGGGTTTGGTTGGCCCTTCTGTCATCAAGATTTACAATCCAGCTCCCCCGTCATCACGGACATCTTCAAAAGCCGATGCCTCAGGAAGGCAGCACTCGTCACTGAGGACACTCACCCTCTGGGACGTGTTCTCTTCACGTTCACGTTACCTCTATCAGGGAGGAGATGCAGGAGCCTGAAGACCCACAATCAGTGTTTTAGGGACAGCTTCTTCCCCTTTGCTGTCAGATTTCTGGTCAGTCCATGAACCAAGGACACTACCTCACAATTCTGCTTTTGTTTTTAATGTAACTCATACAGTTTGAACACCCTTTATCTGAAATGTTTGAGGCTGGGAGTGTTTCAGATTTTGAAATATTTGCACCTATATAATGAGATACCTTAGGAATGGACCCCAGGTCCAAACATGAAATCCAATTACATTACCTATACAGCTTATACATTTAGTCTGAAGGCAGCTTTATATAATATTTTTAATAATTATGTCATGGTCCCGTCTGGCAATTCCCCACCTTGCTATTACCTCAGTAATTGGGCTTCAATCCCCTCATCTAGTTTCCAATCATTTCCAGTTTCACTAATTCCACACACCTGCCTTCCATCAGTAAATGCAGGGTAAACCCTGGAATCACAACAAAGAGCTGCCAGTTCGTTGGTTGACTCTTGTATGAATAACCTCGTTTCATGGTTCTTTAGGACTGTCACTTCTAAGTTCCGCATCATTTTCCTGGATTCTCTACGTGAACCTTATCTCCGTGTAAAGACTCTCCTGGATACCTATTCCACGCTCACGACTGTGCTAACACCTCTCGATCCTGCCACCGTACCTGCGTCCAGCACTTGGGCTCCCCCGCAGCCACGTCCTTGCAATAAATTTAGTGGCTGAAACAATAATGAACCATTAGAAAAATTTAAGGAGGCAGATTTCACCAAGAACTCTTTACTATAGATCAAGCAGCTGACTCTGGCCTGTGGAAACCCAGATTAAATTGGTCTCAGAGTATCCCGTCCAGGAATGGTGTCCTGCTAAGAGTCCTTGTTCAAAAAGTTCAAAGTACATTGATTATCAGAGTATGTCTACAGTATACAACCTTGAAACTCATCCTCTTGCAAACAGCCACAAACCAAATAAACACATCAGAACCCGCTAAAAAATCCACACAACTAAGACTGTCAAAACCCCAGTGCAAGAAAGAGAACAAATCGTGCAAACAATAAAAATGTAAACAAATAACAGAGAGAACATGAACCGTCGGGTTCCTGAAAGTGAGTTCACAACCTCGGAGCCAGTCCACGAGTCTGATGGCTGCAGATCATAGCCATGGAGCCAGTTCACACTACAGCCATGGAGCCAGTTCACACTACAGCCATGGAGCCAGTTCACACTACAGCCATGGAGCCAGTTCACACTACAGCCATGGAGCCAGTTCACACTACAGCCATGGAGCCAGTTCACACTACAGCCATGGAGCCAGTTCACACTACAGCCATGGAGCCAGTTCACACTACAGCCATGGAGCCAGTTCACACTACAGCCATGGAGCCAGTTCACACTACAGCCATGGAGCCAGTTCACACTACAGCCATGGAGCCAGTTCACACTACAGCCATGGAGCCAGTTCACACTACAGCCATGGAGCCAGTTCACACTACAGCCATGGAGCCAGTTCACACTACAGCCATGGAGCCAGTTCACACTACAGCCATGGAGCCAGTTCACACTACAGCCATGGAGCCAGTTCACACTACAGCCATGGAGCCAGTTCACACTACAGCCATGGAGCCAGTTCACACTACAGCCGTGGAGCCAGTTCACACTACAGCCATGGAGCCAGTTCACACTACAGCCATGGAGCCAGTTCACACTACAGCCATGGAGCCAGTTCACACTACAGCCATGGAGCCAGTTCACACTACAGCCATGGAGCCAATTCACACTACAGCCAGTCCACGAGTCTGATGGCTGCAGATCATAGCCATGGAGCCAGTTCACACTGCAGCCATGGAGCCAATTCACACTACAGCCAGTCCACGAGTTTGATGGCTGCAGATCACAGCCATGGAGCCAGTTCACACTGCAGCCATGGAGCCAATTCACACTACAGCCAGTCCACGAGTTTGATGGCTACAGATCATAGCCATGGAGCCAGTTCACACTACAGCCATGGAGCCAGTTCACACTACAGCCATGGAGCCAGTTCACACTGCAGCCATGGAGCCAGTTCACACTACAGCCGTGGAGCCAGTTCACACTACAGCCAGTCCACGAGTCTGATGGCTACAGATCATAGCCATGGAGCCAGTTCACACTACAGCCATGGAGCCAGTTCACACTACAGCCGTGGAGCCAGTTCACACTACAGCCATGGAGCCAGTTCACACTACAGCCGTGGAGCCATTTCACACTACAGCCAGTCCACGAGTCTGATGGCTACAGATCATAGCCATGGAGCCAGTTCACACTACAGCCATGGAGCCAGTTCACACTACAGCCATGGAGCCAGTTCACACTACAGCCATGGAGCCAATTCACACTACAGCCAGACAACGAGTTTGATGGCTACAGATCATAGCCATGGAGCCAGTTCACACTACAGCCGTGGAGCCAGTTCACACTACAGCCATGGAACCAGTTCACACTACAGCCATGGAGCCAATTCACACTACAGCCATGGAGCCAGTTCACACTACAGCCGTGGAGCCAGTTCACACTACAGCCGTGGAGCCAATTCACACTACAGCCATGGAGCCAGTTCACACTACAGCCATGGAGCCAGTTCACACTACAGCCATGGAGCCAGTTCACACTACAGCCATGGAGCCAGTTCACACTACAGCCATGGAGCCAGTTCACACTACAGCCATGGAGCCAGTTCACACTACAGCCATGGAGCCAGTTCACACTACAGCCATGGAGCCAGTTCACACTACAGCCGTGGAGCCAGTTCACACTACAGCCATGGAGCCAGTTCACACTACAGCCATGGAGCCAGTTCACACTACAGCCATGGAGCCAGTTCACACTACAGCCATGGAGCCAGTTCACACTACAGCCATGGAGCCAATTCACACTACAGCCAGTCCACGAGTCTGATGGCTGCAGATCATAGCCATGGAGCCAGTTCACACTGCAGCCATGGAGCCAATTCACACTACAGCCAGTCCACGAGTTTGATGGCTGCAGATCACAGCCATGGAGCCAGTTCACACTGCAGCCATGGAGCCAATTCACACTACAGCCAGTCCACGAGTTTGATGGCTACAGATCATAGCCATGGAGCCAGTTCACACTACAGCCATGGAGCCAGTTCACACTACAGCCATGGAGCCAGTTCACACTGCAGCCATGGAGCCAGTTCACACTACAGCCGTGGAGCCAGTTCACACTACAGCCAGTCCACGAGTCTGATGGCTACAGATCATAGCCATGGAGCCAGTTCACACTACAGCCATGGAGCCAGTTCACACTACAGCCGTGGAGCCAGTTCACACTACAGCCATGGAGCCAGTTCACACTACAGCCGTGGAGCCATTTCACACTACAGCCAGTCCACGAGTCTGATGGCTACAGATCATAGCCATGGAGCCAGTTCACACTACAGCCATGGAGCCAGTTCACACTACAGCCATGGAGCCAGTTCACACTACAGCCATGGAGCCAATTCACACTACAGCCAGACAACGAGTTTGATGGCTACAGATCATAGCCATGGAGCCAGTTCACACTACAGCCGTGGAGCCAGTTCACACTACAGCCATGGAACCAGTTCACACTACAGCCATGGAGCCAATTCACACTACAGCCATGGAGCCAGTTCACACTACAGCCGTGGAGCCAGTTCACACTACAGCCGTGGAGCCAATTCACACTACAGCCAGACAACGAGTTTGATGGCTACAGATCATAGCCATGGAGCCAGTTCACACTACAGCCGTGGAGCCAGTTCACACTACAGCCATGGAACCAGTTCACACTACAGCCATGGAGCCAATTCACACTACAGCCAGACAACGAGTTTGATGGCTACAGATCATAGCCATGGAGCCAGTTCACACTACAGCCGTGGAGCCAGTTCACACTACAGCCATGGAACCAGTTCACACTACAGCCATGGAGCCAATTCACACTACAGCCAGTCCACGAGTCTGATGGCTGCAGATCATAGCCATGGAGCCAGTTCACACTACAGCCATGGAGCCAGTTCACACTACAGCCATGGAGCCAATTCACACTACAGCCATGGAGCCAGTTCACACTACAGCCATGGAGCCAATTCACACTACAGCCATGGAGCCAGTTCACACTACAGCCATGGAGCCAATTCACACTACAGCCATGGAGCCAGTTCACACTACAGCCATGGAGCCAGTTCACACTACAGCCGTGGAGCCAGTTCACACTACAGCCGTGGAGCCAGTTCACACTACAGCCATGGAGCCAGTTCACACTACAGCCATGGAGCCAGTTCACACTACAGCCATGGAGCCAGTTCACACTACAGCCATGGAGCCAGTTCACACTACAGCCGTGGAGCCAGTTCACACTACAGCCAGTCCACGAGTTTGATGGCTACAGATCATAGCCATGGAGCCAGTTCACACTGCAGCCATGGAGCCAGTTCACACTACAGCCGTGGAGCCAGTTCACACTACAGCCATGGAGCCAGTTCACACTACAGCCATGGAGCCAATTCACACTACAGCCAGTCCACGAGTCTGATGGCTACAGATCACAGCCATGGAGCCAGTTTCAGGTTCTTTTCTGGTGCAGTGGTGTCCTGTGCAAGAGGGACCAGTTGCGCCTGAACTGGCGGTGTTGCTTGTGGAGAGGTTTGCTAGTTCTGCTTGGGAGGTTTTAAATTAGTTTGGCAGGAGGGTGGGATCCAGAGCACCAGGACAGAAAGTGGAGGGATGGAGAGGAAGGTCGATGTCAGGTCCAGTAAAATAGGAAGGAGCAAATCGTTTGAAGTGTGTGTATTTTAACGCTAGGAGCATTATGGGTAAAGGTGATGATCATAGAGTGCGGATCAGCATATGGAACTATGATGTTGTGGCTGTTACAGCGATTTGGTTGAGAGAGGGACAGGAATGGGTGGTTAATATCCTAAGATTTCGACATTTTAGCAAAGATAGAGAGGGAGGTAGGAGAAGTGGAGGTGTTGCACAACTATTAATATCACAGCTGCACTCAAGTGGGACACAGTGAAGGGCCCATCCACTGAGTCTATATGGGTACAATTCAAACTGGGAAGGGTGCAAGTACTCTGATTGTACGACAGCCACCCCCACCCCCCCCCCCCAATATCAACAGGATTTTGAGGAACAGATAGCAAGCAGATTAAGGAAAGGTGCATAAACAATGGGGTTGTTGGCCTGAGGAGCTGCCGCTTCTCTAATGTGAACTGGGACCTTCTCTGTGCAAACGGTTTAGATGGAGCATCCAGCTGTAGCCACATGGGTTTCAATATTAGACAATCCAACAAGGGAAGGGGCCGTACTGGAGGGTAATGAGCTGGCTAAGTGACTGGCCTTGCAGTGGGTAAACAGTTAGGGAACAGCGACCACAACTCTTTGAGCTAGCTATAGATGAGGAGGAATATGGGCCTTGCGGGAGAGTGTTAAGTTGGAGCAGGGCAAATTATGAGAATGTTAGGCAGAAACTAGGGAGCAGTAATTGAGAACAGCTGTTTTTGGGAAAGTCCACATCTGACAATGTGGAGGCTGATTAAAGACCAAATGCACAGAGTACAGGATAGGCATGTTCTAGTCGGAAGCAAGGGCTAGGGTGGCAAGGTAAAAGAAACTGGGACGTCGAGAGAGATGACGAATTTAGTGAAGGAGATAAAGAATAAGTATATAAAGCTCAGGAAGCTAGAAGCCCTTGAAAATTGTAAGCAAGCCAGAAACGAACTCATGAAGGGATTAGAAAAGCCAGGAGGGGTCATAAAAAGTCCTTGCAAGTAAGATTAGAGAGAATCCCAAGGCATTCTACACATACATCAAGAGCAAGAGAGTAACTAGGGAGAGAGTAGGACTGCTCAAGGATAAATTAGGGAACACATGCTTGGATGTGGAGTTGTGGGTGAGGTCCTCAATGAGTACTTCACCTCAGTATTTACCAAGGAGAAAGGACATTGATGATAGGAAGATCAGTGCTGAGCATATTGACATGCCGGGGCATTTTGAGGTAAAGGAGGATGTAGTGTTGGGTCTCTTAAAGAGCATTAAGATGGATAAGTCCCCAGGGCCTGATGGGATATACCCAAGTTAAATGAGAGAGCCAAGAGAAGAGATTGCTGGGGCCTTGACCAATATCTTTGTGTCCTCTCTAGCCACAGGTGAGGTCACAGATGTCTAGCAAGTAGCTAATGTTGTTCCATTATTCCAGTTGGGACAAGCAATAACCCTGGAAACGATAGACCAGTGAGTCTTACGTCAGTGGTAGGAGAGTGTTTGGAGAGTCACTAGCAGCTTCTGCAATGTGGCTGGTGCTAAGATGTATGTCCTTTGGCTGGAGAGGGGGAGCTTACTACATTGGCAACAGCTTGCTCTATGAATTTTACTGCCCTGTTCAGCGTATCCAGACAGCTGGCATGCAACATGGTCAACCCTGATCAGGACAAATTTGCAATTATATTCTCTGAAATGCTGGAGGCTGTGGGGAGATCTAACGGAAGCATTGATCGGGTAGCCAGCCAGAATTTTCCTCCCAGGGTAGAAATATAGAATAGTAGAGCACATAGCTTGAAGGGAGAGGGGGGAGAAGTTTAAATGTTGGTGTGCAGGGTGGAACGCTTTACACAGAGGATGGTAGATGCCTAGAACGTGCTGCCGGGGTGATAGCAGAAGCAAATATGCCAGTGGCATTCAAGAGGCTTTTCGATAGGCATGTGAGAAAGGAGAGGAGGGATATGTTTCATGAGATAGCAGAAGGGATGAGTTTAATTTGGCATTTTGCTTGGCACAGACATCTATAAGCACTTGTACAGGTGTACAGGTGTTTGCCACCAATATGCTGAATCTCTGGAATTCACTGCCACGGGTGGCTGCGGAGGCCAAGTCATTGAGTTTATTTAAATCAGAAGCTCATGGATTCTTGATCAGTAACAGTGTCAAGGATTATGGGAAAATGGGGTTGAGAGGGAAAATGAATCAGCCATGATGGAATGGTGGAGCAGAGTCAAAGGGCTGAATGGCCTAATTCTGTTCCTATGTATTGTGGTCCTGACAGGCAAAAATATGTACTAACAAACAGGAAGCATGTATTGTTCTGACCATAAATTACCATAATCCTGATTAACACTCCATAAAATATGATCAAAATCTGCTCTCCAATCTACAATGCTACTAAACTTTATCATGTATCAAGGATTTTTCTTTAAACAAGAGGTATTTATTTTCTTCCTTTTTATTTATCAAAAATTATTAAAAGACATTTTTTACTCTTTTCCCTTCTTTTCTTCCCAGCTTTAGCGAGGTGAAACTTCACTGGTGCCGCTGCATAGCAGGAGATCCTTCTTCACAAGTGATCCAGGACATGTGACTGGGGGGGGGTGGGGGGAGAGTGTCACACTGACTCAGATAAACAGATACAGCCTGCAGCCATCACACTCACTCACCGCACCTCCACACACAGGCACCCACTGACGGCATCTGTTAGTCTCGCGAGACCATGGATCTGTGCCTGGAAAACCAGGGCGTAGACCTGGGCAAGGTTGTATGGGAGACCGGCAGTTGCCCAAGCAGCAAGTCTCCCCTCTCCACGCCACCGACGTTGTCCAAGGGAAGGGCAAGGGCCGATACAGCTTGGCACCAGTGAATGTCGCAGGAGTTGCCAGAACGAGGTTGAAGGCAACGTCGGACTGCCTTAGGGACTCCAGCTCCAGATTTTCCTTCATGGGTTTATTCCTGAAGCCTTCCCCATGAGCGGGTATAGCCACAAGGCAGCGGAGGTTTGAGATCAGAGTTTTCCCTCTCTGCCTTCCCAGGCTGACGAGCTCCATCTACCCGAAGCACTGGTTTTAAGGCGCCAGAACCCGCCTTCACCCCTTCTCCTGTCAGTAGAAACAGTTCCGCTGAGCTTAGAGGCTAGGCCTCACGAGAAGGCCGGGAGTTGGACTTGGTTGTCAGAGGCTATTTGAGGCACATGCTGCTGTGAGGAGCATTTTTAGGTAGAGGGAGCTTGTCCCCACTACCACTCCTCGGCTTACAACCCTGGAACCTTGCACCCACTACACACACATTAACATACAATTCTCTATCTGCTTCTCCCCTCGCACAAACACACAACCCTACCTCCCCACCCCCAAAACACACACACTCACACACACACACTCACACACACACACACTCACACACACACTCACACTCACTCACACACACACACACACACACACACACACACTCACACACACACACACACACACACACACACACACTCACACACACACACACACACTCACACTCACTCACACACACACACACTCACACACACACACACACACACCCACTCACACACACACTCACACACACACACACACATACACACACACACACTCACACTCACTCACACACACACACACACACACACACACACACACACACACACACACACACACACACATACACACACACAAAATGGATGTAGCTGAATGAAATGTCATTTGAGAAGTTGGGAATTTAATTAGAGTTAATTAGATACTCTGTAATTAAGTGCTGCTTTAATTACTACAGACGAATGGATTGTCCCACAAATACATGTATATTTGTTCGTTGATTTTCTCCAGGGAAGAAAATCATTCCTCAGTTCAGCTTATATGGCCTACAGCAACGTGGTTATCCCCTGGAATCATCCAGCAATCGACTCAGCTCAGACCGGAATGCGTAGGACCGTACCCACTGAAGGAGAAAGCTCACACACGGGCACCCCTATAACTGCAGACATGCAGATGAATTAATACCCGAGCACAGTCATTGGGCAGTAACCAGAAGTGGGAACCATGTTCTCATTTTTAACCTCCCAAGTGTTGTAATGCCCAAGAAACCACTTTAGTAAGAAATTGAGCACTTCCGTAGTGATGCAGCATTGTCCCGGCTTTCCCTGGGTTCTTTTGTGATCTAATATAAAGCAATGGCAGATGTTTCCTCGCAAAAACAAATAGCCATTACACTCATCAAAATCCTTGAGTTAAAACAATTTATTATGCGACTGCAGATGTACTGCTATCAAACATCGGCGACAGGATCTCAAATCTATTTTCTATTTGAACACAATTAATAACACTTCACAATGATGCAACTTCAAAGAATCCACGACACAGAAAAATACAGCAAATAATTACTGCAAGTTTGATCACCAATGTTTTCTCATTTTTCGTACGTTTAAAAACAAAATGATGCAAGCAGGGGTTGGAATTTTCTTGTGGAAGCAATTGGAGGAAGAAATTAAACAGGAAAAGGAAAGGGTATTTCTCACAGAAAAAAATCACAAACACAATGCAGGAAATCCAAGCAACTCGCACAAGATGCCGGAGGAACTCATAAACCAGGCGGTATCTATGAAAAAGAGTAAACAGATGAAACTTGATGAAGGATCTCGGCCCGAAACCCCGACTGTTTACTCTTTTGCAACCATACTGGGTTAATGGGCTGCATTGATCATCGTAGGAAAGAGCTTTGAGATGCGGTTTACCGAGACTGCCTGAGATGAGCAAGGGAAAAGTGAGGAGCAGAGGCCGGACACTAACACACTGAGAACAGGAACCGTTTCTGGACTATGAACACTGAGCTCTCCAACTTCCAGTAATTTCTTCCCCTCCCCCTTCTCTCTCCTTCCATTCCCCGTTCTGGTTCTCTGCTAACCTCTTCTCTTCTCCTCACCTACCCGTCACCTTCCCTTTCTTCCACGGTCCACTCTCCTCACCTACCAGACTTCTTCTTTAGCCCTTTACCTCTTCCATCTATCACGTCCAAGCTTCTAGTTCATCCCCCCTACCCTACACACCCACCTTCCCCCTCACTTGGTTTCACCTATCACCTACCAGCTTGTGCTCCTTCCTCTCCCCCCATCTTCTCATTCTGGCTTCTCTCCCACTTCCTTTCCAGTTCTGATGAAGGGGCTCAGCTCAGAACATCGACTTTTTATTTCTCTCCATAGATGTTGCCTGACCTGCTGAGTTCTTCCAGCATTTTGTGTTAGCTGCTCTGAACCATTGCTGTTACCATCTTGAACTGAAATGAGTAGCACACCCTGAACAGAGGTGCAGCAATGGTTCGTGATACATAGCAACCATCCACAAGGTGCCAGGTTTGGAAACAACGAGTTGCACGGATTTTACAAAAGAAAATTAAATTCTAAAGATACAGTGTAGATCCGATGTGGAAATGGTGCTTTTATAAGCCCAGTGTGTTCCAAAACATTTCACAGATAGCACGATAAATTTACATACTTTAACATTAAGAATGTTACTGAAATGCTGTTACAGAAATAATAGAGGAAATATTGAAAGTCCAGTCTGTGAACAGCAAGGACCCCATGAAATGCAATGTTACCAGGGCCAGGTAACCTGTTTATTAATTATTAGGCAAAGTATTGACAGGGACACTGGGAACACCTTTACCTCGAAACAACTGTGTAATATCCTCCTGAGAAAAGCTGTGCAGCGCAGGTTAGGTGTTCAAGTGTCTGTAGTGGGATTTAAACTCATGACCATCCGATTTACTTCATCAAGAATTGCATTTTATGGGGATTGCCATTATCATCAAGCAACATTTCAAGTGATAGTACAACAAAATCCCCAGACCTAACGCTATCGCATTATGTGAGCTTGTCCAGATAGGTTAATGCTTTGCACTTGACCAGTCCATAGTATATCTCCAGCATAGCACAGTGTCTGCTGTCAGTTATCTCCTCCCAGGCCCTGGCCAACTCCTCATCCGTCATTCCAAAAGAACTGAAGATGAAATTGTAGCAGCAGCGATTGAACCTGATGTGCTTCTCCCCGGAGAACCTAGAGCTATGGATCGGCACCACACCAGCCTTCTTAGCACAGATTCCAATGTAAACATCTTCAGGCATTGAGGTGTCCGTCACTAGGGAAACAACAAAAATCTTCCTGGCCACGTCCTGGGAGATGACATAAGCAGTGGCACTACAATAATCAGGGTAGAATTTCTCCGAATACCGACTGACAGGCATGTAGTGTTTGCTCAGGGGGTTTCTGATTGGCAGAACCTGGTGATAAACCCTCCCAATGTAGAGATCTTCTGCATGCCTCTTCAAACCAAGCAAATATTCCATCAAACTTCTGTAGTTAACAAAGGTCTCCTCGTCAGATTTAAGAATAAATAAAGCCTTAGGACAAAATGTCACAACCCAACGTATGATCATTATGGTTTTATGGATGTTATTGCTGGGCGAATCCAAGAAAGTGCCTTGGATGATATCTTTGTGGTTTGCAAACTCTTCATTGATGTCCTCTTGTGTTGCTGGTGCTTGAGGGATACCGATTGCAAAGAGCGTCATCAAGTGATATCCTTGCACTTTAGTCACATTAGCCCAAGTCCTCCTAATAACTTCTCGTCGTGTTCTGTTTTCTGCCTTGCTGGAAACGACGGCCAGGAGGAAGAGATCGCTGTCACCGCAAGCTTCCACATTGCCGATGTGAAAGAACCTGGAGACGTTCCTCTTGACTGAGTTCATGTCTAGCTTTCTGGCTCTCTCTCGAATATCCAAGGTTTGGGCATCTGTGTAAGTAGTCGGGAAGGACTGGAGCAGATATTCTTCCATAAAGTCAGCCCCAAAGAGCAAGGCATGGAAGAGGACCACATTGAAGAGAAGAAAGCACCACTGATGTGTGCGAAGTCTACAAAATAACAGCTGGAGAAACAAAATTGTGTTGAAGTTAAAGAAAAGGACTTTAGACAGAACAAACCTATTTAATTAATTTATTTGTTATATTTACTGTATATATATGTATAGCACATTAACAGGCCCTTCAGCCCCAACAAGACGGCGCCAATGAATTACACCTGAGCGACCAATTAACCTACTAACCTGTATGTCTTTGGACTGGGGGAGGAAACTGGAGCGCGCAGGGGAAAGCCGTGTGGTCATGGGGAGAACATACAAGCTCCTTACAGACGGTGGCGGGAATTAAACTCGGGTCACTTTTACTGTAACAGTGTTTTGCTAACTGCTACACTATCCTGCTCTTTTTGTAAAGCCACCTACCTCTCTTTCCCATTCAATCTCAATGCTTTCTAAACACTTAGTGTTTATTTTGCCTACTTCGTTTTATTTTAAGGGTGAAGTGGCTTTTTCTCAGTCCTGGAGAACTCTACTGCAACCTTGGAACACCAAACTTGGAAACAATTAATGCAAACACCTTATTTGTTTACCCATGCTCTACACATTCTTAGCTGTGGTACTTGAAGCTTCAAAATACTGAATCATTTCCCTGGGTCAACACCCTCATCCTTTGACATTTTGAAAAATTTGCTCTCTACCTGATCTTCATGTCTTGGAAGAAAACAACCCCATTTTAGTTGGAGACTTCAGCCCCTTATTGTTCACATTTGTACTTTGTTAGGTACAGTGATATTCCTTCAAAACTAAGCATAGATTTCAACTTTCAATTCTCTACTCTGTGTGTAGGCCTCCGTTAGTCTCGATAGACCATGGATTTGCACCTTGGAAAGTTTCCAGGGGGCAATCCTGGGCAAGTTTTTTTTTACGGAAGACCGGCAGTTGCCCAAGCTGCAAGTCTCCCCTCTCCACATGTTGTCCAAGGGAAGGGCATTAGATTTTCTACTCTATGCCTCGATTTAATATATTGTTTAAAGGTAGCTGTCTTTTTTAAAATCAGAAATATTACCATTGCTGCACCACTGTACCTGAGGCACCCACTTTTGGGCATGTTCCCTTCTCGCTCCTGAATCATTAATTTAAAAGATAGCATAACATTATAGAGATAACAGTGGCTAAACTTTTCCAGTTCACTTCAGAATCTAATACTGCTATGACATGTGATTCTAGCATCTGTATCCCTTGAACAGCTGGGGAGTTAGATAGTGTTCTTGTCTTTTATCAATAAAGCTGTTTATTGTGTTAATATTATAAAAAGTGACACTATTTTACAACATAATTTTCAGTTAACTTGCGGGAAATTGCATGAGGAGCAGAGTCACTGAAATTTATATTTTATGTCTTAAATCGCTCATTCTTTCACAGAAAGGCATCATGATACTTTTGTGTCGATGTGTCAGTGAACAAGCTTCACATAAAATCCCGGCATCTTTCCACAAGTAGCCAAAATAAGGATAAAGGGTGAAATGGTATCTTCCCAGTGCTGGACGGGTTTTAAATTCCACAGCTTTTCTAAATTTGAACTAATTCAAACATACTGAGTTACCAAGTGAACGATGAAATCGTACTCAATCTTGCCAAGCTGGCAGGGTAAGTTAGTTTTCATCACCGATTCTTCTGATCAATTTCAATAGTACCTACTGTCAATAGATCCTTGAATATTCATTATAATGTAACAAACTTACCTGCATGGTCACTATAAGGGTATTAATGTGATTAACTCCTCTGTAATGTAGAGATTAACTGGTCTTTAGTAGCTGTGCATTCAACTTGTCGAATTGTTCTGCTGTACAATTTTTAAAATGAGGCAAGAGACTGCCTGGTCGATCCGATTCCCCTCTTAGAAAGATGCATTCAGAGAGTCATATCGCATAGCTCGCCTTCAGGTCAAGTACCTCAGAAAAAGAAGAAGAAACAAATAAAACAAGTTAGATTGTGTTCCATTGCTAACTTATTTCATGTATCATTGTGTATAGTTGCAGGGCATTGCATACGTTTCAATGCACTTACTCATTTCTTTCTTTTGCGGCTTGTGTTGTTGAAAGTAACTTGCACTAGGTGAATTATTTAGTACTAAAGGTGAAATGGATAAGCTTCAGTATCAAATATCAGGATACAAATTAAATAGATACAAATCAACAGTGCATCAAGGCTCTCCATGACACAAAGAACAAATAGCATTTGTATGCAGGAAATGATTATGCTTATTGCATGATAGAGGCTGTTCAAATGATACCAACAGCTATTAAATAAAATCATACCTTTAGTAAGATAGACAAGAAACTAAGGTAAATTCTGTTTCTATTTCAACAACACACAGAAAATACTGGAGGAGCTCTGGAAATAAGGCAGTATCTATTAAGGGACATAAACAGACAATGTTTCAGACCGAGAGCCTTTATCAGGACTGGTAAGAAAGGGAGCTGTTTTTAATTGAAAGTGTTGTTTTGAGATGTTTAAACTAATTAGCTCTTTTTACACCATTTCTGAAATTGGATGGGAAATACTCCATTAAGGTAGGCTATGATGACGGTGTAGTGGCAAGTTACTCAACTCATAATCCAGAGTCCTAGATTAACACTCCAGAGAGCCTAGTTCAAATCTTACCAAGGCTTCTCTTGAACCTTGAATTCAGCTATCATATCACTCAGGGGCCACTTTAGTAGGTACACCTGTGCTTCTGCTTGTTAATGCAAATACCTAATCATGCGGCAGCAATTCATGCATTAAAGCACGTAGACATGGTCAAGAGGTTCAGTTGTTGTGCAGACCAAACATCAGAATGGGGAAGAAATGTGATCTAAGTGACTATAACTGTGATATGGTTGTTGGTGCCAGATAGGGTAGTTTGAGTATCTTATAAACTGCTGATTTCCTGGGGTTTTCATGCAGAACGATCTCTAAAGTTTACAGAAAATGGTGTGAAAAACAAAAACAAAAATATCCAATGAACAACAGTTTTGTGGGTGAAAATGCCTTGTGAATGAGAGAGTTCGGAGGAGAATAGCCAGACTGGTTCAAGCTGACAGGAAGGCGACAGTAACGCCTGTTACTGCAGGCGTGTGCAGTGAAACAGCTCTGAATGCAACACACATCAGATCCTGAAGCAGCGGAAGGGCATGAACATACTGTACACTCCGTGGCCACTTTATACAGGAGGCATCTGATAAGACGACCAGAGTGTAAATGAAACATGAATTCATCAGTTGTAATGATGACCGCAGACCACAAACAATCTAATTCAATAATGTCATCCTAACCTGGTCCAGCTTGTATGGGACTCCAGCACATTTCTGAAATGGTCCGACATCCCAGAGCCAACTATCATAACTGCGGCGCTGAAACACAGAAAGAATAAAATTGGACAGACAAGTCAGTATTGAACTTGACACCGAATTTGATACTGAATTAAAATATTTGCAAACCAACCCTTTTCACAAATATTATGCGGCTAGAGTCAAAATTGTGTTAACTGCCCCACAGACAATATAAGAAATAGTCTGACATAGTTATTCTTCCTCCAAGAGGACCATAATCTTGTCACTGGGTTTGGAGGCTTGCCTGCCTCAATGACCCGGAGAGTTGCGTTGGCTGGAGTCAGGGCTTCGTGCTTTGGCTCTTGGTAGGGTCACCAATGACAAACAGGTCAAAGGGTAGAAGTCAGACTAAGAGTGGTCCACCGGTCCTCCAGGTTCAGGAGTTCAGCTCAGGGCTAACAACCCTGACTAGTAAAACAAAATTGTTATGGAAACAGCAATGAAGAAACCTTTTATACAGACAAATAAGGATGACTTTCATTGCTGCCTTAAATGCCAAAAGCGTAACGGGAAGTTAATGTAAATAAAAATAGTTATTCTCACAGAATCATATCTTACATAAAACATGTGAAAATCTGCATCAAAATTCTTGTATAACACTAACAGACAGCACAAAGGTACACAGGTGCACCTGGATTCAAAACAATAAATGCTTAAGATTTTTATTAGGAACAAGCTTTGCTTTTTTAAATGAAAATAAATCATTTTTTCTGGTGCCTTATTAAATTCTACATAATCAGGGTTGAATTTCACACATTGCTAATCCCTCTAAAAGTTTTAAGATAGTTAACCCTTTCTGTTATAGCTTCATCAGTCTCGGCTGTTAACTAATTTCCATTGATGCTGCCTGACCTGTGAGTTCCTCCAGCATTTTGAGTGTGTTGCTTTGGATTTCCAGCATCTGCAGATTTTCTCATGTTTTTTATTGCTTTGATGATCAATAACATTTGCACCACATCTCCAGAGCATTGAACTACATAACTGCAATGCAATTAGGTATTTAATTCTAACGTGAAATTACACAAATAACCACATCATTTCTGTAAATTATCACATGTTGATGGTCTAAGGAAACGGAACGGTTCTCTTAAAAAAGACAAATTATGGGTAAAACACTTCACTGAAAGTTAAATGTTTGTGATTTGATTGTATATATTTTTCTCTCTTCTGAATGCTAATTAACATCAGATCAATCTGAATGTATTTATACTGTTTGACACAGGAGCCCTCCACACAATGTCTAAATGTCCACAATTCAGAAGAGAAGTGTTCACGAAGCCCTGCACTAGCCACTGAGTTGTAGACAGAGCTCATATGACTCAGGAATTATCAAACAAAATTAATTTGTTCAGAAAACTGAGAAAACAGAATCTCCAGCAATTAATGTTTCAGAAAAGTTAGAAGCAAATTTCTACAGATGTACCGTGGAGAGCATTCGAAGTGGCTGCATCACCGTCTGGTACGGTTGGGGTGCGGGTGGCGAGGGTTGCTACTGCACAGGGTCAAAAAAAGTTGCAGAAAGTTGTGAACTCGGTCAGTTCCATCATGGGCACTAGCCTTCCCAGCATCTCAAAAAGGCAGCATCCATCATTAAGGACTCCCATCACCCAGGACATGCCTTCTTCTCATTGCTACCAACAGGGAGGAGGTACAATAACCTGAAGGCACACACTCAGCGTTTCAGGAACAGCTTCTTTCCCTTTGCCATCTGATTTCTGAACGGACATTGAAACCATGAACACTACCCAACTACTTTTTTCATTTCTCTTTTTGTACTATTTACTTAACTTCTTAAATATATATATTTACTGTAATTTATAGGTTTTCATTATTATGTATTGCAATGTACTGCTGCCCCATAACAATATATGCTGGTAATATTAAACCTGATTCTGAATATGCCAAGGAGGGGTTAGTTAGAGCCACTGGAGTACAGGCGGAGGAGTACTTAAATACCCTAAAGTTGAGAGTGAAAAAGACTGAAGACAGTGAAAATTTGGGGAAAAACTGTAAATACTGGAAATGTTAAATTAAAACAGGAAATACTGACTAACAGAAAGAGAAGTGAGTACTTTTTCAGGTCAGAGACCCTTGGCCAGAACCAGGAAAGAGAAACCACCCTAGTTTTCAGCATCAGGGAAGGTAGAGTAAGGATGGCTAGAACAAAGAGAATATCTCTGAAACAGTGAGACCAAAAAAGTCTTAAAGTGGAAGTTAGAAGTACATTGTACTTTTATTTTGTCTCAGGAAGAGTTATCTAAAGTTGTAGAATTCAGGGCTGGGTCCAGAAGGCTGCAATGTGCTGTAAGAGGAGATGTTGTTCCAAGTTGACACAGAGAGAAGGGTCAAGGTGGGAATGGGATGCTGAATTACAAGTGGTAAGCAATCAGAAGCTCAGGGTCACTCTAGTGGCTTGAACTCGGCTGTCCCACAGAGCTCAATCACTCAACCTGGAGCAGCAGACATAAATTGCTGGAGGAACTCAGCAGGTCGGGCAGCATCTATGGAAAAGAGTACAGAGTCAACGTTTCATCCGGACAGGAAAAAACGATAAGAAGTCAGAGCAAGAAGGTGGGCGGGGAGGAAGAAGTACAAGGTGGCAGATGATAGGTGAAACCGGGAGGGAGGGGGGAGAGGAGGGGTGAAGTAAAGAGCTGAGAGGTCGATTAGTGGAAGAGAGAAAGGGCTGGAGAAAGGGGAATCTGATAGGGGAGGACAGAAGGCCATAGAAGAAAGAAAAGGAGGAGAGGAGCACCAGCGGGAGGTGAGGAGCAGGTAAGGTGAGAGAGGGTGGGGGAGGGCAAATACCAGAAGTTCGAGAAACGCAAGCGTAAAGGGTATCGCATAGTGACGCCATACACAGATAGGAAGAAGTACACATGCCTCACACAGAAAGATTGCTGAGGTCTCCCGATGGTGGGAGAAAACTGACGCCAGAAGCATTGCAAAGCCCTGCAGAGTTAGTTGCGTAAGGAATACTGCGGGGTGGAATTGAAGAGTGGATCTGAAAGTTGAAAAGGCAGTAGTCCACTCCAAATGCAGAAGCGTTAGGGTGAAACAGTATGTTCGGTGGTTGGGGACAAGGTTTGTGTCCGGCATGTGTCAACAAGTGGATGGTGAGATCAGAGATGCACAGAAATGGACGTTCACTCTGGTAGAAGGGAAAGGATGAGAATTCTGAATCATCACCCAAGCGGAACAAACACAACAGAGACCGGGAAATCTTAACAACGTTAGGCGCGGCTGCTTGGAACAGTCACACATGCAACGTCGAAATTTCCTTCAGAATGATTGGCAACTGTCGGGGGCCCTTTACACCCTATCATGAGCGAGAAGTTGAAAGGGCGGAACGACACGAATGACTGGCAAGTCAAGTGTCGTATCGGAACGCAGATCTCTGGGTCAGTGGGAACGATGACACCCTATGAACGTGTGTTGAAGGTGGGGCTTATGGGGGGGGCAGGCCGATTAGTTGAATGATTGGCAGTTCAGGAACCAATTAACTTACGGAAAAGGCTGTCATGGTCCGTTGATCGTGGCCTATGAAATGCGCTGAGGGCGGGGTTAGAAGGAAGGCCCTATTTTCTGATGACTGGCAGTTTAACAACCAATGATATCATAGAGTGGGCAGCCGCAGGCGGACGATGGGAGCCTATGAGGCTGCCGCGAGGGCGGGACGCGTCAGTCCCCTAGTTGGTCCTGGAGGAGAGTGATTGGGATGAGGTCGGCTTCCATTAAGGACAACAATAGTCCGAGTTGCGTCGAAGGACCGGATCGGTTTGCGTATGGAGAGCTGGCATAGATTTGAAGCCTGTTTGGGTTGGTGATGGTGGCGGGGGACCCGGGCCGCTCTCCCTGACCCAGTGAGGTGGAGCTGGGGCTTGAGTGCTCACCGTGTCCGGCTTCAGGCCGCCAACTGGTGAGTGTCGTCCCCTCGTAAAAACTGATGCTTTATCTGCAGATCCGGGTCTGTTTTGGACGGAGTCGGAACCCTGACCTGCTCGGAGGGAATGGGGTGAAGGTCAAACCACTGCGAGACTCTGGAAACGCCACTGATTGGGACCAAAAGATCTCGATCGATGGACTGACTGAGTGGTAGCCAAGTCTAAAGTTCTCTAATAAATAACTTTGATTTTGTCATTCAGCGTCAAGCTCTAAGAGTTGTTAAATTAAACTACTTTTCTTATTTTTCTACCCTGATCCCTCAAAGTTCCATATTACTCCGTTGATTGGCCCCAGTATATAAGTGTGGCGGTTGGGAAGATTCGGCATCACGTCTGAAACTCTGACAAACTTCTATAGATGTGTGGTGGAGAGTATATTGACTGGTTGAGCGGAAAATCCTCCAGAAGGTACTGGATACGGCCCAGTCCAACACGGGCAAAGCTCTCCGCACCATTCAGCACATCTACCCGAACTTTGTTGTGGAATCCCTGTCTAGATTCTACGACAAAACTCAAAGTAAATTTCTGATCAAAGTACATATATGTCACCAAATACAACCCTGGAAAGCAGCATCCATCATCAGGGACTCCCACTACCCAGGTCATGCTCTGTTTTCTTCTGCCACCAGGAGCAAGAGCCTCAAGACTTATACCACCAGGCTCAGGAACAGTTGTTATCCCTCAACCATTAGGCTCTTGAATCAAAATGACTAACTTCACACAACTTCACTTGCCCCATCTGTTCCCAAAACCTATGGACTCACTTTCAAGGACTCTTCATCTCATGCTCTCAGTATTTATTGTGTATTTATTAATTATTGTTACTTCTTTGTTTTTTGTTTGTATTTGCACAGTTTGTTGTCTTCTGCACACTGGTTGTTTGCCCTGTTGGGTACAGTCTTTCTATAGTTCTATTATGGTTTGTGAATTTGCTGACTATGCCTGCAAGACAATGAATCTCGGGGTGGTATATAGTGACATACATGTACATTGGTAATAAATTTACTTTGAACTTTGTTGTAGAATCTGGGAAGGAATATTGGGAGAATAAATTGGGATTCAGGAGGGGCTGGTGTGGACTCAGGGAGGTGAAAGGCCTGCTTCTAAGCTGTACGCTGCAAATTAAAAATAAAATTTCAAAAGTTGAGAATGACATTGTTTGGTTGGGTTGTGGCAGAGAAGATCAAAATACCAAGACGCTGGAACAGTTTGGGGGGTGGGGGAGTGTTGATGCTTTTGCTGCTGTGTGTGCATGGGAGAAGGAGGGGGGCTTTGGGGTTATAATGTTTTCTGTCATTCATTCTTCAGGGTTTTTTTCCTTCTGTTTTGTGGATGTCTGTGAAGAGTAAGAATTTCACGCTGTGTTCTGTATACATTCTCTGATATTAAATTGAACCATTGAAGATCTTGATAATTTTGCAGAATGGATGCCTCTTCACCAAATGAGTTTCAATGAACCTGTTTTTTAGATCAGTACATGTCTCCGGTGGTGACAGGAATGGACGTGACCAGCCGATGTACCAGTGGTGATCCGAACCGGCTTCCGGAGGGACTGCCTCAATCTGCGTGCTTGCACTATATCTCTGACAAGCACCCCCGGCTGACCCTGGACGCCATCAACCAGCTGAGGAAGAACCAGGGCCTGTGCGACGTGGTGCTTGTCGTGGGCCTGAAGAAGATCTATGCCCATCGAGTGGTGCTTGCGGCTTGCAGTCCGTACTTCCACGCGATGTTCACGAGCGAGCTTGCTGAGAGCAGGCAGACGGAAGTTCTCATTAGAGACATCGATGAGCGGGCCATCGAGCTTCTCATTGAATTTGCATATACATCCCAAATTATTGTGGAAGAGAACAATGTTCAGACTTTGCTGCCGGCTGCTTGCTTACTGCAGCTGACTGAGATTCAGGAGACCTGTTGTGAATTTTTAAAGCGGCAGCTAGATCCGTCCAATTGTTTGGGAATCCGAGCGTTTGCTGACACTCACGCGTGCCGAGAATTGCTGCGGGTGGCGGATAAGTTCACACAACACAACTTTCAGGAGGTGAGAAGTTTCATTTTTTTCCTTCCCACGAATTGAACTATTTTTGGAATTGTGGACAGAGGAGTGAAATTCGGAATGGCAATCTTGAGACTGCTACGTCACCCGGTAGGCAGCTTTTGTGTTGGTGGTACAATGAATCTTATCAGATGCAAGGACCACAGTGTACAGTTTCAAAAGAGTACGAGTAGGCAGTTATCTTATATACACAGACTAAATGGAGCCTAAATTTAAGAGCTGACGCTGGGCTGTGATGTTCGCAGACGTCGTGGTTCAGATTTTGTTGTTTTTTTAGATTCGTAAGGTTAGTTTTATAGGCAGCCAGGGTTGCTAGGGGGACAAATTAGGATTTAGATTCAGGGATAAGGGGAAGGTAACAAAGAGTTTGGACAGGAGCTGGTGTTTAGAGTCCGGGTCAAAGGAGCTGAAGAGATCCTGGAGTTGGGTTGGCAAGCGCTGAAGAGGTCAGAGACCCCCAGGCGAGGGAGTCCTGGGTCTTGGAGGTCCACATGGCGCATGAGTCACGTAGGCTGGTGAACCCCCCCCCCCCCCCCCAACCAGGTCATTGAAGTTGCCCAGAGGTGGCCTGTACTAGGTTTGGAGGCCTGTTGTGTGTGTTTGAGTAGGTGCTGTTGTGTTTGTTATTGAGGGATAGAGCAGGGCACACCAGGATACCAACATGCAGGATACTCAACGGAACTTTATTGCCAAGCCTGGGGCGTGTACAGTATGTGAACTCCTCCCATGTGGGGGCGGCTAACACAGTGGCATAGGAGTAACCGATTAACTACCACTACTCCTGGCTGGGTGAGAGGGTGGGGCAGAGGCTTGTTTTGCTGGTTTATTTAGTTACCTTTTGAGTTGTTCTGATGAACATTGTGGGCATGCTGCTGTATGTTGGTGCCAGGTTATGTGGCTGCACTTGCTGTCCCCATCACATCCTTGGGTGTGTTAGTTGTTAACTTAAGCGACACATTTCACTGCACACTATGTTTCGATGTACATGTGATAAATAAATCTGCATCTGAGTTGGCCTTCCTGCTTCTGTCCTGTTATTTTACGCTTTCACAGTGATTATAGAGGGTCACCTGTGTCCACCAGCAAAGCCACATCTTTACTGTTTTGGAGCTAGCCTTTGATTATATTTTAATAAGATAATTATCTATCCTGTCATTCCCATAATCCATTCTTGATTACAGGAGCATATAAAATTTGGATATAAAACTTATTGGGTTTTTTTCTTTACATTGATGCTGCCTGAGCTGCTGAATGTTTCCACATTTGCTGTTTTTTATTTGGGGCAATTAAATTGCTGTTATAAACTGTGAAATGGAGTCACATGAAGAACACCCACTTAACTGGAGATTAGGAGGATCAAGCATCTGACTGACTCCCATTGTTTGGTCCTGAGATTGGATAATTTATCACCACTGCGCAACTTGTACGGCATTTATCCATTTTCGAAATAACTTGAAATAGTCTTTGGTGTAATTTGACCACATCATAGTATCTCAATAGTATTTAGTTAAATCCTGTCTAACACAGAAAGAAATTTGCCAGGAATAAGTTTAGATGTGACGCTTAAACTTGTGAACACACACAAAATGCTGGAGGAACTCAGCAGGTCAGGCAGCACCTATGGAAAGGAATAAAGAGTCAACATTTCAGGAAGAGACCCTTCATCAGGCCAGCCGATAAAGGGTCTCAGCCTAAAAAGTCGACTCTTTACTCCTTTTCATAGTTGCCTGCCTCACCTGTTGAGCTCCTCCAGCATTTTGTGCGTGTTCTCTGAATTTCCAGCAGAAACTCTTGAGCTTCCGTTTTTACTTGTAGTTCTTATATTTTAGGTGTTACATTTATTTAAATCCACATTTCTCTGTTGCCTTCAGCTATCCTTGGACCTTTTATATATATCAGTATAATAAATTATTTTCTTGTTTTCTAGTCTATTATCTTCTAAGTAAGAAATAGTCTGATTAACTGCAGGAAGTAAAAGCAGTTAGCATGCAACCTTAAAGACTTGGGCAAGGTTATACTTGGCGATCTGTAAATACCACATAGATTGCTCAATACTTTGTGAAATAGTGAGACGCAGGTCTTCCTCTGCAGTAACCACCTTTCCTGAAGGCTGCCTCTTATTTCCCTTAAGGAAAAGAAAGCCAGTACATCACATGTTACAAAGAGAAATGTTTTGTGGTGTGATAACCCTGTTGTTATGAAACCAAGTATTGTGAATTTTAAAACTCCCAAGTGCTGGCTTTTATATCGGTATAGAAGTTACATGAAATTTGTTGTTTAGCGACAGCAGTACAGTGCAATACATAAAAACACTATAAATTACTATCTATGTAAATAATTAGTGCAAAAAGAGAGGGGAAATGGTGAGGTAGTGTACATGGATTCAATGACCATTCAGAAATATGATGGCGGGGGGAAGAAGCTGTTCTGAAAACACTGAGTGTGTGTCTTCACGCTCGTGTTCCCCCCACCTTGGTGGTAGCAATGAGGAGAGGGCAGGCCTTCGGTGATAAGGGTCCTTAATGATGGGTGCAGCCTTTTTGAGGGTGTTCTCAGTGCTGGGGAGGTTAGTGCCCATGATGGAGCTGACGGAGTTTACATCATTCTGCAGCTTTCGGGTCCATCGCAGAGGCACCCCCACCCCATACCAGGCACTGATGCAACCAGTTAGAATGCTCTCCATGGAACATCTATAGACATGAAATATAGCCGCTGTTGTGCCTTCTTTGTAATTGCATCAGTATGTTGAGCCCAGGATAGACCTTCAGAGATATTGACACTCCGAAACTTGAAACTGCTCACTCTTTCCACTGCTGTTCCCTCAATGACTGACTGGTGTGTGTTCCCTCGACTCCTCTTTCTGAAGTCCACAATCAGCTCCTGGTCTTACTGACTTTGAGTGCAAGGTTGTTGCTGTGACTCCACTCAACCAGCCCATCTGTTTCATTCCTGTACACCTCGTCGCCATCTGAAATTCTGCCAACAATAGTTATGTCATCTTCAAATTTATAAATGGCAATTGAGCTGTGCCTAGCCACACAGTCATGGGTGTAGAGAGAGTAGAGCAGTAGGCTAAGCACACACCCCTGAAGTGTGCCAGTGTCGATTGTCAGTGATGAGGAGATGTTATTTCCGGTCTGCGCCGACTGTGGTCTCCTGATGAGGAAGACAACGATCCAGTTTCAGAGTCTGGTAAAGAGGCCCAGATTTTATGGCAAGTTGATTGACTCTTGTTTATTTCAGTATTAGAAATTTTAATTTCTTTGTATATTCTCACTTAATTATTATGCCCATATGGAACGAATTAATGATATTTGGGTTGTACTTTCAGTAGCCTTTTTATTAGGTACCTCCTGTGGCCAATGTGTGTAAGTTCATGGTCTTCTAATGTTGTAGCCCATCAACTTCAAGGTTTGAAGCGCTGTGCATTCGGAGATGCTCTTCTGCATAGTACTGTTGTAATGTGTCGTTATTTGCCTTCCTGTCAGCTTGAACTGGTCTGCTCATCTCCTCTGACCTCTCTCATTAACGAGGTGTTTTCACCCACAGAACTGCTGCTCACCGGATTTTTATTTATTTTTTTGCATCATTCTCTGTAAACTCTAGAGACTTGTGTGAAAATCCCAGGAGATCAGCCACCCTGTCTGGCATCAACAATCATTCCATGCTCAAAGTCAAAGTCTCTTACCCATTCTCATGTTTAGCCTGAACAACAACTGAACCTCTTGACTATGCTTTTATGAGCTGAGTTGCAACTATTCTCTGAGATATTTGCATTAACAAGCTGGTCTACCTAGTGAAGTGACCGCTGAATGTATTTGGCACATCACAAATAGCAAATCAGGTTTTACAAGTTGCAGATGCATTTGGCTATAAAGGAGCTTCCCATTTCAGCTTCCCAAAGAGTATACAGCCAAAGTTGGTAAGTCTAGACAGCTATAATCACCGTTTGCTCTTTTGTGCCATGGTGGATATGAGCAGCTGGTATACATTTCAAATACATTCGAATGGTAGTCTACACGGCTTATGATTGAAAGGAAGCCATGCACAATTCTGATGCTCAAGCCCTTGCTGTCCACCGTTGTCTGTTTGTTATTGTCCTCTTTCTTGCTAACGCCCTTCGAGTAGATTCTAATCTAACTGGAATGATCTCTTTTAAGTTCCTACAAAAGGAAATGTTTACATGGTGTAATAATCCTGTTCTTATGAAACCGTATATTTTTGATTGTAAAGCTTTTTAGTAAAATGCAGGCTTTGTATATTTTCAATAAAGTTTTGTAACTCTATGGAATGAAGCCGTTCTTGTTTATGTGTGACTTACAGGGACAGTGGATATGCTCACTTCACAGAAGCCACCCTATCTATTGCCAAAATGCATCCATTGATACATTCTTATTCAATTATAACTGTTTTTGATACCTAATTGAAGCTTTTGCATTTTGTGAACTCTTTTTACACAGGTAATGGAGAGTGAGGAGTTTATGCTTCTGCCAGCAAATCAGATGATTGACATTATTTCCAGTGATGAGTTGAATGTGCGAAGTGAGGAGCAGGTGTACAGTGCTGTTGTATCCTGGGTCAAGTATAACATTCAAGAGAGGAGAGGACACCTTGCTCAGGTATGAAGGAAGTGATTGAGTGGAAAAGTAGATTTTTCTGCTCTCTCTGCATGTTGGTTTGAATTCATCTCAGCTTTCCATATTCTTGGTATGCTCCAGAGTTTTTCTCATGCAAAGGATAACAGGCAGCCAATCTACTGCTGGCAGTGCAAATGCAAATATAAATAAATAGCGAGAACATGAGATAATGAGATAAAGAGTCCTTAAAGTGAGATCATTGGTTGTGGAAACATCTCAATGATGCGGCAAGTGAGTGTAGTTATCCCCTTTTATTGAAGAGCCTGATGGTGGAGGGGTAGAGTACCCAATGGTTGGCAGAATAGAATACTCCTTGCTTCTCTAGAGTGTAGGCGTAGATATTTTACCTGAAACCTTTGGAGTAGGATTTAACCCAAAACAGTAATAACTAAGGCACATCTAACACATTGGTTAGTTGATGTTACGAGCGTTGACTTTATTGTTTGTAATGGATATTCATAATGAGTTTGTTTCTCAATAATTGAATGCCTGGACTTTAAAAAAACACACCTGAAATTTGGTCCAAAATGCTAATTTCAGTCAGATGAGATCACAAAATATAAAAAGATGTCACACTTTTCCTGTTAAAAATGTTAATTCTAGTCCTGTTTGGGATGTACCTGCTTTCAGGTTTGTGCTGTTGAGACTGAGTAGCTATCATGGCCACTGATCTTGATGCAAACTGCCATGAAGATCTGCCAATCTGTGATATTTACCAATATTGTCTAGTATCGTTATTGAGTCAAGGCAGCTGCTAGTGTTTGGTGACAGTGATGTCATGAAGCAAAATAATTTAAGAGCCAAAGTTTTAAGTACTGGTTAATAAACCATTAAAATTTCACTTCCACACCCTGCACCAAATAACACTTCTGAAATATTTTATGATGAGAATAAATTGCCATTTCCTTGGCCATTAACTTTCCTTGATGATGCTAAAGAAGACAGCAAAGCTACACATTCTGTAAAGGAGAATGAATGTCAAATTCTGCTTTACTTGGCACATGTTTGTAAATTTTGAAGCTGCTCTCAATTCTGCTCTGTAATAATGTGGAGGACCCCCCTTTGTTCATCATGCAGCTGCAGACTCCAAGCTGCTTTAATTTTAATGCAAATTTAATCATCGCAAATGTAACAGCACACTGAGTAGGAGAAAATCTCTGTTAAGGAGTGAACACCATCTTCTAATTTGAAAATGTGTTTGTGAGTATTAAGGTTTTTGGATGTAGCAGCTGGAACTTTGGCGTACACTTTTTTAATGTTATGAAATGCCCACCTGAACAATTGCTTCTGCCGCCTGCCATGTGCCAGTTAGCTGCCGTGTTTCCTATTTTAAAAAGATAAACATCCTCTGAAAATTTTCCATTGTAAATTGAAATGGTGTGAGGCCATGAAAGGCTGTATGTTAATCCAACTACAGTATATTTTGTATTCCATGAAAACGATTTTGGAGTTACAAGTCACAAGTGGTACTACAACAGTAACTTATACATTCTCACACTAATTTGTACTATTTCTTCATAATACTATCCAAATATTATCATTATTTTATTGTTGAGGTACAGCACAGAAAAGGCCTTTCCAGCCCTTCGCCCAGCAATCCCCTGATTTAACCCTAGGACAATTTACAAAGACTAACTAATCTATCAATCGGTACATCTTTGGACTGCGGGTGGAAACTGGAGCATCTGGAGGAAACGCATGCTTTCATGGGGAGAACATACAGACTCCTTACTGGCAGTGGAGGGAATTGAACCTCGGTCACCTGTACTGTGAACTGCTACCATCCCATCTGAAAAGTGATCTTATTTATAGTAGCAGAGAACTCTGATAATTAAGGTAATTTTTCAAAGAATGACTATACTTTGAAGTTGAGGCTAACCAATAATTCACATGACCTTGACTTTCTTTTGCTTTGGGTTATACTGCGTCATCTGCATTGATGGCCATAACTTCTATATAGCATCTTTGAGAGTAAGGATTTAGCTGATTGTTGGTAGCTGTCCTGTAAATGATAAATTCCATAAATATTAAAAAAGACCCACATGATGTAAGGGAAGTAACTTCAAGCATTTCAATATTGTTAAATCCTGGAATTAAGAGAAGTTTCTGATCTCAGTAATGGAAGCTATAATATGACTGTACTGTTATAGTTGGGGGAAGTGAAGCCTGTCATCTTTGTCTTGTTTGGTGTATTTGTGATTCCAGGCCCATCACTGTGATTGTTTCATCAGCTTATTTCAACGATGATTAGAAAAATTGTTAGCAATACCAACTTTCTGCATCCTCTGAGTAATTTAAACAAAAATATCGGGGCAGTTAAGTGTCAACTGTATTGTTGGGTTCTCTGCTGACAGGTGAGTCTCTCAGTTGGTGGTAGTTGGCACAAGGTGCAAAGTAACCCCAATAACTTCCACTGTAGCATTATTTTTAACTAAAATCCAAACCATTTTCCATAGCTATTTGCAACCAGCAACAGAGTGAAAAATTAAAACCAACCATTGGATAAACTGAGGCAAAGTCAATGCCACCATCTCCTCCTACTCTGTGCAGCTTGACTTTGAATGGGGTTATTAATAAAGGACAGTGGGAAATGAGTGGTAGTATTGATACATTAACTGTCAGCTTAGATGCTGGGTTTGCTGTGATTTTGGGGTGGTTTTGAATTGTGCGATTGAAGTTCCAGCAACTTGAGGGAGGAGATGGAAAATGGAAGAATAAGCAGCATGGTTGTGTGGCAGTTACCATACTGCTAGCTGTAAAATTGATCAGGGTTCAACTGCCACTGCTGTCTGTAATGCGTTTGTACGTTCTCCCTTTGACCACGTGTCTTTCCTCTGGGTGCTCTGATTTCCTCCCACATTCCAAACTTGTACTGATTAGGGTTAGTAAATTGTAGGTTCGTGATGGAAGCATAGTGATGCTTGTGGCCTGTCCCGCACAACCCTTGCCGATTTAATTTGACTCAAACAACACATCTCACTGTATGTTTCAATGTACCTGTGACAAATACAGCTAATCTTCATCTTTAACCTTTAAGAACTTTCCATTAGTTAATGCTGGCAGTCTTTTGACTATAGTGAGCAGTCTTTGTTTAGAGTAGAAGGGTCAAAATGCCTTTTGTAGTTTTTAGATTTGGAGAGTTTGCCTCTGGATAATATATATTGCAGTGAAGTTTCGTGTTCTTTTCTTCTTCCCATTCTCTCCCCCACCCTAGGTCTTGCAACACGTTCGTTTGCCATTGCTGAGTCCTAAATTCTTGGTTGGCACAGTTGGAACAGACTCTTTGATCAAAAGTGATGAAATGTGCAGGTAATATCCATTGTACACTCAGCAAGCATGCTATATGGAAGAGTTTCTATATTACAAAAAAATCAATCGGTACTTATGAAGCCACAACATTGCTGCATAAAATGGCTGATCATTGGAAGCTGAATAATTGTTCATTGTGTTTACAAACAAGAGAAACTGCAGATGCTGGAAATCTAGGCAACACACACAAAATGCTGGGAACTCAGCAGGCCAGGCGGCATCTATTGAAATGAATAAACAGTCGACGTTTCAGGCTGAGACCCTTCATCAGGACTGGAAAAAAAGATGAGGAGTCAAGTAAGAAGGTGGAGGGGAGGGGAGGAAGAAGTACAAGGTGGCAGGTGACAGGTGAAACCAGGAGAGGGAGAGGGGTGAAGTAGAGAGATGGGGCCGATTTGTGAAAGAGAGAAAGGGCTGGAGAAGAGGGGATCTGTTAGGAGAGGACAGAAGGCCACAGAAGGAAGGGAAGGGGAGGAGCACCAAAGGTGATGGGCAGGTTAGGAGATAAGGTGAGAGAGGGAAATGGGAATGGGGAATAGTGAAGGAGGAGGGAAGGCCAATTACTGGAAGTTCAAGAAATCAACGTTTATGCCATTAGGTTGAAGGCTACCCAGGCGGATTATAAGGTGTTGCTTCTCCACTTGTTTTGATTGCAAGGATAAGTGTTACACCTGTCCCTACACCTGCTCCCTCATTACCATCCTGGGCCCCAAACAATTCTTCCAGGTGAGGTGACACTTCACTGGTGGAGTCATCTAGTGTATCTGATGCTCCTGGTGTGGCCTCCCGTTAATTGGTGATTGAGAGACTGCTTCACTGAGCACCTACACCGGAAGAAAATGGGATTGCCTGGTGGCCACCCATTCTCATTCCGACATGTCAGACAATGGCCTTCTCTACTGTTGTGATAAGGCCACATTCAGGGTGGAGGAGCAACACCTTATATTCTATCTGGGTAGCCTCCAAACTGATGGCATGAACGTCGATTTCTTGAACTTCCAGTAATTTTCCCCCACCCCATTTCCATTTCCCTCTCTCACCTTATCATCTCCCTTTGGTGCCCCTCCCCTTCCCTTTCTTCTGAAGGTTTCTGTCCTCTCCTATCAGATTCCCCCTTTTCCAGCCCTGTATCTGTTCCATCAATCAACTTCCCAGCTCTCTAGATAGATAGATAGATAAATAGATAGATACTTTATTCATCCCCAAGGGGAAATTCAACATTTTTCCAGTGTCCCATACACTTATTGTAGCAAAACTAATTACATACAGTATTTAACTCAGTATAAATATGATATGCATCTAAAATCACCCTCCCAAAAAGCATTAATAAATAACTTTTAAAAAGTTCTTAAATAGTTTACTAAAATGCATTGAGTGGTAACTTAAGCTCAGTCCTAACCCCGGCACTTTAACATGTCTTGCCCCTGGTGGTTGAATTGTAGAGCCGAATGGCGTTGGGGAGTAATGATCTCTTCATCCTGTCTGAGGAGCATTGCATTGACAGCAACCTGCCGCTGAAGCTGCTTCTCTGTCTCTGGATGGTGCTGTGCAGAGGATGTTCAGGGTTTTCCATGATTGACCGTAGCCTACTCAGCGCCCTCCGCTCTGCCACCGATGTCATACTCTCCAGTTCTGTGCCCACGACAGAGCCCGCCTTCCTTACCAGCTTATTAAGATGTGAGGCGTCCCTCTTCTTAATGCTGCCTCCCCAGCATGCCACCACAAAGAAGAGGGCGCTCTCCACAACTGACCGATAGAACATCTTCAGCATCTCACTACAAACATTGAATGACGCCAGCCTTCTGAGGAAGTACAGTCGACTCTGTGCTTTCCTGCACAGAGCATCTGTGTTGGCAGTCCAGTCTAGCTTCTCGTCTAACTGCACTCCCAGATACTTGTAGGTCTTAACCTGCTCCACACATTCTCCATTAATGAACACTGGCTCCATATGAGGCCGAGATCTCCTAAAGTCCACCACCATCTCCTTGGTCTTGGTGATAATGAGACGCAGGTAGTTTGAGTTGCACCATATCACAAAGTCCTGTATCAGTTTCCTATACTCTTCCTCCTGACCATTCCTGACACACCCCACTATGGCCATGTCATCAGCGAACGTCTGCACATGGCAGGACTCCGAGATCCCTATTTCGCCCTATTTAACCCTTCCCCCTCCCGGTTTTATCTATCACACACTACCTTGTATTTCTTCCTCCCCTCCCTCATCTTCTAGCTCTGACTTCTCATCTTTCTCCCCCAGTCCTGATGAAGGGTCTCGCCTGAAATGTCAACTGTTTACTCTTTTCAATAGATGCTGTCTGACCTACTGAGTTCCTGCAGCATTTTGTATTTACTGTTGATCTGTTACTCATTTTAACATCAATGTCATTTTGTAGTTTCAAATGATTTGGAACTCCATTTGAGCAAAGTCTTTATATGTTTGTATCAGTTACTGTGATTTTTTTTTTAAGTACTTATTTTAGTTTTAGTCTATTTTAGCTTTGCCAAAGAACTGTCTGGTGGCTTTTGACTCCACACCATCATCTACAATTATTTGAACATAAATCTGTGCATTTTCGGAAGATGAGCTTTTGTGAATTGATGTTATATCTGATATTTGAACTGAAATCTAAAAAGGAAAGAATTTTCAGGGTGGAAGTAAAACATAGTTGTAGTGTTCCAAATATACAGTAATGATTTTCAAACTATCATGCAATTTTTCCATCATCATTTGCAAGAGTGCAGAACATTGATCAAATTTTAGTGTTAAGACCAGTTATTGAATTTTATGAACTATTTAAAGAGGGGCTGTCACTTTTGGGATCTCACACAATGTGCTGAAGTGGAAGTGGACAGAGCTCTGGAAATCCAATTTGCAACAACTTTGAACATACAGAATTTTAATAGTGAATTAATCACTGGCCTTCAGCTGGAATTATCAAGGCAATAATTTAAAGATTCTCCCCTATTATTGATTGGCCATAAAGTGAACTGGCTTGGGCAGTGTTTTAACACATTTTGTTAAAATGTATTGTGGTTTTGTGTTATCACTTGCTCATTTATTTAAGACTTCCAGAAAGACTGCGACAAAAGGCTGCAAGGGGCTTCCAACTCTTTATTTAGATAGTAAGGTGCGTATTCTTGGCACAACACCAAAAAAAAACATTCAGGCATGCCCTTCTCACACTTGTGTCACCAGCCTTCTCCTTCAATGTACTTGCATCGATCACAAGAATTATTTGTGATATTAAGCTCTAATTCTGACCATTATCTGGAAAATGAATTTTTCCCTGTATTTCCACAGATCCCTGAACGTTGCCTCACAGGTAGATAGGGTAGTTAAGAAAGCTTATGGGGTGTTAGGTTTCATCAGTCAAGGGATAGAGTTTAAGAGACGCGATGTAATGATGCAGCTCTATAAAACTCTAGTTAGGCCACACTTGGAGTACTGTGTCCAGCTCTCGCCTCACTATAGGAAGGATGTGGAAGCATTGGAAAGGGTACAGAGGAGATTTACCAGGATGCTGCCGGTTTAGAGAGTATGTATTATGATCAGAGATTAAGGGAGCTAGGGCTTTACTCTTTGGAGTTTTAAAACATCTGATTAAATGAACAGTTTTATTGCTAGCTGTATAAGGCTGTTTGCTGAAGCATTTTCTAGATTTTTGCACCTTTTTAACATTGGCTGTTCTTTGTTGCTTTCTACTAGAACAGTCTGAGATACTCAATCCATGCTGACTCGTTAGAATCTACAAGATACTGTGTAGAAGCCTACTGCTAGATATAGTATCTGGGTTGTAAAGTAAATTAAAAAAACAAAGGTTAATTGTTTTCATTTTGGCCTCTGCAGTTTTTTTGTCAAAGAACAAAATCTATTTAACCATTCCAGATCTACTCATTATTTCATCTCTAAAGACCAGTTTTATAAGGGATCTTTGACAACTAGTGTCCAAGAATATAGCTTCAGGTTCCTACAATTGGAATATTTGTTATATGACTGAAATGCCTAATGTTACCTTGCATGGTTTCATTTTCAAATTCTTTGCATATAGCTGGGCTTTTTCTTTTAATGGTTAGTACTCCATTCCAGTTAAAACTTTTTAAGTACTGTGAAATGCACATTTTGCTTTGGATGGACCATAAAAGGAATCCAAATGTGTCTTGCGATTGATTTTTGTTCACTGAATTTTATTTATATAATCCTGACTGCTTTTTTTTTAAAAAGTACCATTATTTGGTTGTAATTTTTCATGGAGAAAAATAAGCCTTTTGTAAAGACAAATAAACATGCCTTAAACTCACTGAATTCCGTTAGCAATTTTTTTAATATTCTAACCAATTTTTCATGGGTAAATTTATAAGATACTAGTTAATACGAATGGATAATTTCCCTTCTGTCATTCACTGATCTCTGTGATAAGAATAAAATACTTCTGAAAAAGTTCAATATTCTCAATATTAAACACAAAAACATCACAATCAATATCTTTGGAAAGTATTGCAGTTCAGGTTACTTGCCTTTAAGAAGCAATTGTATAATATTTGTTTAGAGTTGGCACTCAATGTAGCTTTTTTAAATACATACAAAATGCTGGAGGAACTTAGCAGACCAGGCAACATCTATGGAAAAGGGTAAACAGTCAACATTTCAGGCTAAGATCCTTCATGAATTCCTCCGGCATTCTGTGTGTATTGCATTGATTTCTAGTATCTGTAGACTTTCTGTTGTTTGCTGCAACTGTGTGTCATATACACTTGACAGTGTCATTATATACACTTGACAAATGGATGGTTGCATCATAATGATTTTTTTCTCTATTCCAACACCACATTTTCATTCTGTACTGCCCAACTCCATGTGTTCTTCAGAGATCTCTTGGACGAAGCAAAAAATTATCTACTTCTGCCGCAGGAGAGACCCCTAATGCAAGGCCCTCGAACTCGACCTCGAAAACCTATTCGATGTGGAGAGGTGCTTTTTGCTGGTAAGCTGAACATGGTAGTTTATTTAAACTAGTGGTCGCCAACCCGTCGATCGCAATCGACTAGTTGATCTCGGAGACTTTCCCAGTAGATCCCGAAAAAAAGAAAAATAAATAAGCAAATACTGTTGAGAGACAGTGTCCGGATTGCGGGGTTTTGGTTCCGTTCTTTCTGCCCGGTGCGCATGCGTGTAGCTCCCCCACCCCCCCGCACTACACAGTGTACATCAGTGGTCCCTGACCACCAGGCCAGAGGAAACAATATGCGTCAGCTGCTCCTTTCCTCATTCCCTGTCACGCCCACTGTTGAACTTGAATGCACGCGAGGTCATTACCCAAGCGCGCCAGAGATCACTGGTTGGCCTCGGGTAACTGGCTGGCGGGAAGTGCCGATGCTACCAGCCCAGAGTGTGGACAGATGGGCTCCGCCTCTGAACGTGTTTAGCACACCGAATGTTCGTGGGGAACCCGGTGCTAAAATATTCACAGACCTCATTCGTGCTCAGGGTTTCATAAGCAGCAGATCAGCTACCTCGCTGGATTTACTGAAACAAACTTCTGTTGGCCGATAGGTCCTACAAGGGGGGCGGGCGCACGTCCTCATGCACTCCTCACTTGGTCGGTCGGTCGCTCTCCGGACTGCGACTGCCGCGGCCCCGGTATGGAAACAGACACACCTGGCCAAGGTGGCAGGCGGGCGGGCGGGAGGCTGGAGGCTGTCTAATGAGGCAATGAAGCCCTCAAAACTGTTCTGGTACCGAGTCCAAGCACCCCGCACTGAAAGACAAACTCGTTGAGTTCTTTTCCAGCGGATAAAACGTGAGTAAATGGGACAGCAGCTGAGAGCCACGTCAACTAAATTGCAGAATAGACTGGACATAAGGAGCCTGTTTCGAGTATATCTGTACTGCCGTCACATTTAACACCCACACCCTCCCCCCCACCCCCCGTCAGCCAGTCTGCAAGAATATTGTCAATATTAAACCTGTCTGCTATGCAAAAAAAATGGTGGTGACCCTGGTGCTTATACGTTATTTCTACTTCTGGGTTGCGGGGTTTTAGTTCCGGTCTTTTCTGCCCCGGTGCTCGTGCGCGTAACTAATAGATTTGGAGTCGATCTTGCCTTTCACTAAGGCTGAGGAAGGGGAGCTTGGACTTAAAAAGGTTGGTGACCACTAATTTAAACAGTAGTTTATAGTATAATTAGCCTATTACTAAATATTTCAAATTTGTGTGGATTCAGCAGTGTTTTCTGTTAGTTATGAATCTGACATCATTCTATTAGTCTTTTCCGAAATTATGTCGTTATAGGGCTTATAAATCTGCTTGCTTTACTAAAACATACTGCAAATGATTAAACTGGCATCTAGACATATAAAACTGTCTTTTCAGTTAATAGTTGTTCTCAGCGTGCAGTTTAATGTTGGATTTTAACCCTTAATCAAGCTAAATACAGCAGCGCCTCTAGCTAACCTGAATTAAAAATGCTAAAAAAAAACTCAGCAGTCCAGGCAACTTCAGTGGAAAGATAAATAATTTTTATTTTAGTTTTTATTTATTGAGATACATTGTGGAACGGGCCCTTCTGGTTCTTAAGAACATAGAATATAGAACAATATAGCGCGGTACAGGCCCTTCAGCCCACAATGTTGTGCTGACCCCTAAACCCTGCCTCCCATATAACCCCCCACCTTAAATTCCTCCATATACCTGTCTAGTGGTCTCTTAAATTTCACTAGTGTATCTGCCTCCACCACTGACTCAGGCAGTGCATTCCACACACCGACCACTCTCTGAGTAAAAAACCTTCCTCTAATAACCCCCTTGAACTTCCCTCCCCTTACCTTAAAGCCATGTCCTCTTGTACTGAGCAGTGGTGCCCTGGGGAAGAGGCGCTGGCTGTCCACTCCGTCTATTCCTCTTGATATCTTGTACACCTCTATCCTGTCTCCTCTCATCCTCCTCCTCGCCAGAGAGTAAAGCCCTAGCTCCCTTTCTTCCAACCATGCTGCCCAGCAACCCCCAGTTTAATCCTAGCCTAATCACAGGACAGTTTACTATGACCAATTAACCAACCAACCAATCAGTATGTTTTTGGACCATGGGAGGAAACCGGAGCACCCTGTGGGGAGAAACCCACACAGTCACAGGGAGAACGTACAAGCTCTTTACAGACAGCAGTGGGAAATTAACACAATCGCTTTTTGTACTTTGTTTCTTCCTTATTTCCTAGAAACATCATCTTATTAACAGCAACTTGATTGGGTTGGGCAGAGCTTTAGGGACAGCTTCAAGCCAGTGAGCACTGAGTCTCTAACATTAGCAAGTGAGATTATGGATGAGCAAAACCTTGTTAAATACAAGAATCTTTTTAATGCTATCTTTTAACCTTTTTTTGTCCCTTTTTTATGTAGTTGGTGGTTGGTGCAGTGGTGATGCAATCTCCAGTGTGGAACGCTATGATCCTCAAGCACATGAATGGCGAATGATGGCATCGATGTCTAAGCGAAGGTGCGGTGTCGGTGTGGCAGTTCTTGATGATCTTTTGTACGCAGTTGGAGGTCATGATGGGTCTTCCTATCTCAATAGTGTAGAAAGGTAAATTTAAAGACTTTTTTCAATGGCCTATTCTTGCTTCATGAAGAACCAGGCAGCACATTTGATTACTGACCTGTCTTGTTGGGGCTGTCATACTGATCAGAATCCAGTGTTAGTAGTTGATTTTACCGGGTAATATTTGGGATACGAAGTGGCTATTGCTGCCTGGAAAAAGCAGGCAAATATCATTGGGGTGAGGGTAGTGTCATGCTTCAGATTACTATCTTTTAACTAATGTTGGAAGATTAGGTTTATATCCAGGAGATATTCTCTGTGTAGGCTTGCAAATAAAGATTGGGTGCTTAAAGTGGAAGTCAGCAAAATTGTTGTAGCTTTAGGGTACTAGGACTATGAATTCAATCTTTTGTTCTATATGAGAGAGTGATGCAACAAAAGGTTTTGATTTATGGGGAAGTTATTAACTAGAGGTCATCAACACAAGATCATCACCAAAAAATCCAATAGAGAATTTAGAAGGAACTTTTTTTTTACCGAGGGGATAGTTCTAGGAACTTGGATTCAATCAATCTAACATTTCTGAGCAAGGGAGTACTTGCTGCTTCCATACCAGTCCTGAGCCCATAAAGAAGGGTACTAGATTGATACAATAAACTATCACCAATACAGAAACCATTAAATATAAGAAATTAACTTGCATAAGTTGAAGTTGGACCACATGTACAAATGTTGATTTACTTCTCCCTGGTTTGCAAAATTAGAGCTGTATGAATTCCTGGACATCTACTCTATATAAATGATAAAGTATTTCTTTCAAAACAAATTGTTGAGACATTTTTTTATATCTATGGATCTAGCACAATCTAATTGAATGGCACAATGGGTGTAGTGGATTCGATAGTCAAGTAATGTTTTGGAAACTTGAATGTTTCCATCTTAAAAATGATTTGCTGCTGTCACTGTTAAACAGTAGGTTGCATTAAGTTCTCAAAGATGAGAAGGTTTTGTGACATTAATTTCTGATGAAAAATTAAGTATTTCTCTCTACACAGGTGCTGTCTGATTTGCTGAGCTTTTCCAGAATTCTCAGTTTTTTACATATATATGAACTAACTAGCATCTGGTTCAATAGGTTATTTTCTGGATTTAGCCTCTAACTCCTCGCTTAGCTTGCAGGGTACATACATTGTACTTCTGTAATATGTGCACAAATGAACGCAGGAAGAATGTGTACCAGTTTATTGTACATTAATGACTTTACTGCACAGTTGAAGTTTTCCAATGGGAAATCAAAGAGGAGGAGTTGCCATGTTTTTTAAGGTAGATAAAGCAGTGTGATAGATAGTAGGTGACTCCATGTCCCCAGAATTTATTAACTCTACTTCATTTTGAAGTAGTTTTGTATTTAAATGTAGAGATCTTGGAGGCCATCTCATGGAGCTTCATTTTTTTCTCTAAGTTATCACTACATATAGTACATTGTGTGTGTTTTTGAGACTAGATGAGGAGATACAAGATGGATAATCCTTGGAGCAAAAAGATTATCATTCATTAATGAAGTTATAGTCTATCTCTAATTTTACTTGCTCACATTTGCTGCAGTTCTCTAACACACATACAAGATGCTGGAGAAACTCAGCAAGTCAGGCTTGTCTAGCTTGTTTGTAATATCTGCATTTTTTTCAATTGACAGATTTAATTATGAAACTTTGGCATAGCTGGGGGAAAATGTTGGAATTTTTTCAGCAAGTCTTAAGGGATTTACAAAACAATTCAATGTATGATGTGCAAATTTATCTCCTATAGATCAGAGATTCCTTCATTACTTAAGATTTTTAAGAAAAACTCCTTATCCTTATATGCTGTAGATAATATTTAAATTTAAGTAGTTTATGCCAAGTAATTTGTTTTATTTTTAAGAGTTAAATTTGCATTTTTTTCTCCTGTTTGATTCATCCATACTGTGTTGTCCCTGTCAAGTTCACTGCCGGATGATTAATTAATGATAAGTGCTTCAGTAATGAACTGGCAATTTACTTGATTGGCTGTGACGTTCCTTTTGTTTTTGTTGTCTTTGGATCTACAAAAAGTACATTACACATGATAGTGTTACCAAAGTAAATGAAAAATAGGTGAAAACTGTGTCTTTTTATTAGGTTTTTTAAAATAAATTTTTTTAATTGAATTTTCAAATAGGTTACAGAAAGAAAGAAAAATTATCAACCCTTACCCCCTCCCCTTAACCCCTCCCCCCTAACATTATCCCTGTAGACAAAAAAGAGAAGAAAAAAGAAAGAAAGAAAGAAAGAATGCCTGGATATCAGAAGAGCCCCACATGCTCCATGGAGTTCATAATAGCTTTAATATGTATATTTATTTCTTTCCCCGGATAACCAATAATTTTTATCTTCAGAGCACCTATATATTTAATCCTATCTTTTGTAAATAAGGGCACCAAATTTTCAGAAATATTTCATATTTATCTCTTAAATTATAAGTAATTTTTTCAAGTGGAATGGAGTTAAAAATTTCATTCTTCCAACGATCTATACTTAAGTATGAATCTGATTTCCAAGTAACTGCAATAGCCTTTTTGGCTACTGCCAATGCAATTTTTATGAATTATTTCTGATATTTATTCAATTTGAATTTCGATTTTATTCCTTCAATATCGCCTGGTAAAAATAATGTTGGATTATGTGGAAGTTGTATTCCAATAATTTGTTCCAGTAAGACTCTTAAATTTGTCCAAAAAGGTTGAATTTTAAAACAAGACCAAGTAGAGTGTAAAAAAGTACCAATTTTGTGATTGCATTGAAAACATTGATCAGATAAATTTGAGTTTAATCTATTTATTTTTTGTGGTGTAACATATAATAGATGTAAAAAGTTATATCGTACTAATCTTAGTTGGACATTTATTGTATTTGTCATACTGTCAAGACATAGTCTTGACCAACTTGTTTCATCAATTTTAATATTCAAATCAGTTTCCCATTTTTGTCTTGACTTACGAATTCCTTGTTTAATTGCCTGTTTTTGAATCAAATTATACATACCAGAAATATTTTTTTTAATTTTACCTTTATGAATTAAAGTTTCTATTTCATTAGGTTTCGGCAATAACATTGTTTGGCCCAGTTTATCTCTTAAATAAGCCCTTAATTGGAAATAACAGAAAAGAGTGTTATTTGATATTTTGTATTTATTCTTTAATTGGTCAAATGACATTAATATACCTACTTTAAAACAGTCTCCTATATATCTAATCCCTTTGTGAAACCAGTTGATTATCCATTGTAAAAGGAATAAGTTTATTTTGAATTAAAGGTCTCTTTGCTAATAAAGATTTCTTTATCTCATCATCAACATTTATCTTATTCCATAAATCAATCAAGTGTTTTCGTATAGGAGATTCTTTCTTTTCCCGTATCCATTTAGATTCCCATTTATATATAAAATCTTCTGGTATATTTTCTCCTATTTTATCTAATTCTATTCTAATCCATGCCTGTTTATCTGCATCAAAAAAAGATGCAATAAATCTAAGTTGATTTGCTTTGTAATAATTCTTAAAATTTGTAAGTTGTAGCCCTCCTAGATCAAATTTCCATGTAATTTTTCCAACGACATTCTTGACATCTTACCTTTCCAAAGGAACATCCTCACACATTTATTTAACTCTTGAAAAAACTTCTGCAGTAATTGTATTGGTAGTGTTTGGAATAAATATTGTAATCTAGGGAATATATTCATTTTTACAGCATTGACTCTACCTACTAATGTTATTGGTAACATCATCCATTTGTCAAGATCCTCTTGAATTTTTTTCAATAATGGCAAATAATTTAGTTTATATAAATTCTTTATATCATTACCAACTCTTATACCTAAATACTTTATACCATTTATCGGCCATCTAAATTGAGTTATTAATTGATATTGACTATAATCTCCTTTAGTAAGGGGTAGAATTTCACTTTTATCCCAATTTATTTTGTACCCTGATGTTTTCCCATATTCTTCCAATCTAGAAGATAATTTACGCAACGAATGCAATGGGTTAGTTAGATAAAGCAGAACATCATCAGCAAATAAATTAATCTTATATTCCTCCTGATTAACTCTGAAACCCATAATATCTGTCAGTTCTAATTAATTCAGCTAATGGTTCTATCGCCAACACAAATAAAGCAGGTGATAATGGACAACCGTGTCTAGTTGACCTTGTTACCTGAAATGATGTTGAAATTTGGCCATTTGTCACCACTTTAGCTTTGGGGTTAGTATTTAAGGTTTCAATCCATTTTATAAAAGATACTCCTTATCCATATTTTTCCATTACCTTAAATAAAAAATCCCATTCCAATCTATCAAATGCTTTTTCTGCATCCAAAGCAACTGCCGCACTCATTTCTTCCCTCTTTTGTGTCAAATGAATTATGCTAAGTAACTGAGTTACATTATCTGCTGATTGTCTATTTTTAATAAATCCTGTTTGGTCCATGTGTATTAATTTTGGTAAGTATTTAGATAATCTATTAGATAAAATTTTTGCTATTATTTTATAATCTGTGTTCAACAAAGAAATAGTTCTATATGATGTTGGCTTTAAAAGATCTGTGTCTTTTTTTGGCAATACTATTAAAATAGCCGTCGAAAAAGATTCTGGAAGTTTCTGCGTTATTTCCACTTGGTGTATTAGCTCCATAAAAGGGGGGATTAATAAATCTTTAAACTTTTTGTAAAATTCAGGCGGAAAACCATCTTCTCCTGGAGATTTATTACTCTGAAGTGATCCTAGAGCTTCTTCGACCTCTTTTAATGTAAAAGGCACATCTAATCCCTTCTGTTCTTCCGAATTCAATTTAGGGAGAGTTATTTGTGATAAAACCTTTCTATCAACAATATCATTTTGTGATTCTGATTGATACAGTTCAGAATAAAAAATTTTTTAAGTTTCATTGATTTCTAAAGGTTTATAAGTAATTCTATTTGCACTTGTTCTAATTGCATTTATCGTTTTGGAAGCCTGGTCTGTTTTTAACTGCCAAGCAAGAATCTTGTGTGATATTTCACCTAGTTCATAATATCTCTGTTTAGTTCTCATAATTGCTTTTTTCTGTTTGGTATGTCTGAAGTGTATTATATTGTAGCTTCTTATTAGCAAGTTGTCTTTGTTTTTCTTCTGTCATATATCTTTGAGATTCTTTATCTAATTTTGTAATCTCTTTTTCCAATTGATCTATTTCTACCATATATTCCTTCTTAATTTTAGAAGTATAATTTATTATTTGGCCTCTCAAATATGCCTTCATCGCTACCCATAATATAAATTTATCATCAACTGAATGTGAGTTTGTATCTAAAAAAAACTGAATCTGTTTTTTCATAAAATCACAAAAATCTTGATGTTTTAATAATATTGAATTAAATCTCCATCTGTAAATCGATTCCTCCTTATCCATCATTGTCATTGTCAAGGGAGAATGATCTGACAATATTCTTGCTTTATATTACATATTTTTCACTCTGTCTTGAATATTCACTGATAGTAGGAAAAAATCTATCCTTGAATAAGTTTTATGTCTATTTGAATAAAATGAATAATCTCTTTCTCTTGGGTTAATTCTTCTCCATATATCAATCAAATTTAAATCTTTCATCAATGATAAAGTTAATTTTGCTACTTTTGGTTTTGTAACAACCTTTGTTGATCTATCTAAGACTGGGTCTAGACAAAAGTTAAAGTCTCCACCTATTAATATTTTGTCATGTGCGTCAGCCAAATTCAAAAAAGCCTCATCGTTTTCATTTGGTGCATAAACATTCATAAGAGTCCATAGTTCTGAAAAGATTTGACAATGTATAATTACATATCTTCCCGCTGAATCAATTAATACATTTTGTATTTTAATTGGTAAAGTTTTGTTAACCAAAATTGCAACTCCCCTCGCTTTTGAATTAAATGAAGCTGCAATAACATTTCTGACCCAATCTCTCTTTAATTTCTGATGTTCTATCTCTGTTAAATGTGTTTCTTTTATAAAAGCTATATCTATTTTCATTTTCTTAATGTATATTAAAATTCTTTTTCTTTTCACCGGTCCATTAAGCCCATTAACATTAAAACTTTAAAAGATCATTAAATTAGTCATTATTTATAATGGGGTTACTCCAATCTATAATAATACATAATATTTCAACTCTCGTAGTGCCTTGGGGAATTATTTTAAAATTCTCCATGCTGCTATGTGTCTCCCCTCCGATCATCCAGGCAAAGAAAGATAAAAGAAAAATAGATTATAAAGAAAAAAGCAACAAAAACCCCCCTGCTAATGTTGCGAATGAAAAAAAAAACACATTATGCCCCTCCATTGTGCAGGTCATGGCAAACGCCATGATTACACATGTGAATCCCGTAGCGATCGATCCAAAGTTCCCCCAGCTCCCCCGTACCATGAAAAAAGGATATGTAAGAGAAGAAAAAATATCACTACTCTCAATTAATATTTCTCAAATTTTTACTTTTCTCCCCCTGTATCATATAATTAAAAGTATATTTAAATATTCTTCTGTCCTTGATGTCCATCAACTCACTTCACTGTCCCTGTCTTCATCCTTAATCCGTTTCACTTTTAAATCTTTACTGTGTCTAGTGAATATTTGGGAGTACTTGTGCAAACTCCTCTGCATTCTGATGATCAGTAAAAAAATCTTCTTTTTCCGTCATCCAAAAAAATTATCATTGTTGCCGGGTGGCGCAATACAAATTTATAACCCTTTTTCCATAAAACTTTTTTCGCTGGATTAAATTCCTTCTTTCTCTTCAAAAGGTCATAACTTATATCAGGATAGAAAAGAACTGCTTTCCCTTCAATGGCTCATTTCTCTTTCTGGCACATTGGGCAGTCGCCTTCAGGATCTTTTCTTTATCTTGATATCTTAAGCATTTTATCAAGATTAGTCATGGGTTTTGATTAGGTTGAGGTTTTGGTCTTAAGGCTCTGTGAACCCTTTCGATTTCAATCAACTGGGTTTCCTCTTCCATTTCCAAATTTTCCGGGATCCTTTTTTAAAAAATTTTATTAGATCCTCTCCCTCTATCCGTTCTTTAAGACCAACAATTTTAATATTATTTCGTCAACTAAAATTTTCAAGCACGTCTATTTTTTCCAACAGTCGTTTTCTTTCTGATGTCCAGGCAAGAATATTATTCACTCTATCAATAGTGTCTCCCGTTATTTCTTCCAACTTTTTAACTTTCTTGTCCATTTTCTCCTGTTTTTCACCATTTTATCAAACATAATCTTCATATTTTTAGTATCTTTTACTATTTTTAATGTTCTTAATTCTTTTAATTCGTGCATTATTTGCACCAAAGCTTTTCTTATGTCTGCAGAAGATCTTCCACCTCCAACCTCTTCCTGTTGTTCTTCTTTTGCCTCCTCATCTTCATCTGTATGTTCCAGAGAATCTGAATCCACCTCGGATTCATTTTCACTTCCACTTCCAATCGTAGCTGGGATTTGTAGTTCAAATTGCTCATGTTTGCGCATGCCCTTTCCTACGTACACGCGCAGTTCCTGTTGTTCCTTCTTGGAGACTGTTGATGTTTCCGCTGATTCCTGTTCTGTATCACCGGAGGTGAGATGCACTTGAATCCGAGGCTTCTTCATGGTGGCCGGGCCAGCTTGTACTATCTTCAAAGTAGTAGTTTTCTTCTGCGTCTGTTTAGGAGGCATATCTAAGGAAAATTCTGAGTAGTTTAGACGTAGTTTTTAGAAAATACTTACTAACTTTAATTTATTTAAACATTAATTTATTAATTTTTTACAGGAGAGCTGGATTTCCATGTCTCGATCCTACGTCATCATGTGACATCCCCTATTTTTTATTACGTATTGAAAGGTTTCAGAATAATGTGTTTGAATTTATAGGTTCTCCTACTAAACCATGTCTCTTCTAATTTGATATTATTTTGGCTGTATTGCAAAGGTATGACCCCAAGACAAACCAGTGGAGTAGTGATGTAGCTCCGACGAGCACGTGTAGAACCAGTGTGGGGGTAGCAGTGCTGGGAGGACACCTTTATGCTGTTGGAGGACAAGATGGAGTGTCCTGCCTTAACATTGTCGAAAGGTAATGTTTTCATCTGATTGCCTATTCAATGACTAAAGTCCTGGTACTGCCTAAAGACCATTCCATTCTCTTTCTGACCATTCAGTAGGGTAGATTTAATTACACATACTGGGACAACTGGGAGAAGGATCTGAGGAGATTGATTACAAACATGGTTCTGCCTCACGGGAGAGTATATCCATCAAGCTCCTTTTCATGTCATAAACTGTATAAAATGTTTGGTGAGGGGAGACTTAGAATGCAAAGTTGGTAACAAGCTGCCCTGAACTGGAACCTCATAATATGCTGAAGATGGTTCTAGACGGTGCTGCATTTGGAAGACTACTATTAGAAATAGTCACCTGATGGTTGGATTCAGGAACACTTTTCTTTTCCATTGGCCTAGTTACTACATTTATTGAGTTCCAAACAGTGGCTGAATCTCTGAAGGTGTAAATGATTATGTTAAATTAGTTGTTGTATCTTCAGGAGGTGGCAAAATGTGCTTGTGTGTGACCATTTTTGGCTTTTTGGAACAACAGTTAGTCTTGTAAAGTTGAAACCTTACTTCTGTTATTGCCCATTAGCACACCCATGAGAAAGATGGTAAGGTTTAGTTTTCATGTGGTTTCTTTAGTTTGAAAGTGAGTCGCTCATGACAGGAAATTAGAACTAAGTCTTCTCTGCCAATCCAATATCTGAGCCATTTTGGTTTGCAGTATCACAGAGCAGTGTCTTGTTTCAAGTGCCCATTCAGATTCATCCAGTTAGATAGATGCAGATAGATCCATGCAGTGTGCAGTAGAAAAAAGCACATCCACTACCTGGAGTATCATGAGCCATGGTGCACCTTGGAAAGGAAATACTGGCTTTTATATACATTGATATGAATATAGTAGAATGGTCCTTGAACACTGAGCAGAAAAAGTTACACAAAGTAGATACTTATTCCTTGGGATTTAAATGGTTTCTTTAAAGTTTAAGTTATTATAGGGAATTGATAGAAGGAATACCACTTCTGGGTTAGGGAAAAAAGGACTAGGGACAGAGTTCTGAAATTAAAATAAGGCCTTTTGAGAGTGAAATTAAGAAATATCACTACCTATGAAAGATGGTAGAAGTTTGGAATCCTACAAGTATCATTTGACATTAAAAATTAATTTAAAAATTTGCAATGATAAGTCTTTGTTATCACCAAAGGTATTTGGTTGAAGAAGGGCATATGAAGTTAGATCACAGATCAGCCACAATCCTATTGAATGGTGTAACAGGTCTGTATGGATAAATGTGATAATTCTACAATATGATGAAGCTAGCTGGACAACTAACAGTAAATTTTTCAGTATTGTTGATCTCTATATCCTGTTAAATTCTTGCAGCATCCTTGCCAACTTTTACCCAGATCCTGAGTGATTAGATAAGGAGATGATGTGTACTAACTGGTCAGAGGACAAATTGAACACCATGGATTTCATTGTTGTGCCTGATACTATTCTGTGATAAACCCATTGTGAATTTTCTGTTTAAATTAAATATACATATATGACGCAAGAAATTCTGCAGATGCTGGAAATCTGTTGGGGCTGGGATCCTTCATCAGGACTGGAATGGAAGGGGGAAGATGTCAGAATAAGAAGGTGGGGAAGAGAAAGGAAGACAAGTTAGAAAATATAACATACAAGGGGTGATTGATGAGTTTGTGGCCTAAGGTAGAAGGAGATGAGTTATTAACTTCAGACTTTCTGCATAATCACTCAGAGAGTTGAACAGCATGAGCATATAACGAGAGCTATATAACTCATCTCCTTCTACCTTAGGCTTCAAACTTATCAATCACCCATCTGTGGACTCTTTCTAGAGGTCCAAGATCCGTTTGCTCCACGACCACTGGACTAAGTGTGTAAATGAAGGAGGGGACTATGTTGAAAATTAAATGTGCTAGGTTTTCTAAAATTGACTCCTTCTACCTTAGGCCACAAACTTATCAATCACCCCTCGTATATGACATATTTTTAGAAAACATAGATTAGAACTTCTTCCAAGGGTTCAAGCTTGTGGCTCAGTCACATGTACAAGGAGGGAACCAACTTGCATCATTTCATGATATAATAGCATAACTTCTAAGCTTGGAGGGAGGAAACAAGTTAAGGTCTTGCGCCTGATATCTATCCTGTGACCATTACTGAATTTTCTTTGTTGGAATAAATTGGACTTGATTGTTATGTTCTTTACACCCACATACTTGGCAGCACTTAGTCTAGACTCAAGTAAAAAATGAAAACAAAGACTGCCAGAATTCCGGTGGAAGTCTAGGAAAAAACATACAGAAGGTGAAAAAATTGGTAGAAAGTGCAGTGGCAGAAGAAGACGACTTGTTGGACTTGATACGCTGAGATTTATAGAGGAAATCTGATTTGTAGCACATTTATCTTACCAGGTTTGATCCTAAGGAAAATAAATGGATGAGAGTAGCACCTATGAGTACTCGTCGTCTGGGGGTAGCTGTGGCGGTCCTTGGTGGACATCTTTATGCTACAGGGGGCTCTGATGGAACATCTCCATTGAATACAGGTAATGTTATTGGGAATAGATTCCTTCTAAAGCTAGTTCACAGTTAGACTGGCCCAAGAGGAATAGTGCGTTGTTCTAAAACCAGTGTCGACAGGTTCCGGTAGGCAGTGAGGATGGAAAAGGAACATTTTCCCCACGAAGATCAGAAAGAACATGATATTCTCTTCAACTGGTATCTGAAAGGAACTTAATTGTTCGTCCTTGCTGTGTGGGTAATGGCTGTTTTACTGCCCTTAAATAACTTGTTTTATTCAGATTGTAAATGGTGTAAATTGAATGGAAAAGTAGTATAATACTAATAAATGAGGAATTCAACTGGTGATGATCTGATCACATGTTCATGTTTCAAAGGGTGATATTAAAATGTTGCATAAGTTTTGAGCATTTTATCCTGATTTAGTTCATTTCATGTCACATGAATTCAAAGATAATGTTATAAGCCTGTAAATGTTGTATTGGAAAAGTGATATGACCTTAAGTAACCAAAGTCTAAGGCTCTTAATAAGCAACTTCAGCAAAGCATTTCCATCCATACAGTTTACATAACCGCTTGCCAGTTTTGTTTTAATAAAGTGAACATTATCTGGGGCAGCACTGTTACTTTACAGCATCAACAGTCACCAATCGGGATTCAATTCTCGCCACTGCCTGTAAGGAGTTTGTATGTTTTTCCCATGCTATGTGGATTTTCTCCCAGAACTTCGGTTTCCTCTCACATTCCAAAGGTGTACGGTTAGTGCTAGTGAATTGCAGCCATGCTGTATTTAGTGATACAGTGTGGAAATGGCCCTTTGAGTGACACTGCTCCAGCAACCGCACAACCCCTGGAACCTCATCACAGGACAATTTACCAGATAACCTACCCAGGATGCCTTTGGATTGGAAAGAAACTGGAGCGCCTGGGCAAAACAGAGACTCCTTACAGACAGCACTGGGATTAAACTCCAAACTCTGGAATGACCCAATCTGTAATAGCGTTGCGCAAAAAATTACCTTACCTTGGTGTGGTGACACTTGTGCACTGCTCCAAGGATAATCCTCATTGATATGATTTGATGTAAACACCACATTTCACTGGATGTTTCAGTGTTTCAATGCACATGTAACAAAGTATTTTGTTAGTTTAAATTTTTGCACCTGACTATGAGTGAGAAAACAAGAATAGAAGCATCACAACAGTCCAGCCTAAAAGTGCAGCTTTTTTCTGTTCTTACTTCAAAGTTCAGGCATTCGAAGAATACTCTGGAAGTATAGGTTGTCTTCTGTACTTCAGATTAGATAACAGTGTGAATCTAAACTTGATCCAATATATTTTGAGATTTGTTCAACTCCTATACCAACTTTTGTTGGTTCAGTGGTAATTCTCACTAAACTCATGGGTTCAGAGCTATGGTGTTGGATCCACCTGTACATGGGTTGCGATGCCCGGTCTCATTTCATGTCTAGTTTCCCTCTCACTGGTACAGATTGATTTGGAAGGTCTCTGGTCCTCTGGTCCTGACAATGAATTGGTAGTTAGCCTCCACGAAACCGTCTCCTTATGCTATACAATTCTTTGAATTCAGCACTCCCCAAAATAAGTAATTTTTCTTCACAGATTAGGATATAGGAATATGAAACTCAGGAGCATAATTAAGTCATTCAGCCCATCAAGTCTGCTCCTCCATTTGATCATGGCTGATTTACTTTCCCTTTCAACCCCATACTCCAGCCTACTCCCCCATAACTTTTGAAGCTTTTACTAATCAAGATCCTATCAACCTGTGGGGGGGGGGGTCAATATTGTGGTCTACTGCCAGAAAAATAACTTGAGAACAAAAGGAAACCACAGGATTATTTTCTGTGGGCATCCCAAAACACAGTCTGACTTTTTTTGAAACCTGTTAGTAAGTTCATAGAGCCTATTTTAGATAGATTTTAGAACCATATAGTTAAAGAAATGTGATGTTAATAGATTTGTAGAGGGATATGGAAATCTATGTAATTTGGTATGTTTAGACTGAGCCAGAGGAAGTCAGATTGGAACTAGCTTTGGTCGGTGAGATGTGAGGAAGGAGATGAGTTATGGAAGGAGTGGAGGGAAAGGGGATAGACCAAGAGTTAACAAGTTTTTAATGCCATGGACCTCTACCATAAACTGAGGAGTCTGTGGACCCCAGCCTTAGGCAGAGAGCTGCTGCCTAAATAAATATTGTAAAATCAGGGAAGCCTCGGTCTTTTCGGTGTAGAAGTTGACGGTATGCTTTAGACAGCATGAAAGACCTTGCAGCTGTGTGGAGTTCTCAACAGCAATGCTTTGGGTGATGGGAACGGGTGTAAAACTGTTTTTCCCCTATTTGATGATGTCAAAGCTGATCTGTGATCCAACACTGTATATCTTTTATTCAAAATTCCTCACAACTTTTTAAATAAATAAAAGCCATAATTCTCAAATTTTCAATTGGTTGATGATGCTGTATTGATGGGTTGCAGAATTCCACCACCAGCTGTGGGATGGAGTCTTTCTTGCCTGTTCCTGAAAGGCAAGGCTTGGGTTTTCCAAACTGCAGAAACAATTTCTTTCCAACACATCAGTTCCCCTTTAATGTCTTAAAATGAAATCAAGTCACATTTTAATCCATTAAACTCTAAAGTTTATCAGAGGAAATCATCTTGAAAGTTGTAATTTAATACCAGTTATCGTTTCTTGTACTTCCTCCCTCTGTTATATTTTTATATCTTTCAGGATATTTTTCATGTGCCTAGAATTGCTTAAACTAGTAGACTTGCATTAATCTTGTAAAACTTATGTGCTGATGCTAGTCCTCTATGTATAAAGCAAGCCTTTGATGAGATTATTTTCTTGTTTGAATAGTTTTTTTATATGATGGAAAAGCACCCTGCATATTTGTGAATACCTAGGGCAAACCTTAAATAATGTGCAACTGAAAAAAATTAAAATTGTGTGAGCTACCAATCAAAAATATACACAAAGCCTGTTTTGCTCACTTACTGTACTGACATTGTTGTTTGGGTTCATGTACTTTCCAGTTGAACGTTTCATTCCTCAGGAGAACCGTTGGTCTCCTTGTCCGCCTATGGGAACAAGACGGAAACATCTCGGCTGTGCTGTCTTCCAGGACATGATCTACGCAGTGGGGGGACGTGATGACACAACAGAGCTCAGCAGTGCTGAGCGATACAACCTTCGGACCAGTCAATGGTCTCCAGTGGTTGCTATGACTTCCAGACGCAGTGGAGTAAGTGAATACTAAAATTGTATGTAAGTGTTGGAATTGAGACTGAACATTGGAAAGTAGCTGCCATTAATCCAAGCAATGCTCTCTGTCTAATTCGGTTTGTTCATCTGTTCCCCATTGTGGTATTATACAATATTTGATGAGAGATGGACCAAGTATCCAAATCTCACTAAAGCTATTTAAGACCATAAGATATAGGAGTAGAAGTAGGCCATTTGGCCCATCGAGTCTGCTCCACCATTCAATCATGGGCTGATCCAATTCTTCCAGTCATTCCCACTCCCCTGCCTTCTCCCCATACCCTTTCATGCACTGGTTGATCAAGAACCTATCTATCTCTGCCTTAAGTGCACCCAATGACTTGGCCCTCACAGCCGCTCATGGCAACAAATTCTACAGATTTACTACCCTCTGACTAAAGTAATTTCTCCGCATCTCAGCTCGAAATGGACGTCTGGACAACCACATGTGCACAAGGTGCATTGAGCTGCAGTTCCTTAGTGACTGTGTTAGGGACCTTGAGCTGCAGCTTAATGACCTTCGTCTGGTCAGGGAGAGTGAGGAGGTGATAAAGAGGAGCTATAGGCAGGTAGTCACCCCGGGAACCACAGGAGACAGAGAAGTGGGTAACAGTCAGGAGAGGGAAAGGCAAGAAGCAGGTACGCTCTAGTCCCAGTGGCCATTCCCCTTAACAGTAAGTATTCCTGCTCGAGTACTGTCGGGGGTGATGGCCTCCCTGCGGGAAGCAACAATGGTTGTGCCTCTGGCACAGAGTCTGGCCCTGTGGCTCAGATGGGTAGGGAAAGGAAGAGGATGGCAGCAGTGATAGGAGACTCTGTAGTTAGGGGGTCAGATAGGTGATTCTGTGGATGCAGGAAGGAAACATGGATGGTAGTTTGCCTCCCAGGTGCCAGGGTCCGGGATGTTTCGGATCATGTCCACGATATCTTGAAGTGGGAAGGAGAACAGCCAGAGGTCATGATACATATTGGTACCAACGACATAGGTTTGAAAAGGGAGGAGGTTCTGAAAACAGACTACAGAGAGTTAGGAAAGAAGTTGAGAAGCAGGACCTCAAAGGTAGTAATTTGGGGGTTACTGCCTTTGCCACATGACAGTGAGTATAAGAATAGAATGAAGTGGAGGATAAATGCATGGCTGAGGGATTGGAGCAGGGGGCAGGGATTCAGATTTCTGGATCATTGGGACATCTTCTGGGGCAGGTGTGACCTGTACAAAAAGGACGGGTTGCACTTGAATCCGAAGGGGACCAATATCCTGGCGGGAAGGTTTGCAAAAGCTACTGGAGAGAACTTAAACTAGAATTGCTTGGGAGGGTGGGAACTGAACTGAAGAGGGAGATTGGCTCACAAATAGAGAAAGTTTGGAGACAGTGTGAGAGGGAGGATGGGCAGGTGATAGAGAAGGGACACACTCAGTCCGATGGTTTGAGATGTGTCTATTTTAATGCGAGGAGTTTCATGAATAAAGTGGATGAGCTTAGAGCATGGATTAGCACTTGGAGCTACAATGATGTGGCCATTACAGAGACTTGGATGGTGCAGGGGCAGGAATGACTACTTCAAGTGCCAGGCTTTAGATGTTTCAGAAAGGATAGGGAGGGAGGCAAAAGAGGTGGGGGTGGGGCACTGTTGATCAGAGATAGTGTCACAGCTGCAGAAAAGGAGGAAGTCATGGAGGGGTTGCCTACAGAGTCTCTGTGGGTGGAAGTTAGGAACAGGAAGGGGTCAAAAACTCTACTGGGTATTTTTTATAGACCACCCAATAGCAACAGGGACATTGGGAGCAGATAGGGAGACAGATTCTGGAAAGGAGTAATAATAACAGGGTTGTTATGGTGGGAGATTTTAATTTCCCCAAGATTGATTGGCATCTCCCTAGAGTGAGGGGTTTAGATGGGGTAGAGTTTGTTAGGTGTGTTCAGGAAGGTTTCTTGACACAATATGTAGATAAGCGTACAAGAGGAGAGGCTGTACTTGATCTGGTATTGGAAAATGAACCTGGTCAGGTGTCAGGTCTCTCAGTGGGAGAGCATTTTGGAGATAGTGATCACAATTCTATCTCCTTTACCATAGCATTGGAGAGGGATAGGAACAGACAAGTTAGGGAAATGTTTAATTGGAGTAAGGGGAACTATGAGGCTATCAGGCAGGAACTTGGAAACATAAATTGGAAACAGATGTTCTCAGGGAAACGTACCAAAGAAATAATGGCAAATGTTCAGGGGATATTTGTGTGGGGTTTTGAGTAGGTACGTTCCAATGAGACATGGAAAGGATGGTATGGTACAAGATCTGTGGTGTACAAAGGCTGTTGTAAATCTAATCAAGAAGAAAAGAGCTTACGAAAGGTTCAAAAAAACTAGGTAATGATATGAATCTAGAAGGTTATAAGGCTAGCAGGAAGAAGCTTAAGAATGAAATTAGAAGAGCCAGAAGGGGCCATGAGAAGGCCTTGGCAGACAGGATTAAGCAAAACCCCAAGGCATTCTAAAAGTATCTGAAGAGCAAGAGGATAAGGTGTGAGAAAATAGGACCAATCAAGTGTGACAGAGGAAAAGTGTGTATGGAACCGGAGGAAATAGCAGAGGTACTTAATGAATACTTTGCTTCAGTATTCACTGCGGAAAAGGATCTTGTTGATTATAGGGATGACTTTCAGTGGACTGAAAAGCTTGAGAATGTAGATATTAAGAAAGGGGATGTGCTGGAGTTTTTGGAAATCATCAAGTTGGATAAGTCACTGGGACTGGATGAGATGTACCCGAGGCTACTATGAGAGGCAATGGAGCAGATTGCTGAGTCTCTGGGGATGATCTTTGCATCATCAATGAGGACGGGAGAGGTTTCGGAGGATTGGAGGGTTGTGTATGCTGTTCCCTGATTCAAGAAAGGGAGTAGGGATATTCCAGGAAATTATAGACCAGTGAGTCTTACTTCAGTGGTTGGCAAGTTGATGGAGAAGATCCTGAGAGGCAGGATTTATGAACATTTGGAAAGGCATAATATGATTAGGAATAGTCAGCATGGCTTTGTCAAAGGCAGGTTGTGCCTTACGAGCATGATTGAAGTTTTTGAGGATGTGACTAAACACATTGATGAAGGAAGAGCAGTAGATGTAGTGTATATGGATTTTAGCAAGGCATTTGATAAGGTACCCCTTGCAAGGCTTATTGAGAAAGTAAGGAGGCATGGGATCCAAGGGGACATTGCTTTGTGGATCCTGAACTGGGTTGCCCACAGAAGGCAAAGAGTGATTGTAGACAGGTCATATTCTTTATGGAGGCCGGTGACCAGTGGTGTGCCTCAGGGATCTGTTCTGGGACCCCTACTCTTTGTGATTTTTATAAATGACCTGGATGAGGAAGTGGAGGGTTGGGTTAGTAAATTTGCTATGACACAAAAGCTGGGGGTGTTGTGGATAGTGTGGAGGGCTGTCAGAGGTTACAACGAGACTTTGATAGGATGCAAAACTGGGCTGAGAAGTGGCAGATGGAATTCAACACAGATAAGTGTGAGGTGATTCATTTTGGTAGGTCAAATATGATGGCAGAATATAGTATTAATGGTAAGACTGTTGGCAATGCGGAGGATCAGAGGAATCTTTGGGTCCGAGTCCATAGGACACTCAAAGCTGCTAAGCAGGTTGATTCTGTGGTTAAGAAGGCGTATGGTGCATTGGCCTTCATCAACCATGGGTTTGAGTTCAAGAGCCGAGAGGTAACGTTGCAGCTATATAGGACCCTGGTCAGACCCCACTTGGAGTACTGTGCTCAGTTCTGGTCGCCTCACTACAGGAAGAATGTGAAAGCCATAGAAAGGGTGCAGAGGAGATTTACAAGGATGTTGCCTGGATTGGGGAGCATGCCTTACTAGAATAGGTTGAGCGAACTCGGCCTTTTCTCCTTGGAGTGATGGAGGATTAGAGGTGTACAAGATAATGAGAGGCATTGATCGTGTGGGTAGTCAGAGGCTTCTCCCCAGGGCTGAATTGGCTAGCATGAGAGGGCATAGTTTAAGGTGCTTAGAAGTAGGTACAGGAGAAATGTCAGGGGTAAGTTGTTTTTTTTTGTAATGAGTGGTGAGTGCTTGGAATGGGCTGCTGGCGGTGGTGATGGAGGCGGAAACTGTAGCATCTTTTAAGAGACTCCTGGGTGGCTACATGGAGCTTAGAAAAATAGAGGGCTATTGGTAAAGCCTAGGAAGTTCTAAGGTAGGGACATGTTTGGCACAACTTTGTGGACTAAAGGGTCTGTATTGTGCTGTAGGTTTTCTACGTTTCTATGTCCTTCAATCCTGAAGTCATGCCCTCTTGTCCTAGACTCCCCTACCATGGGAAATAACTTTGCCGTATCTAATCTGTTCAGGCCTTTTAACATTTGGATGTTTCTATGGATCCCCCCTCATTCTCCCAAGAGCTGCCAGAAATTCCTCATACAGTAACCCTTTCATTCCTGGAATCATTCTTGTGAATCTTCTCTGAACGCTCTCCAATGTCAGTATATCCTTTCCAAAATAAGGAGCCCCAAATTACACACAATACTCCAAGTGTGATCTCACGAGTGCCTTATAAAGCCCCAACATCACATCCCTGCTCTTATATTCTATACCTCTAGAAATGAATGCCAACATTGCATTCACCTTCTACACCACCGACTCAGCCTGGGTATCCTGCATAAGGGCTGTCAAGTCCCTTTGCACCTCTGCATTTTGAATTCTCTCTTGATCTAATAGTCTGCCCATTTATTTCTTCCACCAAAGTGCATGACCGTACACTTTCCAACATTGTACTTCATTTGCCACTTTTCCCAAACTATATAACTCTCTGCAGGTTCTCTGTTTCCTCAACACCATCAGTTCCTCCACTTATCTTTGCAACATCAACAAATTTAGCCGCAAATTCATTAATCCCATAGTCCAAATCATTGACATGCATTGTAAAAAGCTGCAGTCCCAACACCAACCCCTGTGGAACTCCACTGGTAACCAGCAGCCAGCTAGAATAGGATCATTTTATTCCCACTCTCTTGTTTCTGGTGATCAACTAATGCTCCACCTATGCTAGTAACTTCCCTGTAATTCCACCAGCTCTTATCTTGCTAAGCAGCCTCCTGTGCAGCACCTGTCAAAGGCCTTCTGAAAATCCAAGTACATCACATCCACTGCATCTCCTTTGTCCACCCTGCTTGTAATTTCCTCAACATTTCAATCACTATCTACTATGAAAGATACATCCATACGTTTTTGTTCTTAAGGCTTGATTATTCCAACAACCTGCTAGCCTCCCTTGTTCTGCCCACCACATACTTGAGATCAAAAAAGCTGCTGTCCACACTATAGCTCACACCAGGCTTCTACTACTCATAATCTCACCCCATTTTCCAGTTCCTTGTCCAGTTTCATCTAGTGCTTTATACCTCTGAGATAATTGCATTCTCTCATATTGACCATCTACCATTAAGGCATTTGGCAGCTGAAGGCAAGACCTCAGCTTCTAGAAGCCCACCTCCCAGCCTTATTGACTCTTTCTTCCACTCAGAACAAGGGGGTGCTTTGGTCATTTCACCCTTTTTCAAGTCTTTATAATTGAAGTGATTGTTGACCTATGGCGCAGTGGGCAGAACAACTTGATTCTAATGAGAAAGTAAGTTTTAGATTTACAGAAGGGTGGCTTCCTTCCTGTGACACCTTGCCGATGGTGTCAGCATAAAGGACAAATTGTTTGCATTAACATGGTGAACACTGACACTTAAAGAAGGTACTTCAAAAGCATGCACCTCAGGTTTGGATTAGATTAACTTTGTCACACGTACATCAAAGCATACAGTGAAATGCATCACTCGTGTCAAATTGATCGTGCTGGCCAAGCTGCCAGCAGCAACCGAACATATTCACAATTATAAACTCTAATGGTACATCGTTGTAATGTGGGAGGAAACCGGAGCACCAGAAGGCACCCATGCAATCACAGGGAGGGAGAATGTACAAACTCCTTACAGACAGCAGCAGAAATCGAATCCCGATCTCAGAGCTGGGGCTGTAAAGCATTGCAGTACCGTGACACTTCAACTTGGAATATAGAATGTTAACTACCCACCAGGCAAGAGTATGGAATATTTCTGTAAAAGTACGCCACAGTACCTGCATTGAGCAAATTGATATACAATACCACACACTTGTAAGATACCATAGTGTTATCCAAGGAGGTTTTATCAGAAATTATAAAGTAAATGCTGATGTTTCTGACAATTAAGTATCTTGTTTATTCCCCCATACAGGTTGGGCTTGCCGTTGTAAATGGACTTTTGATGGCAGTTGGCGGCTTTGATGGCACAACCTACTTAAAAACTGTTGAAGTTTTTGACCCCGATGCAAACACATGGAGGTATAAACAAATTTTATCAAGTTATAGAGCACTACAGTGTAGAAATCTGGGCCTTTGGTTCATCCAGTCTGTGCCACACTGTTATTTTGCCTAGTCTCACACATGGTCCATAGCTCTCTATACTCTTGTCATCCATGGACTTATCCAAACTTCTCTTAAATGGTGAAATCAAACCTGCATCTACCACTTCTGCTGGCAGTCCCTTCTACACTCACTGTCCTCTAGTTTCCCTTAAATATTTCACCCTTTTCCTGTCCCCTCTCATTCTAGTCTTGCCAAGATTAAGGGTGGTGGTTGGTGAGAGTATGGAATGAACTGCCAGTGGATTTAAACTTAATTGCAGCTGATTCCATCCAATGTAGCATAGTTACTGTTCTATATATAAAATGGCTGGGATTTCATAAGATACAGAAGTGAGGTAGTTTGCTTTTGAAAATGCCACTCGAAGTATTATTACTTGCTACATCCAAGAGGGCAGATGGTGTTTAGCTGATAGCCTTCAACTGATACAGCCAGTATAGTGTACAGAAAACAATAACTGGGGTTGATATCTTATTGCAAGAGCAAGGAAACCCATATTCCAATTAACACAGCTTGAAGTGGCAGCTTCTTGCAGGAGAACTCAAATTCAGTTAAAGAGTTCAGGATATCTGCATACTTAGAGTGTGAAGCCATCTTGTTCATTTAATTCTATTAAAATATCAAACCACCTTGCATGCCTTATAGTTTATCCACGGCAGGTTCTAGATTGTGTTAGTTTAATTGCTGGACCTATGAGACAGATTACCACCCTTTCTTCATGCAATGCAGATCTTAATTTGGTTGGCTACTGCGGGAGGTGAGGGAGGAGATTGCTGAGCCTCTGGCAATGATCTTTGCATACATCAATGGGGGATGGGAGAGGGTGCAGATGTTGTTTCCTTATTCAAGAAAGGGAGTAGAGATAGCCCAGGGAATTATAGACCAGTGAGTCTTACCTCAGTGGTTGGTAAGTTGATGGAGGTGATCCTGAGAGGCAGGATTTATGAACATTTGGAGAGGTGTAATATGATTAGAAATAGTCAGCATGGCTTTGTCAAGGGCAGGTTGTGCCTTACAAGCATGATTCAAGTTTGAGGATATGACTAAGCACATTGATGAAGGTAGAGCCTTAGATGTAGTGTATGTGGATTTTAGCAAGGCATTTGAAGCAGGTAAGGAGGCATGGGATCCAAGGGGGACATTGCTTTGTGGATCTAGAACTGGCTTGCCCACAGAAGGCAAAGAGTGGTTGTAGAAAGGTCATATTCTACATAGAGGTCAATGACCAGTGGTGTGCCTCAGGGATCTGTTCTGGGACCCTTATTCTTCATGATTTTTATAAATGGCCTGGATGAGGAAGTGAAAGGATGGGTTAGTAAGTTTGCTGATGACACAAAGGTTGGGGATGTTGTGGATAGTGTGGAGGGCTGTCAGAGGTTACAGTGGGACATTGATAGGATGCAAAACTGGGCTGAGAAGTGGCAGATTGAGTTCAACCCAGATAAGTGTGAAGTGGTTCATTTTGGTAGGTCAACTATGATGGCAGAATGTAAAATATATAAAATATAAATGGTAAGACTCTTGGTAGTGTGGAGGATCAGCGAGATCTTGGGGTCTGAGTCCATAGGATGCTCAAAGTAGCTGTGCAGGTTGACTCTGTGGTTAAGGCGGCATACAGTGTATTGGCCTTCATCAATCATGGAATTGAATTTAGGAGCCAAGAGGTAATGTTGCAGCTATATAGGACCCTGGTCAGACCCCACTTGGAGTACTATGCTCAGTTCTGGTCGCCTCACTACAGGAAGGATGTGGAAGCCATAGAAAGGGTGCAGAGGAGATTTATGAGGATGTTGCCTGGATTGGGGAATATGCCTTGTGAAAACAGGTTGAGTAAATTCAGCCTTTTCTCCTTGGAGCAACAGAGGATGAGAGGTGACCTGATAGAGGCATATAAGATGATGAGAGGCATTGATTATGTGGATAGTCAGAGGCTTTTTCCCCCAGGGCTGAAATGGTTGCCACAAGGGGACACAGGTTTAAGGTGCTGGGGAGTAGGTACAGAGGAGATGTCAGGGGCAAGTTTGTTTGTTTGTTTTTTTAAAAAAAAAGAAAATGCAGAGAGTGCCATGTGCGTGGAATGGGCTGCCAGCAACAGTGGTGGAGGTGGATACAATAGGGTCTTTTAAGAGACTCTTAGATAGGTACATGGAGCTCAGAAAAAGAGAGGGCTATAGGTAAGCCTAGTAATTTCTAAGGTAGGGAAATGTTCAGCACAACTTTGTGGGCCCAAGGGCCTGTATTGTGCTATAGGTTTTCTATGTTTCTAAGATAGGACGGTTTACAAAAGCATAGCTTGCAATCAGACTGTCAAGAAGGGCAGGCAGATGATAGGACAAAATTTCAGCCAGCAGCACGAGTACCAGTGCATTTGATGCAGCATCAAAGGTAACAAGGACAGTACTCAGTGTTATCTCTCAATGCATGTACTAGATGATCTTGTTGCACTATTACAGGTTGTCAGGTATGATGTTGTGGCCATCACTGAATCATAGCTGAAGGACGATTCTAGTTGGGAGTTGAATGTCCAAGGGTACATGTTGCATCGGAGGGATAGGAAGGTCAGCAGAGGGGGTGGTGTGGCTCTGCTGGTGAAGAATGGCATTAAGTCAGTAGAAAGATGTGACCAGAGGATGTTGAATCCTTGGGGGTTGAGTTAAACTGCAAGTGTAAAAGGACCCTTATGGCAGTTATATACAGGCCTCCCAACATTGGCTGGGATATGGACCATAGATTTCAACAGGAAATAGAAAAGGCATGTCAAAAGGGTAATGATATGGTAGTCATGGGAGATTTCAGCATGCAGGTCAATTGAGAGAGAAAAAAAATCAGGTTGGTAATGGATCTTGAGATTGCATTTTGAGAACAGTTTGGCATTGAGCCTACTAGGGGATCAGCTATTCTGGATTGCATGCTATGTAATGAACCAGAGGTGATTAGGGAACTTAAGGCAAAAGAACCCCTAGGAGTCAGCAATCACAATATGAATGAGTTCAATTTGAAATTTGATCAGGAGAAAGTCTGGCATAGCAGTATTTCAGTGGAGTAAAGGAAATTACAGTGGTATGAGAGAGGAGTTAGCCAAAGCGAATTGGAAGGAGATGTTGGCAGGGATGACAACAGAGCAGCAATGGCGAGTGGTTCTGGGAAAAATGAGGAAGGTGCAGGATAGGTGTATTCCAAAAACAAAGAAATACTCAAATGGCAAAATAGTACAACCATGGCTGACAAGGGAAGTCAAAGCTAACGTAAAAGCGAAAGAGGGCAGACAACAGAGCAAAAATTAGTGGGTAGACAGGATATCAAAGTGGATAGTAAAAGCTTTTTCCAAGTATTTAAATAAATTAGGAGCTAACAGTGGATATAAGGCTGCTAGAAAATAAAGCTGGAGAAATAATTGCAGGGGTCAAGGAGATGGCAGATGAGTATTTTGCATCTGTCATCACTGTGGAAGACACCAAGTAGTGTGTTAGGTGTTGAAGGGTGTGAGGGAAGAGAAGTGAGTGCAGTTACCGTTACGAGAGAGAAAGGTCTTTCAGATTTTTGATCACTAAGGGTACACAAGTCACCCAGACCAGATTAACTACATCCTAGGGTTCTGAAAGAGGTAGTGGTAGAGATTGTGGAAGCATTAGAAATTATCTTTCAAAAATCATTGGACTCTAGCATGGTGCCAGAGGACTGGAAAATTGCAAATGTCACTCCACGCTAAGGAAAAGAACATCAGAAACAGTGGCGTATCTAAGGTATGGCAGATATGGCACGTACCCTGGGCACCACTTGAAGGGGAGGGCACCACTAAGCAGTTTCTATTAAAGTCAGACAAGCCATCCTCAGACAGTGAAAAAAGAATTTTCTTCAGTTGTATGATCTGTCTTTGATTATCATGGGTGAGAAGCACTAGGATGGCCTTATTTCAGAGCATGGTGTAAGACGACCATGAAATGTTTCTTCACGAAGAAGGAAAGTGGAGCTGAAGGATGGAAGAGACAAAAGTTGGAGGTGGAGGAAGCCAAGAAGTCGAGCAAGTTCTTCATGCCCTTCTTTGAAAAGCCCGGAAAAAGTAGTTCGACACGTTCCATGGAGTCGCCTGCACCTGCTACAAGTTTGTTAGAATCCGAAGATGAATCAAGTACAAATACGTCACAAGCCGAGGAGGAAGTCAAGTCAGATAAATCGGAGTATGACATGATTAAGCGTGAGGCTGCCACAGAGAACATGGACATGACAGGAGGGGTAGACGGTGGTGGTGGTGATGTTGAGCTTATTGACGAGATTTGACCTGACAACACTGAACCTAGTGAACCGGATGGTGTCAAAGAGCCTTGAACTGTCATACCAGAAGTGACTGAACAGCATGACATTGGACTTCTGAAGTTCAACAAGGATAATGGAAAAGCTATTCTGCCTGACATGTTGAGAACAAATTATGAAGCTGGGTTCGAAGTATTTCCAGAACGGTGAGGGGCCTTTCCTCCAACAAATAACCACTCAATGAACAAAACTTGGTTCAGGAGGAAATTGGGAAATGGTTGTGGTGAGGAAGTTACTCACTCATGGCTGGTCTATTCCCCTTCTAAAGAGTCTGCATTTTGTATCTTGTCTTCTCGATTCCCAGTGAGACCATCAATCCTCATTGGAGCAGGAAAGTGGATTCAACCAGTGGAAAGCACCTGAAGGGATTAGTGTTCATGAAAATGCTAGGAATAATCGGGAATGCTTCACACAGCAGAAAGAAATTTAGCTGGAAACAGGAGTTATTGATGCAGTATTTCAGTCACAGATTGAGAAGGAAAAGCACAAGTGGCAAGATATCTTGATGAGAATCCTACACTGCATAAAGTTCCTTGCGACTGAACCTGGCTTTGCAAGGACACGGAGTCACGTCAGCTAGAAGATGACTCCAATGTAGGAAGTTTCCTTGGCCTTCTTTGACCCCATCATAAAAGAACACCTCACTGATTTGGAAAGTCATCCTGGATCCACAGCTTATCTTTAACCGGGTGTCCAGAATGAATTCATCCATATGACGGCATCCACTGTTTGCCAGAGTTTACTGAGAATCATTTGTAAAGCGAAGTACTATGGTCTTATGTTCAACTCAACTCCTGATCAAGCACACGAGCAGGTGTCAGAAGTAGTGAGGTATGTGGAAGTTGATTTTGAGGAAAACAGTCTGTGTTAGAGAGTCCTTCCTTGGTTTTATCCAGATAAGTCAGAAGGATGCTGAGAGCTTGGTTAAAGACATCTTGAAACAGCTAGAGAAGGACGAAATGGAGCAACAAGATTGTTGGTCACAGTGCTATGACAATGTTGCTGTGGTGGCTGGACACAGAAGTGGTATTCATCAAAGAATAAGTGAGAAAAACAACCTGGCAGTGTTTGTGAATGGCGACAATCACTCACTCAACTTGGTGGGTGTACAAGCAGCCAAGCAGCATATTATGATGGTTCCAGAAAACATGACCATTGAAGCTCTACATGTTTTTCCTCTCATTCAACACAGCGCTGGGAAAATCTCAAAAATGCCATGCCTGTGGTTGTCAAGTCAGAGTCTGAAACCAGTTGGAGTGCAAGGACAGAAGCAGTGAAGCCTATCAACAAGTACCTTGGGGAGATATTTCAAGTTCTCTAGGACATGATAGACAATGAAAATGAGACCAGTGAAACAAAAAGTGACACAAGGCAGCTGTACAACCACATGTTGAGTTAAGATTTTCTGATTTTGCTAGGATTTTGGAACAAAGTACTCATTCCCATTGACCATATTCAAAAGAGGCTGCAGGATCCTAGCATGAACTTTCACGATGCTGCCCTGGATTTGAAAACTCTCCAAGATCATTTTTATGATGAAAGAAGTGTTTGTCAGTGAGTCACTCGAAGGAGGAATCGGTCTCTGTCAAGAATAGAATATTGAAGTTGAAAGGCATCAGAGATGAAAGAAATGAATGGCTGATGAGAACTTGAGAGATGCTGGGTTAACAGCCAAGGAAGAAGTGGAAAGAGTCATGAAGGGAACACTTGACCGTCTTCACAGAGAAATGGAAGAAAGGTTCACTCATTTGCACTACACTGACGCCAAGTTTGGGTTCCTTCGATGTTAAGGGACTGTTACAGCACTGACAGTAACAACCTGAAGAAGTGTGAAAATTTGGGTGAATTATACAGCTCTGATGTTGATGGACAGCTTTGAAGTAGTTTTGGATTGTAGAATGTTGCTATCAAGGTGGGTCAACATGAAAATAATCGAGACCTGAAGAGCTTCTTGAATTTATTGTTCGGTATGGAGATGAGAGCATCTTCCCCAGTCTTCACATTGCTATTCAGATAATACTAACCATCACAGTTTCCATCGCCAGCTGTGAGAGATCATTCAGCAAGTTAAAACAAATACTTTGTTATTTGAGAGCCTCCATGGGTCAAGGCAGACTGTGATCTTGCTCTGCCGAGTGTAGAAAGAGAAGAAACTGAAAACACTGATTTTCTTCTCATCATAGAAGAATTTGCATTAGTGAAAGCAAGGAAGATGCAGTTATAATTTTCATGTAGTGTCATAATTTGTTAATTAAAAGATCAACAAGCTTTACCATAATATCAGCTCAAAAATACAAGTAGAGTCATCTAAAAGATGGGTGTCAGATGTTTAGACAGGGGCGCAATTTCAGTGCTTGCCATAGGCACTATTTTCTGTACATAGAACAGTACAGGCCCTTTGGCCCACAATATTGTGCCGACCGTCAAACCCTGCCTCCCATATACCCCCCCCCCACCTTAAATTCCTCCATATACCCATCTAGTAGTCTCTTAAATTTCACTAGTGTATCTACCTCCACCACTGACTCAGGCAGTGCATTCCACACACCAACCACTCCTAGTAAAAAAATCTTCCTCTAATATCCCCCTTGAACTTTCCTCCCCTTACCTTAAAGCCATGTCCTCTTGTACTGAGCAGTGGTACCCTGGGGAAGAGGCGCTGGCTGTCCACTCTGTCTATTCCTCTTAATATCTTGTACACCTCTATCCTGTCTCCTGTCATCCTCTATCCTGTCTCCTGTCATCCTCCTCTCCAAAGAGTAAAGCCCTAGCTCCCTTAATCTCTGATCATAATCCATACTCTCTAAACCAGGCAGCATCCTGGTAAATCTCCTCTGTACCCTTTCCAATGCTTCCACATCCTTCCTATACTGAGGCGACCAGAACTGGACACAGTACTCCAAGTGTGGCCTAACTGGAGTTTTATAGAGCTGCATCATTACATGGCGTCTCTTAAACTCTATCCCTCGACTTATGAAAGCTAACACCCCATAAGCTTTCTTAACTACCCTATCTACCTGTGAGGCAACTTTCAGGGATCTGTGGACATGTACCCCCAGATCCCTCTGCTCCTCCACACTGCCAAGTATCCTGCCATTTAATTTGTACTCTGCCTTGGAGATCACATCCACAAATCCATGTAGATCACATCCACAGCACTACCCTCATCTTATATGTCTGGTCACCTCCTCAAAGAACTCTTATCAGGTTTGTTAGGCACGATCTGTCCTTCACAAAGCCATGCTGACTGTCCCTGATCAGACCATGATTCTCTAAATGCCCATAGGTCCTATCTCTAAGAATCTTTTCCAGTGGCTTTCCCACCACAGACATAAGGCTCACTGGTCTATAATTACCTGGACTATCCCTACTACCTTTTTTGAACAAGGGGACAACATTCACCTCCCTCCAATCCTCCAGTACCATTCCTGTGGACAATGAGGACATAAAGATCCTAGCCAGAGGTTCAGCAATCTCTTCCCTTGCCTCGTGGAGCAGCCTGGGGAATATTCCATCAAGCCCTGGGGACTTGTCTGTCCTAATGTATTTTAACAACTCCAACACCACCTCTCTCTTAATATCAACATGCTCCAGAACATCAACCTCACTCATTGTCCTCACCATCAAGATCTCTCAGTGGTGAATACTGAAGAGAAGTATTCATTGAGGACATTGCTCTCTTCCACAGCCTCCAGGCACATCTTCCCACTTCGATCTCTGATCGGTCCTACATTCACCCCTGTCATCCTTTTGTTCTTCACATAATTGAAGAATGCCTTGGGGTTTTCCTTTACCCTACTTGCCAAGGCCTTCTCATGCCCCCTTCTTGCTCTGCTCAGCCCCTTCTTAAACTCCTTTCTTGCTACCCTATATTCCTCAATAGACCCATCTGATCCTTGCTTCGTAAACCTCATGTATGCTGTCTTCTTCCACCTGACTAGATTTTCCACCTGACTTGTCACCCATGGTTCCTTCACCCTACCATTCTTCATCTTCCTCACTGGGACAAATTTATCCCTAACATCCTGCAAGAGATCCTTAAACATTGACCACATGTCCATAGTACATTTCCCTGCAAAAACATCCCAATTCACACCCGCAAGTTCTAGCCTTATAGCCTCATAATTTGCCCTTCCCCAATTAAAAACTTTCCTATCCTCTCTGATTCTATTCTTTTCCATGATAATGCTAAAGGTCAGGGAGTGGTGATCACTGTCCCCCAGATGCTCACCCACTGACAGATCTGTGAACTGACCCAGTTCATTACCTAATACTAGATCTAGTATGGCATTCCCCCTAGTCGGTCTGTCAACATACTGTGACAGGAATCCATCCTGGACACACTTAAACTCTGCCCCACCTAAACCCTTGGAACTAATCAAGTGCCAATCAATATTAGGGGAAGTTAAAGTCACCCATGATAACAACCCCGTTATTTTTGCACCTCTCCAAAATCTGCCTCTCAATCTGCTCCTCAGCATCTCTTCTGCTACCAGGGGGCCTCTAGAATACTCCCAGTAGAGTAACTGCTCCCGACTTCCACCCATACTGACTCAAAAGAGGATCCTGCTACATTACCCACCCTTTCTGCAGCTGTAATAGTATCCCTGACCAGTAATGCCACCCCTCTTCCCCCCTCTATCCCTTTTAAAGAACTGAAATCCAGGAATATTGAGAATCCATTCCTGCCCTGGCGCCAGCCAAGTCTTCGTGATGGCTACTACATAATTCCATGTATGTATCCAAGCTCTCAGTTCATCACCTTTGTTCCTGATGCTTCTTGCATTTAAGTACACACACTTTAGCCCTTCTACCTTTATACCCTTTATTCTGCTGCTCTTTCCTCAAAGCCTCTCTATATGTTAGGTCTGGCTTTACTCCATGCACTTCTTTCACTGCTCTATCGCTCCGGGTCCCATCCCCCTTGCAAATTAGTTTAAACCCTCCCGAACCATGCTAGCAAACCTACCAGCAAGGATATTGCTCCCCCTTGCGTTCAGGTGCAACCCATCCAATCTGTACAGGTCCCACCTCCCCCAGAAGAGATCCCAATGGTCCAAAAATCTAAAACCCTGCCCCTTGCATCAACTCCTCAGCCACGCATTCAACTGCCATCTCCTCCAATTCTTACCATCACTATCACGCAGTACTGGCAGCAATCCTGAGAACGCCACCCTTGAGGTCCTGTTCTTCAGCCTCCTGCCTAGTTACCAAAACTCGCACTTCAGGACCTCATCCCTCTTCCTGCCTATGTCGTTGGTCCCAACATGTATCACGACTTCTGGTTGCTTTCCCTCTTGTACCATGATGTCATGCAGTCAGAGACATCCCGGACCCTGGCACCCGGGAAGCAACAAACCATGCAGGTTTCCTTCTCATGTCCACAAAATCTCCTGTCTGCTCCCCTGACTATAGAGTCGCCAATGACGACAACTCTCCTCTTCTCCATCCCATCCTTCTGCACCACAGGGTCAGACAATGCCAGACGCCCTGCCACCGTGGCTCACACCTGGTCAGTTGTTTTCACCAACGGCATCCAGGATGGTAAACTTATTATTCAGGGGAATGGCTACAGGGGTGCTCTGCACTACCTGTCTCCTCTCCTTCGCTCCCCCCCCCACCAGACTATCACCCAACGACCTGCTTCCGGCAGCCTAGGTGTGACTACCTCCCTGTAGCTCTCATTTGTGACTGCCTCATTCTCCCTTATGAGGAGAAGGTCATCCAGCTGCTGCTCCAGATTCCTCACACGGTCTTCCAGATCGCCCAGCCGCAAGCACTTCTGGCAGATGTGACTGCAGGAGAGGGGAGTTCCCCCAAGACTGCCACATCTCACAGGAGAGGGACATCACCGTCTCAGGAGGCATTGTATGGACTAACTGGGAACAAGCTCGTCCTCCGCCTCTTCTCATCGAAACCTCACGAGTCAAAGCCTTAAACCGCCACTCCTTCACTGGCCCACTCACTCACTGGCTGCTGTAGATATGCCCCTGAGCAGAAAGGAAATTATAAAGCCGTTATCCTGGTCTTAGGTTGGGAAGATGTTGGAATCAATTGTCAAGGATGAGGTGATGGAGTATCTGGTGACAACAGGGCAAGATAGGACAAAGTCATGAAAAACTTGCCTGACAAGCCTACTGAAATTCTTTGAGTAGATTACACAAAGGATAGATAAAAGGATGCAGTAGATGTTTGGACATCAAGGCGGCCTTTGACAAGGTGCCCTACATGAGGCTGCTTACCAAGTTAAAGAGTCCATGGTATTACAGGAAAGTTCCTGAAATGGTTAGAGCATTGGCTGATTAGGAGGCAGCAAGTGGGAATAAAAGGATCCTTTTCTGGTTGGCTGCCAATGACTAGTGGTGGTCAACAGGGGTTGGTGTTGGGACCACTTCTTAGGCTGTATATCAGTAACTTAGATGATGGAACAGATGGCTTTGTTGCCAAGTTTGCAGATGATATGAAGATTGGCGGAGGGGACAGGTAGTGTTGAGGAAACAGGTAGGCTGCAGAAAGACTTGGATTAGGAGAATGGACAAGAGTGGCAAATGAAATACAATGTTGGAAAATGCATGGTCATGCACTATGGTGGTAGAAATAAATGTGCAGACAATCCAGGAATCTGAGATGCAAAGGGACTTGGGAGTCCTTGTGCAGAACACTCTAAAGGTTAACTTGCAGGTTGAATCAGTGGTGAGGAAGGCAAGTACAATGTTAGCATTCATTGCAAGAGGTCTAGAATACAAGAGCAGGGGTGTGATGCTTGCTAAGGCACCGAGGCCTTGTGTTGAGAATTGTGAACAGTTTTGGGCTCCTCTAAAAGATGTGCTGGCATTGGAGAGGGTTCAGAGAAGGTTCACAAGAATGATTTTGGGAATGAAAAGGTTATCATACAAGAAATGTTTGATGGCTCAGGGTTTGGAATCACTGGAATTTAGAAGGATGAAGGGAGATCTCATTGAAACCTTAAATATTGAAAGGCCCAATAGAGTAGATGTGGAAAGGATGTTTCTCATGGTGGGGGATTCTAGAACAAGAGGGAACATCCTCAGGATAGAGTGGCGTCCATTTAAAACAGATGCTGAGATACTTCAGCCAGAGGGTGGTGAATGTATTACCACAGGCAGCAGGTAGGTTCTTGATTGGACATGGCATCAAAAGTTATGGGAAGGCTGGTGAGTGGGTCTGAGTGGTAAAAAAGATCAGTCATGATTAAATGGTGGAGCAGACTGAATGGGCCTAATTCTGTTCCTATGTCCTATGGTCTTAATGTCTACTCTTCTAGGCAAAGAAACTAAATCAACAAATCCACTGCCCATTTGAAATGCTATAGAAAACGAAATGTCATTGAGACAAAGACCTATTTTTTCCTCCACCTACTCATTGTATATTGGATCAAATGCTGTCCCAATTTCAGATTATTTGGAAGTATGAACTACAGACGTCTTGGCGGTGGGGTTGGAGTGGTGAAAATGACGCAATGCGAATCGCACATTTGGTGAACTGACACTTCTCAAAGGATTGGTATGCATGTTTTTAAAACCATTCATCACCTGGCACTGAACTGTTCAATTAAATGCCATCTGCTGGAAGAGCACCTGCTGGAACAAGTTGGGTATGAAGCAAACTTGTACATTTTAATGTTTCTATGGGCATTTCATTTCTATTTACTGTTAGAGCTGATAAGTAGTGGCATCTGATTAATCTTAGAGAAATGAAACCAGTGGCCTTAAATTAACCAACTATTTAAATATGCTCAATTTATAAGCTTCTGAAATATCATGGCAGCTGAACACCTTATTACCAGCAGTTTATGCAGCTCGCAAGTAAATAGCTGAATGCTCTTATAGGCAAAAGGTTAACAGCACAACATTGAGGAAGGCACAGGAAAGTCAGTATAGTGGGGGGAGGGGAGGAAGAGCTGTGCTTCAGTCAAAAGTTTACATTAAAATCAAGATGGTTATTCTAATTTAATAAGCATTATAAATCTTAAAACATTTATACAGTTAATCAAACTGATTGAATACAAGCAGATGTGCAAGCATGCACTAGAACCAAAGCAAGACAGTATTGTTATACTTTGCCGGTCCACTTATATTTGAGCTTTAATTCAGCTGTCATGCCTAACCCAATTTATTTTCCCTCTGGAGGTCAAATAAGTGAGGGTTGCATTAAAAGAGCACGATTGGCTAGATAAAAGCATGGTCAGATTTCCACAAGTTAACCAAAACCAAGAATTTGGTTATCCTGTGCAATGTTAAACTTGCAGTTTCAATCTCAAGTGTTTTAGATTTCATGCACAAGTTTAGCTCTGAGACAATGGTATAGTCTAGTTACAGTTGGTAACTAAAACTTGCACTACTTTTAAATATCTTCATGCAACTTTTTCTTCAAGCTTTAACAGCTGCAAGTTACTACCTCAGCTGGAGAGCTAAACAGTGAAATCTCCAGGTATCACTGGAGCTCCAAAACAAGACTTAGTTTAATTTTGGGAACCCATTCCAGGGCTAATGCACTTCACTTTGTTAAGTTCTAACATTTCTATTGTACCCCTACATGAAGTATCCATTAAATTTAATTGAATGCTACTACTATTGTAATGGATTAATGACTCAGATGCTTAACTGAAAACATCTTACAATGTTGCAGTTGTATATTTAAGACTTGTACAGTATTTAAATAAAATAGAACAGACACGTTGAAAACCACTTTCAGAATAACTGAACCCTTGTTTGAGAAACACCTCAACCTCAAAACTCATTACTCATTTGATTCAGAATTTTATTTCAACAACCAGTTTTACAATACTGGAGGTTTGAGCTTCAGAAATGAGCATTGAAAATAAATAATCAGAATAAGGCAATAGCTTTTAGCTCTTAAAGCACAGCAGTTTGTTCTAGCAAATTCTAGAAACTCAACTGGTTTCCTCAAAACATTCTAATCCAGTAGAACATCCTTTCAAACTTTAATTTTCTTGAAGTAAATTGAAATTCACATCTAGAGGAAGCTGGATTAATTCATGTAGTCACTGTATCAAGCATTTACATATTGGTTAGACCACTACTAGAAGTCAACTAGTGCCCAAGAGCCTTAGTTATTCATTAACTAATCAAGATTAAATATGTTGTAAAAGGTTCACATACTGTAGTGGTCTGTTTAGCACGCTGATCATGTCACAGGTGTCTCCACTTCTGGCCAGTTTCCCAACAATTCTCAGCTATCAGATTATCGAAGTCTGGTATGGGAAATGACTTTTCTATTGCTAGTTTTGCTTCTGATATCCAACTGTTATTAGAACCATTTGGATCCATGGTTGATGCAGAAGTCGCCAAACTTGTGTCAGCTGTGATGTTTAAAAGAAACCACAATTTCACATAATTCATATTCAAAGATGGGTGCATATACAATCCCTTAGTGATACAGGTAAAACATCAAGAACAATTAGCAAAGAGGATACACTCATTGGCCACTACCTCCTGCACCTAATCAAGTGGTGACAGTGCATGTTCTGGGACTTTTGTTGCTGTAGCCCATCCACTTTAAGGTTCGGCATGTCATGCGCTCAGAGATGCTCTTCCACACACCACTACTGTAATGAGTGGTTAGGAGTTACTGTTACCTTCAAGCAGTCTGGCCATTCTTGTCTGACCTGTCTCATTAAAGCATTTTTGCCCACAGAACTGCTACTCGGTGAACTTAGCCATACTCAAACGATACTATGAGTGCATACTAGATGGACGAGTGTCAGATTGGTACAATTGATTTTTACCATGCATGCCAATTCCCTTCTGAGGAGATGTATTCCATTTAAGACACTAGAAGAGTACTGACAGAAGCACCAGTGAGCCACTGCAAGGGAATTGGGAAAACAGGTTTCCAAAGCCAGGAACTGGCCGTCAGTGCTTACTGTCACCATGCTGAAATTGGAAGATCAACCAGGAGAACTTTGTTTACAGGAGATGCCATCAGTCATTGCATGGAACTACAATACCATCTTGGGCACACGTGAGATTTTGCAGGAAAATTGCAAACTGTAAGCTGTTGAATTTGCAGCATCACAATGATTGAAGTTTACCTTGAACAATATCCTGTGGCTCCAAATTAGTGAAGGACTGATGAGGTAATTGAGTTGCTATTCCTCCTGGAAAACTGAGATTAACAACAATTAAACCCAAGAGTCTTACACCAATCTCAAATTTTAAGGAAAAAAAATGAAAGACAAACCCATTGTGTTGAACTGGAACAGCCTTACAACTTGTAAGATTTTGTCCAGGCTGGTCTTCTAAAACACTGGGGAGCACTGGAAACCACTTGTCAGAGAGGTAGCTGGTCAGAGGTGTCACATTCTGCTCAGAAGAGCCAGTGAATGGCATTACTGTCTGATTTTCTACAACCAGAAATGTCATTAAAATCTACTTGCTTTGTAGTTCATATTGTAGGTGATCATTACAATCCTCTACAGCATTGTTAAAACAAAGCAACGTCCACCAGTACATAATTAAGCATTAAACTAATGCAATACAGGCTCTGGTTCAATTGTTTTAAATTATTCTTTTCAAACTATTAAACCAGATGCTGAATCTTCATGTTCATTTGCTAGAACACTGACATGGTCAGCACAAATTGTGGGCCAAAGGGCCTATAATGCGCTGTAGATTTTCCACATTCTAGTAATAATTTTGATAAACTACTGGTGTGGGGGCATTGCTACGGTAGCACAGTGATTAGCACAATGCTATTACAGTTCGGAGCAATCTGGAGTTCAGAGTTCAATTCCGGCACCTTAAGGAGTTCATACATTATTCCTGTGACCATGTAGGTTTTCTTCGGGTGCTCCAGTTTCCTCCCACAGTCCAAAGACAAACTGATTAGGTTAAAATGATCCTGTGATTAGGGTAGTGTTAAATAGGTTGGTTGCTGGGTGACACGTCTCATTGGGCCAGAAAGGTTCAGCACCATTTCAAAATAAATAGATGTTCTTTGAGAACAAGACCCTTCTTGCATTTAAAGCACGAGAACTCTACCACCCACCAACTCCCCTCTTCCAAATATTCATCCAATCAATTTAACTGTCCTTTTGGTTCAAGGAAGCTCAAGTCTGTTCTGACCTTACAGTAGGCCTAGTTTAGTGTAAAGAATAACTTTGTACTTGAACTGACATCAACTAACCTGGAGTGACCGGAAGACTCAATTGCAGCAAGTCCTGGGAGGCGTCAATACTGCCAGTCAAAGGTGCCATTCTGCTTATTTTAACTTGTGGTGAACAAATTGTTTTCATTGGGGCTTTTTTCCTGTTGAAGAAATGAAGTACAAAAAAAAAATTCACTACACCTTTGGAGTCCTAATGTTCTAAGCTTCATGGTGGTATTCTAAGTGGACAGTATCAAAAGTTTAAACAGGTTTTCCCTACAGCTTCATTGTTACCAATTGGTCTTTAAAGCCTGGTGGTTTCATAGGTCTTCATTGACAACAATGGATGGCAGCAGATGAGACATCTGAATCCCTGGGAAGTGCCATTTCCACTGTTAAACTAAAAGTTGATGCAAGCATGGCAACTTGAAGTGGCTGACAAGTGTCCAAAGCACGCCAGTTAACACTGTCAGAGGTACCACACAGAAACAGCATCTCCTGCCCACCAAATCCACTCACGCCATAGTGCAACGGACTGAGTAACGCTATACAGCACGTGACCCAGGGGCAATTCTGCCAATGTCTGTAAGGAGTTTGTATGGTTTCCTCTTGGGGCTCTGGTTTCCCCCCACATTCAAAAGATGTTGGGTTCAGGTTAGTATGTTGAGGATGTTCAAAGAACAAGCAAACAGTGCAGGGAATGGCTATCTGTTCTTCAGAGTATTTTTGGAAAAATGAACCCTCCTTTACTGGAGGTTGATAGTTCTGAAGCTCAGATGCTTAATGCAAGCTTGACCTATTTGTCTTGGATCAGCTTGCAGTTAAAACAAAAATCCTGGTATTCTCCTTTGGCTCCTCCCACTTCCTCCAAACCAAGAGTGTAGCCATGGGCACTCGTATGGGTCCCAGTTATGCCTGCCTTTTTGTTAGCTTTGTGGAACAGTCCATGTTCCAAGGCTATACCGGTATCCATCCCCCTCTTTTCCTTCGCTACTGCATTGGCGCTGCCTCCTGCACGCGTGTCGAGCTCATCGACTTCATTAACTTTGCCTCCAACTTTCACCCTGCCCTCAAATTTACCTGGTCCATTTCCGACACCTCCCTCCCCTTTCTTGATCTTTCTGTCTCCATCTCTGGAGACGGCTTATCTACTGACATCTACAATAAGCCTACAGACTCTCACAGCTACCTGTACTATTCCTCTTCCCACCCTGTCTCAAAGGTGCCATCCCCTTCTTGCAATTCCTCTGTCTTCGCAGCATCTGCTCTCAGGATGAGGCATTTCATTCCAGGACGAAGGAGATGTCTTCCTTTTTTTAAACAAAGGGGCTTCCCTTCCTCCACCATTAACTCCATTCTCAAACACATCTCTCTCATTTCACACACATCTGCCCTCACCCCATCCGCCTGCCACCCCACTCGGGATAGGGTTCCCCTTGTCATCACCTACCATCCCACCGGCCTCCAGGTCCAACGTATAATTCTCCATAACTTCCGCCACCTCCAATGGGATCCCACTACCAAGTTCATCTTTCCCTCCCCCACCCCCGCTTTCCGCAGGGATCGCTCCCTTGTCCACTGGTCCCCCCATCCCTTCCCACCAATCTCTCTTGGCACTTATCCTTGTAAGTGGAACAAGTGCTATACCTGCCCTTACCACCATTCAGGGCCCCAGACAGTCCTTCCAGGTGAGGCAACACTTCACCTGTGAGTCGGCTGGTGTGGTATACTGCGTCCGGTGATCCCGGTACGGCCTTCTATATATTGGTGAGACCCGACGCAGACTGGGAGACCATTTCACTGAACACTTACACTCTGTCAGCCAGAGAAAGCAGAATCTCTCAGTGGCCACACATTTTAATTCCACGGCCCATTCCCATTCTGATATGTCTATCCATGGCGTCCTCTACTGTCAAGATGAAGCCACACTCAGGTTGGAGGAACAACACCTTATAAACCGGCTGGGTAGCCTCCAACCTAATGGCATGAACATTGATTTCTCCAACTTCTGTTAATGCCCCTCCTCCCCCTTCTTACCCCATGCCTTATTTATTCATTCCCCCTCCTTTTTCCCCTCTCTGCCCCTCCCACAACCATTGCTTGCCTGTTCTCCATCTCCCTCTGGTGCTCCCCTCCCTCTTCCTTTCTCCCTAGGCCTCCCATCCCATGATCCTTTTCCTTCTCCAGCTCTGTATCACTTTCGCCAATCACCTTTCCAGCTCTTCGCTTCATCCCACCCCCTCCGGTCTTCTCCTATCATTTCACATTTCCCCCTCCACCCACTGCTTTCAAATCTCTTACTGTCTCTTCTTTCAGTTAGTCCTGAGGAAAGGTCTCGGCCCAAAACATCGACAGTGCTTCTTCCTATAGATGCTGCCTGGCCTGCTGCGTTCCACTAGCATTTTGTGTGTTGCTTGAACTTCAACCATTTGCAGATTTCCCTCATGCTTGTGTTTTTAAATAACTGATAATACTTTTTTTTTTTACAAACCCTTTTGGGAATATTTTTCTTCCCCTCGTCTTCTCTCCCTCTTGTGCAGAATACAATATTGTTGGTTCAGTCTTTGTGGGTTTTTGCCATTTTTTGTAGAGACTCTCAGGCACAGACAGGGTCTGAAATGTGTCAGAACAAAGGAATTTTAAAATTTGCATTACAGATCACAAGATTAGTAGCATTACAAACCTGCCAGCCCAATTGGCCACCAAACTTCAATTTCCTTCTAAATTAGAATTGAAGAGCAGGTTTTGTTGGCCATTCCTGCTCACCCAAACCACACATCATGATGGCAATGTGATATTTCTTGGTATTATTCAGCCTTGGCTTAGAAACATTGGAAGAGGCCAACAAATGTGAAGCAAAGGGTTGTTCAAGTAGAGGGAAATGGACCAATGGAATTGGCTTCAGCTGGCAGGGATTTAGACCAAGTGGGCTGCAACGCTGCAAGGAAGGCTTTTGTAAAATTGGGTCAGGTACTCACTGTGGACTGTTCCTGTGGTGGGACGAGTGCATGGACTAGCTCCAGATACTTCACAGTCATCTCCAGCACAGATGCCATATCATTCCTTCGTCCTTCAAATTTAGGTAGCAAATCACGAAGCTGATCACAGCTGACCTTAATCCGCTTCCTGGGAGATTAAATCTCGTAGTGTTATTGACGCATGTTGTGAAACTTGTTTTGTAGCAGCAGTACTGTGCAATCAATATACTATAAATAAATGTAGAACAGTAATGCAAAAGCAGAGCAAAAATAGTTAGGAATGTGCTTATGAGTCCCTCGTCCATTCAGAAATCTGATGAAGAAGCTGTTCCTAAAATGAGTGTGTTTCTTCAGGCTCCTGTACCTCCTCTGATAGCAATAAGGAGAAGACATGTCCTGGGTGGTGGGGATCCTTATGATGGATGCCACCTTTTTAAGGCATCGCTGTTTGAAAATGTCCTCTATGGTGGGAAGGCTAGTACCCATAGTGAAATTAATTAACAGCCAAAATTACTTGGTGGATCTCTAGTTAACACTCTGTACCCTACATTCTCATTACCCATCTCATTCCGAGAGCGATAGCTTTTACTCCCACAGCAAACTTGCTGCCCAATCCTGGCATCAGGTCTTGGTACAAAACCACTGAGTTCAAGGAGAACCTCACCCAGTACATTCAAAGGTGAACCTGCAGCTGGATTCCAAGACCGATCACCTCTTGGGCACAGTTTATCAACTATGTGAAAAGGTAAATGTACAAGTTATTTTTGCTTCCCCCCCCCCCCCCAGGAAATGGAGCACAACATTGAGTTGCGCCATCCAGTTAGCCAATTAAATATTTACATTAGCTAGGTGTATAGGTGTACCTAAAAAAAAGTGGCCACTTTGTATAGTTTTATATACCTCTATAAATAGAGGTTCCAACCTTCTGTCATGTCATGGCCCAATACCATTTAGAAAGGAGTCCATGGACCCCAGGATGGAAACCACTGGTCTACAAGATCTCCCCTCACTTTCCATTTTGATAAAGAATGGTATAGGTGAGACTATGGCTGGAATACAATCTAATAGCAAGAGATGGTACCTTCTGTCTCGCTCTTTGATCACATTTACTTTGCCAGCCTGTGCTTCTGCCTTTGCCATTGCTTCTTGATGTTCCCTTATCATCCGCTTCTGGAAGTCATCAAGTTTAACCCCGTTCTGCTCTTCTTCTTCGCCAGAGTCACTGATGAAAAAAAATACTTGAAACAGGTCTTGTAAACGCTGCGGCATTAGGACAGAGTAGGATTCCTGTCGCTCAGTCTGGAGGCAATGAATCAATGAAATAATCAAACCATTTTTAAAACTTTTACTATTAAATTCAGACAGAAGCATTAGAATAATTCCAACACCATAGGGTAGATCATAAAATCACTGGCTTTGCTCTGTAAATGTTACTTTAAAAATTTAAAAATCAGTTCAAAGATTAAACATTCAGATACCAAAATATATCCTGTAATTGTGTTTCTTATTATTGAAAGAGATTGTTTCACGTGGCAAGGATAAAGTAGGTACTATTTGGGTCACATTGTGTGTTCCATGTACTAGTACACACAAACAGACTCAATTTATAATGCTCTATCCAACACACAGTTCTCCAACAGGAAGTATCAGACCCCCACTACATTTCTCAGCACTCTGTAGAACTGAGGGACATTTTAAAAAAAGCCAAGACTCAGATATAGAGGGCAACTACCATTCTGTGAAGAGATATTGTCAGTTCACCATCCCCTTCCCTATATTGTAGGGATTCCCACCCTAGGCTCCACAGATCTCTCAGATAATGGTAGGGGGCCATGGCATAAAAAGGGTTGGGAACCCCTGTTACATAGTAGTCAAAGTAGTTTTACTTCAGACAGAGTTGTGAAACAGGGAGGAGAAAGGCCAGTCATTTTCAAACCCAGAAAAGGCAATAGCTTTAAATACTCAGTTTATATATTCTATACATTAATAAAAAAATCACTGAACAGGTTACATTATAAACTTAGATCAAAACCCTTCATTCAGGGCAGTTTGAATGTAGGTAGACCACATACCATTCAAACACAGAATCCTCAGACTTGTCAGATAACATCTCCTCTCTCTCCTCAATGCCCAAAGCACAGGCTGAGAAGATGTCTGCATTGGTGCAAGGGATAATAGTTTCAACACACTTCAGACCTCCGGGTTCTGGAGAAGCCATGAAGTCAGCATCACACAACTTCAAACCAAAGACTGCATTTTATCAAACTGCAACCTGCTTCAGCACATCCTTTGCTTTGATGCTTTAAGATCCCAGAGCCTCTGCCTACAATCTCTACTGCTCTCCTCTGGATAGGGTTGAAAGCTCCTTATCAGTTTCAAGTGAGTTCTCAAAACACATTCAGCTGAGACCTATTTGGTCCCATTATGTCAACTAATTAACTTTCTGTTGTGGTGTTATAGCCATCACTCAAATGAGGGCAGAACCCTAATAATCTCCTTAATTGTGATTAATGTGACAAATAAATCAGCAGCCCTACCTGGACCTCTCTTTATATTCTCCTACTTTTGATAATAAAAACATACAGAGATAATAAGCAGATGTTGTTTTATTGCAGACATTGTTGTTGCATATGTTTACACACGCGTTTAGTCTTATTTGATTCAAACTTGGGGTAAATGTAGATCAGAAGCATTTATTCTTGGAGTGATGGTGATATTTGTCATTGTTTGAGAGTGCAGAGAATTTGGATATGCAGGTGATTGTGGTTCTTAAATCAAACAGGCTTCTTTACAATCTTTGGGGGTTGATAGTTTTAAAAACTTTGTTAAGTTATGGGAGTGACTTTAATTCACAGTATCATCTTTCATTATATACATCGGACTTTTTGGGGTAATTTAGCCTTTGCTTCCTGAGGAGACTGAGATCCTTTGGAGCATGCAAGCCTCTCCTTCACATGTTCTACCAGGCTGTTGTTGCTGGTACAATCTTCTGTGAGGTGGTGTGCTGGGGCAATGGCATCAATACAGTGATGCCAACAGGCTCAATAAACTGATTAGAAAGGCTGGCTCTATTATGGGAGTCAAACTGGACACACTGGAGGCTGTGGTAGAACAAAGGACCCTATGGAAAATCCTGCCAATGCTGAACAATGATTCTCCCCCTTTGCAAGCCACCTTGGCTGAACGGAGGAGCACTCTTCGTAATAGACTATGACAACTGTGCTGCTCCAAAGAACTCTATATGAAGTTGTGCTCACCCTCAGCCTTTAGGCTCCATAATGAGTCAACCTATAGCTGATGTTAGACTGTTTGTGGTAACTTATCTTTTTATTCTTTCTACTTCTCTGCTAATATTTATAACTGTACACTTGTAATGCTACTGTGACACTGTAATTTCCTCTGGGATCAATAAAGTTATCTATCTTTTATTTGAAAGTGAAGTAGAAAGGTTTTCTCCGCAATTCTCTACACCACTCTTTGGTCCATTTGGTGACAATAACGCACCTTTAAATCGGACTGCCAACCGCCATTAAAAATCAGAAGAGCAACAAAAACTCTGGTTCTTGAGAGGCTTAATGCTTCGAGTAAGTAACTGGTGTGGAATAGAAGGGAACATATCATGGATAGTCTGTAATATTCTGGGGCAGTCAAACCATCAAAAAGCAGACAGGCCAAAAATTTCATGACCTTGAGGATGAAGGGCTTATACAACAGGGAATTTGAAGCCATGCCATTAGCGATCAAGATTCTAAGTGTGTCTCTACTTCCCTCTTTTTAAAATTCTCTTTACTACTAACCTTTTGGTGGGTTCAATGATCTCTCCTTGTGGTTTCTCATTCAATGTTATTTGTTAACACTCCTGTGTATTGTATTAGGTGGTTGTATTACATTAATGGTGATATGTGTACGAAAAGTTCTCTTCCATTGAAATTGCTTGTTAGAACAACATTTATCACCCATCCTTGATTTTTCTAGCAACACACACACACACAAAATGCTGGAGGAACTCAGCAGGCTAGGCAGCATCTAGGAAAAGAGTACAACCAAAGTTTCAGCCAGTGCCAGCGATGCAGGTTCAATTCTCTCTGCTGCCTGTAAGGAGTTTGTACCTTCTCCCTGTGACCACGTGTGTTTCCTCTGTCAGTGCAAAGACATACCAGTTGGTAGGTTAATTGGCCATTGCAATTTGTCCTGTGATTTGGTGAGGATTGAACTGGTGGATTGCTGGGCGGCATGAGTTGAATGGCCGGAAAGGCCTGCTCTGTATCTTAACAAATAAATAAACAGCTGAAGTACTTGTGGTGAGGGTGCTGAGTGTTCCAAGATTTTGACCCAGTGCAGAAGATGTAGCAGTATAGCATTTGCTTTCAAGGATAGTATCAGAACTTGTGGGAGTCTAACAGCGGTTTTAGTTTTAGCTGTTTTGTCCGCATTTCTGTTTGACTCTTGTTCTTGACATTGGAAGATCAGCCTAACACAGTCCTGCCCTCAGTAAGACGTCAGGCACAGTTGCTTCTGCTAACTAATGTGATTAAAATGGCTCATTTGAATTTACCGAGGGATTCAATATGGCTGGCATGGAGAAATTGATCCCCCTAATGGTTTTTGTGAAGAGAATTCTGAAAAAAAGTGACAACTAAGAGTAAATAGAGAGAATATTTTTTCTGAAAATAGTAATCGAAAACTTGAACTTTCCTTGCTACCCTCTGTTGCACAGAAATAGACTTGGCTTTTGAAGTCTTTGATCAAAAGAATTTTATTGGGTTAGGCTATGAAGGCTTGGGGAGAAAGGTATAAGTAGATTTTACAGATCTGGCCTTGTGGCTAGCTGCCCAATTTCATTTGCTATCACTCCTGTATATGGCATTGGGTTGTTGTATCACATTAAAGGTGATACATGTACATAAAATTTCTCTTTCATTGGAATTGTGTGTCGGAGCAATTGTAAATTGATCCTACAGGTTACTGTGTCTCACTGAATGATGAGTGACTCAAGTATCTCAATGGCCCACCTTTGTCCCATTGGTTCACAGTGGAAAGCAGGGAACTGTGTTGTGCAAACAATGCAGTTGCAATTAATGTAGAACAAGTCATCTTAATAAGTGGGTCAGTGCGGCAGAGTTGCTGGGGATTTTCAACTGGTGATTTGTGTCTGAACTCTGGAATGTGACAAAATAAAACAGAAAATGCTGGAAACACACAAAGTAAATTTATTATCAAAGTACATACATGACACCATATACACCCTGAGATTCATTTTCTTGTGGGCACACTCAATAAATCCATTATAGAATCAACGAAAGACCACAGCAACTTGGGTGTCCAACCAGTGTACAAACTATGCAAATCCGTAAAGAAATAAATAATAATAAGCAATAAATACCTGGAACATGAGGTGAAGAGTTCTGAAAGTGAGTCCATAGGTTGTAGGAACAGTTCACTGTTGGGAAAGTGAAGTTATCCCCTCTGGTTGAGGGGTAATAAGCTGGTGGGATGAGTCCTGAGGCTCCTATACCTTCTTCCTGATAGCAGCAGTGAGAAGAGAGCATGACCTGGTATGTGGGAGATGCTCCTGATGACAGATGCTGCTTTCCTGCAATAACACTTCTTGTAGATGTGCTCAATAGTGGGGAAGGCTTTACCTGTGATGGACTGGGCCATATCCACTACTTTTTGTTGGATTTTCTGTTCAAGAGCATTGGTGTTTCCATTCCAGGCTGTGATGCAGCCAGTCAATATACTCTCCACTACACATCTATAGAAGTTTGTCAAAGTTTTAGATGTCTTGCCAAATCTTCGGAAACTCCAAAGGATGTAGAGATGTTACCGTGCATTCTTTGTAATTGCATTTACGTACTGGGCCAATGACAGGCCCTCTGAGATGATAGCACCAAGGAGTTTAAAGTTGCTGACCCTCTCCACCTCTGATGCTCTGACGAGGACTGGCTCTTGGATCCCTGGTTTCTTCCTCCTGAAGTCAATAATCTTGCGGATACTGAGTGAGATGTTGTTGTTGTGGCACCACTCAGACAGATTTTCAGTCTCCCTCCTCTATGCTGATTTGTCACCACCTTTGATTTGTTCTACAACAGTGGTGTCATCGGCAAACTTGACTGTGACATTGGAGCAGCAAACTAGACCGTGGAAAGAGAAACAATAGCTGCCACAGGTCTTGAGCATTGGGGGGAGGGAAAACATTGCTTCTATGACTGAGGGTGTGGAAGCGAATGGGTGGGAGAAAGGGAATATTATGGATGAGGTGAGGACAAGGTTACTGTGAGGAAAATCTGTAAATATGGTAATTGACTAATGGATTACTGGGGCTGTTAGTGGACGAGAGAACTTTCAGTAAGATGGCAGCACACTCAGACACTGGCTTCCATGGGTCCAACCAAAGGTCTTTTTTAAATGTATTTTTTTACAATCACAAGACCCTGCTGGACATTAAGAACATCAAGTACTCAAAGTCTACCCCATCAGCGAGTTGCTCCTCAGTGGAGAAGCTGAAGGAGTTAGACAGTATGGATCATGCCGCTGCCTGTAGCAGAGAGATGTTTGGGGAGTCGGTGTGCGAAGGACATGTGTAATCTGACAGTGAGTGGTCATCATAGTCGCTATCCTTGTGATCACAAGACCCTGTTGGGCGTTGTTAATGTGGAACGCTGCAAGTCCGATTCACCGGCTTATTGGCGGCTGGTGGGGGAGTTGCATGGCCTCGGTCGTACCAAGGACTAGGTCTCAAACTGTGGTGTCACCTGTTTACAGCTGCCCAAAAGAATCGGAGTCAATGGAGTGCCAGAATCAGTGTAGTGTGGCATCCATGCTGGAGTTGGTGCTGCTCTCCAGTATTCGCTCAGCAGAAGACAGACCATATTGTGTTTGACTGCAGACTGCTGCAACATTCATGGACTCGGGGGCTTGGACTGTGTGTTTTACTGCCATCTCGTGCTGTATGTGTATGTGCTATATCTGCCTTGTGCTTGGTACTACGTCTGGCACTTTGACCCTGGAGAAACGTGCTTTAATTTGGCTGTATTTATGAATATTCATGTATGATTGAATGACAATTAAACTGGCACTTGAAAAGGGTGAAAAAAGGAATGAAATGGATGCAATTAGAGAGTGATAACACAATCAGAAGAACGTAGAATTTGTAAAATGAAGGCTGAAGAACATGCTCAGCATATCAGACTGTGTCAGTGGAGAGAGAAAGAAGTGAACAGATATCACATATGAGCTGAACCTGTAAAGTTCGGGTTATAAAGCGGATTCCCAGTGTAAAGGCCACCACAGTGTGCTGAATGAATCTTTTGGAAGGAAGTTTATCTTGAGGATTGTGAGTAAAATGTCCACATACTTCCACTAGATGGCAGCAAGCTCTCATCTACTTGATTGTACTAAGTCAGGAGCAACTGAAGAGGACATTAACCCTTTCCTGCTCACCTCTGGTCAATTACAGTCTGCTAATTCATGCTCTGATTTCTTCCAGTGATCCCCTTCTATATCTGCTGTCAAGTCTTGCTTTCTACTTTCCCTGTTTGTTCTGGATTTCCTCCTTTGCAAGTTCTATTTCTTGTCCAGAGGCAAAGTGGGTGGTGTGGTGGCTAGCACATCACTTTACAGCACCAGCAATCGCTGATTGGGGTCCAATTCCCGCAGAAGTCTATAAGCAGCTTGTAAATTGCCCCTGTGTCTACATGGGTTTCTTCCAGGTGCTCCGGTTTCCTCCCACATTCAAAATACCTACGTTGGGGTTAGGAATTTGTTTGCACCGGAAGCAGGCTGCCCCAGCACAATCCTGTTGATTTGATTGGAGAAAAACAATGTATTTCACTATATGTTTGGGTGTACATGTGACAAACAAGGTGAATCTTATCACTACTTTGGTAACGGAGGAATGGCTTGCAGAGGGTGCTCTGCCACGCCCACTGGCCAGGGCTCGTTCTCAGCCCTGGATCTGGAGGACGTCGACGATTGCTGGATGAAAGATTACCTCCTGGTTACTGGCTTCAACCACAGTGGGAATGTCACGGTGCAGTAAGAGAGTTGCAGGCAACTCATCTCTGTCAGTTAGCTTATGGCAAAGCAGGCGTGACAGGAGCACACACACGTATACCCACACACACACACACACGCGCTCGCATGCTACTGAGTTCTGGATTTCTATTGCAAGACCATAAGACATAGGAGCAGAATTAGGTCACTTGGCCATCAAGTCTGTTCTGTCATTCCATCATGGCTGATTTCCCTCTCAACCCTGTTCTCCTACCTTCTCCCTGTTACCTTTGACACCCTTACTAAATCAAGAACCTATCAACCTATGATTTAATTATACCCAGTGACTTGGTCTCCATAGCCGTCTGTGAAAATGAATTCCACAGATTCACCCACCCTCTGGCTAAAGAAATTCCTTCTCATCTCTTGTTCTAAAGGGGCATCCTTCTATTCTGAGGCTGTGGCCTCTGGACCTAGACTCCCCCACCACAGGAAACATCCTCTCCACATCTGCTCTATCTAGGCTTTTTCCTATTTGATAGGTTTCAATGAGATCCCCGCTCATTCTTCTAAACTCCAGTGAGTACTGGCCCAGAGCCATCAAATACACCTCATACATTAACCCTTTCCTTGCTGGAATTATTCTTGTGAACCTCCTCTGAACCTTCTTCAATGCCAGCACATCCTTCCTTATATAAGGGGCCCAAAACTGCTCGCAAAATTCCCAGTACAGTCTGACTTTTGCCACTTTGTTTAATTTGGTTGTATATATGTACAGTCAAATGACAATAAACCTGAACTATAAAGCCACAGCAACACATCCTTGCTTTTATCATAAATTGTATCGTAAAGACGAAAGCGTTTCCTCGTCAGGTATAGATGTGCACAAATGTGCGTGCATATTATGCATGTACGAGTATTTATTCTTGTGAGAGTGATGCACATGATACAGCATGTGTGCATGACTAAATGCAAGTGCATGTCCAAATGATCATGTGTTCAAAGTTCAAGGTTCATTTTATTGTCAAAGCACGCACGTGCAAGACTACTTTGATATGTGTCTTCTCCAGATAGCCATGAAATGCGCCTGAAAGGTAAAAGAAACAAAACTCACAGACCCCAGTCACAGGAATGTCTGCATGATTAAACAATAAAGTTATTTGCTGCTCATGTCTAACCATTTAACAAATGGACCCACCTATGGCGAGTGGCCATTTGGATAAAGTATCAGAAGTTGACACTGGATATAAGCTGTGTTACAGACTGGGGAAAGAATGTCACTGAGTAGTGGCCTGTCTGTCCCATTTCTCAGCTTTATTAACGAGGTGAGCTTAATAAATCCAGTACCTGTGAATAAAGTTCAGGACCCAAATCTAATTGAAGTATTTGAATATTTTTCTGTACTGTGCAAAAGTCGTGGGCACATACATATAGCTAGGGTACTAAGACTTTTGCACAGTACTGTAGTAATTTTATGCATTGCACTGTATTGTTGCTGCTAAGAAAAACAAATTTCATGACATTTGTGAGTGATGATAAACCTGATTCCAATATGGGTATTCATTGTGGACTGAGAGTGGGAAGGAGGCAGGGAGAGGGGAAAAGGGGAGGGAGAGAGGGGAGGGAGCAGGAGGGACAAGAGAGACATTCTGTAATGACCAATAAATCAGTTGTTTGGAATCAAGTGACTTTGCCTGGTGTCTCAGGGTTGGGGATGCCTGTACCTGTGCCAGCCCCTGCTCCTGGCACTCCTTCTTCCACACCTGTCCCACATCCCTTCCACGGTACTCCATCCTTGCAATTCCCAACATCCTTTGCTCCTGTCAGATTTACAAACTCGCTACCTGCTCCACGTTGACAAATATAGTATTGCGCAAAAGTCCTAGGCACACTGGCTATACATATGTGCCTAAGACTTTTGCACAGTACTATATGTATGCAGAACAACTTTTATAAAACTATACACAGGAGTGACTTACAGACTGAAGTATTATTCCAGAGGTCTATGGCTTGTATGTACACTTTGTGGCCACTCTATTAGGTTCCTCCTGCATCTTAATAAAAGTGGTCACTGAGTGTATATTCGTTATCTTAAGTGGTGTAGCCAGAAGAACACTTTAAAGTTCAATCTGTTGTGTGCATGGACATGTTCCTCTGCACACTCTTGTAAGGAGTGGTTAATTGAGTTACTGTTGCCTTCCTGTCACCTTGAACCAGTCTGGCCATGCCTGTCTGACCTCTGTTACTAACAAGACATTTTTTTCCTACAGAACCGCCATTTGCTGGGTGTTGGGTTTTTTTTGTGTTTTGCATCATTCCTTGTAAATTCTAGAGACTGCTGTGCATGAAAATCCCAGGAGAACAGCAGTTTCTGAGATACTCAAACCACCACATCTGGCACCAACAATTGTTTCATGGTCAAAGTCACTTAGATCACATTTCCATAAGACCAAAAGATGTAGGAGCAAAAGAGTTAAGTCATTTGGCCCATTGAGTCTTCTTCGCCATTCCATCATGGCCGATCCTCTTTTCCCCTCTCTGGCCTACTCCCCATAATCTTTGATGCCATGACCAATCAAGAACCTATCAATATCTGCCTTAAATACACCCAACAAACTGATCTGCACAGCTGCTATTGTAACAAATTTCATAAATTCACCATCCTCTGGCTAAAGAAACTTCTCTGCATATCTGTTTTAAATGGACGCCCCTCTATCCTGAGGCTGTGCCCTCTTGTCCTAGACTCCCTCACCATGGGAAGCATCCTTTCCACATCTGCTCTGTCTCGGCCTTTCAATGTTCGATAGGTTTGAATGAGATCCCCCCTCAATCTTTTAAATTTCAGGGGATAGACCCAGAGCCACCAAATGTTCCTCATGTGGTAACCCTTTCATTCCCAGAATCATCCTTGTGAACCTCCTCTGAACCCTCTTCAATGCCAGCACACTTTTTCAGATAAGAAAGCCAAAACTGTTCACAATACTCAAAGTGAGTATTTTCTCCCCATTCTGCTGTATGGTCTGATCATGTCTGCATGCTTTGATGCATTGAGTTGCTGCCACATGATTAGATATTTGCATTAATGAGGAGGTGTATGGGTGTTCCTAGTAAAGTGACCATTGAAGGCAATAAAAAATATACTTGGAACTGAATGCAAAGCAGGTTTGAGGACAAGCTGGAACAAGTGCTGCTGTTGGTTGATACAAATTCCATGGAGCATTTGGAAGGAGTTGCAAAAAACATTAAACTGTCATAATTTCAGTTCTCCTGTCTTAATGATTCAAGATCCCCCAGGAGGTAAAAAGGTCTCTACAGTCTAACAAACAAAGAAATGAGACTTGTGCCAAACAGCACCATATGAAGGTAACATAACCCACTAAGATACAATCTCATTGGCTGTGCTTATATTTGATTCTAGCATTGAGAGGTTGAGCAACACACACACACACACACACACACACACACACACACACACACACACACACACACACACACACACACACACACACACACACACACACACACACACACACACACACACACACACCTGGAGGAACCGGTCAGGTCAGACAGCATCTATGGAGAGGAATAAACAGTCGACGATTTTTGGGCCAAGGTCCTTCATCCGGACTGGAAAGGAAGAGGAGGGGGAAGGAGTGCAGGGTGGCTGGTGATAGGTGAAACCAGATGAGGAGGAAGGTGGGTGGGTGGGGGAGAGGGGGATGATGTAAGAAGCTGAGAGGTGATAGGGGGAAGAGGTGAAGTGCTGAAGAAGAAGGAATCTGATAGGAGTGGACAGTGGACCATGGGAGAATGGGAAGGAGGAGGGGAACAAGAGGGAGGTGATGGGCAGGTGAGGAGAAAAGAAGGGGTAAAAGGGGAGCCAGAATTGGGAAAGGGAAAAGAGAGAGGGGGAGAGGATGAGAAATTACCAGAAATGAGAGAAATTGATGTTTATGCCATCAGGTTGGAGGCTACCCAGTCAGAATACGATGTATTGCTCCTCCAACCTGTATTTGGCTTCATTGTGGTAGACCGACATGTCGGCAATCGAACTGAAATGGGTAGCCATGAATTTGAGGCAGCAATACAATGCAATACACAATAATAGAAAAAACATGAATTACAGTAAGTATATATATTAGTTACATTTGTTAAGTAGTGCAAATAAAAAGTATGAGGTAGTGTTCATGGGTTCATATCCAGTCAGAAATCAAATGACAGAGGGCAAGAAGCTGTTCCTGAATCATTGAGTGTGTCTTCAGGCTTCTGTACCTCCTTCCGGATGATAACAATGAGAATGAGGCATGTCCTGGGTGAGGGGGTCCTTGGTGATGAATGCTGTCTTTTTGAGGCATTGCACCTTGAAGATGTCCTGGATACTGTGGAGGCTGGTGCCCATGATGGAACTGACTAAGTTTACAACTCTCTGCAGCTTACTTCGATCCTGTGCAGTCACTCCCCCCACCCCCACCCCCATGCCAGATGGTGATGCAGCCAGTTAGAATGCTCTCCACGGTACAAATGTAGAAACTTAAGAGTGTTTTAGGTGACACACTAACTCTTCTCAAACTCCTAATGAAATATACCCACTGTCTTGCCTTCTTTGTAGCTGCATCTATGTGTTGCGTCCAGGTTAGAGCCTGCCTTTTGCTGCTGCTCGTGGAGACTTCAAATTCACCTTATTGGATAAATGTGGGATTTTAACAAAATCTGATCTCAATATCAGTAACAATGAACTGGATTGTTGTATGGATTCGGTTCAATGCACTCCTGTACTTTAGGAAAGGCAGCTTATTGTCCTTACCTGCTTGATTTCTGCCTGGCTGGCATCAACATCACAAAACATCACTTTATGTAGGTCTGTAGTCTAGTGCAGTTTTTATGTTGTTTTATGTAGTCTAGTGTAGCCTTTTGCTGTCTCACATAGTCTAGTGAAGTTTTGTGTTGTTTCATGTAGCACCAGCGTCCTGGAGGAACATTGTTTCGTTTTTACTGTGTACTGTACCAGCAGTTTATGGTCGAAATGACAATAAACTTGACTTGATGACTTGAAAAAGGCTAACTATTCTGTCTACCATCTGGCTTTTAGCAAGGGATAACGAAATGTCATTCATTCAATGAGCAGAAAATTGCTTGCCCTGCCCCTTGTGTCCCCTTGCCCATCCTCCCAGGTGTCCCATTATGCAAAGCTCCTGTAGCACCCAGTGCAGGACCACCTCCAGCCTGTATGGAGCCCTGGAGATCAGCAAAGTATCCACTAGGATCTCCCCACCACCACCGAGACTACAACTTGAAACAAAAGCACCAAGCACTTCTAGACTCAAAGCAGCAGCTAGGGTAACCTTAACCAATCGACACCGGATGTGCTGGGGGGAGAGGGGGAATGTGGCCTTTCCTGGTGGTCACGATTGTGCATTTAATATATCGGAAATACTTCAGTGAAGCTGAACACACATGAATTATCCCCGGCTCCAGTGTTTTTCTTTCGAGTAGTTTCTGGAGTTACAAAACATAACTAAGTTTTAAGGTGAACCTGAGATGACTACCTAACTTTTCACGCACAGTAAGATGCTCAAGTTTGAAAAAAGTGCAACACCTTTTTTCTTTGGAAGGGGGAGAAAGATGGTTGAGTTAAAAAAAATGGAAAACAGATGAAATTAGTGGGTTCGTAAACAGTGAGTATCGGGTGATATTATTAATAAATGTAATAAGAGCAGAAATGGCTGGCTACATTGGAAAGATTGCATCGATTACATCAATTGCACAACAGATAACTGGATTTTGTGTACTGAATGAATTGAGCAGTATTTTGAAGGAAATGAAATAGCCAATGAAAAGAGCATGCCTGTGTTACTGACTGTAATAGGTGGATACAGTTTGCTTTAAAGTTTAACTGTTCCAACCAAACCAGCCAAAATGAGCTTTGTTGATATCATAAAAGTAATATGGGAGCATTTAGAACCAAAACCATTATTGATTGCAAAATGCTTTAGGTTTCGTAAGCAGAAACAAAAGGAAGGGGAGTCCATTTCAGCTTACATGGCTGAACTAAAGAAATTGTCCGAGCATTGTCAGTCCAGGGATGGGCTTAATGATGCCCTGAGAGATCATCAAGTTTATGGATTCTTACAAGAAACCATTCAAAAATGGCTCCTAACTGAAGCACAACTCACATTTAAAAGAGCAGCTCAAAATGCTGTGTCTATCGAAACAGCAGCCAGAGATGCAATTGTGTTGCAATCAGGAATGAAAGAAAACATGAACAAAATTGTACTACCTAATGGAAACCTGCCTGGCTGAACAAATGGTGTTACCATTGTGGCAGGGGCTCACATACACCAGACCAGACCAATGCAGGTTTAAAGGTGAAACTTGCAAAAAATGCATCAAAGTAGGACATGCACAAAGAGCATGTTGGGCAGGCAAAAATAAATGTACTGCACAGGGGAAAGAGCAAGATAAAAAGTCAAAAAGAGCACTAATCTGCATGCTGTTGATAAAAAATGTTGAGAGTGACACTGGACCATGTAGCCTTGAGACTTACAATGTGAAAACAACGGACAACTAATATGGCGTATACCAGAAACGAATGGCAAATTAATTCAAAACGGAATTGAACACTGGTTCAGCTGTTTCAGTCATTCCACAAAAATAAGTTTGAATGGCAATTCAAAGATACTAAACTGAAGGCTGCAGATATCCAATGAAGAACTTATACTGACTGACTCCTGTGACAGTGAAATACAACAACCAACAAGCCACATTGAGCTTGTATGTGGTAAAAGCAGGAAGACCAGCATTGTGGATATATGAGTGGCTTAGGCAACTACAACTTGACTGGAGATCCATCCACCATTTGCATGCCACCTGACCTGCAATAGAGTCAACTGAAAACGAATTGAGAAAGGCACTGGATGATGCCACAGCAGTGTTCAAGGATGGCACTGGAAAACTCAAACATATTAAGGGTAAAATAGTGTTAAATGAAAATGCCACACCCAAATTTTACAAAGCCCGTCTGGTTTCTTATACCATTCGTGATAAAGTAGCTAGTTAGCTAAATCTTATGGAGGCTGAAGGAATTCTTTTCAAGGTTGAGTGGAGCCCATGGGCAACATCTGTTTTCCCAGTAGTTAAGAAGTTTGGGTTTCTTAAGATCCGTTGTGACTTTAAGGTCACCATCAACCCACTACTGAGGTGGATCCATAAACTCTGTCTAGGATAGAGGACATCTTCACAAACCTTTCTGGATGGCAACACCAGCAGAGTGAATTTAGCTGAGGGCTACCCATAGATGGAGACAGCAGAAGAGTCCAACGTACTTCTTACAAATGCTCACGAAGGGCTCTATCCCTATAATAGGCTAATCTTTAGAGTAGCAACTACACCTGCACTCTGGCAGAAAGCTATGGACCAGGTGCTGCAAGGTTGTACAGCACTCAATATTACCACCAAGACATCATTCTTACCAGTGAGGATGACATGGAACATTTCCAAAATCTCGAGGCAGTGAAAACAAGCTTAGAAGATTATGGATTCAGAGCTCAAGTAACAAATGTGAATCATTTAAACCAAGCATCATTTACTGTGGTCACACTATTGATGCTCAAGGATTACACAAGTGTGCTGAGAAAATTCGAGCAGTGGCGGATGCCTCAAGTCCAAAGGACATGTCACAGTTCCGTTCCTTTTTAGGGTTTGTCAATTACTTAACCAGGTTCCTGCCAAAAGCTTGCTACTGAACTCATTACTAGAGATTGGGAAGAAATGACAATGGACAAGGCTGTGTCCATTGGATGAGGTGGCTTTCTGAAAGGTGAAGGTAATAGAGACATGAAACACTGTCCTCACACATTATGATCCACATCACCCAGTGAAGCTCGTCTGTGACAGCTCACCTTCTAGTATCGGTGCAGTCATGTCACAGGTTATGAGTGATGGAAATGAATACCCCGTAGCCTTTGTATTGCGTTCCCTTACCAGTGCAGAGAAATATTACACACTGATTTATACAGAGGCCTTAAGTCTAGTTTAGGCTGTAAAACATTTCCATCAGTACCTGTATAGGAGAGAGTTTACCCTCATTACTGATCATCAGCCACCAGTGTCCATTTTCAGTCCACAGAAGGCTGTTACACTAACAGCAGTGGCACGAATGCGGAGATGGGCTGTGTTTCTTGGAGGACACAATTACAAGATCGAATTCAAGAGAACAACTAATCATGGAAATGCTGATGGATTCTCCTGTTTACCCTTGGAAAACGAAGTAGCTGAAAAATTTACAAATCTTGACATAATCTCCCTAATGCAAATCAAAAATCTTCCTATTGTGACAAGGATGATCCAAAAGGAAACCAGAAAAGATCCCATGCAGTCTACGGTCTACATGGCAACTCAGCAGAAGTTCTAGTTCTCCCATTCTTACCAGTGCCCTTGACGGGGGTTGTCTTGTGTGGTGATTGATAACTGTTGTATCATCGAGGCTGAGGTAAAGTGTTGGAGAGGTGACATGCCAGTCATCTAGGCATGGTTAAAATGAAGTGCTAGTTTGTAGTTTTGTCTGATGGCCTGGGTTCAATCAGCAGATCGAGCAGTTCACCATGCATTGTTCAGGATCCCAGCACGCCCTGAAGATGTCAAGAGCCATGCCTGCCCATCATGGGAGTGGCCCGCATTGCCCTTGCAGAGGATTCATGTGGATTTTGCCGGGCCATACAAGGGAACAAATTTCTTGGTAGCAGTAGATGCAGCTACAAAGTGGCCAGAAGTGCTCCCAATAGACTCACACACTGTTGATGCATTGAGAAGCCTCTTCTCAAGGACTGGTGTTCCAGGACACTGAGTTAATGGACCACAGATGGTTGTGGAACAGTTTCAGTCATTCCTGAAAGCGAACGGAATAAGACATTCTGCACTGTACCACCCAGCTAGAAATGGCTTGCTGGAAAGGTTTGTCCAGAGTCTACTAAATGCACTGTGAGCGATGTCAGCTGGACACACTACACTGACACTGAATCAGAAACTCACCAACCTCCTCCTTGCAGCACACTCCACAACCAACAGCTCACCAGCTCTGCTGTTCCTGGGTCGTCCCTTGGATCTCCTCAGGACCAACCTCAGAAGGAGTATGCAGGGCAACAGCTGAGACAAACTGAGGGCTCCTCAAACAAGGAGGTTTGATGGTTCACTCCTGGAGAAGCAGTACTGGCTGGGGGAACAACGGGTAGGTACTGGGAATGATTAAGGACAGAAATGGACCACTCCCCCACACAGTGGAGACATCTGATGTCAATAGACGATAGACAGTAGGTGCAGGAGTAGGCCATTCGGCCCTTCTAGCCAGCACCGCCAATCACTGTGATCATGGCTGATCATACACAATCAGTACCCCGTTCCTGAAAGAACTTCTCTACGAAGGACAGTTATGGCAGCAGTGACCAGCTGACAGGGGTGTTGCACGGAAAAGGGGCCAGACCCATCCTTCGTAGCCAGGGCAACAGGTAGAACCTGGGCACGTAGTGGTACTTGGTGCCCACGTACCTGGGATCCACACACAACCTGATGCAGCCACACACGAAGCTGGCCGTCAGGGTGAGGGCGACATTGGGGACGCTTTTGCCCCCGTTGTCCAGGGACTTGTGCATGGTGGTCCGTCTGACCCTCTCCATCTTGGATCCCCAGACGAATCTGAAGACGGCTCGGGTGATTTCCGAGCTGAAGGAGCGGGGGACTGGCCACCCCTGCGCCAAGTACAGCAGCCCTGAGAGCACCTCACACCCGATGACCAGGTTCTTGCCCACTATCGATAAGGAGCACCCTCCCCATAGTCCCAGTTTCTGTTTGACCTTGGCAGTCCGCTCCTGCCAGTTCTTGTTGCACACCTCGGCCCCTCCGAACCAGATCCATCACATGTACATTGAAACATACAGTGAAACATAATGTGTCATTTTCATTAACAACCAGTACACCCAAGGATGTGCTGGGGCACACCACACATTCTGGTGCTAGCAGTTCAATGCTCAGCAGAACAACAAAGTTGTCCACAGAGCTGGTGTGGAACTGTTAGTGTTAAACAGTTTGTTCCAAAAGAAAACTTCATTTTGTTGAAAATATTTCCACAGAAAAATATGTAAACACACAAGTCACTCAAACACTTAACGCAGCAACAGCTATGCGTTTAAAAACCTCGCCTTGAATAAGAAACAATTACACGGGCTCCACCCTTTCCCACGCTGAGCTTCACTCTGGAACTTTGCACAGATTGCAGCCGGCCTCGGCACTGCTCAGGTTTCAGGTCACCGCTGCGGACAGTACGGAGAACGTGAATTGTATTAAGCTTTTCTTACGTATTGTTCACACAGATCGAATCATTATTCAGTGTGCTGAGGTAGAACAGAGTAAAACAATAACAATGGCAGGATTAAAATTAAAAAAGAAGTCTCCTTTGTCCAGAGATTCTGTTGATCAGTTTCTCAAACCCAAACCTCAAAAGGCTTTTTTAAGTGTATTCATGGAAACAATGAATATGGTGTCAGTGTAGGAAAGTGGAACAGAAGAAGAAAATCAAAGTCAAAGTGAATTTGTTATCAAAGTATGTATATGTCATGATATCCTACCCTGAGATCCATTCCTTGCAGGCGCTTCCAGAAAAAAAGAGGAATACAATAGAATTTATGAAAAACTATACATAGAGACTGGCAAACAACCAATAGAGAGAAAGAGAGAGTGAGGGTGAGGGGGAGTGGAAGGAGAGAGAGATTACATCTGTTATATCTTTTCCCAAATGAATATGAAAATATAATGTTTTCAACAGTGGCTGTGCTTATGTACGGAGTGTAGGAAGTGTTTGTTCCTCTGTCCGTGCAGGGGGAATTCCTTCTGGGGAATGTGTAGTGTTACGTTCACCACCTCTCACTGAAGTGTGACCATCTAGCGGTTTATAAAATCGTGTGGCATGTAGATAAGGGGAATGGTCACAGTCCTTTTCCCAAGGAAGGGGAGTTGAACAGTGGAGGATCTAGATTTAAGAATAAGAATCGTATGTTGTAACATACTGACATGGAATCATATTCCATCTGGGTAGCCTCCAACTTGAGGACACGAACGTTGAAGTCTCTAACTTCCGGTGAATTTCTTCACCCCTCCCCTTTCCCCTCTGACCGCTTCTCTTCTCTGCAGCAGCCCACCACCTCCCTTTGGTGCCCCTCCTCCTTCCCTTTCTCCCACGGTCCACTCTTCTCTCCTGTCATATTCCTTCTTCTTCAACCCTTTACGTCTTCCAACTATCACCGCCCAGCTTCTCACTATATCACCGCTCCCCCTCACCTGGTCTCACCCGTCACCTGCCAGCTTGTACACCTCCCCTCCTCCACCTTCTCATTCTGGCTTCTTCTCCCTTCCTTTCAGTCTTGACAAAGTGTCTCGGCATTAAACATTGAATGTTTATTCCCCTCCATTGATCTGCTGAGTTCCTCCAGCATTTAGTGTGTGGTGCTGTGGATTTCCAGCAATTATTTTTGTATTTTAGTGTGATACATTACTGAATAAGGCCTTTGCGCTGCCCAGCAATCCCCTGATTTAATCCTAGCCTAATCACATGGGCAATTTACAATGACCAACTAATCTCCACCCAGTAGGTCTTTGGACTGTGGGAGGAAACTGGAGCACCTGGAGGAAACCTACCTGGGGAGAACATACAAACTCCTTACAGACAGCGGCGGGAATTGAACCTGTGTCACAGATACTATAAAGTGTTGTGCTAGACTCTCTTGTGCTTATGTTGTGAACCTTGTTGATTTGTGGCAGCAAGACATAAAAATTACTGTAGGTAAATAAAAAAGGTTGCTTTATCAACTTTATCAATCAAACTTGTGTGGATCCTATTTGCTTAATATGACTCCTGTGTGCCATGTACTTCACTCTAGAGCTGATTACAGAGCTCCTTGCTGTGTGCTGAAAAAATCCTACTTTGCTTATTCAGGAGAGTTGCTGACTTGGGATTTCCCAACACAAGTATGGTGCCGCATGGCACCTGTATTGAATCCTGGCTTCCCGTGGCGGACGTTATCAGACTTCCTGCCAGCCCACAGGCACAGGGTCAACAAGAGAGACTGTCTCTCCAACCAGCCCAATCATTAAAAAGCTGGACCCAAGGATCACAAGCAAAATACCGCAGACAATGGGAAACCTGAAATAAAAACTGGAAGCTCTCAGTAGGTCAGGTGACAGTGGAGAAAAAATCTGAGACACCATTTCAGAACAGTAACTCTCCAGGTCCAGACATGAGGAATTAATGCTGACGTAAGTTGTAGTGTCTCTAGTCTTCTCTACATTGCTGGAAACATGGATCACTGGACAAAGGTAGATATCGAAATAAAATGTCCTGTACTGAAGGCAGAATCTCATGGTAACACCATTCATAAAGGTCCACCTATGTCAGAGGTTCCCAACCTGGGTCCGGGACCCCTTCCTTAATGGTATTGGTCCATAGCATAAAAAAGATTGGGGACTCCTCACCTATCTGGTATCTCTTAGGAGTCCTGTATCATAGAGCCATGGAATTATACAGCCCAACTTCTCCATGTCGACCATATAACATATAACAATTACAGCATGGAAACAGGCCATCTCGGCCCTTCTAGTTTGTGCCGAAATATCTGACCAAGTTGCTCCTATTTGCCTGCACTTGGCCCATATCCCTTTAAACTTGCCTTTTAAACATTGGCACCTGTCTAAATGCATCTTTAAAGGTTACAATTGTCCCCACCTCTACAGTTTTCTCTGGCAGCTTGTTCCATGTGTCTAGTGTCCTCTGTGTGAAAAAGTTGTCCCTCAGATCTCTTTTATCACCCTTCCCCTCTTACCTTAAACATTAAGGACCTCCCCATCTGTGACATGCCCTCTTCTCATTGCTACCATCGGGAGGAGGTACAGGAGCCTGAAGACCCACACTCAATGTTTGAGAAACAGCCTCTTTGCCTCCACAAACAGATTTTTGAACAGCCTATGAACACACCTCAGTATCCCTCTTTTGTACAATTTATTTATTTGTAATGTATAGTAATTTTTAAGACTTGCAGCAACGAAACAACAAATTTCATGACGGAGGATTCTGTTTCTTAAATCTATACCTGCCACTGTTGGGATTCCCCTACCCTGGGAAGAGAACTGCACCTGCCCACATCATGACTTTATAAACCTCTATACGATCATAACTATGCTCAAAGGAAAAAGTCCCAGCCTTGTCTAACTTAAGCCATTCAGTTCTGGAAGTATCTTAGTGAATCTTTTCTACACTCTTTCCAACTTAACCTAGTGGTTAGTGTAAATCCTATTACAGTTTCAGTGACCCGGGTTCGATACCCGCCACTGTCTGTGAGGAGTTTGTACATTCTTCCCGTGACCTCGTGGATTTCCTCCAGGTGCTCTTGTTTCCTCCCACATTCCAAAGATGTGCGGTTTAGTAGGTTAATTGGTCACATGGGCGTAATTGGGTGACGTGGGCTCATTGGACCTGAATGGCCTGTTACTGTGCCGTATCTCTGTAAATAAATTAATTAACATCAACCTTCCTATCGTGGGATAGCCGGAACTGTGATTGTGTACACGCACTCTGAACACGGGAAGAGGAACCAAGTGAAAGTCTCATCAGTGTGAAAAACCTTCCTTCAAACTCCGACTTTGCTTCTCCCTGCAAACGTGCCACGAACCTGAATATTTCTAAGCTTTCCAGATGTTTGTAGCTTAAGAATTGGTGTTGGCCACTTGTCCCCTGACGCCTGCTACAACATTCATCAGGATCCTCAGTTATCGTCCACCTCAGTAACACTTGGCTGCCCTCTTCCAGACATTTGTTGAAGTGTGTGTTGAATTAACTCATTCACAGCTCTGAGGAAGAATCCAAACCTTCTTTGTAAAGAAATATCTCCTCCTTTCTGACCTGACTGATTTTTATTCTGAAACTGTAATCACTGCTCTCTAGATCTCTGGAGGGAAGATTCCTCCCTGACAAGCAGTGTAAGAATTAGTTCTTCAAATGAGATCTCTTGATTATTTGCTCTCTAGCAAATTTCTACAGATGGGTCATGGAAAGTGTTCTAACTTGTATTATGGTCCGGTTTGGAAGGGCCAATGTATAGGATCTGAAGAAGCTGCAGAGGGTAAACTCACTGACTCCATCATGGGCACTAGCCTCCCCAATATCAAGGACGTTTCCTAAAGGTGATGCCTCAAAAAGCGAGCATCCATCATTAAGGACCCCATCACTCAACTGATTCCCTCTTCTCACTACTATCATCAGAGAGGAGGGACAGAAGCCTGAGGATACACACACAGTGATCAGGTTTCTGAATGGACAATGAACCGATGAACACTACCTCACTGTGTCTGCACTACTTATTTATTGTTTGTACACACTCAGTGGCCTCTTTATCAGGTACACCTGCTCGTTAATGTAAATATCTAACCAGCCAATCACATGTCAGCAACTCAATGCATCAAAGCATGCAGACATGGTCAGGAGGCACAGTTGTTGTTCAGACCAAACATCAGAACGGGGAAGGAATGTGATCTAAGTAACTTTGACTGTGGAATAATTGTTGGTGCCAGACGGGGTCGTTTGAGTATCTCAGAAACTTCTGGTCTCCTGGGATTTTCAGGCACAACGGTTTCTAGATTTACAGAGAATGGTGCAAAGAGAACATTCAATGAGTGGCAGTTCTGTGGGTGAAAATGCCTTGTTAATGAGAGAGGTCAGAGGAAAATAGCCAGACTGGTTCAAACTGACAGCAAGGTGACAGTAACTCAAATAACCACACATGACAACAGTGCTGTGCAGAAGAGCATCTCTGAACGCACAACACGTCCAACCTTGAAGTGAATGGGCTGCAGCAGAAGACCATGGACGTACTCACTGTGGCCACTTTATCAGGTATAAGAGGTACCCAACTTTCTTAATGTAATTTAGAGTACAGTATATTTTATGGATTGCACTGTACTGCTGCAGCAAAAGAACAAATTTCCTGACAATTGTCAGTGTTAATAAACCTGTTCTGAATCTGATTCCAGCACTCTCTTGGCCACTTTCCCATTTTCCAATCACTCAGAAAACATTCATTTAAAAATTCCCATCCAGGTCCCCTTTCATCCGCAACCTCCCCCTCCCTATCCTTCTGCACCTCGCCAACATTGGACTCTGGATCCCACGAGGTTCAAACTTTCAGCTGTAAATGCCCCTGAGCTCTGGAAATCCCTCCTCAACTCATTCTGCCTCCCTTCTTTCTGATGCTTCTTATTTGACTAGGCCTTTAATCTTCTGTTAATATCTCCTTCTGGCCTTAGGGTCCGATTTTGTTTGATCACACCCTGGGAAGTACCTTGGGATTTACTATTGTAAAACTGCTCCAAGACAATCACCTGTGTGCTCACATTGTTACATTGGCTGGCAGCCCCACAGACGGGAAGAATCAACTCAATCTGTTTACATTCCAGAGCTTGTAGTCTGCAAACAATATATTCCTGACTTTGAACTTTCAAAGCACAATCCAACTTGCCATCTTGTGAGAACCTCCTCTCATAACTGCTCCAAGTTTATTGTCATTCAACCATACACATACGCAGCTAAAAAAAGCAGCGTTCCTCTGGGACCATGGTGCAGAACACAGTGTCACAAAATAAGATTAGCACAAGTCTCTGAGTAACACGGCTTGGATCTGTTACTATCTTTTATCCTCGATGGTCACCTCATAGTCTCACTGCGAGCGTGAGTGAACAAGATGTTTCTTAATTGACAAGCCCTTTGCTCCTCTGATAATAGCAAATGTTTCAGCTATATAAAGCTTTGGACAGGCCCACACTACGGAACTCTGGTCACCCCATTACAAGAAGGGCATGGAGGCTTTGAAGAGGTTTACCAGGGTGCCACCTGGATAAAAGGGTAGGAACTTTGAGCACAAGAGATTCTGCAAATGCTGGACACCCATAGAAACGCACAAAAATACTGAAGGAACTCAGCAGGTCAGACAGCATCTAAGGAAAGGAATAGAGAGTCCGCATTATGGACCTAGGCGAGGAGAGGTTGGACGAACTTGGGCTGTCTTCTCTGGATCAGCAGAGGCTGAGGGGAGACCTGATAAGATTTTGAGAGGTATAGACAGAGTAGACAGCCAGAATATACCCGGGGTAGAAATATTGAACACTAGAGGCCATGCATTTAAAATGAGAGGGGAAAGGCATAAAGGATGTGTGTTGGGTAAGGGAGTTACATGCTGAGAGTGGTGGGTGTCTAGAATGGGCTGCTGGAGTTAATGGTGGAAACAGATGAAAGGATGTTAGACACATGGATATTCAGGGTCAGAGGGACATTGATCATACGTAGGGGAAAGTGACTGAGTTTAATTTGTCTTTGTATTTAGTGCAGAAGAACCTGTTCCTGCACAGTTCTACATTCTATTGAGAATAGAATAAATGTGTGGGGATGGGCACAGTAACATCATGCTGATAACTTGCAACATCCTTCATCAACACTCTGATCCATGGTCAGTCCACAGGAATCAGTCCATGGTGTCACTGTGATCCATGGTCAGTCCACAGGAATCAGTCCATGGTGTCACTGTGATCCATGGTCAGTCCACAGGCATCAGTCCATGGTGTCACTCTGATCCATGGTCAGTCCACAGGAATCAGTCCATGGTGTCACTCTGATCCATGGTCAGTCCACAGGAATCAGTCCATGGTGTCACTGTGATCCATGGTCAGTCCACAGGAATCAGTCCATGGAGTCACTCTGATCCATGGTCAGTCCACAGGAATCAGTCCATGGAGTCACTGTGATCCATGGTCAGTCCATAGGAATCAGTCCATGGTGTCACTGTGATCCATGGTCAGTCCACAGGAATCAGTCCATGGTGTCACTGTGATCCATGGTCAGTCCACAGGAATCAGTCCATGGTGTCACTGTGATCCATGGTCAGTCCACAGGAATCAGTCCATGGTGTCACTCTGATCCATGGTCAGTCCACAGGAATCAGTCCATGGTGTCACTCTGATCCATGGTCAGTCCACAGGAATCAGTCCATGGTGTCACTGTGATCCATGGTCAGTCCGCAGGAATCAGTCCATGGAGTCACTCTGATCCATGGTCAGTCCACAGGAATCAGTCCATGGTGTCACTGTGATCCATGGTCAGTCCACAGGAATCAGTCCATGGAGTCACTCTGATCCATGGTCAGTCCACAGGAATCAGTCCATGGTGTCACTGTGATCCATGGTCAGTCCACAGGAATCAGTCCATGGTGTCACTCTGATCCATGGTCAGTCCACAGGAATCAGTCCATGGTGTCACTCTGATCCATGGTCAGTCCACAGGAATCAGTCCATGGTGTCACTCTGATCCATGGTCAGTCCACAGGAATCAGTCCATGGTGTCACTCTGATCCATGGTCAGTCCACAGGAATCAGTCCATGGTGTCACTGTGATCCATGGTCAGTCCACAGGAATCAGTCCATGGTGTCACTGTGATCCATGGTCAGTCCGCAGGAATCAGTCCATGGAGTCACTCTGATCCATGGTCAGTCCACAGGAATCAGTCCATGGTGTCACTGTGATCCATGGTCAGTCCACAGGAATCAGTCCATGGAGTCACTCTGATCCATGGTCAGTCCACAGGAATCAGTCCATGGTGTCACTCTGATCCATGGTCAGTCCACAGGAATCAGTCCATGGTGTCACTCTGATCCATGGTCAGTCCACAGGAATCAGTCCATGGTGTCACTCTGATCCATGGTCAGTCCACAGGAATCAGTCCATGGTGTCACTCTGATCCATGGTCAGTCCACAGGAATCAGTCCATGGTGTCACTCTGATCCATGGTCAGTCCACAGGAATCAGTCCATGGTGTCACTGTGATCCATGGTCAGTCCACAGGAATCAGTCCATGGTGTCACTGTGATCCATGGTCAGTCCACAGGAATCAGTCCATGGAGTCACTCTGATCCATGGTCAGTCCACAGGAATCAGTCCATGGTGTCACTCTGATCCATGGTCAGTCCACAGGAATCAGTCCATGGTGTCACTCTGATCCATGGTCAGTCCACAGGAATCAGTCCATGGAGTCACTCTGATCCATGGTCAGTCCACAGGAATCAGTCCATGGTGTCACTCTGATCCATGGTCAGTCCACAGGAATCAGTCCATGGAGTCACTCTGATCCATGGTCAGTCCACAGGAATCAGTCCATGGTGTCACTCTGATCCATGGTCAGTCCACAGGAATCAGTCCATGGTGTCACTGTGATCCATGGTCAGTCCACAGGAATCAGTCCATGGAGTCACTGTGATCCATGGTCAGTCCATAGGAATCAGTCCATGGTGTCACTGTGATCCATGGTCAGTCCACAGGAATCAGTCCATGGAGTCACTGTGATCCATGGTCAGTCCAGAGGAATCAGTCCATGGTGTCACTGTGATCCATGGTCAGTCCACAGGAATCAGTCCATGGAGTCACTGTGATCCATGGTCAGTCCAGAGGAATCAGTCCATGGTGTCACTGTGATCCATGGTCAGTCCACAGGAATCAGTCCATGGTGTCACTCTGATCCATGGTCAGTCCACAGGAATCAGTCCATGGTGTCACTGTGATCCATGGTCAGTCCACAGGAATCAGTCCATGGTGTCACTGTGATCCATGGTCAGTCCACAGGAATCAGTCCATGGTGTCACTGTGATCCATGGTCAGTCCACAGGAATCAGTCCATGGTGTCACTGTGATCCATGGTCAGTCCACAGGAATCAGTCCATGGAGTCACTCTGATCCATGGTCAGTCCACAGGAATCAGTCCATGGTGTCACTGTGATCCATGGTCAGTCCACAGGAATCAGTCCATGGTGTCACTCTGATCCATGGTCAGTCCACAGGAATCAGTCCATGGAGTCACTCTGATCCATGGTCAGTCCACAGGAATCAGTCCATGGTGTCACTGTGATCCATGGTCAGTCCACAGGAATCAGTCCATGGTGTCACTCTGATCCATGGTCAGTCCACAGGAATCAGTCCATGGAGTCACTGTGATCCATGGTCAGTCCACAGGAATCAGTCCATGGTGTCACTCTGATCCATGGTCAGTCCACAGGAATCAGTCCATGGTGTCACTCTGATCCATGGTCAGTCCACAGGAATCAGTCCATGGTGTCACTCTGATCCATGGTCAGTCCACAGGAATCAGTCCATGGAGTCACTCTGATCCATGGTCAGTCCACAGGAATCAGTCCATGGTGTCACTCTGATCCATGGTCAGTCCACAGGAATCAGTCCATGGTGTCACTCTGATCCATGGTCAGTCCACAGGAATCAGTCCATGGTGTCACTGTGATCCATGGTCAGTCCACAGGCATCAGTCCATGGTGTCACTGTGATCCATGGTCAGTCCACAGGAATCAGTCCATGGAGTCACTGTGATCCATGGTCAGTCCACAGGAATCAGTCCATGGTGTCACTGTGATCCATGGTCAGTCCACAGGAATCAGTCCATGGAGTCACTGTGATCCATGGTCAGTCCACAGGAATCAGTCCATGGTGTCACTGTGATCCATGGTCAGTCCACAGGAATCAGTCCATGGAGTCACTGTGATCCATGGTCAGTCCACAGGAATCAGTCCATGGTGTCACTCTGATCCATGGTCAGTCCACAGGAATCAGTCCATGGAGTCACTGTGATCCATGGTCAGTCCACAGGAATCAGTCCATGGTGTCACTGTGATCCATGGTCAGTCCACAGGAATCAGTCCATGGTGTCACTCTGATCCATGGTCAGTCCACAGGAATCAGTCCATGGAGTCACTGTGATCCATGGTCAGTCCACAGGAATCAGTCCATGTAGTCACTCTGATCCATGGTCAGTCCACAGGAATCAGTCCATGGTGTCACTCTGATCCATGGTCAGTCCACAGGAATCAGTCCATGGTGTCACTCTGATCCATGGTCAGTCCACAGGAATCAGTCCGTGGTGTCACTGTGATCCATGGTCAGTCCACAGGAATCAGTCCATGGTGTCACTGTGATCCATGGTCAGTCCACAGGAATCAGTCCATGGAGTCACTCTGATCCATGGTCAGTCCACAGGAATCAGTCCATGGTGTCACTCTGATCCATGGTCAGTCCACAGGAATCAGTCCATGGTGTCACTCTGATCCATGGTCAGTCCACAGGAATCAGTCCATGGAGTCACTCTGATCCATGGTCAGTCCACAGGAATCAGTCCATGGTGTCACTCTGATCCATGGTCAGTCCACAGGAATCAGTCCATGGAGTCACTCTGACCCATGGTCAGTCCACAGGAATCAGTCCATGGTGTCACTCTGATCCATGGTCAGTCCACAGGAATCAGTCCATGGTGTCACTGTGATCCATGGTCAGTCCACAGGAATCAGTCCATGGAGTCACTGTGATCCATGGTCAGTCCATAGGAATCAGTCCATGGTGTCACTGTGATCCATGGTCAGTCCACAGGAATCAGTCCATGGAGTCACTGTGATCCATGGTCAGTCCAGAGGAATCAGTCCATGGTGTCACTGTGATCCATGGTCAGTCCACAGGAATCAGTCCATGGAGTCACTCTGATCCATGGTCAGTCCACAGGAATCAGTCCATGGTGTCACTCTGATCCATGGTCAGTCCACAGGAATCAGTCCATGGTGTCACTCTGATCCATGGTCAGTCCACAGGAATCAGTCCATGGTGTCACTGTGATCCATGGTCAGTCCACAGGAATCAGTCCATGGTGTCACTGTGATCCATGGTCAGTCCACAGGAATCAGTCCATGGTGTCACTGTGATCCATGGTCAGTCCACAGGAATCAGTCCATGGTGTCACTGTGATCCATGGTCAGTCCACAGGAATCAGTCCATGGAGTCACTCTGATCCATGGTCAGTCCACAGGAATCAGTCCATGGTGTCACTGTGATCCATGGTCAGTCCACAGGAATCAGTCCATGGTGTCACTCTGATCCATGGTCAGTCCACAGGAATCAGTCCATGGAGTCACTCTGATCCATGGTCAGTCCACAGGAATCAGTCCATGGTGTCACTGTGATCCATGGTCAGTCCACAGGAATCAGTCCATGGTGTCACTCTGATCCATGGTCAGTCCACAGGAATCAGTCCATGGAGTCACTGTGATCCATGGTCAGTCCACAGGAATCAGTCCATGGTGTCACTCTGATCCATGGTCAGTCCACAGGAATCAGTCCATGGTGTCACTCTGATCCATGGTCAGTCCACAGGAATCAGTCCATGGTGTCACTCTGATCCATGGTCAGTCCACAGGAATCAGTCCATGGAGTCTCTGTGATCCATGGTCAGTCCACAGGAATCAGTCCATGGTGTCACTGTGATCCATGGTCAGTCCACAGGAATCAGTCCATGGAGTCACTCTGATCCATGGTCAGTCCACAGGAATCAGTCCATGGTGTCACTGTGATCCATGGTCAGTCCACAGGAATCAGTCCATGGAGTCACTGTGATCCATGGTCAGTCCACAGGAATCAGTCCATGGTGTCACTCTGATCCATGGTCAGTCCACAGGAATCAGTCCATGGAGTCACTGTGATCCATGGTCAGTCCACAGGAATCAGTCCATGGTGTCACTCTGATCCATGGTCAGTCCACAGGAATCAGTCCATGGAGTCACTGTGATCCATGGTCAGTCCACAGGAATCAGTCCATGGTGTCACTGTGATCCATGGTCAGTCCACAGGAATCAGTCCATGGTGTCACTCTGATCCATGGTCAGTCCACAGGAATCAGTCCATGGTGTCACTGTGATCCATGGTCAGTCCACAGGAATCAGTCCATGGTGTCACTGTGATCCATGGTCAGTCCACAGGAATCAGTCCATGGAGTCACTCTGATCCATGGTCAGTCCACAGGAATCAGTCCATGGTGTCACTCTGATCCATGGTCAGTCCACAGGAATCAGTCCATGGTGTCACTGTGATCCATGGTCAGTCCACAGGAATCAGTCCATGGAGTCACTCTGATCCATGGTCAGTCCACAGTAATCAGTCCATGAAGTCACTCTGATCCATGGTCAGTCCACAGGAATCAGTCCATGGTGTCACTCTGATCCATGGTCAGTCCACAGGAATCAGTCCATGGAGTCACTCTGATCCATGGTCAGTCCACAGGAATCAGTCCATGGAGTCACTGTGATCCATGGTCAGTCCACAGGAATCAGTCGATGGTGTCACTCTGATCCATGGTCAGTCCACAGGAATCAGTCCATGGTGTCACTCTGATCCATGGTCAGTCCACAGGAATCAGTCCATGGTGTCACTGTGATCCATGGTCAGTCCACAGGAATCAGTCCATGGTGTCACTCTGATCCATGGTCAGTCCACAGGAATCAGTCCATGGAGTCACTCTGATCCATGGTCAGTCCACAGGAATCAGTCCATGGTGTCACTCTGATCCATGGTCAGTCCACAGGAATCAGTCCATGGTGTCACTGTGATCCATGGTCAGTCCACAGGATTCAGTCCATGGTGTCACTCTGATCCATGGTCAGTCCATAGGAATCAGTCCATGGTGTCACTGTGATCCATGGTCAGTCCACAGGAATCAGTCCATGGTGTCACTGTGATCCATGGTCAGTCCACGGGAATCAGTCCATGGTGTCACTGTGATCCATGGTCAGTCCACAGGAATCAGTCCATGGTGTCACTGTGATCCATGGTCAGTCCACGGGAATCAGTCCATGGTGTCACTGTGATCCATGGTCAGTCCACAGGAATCAGTCCATGGTGTCACTGTGATCCATGGTCAGTCCACAGGAATCAGTCCATGGTGTCACTCTGATCCATGGTCAGTCCACAGGAATCAGTCCATGGTGTCACTGTGATCCATGGTCAGTCCACAGGAATCAGTCTACGGAGTCACTCTGATCCATGGTCAGTCCACAGGAATCAGTCCATGGTGTCACTGTGATCCATGGTCAGTCCATAGGAATCAGTCCATGGTGTCACTCTGATCCATGGTCAGTCCACAGGAATCAGTCCATGGTGTCACTCTGATCCATGGTCAGTCCACAGGAATCAGTCCATGGTGTCACTCTGATCCATGGTCAGTCCACAGGAATCAGTCCATGAAGTCACTCTGATCCATGGTCAGTCCACAGGAATCAGTCCATGGTGTCACTCTGATCCATGGTCAGTCCACAGGAATCAGTCCATGGTGTCACTCTGATCCATGGTCAGTCCACAGGCATCAGTCCATGGTGTCACTCTGATCCATGGTCAGTCCACAGGAATCAGTCCATGGTGTCACTGTGATCCATGGTCAGTCCACAGGAATCAGTCCATGGAGTCACTGTGATCCATGGTCAGTCCATAGGAATCAGTCCATGGTGTCACTGTGATCCATGGTCAGTCCACAGGAATCAGTCCATGGAGTCACTGTGATCCATGGTCAGTCCAGAGGAATCAGTCCATGGTGTCACTGTGATCCATGGTCAGTCCACAGGAATCAGTCCATGGAGTCACTCTGATCCATGGTCAGTCCACAGGAATCAGTCCATGGTGTCACTCTGATCCATGGTCAGTCCACAGGAATCAGTCCATGGTGTCACTCTGATCCATGGTCAGTCCACAGGAATCAGTCCATGGTGTCACTGTGATCCATGGTCAGTCCACAGGAATCAGTCCATGGTGTCACTGTGATCCATGGTCAGTCCACAGGAATCAGTCCATGGTGTCACTGTGATCCATGGTCAGTCCACAGGAATCAGTCCATGGTGTCACTGTGATCCATGGTCAGTCCACAGGAATCAGTCCATGGAGTCACTCTGATCCATGGTCAGTCCACAGGAATCAGTCCATGGTGTCACTGTGATCCATGGTCAGTCCACAGGAATCAGTCCATGGTGTCACTCTGATCCATGGTCAGTCCACAGGAATCAGTCCATGGAGTCACTCTGATCCATGGTCAGTCCACAGGAATCAGTCCATGGTGTCACTGTGATCCATGGTCAGTCCACAGGAATCAGTCCATGGTGTCACTCTGATCCATGGTCAGTCCACAGGAATCAGTCCATGGAGTCACTGTGATCCATGGTCAGTCCACAGGAATCAGTCCATGGTGTCACTCTGATCCATGGTCAGTCCACAGGAATCAGTCCATGGTGTCACTCTGATCCATGGTCAGTCCACAGGAATCAGTCCATGGTGTCACTCTGATCCATGGTCAGTCCACAGGAATCAGTCCATGGAGTCTCTGTGATCCATGGTCAGTCCACAGGAATCAGTCCATGGTGTCACTGTGATCCATGGTCAGTCCACAGGAATCAGTCCATGGAGTCACTCTGATCCATGGTCAGTCCACAGGAATCAGTCCATGGTGTCACTGTGATCCATGGTCAGTCCACAGGAATCAGTCTACGGAGTCACTCTGATCCATGGTCAGTCCACAGGAATCAGTCCATGGTGTCACTGTGATCCATGGTCAGTCCATAGGAATCAGTCCATGGTGTCACTCTGATCCATGGTCAGTCCACAGGAATCAGTCCATGGTGTCACTCTGATCCATGGTCAGTCCACAGGAATCAGTCCATGGTGTCACTCTGATCCATGGTCAGTCCACAGGAATCAGTCCATGAAGTCACTCTGATCCATGGTCAGTCCACAGGAATCAGTCCATGGTGTCACTCTGATCCATGGTCAGTCCACAGGAATCAGTCCATGGTGTCACTCTGATCCATGGTCAGTCCACAGGCATCAGTCCATGGTGTCACTCTGATCCATGGTCAGTCCACAGGAATCAGTCCATGGTGTCACTGTGATCCATGGTCAGTCCACAGGAATCAGTCCATGGAGTCACTGTGATCCATGGTCAGTCCATAGGAATCAGTCCATGGTGTCACTGTGATCCATGGTCAGTCCACAGGAATCAGTCCATGGAGTCACTGTGATCCATGGTCAGTCCAGAGGAATCAGTCCATGGTGTCACTGTGATCCATGGTCAGTCCACAGGAATCAGTCCATGGAGTCACTCTGATCCATGGTCAGTCCACAGGAATCAGTCCATGGTGTCACTCTGATCCATGGTCAGTCCACAGGAATCAGTCCATGGTGTCACTCTGATCCATGGTCAGTCCACAGGAATCAGTCCATGGTGTCACTGTGATCCATGGTCAGTCCACAGGAATCAGTCCATGGTGTCACTGTGATCCATGGTCAGTCCACAGGAATCAGTCCATGGTGTCACTGTGATCCATGGTCAGTCCACAGGAATCAGTCCATGGTGTCACTGTGATCCATGGTCAGTCCACAGGAATCAGTCCATGGAGTCACTCTGATCCATGGTCAGTCCACAGGAATCAGTCCATGGTGTCACTGTGATCCATGGTCAGTCCACAGGAATCAGTCCATGGTGTCACTCTGATCCATGGTCAGTCCACAGGAATCAGTCCATGGAGTCACTCTGATCCATGGTCAGTCCACAGGAATCAGTCCATGGTGTCACTGTGATCCATGGTCAGTCCACAGGAATCAGTCCATGGTGTCACTCTGATCCATGGTCAGTCCACAGGAATCAGTCCATGGAGTCACTGTGATCCATGGTCAGTCCACAGGAATCAGTCCATGGTGTCACTCTGATCCATGGTCAGTCCACAGGAATCAGTCCATGGTGTCACTCTGATCCATGGTCAGTCCACAGGAATCAGTCCATGGTGTCACTCTGATCCATGGTCAGTCCACAGGAATCAGTCCATGGAGTCTCTGTGATCCATGGTCAGTCCACAGGAATCAGTCCATGGTGTCACTGTGATCCATGGTCAGTCCACAGGAATCAGTCCATGGAGTCACTCTGATCCATGGTCAGTCCACAGGAATCAGTCCATGGTGTCACTGTGATCCATGGTCAGTCCACAGGAATCAGTCCATGGAGTCACTGTGATCCATGGTCAGTCCACAGGAATCAGTCCATGGTGTCACTCTGATCCATGGTCAGTCCACAGGAATCAGTCCATGGAGTCACTCTGATCCATGGTCAGTCCACAGGAATCAGTCCATGGTGTCACTCTGATCCATGGTCAGTCCACAGGAATCAGTCCATGGAGTCACTGTGATCCATGGTCAGTCCACAGGAATCAGTCCATGGTGTCACTCTGATCCATGGTCAGTCCACAGGAATCAGTCCATGGTGTCACTCTGATCCATGGTCAGTCCACAGGAATCAGTCCATGGTGTCACTGTGATCCATGGTCAGTCCACAGGAATCAGTCCATGGTGTCACTGTGATCCATGGTCAGTCCACAGGAATCAGTCCATGGAGTCACTCTGATCCATGGTCAGTCCACAGGAATCAGTCCATGGTGTCACTCTGATCCATGGTCAGTCCACAGGAATCAGTCCATGGTGTCACTGTGATCCATGGTCAGTCCACAGGAATCAGTCCATGGAGTCACTCTGATCCATGGTCAGTCCACAGTAATCAGTCCATGAAGTCACTCTGATCCATGGTCAGTCCACAGGAATCAGTCCATGGTGTCACTCTGATCCATGGTCAGTCCACAGGAATCAGTCCATGGAGTCACTCTGATCCATGGTCAGTCCACAGGAATCAGTCCATGGAGTCACTCTGATCCATGGTCAGTCCACAGGAATCAGTCCATGGTGTCACTCTGATCCATGGTCAGTCCACAGGAATCAGTCCATGGTGTCACTGTGATCCATGGTCAGTCCACAGGATTCAGTCCATGGTGTCACTCTGATCCATGGTCAGTCCACAGGAATCAGTCCATGGTGTCACTCTGATCCATGGTCAGTCCACAGGAATCAGTCCATGGAGTCACTCTGATCCATGGTCAGTCCACAGGAATCAGTCCATGGTGTCACTCTGATCCATGGTCAGTCCATAGGAATCAGTCCATGGTGTCACTGTGATCCATGGTCAGTCCACAGGAATCAGTCCATGGTGTCACTGTGATCCATGGTCAGTCCACAGGAATCAGTCCATGGTGTCACTGTGATCCATGGTCAGTCCACAGGAATCAGTCCATGGTGTCACTGTGATCCATGGTCAGTCCACGGGAATCAGTCCATGGTGTCACTGTGATCCATGGTCAGTCCACAGGAATCAGTCCATGGTGTCACTCTGATCCATGGTCAGTCCACAGGAATCAGTCCATGGTGTCACTGTGATCCATGGTCAGTCCACAGGAATCAGTCTACGGAGTCACTCTGATCCATGGTCAGTCCACAGGAATCAGTCCATGGTGTCACTGTGATCCATGGTCAGTCCATAGGAATCAGTCCATGGTGTCACTCTGATCCATGGTCAGTCCACAGGAATCAGTCCATGGTGTCACTCTGATCCATGGTCAGTCCACAGGAATCAGTCCATGGTGTCACTCTGATCCATGGTCAGTCCACAGGAATCAGTCCATGAAGTCACTCTGATCCATGGTCAGTCCACAGGAATCAGTCCATGGTGTCACTCTGATCCATGGTCAGTCCACAGGAATCAGTCCATGGTGTCACTCTGATCCATGGTCAGTCCACAGGCATCAGTCCATGGTGTCACTCTGATCCATGGTCAGTCCACAGGAATCAGTCCATGGTGTCACTCTGATCCATGGTCAGTCCACAGGAATCAGTCCATGGAGTCACTCTGATCCATGGTCAGTCCACAGGAATCAGTCCATGGTGTCACTCTGATCCATGGTCAGTCCACAGGAATCAGTCCATGGAGTCACTCTGATCCATGGTCAGTCCACAGGAATCAGTCCATGGTGTCACTCTGATCCATGGTCAGTCCACAGGAATCAGTCCATGGTGTCACTGTGATCCATGGTCAGTCCACAGGAATCAGTCCATGGAGTCACTGTGATCCATGGTCAGTCCATAGGAATCAGTCCATGGTGTCACTGTGATCCATGGTCAGTCCACAGGAATCAGTCCATGGAGTCACTGTGATCCATGGTCAGTCCAGAGGAATCAGTCCATGGTGTCACTGTGATCCATGGTCAGTCCACAGGAATCAGTCCATGGAGTCACTCTGATCCATGGTCAGTCCACAGGAATCAGTCCATGGTGTCACTCTGATCCATGGTCAGTCCACAGGAATCAGTCCATGGTGTCACTCTGATCCATGGTCAGTCCACAGGAATCAGTCCATGGTGTCACTGTGATCCATGGTCAGTCCACAGGAATCAGTCCATGGTGTCACTGTGATCCATGGTCAGTCCACAGGAATCAGTCCATGGTGTCACTGTGATCCATGGTCAGTCCACAGGAATCAGTCCATGGTGTCACTGTGATCCATGGTCAGTCCACAGGAATCAGTCCATGGAGTCACTCTGATCCATGGTCAGTCCACAGGAATCAGTCCATGGTGTCACTGTGATCCATGGTCAGTCCACAGGAATCAGTCCATGGTGTCACTCTGATCCATGGTCAGTCCACAGGAATCAGTCCATGGAGTCACTCTGATCCATGGTCAGTCCACAGGAATCAGTCCATGGTGTCACTGTGATCCATGGTCAGTCCACAGGAATCAGTCCATGGTGTCACTCTGATCCATGGTCAGTCCACAGGAATCAGTCCATGGAGTCACTGTGATCCATGGTCAGTCCACAGGAATCAGTCCATGGTGTCACTCTGATCCATGGTCAGTCCACAGGAATCAGTCCATGGTGTCACTCTGATCCATGGTCAGTCCACAGGAATCAGTCCATGGTGTCACTCTGATCCATGGTCAGTCCACAGGAATCAGTCCATGGAGTCTCTGTGATCCATGGTCAGTCCACAGGAATCAGTCCATGGTGTCACTGTGATCCATGGTCAGTCCACAGGAATCAGTCCATGGAGTCACTCTGATCCATGGTCAGTCCACAGGAATCAGTCCATGGTGTCACTGTGATCCATGGTCAGTCCACAGGAATCAGTCCATGGAGTCACTGTGATCCATGGTCAGTCCACAGGAATCAGTCCATGGTGTCACTCTGATCCATGGTCAGTCCACAGGAATCAGTCCATGGAGTCACTGTGATCCATGGTCAGTCCACAGGAATCAGTCCATGGTGTCACTCTGATCCATGGTCAGTCCACAGGAATCAGTCCATGGAGTCACTGTGATCCATGGTCAGTCCACAGGAATCAGTCCATGGTGTCACTCTGATCCATGGTCAGTCCACAGGAATCAGTCCATGGTGTCACTCTGATCCATGGTCAGTCCACAGGAATCAGTCCATGGTGTCACTGTGATCCATGGTCAGTCCACAGGAATCAGTCCATGGTGTCACTGTGATCCATGGTCAGTCCACAGGAATCAGTCCATGGAGTCACTCTGATCCATGGTCAGTCCACAGGAATCAGTCCATGGTGTCACTCTGATCCATGGTCAGTCCACAGGAATCAGTCCATGGTGTCACTGTGATCCATGGTCAGTCCACAGGAATCAGTCCATGGAGTCACTCTGATCCATGGTCAGTCCACAGGAATCAGTCCATGGTGTCACTGTGATCCATGGTCAGTCCACAGGAATCAGTCCATGGTGTCACTCTGATCCATGGTCAGTCCACAGGAATCAGTCCATGGAGTCACTCTGATCCATGGTCAGTCCACAGGAATCAGTCCATGGAGTCACTGTGATCCATGGTCAGTCCACAGGAATCAGTCCATGGTGTCACTCTGATCCATGGTCAGTCCACAGGAATCAGTCCATGGTGTCACTCTGATCCATGGTCAGTCCATAGGAATCAGTCCATGGTGTCACTCTGATCCATGGTCAGTCCACAGGAATCAGTCCATGGTGTCACTCTGATCCATGGTCAGTCCACAGGAATCAGTCCATGGAGTCACTCTGATCCATGGTCAGTCCACAGGAATCAGTCCATGGTGTCACTCTGATCCATGGTCAGTCCATAGGAATCAGTCCATGGTGTCACTGTGATCCATGGTCAGTCCACAGGAATCAGTCCATGGTGTCACTGTGATCCATGGTCAGTCCACAGGAATCAGTCCATGGTGTCACTGTGATCCATGGTCAGTCCACAGGAATCAGTCCATGGTGTCACTGTGATCCATGGTCAGTCCACAGGAATCAGTCCATGGTGTCACTGTGATCCATGGTCAGTCCACAGGAATCAGTCCATGGAGTCACTCTGATCCATGGTCAGTCCACAGGAATCAGTCCATGGTGTCACTGTGATCCATGGTCAGTCCACAGGAATCAGTCCATGGTGTCACTCTGATCCATGGTCAGTCCACAGGAATCAGTCCATGGAGTCACTCTGATCCATGGTCAGTCCACAGGAATCAGTCCATGGTGTCACTGTGATCCATGGTCAGTCCACAGGAATCAGTCCATGGTGTCACTCTGATCCATGGTCAGTCCACAGGAATCAGTCCATGGAGTCACTGTGATCCATGGTCAGTCCACAGGAATCAGTCCATGGTGTCACTCTGATCCATGGTCAGTCCACAGGAATCAGTCCATGGTGTCACTCTGATCCATGGTCAGTCCACAGGAATCAGTCCATGGTGTCACTCTGATCCATGGTCAGTCCACAGGAATCAGTCCATGGAGTCTCTGTGATCCATGGTCAGTCCACAGGAATCAGTCCATGGTGTCACTGTGATCCATGGTCAGTCCACAGGAATCAGTCCATGGAGTCACTCTGATCCATGGTCAGTCCACAGGAATCAGTCCATGGTGTCACTGTGATCCATGGTCAGTCCACAGGAATCAGTCCATGGAGTCACTGTGATCCATGGTCAGTCCACAGGAATCAGTCCATGGTGTCACTCTGATCCATGGTCAGTCCACAGGAATCAGTCCATGGAGTCACTGTGATCCATGGTCAGTCCACAGGAATCAGTCCATGGTGTCACTCTGATCCATGGTCAGTCCACAGGAATCAGTCCATGGAGTCACTGTGATCCATGGTCAGTCCACAGGAATCAGTCCATGGTGTCACTCTGATCCATGGTCAGTCCACAGGAATCAGTCCATGGTGTCACTCTGATCCATGGTCAGTCCACAGGAATCAGTCCATGGTGTCACTGTGATCCATGGTCAGTCCACAGGAATCAGTCCATGGTGTCACTGTGATCCATGGTCAGTCCACAGGAATCAGTCCATGGAGTCACTCTGATCCATGGTCAGTCCACAGGAATCAGTCCATGGAGTCACTCTGATCCATGGTCAGTCCACAGTAATCAGTCCATGAAGTCACTCTGATCCATGGTCAGTCCACAGGAATCAGTCCATGGAGTCACTCTGATCCATGGTCAGTCCACAGGAATCAGTCCATGGAGTCACTGTGATCCATGGTCAGTCCACAGGAATCAGTCCATGGTGTCACTCTGATCCATGGTCAGTCCACAGGAATCAGTCCATGGTGTCACTCTGATCCATGGTCAGTCCACAGGATTCAGTCCATGGTGTCACTCTGATCCATGGTCAGTCCACAGGAATCAGTCCATGGTGTCACTCTGATCCATGGTCAGTCCACAGGAATCAGTCCATGGAGTCACTCTGATCCATGGTCAGTCCACAGGAATCAGTCCATGGTGTCACTCTGATCCATGGTCAGTCCATAGGAATCAGTCCATGGTGTCACTGTGATCCATGGTCAGTCCACAGGAATCAGTCCATGGTGTCACTGTGATCCATGGTCAGTCCACAGGAATCAGTCCATGGTGTCACTGTGATCCATGGTCAGTCCACAGGAATCAGTCCATGGTGTCACTGTGATCCATGGTCAGTCCACAGGAATCAGTCCATGGTGTCACTGTGATCCATGGTCAGTCCACAGGAATCAGTCCATGGTGTCACTGTGATCCATGGTCAGTCCACAGGAATCAGTCCATGGTGTCACTGTGATCCATGGTCAGTCCACAGGAATCAGTCCATGGTGTCACTGTGATCCATGGTCAGTCCACAGGAATCAGTCTACGGAGTCACTCTGATCCATGGTCAGTCCACAGGAATCAGTCCATGGTGTCACTGTGATCCATGGTCAGTCCATAGGAATCAGTCCATGGTGTCACTCTGATCCATGGTCAGTCCACAGGAATCAGTCCATGGTGTCACTCTGATCCATGGTCAGTCCACAGGAATCAGTCCATGGTGTCACTCTGATCCATGGTCAGTCCACAGGAATCAGTCCATGAAGTCACTCTGATCCATGGTCAGTCCACAGGAATCAGTCCATGGTGTCACTCTGATCCATGGTCAGTCCACAGGAATCAGTCCATGGTGTCACTCTGATCCATGGTCAGTCCACAGGCATCAGTCCATGGTGTCACTCTGATCCATGGTCAGTCCACAGGAATCAGTCCATGGTGTCACTGTGATCCATGGTCAGTCCACAGGAATCAGTCCATGGTGTCACTGTGATCCATGGTCAGTCCACAGGAATCAGTCCATGGTGTCTCTGTGATCCATGGTCAGTCCACAGGAATCAGTCCAGAAGGGCCAGATTCTTTCTTGTATCTCTAAATAAACAATTAAATTAAATTAACAGAATTCTCCACGTGCCTGCTTGTTCTTCCTGGTACTTGGCTGTGACACACATGACTTCATCATAGGAGTGGGATACCAGAGTGTTTGTGGCCTCACTCGGTCACTTGACACAGCCGAGGAACAGTTGCATCTCCCCTCGGTCTCCTACCGATTCTCCTCTGTGGTGCTCCTGCCTTGACGGGAGGTGCTAACTCACACAGCACTGCGTGTCGTCAAATGTCTGTTCTCACTCCTGAGTGCAGATACTTCCCTTCTCAGCTTGCATCGCCACGTCAACCATTCCTTTTCGGTGATGAGGGGCTCTGGGACAGTGTGAGCTAAAAGCGCAAATCTTTCTGTTCTTCTAATGGTTTTATTACAGCAGAATCACAGAGACCCTCGTCATCAGGTTTGGCCCTTGGGCCTTGCCTGAATGCTTACCCACCTGGATATGTGTCCACGCATTCATGTACACACACCCCCACACACTCACTCACTCACTCTCTCACACACACACACACTCACTCACTCTCACTCACTCACTCTCACACACACTCACACACACACACACACATACTCACTCACTCTCACACACACACCCCCACACACTCACTCACTCACTCTCACACACACACACACGCACACACACACACACACTCACACTCACACACACACACACAGTCACACACACAGACACACCCCCACACACACACACAATTGGAATATTAGTATACACTCTAATACTCCTCACATTCCGTCCCATGAATGTTCAGTGATAAGATCCAGCATGGAATGTACAGGAGAGTGCCCTGGCCTGTTTCCCAAACCTCCCCCGAACCCTTTCATCATCCTATCTTTGTTCCTGACTGGATGCATGTCAGGGAATGTGCTCACCCGCAGACGGCCTGTTACCATCTCACGATGATACTGATTTGGGTTAGGGAGAGACGGATCAAGGTGCCCAAGTTTGCCTGGTACGCTTCTCAGAAAGGTCTGTCAAATTCAGGGCAGACCCACTGAACTTCCCACGCAACATAAATACCATCCATACGATAGATTACACTTTCTTAAAAATGAGTCTTAGTTCAAGTTTAATTATTATTTAACCATACACATATATACAGCTAAGTGAAACAGTGTTCTTCCACTACATATACTCACACACAACACACAGCATATATAGTTATGATAGCACATACGATCATAATATAATATTAGGACAAATCTCTGAATGCCATGGCTTGCAGATTGATGGTGCATGGGATGTTGTCCTGGAGCCACATTTCTGCAAGAACAAGCATGCAGCAGTTGCTCATCTCGTGCTGGGTCAGCAGCAGACGAAGGCGATCCAGCTTCTCTTCCAGGGAGCGAGCACTGGAGAGCAGCACCGACGGGAGGGGGCCAGTCCCCAACCCAGCGCGGACTGCAGAAGTCCTCCGCATCTCTGTTTCCTTCCACACCACCTCCGGCGCCTCCTCCCTGAGTGGCTCTGGCAGTGACACTGCAACAAACAACTGAGGCCACGCAGCCCCCCTGCCGGCTGTCTCACCAATGAACCCTTGAACTGGATGTGAAATGTCTTGTATTACCAATGTCCAACAGGGTCTTACGATCACAGGACAAATATTTAAGCGCATATTTGTTGGTCCTGGAGAGGCAGCTGCAACCAAGCGTGCTGCTATCTTACCGGAGGCTTTTCAACAACGTTTGTGTACAGGTACTTTCACCAAACTTGTTCTCCGATGCACATGAGGGTGAAAAGTTAATAGTTAATTTCCACCAGATGCAAGTCAAATTCCTTGATGTACATTTCTAATGCTCGTCAATGAACTGCAGTAACATTTCAGAACCAGGAACTAGCTACGTAACATATAAGGCGACTGTACTCTTGAGGATGTATGACAGTATCAACCATTCAGTGTGGCTTCTTTGATATCATAAAATATTTGACCTCCCCTCACTCCATCAATAAAGAGGGTTATTCTTCTCAAACTTAGCTGCCCTCAAATATATTTCCATCTTCCGTCCGTGGCGTGAAGTTACAGGGGTTGTGGACGTGATTTTACAGGCACCCGGCTGAGCTGGTTTCAGTGTGGACTGATGTGAAACAAGAACGTGTCCCAGCTGTGACACTGCACCTCACCTCCAGCAAACTTCCCAGCAGAGTGCGGCTGACCTCTGCTGCAAAAAGGGGAACTGTCACTCGTACCACAACTTTAATCATGGAGAAGCTCGTGTACAGGCCTGTTCGGAAGCCAAGCTCCAGGTATCCACAAGATACTGGAGGAATTTAGCAGGTCACCTCCAAGAGGACCACAACCTTCTCGTTTGGTTTGGAGGCCTGCGTGCTTCAGTGACCTGGAGAACTATGCTGGCTGGAGTCAGGGCCTTGTGTCTGACTGGTAAAGAAAAATTGTTACGGAAACAGCAATGAAGTATCCTTCTATATCTGTGTAGCTCTGTATGGACAGACAGAGATGGAGGACCTTCATTGCTGCCCTAAATGTCAGTGGTGTAAAGGGTAGTAAGAAAGTTAGATTGTCAGACAGCATCTATGGAGAAGAATATAAACAGTTGACATTTTGGCCTGAGACCCTTCATCAGGACTTGATCAGAGAAAAAAGCTTATAGTTAACTTCTACCAAACTGACCTCACCTTGCAGCGCCATTCAAGGCCAATGTTGAGGCCTTGGGAGATATGGAGCACTCCCCATGTCTCAGGAGCCTCCACTCTGTGAGGCGAGATATCGATGATGAAATTCGCCTTTGTCTTCAGTGTGCCCAGAAAACCTTTGGCAAGCCAAGGAAAAGACACGAGGGCATGCTATGTTGCTGCGGGAATGCGTGGTGCCACCTGCGGGCTGCCCCCAGCACACCCTTTGGTGGTTTGGTTGTCAATGCAAACAGTGGACTTCACTGTACGTTTTGATATACATGTGATAAACAAATCCAATGCTGAGCTTTTGAAGCTCAACACTTAAAATTTGACAGCAAGCTCCCGATCTATGTGTAATTAATGATTGGTAATTGGTTTAAATTGCCACATGTACCAAGAAACAGTGAAAAGCTTTTGTCTGCGTGCCTTCCAGGCGGATAATTCCATACATCAGGAATACAAAAGAGTACAGAATATAATGTGAATGTTTGAAAGAAAGTGCGGTAGAAGGGGTCTTTGATTATACTGGCTGCTTTCCAAATGCAGCAGGAGGTATACACAAAGGCAATGGAAGAGAGGCTGGTTTTCATGACAGACTGCGCCGCATTCAAACTTTCTGTGATTACTTGCAGTCCTGGTCGGAGCAGTTAACACTCCAAGCTGTGATGCATCTGGATACGATGCTTTCTGTGCTGGATCTGTAAACGGTGCGAGTTTTAAGGGCATGCTGAATTTCCTTAGCCTTCTGAGGAAGTACCCCAAGAGGACCACAAGCTTGTCGCTGGGTTTGGAGGCTTGCCTCCCTCAATGACCCGGAGAGCTGTGTTGGCTGGAGTCAGGGCGGTGGTTGGAGCAGGCCAGGAAAAGCACAAGGTCCGGAGAGCCGATCTGCGTTAAGCACGCACAGAAAGGGAACAGGTTTCAACGACTCAAGGAGGAGCAGCCGGGTTGTGGAGGTGATCACAAGGCAGCAAAAGGGTTAAGGTGGGCACGAGGAAAGAGAGTTAGCATTCCAGCTTAGGGGCTTGCGAGACCGAACCTGCTCTCAGGTTCCTGGGTATTGATGTCAGCAGATGAACGAGGTGAACCCTACAGGTTTCACAGTCCCTATTGACAGGCACTGTAGCCCAGTCTGCAGAATGCAGTCCAACACATTTGTTCGAGCTTAAATCTACAACACATTCTACCTCACACCCCACGTTGCCATCGGTTCTTCAACCAACCAACGCAGCCTCGGTCTCTGCAGTCTACCAAGATTCTGGTGACTTTGATCATTTTGCCCTAAAATGGACTTGGCTTTTTCTGTTCCAATTGTGTTCTTTCTTGCAAAATTTGTTCACACCTGATCTTTTCCTTGTGCATGCTGCTTATAAGATGCTGAGTGACTGGAGGAGGAAGCCCGGATTTGGAGGGCTGCATGTGGGTGGGGAGGTGTGTGGGCGGGAGGAAGGGGCTGGCTTTGCTGCAGCACCGTCACCACGCTCTGCTGGCCACTGCATGTGTGGCAACACCTGCAGCCAGCCTCCTGCATGTCCTGCCGTTGTGCTGGTTGCAACGCAAACTATGCATTTCGCTCTACGCTTCCATGTTCTTCCGAGAGCACCACAACCTTGTCGTTGGGTTTGGAGGCTTCTCTGCCTCAATAACCTGGAGAGAGATGTTGGCTAGAGTCAGGGCTTTACGCTTTGGATCACCCGTGCCAAATAGGTCAAAGGGTAGGTCTACCAGTCCTCCATGTTTGGGGGTTCAGCTTAGGGCCAACAACCCTGACTGGTAAAACAAAACTATTATGGAAACAGCAATGAAGAATCCTTGCGCATCTGAGGGTGACGGTATTCCTGAGCCTCCACCTGGGACTTGCTTGACTGACAGGAGTGAAAGCCGAGAGGAAGCTACGGACATGATGAAGGAAGCCCTGAACACCGCCAGAGATGGAGAGTCTTCATTGTTGCCCTAAACGCCAGCGGCGTAACAGGCAGTAAGTAAGTCTGAGGAAGTAGAGGCCTGGTGTGCTCTCTTGGGCCATGCTGTCTATGTGGCTGGACCAGAACAAATGGTCCTCGACCACCTTCAGTTCAGCACCATTGATGCAGACAGTGGTGTGTGGTCCACTCCGCTTCCTGAAGTTAAAGATTGGCTCCAGCTTTTTGCTGGTATCAGGGGAGAGATTGTTGTCTTGGGACAATGTCTCTAGGCTCTCTATCTCCTTCCTGGGCTCATTCTCATTGTTGTTTGAGATCTGGTTTACAGTCATAATGTAGCAGTGATCCCTGACTAAATTCTGGTCTATCATCAGCAGGCACTTCAAAGCACTTGAGAAATATCACCAGTATCATCTTCACACAGTCTGCCACAGCAAGCATACAGTTCAATAGTTCCACTGAAGGTCAGAGAAAAGTTCAGCATGTCCACCTGGTTTTCTTGCTCTTCACAGATGTCCACAAAGCAGAAGAGTGCCTCAAAGAGTGAGTGACAGTAAAAACGTTAGAAACCCAAAGCCCACCCCCCCCACACACAAGCAAAGCAATGACTTTCCCGCTCCCCAATTACTTCAGCAAAAAACCATCGGCACCCTCCAGCCACCAAGCAACAGCAAGACCCCAAGAAAGACCATGATCTGCAATACATCAAAAACTAATTGTTCACCTGACAATTTGACATTCTGAGCTCTCTCTGTCTCTCCCTAATAAAGGAAGCACCTTCTTCCAATACAACTTCTCCTGCAAGGAGGCCCTAATTACCCTCAATTAGCTTTGATGAGCAGGCCACATTGTCATCATTCAAACTGGGGAAACAGACCCCCTTTCTTACCAAGGGACTACTTGGTGAGATAGAGGGGGAAAAGAATTCAAGGATGTGCTCAAAATCTTCTTGAAGAAGTGTGATGCCACTCACTAACTTCCAGAATTCACGGCTCGGGTCACCAGCCTCCTCAGCATCAAGGACATCCTCAAAGGGCCATGCCTCAAAAATCCATCAGTGAGGACCCCCACCACCCAGGACATGCCCTCTTATCACCCACTCTACGATTTAGAAACAGTTTCCTTCCCTCTGCCATCAGATTTCTGAACAGTCCGTGAACCCATGAATACCGCCTCACTGCTTTTGCTCTCATTTTTCCACCTTTCAAAATGTATTGGACCGTACTGCTACCACAAAACAATAAATGTGATGACATCTGCCAGTAATAATAACCCTGATTCTGATCATGAACAAGGAACATCCTGGATGGTATTGAGAACCCTGTCCCCTTGCGGAAAGCACACAGAAACCCAGAGTAATGGTGAAGGGGCCACAACCGCACACCCGGTCCCTCACAAGCACCTCTTCGTATTGGAGAAGGAGCAAATGAAATCTATTAGAAGACTCTGTACTGTTTCCCAGAGCTGTTGACAGAGTGGATCTGCTTCTGTGGACTTGCACTGGCCTTTTTGTGCCACATTTAGAAAGTTATTTTTATTCAGGGGGCGTGGTGCCATTGCATCCTGGATGAAATAAACAACCACAATTTACGTACAGTGTATGTAACCTCTGACACCCTGACTAATCACTGCTTTAAGTATACCCAACGACTTGCCCTCAGCAGCCAACTGTGGCAATGAATTCCACAGATTCACCACTCTCGACTGAAGAAATTCTTCCTTATCTCTGTCCTTGTATTCTAAGGCTGTGTCCTTTGGTCCTAGACTCTCCCACAAGTGGAAACATCCTCTGCAAGTCCAAGCCTTTCAATATTTGTTAGGTTGCGATGAGATCCCGCCTCACTCTTCTAAACTCTAGTGAGTACAGGACCAGAGCCATCAAACACTCCCCATATGCTAACCCATGATTCCCAGAATCATGATCATAAACTTCCTTTGGATTCACTCCAATGCCAACACAATCTTTCCTAGATGTGGCGCCCAAAACTGCTCACAATACTCCAAATGTGGTCTGACCAAAGCTGTATAAAGCCTCAATAACATTGTTTCTAGTCTTTCTGAAATGAAAGCTAAGGAGGAATATTAGAGCGTACACCCTTAGCAGATGAAGGGACTACAGCCAGAGGTGGTGAGGTTCCAATCTGGAGCCTGTAGGAACAAAGGAAGAGGTTGGATGAATGGATCAGATGGATTTGCAGGACAAGCAGGGGTTGCCAAGAAAGGAGAGGAGTCCGTAGGTTCAAATTCAGGTTCAGAACCAGATTTAATTATGGCTTTTACACCCAAATCTGCAGTGAAATGAGTTACTATCTTTCCTTTCGGTTAGTCCTGACAAAGGGTCTCGGCCCAAAACGTCGACAGTGCTTCTCCCTATAGATGCTGCCTAGCCTGCTGTGTTCTACCAGCATTATGTGTGTGTTGTTGAGTGAAATGAGTCACTTGCTTCACAACCAACGTGCCCAAGGAAATACTTGGTGGCGGCCCGCAAGTGTCGCCAGCGTAGCATGACCAGAATGCTTGGCAGAACAACACAGAACGAAGCAACGACGGCAAAGCAATTCTCACTCCTTTCTCCCTCCCACCCACTCAACCATGCACAGACACTGCCCTCGAACCCCGATGCAGGCCGACTTCAGACCCGGCAGGCTCTCGGATTCATAGACACCGGGCCCCAACTCGCTGAGCACTGTTCCCTCTAAGGTGTGCGCACACCTTTTGCTACTAGCGCACAAAGGAATTTAAACTGCGCTGGAAAGGTTGTCACCCTCCACCTCGCTGGCCTGTTAGTATATTTCACGATCGCACACAATCACATCTCCTCTTTCGGTTACTGGTGCGGATGGTGTTGAAAACGTGGAATTTGCGATGATTTGCCTGCAGGTTTTAGAACTGATTTATTTGCGCTGATTTCATTGAGGAAATTATTCAGCGCGCACACATTATCACTGGGCAAAAAATAATTACACAGCGCAAGATTTTTACGCACACTGGTCGTTACAAATTCGAGGGAACATTGTCGCAGAGTTTCCACCATCGACCTTGACTTCTGGACCTCTGATCAACCTCTGGGCTTCCATCCGAACTGCCAATCGGCCTTCGGGTTTCGATTTTCGCTGTCGACCCAGGACTCGCCGACAATGATGACTGAGACTCCAGAGCGGGAGTGAATACCAGAGTAAGGACGAATGAGAAATGGCCCAGCATCTGTGAAGAGTGATGAATGGTTGTCCTTTCCCATCTTCTTGACAACAGGCATAGAATCCACCTACCTACCCCACGTGAAAGATATTTGGACAGGTCCATGGGTAGGGCACGTTAGAGGGGGCAGGTCGGATGTGGGCAAATGGGACTATCTCAGTAGGCACTGTGTTTGCTCGGGATGAGTTAGGCAGAGCTCCAGGACTCCATTCTCGTCATTCTATAACCAATTGTGAGAGTGAGCTGTATTCTGATTCTCATATTCTCTCTCTCTCTC